>NC_136239.1:28930000-31907500 GCF_053564925.1 Oryzias latipes
GGTGAGGGTTGTTCTCTGTATTTGCGGATTCTTTGGATTCACGAGTGTCTCTGGTCCTTAACCCCCGTGAGGATGGGGGGAATCCTGTATTAAGCATCTAATATTAAAAATGAAAGACCACAAACAAATAGGACAGATGTGTTTCAAGATGATCACCATTTATGTATTTTTTTAAATGTTTCATATCCACAAGAAAACATATACATTAACCCTTATGTTATCTTAGGTGACCCCACCCTTGCATTGACGTGTTCTCCCTACCATGACAAAGGTGGATAAAGGTGGAAAGATTTCATGTAATCCATGGACACCAGTGAGGTTCACAAATCATTGAAGAAAAAAGGTTCAGCGCACTGTCTAGTGGGTCTAGATGACCCGTTAAAGTGCCTAGGATAGCACAAGGGTTACATCAGTACAAGACATCTGATGCGGGGGAAATAAAAGGGAGTAGAATGAAGAAAAAACTATTTTTCGTGCCTGTAACAACTCAAGTAAAAAATAAAAGTAAATTGCTGGTCTTTCATTTAGTAACAGAGGCGAATATTGCTGTGCCTCAAACTCCCACTTGCTTTTTTTTAACTGCAAAGAACATTTCATAGTTAAAATATTAGAATATAGTCTACTTGTACCATTTACCAAGGAAAATATATCTAAATTCTAATAAAACTTTGATCAAGTGAAAAGAAGCAGTATTACCAATGTTTTAACTTCTTTCAGTGACATTTGATGGGACTGAAAGAGGGAAAGCAGTATTTGGTTTATAAATTGGACCTTTGACTACAAACTCAAACTAAATATGCAGCAATCAGGGACAGAGAGAAGATCTGCTGTTTAAATGGAAGATAAAAAGTTTTAAAGGCACACTGAGCCAAACCAAACAGTCTACATCCCTCTTGATCAGCAACTTGACAACTGAAGAAGCAGCTCTTATGTCTCATTGCCACAGCAACAGAAGACATGTTGTTCTCCATCTCATCTCGGCTCACTTGTATCTCGTTTCCTTTGCTCTCTACACCGCAGCTGAGAGCACACTTGATGCAAACAAGCAGCAGCTTGGCGCACACTTTCTCTAGCTACAGTCTACAAAAAGGCAAATTTTGCTTTCAATAAACAGAAAGGTCAAACCAGCTGTTGGGAGACTGCAGCTCTGGTCACCTAAACCTCACATCAATTTCATGTCAAGTCAACTGAAGCCTTTTGAATGAGGGATGATATTCCTGAAGAGTTGTAGGAGGTTGTAAGTTTGTACAGAAGGCAGGAATAGGAGCATCAAACACACTGTCACCCATATTGCTTGAGGTTGTTGTCGATTTATTATTTCATTTCTTTATAATGTGTCCTGGGAGATTACTTTTCCACTTTGCTCATCTAAAACACGTATATTGTATTGATCAAAAGTGTTTTTTTTATCCAACTTTTAAGATTTCTTACCTGCAAAGTAAGATGTGTCCATGTTTCTAGTGGCAGCCTGCCCTCTGTTCTGAAGCTGACTGAATAAGTCTTTGGACTGCTGGATTGGCCGTACTGTAAGGTGACAGAGTCCTCCGACACCGCCACAGAAAACGACAGGCGAGAGGCTGAACACTTCTCCAACAGCATCCTGTGAGCACCAAAAACAAACATGTGAAAACAAGAAGCCGGACCGGTCAGCATGACTACATTACTTCCAATAACGTATTAAAATACAAATCCTCGGATTATCAGAGTTTTTTTTTGACAAAAGTAATCTTAATAACAGTTTTTATTCTAGACAGAAAACCACAAACTTGACTGTTTAGTTCTTGGTTTTCATCCTTTCTATGAATCAATATCTTTTTGACATTTTCACATGCCACATCAATATTTTACACAACTGTGACAGCTCACTTCCTACACTGAGCGCAGTGACACAAACCCGGCAAGTGTCATATTAACCATAATCACTGACATTTAATAGGAAATCTCAGCTTTTATGAACCCAAAAGCAGCTTAACCAATAAATCAAAAGGAACTATAGGTGCATGTGCTGGAGAAACATTGACATGTGCAAAAGGTCTTAAAATGCACATCTGTCTACCAACACAGAGAAAAATAAAAAAGTTGAGGGGAAAAATATATTTTAGTGCAGATTTGTGGTTAAGTATTTTTTTATTTTGCAGTTTTAATTATTTTTAAAGTTCAGTGAAGAATATTTTGGAAACCATCCACAAATAAAGAGACATTTTATGTATTTATTTTACTATTGTATTGTTATGTTAGCATAAAACTCTTAGTAGTGGTAATAATTTTAATTAAGAAAATATGCATATTTATATTTAAAAAACAGTAGTGAAACACTTGGAGGTCAAATTTCGGTAAAAAAATATATAATAAAAAATGACTAAATACCTAAAAAATTCTAACTATTTCAGCAGTGTTGTGCTACCTCCTTCCAAACTGTGATGCATTATGGATTACTTATTTAAAACTACAGTACTGGTAGTCTCTTCTGTTATGGTTTTACAATTGTAACGTGTTAAAATGACTACTGTTTTACTTTTGAGTTGCTTTCAGAAGCAACTCGATCCTCGATACTTTGTAATGAAGCTCACAGTGTCTGACTCTGACCTAAACAAAGACTTTTTAGACTTTTTTGTCGGTAACACAAGAGTTAACGAAAGTGTTGTGAGCATCCCTAACGCTGATTTGAAGTGAAAATCATTGGAAAAATCACAGTTCTAATGTAAACTGAGGGGGAATTTCCAAACATCAACATTAACTTCATAATCATCTTGTGGAGGCAGAGGTATGGCCCGTGGCTTGTAAAAACAGGTGCTCCACTCTGTTTATTGTTCAGAAGAAGGCTGTGAAATCACAGGGAGAGGGAGAGACAAAGAAAGTGGGGTGACGAGAGATGGACAGAGGTGAGGACAGAGACCTCCTTTCATCTGGCTTCTTTGATGGCAGCCATGATCGTCTGTACAACAAAAGAAAGATAGGCGCGGACGGAGAGAAAAAGAAAGCTGGGGAGAGTGAGTGAGGGGAGAGATATGACTTCTATTGAGGCGCATTCAGCCATACAGGTGTCATGTTCGGCAGGCCAAGACAACCAGACTTGTTGGTCCTCCGGATTCCCAGACCGACAACTTCATAAACCAAAAACTCAGTATGAAATCTGAAGATTAAATCTGTCTTTCACTTACATCTAAGAATTTGTCATTTACATCAATATGAACCAATATCTGCACTACAACACATTCGTGTTGAAAACTAGAATCTGGTTATCAAATAGAAATATCTGATCCACAATCAGATGCCTTTCACATTTCCTTAGTTTTATTTCTTATTTGATGGACTTTGTTTTTGCAGAATGTTTTTTTTTTATTCTAACATTTTTTTTTATCATTTTTATCATTTATTTATTTATGTAAAGTACTTTGATGTGTTCTGTAGCTGGAAAAGTGCTACGTAAATAAAGTTGAATTTGAATGCTCAGTATTTATTTTTGTATATAGCCCATTTATTGGACTTTAGACCAAACATTTTTTCTTTGTTCAACAATATAAAACTAATGGCTTCCAATTATACTAAAAATATTTAAAAAATTATGTTTTTTCCTAAATGTAAAAGTTTGATATTTTAACTTTTTTGAATTGTTGCACTTTTAAAAAGGATTTTTTTTTTCAAAATTATGAAATCCTGATCTATTTAATCTCCTTGATTAGTCAGCAGTTTTGTGATAACAGAAAGGTTATTTACAGATTTTATATTAATATCATCTAAATGCCTCTGTTTGGCTATGTTGCATCTATATGTCCGGGTGTTGAATCCATAGCCTGTTTTGATTTGGAAAAACTATACAGAAATATCACTACTTACTTGGAGACCCTAGGCCCAAACTTTAATGCTTGTTTAAAAAGCTTTATCATGCATCATCATTTTTCATCCATCATAAAAATTGTATTAAGTTCAAACTTTTAGGAGAAAACTGTTTTTTTTTTAAAAGCATAAACATAGTGAAATACTCCCCCTTAAGTCGTTTTTATGACAATGTGATTCCCTTTGAGTAGCGCTTTGTAAAGTAAAAGATAGCGGGTGAGGGAGAAAGTCAACTGATCTGGTTGTGGTGTGCGTGTGTGATTGAAAGGCGATCTGAATGTGGGTAACTGCACCCCACCAGTTTTCCGTTGAAGATACCAGCACCCTCCTCCTTTTCTCTAACACACAGCGTGTGTAACAAACACATGACAGTCAATTGTTTCCTGATGGAGATACTGATCTGACCACACTTGACATGCTCAATTTTACATCAGCATCACAATTTTCACTTTCAAAGCTAAAATCATGTCAACACAGTTTATGAAAGAGTACAGATTAACATGTCTGTGTTTGTTCTGATGAACATCCCAGGTTTGATGATCCATTATAGATATTTAAAAATCACTAAAACATTTTTTATGATTTAAATTTTACACCCCTAAGATATGTTAGAAATCAACCAATGATCATTTTTCAAACGGTTGGGACCTTCGGGAATTGAAAAGGACGCCATCCATACAAACCCATTCCAAGTCTCTGATCGGTTACAGTACAACTGCTTTAACATGCGTAGTGATGCATGAACACAAGTTTTAAACTCGGAAGCCAGAAAGGTGCATATATGCGCGTTTACATAGCCTATTCATTGGAAGTGGTCGCCTGAAACTGTATGTTGCCAAGCTTGGTATGAACAAAGCATTAAGCCCATTCGTTTTTTTTTGCATTATACAGCAGTAGCTTGTTGTAGCAAATCCCATTTTAAAACTTTCAACCGAAAAGAGGCAAACATGACAAGACTAAATGAAAATGTGTCTGTGTGGTGTTCAACAGTGCTTTGAGGACTCTCATGACATCCCATCACTTATTAATATTGACCAAGAGAAGAGCTTCATTTCATTCAAAGTTGCTAGATTGGACTCACGGAGCTCTACACCTATAAACAAAAGATATTCCTCCACTCACTAATCTGTTCTCAGCAACTCTACACTGAGCCTTAACGGTGAACCACAAGGCATGTGACATTTGGCGTGTTCCTTGACCATTTCACATCTTTTAAACTTTCCATGAATTTCATATAAACTGATCATTTCCAATATAATCCATTATTCTGTCTATGGCCTTTTGAACAGGATTATAAACAGGTTTTCTGTCAGACCGATCTTAATAAATACTTAAAAAAACAAAAATAAAATATCAAACTCACATCTCCCCAGATGAGCTTGGTTTTATCCACACTGCTAAGGTTAGTGAACCCAGAGCTCCCAGTGCTTGTGAAGGAGGAGAGATCAGACATCCATCCTGGTCCGGTTGAAACAGCACACTTCCAGATCCAGCAGGACCGTCTGAACTTTCAGGGCCTTCAGTATCAATCTGAGTCGGCCCCTGTGAGTCTTCAGTTTCTTCAGTTACGCAGGCACCTCTGGAAGAATTAAAGACATGTCAGGGTTATAACAATTGCAATTATTTAGCTTTATTTGATGTTTATTGTGTTTTTTGAGCAGCACCCTGAGACAAGCTCCACTGTCAACTGGTATTTTATAATAATCAAGTCAAATTAAACTTTATTTATCAAGCACTTTTCACGCAACAGTAATGCTTCAGAGGATTAAAACAATAAAAACTGAAATGATAAAACATACAGAATGCCCAAAACCCTCCCGACACCCCACATCCAACTTAAGGAAACTTTAAAATAACACATGTGTAAAACTTGACATATAAATAGAGATAGAATCTGTTGTGCAATCCTTTGTTCAACTCATACATTTGAATTGAAATCTATGAGTCTTATCAGCTGACTGTTCTGATGCAATGTTACTCTGCATGGAAAAAAAAAGTCATAAAACACTGCATAACAGCTCTGTAAATCCAATCTACATACCTTTGTGGAGCTAACAGTAGGGGAGCATATGGAGGTGTGGAGGATCTATAAGGGCACTCTTGAACACAGAAGGCTTGAAAACACCTCAACAGCTCAGTCTGTGACGAAGGTGACTGGCAGTAGCTGTTCTGCTCTGGAACGCCACACGTGAGTCGAGGCGGAAGCGTTGACACGGGTTTGAAAGCAGCGATGTTCTCCATACGTGGAAAATGACCCTGAAAAGGGTTCAAAATTGTTTTTAAGTCTTTGGATTTGGGTATTTTATTTGTATTTTTTATAACCACATTTAAGTAACAAGCTAATAAAAAGCATTTCACATAAACTTCTATCAAGCAAAACCGTCTATAACAAGAACAATATATATATATATATATATATATATATATATATATATATATATATATATATATATATATATATATATATTCAAAATTGGGTTTCATATTTTTTTACAGGATTAATTTAAGAAACAACTTAAAAAACTTGTTTTAAAAGAATGGTAAACAGAAATGTCTTTACCAAGCTGCAGTGACTTCATGAAAACCCGGCAGCCTCATTGTTCATGTTATTTATTACACCTCTGTCTCTCCTATTACAGCATTATTTCAGTAATTAAGAGTCGGGGTAGCTATAGTATGATTCCTTCACAGAGCTGACATTATTCCTGAAAGCCACTCTTACCTGTGATGACGCAAGCGGAGTGCAGAGGCTGAGAAAGAGCAGACACCACCAGAGGAGGACCTGAGGCCATTTCCGAGCAACGAAGCAGATCTGCATCTGCATGTTTTTTTCAGTGATGTTTCTCATCAGCAGCAGCACTGGAGACATGTTCCAAAGTTTCCTCCTTCTCATGCCCTCTTCTGACATGTGTTCACTTTTTCTTCTTGACAACATCACAGAAACCTCCAGCTTATTTATGCCTTCCCTATTTGCCCTGCCTCCTTCTCCTCCTCTGCCTTTTAAATCTTTAGGACCGTTGATTCCTTTGCTTGATTTTTGCCACCTTCCTTTTACATTTTGCATGCTCCTCCTTTCCTTCTTCTTCTCTGAATATCTTCTAACCCTGCACAATTGTGGAACCTCTGGATTCAGCATGCTGGATCCGCGTGGAGCATGCGGGCAGCTAGACGGCTGCTGGGGAACTTTGTTTTGGAGCTTTCCAACACCATTTGAATAAGTGATGACGGTCATGGTTCCATGGTTCCAGGGTCACAGGGCCACTTTTTACAGGCCAGTGCCCCTAGGGTGAAGCTCCCAAGCTTGGCTCTCTGTTACACCGCCTTGTGTGCCTCACACACATACACGCACAAACCACGGCCAAAGCCTTCGCATGATAGGTAGGATTTCACAATCTAGAGAAGGGGAAAGAGAGAAGGAAAGAAGGAAAGAGAGAAGTGGTCAGACCAAAATCCAACATGAGACAAATCTGAGGAGAGTGAAATGCCATGCAGGCTATTCCCAAGCCAAAGCCCACACTATCATGTACAGCTTGATGGAGGCACAGCTCACCTGATATTGCCACATTGCTTTCCCCCTTTTCTTCATTTTTCATTGAATTAAACATGCCCTTTTTCCTTTGGCATCTGGCCTGCAGGTTTTTATCCAACTAAACGGGTTCTCACATAAGTTTGTTGGAAATTGAGGCTTACACCAAAGCTCTCATCATTACAATACTATGTAGCTTCAATTTCACATTTTTGAAGCACAAAAAGAGGGCCAGGAATACACTTATCTCCAGTCTTATATTACATGGTCCAGGCTGGAGGAAACAGAAAATAGGCTCCACTGCATCTAACGACGGACGGAATTCTATTTGACGCGCAAATTAACAAATCTATGCAGATATTGTAAGATCCTGAAATGTGCGCTGTTGCCTTGATATTTACCTGTGGAGTCTCCGCACAAAGCTCTGTCCCCATCACAAGTGCAGCGTCGACTAACATTACACTTGTTGCTCTGGCATGAGGGGAGCAGAGTGGGCGCGCAGTTTCTCCCTCTCTCACACTCCTGACAGCACCTGTCAACAAAAACAAACAAAAAACACAACTATCCTTCCAAACGCGGCTTCCCCTTCTCCCGTTAGACAGCCAAAAGAAATGTCGCTGACTTCAACAAACAAAGCAGCACGTTTGTCTTCGGCGTCTCTCATTCAGAAAACGCTGCGCTAAGAAGATTAATGGGAGCCGCCATATGGCCGGGAGCAGCAGCAGCAGCGCGGTGGCGGCATCCGGGGCGCAAAGTAACGGCGACGCGCCGTTACTGAGACCAGTACAGAAACTTGAGAGCAGTCGAGGCTGTGTGGGAGATAGCACGGGAGACTCTGCTGGAGCTGCTGGTTCAAAACTCTTCACGGTGTTTTCAAAAACAACACACGCCTCGGAAGGGGATTAGTATTATGGCACGCGCCACCCTGGATGTATGTGGCACGCGCGCACGATTTCAGCTTCTCTCATTTGTCAATATTCAGTGTTAAAACTTAAATACATGCACGATACTCAAAAGAGCACAGGTTAATGATAACGAGTTATCATTACTCAGTTAAAATGCTTACCTTTTTGTAAAAAGTACTTTTGGAAGTATTTTATTTCACTATAACTGCTTTGGTTTAAGTAGATTGTATAAGAAAAAAGTGATAGGCTACATTGCTTTGTCAATTCACTTATTTGTAGCATGATAAGGTGCGGCCGTGGAGGAGCGGTAGGGTCGACCCATGATCTTAATATTGTAGGTTCGATTCCCGCCTTGCACTCCCATTAGTCGAAGTGTCCTTGGGCAAGACACTGAACCCCACCTTGCCTCTGGTGGGAGGATGGCGGCATTGTTCAGCTGCTGAGCTGCCACCATTGTGTTAATGTGTGTGTGACTGGGTGAATACTGTATAGAGAAATATTTCTGCCACCACATTGCACACAAAACTTTCTAATTTGTAAGTGAAAATATTAAATATTTGCTTTTCACTAATTTTTAATTCCGCTTTGATATTATTTTTTGCTTTCAAAAACGTCTTTTTGCGTTTACAAAACACATGTTTTTGCATGCGTTGTGTCAAATCTCGCTTATGTCTTATCTTTGATTTTGCTGACCACTTTGAGCGCGACTTAGGCTACTTTCACACCGCAGGCTGAAACGACCCAATTCCAATTTTTTTGCCCCTATGTGACCTGTATCTGATCCGATCTTTTCAAATGCGACCCAGGCCACTTGGGTATCTGGTCCTGAATCCAATACGTATCTGATCTTTTGAAATGCGACCGCCATCTGACTGGCCAGGCCACATGAATCCGACCCGTAAAGTCATTTAGACGCTACCAACTTCATAATTCTGCGTTAAAGTAGGCGGAAACGAGATCATAAACATCAACCATGGCGGACGATGCTGCTGAGGCCAGTCAGTGGAAGGGAAGCGAGGTCACCGATTGGATTAATATTTAAGGTGACAGCTCTATTCAGGCCAAACTCGAGGGCTGTTTTTGCTACTGGGCGGTTTTTGAAAAAAATTCCATTGAAATGGCCGAGCGTGGTGTTGAACCCTTTCCCACGATGACTTTTTTTTCTCCCTTACCGACCGTGGTCAGAAGCGCGGGGGACCCAAGGCGGATCCTCCTTCAGGGTTCACTTCCCCGTTCGGACCGTATTAACACGTGTTAATAAAGAGTCAGTAGCATTTATTCTGGGGGAAGCCTTCTTTTATTACCGTTCTCCTTCCTAACACACAACATGAATGCGCCCCTAATTCTCTACCTCGATGCACGCGCTCTCTCTCCTCTCTCTTACACACACGCGCACGGCCCCAGCACATACACATCCCCATTCCACAACAGTGGGTACAGACGATCCCGGCTCCAATGCCTTCTTAAAATGAGAAGATTGTAATTGTGCTGGCTCCTTTGTGAAAGTAAATGTAATAATGCAAAAGAGCTCCGCTGTTGACAACACTGTTGTTGACAACCATTGTTAACGTTAGCTACTTCCGCAAACAACGAGTGACGTTGTTCACCGTTGAGTACTCTCCTGCGCGTGCGGGTCACTTCTGGGTCATTTCACGGTCACACAGGAGATCACAAAAGTTTGCAAGTAACCCTTGTGCTATCCTAGTCACTTTAACATTGGGAGTTGGGTCATCTAGACCCACTAGACAGTGCGCTGAACCTTTTTCTTCAATGATTTGTGATCTTCACTGGTGTCCATGGATTACATGAAATCTTTTCACCTTTATCCACCTTTGTCATGGTAGGGAGAACACGTCAATGCAAGAGTGGGGTCATCTAAGATAGCACAAGGGTTAATTGGAAATGTATACGGCCTTGCAAAAAAATCTTATTTTTTCAAAAAATTGGAATGGAGCATTAAGCCCTGCAGTGTGAACGTAGTCTTAGCGTGATAAAACTGCTACTATTTCCACCGCCAGAAAAGTTTTCACATGTGTTGTCTCATCTCACTTTTTTCCTATCTTTGATTTTGCTGACTACTCTGAGCGCGTCTTGTAGGGTATGGAAGCGAATGTGTAGCATAAATTAAAAGAAAAGTCAAAACCAGAAATGCTTTTTCATTTTCAAAATGAAGCTGCATTTTTTTGACTCAAAATTAAAATGAGAAAGCAATCCACCAAAATACTTTTTCATTTCCTTCCTCAACACTGCTTATTCTGTCACTTAATTAAAATGATAATGAAAATGGTATTCGAAATTTCATTTTCAAAATGTTCTCTGGTAAATGTGTTGCATTATTTATTTAGAAATGTCTAATTTGACACTTAAAATGGATTAATAGAAATGCTTTTTAATTTTCAAAATGTAACTGCATCAAATGACTCAAAATTAAAATGAAAAAGCAATATTTCAAAATTGGGGATGCACGGTGGCGCAGTGGTTAGCGCTCTTGCCTCACAGCAAGAAGGCCCCTGGTTCAAGTCCCGGCTGGGGGACATGAAAAATACATCAATGGGGGACCTTTCTGTGTGGAGTTTGCATGTTCTCCCCGTGCATTTGTGGGTTTTCTCCGGGATCTCCGGCTTCCTCCCACCATCCAAAAACATGCTTCATAGGTTAATTGGCAACTCTAAATTGTCCATAGGTGTGAGTGTGAGAGTGAATGGGTGTGTGATTGTGGACGTTCTAGCCTGCGACAGACTGGCGACCAGTCCAGGGCATCCCCTGCCTACGCCCAAGTAGCCGGGATAGGCTCCAGCAGCCCCGTGACCCCGAAAGGGACAAAGCGGTACAGAAAATGAATGAATATTTAGGGCCCGAGCACGGAGTGCAAGGACCCTATTGTAATTCGAATGTTTATTATTATTATTATTATTAGGGCCCGAGCACGGAGTGCAAGGACCCTATTGTATCTGTTAGGTTTATTATTATTATTATTATTATTATTATTATTCTTCCGACTTTTCCGTCGCCTTTTTGAGGCCTTTAACATACCCCAAAACTCACCAAATTTTGTATACACATCAGGAGTCGCGAAAAATTTCATATTTTATAGGAGAACGGCATAGGTAAACAAAAATGGCTCGATAGCGCCACCTGCAAAATTTGTTTTCGCGAGCACCTCCATATGCTTTATAGTACAAACCTGATTTTAACAGGGCATGTTCATCGGATAGAAACCTACAAAAAAGTCTCTTGGGACCAAGCTGTCAGTCGCACAGGAAGTCTGATATTTTGATGACAATATGTCATTTTTGCTGTATTTTGGTCATTTGCAGGCCTCGCTCTAGAACGAACTCCTCCTAGAGATTTGAGAGTAATGACTCCAAACTTTGGTTTTGTAAACTAGACACATGTCCGATGTTAAATTGCAAAGCTTTTAAGTTTTTATGGATGTTTGTGACCATGGCGGCGCGTCAAAATTGGAGGTCGTTTCGAAAACACGCCATGAAAAGAAAAATGGCCATTACTCAGCCATGCATAATCCAATCTGATCCAAAATTGATGTGCATGATTGTAGTCTGACTCTGAACACATCTGCAGTGAAAAAATCTGGAAAAAGTGTAGCGCCACCTGCTGGCAAGAGGAAATGACATGTTTTACTTGGAGCATCACTACTCCGAGTAGGATGAGCCGACACACCTGAAAATGACGTCCACCTGTTGAAAAGCCATTGAAGTTTACTCTGACAAAAAACCATAACTTTCAATGCGGGGGTGTGGTCGTGACAGAGCGGCAAAGTTGGGCATCTCGCTATGCACACAAAAGTTGCTCTCACGTGCACATTCCTTGTCCAATCTCACTGAAATTCAATGGATATGATGAAGCTTCTATTCTGAACCCATGGATATGACAATCTTGGACGAGCTCTATAGCGCCACCTAGTTATTGCATTGGGCACATTCTGCCCTGTATTTTCTCTTTGCTTTGTCCGATGTGCATGAAATTAAAACTGGAGATACTCAGAAGGGTCCTCTCTCATCATGTAAAGTTTCATGGGTGTACACCTGACGGTGCCTGCGTAACAGGAAGTGGTCGATTATGTGCACCCAAATAATAGAAATTTATTATAAATCAGCCGTTTGTCTCAGGAAGCTGAGATTTCAGAATTAGATGCCTTTAATAACCTCCAGCTTTGATATGTAACACTATAGGGTCTACGAGAAACTTCATCACTTGATTTTTTTAATGAAATTTTGGACTGAACAAAGATTTTTAGCATAAATTCTGTTTAGGTTATCAGCACCAAGAATTCAACTTTCATAGGCATTTATGTGCTACTGCTTCCTAAAAAAATTCAGAATGATTGAAGTTACAGGTGACATCTTAGAGAGCATTACATCCAAAAAGGTCCGAAAACGTCTTTTTAGGCAAAACTACAAACACCTATTTTTTTTCATAACTTAATCATCATATATCAACACCATTTATTTTTTTAAATGTAGGGATCTGTGTTTGCTGCCTTCCATATTTTTTTCAGAAGTCCAGGTGAAACAGATGATTTTAAAAAAATCCTGATTCATCCCAAAACCTGTGCTTTTTCCGTCTGGACTGCAAACAAGTGTGTTTTAAAATTACTTATGCTTCAAATATCCACACCAAGTTTCACACGCATATAGCTGAACATGTCTAAATGCTTCTTGAATATTCTTTACAGATATAAAATGAACTGGTCAACTGTAGGATGTCATTTCCTCTTACATGCTTAAGTCTTTTCCTCATGCTGCAGCCTGCTCCTCAATCATCCCTGTTGCTGGAGTCAAATTTCACCCCCCCCCCCCCCCCCCCCCACACACACACACACCAGCTGCCAGTTCATATGCTAACTAACCCAGAAGTGAGGTGACAAGAGTTTAGACACAAGAGGGAGGGCAGACTGCTTTTTCATTTGTTTTGTATGTCTTTCATAGATTTTTATGAATAATCATTGCTTTTCTAGTCATGTAAAATGCAATTAACCTAATATTTTATCTTTTTTTTTTACAAACAAAACATATGAATGTGCTCCAAAACAAAACCCAACTCTCAGTACAGTTCTACAGATGTAACATAAGACTTAGACAGTAAATGTCTCTTTTATCCTTTTTTAATCAATGCTGCAACTTCTTTTCCTTAATATAAATCCAATGAAATTAAACTACAAAACCAAAAAACACAACGTATAGCAAATTTCTCTAAATAAATTATGTGTATATACAATATGTAGCACTTTTAAACAAAATAATAACAAATCCTTCCAATACAAGCACAGAAAAATGGAACACAAAATTTAAAACCCAAATTTGAAATGGCAATTTTAAAAAGATAATTTTTTCAGCCTGCTAAAAGTGCACAATTGTAAAAGCTCTTTTATATAGACAACTGTTTGGTTGCTTAGAGCTCTAAATATAAAAACAATGCCTTTATGGACGTGGCACGGATGGCACGGATGTTCAGCAGGGTAAACCCCAGGAAAGCGGCGGGACCTGATGGAGTTCCCGGAAAGGTTCTGCGGGCCTGCGCCGATCAACTCTCCCAGGTCTTCACAAAAATCTTCAACCTGTCGCTAGCTCAGGCTTTCATCCCTGCTTGCCTGAAGTCATCCACTATCATCCCGATACCCAAAAAGTCCTCATCCACAGCCTTCCTCACGGACTTCCGCCCAGTTGCACTCACTGCTGTCATCACAAAGTGTCTGGAGCGGCTGCTCCTGGGACACATCAAAGACTCCCTCCCTCCAATCTTCGTCCCCCACCAGTTTGCTTACAAAGCAAACAGATCAACGGATGATGCCATTTCCATCACCCTCCACACTGCGCTGAGCCACCTGGAACACAGAGACACCTACGCCAGGATGCTCTTTGTGGACTATAGCTCAGCCTTTAACACAATCATTCCTGACATTCTGGTCAACAAACTGTCTGAACTAGGACTCCACCCACTCACCTGCTCGTGGATCAAGGACTTCCTGACAAACAGACCACAGACAGTCAAACTTGACCCCCACCTCTCCTCCACCCGGACGCTGAGCACAGGCTCCACACAGGGATGTGTGCTGAGTCCTCTGCTGTATACACTGTACACAGCAGACTGCAGACCAGCCCACACCAGCAACACCGTGGTGAAGTTTGCAGACGACACTACTGTGGTGGGGCTGATCTCTGGGGACGACGAGACGGCCTACAGAGACGAAGTCCTGAAACTCTCAAGGTGGTGTCAGGCTAATAACCTCATCCTGAACACCACCAAGACCAAGGAGATCATCCTGGACTTCAGAAAAAACAGAACAGATCCACCCCCACTCTACATCGATGGAAACTGTGTGGAGAGGGTCCACAGCTTCACCCTCCTGGGCACCACCATCTCTGCTGACCTCACATGGTCTAACAACACCATGACTGTCATCAGGAAGGCCCAGCAACGCCTGCACTTCCTGAGAAAACTTAGGAGGAACGACGTCAGCCAGGAGCTGCTGGTAACGTTCTACCGCTCAACCATTGAGAGCATTCTGTCCTATGGCATCACAGTGTGGTTTTCCCACTGCACTGAAGCAGAACGGCAGAGTCTCCAGAGAGTGGTAAAGACAGCGCAGAGGATCATCGGCTGCCCCCTCCCCTCACTGAAGGACATTTACCAGTCTCGCTGCCTCAGCAGAGTGACTAGCATCACCACTAACTCCACCCATTCTGCTTTCCCTCTGTTTGAACTGCTGCCCTCTGGAAGGAGGTACAGGTCCATCAGAACCAGGACAAACAGACTAAGAAACAGCTTTTTTCCACAGGCAATTATCATACGGAATGCACATACGTCCACCAACCACACCTCACTCTAATTTTACTACAATGCGTGCAATATCCTGACTGTCTAACCGGGTCACTGTGCAATAACTTGATATTTATTAAGCTGTGCTCACAGCAACTCATGTAATTCCATTCTATTTTATTCACAAATATTTAATATTTAACAGTTCCTGTCCATATTGTTCATTTTTTGTTAAGAGTTGTAAATACAGTATTTCTTTTTCTATTCTATTTTTATTTTTATTTTATGTAACTCCTTCACTCCAAGGCTGCTGCAATTTCATTGTATCCCCATGTACAATGACAATAAACGATTCTGATTCTGATTATATCACTTAGACACAGATGGAGAACCATATCAACTGGATTGGTAACAGCAACAACCACCGACCAAGCCGGCAAGCCCTGGCAGAAAAGATCCCCACAAGAAACACTGCAGGCTGTTCCATAAAAAATATAGTTTTACCATTGCCTTGCAGATCACAGTTGAAGTGGTTTAGTTTTCCTAAAAAAATTCAGAATGATTGAAGTTACAGGTGAACTTTTAGACAACATTTGATCCAAAAAGGTCCGAAAACGTCTTTTTAGGCAAAACTGAAAACACCTATTTTTTTGCATAACTTATCTTTCAAATATCAGCACAAAAAAATTAAAAACGGTAGGGATCTGTGTTTGCTGCCTTCCATATTTTTTTCAGACTTAAAAGTGTAACAGATGATTTATAAAAAATCCTTTTTCATCCAAAAACCTGTGTTAAATCTGTCTAGACTTAGTATTAAAAACTCTCCAAGATGAATGTGCCTGACTCCACCTGCAGGTGGATCACAGACTTCCTGACGGACAGACAGCAGTATGTGAGGCTGGGGAAGCTCGTCTCAGATACTCGGACCACAAGCACCGGATCCCCCCAGGGCTGTGTCCTTTCACCCCTGTTACTCTCCCTGTACACAAACAGCTGCACAGCTGGTCACCTGTCTGTCAAACTCCTGAAGTTTGCTGACGACACCACACTCATCGGCCTCATCTCTGACGGAGATGAGTCGGCCTACAGGAGTGAAATAGCCAGGCTGGTGTCATAGTGCAGCGCTAACAACCTGGAGCTTAATGCTCTGAAGACAGTGGAGATGACAGTGGACTTCAGGAAGGCCCCAGCCCCCCTCCCCCCTGTCATCCTCTGTGACTCCCCGGTGACCTCTGTGGAGTCCTTCTGCTTCCTGGGAACCATCATCAGCCAGGACCTCAAGTGGGAGCAGAACATCAGCTCCATCACTAAGAAGGTCCAGCAGAGGATGTACTTCCTGAGGCAGCTGAAGAAGTTTCACCTCCCTGAAAAGATGCTGGTAGACTTTTACACCGCCATCATTGAATCCACCCTCACGTCCTCCATCACAGTCTGGTTCGCTGCGGCCACGGCCAGAGACAAGGCCAAGCTGCAACGCGTCATCCACTCAGCAGAGAAGGTGATCGGCTGCCACCTCCCGTCTCTCCAGGAGCTGCACATCTCCAGGACCTGGAGGCGGGCAGCCAGGATTGTAGCCAACCCCTCTCATCCAGGACATAATCTCTTTCGGCCCCTCCCTTCTGGCAAGAGGCTCCGGTCCATCAGGACCAGGACCTCGCGCCACAAGAACAGCTTCTTCCCCACTGCAGTCAGCCTGCTGAACAGTACCCCAACTCCCCCAGGTGACCCCCCCTCCCCCCCCCGCCCACCAAAGGACTGTCGGTGCCACTTACAGGCCCCACCATCCCAGCCCATCTGTGCTCCCACTTTAATTCACCTTACTCTACTGTATATAGTGTGTTGTTGTTGTTAACTTAATTTTTAACTTATTCTTAATTGCACTATACACCAAGTCAAATTCCTCGTTTTGTAAAGTGCGCTCTACTGAACCTGGCAATAAAACTTTTTCTGATTTCTGATTCTATTAATCATTGTTTTTTATTCATTCAAAATGCAATTAAATCAATATTTTATCTTTTTTCTTTTCCTTTTTCTTTTTTTTTATCTCTTATATCCTTTTTTATAATCAATGTTTGAACTTCTTTTCCTTTCTATTGTCATGGTTTCAGTTTGTTGTCTTTTTTTTCGCTTTAGTTCTTGTTCTGTCTTGTTTGGTTCTGTTTCCTGTTTTATTTTGAAAGGTTTCCTGTCTTGTCATGTTTTTGAGTTTTACTTCCTTTGGTCCCCATCTGCCCTAATCGTGTTCACCTGTGTCTTGTCTGCCCTGTCTGTATATAAGTCTTGTCTCTGCCTTCCTCCTGTGCTGGTCCATTAACTTCTGCTCATGTTGATCACGTCTTCTTGTCTGGCGTCCATGTCCCGTGCCATGCCACAGTAAGTTTTTGTTTTTAGTTTTGTCATCCTGCTCTGCAGCGCTTTTTGTTAGTTAAATAAACCCACTTGCCCTGAACCCGTTTGCCTCCCGTCTCTGCGCCTGGGTCCTACCTGCTGTCGAGCCTCCCCCCCACACGACATCTATACATCCAATGAAATTAAACTACAAATCAACAAACACAACTGATAACAAATGTCTCTAAAAAATGATGTGTATATTTGCAGAACCTTAAAAACACCAAACAAATAACAAATGCTTCCCAAATAAAGCACAAAAAATGGAACACAAAATGTAAAACCCAAGTTAGAAATTGCAATTTGAAAAGATACTTTTTTCAGCAGCTTTTCAAAATCAATCACCAATTCTACTCTTCTGTGGATGAAACAAAGAACTCCAGAACAATGAAGCCATTTCTCTAAGTCTCTCTCACCTTCAGTTTTAAACAAGGTCTGTGAAAATCCACCATACATTGGTCACATGAACTCAGAGACCTGCTAAAAGTGCACAATTGTAAAAGCTCTTTTATATAGACAACTGTTTGTTTGCTTAGAGCTGTAAATATAAAAAAAATGCTTTTCTATCACCTAGACACAGATGGAGAACCATATCAACTGGATTAATAACAGGGTGGCATGTTTAGACAACATGAAGCTGTCCATCACATTTTTGACCTAAACATGTAAACACATCCTTGGCTCTGCGGTTAGGAAATGGTATTTGGGAATCTCTTTATACCAGGAGCCAGCCTGGCCATTGGAACATCGCCACAGTGCCCATCCAGACTGGGACAGCAACGGGGTCCACTTCAGAGCCGTGAGCTGCTGTGTTTAACTCCAGCTGTCCCAGCAAGGGAGACAACTGCAGCAACATCCACTGACCAAGCTGACAAGCCCTGGCAGAAAAGATCCCCACAAGAAAAACACTGGCTCAGGCAGGCTGGTCAAAAAAAAATAGTTTTGCCATTGTCTTGCAGCTCGCAGATCAAGTGGTTTAGTTTTCCAGTAATGTCAGTCAAGAATGCAAGTTCAGATTCACAATGTTCATATTCACCATATTCAACAGACATCTCCTCCAATAGCACCTTAAAAATCCTGTGCTGTTTTGCTTTGCAGCTGAGGTTGTTTACGATTTTCAGAATAAGAGTCATTATATGTCCAGAGCCAATCACTTCTGCACATAAGGCCTGCTGGTGAATGACGCAGCAGTAATGCAGACATTTTGGAAAGTCTGGGTCAGCTTTACAGTGAGTGATGAAACCTGTTTGTCTATTGATCATAGCAGGAGTCCCATCTGCAGTCACTGCTACCAGCTTTTCTAATTGTACCTTTTTCTGCACAAAAACTCCTTCACCGTGTTATACATTTCAACTCCTCTTGTAGTTGTCTGTTAGGGCAGATGTGTCAGGAGTTCTTCTCTTGTGGAAACCAAAAGCTATGCTGTACTGTTGCCGTCCACAGACTCATTACACTGGACGTTAACCACCTGCACTTTGCAAGATCCCGGTCCAGCTAATTGGCCAAGTTATCAGACATAGCTGACACTCATCTAGACATTGTAGTGGAAATTGAATGAGTTCTATTGTTCTCATCCTTAGGGACAGTGATAGCAATTATCATCATTGCTTGAATTTTTTTCATGCTATATGCAAAAGTCTTTGTCCCTTAAGGCAACAGATTACAGCCCCCCCCCCCCCCCCCCCCCCCAGGCAGCTGTCGTATTAACAATAGCTTGGAGCTCCAGAATGGACAAGAAAAAACGACGAGAATGGCTCGAGCAGGGCGTTGCTCACGGGGCGGTCGCTCGTGCCATGCGGTCGCACGTGCTCGGGCCCGCTAAATGCTACTTGTAGCTTTAATTATTATTATTATTATTATTCTACCGGAAGAGTCGCCTTTTTGAGGCCTTTAACATACCCCAAAACTCACCAAATTTGGCACACACATCAGGAGTCGCGAAAAATTTCGTATTTTATAGGAGATTGGCATGGGCGCAGAAAAACGGCTTGATAGCGCCACCTACAGTGACTTTTGTCCCGACGCCCCGCATACGCTTTAACGTACAAGCTTGATTTTTACAGGGCATGTTCTTCAGATGGAGACCTACAAAAAAGTCTGAAAGGACCCACCTGTCACTCGCACAGGAAGTCTGATATATTGAGGTCAATATGTCATTTTTGCTTCATTTTGGACATTTGCAGGCCTCACTCTAGAGCGAACTCCTCCTAGAGATTTGTGAATAATGACTCCAAACTTTGGTTTTGTAAACTAAACACATGTCCGATGTTAAATTGCGAAGCTTTTACGTTTTTACGGTTGTTTGTGACCGTGGCGGCGCGTCGAAAATGGAGGTCATTTTGAAAACACGCCATGAAAAGAAAAATGGCCATTACTCAGCCATGCAAAATCCAATATGATCCAAAGTTGATATGCATGATTGTAGTCTGACTTTGAACACATCTGCAGTGGAAGAATCTGGAATAGGTGTAGCGCCACCTGCTGGTAAAAGGAAATGACATGTTTTACTTGGAGCATCACTGCTCCAAGTAGGATGAGCCGACACACCTCAAAATGATGTCCACCTGTTGAAAAGCCATTGATGTTTACTCTGATAAAAAGCCATAACTTTCAATGCGGGGGTGTGGTCGTGACAGAGCGGCGAAGTTGGGCGTCTCGCCATGCACACAAAAGTTGCTCTCACGTGCACATTCCTTGTCCAATCTCACTGAAATTCAATAGAGGTGATGAGGCTTCCATTCTGAACCAATGGATATGACAATCTTGGACGAGCTCCATAGCGCCACCTAGATATTGACAAATACATTTTATGTCACATTCTGACCTATCTTTTCTCTGTGCTTTGTCCGACATTCATAAAATTACAACAGGAGATACTCATAAGGGTCTTCTCTCATCGTCTAAAGTTTCATGGGTGTACACCTGACGGTGCCTGCGCAAGCCACCACCAAACAGGAAGTGGTTGATTGCGTTGCAGTCAGATAATTAAAAATTCATAAAAAATCAGCCGTTTGTATCACGAGGCTGAGATTTCAGAATGAGAGGCCTCTTACATATCTCCAACTTAAATACACAGCACTTGCATGGGTGAACAAAAAACGGCTCAATAGCGCCACCTACAATGTTTGTTTTTGAGAGCCCCGCCATGTTCTTTAACATACAAGCTTGATATTTACAGGACATGTTCATCAGATGGAAACCTACAAAAAAGTCTCTTGGGACCAAGCTGTCAGTCGCACAGGAAGTCTGCTATATTGATGTCAATATGTCAGTTTTGCTCTATTTTGGTCCTTTGCAGGCCTCGTTCTAGAACGAACTCCTCCTAGAGATTTTTGAACAATGACTCCAAACTTTGGTTTTGTAAACTAAACACATGTCCGATCTTAAATTGCGAAGCTTTTAAGTTTTTACGGTTGTTTGTGACCGTGGCGGCGCGTCAAAATTTGAGGTCGTTTCGAAATCACGCCATGAAAAGAAAAATGGCCATTACTCAGCCATAAATAATCTAATCTGATCCAAATTTGTTGTGCATGATTGTAGTCTGACTTTGAACACATCTGCAGTGGAAAAATCCGAAACAGGTGTAGCGCCACCTGTTGGCAACAGGAAATGACATGTTTTACTTGGAGCATCACTGCTCCAAGTAGGATGAGCAAACACACCTCAAAATGACGTCCACCTGTTGAAAAACCATTGAAGTTTACTCTGATGAAAAACAAATCTTTCAACGCGGGGGTGTGGTCGTGACAGAGCGGCGAAGTTGGGTATCTCGCCATGCACAAATGTTGCTCTCACGTTCACATTCCTTGTCTGATCTCACTGAAATTAAATAGATTTGATGAAACTTCCATTCTGAACCCATGGATATGACAATTTTGGACGAGCTATATATGTTCATAAATGATCATGAAGCATGATCATATAATCAAGCTTCATAGGAAATCAGTCGTTTGTCTCAGGAAGCTGAGATTTCAGAATTAGATGCGTCTTACAAAGCTCCACGTTTGAAAAGCAGCACTATACGTACGAGAAACATTTAACCACCTTAATCACCCTATTGTGCTGAAAGCAAATTTTTGGACGTTTTGACTCAAGCAAATATTTTTATCATAACATCTGTTTAGTTTATCAGCACCAAAATAAAAAATATTTACATTTATAAAATGAACTGGTCAACTCTAGGATTTTATTTATTCAATCTTACATCCTCAAGCTTTTCATCAGTCTCCCCTGCTGCAGGAGTGGAGTTAGCCCCCCCCCCCCCCCCCCCCCCCCCCCCGGCTGTGTGCTCACATGTAAATTAGCCAGGAGTGGCAGACAGAAAGTAGAACAGTTAGAAAGCCTAGTTCAACACTAAAATACAGCAATTTCCTTTGTTTTGTTTGTCTTTTATACATCCTTAGCACTAATCATTGCTTTTTTATTCATCCAAAATACAATTAACTTTATATTTTATCTTTTTTTTTTTTTACAAACAAAATATATGAATGTGCTCCAAAACAAAACCCAGTCTCAGTACACTCCTACAGATGTAACATCAGACAGTAAATGTCTCTTTTATGCTTTTTTAATCAATGCTGCAACTTCTTTTCATTTCCTTTCAATACATCCAAAGAAATTGAACTACAACGACAACAAACACAACATATAGCAAATGTCTCTAAGAAGATTGTGTATATACATTATGTACCACCTTTAAACACCAAATAAATAACAAATCTTTCTAATACAATCACAAAAAATGGAACACAAAATGTAAAACCCAAATTAGAAATTGCAATTTTAAAAAGATACATTTTTCAGCAGCTTTTCAAAATCAATCACATATTTTACTCTTCTGTGGATGAAACAAAGAAGTCCAGAGCAATGTAGCCACTTCTCCAAAGTCTCTGTCACCTTCAGTTTTACACAAAGTCTGTGAAAATCCACCATACATTGGTCACATGTATTCAGAGACCTGCTAAAAGTCTACAATTGTAAAAGCTCTTATATAGACAACTGTTTGTTTGCTTGGAGCTCTAAATATAAAAAAATGCTTTTCTATCACCTAGACACAGATGGAGAACCATATCAACTGGATTAGTAACAGGGAAACATGTTTAGGTTTAAACTTACATCAATAGACAACATGAAGCTGTTCATCACATTTTTGACCTAAACATGTAAACACATCCTTGGCTCTGCGGTTAGGAAATGGTACTTGGGAATCTCTTCATACCAGGAGCCAGCCTGAACATTGGAACATCACCACAGTGCCCATCCAGACTGGGACAGCAACGGGGTCCACTTCACAGCCGTGAGCTGCTGTGTTTAACTCCAGCTGTCCCAGCAAGGGAGACAACTGCAGCAACATCCACTGACCAAGCTGGCAAGCCCTGGCAGAAAAGATCCCCACAAGAAAAACACTGGCTCAGGCAGGCTGGTCAATAAAAAAATATAGTTTTACCATTGTCTTGCAGCTCGCAGATCAAGTGGTTTAGTTTTCCAGTAATGTCAGTCAAGAATACAAGTTCAGATTCACCATATTCAGCAGATATCTCCACCAATAGCACCTTAAAAATCCTGTTCTGTTTTGCTTTGCAGCTGAGGTTTTTTATGATTTTCACAATAGGAGTCATTATATGTCCAGAGCCAATCACTTCTGCACATAAGGCCTACTGGTGAAAGAAGCAGCAGTAATGCAGACATTTTGGAAAGTCTTGGTCAGCTTTACAGTGAGTGATGAAACCTGTTTGTCGGTCAATCATAGCAGGAGCCCCGTCTGCAGGTATGGCTACCAGCTTTTCTAATGGTACCTTTTTCTGCACAAAAACTCCTTCACCGTGTTATACATTTCAACTCCTCTTGTAGTTGTCTGTTAGGGCAGATGTGTCAGGAATTCTTCTCTTGTGGAAACCAAAAGCTATGCTGAACTGTTGCCGTCCACAGACTCATCACACTGGACGTTAAACCACCTGCACTTTGTAAGATCCCGGTCCAGCTAATTGGCCAAGTTATCAGACATAGCTGACACTCATCTAGACATTGTAGTGAAAATTGAATGAGTTCTATTGTTCTCATCCTTAGGGACAGTGATAGCAATTATCATCATTGCTTGTTTCTTAATCTGATAAAAACCTTCTTCTACTTGATGAGAAAATGAGCAGGTCTAAACGAGGCTTAGATTTAAGAATTTTTTTCATGCTATATGCAAAAGTCTTTGTCCTTTAAGGCAACAGATTATAGTCTCCCCCCCCCCCCCCCCCCCCCCCCACAGGCTGCTGTCATATTAACATTAGCTTGGAGCTCCAGAATGGACAAGAAAAAACGACGAGAATGGCTCGAGCAGGGCGTTGCTCACGGGGCGGTCGCTCGTGCCAGGCGGTGGCACGTGCTCGGGCCCGCTAAATGCTACTTGTAGCTTTAATTCAAAATGCTTTTTCATTTTATACTTAAAACCCCTTATTATGTGTCATAATTAAAATGAAAATGCAAAGAGGGGATTGCCCCGCCTCCCCTCTGCTAATGCTCAATGTTAATCAATTTTGCTACAAATTTGATGTGAAATTTTGATTTGGATGTGAAAATGCAAATGCAATCCCCTCTTTGCATATTCATTTTATAGATGACACACAATCAGCGGTTTTAAGTGTAAAGTGAAAAAGCATTTTGAAATATTGCTTTTTCATTTTAATTTTGAGTCATTTCATGCAGTTACATTTTGAAAATTAAAAAGCATTTCTATTAATCCATTTTAATTGTAAAATTAGACATTTCTAAATGAATTTTGCTACACATTTACCAGAGAACATTTTGAAAAGGAAATTTCAAATACCATTTTCATCATCATTTTAATTAAGTTACAGAGTAAGCAGTGTTGAGGAAGGAAATGAAAAACTATTTTGGTGGATTGCTTTTTCATTTTAATTTTGAGTCAAAAAATGCAGCTTCATTTTGAAAATGAAAAAGCATTTCTGGTTTTGACTTTTCTTTTTATTTATGCTACACAATCGCTTCCATAGTATGGTGTGATATAACATCCACAGCCCTAAAAGTTTTTGCCTGCGTTGTGTGTCATCTCACTTTTTTCTTATCTTTGATTCTGCTGAGTTAAGTTTCAGTTTTGACGTGACAAACTGCCATCAATCAGCTGCTGATTGGTCCAGATTCTAACCAATCAGGTGTCTCTGTCTGATATTGTCGGTGCTTGGAGGCAGACATTGACTTTGGACTTTGTGTTGGTTCTGTTCCAACGGGATTTTGCCGTTTTCAAACATTCTGGCCCGTTTCTCTCATAGTTAAACCCAGAAGGAGCAGCAAAGTAGCTAAAAATAATGCAGGGTTTTGTGTTCATTTATGTCAGTGTAGCGACCAACGTGTCTGCAGCAGAAAAAAAAAAAATGTCCCAACTCTGACTCCGACCAGCCAGAAGTTAAACTTTATAAAATTTGTATCTGAACTTTTGTTTTATTTTAATCAATAAATGATGAAGTATTGAGAGAAAATATCATTTTTCATACGTTTTTTTTTTTAACTTTGGACAAACGCTCACAAGTCCTAAAACATAAGACACTGTGAAAATTAACATAAAAGTTAAAAATGTTTCTTCTGCTAAATACATTAAGTCTACTGTGGTGAGCCATCATTCTTTTGCTTATTATTGCTGTTCATCTAATCCCAAACACTTGTGCAGCATAAAATAATATGTGCTTTAAATCTTTTATTGTTTTGTTTTAACAAACAGATCTTAAAGAAAATTACACTTTTTACCAATAATTTGCTATGCAGGATTCACAGATCACACAGAGACCTGTTGATTTAATGTCAGCAGATATCAGCAGATAAACTTTACAGTTTCAGGAGATTGTCAGCCATAAATTCACAAATCTTACTTAATAAATATTAAACAATGCTAAAAAAGAAAGAAAGTATGAATTATTGTTAAAATTATAAAAAAATTAAAACGGGTGGGGACGGCTGGCCCCTGCCTTGCTCCTTCCTGGACCAACCTTGGGCCAGGTGGGTGGCTGCGTGGTGCGCGGAGCGGGTCTCCCTTGGGGGGTCCTGGCTCGTACCTGGGGTTGGGGCATGGGGATGCCCAGAACTCCTGGGTGGTGTTGAGGTGCTCGTCTGGGGCTGTCGGCACCCTTCTCGGGTGGGGCCCTGCGTTGGGTCCTCCTGGCGCGGCGGGGGGGCTGTTCTCCTGGTTGGGCTGGGGCGGCACTCTCTTTCCCCCCATGCCTGCCCGCTCTCTGGCTCTGGGGGCCTTGCGGTGGTCCTGCCGGCCCTGGCCTGGGTGGTGGGTGTGATCTCCCGGGGGGCGGTTGTTCTCTGCCTGCTGCCGTTTTCACATTCCACCATCCATTTTAGAAGAACATAAACACTCAATTGAGCACAGGTGTTAGCTCACCTTTGCACTAATAGTGTGCGTGATTGAATGAATGAAATATTTCACACTAGTTGGTTTGAAGGTAACAGCATATCTGTATTGTGTACATGTTGACATCTGGACTTGTGTTTGTGGACAGGCCCCGCCCTTTGAGAATTGTATTACATCTGAACCTTACCGTAATGATAAACATCCAGAAACTTGTCCGGTCCAACACAAAAGATTTTCAAATATGATTAAAATGAATAAAGTTTGGCCTCAATTATAAAAGGAGTTTATTCAGACATACCTCTTGTTTGTCTGAAGATTAATAACTCCTATTGTTAAAGTAAAATATGTCCAACAATAGAGGCCTTCAGCTCTCATCTGTCTGCCCAGCTGTTGGACAGGACAAGTTAAAAAAAAAAATTAAACGTCTTCATCCAAAAAGACAAAATTGAGGGTAAGAAGAACTGGTTCGGTTTCTGAGCCTGGTAGCAGACACCATGTTACAGACATATGGGGATACGATTGGTTAGAATCTGGACCAATCAGCAGCTGTTTGATGGCAGCTTTGTCACATCAAACTGAAACTTAACTAAGCAAAATCAAAGATAGGAAAAAAGTGAGATGACACACAACGCATCCAAAAACTTTTAGGGCGGTGGATGTTATATGACACCATACAAGTCGCGCTCAGACTAGTCAGCAAAATCAAAGATAGGAAAAAAAGTGAGATGATACACAGCGCATGCAAAAACCTTTTTGACGGTGGCAACATTGGCAGTCATATCACGCTAAGTCGCGCTCACAGTGGTCAGCAAAATAAAAGATAAGGCAAAAGCGAAATTTGACACAACACAAACGCAAAAAATGTTTTTGAAAGCAAAAAAAAAAAAAAATTGAAAGCAACAAAAAAAATCAAAGCAGAATAAAAAATTATGGAAAAGTAAATATTTAATATTTTTACTTGCAACTTAGTTTTGTGTGCAACTTAGAAAGTTTTGTGTGCAACGTGGTGGCAGAAATATCACTCCATAGATGAATGGGTCTGTGACTGTGAATCCCTTTGGGCCTTAAAGAAAGTAGAAAAGCGCTATATAAGTATACGTTTACCATTTACCATTTCATTTAAAGACCAACACCAATAATAACTATACTTTTTTGTGCGTTTATAAAATATCCTGTGATATTTTCCTCATGATGAAGGACATACAAATAAAAATAAAGCTTAAAATTGCATCTTTGAATGTTTTTTTTTCAAATTGTTGTGAATTAGGAGCAGAGAGAAAAATGCTGTTTGAAAATGCCTGAAGGAGTATTTTAGTCCAGGGCAACAAAAAGCTCCCTTCTCTGCTCCATTTCAATGCATCCACTTGCAGACAAATAGATCCATGTTCATCTTCGTTTTCCTCATCTAAGTTGGCATCTGGCTCAAACATTTACGGATGGATAGCTCCAATAAGCTAGACATTGTTGTTACAGTGGTAATGTTAGGTTGGGGTTTTGAGTGGCAGTAAGCTAGCAGGAGAGATTGTTAACAAAGATGATGATGATGATGATGATGATGATGATGGGAAGTAAGGTAAAGCTCACTCTGCCCCAACAGTCCCACCAGCAACTCAGAGGCGAATTTCTAAGAACTCTTGCCACTCTGCAGAAACTATGTCCTGGAACATCGACTAGAAAACGGGCACTGGTTGTTTTTTGCCCAAAAACAGCATAATCATAGTAATAAAAACCCCACTGGGAACGCTTTTACAATATAGATCAAAAGATGATTAAAGTGGAATTTTAAAATGACAGAGTTCAGACATTCACTGTGTGCTCATCCCCCTGCATTGTGTAAACAGTCCTACCAGAAACAGAGCCTCCCTCATATTTTTCATTGCCGATAAGTTTTCATGTTATCATACTAATCGCGTTTGAACAGCTGCAATTTGCTTTGGTCGAACAAAGGCATTCTAACTAGGTTTTAATTAAGTGTTCCTAATGACCTTAAGGAGATTAGAGGTTCGCCTTCTAATCAATACCAGGCAGACAGGAGCAAAAATAAATAAATAAAAAAGAAAAGGTGGGAGGGGGAGATGGAAGGTAGCTACGGGCTAGGATAGAAGAGGGAAGTAAAAAGGGTGGAGAAGGAAAAATGGAGAAGAACGGTACTGATGGGAGGAATTGATGAAAGCTAAGAAGACGGAAAAAATGTACAGAATACATGTATGAAACAGAAAAAAGATCAGAAGTGGTATGAGGTGAATGGGAAGATGAGTCATATCATCATCTGGGTGGTGAACAGCAACCAAACAGATCATGCAAAGTTTATCTTGCACTTGTTTGAAAACAAAAGCTTAAAAAAAGGAGAAAGCTTATTATAACACTGCAAGAATATCTGTATTTTTATAAGGAAAACATCTCAATTAAGCACAATAAAAACACATGGTTGAACTTTGGGAATGTTTTTCATTCTTCTTTATCTCTTAGTGGGAGAAAATGACATTACACTGCAGTGTCAGACAGCCTATGATCGTCAAGAGCTTTGTTAGTGTGGAGGAGTTTCTCTTATCCCCTCTTCATAAGACATTTGCATAGATTTGCACAGAGTGTGTCCACATGACAAAGAGTCTAGTCCTACATTGATTGTACTAATTTATTCAGCCAGCCGCATCCAGTTCCAGAGATTGAAGTGCTATCACACAAACGGGATTAAAACTGAATGACGATCTCACAATTAATATTGCCTCATTCTCGAGATTACTTATGTATGACTTGTATTTTGCTAAATTGTGTTTGCCAGTCTAATAACATTAAGGGTAATATGGTAAATGTAGGCTGTAAATGTATTGTGTCTCGCAGTATTCAGGGCTGCCGCATGAATATGTATGGGGGCATCTTTGGCCTCACTGCTGATTAGAAAAAAGTGTAGGAGATTGTTGGTCAAGCTGCATGGTTTTTATTTTTTCATACATAGGGCTGCACTTGGTTTGGTGTGTGGAAATGTTATACAAAAAGAAACGTGTGTACACATAAACACACAGACACATACAAACACGTATGCTTTCTATTTGTCACCCTTCTTTTTGTCCTGTTGAACAGCTGAGCAGACAGAGAATAGCTGATGGCTTCTTTCTTATGTTGGACATATTTTACTGTTACAACAGGAGGTTGTGTATCTTCTCATACACAAGGCGTATATTTGTATGAACCCCTTTTGTAATTTAGGCTAAACTTTATTTATATTCATTACATTTGGATCAGTTTTTGTTGTTGGACCGGACAGAAAAGAAGAATGGCGCCTTTCTTCCTACAAGGACAAAGCGCTTTACAGTCACGGACCCATTCACACAGTCACTCACACATTCACACACTGATGGCCGCTCTGCTGCCAAACACAGGCGCCCGCCAACCACCAGAGGCAAGGTGGGGTTCGGTGTCTTGCCCAAGGACACTTTGACTCATGGGCGTCCAAGGCGGGAATCGAACCTGCAATTTTACGATCATGGGTTGACCGCCCTACCGCTGCACCACGAAGAGGAAAGAAGGGAGGGATATTAGAGAGGGGGTAAGGACACAGAAGAAAGGGGAAAAAGGAGAGTTCAGGACGATCACAGAAGTGGTGGGGGTACAATCATTAGACAACAAGCATCAAGGTACTGGAGGATTATCATCATTACTGTCTGGTGCAAATGTTGGTCAAAAGGGGCGGGGCCTGTTCACAGATATACTCAAGTGTTACAAATATACCTTCTTCTTTCTCTATCGCCTTTTCCCATCAGGGGTAGCCACAGCGAAACAACCTCTCATTCGAGGATGAGTCGCATGGTTAACTTGTCAATGTTTTATGCCGGATGCCCTTCCTGACACAACCCTCTCAATTCATCCGGGCTTGGGACTGGCACAGAAGCAGAGAAGGGAATAGGGATTGGTTTCACGGACGGAAGGCGCCGCAAACCAGCACGAGCTAAACTGGCTCCCAAGTGTTACAAATATACCTGTTGGCTCCAAACATTTTCACATACAATCATTTCAACATGTACTCAACACAACTAAAGTTCTCAGGCACATGTGAGTACATGTGATGTTAAAGCACTCCCCCACCAAGGTGCAATTAAAAGCCATAGGGGAGTCCCGATTACTAACACCCCCACCCCTCTACATTCGGCCCCAGTCTTCTTAGCCCAGGGGCCCCATCGCAAGTAGAGCCGATCCCCCAGTCCCAAGACCCCTTACCTGCCCAAAGAGAGAGGACACAAGAAATAGCCGGCCCCAGGGGCAAGCCCAGGCCCCCGCACCCAGGCGCCACCTCTGTAAGAGCTCTGGTCAGGCACTGACAGGACCGAGCCCCCCCCCCTCCACACACACACACCCCACAGCCATGAAAGGTGTCACCCAGAGCAATTGGGGGCCCAAGAGGTTTGCCCCTCCCTGTCTCAGGGCCAGAGAAGGAGTGATCCCAGCCCCAGGTGCAGATGAGCAGCCCATCCAGCCAATCTAGACCCCCCTGGGACGCACCCCACTGCAACCTACCCAGTGTAAGCATAAAGACCACCCCAAGCCAAGCCAAACTCCCACCCAATCGCGCCTTCCACACCTCCCTAAATCCCTCTTTCCAAGTTAGTTGAACTCTTGACTGACATTTTTTCCAAGCTTATATGATCAAACAGCAGATTCCTGTATTTACTTACATCAAAAATGTTTGCTTGTTTTTCCAGTTTAGTAAACTTACTTTAATTAATGCAACACATAGAGTTGTAAAAATTATAGATATTAATCCTCCCTCAGTATTCCTTGTGCTATTTTAGATGACCCCACCCTTGCATTGACGTGTTCTCCCTACCATGACAAAGGTGGATAAAGGTAGAAAGATTTCATGTAATCCATGAATACCAGTGAAGATCACAAATCATTGAAGAAAAAAGGTTCAGAGCACTGTCTAGTGGGTCTAGATGACCCAACTCCCAATGTTAAAGTGCCTAGGATAGTAGTACAAGGGTTACATATGGCCCTCATGTCACCAAGCACACAAAGTGAAGGTGAGGCTGTGATGGAAACATTACTGTAAGCCAGACTGATAGATCAGCACACACCTGTGGCCGGAGAGCTTGGACAGGTGTGCAGAACCACATGCAACTGTCGGGTTACTTACTATCCCAGTGCTCACAAATGTTTAAGTTTTTGAGACCCATCTTGAACATCCCCTGTCCAGTGTAGTAAATTCTGTGAAGAGTCTTGAATTTGATTTGTTGCAAGTTGAACCTTTTGTCAGTTTAAAAGGGTTTAGACAAATTTTGACCAGAAGCTTTGATCTGTGCTGCTGCATTTTTCTATCGGAAATAAAATGTTATTATCTAGGTTGCATAAAAGTTTGTTGGAATGAGCTTTTTGGAGAAAGTCTTATTAAATGAAAAGTTAATAAAAGAGGTAACTAGTTTTGGTAGTTAAAGGTCATTGTCGTTGTATTTAAACTTCTCAGTAACTATAGAATTAAGTTGCTGGTATTCCAAGAAGTTATTCATTCCATTTTTTTCTTGTACTTCCTGGGAAGTTATTAATCTTCTATCAATAATTAAGTGCTCTAGTAGTGTTGCGCCCCCTGGTTGCCAAGCTGGGAAGTTGAACATTTTTTTGTTTATAAGGATGTCTGGGTTGGAGGATATTTTTTTTCAATTCTAGACTAACAGCATGGAAATGAGAGCAAGGGGCTTTTTTGGGGTCCCTTTCATTACAGATTTTTAACTTTTTTTTTCACTTCTGCTTCTGTGTTTTGGGTTAAAGGTAAGTTTCCAGGTTCACAGTAGTCACTGATCATAAACAGGATAGCTCTGGAGCACCACTACTCACTTTCTATAATTAGAAGTATTTTACCTAAAATAATCAATGACAACAAATATTTTTTAATTGTGTAAATTTTCAGAATTGATCATTTTTGTGTTATTTGTTGAAATTAATAACTAAAGTTTAAAAATTTTTTGTTTGTTTTAAGGGCATTGTGGAAAACATCATGAGGAAGACATGCTCTTTAGGAATTAAATGTTGCTAAAATATTTACATTTTTTACTGTAATATTACAGTTGTTTAATATAATTGTGACTCTACCTTGTTTTGCTCTTCAATTCTGTCTGTGTCCTCACCCTCTTCCTGTGCCCTTGTTTTATGCAGCATTTTCTTAAAAAAACGAAACAAATAGGCATACATATTTTAATCCATGTTTGTCATTTATCCATTTTATTCTGAATGAAATGCACCAGAACCAAGATATAAAAACAATTTGGCTTTTAGACTTTATACCCTGAAGTCACAATGTCCATATTGTATTTGTGTGTGCTTGTGTGTATGTGGGCACGCTTTATGCCCCCTATTGGGGTCGAGGCCAGTGACACCCTCAGGGTTGTGCAGTCCAATCCCCTCCATGCTGCGTTTCTATAGGATTGAATTAACCTCCTGTCTCTTTTGACGGTGCACATACACATATCATCATGCAGACTCACACATACTGTAGAAGCACACATGCACTTTGTTCATGCCAATCACCTTTCCCCTGTCAAGCCTGCATTATTAGCTATGCCAATGATCACCGCTTACTCACACAAAATGTTGATTTATATTCTTAGAATAAATCAGAGAAAAAGCTGCACATCAGCCTTTGCACAGATTAAAAAACAGCATTGTTTGTTATGGGCAATTTTAAAGTTTTGCTGATTATTTTAAGCAGGCTGCTACAGTTAGTACATTTGGCCAAATTAGTGGACAAAATAAAGACAATAAATTAAAAAGTACATATATTAATTAAGTTTTCAGTACTGTATTCCATTTATTACCATGCTACATACTGGATCGAACAAATTAAATATTTAACGGGGAAAAAGGCTGATCTTTACCTCAGCTAACAAGAAAAAGACTGTAACTCAGTTCCAAAATCCTCTCAGTAGAAGGCAGAAAAGTTTGCATTTCATTTGGAAATGAAGATCCCAGAGTCTGGAAGTGGAACAGAAAGGCAAAGAATTCACAATGCTTGAAGTCCAGAGTGAAGTTTCCATAATCAGTGATGATTTAAGTAATCATGTCATCTGCTGGTGTTGACCCACTGCGTTTTCTAACATCCATTGTCAATACAAGCATTTGCCTTTTGATAAAAAAAAGCTGTGTGGAAATTTCACTTTCTAGCAGAATTTGCAGGTCCACACTGCCAAAGAACCCGAAAGGCAGTTCAGTGACTGTAAAGTTGTTGTGCTTGATTGGCCAGCAAACTCCCCTGACCTGAGCTCAATAGAAATCTATGGACTGCTTTCAAGAAGAAGATGAAAGACGCCATTTGCAACAATGCAGATGACCTGAAGGCACCTATCAAGGCAACCTGGGCTTCCATTACACTAAAGCGGTGCCACAGGCAGATTGCCTCCATGCCACACTGAGGCAGTAATTCATACAAAAGGAGGCCCAACCTAGTTATGATTGCATTAAAATTATGAATTCTGAATGAATTATGAAACTCATCAAATCTTTGAGCTCAAATCATCCTTTTGTTAAAAATGGGTTTGATGTGATATTCTAATTTTGTAAGACACTAAATTTCTATGTTCTCTATGACCGTTATCAGAATTCCAAGAAAGAAAGACTTGAACTTTTTGACAAAATCTGTAAGGGTTTCACATACAAATTTTTAAAAATGTCATTTTGGATTGATTGATTAAAAAATATGGAGCTTTCTAAAATTGTTCAAATTTTCAAAACTGTCCCTGTAGAAACTAAAACAAAAAGTTTAGAATGTAAACTGCAGCTCTTTCATTTGCCTCAGTGTCCAACCTGGCAGGGAGGTGAAGATAAAGCTTTTCAAGCAAAGGTCACTCTTAATGATCTGCAACTGGGCACCAAACATGTTCACAGCACAGGAAGGAGGAGAGTTAGCTGGATCTAAAGGCAGAGAGCGTGACATGTTAAACATATTAGTCTTTAGTTCACCTCTTCATTAATGCTTAATTTGACTGTCAGCACTGGTAAACTTCTCATAGAGTTGCTTGTCAATTAAATTGCATTTGAATTCAACAGGCTACAAAGTATGCTGACTGTCGCAGCTTTGGCATCATGAAGGATGGAAGATTGCTGCTAATAGAGACAGGATATTATTTTGTAATACTTTGGTGCAATGAAAATACAACATAAAGATGGGGGAAAAAATATGAATCTATTCATTTTCCCAAAAGAAAAACGTTGCTGTGTTACTAGCATGTTTCTTGCAGTTACAAAATAAAAACATTCCATGCAAACACAATGATCTACCACATACAACAGGTACATTAAATAAAATAAACAATCAAACCATCTTCTATCGATCTAAAATGTCTCCAGTTAGTGTCCATAGCAAGCAGGCCAATCTATAAAGTCCAGAAAAGAAAAAAAGGGCTGGACAAAAATCCAGCTTGCTTGCTAATGTGGCACTCTCTGAACTTTATTGACCCACTCCGTGTGTTTTTGACATGTTCTTGTAAGTATTGTAAATTTCTTCCCAATTCCAATCATCGTGAAAAAAGATGAAAAAATGTTGTTGGAAAAAGCTTGAAGTTGTCATGTAAACTCTACAATTACGGGGCCCACAATTTCCTGCTCCACTTCATTCCGATTCACCCACTTGCAGACCAATAGAACCGTGTATGTCTTGGTTTTCCTTGTCTGAGCTGGCATGTGACGTCCAAACTGTTTGGCCGGAAAGCTCCAATATTGCTCGCCATTTTTGTTGTACTGGTAGTTTTTGGTTGGGGTTGTGAGGGGCTGTAAGCTAGTGGGTGAAAGAGTAAACAAAGAGATGATGGGAAATGAGGACAGGCTCACTTACAATGGATTTAAAGAGGATTGGAGTGGGACTTTAACAGCAATAACATTTAAACTAATATTTTTCAAGCCACCATTAATTTTCTATTGGTTTTATGATATATATTTTTTTATATTTAAAAAGACAAATAATATTTTTATATTTTTGGTACTAGAAGTAAATGCTAAAATAATAAAAGGCTAAAGCAGGATTGATTTGAAAGGAATCTCCAAATCTTAATACTGGAGGTAAACAATTTGTATGGCCCTGTCTTTTTTTTAAACAGCTGTTTAAGAAGTTCTAATATATTTGCTTTTTAGCGGTTACTTTAACAGTTTTTCCATCTGCCCATCAAGTTCTGTCAATCTGTGCAATTTAAGTGTTTAAAGCATCAAAAACCAGACGTGAATTTAAAAAACTACTTTGCAGCTACTATGACGTTGAACTCTTTAAAAGGATGGCCAGATAGAGGTCCAGCTGTACTCTAAGCAAGAGTGGTTGCTGCATATCAGAGCTTCCATCTATTGACCACTAGTGGGTAATTTCAAGTGCCACTAATTCAACGGCCAGTGACACGTCAGACTATTTATTAAAGTACACTAACCTAATGAATGGCCCATAGAATGGGGAGTTAAAACATTTACTGTCCTAAGAGAGCGATAGAGAGCAATATACACAGAAAGAAGATGGGAAAGGGGAAGAGAGAGGGGGACAGGGAAATGAGAGAGTGAGAATAAATGACCCATCGTATAGAGTTAAGACGTTAAAAGTGCAAATAGACAGCTGACCCTCTTATAGCTCCCACATGCAGCTCAAATGCATGCATCCATCCACCAAAGCCACTTTACACCTTGTGTGATAGACTGATGTGGAAGAGAATGGCAGAGGAGGATGCGAATGAGGTGACACAAAAGGGTTGACCATTGGAAAATGGAGAGATAGAAGGAAGAAAAAAAAAACAGGAATCAGGTTTTATATAATACTGCATTTTTAAAAATGTGAAGAAAAGCGCAAGTGTTTACCATTTGACTGCATTATAAAAAAATACACAAGAGTATTTGAGAAATTTAAAAAAAAGGGACAGAGCGTAATTTGACTTACATCAAAAACAATGCAATACAGAATATCACAGGAAGGAGAATATTCACTCAGCTGATGAAGTTGGTGAAAATGTAAAAAAAATAGAACAACAAATTTAAAAAGCACCATGCAAAAAAACATGATTTCAGATAATGATTAAGTTACCTTTGAGGGAGAGAAGAGTCCAACAGAATGTGTCTATGGCCAGGGGCGGAGCTATCGAGGGCATGGGGGACAGCTGCCCCTCCCCTTGCCCTTGGTCTGTTCAGTTGGTAGAGTTAAAGTTAAATTTGTTGCCTGAATTAATTTTGTTTCTAATGACCTCTTTTAAGGGGCCCAGCCAGATACATTTGCTGGCTTTTTAAAAAAAATTAAAATTTCTTTTTTTGATGAATATTCTGGTGTCCTTTTTGACTGCTCGCTCGGCCCTTCAAGAAGTTTGAAGTCCAACATTTCTATTATATTTGTATTTTAGTACTTTAAGGTCAATATGCAATGAATCCTGTAATTTTATTCCCTTTATTAATCAGCAACGGTTACTACCAGTTATGCTTTACCTCCCCGTGCTTTCATTAAACTGAGAAGGTGGTCTGATATGACATGGTTTGAAGATGGAATCCTTATCTAGGTGATTGTATATTTTTAAATCTGTGCTTTTCAAAAACACTGAAGTCTCAGGTATTTCTAAACCAATACTGTATATTTCTTTTGTTTTCTCCATCCATGCCATATTAGTGCATCAGCTCATTTATCACTTTGAACCGTGCAATTCTTTCTATTTGTGTTACGGTGAGTGTGTGTCGAGGGAATAAGATGCTGTGAAAGGCCATTACCGCCATGAGTCTATGTCACCATGCCTGTGAAACCCTGGGGACCCCCACCACTGATACAAAGGGACAGAGGGGTAAAACACATGAAACAAAAAGGCATACACACTTATACCCATACACATATGTACATCTATATGTGTAGATGTGAGTGTGTGTTGGAGATGGGGGTTAAATTGTTCTGAAACTAGCCATCAATATGGTCAGTGTGAAGCTGCCACACATTAGTGCTGAACAGGTCACATAACCTAAAACAGATACGGTCACCCTTGGAGATTCAGCTTGTGTTACACTGTATTAAGTGTTGAAAATCACATTCACACTTTTTCTCAAAGGCAATAAAAGGCTTTTTGCAATGAAATCAGAGATCACTATAAGATTCAAGTGAAAAATACTTGTAACTTTGTTAAGGATTATTTCTGCATAGAAAAAAAGACAGATTTGTGAGGAAAACAGCAAAATAAGATGTTTCTCAAGCTGACGGACTGTACAATCATTGTCATCTGCACCCTAGAATTGCCGGTTTTGGTGATCAATTTATGTTTATTGCTAAAGACCATTTTTTTAATGATCAAAAATGAACAGCAAGGAAATATCTAGAATTGGTCCTTTTCTAGTGTCAAAAAAACATGTGACCATCATCTCCTTTCACCAATGTGATGTGCATCCTCTAAGGTTGATCACAACAATGATGGAAGAACTGACTGGTGACTTTTTAAAGTAAAGCAATCTGCAGTATGTTTGCATTAATGCTGTTGTCACAAGAACAGGCAGACGGCTGGATCCAAATGCAGATTTATTAGCTCAGCTAAAAGTCTACAAAGCTAGATCAGGGTCAGGCAGGCAGGAGTCAATAGCAGGCATAAGATAATCAGAGGACAGACAGGAGACTTAGCGTCAGGAAACAGAAGCTCAGGTCCAGATATAACACTCAGTAAGGGAGCCAGAGTGGCACAAACAATACTTCACACTGAGCTCAGCTCAGTGCAGTGCTTAAGTATGCTGTGGTTGATTGAGTGAATGAGAGTCAGGTGAGCAGCATCCAGTAAGTGTGCGCTACGGATGCTGGGAGCTGTAGTGTGGTAGAACTCAGGAGACAGTTTCCACCGGTGACTATATGGGGAGACAGAGACAGAGCAAAAAATTAAGATAATGCACAAAACAATAAGTTAAACCTTGATTTAGACTTTGAAGTGAAACTATCTATTTGTTGCATTTTTGATAACATGCTGGTTTGTAAAGAACACTTTATGATAAATTATAATTATACAATATAGTCCTGAATGGAGCACTTTTTTAAATTAAACTATAAAAGTATTTAAATTTTTGGACATTTTTGCTCGTCTGTACCAACGTCAGATGCTTTCATTTTTCTGTAGGTGGTCTGCTGTGACGTCTACCTAATGATTCCGTTAATTAGTCTGTATTACATAGTTTTGATTACAGTAATCTGGTTTAAGGGCACATGAGAATGAGAATAGAACTTAAGGCTTCTGGTAAAAGTACCGGTACTAGACTTTTTGTTCTATACCAGGAGAAGTCATAACAATGACTTTAAACCTTTGTTTTAAATGTTTCATTTCTTTAAAACACAAATTTTCATTTTTTTTTTAAAACAGAACTTCATAAAGAAAGTGTCCCGCCTTTTTCATGGTGATTACTGCCTCTAGAGCAGTGTTTTTCAACCTTTTCTGAGCCACGGCACACTTTAACCTTAAAAAAAATCCCGCGGCACACCAGGATCCAAAAATTAAAAAAAAAAAAAAAAAACGGAGAAACTCATAGTCTGTATTGATCTACAGTCCCTCCACAATCTCACATGCATTTTTTAGATAATTGTTGCAGAAAAAGCTTGAAACTGCAGCTGTTTTTTTCTAAAAGATGCAATAAAAGTTAAGTTAGAAGATGTAAAAACAGTTTGATGTGTGTTCGTTGATTTCAAGACGTTTAACAACAGATCTCCTTGAGCGCTGTCACTCTCACAACCCAATGCATCATGGGAGATGTAGTGCATTAAACGGCCGGCGGAGATCGCGTCTCTGAGCTTCCTTGTTTTGTTCACTTGTTCCACTGTCTGACATCCGATTCTGTGGAAAGCTACACCGATAAAGACGAGCTTTAGCTGGTATTTTTGTTAGAACTGAGCGACTTTACGAGCTAAATCGGGACAAGGAAGTGAAGACTTTAACCACTTCTGATTGGTCAGACTTATGACATGTGATTAAGCTCCCCAAGAATGATTGGTGGAGACAGTTAAAGGGGCGGGACTTTTCCAAAATACAGCCGGAGTTGCAGCTGAATCGCGGTACGTCATTCTTATCAAAATGTCTTTAATAAAATAAAATAAACGCAAAGAAAAAGTATTTTACGATCTTTTATATTCCTAACTCCTCAGTGTTTTATCAGGGCCTGTTTGGATGAACACAGAGCTGAAATCCTGGAGATGGGAAATGTTTAATTTTTCATTTAATGAGGGCAATTTCCCACGGCACACTTGACCATCTCCCACGGCACACTAGTGTGCCGCGGCACACTGGTTGAAAAACACTGCCTCTAGAGGACATACAGACGCATACCTTTAAAAAATCTTAAATTGAACACTACAAACCGCATATCAATTGAAATAGTGTGCTCTTTTACGATTTGGAATAATAAATAAAAAAATTTAATATCAGCTATTGAGCCACCCTGAATTAACATTTTCACTTTTGTGAAACAATAAATAAATAAATAAATGAAAAAAAAAAAAAAAAAGAATTCTAAAAATCCTAGAAGGAAATTATGAGAGAGAAGAGGAAGTGGTATAAAAGTGTGATATAGTGAATACCCTTGCTCAAACCTGAACCAGAGATGGAAGGGATGCAGATGAAGCCAGAGGGCAGATGAGAAGCTCAGAGTTCAGTTGGCCATTAGTGATGCGGCATGTGGAACTCACTCCAACATGCGTTCCACAAGGTTAACGATAAGAGCCTTGCAGCGGCCGAAATGCTCAAGTAGCTTTTATTGTATCATAATAATGAATCAAAGATGAAATAAAACAAATGAACTTCAAAAGGCAAGCGAGTAAAAACAAAACTTCCACTAAAGGAAACAACGTGAGCAACCAAAATAGAAGAAAGAAAGAAAAATTGCAGAAAGACTGAAGGCGCAAAGCCATAAAAATAAGACTCTTTCAACTAATATCTTCTTATGTCATCTGGTTGAAAAATATTTGCCTGCAGGTCAGAGCTCTCCCCGTTAGGGAAGGCTTCTTAAAAAGCTTCACAGCTCCATGCTACATTAAATATCTGGCCTTTGCATCCCATTTACTTTTGCCGGCCATTAGGAAGAGCAGGGAACGAAACAGAGAGGTCTGAGTGGGACTGAGAGACAAAGAAGCAAGGAATGAAGGGAATAAAAGATAAATAAAACGTGTGAAGAATATTTCTTCAACACAGTATGAAATAGAATTTTGTTAGTTTCATGACTCTGAATGGATAATTCTTTTTAATGTTGTGACATTAAGTGTAAAACATCTATAGACTTTTTTACAGTCTAAGTAGTGTACAGAAGTTTATGGAAAAATGTCTTTGTGTTTTGTCCTCTTGAGAAGAAGAGGTGACTCAGAAATGACCAACAAAAATTCCTCCTGTCTAACAGTTTGCCTTCATTTGGACTCAACACTTTAATAATTTTATTTTTTTCTATGGAAATGGATCAATTTAAACTGAGGTGGCAGACTAGAGTCCATGTTTTTTTTAGGAATGTCACCTCTCATGAAACATTTAGCTAAATTATAAAATACATAGTGAAAATAACAGAAAAAAGATATAAGAATACATATAAGAAGTTGTGACGGTGTGGCACCGTCAGATGACGAGGGGGGGCCACACCGTGTTTTATTGTTTGTGCATTTATGTATTTTATGTTTAAAATTATTACCTGTGGTGCCACCTGGGTGAGGATTAAGAGCCACGCCCCATGGGAGGGGCTCCTCATTTAAAAGGAGCATCACAGGTTAGAGAGAAGGGGGAGTGACAGAGAGTGCTGCATGGCCCTGCGTGGTGCTCACCGGGTCTTTAATAAAAACAGATCCTCCTCACCTTGGCTCCTCTGCATCCTTTCTCGGCGGGACCCCGCCACATATGGTGTCAGAAGTGGGATCGCAGAGGGGCCACAAAAAGGTGAGGACGCAGCGGCGTGGTGGGGACAACGATTCCCCGGCAGCTCAGCGCCTCCTCAGAGCAGTCCATCCTCTGAGGAAGAGGGGGTGGATCCGGGTCGCCTCGCCGGAGCGTCAGGCCTGGCCAGGGGCCCCGGAAAGAACTACGGCATCCAGATCGGCGTCCATGACGAGCGGAGGACCTCGCGGGCAGCAGGGGCGGACCGCCGGAGCGCGAAGACGGCCGGAGGCGGGACGGGCATACCGCCCGGTTCCACTGCCGCGGATGCGGGCGTTGGAGGCCTGCGCGGAGCGGGACAAGGGGCGGACCGACGTCTGCCGGGCCGTCGGGGGAGTGCTCCGGGAGAGGCGCATCATCTCGCCTGTAACCTGCTGTCGGCGGCTCCGATCGGCGGAGGTGCCATCCGGAAGGGGACCAGCGGGGGCGTGTTGCCGTTTGAAGGGCCTTTGCCGGGGCTGGGACCGACCGGAGCGGCACCGAGGAGCAGATCGGAGGGGTCGCCGTCGTGGAGCAGCAGTCCATGCAACCATCCGACGCGACGCAAGGACGTGTTTCTGGCGGATCGGCGTGGGGAATGCACGGCGGCGGACTGCTGAGGGGATTGCCGCACATCGTCAATCCCTCAGAGGAGGGGGATGGTGTGACGGTGTGGCACCGTCAGATGACGAGGGGGGGCCACACCGTGTTTTATTGTTTGTGCATTTATGTATTTTATGTTTAAAATTATTACCTGTGGTGCCACCTGGGTGAGGATTAAGAGCCACGCCCCATGGGAGGGGCTCCTCATTTAAAAGGAGCATCACAGGTTAGAGAGAAGGGGGAGTGACAGAGAGTGCTGCATGGCCCTGCGTGGTGCTCACCGGGTCTTTAATAAAAACAGATCCTCCTCACCTTGGCTCCTCTGCATCCTTTCTCGGCGGGACCCCGCCACAGAAGTAACTGTTAAATTGTTTGGAGGTTTTACTTTTATTTAGCACAGACCGAGATATGATATTGTAAACAAAATTCTAAACCCAAGCAAATCAATCCGTCACACTTACTGCTTCATGCATCACTTCCAGCTTGTGAGTCAAAATATGTGTCCATAATTTATTACATCAGTGGCTTTTTAGTATCTGGTTGATAAAACTGAACTGTTCTACACAAAGAAGTAAATACGTTTAAAATAAAATGTCTTCAGTATTTGCTGCAAATCATGTTTCCTTCTTTTCAGTTTTTGTACTATTTTAAAGGTCTTAAATTCAGCTGTGGTCTGGAATTTCAGACTGGGTACCTAAAGTCTTAGTCAGATGCACCCATTCCAGAAATTAAGTAATACCCCCCCCCCCCCCCCCCAAAAAAAAAAGGAAAAGAAATAATAGTAACAAAATAAAAAATAAACTCTTAAGAAAACAAAATACATTTCCAGCAATCAAAATGAAATGTTAAAAAAGAAACTGGAAAAGGTAGGTATTGGAAAAGGTAGGTACTCTGGGATATCACATGATTTTCTGACAGAAGAATTTTGTTTTAGCCTCTGGACTACTAATCATCGCTCAATCAGCTCTTTACTACGTGTCAGATAAAACATCCTTCATCCTGCTTTCCCTCTTCAAAACTCAAGACGTCATCATCCAACCAGCGATGTCCCAAAGTTCCTACTTTTCCCGTTATTCTTATTTTGTTTTCTTTTTTAACATTTCATTGTAATTTTTTATAGTGTTTTTGCATTGAGTGATTTGTTGATGAGATTTGCCCTTTGGGGCCACTGTAGCTGCAGGTTTTTGGGTTGTGAGGCCCTTTGGAGGGTCATAGACAGGAGCGGCTGCATCCTTAGGGGAGCGCAGGTGTGTCCTGTAGTTTCCTTGAGGCTCTTGGGATGTTATGAAAATGGAATACATCATTGTGCAGCGTGTTGCAAATGTTTCTCATAAAGTATTGTGCACTTATGATGTGCGGGTCCTTTTGTCATACGGTGACCTTACAATCATGCCACACATAAGGACGTACATGTGAAATGCAGGTAGCCATACCCGTAGGATGTCCACACAAACTACACTCTGATTGTAGAGTGTAAACTGCCTCATTTTTAACAGTCGGGTTGCACGCAAGGAGTTATCACTCATCATTTGAACAGCAATCATTGGCCCCTTGGACATTGTTCACCTGATTTTGGGGGGGTTAAAAAATGCAAATGACTATGACATGCCTCCGTCTCTGCTTCTTCACTCTAACTTTACCCTTGCGTGTTGTTTTAGTGTTTGCTATGACCTGTCCCCAGCAGCGTGTCTAGAGAAAAAAATCTGCATGAACATTTTCAATCTACGGACTCATCAAGTGGTCTACGTCCTTGTTATTTGATGCAGGCCATACAGGTTTGTATGGAGTCCTATACTGTTCATAATTAAATAAAAATAAATAAATAAATATTTGATTAAATAAATAAATATGACCTCATGCAAATACACAATCAACCAATAAATATCTCATAAATATATAAAAAGATCATGAAATTGTGAAAAAAAAGATCATGAAATTGTGAAAAAATAAAAAACTTGAAAGAAAAAAAGCCCTATGGCGTAAATGAATAAATCTAACTACCGTAGATATTATTTGTTTCAAAGAAAAGCCATTGAGAGGACAATGTACCAGATATCTTTAACCCAGTAGCTTTATTTCTGGTCCACGTTTTGCTCTAATAATGGAGGAAATTGTTAATTGTTCCCTAGTAACTTATGACAACTGACACAGAGAGAAAGAGAAGCAACAAGTCCTTCTCTAAACCTTCCTCCTATTTCTGCAATATGTAAGAGTGGCGCATAATGTTAATACCATAAACTTAGGTGATATGCACAAACTATCCCTTCAAAAACCCCAATTGCTCAGCGTTTATAAGATAAAAGGTTTTTCTAATATATCATTACTTGCAATACTTTAATGATTATGGCTGAAATTGGTCAGGCTGATGGAAAAAAGGGAAGATGTTTGTATGGTTTCAGTTTTTAGAAGATGAAAACAAAGTGGCTTATACAGGATGACAAATATTTACAACTCTAATACTGGTATTGCTAAGATTGATTTTGGTCTACGTCCTTGTTATTTGATGCAGGCCATACAGGTTTGTATGGAGTCCTATACTGTTCATAATTAAATAAATAAATAAATATTGAATTAAATAAATAAATATGACCTCATGCAAATACACAATCAACCAATAAATCTCTCATAAATATATAAAAAGATCATGAATTTGTGAAAAACCTGCACACAGATTTTAAATTAGCCATTATATTATTGACTATATTTCATTTTGTTTTTGAAAACCTGTTCGTTATTTTAAAACAGCATTTTAAATTATTCATTTTAATCATGTGGAATATAATTATAATTGTACGTCTTTTTTCAGAACCTCGGATTTCAAAATCAATATTTTCCAAAGTTGCTTTGTTTTTATTTCATGTTGCTGTTTTTCAGAATGACTGATTTATTTCATGAAGAGCTTTTTCAGGAGACTTAGTCTGTCTGTCAATCAGTGAGAGTGGGCGGGATCTAAACGCTCATTTGCTCATCCATGGAAATCGACTCATATTCCTCGATACCCGCTCAGCGGTGTACCAGAGAGATGACATCTTACAGCGATATCTGCACGGCTTTGCTGATATTAGAGGAACAAATAGAGACAAACAATCCGTCTGCGGACCTACCTTTTCCAACCATAAAAGTTAACTGTATCACCTGACATAATTTTTTTTTAAGCTAAAGGTAAAAATCAGCTATGAAAAATCCTGCTTTTATTCCACACGAACATATTTTTTATATGGAAGAAAAACCTCCAAAAAAAATCAATGACACACAAACAGATTTCAAAACTGGAAGCCTGGTTTTAATTGATATTGCTCTACTGTAATAATCCTGAAAGGCATAGTCTGGAGTAACACGTGTAATGTTTCAACCCATAGTAGTTTAAGTTACAGAATCATAGGTCTCTCTTTTTGCATTGAACAATATATACAATGTGAAATAAATACATTTACACAAATGGACATTATTGTTGGAGCACACTTGTATGATACACATCACAAAAATATACAGGTAGTTGTTTTTCTTTTTTTTTTTTTACTTTTTTTTTATTTACTGATGTGAAGCACAACTAAAATCTACAGACGTTTTCAATAACACTACAGAGTCTTCTCTCAGTAAAAGCTCTTCTCCGTCACTCAGTGGTCTTTAAATCCTTGATCAATCTTTTCTCCCCCCCACTAAATATTGTTCGTAAATTCAAACTGCAGAGTTGGTGCAGCACAGGTGCCAGTTACATTTGGGGATTAAATACAACTAAATGAGTAAACACAGTAAAGCAGTAAATAGATGGATTAACTTCATTAGCTTTAGGGACAGCTTTAACTGATGGACTATCCTGCTTTAAGGTTTCCGTTTAATGGATCAAAGCTCCAAATGAGAGCTATAACTTGAAAGTGCAAACTAGTTAACCACTGGCAAAAACTTTGACCAAACACCAGATAGTCAATCTTCCATTGGTCTTGCTTAAAATAAATTGTGGTATTTTTACACTGACTGCAAAGAATCTTGGTATCGAAACTGTTGAAATAGTTGTGAATTATTCTTTCTCCAAATGTTCCATTCATTTTTATACAACCTTTTCATCTTGTTCAGGGTTATGTCTATCCAGATGGAAATAGCAAAGACACAGTATATAATACACAGGTCACCAATCCATGATAAGGCCAAACTTAATATATTCATTTTGAACAAAGGAAAGAGAAGTGGACAAATTTTTCTGCCTTTAGTATTACAGCTAAGTAGAGGTGTGGCTAGATGCAGCAAGTTGCAATAAAACTCAAAGAATCGTATTAGATCAGCAGGTCAAATTCTCCTTCTAAAGCAGCCAGCAGAACTTAGTCTGTGAGTGTCAACTCTGAGATTCGTTTCCAGTTTCAACCATTGCAATCACCCTAATTCAGCTTTGCAATTCCATGACCAGACTGAAGATACACACTTGGAGTAGAAGGTGCTGGTTTGACCCAATACATAAAACAGTAAAAGAGAGCAAGAAACAGTAAGAAAAGAGCACCTTTCTTCAATACATTTTTTGCAGAACAGCAACGTACAGTGGCAATAATAAATGTAACAAATGCCATCCCTCCGTTCAACCTGTTTACACTGTTCCAACTGAAACCCTTCCACAGAAAGTTTAACCTTCAAACACATGCCTTTTGGGTATTTCCCTTTATTTTATTCCTCAAAGCTAAACATTCATTTGAGCATTTACTTCCAAACAATCTGGTCTTTAAAATAGCATGAATGTAGTGACCTGTTTCCCCATCAACTCCACAGAAAAATGAAATAGTCTTATTTTTTTCACAACAGTTAAGGTAATGATTAAGCCCAGATGTATGGAAGGCAGTTATTATATACAGCAAGTTTACAAAAAGTGTCACCTACAGTTCTGAATTATTCCAAATTTAGATTCATTTAACCTTAAAATATACAGGATACTGTTTAATCTACAGGAAAGGGTAATAATTCCTTTTTTTGAAATACTCGTTAAGGTGTTTTTTATTTAAATACTTAAATATTTAGCAATGCGTAGTTTGGTATGAGATGAATACAGTAATTTGATCTTGTTGGTTTCTAGAAGAAGTGCCTTAGTCGTGTTTGGATTGTTGTGCCCAGACATCCTGTAGACGGATCTGATGGACGTACAGACAACATGGCCTCTACTCAACTGCACTTAAAGAAGCACACAGCACAGAAATAGGAGTCACCACAGGAGAAAAGGACTCAACAGAGGAGGAGATATTAAGAGAGAAGAAAACTGTATCAAAATAATTTGAAAAAAGAGGTTTTTCTGTGATCAACAAATCAGCAAACATGAAACACACGGGCTGGACTACTTTTTTTCAATTTTTCTTGATTTTGTTTAGAATAAAATTCTTATGTTAGAATTAAATCTTTTTTTTTAAATTTACAATATACAGCAGTTAAGAATACTGAGAAAATACCCCTTACTAATGAAATGTATGGTTTGATCCTGAACATTAGAGATCAGCTGCAGGTAACTGCTGCCCTCCTCAGCCGTGACAAGTTCCATTTTACATAAGATTACACCAGTATCTAGATTACATGTTTTGGCTTTCATTTTCAACTCCAAAAATGACATAAACCTTCAACAGTCTACTTTTTAAAGCTGTCATCAGTTAGCAACACAGTTTGTATCATGTTCAATTGATTAAATGCATCTTTTATGTAAATGAAACCTGGTAAGACACCTTCCTGTCTGCTCAGCTGCTTTATTTTCTAGATTGTGACAAGTCCTGTTGCAGACAATTGAAGATCGCTGTCATAAAATGTTGTGATCTTCTTCATTCAGAAGGTTAAAGCTACTGTTAAGCTACATTAGTTAAAGTCACTTCTTACATTTCTATACTGCAAGACCTCAGAGGATCAGTTTATATGGAGGCTAATGCAGCTGATTAAAAAATCAAGCGAAATAAGTCGGCATCAAAACAAGATTTATGAGAAACTCGTGTTGTTTATATGACAGACCCCCACTTTTAGAAAATTCTGTAAATTCAGTTAAAGCATGGTTGCAAACTCAGATTGGTTATTGTAATCGGATTATCTCTTTCAAGGATGTATCGCAGTAAGCAATATTTTAGAGTTATTTTGTTTTTCAAAAGACCATGGGGACTGTCAAAAATGCAAACTTGAACAACCATTTTAAACAGTGAGGGGTAGATTTAATGAGGTTAATAGTTGTCTACATTTGTTTCCCCAGCCATCCATTTAAAATTAATTAAGTTATTTTTAAAAATAAAAGACTTGAAAGAAAAAAAGCCCTATGGCGTAAATGAATAAATCTAACTACCGTAGATATTATTTGTTTCAAAGAAAAGCCATTGAGAGGACAATGTACCAGATATCTTTAACCCAGTAGCTTTATTTCTGGTCCACGTTTTGCTCTAATAATGGAGGAAATTGTTAATTGTTCCCTAGTAACTTATGACAACTGACACAGAGAGAAAGAGAAGCAACAAGTCCTTCTCTAAACCTTCCTCCTATTTCTGCAATATGTAAGAGTGGCGCATAATGTTAATACCATAAACTTAGGTGATATGCACAAACTATCCCTTCAAAAACCCCAATTGCTCAGCGTTTATAAGATAAAAGGTTTTTCTAATATATCATTACTTGCAATACTTTAATGATTATGGCTGAAATTGGTCAGGCTGATGGAAAAAAGGGAAGATGTTTGTATGGTTTCAGTTTTTTGAAGATGAAAACAAAGTGGCTTATACAGGATGACAAATATTTACAACTCTAATACTGGTATTGCTAAGATTGTTTTTTTTAAGTTGAAATAAAGAAAAAAAGAGTTTTAAAGCAACAGTAACTGTTTTTTCAGTCAGTTTTCTCTTCTTTGCTTTGGGAAGCTCCTCTGAACTGAAGTGGAAGAAGAACTTGAAGTTGGTGACATCACAGGGCAAAGAGGGTCAAACTGAGTTGAAATGTTGTAGCTTTTGGAGCACGCTTAATGAACATGGACTATTTTAAATGGCACATAGACTAAAATTGGTTCTGTGGAAAGCTGCACACCCAAGCAACTAAGCAGTAGAAGATGTTTCAAACAGGCTTCCAAGTGTTTTTGCCAAATATTTAATTTCACAAACAATGGAAACTGTTGGACAAGCCTGACCATAAGCCACAGACTCAAGATGATGTTTACTTTAGATGGATAGAGAGTAAAATTTTCAATAGCAAACTGGTCTTTCTGTTACGTTTGCTGTGAATTATACATGATTCATTCTCACACTTGAGCAAACATCAAACTGCTGTCTGGCTGTCCTTTTTTTAAAACCATTCCAAGTTTCATCATTTTGCAAACACTTTTTACTGTGATAATACTGACATGTTTTGTGGCTGGGATTCTGGGGAAATAGTCAACCCTTTTGAATGAAACCAGAAAGTGCTTCCAGCAGGAGCTTCCCATCCTGGTCCAACAAACATATCGCCCAGTTAGCTTTTCCTAAAACCAGACAAAATATTACTAGCTGTTCGGAGTAAGACAGTTAGGTTTACTAGCATCCTCTGAATGGATCATTCCCTTCTTTGGCGGGGCAAATCTCTTCTTATTCTTTTCATTCTTTCTTTCCTCTGTCCATCTTTCCATTCTTTTACTGTACATTAACAACAAAATGTCAGTAATACTTCGAAAGTGTTCAATTTTCCCCTCGTTTTCTTCTCGTCCTTAAAAAAAACTGAGGATATAGGAGGGGAAGAGGGAACAGAAGTGCAGTCTTACAATCTTACATAGATTAATTTGAAGGTTTTTGATTTTCTCAAACACGTCCATGTTGAATTGTCAATAATATCCTAATTCTTATCCAAAGCATATAGTTTCTTTTGTATTATATAATACTGGGGTTTGAAGTCACTGCCGTTGTTGAGTTTTTTGTTTTTCTGACATTTGGTCTTCCCCATGGCTTTGGGCAGGTAAATGACTGTCCGCATCTTCCCAGATTCAAATAAGTGTCTTTTGGTCAAAGACTTGGGAGTTTTGGGTCAGGGTGAAACAACTAGGTAGTTTTTTTCCAGTCAAGGGGGGAGAGCGTGTCAGCAAGAAGACCTCAGAAACAAAGTTCTTTTCCTTTGTGTGTATGTTTGTGGATCTGTATATAGTGTACGTGTCTGTTTAAAAGGGCAAGAGGTCATTTAAAAGTGTAGATCAAAATCTGAGATGAAGCTGAAGTGGTTCAGACTGATGCCTAGCTGTCCTTCCATCTTGTTTTCATCCTCAGACCTTGGCTTCCAGCAGCTCCAGGAAGAGTTTGTGCATTGGGACTTTGCCATCCTGCTTGATGCTGTAAAAGTGCTGTACAGCCTTAGTAGAGGTCTGGCGGAGCAGAGGGAGGGTCATGAGCAGCTTGCCCCCCCTGCGGGGATCCTCCTGATGTTGAGAAGCTTCATAGTCCTGCAGGGCCTCATGGAGCACATCCTGGAGTTTCTGTACTGCATCGACATCCTCAATATGCATGGAGTCTGAATAAAAAAAAAAAAAAACAACATGGAAAAAAATTACAAAATTATTTAAATAGATTTCTATAATCACTGACAATTCTTTTTTTACTCTACTGAATTTCATATGCAATCTAAAAAAAGTGTGTATAAGTGACCACTATCAATGAAAAGTTAATGTAAACGCGTACATGCACCTTTTGAAAACCCTTGCGTTCATGAGTAGCAGCGCACATTTTTAAGATGGTTTTCATTCTCTATGTACAAAACACGCAGCCATTGACCACACGTTGAAGATCAAACCAGGTTGAACTTAAACAAATCAGGAACTCCGATTTGGTAGTGACGAATGGATGGTGTCCCTTTTCATTCATGGAAGTGCCAATCGTTTGAAAATGTTTCATAAAGGAGAATTATAAAATTATGGTTTGTGCTGGAACTACATAACAACATATATCGGAATAGAGCTGTGAAAGAAAAAGCCTGGAGCAAGATACATGATATTTGCTCTGCTTCCACATTTCACACCAAGCCTCTTTCAAATGTAGGTGGTGGACATAAGTCAGTATTGGGTAGAGACAGTTCAGTGTGAACACCGTTCAAGAATGTTTGTTTAACACATTATTGAACATACCCGGTGTGTATGTAGCTTTAGAGATACATACATTTTAAAAGCTGTATCTTTTCTAATGAGTTTCTTTAAGCTTCCTCTTTAATGCTATTCAAAATAAAATAAAAGAAATGCTTATAAACTGTTCTGCAAACTTCTTTTAGAAAATTACAATGAAGTTACAATTGATCTGGTTTTCTTTAGTTCAGTGTAAAGATCTAAAACTGAAGCGCAATAATCAGCTCTACAGCCAGACCCAGCTCCTCTTTCTGTCTGAAAAGTGAACATCTGTGGGTGTGATGAATGGACAGGTGAATAGATGAGTAGGTGGAGAAGAGAGAAATAAGATGTGTGAAACGATGAAGAGATGCAGCAGCAACTGAAACTTTGGGCGTGTCTGCCAAAAACACACTGCTACATACACATCTACAATCTTCATTTGCACCTCTATGGAAGGTGAGTTTCAGCGTGTACAGCAGTAAAGGATGTGAATGTTCCTCAATAATATTGCTCTGTATTACCCCCGGGGGAAGCAAAGTTTTAAAGTGATCTGGCCTTTAGCTCTCACTCTTCAATCAATGTTTCCAATCAATGGCTACATGCATGTTAAATAATAATCACAAGACAAGTATCAATACTCTCCACCTATCCCTTCCATCATGACCATGCCCACCTCAAGCTACTTCCATGATGGGAAGAATTGAAATATATAAGAAAAACATAAATGTGGTTTGTTTACTACAGTTTGGAAAGCCTACAAACATGGAGGTTTGCCACAACACTGTAAATACATTTTTTACAACATGAGAGGTATAAAAATAACAACTAAAATGAAATATGTCAACATGGTAGCTCGGACATAGATGTGCAAACTAACACACACAATGGCATCAAACAGATCTATACAGTGTAATGCATGTATCAGTATGCAGGACCAGGCTGGTTAGTGGGCTGGATTCTGAGGGGATCAATAAATAACTCAGCTTTCATTTGTTTTTAAATTTCCTGGTTGTTGTTTTTTTTTCACACTGTGCTTGATGAAGTGAGATGCTAAGAGCGAAAGAAAAAAAAAAGTATATTGTAATAAACAGATTAAATAAAATCTATTGATTTTCTTTTTTCACTCTAGGGTGGTTTTCTGCGCAGGGAGGGAAGGTTAAGCCGCGGTAAATAAAATCCACCTGTTGTTTATTTGTTGTGGGTTTAAACTGGTAGAAATGTCTTTGGTCTGTTTTGAAATTCACTGAACTGTCATGAGTTAAACAGCAGAACACTAATGAGCACAAGCATGTCAGACTGTTAAAGCACACATGCTAACAGAGCAGCGTGCATAAACTCACATGCACAAAAACAAGCACACACCTCCCGTTTCCCATGGTTAGTTTAACTTTCTTTACATGTGGGGCACGTTTTCTAACATTTCTTAAGGCTTGGCTTCATTAATGCAGACGATTAGCATCCTGTGAATTAATTAGTGTCAGTGCCCTTCAAAATGCTAATGCTAGCATTCTGTTGTCTTGAAAAGCCAGCTGAGTGGGTTACATGGTTTGCGCTGCATTTAGGCTTTAGTTGTTTTGATTTAATCACTTAGAAGGTAAAGCAGTTTAAATGCAGAGTAGTTCAGCTACATGTCAATTTCACTAATTTACATGAAGTTTTTTTAAGTGTATTTGTGTAGTAAGATGAATGAACTGTGTATTTTCTGTATCCTTTTCAATTCTTATTTTTATTTCTTTATATAAAATATGAAAGTACAGTTTCAATAAAATTAATTTCCTTTTCTCAGAACATAAATGATAGTGAAGTTCGAAATAAAAGCCAAATTAAGTGATTGTTTTGTTTCAAATTTGTTCAAAATTACAGTCCCAGTCCTCCACATGTGATGACTGACATTATGCTGGTGGTGGTGGCAGCAGAATGAAAAGCTTCTCCCTTCCCATTAAAATCTCGTATTGCATTCTTCCATTTAAACACATTGTATTGACAGCTCCCCCCTTGTAATTAAAGAGTACTGAAGAGCTGGCTGGCTTCCAAGACAAAGTTCAAAAGACGGGTCATGAGAGGAAGAGTAGGTGTGTGTGTGAGGGACTGCGTGTCAGTCAGCTGTCAATGCAGCTGGACACATCACAGAGCGGCTTGTATCGACAGGTTTTGGGATCTAATGATTTCTCCTTATTTAACAGGCATCTAAAGGGACGGCTATGTTAATTTTAAAAGGGACTGCCGCTTTGTTTGGGGGTGGGATTCAGATTGAATGTGTTCCTGCATGTTTGTACCGCATCCTTGCATTCAAAGGGAAATAAAAAGAAAGAGAACTGTTTGAGCTGTTAAAATATTTCCATCAATATTTACTGTGCTGTAGAAGCTTCTGAGAGCGTGTGTGGATGCAGACTACTGAAATCAGTCTTCTGATGGCTCAGCTTAAATGAGCCCCACGGGATTGGAGATTCCTAGGATTAACTCTCCTCTATCAGTCAAACACAAGCACGCACGGACAAAAACAGCTGAGAGTGAAGAGTTTCAAACCTGAATTAGCCAAAGCAATGGCCTTTAAAGTGACAAATTCCTCTTTCTCTAGCTTCATGGATTTGTATTTCTTGACCAGCTGAAGGATGGCGTTGTTTAGGTCCAGCAGTCCGGCTAGTTTAGACTGATCCTCATCCATTATGTAATCCTCAGCATACACCAGCTAAAGGAATATTGGAGACAAGTTGAGTTTGCAGATCAAACTAGGACTTGCATAAAGTTCAAAAGAAACCTACTTTGTCTTCAAATGACAGCGAGCGATACACAACACGCAGGATCAAGATCTCCATCCATGCACTCTGCAGTAGACTCATCTGGTCTGCCAAAGACAGTGTGGAGAAACCTGAGAAAGAGAGAAAGAGAGCAAAGGACAGGCATTATTAATTTATGCATTCAACAAGAAGCAAACTGGTAAATAGGGGGCATTTCTTTACTCTGGGTAAAAAACAAGACAAAGAAAACAGTAAAGCTTGTTCCAAAGCAAGTAAGGGGGTCAAGGTCGACTTCTCTCTTTCCCCTCCCACCTCTCATCCATCCACCTGACCAGAGTCCTTCTCCTCTGTCTGCTTCTTTCCGCTCTCCCATGTGCCCTGGGCTATTCTCTGAGGGAAGCAGGCCTTATCTCCTTCTGCCAAACCTCCATGAATCAATGCTGGCCATTGCTGCTGCGCTCTTAGAAAACACACACTCATTTCTCCTATGGCCTTAAACCTACTGGTTTCTTTGGTGTCAATCCATGTCCTTCCATTTGCTTATCAGACTTTTCCTTCAGTCGCAATCTATAACTCTATCTATAATTCTTGTCTTATTTTTTAAATCTAAAAAAATTACTTTTTTTTCACTTGGATCACTTTATTGCGACTCTCACATATATTGTCCATCTTTACCTTCCTGTTTCTTTAATGGAACACCTGCCCACTCACACCTCTCCTCACAGCTGTCCTCTGCTCGCACACCTGTCCATTCACACCTGCCTGCCTGCCCATATGTGTGTCTGAGTGCAATCCTTAACAGCCACACGGGCCATGTGTTTAAAAATGCAAAGACAGTGGGCCGTGCAAGCACACCTGTCAGACCTTGCAGAGGTTCTTCAGTATGTGTTTGTGTGAGGAACATTCTGCCAGAAGAGGCAGATAGATGAGAGAGAGAAGATATTTCTCCCACAACATCTGCGGCAAAGTGTCTCCTCTTAAGATGTGTGGCAAGTCCTACATGTGCATTAAGACCTCTTATCTCAAAATGTGTTGACAGGTAATGGCAGACGTCTAATTATGTCCAAGTTGCAAGCTATTGTTGTTTGCAATGCGCACTAATTTATTTTATCTTATACCGTTAACAATCTCCAATACACATTCACGGTACATACTCATTAGGTAAGATTTCTTGCTTAAGCATGTACACAGATATTACCACATTTATAAATAAATATAAATTCTTAGGAATTTACTGGAATGTATCTAAATTGGTTCGATGACACACAAAAATACACACATGGTAAAGTGAAGATGCCAGAGTTGTTGCCAACTGGCAGTCTTTTTTTTGGACAATGAAATAATCAAAAATGATTAGACGTGAATTTCTTAAGGAGCTCTTTATTACACATAAACACACACTTTGGTCACAGGAGCGATGGGGTTTTGAGCTCTATAGGATTGCACCACTCATAGTTGACAGGAAAATGTATACTGACATAGCTATAATTATCACGTGGGTACTTATTGATACTGTTCAGCCTGGAGGGTAAGTGAGGACAAAACATTGGTAAGGAGTAATGCTGTATAGTGATGTCCCTTGTTATGTATTCTAAATGTATATAGTCTTTTTAATTTTAAGGGCTCAGTGATGCATTTAATCCAAAAGTACACATTTGGTGAATACGTTTTTTTTTAGCACCTTTACATTTTTCACTTTCTGTACTTAATTCCATGACATCTTGTCCCCTTCTATTTTAACCCTTCTCTTTAGTTAATTGATGTGTGCAGCCTTTTGGTTTCTTTACAACCCTCTAATGGTTCTATTATGGTATTTATTTTTGAGTAAAAGTGTGGATTTTGATAAGAATGCGGAAAGATCATTTGTTTGTAAGCTTCTCTACTGGAAATGTTTTTAGGAGTAATTAGATTATTAATTTATTGTAGTCTGATTCAAATGAATCCAGTCAAATTTTATATCAAGTTTCAATAAAATAGCTTTAGAACATCTAATTCATTTCAATAAGGTCAAATGAAAAAGTCTGCTTATGCTGTCAAATGACACATAGCCAAACAGAGAAGTTCTAATGTGACTCAGAGTGGAGTATGATCAGGTCCTGTGAGATTACATTTAGTAGAACCTTTATTCAAAGTGACTTACACATTACTGTTACAATCGGGGGCAATGAGGAGTTAAGGGTCTTACCTAGGGACACAATGTCTGTCTTACCTGAGACATGAAGCCCTGACCAACCGTTTAGCAGATAGCTGTTTAACCTAGTGAGCAACAGCCACCTCCTTGGATTTAAGACAAGCCCAAATCAGTAAACCTCCATTCCATGTTTGATCTAGCTTTGACAGGTTTGTTTTCATAGGTTTTAATTGATGTTTACCAAATGCATTATGTGTATTATGGCAAAAAACCTTGGGTCTGTGTTTCTCAATCCTTTATCCAGGACATCTGGTTAAAGCTCACAGGACTCACTATACTCTGCAGAGCTGATAAGCTGGATTTGGTTGGATGTGTCGATCCCGTAAACATACATATTACTGATGTCACCCACAGGATTCTCGGTAGATATGAAAATAGGGTCTTGGTTGGACCTCAGAAAAAGTGATCATGAATTATTGAAACTTCAAATATTGACCTTACTAACAACGTGAAGGAAGCTTGAACCAAAAGACAGTATTTGATTTTAAATTAAGATAAAAGGGTTGTTATAAATGTACAAAGTCATAAAACTTCTAAAAGTGTAAACATCATCAAAAATGATACTTGCATGACGAGCTGATTATTAATAAAAAGTTTGTGCATATGGTCATCAACAATCAACTCCCTTTTAATTATACAAAAAGTGCAAACCTATCAACATAAACATGCACTAACACAAACCCGCATCCACACAGAAAACACCAATAATTAAAACACCCATGATTAATTTATTGAGCTGAAAGTGCATCTTTTCTTATTGAGGCACATCGGTGATTATTATCAAGATGAGGTCAGTGTGTTGCATGTGTGTGTGTAAGACGTGCGTGAAACAATTTTCTGCACTTTAGGAACATCTTTTTTCCCGTGTTTAGCATTTGAATTTAATTAACAGTGCTGGCTTGTTATTTCATTTGAAAGCTTGTATTCTGTCTGTATGATTACATTCCCATAAGTGTATGTGTGTGTGTGTGAGACTCTGCATGTGTGTCCCTATCTGCATGTTTGTGTGTATGAAGACCTCTCCCCCTCTCCCCACCAGCCTGTCTGCGCCGTTCAGCCATCCAATGCCTCTTATCTGTCTGATTAATAGGCGGCCGGCTTCAGGACAAATTAATTAACAGATAACGCCATCTTTCCCTTCTTCCCTTCCTCCCCTCCTTCTCATGAAGCGATCGATACAACAGAAGAAAAGAAACATCAATGGGAATTTAGTGCTGATGATGGAGAGAGAGAAGTATTGATGGAGAGTGAGAGAGCATGAGAGAGAGTGGGATAGAAGAAATACGAAAGTAAAAGAGGTGTTGGGAGGAGAGGAGGAGGTGGGAGGGCTGGAGACCTTTCTTTCATACCTGTGATTTCAGTTCACAAAAGAAAGGTTCCTTATTTGGCTCTAATTACATTTCCTTTCTGCCCAGTTGTTGATAAGGCATCTCACTGAGGGAGGAGGAAGGTTTGTGAGGACGCTGTAACTCTGGTTTGCTGCTGCCGGCTGCACAGCTGTGTCAGCTCAGCTCTGGTCACAAATTTCAAAAAACAAGAACTTTAAATTCCCACTCTGATCATCTTTTGATCTACAGTCAGGACGATAAATATTTGGACAAAGAACATTCTTTCTAATTATGTTTCTGTACATTACCACAGTGAATTTTAAATAAAACACCTCAGATGCCATTGAAGTGCAGACTTTCAGCTTTTATTCCTTGGGTTGAACAAAAAGATTGCATAAAAATATGAAAAACTAAAGCATTTCTTAAACACAATCCTTTCATTTCATGGGCTCGTAAGTAATTGGACAATTGACTTCCATGCTATTGCATGGGCAGGTGTGGGCAATTCCCTTGTTATGTCATTATGAGTGAAGCAGATAAAAGGCCTGGAGTTGATTAGAGAACTCGTGCTTGCATTTTGAAGATTTTGCTGTGAACAGACAACATACGGTCAAAGGAGCTCTCCATGCAGGTGAAAGGAGCCATCATTAAGCTGAGAAACCAGAAAAAAAAACATTTGAGGAATTGCTACAGTATTATCAACAGTGTCCTGAGAAAGAAAGAAAGCACTGGTGAACTAAGCAACGCAAAAACACCTAGACGTCCACCGAAGCCAACAGTGGTGAATGATTGCAGAATCATTTCCATGGTGAAGAGGAACCCGCTCACAACAGCCAACCAAGTGAACAACACTCTCCAGATGGTAGGCGTATCAAAATCCAAGTCTACCATAAAAAGAAAGTAGATACAGAGGGAACACTGAAAGATGCAAGCCACTCATAAGCCTCAAGAATAGGATTGGACTAGACTTTGCTAAAAAGCATCTAACAAAAGCACAGTTCTGGAAAAACATTCTTTAGACAGATGAAACGAAAATCCACCTCTACCAGAATGATGGCAAGAGAAAAGTATGGAGAAGGCGTGGAGAAGCTCATGATCCAAAGCACACTACATCATCAGTAAAACACTGTGTAGGCAGTGTGATGGGCTGGGCGTGCATGGCTGCTAGTGGCACTGGGACACTAGTGTTTCTTGATGACGTGACACAGGACATAAGCAGCCCAATGAATTCTGAGGTGTTCGGAGACATACTGTCTGCGCAGATCCGGTGAATGCAGCCAAACTGATTGGGCGGCGTTTCATAATACAGATGGACAACAACCCAAAACATACAGCCAAAGCAACTCAGGAGTTTATTAAAGCAAAGAAGTGGAATATTCTTGAATGGCCAAGTCAGTCACCTGATCTTAGCCCAATTGAGCATGCATTTCACTTGTTGAAGACTAAACTTCAGACAGACAGGCCCACAAACAAACAGCAACTGAAAGCCGCTCAGTAAAGGCCTGGCAGAGCATTCAGAAGGAGAAAACCCAGCATCTGGTGATGTCTATGAGTTCAAGACTTCAGGCTGTCATTGCCAACAAAGGCTTTTCAACCAAATATTAGTAATGACCATTTTATTTTCAGTTATTTCATTTGTCCAATTACTTACGAGCCCATGAAATGAAAGGATTGCGTTTAAAAAATGCTTTAGTTTTTCACATTTTTATGCAATCTTTTTGTTCAACCCATGGAATAAAAGCTGAACGTCTGCACTTCAATGGCATCTGAGGTGTTTTATTTAAAATTCACTGTGGTAATGTACAGAAACTAAATTAGAAAAAATGTGTCTCTGTCTAAATATTTATGGTCCTGACTGTATGATAAAAATAATTCTCAGTGGGTTTTTATATATGATTATGCCGTTTTTAGCCAAAATCGCAAAAATATGTAGTTTCTACACAGCATCAGAAGTTCATTCGAAATTTGCCTCTGAATTGTGGCCTGAACTGTTTGTGCAAAGTAAGCCTGCCCTCACTTCCCAACATCCCTTTGCTTACACTTTCTCCCGCTAGATTACAACCCCAACATATCATTATCGGTGCAACAAGGAGGCAGAGGAATATCGGAGCTATCCAGTCATACAGTTTCACGAGAAAAATGCCACAAAAACATGTTAAAAACCCAATTTTTATTACATTGGGTCTTTGAGACTATTGTTAGACAATGAATTGCATTTTTAGGTGCAAAAAGTGCAAAAGCAAACGCTTTTACTGTTTGTTCAGGTTTCAAAAAGCGGCATGCTTCACTGTACATAAAAAAGTGGGTGCGCATGTGTTGAAACGATGCTGTGAAAGTGCTGTGCACTGTCTGACAGAAAGAGGCTACCGTGCAGTCATGCAGACGTAACCTCTGTTGCTTGCTCTTGTGCTGTCTTTCGTCTTCCTTCTCCCTTTTCTCCATCAGATACAAACACAAAAAAACCCTAAACACACACGCACAAACACACGTCAATTCCCCAGCCACCCTGTGGCCTGTTTGTCTGCCAAATGAGTCCTGACTGCACGTTTACACTCGAGACCGCACAACATTCTGGCACAGACACACGCGGACACCTACTGGATAGCCCTCTCTCACGCTCCAGTTGCTACACAGATGCACATGAACACACATAACCAGGAGTCCTATATTTGTTTTTGTGTGGTTACAGGGCAAATGGAAACCAGTGAGAAGTATCTGTGATGAGAGTACCTGTCTACATGTGTGTTACAATTGTTCCAGTGCATTTGTAAAAGTACATTTGTAATAGAGTTGTTTTGTAGAATTAAGGCTGGATAATAAGTCTTCTATATTTGTGTGTATGTATCAATGCAGCAGTTAAGAAAATATTTTTCAAATGTGATCTGGTTTCAGTTGTTATTACAAGTCTTTGCATGCGGCAGCATTGTTTAGGCAACTTTTTCATGTGATACTCCAACTTTAAATTTTGTTTTTACAATGTAGAAAAAATAGAAATGAATCGGAAGAGACCTTTTAAACCTTTGCAACATTTTATCACAAAGTCCTTAGAGGAGTCCATTCAGAACACAAAGCTACAAAAACTCAAAAAATCTAACTTTCTGTCAAAATGTGAAAATGCAAGTTGTGACATATTTGTTTAAAGGCAACTTTTATCGTGAGAAGGCAATTCATGTCAAATGAATGGGCCCAGATCGAAGGAGATCTCCAGGCAAAAAGTTTTTGTCCACGCCACAAAAAATGTTCAATTTGGGAAACAAACATCGCTGAAGGGGAAATTTCCTTTCATATAGGCAGATCCACAAAAATAAAAGAATCAGACATAACACCATTAACATGGCGTAGTGACATTTTTTTCCAACTTTTTGATTTCATAGAGGAAATTGATATTATTAATTGGTTTTTTAAACTTAACAGTTGCTTGCTGGTTTTCAAAGAGGGTAGAAGTATTGTTTGTGTTCAGCCCGAGTGCGTATTGTTTTCTGCAGGGGACAGATTTAAGTCTACTGGCCCACTGAGATGTAGATTGCATGAGGACACATGAAGCTTCCCACAGTTACAATCCCGTTGCAGCCTTGCCTGTGTTTGTTTTGTATGCACAAAGTGTTACTGTGTACAGCTTAGGGCGGCCCTTTTGCTCAGTCCTGTTCTGTATGTGTTTGTATTTAAATGCATGCATGTTACTAAATGCTGCACAGTGCAAGTGTTCCCATGTGGTGCTTTATGCACGTGTGCTTGTGCAGGAGCGTGTGCATTCATCTCAAGCTGTTCCGTACCATAAGGAAAGTCACTAGCCAAAATGAACACAGACCCCTGTGCTGGCGTTGGCCAGGCTGTTGTAACACACACACACACACAAGATAGGTGCACACAAAAAGCAAATGCTGGCAAACATTGGCCTTCACACACACACATATCCATCAGCTGACCCAATTACACAGAGATGCGCAACGAGATGGAAACAAATCAACCTAGAGAACCAGTTAATTTAAAGGGATCTCGCAGACACACACGGAACTCTGATTTACACACATACACCTTAAAGTTATTTTCATTAATAAATTGAGAAAAAGCACATGTTTTTGTATTGATGCTATATTAAAACATCAATTGTTCAAAGTTACGAAAAGTTTTTAAACATTTTAAATTTCCAAATTTTTACCAAGGGGATTGGACAAAGCTTTCTTGAAGCGCTATTGTTTGAGATTCTTGACTGCTCACCTCTGATGAGCAGCACTTGGAGCAGGAATAAACATAATCAAGCTGCACAAAGATTTTTTAAGCCGGTAGTCAGTTTAGACCAACATTTGCTCTCAAGACCAGATTATTTTATACTTTTGCCTAATATACCTCTTATAGTTTCATACTGTCAAGATTTACGGATCTTTTCTTTGACGACTACATGAATGTGAAATAAGATGGAAACGTGGTTTTGCAAAATCAGGACAATTAGTTGACACCCAATTTGTTACCTTTGGTGTGAATTGTGTGACTGTACTTTACTGCTACCCAAGACTGATGAGTAAAATATCTTTTATTCTCCCGTCCCATCCCCCTTCTTGCCCTCTCGTTCCACCTCACTCCCCCTTTTCTCTGTGCGGCCTGGGGGAGAGCTGAGCAGTCATAGGGTTGCGGTAGCCTCTAATCAGTGTGAACAGCCAGCTAATTACAAAACCCTCAGCCCGGGCTCACTGTTAATTGCATACATTAGACACCATCAGCAGCACTGCAAGATTAACACTTAAAATCTTCCCATTGCTGTTGCCTAGATGAGTACTTTGTGTGTGTATGCGTGTGCACGTGCGTTCGATGTGGTTGCGGGTACTAATATTTAACACTTAATTAGACCCAAAATGGAATCGCAGCAATAAAGAGCTGGTTGTGGAGCACTACACTGACACCGTGGCAGGGTTGCTTGGGTGGGGGCAGCTGGTCGTCGAGGGCAACCCCAAGTCTCCGCGGAGATGACAGATGGAGTGACATTAAGAGCAACGCAGTAGAGCTATTTCAAATAATAAAATATCAATATTTACATTTTAATTACCCACTTCTGGTTCCACCAGGGCAGTGTCAGGAGGTGTGGAGGTTTGTGTGTGAGTGTAAGGGAATGATCACTTCGTTGCTTTCTTCTCGATTCCATAAAGAGCCAAAAGAGCAACTCAAATGATAACCTTCAGAATGTCTCAGCGAAAATAATTATACTTATGCAAAAGTCTGCATTTTCATTTTTTTTTTTGGAATAATGCGTCTTGTGCTCTCTTACTGAGTTTTTCTCCCTCACAGCCCATCTGTCTTCCTCTCATCCTCCACCTTTGCAACCTGCCCTTCCCTCCATCAATATAATGCTGATACAAGCAGTAGTGACCATTCTGCGTGTGCTCGCATGTGTGTGTTCGCAAATCTGTCAGGGGAATTAACTGTGTGTACACAGAGCTGAGCAGCTTCCACACCAACTGTCCCCTGTCCATCCCGTTCTGACACAGACACATGCAATGCTGCTGACCAACATGTATGGTTAGCAAAAACAGTTCTCTTTTGATTGGGATGTATTGATTTTCATGACCGGTGTCTATATCTGAATGATTTTTAAGTTGAACACTTTTACCTGCGACTGGCAGGTCAGTCCCTGAGCGTTCATTACACAACATCAATACACCATTGTGGTAACTTCCCACCAAAAGAAGACACTAGCATTTCCAGGTAATGATTTCTCACATCCAGGCTGTAACACTGAATAAAACGGATAGGATTTTACAGTCTGTAATAAAAGCAAAAAGATCAGACAGTGAAGGGTGGATATCTCAAGAAAGGATTGTAACCAGCAAACTAGTGGGAATAACTGGCAACAAGCAGGAATTGCAGAAGAGCAGTTATTACATTCATAGCTGAACATCTAAAACTTTTTCTTTTCAACATAAAACAAAAATATTTAAAAGTAGTAAAATATATATTTCAGATGAAGATCTGTGAGGCATTACTAATGTGCAAACAGAATTGTGCTAGTTACTGCTTTAAAACAGAACCTGGTGCTCACTGTCCATGCCTGCTGTCAGTATATGAGATTATGAGAGCGTGTTGATTTTATCTGTCTAATCCCCCGAAGCTTCCATAGAGAGAGGACTACAGAAACTCCACAGGGATTAATTTACCAGTCACAGATTAGAGATATGGTCTCCAATATCACCATCGAGGACAGGCAGCAAAGGAAGGGCTCAACTGTTGGAGCAAAGCGATGAATGAACAAATAGAAAGAGAGATATGGAAACAGATGGGAAGAAAGACCAAGATGAAAACAAATGCACACTGAGCCTTCTCTCCTGTAGCACCATGTCTTTATATCTTTAGCTTCAAGACATAAGACATCATTCCACCTCCTCATCTGGGTCTGAAAAAGCCCAGGCTGAAAATCTTAATTAATTGTCCAAGAGTGCTTCGGGGTCATTATGCATTGCAATAAAGAAGCGTGTAATTATGAGATTTAACAGCCATTACCAAGGCCAGGAACTCATATGTCATCATCAGGAACTAACCCAATGGTTTGGTTCGGCTATGTGTGTGGCTTGATGGACAGCACTCCCCCCCACATGCAACCAAATATGGTGTGTATGTGTATACAACAATGTGGGTTATGCATCGCTAAGTTTTAAATATGTAGGACCTTTTTTTTTTTGGTACAAGTAAACAATAGATTAACACAGCCCTACAGAGTCATGGAAATTACCACTTAAGTACATTTGAAGTGGAAATTGCGCACACCAGTTACACACAATCAGGCAAAAGCCCATCAGTCTCACTCTAGCAATAGGAGAGACAGTTATGATAGCAGCCTGCAAATGAAACACCCCATCAAGATGAAAAGGAAACAAAAATACACATAGTATTAGCACTGTGCACATTTTTGTGTGTATTTGGATGCCCTGGGAGACCACTGGTCTTTTTTAAGTAGTTGGAAAATGGCCAACTCTTGCAAGACCAACTGTGTGCAAACATAAAACAAATCCCAATGTGCATCACTAATCTAAGTGTAAGATAAAGTTAAATCATAACTGGAAAATAAGAAAGAACAACTATGAATGACAACATTTCTAAAATGTTTAGGTTTGTTACCCAGGGGGCGCGATAAGCTTAATCTAGTGTGGATCCTTGGACAAGACCCTTCACGCTACTGCCTAACTATGTAGCCACAAGGGGGCCCGGTGGGTCTGGGTCTCCCTGCGCCTGTCCCTAGCCCGGGTAAAAACAGGGTTGTTTCAGGAAGGGCACCTGCCGTTAAAATCTCTGCCAAACCCAAGCTTATTCATGTGATTCCTGGGGCTGTGGTGGCCCCTGTAGGGATGTGCCAAAAGATGAACAACTGCAAACAGCACGACATCACGGGTTTCATCTTAGGAGATAGTGCATCCTTAAGGGTCCAATTACATATGTAGTTCAGGGTTCTTGGAAATGTGAATACCATAATTATCTTTTAAATATATTGTTATCCAATTTGAGAAAAAATAACTTAAATTTTGGATAAGCTTATCAGCCAATCACATGCTCATTCCTCCATGTTAAAAAAATAATCTTATATAGAACAAAAGAGTCTAATTTTACATAGACACTCAGTTTTCTGGCCAACACAAAAAAACATTTATTTTTTATGGAAACAGCTTAAAATTTTTAGTTCTACCAATTGGATGCATTGTATGATTTCAGCTCTTACATTGCTGCTCCCCCCTTTTCATAGACTCTAACCAAAAGAAACCAAATGGATAGAAAAGAGAATAAAGGGGTTGACATTTCATTTAAAAAAATGAGTGGCTGCACATCAATGAAGGATTATGTGTAAATTGTTGGCCGCTTGCAGGTGTTTTCTGTTGGGCGCTGATGTGTTGTGTGTTGGCTATAAGTCGTTCCCCGCTGGTGACAGGCCAACCCCAATCCTATTTCCCCACCTGCTTATTCCCTGGTGGAAAAAATGAATCTTCTTGTCTGTTATTTAAGAACGATTGATGAAGAAAGAGGAGAGGAGCAAGTTGGGAAAGGCAGAAGAAACACTGGAAGGATAGACTCAAAAAAAGACCAAAAAAAGCAAGTAGATAAACAAAAAGACAGAGGCAGGGAAAGAATGACAATCTGAAGGCTGTCTGTGAACTTTGTGTGAACCGGCAGAAATAATGTGAAGCCATTACAAGTCTATCCCTTCTTCCATGAGATTTGCTGTATGCATAGGTGTGCGATGTGTGTGCGTATAGGTGGATGAATCCCTGTATGTGCTTTTGGCATGTGTATTTGCGTGTGCACTCCAACAGATAGAATAGGATGATGATGATTTGAAATGGAGTTTGGCCTCTGCGTAATTATGATCATCCATCTTTATGCCCTGCCAGCATATCATATCATATCATATCATCTCTCTCTAAGACAACCACACACTCCATCACTTATACACATCCACAAAAGCAAATTGAAAGTAGTAAAATCTGACTGTTTACTAGTAATGACTTTGATGTTGATGGGCTTAGATGGTGTGCTGATTTATTTGTTATCCACACACGTCAAACATGTGCATGTGCACACATGTGAACACTCACTGTATATTGCTGCTTCTTTATAATTTTCACGTTTTTTTAATTGTCAGTCTGTAAACCTGGAAACAGGTTTACTTAAGTGGAGCTAAAGTGAATGTCAACAAGCTGAAGTTTTTCCACGTATCATGCGCATGTGCAAAAAATTAATATCTGACGCCGTGTGGTTCACCATTTTTCGTCTGTAGACTGTGCCCCAAAAGCTAACAGACAAATAAATTTAGGAATTTAATTAAGCTGAAAACAAAACCATAAAAGATTCACTGAGTGTAAATGCCACAGCGTCAAGGTTTGTAGTCTTTTTTTGTCACGTTGATTCCAGCAAAAACAAAATTATTGACAAAAAGCTTTCAACACAATTCCTTCTTGCAAGTAGTGTTTGGGTTTTATTCTGTAATTGAGATTTTTAATAGATTGCATCATTTTTAAAGCAGCATTTGGAAGCTGTACATGTTTGAATGTCTGGCAGAGCTTCTCACTAATCCTTTATATTTTAGACTGCATCCTGCTGATATATGATGAGTTGCATCATGTATATTCACATTTGTAATAATAATTTATAATAATTTTACTAAGAATTTTGATAAAAAAGAAAAATTGGGAAGAAAAAAATAGAGAAAAAGTTTCCCCATCTCCCTCCTCTAATATTGTTGCAACACTTCTACCTCCCCCAGGCTTAATCCAATAATGAAAAACCAACTTAATCCAAATATTAAGCTCAGATATCAAATATTCTTTTTCTAATTTGATTTAATCAATATTTGTTTTGGTTTGCAAACAGGGATGTGTTTGTTTGTGTGAGCTTCAAGAGGGAATTGTGGTGTTGGTGCAGTGGAAAATAAGATATCTGTTTTGCATTAATGTGGACAATGAAACAGACAAACACGCTAGCACATGGGCAAACACACACAAGGCTCTGGCTTCTAAATGTATTATCTACTTTAGGAATGAGCTGAAATGGAAATCAAACACGGCAAAGGGAGCTGAGAAAAGATCAACAGAGACCACAGACACAGGCTTGGAATTTCTCTCTTGTGAGATAAAACGTATTGAAAAGGCATAATTTACAATAAAATGAGCAAGAGCCATTAACAAAATCTGATTTCTGATCCTAAATCCAAGCCTAACCTAACAAAGTCATTCCTAATTGGCTGTTATCACAAAAAGAAATGGCAATGATTACATCATTGGAAAAACAGAGCAAATTGTTTTGTTTAGATTATTTCCCCTCAAACAAAGAATTTTGACTTTATTATTTTTTTGCTGAACACATTTTTACTTTACATGTGTGGACTTAAGTAGTGTTAACTACACCAGTGTTTGCCACCAGTGCACACATCTACGTATGTGCTTATGCTTGGAAATAGTCATGTGAATGCACTCGTTTGCTGTCTTTTGTTTATATTTTAAGGAAGCACTCAGCATGCTGTGGCTGTCGAGGTGAACTTGCCTTGTCGACAGAATGAGAGCAAATTTCCCTGAGTGTGTGTGTGTGTGTATGTGTCTGTGCTTTCATGACCATGGAAAACCTTTGAGAGGAAGACCCATTAAAAGAGGAAAATAGTTACAATGATGAAACCGGAGAGATGGAGGAAATTAGGACATCGGGCCAAAATGAAATTGTTATTTAAGATTTTCTTTTTATTGATGTCACAATTTTAACAACATAGAGGGAACATCAGGAGTATTGTGTGCCTGTGTTGGGGTCGATGGGGGCAGAGAGCGGGAAGAAGACCTGAATTTACCCAAAAAGCTCTTTGCTGATTGATGACATCACCAGACTTAATCAGGAACCCTGTTTAGTGATATCATCACCAGTGGAGGCTTTTACATGCTGGCCTCACTGCACACACACAACAAAACACACAATGCCGTTCTGCACCAACCAGAGCTCATTGTGAAGTGTTATAATGTGTGTCAGTGTTAATTTAGAGGGCTGCACTTTCAAAGTCAAGTATGTGTGTGTGTGTGTGTGTGTGTGTGGATGTGTAGTTGCGTGTATGGACATTACCCTTGGCTGCTGAGACTCAACATTTGATTTGCTAAAAGGAGCAGGACACTTCTATTAATCAATATTTGCTGACTACTGTGTGCCTTTCTGGCTGATTGACTGACTGTGTAGTTACTTGACTTACTGGCTGGCTAACTAACAGCCCTACAGCCAGTGGGAATGGCTAACTGTGTGACTGCTTGACTAAATCTCTAACCGAAAACCATTTATAACATGTCCAAAAGGAAAAGAACGCTGCAGATCGACAGCTGAGAGCCGAGTCAGGAAGCACTTTTCTTCCTAGAGACCTCATTGTGTGACACGTCATCGGGTCAGTGTTGGATTTAATTTTGGATTTCATAGATGAGGAATTAAAAATCCAGTTCTAAAAGTCTAAATTTGAACAATAACTTGATAAAACTGATGCTTGTGTCTGCAAAGATGCACAGAGGACTGCAGAAAAAGAAAAAAAGATGCCCTACCAGGAGCATGAGAAAAGGGGAGCGTGGGAGGGGACAAGGGTTGAGAGATGAGGTTGACTTGACAATGAAGAGGTTAAAGATACCATGGAGAGAGAGAAGGTGGTAGGTCAAATGAAAAACAGAAACTGAGGAGCCTATATAGACTTTCAGTCAAAATAATCTTGGGTTAAACACTCTTTGGGGCCATTCAGATTAAAAATGGGTGACAAATCTTTTTTCTAAACCTTTTAATAAACCATTGAATACTTTTTTGCTTTTATGCAATATTTTATAATTGGCCTGTTAAGAGCTGAAAACGCCAAAATTGTAAAAGCCAGTCACACATAAATTACATCTGTGATTGTAAAAAATAAATAATCCAAAGCGATATAAATTTTTAGAAGGATGAACCCAATGCGACAAGAAAGACTAGAACAAGTATCGGTGCAAAAACAGCAAAATGACTTGGTCCTTAAAAAGCTACATAGATAACAGGATAAGGGGGAAAAAAAGCTTATTTTTTCTCTTGAGTTCCACCATTTAGTAGTTTTATTTCCTGTAAAACACAGATTATGAAAGTTCCAGTTTAAGGAACTTTAAAAACCAAGTCAGGTTTGATTTACATCAACACGCTGGATCTCTAGTCCTTGTTCTGTTTATAGTCGGATTTGTCATAACGACACTTCATCAGAAAAGTAGAAAAAACATTTTTTTTTCAACATTGATAAAAAATCAGTGACCTACGTAAGTAGTCTGAAAGTGCGCCTTATGATTATCCAGAGTGCCCTATGGAAGGATTGAATATGGTAGTGTTTACTGATTTCCAAGCCATTTTATGAGATACATGGTGCTCTTTCAAATGTTTGGTTAGGTGTTTTCATGAATATGCTAACGCAGCTAACAAGGTGTCAAACGTTTCTTTTTTACGTGTTATCAACATCGTTGGGATTAAGGGTATTCACAGTAACGTTTGTTTTAGCGGTATTTGTCTGTTGCAAATACATTTGGGAGTTACAGGTATTGTGAAGAACGTGGCTATGGTGTAGCGTGTTACAAACAAGTTTTACTTTACTGTGAACACAGTTAATAAAGTCTGATTGACTGACTCTTATGTCTGACTCTTTTGTTTCGCTTAATGCCCCTGATAGTTCAGTGCGCCTTATAATCCGGTGTGCACTACAGTGCAGTAAATACAGTACTTGGACATTTTCACTCTAAAGCAGCATTTTTTGATCAACCTGAGTTTTGAATTGAAATGAATGATTTTGACCTAATCATATGCCCAAAAAGACCTAACAAGTTGTAAAGTTCAAGTACGCCAGAGTGTGCAAAACATGAAGCACGCTACATGCTTCTCTCACCTGACATCCCCTCACCACCATTCACAGTCTTTGTCCCATATCTCCACGGAGCGATTAAACGAATGGACTGACGACGACACCCCTTCACCCCCATCCCCCCCTTTTACAGCTCAATCATGCTGCGTTACGGCGGACACATAGACTGTCTATCTAGAGTGTCAAAACTGAAAGGCAAAGGGGGGCAGTGAAGGGGAGGCGGGATGGGACAGAGGAAGCAAAAAGGAGATAGGGAAGCATGTGAATAGTGAAGGGGGAGGGTGTCGGTGTTGGGGTTGGCCTAAGAGAAATCTTTATTTCGAATAGGAAAGAAAATAATAGGAAGGAGAAGAAGAAAAAAAGGACAAGAAAGAAAAGCCCTAATGGCAAGGGCTGAGGTTCTGTTAAAATATGAAAATAGACAGTGTTATAGGTTCTGGCTCTCACTTGATTCAGTCATTTATTCGTTCCCTGCTCTTTCGTCAAGTCAAGTGTTCGCCCGTCTGTCTTTCCCTTTTGTGTCCCCAAGTCCAGATAAGAGCTGCTAGTATGACTGCCCAGTAGTCATTTAGTTATTATGGCAGGAGAGAGAAAGAGGAGGAATAGAGAAAGAAAAGAGAGGATGAAAGGACTAATTCTTCTGACAGATAAATGGTTCCTTTTTGAATGGCCTTTCTTTTTTTAATTCACTCTCTCGTTCTCCTCTGTTCAAATATTTGCTGTTCTACTCCTCTGCTTCTCACCTGACTGCTCTTCTTTCCACATACACTTCATGATGACATGCAGCCTAATATGCATCTGGAGTTGTCACTATGAGAGCTATTAAAATGAGATCTTCTCTTCACTATTCCATGTTATTGGGCTCTAAGGCCTTTTCATGCCCTATGAATAATAACTTTTGACGACATAAGCCCGGTTTCCAGAGTGTGACGGCTTACAGTTCATATATGAAACAATTGAGCATTTGCAAGGATTTCTCCCACAACTGGATCCAATTTTTTTTAAAGATGAATCTATGTTTGCTTACAATTTATTGACACCCGTGTGCATGTGTGAAGTACTAGCTTGTGTTGTAGGATAACGCGATCCATGCATTTCTCGAAACCTCATTTTCCTCTCTTAATGACGTATCAGATCTTTGCCTAAGGCCAGATCAGTATGGAGATGCATACGTCTTGGAGTAAAAGAGCCTGTCACAGAGATAAATATGTGTGTGCGTGTCGTCAAAAATCTCTTTAGTTGGGTGACTGTGTGTGGAGCATGACTAGTGGCACGCACACAGACACACAGACGTACCCAGCCTTGTAATCCAGGGGCCTGTCTCGCAGGCAGCCTCTCTAACACTGAGTGATGTTTAAATTAGTTTACAATTTAGGGTTCTCGCTATACGCAGACGGCTCTTAACTCAGTGTGTGTATGCAATGTGTTTCGTGTGTGTGTGTTTGTGCGTGTGAAAGCGTAACAAATTGTTGCCACTACGGCAGACATCTAATGACTTCAAATTAGCTGCCTGGTGCTCGCCTTGACACGTTGTTACCACTGTTAGCAGCCTTTGTATCGCAGAAGTGTGTGTGTGTGTGTGCGTGCAGCACTGTGCAGCCATATCATGAAACATAAATTGGCTTCACCTCCCCTTTCTGCCTCTGTCTTTTTTCCTTTTTTTCATTTTTGTCTTTGAGTCGCTCCATCAATTTGATTAAAAAAATTACTGTACCATGGCAAGCAGAGGCTTGTGCGCGCGTGTGCACTCAATGGACATGTTTCATGTGCACACGCACAAGATGGCTTCAAACAGGTTAACAGGTCTATCTTCTTCTGGTTAAGGTGTGTATGTGTGTCTGTGTGCGTCAGAAGCTGATAAAAAAATGTTGAAGAGGCATATTTCTGACTGACACTCCTTTCCACTGTGAGCGAACAGTACATCACCTGTGAGGACGTGCATTTGTCTGTGCGTGTGGTGTAAGCATCAGGTCACTGTTCACTGCTATAAACAGTGAAGATTTCATAAGGTGTCCACATCGCGCACGCACACACACAAACACACACTTGCACTTGGAAGATGAAGAGTTCTATCTTTTCCTCTCAGCAGTGGATTGCCTTCCTCGCTCATCTAATCACGCCATCTTCTCTCCTCTTCCAAGCAATTGTTGCACTTTGCTCTTGTTAAAGCAAAAGCTGCACAGAGAACGCATACCTGCACACACACCTGAACACACAACTGCAAACACACCATACCCAGTAGATAACCTGGTAAACGTTGTTCCAGCCACTTCTAAAAAGCAAAAAAAATAAAAAATAAAGGAAAAAAAATAGCAGGGCAGATTTCAAACAAGTGAATTGAATGTATGACATGCAGGTAAGGTGGTGTAACTGAATCCCTTTAGATTGTGTTGGTAAAAAAACAAACCACAGATATTTTCGGAGAGGAGGGAAAAGGCAAAGAACAGAGGGAACAATAGATAAATGGTACAGGGGCTGTGTGGAGTTTGTTTTAATGAAGAAATCAGGATTTGATCAGATCACTGTTTGTATGACAGAATCAATGCTCCTCCAAGCTGCTGTTTTACCTCAAACACTTATAGCATCTATGATTACTCTGCTTAGGTTTTTTGCTAAAGTAACTTTACTTGTTCATCTACTTTTTTAAGCATTGTTTTAGTTTATTCAGGGTCATTGTGGGTTCGTTGAGGTCTATTATTAATTGACAGGAGGGATACAACCTTGGTTTTGGCTTTAATATAATTTTGTCATGTGAAAGACTATGAAACTCATTTTGTCAACTGTTTGCAAGTTTCCACTCCAAAAGCAAAACCAGATGACAGCTTTTAGTTATTTTCCTCCTTTTGTTTTTAAATTTCCTTTTTTATCTTTGTCAATTTTGGCATTAATACCTGATTTGGCATTCTGTCCAGGTGCTTTTTTAAATATATAAATAAATACGAAAACATTTATAACAATCCCATTTTTGGGTTTTGCCATTGTGCTAATCTCATGTGATCTTTTACATCCAGTTTAGTTCAGAATTACAGGGGAAATGGGGTTATTTAAGAGGATTAGATTTAGTTCTTCCCTTCACTGTGGAGAGAAACTGAGCTGCACAGATGTGAAAGAGTGTAAAATGTATCTATGACCCCATTGGTCTGTCACCCACCCTTTGAAGTTGATAATAAAAAGCAGCAACTTAATTTGGTTCATTCTGTAATTTTTCTAAATAAAAGCAATGTTTTCAACTTCAAGGAAAGTGGCAGAGTTGTTTTCATATCTCCTACCTGGGATGTGCTTGGCCCACCCGATGTTGACCACCAGCTCTCTGTCCGCCAGGTCACACAGCGTAGTCAGGGCCTTGATGTCGCTGTCTGGTACTGTTGGGTCAGGCATGGCATAAATCTTCTCTGGCTCAGCCACCAGCAGGTGAGAGACAATTTTGTTATCTGCAAGGCAGCCAAAGGCAACTGACATGAACACCAGACAAGGAGAAAGACAAGAGACAGAGAGATGGTGAATACGTTGCCTGTTTGAGCTACAAGCTGCACCACAAGTCTGGTGTTAACCTGTGAGTGGTCATAAACAAAACTTTGTTACACACACATTTAATGTTAGTTCTCACAGTCAAGAAACAGCACACCAAGAACAAGAAACTAGAAAAGTGTGAGAATACTGAGGAAGTATTGTTCAAGCACACATTAAACTAAGAAAGAACGATTTTTCTCCATCTTTCTTCAAAGGGTTGATTGAAGAACCTTTAAACCCACATTTAAAATTCGCACCAACATTTATTGCTGAAAGTATTTGTTTTCTCAGTGCCTGAAGATGTTAAAACGCTTCGTACAGAAGAGGACGATATGACTGAAAGCTAAACAGCTCAGCTGTTAGTGGTGACATGTGGTGATGAGACCTCTATGGCCCATTAGCAACAGACTGATATCCTGCTTCCAAATTAATCCAAAGACTAATCAAGCATGGGAATGGTTGACGGAGGATAGAAGAGCAAGAGATGAGTAAAGGGCTAAAAAGAAAGAGGGGGAGAGATTAGCCTTGAAAAAAAAATGGAAGAAGACAGACAGGTAGAAATACAGCCATGAGCAGATTGCAAAAGACAGACAGGATGAGTCCAAAGAGCGACAGCCAGATAGAGATAAACAGCAAGAGAGAGTGAAAGAGTTGTGAGGATGAGTTCTGTATTGATCTAACACTGTCCACCACCCCCCACTTCTCTTACATCCACAAGGCTGTGTGGTATACAAATGTTCGTATGTATCCACACACACAGTTCGTTCAGCTCCAGGGTCATTTCAGCCCCATGAATCCAAGTCACACTGCAGTATCTGTGGGTAAATCTTATTTAATGTTTCCCTAATTAGAATCAATGGAAGCCCATTTCCAAACCCTGGGCTATTGTTCTGTTCGCACACAATCAATGTGGATGCTGAGGCTGGGGATTGGGCTCTGTGAGGGTGTCTGAGGGATGCAGAGGAACAGGAAAAGGTTGTGTGTATTGACTGTGTGACAAGAAAATAAGTTCACATGTGTTTATAGTTTTTTATAGTTTTTCGTTGTTGTTTCTTTGCAGACTTATTGTTAGTTATTAAAAAAAAGAAATACGGAAAATACTCACAGATCAAGTATTTAGATTTGTTGTACTTTCCTGAAACAGCAAAAACTTTGCACAGCTGGACAATCAAGTTGGGTAAATTGAAAATGATGAAGAAAATTGATCTACAGTGGAATTATTCAGTGAACAATGGTATAAGTGCAAATATTGCCCACACATTCACATTATCCCATAATTTTTAATGATTAGTAGTCGCAGTAAGCTGTTGTGTACCCATTCATGGCTTTGGCCTAAAGCAGAATATGTTCCAGCTTTAAGCAAAATGGGCTTTGGGGACCAGGCTGTTAAACGCTGCTCAATCTTCAGTGCATGTGTGCGTATGTGTTTCGTGTGCGAGCAGACGGTTAGCTAGAGAGCTAACCCTAGTTTGATGTGGTTGCCAGATTGGATTTAATCCGGATTAGGGTTGTGGCTGGTCTGCCTCTCTCCTCTCTCAGTTTGAGAAATGTCCTCGTTTAGGTTTTATTCTACACCCGTTTCTCTGTCATTTGCACATGGTCTCTTCCTCGTTAATTTTTCAATCACTAGACCCATGGCCACAGTTTTATTATTTAGAAAAGACGAAAAAAAAAACAAAATAATGAATCCAGGCAGAGCTAAATGAAAGCCTTTATGGGGAAATATTAAACACATAAAATGTTATGATTCCAAACTGGTAGCAGCAGAAACAAGGAAATAAACATAGTCCCAACAGATGGCCTTCCCAGTAACATGTCTATTTATGTGTGGCTGAGTCTGTGTGTCGGTTAAAATCCTTTTAGTGACCAACTGTCTCCAGTTGGATGGAAACTGATGCTTGTCTGGTAGTGTTAGTGTATGATCTGGGATACAATACTGGATGAGTTTGCACATCAGTCTGTGATCTATATGAGCCTATGAGCCTATGGGTGTGGTGTGTGCGTGTGTGTTCTTACATGGCTTCTTGGGAGGTAAAGCCAGCTGTGGGTTCAGGTAGGGGCTGTTGTCAGCATCTATCCGGCGTTTATATTTTTGTCTTCCACCTCGAACCCTGTCCAGCCGAACTCCTGTAAGAAATCATAGAGGGATGACGTATGAATGGAAAGACAAGTCAGCAAGCATGTTTCAAAAACTTCAGTCTTGGACTTGTTCAGAAACCAAAAAAAAAACCCCATAAAACAAGAAAACTGACCTGAAAGAACAGATCAGATGAGAAAAGTATGAATTCAACAAAAGGAAATAAAGCAGTGTTTTTTTGTTATTGACTTACTTTTATGTTAGATTCATGGTTCCTAAACTCAATCAGCTCCATTGTTTTGCAAAAGCTCTTGCAACAGCTGAGTAAGAAGACTATAACTTTGTCTCTCAGGCTTACGCTTATGCCGTCTCTTGCCCAATCTCCCCCTCTGCCTCATTAATTAATTGACATAAAGGAGTGGTAATTGAATTAGGCCAATCTCTCTAGGGATTGGATGTTACCGTGGTTACCACTTAAAGGTGGATAAGAAAGACAAAGGTGTCATGCACCTTGGATGAGGAGAAGAGAAGAGTGGAGGAGATAGGAGAGGAAAGAAAATGAGAGCATGGCTCCGGGGTACTCAAATGATTCAAACTGCTCTTCGTTCTTTTAGTATACACACCAGTGGTAGGTAGAAAGAAAAGTTTGAGAGCAAAAGGCTGAAACTGATCCTGGGGTTGGAAAAGTGACACTCAGGATGTGGCTTTCAAAATGCAGTGGCGGAGCTACAGAGTAGCATGGGGGGCAGCTGCCACCCCAGCACCCCCCTCCCCCCTACACACAGACACACACTTGACACCCCAATTTTTGAGTCAACACTGAAAAAGACCCCTTTATGCTGACAGAGGCCTTCTCACCTCAAAATGATTTAGCTCAAATGCACACAACATACCATCTGTATTCCTCCACTCCCGGTCAATTGACTTTCAATATATATCTAAGAACCTTTTTCAAACATTAGTTTCTTCTAGGAAAGACCAGAAGCGGCGCACCATCCAGTTCTTGTTTGCAATGTCCATGCTCACTATTTTTTTTCAAACAGCAAAAATCACGTCACCAAATTCACAAAGTGAAAATCTAAGGCTATGTCCGAATTCCTTCACTTCTCACTACATAGTGCACTATATAGTGCGTTCGCCATTTTGTAGTGCTGTCCGAATCTACAATTCCAAAATCGAGTGCCCTAGAAATTTCCCAGAAGTCTCTGCAAAAAACCTTTCCACAAATGCATGATTCTATATCCCAATGTTTTTACTGAGATGGGGGTAAAGCAGAGTGCATGTGAAGCACCGTTTTCTTTTTACACTTACACATGGAGGACATTAAAAAGGAAAAAAAAAAACAATGAAATCAACTGACAGCTTGGCTCTTTCAGGGATTTAAAGCTTTAGAATAATATATTTTACTCAAAAGGCTGAAAAATACTATAAATTTGATTAAAAGTAAAAGTCGGCATTCATTTTGTGATTTAGTTTTGCACATTCATATGATTGTTGGTGACTCGTAAATTTTACAATATATCATAATGTCACATAAATATATGATTGGCTATTTTCCCCGCTACATTTTTTTTACTGAAATTTCAGAAACTATAAATTTCTATGGTGTCCTAAACTTAGCGCTGCGCATGTTTGGGAGAGCAAGGAAGAGTTAGTGAACAGAAGGACTGACAGTCTAGATACAGGAGGGGGGCCAGTGTCAACAAACGGTCAAAAGACTCTTAACACTGGGAGGTACAAAGCACACACACATTTCAAATGCATTATCACTCACACACAATCATACAATCCATGTGAACTATTTGGAGTAATCAAGTTACTCTGTCATTTAAGTACGAGCTTTGAAAAGCAGTTAATTAGTTAAACGTTCAAGGGAAAAGAAGACTGGACAAGAACAGAAACTATGAAGCAAAGTTTTAAAAAAAGCAAAAAAACAAGAGAAAAAATTGAATACAGGGAGTTAAAAAGTGTCGTATTTCTCTGGGCTCTTCTCCTACAGCAGTTGACACTGTAGCCTGCTACTAAACTAAGAAGGCAGCATGTTATCAAAACAGAAGACAACAGTGACCTTAATGCTACTTAAGGGAGCAGTTTCACTCAAGCAGCACAGGTGTTGGTTACTGGTGCTGCTTGCCAATAATTTCCTTTTGTCCTTAGAATGAGTTTTAGGCTTACCTAGTTCACCTTATTTTGCTGTTTTTATTAGATACAAATATTTGGTTTAGTGCTTCTATTTATTTGCAAAGATTTTTGTGATTTTCTATACAACTAAAAATTTGTTTTAATTTTTATTAAATATATAAGACATCACCTTTTATTACTAAACATCTGCAGAAAATAGAAACATCCTCTCGAAATATGTTATGTGTCAATATATGTTTTTCAATATAGTTACAAAAGCACAGCCCAACAAAAAACTAAACAAATGCTCAACCCCTCATTTTCTGTTCAATTTAAGCCATTTCTCTGTCCTATTAAACTTGCAGACTTAAAGTTATTTCCTCTCTTTATCATATACCTAAAAGAGTCTGTGATATGCTGAGCTCACTTCATAAAGAGCCCTCTCTAACTACCTCATCTATTTTCCACCAAATTAACTTTCTCTCAGCACTGATTAATGATCAAATCTAAATGAATCAAATTAAAATTTGAAAATTATATTTCTAAACCCCACAAAAAAGAGACAGGGGGAAGCTAGTGCGCAAGTAAAAGTGTGCTACCGCCTCCTAACAAATGAGCCTTCAAGTCATAAAGAATGGGCAGGGATGTGAGGGGGGAGGAGGTGGTAGTGGTGGAGGGGTTATATAGAAAAAGAAAGGTGAGGAAAAACAAGAGGGAGAGGAAGACTGAAGTAAATGTGATGATCAGAAAAATACAGACCACAGAATTCTGGGTGTTCGCCTGAACAAAAAGAGGAGATGCTGAGGAGAATCTAAGCTTTGCCTTTAACAGCATCATTAATAATGCACTTTGTTAGCGTTGGACTTCTTTTGTCGATTGTCCTACGCTGTTTTCTGTATGAACACGCACGCACACACATCTGTGACAGTGATAAAGGTGAATCATTTGTGTCATGGGAATATTGCTGTCTGTCAATAGTGCGATCTGCACTGATCACATCAGGATGGATTTTTTTTTGCTCTGCGCTGTGTAACTCCGTGCCACCATGTGTGTGTGTGTTCTTGAATAGTTGAAGGATTGCTAGTGCAATACCTTTGACACCTGAGTGGGCATGCAAGAGGGAGGGAAGGGGGAAGACCGAAGAGGTTGGAAGGAAAAACACAACACAGATTGATTTCAGATAATCAATGAAATGATAAGAGAATGAGTAAATGAAGAATGGTGAGGTTTGTGGGAAAAGGGACTGAGAAAGGCAGAGTTCAGATATGATAAATTTGAAGATTACAGAAAAAGAATAGATGACAAAACGCATAAAATTGAAGGATTTATTATAAGACCCATCAATTATCTGACAAAAAAAGTTATGAGGTTTTTGTTAGGTTTTCTTGTTTTAACCAAATCTCACCTTAGACACAGTTTCTATCAAATAATATGTATTTTTTTCAGTTAAACTGCTTTGTTGATGTAACAACATTAAAGCATTTCCCATGTGGGCATATGAAAGGATGGGTTTCTGCATTGGGTGCGACAACAGACCTATTTAAATCCAAAGCGTGTGTCTGTGAGGGATGCTTGTGTTACTCATCTTTTGAGGTCTTCAGTTTGTTGACACATTAACACTGGACTGCAAAAACAGGCCCCAGAGAAAATTCAAAAATCAAAAGATTTACAATTTTTTGAAAATTTACCAATGGGGTAGGAAAAAAAACTTCCTAAGAATTCTTATTGTATGAAAAAAATCTACAGATACATTTTCTTAAAGATTACATTGCAATTGAAAAGCATTCATGATAAGATTTTTGTTCTTGCAAGACAGAAAATAAGCCTTTTTTTTAAACAAGTTTTTTTCCTCTCCAAAGATTTAGTTTTTGCAGTGTGTAGATTGCTTCCCCCCTTTAGTTTCCAACGCTAAACCAAAAGCAAGTCCCACAAATATGTAAGTGTTAAGAATTGATAGATTTCAAAAGGTTTAGAGTCACATTAAAGCCAGCATTATCAATGTGCTTTCCATATGCAGTTATGAAAACCAGAAATACCAAAGCACAAGAGGAGGAAAAGAAGACAGCAAAAGAAAGGTAAGGAACAGGTTTTTAGGGTGACAGTGTGAGCATGTCATGCAGCGATGTTTGCTTAGACCAGAACAGATCTGTACAGGACCGCCTGAGGCATCGAGCAGGTGGCTGTCTCTGCTGACTACATTTGTGACTGTGATTGAAACTGAGCGAAGTCCCTGAAAAAGTACAGCCTTTCTTGTTTTTTTTACATGGAGAGCAAACATGGTGCTCTCCATCTTGATCTCATGATGGATCCTTTAATCCGGCCATTGAACAGTACGATAATATAAAAATATATTCTTTTATCTTGAATTCCTTACGCGTTTCTGATCTCTTGGTAAGTTGTAGAAATTGTTGTCAGAAAGATCTACAAAACAAAAGTAAAATGCAATTTGCACATTCATTTATTTGGTCCAGTGAATCTTCAAATAAAATGGATGGACTTTATGTTATCTTCTTAAGCTTTTCTCTTTTATTTTAAAGTTAGTGATGAAGGTGATGGGAGTTATTTTAGCTGTGATTTTTGCTACCTGTGCACATCAATGTTTGTTTGGAGGCTACAGTTTTCACACACCTTTTCCTTTGTTTTTTGATTACAAGCTGTGTCGAGTGGTTTACCTCAGTATGCCACTTCAACAGTATGCTAAGCAAAAAAGCAATGAAGCTTAAAAAGTATATATACATTGTTTAAAAACCATCATAAGAATCCATCATAAGAATCCTAGTATCTGAGGGAAAAGTGTTCATGTTTGTAAAATTGCCCCCATCGGATATGCTCCTCTGGGTAAAAGAAATAGGGATGACTCCTGCATGGAGTATGGTGGCTCTGAAGAACTGCAATGTGTGGAATGTAAAAATGTAGAAAGAAAAAAATATTGCTATGACTACATAAGCAGCAGCAGGTGGAGTAGCCGGTTGAGCCAAAATCAGTAGTGGCCATGCTGCCTCTGATGATAGGACTCCTGCTGCTGAACCTGCTATCATGTTTGCAGCCAAATGTTAAAACTGCTGCCCAGCCCACAACTACTTATGAATTCCCATAACTCACAGGCACTGATTCAGATTTGGGGAATAATATTTTTAAATAGGACAAGGGATTCCGATGTCTCTCATTTTCTTCTTGAAAGCATAAGAAGAAGGTTTTTTAACAATAAAATTAGCTTTGACATGTTTTTTTTTACTTTTAAAATCCTAAAATCCTTTTTTTTTGTAACACAAACTAAGATAAGTAAAGGTATGATACCTGTTGTTTTTCAAATTTATATATGCATAAACCTCAATTTGCAGAATACAAAGTATTTTAAGAAACTTTAACGAATGTTCTGATAAGTTACAAAAGTTGAGATTTAGTTGATTTGTTTTATTTTTGTTAGAATCATTCCTTTATTTTGCTTACATGTAGCCCTAAACACAAAACTGAAAAAGAAGCTGTAAACAAAGAACTTTTTCCTGAGCTTCAACCTAGTTTGTCAACAGACTGACAGCGAAGAACCTTTCACAGTTCCAACAGTGAGAGACCCAGCTCAAACGGATGGATCCTGTGGGATACTTTATGTTATGAAGTAGTGAGACATTTCTGAATCCTGAGACCTTTTTAGTGTTAGCAATTTTAAATAAGTAAATTAAATAAATAACAACAAAAAAATGTTTTAGAGAACATACCATTTAGGTGAATCTCATATTACTCTATTTTCATCATCAACCCTTTCAAACAAGGTTCCAGTCAGATGATAGTCACATGGTCTGATGACAGACGCTATACGGCCAGATTTAGCCATTAGCCTCCCCTGGGGCAAACACTAGACACCACCAGTTGTCTGGTGCCCCCCCCCCCCCCTTTGTTTCCCATCTACTCTTGTGTCCTCCCCTTTTTTTCACACATTCGCTTTCCCTCACTTTTCTTTTATCAGTCTGTTGTCTCCCAAACAGCTTGTTCTTCTCCATAAAAGTGCTTTTATATTTTCTTTTGAATGACTGATTCATATTGTAAGAAGTGTGTCAGTTGTCTCAAACGCAGCCATTGGGACTGCTTGTGTGCAAACCGATGAGAGTGGATTGCTGCAGTCGAGATCGCTGAGCTATGTGGAGAGTTATGACACACACACAAAACATTAGCGGCGGCACTCACACAGACGTGGGCCTTCCACCCGATCTCACTCATTAGGTCTTGAAGGCCGTGGGGAGCGCGGCCAGAGCTGGCAAGAGGTGTTAATGTGTGTGTGCATACGTGCAAGTGAGGGGCATCAGGCCAAGGTTTATATTTGCAGTCTGAGGACCTGTCCCTGTAGATGCATACCATCTCTGTCCAGCTGGTCATTTACGACTTCACAGAGATGGAGGCTTTGGATTCAACACTGTGTCTGTTTATCCATGATTCATCAGATCTGCCGCCATCAAAGGCACTGCAGTATGGGAGGAAATCTGTCAGTTTGAGCATATGTATTATATATACGCTCGCTAAATACTGCTGGCTCCCTGAGTTGTTTGACTGCCAAAATTGTTCATGTTGAAATGTGTGATCTGTGTTTAGCTGTCTGTTCCTAGTAATTCTGCACATCACTGCTGACACTGAGTGTGTCCTGTCTGTCAGGCCTCTCTTTGTAAGGATGTTTAAAATAGTCACCTGCATTGCTGCTGCAGAGTTTAACGTCATTACAAATCTATCTACCTTTATCTCAAATTTGAGTTTTTTCAACGCAATTCTTTCTTTTGCTCCAAGGATTGTATCAGTTCCTTCCGATCTCCCCTCGGTCCGCTCTCAGCAGATTTAAATTCCACCCCTGTGACCTTCTGGTCTTCAGCTGACGCATCATTATGACCTCATTAAAAATGGACAGGCAGCCATTGCCAGAGGGGGATTCTCATAATATAATCAGGCCTTTTAATTGCCTTGCTCCAAAAATTAGCTGCTACATATTGGTGGGTGGGTGTTTCATGTTTTTGCCTTCTTTCACTTTATCCCCAGCTTGTTCATTTACTCCTCTCCTCCTCCTCACAGTAGAGGGTAAGAAAATCCAGTATCCCTCATGGACAGTGTGAGCACATTTACATGGTCAGGTGTGTGTTTAAAAGGAAGATGTAAAGAACAAGCTCCACTCTGAGTTGGTTTACTGACCCTGTGGTCTCTTGCACTCTGTTGTTCATCTCTCTCTTCCTCACAAACACTCACTTTTTGCTGCCTCACACACTTGCTCTTCATCTCACCCTCTCAGTCTCCCTGGGCGACAAAGCTAATTTGAGGCAGATCTTGCCCTAAGGGGTGAGCCACAGCATCCACACAAACACTCGTCCGTGTGCTCCACCCCACTCTACACTAACCACTTTATCTCCACCTTTCTCCCGTGAGTTACCTGCTGACAGCCAAAGTTAGCAATGACGCTAACTGATCCGGCCACTTAACATTATCATCTATGCAAATCTATGGCAACACCACTCATCCCTAAAACTGCATCATGAGATACTGACTGTGTTCCTTATGTTTAAGTTATCCTTAAACTCAAGTCTTCTTTAAGATAATTCCATTAAATTGTATTTTTAACTATTTAAGAAATATAAAGAGAAGTCAAATGAATCAGATTTTTTCAGTAAACTTTTTAACGACAAGTGTGTTACAAGACTAAACGACAGAGAACATATGAACAACGCATTTGCAGTGGAGGGCAAATGCTTTTAGAATCACTTATTACATACAGATTTCTTTTTATACGGAGAAACTTGAGAGGAAGAAAAATGTTTAAGTCATTTATGTAACGTATGGCAGCTGTTGATCATTTCCCCAAAGGTACAAAAAGGAAATAAAATAAGGAAAAAATAGGAAAACGGACGTATCAATTTTCTAAATGACCCTTATTCATATGTAGAGCGAGGCCCCTGTATTAAATTCACACCCGCACAACAAATGGGGTGGCTGTGGTCTGTCATGTTGATGTATAGATATGCAGCCCGATGTGTGAGTGTGGGCATGATGTGTGTGTGTGCAGATGTGGGAAGCAGAGGCAACAAAAGACAGCTATTTGTTTGCCAAGTCAGAACATGAGCACACAAACTCATGTAACTCAGTTCCATCTCCACACAAAAGAAATTTCTTTATTGTATATTTTGTTGTTGAATATTGTGTTTCTGATTGTTTGAAAAGATTTTCATGGTCATCCTAGTTCACAGCTTTTAATGTGGAATATGATGGCTAAAACTGCTTTACTGGCTATTTATACACGCTTCCTTTTAAATTTATTTGTGTAACTTTTTTCTAACTCTTCTGATCCTTCAGTTTAGCGTATTAAGGTCTTTAGTTGTGGTTACTCGCTGCTACATGTGTGTTTGTGATCACATACACATGACAAAACAGGAGAGAAGAGACGTGGTTTCTGTCTATGTCAGATCAGCTGGGAGCACAAATGCTACCGCAGCAGCTTGTTAGGATGTGTGTTGTTTCTGAGTGTGCGGAAAAGACAAGAGCTGGAGAAAGCTCGTGCTTTTCACAGTCAAGTCAAACTTGTGCTCAGTAAAAGCCACAAAAGTCTGATCCTAAACTAAAGTCTGTGTTTATTCTTTAGATTTCTAGATTACTTTAAAGCTCTGTTTTAACATTTAAAAACTTAAAAACAAAGACATCTTTTCATTCTTGATTTAGGTGTTTATGTCTGAGTTGACAGAAAGCAACAGGCATGCGCATTTCTTTTGGTTGAGAGGATGCAGAAAGCTGTGAATGACGAGGACAATGAATGAAAAGCAAGCATAAAAGGAGCATCACAAAGCCTATAATAACACTGAGTGGGAGAAACGCAGGGAGGGAAAGACAGGAATGGATGGAGGCAGGGTTGGCAGGCGTCGGCGCAGACACACTCCTTGACCACTGTAAGGAAAGGGGCGTAGGCCAGGTCTCCCATCAATTACAACCTTGACCCTCCTCTTCTCTCCTCTCACACACTTTCTGCTTCATTCACCCCCCCACCCCTCCCCTGCCTCTTATCCTCCCCTGGCCCCTCTCCTCTGCTCCTATAAATCAATCTCTTTTTCCCCCCCACTTCTTCCCTCCTTTCGCCAAGCCTGCTCCCACCTTCCCCCTCTAGTCTTGCTGCTACCAACCCTCCTCTTCATCCCTTGGCACTCCTTTACTTCCTTTCGTTGCTGGAAGTGCAGGAGGAGCAGAAAGGTCAGGCGGGAGGGACAAAGAAGTAAGAAGCAACGAGGGACTGTAAAATGAGAGTAAATTTATTCAAAGTGGTTGGAGGGAGAGCACAACTTCTTCTCATGTTAGAAACAGCTTTTGTTTACAGCTATGTGCCTGTTATTGCGCCTTCCTCTGATCTTTTTTTTATTCACATGCATTTAACTTATCTGTTTGGGGTAAAACATGATGATAACGAAAGTGTTGTTATATGAAGAAACTCCATTTTATATACATCCAGAGTATAAATGTGAACATGAGCAGGAATGTAACACATAGATGTGCCCAGTGGAGAAACTCTTACTTATTTCTTAAGTATGTTACATGTAGCCTTGTTTCACACACGTTTGTTGCAGTCAGCCCCTTTTAACACTGCAATAGCCCAAAATAAATCACATTGAAAAATGTTAGGTCAGTTTGTATGTTATAACACATTTACATGACCTCATCTTTTAATGTTTGCATTAAAGTAAGGACAAACTTTTAAAGAATTTCCTGTTATTAGGACATTTGGTCTTAATATCTGTTTTCCAAATTAGCAGGTTTGCACTTCAAATCAAGGGTGCTAACGTTCTGAGACTGGCAGTGGTGTATACTACAGAGAGTGCACCCTGAACCGCTATCATATCTCATATTTTGATTTACTTTAAAGAAAACCGTACTGCAAGAAAGCAGGACGAGAAGAACCTGGGCTTGTTTGCTGTCAGATTGGGTTTAAGCGCTAGCCTTTACAATGCTACATGTATCACAGTTATCAGAGAAATGTAAGGAAGAGACCTTTTCCCTTACCCTCCCTCAGCATGCCAACGGTCAGACACTTCATGAAGCGGCAAGCCTGGCATGACTTGCGTCTCCTCTTGGTTATCTCACACTCGTTGGTGGCTGGACAGCTGTACTCGATGTTGCCTGCAGTACATAGATATGCGGGAAGAAGCCAAAGACAGGTTTAACTTCCGATAAAGTCCTCAACAGACACAATACAAACACAGAGCATGGATTATTGGGAAAAATAAAAAGTTTGTTTTAATACTTATAATTGCTAGGTGTTTGTGTATTATTTTTTCTTTTAATATTAGCGTTTAAATCAAACCCTTTCACCATTTACTACAAAGACCCCTGCTTTCCCCCTCTTTTGCCCCTTGATGATAATTAGACATGGATATTTTGCACCCAACAGAAATACACTATTTTTTGCTTTTTTTTAGAACTAATTTTATATCGTGATATATTTTGATACCAATATAGTTTCTTATACCCATGCCAACCTGACAGCAGAGACCCAACAAGCCAATACATCTCCCAGTGAAACCGAGTAAACAGTGATTGCTATTGACTGCTGCTGTGGAGAGGATGTTTTCTCATTACTGGACTGATTAAAGAGCTAGTTAGCTTGGGAAAAAAGGCTAAATGCTCCAACACTTCTTAATGGGTAACAAGACACACATCAATTGCCCTTGTTGGTTAAAGTAAAGGCTAAACCTTCTAAATACTGCAGGAACAAAACATTCTAATGGATGCTACTAATGAGACTAGTTATCTCACAACTAGCCTTTACAAGCCGATGGTACAGGAGGAGTAGATTAATCCTGCAGATAGGAGAGGCACTTTCTTTAACACTCAGCCTAAATGTGCTAATGACAGAATTCACAAGGCTTAATGGGCAATCAGTAAAAAGCCGTGTTATTTAAAAGGAGCTAAAAAGCCCAATTTAAAGGCAGTGAAGAGCCACTGCGAGAGCTGGTGCTTCGAAGACTCTGCAGAAAAAGCATCTATGACCAGATTGATAAGCTGGTCTGTGAAACAGTAAAACATCAATTGTATTTGTTCATTGTATTAATATTGAAAATGTTGGCTAAATAGCAGTTAATGGTACTCTTAACTCAAGTGCAACTTGTGTGAATACCTTGTTGGGTTAATTTGAATTACGGCCTGCTGCACAGTGTTATATGCAGACAATCATCACTCTAAATGCTCAGAAACAGCACAAATACAAACGTATGGATAGAAAAGGAATCAAGAAGCCAAATCTTTAAATTGAAATTAATCCCTCCCTGTATCATATATTAATGTATGTTTGCCTGCTGCATTGCAGATAACCACTACTGTACAGACATCCTTTTTTTCTGCATTTTCTTTCATTTTTATCTTTTTTTATTGCACCATCATAGAAGAAGAAAAAGTTTTTTTTGTTTCACTGCCCTACACCTCTGTGCCATATTTTGGCCTCCTCCACTTTCCCCTTTATCCCTCCTTCTCAATAAGGGAGTGATGGATGCAAGTTGTCAGGTGTCGTTGGACTGACGCCACAGAAACAGCAGCTGCCAGACCCACTTCCTCCACTTTGTGACACACACACGCAAAAACACTCTAACACACACCTGCCTCTAATTCCTTTCTAGATTCATGTGCCCAGTCCACCTCTCCCACTTCAAGCTTCTTTTTTTTCCTCATTTCTTGTAGCAACTTATTGTTTATTTGGTCCCTTCTTCTCTCCTGCTCTAATATTCCCTTCCTCCCTGTCCAGCTGGAGGTGTTTTTTGGTGATTACCTGTGGTTTTATTGGCTAATGGGTTGAAACACACCAATATGTCTACTGCTGCCCATCTGAGGCTGGCTGGGCTTTCATGCCAAGATACACACACCAACACACAAAACAGAAACATTTGCTCAGACGTGCACACATTTTTACATTTGGATGAGACACACAAACACACACAAGATCAACTGTGTCTGTAGATGGGTTTTCAGCCAAAAATAATGCCACGATTCATTTGTTTCAGTAAATCCAAGAATGCTCCATCTGCATGTGAGCAGAAATTAACAGGAGCCTTTCAGGAAAATCCTTACCAAGAAATTCTTCAAAAAAAGAATGTGATAGCACTTTATGGAAAACTTAAATGTAATTAATCTGGAACAGCAATCTGAGGGAATATTTTAGACAAATGATTATTTTATTTTTTCAATTTTTGTTTAACCAGATTTCCCAAAAGTTTTTCTACCCATAAGAAAAACGTTGTTTTTCCTTTGGGTAGAGACATATACATATTTACACAGTCATAATAGTATATGGTAAAAAACAAAAACAGAAAATAAATACGATTAAATTTTTTTTAAATTTGGTTGTAGTCCACCAACTAGATACTATAAAGATGCATGCTTTATCTAAATTCAAAGTGGATTAAATTTCTATATGATCCCACTATCATTCTGTGATTGACCTGACATTTTATCACAATGTCCCTTGACAATCATCCAAGCTCTATCAAGGTCTTGACCTCTCCGGCTATGTATGAGAAGTAATATTTCAATAACTTGAGAATAGTAGATTAAAAAAACTCTATCTGAAAATTAAAGTTTGTCAGATCCCTACTTTATGCAGGATATGCTGTTGACAAAACTAATACAGTATTAACTCTTCAATGGTACTCTGACCGGAAGAGTGAAGGCCCTGACCCCACGGTGACAGGCCAAACGTGTACACAGAATTACAAGGTCACATATGTTAAGGTTGCACAGGACGTCATTGTGTGTGTTAGCATGTATTTCTGCCTTTATCTCAGTGTGTGGTCAAATCATTTCATTAGGATTGCACACTGCCCTGATCTCATCTCTCAACAAACAGAAGCAGGTCATCTGTAGGTACTGGTGACCATCTAGTGAATGTTAAGACTTCCTTCCCGCTTTTTTCCTTTCCGTCTCTGGAGCTTTACTGGGAAAGCTTCTTATCAGTGATAAAATAAACCCTGCTGAATGCATGGAGAAGCAGTAATGGCTGTCTGATTGGATGGCTGCTGGTGGCTTGGTTATTGCAGTGTCAGTGAGTGCTTAATAAAAGGTTCTGATTATAGCATAAGAAATTTTGAGGAAATCATAAAAAACACAAACAGAATTAAAGTTGAATCAAATGTGTTGTTGATACATTTTATAAGACTTTATACCCATATTAATGAAGTTTTTTCAAAAAAGAAGAATATTGTGTCCATTATCAAGGGAATTTCTGATGAACTCCCAACTATCTGAAATGATTACCTTATGGCAAACAGTTTGACTGATTCAAGGGGAAATAAAGGATGTGATCAAGCTGAGAGTTGAGTATTAAACGAATACCCTTAAATCTGTTGAACAAACTTGAAATACCTGTGCATCTCCTGCAATGTTGTTAGTCCTAACAAGACATAAGCAAAGGATTACGAAGCCTAATTCCTGGTGCTCTTCTCATTATCTGGATTATTTCTCTATCCCTCTCTACTTTTACCCCTTACATGAACTTCTGACCAGCAGACATGACCCGTGGCCCTGGTCTGACACTAGGTTATCCCCCAGACTACAAGCTTATAGCAAACGCTCTTCAAGCATAAGCAGCTCGATGTGGGAATGCAAACACTTAATAGGAAATTGTTTTGAAGCTGTTGATGAAGTAGAAGTCAAGGTTGTGGGTGAAAGAGTGAGGAAAAAATAGCCTGGGTGGGTGTCCTGGTGGCTCACTTAGCTGACAGAGGAAACATACCTCATAAAAATCTGGGTTTACATCTGGCCTGGGGCTTTCATTGTGTCCTGGATTTTGCTCAGCTGTACATGCAGGTGTATGAGAGTGAATTTCAATGAGTCTGTGCAATTCATTTTAATAAAGGGATTTTTACGAAAACCTGCGTACATTTTTTGACCTTTTTATTAAAGCTTTTCTATTAGGTGCATACAATTTCATTGAATTTAAGCAGTTTTATTTTCTTTTATTTATTTATCTCATCCATAAATACCCTTTTGATGCACTTCTGGCTTTTTATTCTGACTGTGAAGACTTTGTGAAGGTTAACTGTGAAGGTTAACTTGTATGAAGGTTAACAAATATAAGAGATGTTTGGGAAGACATTGGCAAAAAACAGTAAAAATGAAAGCTAACCTTGAATGGTGCGTTTGAAGAAGGCCTTGCATGCCTCACACGATGCCACTCCATAGTGGTACCCTGATGCAATGTCCCCACACACCAGACACAACCTTTTGGGCATGGAATTTAACATGTACTCGCACTTAATTTGTGAATCTTCTCCAATTGTTGACGAACAGTCCTCGTAACGTTTTGATCCAGGGCCACCGGCTGGTCCCAGTGGTCCTGCGCCAGAGCCATAAAGGCTTGGGGAGTCTAAGCCGTTGGGATGACCATTCATAGTGGACGAATATGAGCCTGAGGCGTCACTGGAGCCACCAGGGGAGTGATGGTTTAGACTGTCAGTCAGGGAGGCAGGACTTGACGGCTCTGTCTTTATATAAGAGGACGGACAACTCGACTCAAGGTGGCGCTCCTTACTGGACATTCTGCAGAGAAGCCTGGGAAAGTGAGACAGAGGGAAAAAAAGGAGAAAAGCAGATAAAGAAAAGCACAACTGGCAAATGTGTATGCGACACATAATACAGAGACAGAAATTAATACTTTGAATGTCCTGTAAAGCAGTCATTGATGTAATGTCATACTTCCTCTTTGGATTTGTGCTCTTTCAAAGAATTCAGCGGGATCTAAATACAAATGCATGAGGAATGACTGAACCATGGCTGTAGAGGCAAAGAGTAGGAGACTTAATGGCGTTCATTAGGGAAACCAAATCTTTGGGAGCAGCAGAGAAGCATCCATTGCAGCACACAGCCACACAAACATGTCTGCATGCTTGGGAACAGGGTCATCCGTCACTTTCCAGTCAATAGCAGCTTGTTGAACATGAAGGTAATCAGTAAGCAGCCCCTCTGCTGCTCAGTCATCCCAAAGACAGCCCGCACGCAGAGACATGGACTCATACATGGTCATCTGCAGGTACACTTTCAAATACAGTTTCAGTAAACAGCGAGGCCATGAAATACAAAACAGCACAAACACTGTATTGAACCAGAGCCAGTTCATCGCTACAACCCTCTTCTTTTGTTCTCCTTTATTCTTTTGCTCCCCTGCTTTTTCTTCCATCTTTCCCTAAGGAGGCTGGCTGCTGTCTCCTTAATGACAGTTGTAATTAACAGCAATCTTCTCCGTCCATATCTCTCCATCCCCTCCTTTGTCTACCTTGCTATCTATCTGCCCGTCTCCCTATCACATCCTATTCAGTGCCATCTCTTTTTCACTCTCTTCTTCCATCCTTGCCCTTTCTCTTGTTATTCCTCTTTGCATTACTACTCCCTGTCCCTGTAACCCTGCCTCTGCGCCCCTCACTCTCTTTTCATTGTTAAAGGCAGAGTGCACAAAAGGGGTTTTTAATTAAGGCAGGATGCTGCTAAACGAGGAGCTTCTAAAGTCCAGCCGGCCAGTAAAAGATCCCTGTCCTACAGGGACTCATAAAACACAGGCGGTGTCTTGGCGGTAAATGGAGAGCTGCCCGGGCAGAGGAGTGAAGAACAGATACAAAACAGGAAAGCTGGAAGAAGTGAAAGGTTTGGAGGATGGTGGAAAGCAAAATATTTAAAGCTGAGGGGATTGATGACAGACAGACACACTGTGTCACTTGGAACACAGCATAATCTGTTTGATGCAAAATAAGATTTCAACTTATTTTTGCAAACCCACCAAAAAGGAGAGAAAAAAAGGTCTATTCATCCTTTCATTAAATGATGTGACATTTATGATGCAGAATACTTTGGCCCTCTTCAACCCTTTCATCATATATTTTATTCTCTTTTATTCCCTTTCTTGCGGGTTCCTCCAACTCACTGACTCCATTAATCGTGGCTTTGTGGTATTCACCAATGTCTATAAATCCATTTATCTGATACTAAGGTGGGCCTTTATTTGAAATGAGAGAAAGGTGTGGAAACAAATCAAGACAGAGAAAAGCAGGTAATAGGAGTAGAGCAGAGGGGGTGGTAGTGACGGAGGGATGAGCGAGAGATAGAAACACATAAACTGCTTGAGTAAGCAAAGAGAAAATAATTTTATATGTAGGAAAGAGTGATGGGAAGGAAAGAAATCACAAGAGGTGGTCTGCGCTCCAGCAGATGGGGAGAAAACAGTGGTGACAGAAAAAGTGAGTGGACCCATTTAAGTAGATGATGTGATGGTGATGATTTTATCTCTCCCTTTTTCAGTCTTTATGCTCTTTTGTGCCCTCCCCCCTTCGACGGTCAATCCCTGTGAGTGCCATTAAGTAAAAGAGTTTAAGTGCCAAAAGATCTCTTTCCATTCTCCATCCCAGTCTCATCTCTTTTGCTCCATCATGCCTTTTTTTCTCTCCTCTTGCCCAGCCTTACGCTGCTTATAAATGAAAAATAATGGCAGTCGTAGAGGGAGGAATAAAAAGACTAAAAAAAAGATGTGCGTGCAGAGAAGTAGAGGAAAGAAGATTAAGAAATCACAGCCAATGTGCTGCGCCGAGCGAGAGGTTGAATGCATTTATGTATGTATGTTATCAGTATAATTACAGTGCTATGTAGCAATGGCTCACTGCTGAAAGAGCAATCTTATTGTGCTTGTCTGCTCTTCAGATGAGTATTCAGAGAAAAGGAAGAGTGTAGGTCTCTATTAATCCATTCTCTCCATTTTTCTCTGTTTCAAAAAATTTGAATTATTATAAAAATTGGATTAAACAGTTTCTATTTTTTTTATGAAAGAATAGTTCTTTGTCTTTTTTAGAGGCTTTTTTTCTCCTTGTGATCTTTATTTTTTTCTCTGCAATTAAGTTATTCATATAGCATTTCCGTAAAGTCCATAATCCTTGCACAATATGAGGAATTGTCCAAAATATTGGTCACTTACCGAGAAGGAGGGTCTAAGGGCAGGGATGCCCAGTTTAGCCTAGTCTGTTTGTTTAGCCATGGCCTATTGAATTCTATGACTTCATGTTCTTTATGATTTCATGTTTATTAAACCGGTGTGAAGCCCATTGAGACGACTATTGTTGTAATATTGGGCTATATAAATGAATTCAATTGCAATGAATTACATAGAAAATATTAAACTGCAGTTTAATAGTAATATAACTATTATGAAAAATTCCCCATTTTGCTTTGTTCTCATGTTTATTTCCGTCCTTTGTGAATGCCTTAAAGTTATTACCTTGTTGGTGAATTACAAATGTGTAATAAATCCAACTGATATGAAGGCAGGCAATTAACATTGAATTTTTAGTACGATGGATGTTGAATATTGTTGACAATAAGCCCCCCCCCCCCCCCCCCCTAAATTTAAGTGAGATTTTTGGTATAATCTTCAACTTATTCAAGTTTCAATTTTATCAAAAGATACTTTTAACCATTCATAAGTTACTGTTAAGCATCTGCTTCTTTAAAATATTTAGCAGTTCTGCTTACCTGAACTACAGAGATTGGGAACAAAAAACGTATTAATTTTATACCCTTTTTTCTAGTTCATTAATTTCTTACTTTTAGATGGTACAGACTGATTAACGAAGAAAAGACTTTAAAACAATAAGCAGTCATTGAAGTTGCGAGTTGAAGCAGGCAAACGTGCAATTATTGTGTCAGTTAGGGCGACAACCCTGCTTCACTTTGCACAGTTTACTTTAAAGCTTGCACTTTATGCCTCTGGGTGTGTGCATGCTCCCTCTTACCATGTACAATCTTTGTGTATACTTCTCTAAATGTAAATGTTTTAATATAAAACAGCTTCTGAAATATTATTTTTCAATTTCCTTTAGGATTAATAAAGCTTCATCTTCTAATATGAAACAGTTTTTACCCACCTGCCTGTGGGTCATAAAAAAGGGTTAATGCTTACATTATGGAACTGCAGCTTCCACATTTGATAAGAATCTATAACCTGTTCAAACTGATTGTCAACTACAGTGCTAATACACACTATTTTTTCTGTGGACACATTTGAGTAAACTTTGTCTCAAAATGAAATTATATATTTTATTTTAAAGCTGTTTTTGTTAAAAAGAAGAAAAAAAACAGGAAGTGAAAAGAATGTGGGGAGAGAGAGAAGAAAGACACAGAGGAAATGGATGTGATGAAAATAGAGACAGAGGAAAGAATTGCTGACAGTGGAGCCACCACGAGATGGCTAATACCTTTCAATCACACCAAGCATTGTGCTTTCAATGCTGATAAGAAGACCGTCCAAAAAGGAAAAAAAAAGGATAACACTGGCAACGTTTAGGAAGCGAGGAAAAAGAAGGTAGTACGAACGCAACATGTATTTACATTTCCACAATTAAATGAGATATCATCAACAGAATGAATTGTTTTTTTCAGCTTTCCCTTCCTCTGTTTTGCTTCCTCTGCTCTATTTCTTCCTCAGTTTGAGTCCTCGACTATCTGTGGAGGGTCGTTGAACTGCTTGTGAGCTTGTTAGTTTGATATAGCTGTGAGTGAGCAGAAAAACACATGTGAGCTTTACTCATCCTCGCACACATCAGTTCAGAAGGAGCAGTGCACTCCTGCAAAAAAAAAAAAAAAAAGGGCAGCGAGACACATTCTAAAGTCTAATGACTGAACCCAACATATAAGTACAGCAATTTCAAGTTTTGGCAGTTACTTTCAATTTCTTGGTCTGTTCTTTTTAAACTCTAACTTAAATGCAATGAAACGCAGCTCTATTTATTCTCTTATAAGTACCGGTGTGGGTTTAAAGAGTGGTGGAGTTCAGCTCCACAAAATCAACGATTATAGTTGTTTTCAAAGACGAAAAATGAATGAGATGAAATAAAAAACCCTCCGACTGCGACAGTCAATCTGAAACACTCTCCCTCCTGCCGGGCTCCCTCCTGCCTTCTCTCCTCTGCTCTCTTTGGGTCTCAATCTCTCGCTGTCGCCGTTTCTACTTCTCAAATACAAACACCCTCTATCATTATTTCTCCCTCTCACTGCTTCACACACACACACCCTCACATCCAAGTCAAACACACAGACACATCATGGAGCAGATCAATTGTTACAGTGTTAGTCGGGCAGGAAACCTGTAATTCACTTCATTGGCTGCAGAATAAACCCCTGATTACATACAATCAATGTGATAATAGCTAAAACACATTCTGCCCAATGGGCTGTTGGGCTGTAAAGACTGGAAGAGGAGAGGAGTGCTTGTGTCTGTATTTCTGTGTGTGCCTCTGCCCTCAAAGTCCTGTGAGAAAAAGGTATGAATCTTCATGCAACTGACACAAATTACACATAAAACACCAACAAAGACATGCAGTTGTGAAATTGTGTAAGATTTGAAAAAAGACTGTTTGGGCTGTTATAATGTCCCCTGGCGTTTAGAAAGTCTGCACAGACATACACACAAACTGGATGTATAGCAGTGGGAGGCGGCACATGCAGCGCAATCTTAGCCCGACTTTATTGATCGAGAAATTTGTGCTTTTCCAATGGACAAGAGTAGGGAAACCTCAAGCTCTGGAAGATATCAATAGTTTTTATGATTTCAAATATTACAAGGCAAAAATTGATTACTTTTGTTTCCAATTCTCTCTCAAAGGTTCAGATGTAAGTTCAGGAATAAGAGGTTTAAAGCTAAACTTTCGTTTAGCTGCATTCTTTTTTTTCCCCTTTTCTACTGTTTACTAGCACATATCTGCCACCTACAGTTGGAATAGGCTTGATGTGAAATGTTAAAGCCGTGAGAATCTCGCTCCAGGTTTTTTCTGTCACAGCTTTATTCCCATATACCAAAGCCTTAGTGTCATATAATTCCGCCAGGTGCACAAACCGCAATTATTAAATTCGCCTCCATGATCAGTTTTTCAAATTATTGGTACTTCCATGAACTAAAGGGGATGTCATCTGTACGTCACTACCAAATCTGAGTCCCTGATTGGCCAACGTTCGACGAGGTTTTAAAGCTGGACGCATGTTTTGTATGTAAGGCCCGAAAACAGTGGTGGAAACTTGCAAAACGATGCGAGAATGTGAGCGTTTAGAACGCAAAGGCCCAAAACGCACATTTACAAAGACTTTTCATAGGAAGTTACCACTTGAACGTGTGGTGTGAATGTAGCTTAAAGCACCCAATGTGAATCAGATTGGATTCTGGGAAGGTTGATTAAAGAAAGATTAAAACAATCATTTGCTTTTTCATGTCTGCTGTGTGTTACTGATTGTGGTGATGTCCATTGAGATCTAAATATTACTTTGCCCTGTTGAGCTGATTTTACTGTATTTTCATTTGGCAAAAAAATATGTTGGTAAATGAAAACAGAGGAACGAATGGCTGTCTGCTAAGATGAACCCCTTTGTAGAGGCCTTGAACATTCACAATCATAAGAATGCTTCTATTTTTATTAAAATGTGTATCGAGTAATACCTTCCACCTGAATAAGTTATTTATTCAAATCATGCCGAAGAATATATTGGTAGATAAATAGTATCAAATGTTTGCCTCTCAAACAGCTTTGAAAACCATATCAAAAGACACTACAGAAGAGGAAAATAATAATACAAAAAAAGTGTTGAAAATCAAAGTATTCCCCCAATCGGATTAAAAGCGCATTTTATTAAGCAGATGGTGAAAGAGGATTTCTATCCTCACAAATATGACAGGTCTTTCAAATGTGACACAGGAGGAAGAGATGGTCAGAGGGGAGGGGCTTGCATGGAAAAGAAGGCAGGAAGGAAAAGGTGAAAGACTACAAGAGACGGCAAGATAGGGGGCATGTAAAGCAAACCTGTACTCCACTTGAGAGAGTGAGGAACCAAAGTGGAATATGAGAGCAGAAAGAGAGAGGAGAGAATGAGGAGCAAAGGATCCGAGGTGAGAAGGAAAGGAGGTAAAAGCCAACGGAGCGCCAAAGCTGCATTCTTTAAGCAGATCAGATTTGGGGAAATTGGGCTGTCACTACCGGATTGGGATGATTTACACCTATCCATCACAGAGAGCTGCAAAATCAGTGTATGCACAGTAATACGCAGCAGCTTCAAGAAATTGTCTGCTATAAAAATAATCCACCCATTTTTTTCTGTATGTCTACACATTTTAACAGTTAAATATTAAAATAAAAATAACCTATATACCATACTTTTAGACAGGGAAGCACAATTTCAGAGCTCAAATGAGTTTACAACAATTTTTGTTTTTTACTTACGTAACAAAACAAAAAGAAACACCAAGGTCCAGCCCAGTGTAAACAAATTTTCATTGCACTTCTTCAAGCTGTCATAAGCTGCTGCTGGTGGTCGTGTCCTGATCTTCCCTCTTTTCCCAGTGCCCTCCTTGCTCCCCCTCCCTTCACTGCTGGCTGATGCACCTTACAGCGTCGCCCCTGGACCATCTGTTAGGGAATCTAATTCACATCCAGTCATAATCAGGTTTGCTGGAGTGCCCACTGTCGCTGTCCATCTCTGTCTCTCTGTCTGTCTCTGCCTGTTTTTTCTGCTGTCCATTTACTATTCAATCTTTGAATGTCAGCCGAAACTTTTCTGTTCTTTCTTATCCTCCTCTTCTGCCTCAACACAGTTTGGTATCTTTGTCTCTATAAATAATATTTTAAAGTGTAATTGCACAAGACCTAATATATCGGAACTTTTTCTTCAGCTTTGTCTTTTTTAACAACCTTCTACTTACAAACACAGAGCTGTAAAGAATATTCAACTTCATCGATGAATCAATCTATCACATCGATCGGTCTGAGACAAGTTGTTAATCGAATCAACCTACACCACTGAAAAATGGTTTAAAAATTCAGTAAATTAATTATTTCGTCATTGGAAAATACCATATGGACTGAGACACGGTAGGTTTATTTTACTATAACTGACAAATTACCAATTAACATCACAGCAGAGAACACATGTGATGACAGCAAATGACATCATTCCAGTCCAATGTGTGGATACACTTTGAATTTTGCAAAGACATGTGACCATACAGTGTGTTAGAATGTTCTAAAGAAGTTCCCCTTGGAAAAAAACAAGGGTGGAAAAACATTGGGCTGAACTTTATGTGACTAAAATTTGAATGGACTTAACATTATTTCTTGTTTCTTTGTTTTTTTGTACACATATCTTATTTAAACTTGATTATCCTGGAATAAATCCAAGGAATCTGGAAAAATTCACCTGCACTGTTCGGTACCCAGGTATTAATCTCTGAGTCACCCTGGTTGAATTTTTGGGTGTCCTGGATTGATTTTAGGTTAGTGAATTGGATTGAATCAAATCGTTCAAATTGAACCAATATAGACTCGAATCAGCAACCACAAATTAATATAAGAATAAAATCGTTAAAATGAATCCTTACACCCCAAAAACACAAGAATGTCTTTTTGGCATTTCAGTGATTTACAATAATATTAAAAAAAATCATGTTTTGCAATTTAAATCAGATTTTGCATATGTTCATGGGTGCATAAAGGTGCATGCTTGCTCAGGATGGGGAGTAAGGCGAGCTGAGGTGAAGGGGGTGGAAGTTAATGAGAGAGAGGTGAGCGTCTGGAACCCTCTCTTTCTTTCTCTCTTTCTTTCTCTCGCTCTGCGCCCGCAGTAATCCTCTTCTATAAATCTGCAATCCAATCAGCGTTGTCCACACAAATACGCACACACACAAGCACACTCACACGAGCTGTTGGGAGGCCCATCTGTGTGTTAAGGCAATCTGCTTTATCATTATGATTACATTGGGCTCAGTTTACAACAAAGTCTATGAGTGTGTGTGTGTGTGCTCATGCGTCCCGTAGCTGCTTGACGTTAATCACATTCCCATGGTTTGATGGCCTAAATAAAAGGAGGAATAATATTGTTGCTGTCCAGTGAAAATTGCAGATTTCCAATAACTCATGTGGGGTTTTCTCACTGCTCAAAAAAATAGTTTTGACACAAAAAAAAAGACTTGACAAAAGTTAACAGAGAAGCTCGTTAAATCTGTTTCATGCAAAATATCGTCAAAGGTTGCATTTCACAACAATAAATACATTTACATGTATCCATTACAACAAAAATAATTTGTTTGCATTATGAGTTTGTTGACACCAACTACAAATATATTACTTGAAAATAAATGAACTGTAATGTTCTGCCTCTGTCTTTCAGGAGAGTGTGCGTGTGTACATGTGTGCGTGTGTGAGAAAGAGAAAGTAAGTATATAATCATGACCAAATCCCATCAACGCAGTAGGAAGTCAGATATCCTGTGGAAATGCCCGTGTGATCTTATGCCACTGTTGTGTGTTCACAGTGTTTGTTTAGTGCACATATGTGTGTGTTTGTGTGTGTGCGTGCACATAAAATGTTTGTAAAGATTAACTGCAACACAGATTCCTACATATTGGTATAAAAAAATATTACATTTAGATTTTTTTTGCATACTTGTCAATGACCAACAAAGAAAACTGCTTAGTTGCATCTGAGACTTTTTTGGATCAATAATAAAATAGATCAACTGTCTGTTGATGTCCATTTAGCTTTACTTAAAACTCAGTCCAGTGCAGCAAAAACTAACATTCTTCAATGAGAATATCAGGGAGTTTTGAATATGTGCAAGCGTATTATAGTGTGTGACATGACTGTTGCCCCCTGGCAAACCTTTACCCCCCTTATTGACACTGTTTGCCCGCACACATGCAAAACTTAGACAGGACTGAGCTGCAAGTATACATCTCGGTGATCCGCTGATGGGCTGCGTGAGAACAGCTTGCCAGACCTCTAATTGGCTTGACTCAGACTAACCCTGATATCCTGTTGGACTCTGACTTCCCACTATAGGGTAAGCTCACAATCACACATTAAAAACATTAAAATATGTATATATATTTATATATAGGGGGTGTGCAATGGTCAAACAATGGACAAATCAATAATCAACTCATAGGCTGATATAATTGTCAAAAACCCAATGTATGCATGTAATCTACATTTGTGTAATTAGGTCGGATCACAGCAGAATTTTAACAGAAAGGACAATTCACTTTACAGGTGTTTTTTAAAGAAAATAATACTTGACTAACTAGAAACATAAAACTCTGTATTTCCGCTTCAGCTTATTTGCAATATGTTTTATTCCCAAAAAATAAAAAGCACAGTTACTGTAATAGTTCTGCAAGCTTAGCCGGTGTTAATATTTTAAATCCAGATGAAATGTTTAATATCAAACAACTTACAGATAAAGAGACAGAGACCTGCACAACAATGTGAAGGCAGGAGCTCTGTGTCTGCGTGTTAAGCATCAGGCATTTACTCTGTTTCAATGCAAAACAAGCAATATATTTACAGTGACTGTTCTAAAAATGGACCAACGCACCGTTCTGTAAAACCTGTCTCCAACTACGAAAACACACAAACGGTTTCTTTGAAACTTAAAAATGATTTTTTTGTAGGACAGACGAAGCTTCCACATTTATACGTTTATTGCATCTTCAAATGTAAAAAAATTGACACCATTTATTAATGTTTGAGGCTTAAAACAAAAAGTCAGGTTTTGACAAAGTTTAAAGATTTTTTTTATGTTTTGTGTATATATTGTAAGTGAAATTTGAACCTTTTTTTAGGAAATATCTAACATATAAACACAGTCAACTGTAGGATTTGGCAACTATTGCCACAATTGCAATAAAATATAGATTTGACCTCTAGTGAATTACTTTATTAAGTGTGAAATATTTGTAGAGAAAATTGTGTCAAGTTGTTAGTTAACGTATATGCACTGAAAGAAAATTGTGGAGCTCAACTGGAAGGGTAAAGAGGGCCCAACTAAATTTAAAAAAAAAGGTATAGATAAAAAATGTGTCAAAAATACTCAAGACGGCAGTTCTTTGTATTTCTGGTGCAGTATACCAGTACCATTACTTCATTTAAATCTGTATCAGACATACAATAACAGAGAGATAAAACAGTTTTTTTGTGATTATTTATAGCTTTTTGTAAGGCAGTGATTACCTTACCTGGGGTTGTAGAGGGCATGTGCGTCTCTCATGTGGTTGGCCTCTAGTGGATCGTAGCTCTGGTGCATCCTCCAGGCGCCAGCGCCACATTTACCATAAGCTGACTTGGAGTTATCTTCACTGCTGCTGTTCACCAGTGGTCCCTTCGATAAGTTCATTCTGTGGACCAAGGGAGTTGAAAAAAAGAGACATGGAAAAGAAAATGAGCTTTGTTACAGTCTCCTCTGTGTCTTGATGAAACCAAATAATTAAACTACAGTAAATTCAACTGCTCCAAAAAGATTTTAACATTAACAACACAGATATGAAAGGGAACAAACAAATGAAACAGGTGGATTATAAGGAAATGAAATGCTGGACACAACATTCAGATCTCCACTCATTCTTGTTTTAGTGATGTTTGATTTCTATGTAAAAATAAATATACATAAAAAAGGTTGATTTTTTTGCAGCGCATTTCCAAAACTCAATCAAATACAATCAAAAACACATAACTGACACAAAGCACAAAAAAGCTCGAGCAGCATTCAGAGATATGCTCAGAGGCTCAGAGGACAATTTTAAAGGAGAAAAAGGTTTTCTTTCTCAGAATATGTTAACATTAAATGTAAACGTAAAGACTTAAGTTCAAGATAAAACTGTCGGCACCAATTTTTTACCAGTTTTAGTTTCGGAAAATGTTTTAAAAGTTGGAATAAAGTGAAAAGTCTTGGAAATTTGTCTTCTTTCAAACAACCAACCAGATCTGTCAAGAGAGGAGCTATCATTGAAGGAATAAGGTCAGCCGGAGGAAAATAAAAATAAATAGTACTTCTAAACACAAAACTAATTGAAATAACTCAGTCGTAAAGGAGGGGGGAAAAGAAAAGAGATTGGGGGTAAAGTCTGTTTGCCCTATATTTAAACAACAAAATGAGGCTGTTCTTCTAAAAGCATGGGAAATGCAAAAGAATACTTGTATGTACTTGTAAGATTTCCTCTGTCTGGCTTGACAAATATGTTTGAATAATTTAAAAAGTGGAAAATCTATTATGACTAATAATAGAAATGTAAAAAAAAAAAAACTAGCTTGACAAATTGATGAGGAGCGAGCCTAAATTTGCGAAGTAAAAAAAATTGGTTCACCTTGGGGCTGAGCAGTGTTTCTTCTCATACAGTAACTGCCTAAAATTTGCTTTCGATTTACTCGTTTCCTTCTGTTATGATGACACCCCTGCATGCATGCTTTTTTTTTCTTCAGAAAAATGTATCAGTCAACAGAGCAGGATGTTGGTACTTGTCACAAACTGAAAGACACCTATTTACCAATCAAACACACAGTCATTATCGTGCATGTCTGTTGGCATGGTCTTGTTTAGAAGAGGTGAGCCAGGCAGACGGAGCAGAGACTTGTTTAACAGACATTCCTTCATTCACCCGCCACCGCGCTGGGCTGGCGCGTTCAGAGTTAGAAGGCCAGAGTGTGTAATATGTAGGCTTTAGTTCCACTCTGGTGAATAGGAGGAATCAATATCTTTCTGCTTCTGCTGTTGCATCAGACACCTATTGGCTTTGGTTGTGGTGTCACAATGCTATATAGACAGGCAACACTTAATACTACTGATTTTTATTGGGGAGTGTCCTGGTGTCACACTAGACTAAAGTACATCCAGTACAAAGTGCACGCAGTGGTGATAGTTTGAATCCCCTTTCGGTCCTTGCTGGTGTTATGCGTGTCGCTGAATGAACTGAGATCCTTTCAACAGGCCAGCAGTGACGCACACAGAGATGATGAAAGGTTCAAAAGCAGAGAAAAGCTCATTTCAGTAAAACTACTTACTCTGAAACCCAAGACATTTTGGTCCATAAAGAGCACAAAACATTTTCTCACGTTGCGATGCATTAGGCCTCAGTATCGACCAATTACTTGGGCTGCACTGTCATTCTGCATACCGTTACTTTAATAATTCATTCCTTTGAATGTATAAATGCTACACATTTTAGATCTCACATAACGTCTTCTTGAACTTTGTGTATTTTGAAATTCAGCATTGTGTTCTGTTTGTTTTATGCAACTTAAGGATCTTCCTAATTTTTCTCTCCTGATTGCTAAAATAAAAGATATTTTTTTTAATCGTTCAGTCCTTTCCTGCATTTATATCTGCTGTACACCATTATAAAAAGCCTATTATCATAATGAAATCTGATATTATGCAATAATGTTTTACATAGCAAAAGGCTGCCTGCTAACAATCTAAATGGGTCAAAATGAGAAAAGGTTTTTTTCTTTTCACTTTTTTTGAGGAAAAACTGGAGTCAAATTCACCTCACACTGCAATTATGTTAAATATGTTCATTTAAAGTTCTGGACGAGAATAAAAAGAAAGCATTAACCTACATGATTCTGTCAAACTTATTTAAGCACCTGTCAGTGTGTGTCAGCAGCGCACACTGGTGTTGTGTGTTCGTGTGTGTGTGTGTGTGTGTGTGAAAATAGGGAGAATGTGGGTGTCTTTCTGATGCTCAGTGACTCACTCATGTGTTGCTGGCCCATCTGTGAGCCGAATGACCACTGCACAGTTTGTGTGCTTGTGTGTGTGGCTCTGTGTGCGCATAGCAGAGAGACATGGAGGTGCCGTGATTGATGAGACAGTTGCCATTCTTGCTAATGCAAAATGCACCTATCCCTGAAGGGAGCAAATGCCACATCACACACGAGTGTGCCCACAGTTACGACTGCCTCACCTAATTATCCCAGTCTTCAGGGCAGGGTGATGTCTTACAATCACATGCACGATGTCTGTCCCTAAGTAGGCATAAACACAGCATGAAGCGCAGTCAAACAGTCAACACATCTGTTTTTGAATATTTAAACAAAGATTTGGTCAGAAACTTCTAACTCCTTCACGCCATACTAAATAAATGCATTAAGGAAACTAGAAGGAAAATTCAAACCCAACTTTCATCCTAAAAATCTTTTTGAGCTGCAGCGCATCCCATTTCTACCAGGAATATTTCATAGAACTTTTGTAAACGTTGACAACATCAGCGAGTCGTGTTGATGGTGAAACCCAAGGGTCAGCAAAGACCTGACACATTCAGCCTGTGCATGTGTGTGTTCTGGAGCCAATAAAATGACCGCTATGATTACACGTGCTACCTGGGTGATCATATTTGTACACACATATGTGCAGCTACACTGCTTTGACTACACGTGCATTGGGACAGGTGGGGCTGGGCGCAGCACTGCGTGTGTCTGCAGGGATGTGGATGTGTGTGCACGTTAGCGTTTGCGACGGGAGCTGTTAGCGAGGCAGGCGGCAGATGGGCTGTCGGCCTTAATAGGGACTGAGCGGGTGCAGGAAGGTGACAGCTTCACAAGGGAGGGGTGTGCTGAGAGGGAGAGGGCGCGTGTTGGGGGTAGCGGATGGTGGAGGAAGACAGAGATAAAAGGAAAATGAATTATCAGCGGAGGTGAAGAAAAGAACAGATCAGCAGTGCCAAGGAATACAGCTCCTGAGGCCGGGGACTGTTTGTCCAACTTCATCATTACAATAATTCTTTAATAATGTAATGATATACATACTCATGCATACAAATATTTAGAATTGAGAGGAATTTCAGTCACATTTTGATGTAAAAGTAAGAGTTTTAGGTCTTAGATTAAGAAAGAGCATAGACTTGATTCGAACCCTCCAGCATTAAATTGAAAGATCCTAATTTAAAAGTTAACTAAGTTTCTGACTAAATTAAAATATAATTTGAAGTCATTGCACAAAAGAAATCAGAAGAATTTGTCGCTGATATATTTTTTGTTTAAGGTCACGTAAGGCATGATTGGTATGTTTGTAGACATTTGCAATTTCAGAACCAATTCCCTTTATGGAATTTATTTTTATTTGTTTTGGAAAAAGAAAAAAGGTTTGGAGTGAACTGTTTGCGCACACGTGACAGGGCTGCTTCACCTCACACAGAAACACCGAACGCCAAATAAATTCATCCATAACTCTGTCTTAATATGAGTTTGACTTGGGAACAAACTACGTAAATTTTAATTGTTACAAAGAAAAAAAAGTTTGAGGTAATGAGCAGGAATATTTTACCAACCATTTTTGAGCATTTGTTATCTCAGCCATTTCTTTAGCTCTCAAGGCCTTTTCTAGCAAACCAGAGCTCCAAAATCTGTACTTTTGCTTAAATTAATGTTGCATTTGTGGAAAAAAAAATGTTAGATATGATTGTGTCAACAGAGAGTGGATTTGTTAGTTGATGACAAAGGTAAAAGGAGACGCCGAGCGCACATATAAGCGACAGTAGGTGAAAAACGAAAAGGAAGGCAGACTAAACCCCAAAAAGCGGTGGGGTGGTGCACTGGCTTGTCATTCTCTACCCATCAGGCACACACATGAAGCATGATGGGAAGATGAAAGGAGGAATATTTCACTGTCACTCGGAAGGCGGCATGGTCATTCATTTCTTTCTTTCTTCCTCCCTTTGCTATCCCGTTCCTGTTCTAGTGTATCATTCCATTTTTGCGCCCCCCCCCCCCCCTGCCGAAACAATGACAATTTAATCACATTCTTCGATCTGGGATGCAGAACAACCCGAGCAGCCAATCTATGCGCCTGATACGGAACCGCACAGGAGAAAAAGTGCAAAAGACGGACGAGACATCTGAACATGCATCATCTGCTCCAAAATCACGCACACACTTTTCTGTGCACACACAGCACCTCTCCATCGAAATGTGTCCTATTGTGGCCGGGTCTTCGCTGTCTCCTTCTATTAGCAGAGCGAAGAAGTAAAACCTCGGACAAACCTTCTCATATGACGCTCAGCTCAATAGTTTAATGCAGCTGAACTGCCACAACTCAAACTGGTAAAAGTTAAATAAAAAGTCCTGCAAAATCTGCAATCTCAATAGAAACCGAGATTTTTTTTTTTAAACAGACTCAACAGTCAGAGCCCATGTTTGGGATTAATAATTCTTATGAAAATTATTTTAAAAATGACCTAATTAATTGTGATAATTGCAATAATAATTGAAAGTCTGTTCTGATGAAAGGATGATGGACATATATTTGGATGATGTAACAGAGGGAATGAAAGGATGAGTACTGCAGAGAAAAGGATGGGGGAAGGAGAACAGATGAGCGGTATTGCCTCTCACTATATATCACTCTCTTCTTTCAATCAGTGCTCTAGCATTCACTCACAAACACACACACACACAGCTTTGCTCGAGTGTGGTGTAATGGCTAATTGCAGTCATGTGTGTGTGTCACAGCTGGTAAAGTCTCTCTTACTGCTCTTTCTGCACATAAAGGCGTGCGCTGACCCGTGACATACTCTCACACACTCAGAGCTCCGGTGAATCCGATATAAATCAGAAAAATTCCCATCATCAAGGTTCATCCCGTTTTGCTCTCTTATCACCAAACATCCATGTCTGCCGTCTTCCCACCTCCAAATACTGGAAACAATTTGCTTTCAGCTGTGCATGGGTGAGAGCGTGTTCGTCCGTGCATGTGTGTGTGCGCTCATGCATGTGTGCGTGTGTCCAGCGCACCTCCCGAATGCTGGTGCCAGACAAAAAAAAATAAAAAAATAAGCACCCCCCCTCCCCTGCTACCTCCCTCCCTTCCTCTCCTGCCTTTGCACCTCTGTCTGTCTCTCTCATTGCATCTTTGTCTTTATGGGACAAAAATACCAGCGGAATGCCCAGACCATCACGACAGAGGCCGCCATCAGCATGAGCGTGGGTCTTTGTGCGTCTGTGGGATTGTACAAAGTAAAAACTGACACACAATAAATTCAACGGAGGGGGGAAAGACGGACAGCCAGGCAAGGGGCCACACAAAAAGAGGGACAAGACTTCCTCATACTGCCCGTCAATAGGTCACAGAAAGAAAAAAAAATAAAGCGTAGGCAGGCGCAAACTCATGCATGACAACAAGCAGATGCAAATGCACACACACTCTCAGCCACACACACACACGTATATCCAGCAAATCGCTGCGGCACATATTGACATGCTTTGACAGATGAATTAAGTAAATGATTTTATAAGGAGATTAAAAGGATTTTAATTTACGCAATTCCTCTTTGCACCCCCCCAACCCCCCGTCCCTCCCTCCCATCCACTTTACCTCCTCGTCTCAACAGCTTTCCATCACTCATGGCCTGAAAACATCAGCGCGCAAGAGCCTGACACACAAAAAAGGCCTAAAAAAGTATGCGATTAAATTCATGCAGCACTTTCTTTTCCTATTGTGATTATTCTCATGTATTTCGATCTTTTCTTCCCAGATAAATAAATTATAATGTTTAAAAAACAAAACATGTATAAAACAACCTGTCAGTCCTGGCTCAGAGCTACAATGGGCAGACTGGTGGGCCTTCAAAAAAACGTTTTCTAGTACTTCTTCATAAAAATTGTTCATCAAAACAATTTTTCCAAGAATAAAATCAATTACAATATTTTTAGAAGTTAAAACAAGTTTGACCTTTAAAAACCAGAAAACAAATAATCTTTTACTTGTTTTTGCCATCAAAGAATTACACCTAGGGAAACTGTTGATCAGAAGCATTTTTTTCTTCTGGCTAAAAATGCTTTCTTTCCTTTTTTTTTTCTTAAGAACTGCAAAGAAAGGAAAAAAAAGACTGATATTTCTGTCCAAACATTTTGCAAATCTCCCATAGGATTTTTAGAACAACAGGATGAAAGCCCCTCCATGATTCTCATCCTAGTCATCCTGCAGAGCGTCGCCTTTACATCTGCACGGCCGCTGTGTAATTCTCACCAGGAGCCCGTCTCCTTCACATCCACCAATAAAAAAAGAAAAAGAAAAAAAAATCGACTAAAGTCAGTGTAGGAGATATTTTTAATGAGATGCAAATTGTATGTATATGGTGGCATGAGGGGAATGCAATTATGTTAACAGCTTAAGCTGTACTTGTTGTTATTATCGTTATGATCATCATTATCCTTAATATTTTAATTAGCATGGAAAAGCAATGCCTCAAAGCAAGGAAGGTGAAAGCCCAAGAAGGGGATAGAAGCCGATGTACATATGGATGGATGAATGGATTAAGGAGAGACAAGCTGGTGGCTGGACAGTGGGCTTCTCCCAAAAACATCTGAACATCATATGTGGACTTAACAGAACACACTCTCTCAGCTGCTGCTTTTAAGGCGTGCTCATTTCATTCACTCAAAGAAGGATTGGCCGGAATTAAAAAAAATATCCTCACTGGCTATCAGATTAGAAAGAAAATGAGTTTTAAGTCTGGTGTCTCTCATGTGTTTTATTTGAACACACATCTGTCTGATATCGTGGGAAGTCTTTCATACTTTTTGCTGTAAAAAATTCTAAATTCACAATCAGCTTCTGACACTTAAGTGTGTGACTTCCTAAAGGGCAACACAATGGATGAAATGAAAGATTCCCCCCCAACAAAAGATTAAACCTAAAACCAGTGAATTACTATAAAAACCCTCATGCACGTCATTTGTTCATGTTTTGCCAAAAAATGTTTTATAGCAAGCATCATGACATTAGACAACAAAGTTAGATTTAAAATTTAATGTAGAAAAACGGGGAGTTGTTCAGTGATAAAGTGGAGGTTTAAATTTGTTTTCTCTTCTAAACATTACAGCAAAAGCAGAGAAGGTAAAAGAAAAAGGCATTCACAAGGACAAGAAAGGTTAACCACACATGAAACATGTCACTCCTGTGCAAAAATATTAATCAAAGTGATTAACACATCTGCATATGTTTTTGCATCACATTCGCCTTTCATTTCTTCACTTTCTACCTTCCAGCTTTGGCTCAGCATCTCTGGAAATTAGTTCAGAAACAAAAATGCATACTTTTCCCACTTAATTCACAAAATACCAGCCAAATCAAGTTTGGTCACTAAACTAAACCTTTGTATTTCCTTAAGTCCTTACGCACGAATGCAAACCCTCTGCTTTGCCGATCAGCTCATCTGCGTTTGGAACACCTAAAAAGAGCAGAGCGCTGGCCAAAGGAGCAGCCCGGCGCGTGCGTGCCTGTCTTTGATTCCTGTGCGGGGCCACACGCTGAGCTGGCCGTCTGAAATTCAAGCTCCTCTGGCATTTAAGAGCGGAGTTCCCCCTCCTTGTCCTCCTCCTCCCTCCTCTCCATGCGGGCCCTTCCTCCGCGGTCCCCTTGCGCTGTAACCCCAGTGCCCCGCTCCCTCTTTGAATCTCAGCTCGGACGAGCGTGCACCTTAACGCACGCACAGATGCGCGTTTGGTTTAGACGAAAATGTCAGTTAAAAGTACACAAAAGATCTTTAAAAAAGTTAGGTTAAAGGTGTGCTCTGAACGTGTGCAGGTGTGCGTCTTACTTCCAGGTAAAAGAGGCGCGAATGCTTCTCCTTCACCTGCAAGGTAAAGCCACTGACTGTCCGGACACCGCAGCCGCACGCACCAACACGCATAGTAAAGGTGCGTGCACCTGACAGCGGGGACAACCTGAACGCGGCGCCGGTCACCTCCGCTGTTTACCGGCAGACTGACGCGCATTCCCGCACTCTCACGCACTCAGACTGTCACCCACAGCGGCACACGCGCACAGGTGGAATGATGGGTCAGGGGAGAAGATCAAAAGGTAAAATTTACCTACTCTTGTTCAGAGTGCATAAAAAGACACTCGGATAACGGGCGTCCTACCGAGTCCATCGACGATAACGGATCATTGTCATGTCAACCTCCTCCGAAGAAACACAAACAAACAATAAACAAAGAAAAATAAACAAAGCAAAGTTTTGTATATGTTTCCTCTTTCTTCTTCTCTTCTTTCTCTGGTCTTCCTCGGTCCTTCTTTCCACTTGGAGGGAGAAACACAATTACCAGACTGTGCGCAGCCTTCACTGATCGGCTCTGCGTGTGTGCGCAGCTGTGCGGGAGCGTGTGCGTGCGTGCGTGTGGATGCGAGAGCCAAGGAGCAAGGCTGCAGACACACTCTCTGCCGGCCGGCCGGGCAGTTGGGACAGAAAGCTGTGCTGCTGTCCTAATCAACGACTTAAAGCCCCGATAGCTGCTCATGAATATTAAGCAGAGCTTTGCATATGCAGTCCCTCAGGCCCCGCTCCTGTTGTGATTGGTGGACAGCTGACCAATAGCTGCGCGGTGAGGCGGGGACAGAGGTGGGGAGAAGGCGGGAGAGCTACAGAGAGGGAGAAGTGCAGGTGGAGAAGGAGGGATCAGACAAAGGCGCGAAGAGGAAGAAAGAGGGATGCAGGAGGGAGAGGAAAGAACAGAAAAAAGAGACAGGTGATGGAAAGGTTTACACCAAAAGAACCTGCTCTGCTTCTCATGCTTCTCCTCTTGTTTCCACTTTTGGCTCCGTGGCTTTTCGAGGGGTGCCACCAACTACAAACCCATAATGAGAATAAAAAAATGTGAAAAAAAATGCATGATGAATAAAGCTTTATCAGAGAGATTTGGGGCTGATAGGTGCATCGGTTCCCATTTTTGATCACGTTTCTTGTAGAAACCGTGCTCTTGCTTGAATGCAGAGCACCAAAGAGTGACCTAATGAAATTCAGGGAATTGTCGGATCAAAGGAAAGAGTGTAATATTTGACCTCCCAAACCTAAAATCAGATAAGGTGTCACAGAGCAAGCATGTGCAGACAGGCAGAGCACAGCAGAAGCCCATGACAGCCCAGGAGTAAAACACAAGATTATAGCAATTCCACAGCATTTGTCCTTTGTTGTGGAATGATTTGACCATGATTGAGACAAGGTTTTCCCTGCCGCTTGCTGTTTTGGTGAGCTCTGCATCATCTCCCCACCAGTATGTTTGCTGAGACGGATTCTCCAGGAGATTCTGCGCGGCTCTTCAGTCTGAGAGCGGGAGGCGGACAGCAAAGTAGAAAAGGGAACGCGACGAGAGGAGGAAGGAAAATTTAGAGCCCCACAGGGAGACTCAGATCTGCCTTGCCACAGTGGCACCTTCTTTCTCCTCTGTCTTTTTGAGGTTTTCCTCCTTTCCATTTTGGTATTTGAACACTCCTGCAACCCAGCACACAAGATAATGGGAAAGAGGGGAGTGTGCAGCGCACAAACAGAGAACTCAGAGGGGTGGAAAGGGGGATGCAGAGATGAAAGAGAGTGGCAGTGATTAGCAGCTTTGCAACAGAACAGATAATAAAATGTTTCCTGAAACTAATCTCTGCTTTGATGTGCAAGTCTGTGTGGATAAGTGTGTCTTTCCTTTTTTTTCTATTTCAAATAATCAACATTTTTTTATTATTATTCATTAAAAATGTTGGTATTTATAGGAGTTTAAAATCATTTTAAGTTTAAATGAAAGAAGTTCTTACTGTAAAATGAGTAAAATTACTTCTTCTCACGATAAAGCTCTATAGAGCTTGATGAAGACAGAAGTGGGCCTAGTTCATCATGGCGACTAAAATACTGTAAAGTCAGTTATAACTCTATTATGAGGTCCTATGGCCTGGAAAATTTGAAGCTCTGACACACTTTAGTTTGCAAGTTCCTGTTTTTATTTTTTGTTTCTATTTGTTGCTCCAGGAGCAACATGGAAGACAAAGTGCAACCCAGAAGACCACATGCACGCACGCACCACAAATCCAGGATGCTCTGCGTGTTGTGGACGCACACGCACGCAGAGTTATGATGCATCCAGAGGCTTATAAGCATCGACAAAGATGAGTGTGAATCAATGCTGCCGCCACAACTGGGCAAACAAATCCTTTACCGAAACCTCACACACACACATCTATCAGCTCCACTTCTGTGCCAGAACATCAAGACGTAGGAACGGAACTCTTTTACCTGATAAAACATGGCGTTAATTATTTCTTTGGAAATTGATTCACAAAACATTATAAATTAATAATGTAAACGAGAAGAATTCTTAATTTTCAGTTTTTAAAAAAGCTGTCTACTGCTTCGTTAGCAACAGACCACACCTTAACTCTGTTTAATTTGAATATTATTTTATGTTTTAAAACAAAACTTTCTGAAAACTGCTTTGGGACAAGAAGCAAGAAATAAAAAGCATTGTAGAAGATGTGTTTAAACACATGTTAATAAACAGGCAAAAAGGCCACACAAACATCTCCATTTCCAGATAAGACATTCAAAAATTGTGGTTAAAAGCTAAAATGTTCTTTATTTATTCTATTTTTTTTCTCTGTCTCCCAGCCTCCCCAAGACAACTAGTTGGTTGTGGGTCAGTATGTATGTTGACAGTGACCCCTTTAGGCCACTTCTATCTGTAACTGGTTAAACTATAATCCCTTATAATAGGAGAAGTCCTGAAAATCATATGAGGATTGACAAGTCTTCATCATGTTCAAGCATTTTAAGAAATAAAAATCCACACCATTATTAACACTTTTAAGTGACATGAGTCTAATAGGAAATGAGTTGGTCTGTCTTGTGTTCTAGAGGCCAGTTTGGGTGTGAATGCTGCATCGTCACTCTGCTGGGATGTCACTCCTCTATTATCTGTGATTGTGCGCATGAGTGTGCGTGGCTTGTGTGTTTTGACCCCGTCGTGGCAGCCCCGGTGACATCTATGGAAGAATTATCCATTGCAACTCTCACTCACATCAGTCACACCACTCGATAGGCGACCGCAGGTTCATTCAGAGCAATGCATGTGTGAGCGAACGAGAGTGTCTGCTGGTCAACACAATCTTTAACAAATTCACGAGGCGGCCACTTAGACAGCTGACCCATTGGCACGCGCTTTACACAACAGTCTCACACAATAGCTTCAGCAAACACAGCTTCATGCTGACTGACAAAAAAACACAGGCTTCCACTCATGTTTTTAAAGTTTCTTAAATCAGAATAAATGATGAGGGTTCATCATTTTCATATAACACAAACATTTTACTGATAAAAGAGAAACTGAAAAGGAAAACTGAGCTAAAAGCAAAAACATAATCACTTTTTTGAAACACAACTTTGCAAAACTCTCCATGGCTTGTGCAGCGGCACGGAGGGAAGGAGACACGACATAGGAAGATCGACTGACTGCACTTCATCGCATGCCAACAGAGGGAGCTGTGGACTCTGGTCAGTTTTCAGCCAGCTGCAGCACATGGACACAGGTTAAGTGTGCATGAGTGTTTTGATTTATTTAAAGTATGCTACATTTAACCATGAGATTTTTTTTGGGTGGGTGGGGGGGTAAATAAACTGTTAAACAAAACGTCCATTAAAGTGACCCACATAGTTGAGTTCTTTTGCCCAGCAGACACAGAAAACGGCTGTGCCAGCAAGTACTGAACTAAAAGAGAGCTTTAACCAAAACCACCTACCTGAATAAGCATAGATATGATTACTGCTGAACTCAAAACAAAAAAGATCCAAGAAATTTTAAACATATTAAAAAGTTGATCTGATCGAAGACAAAAAAGGAATGTTCTGACTGAAAAAGATGTGTGGATTAACAAAAAAAAAAGAATGGCTTTGCTCTTTAAAGTTAGCATTGGATCAATACAGCTTCAACCATTACATAGTTGCAGCTCTATCTTGTTCAAGTGTTGCAATAAAAGTTGCATCTCAACAGGTTTGAGCAGAATAAGCAAAACTAAAAGCATTTTATTAACCTGAAAAGTGTTTAAAGTGTATTTTTTCAGTCATGTTGGAATGGGAAATGTTTCTATTTGTCAAATGTGTTAGATTGTTTTTTATTCTCAGAAACTTTAATTTAATAGTAAAAGCAAAGACACAAATTTAAAGCCGTTTGAGTTCTCAAATAAAAGTACAACTAGGCTAATGCCAACACTCTGTGACTTAAAGGCACTGCATACATTTATTTAAAAACTGATCCAGAGGTTGCCTTTGTAATTTTGTGTGTGGTCAGATGTGCGTGTGTGCGCAGCACAGCACCTACTGGGAGAAAAAACAGTGATCAAGGCCAAGGAGAGAGCGCCAGCTGCTTGGAAAAGCTGCTGGGTTTAGGGGGCTTTCTGGAGCCTGTCACCAAAACTCTGTCCGGGTAACCTTTGGAGGAGGACACATAGAAGGTTACACACAGCACACATATGCACACGCAGGAAGCACACTAAATCTTAGGCCAACAACACTTCTGTTCCATTCCAGGACATATTGCTGCAGCAAAGTAAGCAGCTTTGTTTGGTGGTTTGCTCACACTTCCGGTAGAAGTGTTCTTGTACAGCTGCGTGAACATTTAGGGCAGGTTCATCCTTCACTAAAACAGAGAAATTAGATGGCCCTCCCAGAGCTGCATGAGTAGAGCAATGCAATTCATTTTCCAACATCCCCCATTTGGGGTTCTGTCAGCTGGTTCATGACACACCACCCAAGGTAGACCATTTTCTGTTTTTGTGCAAAAACATATTGATCTCACATTTGAATATATAGTTCATATGACAAAGCAGAACACAGTGGAAGCTGTGATCCAATGAAGATCACAATAACATCAACAAATGTTTCTCCTCCTCTGCCTCCAATAATGTGCATCTCTACCTCTTACATCAACTTTAAGGCTGCCATCTCTGCTACTGTTGCCATCCTGTTGCTTTATTAAATATTTTTTCTGTATTGTTGTTAGAATTAGCATGTATGATGTGAGCCCAGAGTTATGTACTTGAGTATCTCATTAAGGGTAACATTTCCTGACAAACTTTACAAATGTCTCTCTTCTTGCAGAGTACGTGGATACCTGTAAAAACAGAGCAGGCATGTGACAGCTCTGATATTCCACTGAAAGGTCAGAGCGATGGATGCATGAATGTGCGAGAGTATGAGGGGATTTGGAATGTTACTAACAAGAAAAAATGTACAAAGCGTAAAAGTAATGTCTGAACATATAATACAACATAAACCCTTCAAACAAAATCTCACCTCAGAAAGTTCTGAGATTGCTGTCAGGATCGGTGCAGGGTGCACCGATCATGACAGCAAACTAAGATGCTGACCCTGATTAGGAACATGCAAGACTAAAAAATGAATAAAACTGCTACAACTATGCAAAGTCTGATGTAGAGAAAAGACGGAAGAGTCAAAGAGACACCCACACAAGCACACATGCACATAGGTCATTTGTGGTCACCGTCTTGTCAGTGGTGAGACTGAAGGTTGGCTGGACCGCACCTCATCATATACTGAAAGGAGTGACCTCATCAAGAGGGGACAGGTGAAAGGGGATGGCTTTGAACTGGACTGAGGTGTAACCTCATCAAACGCGGACAGACAGGGTAGACATGATAGATGTCAGCATTGAATTTGTGTGTTGGTGTGTCTGTGCATGCGCATCACCCCCATTCAGTCAACGACTACATATTGTGTGGCTACGCAGACACACATACAGTATCTCCATCAAGGCCAGATTTCCACACTGAAGCAACTACATCAACCTAATGAAGTCATAAGGTAACATCTTGATTGTTGAGGGATGCTCTGTTATTGTGAGATTTTTCACTCACATTTGTTCACATCATCCAGTTATTAAACTTTGGTTTCCAATTAAAACTGAAGTTGTTCTGTTTTCTGAAACGTTTTACTTGTATTTGGTTAAATGATTTCATTTTTATTTTTTAGGTCATTTTTAAATAAAGTCTAGTTGAGTAGAGTTAGAACCCAAAAGTAAGAAATTTTTGAGATTTTTCAATATTTTTTCACTACTGCTGTATTTGTTAACTATGTCTTGACCTATCCAGGCCTCACATGTGCCAACTCACTGCTTTTGTCCTATTCTTGTTTTTCCTCATCCTCATAGTTTTGATATATGCCCAAGCATAATTTAGAACTGGTATGCAATTATACAGAGTGAGTTTTGCCTGCAGATGAAATTAGTAAGCCAGTGTCTGTGTTCTATAGGTATCTGTCTGCTTGTGTGTCTGGATAAAACAGTGTTTTGTATTGAAATAGGTGATTTCGAAGACGTGCGCTCCTGTAATTATGCCGCTCCCAAGTAGAACATGAATGAGGTTATTCCTCTGGGAAGAGTTGTCTCTCAACGCAGGCTCTTTGTTAACACAACACACACGTAATGCACATGTATACTCAGATACAAATTAATTCCTTCCCCCAAAAAGAACCCTTCTCAAACAGTTCAACACACAATTTATTCAAACTAAGGCACAAGCCGAGTGAATAACTCCACCAATAATAAAGATGGTAAGAGACGGTGTTCGTACAAACACAATGGGTGGAGTGGAGTTTTAAAAAAAGGATACAGAGAAGAGTGAAACAAGAAAGTGCAACAAGAAAAGGATTACCTGAAATAGAAATGCAGTTTTAAAGTGATATTTAAACATTTGGGCACAAGTTTAAGAGAAATTTGACTTTTTCCTGTGATTTTTTCTTGTTAAAATAAAACGCATATTTTAGTTTAAAGTTTTTGGAGGAACTCTTCACAATTGATGAGAGGGGCAGCATCAGGCTTAGCTCACTACAGACAATTTATGCATAAGCAACTTTTTAAGCATTTATGAGGTTCATATCAACAGACGATAAAAAAACAGCATTCGTTTGTTTTAATCTGTTTTTGTTATCTACTTTTATATTACTGTATCTGTTTTTGATTTTAATAATTTTCTATTATTAAATATATTTCATGGTACATTAAGGTAAGTCAAAAAATATTATCTTTGAAATATTTACATCAACTGTTTATAATTTGCCTTTATGTGGAAAATGAAACAACAGTTGCGATTTGTTCTTATTTTCTTTTTTTTAGTGTCTTAGGCACTGAACCTAGAAGTGGATTAATAAGGGCCCCTTGGCTGATTAATATACTGCTGACATTATTTCTCTGAACATTTGCTAAAATACTAAAATAGACGATTAATACATAAATCACATAGAACTGCTGAACTTAAAAGAACTGTGCTTGCTTTGCACTTGTTTTGAATTAGTGCACCCTCTAAAGATCTGCTTGCAATGAAAAAAAAAACTGTGAAATAAATTAATTTAAATGAAAGAGAAATTAAACTTGTGTGCTTGTTATATGTTATGAGTACTTAGATGTAAAAACATTAAAAAAATACTTATTTTATAACATTTCCCTAAATATAGTGCAGTTTTATTAAAACTCTACAAGTTTAACCGCTAACACGTTTAAACACACACACTGTTGGCAGCACCCTTATGCAAAATGCTGAAGCTCACATATGCATTAAATTGCAAAATACTTTTGAAGCTTTGGATAAGAGGGAAAAAAAGGGAGACGGTGTGACAAAGAGGTGAAAAAGAGTAGGTGGATGAAGATTTCCGGCGTGTTGTGTGATAAAAGACAGTCAGTATGAAATGAAAGGTGTAGAAGACTGTGGTGAGAGCAGCCATGTTGTTGGCTTTGAGACAGTAGCCGCAGTTACATGTGCAAAATATCTTGATCGGATCAAGGGTCGGATTAAAATTCAACCCTGTACATGGGCCCAGAAAAACTTTTTCCGATTAGAACAAACGTTCATGGGCATGCGCAGTAGTGTTGAAAATAACGTAAGCGGAAATGAGTCCCAATGTAAACAAACCGAGCGGCTACATACATATATTTCGCAGCTCTGTAATATACGAGATGATCTTCTAAACGTGCTTTTATTATTGTTATGGTTATTATGAAGCGCCTGTTCGCTCATCATTTTATTTTTAATCTGTGTGGTCAGTGCTTTTTTGTGGCAGAACGAAGCCGGAAGAAGGGTTAGGTGAAGGCTGACACGTACTAACAACAACAGGGTCCGGACGTCAGGGGGCACGAAGTGCTCCTTCCTGGTGCCCCCCTCGCGAGGGGTGTCGGAGAAGATAAGAAGGGAGAGGCAAGGAGCCCGCGGAGCAGCCGGTCGGTCCTGTTTGAGCTCTAAAGCTTTCTCTGGAGCGAAACATTCGTCTATGCATGACGTTAAACCAGAGCAGTAGTGACACACGATGGGAATGAACTGTTTACATGCACAACGATCGGATCAACAATCAAACTTTGATCCGAACGAGTCTGATCGGGGCAGACTATTCCGAACGGCGTGTTTACATGACGCATTTTTCTTCCGATCGGGCATTCTTTCCGATTACTTTTGTCTATGTAAACTCAGCTAGTGAGACAGATATTGGAGGCAGAACTGAAAGTAGCTAAAGACACTGGTTCTCTTTGGGGATGACCAGGATAGATAGGATCAGGAATGAATACAACCAAGGGACAGCCAGATTTAAGATGTTTCAGAGACAAATTTTGAACAGCAGATTGAGATGGTTTGGACAGAGAGGAGTAACAGTGATTATGTTGGTAAAATGATGCTGAGCTACCAGGAAGGATGCCTAGAACAAGATCAAAGAGAAGGTTCATGGACAACATGGGGAGTTAAAGGTGTCAGGGAGGACATGAGGGTAGTTGGTGTTAGTGAGGAGGATGTAAGATGCAATTAGAACGAGGTGGATGAATGTGGCGACGCCTAAAGGGAGCACCTAAGAGACAAAAAAGAAGGCGTATATACACAAAGCCTAGATTGCATGGTGAGCTACAAACATAGTCTGACTCTTTTTCCACCCTGTTTTGTTGGATTTTAAGCAGCTTCACTCACACTGATTTGCTGGTCTTAAAACAAATCACCTAAAGCAACAATATAGACAGATCCAATAGAAAAATCCAACAAAAAAAATTTGATTCCATCACACCAGACAGCCTCAACAATGCCATTATTAAGTTTGCTGCTAAAATCACTTCTGTTAGGTTCATTTTAAGATTATGTGGGTCTGTAGCTAGACAAATTGGAACATTAGACTTTCTGACATCGAGGCAACAAGTAGGTTGTAATTTACAACAATAGAAATGAAATAGGAATTCAATGCTTACTCATGAGTGGAGACTTTAAGAAGGTCTGTGACATTGGCTTCAAGGTGTTCACATTAAGAAAGACTTGAGCTGCAGAATAAACACAGAACATCTCTTTAAAAAGCTGACCAAAGGCAAACAGCTCAAAAAGGAAAAAAGATAGACTTGAAGCAGCTGAAACAAGTGGTGAAACGTTTGCTGAAGAGAAGAAAGTAAGTCCACAAAACTGTGACTTAACTTCACGATAACGTCGCCTGGATGAACGACATATTTATGGTTGTTTATCGTAGTGAGCATTACAAAAGGGAACAAAGGATAAGTATTATCAAAACGCTACGAGAAATACGCTACGACACAAATGTGTAGATACCTCTTTAACGTTCAGTGTTAAATTTTTAAACATTGATATGTTTAAACATCCAAGTTCCAATATTTAACACATAAAATATATATTTTTTGTGAATCCATTCTGCATGGCATCAACAAACCCTGAGGTCTGTGCATTTGGTAAATAAAATGTCACGAGAAAAAAAAAAGATGCAATTTACAGACCTCTGTAATTTCTTATCTTTATAGCAGACGTTTTTCTAATTTATTTTTGCTCAAATTTAATCCTTCTTTGTTTTGAAAATCTAAACAATCCTTCATTTTAAACAGACTTTTTCTTTGGGATAACTACACTGCCCATGTTTAAGTTGTTAACCTGACCAAATTTACAGCTATTTCTGGATTTTTTCTGTTTTATATAAAATTCACTGTGGTAATGTACAGAAAAGAAAATTAAAAAAATATCTCTCTGTCTAAATATTTATGGTCCTGACTGTATATATTGTAGACATTGATATTACAAACCCACATCTAGAAAAATGTCAAAAACATGTACAAAACTTTAAGCTCAAATGAAGCTATTTTGCCATGTACTCAATACATTTGGTTAGTTAAAATGAAAATAATTTGATTCTCTGTACAAGATACATGATTATACTGCACCCATAGAACAACACAGGCTACAGTAGTCCACGATGAAAGATACACAGACCATAAACACACTCCACTTCATCTGCGTCTGTGTCTAATGACGTGTGTGAGTAATTACTTTAAGCCCAATGTGTGCAGGCATTTAAGTGTCTCAGCCCATGTATGTTTTTATCTCGGATTTTGTCTGTCTGCTCTAGCAATGAGAATGTTTAATGGTGTGTGTGAAAATAATCACTTAATCGTCGCTTCCTCCATTTGAGAGAGAGTGCATGTGTGAGTGTGCCTCAGGGAGTGTGTGTGTGCGCCCCAGTGTAATGGTTTCCCTAAAAACTAAACTGAGAAAGGCAGGAATTAGCAGAAAGTTTTTAAAAAAAATTAGAAGAGGTAAAACAGTGCGAATGATTAGTGAAAGGGGGGTTAGAGAGGGATTTAAGTGGATGAAAAGAGAAAGAAAAAAAAGAGAAAAAATACTTAGAGAGAATATCTGCAGAAAGACACCCCTTCCCTTAATCTCCCTTGCTCTAATTCTCCAATATAACCCTTTCCTTCCAGTGTTGCTCTCCAAACCGTCGGCTTGTGAATTTATAGTTGGACCAATGATTGCTTCAGAGGCCATGATGGCTGTAAATTGCTTTGCCATTTGGTAAATGTTGGCAGTTAGAAGGTATACAAGTAATTATTTCTGCTTGTGCTGATTGAGACATAATTCCAAGACGAGGTCCTGGAAAAATGACAGCATTTCGAAACAACTCTGTTTTAATTTCCCACCATTCCTAATTAGAATCTGTATGAACATGGGGAGTTTTTTATGTGGTTTCCTCCAATGGGGCCAGAAATAATTAAACTGTCAAGAGGAAATAAATACGTATAAACAGGGCATAATTTTTACATTGCACAGCACCTTGTCAGGCCATGACTTTTTGTGAAGAAAAACAATGTGGGGAACAATACAGGGGCATAGAGGACGCAGACAGCACACAAACACACACATAGGCACACTTTGCAAAACCCAAACACGATCTGTAGATATAGATCTATACACAACTACTTCTTTAACTGAAGATCCAATCATTTTAGTCATCCATGCAGTCTCTGCCAAACTTTGATAAAACCTCTGTGCTAAATAGCTGAAGATAATTTTGATGAATGGAAAGTGTCAGTCTGTGAAAAAGACTTTGCATCTGGAAAATTAAATGTGAAAACATATTACCACAGTTTAACAAATCAAGACAATGTTTGGGCAAAACTGAAATTGTGGCAAACATTTTTTTTGAGCTAAATATGCTCCAGTTTAGAAAGGCAGTTTCTGCTTTGCAGTGATGTCATAATTATGTATTCCTTTTGTTTTTTAAACCAAAGAACATTTTAAATGTGACATTTGCATCCTACAAATACTTCTTCAGGACAAAAAACTTCACTCAGGTTTACCAACATCTTAAAAATCCATTATGATCATATTTTGGTCAATTGTAAAAGCGTTCCCAGTGGTCTTATTTATGTTTATGCCATTTTTAGCCAAAATCATAAAAACTGTCATTAGGACATAGTTTCTGCAGAACGGTAGTACTTTATTAGAAATTTGCCTCTTAAGTGTTGGCGCAGAGTGAGCCCATCCCATTTCCTATCATCCATCTGTTAAAACACTCTCCAGCTAGCTTACAGTCCATTACAACCTCAAGATAACATTAGCGGTGCAACAAAAATGGGGAGCAATATTGGAGCTATCCAGCCGTACAGTTTTGAGCCAGATGCCAGCTCAGAAGAGAAAAACAAAGATGTACATGATTCTATTTGTCTGCAAGCTAATCCATCCGAATGGACCAAACAGGGAGCTTGTGGCCCGCCATTTGTAGCACCTACGTCACAGCTACAAGCTTTTTCCAAAGGCATTTTAGTTTACTCCTGATTCACGATTTGAATAAAGCAGGGGTCGGGGACCTTTTTGGCAGAGAGAGCCATAAACATCACATATTTTTAAAAGTAATTTTGTGAGAGCCAATACAAGTGAATGTGTGCATTTTATGTAATTTTAACACTTTTAAAGTACAATAAATCTGTAGATTCTTTAATAATATTGTTATTGTAGCAGACTGAGTTGGACTGGGTGGCTGTCGGGTCGCGTTCTAAGTTCCGGAGTTCTTGGAACACATCAAGCTGAGATGCTGATTGGCCCTCAGTTCTGTCGCTCAGCCTGTCGTTGGGGGGTTTTGACCGATGGGGTTCAGCTATGGGCCGAAAAAGGGAAATAGGAGGGCTGATGCAGGAGCAGGGGTATATGAAATAGGGGGCAGCGCTCTCGGCCGAAGAGATTCAGGAGTTGCTCAATAAGTTGCACGGCGTTTGTTACGGCTTGCAGTAACCAGAATAAAGAGCCTTAAAAGAGGTTAAGTCTCTGTGCCTCAGTGTGGGAAAGGGCCGCTACATTATGCTGTTGCTAATAAATGATTATTTCTTACCATTAATGTGACTTCTGGTGCTGCATGGTGGTTTTGCTGATGGTCTAGTCTGGTGAGTGGTGGTGAGTTTAAGCTTCATGCAGGCGTTGAGACTTCCATCCGTTAAATGTGATCGTAGGTTGGTCTTAATGTTCTTTAGATGTGAGAAAGACTGCTTACATGCATACGTGGAGCCAAACATTATCAGTACAGCAATACTCACGCGCTGCAGTGTGGTATGTGACGGGCAGCGTGTTCTAATCAGTGAGCGTTTCACCTTGCTGCCTGCGCCCACTAGCCGTCCCCTTTTGCAAGACGGGAGGGCGCATCTGCCGGGACGGCGATTCACAGGTTTCAGGCCGTTACAGATTTGGGGTTTTGATGCGCAATACATTAGGCACTGAATTGATACCATACGTTACAAACTGGCATCGCATCGCGCCCTAGAAGGACTGGTCTAATGAAACCTTTTTTTTTTTTTTTTAAATAATTAAAGATTTGTCTGCGAGCCAGATGTGGCCATCAAAAGAGCCATATATGGCTCGCGAGCCATAGGTTCCCGGCCCCTGGAATAAAGAAATACTCCAAAACGCAGTTCTCAATTTAATTTTCTTTCTACACAGCCTCCATCATGAGAAGAATGCTACAAGAATATGCTAAAGCCAGCAAAAACACAATTTTCATTAGAGCGGATTTTTAAAATGTAACTTGATTGGGAAAGAATCTATTTGATTCAAGGTAAAATATTTCTGCACTGATGGTAGGTTTCAATTACCTGTAGCACAGAGTGCTTGGGATGGAACCTGATATCTCACTGCACAGACTGTTTTTGCTGAGTTATGTTTAAAAGCAGTAAATCTACAAATTCATGGAGAGTTATTGTTTGATGGTTAAAAAGTGAGTTACACAAAGTAAGTAGTAGTATTGTTTCTTAGGAAAAACTACACATAGTTGTCACTAAACTGGATTACAATTGTACCAGAACGCTGCCTTAAAGCAAGAGTTGGAAGAATTGTTTGACTTTCAGAATCACAGAGAGTGCACAATGATAAAAAGACCTAATACATGTTTTGAACTATGGTGATTCAGTTACAATCTGGTATCAGCCTGTGAAATCCAGCTTGTACCCACACACAGGTGTCCCAATCCAATCAGCACTTTGGTCTAAAACAATTTTTATATCAACTTTTCAACACCTCCGCTTTTGCTTAGTGTTGACATTCTTTTGATTACCATTAACACCTCAACCGTTCCTGCAATTAACGCAAGTCCAGCAGTTTCTATTGTGGAGAAAAACAGCTTTGTGCTGATATGCAATACTTATGTTAGCAAAGTGTTGCATAACGGTACAAAGCCAATTTGTCTGAGGCTCAGAATCAGCTGATTTACGTTTATTGTGTAAACAGCCAAAGATTTATGGACGGTTAAAAAGCATGTGTTATTTAGGTGTCTCTGGAGACATCACGGATGTTAAAGGATTAACTATTTAAAATGTTCTTTTTTTGCTTAGTGTGATATAGATATATATAAATGTTTTGTTTGCTCACCATTTGCTTTAAGGATCACCACCTTGAAGCTAATGCAACCAAAATGTAACACATAGAATCCACATGTAGAGTAAGGCAGGGGTGCTCCTTCCGTCAACCACGATCGACCGGTCGATCTTCAAGGACATGAGGTTTGATCGCAGGCCAGCAAAGATAAATAACAAAAGAAAAAAAATGTAAGTCTAAAAACTCCACCAGCCAATCCAAATCTTCACCGAGAAGTACTGGACGTGATTGACATGCAGAAAGGCCAAACGGACATCCTCTGAAACATACGTCACTGCACATGTGTGTTTAAATTCCCTAAGTGCAAATTCTGTCTGTCATCAGAAAGTCGCTTTCTGCCCCGAGGCACGTCAAGTCGCCGGCAGAAGACGACTCCGGACAACCGGAGTGTTTATTGAAGCCGCCCCGCGTGTGTCCTCCTGCTATTGCCTCTGCAGTTCTTGCCCGATAAATACGAGTTCATTAAGGAAGCAGTGTTTTCCGTGGCACGCACTTCGTACGGAGCCATCAGCGCTTTGGAAAAGCCATGCTCCCCGCATTGCTTGGTTTACAACAGAGCATGACATACGATAGTCGATGCTTGCTGTCTTTGTAATGAAATGTCTTATCTGTTAATACAAAAGTATTTTTCTGTAATCTTACTGTATATTACTGTAGTTTTTAATCATCAGTATATAAACTACAATGTTCAAATAAACATGTAACTAATGGTGGCACTGCCACATCCACCACAACGGCTTTCTTCTGTTCTTTATCCACCGCTACAATTTCTGGTCAGTTGGCCATTCCCATTCTATCGGTCTGGTTTTGGACGCCCCACAGGATCTTTGCCCTCTCATTCTCTACGACCTTCGGGGGTGTTTCCCATTTTGACCTTGGGGTTTCCAGCCCACATTCAGCACACATGTTCCTGTGTATTGTTCCAGCCACTTGATTGTGGCGCTCCATGTATGCTTTACCTGCCAGCATCTTACACCTTACAGTTATGTGCTGGATTGTTTCAGGCGCTTCTTTGCACAGCCTACACTTTGGGTCTTGTCTGGTGTGGTAGATCTGAGCCTCTATGGCTCTGGTGCTCACGGCTTGTGCCTGAGCGGCCAGGATGAGTGCTTCAATGCTGTCCTGTAGGCCAGCCCTTTCTAGCAATTTGTACGACTTCTTGATATCAGCCACTTCAGTTATGGTCCGGTGGTACATCCCCTGCAGGGGTTTGTCCTCCCATGAGGATCTGTCCTCCAGCACTGCATCCTCTTCTCTACATTGCCTGAAAATTTTGATTTTACACTAAAAATACATTTTTTTAAATTATTTTTTAGATGCTTTTGCTTACTTTTTAATTCATCCCAATTTGTGTGGTGTTTTAATTTTTAAAAGAGCTTAGATTTCTGCGTGACACTGCTTTTATTTATTTATATATTTTTCTGATGAGGGAAACCAAGGATGGACACAGCAAAACCATCATTCTAGTTTAAACCATTCAACTGCATGATTTCAGCACATTATAGAGGTGGGAGGAGCAAACTCAAGTCAAGTGCCCATCCCAACTGAAGCTTCATTAGCTGTGCAGTATCCCAAGTTCCTCTTTTCACTGATTGGTCAAACAGAGATGCGCTTTTAGAGAAGACGCATTCAGGTATACTTGTGAAAATAATCTGTGGCACTTCATTTATTATCATTCCAAAGAGATGCATTCCAAGAACTGTCAACGCAGGCATTAGCTATGTCTGAATTCCATTTCTACTCCCTTACTACTAAAATACTGTACTAAATGGCAAACGCACTATTTAGTGTACTAAGTAGGGAACAGTAAAGGAATTCAGACACAACCTATGTTTTACTATTACAATGAGAACTGTAGTATTTTGATTCATATGACTAAAAAAGGATAACTTTTTATTTAAAAGTTACAAATATTTAATGCAAATCACCATTGAATGTTGAACCACTGACCACTTGCGTTTGAGGAAGCAAAGACTGTCTCCTGTTTTGCCTACATCTCTCTATATGTAAATAAGTTTGTGTGTCATCCACTCCTTGAAAGAAAAACAATGAGTTGGGTATGAAGAGCAGTGTTTGGGAGAGACATCAGCATTTCAGTCAGTTCTGTTGAGGTGGAGTGAAAGAGAGTCAGAGAGAGAACCGTGAAAGTTGCATTGGGGAAGGACCCTTGCCATTATAGGGTATTCCAATGACTGACGAAAAGAATAAGGTGCTGTGTGGGTGTTTGTGTACGTGTCATTTCCCCATCTTCACCTGCTCCTGCACCCAGCATTGTGTGTACCACCTCTGTCACCTTTCCTCTAATCAGGAGTTTAAATCAATGACGTTGTCCAAAACTATAATTGCCACTCCTTAAACTGCTTCTCTCGCAGTATGCTTTCACCAAGAAACCACTCGGCAGCAGAAATGCTTCTTTGTGTGTCATTGTGTGTGTATGTGTTAGCTGGATTAAGAGTATTTTCTCATTACAGGAGTCTCTGAACGAGTAGAAAGTGCTTTTCACATTGTTTTACAGCATCCTGAAACCTTGCAGCTAAGCAGCATAATACCCTGTAGTCTCACGTTGATGCCTATGCTTACAATTTTGTTGCCACAAATTGCTCGTATGCTACACTTATTATACCTAATTGATTTGGGGATTTAGGAATACAACATTATAAAACAAAGTTTACACACATACACACAAACACACACAAACACTAAAATAACGTTAGAAAACTAATTTGTTCCAATTTAAAAAATTAAAAATATTAGTAAAATTGTTTACATTAAATCTACCTTACTGACATCCAAAATACGTTAACATTCATCCCAGATAAACATATTACTGTACACAAATACAGTGATTGTGACAGAGATTTTCTTTTTGTTTTAAGTCTTATAGTTTGGTTTTCCAAGTCCTTCTGGGGCGAAAGTCCTTTTTTTTTCTTCCAGTAAATTCTCTACATCAGTTTGACTGTGTCTTATTTTGTTGGTACTGTTCATGATACAGTATCAACTATTAATCAAACTGTGATCAAAGTGTTACCTAAACATGATAGTTTCTCAGGTGAAAATAAATGTATGACCTTTGGAAACTAATATTACATTAAAAAGGAGTCAGTTTGAAAACGAGGCTGGTCAATAACAAAATATTCTATGATATGATTATTACAATAGGAACAAAGCTTAAAGGACTTTGTGATTAATAAAACCAAAAAAAGCCTGATGTACAATAAGCTCACTGGAATTTTTATTTTATTATGAATGTATTTGTTGCACACTTGAAAAGATGACCAGGACAAATGTGGATTTTTTTAGAGTTAACCTTTAGTGAGCAGCTGGAACACAAACAGCACACAGTCAACTTCTGTCTCGTGTCTCATTAAACAGGCTCAGTAGACGCTGCTCTTCTGGCCTAGTTCTTTTACATTTATTTACAAAATCAAACATCAGTAATACCCATCTCATCCCCGTGTCATTATGGTGTTAACCACATTCTGCAGAACTTCAACTCCACCAATGCTAACTCGTTCATGTTCGCCCGTTAGCTTAGCTGCTAAGTGCTAGCAATCTCGGTCATAACGTTGCAAAGCCTCACGAACGAATAGCGACACAAACAATATAAATAACGGCCAACTTCCTATTTTCTCTTAGATCTGGTGGTTCATTTACTGTCTCTGTTTTACCATATTTCTACCTACCTGGAACACAAACAGCACACAGTCAACTTCTGTCTTGTGTCTCGTTAAACAGGCTCAGTAGACGCTGCTCTTCTGACCTGCTCCATGAAGGTAATCTCCCCCTTGTGGTGAGACAGCAGAATTGCTGTACCAGTAATCTAAGTGCTGTTCAATAAACATGAGCATCACTGATTTTACAAATAAAAGATAACTTACAGGAAAATATGGGGGAAAATATGGGGGGTATGTGACAAATTTGGAAACATTTATTCCTTACCCTTACATATTACTTAAAATCGGATATTGGCATTAAAATGCTGTAAAAAACTAACATTATTTCATGGATAATAGGCAATTACCGGTACCTACATGATGTGCGCAATGGAGTTGTCAAGCAGCATTTCGTGATAATTTTAGGATTTTTAGTTTGCATACATTTAAAACACTACTGTAGTAGGATACATTGAAACAACTGTCCTAAAAAACTGAAAACCACAAAGATATAACTGTATAGAAGCAAACAAGTTTACAAGAAAATTTAATTAAAAACAGATGGGGTTAAAACTTCAAACTTTTCTGACAGAATTCTGTTCTGAGTTATGTTGTGTTCACCTGAAGCACATCCGCCGGCCTCCACCTCTGTTTTGAAATGCAACAAATTTGCAAGCCTCTATGTAAAAAAACACACGTCCATTGAATATGCGTTGAAGTTAAACCAGGGTGAACTTTGACCAATCAGGGACTCTGATTTGATAGGGACATATGGATGCCGTCCCTTTCAATTCACGGAAAAGCCAACCATTTGAAAATTGTTCATGGAGGGAAAAAAATAATAATTTCGTCAGTCTTAATTTAGAAGAGAGCCGTGAGAGAAAATGTATTGAACTAGTTTAACGAGAATTGCTCCGCTTTGAAATTTCATCCAAAGCTCCAACTTTAGGTTGCAGACATGTTGCGACAGTCCAGTGTGGACATAATATACAAAACAAGGAAAAAAGAAACACATTAGTAACTTTTTAAATTGCTATTTGGGTTTTCTGTCCTTTTCTGTTTCCACTTAAACCAGCTTGGTGAGGTGAAAGCATTGCCACATTCATACACCACTACAAACACAATATGTACAGCCAAACAAACCAGTCAGCCCGATCAGACAGATTGATGAGTAAATACGTGGAAAAGCGGTAGCAAGAAAGGTTCTCTTATACTTTCTGCCCATTAAACAAGAAAGAGGGTTGGATTGGAAGTAAAAGACGGTGATGGAAAGAAAGCAAAGTGGAAAGAGAGATGGAAATAGAGATGGCAAGAGAGATTCCTGGTTAACAAGGTGTTGAGCACGACAAGCCCTGGGGAGTCCACGCTCCCTTACCCTCTAAGATTAGACACCTCTCTTTATGTCGATCTCGCTCCCTCTCTTGTTGCGACACAAGGGGAACAAGTCACTGTCACGGGGGTGGGGGGATGCCCCCTCCTCTTTGCCGGTCTGATATAAAATAGCTTGCTTTCTCCTTACATTATCACTTTAATTTCTACTCTACTAAATCCATCAACTCAATCTTGATGATAATTTTTGTTATTTTACCAAATTTATATTTTTCCACAAAACATTTTATCCTTTAGATTTGTTGAAATCTTAAAATTATTGGAATGGAACTGTAAGTCACCAAATATTTATTGGCTTATGGATGTTGCACTTTATACTTTGATGTAGTGTCAACCAAAAGGACCCAAATTGTTTTACCGTAAATTCCGGACTACAAAGCGCACCCAATTACAAGCCGCACACACCCATATTCACACATTTAACTACTTGTAAACATATACACGCCGCATCAGAGTACAAGCCGCATGTGGTAGGCAACATGGTGTACCTGAGAAATTACATCCTGACTCCCAGAATAAGAGTGATGCATTAGCACACTGTGGGAGGAGTCAGCCTTGCCTCAGGCTCATGCATATAACTATACCCTCATCTGCCAAACAGCATAGACCTCTATTCTGTTCACAAGTTCCTCAGTTATGGTTTTTTTATTTATTTTTTTATTTTAGTTTTTTTTTACTTATTGACAATCTAGGTATCATACATAAAATTACAAACAGTAACCATATAATCAACATTACATCCCTCAGTTATGATGAGGAAATTTACGACCGCGATTCCCCATTTCCCATGAGTCTTAGGGGCTAAAGGCGGGGCCAACGCCGGCCTTTCCACACTGTTGTACGTGTTTAAGAATGAGCAAGTATCAGCAGTGCATGGAGGGGTGAACGGGAAAAGCTCTCCTTCCGCTTGTGTCGCAGCAGCGTTATGGGAGTAACAGGGCTGGTTAAAAAAACACACCGGTAAAATAAAGCAGCGGCGACTGAAAAGCGCGCCTCAGCGCGATACCAGCGCCTCCCTTCACAACAAACACTGTTGCTCCGCGGACGCCTCTGCGCTCCGCGCTCGCCCCGCGCGCTCCCCTTCCTATCTTCTCCGACACCTCTGGCCAGGGCGGCTCCAGGGAGGAGCAAATCGTGTCTGTGCAGAGCAATCAGACTTAATACTGTAAGTTTTGTGGATGAGGGGCAGATGCGTTGTTACGTGTGGGAGCCATCAGACTGCCATCGGCCCCACAGCTCTATGTGAACGAGCAGCAGGACATGTCTCCAGCTCACACGGGGCTGTGAGCTTTTCAATGCAAAATTCCGCTCAGTCCTTAGAAACCGTTAAAACGATCACGTCGATTTGTGTTTCCAGTCGTGTCCCGACAAAATAAAGGCTGATGTTATTCCCACATATTTACGTGCAGCCAGCTGAGTCACTATGACTCAGAGGTAAATTCACTCCTGAGCATGCGCTGTTCTCTCCGTCACGCAGCTGATCGGCTTTTCCAAACCCGTTGGTGATGGTGGATTTTTTTACGCTGCTTTTAACGATTGCTTTTAACTTGAAAGTTTCATCATATTGTAGCAGCGATCACGTGCACGTTGGGTCTAATGGCACCAAAGGTTTCTGGGATGCGGCCGGGCATGCGTGTTTCGTTTTGTTGAACCATGACTGAAGTGTCTAAGACCTGAAGTCAGGTCTATGCTGTTTGGCCTTTTAGTGTGTTGAAAAACAAATGACTTGTGCTTGGTGTTAGATAAAAATTCAAACCATTCACTGAGTCCGAAAGTACGTACATGGCGGCCGCCAATTAAATCCATAAATTAGCCGCGTCACTAAATAAGCCGTAGGGCTGTAAACGCAGGAAAAAAGAAGCGGCTTATAATCCGGAAAGTACGGTAATTATATTTGTATGAACATCCTTTTGATCCATCTGGAACTGATCCTAGAACTAATCCAAGATAGATTACTTAGAAGTCCTTCTTCTATCATCTTCTAAAGCTCCCTTTTAATTTTAATTTTGTTCATTTTCTAATGATGTTTTCCCTCTCCTAGCACCCATAATTTCCTACTTGTACAGGTCTGAACGTGAAGGACTTTTCTGATGGTATAACTTTTTTCTGAGGGTAAAACTTTTTTCTGATGGTAAAGCTTAATGACTGGTCTCATAAAGTCATACATGTACACTCATCAGCTTTGTTATTACATACACCTTGCTAGTACCCGGTTGAACCCACTTTTGCCTGTCAGAACTGCTTAATTCTTTTTTGGAAGCCATTCAACAGGGTACTGGAAACATTCCTCAGTTTGGTCCATATTGACATGACAGCACCACGCAATTGCTGCAGATTTGTCGGCTGCACATCCATGATGCCAGTCTCCTTTTCCACCAATTCCCAAAGGTGCTCTTTTAGGTTTAGATCTGGTAACAGTGGAGGCCATTTGAGTCCAGTGAACTCATTGTCATATTCAAGAAACCAATCTGAGATGATTCCAGCTTTAAGACATGGCGACTTATCCTGCTGGGAGTAGCCATCAGAAGATGGTACACTGGGGTCATGAAAGGATGGACATGGTCAGCAACAATACTTAGGTAGGCTGTGTCATTGTGACAATGCAATTGGTACGAAATGAAATTGGTACTAAGAGGCCCAAAATGTGCCAAGAAAACATCCCCCACACCATTTTATCACAACCACCAGCCTTAATCTTTGATGCAAGGCAAGATAGACCCATACTTTGATGTTGACACCAAATTTTGACCCTACCATCCAAATGTTCCAGCAGAAATGGAGACTCATCAGACCCAAGTTGCTGTCATGTAATTGGCTGATTAGAAATGTTCCTTAAGGAGCAGATGGACAGGTGTGACTAATGAAGTGGTCAGTGAGTATCTGTCATCGTTGCAGTGCTTGCAGTTACTAACTTATCTTTTCAGTCTTACAACTGATGTTCAGGGACTGGACTGTTGGAATTACTGGCATTTCTCTTGGCTTATGACAGATGTTCCACATGTGTTCAAACACCTGCTTACTTTTCCATTTACTGCTGCAGTTACTAACCAGTCTGTTTGCTTTACTACAGTTGTTTCTTTATTTTTCCTATCTTTTCACATCCCAACCATCAGGGAGTTCTTTCCTAAATCTTCAATTGAAAAGAGTTCTTTCTCGCTGTCACTTCATGCTTGCTCAGTAAGGAGATTACATCAATTCCCTTTTCCTGTTGGTTATTAATACAAACAATTAACTTACACTTAAAATAATCTTGGTCTATTGAAATAACTGGACTTAATGTCATTTTAAAAATCCATGTTAAATAAATCTGTGTCAGTTTAAAAAAATATGTATTCTATTTATTTATTTGTGTGTAGCACTTTGAGAAAATATCAGATGTTAAGAGGAACTTTATAGATAAACTAAACTGAATTTCGATAAGCAGAAATGCCAATGCAAAAAACTGAAACGGAAAAGTGCACAGTATACATTACATGAGGTCAAAAGTTACAGAAAAATGCTACACAAAAGGAAAACAAAATAACTAATAAATGTAAAACTTGTTTTTTTTCTTTTCTACAATGTATTTTAAACTCCTAAAAATACAAAAAGCTCAGACAAAACATTCAGTCATATTGAACTGCCATGGAGGTTAAGCTAGCAGGAATGCTTGCCTCACCATAACATTTGTCAGCTGCAGTTATTAGTAAGAAACATACGCATTTTCAACCACAAAGGTCAGCAGAGAAGTTGATTTTACCGTAACTTTGTGCTTCTTGACGAAACTGTCTTATTCTTGAACTGCGATTGTTGTTGTGAAACAAAGATGGTTTGTTCTGAAAAGAGCCTTCACTCCAACCTCATAACCCTAAAACAAAAACAAACAAACAAACAAAAAAACCCTGCAGATTTACTTTACCTGGAGGGCTCAGTACCTTAGTTATCTCTTGGCATATTTCTAATGAGAGTGCCATGTCAGAAGTTCAATATAAAAATGTTTTCTGGAATATAACTGTGATATACCAATATGTTGTTGAATTGTTGTTGATTTGTCTTGAAGCCACAGATTCTGATCTTTTCATGAGAGTTAAAAACTACTAACTTATCACAGGTTATGTGTCTAAGCAGATCTTAAAAGTCACAGGAATTAAAACTGCAAACTAATAATACAAATTATTAAATAATTGACTTTGTCAAAATTATTATTTTAGGTTAAATGCTTTTTTGGGTTATAACTTCAGTAGTGTTATAAAAACTAACTTCACATAAGCAAATAGAGTTTCTGTGCTGTGCACATATACTTTCTTTAAAATACCTTTACCAAGTGTACACACACACCCACAGACACACACACACTGCGACACAGCCCTATAGCATTGCGACAAAGAGATCAGAGAAACGGGCAGAAAAATAATAGAATCTTCATCCCAGTAATCCATATTCATTCTTCTGATCCCTCCTCGCCTCATTCCTCCCGCCCTGCATGCCACGCTTCCCTGTATCTGACATTCAAATGAGTTGTCTTTTCTCCCTTGTTAGACATACACTCACATACACACACGCGCATAAGGACTCTGACACCCTCCACGCTCTCTCACACACACACAAATTCTCTTTCTTGGATACTTTCTGCCCCGTTGCACCCGTGATGGCAAATTGAGCGCCTCCCGTCTCTTCCTCTCACTCAGCCCCTCTCTGTTGACTCCTCTCATCTTTCCTCCATCTTGTTCTCTGCTCTGCCCCCCAACACCTCCAGGCCATTTCTCCTCATGGTTATTTGAGTACAGTGGCAGGTAGGGTTGGATCACAAGCCAATGAAGGAGGGAAAAGGCCTTTATGTGGTGAATAGATGCGTGTCTGACATGAGCTTAAGACATCTTACTCACAGTGCAACATATTTTCAAAATTCTATCTATCTATCTATCTATCTATCTATCTATCTATCTATCTATCTATCTATCTATCTATCTATCTATCTATCTATCTATCTATCTATCTATCTATCTATCTATCTATCTATCTATCTATCTATCTATCTATCTATCTATCTATCTATCTATCTATCTATCTATCTATCTATCTATCTATCTATCTATCTATCTATCTATCCGTCCATGCTGTGTGGGAGTCACGGTCCTATTAACGGAAGATGGAAGTGTGATCATAGTTACTGTGTGCTAAGTGGAAACTTGCTGCCACAAATGATAAATAACACACAAACGCGCACACACACACACACATGCAGCTGCACCCCCATAGACACACACGTCGCCATGCAGGGAAAAAAACACCCGGTAGATTTCATCACTGTCTGTAATTATGATTCTGTCAAGTCCACAATATGGCAATCTATAAAAACACATGCAGATGTGCACTCACACAATGCACACGCCATGCAGACACACAAAGATACAGGAAGTAATCTTTTGTGTGCTAACAACAAGTGGGAAAAATGACAATGTATCACATGAAGCTTATGTCCAAAACTTGCAGGAAAGCATACAGCCGTTAGTGTAGGTTTTTTAAACTATCCAAAACAGCCACAAGGAAACAGTATGAAGGAACTGAATACAGTATGTATAGATTTTTAACTAAAAAAACAGACCAGTTCCAAGCAACTAAGTATGGAGTCCTGCCTTTTTTAGGGAGACTCAAAACAGCAACAATTATACAAGCAAGTTTAATCAATAACAATGGAATGCTGAAAGAATAGGCAAAAAGTCCACAAACTTCACCAGAGACTCCAACATGTTTCTGTATGTTTAGTTAATTTCTTATAGCACAAACAGTCAAACTAAAGTGTTGTTTTCTGTTCATCTCATTGTGTTTTGTTCAATTTTTAGACCAGATAATTGTTTTTAAAGGTGGTCTGCTCTATTTTTCTTGCAACTGGATGTGTTTCTCTGTGTACAAGTGTGATGACATCTGCAGTGTTGACACTTCATGTGTCAAGGGAACCTATTAGAGACCCTCAAAGCCTAACCCCACACCTGACCCCCAACCCTGATGTATGTGTTGTGTGAATTCCTCGTTCTTTTCCTAATCACAAGTCCCGCAAGTGTGCCATCCATTTTTCTTTCTCCTGTAAAAGTGATTATTTCTTTTGTTTAGCAAAGTTTACAATTCCTCTTTGGAATATGATGATTACAAAATCCCAGATGTTTAAAAAAGATGAAGTGTCCAGACAATTTTGGAGTGAAATTGCGTGTGTGGGTGGGAACTTGTGTGCTCATGAAGTGGCAAACAAACCAAGACTCTGAACTTGGTTCCTGCTGTATATGTGACCTAGTGACCTCACTGCTCCACATAAATCTGTTGGTCAATTCTCTGTGTTTTAGTGAGCATGACTCAAAAAAGAGCATTTGTGGCACTACTGGATTCTCCCCACCACATCCAACTCATTCTTGAACATGATCCCAATGCTAGATGAAATTCCCCAATTTAAGAAAGTTTATAAAAATCAGATAGACATATTAATAAAAAGAAAAAAGTATTTGTAAATTTATTTTGGCAGAAAAGAGCCAGCAAGGAAATATAAAAGTCTCAATATTTATTGAAACAGTTGTTGCCACAGACCAAATCCGCTCTGAATTATATTCAGCCCCTGAATAAAGTGTCTCTAACAATGGATTCCCATTTATCATTATATTTATAAAATATCACTTTAGTTACTGTTTTTTGTTGTTGTTTGTTTGTATTTAATTTAAGTTATTGAGAATGAAGATAAACCTCTACCCTCAAAGCTAAAAAAGAAAAGAAAATTGGACGTCCTCTTGTACAGGGTGGTTTGTGAATATATTGTTTGACATTAAACCAGCCCACAGCCTGAAAAAAGTCGAGGACCTTTTTTAACCCTTGTGCTATCCTAGGCACTTTGCACCATTGGGAGTGGGGTCATCTAGACCCACAAGACAGTGCTCTGAACTTTTTTTCTTCAATGATTTGTGAACTTCACTGGTGTCCATGGATTACATGAAATCTTTCCACCTTTATCCACCTTTGTCATGGTAGGGAGAACACGTCAATGCAAGGGTGGGGTCATCTAACATAGCACAAGGGTTAAGAGACTTTTATTCAGAGGTTGCTGGGAAAAAGTGGGTCTGATCATCAGGTTGATTTTTTTTTTGTTTCATTCATTCACACGGATTCCTTATTTGTATTAAATTCTCTTGCCAGTTGTTTTGGACTCACTGCATCCCTGCATTGTGTTTTGAAAAGAAGACTAGCTATTTTCTCCTTTTGTCAGTTGTCTGTGACACAGGTGGTGTCACTCTCATAAGCTTACAAAAAGACATCCAGCAACATGTCTTTAAAAATATGGAAGAACTTAAGTTTTTTTTAGTTTCTCTACAATAAAAAGCAAAGCTAAAGGTTTTTCCATGGATGTCAGAGTCTGAGAACAAACACTTCCAGTCTACATCCAATTTTAAAATGTTACTACATAAAGACAATGCAAAAAACAAAACAAAAACCTGAAACCTAAACCAATAAAAACTTGCAAAGGTTATCAAAATACTTAAAAAAAGCGTAACATTTTTTACCGTTACAGTTACTGTACCACACAAAGCGTGATAAAAAATAATACATTACAGTGAATTTTCTTTTTTCCCTTGTTTTTTTTCCATTTTCGTTCCATATATTCTTTTACTTTAGAGGTCAATAAAAATTAAATAAATAACAGTTAGAGCAAAGTATCATGGCTGACTTAAATGCAGCTGGCAGAGAAGAGCAGATAGACAGCACTTTTACCACATCTAGATAGTGCACAGGGCTCAATGTGTTGAATGTCAGAGGATATCAGTTGGCAGGTCTTGTTCCTCTCTCTGCTCTACAGAGCCAGCACTGCATTTAACCACTGCATTGGCATTAAGCACACCTGTCCTCACTCATGCATACACACACACTTCCTTCAGGACCCACTCCAAGGGAAATTGTCTTCTTGGTGTTAACATGTTCTTGTAGCATTTTTTTTATGATTTATGAAATATGCAAAGAAAATTAAGATTAAAACTGCATTTCTGAGCATTTCTTTGTTCAAATCCTTGGGAATCAGGAGCAGACGAAAAAAAATGCAGTATGAAAAAGCTTTTAGCTGTGGCGTAGGTGCTATTTTCAGCAGGCCACGAACTTACTGCTCCACTCCGTTCGGATGCGTCTGCTTGGAGACAAATAAATCCATGTACGTCTTAGTTTTACGTCATCTGAGCTGGCATATGGCTCCAAACTGTACAGCTCCATCATTGTTTACAATTTTTGTTGTATCAATAATGTTAGGTTGGGGGAGTGAAGAGCTGTAACTTAGTGGAAGAGAGTGTAAACAAAGGGATGATGGGAAATGAGGGAACCTGGATGCAAATATCTGAATAACTCCTGCTGCTCTGCAGAAACTTAGTCCTAAAGAAAACTACAAAGGTTTTATAATTTTGCCTAAAAAATGCATAATCATAATTAGAAGACCACTGGAAACATTTTGCAGTAGATCAAAAGATGATCGGAATGGGACTTTCAGGACCTCTTATCAAATTTTGAAACCTTTGTAAAAAAATCTGGAGAAAAAACAAACATTTTCTTGCTCCAAAAAAAAATGTCTTAACTTTGTTAAAAGTTGAGCTTGTAAAAATATACTAAAATTATTTTTTTCACTTTTTGCAATTCTAAATCTATTTATTGAGTCAAAAAGGACAAAAAAAAACAGACTCAAATTGAAACTTAAGTCTGTGGTTGGAATTTAAAAATTCTGGTTTTGTTCAAAAAGTAATAACAATATCCAGAACTTTTAGTTTTCTTGTCTTTAGGTGGTATATTTGATGGATTTGAAAGATGCGATAAAACTCTATCCTATCAAAGAAATTAGAGCATGAGCAACATATCTGAAATTCCCTCTTTTCAACATAGCAGAGATTGGTTTTACTTCCTGTTTTTTCCAGTAGGCATCAAATTTAGCTATTTATTATTATAATTATTTTTTGTTATACACAACTTAGTCTCCATGCCTACTTAAAACTATGTCACTGCTAAAGTCTCTCTACTGTCACCCTATCTCTCTGCTTTACCCCTTTCACTTATCCTTCCTTCCTCACAGACAGACACACACATCCCCCCCTCTTGCCCGGTCTTGTCTCTCCAAACTCGCTCAAGCACAACTAAGCCGGGGGTTTGAGTCCCAATGAGAGTGGTTAGAGCAATCAGTGCTTTTCACACCCTCTGATGTTCTTAAAAGGTGGAGGGATCAGACGCCCCTGCTGTAGTGCCGCACTTCACTGACACACCGAGCACACAAACGTGTCCAATTTTTGCAGACGCACTCACACAAACTATGAAAAACCAATATGTTATGTGCACACGCATGCTCCCAATGTGGTCAGACATCCAAAGCACTTGTGCTTTTGGATGCTGAATCAAACACATGCTCTCATACACACACACACACACACACACACACACACACACACACACACACACACGCACACGCACACGGGTGTTGGTGGCCATTAAACTGACAAATGAACACCATGAGTCTCACCATGCATGTGATGAAAAAGGGTGCAATAGATATGGGATTGTGTCAGCTGTTGGAAAAACCTTGGCTTTATGTCATTCAATATCCACCCCTTAGAGAAAATAAAAATTATATAACTTACTTAAATTTGGGACATCTACATTTACTTAAAAACCAAACAGAAATGCTTCCATCTGCTTCATTTTTGGATACAATCTGTTTTTAAAGGCTGCTTCAAAACCAAAAAAGTGACAAACCATTGTTTGGTAATTTCCTTTCTAGTTGTTTTATGTAAACAAAACATTTCCATTAAAACTAAACTCCTGACAAAGTTAATTATTTTTCTTGTACACAGAACACTACTCACATTAGTCAGTGCTTCATAAATTAATAAAATGGGAGCATGTCAAGGTTTCGAGTGAAAATGTTTAGAAATAGTCCTTCCTGCCGTATCATTGAAGCCTGTGGGATCAGATGTGCATGATGGTGTGATATAGAATGCAGTTAGGAAACTGAATGTACAGCTCTACGCTCCCCATAATGCGGCAAAGAGCAGTGACGCTATCAATTTACACCATAACGGACAACACAGTCACTTTGCACCAAAGTGAAAGACACTGAGTGCGAGCACAAAAAAGGAGAAATTGGGGAGAAAAAGAAGGGAATCAGCAAAAAGTTTACTTTTCCCGCCTGTTTATATTTTTCTAGGTTTCTTTTTCTAAGCCTATACTTTGCATCTCTCTTCATCAATCTGTCCTCTCCAACAGCCTCAGCCAGCCAGCCTTGATGAACGGAGGCTCTTAGTCACATTGGGGTCAAACGTAAACACAAACACACACACTTGCATACACAGGAGGAGGGTCATCCTGGCAGGGTTACTCTGCACAAAGTCAGCTTCCCATAATGTGGCTCCTGTCGCCTGCATCACACCCTCATGATCCAATTAGGAGCCCCGATTTCTCCAATCAGCTGCTGTGGTGACCAACAGGGTAGACGAGGATGCAGAGGCAGGCAGGCAGCACCAATCTCCTAAGTGCTTTTAGGGGATTAGAAGGTGGGTGGAAAGTAGGGAGGGAGTGGAACATCTCTCGCTATTCTTGGTGCTTTTGTTTTGTACAACTAAGACCAGGACGAGAAACAAACATCCCCCAGTAACGCAGAGAAATTATGTTCTATTTCAGATTTTTTTTTAAAGTGATCAGAAGAAGAAAATTTCTAAATACTTTAAAATGCTTAGGTTTACCACAAGGAGGATCAAGTAAGACAATTGTAAATCTTTCTCTATATAAGCATCCAATACATTTTAAGTACTGTACAGGTCAGATTGTGCATTGTTATGAGAATGTGGTCAATTGCAGAAACAAGGAGGCTTTACAAGTTTCAAAAAGTTAAAAGACACTTTTAAATTAATTCAAATTCTTAAATAAGACAATTTCGGAGTGATCAGTCCGTGAGTTGAATTTGTGAAATCAGTCGGTTGTTGTGACAGAACACTAGCAGAAAGCCAAACAGTCTAAATTTCTGAGTGAAAAAACAAGCAATAAAACATGTTCAAGAGAACTACACTGCAAACACTTGATCTTAAGAAAGTAAAAAGAACCTTTCTCAAACAAAATTGTTTTCTTTTTTCTCCTGCAAGAAAAATAATTTTTAAGAAATTTTTTTTTATTGCAAAATATTCTCTCTACGTAAGACAATTTTTGGCTGATTTTTTGCTTATCTATATATTTTTTCTAATTTTAAAAATTATTTCTAGGTGTCTGTTTTTGTGGGGTAAGTTAATGCTGAGAATCCCCACAGTTCTGACTCAAAGGAAGATAACAACTAAGCCGTGCACTAGGACAAATATGGTCAAACTTTTTAAATGGATGAGAAATTAATGTTACATGGACAAAAAAAACCCAAAAAAAGCAGTTGCCTTTAAATCAACTTCAGTGAATAAATACAAAAAGATTACTTTACCAGGTAAAAAAAACACACATTGTTTAGTTTATTACTATTGAAGTTTTTTTTCCAGTGGACAGAAATGCCACCTGTCTTATGGGAACAAATAGAAATTTTAAGGATTTTTTTTATGATGTAATCACAACAAAGCTGTCTTTCTTCTATTTTGGAGAAAAACCCTCTTATTTTGATACTAATAGTTTGAATAATCTCATGGCAGCCAATCCTCACTGAACTAGCAGGTGTAGACCATTTAACTGTCTATGCGGCAACATAAAAGTAGATTATGGTACATTTTTTTGTTCATGAAAAAGGTCTGATCCAAAATGTTCACATACCCGTGGAAAGCTTTATGTGAAAAAAAAAACTTAACTGGTACTGAATGCCTGATAGCTGGCTATCACTTATTTACCCTCTAAGGTTAACATTATTGTGTGAACTTTAATATATGTTGTGGTGTGTATGTGTTTTTGTGCGTGTAGCTGTATTATTAAAGGTTTTATCTTTCTCTATAGCATTTTCCTTGAGGTGTCAGGACCTCAATTAAAGAACTCCTTGTTACAGCCCTAGCCTATCACATGAACAGTGCACGCACAAACAAGTGCACGCACGCACAGTACCTTTACAGAATGAATATTTCACTATATCTAAGTCCTTTTACCTTGGAATGACCTGATTGCCCCAGCATGTGTGTCTGTGTGTGTGACTTCATTTCCATAGAGGTATGTGGAAGTGCATTCAATCTAGTGCTGGAGCAAAGACATGGACACTAATACAGACACAGAGGACTTTGTCCAATGACACAGAATATTAAAATTATAAATGTCCCTATGTTAGCGCTCCCATCTTAGTTAAGTGTTCGTCCCATATTCAGGAATACAACTCAGGACATTAATCACACCACATTTCCCTTCAACTTTTAAGCCATTCCCTCCTTATTTTTAATAGAATGTGTGTATTAATAAACGTTTTTTAGAAGTTATGAACAGTTTTTCAAAGTATAACTTATGGACTACAAAACAGACACGTTATAAGTAGTTGTGGGATTTAAATATTTGTGTCCAATCGGATCCTGAAATTTTACTTCATACAGCTAAGACGTCTTTGAATAGCAACAAAAATGTTTGTCTAAAATACAAATGGAGAGCATGAAATGAGAGCAGTGGGGGAATTGCATCTTCTCCCTCTTACTTTATGCTAGTTTAGGGTCTCCAAATTAATGAAGAAAGGGCAACTCACATCCAGTGTGCATTAATCAAGTGCTCCAGCCTCCCTTTGATATTTGCTTTGCATCAGTCATCAAGGTTTCAGACCAATTTCTATTGCTGAGGTGAGTTGCGGCGCAGGGAAAAGAGGTAAGCTGGCATGAAATGAAAATGACATATCATGCTGCACATTATTAATGTACAGAAAAAACATTTTCACTTTTGTTTATTCTTACTTCAAGATTTGAGATTGGTGACTTTTTGAAAGAAGAGTTTGAGTGGTTTAAATAAAACCTTAAATAAATGCAGGCTATTTACAGTTTAAATTTTTGTAAAGTAACAGAAAATATTCTCTTCACAAATAATATTCTGATACATTCAGAGAGAGTAAAAAAAAGGAAATGGATGAAACAGGAAATGTTACCAAATTAATGCTGATAATTAGAAAAAGAAAAAAAACAGGTATTCATTTTAATTACCTTTTACATTCAATAAAATCAAATTTAAAAAATGTTTTTTTCCCGTTTTTGGTGATTTTTATTCTAACTTTTCTTTCTGACATGAAAAATGTAAGATGAATTGCAAATAAAAGTTGAAAACCACGTGTAATAGACATGACCTGTGACCATTTTGTTTATGCGCTCGTCATGTTTTGCTCTGCAGTGTTTGTGGATAAAGTAAGTCAGAACAATAAAACCTTTGTCTGTTTTATTCTTAGTACTTACTTTAGATTACAACAGACAAGCACATAAACAAAACAATCACGGATCATGTCTATTTTTATAAATGCCTGCAATATGCCTCCATACCATAGAATAGTTGAAAACTGGCAATTGACGAATTACTCTCTGAACTTTAGTTGGCTTCCCCCTTTTCCCCCTCAACCTGACATTATTGTTCCATTCCAGCCTTCTTTCTAACCTTTGCCCTGCCTCTTTGCCATGTGCTTGCCAAACACCTCTCTCTTGTTTTCACATAAAAGACAATTAAACCCAGTGACACGAACCCCTGCAGTTAATACTTACCTCTCACAAGCATAAAGCCCCACTCGACATCTGTTCCCCTGCTCTGCAGCACAGCGATCGGCTCTCTGGTAATAGCAGAAAGAAAGAAAAGGTTACTGAGGATCCTGGAGATGGCCAATGTGGAAGGAAAAGTAAAAGGAAATTAAAATTGTGGTATGTGCTCATTGAATGAGTCATTTTAACGTGTAGTTATTGCTTTATCCAAACTTTAAAAAAAAAGAATTAACTCATCTGTTTTGTTAGGATCTTTTGCCTTAAAGGTTTTGTAATCTCTGTAAATTGTGCTTATTTAGTTGGTTTTTTTAAGGAATTTTGCAGGAATTTTAATAACAAAAACTAAGTTGAGAGAAATGTTTAAAATGCATACATTACTTTTTATTTAACCAGCCAAAAACCAAAATATTATTTTATCAATAAATATAACAGGCAATGAGTCCATTTGAGTGAGACTAATCCCATTGATCAGTCTACTTTTGTCACTGACTTTGTTTTGTGTTGGTCAATACTTCGCTCTCTTGGAGAAATTAAACAGCAAAGACTCTGCTGCAACTAAAAACTGTTGATTTAAATTAAATAAAAAATGATTTAAATCTAAGCATGCATGTTTGCTTACATTTGCTTACATTTAAATTCTTACATTTTAATAATCTAAATCTTTATAACAGTTAAGGACATTGAGAAATGGGTTGCTTTAATTTACTAATAAATGTTGAGAAAAAACAAGTGTTTATCTTTTGTGATTATTATTCCAGAGCGCATTTGGTGCCTAATCGAATGTGACAGTCAAAAAAACATGAAGAATTCAGAGGTGAGCATCCATGCACAGAGCTGAGTGGTGAGAAGGGAAAACCGAGCCTGACCATGAGAGGGATAACAGAGTCCAGGAATAGCGGCAATCAATGGATGGGTATATGGGTAACTGGATGGATAGAGGGAGGAAAAGAGGCTGAAAAAAGAGAGAGATGAGTGGTCTCCTGGGTGGAGTGGTGATAGTTTTGCTGTATATGAGACCAAATCCTTCCCAAACTGAGGAGATGGGAGGAGACTAATGAGGAGGAAGGGAAGAGGAATCAGTCTGTTTCAAGGAACATTTTTAAATGTTAAACAATAAACTGTTTCATCAACAGAGAGTGACTTTTAGAACTGGATTTTTTTAACATTTATATTCCCCCCCCCAAACAATGTCAATATGACATAAAAAGATGGAACCATAAAATAAAAGAAAACTAAGAAGTTTGAAAAATATAGAAATTCTAAAGAAAACTTTTCGGAGGATGAGACCAGCAAACTCTTGTGAATCCTTTGTTTTTTTAATTAAATGATGCACTGACTTAAGAGCACTTTTAAAATGTTGTTGTACATGTGAATTTCCAATAAACCATCCATCCATCCATCCATCCATCCATCCATCCATCCATCCATCCATCCAGTGAGATAAGTGATACTTTCATTACCCTTTTTCTGTGACCAAAGAATCACTGGTCAAAAATGTTAAATGGATGTCAAGACCTGAGAAAACTGATAAAGATGCAAAAAGCTGTGCTGATGAGCCAAAACTGCAACTGTTTCTGGTACAAACAGTAGTTTAAAAATAAATATAAAAATTGAACATATTAAATATTAGACATTAGAAGTATTCTGCTATGACTGGGCAGCTCCCTACTATATTTTAGTTTTTCATAAATGAATAGGCTATTTGTTTTTAACTTCTCTGAAAGTTTAATAAGTCTGCAATAAAATGTGTTGTGATAAATGACAAAAATAAAAGTGTAAATATAGAAAAATATTCTTAAAATTAACATTAGAAACAACTGAATAAAATAATATTATTCAAATCAATTTAAAGAAATTAAACAACATTCGCTTCCAGCAAATGTCATAATTTGCATTCTTAGTCAAGCAGAAAACTAGGAGTAATAATATAATTATTAATAATGACGATAAAACAGAGAACATTTTGAATCGTTTGCTGCACAAGTCACTTTGTATTTTCATTTTTTGCCAGTCTTATATGCAGAGGTGGTGCAGGGTAAACTGTCAAATTTGGCATCAGTTTTAAAGTGACTTGCATAAAAAGCTTTTTGTTTTGATGTGCTTTTACATATCGAACCCTGGAAAGCTTTCATCTTCTTGTGAAAATGTGCATCTAACAACTTTATAAATGTATATTTTTGTGAAAAATTTACCATACAACAAAAACCACATATCAGGGTGAAACTCTTGTTCCTTTGTAAAATGTAAAAGCAGAAAATGAACAATCTCTGAGAAAAAAGTTCTTGGTGACTTCAGATGCAGAAAAAATGCATCACAACAAGATATTTGAAGGAACCAGTAACTGTCAAGACTTAGAGCACCACTAACCAAACCCAGATTACCACTTAAAAAATGGTGTTGAAGACCGATAAATAAAACTTTATTAATAATGAAAGAGCCCTGAGCAATGGTAAATGTTTATAATAATAAAAAAATAACTTCTATAATAGCATCATCTAATTCCTTGTAAAGAGCTCTAAATTTAATAAGTACTGGATATCTGAGGTTATCTTCAGCGTAGAACGCAGCCCTACCTCAGTCTACAAAGCATAATGTCACAATAAAAGTTTCAGGCTATGTTTAAAAAAAAACAACAACTAAAATAAGTACAAAGAGCAATCATTATTTAAATGTTCAGTTTTTAGGATAGCTATATATGTAAAGCATTTTTGAAATATGAGAAAGTTGATCATAGAATAAAAGTTACTTCCAACAGGGAGGTAACTTCCGCGGTGCACTTATTGCCACTTTTAGAATAACAACACACATGGGCGCAAAGAGGCACACACACAAAACGCAAAAGCTCACACAGGCACTAACCTATAGAATAGCTGTAAAAACAGATATTGATGTGAGGGCCAAGTCAATGACCATCAAAGGAAAGCAGAGATGGCCATTAGCAAGCAAGTCAATTGCTGAAGCAATGTGGGTAATTCTAGCGCACAAGTACACCCAGATGTGGGGATACACACATCGACAGCAAGAGGACACCCATCAGGGGCATCTTAATCACTTCCCAACAAACTTTCCAACCCAAATTAAAGCAGGACAGCATTTATTTGTCAGTTTTTATTATATTGTGCTCCTCTTTGCCTTAACGTCTTCCACCATTATTTAATGTTAAACTTCTTCTTCTATAATTGACCATATTTTCCTTTCCATACCACCTGATGTCTTTCTTAAAAGTGAGGAGGTGATTGGATGCTCCTAGGGGGTCTTGACCAACTTTCATTAGCTCAGTTTAGTTGCTGCCTCTGTGCACATTTGTGTGTTTGTGTGTCTGAATGGTTGGAATGAGCATTAGCCAGTCATCTAATCAGTGGGAAAAACCACTGAGCTGAGTCCCATGTGTACGTTGCCATCAGAGCTGCTCACAGAAAAACCCACCTCTACACTGAAAAATCATAAACATCATAAGGGACATGGTACTTTCAATAATAATAATAATAATAAAAACAATTTGGTTTGTAAGAAAACAAAAAAGTGATCATGCCTTTGCTTTTCTTTTTAAAAGAAATTTTTAACTTATTTTTCCTGAGAAAACTTACAAAATTGTGAAAACCTGTAGCTGTTTTTTTTATTTCAGAAAAGTGATAAACAGGGCATAGCACATTTTAACTTTATCAAACTTCATTGGTTTATTAGTTTTTTTTTTCAGAATAAACCTATGTATTTAGCATTGATAACATCATATCTATCCAATGCAAGTTTAAAAGTGCAAGGTTCAGTTTTAGGCCCAACTTTATTTTTGACTTTCATGCTTTGTCTAAGCCAGATAATCATTCAATAGGCCTACAATGTCCTGTTTTACATGTTCAGCCATATAAATGGTGTACACCTGTATAGCGCTTTTCTACTTTCTTCGAAGGCCCAAAGTGCTTTACAGTCACAGTGCCATTCACCCATTCACACAGACACACACAGCTGCACCAACCTTCCACCAGAGGCAAGGTGGAACTCAGTGTCTTGCCCAAGGACACTTCGACACATGGGTGGGCAATGTTGGAATTTGGTACCTGCAATCTTCCGATTAGAGGTCGACCACCCTACCACTGCACCATGGCCGCCCAATAGACATTAACCTGTTATATTTTGTTACATGAGAAGCCTAAATGCTCCACCAATTTTTCTAATTTATGATGGATAGTTTGAATTCAATTCAAATTTCTTTAAATAGCCCAGTATTACAATAGTTGTCTCAATAGGCTTCATACCGGTAATTGTCAAGAACATGAAATCAGTCATAAAATTCAGTAGTTAATTGCTAAACTAAACCAAACAGACTAAGCTAAACTGGGCCTCCCTGCCCTTAGGCCCCCCTCCTCAGTAAGGAAAAACTCCTAAAAAAAAATGTGATTCCGAAAAAGAAAGAAAAAACCTCAGGGATGTCCACACGGTGACCCAATATTTTCTACATCTCTGTTTTATGAGTTCTAATCAATGTTTTTAGCTTGCTGATCTCTGATCTGATTGACTTGTAAGGATGCTAAATTCCCTGTTTTTCAGAATATTTATTTTCTCTTTACTCTCTATATTATTACCCAATCAAAATCTTGAATACAGGAATTGCTTAATTTTTTTTGTGTCCTATTAAGAAAACAATGTTGTTTTTTTTATCTACACTTGATTTCCAAAATAAAAATTAATAACAAAAAGCTGTTTTTTTTCCTGATTTAAAATTTTTATCAAAAATTTTAAATGTTAAATTTTAATTTATCAAATGTTAACCATTTGATCTGGATGCACATTATAGTTGCAATACAAGTTTTTCTCTTTGACTTGTTCCACTCTCTCAGCCTGAGTTTGCCCCCCCCCCCCCCTCCTCTTATCTATCTTTTCTAGTGGGAGTGAGACAGATTAAAGTCAGGGCTGCTTTTACTTATCATACTGTAGCCAGCACAACCCTCCAAGCAACAGAGTTGATGCAAACTGCAAAGCCGTTCAAAACAGTGTGTGTGAACACTAACATACAATTGTGCAAAAACTGCACACAAACACATTGGTAATTCTTTTTCTAGTGGATGCTGCAGTTTGTGGCTTCAGTACCTTAGTTAAGTTTAAGTCATTAAGCAATGTATAGCTAATTAGGATCAAAACTGGAAAAAAATTCTTGCATCTCTGAATCAAAGTTAATAGCATGACTGTATGTTTGTTAGAGAATATGTGCTGTAAAAAGACACCCCCTCTTGTGTTTTTGCATGCTACCCCCCACCCCCACCCCATCCTTACATGCACAAGCACACAACACAAGTGTTTAAACAAACAGTTAGAGCTTAATGAACCAGAACTCACTCTGGTGCCCATTAGCTAGATAATTAATTATTTCTCCTGGTCTCCTGACATACTTATCAACTTGCAGAGTGTTTGCTATTTGTATGTGTGGGAGCATGTGTGGTAGAAATGTATGTTTGCGCCTGCCAGTGCTTTTGCGGTTTGGCAGAGACAAAATGTGATCTACTATTTGCCAGAAGCTTTTGCATGACAGCTTGTTTTCAATAATTACATTGTTAAAAACAATGTAACATTAATAAAACTGTATTCACCAGTAAATATTTACTTGGTGTTTTTTAAGTTTTTTAGCAGACTATTGATTTTGTTCTCACATAGACAAGGGAATTCTTTAAGACAATCTAAGATGTTTGGAATATTTTTTAAGCCAAAGCACAAGGATGTATCTGATTTCAAAGTCTATTATTATTTATATTTTATTTTTTTTGGTGGTGGTGGGGGGGTATTGCTTCTCTAACTCTTTCCACGTGAAGACTTGCAAATCTGACAGTTTTTTTTTTTTTTTTTTTTTTGTTTTACCAGACTAATTTCTCTCAATTCAGAGATTATATAGTTACATTTGAGTAAAAAAATGTCTTAACAGAATTTTGTTTGTTTCACTGAAACCAAACAACAAGTGAAAATGAAAAGATGAAAGAAACAGAAAGAAAAGAGAAGGCATGGTTTATGGCAGTGTTTTTCAACCAGTGTAACGTGGGAAATGGTCAGGTGTGCCGTGGGAAATTGCCCTCATTAACTGATCTAAAACCATTTACCATCTCCAAGATATCAGCTCTTTGTTCACCCAAACAGGCCCTGATAAAACACTGAGTAGTTAGGAATATGAAAGATTGTAAAATACTTTTTTCTTTGTGTTTATTTGATTCTATTAAAGTCATTTTGATAAGAATGATGGTACCGCGATTTAGCCGTAGCTTCAGCTATTTGCGGAAAAGTCCCACCCCTTTAAATGTCTCCACCAATCATTCTTGGAGTCTTAATCACACGTAATCAGTCTGACCAATCAGAAGTGGTTAAAGTCTTCACTTCCTTGTTCCAATTCTGCTCATAAAGTCTCTCAGTTCCAACAAAAATACCAGCTAGAGCTCATATTTAGCGGTGTAGCTTTCCACAGGATTTGTTATCAGACCGTGGAACAAGTGAACAAAACAATGAAGCTCAAAGACGCGAGTCTTTCTGCCCTTTTGCGGCAGTTTTCACACTACATCTCCCATGATGCATTGGGTTAAAGTGACAGCGTCTCAGCGCACAATGAGTCTTTCTTGTAAAATGTCTTTAAACCACAACACTCAAACAGTTTTTAAATCTTCTAACTTAACTTAACATCTTTTAGAAAAAACAGCTGCAACGTCCAGCTTTTTCTGCCAAAATGATCACAAAAATGCATGTGAGATTGCAGAGGGGCTGTAGATCAATACAGACTATGAGTTTCTCCTTTTTTTTTTTTTTTTTTGGATGCTGGTGTGCCGTGGGATTTTTGTCAAGGTTAAAGTGTGCCGTGGCTCAAAAAAGGTTGACAAACACTGGTTTATGGCATCTGTAACTACTAAAAGGAAGGTCATCAACAATTGATAAATTGATGTTGCATCTTTTAATCTCTTCTCTCACAATGGATGGAATTATCTAAGACAATTCTGGATTGGTAAATTTGGTTTAAACACTTAACAGCATGACTTTTGTTACCTTTAAGTCTAACCATGGAAACATCAGCTACAATAGTCAAAACCAAGCCCACACCTTTTGTTCCTGAATTTGACGTTAAGCCTAAAGTAACACATTGCAGTTCCTCTACATGCCACTAGGAGCTGGTTGCAGAAAGGGGCATTGTTCCAACCTGTGTTAAAAATTCAAATTTCACACCAAAAAAGTTTGGATCTTTTTTTAATTTTTATTTTACTTTATTTATTTTTTATTTTTTGTTCTGATAATCCCAACAACTGTTAAAAACTATAATTGAAAGTGAATATTTCATTGGAGCCTAAACTTGTGCATTGTTGCAGTAGTTATTTTTGATTGGCAGGTGAGTGAACCCATAGGTGGACTCTACAAACTTCTTTTACTTTGTTCTGCCCAATCATGCATTTTTAGCATTTTGTTGGAGTGAGTAAAAATAAACTGTCAATATGCCCATCCCACATAAGACTAAATAAAGAAGAAACATCTAAATGGCATGTCAGCATCTAAAAACACTTGTAAGTTTTGTAAATGGAAATGGTTTTGCATTTATTTAGAATAACACTATTTAGTGATGTCACCGGAGTCACCAGATCTTGGTTTAGTAGCAAAGCAATATTGTAATTCTTAAACCAGCCCAAGGGCAGCCATGATTTACAATTATGTAAAAAAGAAATCCAAAGCAGTGGTGTAATGCAGCAACTTTTGTTGCAGTAACTTTTTTGTTATAGCACCTAAGCTGTTTCAAGATTAAAGAAAGCATAAAGGAAAAACAAAACAGTGATTTTAGGAAAATAGAAAGTCAAATTTTGCTGAAAACGTGAGTTCTTATTTTCTGATCAAACGAAAACGCTTCTCTGCTTCCCCTTTGTAATTCTTCCTTGAATTTCTTCCTTAACCTTTTCACTGCACTCTCGCTACCTCACTTCCCTCCTTCACTTCCTTTGTTTCTATCTCTGTGAATAGAACATCAAAAGCCTCTGAGTAAGATGAAGAATGACAGTATTTGCTATTTGTATGCAGGCAGACACGTCTGCTCCAAAGTGTAAGTCTAAAGGCCTTGGTTAAGTGTTTGTCAAGACTTAAAGCTATTGTTCTCGTCTCTCCTCTCAGATCTCAGACCTCTCTTTTTTTCCCTTTTTGCGTCTTTCTCATTCCACTTTTGTACTTTGACAGAGCACTTTACTTCTATGTATAAATGTGTATAAGGAAACTGTCATGATACTACGTTGGTGAATGTGCAAAAAACTATGTTCTGAATGTGCATTCTGTGTTGCTGTTGTGCTCATATCCTTGGCCATGCAAGCAGTAAACAAATATCTTTATATCGTAATGATGGTGTTGACAAGTTACCTATACAACTCTTTTACAATTGCTCTGGTCTTTGTTGAGTGCACATTATGTGACACAAATGGAAATCTCAATCACTGGATAAAAATGTAATTCGCCAATATGGTATTAAAATTGGCCTTTATCCATGCCAAGTCATAAAAATGTCTTTAAAAAATTAGATGCACAACAAAAAAATTACACTTTTTTCCTCTTTAATATCACGAATCCAATATACAGTAGGGACAATGTGAAAGTTAAGTTTATATAGTCAGTCTTTATACAAATTGCAATACTACCCAGCAGTCTGGACTCTACAAATTACAGAGGCTAACAAGTCATTCACTGGAACAGCTGATTTACAATCTGATCAAGAGCAATCATAATTCCCAAGAGTGAATATCCTAGCAAAAAGTTTCTGCATCCCACTATGAAAGCTGCTCGACACCACAAAACTAGTGCTTCAATGCCTTAGCAGTTATGCAAATGGTAAATGCAAAAGTTTATATGCTTGCAACTGGACTAAGGCTGAACATGTTCAGTTTGTTTGAAAGGGTACTTGAAAGGAACGACTACTCTGTGTAGAAAGAGCTTGACACTTTTTAAAGCTACATTGGAGCAAATGTTAAACATTAGCAACAACAAACTAGGCAGACATGATTACAGTTAAGATATCACAGAAATTAAGTACAACTAGTACTGATAAACATTGCTAAACATCTTTTCTTGTATTTATATCATACTTTTTCTTTAGTTTTTCTGTGTTTGTCTTCTTCTAGTCCCTATCCTTACATCCCTTCTATCAAATCTCAAGACAGTCAGCATCTTGTAGTGGTGTTGGCTGCTCATCGCTGATGTGCATGTGTTCTGTCTTGGTAGGGGTAGTCAGTAGTGTGGCAGTGAGCCTAGTGGGGCCTGTAAAGCAGATTATGAGTTGATTTTGGCAAAGGAGGCTGGTAATTCCTTTAAACCAACAAAGCCATTCCATTAACCCCCCACTGGTATTTTGAAAAACAAAACTGTGAGAGCCCCAAAACACACTAGACGGTACAGCTAAACATGCACTGTCCTTCACAAAACCCTTTTTACAAGAAAGCGTACAGATGTTTTCCTCTGCCATGATTTATACGGTGAGTCACATGTAAATCCTGCATATTTATCTAAATATTTATACAAATATATTCATGTTTAATTGAACCAGGCCATAAACAAGCAAGGAAAGCATGTTAAAATGAACACATATGTGAATAGGCTTCTATCCAGAATAAGACCTTGTCTTGTAAACAGGCTTTTCTGATTTTCTTTAACAGAATAAGTTAAGATTTAATATGAATCATGTTTAGGGTAAAAAATATGGGATGTTTCAGCTTTAGCCAGAACATTCAAGAACAACAAACTGCTTTCTATGCTTTTTGTAAATTAGAGACCAGAGCAAGTAAAATAAGAAAAAAAAGAGATTTGGTGAATTTCATTTCCAATTGCAGACAGGAAAGAACTTTATGGGCATGATATCATCGACTATGGCCAGTACCTTGCTTGAATTACTGACTCCCAAGCTGCAGTCTCTGGTCATATAAAACCATTGGCTGTCTCACATTCTGTGTCAAAGAGCTGCAGGTCATTTTTATTGTTTTTATTCAAACACATTGTCAAGCAAAACATAATCCAGAAAACTCTTTCAACTTTCCAAAAGGCTTACATGTAAGCTTTTTAAACAGCCTTTTCCTCACATACTTAACTGTTGCTAATATCATCACTTTTGATTTCAAAAATCAATCAGAGCCACTCTCAATCTTCATTAAAAGCTAAGATTAGAGGTGTCAAGAAAAGGTAAGAGTAAAAATAGTAAAAGGTTTAATTTTAAGTTTATATTACAGTCCTTGTATGATACAATAAAGAATAGACAAAACTAGTAAATTACAGAGCGTAGATAATTTTGATTTTTTTTTCATTGCTGATGTATTAAATGTTTATATTCGGAAGATACTGTTTTTAAAGGGCCTATACCATGCAAAATATTTTTTTGAGCTTTTAAGTGTATTATAATGTTAATTCCTCACTAGAGGAAACCCCAAAGTGGTATTTTTAACCTTTAACGCATTTCTGAGTTGTCCTCTAAAACCTCCTCTCTCTGAGCACTAGCCCCTTCCAACCCACAGAAATGAGCGGGTTCTCATGAGCTGACATAGACCAGTGAGAACAGCCCCTTCCAAGAAGAGTCTGCACAGCCAGCACCCCTCCCAGCCTAACACAAACGCACACTTTCTCCCTGGAGCTAGCGGTGTTTGGCAAAAACGCTTTTCTTTTCTTTGCACAATATGGACATCCGGCTTTGCATAAGTTCGGATGTTGTTTGTTTTCGTGGGCCAGACGCACACTCGCTGCCGAGGCCGGCTCCAGGCTGACGTCATGAAATAGGCCAAGCCCACAAGGAGCAAAAGTGATTGAGTCGTCTTACTTCTGGGTAGGGAAATATTTAATAAAAAATGTATTCTTTTGTGTGCCAAAGGGGATATATAATCATGTATATGTATATGATTTACTATAAAAGGCTTAAGTATAGCATGGTATGGGTCCTTTAAGTTAAAAAAGAAAACTCAATAATATTAAAGCCTTTTTGAGTTTGTGCATTGAATCAATTAAGGATTGCACTTTTAGCAGCCTTCTTGTAGAAATCTTTACACTTGTCCCAATGCAGTGAAAGAATGTGAGACACAAAGCAGAAGAGTCGCGCAGGCAGGAAAGCAGGGAGTGGGTTTGGGTTCTGTGACCTGCTGCTATGGGAGACACACAAAAAGCACAGACACACACACCAGTTAGAATATCCAGACCTGCCGCTGAACAGGATTACCTCTGTCATGGGAGGACTGGTATCCCCTCATCAGAGCGCACACACTCATACATCACGTCATAATGGTTCACTGGGCAACCTGATAAGAATGTGTTTGTGCATGTGTGTGTGTCTGTGTTTAGAAGTCCCTGATGGTGAGGATTAGGGACTTGTGACTCTTCTAGTCTATCAGCAAAAAGCCAACCATCAAAAACATGCTCTCTCTGTGTCTGTGACTGCCTCTTACCCTCACTCCAACACACACACACGGGAGGGATACCGATGGACTGGCTTCTTTAGTTTCACTTCTCAAGATGCTCAGAGTTTTGACAACTTTTTTTTTTTCTATTTTTGGTGCTATTTGTACAAAGAGAAACAAAATGCTAAAAATTGGTGTTTAGAGGTTTTTTGTGAATGACTAATTTAGCTTCAACTTTAAAAGATCTGAAAACATTGTTAGGAAAAAAGACAGAGATCCAGAATGTTTCTTTTGAGCACAGTTTAAAGATGAAGTCAAGATGCCAATGACTACAGAGATGAAAAACAGGCTCAATATAAACCAATGGGTGACATCGTTGCAAGCCAGGAGCATTTTCTGGACATTTTTCTTTCAGCCAACACCTATTTAGTTAAAACAGCTCTCTGTTATCCAGCAATACATGGGTGGCTGGGTAGCTCGGTTGGTAAGGTGGGAAGCTACCATGCAGGAAACCAGGGTTCGATTCCCGGAGGGGAATGAGCAATGGTACTGGGGGCAATTACCATATCAATAGCGAGCAGTTAAACATCACCCAGTGAGGGTCCTTAGGCAAGACCCTTAACGCTACTGCCTCCAGGGCGCGGTTTCGGCTGCAGCTCACCGCTCCCCAAGGGGATGGGTCAAATGCGGAGAAAGAATTTCCCTTCGTGGGATAAAATACAGTGTATAATTTAATTTAATACATATGGACAGGTGCTATTTGGCTTCTGACATTTGAGGCCTAATCAATTAGTACATATACAGTATGTATTTGTGCTTTTAAAGCTGCTTGATGCATATAATTTTGCCAAATATTTTCGTCAACATACCTTAAAAATATTTAGGTTTTTAGTACCTTGTCATTTCATAATTCAAATTATTCAGTATAAAGCTACATAAAATGTGGAATACAATGGCCACATTTCCACATTTATAAGTTGGAACCTGACAATTACAGTCTGACAGCCATCTTTTCTTGACTCAATACAAAGCATTTTGTTCTAAGAGCTTTTATTTTGAAAGATTTGTATGCTTCTCAAAGACACCAGTAGAACCAACTGGCACAAAGTCCTGCACTAAATAAATATATTGTAAAATATTATTGTGGGTTTCACAAAAACTGTTCATTCAGTGTAAAAAAAAAAGAAAAAGAAAAACATAATTAGTAAGGTGAAATTGATAAATGTGTTACAAATATATATATATTCTTGCCTCTGGCACCCACATTATAGTGACAAGCTTGTGATTTTTGTATGTGCGTGGCTTAATATATTCATCAGGCTCCAAGGGAAGTGAATAGTATCCAAACACCAGTGGGGAATCCTTGGGTGTGAAGGGAAGAATGAGCTTTTAAAGAATGCAATGGCAGGATATAAATAAATGGGAATATCATGTAGGAGAGAGAGAAGACAAGATGAATGTTAGAGAAAAAGAGAGGCAGCACTTAACCCCTGGTTAGTGGGGTTAGATCCCAATGGGAGTGAGGAAAGAAGGTCCATGTGCATACACACATACATACAGACATGCACCATAATGGAATATTACATTACAAAGGGATGTACAAATGCACAAAACCATTTTCATGCACCCTTTGTATATAAATGCAGACACCTTCTGTGCTGTGACTGCTAAAGGAATCTGGATCTGACATATGTGCTCAAATAAATGAGGAATTTGGCCTGTCGAAAAATTCTGATACAACACAGTTGCGAAAATGTTGGAGATCCTAATATACAACCAAAAATTTCACAGAGAGGGATGTTTTGGTCCTGGTTATGCAGATGGAGTCTGAGAAAAGAGAGGCTGCAGAAAGGACGGAGGAATGAGACGGTGTGACATCGATGTAAGAGACACAAAAACCCAAACTGGATGGAATAAAAAAGAAAAATCGACAGATACACCGAGAGCAAAAAAGAGAAGCAAGTGAATGCAACTTAGTGGCAGAGCATCAATTATTTATTGAAGGTAACGTGAAGCTTCCTTGGATCAGACAAACTGCTGGCTCTTCCCCTGAGAAAAGAAAGAATGAATTAGGGTGAATTTATTAGAGACCACATGTGTGTGTGTGAATGTGTGTGTGTGCGCCAGCAGAGTCAAGGCAGCCACCTTGGTTTCTGTTGCTGTGTGGCTGCACAGCCGAAGACACTCTTACACACACACCCACACACACACACACACACCCACACACACACCAACACAAAAATGAATGCACTCACACACATTTCATCCTGAGAATCCCAAGCCTTTTTCCAGGTTCATTAATAAAACAGAAGCTCTTTATATGTGCTCTTCCCCTTGCTGTCTTGCCTTTCATCCTCTGTTTGTCCACACACGCGGTGGGATTTTACTGTGTGAGGCTGTGTGTTTGTGTGTAAGCTCCAACTGGGATTTGGGGATGGCCCAACTGTTTGTTCATCAGTCAGACAATAGTTGACCCCGCTGTGGTACATATAAAAATCTGATCCCTCCTTCATCGAGGGTAAAAAGGAACACTACTCACTTCAAGCTCTTTATGTTTTTGTGGGGGAATTTTTGCCACAGATTTCACATTTTACACATTTGAAAACTAGAGTATATTTTTTCAACATTTATTTTAATTACAAGTCATTTGCTCTTCTAGGATATCTTTAATACATTATTGTTATTTTTGTATTTTGTTGCAGAAATATGCAAAAACTTAAGCAGTTAATGTTTTCAAACTTTCTATTGTCATCATAGTCTTGAGGTTTCTCTATCAACGAGCCAAAATAAACACTTTAGATTACCTATTTATTATCCAAGGCGAAAGATGGAATACTCTAAAGGACTGAATTTAAGGCTGTCCAGTATTTTTCCTTCATTTTTAAATTTGTATCATGATTTTTGGGTTACTGTGATTTTGAAGAAGGAGAAATTGGTGCTCTTAGTTGACTTCTTCTTTTTGTGAAGTTTGTGGGTGTGTTTACATGCACTTAAGTCACCTGGTTTCTAGTTAAAAACTCCTGGTGTTGCAGAATGTAAATATATTTGGGGTAAACTGATTTCCGGGAGAAGTCTTCCTGGGGAAATTACTTTTGTCTATTCCTAAACAAAGTGACAACAAATACTTTGAATTTTCCTTGTTTTTTACTTTATTTCCCACTAATAGCTAAGAAACAGTTAAAAACAATGCTCACCATTAACAAATGGAATGTAGCAAAACATCTACTAAAGCTCTTCCATTTATACATTAAACTGGAAAAGATTCATCCCCCCTTCTGTTGTTTGAAGTGTCGTGGTGGTAGAAAACCTGAGAACCATCATCGACAGTAGAAAACAGAGCTCTTCTTTATCACTGGAAAGCATTCGAAGAATTTTACAAAGACAATCTCCTACTAATGATTGTTTTTTTAATTATTTTTCCTGCAGGGCATTTACTCTGCCCATTTTATAAAACGCTCTGTTTCCTATTTAGACTCAAATTTTCCCCTCTTTCCCCTCTTTCCATCATAATCTCCACATCCCGATTACCCAAATGTATTTTCCTCTGCCTGTTTATTTCCTGTCTTCTGTGTTTGTTGTAAGTGTATTTGAATACCAAATGCAAGCCTGTAAGTAGTGTGTGTACATGGCATGTATGGTGCCCAGTTTTGGGTCCGTGTGTGCGCAGTGGTGTTCGTGTGAATTTGTGATTGTCTTAAGTCTGTGAATACATATTGCTGACTCAATGGTTCTGTCTTAGCAGCTGCATCTTATCTGCACCGCTATGATGTGTGCGCGTGCGTGTGTATGTGTGTGCATGTGTTTATGTGCTATCTCGAATGGCGATCTTAACAGTTTTCAAAATTAGAGAAGGGGAAACGTCAGAATGCTATTGTAAGAGATCCACTTCCTGTCTGATAAGCAAAAATCTCTCTCTCTTCCTCTGACACTCAGACATGCAGAAATCCTGACAAGCAGATTTCGCTTTCTATTTATTTCTCTTCTATTCTATCTTTTTTGCCTTCATTTTCCATTATTCTCTGTTTCCCTCTCTTTCTATAATAAGCACAGGCCTGGTGCAGAGGGCAGCATGGATGCAAGAGGAAAGACAGCAGCTAAAAAAGAGGGAATCAAAGAGGACCCATGCACAGAATTGTAAATGGGAAAGGTTAAACTGGTTCCTAAAAGCCAAAATATTAGAAAACAAAGAAAACAAAAAAAGAAAAAAGTTGATGCAACGTTTACACTTGAAAACGTACTTTTAAGTGACCCCTTCTGATGAAAATTCAACGTAAACATGCGCATATGCGAGTTTTGGGTTTCCGCGTCCCATACTTCCGCATTCACGAATATTTTAAGTCTGTATGTGGGCTCTATGCAAAAGATGGTTGGCAACTGAACGCACGCTCAAAGTTAAATCAGTGGAACTTTAACCAATCAGGGACTCGGCATTGCAATAGACGTATGGATGGCGTCCTTTTCAAATCACAGAAGTACTCAACTATTTGAAAATCGGTCATGGAGGAGAAATTAGTAATTGTGGTTTGTGCTCAGCTGGAATTCTATGACACCAAGTCTTTCATTTACACCAATTTTCACCGCTACAACATATCAGATAAAGCAGTCCGAGAATAGCCATTTTTTAAAAATATTTTTATATATATATTTTTTTTCTTTTTCTTTTTCATTTGATTTTTTTAGAATATGTTTATAGAAAATGAGGAATTAATGGCTCTGGCTTTTTTGTCTTATAATACAATTATTGCTCACAATAGGTTTTATGTGTTTGGTGTTTTAATGTGTATCTCATCAAAATGCTTCATTGTGAATCAGAGAGTACTTTTGTGAGCATCATAAGTCTTATACTAGAAAATGTGTGTGTGTGGAGGGAGGAGGGTACATGGATTTGGCGGTGGGTCGCAGTATGCCCATCTGTTATAGGCCAAATCAAGCACGTTCAGATAAATTCTCACTCTCCTCTTTTTCAGATGAAAAACTTGAATTTTTTGCCCCAAAATGAAAATAACTAATAGTGATGCAACTCTCATCTTACAAAACTGCAGCACAAACCCCGAGAGGAAAAAAAGAAAAAGGGAGTTTCACCAATATGTTATTACAAGACAGGCCGTGTTCATGCTGAAATGTGTTTGTGTGGACAGCCTGCAAGACAAATAACATATTTAACTACAATACTGAACAGCCACTTATTTAATATTCAAGATTCACTTAATTTAGTTGGGGTTTTTAAATATGTGAATAGTTGCTTTAAGACATGCAGGCTAAATCTTTTACGTTTTTGAAGGAGAGACATGGAAAGAGACTGACTGAAAGGATGTGGCGTAGCAGCAAGGACAGAGTAGCTATAGGATTACTAGCTGCATAAACACATGTGACCAAGGTGACATGGAAGCAAGCCACATCGAGCACATCAAGTATGTAACCTGCTATATGTGAGGCCTCAGAAGCTTTGATGACTACTGGATTGTTTAATGATGTTGTTTTGGCCTATTTTTCATTGACTTAATGGTTTTATAAAATAAAAAGAAAGCAATTAGAATGTACTTTTCCAGCACATCTTTTACTGCTTTCAGTCCTTCCCTCCAATTGCAAAGAACACGTCTTTTCTATAAAGTTCAGACATCTTAGTAAAAAGTGAAAGGAATTTTGAATCAGCTCAAGAAAGGAATTTATGTACACTGTTCTCTGTGTTTATGCTCTGCATTTTGAAATGGAAAAGCCATGAATATTCATCAAGCAAAGCGCTGCGTGCAGGTGACATGGCTGACTTGTGTTGCGGAAGCAAAACAGTCCACTAGACAAATGTTTTTTCTGCATCTCCCTTTCTCTCAGGAACAAGAGAATGAGGAGAAAACAACAGTATTCTCAAGGGAACCTCTATTTTTTTTTACTTTGTGGATGAAAAACCAACACACTAATGATGTGTATGCAAAGAAGCCCAAAGCCAAAGTAACTTGTACACAAGTAACCAATTTAGACCCCATAACCATACACAAACTACAAACCACCAAGGGAAAAAAAAGTTTCTCTTTGCAAAGCAAATTTTAGTGGAATTGTATGCTTTCACCCCCAACATATGGTTTCTTCTTGCTTTGAATGATATTCTATTACATCTTACAATTTATGTTCAATTTTTATAATATTCTTGTCATTTTACACCATCTAGTAAGAGCAAAAAATTATAAATGTGTCCTTTCTTTGCTTCAACACATTAAAGAGTTTTACTCTTTTACAGTAAACAAGAACCCAGATACATCTAAACTAACAAGAAAGGCACTTGCAGATTGAGATGGACTGTTTCGGTCAGATTGAAAAAAAGGGGCACACAGGTTTGAAAATGATTACAGCATTAAACTGGGAAGATGACAGAGCTGAGGAAGAGCAAGTTTTCAGAGAGACGGGACCAGCTTCATGATAGAAAAATTCAAGATTAAAAAATTCAGAGGGAAAACCTCCCAGTCAACAATGTATAATTTTGATCTAGGAAGTAGAAGTTTAACCTTAGCTATATGTAGGTATAATAGAATAAGACTAAAAAAAAAACACATCAAAAACACAATGAAATATTATAACCATTTGATTTGAAAACTGTTTAAAAAAAAAGAACGACAAGCATTGCCAACCAGCAGTTTGAAACAGGTAAAGAAAACAGTGCAGGAGACGGAGGTACAGAGGGGATTTAGGGAGAGGGATAAGCCAGGAGGGGGGTGTGGGAAGACGAGGCAGGTGAGACGGGGTCAGACGGTGGGAGGAAGCTAATGTCTTTATTTCTTGGTGAGGTGGGACCTCGCATTTACCCCTGAGGTTATTGGTCATGGACAGGGTCATTGGGAGTGCTGTGAGGGGGTATCTCAATACAGAGGAAGAAAGAGGAAGAGGAGAGGGAATATCTATTTAAGAAAGAAAAAGTGAAGTGAACAAGAACAAGAGATGGGGAGAGGAGAAGGAGAGGAAAGCAAGAAAATGGAGCAATAGTTCTAGTCAAAAGGGGAATGTGGATGAAAGGTTGTGTGGATGGAAGGTAAGAATACTTAAGGGAGAGTGGGAGCTGCACAAACACACAGGAGTGTACAACAACGATACTTTAATACTATATATTGAATCAAAATATTACAACAACAGGAATGCTGGTAAAAACCTCTATTTAATTGCTGACATGACCTTAAAGCAAGCTTGCAACTTCAGACAAACTACTTGGTCTTTTTATTGATAATGATTTGTTTAAACTCATATGATGATCTGACAAAGTAATCTGCTTTTTGAGGATGTTCTTGTCTAGCCTTTTTAAAATCTATCTCTGTGTTTCACTGAGCTTTGCATTTTATTACTAGGTGTGAAAATCTTCAGGCATTGCTCAATGACTATGACTTTATGCCCACTGGCTGATGTTTACTGTGTTATAAGTTTGTTTCGAGGCAGCAGTCCTCTTATTGGTCCAAAACTCAAAATCAGAGCAGTTTGTGTTGCCTTATTTGATTCAAATATAATGTTTTTAGCTGAGAGCGGAAGTAGAAAAAAACTTTTCAAAATTTCAGCTCCAGCAACTTGCAAAATATTAAGAAATTCAAACGATGACATATGATAAAATCAGCTGAATTTAAAGCATCTTTAAAAGAAAAAAAAACGTTTTTTTTTTTTTAATTCACCTTCATGCTGTTGTATTTTTTTAAATATTACAGTAAATTTGTCTCGTGGAAGTTGTGATTAAGCCAAACAGTTTTTCAGATTTACAGTTTTGTTAAAGATGTTTTAGCCCTGGTGAGTTTTTTTATCATCCTGAAAAGAAAGAATGTTCTACCCTTGAGAAATTAGAACTTTAGCATGAGCTAAGACATTTGTGGAAAGATTGTAAAACTGGTAACTTCTTTAGATTTTCATCAACTTCTGTAATTAACTTCCTTTTCATTTTATCTTTTTGCATTACATAAAACGTTTAAAATGTTTAAAGTTTTTCTTTATTTTTCTGTCTTTATAAGTGACACATTTAATTTTTCTCAGAGACTTTTTGAAGAAATCTTATAAAATACAGTAGGCGCAAATCACACAGATAAGATTTCTACTTTTTCCAAACATTTAGCAAGTTAATTTTTGCAGGTGGCATTAAAAAAAACTCATGTCAGTGGTTTCAATTTCCAAGATAAAACCATCTAAACAACTTACTGATGCAATGGAGTCAGGTCAAGGCAGCTTAATTTGTCAGATAGTGCCATCAAACATTTGTGTTTTTTATGTTGGAAGTTGCCCTTGTTTTTGTGACCAGCTATAGAGGGACTCAGCAGACTAAGCTGAAAGTTTTCCTTCAAAAGATGATGTCTTGTACAAAGGATGCTCTCGCTTCCATTCTAAAGACAGAATGGGAGTCGACTATAAATAAGAATGGCCTTTCGACTAGATCCGCCTTGCAGATTAGCAACTGTTTTTTTTTTTACACCCTGCAGACCCACACACTGACCCACAGTCCCACAACCATTCGTATTTGGACATTTTACTGATTTCCCGTGATTTTTAATATGAAATCCAAACATTAATCCTAAACACCAAGAGGTAATTTCTGATTTTATTCTTTGCATAACAGACATCAACACAATTAACCTAAATATTACTATAAGATAACTTTTTGTTTCTTTGCCTATGAACAAGTTGTTGACCCTCATCAAGCCTTCTAGTATTAACCAGGTTGGTGATAAAAGTAGTTTCTCAAATATACAAGCTCACACACAAGGACAAAGAAGGAGTTTTTGGGTCAGAGAAACATAGTAATGAAGCCTAATTGTCACATGGCATAATATGCTGTAAACAACGTAAAGTACATACTCAACCCAACTGCACAAAACTGCAATTTCAGAAGCTGAAATGTGACCATATAACAGACTGATGTGAAGCTAAGATTTCAAACGTATCAACATTTGTGATAAATTCATGCACAATTACATTTCAAGGAATTTCAAAATATTAAGCTACCAGAACCTCCCAGTTGGATTTTTTCATGTTTACCCATACAGACTTGTCACTGCATTTTTTGTGTATGAAGCAAATGAAGCGAACTGTATTTCTTACTTAAAACTTTAAACCCAAAGGTTGCTGATTGACAGCTGCAAAGCTCAAGGTTGTTTTAGTTTGTTAGTGGTAGACCACTGTGCTCAACTTTTGGTGCGAAACTAAGTCGTGATTGGTCTTTGGTGCCGTCATAGACTTATATTATGCTTCCAGAACTGTCATTTGCCATTATGCTATATTTGCAGCAGAAGTGTGTTCGTCTCATGACCTTTTTCTTTTTAAATCTTGAATACAATTTAATTGTTAAAATCCAGCTTTTCTGTTTCTGCTGTCATGTTTCTGTTTCTGTAAGTCTTGATAACGGAAGTTTAACATAAGCAGGGAGACTTATCTGCACACAACTGCAAGTTGACACATCCTGAAAACAGCTGTGAGTGAAGTGTTAAAGTTTGTGGAAAATGGCCTAACGCTTGTCAGTGGGCGTTAAACTAGCAGATGAAATAACGAGGCCGCGTGAACAGAAAATCTTTCTCTGAGAATTTGTAAGATGATAAAATCCTGAGTAGAGGTTGTAGGAAAGTATGCATTGTCATGACACAATATTGAAAAGAAATGCAGAGACGTACTCTTGACATTGCTACTGAGATGGCGGTCCATGTGATTGTTTGGTGTGATCTGGTTTCAAGGAAAATACTAAGGCCTGCACATGATACTTCACTCAGGAAAAAAAGAGTCACAAGTGACCATCAGAGCCTTGGATTACCACTTCTGCACAGCTGCACTCACACACATTTATGCTCAAACTTGCTTACACAAGTAGGTCCTGTAGTCACTGTGACCAAGAGACATTTAAGGAGAGTATGATTGAATTAAGCAGGTCGTGTGTTCTTATCCTAGGATTGAAGGTATAATCATATATTTGTCCGGTGGTGCTATTTATAGCAGGCTGAAGGCAACCAGACACTGAAGAGAGGGGTGACAAGCAAATCATAAACCTAAATATAGAAGAGCATGGAAAAACTTAACTGTAACCTGCAGACATATTTATCTTAAAACAGAGGGGAGAAAGAGAGACAAAGGATTGTCATTGTGTTATCCAAGTAAACCCCCCCCCACACACACACACAATTGTTTTATCTGAAATTTTCTTTTTTTTTTATGAATGACAGCTGCACATGCTACATCCCTTTTGGGTCATGGGGTTGCCGGAGCCTGTTCCAGCTACCACTGGGTAAAGATGGGAAACACCCTGGACAGGGACACCTCAGAGAAACACATTAACCAATGAAGTATGTTTTTGGACTGTGAGGCGAGGGCGCCAACGCTGACCAAAGAGCACTATTTTAATTTTATTTTACATGTGACAATGGCTAATAAAGTAGCTCTATCCATTTATCCATCCATCCATAGTGGACACAGCAGCATCTATCAAAATGAATTCTTAGGACTGCTTTAGCTGTTGTTACTTCGGCTCTTCTTCTTTCTCTTTCGGCTTTTCCCATCAGGGGTCGCCACAGCGAAACAACCTCTCTTTCGAGGATGAGTCGCATGGTTAACTTGGCAATGTTTTACGCCGGATGCCCTTCCTGACGCAACCCTCTCAATTTATCCGGGCTTGGGACTGGCACAGAAGCAGAGAAGGGAATAGGGAGCAGCCCGGTTTCACGGACGGAAGGTGCCGCAAACCAGCACGAGCTAAACTGGCTCCCTTGTTACTTCACCTCATAGAATGAAATACTACAGAATATTCTGATACCTTTACCATAAATTCAACATATTTTATATCGAACCATTAGATTTAGACTGAAATACTTATTGTTTTCTATTTTTGATAATTATGGAAGCTAAAAATATATTACATCAAACTGATCAAAAAATTAAGTTTTTATCCCAAAGTTTCACACAGTGATGGCGGGTCTGCTGCCGAACACTGGTGCCAACCTATAACCACCAGGAGCAATGTGGGGCTCAGTGTATTGCCCGAGTGACACCAAAAACAAAGGTCTGTTTGATGTGTTTGCTTTTTGTATGGCACTTTAGGATAGCTTCAAGGGAGCCTGTTTAGCTCGTGCTGGTTTGCGGCGCCTTCCGTCCGTGAAACCCGGGTTCGACTCCAGGCTGCTCCCTGTTCCCTTCTCTACCTCTGCCGGTTCCAAGCCCGGTTAGAGAAGGTTGCGTCAGGAAGGGCATCCGGCGTAAAACATTGCCAAATTTACCATGCGACTTGTTCGCTGTGGCGACCCCTGATGGGAGAAGCCGAAAGTGGAAGATTTTAGGGGAGCCGGTTTAGCTCGTGCTGGTTTGCGGCGCCTTCCGTCCGTGAAACCAGGGTTCAACTCCGGGCTGCTCCCTGTTCCCTTCTCTACCCCTGTGCCGGTTCCAAGCCCGGTTTGAGAAGGTTGCGTCAGGAAGGGCATCCGGCGTAAAACATTGCCAAGTTTACCATGCGACTTGTTCGCTGTGGCGACCCCTGATGGGAGAAGCCGAAAGAGGAAGAAGACTTTAGGATAGCTTCAGCTGTGAGTTTGATAAATTAAATGTATTTAATTTTTTTTTTAAAAAGGTGTATACTGAGCATGATTATAAAGTTCTAAAATTCTCTGCAGGCTTTGCTGCTGATGAAATTGGGTGGTGATTTAAATAAGTTTGGGTCCACAATCATTTTACACTTAGGAAAATGTGGTCTACAATTATTTAAGTGTCACTAATCAAGATAGTGATGACAGAGGAAAACCTAAGCAGTTATGTGTAAACAAATGCCTTGTAGAGTGCCAAAGGTGTTAAAAAAGGTGCCAATAATTGTGGATCCTTTTCTAGTTTCTTACTTTGGGTTTAATCCAGTGCTTCTCAATTACCACTTGCAAGGCCCCCTCTAGGAAAAAGAAAATATTTCGCGCTCCCCCTAACCCCCCACCCCCACACACACTCTAATAATATATTAATAGAACAATACATTAGGTTAGTGTCTATTAAAAAAATGTGTAAGTGTACCTAAAATTGTATCTTTTAACATTAACAAAAGAAAAAATTATGTAAATTCACTTTCAACAAATATTAACTTTATTTTGCCACACAGAAACCCTGTTATAGTCTAAAACAGAAAAGAAGCTTAAAGAGCTTAAAATATAAAAAAATCTGTCCTTATTTAAACTAGAAACATTTTGACCAACTGAACCATTTGATGCTGAGAAAAAATAATTCAATCGATAAAAATATTAAATGTAAATTAATCTGAAACATTAACACAGCAGCACCAATATATTTAGCGTTTTTAGTCCGACGAAATAGGTAAAAACATTGTGCTGTTTTTTTTCTAAATGATCTATTATTTATTTATGATCTCATAAAGCGCAGCTGTTTTCCTGCATTGGCTGCAGTCTTTATGTCAAATACTGACACCAACTAAACAAGAGGCAGACAAAGAATACATTTATGGAAAATGAAGACACGCCATAAAAACGTCTACAATAGTTCATAAAGAATGACATTATTAGCATGAGCTGAGGAATCTAAAGGCACACCATGATTCTGGTGTTGCGCAACAGAGGCTGCTCTCGTGAGCATTCCACCTCCTAGCCTGAGCCCACTATCCTTCCCCTTTTCATTGTCAGAGAAAGGAGAGCGTAGCTGCAGGGACAGCAGTTCACAGTTTCAGGCTGACACAAACTATGTCATATAACAGATAATAGGAAACCAATAGTGGACCAAATTTTTTTCCAAGCACTGAGCTGCTGTCACCACCGCCCTCATTTTGCCCGTATTACCTGTGCTTAAAACCGCCACTACTGCGCGCCCCCCCGGCATCGCAACGCGCGCCCCACTACTTGAATTACACTAGATGAATAAAGCTGGATTGCAAAAAAATTTTAATATTTGAAACATTTAAAAAAATCATGTATATCCCTTACCTTTAGTCAGTCGGAGCTTTGAATCTCTGTCATCAGCAGAAAAATGATAACTGTTTTTTTCTTAGCCATCCTCATCCCCATTTTGTTGGATAAAACCGACAGGCTGGTGATGTCAGCATCCAACCAAGCAAAGCAACAGAAAATACTGCAGATGTTATAACATTTTGAATTTTAAAAAGAATAATTGCATCATTTTGTTGTTCTTCTTATTTTCACAGGCCATTTAAATGTTTTGGCATCCACCAACTTAGAAACTTCACATGGCCTGAGTCATCCACTATACTGGCAGTTGACACATAGTTTGGGCACAATCCTTTTCTCAGAAAAAGGTATGCAACCTGCCTACTGTGGTGCAAACGTACAGTACAGTGACTCAAGTTAGCCCTGTAGTAAATTTCTCAGTCACAAATGCCCTTATGGGTGGATACCACCTGTGGGTCTGTGGGTGAAAAATGAAAAAATCTGTATGAGGCACTCAGGTGGCCCGCACGAAATATCAAGGTTGTAGACAACCCAGTGAGCCTGTAAGGCGAAAATGTTCATGCACATTTTTGCCCATTTTGGATCCACATTTTTTTTCAACCCCCGTAACCCTGCACACTGCTCAAGCGGCTCGTTAGTGCTGTTCAAGTAAAATGTGCATGCTCCTTGTGTGCAGCCTGACTGTTACAAATGTGGAAATTAGACAATCAGAGCATAATTCGTTTGGCTATCCTACAGGGATCTTACAGTCACTTACCTATCACCTGCACTTCTTTTGTGTGCAGTAATTGCATGCAGTCAGTAAGTAGCCCGTGTGCGCTAATGACTGGAGTGCTGCATAAATGGCACTGTACTACAGCATTCCCCATACATCATAAGTGCGTGTCACATACATTATTCTTACAAATACTTCACAATATATTTACCACACGCACGACAATCATATGTTTCATTTTCAGGACGTCTCTTAACATGGCCACATGAGCCTCAAGGGAACTGGAAGGCACACCTGTGCTCATCTAAAAATGCAGCCACTTCTCTCTATGACCGTCTACTGGCTTGGACAACTCAAACCCCCCGCACAGGTGCACATGACAAAGGCAAAAGAGAATTCTGGCTACTTTACACGCCCTACTGGCTTGTTCCTTTTACCTCAACCATAGAAGATAGGTTGTTAACATACTGTGTAAGATTACACACTGGCAAATCCACTGCTTGGCACAAGCTTTTGGAAATTCGAATGCATCTTATGCAGATATTCAAAAGAGATATTTCTCCTAAGGAGGAATTCCATTGATGTCTTCATGGCTAGCAAAATACAAAAACGTAAAATTGAAATAACCCTTACAGAGGTGAGACACAGAGCAAGTTTTTTGTAACTTTTCTTTTTTACATTTATATTCTGTCGTCAAAGCAATACGCTAGAAGCTTTTAATTATAACAATAATGATCAAAAATGTTATGTACTTTTAGCTGATTTTGACACACAAGTTAATGTCGGCTTAAACCAATACTATGACTAACACCATGCAATGTCCTATCTTTAGTAATTCTATGAATACATTGCTGAGGGGCAAAACATGCTGTCCTCCTGCTAATGAAGCTTTCAGCCCTGCACCACAACCACACAATGACAGCTGGCAGGGGAGGGGCAGGAACTACACGCCATGAAATAAGAGGGGGTAAAAATTGATTAGCAATTTTCATTTGCGCTAAGCTAAACAAAAGGAGGCTGCTGCCCTACTCTGCATATCATCATAGGGTAGGAGAGGAACAGAGAGGGGTGTGGGGGGCAGTGTTGGGGTGGGATGAAGTGGTTTTTTTCTGTTCTTTTTGTGCTCCAAGCACCTATTGTTTCTTTAGTAGACAATGTAGGTTTTAGTGAGGGAAGCAAAAAGGAACTGAACCCTTGAGGCAAGTGGACTGGTAATAAAAAAAATAGGCAAAAGGAAGAGTAGTTAGATGAAAAGAGGAGAAAATGAGGGAAAACTGGTAAGGGCAGAAGCTGTGTTATCAATAAAGTATAGACGAAATATAAATATTGAAAAAATGTACGAAATTATAACAAAGGTCAAATTTAAACAACTGAAACCAAAGAAAAGCACTAAAGGCTGGTAGGGGAGGGGCTGGAGAGTTAAAGTTGATAAATAAAGTGAAAAGTAAATCTGTAATGGGATGTGCAATGCCTGGCAGAGCAGAGGAAGGAAAATGGGCGGAATGTTGTCCAGGAAATCATGACCAATTCTGAAAATTAAAGCTGGACCTGGACGGAGCCTTAATGCTCTTTGACAAACAAAAGCAAACTGTCTGGAAGAAAAAAAATACCCCCTCCCAACACTTTTAAAGATATTAAAGCCATTGAATAAATTGAATAAAAAGAGCTTTGACAATAGAGAAAATTGCCAAACCCTTAAAAAAAACAGTACTGTGGCCAAGCTATGTTGTTGTAAGGGCAGTTTTCTTGAAGGATTTTTTGGCATGACCAGAATGACTTAGTGAGAATGGAGCTAAAACACCTTTATCAACCCCAACCCCCGCATCCCACTCCAGAGCCTCCACACACACACACATGCATCAAAAACACAGAAATAATGGCAAGAAAGGTATAAAAACAGCAGTGAAAAAATAAAAATCAACACATTTTAACCAAAACACTGTACACAAAGCTAAAATTTAATTTTCTGCAAGATTAACCACCGTAATGACTGGATTTATAAAAACCCATAACTAATGGCTTCCAATGAGCCAATCTATAGACATTGATCTGCTCAGTATCTCATAGACTCACATTGCATATAGCCTATAAATGAAGGGTAAAAAAAATAGATGGGTTATTCTATATCACGAAAGATGCAAGTGGAAGCAGAGAGGAGTTTGTCATGTTGGAAAGTCGAGTGATGTGGAGGATGGAGATGGAAGAGGGGGGGCAAGAGAAAACAGGAAACAAGACAGTTCTATACCTTTACCGTTATCTATTGTATTTCTAATCCTGTGTTCAGTAAATGAAGACCTTTAAAATAAGTTCCTGCTGGATCCAGTAGGTACAAAACAAATGGCAGACAGGTTTTTAGTACCAGTCTAAGTTTTTGTCCTGTGCTGAATGTCTTAATCACCCATTTAAGGTGTCAGCACACTTGAATGAATGTGTCTATCTAGCATAGCTTGAAAAGCATTGCCCCAAAACCTCATATATGTTGGATTTTAGAGATCGCCATATGCACCAACTCTGCAGAGCAAATAACTGTGCTGTAAAAGATAGTTAAATCAACTAAACTGCAAACAAAAATCCTCCTTGATATTTAATTTTATAAAAAATAATACAATACGTTTAAAATTTTATCACAGCATTTTTTTACACCCTCTGCTTTTCTCTTTCGACTTTTTTACTCATGTGTCCTAATTTCAGATTCATTTGATTTGTTGGAAAATTATTTTTTACTTATCATTTCAGGCTGAAACACTAAATACAATTCAAAAACAACAATTACAGTATGTTTTTGTCTTTGGAAATTATAAGAACAATGACAATGTTGTGTCTGTCTTAATCCCATGACAACAAGCAAAGAGGGAAAATGAAATATCTAAACGTAGCAAACCAGCTGGAGTTCAGGCAAGACGCCACAATTACAATTTGCATTATTTTCTAAAGGTTTTGGGGCAATTAGCTATATAGTGGTATTTTGTGCTGCTAATCCAACACTTGACAGCTTTTTAGTGGTTCAATGACTAAGAACTGAAGGTGTTGGCATGTGAGAAGGAGGAGGATGGAGTGAAATAAAACAATCCTCTGCGGAAAATGCACAGAAGCTTAAATCCGGAGAGGTCTGCTTGCGTTAATCCCCATGGATTAAGCTTCTAAATACTTCTATTCAAGCCAATTAATTCATGCATATATCTGTCTTCGGCTCTTTTCATGTCATTTAAGATGATGGAGGGCGACTTCCTGGGAAATCAGGAGGAGAGTGGTTATACTTTAATGCATGCAGGGCCGTCTCCTTGGGACCATACAGCTGCACATCCTGATGCAAGGCGCGCACATACACATATACACACTACAACACGGAGGTGTACATTGATATTTTAATGGAGAAAGGACGGTGGGAGGATGAGGTTTGAAAGGGGCCTCTAAAAGTTGACTGACGGATTCTGACAGCTGAATACTAATCATGAGATCAACCTCTGGGTGAATCTACAGGAACTCACTGGGGCACCTGGCTAGGAAAAGAATAAAAAGGATTAATAGTGAATACAGACGGCTTAAAGAGAACAGAGAGACATCAGTGGACAAACTCTGCTTTGTGGAAGAAAAGGCTGAGAGGAAGAAAAGAGCAAAAATTCTGAATTAGAACATCAAAACCTGGAAGACAGAACAAAAAAAAGACTGATAATTGCTCCTATGCCTCTGATGATTTGCATCATAAATAAACAGTTAAGCTTTACAGCTTTTAAGTTTCCAAAAAAATATGTAACAAAAAGGTTTTTCTACCTCATAACAACCTTTTTTTTATGAAACTGTTTCTTTCATAGAGTTATGTCACAATTGAGAAGGCGTTCCAGTGACAAAACCATGGCCCCAAGTGGAGATCAGTCTGTAGTGCTCAAAAAACCTTAAGTCTCTAGTTACAATGCATGTGTGTGTGCGTGCGTGCGGCCGTTTGTGTGTGTGCAAGCTGGCAAGCAGAAACTGCTGCTCTGAGTATTAATAGGAACCCGCATCACCCAAAATGGCTCCCAGATAAATAGAGGCTCACATCAGGCCGGCATTTCTCATCATATTACAACCTCTAGACAGGGTCGTAAAGTAATCTGCTTTTCTTTAAAAAAAAAAAAAAAGGAAACCATACTGATAAAAAAAGGGGCTTCTGTTTAAAAAAGGCTCAGTTGCAAATCTTTCATGATACATAGTTCACAATAAAGAAAATGTGTCATAAGCTGCTCGTTGATATTATTGGCAATATCCACATTGAGCTTTTGAACCAATTAACACCATGTTCCACCAGTAGCTGCAGAATCAGCACCTCAGAAACCCGCATCAGAAAAAAATGAGCCGCTCTACTGATCTTCTGGCTGTACTCAGGATCTTTCTGGCACCGACTCCATGATTTATTAGCAAACATATAGAGTAAATTGCCTAGAATGTATTGTTAGAAGCTCATGTCACATCAACACAATGACATTGGTAAGCAGTTTAATTTGAATTTGTAATGGACTGTTACAAGCGCACATTTGTTTTTTTTAATGTGCTCTTCACTGACAAAGTTTGAACTTAAAGGATAAAGATCTTTGATGTGATACCAATAACAACCTGAGGTTATCCAAAAGGGGTAAACAAGTATTTGCTTAATGGCAAAATTGACTTAAAAGAATAAAAAATCCATCAGTGAGTGGAGCTGCTCCTCTTACCTGATATTCTTCCACTCAGATAACTCCTCTCAGGTGTGAACAATCCTTAGGTACTGGAATCAAATCAAAACAAAAAGAAAAGTTGTGTTTGGGAAGCTGGAGTTAGAAACAGGATGAAAGAAAGTTTTAAAAAATTGATATTTTTGTATTAACCTACAACAGAGCAGGCTTATCACAACTGACTAGCCATTTACATAAAACCAACATGAATAGAAAACATCATAATTCCATCTTTAAACAAATATCCATCCATACTCATGCTAGTGTCTTTGCTGATCTCCCTTTCTCTCTTGGTTTTGCAGTCACTCTGATCTGACATCAGTCCATCTGATTACCTAACCCAGCTCGTGCACTAACCAGTGACATGCTTTAATTATTGAGCCGCTGACCTCAATTGGCTGGCTGGAATGACCTAAAACACACTGCAGCATCCAAAAACACTGCATTAACACACAAGCACTCACATCTGACCACCACACTCTTAGTAGTTCCTGCACACTTGCATGTACTCCCTCGGGACAGTTTCTACAGTCTAAATTTATACAGTGGACAACATCAACTCTGCCTGCTACTCTTCTCAGTTCATTCATGCAAATAGAACATCAGGCATGATAAGAACCAAGAACGCAAAACATTTTTTAAATTATTTTATCGGAAAAAAAAAATTAAAAAAATCTTTTTCACAAAGCTTAAGACTTAAAAGTTGACCAACTTTAATCAAAATTCATCCATATAAAATCTCATATTTCAAACTATTATTTTTGTAGTTTTCTTATATATTTTTTTAAATACCAAAATTTGGTTTCTATAACTCCAGAAATGAGACTGTTAAAAAAGACATTCAAAAATTTGAAATATTTTGAAAATATTCAAACATAGGCATGTGATATTAAACATATATTTTAAAAATTCTACATTTACACAAATAATTAAAGTATGTAATACAAAAAAAAATCACTATGCCATTTAATAAGATGCTTGAACTTTAAAGACTGTAACATCATACCTTACTCTGACATTTTCACTTGTAACTTTAGGTTTTATTTATTAGTAGTACCAATAAAATAATTTTTTACTTAAGGTTTTATAGAAAGCACTAACTTACAAGACCATATAAGATCAAATGAAGTTCACACTGATGCTGACTGCACATTGAAGCCATTGGAAGAAATGACATGCAACTTTGGGTATGCACTATGCACTAGGTATGCCATAATTTGATAACCAAAAATATCCTGGAGAGAATGATCACTCTGATCCTCCCACAAATGATCAAACACGGTCAATGATACTGGATATATGATCCTCAAGACACGATGCCACCAGAGCATTTATAGACAACAGTGTGATGCTATCCAATTTGGAATATTAGACATTTCTAGCTGGTTCCAATTCATGTTAAATGTGGGAGTTGGGGGGTGTCACCTACACTGCCAGCAACTCTCAAGACATCAATGATGTTTGGCATTCCATTTAATAAAAATGCCCACATCTCCAGCAATAGCATTCATTTCAAGAGTGTCTTCAGAAACATGAGTGACATGTTGGCTCTCATTATTTTTTGATGAGTGAAATCCAACTGGGTTACAAAGCATGCTGTGTGGCTTGTGGCCTATGATTAGTTACAAATAGTTCATTGGGTCACACACCATTTGGCTCACGTCCGGAGACCTCACTGGGCCTGGAAGTGTATAACCTGCAAACCTAATGCAAATTTCACCTTAAGTTTTTTTTCAAATTTGTAATGTGATACTCTGAAGTTTGTAGAATTTTAGCCAGTTGTACCATTCAAAATAACTGTTATTTAGTAAATTTCCAAATTTTGATAATTAAAGGTGTGAATGGAGATTGCTACTGTGTTAAGAAAAAAGGTTGAGGTTCTTGCTGCACAAATAAATAAAGATAATTAACTTTTCCAATGAACTGGCATTCTAACTCACATGTGCATTTATGTGGGTTGGTCTGAGTAACCACAATGGGTAAATTATGTTGTTTACTTTAAAACCGGACAATTTTCGCAATCACAATTCTTTTTCATTATTAATTAAAGAACTATGTGTTGTTTAATTCAGCTCACAATGTCAATTGCAACTGGTAGCACCAGGGTTGTCACTCTTTGACAATCATGATCTTTAACAATTAAAGTTAAAGGTTTATTGCATCTGGGCATATTGAAGGTCAAATCTGGTAGCTTTTAGAACTCTCTCCTGTTATGGAAATAGATCTTAACAATATTTGCCGTCTTGCATGAGCATGTTTCTTCAGAACACAGAACCAAATAAGATCTCCTTTCTCCCTGAGCTTGGCAGGTCAATGTGCAAGCAGCAGGTTCCACACAGTTCCACACACAAATCACAGACAGCACTGCAACATGTACATCTTAAAGCATGCCCACACAGAGAACACATGTCCTACTTAGATGCATGTTACTCACATCTTCTCACAGCCCTCTTCTAAGAGTTGTGTTGCAGTTATCAAGGACACGGATCCCCTCTCTCTTCTCACTCTGGCACGCTCTCTCTGTCTCTCACTCTCATTTCTTCTTGGTCGCAGGACGCTGCAACTACAGATGCAAGTGTGTCGCTGCTTTTCCCCTCTTCTCTTCTCTCCTTCCTTTTTTCCCCCTCACACCTCTCTTCTCTTTACTCTCTTTGTTTGGAGCTGAGAGGCAGAGCTCATTCACAAAGCCTTGAGGCAGAGCATCTCTTTCTATCCCCCCCAAGTGCCAGGTTGTTCAAGAATGAGGAGGCGAGAAAGAGGAGGAACAAGTGCTGGCTGAAGTGACTGAACTGATGTGCCACTTCAAGACTCCAGCCTTCTGCAGGCATTCAGTCTCTATGGGGCCACTGAACACATTTAGCCCTTTTGTGTACAAAAAACAATAAAAAGACAAACAGCAACAAATGTGCATTCTGATAAGTCCCAAAAAAAAGTCATGCTTTTAAATTTAAAACAAGAACACAGAATCAAGAGAGGATAGGAAAAAAGCAGTTGAGTGAAGTTTCAGAAGAAATAGAGGGGAAGAAAAAAATAAAAGTAGCTTAAGTATTCCCTGAAGCATTGCTGTCTTTTTTTGAAAAATGGTCCCTGCAGGCCAGTTCCAGAAAAAGGTAACACAAACAAACAGAAAGCAAAAAACAAACATCTATTTATGGAGCAGGGAGTCCAGTGTCCTAACCACATTTGCTTGCAGCTTTTTTGACAGTGTTACCAATTCAGCAGTTTAAGAGTAACAACTATGTCTAAGAGGAAAAGGAGGGTGCAGGTAAGGGGACAGGTAAATGAATAATGTACACTTCAGAAAGAGAAAGATTTGATGACAGACACGTAGGAACTTTTTTAGAGCATCTCCGGGCCAAAATGATAACAAGTCGGCAAGTATTTTAAGTTTTTGTTACATGAAACATGGTAAATATGGTAAATATTTAAAGACATTTCCCGTGCAGCTGAAATACAGCTGAACCAATTTGTGTTATTGCTGCAAGAATGGACAATAATGTTTAAATATTTGGTCAAATATATAACGATATGAAACATTACTACCTCAGGAACAAAGAATAAACATGTTGTCAATTTACAGATGGGAGAAATACCGTATTTGCCCATTGGAAAGCATTGGTGGTTAATCAAACTTTATTACAATTTTTTCTTTTTTATCAATAAAGTAGCACAGGGACCAGGTGTGACAAATAATAAGACTGACAAAACAGGCAAAATAAGAAAACATAAAGAGCATAAAGCTTCGCTGTCTGTTTTGGTTTGGTTTGTGTTCAGAAATTAAAATATTTATATTTCAAGAAGGAAAGGTTCTCCGTTTGTTTTTTGTTTTTTTATTGTTGTTTGGAAGGGTGGTAAACGAGAACAGCAGAGTGGAAGGCCATCCACAACGAAAGGATCAAAAAACACATTTCATTATTTATACATTGTTTACTATAAACTGTTTTATTATTGTTAATCATATTTTTAAAACAGCAGTTCTTTTAGCTAAGGTGCGATTGCTAATGCTTAAAAAAAGCTTTATTGAGGACTTTTTTAATCTTTGCCAATAAAAATACTAATATTGACTCAAAAATTGAGGGGCAGCACACCCTCCTGCCCCCCATAGCTCCCTGGAAACAAGTGTGTTTCATTGGTCACTGTTAGAAGTTGACTCCATTTTTCTGTCTGTGAGGTTTTATTCATGTAAAGTTAGTGAAGTATTGTGGGTAATGAGGTGGTTCCTGCTCTTCTGTTAAAACACAAAGCTTGACCTGTTAAATCACAGCACATTTACACATTTTAAACTGTGTTAGCACAGCTCATTATGTGACTGTCATACAAAGATTTGTGGCAAAAGTAAAGGGAGAAGGATCAGAATAAAGTGGTGAATGGAATGGAGGGAGAAATGAAAAATAGAATATGAAGCTTGAGGTGAAGTAAAGAAGAATGTGAATGAATGAACAGGACAGGGAAAAGGTTGACAGGTACACAGAAAGGGGGGGGGCAAGGACATTGGTGAAGTGTGTAACTCACTCCTGTCCCCATCACCAGCGCCCAGTCCTAATTTACCCCGAACAATCAATCAGATCAGGAGGCAGACACTGATAGAGGACTACCATGCAACAGGATCCACCATATACACCGACCCGCACACACTCACACACACACCGGCACGCCAGGCACACACACACACACACACACACATAAACAAGCGTACACACAATCAGGAAAATGGAAGGCATGCATGCAACAGGATCTATTCACAGACACACAGACTTTTATGCTGACTAGAAAGAAAAAAGTTTGCAGCTCATATCTGTAGCCTCTGCACTGACTTCTACCAACTAGACTGCAGTGTGAACCAAAGTCATTGTGGCTCTTTAGGGTCACAGAGGGAGGTCAGGGCCCACGAGACGGAGCAAGCACAGAGGGAGCACGAGAGGAGAGGGTGAAGGAGGAAAGAGAGAAAGCGTGAAAAAAAGACCAACAGGAAGCAAAGGAGAGCGAGAGAAAATAAAACGATTGAAAAAAACTGAAATGGAAAAAGACAACTGTACAACTCCCTGCAGTGTTTAAGAAATGTGGATGTGCAAAAATAAAGAATAGTTACAAATTGAGTACCGGTAAGCAGATTTAGAGAAACAGGGGGATTGTTGACACAATTCCATTTTCTCCACAGAAACAAGGGATGAGTCCTGCTCAGATTTGAAAGCAAATCAATTTAGTTTTTAGTAAGTTTGTAAAATTGTTTTCTTATAAACACTTAACTGCGTCCAGAAATCTGTTCAACTTTAGTGAGAAAAAGGATGACATTTGAAGTGTGCATTACATAAGAGAAGAAAAGGTTTTAAAGGCTATTTTTGAGTTGCATATAGCAGGGTTTTCGCCAAGTCTGAACTAATTATCTTCAATAACAAGCATCGTTACTTGGTTGCTGTTTTCCAGATCAAATAAAAATTTCAAGTATTGGCTGTTGTCTCCTTTTGTCTTGAAATAAAGCAACTATAAATAGATGCAAACCACAATGAGGGATTGTTATAGTAAGCAAGCTGCCACAAGTATGGAATGGGAAAAATTGGCTTAATTTACAATCTGAAATAATGCAAACAGAATACCAGTGTCAAATCAAACAGTAAGACATATATATATACACACACACATGTATGTATGTGTGTATATATATATATATATATATATATATAGAGAGAGAGAGAGAGAGAGAGAGAGAGAGAGAGAGAGAGAGAGAGAGAGAGAGAGAGAGAGAGAGAGAGAGAGAGAGAGAGAGAGAGAGAGAGAGAGAGAGAGAGAGAGAGAGAGAGAGAGAGAGAAAATTAAGCTTAAAATTGGGATAGAGCATTTATTTTTTCAAACCATTGTGAATCAGGAGCAGACAAGAAAATGCCATTGAAAAAAACTCACAGGTGCTACAATCAGCAGGTCACAAGCTCCCTGCTCCACTTCTATCCGATGCATCCACTTGTAGAAAAATAGATCCATGTATGTCTTAGTTTTTCTAGTCTGAGATGGCATCTGGCACCAAACTGTACAGCTTGATAGCTCTAATATTGCTCACCATTTTTGTTGCACCACAACTGTTAGCTGTTTGTTACATGGCCGTGCGTTAGAAAAAGTGTAAACAGATGGATGACGGGAAGTAGGGGCAGATTTGCTCCACGCCAACATCTCACCCTAAACTCAGAAGCAAATTTCTAATGAACTCCTGCTGTTCTGCAGAAAATATGTCTTAGTAAACAACAGGTTTTTTGATTCAGCCTAAACGGTATAATCATAATTAAAAGAGCAATGGGAACGCTTTTACAAACGTTTAAGAGATGATTGGAGTGAGGCTTTACTACGCTTGTTTTTCCTTTTTCTTTTTTTTCCAATTCAGATATTTTTTTATGTTGATGTAAGATGTAAATGACCATGTTTACTTTACTACCTATTTACATTACAAGGACAGCAATTTCATGTGAGGGGAAGTGAAAGCTGTGCTGCTATGCTATCCCAACCATGATTACTATAAACTCTATTGTCTTTATCTCCTGGTGCTAAGATAATAAAGTTACCTGAGGTACATCTTCTGCAGCAACCTGAGTTATGAATCTTTAAGACATGAAATAGAGTGGATTCAATTTATGACTAATTTATTTGACTTAAGACTAATTGGAGCAATGCTTTATTTACCCGGTAAATTATCCCACAGTGGTTGTCTGTTTATGTCTGTGAGGCAGGACCAGAGAGTAAAAGAGGGGTAGATGTGTCGGGTGAGATTTAAGCCAGCACAATTTATTAGGAAAGATGACACTTTTAATTTAGGCCCTGCAAAAGAAATTAAAAAGCATCACTGTTATTAATGAAGATGGAGCCTAATGAGAGCAGGTTCATACACACATCCACCCAAACACACACCAACCACGTGTTTTTCGTAACTTTATTATTACTTTATCTCTCTTTTTTTCTGTAAAACATAGACTATATAAAAAAAAGTTGAATACTGCAAACAATTGTGGAAAAGAAATTTACATTAGCGGAGATGCTGACATGATACTATTTTTCATTTTCCCTTATGTTGTTGACACAGGGGATCACAAGTTGGAAAATTAAATGAATATTAAGTTACAAGGTTTCAACAATGCTACAGTCAATGAGCTTGTAAATTGGCCGAACAGAGAAACAGGTTGTGCCTTGTATCTGACTTTAACTTTGTTACAGGTTTGCCAATTTCTCATGCCATTAAACGTATAGCCTGTATGGGACTTCTATTGATTAACAAATGACAACTCCATCAATGTGTTGCAATGTGCATTTGAGGTCAGGGACTTACTGCTTTGTTTAAACTCCTTTGTCCCCCTCTTTTCTTTTCTTCAACTCTTTCTCTCAGTCTATCACTCACACTCATCTCTTCTTCCTATCTTCCCCAACGCTCTTCCGTTCCTTTCTCTAAATAGATATTGAAGTTTTCTATTTAAGGCAGATGCTGTTTAACTTCCATAGGGGGGGAAGTGAAAGACAGACCGAGTGCCATCCATCTCTCTATCCACCTACTGACATCTTTAAATGCTATTGACACCCACTGCCAGCATTAACATGCAAAACTGCACTGCATGTTTGATTTCATTATCTCATTGTGTGCAGGGTTTTCCCTTTTCTTGGTGGATAGATTCTGGATGCAAACGTTTGATTGGATGCAGAATTGGCAAATTTCCTGATATGTCAGAGAAATGTTATTGCTCCTTTAGGCAACACCAGTTCTATCAAGGAACTCACTTTTTTTCAAGGTAGTGGATGTAAATACGCTACTTTCTTTGTAAATTAATGCACAAAAAATTTGTTCACCAGGAAGCCTCAACATCAGCAGTGGCAGCTCAACAATAAATATCTGGCCATCTAACTGAAAGTTTAAAACTTTTTGGTATCATCAGACAGACATCTTTAAATATTAAATAATACTAAAGAAAGGCAAGAAAACAGAAAACTGGACTAATCTCTTTTAACTGCCTAAAACCTGTCAGCATAACAAAGCATTTTGGCCAGACAGATTTGTAACATACAAAAGAGATCAATAGGTAAATTTATCCACAACTTTGTTTGTGTATTTCCAAAGAATGGTCAAATAAATCTTATTTATCATTTAATTTTATTACAATTATTTTAATTGTAGTTTCTTTCAGCCAAAGGCATGCAACCGCCTCAATGTTGATTGTTTCTTTGTTTTAATTTAATAATTTCTCGTAACCATGTCTATGTCTGGCTCTCTTTACAAACTAAATATAATTTGTATCAATGTCTTTATCTTGATATGTTATAACATAATTTTGTTATGTCAAAGCAAATCTTTAACTTTGAGAGCTTTGGTCTAGATGTTTTTTATACCAGTCCTTAAGCACTATATTAAATAAGACTTTCTATTTAATTCAGTTCAAATTAAAAAGCAAATAGGAAATAAAAATGGCTCAAAACATGGCAAAAAGTGTAACTGCTGAAAAGCAGCCATTTTAATTCCAAAAGAGTTGAATAGTCAAGATTATTTTTAACTAGTTTGATAGAATTTATTTTCCAAAATCAACAAATTGCTCAATGTCTTCATTTTGATCTATATAAGAGAAATTCAGGTTACATGGAAGAATTCAAAGCCTCTCACCCGGGTATTATGTATTCTTTTGGAAAACAGTGATAAAAATTATTTAAAAAGGACAAAAACTCTCTCCAGCGTAAACAAACTCAGTAAGCGGGTTTACGTTGTTCAACTGGGGAACAAAAAAGAAAAAGAAAAATTCTGGAATATGCATTTGTGAATGCAGCATTTCTTCAACATTTCCCAAGATCAATAAAGAAAAAATGAGCTGAGGCTTAAGTTTTTAAGCTCTCTCTTTAATTATTTTTTTTCTTGAGAAGAAACATTGAAAATTTTACAACTTTATGCATTTTGTTTTTGAAATTATATAAATTGACTTCAAAATGCATGCTACAAAATGTATCGATGAAGTATATTTTTAATCTATTTTTCCTCGGTCTGCTAAAGGTATGGTCAAAACTAAAGTGTGACTTCCACCTCCCTGTAAATTTTCTTTGCCTGTGTTTCTCCAGTTGTACAAAGGCCACAGAGTGGAGTACTGTATCTTTGCTGCCACCTATTGCAGATATCAAACATGCTGTCTCCTAGCATGGGAGGCTTTGCTCCTACTTTGTTTCTAGCTCAGGCTTTGACTTTCCTAATCCTACCAGGTGGGGTTTCAAACACACTCACAGAGCTCAAGCTCTCATGTGCCTTCTGATTTTGTTTTTCAGACTTTCTGGAGTAAAAATGAAATTAATTACAATAAAATAATAATACAATTTTAAGTAATTAAAATAGGGGGAAAAAACATACATCAAAGGATTATTTATTTCTGGAACTAACAGTTATTGCATTAAAAAAGTGTGTAGGCTACCAACACTTTTTTTTCCTAATCTGAATCACTTGTAATGGGATAGAAAATGTCTCCCAGCACCAATCATCTTGGCTAAAATGAATGCTAAATAAGCCGTGTCGAGGAACATGCCAACATGTCTGTGTTTTTTGTTAACATTTTTTGTGTTTTTTGTTAAAAAAAAATGTTTTTGTGCTATTCTTTTCTGTGTTTATTGTTTACATTTTTAAGCACTGAAAAAGCAAAGAGATTCGCAGGCACTGACCTCATCTGCTCATAAAATCTACGGAATGACCTGCAATTAAAAGTTGAAAAGCCACAATGGAATGTTGTGAATAATGTAACTAGGAAGAACAAAACAGACTGGTGATATTGTGACGAACACATAAACAAAATGGATGTGTCTCTGGCACGGACACTGTGTAGCTGGTACCCGCTGTGGCTCTTGGGTGTCTCCAAATGAAGAAATTCACCTGCCCCATGACTTGTTGTGAAACACACGGACTCACAGAATCTTCAACTTTTAAAAGGATTCTTTTCATTTTTGCCATCCTCTCTGCCACGTTTACGTGTACCTCTTGCAGGACATGTAAACGAAAACTGAGACATAAAAAAACTGAGCATATACGTAAGAAATAATGTCAGAAGAGGTGTTCATTATCAGAAATTATCGGACGATGCGGAAGCTGTCCCATGCAAAGCATAGGTTCCTTACTGAGAAAGGAAAAAAGGTTCAATATCTTTCAATCGGGAAACGGTGTAATAAAACCAAATTTGTTTTTATTTTGAGAAGTACTGCCTTATGTAGAATTTAAAGGTTTAAAATAAATCATGCAGGAATTCATCCTCTTATTTGACACTTATATGTTTAAACATTATGTACGTGTTGCCTAAGTTTGCATAAATAATAATTGACTTTAATTTTCTTAGTTTTTAAAGCCACAGATCGGTCCACTTATGTGTCCTAACGTTCTGGCCTCAAATGCCCAGATATGTTTACAGATTTGGCTGGAATGGCAGCAGGTTGCTCCAGCAGCTGTGATGAAGCTAAAGCCAGAGCGGATGGGGTCAAGACATCTATAGTAGCAATGGGTTAAGCTGGATTAAAAACAGTTAAGATGAAGTTGGCAGCAGATAATCTCTAAGCACATTTGTGGTAATGATGCTTAATCGGGCAACCACACTGAGCTGCTGTGTGTGTCCACAGGACTTTTATGTGCTGTCTTTACAGAACCACAACAACTTCTGCATGTTTTCCTATATGTGGAGACTATATATATATATATATATATATATATATATATATATATATATATATATATATATATATATATATATATATATATATATGTATCTTCTTTCTCTTTCGGCTTTTCCCATCAGGGGTCGCCACAGCGAATCATCCTTTTCCACCTCACTCTATCATGGACATCTTCTACCCTAACATTAGCCAACTTCATGTCCTCTGTTAAGACATCCATGTATCTCCTCTTTGGCCGTCCTCTTGCCCTCCTGCCAGGCAGCTCCATCTCCAACATCCTTCTACCAATATATCCACTATCCCTCCTCTGAACATGTCCAAACCATCTCAGTCTGGCTTCTCTGACTTTGTCGCTAACACAGGCAACATGAGCCGTCCCTCTGATGTACTCGTTCCTTATCCTGTCTAACCTGGTCACTCCTAAGGAGAACCTCAACATCTTCATCTCTGCTACCTCCATCTCAGCCTCTTGTCTCTGTCTCACTGCTACCGTCTCTAACCCATAGAGCAGAGCTGGTCTCACCACTGTCTTGTACACCTTTCCTTTGAGTCTTGCTGGCACTCTTCTGTCACACAACACTCCTGACACTTTCCTCCACCCGCTCCAACCTGCCTGCACTCGCCTCTTCACCTCTTTTCCACACTCCCCATCACACTGAACTGTTGACCCCAAGTACTTAAACTCCTGCACCTTCTTCACCTCAGCCCCCTGTAACCTAACGCTTCTACCTTGATCCTTCTCGTTCAGACACATGTATTCTGTCTTACTACGACTGACCTTCATGCCTCTTCTTTCCAGAGCAAACCTCCACCTCTCTAGCTGTTCCTCCACCTGCTCTCTACTCTCACTGCAAATTACAATGTCATCCGCAAACATCATTGTCCAGGGAGATTCCTGTCTTACCTCGTCTGTCAGCCTGTCCATCAGCATAGCAAACAAAAAAGGACTCAAAGCTGATCCTTGGTGTAGTCCCACCTCCACCTTGAACTCCTCTGTCTGACCTACAGCACATCTCACCACCGTCATACTTCTTTCATACATGTCCTGAACTACTCTGACATACTTCTCTGCCACTCCAGACGACCTCATACAGTACCACAGCTCCTCCCTCGGCACCCTGTCATACGCCTTCTCTAAATCTACGAACACACAATGCAGCTCCTTCTGACCTTCTCTGTACTTTTCCATCAACATTCTCAAAGCAAAAATGGCATCAGTGGCAAAATATATATATATATATATATATATATATGTATGTATATATATATGTATATATATATATATATATATATATATATATATATATATATATATATATATATATACACATACACACACACACACACACACAATGTAAAACTCTGACTTCCTGCATGCCAGTCCTACACCCAGTCAACTGAGCTATCTAGGATGATAGGATGAACATCCATGAATACATCGAGCACAAGGCCCCAACCAATGAAATGTTCTCAGTGAATGTCTCTGGTAATGGAGAGCAGAGAAGGCAAGCAGAGAGATTATCATGGAGGAACAAGCCACTGGACTGTAACTAAAATGGCTGTTGTCAAAAAGTCCAGTCAATATCTTAAAAGGGCTGCTCTGCAGTACAGCACACAAGCACTCATCTACACATTGCTGAACACCAGAATGATAAAGGCCCAGAGCTACCACACCAGACCTAAGGTGTAGGCTGTGCAAAGAGGTGCCTCAAATAATCCAGCACACAACTGCAGGGTGTAAGATCCTGGCAGGGAAAGCATACATGGAGGGTCATAACCAAGTGGCTGCAATAATATACAAGAGTATGTTTGCAAAATATAAACTGGAAACCCCCAAAGGTGGGAACATCTCCAAAAGTGATAGAGGAGGAAAGAGCAGAGTTCTTTGGGACTTCCAGATACAGACCGACAGGAAGGTAATGATGAACCAACCAGACATTGTAGTGCTGGGCAATGAACAAAGGACAGCCGTTGTGGTGTATGTTGCAATATCATGTGATGGAGAACACCAGGAAGAAAGAACATGAGAATTTCAAGAAATACCAGGGACCCAGGAAATAACTAGAGATGGGATTGGAATGTGGTGAATGTGGTGCCACTGGTGGAGTCCCCGAGGCTGTAATCCCCAAAGTGGATTGGCTAAAGCAGATCCCTGGAAAAACCTCAGATATCTCAGTCCATAAAGGGGCAGTGCTTGGAACAGCTAAGATAACATGCAGAACCCCCAAGCTCAGTGGTCTCTGGCAGAACACCCACATTTTATTTGTTTAAACATTTACTCAACAATGGGAGGATCTGGCCCTTGAGATGGCACATCTCGTTTTCGAGACGAGGAACCCCTTTTAAAATGTGTCTAAAAGCAGATAATGATCTACTAAATGAAATGTCGTCGTAAGGTCCGGGAAAATAGCAACAGTACAGAAGTTGTCAAAATTTGCAAAGATATCTGTCACGGTGCCTGTCAGACTCCTCCCCCTCCAGCTCTGCTCCTCCTGATTCCCACCAGCTGACTTCACTTACCTCATCTGCACTGCTGCTTAAAAGGAGACCCAACGCCTCAGTTCAATGCCAGTTCGTTGCCCCTTATTGTGACTAAGCCTGGTCCTCAGTTTATGCTCTTTATGATCTTGCCTTGCTCTCAGCCTCAAACTAATTCTTTCCCTTTTGTCTCAGAATAACCAACACCTCACGAGTGACGTCAGCATGACCATCCCTTCTGCTGCTCTGAGAAAATTGTGTTAGTAGATTGTTAGTAGTGAGCAAACTAGATAATAGATTAAAAAACTGCTTTCTAAGACTTTAACAACACTACTGATGATTGAGATAGGCCTGTAGTGATTCATTTCATGAGTATTGCCTTCTTTGCGTAATGGAATACCTTTAGCACGCAGGTTTGGGTCAGAAACCACCCACGGCTGTTTTGAATACCCAATAAATAAATAATTACTCATCGGCATAAAAAAAAAATAATAAACAAAACTTTTTATGATTACGATGGTCTGTAATTGCCAAAGCTTCAGTCTCCTAATGCTTTTAGTACAATGACAGTTTAAGCAATATTTGTCTCTTTTTCTGTACCTCTTTTGTTCCATCCTTTTTCTTTCTCCATGTATTTTCACTGATTTGTCCATCTCCACCATAGTTGCTGTACATTTTCTTTTCTCTTTATCCACTTTTCTCCTTCATTCTCTTTTCTTAATCACAGCATGTGAGGGGATTGATAACCGTCTATTACCATATGTTCCTCTGTGATTAATGTTCTCAGGTCTTTCTCGTTGTTTCTCATTCATAGCTCATGTCATGGCCCATAAACTAATACGTAAAAGAGATCTGCATGATGATTCCTACTCTAAAAAGAGGGCAACAGAGAGAGACGCTCAGAAAGGAAGATACGGATTCTAATGCCAGAGTCTAATAAAGGCCATAAAGGGAAGCACTGTGGGAAAGTCGGAGATGAGAAGAAGGAGAAAAGAAAGAGTTGTTTGTGCTTTGCCACTGATTGAAATATTCAGTTCCATTTTGTCTGACAGAGCAGGTGTCAGCGTTGTGCCAAATCGAGTTATTAAGGGCATAAATCTGCAGCAAGAGCTGATTTGTAGCAGTCATCATGGCATATTTATTAGGTACTACCATTCTGTTATGAATCTACTGATAACAAGTGACATGCAATACATGCACTAGCCATCAGCATGAGTAAGAAGTAACAATTTATGTAATTAAATCTTTGTTCATTGTTTATTCATAAGACATGTATTAGGTGTGTCTTCTCACTCATACTTCACTTGTTAAATGTCAGCAATGTGAGCAAGGTTGCAGAATGAATGACAGCTATATAAGAGAATTATCGTCTGAATCTGCAGCTTTATGGAGCTTTATAGAGATTGTCAGGTTATTGTTTGGCTCACCTATGCAAAATGTAATAGAACTCAACATCATGGTAACACAAATGAATGTGCTGATTTGTTTTTGCACACTTGCATGTTGAGCCCAATATCAGTTGATTTGATAGAATCTAACCTTTTATGTCAACTAATTGACATAAGTGTTAAGTGCCACCTGACCATAATGGAGGGCTGTGGATGTTGGTCACCAGCGAAAAACACAGGCACCAGAAATCATACAGGTCCAAGACATACACTGGGTGGATAATCTGACAAGCCATTGAATTCTGCAAGACAGTTTAGTTGGGTTACCTGCAGGTGACCTGACATTGCCCCCATACTTCTTCCACAGGAACTCACAACATCCAGCTGGAGAGTTAGTTCAATCACCTTTAGATCTTAACTTTCAAAGCTGCTTCATTTGCTGACCACAAAACCCATACAGCTAACCTCCATTGGGTGGATCCTAATGCTCCATACATGCTCCTCATGCTGTCAGCTCTCTGTGTTATGATGTGTATTATTATCTTTGGAGCAGTCACAGCTGCCTGCAGTTTGTCAAACAGTCCTGTCTGCATTAAAGGAACTCTCTCTGAGCTCTTGGTGTCAGTTAGTCTTGAGTGATTTCCAGTCCAATAAGTTTATGCTTTCTAAGCGAGGAGTGAAAGAAGCCATCTTTGTCAAGAAGGATAAACCTTCTCTTAATAAGAATGGTGGTCTCAAGTTTATTCTTCATTCCATCCATCTATGGCAGTGTTCTGAAACCCAAACAAACCGAACCAGTTTCACCTGGGTCGTTAACAGCTGAAAGAGATGACCAGTTTGGGGAGGGAGTCACTGGCTCCCCAACCCCCAGATGAGGACAAGGGACTTATAACGACCCGAAACCATGTAGTCTAAGTTGACAACACCATCCAGTTTCAGGTCTGACTCCTCCCCAATGAGCGCATATATAACAGCTCTTTTACCAGCTAATTCAGAATTGACAAAGCCTTTTGGATAAGAGTTGAAACGTTTTCTGACTTTAAAAACTAAGTCCAGATGACAACCCCTAAACCTACTACTATGATGGAATCAACCTGGATGAATGAGAGTCTTCATAGACATGTCCCAGTTGGTTCTTTCAAAACAGTCCTGAAGCTAGTTTCCTTATTTTGGAAACCTGTTTTCTGAGGGAGGTGTATGCTGATGCTAGAAACAGGGACATGTGGGACATGTGGTCTGAAAGTCACAGGTGTGGGAGCTGTAAAGCCCTGTATCCATGTTTTATGTTGTAGACCTTGTCCAGTGTCTTAACTCCTCTTGTAGCGCACTTCACATGCTGATAGAATTTAGGGAGCACAGTTTTCAGTTTATCACAATTAAAGTCACCAGCAATAATATCTGGTGCATCAGGATGCTTGTCTTGCCAGCTGCTAATGCTGCTATTCAGGATCCCCAGAACAGAGTTAGCATTAGCATCAGGTGGAATGTACATGGCCGTTACCATAACGACATACTGTCATTTGAAACTGTCGTCTGCAGCTGTTATCATCTTAGCAAAAATGAAGGTTGATTTCATCCATATCCAAAAACAGCATTTGCTTTCCACCCAGTTTTGCCTTTTTGTTTTGGGATTTTCAGGCCCACACCTCAATCTCAATAGAAGACTTGTTGAAAACAAGAAAACCATCCGGTGGCTGGTTCATAATATCTGATTGGTCATTTAAAAACATTTGGCGTTGTGAAAAACAGAAAAACATAGTTTGGTGTTTAAATAAGTGAATCTTTTTTCCCAACAGAGCTTCTTTTCCTTCATTGGCTTCCCTGAGAGTTGAAGTGGAATCCAATCACTCAGGACAAGTGATGTAATTAAAGCTACATCTAAATTAACTCTTGGTTAGGAAATTATGTTAGCCTTTGCATAAGAGTGAAACTCAATTTAAAAAGCACACAAGAGTGACATTCATCCACATGGGATACTGAGACAAGAAAAATCTGTTCATAGACTGTCATTGTGCACTTAGCATAAAAATGTGAATGAATCAATAAAAAACAGGTTAACTGAGCATGAGAGTGTCAAGAATACATATTTTACAGTATTGTCTAGAGCACTGCTGTCTGTATTTAAACAGCAGCTTTTTTTAAACAGAGTTTTTCTAACAGTTAAGATCAGTCCATATATGAGAGAATTTTTTGACAATTAGTAAGAATATGGATGCAGTAAGAAGCTGAATAAACAAACAAGTGGCATTTATATTTACATTGCTGTTGTCTTAATTGGTAAAAATTTCATCTCATCCGATCTATTTTATGTTCTGATTTTTTTTAAACAAACTCTCAAAAGTATTGCTTTAATTTTGATGCTGGGCAAATAATAAATATAGATGTATGGAAAAACTAACAATAATATGCAAAAAAACAAAAAAAAAAAACTGGGAAACAAATTATTTTGTGATAAAAATCATGCAAATTAAGGTACAATCTTTGAGTATTCAAATAGCCTGTGTTTTTCTTTAAACATAGAGTATAAATGACCTTTTTTTAGTTAAGTTAAAGAAAATAAAGATAATAAATGTAATAGTCAAATTTATTTAACTGTTAAATAAATAAAAATATGATTATACATTCATACAAGATTAAAAAAAAAGAGCAAATGTCATTTTGCTCAGTAAATGTTGGAGGGATGGTTTTGCCAAAGATAAGAACTTTAGAGTGTGACTAAACTTAAGTGTAGCAACTAAAAAGTACAAGATTTGAGTTTTACTGCAACTAATAGTGTTTACATTACATCTCTTTTGTAACTGTTTTTTAATTTTTTATCATTGAAGGCTATGCTCAATCATGTGATTGATAGATGACTTGACATTTGAAGTATATGAGATCATTGTATGAGTTCAATGGTCAGATAATATCTGCTCATGGTGTTGTTGTCGTAGCCAAGTCATAAATAAAATTACTGAAACTTTAAAGCAATAGACTAAAAAAACAAAAGGAACAATAAAAAAATAATGAATACATTTTAAAATCAAATCAAATTAAAGTGCTTAAAATCAGCTTTTGATTAACTGTGTGCATCTAACCCTAGCTAAAAAAAAAACAGATTTTGAAATAAATCTTAAGGTTTTGATTTTTGTTACCACTTGGTTTTTTAAAATAAAAAAAATACATTATGTTTGACTTGGCTATGCTAAAAAGCAGTAAAAGCGGAGGATTTGTTTTATTTGTATGTATAAGCACAGGTAAAAGCTACCCGCATGGCGTTTCCGCCTGACGCACCTCCGATGGTGCCAGTGGGGCAGCTGCAGGGTCATCAGCCGGGAGCCACCCTTCATTGATGTTTCGCTCCATTAATCCCGGAACATCTCACGGTGGTGGGGCAACGGCAGAGACATCTCCCTGCCGCCCCCCGCAGCTGCCCTTAGGACCCATCCTTTCCCCGCGAACTGTCCTTCCTCCTCAACCATAGCCAGAAACTGGCTTTTTCCACCTCTTCCGCCAAGTCCTTGGATGCCTTCTTCAATTTCGACCCAGTCACTCCCATCTTCCTAAGGAGGAGCTGGGTGGATGTTCCAACAAAGCCCCTGCAGCCAACCTCCACCGGGCAGATGATGGTTGACCACCCAGCATCTCGGCACTCAGCTACCAGCTCCGTGTATTTTTCCTTCTTCCTTTCATATGCAGCATCCATTCCTCCCTGCCAAGGGATTGTGAGCTCTGCCAGGATTACTGCTTTGGCTGCCGAGGACCACAGGATGATGTCTGGTTGCAGAGAGGTGGTAGTTTTTTCTGGTGGGAACTTGAGCTGACGGTCGAGGTCCACCCTTAAGTTCTAGTCACATCCTGGTGTTAGCAGTGATGGTGTCCCTCTCTGGTTGGTGTTCTGTGCTCCAGCCCCTTCTCCAACAAAGTGAATCAAAGACGGTGTCTTCGTGCTATGATCATTAGCTGCCTCCATCCTCCGTACTTCCAGGACCTCTGCCGGTTTCCTCAAGATATGGTCATGGCGCCATCTGTACCTACCCTGGGCCAGAGCTTCTTTGCAACCGGACAGGATGTGTTGTAACGTAGGGCTTGGAGTCTTGCAGAGATGGCAGTTTTCCTCTGAGCCAAACCATAGGCTCAGATTGCTGGGGCTGGGTAGGGTGTCATAGGTGGCCCGGATGAGGAAGCTCAGCCTTGCTTGAGGCATCTTCCATATCACTGTTTTAATCCTGCTAGACCTGAGTGTTGCCTTTGATACTGTTGATCATGGGATCCTTTTGCACAGACTCCAAGACTGGGTTGGCATCTCTGGATCTGCCCTAAGTTGGCTCAAGTCTTATCTGGAAGACAGGAAATATTTTGTTGAAATTGGGAGCTGTGTCTCAGACTACATGGCCTTGACTTGTGGTGTGCCCCAGGGATCGATCCTGGGACCCCTTCTGTTCAACCTCTACATGCTGCCACTAGGGCAGTTAATACGCAGTAATAACATATCTTATCACAACTATGCAGATGATACTCAGATCTTTGTGTCACTGACAACAGGTGAATATGGGCCGGTGGATTCACTCAGCCACTGCCTCCAACAGATCAGTGCGTGGATGCAGAACAACTTTCTCCAGCTAAACTCAAACAAGACCGAAGTTATTATTTTTGGCCCACAGAAACAAAGAGAAAGTGTCAGCAGCTACCTTCATTCTCTGTCTCTTAAACCCTCAAATCAAGTCAGAAATCTAGGGGTAATCATGGACTCTGACCTGAACTTTAACAGCCATATCAAGTCAGTAACATCAGCGGCATTTTATCATCTGAAAAACATTGCCAAAATCAAAAACATAGTGTCAAAGCCAGACCTGGAGATACTTATTCATGCATTTGTCTCCAGTAGGTTAGACTACTGTAACGGCCTGCTCACCGGCCTCTCCAAACGAGCTGTAAAACAGCTTCAGTACATCCAGAATGCTGCTGCTCGAGTCCTGACCAGAACCAGGAAGTATGATCACATTAGTCCTGTTCTCAGGTCTCTGCACTGGCTCCCTGTACCTCAAAGAATAGACTTCAAAGCAGCTCTGCTTGTGTACAAGTCTCTCCATGGCCGAGCACCAAAGTACATCTCTGACATGTTGGTGCCATATGAACCATCTCATACTCTGAGGACATCAGGGGCCGGCCTCCTGTTGATTCCTAGAGTCAGAACTAAACAAGGGGAATCAGCGTTTCAATATTCTGCAGCTAAAATCTGGAACAGCCTCCCTGAAGTCGTAAGACAGGCCTCTTCTGTGTTCATGTTCAAATCTAGACTTAAAACATTTCTGTTTAGCCGTGTATATGACTGAAAGGTCCTATCTGCACTTTTCTTTCCTTTCCTTCCTTTATTTTTAAATCAATTTTCAATTTTTTTTTTCTTTTCTTTTAAAGTAAATTTTTCATTGATTATTTCTATGATGTATTGTGATTTTAATGCATTTTTCTGTTTTGTGAAGCACCTTGAATTACTTTGTGTACGAATTGTGCTATACAAATAAACTTGCCTTGCCTTGCCTTGCCATATGTCAGACCACCATATGGTCCTATTGACCACACCTTCCAGGAGCGAGGAAAACCAGTTCATTCTGGCCCATCCAAGGAGATCTTCAAACCTCTTCAGGAACCTGGTAGTATATGGGGCTGTTCTCAGCAGGTTTGTTACATCATCCATGTAACTCCGCAAGGCTGGTAGTCGCTGGCCTGACTGTGACTTTATCCCTCGCCCCATTTGCCTACCACCAATCAGAATGACCTTGAAGGCTGCCATGAAGATGATGGGAGAGATTGAGCAGCCCATTGCGATGCCTTTCTCAAGATGGTGCCAGCTGGTGGTAGCTTCCTGTGTGGTCTAACATACTTGGAAACTGCTGAAATAGTTGCATACTAGCCTCTGGATACAAATTGGGATGTAGAAGAATTCTAGTGCAATGGTAATGAGCTGATGAGGAACTGAACCATAGGCGTTTTCCAGATCCAACCAGACAACATGCAGGTCGAACTTCTCGCGCTTGGCTGCTTGAATCTGGTTCCAAATCATAGTTGTGTGTTCCATGCAACCTGAGAATCCTGTGATGCCTGCTTTTTGGCAGCTGGTGTCAATGTAATTGTTTTCTAGAAAATAGTTAGTCATTCTCTTTGCCACACAGAGAAAAAGATCTTCCCTTCCACATTGAGAAGGGCAATTCCTCTGAACTGATTGATGTTGCGGGAATCTTGTTCTTTTGGGATGAAGGTAGATATTGCTTCACCACCGGCGGGCAGTTCTTGTATACCATGTAAGGCACACTGTTCGGGCCTGGTGCTGAAGCAGATCTTGCCTTGTCTACCACCTGCCTAATTTCCGCCCACCTTGGCGGCTTTGTGTCGAACTTAAGCTTAGGCTCAGCAGGACGGGGCACATAATCTGGTAAACCAAAAGGAGTATTCCTCTCTTGGTCGCTTAGTTGACTTTTTATGTGCTCTTCAAGCTCCTGTACTGTTGCATTCAGCCTTCCACTCTTTTTCTCCTCAAGGAGGGTCTTGGCAAACTTGAACGGGTCATGGAAGAATTTTGTCCTCTCTTTCTCTTTCCTGCTTCTTCTTCTTCGGATCCGCTCTGGCCTTCTTAAGGTTGCAAGCCTATCTCTGACTTGTACCCAAAGTGCCTTTAGCCCTTCTTTCTCATCATCAGCAGCCTTCCTTCAGGCCTTTCTGAGGGACCTCCTCTGTTCGATGAGATTGGGTATTTCTTTCTCTCGTCTCCCTGGCTCGCTGGGCGTGTTCTTCCTTTGCACAATTTCTCCAAATCTTTCCTTGCCTTCTTCGTAAATGATGTTGCCGAAGAGATTCAGTTTGGAGGTCGTGCTGCCTTGCAAAGACTTTCCTAAGATGGCATGCAGATCGTGGTAGAAACTTCTCCATCCCTCTTTGTCACTGGCTTTAGGCCACTTGAGGTTGGACAAGAATGAATTGGACATTCCTTTGGTTGTCGAATAGGCTTCTCCATCTTTGTCCGTGTCGAAATTTCTCTGTTAGGGGTCTCCTCCTGCTGTTCGCTGTGTGCCTGACGTTCGTAGTGCTCCTGCTGCCGGGAAAGACACTCTTCCTCCCTTCCACCATCTGCAATATTGAAAACAGCAGCACTGTGGTGCTCAACCGGGCTCTGTCTCCTGCTTGTCTGATCTGCTGGCGCAGTGCAAGATTGCTTCCGCACTTTGTCTTCCCCTGATGGATACGCAGACCCCTATAAGTATTATTTGGGATGTTATGGCAGTTGAAGAGAAAATAAAGAAAAAATAAAAACATTTTTTTCTTTTTCTTTCAAAGCCTATTACCTTTACAAATCCAAAGACAGCATACAAATGTGAGTGTGGGTGTTAGAGTTTATCAATGTGCCACAAAAGCCTTTTAGATTTTTATTATTTTATAATAATCAAAGAAAATAGGAAATTTTGTCATATGAATGCTAGATACCATTAAAATTAAAATGTTTTTCCTTTCTTGAATCCAGGGATCACAGCTGTTCAGTCTAAACAGGGTGGATGTTACAAAAATGTGAAAGTAAACATGGAGATTAAAAAAAAAAAACTTCCAGTCCAAGCAAACCTGTCACCTTTTCTGCTTTTCTTTGGATGGTGTGCAGTGTTTGAAGCCTTATCGAGTCCTCTGCTGTTTCATGTATGCCTGATGAAACCTTTTTATGTTTGACCAAAGGTAGTTTTTCAATAATTACTATGGCACCAAGCTGCGAACGCAAATTACTTCAAATACAGTAGCAAAAAGAGTACGGCACACAAGCAGATCAACACCAACAGATCCAGGTAAAACAAAAACACACAGCTATGTTCACCAGTCTTTGTTTTAGAATCATACATGTGTATGAACATGGAAAATGAAATAGACACACTCCTTTTTTTGTTACAATTCATGTTTTAAACTCTCAGTTTTATAATCAGAATCATCCATGCCATATGGCTCATGTTGTTATATTGTAGAATTTTACATTCTGTCTAATTTTCACACAAACTCAAATCCTTTTCAAAAGGCCTGGATTGTCTCCCAATCAAGTTTAAAGGACGCCATAAAAATATTTATATATTGCAACAAGGCATTCAGATTTTGAAGACGAAAACATGTTTTTAAGACCATCATTGATTTTGGAAATACTTAATTTAATGGTATAAAAGCAACTGTTTAGTATGAGTATTTTTAGATTTGTGTTACAAATGCATTTTTTTTTGTTTAACTTAGTTGTTTGCCTTTATTTGCTGTTTGACGATATATTTTTTTTTTTTATAAACATGCCCTTGTTGCATTTAGCTATTGTTGCATTGCATGTGTTTTTGTAATTCAGAGGGAAAATATTCTACAAGAAAACACAAATGCTCTATTTGTGCTTTTATATAATTTTTTTAGAAGCTAAACATTTGGTAAATTGAAAATTTGGTTTTGAAGAGATGTTGTATTTTGATTAATCTAAATTACTGTGAATTCTCTAAAAACATTGTTTTTCAAACAGTAGTTTTTTCTTTTTTTTTAATCAGACAAAACCCTTGAGGGACTTTAAAATAAAAATAGAATATTGCAGAATTTTTTTTTAAATAAATACTAACTTAGTGGAGAACCTGGCTCAAAAAGCTCTGATTTCTCAAAAATGTTGTGCAAAGTGAGAGCAATGTTGACAAAGCTTTCTTTGTTGGTCAGAATAGGAAACTTTTTGGCAGCATTCACCCAAAAACTGTTTAAAGACAGTTAAGGAAAATTTAGGAAACTGAGTTCCTCTTGCTTCTAATCATGTCCTTGCCCCTGAGCGCTGGGCCCCGCCAAACTTCCAACATGGCCGAGCCTGGTCGGGCCATATTTATAACACCCCTTGTGGGCCCTCTTTTTTCCCCGGGGTTCCGCCCTCCTGGGCGGGGGCGGCGGGCCCCTGCCTTGCTCCTCCCTGGACCAACCGTGGGCCGGGCGGATGGCTGCCTGGAGTGCGGAGCGGGTCTCCCTTGTGGGGTCCTGGCTCGTACCTGGGGTAGGGGCGGGGGGATGCCCGGAACTCCTGGGTGGTGGTGGGGTGCTCGTCTGGGGCTGTGGGCGTCCTTCTCCGGTGGGGCCCTGCGTTGGGCGCTCCCGGCGCGGCGGGGGGGCTGCTCTCCTGGTTGGGCTGGGGCGGCGCTCTCTTTCCCTCTGCGCCTCCCTGCTCTCTGGCTCTGGGGGCCTCGCAGCGGTCCTGCTGGCCCTGGCCTGGGTGGCGGGCTTGGTCGCCCGGGCGGCGGTTGTTCCCTGCCGGCTCCCGTGTGGCGTTGGGGGGATTTCGGCTGCCGCTGCTGCTGCGGTGGGGGTCTTGGGGTGGGGATGGCTGGGCACTCTCCCTCCTTCTTGTCACGTTCCACCATCCATTTTAGAAGAACATAAACACTCACCTGAGCACAGGTGTTAGCTCACCTTTGCACTAACAGTTTGCATGATTGAATGACTGAAATATTTCACACTAGTTGGTTTTAAGGCATAAGTATGCGTGTGAACACTATCTGTTTTGTGTACATGTCGACAGGTGGACATTTTTGCAGCTAGCAGGTGTGTTTATAACATTTGAGTGTGTGTGTGGATAGGCCCCGCCCTTTTTGTACTACATTTGAACCTTACCATAATGATTAACAACCAGTAAACTTGTTGCTTTATGCTGCTTCATGGTCTTACCCCCCTTCCCCTCCTATTATCACCCTCCTACCCCCCCCTCTCTCTAACGTCCCTCTCTCTTCTTCCCCTCTTTCCTTTTCCGTCCGGTCCAACACCAAAGATTTTCAAACATGATTGAAATTAATAAAGTTTGGCCTCAATTACAAAAGGAGTTTATTCAGACATACCTTTGGTTTGTCTAAAGATTAATAACCCCTCTTGTTAAAGTAAAATATGTCCAACACAAGAGGCCCTCAGCTCTCATCTGTCTGCCTAGCTGTTGGACAGGACAAATTAAAAAAAAAAAAAAAAAAAAAAAAAAAAAAAGAATCCCACAGATCTTTTTTGCATCTTCTTGTTTTGTGCATGTTTATCTTTTCAAAGCACTAAGACAGATTGGATAGCATTTATACAAAAGCATAATGTTACGTTAAGGTTGGACGTTACTGACTTTGACTTGGCTATTTTAATTATAAGTATGTACTTTGTGGGCTATCCATCTGATGCATGAAAGCAACATTGTACAGGTACAGTGGTACCTCGCTGCATTGCAATTCCCCTTTTGCGGCCTCACTGTTTTGCAGAAAGTTTCCGTGCAAGTTTGCATGCCCTTTTTTCCCCACAGTGCAGAATAGAAACAATTCACATGATTAAATTTATTTCAAACGTTTCTTTTAGACCCTATGTTTTTGAAAAAGACTAAATGTTCTCAATAGACTAACTTATTTATTTTTTCTGTGTTCTGCATCCTCATTTGCTGTAGACCTTGTCAATCACTTTCCTGTGTGTTGCTTTTCCTGTACAGAATGCGTTTGGTTTGCAAAAAGCTACCAATATTTCCCAAAGCAAGTATATCTTTGTTTTCATTCTATAATACTGGACTTATTTTTCTATTAAGGTTTGAACTTTGAGACTTTAAACAAGAGAGAAAAATATGAAAATGTTCAGTCTGCCTGAGAATAATATATAAAGTTTAAAGTGAAGACGTTTAGAACCTTAAAACATCTACAATCTTACTTTGCAGATTTCACCTATTGCAGCCTATTTTAGAATGACAAACAAGGGAACACTGTGCAGCAAACTGGCACAGTTTTGGGGTCTAATTTCAAGATGTGAAAATAGAGAAACATACTGGTTGCCATACTTATTCTGCCAGCTAACATATAAAGGGATAAAGTGGATAGTTTCCAATCACCATCTTTGGCAGCAACACTGCTTTATGGTTACTGGGGACTGACCAGCTCTGATCAGGATAATGGTTGGGCAATATTAGTCTTTGTCTAGAGGCTTTGTTTCCTGTCTCTTTTATTTCATCTCATCATTCTAAGAGTAAATCTATCTTCTTTACTCCATCCAGGTTGTTTCTTCCCTTGGGTTCCGTTTCTCAGACTTTGTGCCGTTTCCTCCCACCAATCATTGCTGTGTTGCCAGTGCAGTTAAGGTGATGGCTTGACAGACAGTGCTGTTGGGTGGCGCCTGTTTGCGTTTTGTTTTATAGCTTCAGTATTGTGAGGAAGACATTAAGCATCTGTGAGCGTCATTAGTCGTCCAGTAGACTCGCTATGTTATGAGATAGAGATAAATGACTTGAAAGAAATCCAAATGTTCACACTCTCGCCGTCCGTGCTCACTTTGTTCTCTTGCACTCTCCAGTTACATCTGGTTTCTTGTTTACTGAACACAAATCAGCTTTAGAGCCAAGTAACTGTCTCATTGGATCTTCAGCTGTTACTTTATTGCACTGTTGCACTTTATTGCACAAAATAAAATTAACTAATTTGAGGAACACTTTTTCCATAACTTTGGAACTTTCTAAAATATATATCTTTCAAAGCACCTGCTTAGACACGTGTACGATTCATAGTCACGACCAAAAAGTGGAGTGGAGACTCACGCCACAGATTTTCAGACGTTCAACCAGAAAATAAAAACTTGAAGGACTTCAGACTTAAAAAAACTTGTTGCTCAACTCAGATGATGTCCAACGACATTTATAGACCTGGTCTTTTCGACAAATAAATACCCCAAGTAAAGATGTAAAGCTCCCTTCCTGGTAATGACACACACTTTGCATTTTTGCAAAATACAACACAGCACTGTAATAGACCAGCCCCCCAGTATTGTGAGCAATTTTAAGAGGTGGTGACTCAGCAGAGCATTCTCCACCACAAAAGCTTCTCTCACACAGCTTATACACTGTGTCAACTTGTTCTGTCGGATACCCCACAGAAACCCACAGACCACAACCAGTAGGATTAAGAGTGGTTTCTGCTCAACAGATGTTTCTATGTCAACCCAAACAGCAAGGGCACGTGGGCCCCGTATGGTTTAAAAAATGGGCAAAATGGGCAAAAAATGTGGGCCTCTGAGGGGTTTGTGCACGGTTTCCGTGGTGGCCCCACCTGTGGGCACTCAGTGGACAGCGTAGCTCAATAGCTGCCCAGGGTTCGGCAGAAAAAGCGAGCGGCTGCACCTAGGCGCCCCCTCTGACAGCCTACTGAGCGCCCACTTAAGCCAATGTGGGGAAACACAGCTGGGGCCACCATGGAAACTGCGGACAAACCCATTCAGGGGCCACATTTTCTGCCAACTTTTAAACCATATGGGGCCATTTTGGCCTTGCTGGGTTGGGAATTTGATCCACATCTACTTCCAACCCCTCCCTGTCAAAACTCCAGTTTACACTGGTAACCCTATAACACCTAAAATGTTGCCGGCGACACCTAGAACACACATGACCTTTGATATAGTGTAAATCTTTCACATGATCACCACGAATCACCAAAATGCAACACATTATTAACGTAAAGTCTTTCATTACAGTGTAAGGCTGCCTTTCTCTGCTACAGAATCAGGTGATTATAATGATTCCGTTAACACTTCACTACCCTAAAGTGTTTCATATCAACGCAAAGCTGTTTTTCTCCACTTCAGAATCCCCTGGAATTATGTTGATTGCGTCAACGAGTTACGGTAGTCAAAAGAATGTCAACACTAGAGCTAAAACTCCGGTATAAAAGGGTGAAATTCACACAGTACTGAAAAAAAAATAATTTATTCTACATAGTCACATTTGAATTCTCTGCTGTGTGTATTTTGTATATACATATTGAATTTTAAACCATTGCACTACACCTACATACATTAACCCTGCACTAGAATTCAATTCATTCTTGTCCTTATGTCCATCCTATACCGGTACATATGCAAATCATTTGCACCTCCAACAAATGAAATTCTGGTTGAATACTAACTTGATTTTATTGTCTGTACTGAATAAAAAAAAGGTTGAATACAAATTGTTCTCATCTAAAAATCCAATGTGTTGTTTGGTTTAAAATCTGTCATTTCACAAAGAAGCAATGAACTGTTACTTGTCACACTCTGAAACATGACAATAGAGAAACAGATGTAGAACGAAGAGGCAGTGTGGGGCCATGTTACTGAGTTTAGGTCTCTGCACGTGTGTGCCTAATACTGTCTGTAACAGAAGGCTCTGTTGGGACATCATGGTCAGTCAGACTTATTCAACATCACAAATAAAAATCAATAAACAATCTGAAGTTTACAAACTAAATTCATTTTTTAACTGTTTTTAAAGGGGTATATAACACGGCTAGGTCTACCGTAGCCCAGACAGGCCCTTTCTTGGTGAGAAATTAGATAACGCCCGTCAAGATGATGATAAAATACAGAGACTGCAAAGAGCAGATATGAGAATCTAGGGGTAAAAGGGACGATCTCTGGAAGCACAGAAATAACACTGTAAACACTGTAAAAAATAATATTTTTATTTCCAGATTGAAAATTGTTTGAAGGATTTGGTGGTATCTCACTGGGTTGTGCAACATGTGCATATTGGTTAGTAAGGGATTTTAATCCCAGAACAAATAGGTGTCATGTCTTTGGGCACATCATCTAACAAGACTTGGGCCAAACATTTGTAGTGTTTTGGATAGAAACATCAGCTGATGGTATCTGCTGCTAAAAACTAGAGGTAGGACAAGGACTCAAAGAAGCTGATGTTGAGCAATTACCCATTTTAAATTAGTTTAAATGTGATTTGTTGTAGAACAAAAACAAGATTTAAGACTGCTGCCCCCCGTGACCCCAGCTCTGTAAGCGCTAGAACAGAGATGGATGGTTAATGAATGAATTGATTGTTTGATTTTAAGAATTCAACCTCGAGTAATTTGTATTACAGTCCTGTAACTTGTTCACATCTGTGTTTGTTTAGCATCACAGGTGTGTTTGTCAGTCAGTTGACACTTGAGTTTACATCACAAGTGTACAGACTAGCTTGAATATTATTACTTGTTTTATCTTGTTTGTTTTGTCTGAATTCCTGAACTTTTTATTTTGTGCTGGTATTTGTGCCCTTCCTTGTTTGTTTTCAACTCAGGTATTTCCAATTTAAAATATTTTTCATCCCATGAACTCTGGCAAAAATGTTAGGGGTTGTAACACTGAGCAATTCACTCTCAATATTGAAACCAATGCATAATGGTGTGCTGGTCAAGTAGTTTTCTTACAAACTTACAGACAAGCATTGTGTATAGCTACAAGTGTAAATTCATGTGCAGTTTTTAGTCTTGTCAAAAACTGTATTAAACATGTGAAATTATTGTTTTACTATTTTTTTTGCCTCAAACATTGACTTTTACTGCTGACTAATCTAATAATGGATTTTTGTCATTTTTAATTTAACACCAACCTATTCCTCTTTTTTCCTTTAATATTTTATCTTAAATGATGCACGTTAATGGAAAAAAAGAAATACCTTTTTAATCTACACGGATGTTTCTGCCTTTGTTCATAATTACAGGCAAATGTGCGAAATATATAGGCCAATGTTTTGGTGGCCAAGTATTGCACACATCTTACATTCACACACATGCAGTTACACCCTCAAGCATGTGTATAGTTGTGAGTTCATTTACGTGGGTCCACTTGTGTTTGGGAAGGGCATCTTTGCCAAAAGCATTAATTAGAGGTCACTTCAGTTTTGGTCAAATGTATTTCTGCCCCCCCCCCCCCCCCCCCCCACACACACACACACACACACATACACAAACAGACTCCATAGTTAGGTTACATTGTGTGTTTGTGGATGTATGTGTGTGTTAAGTGGTGCCTTTAAGCTCATACCAGGCAAAAAAGGAGGTGAGGGCTTGTGGGACTTGGGGCCAGACCAGGCAGACAGTCAACCCAGCGAGGAGGGCTCCATCAGGGAATGAAGCTTCTGGCTAGCTGCTGTTTCTGGCCTGCATCTATGAAACTGTGTTTGCAGGCCCCAGAGGTTGCAGGGCCCAAATACATCTGTAAGGCTACTGTCACTTCAAATAAAAGCAGCTGTTTTTTCTTATGATGACCAGTTTATCTCTGCCACTGTGCTCCTTTGCCACTGCTGATTCTTCTGTTCTAATGCATGTAAGTTAAACCAAAAGACTAAAGTCTCACAGTGTCTCCTTAAAAAAATATCTGAAACATCTTATTTTGAATGCATGAAACACTAACAAGAAAAGAAAAAGTACCAGGACTGCAAAGAATATAATAAACTACAGACTGAGGCTAAGGAAAAGTCATCTATTTAGGCACTTTCAACAGTTAATTTAAAAAGAAAAAATATTTAATAGTTTTTTTCGTTGATTGTGATAGATGGAGCAAAAGTCTCTAAGATTCTGAAAGTTTCTCCACTGCAAAAAGTGAGATCTGGTTCATCATGGATACACTTACTCGATTGCTCGGGGGCCAAAATCCAAAACACGCTGAAGGTCGTGTGCCAAAACAGATAAACATTTGTTCAAAGTTTATCCAAAACTAAGCTTTTAAATCTTACCTCTTTAAAACATAAATATGAATAAAAATAGACTGAAAATATTATTCTGGAATAAATTGATTTAAACCTTAAATGACTTATATTTTTCTCTCCATAAAAATATATCCTGTCATAATTATATAAGTCAGAACTAAAGTAAATGTTAAAAGAAAAAAAAACATTAACATTTCTTTACTCATTTTATATGTCATTTTATACGAAATGTCAACATCAACTTTAAATATGCCAAAATATTTTGCTCTCCATAAAAACATGTCCTGTCAAAATTACAGAAATTCAAAAAAGGAATATGCTTCATAACAAAACAAACAAAAACTGGAAATATGAATGACATTTGTGCTTTTAGCAATAAATCAAATTCTGTTTTCTTTTCTTTTGTGTCATTTTATCAGAGCTGCACGCCTGGCATCAGTTTTTGTCAACAAGTTGGTTTGTGTTTGTGAGGTCCTGTGTTGTAGAGATTCTCAGGATGGACTGCAGGTGCTCATCAGTGAAACGACTCCTGTGTGCTGTTTTGTTAGTTTTCATCACTGAGAAGAGCTTTTCACACAGAAATGTGCGACCAAACATACAAAAGGGTGGAGCATTTCTGCAGGAATGGAGTGAATAAACCGTGCAGCCCTGAAGTGTCGTACATTGCCTTCAGTGTCCCAAAACACTGCAGCTCAATCAGCTCCATCTGAATCTGCACAGGTGCAGTTTCCACATCGAGGGCAAGCGGGTCACCAAGCAACTCAAAATTCATTATATGTTATCTTAAAAGTTACCAAAGCGCCGTGCAAACTCAGTGTGCTCAGCTCTCCAGCTTCCCATTTGGTGTTTGTCTCATTGCACCGTCTTAGATTATATTGTTTGATCACAGTGACATTTGCTCCACAAATGAGACACGCGGGTTTACCAGTAACGTCAATAAACATTTATTCTGCCTCCAATCATTTTTTAAAGGCTCTGTTTTCAGAATCAACTTTTTTTCTTCGCAATCTAGTGTTCACCAGGGCAGCTGAAGCGCTGCATTATGGGATCTGTAATTGAAATGTTACCTGTTACCGTGTGTTACCAGTGCTACATTTTGCCAGGCCATTAATAACAATAATATAACATGGTGCAGAGTGGCAATAGCTCATTAGAAACTCATCTCTGAGTTGTGGGTGGGGCCAATGGGGTGGAGTAAGCCCGCCCCACCTGTTTACACGCTCTCTAGCTTACAGACCCTTACACACCAACCTAATATTAGTGGTGCAACAAAATGGCTTGCAAAATTGGAGACAGTTTTGGGCCAGATTCCAGTTCAGACGAGAAAAACGAAGACATTAAAATATCTATTTGTCTGCAGGTGGATGCATCAAAATGGAGCAAAGCAGGGAAACTTTTGGCCCGCCTATTTCAGTTTCTACATCACAACGAAGACCTGTTTTAAATGAGAATTTTTCCCATCTGCTCCTGATAATGTTTTGGATAAAGAAATACTCAAACAAAGTTTTAATCTGACTTTTCTTTATGTGTTCTACATTATCAGAAAAATGCTAAGAACATGTTTAAAAACAAAAACAAACATGATTTTCATTGGATAAAGTCTTTAAATTGGCCAAAAAAATGAAGGACTATAGGAAGGAAATTGTATTTTGAACAATACAGAGGGAAACCTTTTTTTACTACATTTTATTCTGAAATGACTAGACACCCAAATAGTAGTAAAACAACAAAACTAATGTTTCTATTAATATGTATTTTTGTTAAGGTATGAGCTGCGGTAGAATTGCACCAGTTTGAGCTTTTCACAATCAAGTGATAGTTATTATGTCTGACTTCTTTAAATGTTTTCATTGTTGATATACACTGTCATCTTTTCTTTATTAAAAAAAACTAGCAAGTGTATAGTGTGCGCACATGAGCGTGTTGGGGGACTATCTGTTTGCTTGCTTGACAGATGAGGTTGTAAAAAGATGTAATGACATACTCCAGTGGTCCAGAGAAGGACATAAGCAGTCTCATCGAAAACAGTAAAATTATGTACTTCGTTGTTTCATTATTTTGTTGCTGAATATAAATTTTAAGAATTACACTGTTTTTTTTGTATGTCTTTAGAATAATCTATTAGTAATTTTCTATATCTGTTTGCTTGATGTGTTAATTACCAGGTATGTTTTATTTCCCTGACCTTGGTGTGCTGTTCTACACATGGATAGCTATAATTTTGTTGTTTATGTGCCAACTTATTTTTTGTCACCTACTTTTACACAGCAGCTTCCATGATCTGCATGATTGTGTGCGACAGCAGTGAAGTGAGACGTTAAATTGCTGCATTATGTCAGCACCCATCGTACAAATACACACCTGCTCTCCTTATCACTCTACATAAGACATGGACAAGGGGGAGTGAGTAGGGTGAGATGGGAGTGTGTGTGTTTGTGTGTGTGTGTGTGGGGGGGGGGGGGGCTCATAGGAACATTCCCAGTGTGAAAAGACCTAGATCAATTTCATTTCAAATGCTTAGTGTCGTTTTATATTTGTCATCCCCCTCTATCCCCATCCTCTCTAACCTATACTTGGTTAATTCAGATGCATAAAAACACATGAACATATATATGTGCTCAAATACATGTTATTGGTACAAACAGTGAACAAGCAAGTTCATGTCAGATGCACTACGATACATCAAGCCTCTACCATCACAATCACACATCTAAGCCCTCAGCATGGCCCACACTCCTGCAGAGAATGTTTGGGCTTTTCTGCTGTTATGGGGTGTCCCCACTGATGTGGGTTTGAGTGTCTTTGTGTCGTTTTTGTTTCCTGGTGAGTGACTGAATAGAAACGGAGGGAGGCCATTTGATTGGGCTGTCACTAATCCCTTAACAACCCAACTGACCATGATTGGCCGTGACCAAACAGAAGGAGATGGATCTGCAGGTGGTGGGAAGAATGACTGTTTACAGATATAAATAATCAAAAGGTCTGATTTATGCCTTTATAGGCTAACATTTTGATCATTTCCATGTCGGTACAGACATAAAACCAACACAAACAATAATTTGTTCTTGGTAAGAAAATAAATAAATACACATTGGGAATAGGATGAGGTTATGTAAATACAGTTCAGACCACCACCATAAAGATCAGGCAGTTAATTTAAGCACTCATAGAAGTCAGTCCAATATCAACTGCTCTGGTGCTTTTAAAGGCCTTTAAAGTCCCTCTCAAATCACCTTATAATCTATTGTAATAGTATTCCCAGTGGTCTTTCAATTATAATATGCCATTTTTTAGCCAAAATCCAAAGACCTGTGCTGTTTTCGGGGACATTTGTTCTGCTGAGCGGCTGTAGTTAATTAAAATTTGCCTCCCCTCCCCGTTGCTGAGAGCTCTCTGTTTACATGCTCTCCCACTAGCTTACAGACCCTCACACCCCCAACCTAACATTTCTGGTGCAAAATCAATATTGGAACTATCCAGCCATACAGTTTGGTTGATCAGACGAGGAAAATGAAGACATACATGGATCTAGTCTTCTACAAGCAGATGCATGAATGGGGTGGAGCAGGGAGCTTGTAGCATGCTGTAGTAGCTTCTAAATGACAGCTATAAGCTCTTTCCAAAGGCATTATGAATTGAATAAAGAAATACTCAGAAAAGTAAAATGTTCTCAATCATGAGAAAAATTCCACAGGAACAAGTAAAAAACACCAAAAACAATATTTTAATTAGAGAGAGAGGTCTGTAAAAGTCTTTACCAGGTGGAAAATACTTGTACCTTAAATAAATACAATAAAAATAATAATTTCAATGAATCATTAAACTAATCAATGCTTTTCTTTTATTATTTTTTCACTTGAGACAAACTAGGACTAGTAGGTAAGTAGCAAGTAGGTAAACTACAGCAATATTTACAAGGAGGAAAGGAGCAACGGAGGTGAACTCTCAAGGTTTTTGCAATGGAATACTGACACTGCAGAATGATGAATATGCAACTTTAAAGCAAAATGGAGCTGGTAGCTCCATTCTGTTTTTTAGAGGAAAATTTTTTTTTTTAAAAGACAGTCTTCCGTACCAGTATTTTATATGATAATCTTACTATGTAGAAATTATAGATTTAATCCAATAAAGGAAAAGTGATCCTTGCACAGTTTTATATTAGTTACTTGAGCTTAACAAAATTCCACAAAACAACATTTTTAGAATAGACAGAAGCATGATAGCTGACAGCTGATATGTGGAGTTTAGTTAAGGTGGCTTGTATCTTGAGGCTGAACTGGAGGCCATTGTGATGTTGCCCAAATTCACTTTACTGAGTTATTTTAATGGGGAGTCCAGTATAGATTCTCACCTAGTGCTCCTAAAAGCTAAAACAGTCAAACTCTGGAGCAAAGTCATGTCAGCTGCTTTACTTTGTAATTTCACATTTTTTAAGCAGAGTTGACAATCACAGTTGAACTGGAATGTGGATCGAACAGTAAATCAACAGCTAAGCCTCTACATTCAGCACTCTTCACCTTAAATAGCCAACAGAGAGTCTGCATCACTAAGGCGGTACCTTAATCCAGTCAGTTTACTGCTCCATTAAACTCCTACCACTGAACAACTTACACAGACCCTGAAACTCTTCCACTTAAGGGAGTAATTTATTCCCAACCTCAAGTGAAGAATCAAGTTTGTGACTAGGGATCTGAGGCTTAAACAGGGAGGTTTCTCACACCAGCTGCTTTGGCAAACTGCACCAGTGTGAGCTAAAGTGACGTTACCAAATCATTTTCTTACTTGCTCTTTTTACTTTTTTCCTTGTCTAACACTCCTGACACGAACTATCAGGTCTGCAATGACCTTGTCAGAAGTTAGAGCTCTGTCTCCCCCTCTGGTCATCGGCAGTAACATCTCCAGAGCTCTAAACACATTACATCCCCCAGAAACCCCAACACACAATTTCTGGATGCCACACACCTGACTTTCATTTGCAATCGCTCAGTCTACTTAAGCATCGCACTGAGGCTCACTCAGTGTGAAGTATTGAGTGCCACGCTGCCTGCATTACTGAGCGTTATAGCTGTATCTGAGCTTCTGATTCCCTGAATTCCTGAACCCATTTTGTCTTTGACTCAGTTTGCCTGCTGCAAAATCTTGCCTAGATCCTGACTACCCCAATCTCTTCTTTGATGTTCCCATGCTTGTTTTTGACCCCTGCCTCTCTGACCCTGATTTAGCTTTGTAGACTTTTAGCTGAGCTAATAAACCTGCTTCAATTGGAACCGGCCATCTGCCTGTTTTGTGGCAGACCTGATAATAAATACGAGTTGTTTCAATCAAGTGTGTTTGATTGAAAACACTTGGGATTTGACTCTTTAAAATCCATTATCATCATATGAAAATAGTAGTGAAGAAATCTTCATTGGAGCCCACTGAAAAATTTGTTTCTGAAATTCTATCCCAAAACGTTTGACTAGAATCTATGACAAATGGTATCCCACTGGCAACTAGCCTGACACGTTGCTGGAAAGTGTTGAAAATGCTCTGAAACATGGACGGCTCGGGTGCAGAGCGATCAAGCTCCGATCGCAGGTTTAGCTCCTGCATTGCCCACCCATCTGTATATTCATGCTTTGGCAATACACTGATTGCTCCTGTTGGTAGTGGTCGGCTGCCATCAGTGTGTGCATGGGTGAATGGGACTGTTCTATACCAGTGTTTTTCAACCAGTGTGCCGCGGCACACTAGTGTGCCGTGGGAGATGGTCAAGTGTGCCGTGGGAAATTGCCCTCATTAACTGATCTAAAAACATTTACCATCTCCAGGATTTCAGCTCTCTGTTCATCCAAACAGGCCCTGATAAAACACTGAGGAGTTAGGAATATAAAAGATCGTAAAATACTTTTTCTTTGCGTTTATTTTATTTTATTAAAGACATTTTGATAAGAATGACGTACCGCGATTCAGCTGGACCTTCGGCTGTATTTTGGAAAAGTCCCGTCCCTTTAACTGTCTCCACCAATCATTCTTGGGGGGGTTAATCACATGTCATCGGTCTGACCAATCAGAAGTGCTTAAAGTCTTCACTTCCTTGTTCTGATTCTGCTCGTAAAGTCGCTCAGTTCTAACAAAAATACCAGCTAAAGCTCGTCTTTAGCGGTGTAGCTTTCCACATTCAACCACATTTGCCTCGCTTCAAAGTCCACAAGAAAGTTACACAAGCCAGTAATTTTTGAAGAACGAAGACAATAAACCTACAGGAGCCATGCTAAAGCTAACACGCTAACGACCGACCGGTGCAGAATCAAAGATGGGCGTGGCTTTTTTCGTCACCTGTGTGAAAGCAATGTCTAAGAGGCCATTCAATTGGCTGAAAGTGAGCACGCCTGTTTTGCTGATGAGTTTGATTGACAGATTCCTTAGCCAATGGTGACATTAGTTAACCTGCCCATCTTTGATTTTGAATCAAAGATGGGCTGTTAGCGTGTTAGCTTTAGCATGGCTCCTGTAGGTTTATTGTCTTCGTTCTTCAAAAATGACTGGCTTGTGTAACTTTCTTGTGGACTTTGAAGCAAGGCAAATGTGGTTGAATGCTGTTGGCATTGTATGCGGAGGATTGTCTCCTGGTGATGGGATTTGCAATGAATGTTTCACTCAGGATAGATGCTAATACTTTATCCTTATAGCTATGATGCTAGTCATCCAACAACAGTATATATGTTTTTTTAAAAAAATTATTTGTCTGAATTTAATTTTTATATATCTTTTACAGAACGATTTGTGTATGTTTAGTCTGTTTTAATGTCATAAAGTTCTTTTTACAATCTTTATGCTTTGTGGTTGTTTGTATTAAAAAACGTCCACACTTTAGATGGGGTGCTGCAAAACAATTAATAAACTATTAACAAAGTTAATTAATACATTTGTAAAGCTTATAAGCAGTTTAGTAATATGGATTTAGAAGACAATGGTCTGACTGTAGATGTTAATAAATCTTATTAACACTTTCAGGTATTTGCAAGACATCTATAATGCTAATAAATATCGTACTAGCATCTGACACATTAATAAAGCCAAATAATTTGTTACGTTAGTTAATAAAACTTATTAAGCTTATGAACACTTAGGCTTGTGTCAGGCGTCTGTAATGCTAATAAATATCTTACTAGAACCCTAAACAATAATAATACTTCTTAATTTGTTAACAAAGGTTGTTAATAAATCTTATTAAGCTTATCAACACTGACACATTTGTTAGGCACCTATAATATCAGTAAATGCATCACTAGCATCTTGAAAAATCCTAATAATAATGCTTGTAAATGTGTTAACTAAGTAATTTAATAAACCTTATTAGACTTATTGTACTAATAAATGTCTTACTAACACCCTATAAATTAATTTATAATGCTTGTTAATGTGTTAACAAAGCTTGTTAAAGAATCTTAATATAAAGTGTTACCGGATTTTTTTTAAGGTTAAAGTGTGCCGTGGCTCAAAGAAGGTTGAAAAACACTGTTCTATACAAATATATGCCATTTAACATTTACTTAAATTGCAGAGAACTAAATTTCAAAAATACAATGCTTTAAAATGATAATGTATTCCTTTACAACTTCCAGGACATGAGAAGATCAAGAAAATTCCCGAAATCTTAAAAAAACAACAACAAGAAATGAATTTGGCAAAGAGCTAAAAAGATCTGGTGAACATTTGCTACATAACTTACAAATAACTAAATGAGTGGAGGAAATGTTTCTGTTTCACTTTGTAAAAAATGTACCAGGGTGGCTCACTTCGTAACCTAAGTGGTGAATGTCATCCATTCCTTAGGCCTTTCTATTGTTATGTAGTTGAACTACCATGCTTCCAGCCTGGTGACTTTTTCCAAAACTCAAGAGTCTTGCTTCTGTCAGAAATCTTGTATTAGCGGGCCTAGAAGAACCTTATATCTCCTCATAAATGTCATATGTGACAGCTCTACTTGGCTGTTGGGTAAATTGGTAGTAAATAGGACCCTTTACCTCACCTAACTCCTCCCTCTTCTAAGTTTTTTTTCAGCAACTGTGTCCATGGTGTTCTGCTTTGTCAGCACCTCGGATGGTTACACCAACCTAAGTCCTACTCTGTCAAGCTGGCAGTTCTGACCACCATGGGTGTCCCCTACTCACTTTAGGGGCTGCTGGCACAAAAACTTCCAAACAGCTTTTGGCAACAACTCTGTATCGGTGTATTAGCAGCAGGGGCCCAGTGCTCATTTAGACTCAATTTCCCCTACCTGTTCTAAAGTAAAATGTTGACATGGTTGAGAAGTGTGGCAGTTTATTGGAGTTATATGAGTCTAACAATTCATCTGACATTTTATGAAGGGCTCAAAAATGTTTACTCTACTTCTAAATAATTTGTATCTGCAAACATGCAAATGAATCTTTAACAAGAGTACACAAATACTTTACACCTCATTCTATTTTTTTTTTTTTTACCAAAAGCACTATTTAAAACATTCATTTTATATGACTTGTAAAATTTTAGCAGCTCTAACTGTTAAAAACAGACTTTTTTTGACCCAGTAATGGATGATAAAAGTTCCAGACCAAAGCCCGAACAGGCAAAGTAGTAGGGGAATTTTTTTTCATCCTAAATTTTTTCAAGAGGAATACAACACTGTTTTTGCTTATTTTGGGGATTTCTCATAAATTTCCATTTCTGAGATGACAGCAACATCATGCATTCCACATAGAGCCTACATTATTGAAATTCTACATAGACCATCCCAGTAGCACCAGAGGCATTAGCATGATCCACCAGGAAGTGCCCTTTCTATCCATTGAGGCTCTGTGCATGGGTCACATCACAGATAGAGTTGTGGTTCCATCCATCATGTGGGTTATAGTTAGCCGCCTATGCTAATGTTTGACCCAATGAAAAGTTTACTGAGAGATGGACAAGGACGTTGGGGTGGACTCTTGTTGGTGCCGTAAACACATACACTCTTCTTTTCACGTGCATGCACATACATACACTTCCCTCTTCAGCACTGAGGGGGCTGTCATATTTCACAGTACCAGGTAGCATGGGGTGAGTTATGGCCATGTCACAGTATAGAAGGTGAATGTGTTGTGTGTGGTGTGTGTTTATCTTGCCACACATTTTTGCAGATCCCAGGTCCACTCCGTGTGTGTTTAGTTATTAAAAAAAACCTCACACTCAAAACCAATGGTGTTCAGAATGCTGCTGCATGTTTATATGACAAAATGATTTATAGAAACATTCCTAAAATAAAGTCCTGCACACCAGGGGAAATGGTATACCCCCAACAGCATGGTACCTCAATGGAAAACACGTAATAAATGCACGTGTATACAGTGCACACATTTATGCAGACAAAATCATACATGCACACCAACAGTGAAGAGGCCTGTGCAGGGGAGGACACCACTCTGGTATAACAGCTCTGCAGATTTATGGCCTGTATGCTGGAAGATGGACAGATGGATTCATGCAAGGATGGATCAATAGAAGGGCAAAATAAAAAGATGAGAGAATTAAAATAGAGGGAGAAATATGGAAGGACAGGAGGACAAAGAAATGATGGAAGCATGGATGCATAGATGGAAAGGGAAGACTACGGGACAGCACGTAGGACACCAATCTGATAAAAGATTTTATTGCCTGTGAAGAAGAAGGCGTGTTGGAAAATGGGTTTAGGGAAATGAGAACAAATTAATTAGAGGACAGACAGCAGAATATAAATGCTCGGATGGACTGATGGTTGAAAACCATCTTCAGTAATGCCAGGTCAGACCAGTGGTAGGGGATAAGCAAAATAACAAGAACATCAAAGAAGTTTAACTCTGTCAATAGGTTCAAGAGGATGACAAAAAATCTAGATGTAGTCCTGCCTTCCTCTGTGTGCCATTATTCATGGAGGAATTGTTGAAGTATATGAATTAATTCTGAGAATTGTCTCTATTTCACTGTGTTTGTATATTAAAGTTGTTATTTTGTGTTATGCTCTTGAAGGAGGCTGAATAGACAGGAGGAGAGTGAAAGAGCGGAAAGGTTGATCTTTTGTGAAATTATGAGCTGAAGGACCTAATATACATGTTTGGTATTAATTGTATTTTTATGTCGACAGTGGGGCGACAGTGGCTCAGGTGGTTGAGCGGGTCGTCCAATGATCGAAGGGTTGGCGGTTCGATCCCTGCTCCCACCAGCCAAATGTCGTTGTTTCCTTGGGCAAGACACTTCACCCTCCTTGCCTCCAGTGTGGCTCCACTGGTGTGTGAATGTGCATGAATGATCCCGGTGATGGTGATGGTCAGAGGGGCCGTAGGCGCGAACTGGCAGCCACGCCTCTGTCAGTCTGCCCCAGGGTGGCTGTGGCTACAACCGTAGCTTACCATCACCAAGTATGAATGAGGAGTGAATGAACAATGGACATAATGTAAGCGCTTTGAGTGTCTTGAAAAGCGCAGATAAATCCAATCCATTATTATTATTATTATTGTGTCTGTCTTATAATTGAAAATATGTTAGTTATAATCTGAAACGTTTTTTTTCCAAACTTGATTTAGATTAATACATTTCAGATGTTTATTTTAAATGATGACAAAAGGAACATAACATTCAACAAATGAATCAGTTATTTATGTAATATTTTGTTTCAAGAAAACAACTTTTAGGTCAGTTTTTGTGACCTCTTGTGACTTTCCTCTCACAATTTCTTATCTGAAGTACGACATGACTAATGCTAAAAAATTGAAGAAAAATTTGAGGGTTTATCGCCACTTAATAAAAAATTCCCACCCCCACCCTCTTTTTCGTTGTTTTCCCACTTTTTTGTTAGAAGGTTTCTGTGTTGTGTACAAAAATTAGGATTTTTCCATTCTGCCCTCTGGCTTCAGTTTCAGTTCAACATTTATCATATTATCAACATTATGGATTTAACAAGCATCAGAAGATCATAGAAAATGTATTTAAGCCAGTTTGTTGCTTTTTTTGGGACAATTTACATAATGTTTAAAAAAATAATCTGAGACAAAGCTCAAATTTACCTTCATGAAAATTGATTTTTGAGTTTATTACTTTTCTGACACTTTGTCTGCTCTACCTCTGTAGCCGTAGTGCAGTGGTAGGACGGTCGACCTCTGAATGGGAGATTTCAGATTCTTTTCTCTGCCTTGCCCGCCCATGTGTCGAAGTGTCCTTGGGCAAGACACTGAACCCCACAATGCTCCTTGTGGTCATAAGTTGGCGCCAGTGTTCGACAGCGGAGCTGCCATCAGTGTGTGTGTGAATGTGTGTGTGCACGGGTGACTGGATCTGTGACTGTATTGCACGTTTCTACCTTCTTAGAAGGTAGAAACGTGCTATACAAGTATACACTACCATCAAATGTTACAATTTCTGAATTGAAAAAATTACGGTACTTTTACTTTTACCTGGTTGAGAATAAAATGTTGTAGCCAACATTTTTAATTAGGTGTTTTAGGCCTTTACAGAAGAACTACACACAACTATAGACACATTTAAGGATGTTTCCTATAATTAACTTACAAACTTTCAACTTAACGATTAAATGTAATGAATAGCTCTGTTTTAAGTTACTGTTGGTTAAAATGATGTTAAATTGTTGTGTTACTTATACTATAAATATTCCAGATTACATTCAGATGAGCAAAAGGACTTGGACTTATTCCAACAAATACTATGCTCTCAAACAAACAAATGAATAAAATCTATGAAACATTCACCATATCTGATTGTAATGCCTGTCTGAACAAGAGATAAAAAAACAAAAATAAAAAAATCAGTCAGAATGCCATTCACACGTAAAAATTATTTAGTATGTTTTGGCTGCTCTTACAAAAATATATTTTATAAAAATTTCATTATTAAAATATTTGTCATTTTTATTTTTTGAAATACATTTCTAGGATAAGCTTGCATATAATTTAATTCAATTGACTCCAACACTGTATCAGCCGCAGGCCTTTTATCCTTTTCACTCTCATGATGCAAAGTCTCAATCTAATTTGCAGTATTGTGTTTTTGCTGTTTGATTGGATCTGTTTTTATTCACCCTCATCCTGATTCCATGCGCCCTCTTTTTCCATTTTATCTTTTAGAGATGCCTTGCCATGTGTTGTGTGATGTAAATGGGGTGTGTTAAATGCTCCTCTGTCCCTGGTGAGTTTTAATAGTATGGAGAGATAGGCTGATCATCTTAAAAAGGACATCTGCTGGCATCTGCTTTATCTTTATTGTTCCCTGGACACAGCACAGAAATGTTTTAAATGTGCAAGCAAGGGTACAAGGAGAAGGACTATCAGCCAAGTGCTGAGATGCATACGCACAAAGCTCATGTCATCATATGCAACTTCAAATAATAAAAAATAGATACCGGTAAATTAAAAATAAAAACATTGAAGGCTCTTAAAACATCCCTTCTGAAAAGTGTTTTTTTTTACTGGTGTTTTGCATTTTTGAAATAGTTATTAAATTTTTGTCTCTTTTGTAAATGTCATTATTGTGACTGTACCGCAGGAATTTTGGGAGATTTATTAAACAAAACCTAATTACTTACAGTACTCTAGCACACAAAAAGTCCTAAAACCTTAAGGAACAGTGTTCTCCATCTGAAATTATACAACACTAGACTTATTTGTGTGCTGCTTAAGCTTTTGGATCTTAGGTGCTATACATGCAAATAAAATTGTCATGACCATTGGATGCATACAAATGTTTTGACATCACAAATAATTTGTTTTGGGCTGATTTGGGCCCTTTTTTTTTAAAAAATTTTAAGGTCTGTGGTAGTTGCCATCTTGGTTAAATTTACCATCTCCCAAGCCTTGTAGAAGTAAGCAGCTGTAGAATATTAGATTTAAAACTCACCCATAAAGTATCACAAAAAGGAAATGAAGTACTTTTACAATACAAAACATCTCCATTATCTATAAGTTAAAAAATCAAAATGGTATGCCTCATTAGAAAAAAGGTTTTAAATACAATCTATTGTAAACATTCCACCCCACTTCAATTTTCATGAAATTTGAATCTAAAAATGTGCAACAGAGCAAAAAAAAAAAAAAAAAGATTTCAGATGTTAATTGGGTTAATCTTTTTTTCTCTTGTCAACTGAAGTTTATGTCTCTTAAGCTATGTTCACACCGAGCATGTTCAATATATGCGCATTCTTGAATGTGCGTTTAGCCCATGGTGTTCACACTGGATCGTTGCTACTCGATACTAGCGCATGTCCACCACCTACAGTTGGAGGAGGCTTGCCACAAAATGTCGTAGCAGTGCAAATCTTGTATCAGGCTTTTTTCTTTCAAAGCAATATTCCGATATACAAAAGACTTGGTGTTCTAATCCAGGCCGGGCACAAATCACAATTATTAATTTGTTCTCCATGATCAATTTTCAAGCGGTCAGTACTTCCGTGAATTAAAAGTGACGACATTCATAGGTGACTACAAAATCCAAAGATTTACCTAGTCTAACTTTCAATGAGCGATTAATGGCCACACGCTTTGTACATACAGTTACTGAAAAGTGTTCCCATGACACAACAATTTTGTCTGTTTGCAGTTTGAAGAACAAATGCAAAAGAAATATAAGCACTTTTGTAGCCTATATGTCTCATTGCTGGAGAAGGAACAATGTATTAAGCGCATGTCTCACACACTACATGTTTTGACCGCGAGGAGTCTCATCATTAACACTCCTTTTGATTTCACAATGTTTTAATGCTGTGTGAGTGGGCACAAAAGGTGGGATTTTATGCTTCAGAAGGGCCTCCATGAAGTAGCAACTGGGGAATGGCGATAGGATAAAGACAAACCTCAGTTGTATTGTTTTTGTGCAATGGCTGCATGAAAGGGGTTTAGTGTATATGTGTGTGTGTTTGCCTTATGTTGGTGTGTCATCTGATGTCATTCTCCATAAGAATGCCCAGATGTTGATACTGCCATGGCTCTTTAATTACCATTTAAACAGCAGGAGCTTTGTGTGCTGTGCCTGAGTGTGTATATGTGTGGCAGAAATAGACATGTGAGAGAGGATTTGTGTGTGTATGATGTTGACTGTTTAATTATCATTTAAAACAGCCAGAGCTGAGTGAATCATTGGAGACAAGTTAAAGGAGGAAAAGGAAACATTACAGACACGCATGCTTTGAGACACACACACATGCAAACACACATGGAGGAATAGACACAAAACTGTTTATATTGTGTTTATCAATTTTTGTTGTAACCAGTTGCATTTAATTTTTTTTTTGTTTATGTTTCAGTGTATGATCAGTATTTATGCAAAACAGCACTCACCATTTATTGGGGAGGAAACCACTTCATGAACCACATCTGTTTAAAAGCAGTTAAAAACCATAAGAAAGTAACAACATTTATGGAATGTCGTACAATTTATGTTTTAGTTCCAAGTACCAAGTGAATTAATGGATGCACAAGGCTAACTTGAGGTGATGTGAGGCACCTCAAAGGATGCTGCTTCCTTTCTAACTGTCATTGCAAGATTGTGATTGGCTGGATTTAGCTGATCCATTTAATAAACAGCTAGTGGAGAAAAAGATTTTCATAAGGACTCGTAAGCGAGTTCTTCTAGTTAACCCTTTAATATTGAAGATGCCACTGGCAACAGCAAAATAATAAACACTCTTGAACTACTTTTGCACAGTTCACGCAATTAACATAATTTCAACATATTCTGATGTGAAAAAAATTGTGTTGTGTTGTGTTGTGTTGTGTTGCGTTGTGTTATTAAAGTCTTGGATAAAGAAGATTCTCCTCATGTCAGAATCTGCTGACTTTTGTTGATTGTGTATGGACTACATTACAATAAAGAGTTGTATATAAATAAATATTAACCACTTTTAAGTCCTTAATTCTTGTTTTTTTTTTCCACGATTTGGACCGCTTTTTTCACAAAAAGCGGACTATTTGTTATGTGGTGCAGTGCCTTGTCATGGTAACGTGAAAAGGTGCCACACCACCGCTGCAGTCAAGATTAGACTATATAAAGCTATATATATAGCTATATATATATATATATATATATATATATATATATATATATATATATATATATATATATATATATATATATATGCTGATCTTCCCGATGGGTTGAATAAAGCATCAGTTCAGAGAGAAAGTTCAGCTCTTACCCTTATCATCATTTTGTCCAGATGATGAAGCTAAAGGTTTTAAAGAAGCTGGCGTAGTCATACAGAAGATTTAAGATAGGTGACCGCAACTTCTTTTAGGGGCATACGCTTATCACTGTGCGTTTTCAGTTTTTAATGCACACCCAGCAGCCAATCAGTCGAGTATTCATCCAGAACGTGGTATAAAAAGGGTTAAAAGACGCTGGGCAATAAGAATTTTTGGATTGTGACAAAAACATATAAAAAGGACAACAAAGAAGGCTGTCTGACCTTGAACTGAAGTTAAGTAAACAGTCTAGTTAAACAATTACATTAAAAAAAGGCAGCATTTTGTACAACTGGAAAATTGTAAATCATCCCTGCTAAATTAGTAACACAAGGGTCAATACTGGGTCCAGAACTGTTTATTCTATATCTAAATGTGGTGTCAAATACTTGACTCAAATACTTTCATATGCTGATGACACAAATATAGTATGTACAGTGGTGAATCTCAGGGAAGTTGTAAAAATAGTAAATACCGAGTTAGGGAAGCTAAAACAATGGTTCGACATAAACTCTCATTCAATGTTATCAAAACAAAATTCTTGATTTTTGGAAAATCACCATATTCCTGGAGATTTAGTGATAAAAGTCGCTGACGATGATCATGGAAATCGTGGAAAGAGTGACTAAAATTGAGTTCATTGGCGTAACTATGGACCACAAAATAGGCTGGAAGAAGAAATAAAGCAAATCAGAGCTACACTTGCTAAAGGCATAGAGCAGTTTTGGGAAAAATGAGTCATACACTCAAAAAGCATGTTTACAATAGATTCATCTATAACACTATTATAATTACAGTACAGTGTAGAAGTTTGGGGAAATACTTATAAAACAAATTTACAGTCTTTGTACATCTTACAAAAAAGCTGTTTGAATAGTTCATGGTGTGGAATATGGGACATATTCAAATGCACTATTTTTAAAGTCGGGTTTATTGAAATTATGGGAACTAGTGAAACTTAAAACAGCACTCATGTTTAAAGCCAGAAATAACTTACTTCCAGTAAACACAAACTTTAAAACTTTTAAATCTTTAAAAATCTCAGTTTTATCTATAGGCATGTATCATGGGTTTGCTACATCTTTGATCTAAAACAAGAACCCCCTCAAATTTATTTTTGTTGTTAGTTGCAAATCTTATCTGGTCGCCAGACACTCAAACCTCGCCAGTTATAGAATTAGGCAATCCCCCCATTGATTTATTGTGACATGCAAAAAAAAAGTAAAAATTACACCACTAATATAACAAACCTCAGACACTTTTAAATGTAGTTATGCGCAACATATTGTAAAATCAAATTCACATAAGATTCATGCATACCTTTAAATATGTTTTTATGTAGTATTACAATTCCTTTATCTCCACTTATAATGGAAGCAATGACAATATGTACATTGAGAAAACACAATCAGCATATCAAAATTGCTTTTGACCTCTTTACACTTACACTTAATTATTTCCTAATGCAGGCCAACTCCATTTAACTGAAACTATCCCAAATTAATTGGAAAAAGAAAGGAATGAAATAGATTAATTATACTTAACTGCAATTCTAAGTCATAATACCAAAGTGTTATTCTAACAGCCTGGAAGTACAAATGATGGTGGTGATGATTTTGTACACAAAGGTAATTAAATAATTCCAGAGTAACAGAGAGAATGATAGAAGAGATCATATTTGTGACAGGCAGACTGTGTCACATTGAGAGTATTATGATAATATTAATGATGGATCTCAGTAAATGTGTTTGTGTGCTCAACTGAGTTCAGTGGGGGATGTCTCGTCTCACACTGGGCCTCTAAGTTCCATGCCATCTGTTCTGACACACTCACACACACCCAGACACATTAACGTATCAAAATATTTGGAGATTTTATAGAAAAAGAAAAAAAACTGATAGAAATGTTGCTGCGAAGATGTCTAGGCACAATTTAAAATTTTTGACAGTTTCATGAAATATAAGTTGTTATTCATGCCTTGTCCAAGCAGAGGCACTTAAAAAAGTGCACACACAATCAGTCCCGGTCTGTCTATCCAGGACTGGCTGTGACTGCCTATACCCAGAATCCTCTGTTATGAGGGTTCAGCCAAAGGGAACACAGCGTGATGTATGCCCACTGGGTATGCAACAGATTAGAGAGCACTGGTAGTTGTGTATACAATATTTCAGGTGTACGTATGACAGGACAGGTGTTCTTAAGAATTATAAGATGAATACAGTTATCCAAGCAGGTGAGAAAACACAAATAATGATTTTAGTCAAAATTTTACTCAATGGAGTTACCGTAGTTCTTATATTGTGATGATCATGTTCACAATAACATTTTACCACGGTTATAAGAAAGAGAACCATCCAGCAATAATATGTTGTTTGTGACTGTCAGTTGCCTCTTGTAATCTTTTTAAATTTAACCACAGTCATGTTTGCCCATTCTTGACGTACATCGTACCAACAATCGTGGTTTTATTTGATACATTTCATGTATTTTTCTGTATGTCAGTAAAAGTGTTTCAAACTATGTGATTAATCAGTTTTTAAGCAGCTTTAAACTTGTCTACCATGTCTTACAAAAAAGAAACAAATAATACAACTGTGATGTGTTCTGATAATATGATGTGAAGCATGTGTTGCTTTAATAATAATAATAATAATAATAATGGATTGGATTTTTCTGCGCTCTACCAGATGCACAAAACGCTTACAATGTGTCCATTATTCATTGATGCTTGAGGATGGTAAGCTACTGATGTAGACCCAGCTGACTGACGGAGGCATGGCTGCTAGTCTGCACCTACGGCCCCTCTGACCATCACCGGGACATACACATTCACACACCAGAGGAGCAACACTGGATCGAACCACTGACATTCGGTCATCTGCCAACCTGCTCAAACAACTGGGCCACTGCAGCCCATTCTTTAATCTTCACAAGAATCAGACAAAGCTTCGGCTGGTGACTAAAGGTGGCAAAGAGAGGTTTACTTTTTTGTTTGTGTCGCCGGTTTGATCTAAAAAACACAAGTTTTTTTTACACAACGCAACTCTTTGATGGTTAATGCAATCAATGTGAATAAGTTGATTCTGACGTGGAGAAATGTGACTTTTCGTATTTGCAACAAAGTGCAACACTCAACCTTACTAAAGTGTTGCAAGTTGCTTTTCTTTGTGACAGAATCAGCTAATTTATGTGAATTGCGTGCTCACGTCACTGCTGTAAAGTGTGGTGTTTCAGCGCAAGGCTGCTTTTTTCCACTTCAGAATTTACTGGAATTAGGTTAATTACAGTTGAATAGTTACGGTAGTTGAAAAAATGCCAACACAGGACCTAAAAGTGTTAAATTAATGTTTTCAATACAAAAATATTGAAGTTAATTTTCTTGTTTCAAGCAACTTTATTTAATCATAAATCAAACCAGATAACTCACCTATTCATCCGAATTTGTACTGAAGAGTTACAGGCAAGTGTCACTTGATGCCACACACACTGCGTTGGTCTTATGCACACAGCCTTCTTTTGTTTCTCCATATCCTTTGCTTTAAAATAAATCTGGTGAAGAAACCAAAATTGAAATCACAAAACCATTTGTAAAAGTTGCAATATTCCAAGATTTTATCTGTCACATTGGTATTTCACTTTGACACAGATGAGAGTTTGGGTAGTCAGAGCATACTTAGGTATTCTGGGAATGCCCAGACTGCATATGACCAACTCACAGAAACACACCCACAGCCCCATAGACACACATGCACAAGCAGCGTGTGCATCCAAGTGGCGTTGCCTGGATGGTGTACAAACAGCATATCTGTCAATGTGTGACAGGTTGACAGCTCAAGCTCCCAGCACTTTGTCCACTATCATCATGTCAAGAGTCACACACATAAACACTCGTGGACACACACTCATGGTCATATTAAGCGATAACATCAAAATGGCCAAGAAATTTGTGTGGCTTATCAAACGTTTCATGTTTTTAACATATGATGACAGCAGGCCTTTTTTAATGGTGGAAAACATTGAAGCTTTTGTAACACTAGACTAAAAAAATCTAATGTGGTGGGAAGTTGGAATTTTGGCAAAAATAGGTGCTACAAATTTGGAAACCATGTTTAAATGACACGATGATCGCGGTGTTCACCCAGTGCTATCAGTCAAAGCAGAAATGTTGCAAGACATCTATAGAAAACAAGAATTTAAATTAATTAAGGATATCTGGTTTATTAGGATATCAAAAACTAGCAGGCACTTCAAGAAGTTTTGCAGAGATTTTGCTCAATGTCACCTCAAAGTTATCAGTACTTCATGGGGCCTGACTTACAGGCTCATGGCAATGCACAATATGCATATAACACATGAGTGCAAGTAGTATTATCTCTTCATAATAGCTGTATTTAATGATATACACACACCCCTAAAGTCTCCTTTTTTATTTTTTTGTTAATGGAGTTCAGTCCTCACAAAACCAAGCCAGGTCAGAGCAGATAATTTGAGTTGCTGGCACAATCACGGATCACAGCTTTAGCACATCTCACACAATTAGGAACTGTGGATTTGAAGCAGACTAAACAATGGGCCAAAATTAAATTTCGACTTTCTCAATAAGAGACACTGTGGCTGCTCAGAAAATACAATTGAATAGAATGTGAATACGGACGCAGTGTCTAACAGGATTGTTGGGCGTAGTCACTGACAATGTGGCATCTTCCTGATCCTGATTCTATTACTTAGTCTGGCTTACTCACAGTTCAGTGGATCCAGAGCTGTAGTTCACTTCTTCTGTTTTTCTATTATAGTCAGTTTGAGTCTCTTTGTGCCAGGCAGTGTGAAAGACCAAAAGCAAAGATACAAAAGCAGAGGAGAGCAATTACAGCCTTGGTGGCAAGACACACTTAGACAGAGACAAATAAAGAATGGAGAAAGAAATGAGGAGAATAAATGAATTGATTTGATTGAATTTTTTTGCAAACTAGCTAATGTAAATGGATTTCTTTATTGAGTTGCCATTCTGTCTCCACTTTTGAGAATTAGAAAGAGTTTAAAAAGAAGTCTGATAATGACAGAAGAAAAGATGGAGAGGCAGAAAAAGTAAAAAGAAGGTCAGAATGAAGTTATGTTGTTGTATTTAATACAAGTAGAAGTGGTAAAGTCCGTTTTTATTCTACCTCATGCAAATATGTAAAGCTATTGTAAATTCTTTGCACCCCTTTCATTTGATAGATGTAGAAACAACATGGTTAAATGGACAAAAACTAGACTGGGAAGCAAAGTATTTTGTTGCAAATAATATATATTTCACAAAAATAAGGCGTTTGAAGACAGTAGTGAGACTTAACCAGGAGGCCTAGGAGAGAAACTGACAAAAAAAAGGGAGATTACACAGAGACATTGATTAAAACTGAAAAGAGGAAAAAAATGCTCAACAAAGTTGAAAATACAGAAGGCAAAGAATAAAGAGAGAAAAAGATATTGAATGAAAACAAAAAGAGACAGTGGACAGTTTTTCTTTCCAGTGAGTGAAAGACTTCAAACTGCGTTGGATGATAGAGCTCCACTTTATGAGACTATTCTCTCTGCATTAGCATTAGCTATAGCTCTCAGACTGACAATGTAACGCTCTGTTCTCAAGGTCAGGAGGGGCACTTAGTACCACGGGGCATGACTATGAACACACACCCACCCACACACGCACACACACACACACACACACACCCACACACACACACACACACAAACATGTACACTCACTGACTATATCTCCTTCATAACCCTGCCATTACGATACACAGCTTTCAGTACACTTGCACGTTTTGACACAGTTTCAGAACACTGAAAAGTAAGAGCAGAAAGGAAACTGTTGGAACTCTTGGAAATATTGTCAAACAACTATTTATCTATGAAAGTGTGTCAGTGAGTTTTCCTGTGTCAAAGCAAGAAACTTAGGCTAAAATTGAAACAGAACACAATCAAACAAACAAAAAAAACGTACAGGTAATTGGTTGGTACTCACAGTTCATGGGCAGAAATTGGATGAAAAAGTCTGAATTTTGCAATGAAGCACAAGGAAGAATGCACCGTGGCTGTCTCAGGTGAAAACAATCAACTTGATTACTGCAATGCTGACATGGAAATCAGAGGAAACAGAAAGTAGAGTTAAAGTCAAGCATGAACCAGGAGCAAAGCTAAACACGATGGAAAAATAACATAAACAGACCAAAACAGGAGAAAGGTTTATAGTCAGACAAGAACTGCTGCAAAGTATTCCATTGACTTTTATTACAGGATGACAAAACATTTTAAACATGCAGCATTTTTTTCTGAGGGAATGAACAAATCCAGGAGGCCAAAATAAAATAAAATAATTTCCCTTTATTAACTTTTGTGTTTCCAGGAAGAAAATTGTAGCCTGTGTAATCAGCTATCACTAATCTCCATTCTTGAAGCAGATATGCAGGAAATTACGAGGAAAATTGTAAATTGCTTATACTTGTATAGCACTTTTTTTACCTTCCTCAAAGGCCCAAAGCACTCTACAGTCACAGTCCCACTCACAGACACATTCACGCACTGATGGCCGTTCCACTGCCGAACACTGGCATCAACCTTCCACCCGGGTCAAGGTGGAGTGGTGGGGTTCAGTGTCCTGCCCAAAGACCCTGCCCAAAGACGGGAATCGAACCTGCAATCTTCCGATCAGAGATCGACCGCCTTACCACACCACAGGCAAAACCTGTAGTTCTTCCGAAGTACCCTTGACACTTTAACATCGGAGATGTCTCCAGCAAAACTTAAAGGGCCTATATCAGGCTTTTTTAAGCCTTTTAGAGTAAACTATATACATATATCATAATATATTACATTAGGCAAACTAAAGAACATTTTTTTTAAGAAATAGGGGTTATTTTTGCAAGTAAAATATTCTTACCCATAAGTAAGACAACTTGATTGCTGAGGCACCACCTTGTTGGCACCGCCCATTTCATGGCGTCAACCTGGAGCTCAGCAGGGTGTCTGCGTTTCACCCACGAAAACAAACATTGAAAGTTTTGCAAAGATGGATGTGCATTTTTATGCATATAAAAGGAAAGCGTTTTTGTCAATCACCAATTGCCCAGTGGATAAAGTGGGTGTATCTGTTAGCTTGGGGGAGGTGCTGGCAGCACAGACTCTTCTTGGAAGGGGCTGTTCTCACTGTTTTACATCACAATGTGAGAACCCACTCGTTTTCGTGGATTGGGAAGGGCTGGTGCTCAGAGTGCAGGTTTTTAGAGGAATACTAAGAAATGCACGAATGGATCAAAATACCGCTTTGGGGTTTCTTTTTTTGAGTAATAAACATTATAATATGCTAAAAAACTCAAAAAGTTGATTTTGCATAATATAGACCCTTTAATAACACATGCTCTTTAACGTAGAGTAACTATTCGACACTTTACGCAACAGGTGTCAAACTCTAGACTAGAGCCCTGCGCGGGACTATTTTCTTCATCCCGCTCCCGCCCGCGCCCGCTGAATTTCTGACCAATCCCGCCCGCTCCCGCAAGGTATGCGTTACACTCCCGCCCGCTCCCACAATATGTATTTCAACTCCCGCCCGCACCCGCAAAACTCAGAAAATTTAGGATATGCTCTCTGTACGCCGGCAAAAGCCGCTTTCAGCGATAACTTCCGTGTCTCTGTGACCCACATTCGTTCAAAAAAGGAACATGAAAAACAAAAATGATCACTTTATTACTGTCTCAATGAATATAAGAAAAATATCAAAAGATTTATGATAACTACGCTGCTTTGTCATACGATAGCTCCTGCTAGGCTACTACTAGCTCCGCCGCAGAGCTCTTTTATGTATGCCGGCATTTAGGCAACTGGCTGGTCGGTTGACAGACAGCTGATATTGTAGTTTAGGGTCGAATAGGAATAATAATATTCAGGACTTGTCTTTTATTAACTTTAGCAGTCAGTCGCTTTACATTCAAAGGCTAAAAGGATACATGCTAACTGACTAGCCGATCATTGATCCTGTTATTATTTTACGTCATAGATTTACAGCAGATACCTTCACATTTCTGTCTGTGTGTGTCCATTACATTGCGTTGAAGACACGCAGGATGTTTAGAGAACAGATTTATTTATTTCAAAAAGCACAAAGCATCCATCGTATTCACGTTCACATCATCTGGTACGCCCTCCGGTCATCTTGCTGCAAAAGCCGCTTCCTGCCGCTACTTCCTTGTCTCTGTGAGCATTCAATAGGGGTAAAAATAAAAGCAAGAATGGTCGATCTGTTATTGTCTCGATGAAAATCTGAAAAATATCAGATTAAGCTGGCTGCTTCGCCTAAAGCACTTACCTTTAGCTTGTAGCATAACAACAATAGCAGCACGTCACGTTTCCCAGCATGCTTTGCTGCCAATCATTGGCCAATCACGTGTCCCTGTGACCAAGGTCTAACAACAAGACCAATGATTGGCAGCAAAGCCACGGAGACACTGACGTAGCGGTAGGAAGTGGCTTTTGCAGCAAGATGACTGAGGGCGTACCACAGATCATCATCATGTGAATGAACGTGAATACGATGGATGCTTTGTGCTTTTTGAAATAAATAAATCTGTTCTCTAAACATCCTGCGTGTCTTCAATGCAATGTAATGGACACACACAGACAGAAATGTGAAGGTATCTGCTGTAAATCTATGACGTAAATTAATAACAGGATCAATGATCGGCTAGTCAGTTAGCATGTATCCTTATAGCCTTTGAATGTAAAGCGACTGACTGCTAAAGTTAATAAAAGACAAGTCCTGAATATTATTATTCCTATTCGACCCTAAACTACAATATCAGCTGTCTGTCAACCGACCAGCCAGTTGCCCAAATGCCGGCATACATCAAAGAGCTCTGCGGCGGAGCTAGTAGTAGCCTAGCAGGAGCTATCGTATGACAAAGCAGCGTAGTTATCATAAATCTTTTGATATTTTTCTTATATTCATTGAGACAGTAATAAAGTGATCATTTTTGTTTTTCATGTTCCTTTTTTGAACGAATATGGGTCACAGAGACACGGAAGTTACCGCTGAAAGCGGCTTTTGCCGGCGTACAGAGAGCATATCCGCGTATATGACTTATGACGTGAATAATTACTGCGTTCAAACAGATTAATTATTGCGTTCGAACAACATAATTATTGCGTTCGCACGAGTTAATCATTTCGAGGGAACGGAATAGTATTTTGAGGGAACGCAATAGTATCTTGTGGAAACGGAATAGTATTTCGTGCGAACGACATAATAACCTGTGGGAACAAGATATTAATCTGTGGGAACAAGATATATTTTTATATCTTAATGTCAGGATACGGGCTCCGTAGAAAACAACTGTCAGCTACAGAGTATATGAACAGGTGAACAGGTAGAGAGGAAAAGCAGGTAGAGAGGCGGGGGAGGGGCTTTGGCTTCAAACTATGTCAGAGAGATGCAAACACGAGCGTCAGATTCAGACGCAGCTTTCACTGCGGGAGTTGAAGCAGAGACTTTCGCTGGGATGATTTTATAAACCTAAACATGGAAACATGATTACCAAGTAGAACTCTTCAAAATAATAAACCTGATCTCTCCACATTCTTCGTTTCTACCATGCATTGGTAAACACATCGCTCCATGCAGCGATCAGACCATAACCTCTAGCTGGTAGCTCGGCCTACACGGGACCGCGGTATCAGTCTTTAAAGAACACACTAAGAGGCGGGGCGGGGCGTTGCACACCAACAAAAGGTTAGATGACAGAGGCCATTGGGCGTCTCTACCTGTGGCGTTCACGGAGCTTCAGTACATAAGAATCCAACAGCCGCACAGCCTAACGTAGTCCGCTAATATATATTCATGAGATATTCATGGCAGCACTGATCCCGCGGGGTTTTTTTTCGCCGCCCGCTCCCGCTCGCAGCACAATTGAAACCGCCCAATCCCGCGAGATTTGGGTTGGGACCGTGGGACCCGGCGGGACCCGGCGGGACCCAATCCCAATGCAGCCCTCTACTCTAGACCAGTGTCCTACATGTTTTCCAACTAAACAGCCTTTGAAGCTCTTTATTAGCTAATCAGCAGGAGGTATTGTAAGATTCCTTAAAAACCATAAAGATACCAGCCCTCGAGGCCTGGAGTCTGACATTCCTTTATGCAATCAGCGTGGATCAGCTAAATCTGACACAGAAAAGCTGCTGCTTTTCCAGAAGCCTTGTGACCCTAAAAGGGAAAAAACAGGTAAGATAATAATATTAATAATAATAATAATTGCCCTTAAAGGGACCCTTCATGGTTAAAGGATTCCAAACAAATCAGCGAAATTGAATTAGTCAGCAAGTATTTAACTTTTTGAACATAAAAGGTCTCCGCAAGAGTACAAACACAGCAAATGCTGTGGACAGGGATAATGCTGAGGCAATCTGTGATGTGGGCTTTTGATAACCATAATCATAACCTGACCAGGGCGATCCAATTCCTGCAACCATTTATCGGGTGGGAAAGGCTATCAGAATTAAAATGAGATGAGGATAAATGGCTATTTATCCCCAGTGAGTGTGTCTTTCAGTCTGTTTTATCATGAATGACCATTTATGCGGATTAAAGGGTTTTGTGGGGTGATGTGAAACACCCTAATGAAATCTCACAGTATGTTGGAAACATGGGGCCATGCAGGAAAACAAAGACTAAAAGCATTAAAACCCAACGTAAATCTTTTTTCATATAAAATAAGTGTATTGTTTTGCACAAAGGCTAAAGTACTCTTTTCCAGGCACTTCCGTTTTATGTTCGTCTTCCTATAAAGTGTGTATTGTATGAGTAGAAAACATTTATCTTACCAGAATGTCCATGAGTACATTTACTCATCTGGTTACGCGTTTACACTTGAATGTGCTTCTAACTGCTGGACTGAAAGTGTGTGCGTGCATGCTAGAGAGTGACAGAGTGTTGAGAGAGTGGTAATTACCATTCAGCGGTAGCTAAAGTGACATGTTTGAGGAAGAGATAAGGGGACATAAATTGGCCTGGTATAAAACGGTGATATTTCCCCCACTGCTTTAGAAAAACCCATTTACTCTGCCTCTTTAGCATGTCAAGACCCCTGTCACTACCCTCTCATCTCCTCGGCCAGTGGAACTCACACACACACAGACACACACACACACAATCGTATGCACAACACAGTCAGTTGGCTTCTTGTGAAAAAGTGCTCATCTGCATTCTACTATTAACTTGGAGAGACACAGAGACAGAGACAGAAAGGGACAGTGTGTGTGTAAATCAGTGTAATGGGGCCAGGACCTCAGTAGCTCTAAAAAGAGAGCAGACATGTGGAGGACAAGATGTGATTTTTTTTTCTCCCTTTTTTTCCCTTTCATGAAGAGAAGCAACGATACAGCACATCTGTCACTGCCGGCAACACAATTGCCCCTACAGTCACTCAACGAGAGAGAAACATGAGAGGGTAACATGAAGTGAGAGAGAAGGAGTTAAGAAACAAAGCAAAGGAGGCAAAGTGAAGGAATGCTGGCAACACAGGACCAGCTGTGCTGCCGGTACTTATCTCTGTTTTGTTTTTTATAACGATTGTGGAAAACAGAATGTGGTTTTCCTTGGGTATGCTTACCGGTCAAAGACGTTTGATATTGAAGCTACCCATACACTCTTAGTTCACTGAGGTAACAACGGATACGCCTGCAATTCCCAGAAGTTTGCATTCCTGTTGATGCCTTGAGTTAAATATCCTAATACCAATAATCAAAATATGAGCATATTTTGTTGGTTGAAAAAGTCTCCTACTTGCAGGTCCTGTAACCTGTTGACACTTGACACTGCGAAGATCAGAACAATCTTCGCAGTGTGAAACTGACAAATGTCCAGCTGTCCATCAAGCACAGATTATTTTATTTATAAAGTGTATCACAGAGAAAGTACTTTACATGCAGAGCTGTATACATACATATACTTTCATTAGTTCAAAAGGTAAATATCTGTCAGCAGGAGGAGCAATCCAAATGACAGTTTTTAAAGATGAAGGACTAAACTTTTATAACACAATAATAAATACAATCCTTTGTTTTTGCTCCCATTTATCGAAAGAGGATCTCAAAGTCCTGAAACAATTTCTACAAACACAAAATAACAATTTCTCTCAAATATTGTTCATAGATTTGTCTAAAGATGTGATAGTGAGTATTTTTCCTTCTCTGTGATAATCAATTCCACCTCACAGGTGTGCCATATCATGATGCTGATTAGACAGCTTAATTATTGCACAGGTGTGCCTTAGACTCGCCACAAGAAAAGGCAACGTTTTAGGATGGATTATCTTAGTAAAGGAGAAGTGTTCACTATCACAGATTTATGAACAATATTTAAAAGAAATTGGTATTTTGAGTTTGTAGAAAGTGTTTCAGATCTTTTAGTTCATCTTGTGACAAATTGGAGCAAAAATGTTGTTTATATTTTTGTCTAGTGTAAATATGACACGCTTATGTATAAGATTTTTTTTTCATGTCTTGACATACACACCAAAAATGAGTTCCATGCTCTTAGTATGACATGAAACCAAGTCCGGGACGCCATGGCATAGATGTTTTGCGAATGTTTAATGATTTCTCAATGATTTCTTAGTTATGTGCTCAAAAGGAAGAAAAATAGTTTCTCCTTGAACAAACTTATAAAAGACAAAACCTTTTCAACAGTGTCACACAGAGAAGATTGGGAATCATTTGTACGTGCCGTGTGTACTGGGTCGTAGGTCAAAGCCCTCATTGTGTTACTTAGCAAGTGTGTGCACTCACGCCACAGGGGAAGGGGTAAGAGGAAGGGGGTAAACGGGAAGGAGGGACGGAGCGGGGCAGAGAAGAGACCAGGTCAGACCTCTCTTTAGCCTCACAGCTGTGGGCTGGATAAGCTTTTTTTCTCACAGGTGAACAGAAGCCACACCCTGCACATTTCTGTCTATGAGAGTGAAACATGTGTGGACCTGCTTTCACTGCCTGCCATCTTTGCTCAGTGGACTCAACCCCACGAACAGCAACCTCCTGCCCTCTTTATAACCTCACCCATCTCCTGTTTTTCAAACTCCTCTTTTTACTGTTTTTATTTTGTGGTTTAAGTTTTTTGTGCATTGTGCACCAGGCACTTATAAAATGGTAAATGACGTATATTTATACAGCGCTTTTCTACCTACAAGGCCCAAAGCACTTTTTACAGTCACAGACCCCTTCACCCAGTCACATTCACACACTGGTAGCGGCTCCGCTGCCGAAACACTGGCGCCAACCTCCCACCAGAGGCAAGGTGGGGTTCAGTGTCTTGCCCAAGGACACATTGACTCATGGGCGTGCAAGGCGGGAATCAAACCTGCAAATTTACGATTGGGTCGACCGCCCTACCACTGCACCATGGCCACCCTACCGTATCGTACATGTATTTGGTCTGCAGCTTTTAGTCTGATCATTGTCATCTAGAGTTTTACTTGTTTGTTTTTTTACAGTTTTTTACATTACCTACTATGACAAAAACAAGAAATAAGTCATTTGTAGGAATTTTATTCTTTCTGACAGACATGTGTTAGTATAGAAAATGTGACTTGCATGACAGCTTTTTTACTGGCTTGCAGACTTTGTAAGGATTCTTGACATAATAGCTTATATATAGAAGGCAAAAGAAAAAAATAACTGTTTTATATGAAGTATACTGAATGTAAAATATTTGCTCCCTACAAAAATGTTGCCATTATTTTTTATCACAAATACATTTTTAGCTGAATTTGCTTTTTAATTTAAAAGTTTTCTCAGTTCTAATAGCAAACCACTTCCAGAAAAATTGTATTTATTTTTGTGAAATTTCAATGATTTGTTTCTTAATTGTAGAATATGACAGAAAAATACATGTATTATTCAGATGAAAGGACAGTTTTAAAGTAAGATGAAAAGTAATCATAAAGTTAAGTTAGAAAAAGCTTCTATTAAGCACAAAATTAGTATTCTGCAATGAACGTTTTCAAAGTAACCTTCCCTCCTAAACCTGTCTGAATGAAAGCAACAGTAAGTTTGCCTTATAAAGACAAGTAAATTATTCTCTGGTTGTTGGTAAACAAGCAGGTCTGGTGGATTAAGACAGCAGGCAGCACACTCCTCTGCAGTGACAACAGAAAAGCATTGTAGCAATTGAAATTGAAGAGGGTTTTCTTCATAAGCACAGACTGTATAATTATTTCAAACGCGAGGAACAGCAAATCACTTTACAACGCGGATTTACATATGATTAGTGTCATACAAAGACAGGATTACTACAAGTATTCAGGAAGCAGCCTTTTCGTGCTCACTGTGCCATTCTCCTTGTCTTGATTCTAGGAGCGTTGACATGACTTAACACTGTTCTCCTGCTCACTCTTTCCTCAAATATACATCAGCTGAAGCAAAGCTTATGAATGAAACCGAAGTGAATGAGATGGAACAGTGGTACATTTGGAAGACGTGTAGAACAACAGCCTCCATAGAAGCTTTTTTAGAAGAAATTAAGGAATTCCCTTTCTTTCTTCTTTTCAGAATTTGTGCCAAAAAATGTAAAAAGCAATTTCAGAACCCTTCAAAATTGTATTCACCTTGTCTGTTTGAAACTGTTTTATGTGGGATGTTTCGATAAAAGTTAGTACTATATTTAATGATTGTCTTCCTTCATAGTCAGCTTCCCACACACTCAAAAAAAATAAACTGTATAAACATGTGTGGATTTCAGAAATAAAGACATTCCTTTGTCTCTTTCAACGGAATCTGATTCCCTAAAATAAAAGCAGATATAGTTATTTTAAATTTATAATGACCATCTGTTCAACTTTAATGCATTGATTCACATTATTATTTTCAGTCTTTAAAACACTGAGTTGGTATAAAGAAAAAAAAAGGTACAGTAGTTTACAACAAGTTCAATATTTAACTGTTCAAACAGTTTTGACAGTGTCTTGATAAGTTGAATAAATACACACCTTAAATGTGTGTGGTGCCTTTCATGGGCTTGTCTGATAATAAAACATCATATTGGAATGTGTTGCTTGATCAACATAATATATTTCCTAAATGTTAAAGACTTCTTCAGAAATCTGAGCTGCAGAGTTTCTTTAGAGTAAACATTACAGGGTTCCCATGGGTGCACATAAATTCTGAACATGAACTCCAGCGTCTCTTGTAAAGTCAGACACATATTCAAGTATGTTGATATTTTGAGACAATATAAACCCTTATTGTTTTAAATCTTCCCACCACTAGGTGATGTGATTTAATAAAAAATGTATGCATGTATATAATCAAAGGTGCAATTTGAATGCATGAAATGAAAATGAAAAGTGAAAAGTAAAAGTTTTATTTGGTGGATGAGCTGAAACAAATGTAGATATTTTCCTTGAGTTGAGGATGTGTGCAGGGCCGTGCACAGGATTTTTGGGGGGCACGGGCTCAAAGTCGGAAAAGGGCAGCAAAAACACTTTTTTTTTGTCCTTTAAACACTACAGAATCGCAGTAAAATTCTCAAATAAACTACAAATAAATAAATACTCAGCCACTGTAGGTAAAATAAAACTTTCATTCCATTTATGTAAACAGATTTTTGTGGACATGAGTTTTTTCACTTTATCATAGACTTGGAAAACGTCAAAGCAATAAAACCCTGGAGGCTATTTTTATTGGCACAATGTGCTGCAGGCAGAATCAACTTGAATAAAGTTCAATTGGTATTACAATTGGTAATATTTTAAACACAGATTCTGAAACTCAATGATACAGAGTTTAAAGAGGCAATTTCTAATAAGAAAATATTACGCTAAACAAATAAATTTAGTGTCAGAACCGTAGAGGGGAAGCTATGAATTTCCTGTCCCTGCTTGATCTCCTCTGTGTTGAATTTATGCGTCGTTCAGACATCTGGCTACAGTAGAAACAAACTCCTGGACTAATATAGAGCATTTTTCTGACATTAACCATAGTTAAGCTCGTTAAATAAATGGACCACGAATAGTTAGACCAGAACTCTCACATTCAAGTTGCTTCAGTGTCATGTCATCTCTTCGGTTCTCTGTGGGGCAGAACCTTCTCGCACTGTCCCTAACTCTCTCTGGCGTCTCTGAGTTGAAGCGGAGCCCCAAAGACAAAAGCGGCAGCTCAGAATCTCTGGGTTACAAGAAAATGGGTTTGATGGAATGCCAGGTGATTCTATATACATTTTTTTTTTGTTTTTCTAACAAAAATGTATACATTTTAAAACACAGAAAGAGAAGAAAAATAAAGAGGGCACTAGGGCACTTTTTATTACGAGGCAAAAAGGGCCGGCAAGCACCCCTAGGGCCCTATAGGTGCTCATGTCTGGATGTCTGTGAGCAAAAACAAAATCTGTCAAGTTTGATCATAATGAAAAGCAGTTTGAGCATGCCATTTAAAAAATATCCTAAAATTTTCAATTTAAAAATGCATGTGCTTTTGGTTTTCCAAAAAAACAAAAATGTTGAAGTCATCAAATATCTTACAATTGCTCAACAATTCTACCAAGGGTTACAAAAAGTTGACTGCATAATGACTCACCTTGATAGCTTTATTTCTCATGTTTGATAAGAATTAAAATCATCACACAAATAAAACAGCCCGCCTGTTTTTGTAAATGAATAACTCTTGAGGTACAAGGTTGACTCATTTGGTACATGGCATTTTAAATCTACATTACACTCAAATTACAACTAAATCTATTTAACTTGAGTGTTAAGACTGCGTGCTATACTTCAACACTATACTTATCCCTGTTGCAGCTTTGAATTCTGGGAGAAGAAGGGCAGCACGGAGTAACAAATTGGGCATGAAAAGGTGTTCTGATCAGACTGATTTGCATTCAACGACGTGCACACCAAGTTTTAAAACTTGCAAAAATAGTTGGGAACAATCACCCCTGTGACCACATGTTTATTTTTTTATCGTCATCAATTCTTCTGTAAGATCAGGAAGTTTTTGTGAAAATAAAAGAAAATTGGAGGATTTGGATGAGAACAGTAAAAGAGGAGATTAGTAGTTACAGGGAGTACACTTACCCCACCCCCCCACCCCCTCCAAACCTTCCTTTTTCCCCACTTTTTTTTTCCTGTGGCATGTTATTTTTCGCTATATGATTCTGATAATGATGACATTGGAGAGGAGGGGGAGGAAGAAAGAGGGGAGAAGAGGATGGAAGCCTCATGTGATTTTTCACCGTGTCTATCTGCTTTTTTTGTTTTTTTTTACCGCCACACATCCCATAGAGAGCAACAAAGTGAAAAGACCGGGGTATGGAGGGTGGGGTGGTAGGGGGGCTCAATGACTAATTTTCCTTTCTTTTACAGCAGCATAAATTTAACTGGAGGGGGGTTGTGGAGTAGAGAAGAAATCCTTTTAGCACTCTGATTTATGTATGTCTGATGGCCGAATCATAGATCATTGGTGGAGGACGGCAGACACACTGATAATGATGGGCCCTTTGACGGGGCCCACTAATGCCCTGCTGAACAAAATGTAACCAATCTGTGGGGGCCCTCAAGCATGCAATGATCCTCTAATAGAAGTTAAAGCAAAGTGTATGCCTCAGAGTAGGTGGATTTGGGGGCGTTGTCAGCAAGCATGGTTTAAGAAATGTGGGAAAAAAGAAGCACAAGAGAAAATCTCATTCTTTTTTCTGTGGAATTGAAAAACAGAGATGAATTATTACAATAAACAACAATATAAAATGATTGGCAGTAAAATATAGATCCAGAGAGAGATAGTTCTACCTACAATGAAATAGTTAAGGCAGGTTAATTATGAGATTAAAATATCTAAAATATAATATTCTAAATAGGATAAAAACGTTGAAACAGGTATAAGACGACAAAAAGTGAACAAGCAAACCACTCAAGTGACCACCTTAAATCACCCAATCACACAGATGCATACGCACATACAGATCTGATGCGCCGCGTGCAGCCTCACCAATCATCTTTATATCAAAACATCATTATAATGGATGACAGCAGCTAAGATTCCACTGAGACCTCGTTGTCATAAATCGTCAGCTGTTGCAGCGCTGGAAAAAGAGCATTTTCATTTAGAAATGTCAAAGCTCTCCAGAGCCTCATAAAGAGAAGATAGGAAAACAGAGGTAAAAGTGTTGAAGCCTCAGAGATGAAACGGGGAACGACGAAGGTGGCAGGTCCAGAGAGAATGCGCTACAACGCTACTTTTGAAATTGGACACAAAAAAGCGCTCAGCTAAAACAAAGACATTACGATTTTTTTTTTAACTTTTGACAAATTGTCACGATTGTTAAAATATGTGTTTTATGTTATGGGCTTGTTGTGGCAGTAGGTTGGCGGACAATTCATATCTTTCATAAAAAGACGAGTGTCCTTACAAACATTTAATGAAGGAAAATAAAATTCTAAAAAAAAATATAAGATTCTTTTCTTATTTTTTTTTAACTTTCTAACAGATCAACATGAACTATCATTCTAGATTCTAGTTTAAAAAATGCCAAACGGCAGTTAGCAGCACTGCAAACTATGCAAAGGCATCCCAATGTAAAGAACTCTTCCTCTTTCTCTTTACTTAGTCTGATTTAGAAAGCAATTTCACAAAATTATGAGTAACAGAAACCTTAATAGTCAAATGCTTTAACCCTTGCAGTTACTATTATTCATGCATTGTTTCGCAATAATAATATATAATTTGTACTTTCAAAAGCAATGGTTGAAATGATCTGAAACTCATTAAGTAAAGATGTCAGCTGACATAACTGATGCATAATATGCAGACTAAAACAAATACTAAAAAGGTTAAAAAACCTTTTTTCTCACATAATGAAACTGCTGTAATCATTTAATCTACCCACATGAATAAAATACACTCAATTGTTAAAAAAAGGAGTTTTGACTTTTAACTTTTGTCTTGTTTTCTTAAATTTTAGACATGCTATGGTGGTAGAAAATATTCTGGCTCTTAAACTGTTCATCAAACTTATCATAAAACTGTCCCAAATGAAAACTGACAGACTGCACTTCACAGTCAGTGTGTCATTTCATATCAAAAAGGAGCAGTACACAGAAAAAACGGAGGAAAAAAAGTTGTATGTGTGCTTTTGTGTGTATGTGTGTTTGTGACTAATGTACTGGAGAGCTCTTCTTCGATGCTGACAAAAAGACAAGTTTGCGTAGCTGGTGCTACTGTGTCCCTCCAGGGCTTCCGTCCATTCCCTAGCAGGGGAGATGAACTGAGACAAGATGTCAGAGCTAGAAATGTCAGACTGCTGCCAAAGCGCTGCTCTGCACACCACTGACAGGCACAGACACACACAAAGTGTATCCGAAAGATTAACACATCCTTTAGGATGACGCATTTCACATGCATAAAAAGAGATGCAGTAGGAAGAAAAACTAACAAAACAAAAATTTCCAGTGAATCATGACAAATGTTTAGTCATACCATTCTGATTTTTTATTTTAAATAAACATTTCCCGAAATTGTAAAAAAATTCTGCCAGTTTTTACAAATGGGTTATTTCAATAAACGTGGAGCAAAAGTTTAAAGTATGACAGTAAAAGAGTAGCAGGGACAGAAAAAAGGGGTTTCATGGGAAATGTTGAGATGTGAAATGAGCACAGCAGTGGTTCATGTCCGCTGGCACACGCTTTTGTTTGTTTTATTTGGTGGTGTGTACACATTACAGATGTCTTGAGTAATGCCTCCATCTGTAATCTCTCTCTTTCTCTGCTATCCTCGGGACTTGGTTTTCCTTAAGTGTGTCAATTTGGGTCTCCTTGCTCAAGTTCAAACATTTAGCCCCCAAACTGCCATTTGTCTCCAACTTACCAGACAGACACCAAAATAGACTAAAATACCGCGAGAAATGAAGAACGCAGAGTGAAAAAATAAACATTTTCCATGTTTGACAGCACTTTTTGCTGCCTGGTTAGAGCAGAGTCAACCACACACACACAGAAGCGTGTACAAGCTCACACACACATCAACACCCCCACCACCACCACCACCACCCATCTCGTCTGGTTACTGGCTGTGCACTTGCAGTCCCTTTAGGCTTTGCGGGGTCTCTCGATGTGTGTGTCTCTCCATGTTTGTGTGTGTTCAAGTGGGTGAGGGGAGTTCAACCAATGCCAAAGCCCCCCGAACCCTGATGATCCAAAGTGCACAAACACTCACAGAATACACACTAACACACTCGTCTTCACAAAGCTACAGATGATGTGCCGTCCAGCTGTATTTCCATCACTGTGATGAAGAATGCTCCTGCCAAACGCCCGGCAACCAGAGTCACATCTGCTCCTGTCTCCATCGCCACAGCAATGCTGCCGAAGTCTGCTTGACAACCAGCACACGACCAGGGGGCAACAACGGGTGGCACAGAGAGGAGATGAGACCCGAAGAGGTAAAGAGAGGGTGGGTTACAAATGAAACATTTTTACAAGCGCAGAGTTCATTTATGGGTTTCCTTCTCTGATTTGCCAGGACGTTGCCATGACAAATGGTTTTGTTTGACCGCACATAAAAAAAAAGTCATCACATTAACCCAGAGCAGAGCAAGCCCTCAATACAAACTGCACATTTGACAATTCTGGCTTTGGGTCCCACAGACTCCCTGGATTATTAAGGAGAATTGAGTCCAATAATAAGCAATGGAATCAGTTTAAAAAATATGCTTGGCAACACCCCCCCCCCCCCACCCCCACCCAAAAAAAAAGCATTTTTGTTTCAGTTTCTCTTAATGATTCTTGATGTCATTTTCCTTTATCAATTTCTTTACACTTCCTTCTCTACTTGTCTGGTTTAGTAATTTTAACACTTTTCTTCTTTCCCTTCCCTGTTTTTTCTCCTGCCAGGGTGTTTGTATTTGCCCAGCCGACGACTGAGTGCCTAACAAGATGGAAAGAATTGGGGATGAAAAGAAACCACCGCTGCCAGCCAGGATCTCGCTCTCATTCCCGTCTTTCACTTTCCAACAGTAGATATATTTCAGCTAATGTACTCCCGACCTTTTCTTCTCAAACAGTGTCAACAAAAACTATTATCCACTGTAAGAACCGACCTTTAGAAGTACATTACAACTGTGCCTACGTTTTTTCTTTTTATCTGTAAGTCAAACCTGATTGAACACAGCACTCATGAATATCACCTTAAGTAAAAGTGAATTGTTTTAGTATTGATGGAAAGTGCAAGATGACAAGATGGCACACTTTGAACTTTGTTTAATACAATGACACAACAGTGAAAAAAGTTGTTTCATAATCTGGGATAAGCTTTTTGACTGTAAAATCTCCTGGATGAAACCCCCTGTTATGCACCTTTCTCTCAATTTTTGCCCACTCTCTAAAAACAAGACAACCAATCTCTGCATAATGCTAAGATATTTTCTTATGTATTGCAAAAATGCAAAAAGCATTATTATTACAACAATGAAATAAACATCAAAAAAAGTAATATTGTAATTGTAACTTATTATCCGCATGATGTGGGTGAGGATAAGGGATACTGATGGAAATTCATGCTCTGCAGGAAGCTGTGATTTTGCTTCCTCACATGTGCATGTTTTGGGAAATGCAATTAAGCGTTTTCTGTTATTCGATCACTATAAAAATAAAAAAAGGACCACTTTCAGCATCTTTTCAAAAGTAATGGATTTGCACCAGCACTAGATAGAACCCAAGCAGCATGTACAACTTAATATATACAACTTTTGAGACAAATAATTGTGTAACCATAGAAAAATGTTTACGAAATGCCTGATGGCATCTGTAGGCTGCCACTCTTCCCGTTTGACTGACGAAATCCATTGTTTTCCGTCTTCATCACACAGATATCTGTAGAATGAGATGCTCCAATTTAGAGTCTTTTTTTTCTGTTGTGACAACTAACATCTTATGTACCGTGGTGACATTTGGTGGATATTTCTCATTTTCTTTTACATTAAAGTCGCCAATTTTACTTGTCTAATGTATTAAAACGTCTGCTTGACTCCAAAAGTGGCGGACAATGGCGCGTGTGTGACGTCACTGCAGGGGGTCTATTGCCACATCTAAAAAACCGTAAAGAAAAATGGCAAAACGTTCCTTTTTTTGGTCCCGTCCTGCGTTCAATAGATCTCCTTTTCAGCTTGTTGGGGTTCTGAGACTGTTTAGCAAAAATTTCAAGACTGACTAAAAAACTAAATTAACTAAAACAAAGTCTTGTTCCTGCAAGTCATTATAAATTGAACAATTCCTTTTTTCCGTTCTAGAGCATTTCTTGAGCAGGCTCTCTTTTTAACACTTGAACGAATATTCACAACTCTTCCCAGTTTGAATGCAAACATTTTCACGTTAATTTAGTTATTTTCTTTTTCATCTGATTAAAAGTTCTCTACAGTTTTCCCCTTTTTTCTTTTGAAGTCTTTTCTTTTTTTTCCTCTTATTACAAAAATCTCAAAGGCAAAATGAAAACCTCCAAAGTTCTTTTCCAGTCTAAAATCTCCTTTCAGCCCGCCAATGCTTTTGAGAATGCATTTCAGGTGTTTAACCTCACCCTTGGCTTGCCTGGGATTGAGAGTAGAAAAGTGCAGGGAAGCCTTTTAACAAAAAAAGAGGAACAAGTAGTAAAGGAATGGTTGCCTCTTTGAATGCAGACAGAGTGAAGGGTGATGTCCTGCCCTCCTCTTCACTCTTCTCTGTTCTCCTTATCCTCCTTCCCCAAAGAAAGACATTGCACACCCACCCTTATTAGATTGAATTATTCGTTCTCACAGAGAGCTCGGGCCACTTTGCCACTGATTGAGAGGAGAGTTGCAAACGATAGCCAGTTACTTAAAAGCGGTGCCATTCAGGGGTTTAGAAGAGGTCAAACTGCACTGGTTTATAACATTTAAGATCCATGTTTCATAAACAAGTCAAAAATGGTTTATGAGTGTCCTTTTGGCTATACTAGTGGTTATGCAGAGTTTGTGAGTGTTCTTGTGATTTTCAGTTGACTTTTACCTTTTTTTAGGCCTGCATATCATTGCATGTCTTTGGGGGTGCATGTGTGAAACAGCCATCGAGGAACAGGGTAAGTGATTAGATGAATCACCTTGGGAGCGTGCTGCGGATTTGAAAAGCATTTTCAAAGTCAGAGTATTTTCGCAAAGGAAGCATTGAACAAATGAGGACTTAAGGACTGAAAAGCAGGCAAGCGGATGGCATTCGGTTTCGGGGATCAAGTGTATAAAATTTGTTAATAATTAATAAAAGTAATTCATATATGCTGTGGTCCAAATCTTTCCTGTTTTAAGTTATTTTTGTAATCATGCAAGACTTCTGCAGATAAAGAAGGGGAATGTAATTTTTAGTGATAGCAGGTGAACTAGGTACTTTGTGTAATACATCTGAATAAGAGATTTTGCTCTTACTACTAACTGACCCAAATATTGCAATAGCAAGTCAGATTTTGGTGCTTATAGGTAAACACAAACTCTGTGCAAAAAGCAATGAAAAGAAGCAGATACTGATAAACCCAAAACACAGGAGCCTGGTGGCCTTTCCCTTTCAACTGCCCACCAGATGTTCTCACATCCTCTATTTATTATCCTATCACTGAGCGGACATGCACACCTTTGATTTCTGGTTGCCCTCACTGTTCAGGTATGTTTACTGATGGAGATGGATCCAAGTGTTAGTTCCTGGCAGGTTTGTTTGTGTGTGATAACAGCCCGTGATTTGTTTCTGTTGATGAAGCTGAGGCTTAATAAATGTTCTCCATCTCTCTTCTCCCTCCATTACTTTCTTTTTCTGACTCTAGGACCCCATTCATCTGCCTGGATACCCCTTCTTTGTGCTCTTTGTCATTTGGTCTTTACACCTGACACTTTTCAGTTCATTATTTGTTTATTTTGTGTGTGTTATTTGTAGGATTTTACAATGTAGGCTCGACATTTTTCCATTTTCTAAAAAGAAGTGAAAAAAATGATTGAAGAGTCTGACTGAATAACCTATAGGACAGAGGGCTCGGGATTTGAGGTCTTCATGCCCCAAAAATGCTAAGCTGCCTGGGGTGTAGCAATTGATTTTAACAATGATTCAATTGAAATCATAATTTGTGGTTGCTGATATGATTTAGTCGATGATGTTGATTCATTTTAAACGATTCGATTCATTGACCTAAAATCGATCCAGGACATATTTACTCAAAAATTCAATCAGTGTGACTCAGAAATACCTGGGTACTAAACAGGACAAATGAAGATTTCCAAATTCCTAGTATTTCTAACAAGCTAATCAAGTGTAAACTTAATATGTATACAAACAAGTAAACAATAATTAATGGCAAATACATTTGCATTTTAGTTTCATAAAGTTCAGACCACTGTTGTTTTTCTACATCAAAATAATACAAATAGAACATTATTATAACATTCTACCACAAGGTCACGTAATTTTGCAAAATTCAGTGTTTCCACACATCAGATTGTTATGATGGCTTGATCAGTTTTGCTTTCACATGTGTGTTGTCTGCTGTGATGACAGTTGGTCATGTTGGCGTTGTAGTAAAATAAACCTACAGAGCCTCAATACTTTTCCAATATTGATAAAACTGATTTATTGTATTTTAAAACAATGTTGTAATGGTATAGGTCGATTCAATTAACAACTTGCCTTAGACAGACTCATCTGGTTTTATTGTAAGAAAATAAATCAATTCATCGATTAAGTCGAGTAACCATTACACCCTTAAAAATCATTTTGGTTTCTGTTTTTACTCACAATGCAGATCAGCACAGACTCAGGCAGCTGTGTGTGATCCAGAGTGGGAAGGTGTCACTACTGTTCTCAGGTCAGTTGGGTTTGATCTTTTCCACTTTCTGCTTTCACACATTAACAGGCAGCCTGTGGGCCGAAAAGGAGAGCAAAACACTCACACACATGCACACACACCACACACACACACACACACACACACACACACAGAAAGCAAAGGGAATGAAACAACACAATCAGAACACCGAATGAGGAGGTTTCATAGATATACAGGCACAGCAAACAACCTTCATTTTGAAATGTATGCACTTCGAAAAGTAAACCAAATACATTGTATTCAGTCCTTTTTTCCACCTATAATATCATTACATTTGTTTGATTACATTTTAACTTTAAACTAGAACTTTCTGAACCATCGGTCTATTTTTTCCAGCTCAGAAAAAAGCGTCTCTTTTCATGATTGATCTCTAATTTTGTGCTGGCCTGACATAAATTTCTGTCAGTGGTATTAGCTGAGGTTAGGCTCCATTCAATTCTCCTCTCCACAGTCAGTCCGTCTGCCTGTTATCCTCACTAACTCTCACTTCATCCTCAACTCAGCTCCTTCTAATTCTCATGGCAGCCAAAGAGAGTCTTTAAGCAAACTGGTCCTCTTTTCCTCCTATCATCTTGTTTTACTTTGAATCTCTTCTTTACTTTTTCTAATAATTTATCTTCCTCTGTCTAATTCCTGCAATCTGTCTTCTTTTGTCCCTTTTTCCGCATTTCCATCCCACCGCCGTATATTTACTCAGTTATGGAGAACACCTGGCCTAACGCTCCCATTCCAGATTGCTTCTTTTCTATTTCCTTTGCTGACTTTTCTCATTATTTATCCAATGTGTGAAGAAGTAACTCGAAAGCCATGGTTTATATCTTATAGATATACTCAAACTATTAAAGAGTCTAAATTTTTCAAAGAGCTCTGCACCCCAATCCTCACCTTCATTATCTTTAGATTTCATCATATGGAAGTGGAAAGAAATCAATTTTTACTCTTATTAGAGAAGACCTCCTCTGCTTAAGTCTGTTTTTCAAGTGTATGCATACAATATTTGCCCTGGGTTCATTGCCTCACTGTTGGCATCTTTCTTCTGTTCTTGCCCTAATGTAAGACTCACTCTTTTTTTCCTTGTGTTCATTTTTCATTCGTGCTCATCTCCCTGCATATCAGAGGCTCTTAATGAAGATTCACAACATTTGCGCCTCCCAGCTAATACCTTATCAGAGTAGAAATCTCGTTCCGGAAAATCAATTTTCTTTCATATTATTAAGTCCTCTCCTGCTGCACTTGCATGTGTGATTTCTAAGCTTTTGCGCAGCAGAGCTGCCGTGAGAGACTTAACCCAAGCAGCTCTGCACTCTCCATCCAGACACAGCAGCATGATATCTCTCATATCTTAAGTAGATATAATCTCTAAGGCAAGAGAAAAAAACAAAATGTAGGAAAAGAGAAGAGTTAACACTTTACATCTAATAGATAGCTGAAGTGATTTTACGACTCCATTACATTGATTATTTTACATTTCATGTAATTTGTTCATATCTGAGGATCAGACTTTTTACTATTTTCTTTCAGTTGAATATGTGAAGGGATAAAAACGCAAAGTCCTCTCAGATGCCAACTTTGAAAACGTAATATAATCGCAGCAACTGAGAAAAAGTTTTTCTTTTTCATTCATTTGCACTATAAAATCTTTCCTGCAATGAAATAACTAAAAGTATTGGAAAGCATGAAAAATGTTCTTTGGGTGTGATTAATACCTGATTGAAGTAACATTATTCTTTCAATAAGCGAAGAAGTTCAGAAAATCAATAAACCAAGGTCATGATACTGTTACTCATCTCACAAGAGGAAATTTGTAGATAAGTATATAAGTTAAAAGCATTTATGTTGTTTAATGTTGAGGTTTTGCCCTTTTTTGTTCTTTTGCAGATGAGGAAAAAAAATGGCAAAATTGTAGGTTTGTTGAATAACCCTACAATACAAAACCTACAATATAAATTAACTAGAGGTTTCCATGTCTGCTTGTCTAAATTGTGAAAAAAAATATTAGCATGAGGTCTTTCGCTTACTTATTCTACTTCCTGTCTGATTTCTGTCAACTTTTCTATTGCTATAAATCCAAAATTTACTTCAGAATAAAGTTTCGAATGCACAATTTGGTACGGTTTCAGACATTCTGTATGTGTGTTTTTCTTTTTTGAAAACATGCTGTATATTTCATCATAACCCTTGTTACATGCACATCATTCTGTAAATCTGTCAGTGTAGAATATATGGTTACAGGATTCAGTCCAAGTACACATTGGCAGTACAGCATTATTTCCTAATCAAATTCTTAAATCCATTCATTATAAAGTCATTTAAAGGATTTACTCATCGTACAGGAAAAGTTGCCAGCGAAGATCCGCTCTGGTCCTTAACCCTCTTAAAAGTATTGGAGTATAAAGACTATATGTTGTGCAGACTCTAAAAGTTCAGGTCCAAATGTTTAAAAGGCTCCGCCTGCTGTGCACTCTGCCCCTGATTCAAGCAGTTCAGAGGAGGACCCACAGCAAATGCAAATATGGAAATAAAAACCAAAACCCAGAAAAACAGAAAAAAAAGAAAGAAAAAAAGGGGATTTTGAGGGACAGTATAAGAACCTTCAAAGAATCTGTCGGTCTAGACTGTCACGACAAGCAGCACAAGTACAAATCAATATCACAGTGGAAGATAAAGTGAAAGGTAAAAGACACACTAAAAATTTAACATAAAAATGGAAATACACATAATATGTTTCTGATTACTGTAAACCTTGAAACATCTGCTGAAATCCTGCATCAATTTTATTCAAAAGCAACAAATCCAGCAGTAGCAACATTGTTTTTTGACGGGAAATTAAATTTTACAGATTTTATTCTCAATGTGATAGGAAATATTTGACAAAGCACATTAATAATAGTAATTTTAGTAATTAGCAAGTTTTATCAAAATAAATTATGATCTCTAAATGTCTGTTATGGGGACAGTCTAAATTGTTTTTTAAAAGTTTTTATGCCTATTAACTTTTAGCTGCTGATTCTAGACTTAGCAGCCAGACTAAATTTCATTGACAATAAATATTCATTCATTCATTCATTCATTCATTCATTCATTCATTCATTCATTCATTCATTCATTCATTCATTCATTCATTCATTCATTTATTCATTCCTTTTTAGAAAACAGCTTAGTTGATACATTCTTTACTTTGAAAAAGCAAAAACACACTTTACTAACAGAACACTTTTTTGCCATATTGGGCTTTATTTGAAAGGGAAACATTTTTGTGTTGTCTCAGAAAACTCTGTATTTATGTAAATAACTGTATTTATTTTTATTCTTACATTATATTTATTGACAAGTATACTTTATTACATTATCTATGTCTCAGTGGGAAAAGTTTATAGGCCATGCCACCCATGATCTCTCTGGTGAGTCTTGGGATGAGAGACCACCTACTGTAAGTCATTGCAACATGTTGGCGCCTTCTGGTACTTTCATATGCTTGGGTAAAAGGAGAGGATCACGTCAGGAAGGCATCCCTTGTAAAACTAAAGCCAAATTAAGAAGGTGGGAGTCTTCATTGTGAAGGTGGGAGTCTTCATTGTGGAGACCCCTGAAGAAATTCACCAAAGGAAAAAAAAAAGTGGGAAAGGTCTTAGTATATAATATTTGCCATGTTTATACTCATATCTAAATCCATCAGAAAGACAAATAATAATAATAATAATAATAATAATAATAATAATAATAAAAACAGCTATATGCCAACCAACAGTTAAAAGAGTGATCATGTGGCTTAGGATAAGATACACATCAGCAAAGTGAAGCTGGAGCTTCTTTTCTTAACTTTTCTTACTTTTTAATGAAGTTGAGATAACTTTTGCTACTGGCATTTTTTTCCCCATTTTTTAATAAGAAAAAAAAATCAAATTGTTTAAAGTAAAACCCGGAGAATGAATAAAAAACTGGAAGGTGTTGCCATAGTGTCTTAAATCTAAAATAAAGTGAAACAAAAGGTACTCAGAAAAACCCATGTTTGGCTACAATTTATACTAGAAATATATAGATACTTAAACATTCCGTCATCAGGACTTACTTTAAACTGTGTGGTCTGTGGTGAACTACAGGAATGAAACCTCTGGTGAAGCAACGGGCTTCACAGCAGAGGCCCTGTGTGATAGATAAAGTAGGGCAGGGGTAATGATGAGGCATCATCGATGTAAATGATACTCAGGGAGAACCTGGTGAGAGGAGTGTGTGTGTGTGTCTGTTTGGGGAGGTGCAGGGGGGGTACTTGCAGGTGAAAGGGAGAAAAGGGAGAGGTGCAGAGACACCAGTACTCTTGAGAGATGGGAGCAGGTGGAAGGGAGGGTGGGAAGAGAGTTGGATAGATGGAGGGAGGAAGAGAGGGAACAAGGATGATGAAGAGGGAGAGGAGATAGAAACAGAGGTGTTGGGGGTGGTGATGTATGTGGGCCTGTCAGAGAGAAGTCAGGGAAGATACAGTATGCTCCTTACGCTAGAGAACCAACACCCCCACCCACTCAACAACACACACATTCATATTTGGCTTCCATCCCACCCACACACACCCACCTCATCTCCCCAGGTTGGCCTGGATGTTGAGGCTGACTAATAACCTAAAGGTTGCAGGGTTGATCCCCGCCACTGACAGGAGTGCTTTCTGGCTGTGAGCTAGCAGCTGGAGGATTCTGATATTACCTTTGAACTTCTAACCATCAACGCCCTTGAAAAAGAGTCCCACGCTGCGCTCGCTGCAAGCGGCCTCCAGCATCTCTGATGAAATGCAAATGTACATGGCTGAGTGTGATTGGACGGGAAATGAAGACTCATAACAATCTGGTTTACAGTCGTTTCACAGAGAGAAGTTAAAAAAAACTTATACCATGGTCCGGGTGAATACTCGATTCTGATTGGCTGCTGGGTGTGCATTAAAAATGCTAACGCACAGTGATAACCCCACGCCCCAAAAAGAAGTTCCGGTCAGCTATCTTAAATCTTCTGTTTCACTGCGCCGGCTTCTTTAAAACAACCTTTAGCTTCATCATCTGGACAAAAACAAGCAGTAAGAGGTGAACTTTCTCTCTGAAGTGAGTCTTTATTCAACCCATCGAGACGATCAGCATATATATATAAATATATATATATATATCGCTTTATGGTTACATAATCTTGACTTCGGCAGTGGTGCGGCACCTTGTCATGTTACCATGACTATAGGCACAGTACTATATAACAAAGAGTCAACTTTTTGTGAAAAAAAGTGATCCAAATCGGTAAAAAAACAAGAATTAAGGACTACAAAGTGGTTAATATTTATTTATTTTGTAAGTGACAATGGTATAAGCGGGTTAATGGCCTAACCCGTTTTAAATTCAAACGCACTTCGCGGAGGCAACCTTCAGGCTTCCACGGCGTGCGTTAAAAAGTGATAATGCATACTTCGACAGCCATTCACCCTACCTATCGACTCAAGATGCTTTGTGAAACAACTGTAACAGTAATCAACTGAAACAGGAAATGCTTTGATTTGATCTTTTTCTTTTAAATGACGCAGTGATATTTCGGCTTTCACAGCTTTGGATAAGGTTTTGTGCTTTAAACCCGTTTCAGGCTTTAAAAATTCAAATTTTGTGTCTAAGGAAAGGCAAACATTCAAAATAAAACTAGCAGTGATTCAACCAACTTTGAACCCTGACTTTATTCCGTTTTAAAGTTAAAGAACGTAAACATTTCCATACATTCATGTGGCCATGACATGATGCTGACAAGTAAGTTAAATGAAAAGTAAATCCAGGCCCTTTTGCCTGTGTTTCATTTGAATTGTGAGTTGAAAAGTTCTTCTGGTTGTTTGAGGGAAATTCTATAAGTTTGGATCATTTCGGAAAACGTTAAGGGTGAAAGTTTTGACTCTTGCAGGTTCTTTAGAAAATCATGCTTTCGGATAAAAATTTACTTCAGATAAATTCTATATATCAGCTCTTTGGAAGTCGTCAGAGTAGTAACCTCACATTGCACTTTTCTCCAAAGTTTGGTCTTTGGATTTAAGAGAATCCAATTGAGAGATGCAGATGCAAGCCCTGAAAATAGTTGTTGCTTTAACCCACCACCAGACATTTTATAATAACCTGATTTAAGGGGGAAAATTTTACTTGATATGAAACAATGAAGAAACAATTTCTAGACTTTTTACTTTGTAACTTGTCCTAACTTCTTTCAAAAAAATATTTCACACCATAAAACAAAACTTAAAATTCTATCTTTTTTTAATAAGTTGTTAAAACGATAATTTCCTTTTTTCTTGAGTAAAACTGATGACTTTTTTGTTTACTTCTAGTAATTAGTACTTCTGTAATAATTAGGATTAAAATAGATAAAAGCATTTATTGACAGATTAGATGAACATTTAAATACAAATATTAGACAGAAATATGATAGAAATGCAATTTGTATGAATTCCTTAGCTTGGTATATATGGAACAGGTGTGTGTGTGTGTGTGTGTGTGTGTGTGGTTGTGTGTGACATATCAGCTCGAATATCAGAAGTGTGTTTGTGTTTTGATTCAGAGTAGAGTAATCCATTCTCCACGTGGAGGTATGGAGAGACACTGCTGTCATGCCAGGCTTCACACACATACACACACTCCAACACACCCAGGCAACACACTCAAATACACAAGCTGTTGTCATGCTGTGTTACATGGAGTCGTGATCACATTATCTTGCGCTGGACCCTGCACACTCATTCACTTATATAGCATTCTCTTTAGATTTCCTTCACACATGTGCACACAGACACAAGCACAGACGAAGAGCCAGCAGCTAACCTGATGGGCCGGCTGAGCAGCGAGCGGTGTCCATGCACACACACACGCTCCTCAACACACAAACATGCATGCACAGTGGTCCTGCTGACAAGCTCTTCCACGCCAGATTAATCTGGTTTAGAGTCTTATCTGAGTACAGATAGCAACACCTCCATGAGTTCACACACACAGAAAACACACAACTGTTGTATAGCAAACAGCATTTGGAGCGGGAGGTCTGCCCATGAGAATACAATTGTCTGTTCATCTGCAGGTGGGCTGGTCAGTAAAAAAAACAAAAAGAAAACCAAAGCTAAACTAAGCAATGAAAATAGAGTTAAAAAAAAACAACTTCAGAGAGTGCATGTCCATGCTGAGGTACCAGGTTGGTTTTTGGGAGCGGGGGCAGTGGGAGAAAGTCTGGATTTGACAAACATCATATTAGTCACAGTGAGGCATCGCCACTCACCCCCCCCCCACCTCAACAGAAATATAACCAGGAGAATATTGAAGCAGTAATCCACCAAAACTTCTCTGTCCTTTCTGCTTCTTGAAGGTCAGCTCAGTCCACAGCGTTCCTGTGCATGTTGCTCTGCATCATACCTCGCATGCTTTTCCTTTTCATGTTTTTCTGTCAGAAAGCCTTTTATGCATGAAGATTTGACTTTTGCGGGCAGCGATATTAGTTAATGCTACATTTTTGTTTAACTTTTATACGATGTTGAAGTCTGGGTTTTACCTTTTCATCTATCATTTCAGGAAAATCAGACCCACGGCATTTATAAATATTTATAATTGCAACTTTTTTGCATCTTTCTTTTTTCAAATAAAAATAATATGTGAAAGTAAAAGTGTAATAAAAAAGGTAGAAAGAGTAAATAAATAAAGGAAAGAAAACAAAAAGAAAATAATAGAAAATAAGAAAAATTGCCAGCAAGGCAAACTTTAAGTCCTCAGTAACTTGTTTAAGTAGAGATTTCGACAACTGTGTGTTGATGTCAACATACGGAGGTCAAACCTGCTGCCAAACAATGAAAGAATGACTAAAGAGGGAGATGATTAATATTCTAATTCTAAACTTGGGTCATTTATTTGTTTCTGTTTCATAAATCCAGAATTTTTTTCTGAAGAATTTCCAAAACCTGTGGCATTTTCCAGATAGGTTTAGTTATAGATCAAGTATTTAAATTGATGAGTAGTTTTAGTATCAGCACTTGTTCATGTTTTTATTGTTTCTCACCCTTTGCCTGATTTTCTTGTATTCACTTATTTTTATAATAAAAAACACAAACATAAAATGACAGTGAGTTTGCACTACAGAGGCAATTGTGCATACTGTTTTAGTAATAAAAGAAGCTAAACTCGGGTAAGAAACAAAAGCACAAAAACAGTTCCTGGACTTAAACAGTACAACAAACAAATTTAAACACCTCAATTGGACTCATCTATTGTATACGTCTTTGGTACATATAGTCTTCTAGTCCGTCTATGAACCCTTTCTTTTATTTAAAGTATTGTTGTTTTTGTCTACATCATGTGTTTTTTCTGCATAGGATAATCCCCCTCCCTCCCAGTTCACACAGACAGACACACAGTGTTGTTGCTCGTCTGCATTGTAATGGACAGCTGTCCTGTGAGTGTGTGTTCTTTCTGCCTGTACTGAATGCTGTGAGTGGCCTCTACTGGCTGACTGAAGGGAATTAAAACAATTCTTCGAGACAGAACCCAGAAGTGCATTACAACTGAACTAACCCACAGAGAAAGAGCATAAGCATTTAACAATAATGTCAATTTTAATATTTACACACATATATATACACACATATATATATATATATATATATATATATATATATATATATATATATATATATATATATATATATATATACACATATATATGCAGTCCTCATGGGCAGAATGAAGTGTAGGACGGACAGCTTTTCAGTTATCTGTGACACTTAACGTGACCATGCACATTCTTCTGTGTGCTTACGTCTGAGAGAAACAGAGAGACTTTGCTGGGTACAGTGCACGAAGAAGAGTAGGCCATAGATTTATTGCTTTCAAGGGGGTGGAAGGCTGCAGGCCTCAAGGGTCCGTCCTCACATCAATATAACAATGACACACATCGACCCAACAACGGCCCACTTGCTCCATCACTAGAACAAAGTAGCATCAATAGTTACACAGCAAGTGCCAGAACACTGGTTCAGTACAAAGCAGAATAGATTGGGCTGGGAAAATATGTAACATGTGATGGAAATGTTAGAGCAAAAACGATGCTTTTGCTGCAGAATTTCTCGTTGGGACAAGTCAACAACCTTGTTAACTGTCTCATACTTTTTCGCTATTTCTACAGAAGCAACATCTTTAAACTTTATGCAAGCTTCCTTTTAAATTATGGCAAAATGTATACATTTGTATACTATTCTAAAGTATTTTTAAATAGTTGGCATATTATTATAATCTCCAGTTGCACTTTTATTTTCACATCCACATCCATAGATGAAAATAAAATAAAAAAAGTTTCAGATTGCCTAGACGTCTTTTTAAGAGAATTGTACACATATTTTCTTAATTGGATTGATGAGGATATGTAATGGTAATATGCAGATTGTATGCAAATCTTTTGCTCCGCTCACATTTTACACTTTTTTAACTTGTCCTGTCCAACAGCTGAGCAAGCAGATCAGAGATGAAGGCCTCTTGTGTTGGACATTTTACTGTTGCAATAGAGGTTTTATGGATCTTTAGACAAACTGAGTGTATATTTGTATAAACCCCTTTTGTATTTGAGTCTAAGCATTATTTATGATAATTATATTTGTATGCATTCCTTGTTGGAGCGGACGGTAAGATGTGGATTGCATGGAAATCTTTGGCTCCGCTCACATTTCTACACTTAAATGTACAGTAAAAATAAGAACCTCATAAATGTTTTCCTACGTTTAAAAATAGGTTGAATGAAAGGTTTGCCATGAAACAAATAATTTTATATGGGAAACTGGCATTAAAAACTTTTTTTTTAAGTTTATCTTTTTTTTCTTATTTATCTTGAATCAGTTCATTCATTACTATCCCAGGCCAGATCAAGACTTTTTTCATAGCTTTTAGACTGTCAAAACACTTTTTGTCAACTGTTTTTTTTTTTTTTAGAAAAAAACCATAACCCGACAACTTATGAAGAAAAGCCATGGGTTACATAAAGTCTTAATCTTTTTTTTTTTTTTTTTTTTTTTTATAAAAGAGGTCATAATACTACTTTGTCTGTTGAAATTAGTAAAAAGAAGGAGGGTCATGTTTATTTGATTAACGAATACAAACTAAAGAATCAAAGAAAAAAAGATGAATTAAAGGTAATGCATTAAGGGTAATGCAAAAATGGCATTTTGATTGTTAAGAAGGTTTTTCATTCTTGTTTTAAATGACTCAAAAGATTGATTTGAAAAATAAAATGTTTTTTATTTACACATACAATGAACTTTTCACATTTTAATGCCTTATTTAAGTTTTGTTTGACTCCATTATTCACTTAAAAAGCAGCGGCTCAGCTAATTGATCAATAGACACTTTGAAAAAATCTGTACTGGTCAACATTATAACCCCCTAACTTTAATTTTTATAAAAAACTGCATGACCAGTCATACAGAGTACAATCCCATGTACACATCTGGTTATTTATTATTAATTTATTACATAGACCTTACCATATGCATATTTAACAATAAAACAACTATTATTATTAATTAAATTGTTAAAGCATTAACTGGAAGATTTCATGTACCTAAATATGGTGTATCATTTCTGGTTAATCAAATAAACTTGAAAAACAAACCTGGTTGATATTTTGATATGGTTGAATTTTCATAGACAAAACAGTTTCTGCTTTAAGTAAATGCAGGCAGGAAAAAAAAAAGAATTAGAATAAAAAAGCAATATATGAGGGTTTGAAGTATTTTTCCAGTCTCTGTTATTGTCATCTGACTTCTGGATGTTAACATAAGATGAAATAAAAAAAAGCTCAGAGTAAAAAGTTTGTTGCCACTGACTGATGAAAAGTCCACATGTTACAGAGCTGTCATAAATTATGTCCCACAACGTATGGTGAAGGGGCACAGGTTTTGGTGTGTATCTGTGTGTGTGTCATCCAGAAATAGGACACCCACCCTGCTTATCAGACAGTTAGCCATGGAAACAAATAGCTGTCCTCGCCGCCAGCACAGACCAGCATCACCTGTGCTAGACACACAGAACACCAACGTGCACATACACATGCAAAACTGCAATCTGCACAGTACTACAAAAAAGTGAAAAGTGACAAGAAAGGGTGAAAAAGGAAAATATTTATGGATTGAATCATCTGTTCAGATATTCAAGCTTTTTGGAAGCTGAACAATAGAGCAAGAACCCATTAGGAAAGTTGGAGGTTCAGTTCTGGCCCTTTTCAAGCTGCTTACAGGTCCGCAGACTTGCTTAGTCCCACTTCGATCATCTGTTGACACATTCTAAAACGTTCTGAGTGGTCTCCTAATTAAAATAATGCAGTTTTTAACTAAAAAAGCTAAAAACCTGTGTCCATAGTTTCTGCAGAGCATCAGGAGTTCAGTAGAAATTCGCCTCTGAGTTGTGTGCGGGGCCATTGGTATGGAGTACGCCCACCCCCTTCCAATATTCCATCTTCTGCTAGCTTACAGCCCCTCAAAACCCCAAGCTAACATTACCAGTGCAACAAAAATGGTGACCAATATTGGAGCTATCCAGCCGTAGAGTTTTGAGCCAGATGCCAGCTCAGACAAAAAAATTAGGACAAGAATGGATCTATTTGTCTGCAAGTGGACACATTAAAATGGAGCAGAGCAGGAGGGAGCTTGAGGCCTGCCAATTGTAGCACCTACATCACAGCTACAAGCTTTTTCAAACTGCATCTTTTTCATCTGCTTCAGATTCACAGCTTTTGCAATAAAGAAGTAACCCACTCAAAAATGAATTTTTAAGCTTAATTTTGTGGGGGACCACAGATGACAACATGTGATCTAATGTGATTTAAGAATGTAAAGCGCAGGAATTATAAGATTCAGTCAGTTTTGGACAGCTAAAGGGTCCTGACATGAGGTCCTGAGATGTTTTTCTGTGTGTGAGCGCTAGGGGCAGTAGAGAGAGAGTGACGGAAGAAGCACATGTGTGATGGCGAAAGTCATGAGGTCCGAGCAAAGATTGTAAAAGAAAGTCGGATTAAAGAAAGTTCTAAAAACTCATGGACGCCTGAATTATCATCACTCAAGAGTGTGCAACAATTTTCCTAATATATATTCTCTATAATGACAAAAATGCCACATGTTATATACACCCATAACACTCTGTTCATCAGAGTGGGTCTTTAAAATGTTTTTGAAAGAACATGAACATCTACAAGTATGACAAAAAACAAATTTTATCTGACCAGAGAAAGTGGAGTAGATACGTGAATGTGGCTGATTTTACATTAACCTTCAAAATCCAGTTGCCCTGAAGAACAGTGACAAGATGACTGGGATGACTGAGAATCTTCACAGGCTGATATGTTAAAACAACTCTTGCATTAATGCTGCAGCTGTTCTTATGTCAGCTGGATTCAAAAGATTGTTTTGTGTGGGTTTGCATGTATCATGTCAACTATCTTTGTCTGATCCAGCAGGACACAGCCAGAGGAGGTTCATGTTCTTGCCCCACTATATGATCCCAGACTAGAGAATACAGCACTACTACCTGAATGTCTGTGCATCCCTATGTTTGTGTGTTTACTAATAAATCATCCTATTACACATCATAAGTAGGCCATCATAATTAATTGGCCAGTCGAGAGAAGCTCTGACAACAAGCCCCCAGCGGTGAATGTGCAGAGACACAATCTGAACACGGAGGCAGAAGCACTTGTGTCATTCAAAAAAAAGTGTGCGCGGATAACGGCAAGAAAACTCACATACTTAAACGTGTGGGGGCACGTGATTATGATGTAATTAATTTCAGAAAGTTTCTCCTGTCCTTAACAGAAGAAATGTCGATAACCTTTCATGGTTCTTAATGTACCTTTAGGGCGCCACCTGAGTAGTATCAGTATTTTTACCACTGCTAAACTTAACATTGAGTAATACTGCTCATTGTGTGTGTGGAAATGTTCAAAGTCAAATTACCCACCCTTCCATGTCTCCCCTTTGCTTCCTTACAGACTGCAGGCCCCCTTTTGTCAGCCATTGTTGTTATAACACCAAAGCAAGTTGCATGAGAAGCAATAACGCATCACATCCTGGCTGTCTGTGAGAAGGTCACAAGGTATTGAGAAACAGAGAAACGCAGAAAGAGAATGAACAATGTCCTGACACAGACAATAGAGATCACTGCAGGGAAAAGCAGATGGTCAAGTTTGTATTTAAAGGAACGCGTGCTCAAGCCACGCACATGTATGTGTGTTTCAGTTTTTGAGACTTTTCATGCACAGGTATGCACACAGGCCACTTTGTCACTTGCACTTAGCACATGACCATGGCAATGACCTATATAACATCAGGGGAAAGCGATAGGCAGTCCAAGTTTGTAAGGGAGTAAAGAGAAAAGAGGGGAAAGGTGACCCTGCAAAGAACAATGAATGACCTCTGATACCCATCTTTAGATCAGAGGAGAAAAAAGACACCTGATTGGGCTTTGAATAATTTAAAGGGACATTCCACACAGGCTTGTAACCCCACCTTCTAACACTGGGCTTAAATAAACAAATGTTACTCTTGACTTCAGGTGAATGGCTGATTCAAACCATTTGCCTCTGATTTGTTCTGTGAGTTTTATCAATTTTTAACTTATTTATTCATTTCATTTTATTTTTCACACATTAATTATTTATTTTGCAGATTCAATGACAAATTCACCAGAGCAAACTGTTTTTTGAATTGCTGTATTGTTGTTGACCGAACAGTAAGATCTTAAGTAATTGTTACATTTTTATTTTTTCATACAAACAATATAGTTTGCTTATTAGTTTTATTGTTTAATGTGCAATGCAAAAACTTGGTATAGCTAGGATATAAAAATGAAGAATAAGTACCTGTAAATGATTTGAAAGCATATCTTTAGACTCGTAGCCAAATATTACATACAATATTTTTGTAAGAGGAAGGGAAAGACAACTTAAATACATACAGAACAGACGAGACACTGGTGGAAACAATATGGGCAGATTGGGGACCAAAAGTAAAACTCGAAAACACGACACAACACAGGAACCTTTAAATATAAAACAGGAAAGGAACTCAAAGCATGGTAAAAACCAAAGAGAACCAGAACACAAAAGCAAAGAAACTAAAACCGTGACATAACCCCCCCTTCAAGGAAAAAAAGTCAACCAAGGAAAGAGGGGGGAACCCGGAGGCCAAACCAAACGGGTAACAAGAGCCCATGGAGGCCGGGCCAGGGGCCGGGCACGCCAGCGTGACAGAGACCAAGAGTCCGGAGGGCGACCGTGAGGCTGCACAGTCCAGCGAAGGAGACTAGGTGGACCTGGAGGACAGCCAGGAAGCCGCACAGTCTGGCAAAGCAGTTGAGTTTGAGACGGGTTGGCCAGAAAACGGCTGGTGGGTCAAGCTCAGAGTCTGGAACTGACAGGTTGGGCTCGGAGTCCAGAACAGGCGGGTCGGGCTCGGGAACGGGAGAGTCAGGTTCCAATTCTGGGGCTGGCGGGTCAGGCTCGGAGTCCGAACAGGCAGGTCGGACGAGCAGTCGGCTGCTGGGTCGGGCCAGCAGTTTCAGGTATTTCAGACCAGCAGTCATCTGGCGGTTTGGGCTCAGAGTCCGCAACAGGCGGATTGGGCCAGCAGACGGCTAACAGGTCAGGCCAGGAGTCTGGAACTGGCGGCTGCAGGAGTCTGGAACCGGAGGCTTGGGCCAGGATTCTGGAACCGGCGGCTCGGGCCAGGAGTCTGGAACCGGCAGCTCGGACCAGGAGTCTGAAACCGGCGGCTTGGGCCAGGAGTCTGAAACCGGCGACTCAGGCCAGGAGTTTGGAACTGCCGGCTCGGGCCAGGGGGGTAGTCCAAAAGCAGGTTATGTGAGTTAACACGGTAAGTTTGAGGCTAAGGAAGTGTGTGACCTCAGCTTTCGGTTCCAAAAACAGAAATGTGTTTCAGGGTATGCTTAGTTCCCATAGTAACTCATGCTCTGAACATAACCTGGTCTGGAGCAGGTTTAGTTGAAGGTTAGTTTGTTTTCAGAGAGGTGAAGCAGCATGGCGTGTCCATTTGAAGATGATTTATGTGGATGAAAAAAGCTCAGATAATACTTTTTCCACCGTGAGAGGGTGATAAAACCACGTATGGATGTTGGAAAGATAAACTTTTTTTACATTGATCTAACTTACTCATTTGCTTCAGTTAAGATAAATCATTTCTTTTTATTCAGTCAACTTAAAAATAACACATAGTTATCAGACATTTGTTTTACTTTCATTCAAATTAATTCAATTAAGCAGGTGTTACTTTGGTGCTGCTGTATTTTTATCCAAGCAGAAACTCTTTCCTTTGCTGATGCAGCCGTATTACTTTTTTGAAGGGCTTATAATCTTCATACGCCGTCATTAAAATCTCCGACTCCGTCTCACTGACGTATATATAGCGCTCTCTTTTTTCTCCACGCGTTTCCATGGTGACTCGGGATATTGCCGATCCATTGAGAATGCCTTTATGTACTTGCCGTGCACGCGCATTAACCCAAGGTTACCAAGTCGAGCGTAATTACGCCAACTCATATCCGGTCTTTTGGAACCGAAATACCCAGAGTAAGCAAGTTCAGGCAGACTTCAGCCAGAGTTCAGGGTTAAAGTCAGGGTAGTTTAATCTTGCTTTCTGGAATACCCCCCAGGAGTCTGGAACTGAGGGATCGAACCAGCAGTCGGCCGGCGGTTCGGACCAGGGTGCGTCCGGCACCACCTTGGGCTGCATCTGGTACCCACCAGGCAGCAGGAAACTAAAACCGTGACAAACACAGAAGACTATCTTTTAAACAACATGCTGAATCATAAGTTTATGTTTTTGTTTATTGCTTTTAAAACATGTGGACCCAGATGGGAAATTATGATGGCCTGAGTTCTTTTTTTTTCTTTTTTTTAGCTGTTCTGGCTTTCCACCAAGTAAAGGCAATAAAGAGGTTAATGGGTTGTACTGTATTGGTGAAAATGAATTAGGTGTGTAGTTCAGACAAAAAATTAAAGAAAACTTTATACTTCAGAATTTTGAACAAGATATTTTTAAGAAAATAAAGATTTTCTATTATTTCTTTTAAAGTAAATTTCTGAGTTTGCTGAGTCAGTGTTGGTCATCCTCTTTTAAAGTACACTCATCCGTTTATACATGTAGCAGAGCTGATGTACGTTTGTGGTGGACATTCTCTGTACCTTACGTTTTTTAGACTTCATCGTTATAAAGGCTGTACCGGTACATTTTCTGCACCAAAGAGAAATGTCTTTTTGAAGTCTTTTTTTGTAGGGTAAATGTTCTTGCAGAAAATCTGTACCAGGACAACACTCTGGGGTGGTTCACAAGCTGGAAAAAGAAGAGACTGGTAAAAGCTACCGATCAATTTGAAAAAAAAGAAAACACTTGGCAATTAAACATGAGCTGGTTGACCTCGCTGGTGTCTTGACACATTCAAAACACATTCATTATTCAAAAATAAATATATTTTCTATTTATAAATATTTTAATATTCTTTTCATTTTACTGAAACTTGGAAAAATAAAGATTGTGTTAGCTAAATGTAAAAATTTTATCAAATTTTTACGGGTTTTTACAGTTCAAAGGAACAAAAGGGTAAATGGAAATAAAAGACAAAAGTGTTGTTTTCATCAGAGATGCAACGATTCACTTTCCACACGATTCACTACAAACCTCGATTTATGGGTCATGGTTTTGTTTTGCTTTGAAATATGATTTGTGTATTACCAAACAACAACAAAAAGCTAAACATTTATATATAATATATGAAATAAGAATTTTTAGTTTGCTAATAAGCAAGTACCAATGAAGAAAAACATTTTAGTTGGCTTATAATAAACCTAGTGTAATGGTATAAAACCATGTGTATAGTGCTTCCTACACACGTGTTTGACACATTTTCAAGGTTAAATACTGGTATGCATTATGAACTCAACTACTGACTTTCCCGACAATTTGGTTCAATGGTGTTCGGGTTTAAACTGAGAATTTTGGCATCCTTAGGTTTCATAAAAAAGACCAACAGGAAGATGTAAACCAGTTCACATGACATTGTGGCAGGATATATGTGTCCCATTGTCATTGGTCAGTGCACTGCACTGGAAGTTTGGAAGAAAAGTCCATTTTTATTTTCCCAAATGCAGGTGCAGTGTTTTGACAGTTCCATTTGCACTTGACACAATGGGGAAAAAAGTTCCACACAATGAAAGATTTATAGGCCTAATTCTGTGACCCCTGACCCCATATGTGTGAGTGAGAGGAGGCAGATATGAGATAGGGAACAAGGTCAGATTTGGAAGGTCAAGTTCAATTCAACTTTAGGATCTTTCACAACACTTAACCACATAAAACTAGCATGCCTTTCTAATTAATTTTATTCCCAAATGTCTTTTTGCAAGACATTGAAACTAACTTCAGTCCAGAGAATATACTTCAACTCACATAAACAAAACAGCGTAAATAATATTACTGAATGGATTCCTCATTTTGGATCATTTGTCTAGCAATCCTGTTTTTTAAAAAAAAGTTAAAACCTGGAAATATTGAAAATACACAACTTTTGGATTATGTTAAACATTTATAGATAATCTTTCTTCAATTATTTGTTGGTTTTGAAAAAAAGGACATTTAAAAATCTCTGGGGATTCTGTCACATAAATCTTGAATTTACTATAACATCTACAGTACAAGATCTGGACTTTTTCGTGCTTACAACTTTTATTGGAAGCTCAAATTTTTTATTTTTTATTTATTTATTTATTTTTACAGTGAGTAAGACATACTGCAAGATGAGCTATATTAAAAACATTTTCCTAAAAAATCCATCTTTACCAGGTAAAAAGACAGTTAAAAAAATACATCCATGATATAAAACCATAGATTTATGACAATCTACAGCTGTAGAAACAGACAAAACAATGCACACTGATCACTGAGCCAAGCAGAAAGAAGGGAGGGGGGGGGCTAAGTCTAAATTAAGATGTTGGAGGCCGGCTTTCCAATAGGACCTTGACACAGTGGTTGACCTACTCATGACAGAATCCCAGTGCTGCGGATTTGGAATTCTATTAGTATTACCAGCACTAGGGGAGGGGGAAAAATGTCATGCAGTCATCAGGAAGAGGCCAATCCATAGCTTCTATCCATCAGCCAATTACTGGTGCTAAAGTGGAATTAGATAGGTATTGACAATGAGAGGAGGTGGAGGAAGATTAGCGAGAGAAATGGAAAGAGTAGAAAGAAGACGAGAGGGAGGGGAAGAGATAGTGGAAGGAGATGCAAGAAAAGAGACTGAAGAACATGGGAAAAAAAGAATTTTGGGAGAAAAGTGATAAAAGAGTTTACATCTGGAAAAAACAGCTGTGGAATCTGTACTGAAAGAAGTTATTGGCTGTTTGAGATGCAAGAGAAAAAATGTTGAAAAAAACTTGGAGCTGTTAATTGTGCTTGGGATTCTCATGTCCTACAGGATTTGATAGTATCCTGTTCGAAGGAGCTTAATAAAACATAAATTTTAAACAACATAAATTACAAATGTATTTAGTTGAAAAAGGCAGACAGTGCTAAAAAACAAAAAAGAAATCAAAGGGAACCTGTGAAAAAAAATGAATCAGAAATGTGACAGTCTGAGGTTACACTCTTAACACAAAAATAAGGACTTTGATAGCAAAAGACTGAAAAAAATGAACTGAGTAATGATGAAAATAAAAACAGTGATGGTTGTGGAGTGGAAGGCAGAAGAGAGAAAGCGAGGAAAAAGACAGAGAGAATATAAACTCAGAGCTATGTAATGAGTTTATGCCTGGCTGGCAGATCTTTATAAGTTATTGGAAAAATAGCCGGGGCGGCATATTGACACAGCCGGGTCTGAGATCAATACATTGAGAATGGGCAATACATTTTAATTTAAAACTGTTCAAACTTTAGCAGCAAATCCATGAGGCACGGCGTAGCCTCCTGCCCCATCCCAAGACCCAGAGACTTCCACAAGTGTGCATGCTCACACAAAAACACATGGACACCAACACAAACACACTTAGACACACACACACGCACACACACACACAAGCCTCAGTCTAAGGAGAAAGAAACATTACACTGCTCAATCACGACAGCGCTCATTTTAACAGTTTTGTAGAACCATCACAACTGCATTAACTGATTATTATGCCCAAGAAGGTTCATATAAAACTTTTGGTGTTTTTATAGCATGATTTTCCTCGTTGAAATTATCCTTATAAGGAAACTCATAGAATACTTATTTCAAAAATCTAATGTGCTTTGATTCAATAACTGTGTATAGATGTACTCAATTTGGTGATGTCTGACTTATTGTTCTTTTCTATTCAGAAAAAAAGCTGTCACATACTAAGAAAAAAAGAACAATTAGCTCTTCAAAGCTGAATTTAAGGATGCCGGAATTTAAAAAATAAATGTATAAATAACTCACTCTCTTTTTTTTTTTTTACTTTTCTATTTTAAACAAATTAGATCAAAATACTTTTGATATTAGATTTTAGTTGACCTTTGTCGTAAAATTAAATCCAGTCTAGATTTGAGTTGAACCAAAAATAAGTGCATAGTGTTAGGGGTTGTGTTTTTGTTTCATTACACTCAAAAATGGCAACATATTTAATTTAGTCATGATGGGAGCCTGTTTAGCTCGTGCTGGTTTGCAGCGCCTTCCGTCTGTGAAACCAGGGTTCGACTCCAGGCTGCTCCCTGTTCCCTTCTCTACCTCTGTGCCGGTCCCAAGCCCGGTTGCTTTGAGAAGGTTGCGTCAGGAAGGGCATCCGGTGTAAAACATTGCCAAGTTTACCATGCGACTTGTTCGCTGTGGCGACCCCTGATGGGAAAAGCCGAAAGAGGAAGAAGAAGATTTAATTTAGTCATGATAGTTGTACACAAAGGTAGCATAGTACATTCAGTTATACTTTTTTTGCTTTCCTTCATAATATGATATAGGAAATTGACAAATCAAATATTTTTCACCCTGAGGAGTTAGTCACTACTGTGTCTCTGTATGTATGTTCATGCCTTTTAGATGAGTTTTAGATAAACCAATAGCCACTCCAGCTCCAGTCAATCAAGGTATTAGAGGAGGAGCACTTAGGACATCTGTTTCATCCTGCTCAATTAGCATAATTAATTAACGTTAATCAATCCAAACAAATTATTTTTTAACACCAAGAATAAATCACAGCTCATCTCTTCATTCTGCTTTAACTGATACTGCGAAAAATGCATTGATCTTACAGTGAGGAGGGCAGGGCAAAGGAGGACACTTCTGTTGTATTCTAAAGGAATTCAGCTGAGTGTATTTCCATTTTTTCATCAAATTTGAAAACCTAAAACACTTAATGTGGTCTGCTTGTATAAGCAACACAAACTGCCAATATGAGTTTTACAGTCCATTTCTGGGATATGAAAAAAATCTTCAATAAAACCAACATTGTGAGTCATTCTTTTCTTCAGAGAGCAGATGATGTTTTGAAGATTGACATGCGCTTTAAAGTTTAACTTATATTTCCTACTGACACTCGTGGTTTTGTTGACATGTCTAATTTATTCTATTACTAACCTTGGGCGATAAAATTACCATGCTACTAACACATTGAATACTTCAGGAGAGTGAAACATGTTCCCATGTTTCCATGCACTTCAGTGTTGGGGAACAGAAAGAACCTCCTGTAGGGATTAAATAAGAGGTTTATGGACAGCAAACTGCTAATTTGTTGATTAGGGAGTCAGATCCCAAACTTCAGTGTGTTTGTGCAGAGAAACTTAACCCCTCAGTCCTATGAAATTTACAAGTTGTTCTGGATAAAAATGTGTTTTAGAAACTTTTAGTACTGAGTTTCAAAACCTGCTTTGAATTTAAAGTCTAAAGCTATTTTCACACCAGGGATGTGATGCTTATTTAGTTTGGGTTTAGCCCATGGTGTTGACACTGGACAAGCAAGGAGGATACCAGTGCGTGTCCACCATTTACAGTTGGAAGAGATTTGGTGTGAAATGTCAAGACGGTTCAAATCGCACAAATCTTGCTCCAGGTTTTTTCTTTCACAGCTCTCTTCCAATGTACCACATAAAAGACTTTGTGTCATATAATTCCATCCAGGCAACCATAAGTATTAATTTCTCCTCCATGATCAATTTTCAAATGGTTGGCTATTACATGAATGAAAAGGGACACCATCCAAACGTCATTACCAAATCTGAGTCCCTGATTGGTCAAATTTCAACCTGGTGTGACTTTCAACATGCATTCAATGGCCACACGTTTGGTATGTAGAGCCGAGACCCAGTGCCTTTCGAAGCGACATTTGAACATGATAGTTTGCACAGTTACATAGACTTTCTATAGGAAGTGGTTGCTTGAACGTGCGTTGCAGAGGGCAGTGGGAATGTAGCTCAACGAGGGCAAACCCAGTTTACTGCTCCCAAACAAGCAAGAGGCAGGATGTTTCTATATGGTTTGGGCACCTCTTGAGAGTGCAGTGTGTGAAAGTAAAGCAAAACATATGAAGGTGTCAAGTTTTATGACGTTTCCAATGCAGTCAAACCAAGGTTTTCACTGTAATCTTATTTGGAAAAGGTTCACACAAGGTACACATCTATAAAACGTACTTTTACCAAAAGATCATACTCTAATAAAATGGACTTAAGTTTTATGACAATTGCTCTCAAAGACTGAGACTTTCTATGGGCTTCACTGCTAGTACTTGAAGTGTTCGTTATTGTGCCAGTTTAAATGTGACCTCTCAACTGTTAAATGTCATCATCTTCTCATAATGACACTAAAGATTCTTGAATCTTTCCTTCATTATCGATTTTTTTCCAGCTCATTTGTCTACATTTTCTCGTTGTTGTGGATGAAAGTAAGTACTGTGCACTGACCTCTTCTTCTGGTGGTTGCAAAGTGGTGGTTGATGAATTTATCGTAGAACAACTTTTTACCTGGACAGTTTTGAAGGCCGATTTGAGCATTAATATTCACTTAGATGGTCAACCATTTCATTGTAAGTAACAACAACAAATGCCTTTAAATCTCTGTGAGGGATCAGAATCTGAAAGTGTCAAATCTCAAACCCAGAACATTAAAAAACAATTGTGTAAACGGCTTTGTTTAAGCTGAAACAGACTACAAAAACCCGTGTGTCTAAACATTGCATTCCTGCAGCTCCCATAAAAGACAAAGGCAGTTTAAGGTGGATACGGGACACATATCTAGATACACACTCACACACACGGATCTCTAATATTGTTATATTGCTGTCAGGTTTTCAGTGGCTCGGGTTAATCAGAAAAGCATGGGGAAGGGTGCTATCTACTCACCACATTGCCACATTTATCGATTCCATTTACACATACACACAGGGAGGCACTCACACACACAAACTGACACCCATTTCACCTGAAAAACAGGCGCCTGTATCACCCTTTAACTATTCTATTGGCCCCAAATAGATTTTCTTATTTTACGCTGCAGAGACAGGGGAAACACTGAAGCAGAACTGAAAGTGATATAAATGTATCAAAAAACAGATGAACAAACATTGTGGAAAGATTTATTACTAGAGATTTTAATAAAAATTGGAGGCGGATGAATTGATTTTGGTTTAAGGGAGGGTGTTATAGGGAACAATTTATTGGGATGGCCCGGCTAAGATGCATTATTTTCCAATTGTTATCTGGCTTCACTGTTTAAGGGGCTGATTTGTGTTGTGTATTGCATTTTATGGATAAGGAGGGAAAGGGAACTTCCAATGATTTAGGTGGGATGTATTAATCAAAGGCAGCTGGTGTGAACCATAGATCGCCAAGCAAAAGAGGTACAGGTGACAGCTCATTCTGCTAAAGAATGCTTTGGAGCTGCACATCACCGCTTCTCAATTTCCTCTCTGTTCTCACACTCTTTGCCACCTCCCTGTTTTCCTCTCTCCATCTCGCCTCATGATCTTTTTCTCTTCCCTTCCTTTCTTGCTATCTTTCTATAATCGTGCCTCTTTTCCACAGTGTGGTGCACATTTGGCTTTAATTTTATGAGGCTGAGAGTAGCTTTTAACCACCCATGCGGCAAATAAACTGGGGATTAGGAGTATTTAGTGTTTTCCTCCTTCCTAAATGCTCCCTCAGTGCTCAGTGACCTTTGCTGCTGCCTCTGGCATGCTCGCAGACAAGCACATCATCATCAGGTTTATACATTGACTTCACTATGAGTTGGTAAATGATGCACAGTTTGCCTTTGTACCTGCTGTTGGCTTTTGCTTTGTGGGTCTCCTCTCTGAGACTCTGCTGTTTGTGCATCTTTGGTACAAATCTGTTTTATTTGACTTGACTATACCACATAATTTACATTTTAGTTAGGAGCTTTTTGTGTTTTTGATACACTTTGTGTGTGCATTATTAGTTTTGTTTTTTGTCAGCGTAATAAACCTCAGAACATGTTTTTTTGCTTTTGTTACTTATTGGAAAGTAATATGGAGACGTAAAATGGAAAAAAAAAACTTGACTTTAGTAAGTGGTATATATATATATTAGGCCATGGAATACCAGTTCTGCAAATCTTTTTAGACAGCAAGGCACTCATTCATACACAGACTTACAGCAGTATTGAAAGGCTATTTGGCTTGACCATTCACCAGTGGTCAGGCCTGATTTCTGTTGATTTGTAAGTTAGATTGGTTCTGGGACAAATGTGTGGTGGTGAGTGGGTTTAGTGATGGTGCAAACTCCTAAAAAAGAAACTCTCTGCCAGTAATATGTATATAATTTGTGAATCATTTAAATTTCAATCAGCTTTCAACAGAAAATTGACAAGAAGGATTATTAATGATGGAATTGAAGCCAAAGACATCAGCTAAAGCATTGATTGCCTGCTTATTACTCCATAAGGCACACAGTTGTTGACCTTGAATAACGCTCAAGATACAAGACCAGTCATGGTAATCAAGTTTCAGCCAATGGAAGTTAAGAAAAAAAAACTTTATTCTGGGACATAGTGGCAAAGAGGCCAAACTCAGTCCAAGTTCTTTGGATACAGTCATTGACCAACAAGGCAAGTTTGTTGATGCATGCTATTACATGGTCACTAGCTTTCATCTAAAAGGGAATTCTGCTTAAAGGGGGGCATGATGAGGCCTTTAAATGTGATGTTGAGTTATTCATTGAACTAATCAAGCCTATATAGTAGACTGGTAAAAACAGGAGATGTAATTTACCTGGAGATGTAGTAAAGTATAGGCATTCATAGCTCCAAACGAAAAAAAAAAAGCTATTTTGATCCTTTTTTTGTACTTTTGGACAATGTGGTTGTTGTATGACATCATAACTTTTTTTAATTTATTAATGTATTTTCTGTCATGATGCCTGTCGGACTCCTCCCCCTCCAACACTGCCAGCCATGCTCTTTCTAATCACCTCCAGCTGACACCACTCATCTCATCTACCTGCTGCTTAAAAGGAGACCCAACTCCTCAGTTCAACGCCAGTTCGTTAACCTTTATGGTGACTAGTCTGGTCTCATGTCATGCTAAGTCTCGCTACTGCCTTAATCCTCGCTTTGACACTAACTCTGATCTCCTGCTCCAGGAAACCCTCGTCACGAGTGACGTCAGTTGGAACCTCGGATCCATCCACAGCAGCCCACCGGACCTCGTCATCCACGCTGACTGCGTTCGTACCTCCAGCCTCGCCACTAGCCACAGCTGCCTCTGAACCAACGTCTACGCCTCAGTTCTCCCAGGAATCAAAATAAACTTCTTCTTACCTGTCACTACCAGTCTCGCTCTCTCTGGGTTCCAGCATCTGGGTCCTCCCGCTTGGAAAACATGACAGAACGAACTGGCCATACCCCGGACCCAGCTGACCCGGAAGGACTACGTTTCGCCGTCAGTCAACAGGGCATCGCCCTGGGCCGCCAAGCCGACGCCTTGTCCCAAATCGCTGCCGCCCAGCAGGAACTCTTTCGACGGCTAGACGGACTCACGCAAATTTTGATGGACGTTTCAGGGCAGATAGCTCCGCCGGCTACCTCGGCATCACTTCAGGCCCCCGGTAACATCGTCACTTCCGCCTCCGGCTCATCACCGGAGAACTTCCGCATACAGCCAGAGCCGTTTTTCGGCGATGTGGAGGCCTGTGGCGGATTCCTCCTCCAGTGCCGCCTTCTCTTCCAACAAGCGCCAAGGTACTATCAATCCGATCACAGCAAGATAACACTTATCGTTAACTCACTTCGTAACAAAGCCCTACAGTGGGCTCAGGCTTTCCTAGCGGTCAACCCCATCACTCACCTCACTTTCGAACGTTTCATTAATGAATTCCAACTGGTTTTTGACCAACCCAAGAAACAGGAGGAAGCTACACGTAAGCTACTAGCCTTAAAACAACGCAACCGTCCTGTTTCTGACCATATCATTGATTTCAGAATACTGGCGGTGGAAGCCGGGTGGTCAAATCCAGCGCTAAAGGGAGTTCTCTACCAGTCCCTCAACGAGAACATAAAGGATCATCTGTGTACGCAGCCCGAGACCAATACTTTTGAGGAGCTCGTCACAGCCGCCCTCCGCTCCGACGCCCGTCTGCGTGAACGACAGCGCGAAAGACCCCCTCCATCTCGCAAGAGTCCAGTCCTGCCTACGCAGTATGCTGCACAGCAATTCAATTCAATTCAATTCAATTTTATTTGTATAGCCCAAAATCACAACAACAGTCGTCTCGATGGGCTTCGAAGTAAAACATGAACTCAAAAGGATCACGAATACAAAGAGTTCAATAGGAAAATACTAAAATGAACTAACAAACTGACTAAGCTATTCACTTCTGGTTCCCCTCCCGAGATCCGTCATAGCCAGATGGATGAACCGATGCAGGTGGGACACTCCAGGCTCACTCCTGAAGAACGACAGAGACGTCGGGAAGAAGGTGCGTGTTTCTATTGCGGCAAGATCGGACACCAGGTTAATCAATGTAGGGCCCGGTTAAACTCCGGAGCCCCCCGCTAGAAGACAGGCCGCGGGTGGCTGATGTTGACTCTGCTTCCAAAGCCTTCCTCCACTTACCTGTCAAGCTTGTTCACGTTACCGCAATCATAGAGTTACGGGCCTTAATCGACTCTGGGGCTGAACAAAGTTTAATAGATCACAGCCTTGTATCTCGTCAAGGTCTATCCACGGAGAAACTTCAGGCCCCCGTTAAAGCTACCGGTTTGGGTGGTCAACTTCTTTCCATTATCACTCACTGCACCGAACCTGTTCAGCTTATCACTTCTGGCAACCATAGAGAAAACATTCGTTTTTTTGTTACTCACTCTCCTCAAACTTCGGTCGTGTTGGGGTCCTCTTGGCTTCAACAACACAACCCCCAATTCGATTGGACCCACCACACTCTATCTAAATGGAGTGATTATTGCCTTGCTAATTGCCTTAAATCGGCCGTCCCTGCTATTAGCAATCCCTCCGTTATTGAGCCTGAGAAGGTAGACTTATCTCACGTACCTGAATGCTACCACGATTTACGTTCTGTTTTTAGCAAAGCTAAAGCTAACTCTTTGCCTCCTCACCGGCCGTACGACTGCTCCATCAATTTATTGGAAGGTGCCTCGCTTCCCAAAGGTAATCTGTTTAACCTCTCTGGTCCCGAGAAAGCAGCTATGGAGTGTTACATCCATGAGGCACTTTCGTCGGGACACATTCGACCTTCCTCCTCTCCCGTTGGCGCCGGTTTTTTCTTTGTTCAAAAGAAAGATAAGACCCTGCGCCCGTGTATTGATTACAGTGGACTCAACCAGATCACCATCAAGGACAAATACTCCCTTCCTCTAATCTCCTCCGTATTTGATTCCATTCAAGAAGCTCGTATTTTCTCCAAATTAGACTTGTGGAACGCTTACCACCTCGTCCGGGTCAAAGAAGGAGACGAGTGGAAGACCGCTTTCAATACTCCCTTGGGGCATTACGAGTACCTTGTGATGCCATTTGGGCTTACCAACGCCCCCGCTGTTTTTCAGCGCCTTGTGAATGACGTACTACGCGACTTCATCAACCGCTTCGTATTCGTTTATCTCGATGATATCCTCATTTATTCCACAGACCCGGTTCAACATCAGGAACATGTCCGTCTGGTGCTTCAGAGACTTTCTGAAAATCAGTTATTCGTCAAAGCCGAGAAATGTCAATTCCACTCCTCTGTCATCCCCTTCCTTGGTTATATTTTCGGGGCAGGTTGTATTTGTCCCGATCCCGCTAAAATTGAGGCTGTTTCCTCATGGGAGCCACCCTCCTCTCGTAAAAAACTCCAGCAGTTCCTTGGTTTTGCCAATTTCTATCGAAGGTTTATCAGGAATTATAGTGCCATCGCGGCCCCTCTCACCCAACTCACGTCCACTACTAGGGCTTATGTTTGGAATGACGCGGCTCAGAGCGCTTTCGATACCCTCAAAAGACTGTTCGTGTCAGCCACCATTCTCATCCAACCGGACTCTACCAGACAGTTTGTGGTCGAGGTGGATGCTTCAGACTCTGGCGTTGGGGCCGTACTCTCGCAGCGTGAGGAAAAGACTGGCAAACTGAAACCATGGGCCTTCTTCTCAAAAAAACTCACGCCGGCAGAGCGCAACTATGACGTTGGCAACCGGGAACTCCTAGCAATCAAGTTGGCTATTGAAGAGTGGCGTCATTGGCTGGAGGGAGCGGTCCATCCCTTTATCGTCTGGACGGACCACAGGAACCTTGCGTACTTACGATCTGCCAAGAGACTGAATTCTCGCCAGGCTCGGTGGTGTCTGTTTTTCGATCGGTTCAACTTTGTCATAACCTACAGACCAGGAAGCCGCAACGTACAGCCAGACGCCCTCTCCAGGATGTACTCTTCTACTGACAGTCAGGACACCACCTACACCAGCATCATCCCCGACACCTGCATCATAGGAAACTTAACTTGGGACATTGAAACCAAGGTACTACAGGCCCAAGGTGAGGAACCCAACCATCCTGCCCCTCCCGCTGGGACCCTGTATGTACCTTTATCCCTCAGGTCTGAGGCTATAACTTGGGCTCATGCATCTCGAGTAGCGTGCCATGGAGGCATAGCAAGAACTCTCAGCCTACTCCGTCGCCGTTTTTTCTGGCCCTCCATGGGTAAAGACGTCAAGGAATACGTCGCGGCCTGCTCCACCTGTGCTCGCTCCAAATCCTCATCTTCTCCGCCATCTGGTCTGCTCCATCCCCTGTCCACTCCTAGTCGCCCGTGGTCTCATATTGCGGTCGATTTCGTCACCGGACTACCCCCCTCTCAGGGTAATTCCATCGTCCTTACTGTTGTCGACCGTTTCTCTAAGTTTGTGCATTTCATCCCCCTGTCTCAGCCCCCCTCCGCCGCAGAAACTGCTGAGGTTCTGGTCCAGTTTGTCTTCCGCCACCATGGGATCCCCTCGGATATCGTGTCAGACCAAGGGCCCCAATTCGTGTCCCAAGTGTGGAAGGCCTTCTGTTCCGCCTTGGGTGCCACTGTCAGCCTCACCTCAGGGTACCACCCTCAATCGAGTGGACAGGCTGAAAGGGCCAATCAGGAGCTTGAGACGTCCCTCCCTTGTCTGGCCGATCGGAACTCCATGGACTGATCAAAATACCTTGTGTGGGTCGAATATGCTCATAACACCCATCCCTCCTCTGCCACAGGTCTTTCTCCGTTCGAGGCTGCCCTCGGGTACCCACCACCCTTGTTTCCATCCCACGAACTGGATCTGGCTGTACCCTCCGTGCAGGACCATCTCCGGAGGTGCCAGGATGTTTGGCAGCACACCAAGGCCTCCCTCCTTTGTGCTAAGGAGGTCTATTGCCGATCTGCCAATCGTCGCAGGGTGGTGGGACCCACCTACCAACCAGGTCAGAGGGTATGGTTGTCCTCACGGAATATTCCGATTCAGGCTACTTCTCGTAAACTGGCTCCTCGTTACATTCGGCCCCTACATCATAGATAAAATCATTAACCCCACCTGTGTCCGTCTTCGGCTCCCGGCGGCCCTCAAGGTCCACCCTTCGTTCCACGTCTCGCAGATCAAGCCAGTTATGGACAGCACGCTTTGCCCGCCTTCCGCTTCCCCGCCTCCCGCCCGGCTCATCGACGGCGCCCCCGCCTACACGGCCTCTCGTGTCCTGGATGTCCGCCGCCGGGGTCGTGGCCATCAGTTCTTGGTGGATTGGGAGGGTTACGGTCCAGAGGAGCGCTCTTGGGTCTCCTGCTCCCTCATTCTGGACCGTTCCCTCATTGATGACTTCTTTCGCGCTCACCCGGGTCGGCGTCCCGTAGCGCCTGGGGGCAGACGTTGAGGGGGGGGTACTGTTATGGTGCCTGTCGGACTCCTCCCCCTCCAACACTGCCAGCCATGCTCTTTCTAATCACCTCCAGCTGACACCACTCATCTCATCTACCTGCTGCTTAAAAGGAGACCCAACTCCTCAGTTCAACGCCAGTTCGTTAACCTCTATGGTGACTAGTCTGGTCTCATGTCATGCTAAGTCTCGCTACTGCCTTAATCCTCGCTTTGACACTAACTCTGATCTCCTGCTCCAGGAAACCCTCGTCACGAGTGACGTCAGTTGGAACCTCTGATCCATCCACAGCAGCCCACCGAACCTCGTCATCCACGCTGACCGCGTTCGTACCTCCAGCCTCGCCACTAGCCACAGCTGCCTCTGAACCGACGTCTACGCCTCAGTTCTTCCAGGAATCAAAATAAACTTCTTCTTACCTGTCACTACCAGTCTCGCTCTCTCTGGGTTCCAGCATCTGGGTCCTCCCGCTTGGAAAACATGACATTTTCTTTGGCATAAACAAATAGTACAACAGATAAAGCAATTTTGGCCATTGCACTTTTGGTTTCATTGAAAAGACAATTGCTTAAAGTCCCAAATCCAAACTTGATGGCTCCGTAGATCCCAAATTCCCAATCTATGTGTCAATGCATTGTATAAATAAACACCTGCAGCAAAGCATGTAATTAAAAAATAAGCATAACAGTAAACATTTAAAAATGCTCTCATCTGTGCACACGCCATGACAACACATAACAAACAGATTAATAAGATCAGGGGCCCCTGTAGGCCATACATCATGCATAGAAACCCCTAAAGAGCAAAAGTCAAGGTCTTTACGAGGTCCTGATCGCCACCATTTTTAAACGGAAGTTTCTCTTACACATTTTCTCTTACACAGGTCATTTCGTCCAAACTTAGTAATTTTTTAAAAGGATACATGTCCAAAATACCAGCAAACACTAAGGTTTTTGTTTTTTTCTTTTCTGGTAAATGTTGGAAAAAGAATACTGGTTTTGGGCAAAAGTTCTTAGTCTTTAGTCTTTATATCTGTTACAATATTCACTCCTTTTGTTTTGGGGACTCTACAAACAAGAAACAAAGAAAAAAACACAAATGAAAAACTGAATAAGACAGCAAAAGTTTGATTTTGGTGACTCTGGCTTGAGAACAATCTCTTTAAAATAGAGAAAACCTTGAGACAGACAGGAATGTGCAATGTACTAAATGCAGAAATAAAAAAATATATATTATAAATATTTACTTCTACTGCGATACAAATACTCGCAGCTTGTGTAGTGATGGCATCAGGAAGCAGAATTTGCAGATTGGGCCAGAGTTTCTCTGTTCCCCAGGGCAGGACTCATGGCCAACCTCTAAAAAGAGTGTAATTGGGCGCTGGGACATTCAGCATCTTGGGAATCCCCTGGCCCAAAGGCAGGTGTACCCCTAGCCACACAAATGCCATTACTGCCTCCCTGAGGCCCAAACCTAAAATGATGTAAGGGGGGGGGTCTGCATGGCTGGCTGGCAGACTACTGAACATTAGAGCTCCATTCTGTACCTATTCATGTTTGACAATCCTTTTTTTTTTCTGATCAAAGAGAAAACAATCAGGATTGGCTATAATAATATAATAATATTTTTCCTGCTTGATAGTGAGATGATCTATGTCCCAACATGTATGTATTAAGAGTAAGAGAAAACGTTTAAAGTTATAATTACATTTAGAAGAAATGTGCGAAAACATCTTTTTTTTTTTCTTGGGTGAGTATCCATTTTTAAAAGCAATAATTTCATTGGGCTGCGTTTTTAAAACCACAATGGAGAAATTTCGGCCCACTGTTCTTCACATTACACCTAACATTTATCAGCGTTGATTTCTGCTCAGCCCTCTTAAGGTTCAGTATTGTTCAGAAAAAATACTAGACTATTGTGGCATTTAGAGAGTCTATAATTATATCATAAAACAGACATTTTTATGACATTTAACAGAAATGGATAAATGGCAGAATATTCTGGATAATATTAGTACAGATTTGTATAGTTTTGTTGTAGTATATTAACTTTTTTGGTAGAACAGTGGTTGGAAAAATGTATTAAACTGGTATGTTTTGACCAAAAAATAATCCAGTTTGGGGGCATAGGTGGACTTAAAAAAATTTAGTTTCCTTGATTGACATAGTGACTGTTTTATTTTTATTATTTTACCTTTCAAAAAGGGCTGAAGTCCCAAAAAAAAATTTTGTTCTAGATTATGTTTGTAGTACAGTATAAAACTAATTGAAATTAGAAGAAGAAGAAAATCGCAACAACAAAAAACCTCCTCAGTGGATCTTCTCAAGAAAGGTTCTTCAAAAGAACTTTTACAACAGCAACATATGTAGGTACAGATGTTCACAGAGAAAGAGATCCAGTTAATCATTAATTCACTCCACATGTCACTGCCTCAGCTAAACAAGTGCATCTGAGCCAGAACTACAATATATTTGCAATGGACATGCAAAGACACGTGTGTGTGTCCCTGTTTGTGTGTCAGGGCTGATTGCTCTTGACTTCATTAATCTCTGCAGTGTGGTTATGATTAGCTCTCTGAAGCATGCCAGAGGACATCTGACACTCTCACTGTCAGGTTTGGCCACCTCTCCAGCCCGACTCCCGCAGTTTAAACATTTAGATCGATGCAAAGGGGAACACATGATCTCCTGTAGTCACAGAACAAACTATATGTGTAACACAAACACACAAATTTCTGATGAATTTCTTTAAAAAGTATCAAAAGGCATTTTTAAATACATTTTTAAAATGTAACTGTTACTTCAAACGAGTAAACCCTTATTTCAGTTGTTTTTTTTTTTATTAAAAGAAGAAAATTGGCCATGACTGACTAATTCAAATGTTGCATGTTTTAGTTAAAATGATATAATATTTCCTTTCATCCGTCTTTCATTGATCCAGGCCAGCATCCCTTATGCGGTTTCAGGGAGGCTGGAGCCAACCCAGGTACTGATGGGTTAAGGTATAATTCTTTTAGATGTTATATCGTAGATGTGTTCAGGAAGTCTGCGCAAGGAAAAATAAATCTGCATCAGACAAAAAGACAAAAACTGAAACTAGTGAACAGCGAAAACCAGAATAAAAGACAAACACTACTGTAAATGGGTAGGAGCAGATGAAAAGAACAAGCAAGATTGAAGTGCAGACTTGTTACAGAAAAAGAGAGTTGTAAGATACAAGACTGATTAATTTTGCCCCAGCTGAATAGAGTTCTTCTAAAAAATGTGTGAATTCCATTCAACTACAGAAGATTTGATTTGGAGAAGTAATACATTTCTCAATGTGCTGCTCTGAATGCATGTTCTCAAACCCATTTTTTAATGTCTCCTTCATTTGAATGTTGTTTCCCAAATACAGGTCTGTGTGCTTTACAACATAAAAGAGCATGGAAGGACATTGAGAAAATGCCTTCTGCTCTTTATGGATTTAGACTTCCTTTTATGGCCAGTCAACAAAACTGAGATTGTTACACCCACTCCAGCTTCTCTGCTGGAGAGGCTGGAGTGGGCCTTACTGAATCATCTATTTAGTACAAGCAAACTACAGAAGCTTCACAGAATTAATAAAAAGTCTGAATTTTCTAATAAGTTTGTTATCATTGGAAGATGCAGGTGAGGAACTTCAACAAAAACCTGTCCTTCACTAGCCATGAAAATTAACTGTTGCTAAATTTCTATTAATTTAAAATAATAACACCACTACTACTAATAATAAGTACAAGTAAACTATAAGAATTTGTTTTCCGACTGTGCAACAAACAATGTTTTTTAATGAATTATTATCTAATTCTATCTTCTTTAATTAGATATATTTTATGGCTTTTTCAGCCATCTGTTGCATTCCTCTTCTTCTCAATTTCTTGTCATTTTTACTAAAGAGAAGCAAGTGGTAGAACGTTTTTTTCTTTTTTTTCTTTTATGTTTAGGATGACTGCTTATTGATCTATTTCACATGCCATCAAACACAATGGTAACATAAGCAAAACCAGGAACGTTTTATTAACGACTGGGCTTTTTGGGTGGAGATTTATGACAGCATTTTGCACTTACAGTCTCAGAAATGGAAGCCATACAGCTCAAAACCTTGTAAAATTGTCATCTGTAATTTGACATCTTATTACTTCAGACTTTACAACTAACTTATATTAAAAACACAAAGAGGTTTCAGGTGGGAAATAAATAACAAGGAAATGTTATCATAAGTATATTTAAAATGTTTCCTTTTTTAATGAGGTGAACTTGAACAAATGATATGTGACTCTTATTTGAAAGATAAATACCACGGGAATTTTAAAGCAAAAACAAAAAATACCCCACATAATTATTTTTATCTGGATCAATAAATTTAGATTTCTTTTTCTTTCCAAATTCAGTTCAGCAATGATGGTTCCAGTCTTTACCATCTACACAGAAAACTTGCTGACAGATGAATCTGTGTTCATGTGTCAACACAGATAGCGAAATGACAAATTGTTGAAAAGCAAAATGAGAGGAGTAATGATAGAACAATAATGCCACATGTGTACTGTGCGGGTGTGTGTGTGTGTGTGTGTGTGTGTGTGTGTGTGTGCAGTGATGAATCTCTCATTGTGACAGTGGGGCCGGCAGCAGTGAATGTCCTTCTGGGTGGGACACAGACACACATGCACACTCTCTATGCCATATCCAGACGCACACACGCAAACACACAAACACAGATGGGAACGACCGCACTAATGAATCACCCCTGTCTGCATGCAAACCACCACAAATAATGATGAACCACCCCTGCGTTAAACTATTTTACACAATGCTCAATTCATTATTCCGCCACCCCCTCTCTTTCTGGGTATATGTGAGATAATAAAGGTATGATATTTCTCCTTTTAGCAGCAGATCATAGTTTTTATCCATTAGTATGATATTAGAATTGAGGAAAGATGGTGGGAGGGATGGGGATGGAGGGGGAGGCATAGATGGCTTTAAATTGGTTTAAAAGCACCGCAGCTGTAAAATGAAGCAGCCTTGCCCTATGCTTCTTTAGCAGCTGCCCGATACAGAGGAAACATAATTGCATAGTTTTGCTAAAACAACAGAATTTGTAGTTTATTAATTATTAATGACATTTGGGATTGAAGCAAGAGAAAACAAAATGAAACATGTCGTGTGTAATTTCATAAAACCTTCAAAAACTATTTTAAATAAAACACTTAACACTGGTTTATGTGACACTGAACACATCTCAATTATTCATTCTGAATAGGAATGCTTTCGAAGAGTGGTTTGTTTACCCTCTGCTCTTGTCCAGTCACATTATTTAAGAGGTTTTTCTTTGTGAGTCAGATCTTATTGCTGTTGTTTTAATTTAAAGTCACTTTTGTACCACAGACACAAGAAGTTTTACATTTTCAAAAGTGTTTTCAAACTCTTTTTACGCCCAGAGCTGCATATATGACAACACTTTTTTGTCATAACAGTGATCATAAAAAAATCACAGATTTACTCTCCACACTGCCTGTCACTTTTTTTTCTATTATTTGAATTTGTTGCATTAACAAATTACAGAATTTTAGTTAGTGATTAGCTACTATATCACTGCAAACTGGCTTGGCCTAAAAACAGGAGATGAAAACTAATCTCAGGAAGAAAATCACTAAAAAGTAAAAGGATCTGTCCATGCAGAAAGTCATTTTTAATTAGGAAACCTAACCCAAGATATCAAAATCTAGAAAAAAGGAGTTCATCACAAGCATTTAAAAAGGGTAAAACACGCTTATTGTTAGATAGTATCACTTAAAATTTAATGTTGTACAGCCCAATGTGAGTATTTTTGTGTTAGTTTAAAGCAAATGGTTCACATGAGTTTACATAGTTCATTTTGATTACAGTGACAAAAATTGGTGTAATAAGTAGAAATGACTCAATTTAGAACAAAATGTGAACATCATGAGAATACTACATTGGTACAACTTGGCCCATCTTCAACTTGACTCAAATCGGCTCATCTTATATCCTCATAAAGTCTAAAACTAGCACTTATTCTTTGAACATGAATTTACATTTTTAAAATTTGAAAGAGTTTGAAAAACTGTGAGAGATTTAAAATGGTTTCTCTATGTTGTGAAGTAATTCTGGTAAATAAAATGCATTTAAATGATTTCTGAACTTTTTCTAATTTAAGCAATTATAGTCTTTTTTGTCTTAAAATGACATTTTCTATTATATATGGAGAATAGAACAAAATGACTGACTCATTTTAATAAAAATTAAAAATGTCTAGATCCGAGCTCTTAACGAGACAAAAGAAAACTATCCACTGCGCTGAAAAGCGTGGAAAGCAAAGATGAGATTAAAAAATTAAAATCTCGAACAAGATCTTGGATGTCTATAAAAACAAGTGTTTTTATTTTATTTTTGCAAGAATTAAATATCTGATGCACATTTTCCTTTTTGTTGGAAAGAAAATCTCATTTTGGATTTCAATTAAGTGATCCCTGGGCAGAGAGGGACGCGTCAGAGTGGAGGAATTAATGTGCTGCTGACAGATGTTTAATAATAATGGTTGGACTGTCCCCGCCGAGAAACACACACTCCATGCCCAGCACCCAACTGTGGCTGCAGTAACACACATCCATGCACAGACAAAAAAAGACGAAAAAATACCGGAGGTCTCCTACACACAGGCTCTCCAGTGTAATCACTCTTTCACCGACACATACAATAATGATTCAAACACACACACACTGTGCAGACCAATGCACTAGAGTCCCACACACTCCCACTCACCCACTGAAGCTGGCACCTCCGCTGGTGGAGTGTGTGTCTATATGACCAGTGCAGGCCACAGCGCATATGGCGCTCATTTAGGAACAATGGGCATGGAGAATGACTGGCTGGATGAGCTTCCTGGCTGTGAGAGGTGACTGGAGGCATGTTAAATGACATGCCCCGTATGGAGAGATGGAGTAAGACAGGGAAGAAGTGAGCATTCATGGGCAGTCACGGGTATTGCCTCGGAGAGCAAAGGAAGTGTTTTGATCAACAGAAGATTGGGAAAGAAAGGAAAGGTGGGAATATCAGGAAGTCAGACTGGGTCAAGAAGTATATTTTAATTTACAGTGCAGATTGCAAACATTTCTTTTCCTGAAGTGCTCCCACAAACCTTTACGTGTCATTCTCTCACAGCGACACTCTTGGTGACACCTAATCAGTGCTGTTGGTGGACGAATCGCTTCCAGCTGCCTCTGCATTGTTGTCAAAACAACAGTCCCCTAAAAATCTCTCACACACATATGTCGTTTATTCTTGTCACAGCCACAAGTCTTCAGTAATTACCAGGGCGGCTGCCCCCCTGCTGCCTGTCAATGGATGGTCTAAAGAACCATGCGTTCGACCCTACAGCCATAACTCTACTTCGGACGGCTGCCTACTGCTCTCCACCATGCTGGTGGCCGTCAGACAGTAAATTGGTCTCTGAGAAAGATAGAGACAAAAAAAATCTGAAACAAGCTTACTACAAAACTGAATCAAGCATTCCAGAAGAGACTTGACAGAGCACAGAGGCAGACACCTACTCATTCACTTTCACTATTTGTGTCTCCAAGGACTAATCTATAATACAAACATACATGTGACCAACAGCAGGGTGATATCTCTCCTTGCAGAATTCCAAAATCACACACACAAACACACGTGTTCAGTTTGCTGAAGTGAACGGTTCGACAGGAGATGATGACTGCAGAGGAGTTGAGTGAAGATGAAGCGGAGTAAGGAAGGAAGAGCAGAGTGACATAAACTGATAACTGAATGATGAAGGGTGATAATGTCAGGAATGGAAGGAAATAGATGAAAGAATGGATGGAAAAGATGAGGCAGCTGGCAGATCAATACACACAAATCCACAATTGGCATTCAGGGGCATTTTTTAAAAATGTTTTTTATGGGATTTTATCTCCTTTTCTGATTATTTATACAGGTTTATTTTTTTATTTGCTTTCACAAGGCTGCAAATTTTAACAGGTGACAAGGCTAAAGTTTTTTGGAAGTATGTTATTTTTGTGACATTTAAGCTTTAATCCAGAAAAAAAGTTATAAAAGTGCATAAATAACAAATCAATTATGCAAACAGACAAAATAAATATTAAATGAATTTGGCCCCATAACCGAACAATACATATATATATATACCAATCTTTTTTTCTTTGTCAAGATTTTTTTCAGTTGCCATTTCTCATAAAACACTTCCTATTATTACACACCCTCCAGATACGGAGTATGCAGTGCTTTGTTATCATAGTCTTTACACTAGTGGACACATATGGTGCAATCAGTGTCTCGCCCAAGGACATTTAGTTGGCCTGTCAATTCTTTCACTGATATTCAAATTCGGAGATGACCAAATAAGTGAGACAAACAAAAGAATATTTTGTGTTGAGTTTTTTTTAAGGCAAATTTAACTGTCAGGGAAAAATAGATTTATCTAATGCACTAAATTTATGTTCAGAAATTATACTAATTTGTGACATATTAAGCTTATTTGTACAACATAAATGAAACAAAATGGTTACAAAAATAAGTAAAACAAAATCCTCAGTTTTTCAAAATCATTTCAAAGCGTAAGAAGTCACACCGTTACTTTTCTATTTGCGCGTTTTTCATGTGATGGCAAATCTAACTCTGAAAGTTCCTAATTCCCGAAAGCCATGAACGCATCTTGACACTTGGACACAGACTCGTCGTCAAGACAACAAGTAAACCCAGACCTGCAGCATGGCGGGACAGCACGCATTAGATCGGAAAATACAGCAGTTTCGAAAGGAATACTTCTACAGGAGCAAGTATGTAGTAAATATGTGTCTGCTTGTTCATCAACGTTATGGTTTGTTGCTGCGCACTTTGGCAAACAACCTTTATTGAGGTTTAAGCTAGGTGTTTGCTATTCAACTATTTTAGCATGAATGAAACATACATTCTCAGTCGTTTCATGTGGCTTATTTAAACAAGGAAACACGTAAGAAGCTGTTAAAAGTGGCGGCAGATATTCAGATATTATGACTAAACATCCTGTAAAGTATTTGATTATTCATTCATTCATTTATTTATTGTTCATATACAATTCAATTTAACTTTATTGTCCCCTGAGGGAAATGCGTTTTGGGCTGACTGCGCCCAACTGCACACTACATTCACACTCAACAGCAGCTCCACAACAGAACAAGATACAACACAAGTGCTCTAAAAGCGCACAGAGTAATACTGTACCACAACACATCCCTGATTGTGAATTGATGGGAATGCAGTATTGCACCATAACTCTGTAGGAAAAACAAAGTTAAATATCAATAAAAAGTTATTGAACACGTTGGTAAAAAGGAAAAAAAAATCACAAGTTTGGCAGTACATTATTTAGAATTATTTAGAAAACAATCAAAATAAAAAACAGATCTATGTGTATGAATTATATATATTTTTTTAATCAAAAAAATGGAACATATCCCAGCCCCATTAAATCAAGTCTATCATGTGTTTGTTGCTCCAGTCAGGCGGAAGAGAACAGAAAAAGAGAGAACCAAGCTGCCATCCTGATTCAGAGCTGGTTTCGGGGCTGCCTTGAACGGGCCTATCTCAGGTAGAAGTATTGATAATTACTCTGATAAATCTTAATAAAAAACCTTAGAAATGTAATGTTTTTGTTTGTTTGTTTGTTATTAATAATAGACCAAAAGTATAAATAAATAGATACAATATCTGCACATAATAACTTAATTTAATTATATATTAAGATGTGAAAATATACATTAAAACATTATTGCCATGTTTGGATTAAAATTTTATTTAGTCATTTTGAAACTGTAAAATGTCTAACTATGGATGTAAAAAATTATTTCAAGGAAAATCCTGGTGTAGCTCACGCTTATAATCATCCCCCTTCTCCAGCTTTGCAAATGGCCTCAGGAAAAAAATAATGCTGTGGGTACTCCCAGCTCTCCGCAGAGAGAATGTATGCTTCTATCAGCCTCTGATATTGTGACCCCAGCCCCATTCTGCAGGGTCAGCAGACAAACTTCCAGACAGTAGGTTAATTCAGATTACTTTAGTTAATTGATCAATGAGTTAAGTGGATAATTAGCAACAATTTTAGCTGCCTAAGTGCAACTGCAGGGTTGTGCTATCCCCACTATAAGCATTGATTTTCCGGGCATATAAATGGCCTTTTGGAAATTGATGGCCTCATTGGCGGCCGAGAATCGCAGTGGACTTGCATTTAGAGTATGCTTGAAGATGAATACAAATGTGCACTGCTGACTAAAGAGGGTGAAAGCTCATTGGACATGATCGAAAAGCTTGGAAGAGCTGGTTTGGTGTATGTCTCTGTGAGAGCCTACTTGAAAGTATAATGTTTTCCTGACCTTTTAATTTAAGTCCTTATAGAGGCTCACTTTTTTTTCTCCTTTCAGAAATCACTTTGCCCTTATCCTTTTTTCCATCTCAAAAGTGGATCAGTAGTTATTACTAAGTATTATGTGATTGAATTAACTTAACTTGGTCTTGTGCAAGAAACATGTTTAAGTATTGCCAATATGCTAAAGTATTATTGGTAGATTTGTCTTTTATTGAAGCTTTTTGTATTCAAATAAAAAAGTAAACTCAAATAAATCATAAAACACCTAAATTCATTTTTTCTTTTCTCCTAATTGGCATCAAAATGACTTTTTTCAGTGTTTCCTTAGTGTCAGCTGCTAAAAAATACCCATCCTCCTACACATATTATGATTTTATTACAGCCATCTGCACAAGAAGGCGATCATTATACAGAAGATATGGCGGGGCTTCACAGCAAGGGCGCGTGTCAGACAAATGGTGAAGGTAAGCCAGAGCCTGGAACAGCTGTAGATGTATTGATTATGTTATGATAGTATGCATTAAAATTCAATTGCTATATTCACCAAGTCTTGCCCCTGACCTTAGGAAATCTAATTCACTTTTTATACATTTGAAAATGAACACTTAGCAAATATGATGCAATACGATAAGGGATTCCATTTATATTCCCATTCTTTATGAAACTGTGTGGCAATGAACAGAATTAAGAAAAAGAGTTGTGCATACAACAGTTGTGTACGTGTGGCGTGTGTGCTTTAAGGAAACAAGGCCCCATTTTCAGCATACTGCCTCCAACTGCTTCTTAATTGAACAGATTGTTGATACCGGATCCAATACCCAGCGCTCTCACGTATAATTTTCCCCTGGATTGAGTTTGTAAACGTATCACAACAAGCTATTTATCATTCCTATAAATTGACTGTTTGCTAAAGCATAACTGCCAGCCGTCGTTTGGGAGGGGATCAAGAAACGGTGAAAGGGGCTGTGGGTGTTAAAACAAACAATGAAGAATGTGTCACAACGCACGTCTAGGCCAAAACGAGCCTATTTGGTCTGATTTAAAAACAGACAAGCACTAATTCGAATCATTCAAAGTCGCTGCAGCGCACTATTCTGAATTAGCTCAGAGACGTTCATTGCTTCACCTCATCTGTCTCCCTCATGTCTCTCTTCTGACTTGTGGACCTTATCATGTATAATGTGGCTTTGCGCAACGTCTCTTTTCAAACATCAAGCTGAATTTACAACAGCCTTTCAAGTCTTTGTCGTTTCTCCTCTTACTGTCTTCTTTCCTTCTCCTGCTGTTATTGAATAAGACATATTGAAATATGAATCCCTTTCATGGCTCCCACTTTAGTTTGCTCCTGAGTTGTGCCCCCACCAGTCGACTGGCGCGTTTAGTCTGCGGCGCCTCGTGCTGCTGAATATTCTGTGGCCTTTTGTTAGCGTCTTCTGTGGCAGTGCTGTCATTGATTATGAAATCCGGAGGAGATCGTTTGGCCGTCATACATCTCCATTAGTACGCTGCTTGACGACCATAGATTTTCTTGGCCCTTTTCTGTGTCGGTGTATTAAGAGAGTACCGTCTTCCCCTTGATGCAAAGTCCCCACTAACCACTTTCTCCCTCTCTTCCTTTATTCCTCCGTCTCTTTTCCTCATTCTTCTCTTTGCTTTCCCTCCATATCAGCAGCCTCTCCCCTCCTCCTTCTGCTCCACAATGGACGTATCAGTGCTGTCTCTGTGCAATGTATTATGTATAAAGAGCTCTTTATCTTTGACGCCTGCTGTGGACAGATCAGAGGGCCGGGAGACAAGATGTAACGCCGTCTTTTTCTTTGTGTTCACAGGCGGCATATTTTATCATGAAGATGAATTTCTACGAGGAGATGGCGGTCAGGGTAAATATCACCACAGTATCTTGTATTAGCAAATGGAGTGTCATGGTGGGGTAACACTCTGTTGCTCTGTGTGTGCTCTGAATCAGAGGCCCCATGAATGGTGGCTTCTAAACACCTCAACACACAACAGCAAAAATTCAATCCCCGGTTTGCTTTTTTCCATCCCGAACAGAAAGTCCTTCCAGCACAGCTTTAATATGTGTCTGATTTATTATTATCCCCCCAAAAAACCATAGTTGCTTTTCAGTCGCCGCTGCTTTATTTTACCGTTGTGTTTTCTAACCAGTCCTGTTACTCCCATAACTCTGCTGCGACACAAGCGGAAGGAGAGCTTTACCCGTTCACCCCTCCATGCACTGCTGCTACTTGCTAATTCTTAAACACGTACAACAGAATGGCGAGCCGGGCGTTGGCCCCGCCTTTAGCCCCTAAGACTCCTGGGAAATGTGGAATCGCGGATGTAAATTTCCTCATTCTTTTTTTTTTTTTTTTTTTTTTTTTTTTTTTTTCTTTTTTTTCTTTTTTAACTTGTCCTGTCCAACAGCTAGGCAAACAGATGAGAGCTGAGGGCCTCTTGTGTTGGACATATTTTATTTTAACAAGAGGGGTTATTCATCTTCAGACAAACCAAAGGTATGTCTGAATAAACCCCTTTTGTAATTGAGGCCAAAATTTATTAATTTCAATCATGTTTGAAAATCTTTGGTGTTGGACCGGACGGAAAAGGAAAGAGGGGAAGAAGAGAGAGGGACGTTAGAGAGAGGGGGGGGTAGGAGGGTGATAATAGGAGGGGAAGGGGGGTAAGACCATGAAGCAGCATAGAGCAGACAGGTTTACTGGTTGTTTATCGTTACGGTACGGTTCAAATGTAGTACAAAAAGGGCGGGGCCTGTTCACACACACTCAAATATTATCAACACACCTGCTAGCCGCAAAAATGTCCACATGTCAACATGCACACAAAACAGATAGTGTTCACGAACGCATACCTATGCCTTTAAACCAACTAGTGTGAAATCTTTCATTCATTCAATCATGCAAACTATTAGTGCAAAGGTGAGCTAACACCTGTGCTCAGGTGAGTGTTTATGTTCTTCTAAAATGGATGGTGGAATGTGAAAAGAAGGAGGAGGAGCGCCCAGCCACCCCCACACCCATACCCCCGCCGCAGCAGCAGCGGCAGCCGGAATTCCCCCAACGCCACACGGGAACAGGCAGGGAACAACCGCCCCCCGGGCGACCAAGACCGCCACCCAGGCCAGGGCCAGCCGGACCGCCGCGAGGCCCCCAGAGCCAGAGAGCAGGGAGGCGCAGAGGGAAAGAGAGCGCCGCCCCAGCCCAGCCAGGAAAGCAGCCCCCCGCCGCGCCGGAAGAGCCCAACGCAGGGCCCCACCGGAGAGGGACGCCCACAGCCCCAGACGAGCACCCCACCACCACCCAGGAGTTCCGGGCATCCCCCCGCCCCGACCCCAGGTACGAGCCAGGACCCCCCAAGGGAGATCCGCTCCGCACTCCAGGCAGCCACCCACCCGGCCCACGGTTGGTCCAGGCAGGAGCAAGGCAGGGGCCCGCCGCCCCCGCCCAGGAGGGGGGAACCCCGGGGAAAAAAGGGCGGCCCACAAGGGATGTTATAAATATGGCCCGACCAGGCTCGGCCATGTTGGAAGTTTGGCGGGGCCCAGCGCCCAGGGGCAAGGACCAGGACCCACCCCCCAGGGACACGAACACCCCCGGCTCAGGTGTAATATGAACCCCCCCACCGTGCGGAGAGAGCACCGCCGGGCCCAGGGAGCCGGCACCCAAGGGACACGGCCGCCATCGCCAAGGGGCCCGCACCCCCCACCAGGGAAGGGGTAGGGGACAGATGGACCCAGGTCCCACCTTCCTTGTAAAATGTGTGTGCGTGTATGGGTGTTTGAGAGGGTGTTTGTGTGCATGTGTGTGTGTTTATGTTTGAATGTATATATTGAAGGGGGAGGGGTGTGTGTACTAAGGGGGGTGCAGTTAAAATTGGCGAGTAGGGCACTAAGGGGACATCTCCTGATTACTCACAGTGATGTCCCCTCACCCTCCACACCAAGGGGCCCTAAATGTCTAAGGTGCGGTTAAAATTGGCGGGTAGGGTGCCAGGAGGACATCTGCTGCTTGCTTGCAGTGATGTCCAAGCACCCCCCCTACCAAGGACCCTACATGTCTAAGGTGCAAATAAAACCGAAAGAGGGGGGGCCCACTCCATACGGCAACCATAGGAGGGGGGCCACTCCCAAGTAGCCCCCCCCCAAGGCGCATCGCAGGCTAGACCCCCCACCCCCTCACCCTAATATGAGGTTATATAAGGAAGGGGGTAAGTTGGGGACAGCTGGTAGACTGTCCCCCGGTGGTCAAACAGCCGTCCCCCAGCCCACCCCCAGCAAAGGGGCCAGGGCCACCCAGCCCAGGGGCCCACCCCCGGAGGCGCCGACACCCCAGGCCCGGCACCACCCACCCCACACAGAGAGAGAGGAGCCAGAAAGCGTCGTCCCCCCCCGGAGCAAGCCCAGGCCCCCACCCCCAGACGCCGGCCCTAGAAGAGCTCTGGTCAGGCCTCGACGGGACCGAGGAGGCCAACCGGCCGAGGCAACCACTGATTGCCTCAGCGGAGACCCCGACCCGCTAGCCCCCCCGACCCGTACTAATAATGGGCCCCCCCTCCCCCCCAGAACGCCCCCCCACAGGACAGGGCCGACAAGCCCCCCACCCCACCCCACCCCAGACCCCGCAGCCGAAGCGGGTGACACCCAGAGCGACCGGGGGCCCCGAGAGGGTTGTCCCGTCCCGTCCCAGAGCCAGGGAAGGGCCGATCCCAGCCCCAGGTGCAGATGGGCAGCCCATCCGGCGCCGCTGGGCCCCCCCACCCGAGCAGGGCCCCCCGCCAACCCCCCCCAGCACAGGCAAAGGGACCACCCCCCCAAGCCAAACCAGACCACCACCCCACCCCCCCACCACGCACCCCCACACCCAAGCCCAGAGGACCACGCAGCGCCCCAGCCCGCCCCACCCAGGCACCGGACCCGACCCCCCGACCAACGGAGCCCCCCACCGCCCCCGCCAGGCACCGGAAGCCCCGACCCCCACCCCAAACCACGGCAGAAGGGCAAGGAGCAGCGACGACCAAGCCCCCCACCCCCTAAGTCATGGAGTCAACCACAGGAGACCAGAGAGACTGAATTCTTTCAAAGTTACTTGAGCTTTGGGCTGACATTTTTTCCAAGCTGATATGATCAAACAGCAGATTTCTGTGTTGACTTATGTTTATATTTTTCTTGTTTTTCCAATTTATTAAAATAGTTTTTTTGGCAATACAAAGAGTTATGAAAATGATAGATGCTAATCCTTCTTCTATATCGATGGCACTCATGTCACCAAGCACACAAAGTGACGGTGAGGCAGTGATTGAAAGCTTAAGCCAGACTGATAAATCGGCACATACCTGCTGCCAGACAGCCTGGACAGGAGTGCAGAACCACAGTGCGTGCATGTAGCTGTCGGGTAGATTATTATCACAGTGCTCGCAAATGTCTGAGTTACTGAGACCCATCTTGAACATCCTCTGTCCAGTGTAGTAAATTCTGTGAAGAGTTTTGAGATGGATTAGCTGCAGATTTGGACTTTTTGTCAGTTTAAAGGTGTTTAGACAAAGTTCTGACCAGAAGCTTTCATCTGTGCTGATGCTCAAATCTGCATCCCATTTTTTTTGTTGGAAGGGCAATATTGTTATCTAAATTACATAAAAGTTTGTATATTTTGGAGAGAGTTCTATTCATTGAAAAATTAATCAGAGTGGTAACTACATCTGGTAGCTTTAAATCGTCGTCTTTAATTTTATACTTTTTAGTAATACTTGATTTAAGTTGCTGATATTCCAAGAAGTTATTTATTCCATGTTTGTCTTGAAGTTCCTGGGGGGTTATGAATCTTCTATCAATAATTACGTGCTCTAGTTGTTTTATGCCCCCTGCTTGCCAAGCTGGGAAGTGAATCATTTTTTTGTTAATAAGGATGTCCGGGTTGTTCCAGATGGGTGTCATTTTGCACGGTTGAATTGATGATTTTGATATTTTGAGAAATTCCCACCAGGCTGTTAAGGTGGCATTTATATTAATGCTTTTGAAACAATCCTGTTTTTTAACTGTTTGGCTAATAAATTTCCTCATTATAACTGAGGGATGTAATGTTGATTATATGGTTACTGTTTGTAATTTTATGTTAGATACCTAGATTGTCAACAAGTAAAAAAAAAAATGAAATAAAAACACCATAACTGAGGGACTTGTGAACAGAATATAGGTCCATGCTGTTTGACAGATGTCGATACGTGACCCAGAGGCAAAACTGGCACCACCCACAATGTGCTAATAAATTGCACTCACTCTGGGATGCTGGGCGTGATCTGTCAGGATGACAATATTGGCTAACACATGCGCGGCTTGTACTCTGACGCGGCTTGTGTATGTATAAAAGCAGTCAAACACGTGAATATGGGTGGGTGCGGCTTGTAATCGGGTGCGCTTTGTAGTCCGGAATTTACGGTAAGTCCTTTGTGATAGATTGCTGATGTCCAGGTGTACCGAAATGGCAGGAATACTTGCAGATGGGTTTGGAAAACATAGAAGTTAACCACTCAGGGTTTTACTACTTGTAAATATCCAAGCAGGTAAAACGACCACCCTGTGGTTACAGTAGGTTTTAAGAGAAGGTCGATCCAGAAGTAGTCTTTGATCCAGCTCGAAGATTACAGTTCAAAAACTTGGGACTGCACAAACTTCAGAGGGTAAAAAATAATAATAAAAAAAAAAACCACTGAAAATGGTTCTCAGATTCCTAAAAACATCCTTTTCGATTGTTTTTTTTAACAAAAAGAACAGTATTGTTACTAATCCAAGTATTGAGGTTTAAGCCACATGTTTTTTACTGATCCTGTCATGTGAGTAATCTCTGCTTCACTGTTTTTTGTGATCTGCTTCACTATAACTATTGCAGGAGTTTTAGTCGAAATTGAAATTATTATTGGACGACACAATGCGTTCGGTTCCAAATAAAGAGTGGAGTTGATAAAAAGTTTGTTTGCTTTCTATTGTTTATTTTTTTATAGCCAACACAACTGATACTTTGAAAGCACAATTCATATTTCAACCAACTTATAGTTCAGGTTGGTTTCTGCAACCATTTTTGAAATAGGAAAATGTTTTCAAGTCAGCACGTCATCAGATTCTGTATGCCTTTAGACCCTAACCGCAACTTAATCACAGTTAACCTTGTGAGCATGAATCTTGCAAACATATTCACACACAAAAAAGGAAAATATTTAAAATTGTAGGATCAACTGCATTGAGTGCATAAAAAAACATCTAGGCCTCAAAACATTGAAGTTGGTTGCCTGAAGCCCTAAATTCATTCAAATAAAGAAAAAAACACAACACCTTATTAGATTCCATTGAGAATGAAAAAATCTTGGAAAGTAAACTGTACTAACATAAATGAAATGAACAACAAATGTGATGTAACAATAAACTCTAAATAAACTGGAATGTAATGTGTGTGATGGGATTTTAGGTGAGACAATGGTTTGCTGGAAAACGTCAATGAACATTATTTAAAGACATTGCAATTTTAAAGGGAGGAACTAATAACTTTTTACACAAATATTTTGTAAGTGTTTGATGATATTAGTTTTTTTCTTTCTTTACATGTAAGCAATAAAGTAAAAATTCTGTCATCCTTTTTTGTGACTGAAGGTTAGAGCTACAACCTTTTTAGAATGTTCTTTTTTATTGATGTATTTACTTTCTGGAAAAATAAAATGCAGCAGGTGAGCTTATGTGTAAAAAAAAAAAGCACAGTCGTCTTGAAAGTGTTTTTTTTTAAACCTTTTTCTGCAGCAGTTTCTCATGTTCAAACAAAAAGAGAGAAAAACATACAAGAGGATTTCAATCCTCTGTGGATCCGCTTGTGACATTCCCTCAGAATGAGTCTTGATTCTACTTGTTTCTATCTCCTCCTCTCATGTCTTTATCACAATGTGGTAGATCACAGAGGATAATGTATTAAGGTCGTAATAGAAACCAGTGTTTACATGCCGCACCTCGGATTTGTATTAGACTCAACAGCATCGATTTCACTAGTCAACAAAGGTCAGCAAGAACTCGGGTGGCGCCAATTACTTTATTTAAAATTATCTATTGACTGGCAGATCAATGCTAATTCTCATTTTGCTCTTTGTTGTTTTTTCCTCTCCTCCTCTCCTCTGCCTCTCTTCTCATAGTGTGATTATTCTTTTACCTGCCATTGTTTTAATCTCCTAATAAGTGTGAAGGACATACACTCCCTCATGTTGAAATGGTCCACTTGTGTTTCTGAGCGTCTTTACTGGCTGATCTAAAACCTTCAAAAAACTCTAGAAAGTCCAGTGTTCTTTTTGTCATTCTCTGAGCATGTTATCACAACATTAAAAACATAAAAATATATATTTGTATTTTTTTTATAATTTTCCAGAAAAGTGTTTTTTTTATTTTACAGATTCAGCAGAGGTGGAGGGGTTTCTATGCGCGGAAGCACATTCACGACTTCTACGCACGCAAAAGCTATATGGAAGGAATCATCAAGAAGAATAACTTCGTCAGGTAAGAGAAGTGGTTTTCAAATTAAACTTAAGATGAAAAAATATGTTATGGGTTAAAATTAAATTGTACATGTTTATAATGATTGTCATACATATGGTACTCTTTTGAGTTATTTTACCCACTAATCATGATATATTTAGGAACAAAAGCTTTCATAAATAGAAGTAACCTTGGTCAGTGGCTGTTGCTATTATCATTTACAAACCGATTGCTTGTTGTTTTCAGTCCTTCTTTGCCCACAAAAGTTGAGAATTGAGTATTGGTTAAAGGGCAATAGGTCTTCCATTCCGTCTTCCATTTAAGAAAACTGTATTTAAACCAAAAAAAGAATTACAAATATTTCATAAATCTTCATTTTGTGTGCAATGTGGTAAAATGAAGACGCTTTTTAAAATAAAATTAGGTTGAAGGATAAAGTCCAAAGTTGTAAGAATTGCTTCAGGGAGAAATCACACAGAGAAGTTAACACCGAGTGTATATTGCTATTACGATACAGCACAATTCAAATATTTATGGTTTTGGTTCATGAATTGCAACTTTAAAAAGCTGGAAGAAAATCTAATTATTTATTGCACAGTTTAACCTTTATATGCAATAATAGTATGTATTATCGTGTGGAAAGACCTATAGGAAGTATGTCAGCATGTACACGTCAGTGAAGATGAACTGACTCTGTGACTTAAAAGGCCCTTGAAAGCTGTTCCCATAACATTAAAATATGGTAGGATCAGGGCAAGGGGAAAGAAAAATTGAGGAAATAAAGGAGACAGACAAGTATAGAGGAGAAGGAAGAAGGAGAGAGAAGTCCTTCAAAGTGCTCAAGGCTAAGAGACAAAGAAGTGAACGATGTGAGGAAATTAAAAATTACCCTCTGATATGAACCGCAGCTTGTGCATTAATAAAACATCCGGTGCTTCGGGGCTTAGTGCTACAGATATGCCATCTTTTATTTTTTTTAAAAACCCGTCCCGTTAAGCTAATAGTCACATTTTTAATGTTGCTAATATATTTTAACAGAAAATATCTTTAGGCCTCTGCTAAAATTAAATGTAAATTTGTTAAAGTGCTCCTTGGATCACTGACTTTCCACCTCACTTCCCCACAAGCGTTCCACCTCTCCCCAATGCTTCTCACCCCTTTTAGAGGTGGGAGGGACTAGGTTGTTAAAGTCCATTAAAGAAGTGTTGCCACTTACTGTTACAGATAATGTGCACCTATGACCAGTGACTCAAGTAGTGGTTTTCATGTCATAATCACGCAAAGCAAAGCACATACTTACGCCATGCAAGCAAATACAGTAACGTCCTAAAGGGAATTCAACACTTCACATGCTTGATGATGGATATGGGAGAAAGTCTGTCCACAGAAAGCTTATCAGGTGGACATTTAGGACCATTTCATATTGGGCTCTTTGGTTTGCACCAGTTTGTTTCTTCCAAAAGTCTATTGACAAGAAGGAAAACTTGCCAAAACTCTCTCCTTAACCCTTGTGCTATCTTAGATGACCCCACCATTACATTGACGTGTTCTCCCTACCATGACAAAGGTGGATAAAGGTGGAAAGATTTCATGTAATCCATGGACACCAATGAGGTTCACAAATCATTGAAAGAAAAAAGGTTCAGCGCACTGTTTAGTGGGTCTAGATGACCCAACTCCCAATGTCAAAGGGCGTAGGATAGCACAAGGGTTACAAGGACCAAAAAAACCAGCCCACACCACAAATCCAAAAACCATATATCTATAAAAGGGAAAATAATGCAAATGTCCTCATCTGTAAAACTTGCTTTATTAAGAGTAATTAGTGTTACTGTCCAGTCAGTTTAGCTATTCTTTGTTATTTTCTTGTTCTAAAGTGTTGGTATTGTTTAACATACTAAGTAAAATGCAATATCACGCATTAACACACGCAGATGCTCACAACCCCTCCCCTCTGCTGCTGTGAGGTGTCTGGGTCACTTTCTCCCCAATTAATCACATGTTTATTTACTGCTACTGGGGTCATGATCAATTAACAGCAAGTCTTTATTTATTTAAAATATCCTTTCTGCATTAGCCAGTGACCTCTCACATCGCACGCCGCCTGATCGTTCTCTCTTCCTTCCCACTTCCTCTCTCAGGCTGCATAAACACAAACATAATGACTGACAGAATAATGGGATCCATTCAGTGAACGCTGATCAGTTCTACGCAGTATTAACAGTATTGGCTTGACTCTCTGTGTCTTTTCACACTGGTAGTCTTTATTTCACTCTCTGTCTAATGACAAATCTCCACAGCACAGACCAATCTGTGCCATTTCATTAGTTCTAGCACCCAACTTATCCCTGCCACTCACACTGTCATCTTGTACGTCTGCTCTGTCTCCTCCTTTTTTTATTCTTTGCCTCTCACCTTTTGTCAATCTGTGTAGCTTTTTATGTATATATATATATATATATATATATATATATATATATATATATATATATATATATATATATATATATATAGTACATTACTCTTTTTTCATTAGCGTGCTTCCTTATGTCGTCTCACATCTTCTCCATAGCCTATAAAGCCAGAGATTTAGCTCGGTCCCCACTCTACCACAGTTTTCTTTGATACCCCAACAATTTATCACTTTGTCAGGGAGATACTTCAGGGTTCTAGCCTTTGATAAGAGCCTGCAGTGGGATGATAGGCGCAATTAAGTGAGTGAAGCCAGCATACTTTGCATATTTAGTTAGTGTAGGTGTCATCAGTGCCACCGCTAACTTGGCCCAATGGCTGCATGAATTTTCTCCTGACCTCCAATTTAAAATTGGTAATTTTTCCAACATGATAAATAATTTGGGTCAAGATCTTGCAAAAAAAAGTTCAATGGTTTTACTTTTGTGAAAATGATATAAAGATGTTTAAGGCATTCCACTAGACTAAGCTGGTCTTACCTTTTTCTATTATTTTTGTTTCTTTTAGTACCCTGTTGTTCCTCTTCCTGTAAGAATTTTATTCCTGTTTTTCCCTATTCCAGCAATCTTTATTCCTCCCTGTCTCATGTCCCTCCCAAGGACATTCATGAAAAGAGAGCTGTTATGGTGCAGAAAGCGCAAGCCTGCCTGCGATCACTCACCGCTTCTGTGTGTCAGTCTTTCTTTTGGCTGCAATTTCCGTCTGATCTAGTTTGGGTGCAGACAAGTTCATTCCTTCATTCTGATTGGATTTGTACGTTCTGTATGTGTGCTGTGTGTGCTTGTGTGTCTGTTAAGGGTAAACCAGTAGATACAAGTATAGTTTCAAAGATGTAATCAGTAATGAATACTTTTGGTTATTGTTATTCACCAATATAGAGGGTTGGTATTTTCATAGAAGTCGTGGTTTGCCTTTACCAGTTGTGTGGTTTCAGCTTAACTGCTGAATTAGTAAATCAATCGGTGAGTCACTTAAAAGGAAAAGCTCTGGCAATAGGTGTAGAACGCTCAATACATTGAGCATCTTTCACTAAATTGACTCAATGAATATCTTCTCTTCGCCAACTATTGAATCATTCAATTGGAGCAATTAAATTAACCAATCAGGTCAAGGCTCCATTAAACAATCTGAACCTGACCAATTAACTGCTACAGCGCTGGCCCGAATGACCAAAGGTGTGGCCTACTGTTCCTTTCTGTCTCACTCTCTGATATTCCGTCAGTCCTTGACTCCCTGTTGTGAACCGAGTAGTAAATTATTGATAAAGCAGTAAAATGTGAAGCTGTACTGGATTAGCCATTTAAATAAAATGAAACTTGAGGGCAAAAATGTCAGCGAAGGTTCCAATTATTTGAAAGTAGTTCAACTAATTTGATTAGCTAGTTCAACAGTTCAACATTCATCACCTGCCTGTCGGTATTTGCAAAGACATTACGAAAAGTATAAGGACAAACTTGTGTTAGGATTTGCTATATGTTTGGGCTTGATATCACGTCTGTTGCGCTGTGACAGACTGGCGACCTGCCCAGGGTGTGCTCTGCCTTCGCCCAACAGTTGCTGGGAAAGGCTCCTGTGACCATGAAAGAGATTCAGCGGGTTTGGAAAATGGATGGATTGATTAAATTTTTTTACTCAAAATGTGTGAAATCTGAAATCTTAAAAAAGCCTAAATTTTAAAAGTCAAAAACTTAAGTTAAAACTTAGCACTCTCTTGAGTGCTTGTCAGTCCACACCAGTTGTTTAGTTCTAGTGTCTATGACAAGCGGTCCTTTTCTGCATTTCGATTTTGCACACACCAGTTGTCTTATTTCACTTTATGTTAAGTAAGACCTGGAAGCATTTCTAAGACAGATCAGAAGACAAATTTGAATGAATATGTCTTTAGTTTAATTCATATTCATGTTTTGTTTTATTTTTTCTCTCTTTTAAAAGCTGACACACATCCAAGCAGACACTTAAAGTGCTCCTGTCACTTGCCGAACAGAGCTAATGAGGGTTGTATGTTGTGGTGGCTGGTTGGGTCGACACAGATCGAGGTGCCTTCAGCCGTTACAAATCTGTTTGGCTTTTGTCCACTACACAGCAATTAATAACACTGGGGCTGGGGGCAGGGAAGCAAAGGTCACCCATTGAGTTTGACTTACACACATACACACCCAAACACACATACACACACTAATACGAACTTTAATTCATACAAGACTATCAACATTTAGTATGAGCAATGATACTCTCGCATAAAGTCCATATACGGAAAAATGAAAAATGGCTCTGGTTTGTTTTTTTTGACCCTCAAAACATCCCAAGTCTATTAAGTACTATTACTGCTTTAAAAAAAAAATGTAAACACATGCACAAGCTGGTTTGCAAACCAGAGTGCCACACAATAAACTACCGCACTACTTTATATTTCACATTAATAAGTAATATCCCTGATAGCCAGTCAGACAAATAGGGGCCAAGCAACCTCAATATTTATGCTCTCACACAAACCTCCACTGTATTAAATGCCCTTAATATTACAGCATTTACACTTGCTGCTTCTCTGACTACCCACACATGCACACAAAGATCAGCATTTTTCATTTATTTGGTAATTTAAACTGGTGCACTGGAAGGAATTAGATTGGGTAGGCAATGGTAGCATGCTGTGATTTCTTTTTAAATGTCAGTACCCGGAGAATGTGTTAACCTCTTATTAGGAACACGCTTGAAATATCCTGCTTCCTGCCCATGGCTTGTAATTGATAAGACAAGTGGAGTAGGAAAATATACAGAAAATGGGTGGCAGAAAAAAGAGCAATAGAAAAAAAAAATAAATAAATAGGACTGGTAATGAGCTATAGCTAAAGGCTTATTTATAAAGAGGCAGCAGAAATAGATTTATTTTACACTCAGCTTTGTCAGCATCTTTTCAAATTATAATGGAATATGTGTTTTAGTAATCGTTTTCAATTTTCTTTTTAAATTATTAACCTCCGCTACTATAAGTTTGCATTATAGGTAATGAAACAGGCACGTAGGTGGCTTTAAAGCATCCCATTTAGCCAGTTTCACTAAACAGATGTCAGAGAAAGACCTGTCTATGCTGTGGTGATGAAATGTATCCATCATCCTCCCACTTGCAGCCTCTCACTCATTCACTTTGTCTTGTTTCTTTTCTGTGCAGTTTCATTTCCTTGTTTCTTTCTCACAGCTCTTGCTTTTCCATGACTATGCCAGTGCGATTATCAGCTCAGTTAAATAAAACACTGGGCCTTTGTGACAGAAATGTTGTGGCAGAGATTTATTGATAAACATGTAGCTTTTTTCCCCTCCTTGTTTCATAAAGGAGTTTGATCGCAGTGGTTTATGTATTATTTTATATCATTTCTAGGAGGACATTTTTCATGACTTCATGTTTCAATCAAATAATTGGTTTTAAAGTAAAGCAAGTGTTGTCATTTCTAAGTTATTGATATTTTGTGTTTCTGGTTTCTTGTAGGGAGGAGCTGGATGAAATTTGTTATCTTCAGAAAAAAGAAAGAGAAAGCCTGAAAATGATAAAAGAACAGACAGCTAAAGTCTACCAAGCTCACCGGTTACATTATCTCCTCAGTACTAAACAGGTACAGAAACTCACACACTTGAAACACAAAATGTGTGGTACAATTATGACCAAATATTTGGACACACCTTCCCATTCATTTGAACGATAAGGTGTGTCCAAACTTTTGGTCTGAACTGTATAAGACTAGTTCTGGTTTGTAATCTATGTTAAAAAATGATTTTGTTCCTAAAAGTCTGACGGCTATAACTATAAGTTTTGTAAGTGGAATTAGAAGTTAACTGTTTTTAATGTATTCTTGTTTTAGAATTTATGTTTGATTGTTTTAATCATCAAACCCACATTCATTAACATAATAGTTGATTATAATTTTAATTTAACAGTTAAAACTGCTTCAATCTGGTTATCATGTGTTTTAGATATCAAAACAATTGGTTAGATGGTCAGCATGTATATTAAAACTGAGCTTGTAATTTATCTAATGGCTTGAAAACATGGGAAATCTCATTTTTAGTTCCTATTGAGCAAAATAAATATTTTTGGGGGATTAATGATGATAATATGAAATTGCTCCAGTAAGTGTTCCCCCTTTAAATCAAAACACGCCTGCTTAAGTGTGATTTGATCCCAAAGAAAAAAAAGTTAAGATGTATATAGATGACTGCCAGTACAGTAGTTATGGATTTTACTTTAGCCATTGAACCAAAATAAGGCGTTCAGCCCAGAGTGTGAGTACTTTTCTTTTATAAAGTTGAAAAAATTGAGTATGCTCAACTCATCTGGCTTCTTTAAGCTGGTTTCCTCCTGGGTATATCATGTCATACAATGATATTTCTCAACCGCTGTTTATCAGTCAATACGTTTGACTGAAGAAACAAAACACATTTTTTTCTCTAATGTCTTCACTGTCATTCTACAAACATTGTCAGTTGGTTGATATAAATAAATATAATAAACCTCCTGTTAAAATTTCAAAGTACCTGACACACTTCCATCACTTTGGACTCTAAAAGTTGCCATTGTGTCAGTCTTGAATGTTTTTGCAATGAAAACAAAAAACTGCATTCCAGCAGGTGCTTGTATACACCCTCACAGTAAAACATGGTGGAACTCACAGAAGGGTTGAGACAAGCACTGCTGATAGGGAGCTTCTCTAGAGACCAGCGACTGGGACAAAAGTCTTCCTTCCTTCTGTTGTCAACACAGGTGGGCTTAGTGGAGTTTGTTTGTGTGTGTGTGTGTGTGCGTTAGCGTGCGTGCATGTGTGAATGTCCACACATGAGTAAGTATGTGTCCTCATGGCTCTTCTGATGTGCTGAGTAGAGTATTTTAGTGCTTCCCTTGGCACAGGTGTGCATGCGTGTGTGGCATCTACACATCTCTGTGACTTCCCACTGGGATCATAATGAAGACAAAGCACACTGGTCACTGTTGATTCAGCACCACCACTGCTCTCGCTTTCACAGTCTCTTCCTTTCTGTCTTACTCTCCTTCATGGCTGTGCAGCCAGCATTGTCATTTTCTGGGTTACTTCCTGCTCCCTGCTGGAAGCCTTTGATCATTTCTGTAATTTGATCAAAACGTCAAACTTTTAAAATGTATTTTCCTTGGTAAGTAACTGAAATTGGTAGAGTGTTAGGAAGTTTTCCATGGGTTTCATGCCCACATGGGCTCATCTTAATTTTTCCAAACAGGATGAGAAAGAAACTGAGGCTTATGGGTTCTCCATGCTTATGTATTTCTTTTTTTCTATATTCTCCCTCTTTCTTTCTCTACATATGGCGGGGAATTCTTTCCCTTCGTAGCTCTGACCTTGTCAGCAGTGAATAGATGGCTCTCCCACACAGTTCATCCTTCCCCACTTCTCGGACCCTAGCCCCCCACACACACACTCATACAGTGTGTACATACAGCTTACCAAAAGGCCCCAAGTCCCTTTGACAGAGACAGAGATGCTGCGGTCCTAAGGTCAACATCATTGCTCTTTTCATAGTGTGGTACTTTCAGGTCTGTGTGTGTGTGTTTGTGTGTGGTTTTGTTATCCAATCTTGTTCCTCATAATTAGAGCATCAGACTCATTGCTTCAGTACGAGCCTAAAACTCTGTTTATTAGATCTTCTAATTTATATCGCATCTAGTGAAATAATTCACTTTATTTCAGACTCAGATGCGGCTCATAAAAGAAAACAGAACATACAAAAAAAACTACAATTTACAACCATTTAAATGGAGTACAATCTCTGTGCCCAGTAAATGAATGTTGGAGAAAATTATTTGATGCTTTTAAACCACAGTTTCTACAGTTTGATAGCAACATTTTAGCATTTTTGACATATTTAAATATGAGAAAAAGACCTAAAGCTTCAAACCTTTTTGAAATTGGATTTATATTGTGGCTATAATACTTCTGCTGAGCATCACCAAACCAAGATGTTACACTTTATGTTGGTTCATCTTTATTCTATCTTAACATGAAATAGTGTAATAAATAGAAATTATGCAATAGTGTCCAGCGGTTTTTCAAGAAAACAAAGCATGTTTGTTGTATACCTGTGAAAGTGATGGATGTAGGTGTTTTGTCTTTAGCCGGTTTATCCTGAGCAGGGTCAGGGGGCTCATGGATGAAGCTTATGGCAGCTATTATATAGGGCAGAAACAGGGTATACCCTAAACATTTGCCATTCCATTGCTGTGCATAAGGCTTTGGTGAAATAAAACATCACCAAGTAAAGATAAGAAGAAATTGTCAGGAACTGGTGATGAAGGCCTAAAACTCTATTTTTGTTCACTATACTTTGGCCAACAGTAAGTATTCAGATTTTTTTTTACATGTTGGCAAATAAAAGATATGCAATATTAAATCTTTATTTTCCTTTGTTGGTAAAATACAATTTCAGACTTATTTCATGTAAAAAGTACATTTTTAGTGTTTAAACTTCAACTTACCTGTCTTACAATTTTCACTTAATATCTAATAAGTTTGTCTTAATATTTAAAAATGATTTAAAAATGATGAAATTACAGATTTGTGAGTGGTAAAAGCATTTGAGAAAACTGGAATGGATTTTTAGATGTCATTACAGAATGCTTTACAGTTTTTACAGGACATTTGTGGGGTAAGGAGTACAGAGCTGCACTGTCGAATTTTTGCGTCATGGTGGTAAGGCCATATTAAAATCCGGAGTCCTTTCTGCATGGATTTTACATGTTGTCTCCATGGATTAAATTTGGAACTGAGCAATGTAACTTGCTAGTAGCCACTGTCAGTTGTGTTACCCATGATATATGAACAATATTGTATTAAACCTTATGGATTCCAGTTTTTCTATAGTCCACAGTCTTTGCTGTTCAAAGAGATTGTTTTTGTTCCACAGATTATGTGCCAACAAAACCCTGCCTATACAATTTTAAAGTAGAGCTTTGCTGGAGACCTTTCCTATTACAAATCTTCACATCACAGTGATCCTTTTACTTGAGTGTTAATTACCAGACCAAAGCTTCCAGTTAGATGACTTTATGTTTGCTTTATATGCTAATTACAGTACTTGCTACATGAAACACTCTCTTAATTGTGATAATGGAGGAAGAAGGGAAACTTTACAAGTGTGTTACTGTTATGACAGACAGCTCTAACCTCTTCTAAAAATAGCACTCCAATAAACTGGATAAAGAGTTACTTTTATGATTAGATAATAAATATATGTATTTTCACAGTTGGTCCATATTAGCATTTCAAATATAAACTGTTTTTCTTCAGTCAGGAAAGTGAGAACAGAAGCCATTAGAGCTATTAACAGATTGCTGCCGATCTCAATTTATTAAAGACAGAGAATCTGTCACAATGGCTTATGATATCAAAGTATGGTTATTTAATATATGTACTTTTACGGATATGGAAATGTGGATTATCCCTTTATTTGTCAAGTTAATATAATGGAGTAAAAAATAAAAGTTCAAATGACCCCAAATCATTCTTTAATCACACTAACTTTTTATTTATACCAATAAATTTGTGTGACAGAGGTGGATTCATATGTTCTGGGGCCTCATTTATAAACGTTGCGTACGCACAAAAGAAGGCGTACGCCACTCTCTACGCAATAGTTGAGATTTATAAAAAGCAAACTTGACGGGAAAATGTGCGGTCCTTCACGGAAGGTCTGACCCAGGCGTACGCACAAAAACGGGTGAAATGAGAAACGGCGACACCGTCGGCAGATGGAAGAAACACGTGAAAGTGAAAATGACAATACTGCCTCTCTTAAATAACATGAAGACTTCACAAAGCAAGTCTTACAATTAACAGCTACACGAACACCCGTTTGATCGATCAGCAGTGAAACAAACAAAAAAATCAAATGAAAATTACAACAGAAATTCAAATGAACACATATTGTAAGTGAAATATCTTCTGCAATATTGGCATGTTGTGCAATTCATCCTAATAATAATATAGTTAACAGAACGAAATAATGTACAAAACTGATATTCTCGTCAATGTGTCCGTCTGGCGGAGCGGTTAGGTGCGGGCGTGCGGACGGACGGACAGACGTACTAATTGTCCACTGGGGAAAGTTGTTTTCATATTAAACCATTTCTTCATAAGCTATGGAATTATGGTATTCATACATATGCCTTTAGTTTTTTTTTTATTTTTGATAAAACAATGTATGGCGTATGTCTCAACCATTCAGAAAGCAACAAGAAATTTGTATTTGCGCTGAACAATTTCCCATTTCCACGTCGATTATTACCGACATCTGTAGCTTGTCAGATGTAATTAAATGGATGGAAATAAAATGCCCCATCACAATGCGTAATGACGCACAATGGCTGATCTTGCGCTCTTAGAAGATGTGGCAAATGGAAGAATTCGGAGTGAACGCATCTTTAGACAGCAAGAAGACTTGCTGGCAAACGAGGACGAGTGGCTTATGAGCCGGTTCAGACTTCCTTGAGCCGTCCTCTTGGACCTCTGCTGGCTTTTGGGCCCGGCGTTACAGAGGAGCACTCAGAGGAACCACGCGTGTCACCCGGTGCATCTGGCGCTCCGGTGCCCCCCCCCCCCCCCCCCCCCCCCCCCCCCCCCGGTGGCAGAGACACTCTGGCGATGGAGCGCTAGACGTTTTTTTGCCTCGACTTTGATTGATGTCCAACCATTTCTTCTTTATTTCGGCCACGGTCCGAGGTTGTGAGGCTACAGCATTTGGCGTCTGCCACCGTTTGGCACTCAAGTGCCTTTTGTGGGCGTTTCGCGGACTATCTATGGGCATGTCATGAAGCTGCAAAAGCTGCGCTGCATTTAGAATCGGTTGTGATTTATTAAGGGAAAGATGCGTAGGATGTGCGTGCGCACGGTTTTATAAATCCGAATATTTCTCTGCGTACGCATGTCCTATGTTTCATCCGTACGCCACTTCTGACGCAAATCCTACACAAAGTTTTATAAATGAGGCCCCTGGTGTTAAAATAGAGCCTTATCTGTTTTCCAGTTTAGATTCTTGACAGTGAGATTAAAGAGTTCATCTAAATTGTGAAATCGAAACAAGGGATTTTAGAGGTTTGAATGATGCCAGCTACAAATACCAAATTTAAATTCAGAAAACCCAGATTATGTTAAAGGTTCATAAATGCAACATCATAGCAAAAATTTTAATAAAAAAGTCTCATTCTTCAACTTGTCTGCAATATTTTTTCCCTAGTTCCACACCTCAAAATAATCTGTCCATCTCTCTCCTTTTTCCCCCGTTTATTACCAGTTACTTTCTTTTTCTATTGTTTTCTGTCTTCAGTGCCCTGGGGTCTTCAACTCTCCTTTTAGGCAAGCCCCTCATGAGATGGAGTTACTGTTGAGACAGGTCAAGCACTCAGCTCCCACCAGGCTGGTTCCCAAGAGCAGAGTTTCTTTCTTGGGGATTCCAGATCCAGCAGCCTGCAGTTTTTCTGCGCCTACTGAATCTCCATGGATCAAATCAACAAGAACCTGCAGCATCAGACCTGCACTGCCTCCTATTGCCAGCAGAAACCATCAGGTGATGGCAGTCAAAGCTAGAACAAAGAGCCTTGATGTGGAAGATTGAGAATGATTTTTTCCATTTATTACTTTAAAAAATGTAAATAAATTACCAAAAAATGACCGTTTTAACAAACTTTTGTTATATTTTGTTTATGTATTGCAATTTTTTGTAAAAATTAAAGTTTTGCAAGCTCTTTTTAAGATTTTTAAAAGCTTGGATTTCAAAACATTCAAAACTTTAAAATAATTCCTCTATTAAAAACAATACGGAATTCTTATTGTCAAGTTATTATGCCCCACTTGAAAGGGGAAAGCATCCACGGAGTTTCCAAGCAGGGACTCACACACCATCCAGACACATTTCTCCATTTTGTTCTGTTTATTAATGTAATGACGAGGTGCTGGTTACGTATGCTGAAAAACCTGAACAAGACATAATATTTTATCAATTTACTTCAATAAATACAACAATAAATATATAACAATCAATAGTTAAATTCATGGCTCCATAATTAACTCAATTTACACAATTAATTTATTAAAAGTTAACTTCATAATTACGAGTATTCATTGAAAATACAGTAATTAATAAATATATTTCTTAAAAAGCAGTGCTCTTGTAAATGACATTCAATGAAATACTAAACAAACATTTGCGCTGACGTAGCAGCTGACGCGGAAGCGCGCAGCCGGCGCCTATAAGCGAACAGTGGATCACCATAATTATGCCCCGCACTATGATCGAATCTTACCGGCTGCCTCCGTGGTTTTGATACCTTTTAACTAGATTTTCGGACTAGACTGTTGAGATGGATCACAAGCTTTCCGTTCTGTCTCGAGCTCTGTCTAATCTGGCGCTACGCATGCACCTCATCCAAAAAAGCTCCGGTGCGCACAGCTGGGACTTTGATTGACATCGCGCCCACTGCCGCCTTGCACTTTCCCTTTTCCCCTCTCTTAATTTTTTTATTTACTTACTTAAATTCATTTACTCTCAAATTTAACATGATGTACATTAATACATTTTTACTTTGGAATTTTATTTGATTTTTTACTCCTATTTTTTTTTTCTTTTTCAATTTTTATTTGCTTTTCAAATAAAATCACTTGATCAGTTTCCTCTAGTTTGACCAAACACTTATCGTTTGACAGGTAGAAAAGTAAATGCATTTCACTTTTATGTACTTTTCAGCCTCTTTACCTTTCAGAGTTTCTGCATTCACATGCATCCAACCACTATGAGATCATCTGATCAGCTGCTAGCCACAGTGACAACTGCAGTTTCAAAGGGGACTGCATTTTCCTTCTTGTTCTCAAACTTTGAAATAAGTAACTGATCATTTTCTGACAGGCTTCCTTATTGCCTGCCTTAAAAAAATATCCTAAAAGTCAATTTAATTCCCTGCCCAAATGCACGGGGCAGTGGCTTTTGTCCTTTTGTTTAGTTTTCTTTGGACTTTTATTTTATCCTTAACTAACCTTGATATTTTTTTTCTTGATATTTTCTCCTTTTTTAAAATGCATTTCACAAAACATGTATTTTTTTGGCCCGACTCGACAAAATATGTCCATTGTGATTGTTCTTTATAAATAAAGTTGGTATGATATTGCAATACAATGTATTCTTGTTTTCCAATCCCTTGCCTTTCCCCCCCAAAAAATTAAGTGCACTCTAATATTTTTAGATGTTTTTTCACTTGTTAATTTCAAAAATATCAATTTTTTTAGCCATGTTTATCCACTTGTTCTTTGCAAATATAAATCAATCATGGATAGCTTCAGTACCATATTTTTAAGTCGCTCCGGAATACAAGTCGAGAGAAGAAAAAAATCATATGTGTCACACTTTGGGGAGAAATTTATCTTGAAAGGCAAATCCTAATATTTGGAATAGATAATAATAATTAACAAAAGATCTACACACTTCACTACAGTAGTACATTAATGCTTATTCAGCTTCATGAAACATGGGAGGAGTTTAGTGCATTAGTGCAAAATATGAACAATTATTCAAACAATCATAGCATGAACAACATGCTAACAAGTCAGCTAAACTCTTTAAATCACTAAATCCATTGAGTTCTTCATCGTCGCTTTGGAACAATTCTGCCAAATCCGGAGTAAGACTGAGCGGCGTTTTTTCTTCTGCGTAGCAAATACACATATAGTGCCCTCTAGCGGTTGTTTCTATTTATTTTTTTAAAAATCCCAAATAAGTAGCACCTGAGTATAAATCGCACCCCCGGCCGATTTATGCAAAAAAAACATGACATACACCAAAGAAAACGATCAGTTTGACTATAAAAAACTTGCTCTTTTAGCTTACCTCTTTATTATTTATTAGTCCTTGCCCATTGCTGTTGACTCTATAGTTTGAACTTTTAAGAAATAATTTGTGATTAAATTTGTTGAATTTTTGCTGCGATAGCTTATTAGTTGGTCTGGACACGGCATCTTCAGACTTTTGGCAGAACAAATCACAGTCCAGCTGTGCATTTGTGTGAAAATGATGTGTCTGCATGCATGTGTGTGTTGATTGTTTGATTTAGTCGTTTCACCATTTGTGTATTGTACGCACCGCAGGCTTTTATGGCAAAGTGCTTTGCATATTATTAGTTTCTAGTAATGTAAAACATAAGTGAGCAGAAATGAGGCGTGGATTTGTCTCATTTTATTAGCTGCACTTAACACACTTAGATACACACTCCAGCTGGCTGTCCTTTCACTGAGACTATAAGCAGTGTTGAGGAAGTCTCTGGCGCTGAAAGAAAGATGCTTTGTCCCAACAAAGGGTTCCTCTTTTTTTCTGCGTGGCTCTTTTTTTCGTTTGCATCCGGGTATGTCATTACGAAGGAAGTCTCTTTAGTTCATTTGCAAACATTCGTACACCTCACGCCCCCTCTGTCCCTGGTGTGATTACTATCTAGTAGTGATTGATAAGGTTGAGGTGCTGGTTGTGGAAGTGGCCAAGTCAGGCCACTGATCCCGTGGCGATATAAGCAAGGACAGGGTCTCTATCCCCTCCTCTGTCGCTCCTAAACAACTGCTGAAGGTCACCTTAAATAAAGTAAACACATTTCAGTGAATATAATTGGGTCAAAACTTTAGATGTCTTTGTTGAAAGATCAGACTCACAACATATACGATAAACTATATTTAAATTAAGAAATCAATATTAGTTGACGTAGTCCTTTGCATCTGAAATATATTGTTGTTTGGAGGGTTACATGCTTGCAAACAAATAGATTTTAAAGGATTTTAATTAGACTTTTTCATAACTTGAACTTCAAATTCTAGATGTGCATAGCCCATCCATCTATCCATCCACAACTAGAGGCAATTTAGAATCATCAATTAACCTCTAAAGCATTTTTTTGGACTGTGGGAAGAAGCCGAAATCCCCAGGGAAAACCCACGCATGTACAAGGAGAATGTGCCATCTCCACACAGCAGGGATTTGAAGCGGGTGCTTCTTGCTGTGAGGCAAAAGTACCAACCACTTCTCCACCGCACAGCCTCAGTGCATAGTCATAAGTTCAAAACAGTTAGTGTGAAATGCAAGTGCCTCAAAGGGACTAAACAAAGTATTTATTGAGGTCCACAAAAAGTTTAGCCTGACCAACCTCCCTTTGAAACTAAAAAAACAATAACAAAAATAGGTTCATTACAGAGGGAAAGTCCCAAAAGAAGTAACAGAAGGATACAGATTTGTTTCTGCAAAACTGAGGGTAAAATTTATCAATTTCAGTTCCCATTTTGATGGGAGCTATAATATTCCCTGTTTACTTTTTTAAACAAATATCAAAATAAAAGGTTTGCAAAGGCAAAGGCTTGAATTTATTATTTGTTTTGAGACTATTGTAATGTACTTTTCCCATTTATTTTGGAACTTGATATATTTGTTTTTGTTTCTTCCCAACCTTATGCACCCTTTTACCTTGTAATTACAGATTCTTTTTTTTTATTTTTTTTTCTTGATATACCTTTCTTTTTCTATTTTCAGTAATTATTTGGCAACCTTTGCATGGCCATAGCATCACCGACAGAAATCAGAAGTAGTGTAAGCTTTAGTTTTAAGTAAAAGCAGGTGTGATTGCAACTGAAACATGTACTGATAGAGTCTTATCTTTGTCTTTTGTCAGCCATCCAAAGGTCCTTTTAAAAAGCTTAGAGAAGTGTGAGAGCAGTTGTTGCATGTCTGACCTGTTTCTGTGTCTGCAGACCACCCTGAAGGGGATCCCGAATTACCTATTAAATGACAAAGTGGGTGTTTGTGTTTGCCTGGGGGAGGTGCTGGCAGCACACTCTTCCTGGAAGGGGCTGTTCTTACTGGTCAGTTTTCGTTTTTGTGGGTTGGGAGGGGCTGGTGCTAAGAGCGCAGGTTTTTAGAGGAATGGAATCAAAATGGGGTTGTTTATTGTGAGGAATTAACATTATAATACACTTAAAAGCTCAAAGAATTTTGATTTTGCATGATATGGGCTCTTTAGGTGATAAGTACTGCCAAAATAAATGACAGATAAAACAAATATTTATTTGTACCATTTAAAAGCACTTTTTTCCTAACATTCATGACAAAACATTATTAAATGGCTATTGTGAGTCTGTAAAAATGGTCCAGGCATAAGCTAAGACAATATTTTTTGACATGCTTTATGCTTTGATAGTGAGAAATACATTCTCTCCCTGCTGAAGCACAAAGCCTTAATCAGTTTTAATTAGGAATCATGGCTGTGTTTATGTCTTCGCTAAAACACTTGACTCTAAAGTCATTACCACACACGGGCTAATCTACACGCCTGTATGTGTGCGAGTGTGAAGTACTGTTATTAACCTGCTGTTTGATCTCTCTCACACAGTAATTTCCCTGACTACACTAATAAAGACCACTTTTTTGTGTGACACTCAAGTACTGTGTAGTGTTCTGCCTGTACAATGTTGTATCCTTTTCTCTTTTTTTCAGCTTTTAGCTTGTATCTAATGTTTTTACTTATTAGTTTTTTAATCATCTATCAATTACTGACTGAAAGAATTTCACCTAAGCCTCAATTTAATGTCACTTGTTTACTAGATAGATGTGCATCAACAAATTAATTGATGCAAAATTTGAATTTAGAAGTTATACTGATTAGTTTTCAAACTTACCCCATGCAAACTGAAGACAGTCACAGTTTTATGCTGTTTTCTGTGCCATGTCTGAAAAATAAAACTCATCCCTGGTAGAAAAACTAAAAAAAAACATAGAAGCACTGCAGCTTAAACCTTTCAACTTGAGTTCCACAAATTTGTCAAAAGTGACAGCAATTTAATAAATCGGTGCTCTCCATCAAAAGCATGTGCACACCCACCCACACGGATACGCTCAAGTCCCAGCTATGCCCTCCACTGCCCGCTCTGCATGTACACGTAAATGAAGTATATGCAAGAGTGTGTGTGCATGTATGTTAGTGAGAGAATGTGTGCACGAGGGCCCTGCAGTCAGGTCCAGGCATTAGGTAATTGACTGTGTCTTTGCTCAAGGCCTTTCATGGATCACCGTCCTTTATTAGCTCACTTCCCAGCACACACACTCACACACACGTATTCAAAGTTCCCAGCAGCCCCACCCTAGCCCGTTACTCCCCACCATCAGCACCCAGACCCAATTGCCCGGAAACAAGAAGTGAAACATGAGAGAGAAAGGGAGAAGCAAGGGAAGAAGAAGTAGAGGGAAGGGACAGGGGAATGAACCAACATGGCCCCAGGAAGTAGAGATAAATAAGTATGAGGAGTGAGTGGGTGGGCGGGTGACTGGAGTCTACTGCAGCCTATTATTGGGGAGGGGGTCATTTAATTTTTGTGCATTTTACAAACTAAATGCTGCTGATCTTGTTAAAGTCAGTTGTACATGTGTGTATTCTGTAAATTGACTTAAACTTCAGAAGAATATAAGCTCTTTTTAAAATTACAGCTCACAAAGTTTCCTCTAACTGAAAGTTTAATGTTAAACACAAAAGTACCTCTTGTTTTTCTTCTTCCTGTCAATAAGGTAAAATTACCTCCTTTATTTATGTAGTGATGGGATTGGGTTTTATGGAAGTGACTTTACAAACAATTACTGTAAGTATTGTTACATCTGGATATGTATCAAGTAGCTGACTTGAGAGGTTTTCAGTGTGATCTAAGGCATTTTATCAGCTACAGTTCACACTGATTAAGAGTGGCTGCAGTTCGGGTTTTGTGTCTTTGGAATGACGTACCCGTTGCTTTAAATGTGGCGGTGGCACATTTGGATTATGATAGTGGTATTATGGCAAACTGCAGTACATACAACTGCAAGTGCAATGAAATATATTTTGATTCAAATGCAGAAATAATTATGTTTCATTTTGTTTCCAATAATTGTATTAGGACAGCAACTTCTTCTTCTTTCTCTTTCGGCTTTTCCCATCAGGGGTCGCCACAGCGAATCATCGTTTTCCACCTCACTCTGTCATGGACATCTTCTACCCTAACATTAGCCAACTTCAGCACCCAGGACAGCAACATTTAAATGAAAAAATGTATCAGTACCAGTATATAATAGAAATGATTGGTTGTTCTGCAGAAATAGTAGTTTGACTTAGTATTTATTTATCTGTGTTTAAGATAGTAGAAATTACTTCAGGGGAACACACTATAAACTCATCATCAAAATTCTATGTTATCGATCTATAGTTATTAGCTTTAGCTGTACATTTGAGCAGCTGATATGGTGAAAATAAATATGCGTTTCGTACATTACAGAGTGATGACTAAATGTTCCCTAATTTTATTGTAGTTATGAAGGACATTTAAGTAGGACGGTGGGGTTTGTGGTGCTCGTCATCAACACAGATGATGTCACTTAGATCTCATCACACGTAACATTCTCACCCCCCCCTTTCATCTTTCTGATCAAATCCCTGTGTCCCTCCACCTCTGTTTACTGACTCTTTCTCTGCTCTTTCCTTTCTCACTGAAGTAATTAGTGCATTAGTGCTATCATTGGCATCACCGCCAGCTACAGCAGCAGCCAGCAGAGTTTCTTGTCAAAGCTCTCATGGCCAGTGGAGTGGACAGCTCAACCCTGGTACTCATCATCTTCATACTCAGCCTCGCCAGCCTCCCCCCAGCCACATTATCTAGCTATGCTATCCAGCTATGCTCCTAATTATTTTCCAACCCCAGCCATAGCCCTCTCACCCAGCCTCTGCAACATTACCTATCCCTACTAGTAATCATCACCCTAAGCCTTGTTTCGGCCTCTCTACACAACCTGCAGCATCATCATTAACATTGCCCATTTCCTTCCCATTTCCAGATTACAGCTCTTTGGCTTGACTATCACAACTGTTGGCAGAATGTACAAAGCACCCCAAGTCCAAACTAAGCACTAGAAATAGCTCATGACTCCTGGACCTGTATATACCTTGGCTATCTGGGTCACAGTTAGGCAGTCTGTCAGGGTAAATGTGGCCCATTCTATCAGAAATCACAGTACCACCACACAAAACACACATGCAGATGCTGATGTTTTTTTTCTCTTAAGATGTCAGTCCTTATCTTAGATGAACGAATGCTGTGGGAAGGTTTCCAATTTTTTAGCACACATCTCCATGCCTCCAATTCTTAAATTCAGCTCTAAACAGTAACTTAATTTAAATAAGATTCTTCCTCAGCAGCTCTGTTGATGAATTTCTCCTCTGTTCTCTGAGTCTTTTTAATCACTTGACACCTGGATTAACATTCTGCAATACCTGAGCAGAAGTTTCCTATTTGAAAGAAATTTCAAACAAAAAAAAGTTGTTTAATTGTCGGAATAATTGCCTTGTTTAGATTATCAGAGGAGAGTTTATAAAAAGGACTTTGAAACTTTTAAAAAGCTTTGTTTATTATTAAATTGAAAAAATGGCAGCAAATATGTGGCTTCAACTGATTCAAGAGGAATTTTGAAAACGTCAGTATACACTAATATGTGATTGATGAAAATTTACATGGGTTTGTTCCCCAATGACCACCACAACAGGAACAGTTCTATAATTTAGGGAAGACTGTTTGTAGTGTTTTAAAGTGGTTTCACACTTCACTAAACTAAAACAAAACAAAACATGTGATTTTTTAAAGAACTGTGCCAGAACTTTTAATGTTTGAAAATGATAGAAAAAATGTTTATGTTTGAATAGAAAACTGAAGAATCACGAGTGTCAGCCTGATTTCCAATTCAGATGTGGGAAAGCCCTATCTGTTTATGAGTATTCTTGGGTTGTGTGATTATCCATGTCACCAACGGTTTTGCCTGTAACCAGAGGAAAGCTAATTAAGAAGCAACATGCTAATCAAATAGAACGCAATGAGTGGTCACGTCTGTGTCTGCGTCTGCTCCAAGCCTTTCCTTCTCCTCACATTAGACTGACATGCATCAGGACTTTGGAACGCTAGTTCCTGATTTTAACCAACTCACACTGAGCACTGGTATTCACTTAAGTAGTCTAATGCATGTACATGCACATGCATACATACAAATTTATGCATATACCAAGATTGATCCTCGTTGTCCTAACAGCATATGGGCTTTGTAAGGCTGCCTTGTTAATGTCCTTGCCCCTTCCTCACTACAGCACACACTCAAACACACTCCCCTTCTAAACTCACAGATGACACCACAGCCTCCTCTCAGCTACTGCTGGGTGGCTTGCTCTGTAGCTGCGAGGCTTCAGGCAACAACACACAAGACCAAGCTTACTATTAATGACCTCAATTCTAATATGGTACTATGATTAATACAGCTGATATACTGTGGGAGACTTTTTTATTGCAACCAGTATTCATTATTTTTCCAGCAAAAATCATCCTTAAAGACCCACTCCAATGAAAATGGTGTTTTTTGGTGTTTTTAACATGTTCTTGTGGCCTTTTTCTCATTCAATTTCAATTCAATTCAATTCAATTTTATTTGTATAGCCCAAAATCACAACAACAGTCGTCTCGATGGGCTTCGAAGTAAAACATGAAATCAGAAGGATCACGAATACAAAGAGTTCAATAGAAAAATACTAAAATGAACTAACAAACTGACTAAGCTATACTGGCATCCCTGCCCTTAGACCCCCCTTCGCGGTAAGGAAAAACTCCCAAAAAAAACGGATTCCGGAAAAAACGAAGAAACCTCAGGGGTGCCCACATGAAGGAGGGATCCTCCCCCAGGACGGACAGGCGATTTACCAGAACTCTTAGAGAAGAATTAACTTATCTAAATCTACAACTACATATATAAAAGTCCAGCAGACGAGCTTCATCCAGCCGTGGTTGTGGGGACAGTCAAAGGCGCGAGTCGAGCCGGAGACAGGAACCACAGCCAGGTGTAGGAGCAGGAGCAGAGACGAGGTACTCGGTCAGGCACAGAGCAGAGACGAGCCAGGGATGAGCCAGAGGCAGGATCCACAGCCAGGTGTAGGAGCGGGAGCAAAGGCGAGGTAAACGGTCAGGAACTGGAGCACGGATGAGCCAACTGGAGTCTGGAAGCACTCCCACTCCCCAGGAGGGGAGAGGAAAAGAGGGACAATACATGAATGGCACTGCACCAAACAGAGGCATGGAGAACTAAATGATAAATTATGATCAAGAATAGAGGAGAGGAAGGGTAGAAGTAAAAAAGGAAAGAGGACAGAACCCCAGTGTACCATAGTTACCCCAGCTTCAACTTCTAGCAGCCTTTTAAAAGAAATAGTTATTATTAAGTTTAATTTAAACAAACTAACATTAAGTTAAATAATCTCTGAATACTAACTAGTCTGATAATAAGCCTGTCCAAAGAGGAATGTTTTCAGTCTAGCTTTGAATGTAGAAACTGAGTCGGCCTCTCTTACATGAGCTGGGAGTTTATTCCATAAGACAGGGGCTTGGTGGCTAAACGCTCTACCTCCAACCGTACTTTTACTAATTCTAGGAACCACAAGCAGTCCTGCATTTTGCGAGCGAAGTGTTCTGATTGGTTGGTAAGGGACTATGAGGTCCTTAATATAGGACGGGGCCATTCCATGTAAGGCCTTATAGGTTAAGAGGAGGATCTTGAACTTAATTCTAGAATCAACTGGGAGCCAATGGAGCGAAACTAACACAGGAGTGATGTGATATCTTCTGCTAGTTCCTGCTAACAATCTAGCAGCTGCGTTCTGAACAAGCTGGAGACTTCTTAAGGAACTCTTAGGACACGCTGCTAACAAGGAGTTACAGTAATCCAGCCTCGACGTAACAAATGCATGGATGAGTTTTTCAGCATCACTCTTAGAAAGTATATTTCTGATCTTAGCAATATTCCGCAGGTGAAAAAAGGCAGTTCTACATGCCTGAGATATGTGAGCCTTAAATGATAAATCCTGGTCAAGTAAAACCCCAAGGTTTCTAACTGTGGAATTGGGGGCTATACTTATACCATCCAGGGAGACTATCTGAGCAGACAGAGCATCTCTGAGGTTTTTAGGACCTAGTATAATGACCTCAGTTTTTTCTGGGTTCAAGAGGAGGTAATTAATTGTCATCCAGGTCTTGATGTCACTGATGCAGGCGTTCAGTTTCTCTATCTGGTCATTCTGGTCAGGCTTCATGGATAAATACAACTGCGTATCGTCGGCATAACAATGAAAGTTAATGCTGTGTTTCCTGATTATGTTTCCTAGGGGTAACATATAAAGCGTAAACAGGATCGGTCCCAAGACTGAGCCCTGTGGGACTCCATAGTTGACTCGAGTGCACTGAGAGGAATGGCCATTTACATTAACGAACTGATACCTATCAGACAGATAGGATTTAAACCACTGGAGAGCAGATCCTCTGATCCCTATGTCCTGCTCTAATCTATGGAGTAAAATACCGTGGTCGATAGTGTCAAAGGCTGCACTGAGGTCCAACAGGACCAGAATAGAAAGTACCGTAAATTCCGGACTACAAAGCGCACCCGATTACAAGCCGCACCCACCCATTTTCACGTGTTTAATTAGTTTTCTACATACACAAGCCGCGTCAGAGTACAAGCCGCACATGTGTTAGACGATATCGTCATCCTGTCAGAGTACAAGCCGCACATGTGTTAGACGATATCGTCATCCTGACAGATCACGGCCGACGTCCCAGAGTGAGTGCAGTTCATTAGCACATTGTGGGTGGTGCCAGCTTTGCCTCAGGATCATGTATTTGAGTGTATCGACATCTGTCAAACAGCATGGACCTCTATTCTGTTCACAAGTTCCTCAGTTATGGTGTTTTTATTTCATTTTTTTTTACTTATTGACAATCTAGGTATCATACATAAAATTACAAACAGTAACCATATAATCAACATTACATCCCTCAGTTATAATGAGGAAATTTACATCCGCGATTCCACATTTCCCATGAGTCTTAGGGGCTAAAGGCGGGGCCAATGCCCGGCTCGCCACACTGTTGTACGTGTTTAAGAATGAGCAGCAGTGGATGGAGGGGTGAACGGGTAAAGCTCTCCTTCCGCTTGTGTCGCGGCAGCGTTATGGGAGTAACAGGGCTGATTAAAACCCAACGGTAAAATACAGCAGCGGCGACTGAAAAGCGCGCGCCTCAGTGCGGCGCGTGCGTCAGAATTCAGAAGCCTCTGCACTCCGCGGACGCCTCTGCGCTCCGCTCCCGCCCCGCGCGCTCCTTGTCTCCCCTTCCTATCTACTCCGACACCTCTGGCCAGGGCGGCTTCAAGGAGGAGCACTTCGTCCCCGTTGCGCCGGTGGATGGAGCAAATCGTTTCTGTGCAAAGCAATCGGGCTTAATACTGTACGTTTTGTGTATGAGGGGCGGGTGCGTTGTTACGTGTGGGAGCCTTCAGATTGCCATCGGCCCCGCAGCTCAATCAGCAGGAGAAGATGTCTCCAGCTCACACGGAGGCTGTGAGTTTTTCAAAGCAAAATTCCGCTTTTACGGTTTTCTTATAAACCGTAAATGGAGTGTAAATTCACTCCATGCGCTGTTCTCTCCGTCACCCAGCAAACCGGCTTTTCCAAACCCGTTGGTGACGGTGGACTTTTTTACGCTGCTTTTAACGATTGCTTTTAACTTGAAAGCTTCATCATATTGTAGCGGCGATAACGTGCACGTTGGGTCTAATGGCCCCAAAGGATTCTGGGATGCGGCCGGGCATGCGTGTTTCATTTTGTTGAACCATGACTGAAGTGTCTAAGACCTGAAGTCAAGTCCATGCTGTTTGGCTGCTTAGATGTGTGTTGAATATAAATGCCTTGTGCTTGGTGTTAGATAAAGAATTCAAACTATTCACCGAGTTCAACGGTACGTGCCTGGCGGCCGCCAACTAAATCCATAAATTAAATCCAGAAATTAGCCGCGTCACTGAATAAGCCGCAGGGCTGTAAGCGCAGGAAAAAAGTAGCGGCTTGTAGTCCGGAAATTACGGTATTCCCTTTTCTGAGGCCAATAACAAGTCATTAGAGACTCTAACTAGTGCAGTTTCCGTACTGTGGTGAGGTCTAAACCCCGACTGAAAGTCTTCAAAGTGGCTGTTGTCCTGTAGGTGGCAGTAAAGCTGCTTAACTACAACTCTTTCTAGGATTTTAGAAATAAAGGGCAGGTTTGATATCGGTCTATAGTTGGCCAAGATGCTAGGATCCAAACTGGGCTTTTTCAGAAGAGGTTTAACAACTGCATATTTAAAAGACTGTGGCACGTAACCCGTTTCCAGAGAGGCATTTATCATTGTTAATATGGGATCATTAATTAGGGGAAAAGTTTCTTTAAAAAGTCTAGTGGGAATTGGGTCTAACAGACACGTTGAGGATTTGGAGGACGTAATAATTGATGTTATTTCTGCTTGATCCACAGCAGTGAAGCAGTCTAATGTTACAGAGGTTTCTATGGATGCCTCCATTTCTACCGCTTCAGCCTGTTCTGGGCTGATAGTAGGAATAACTTGATTTAACTTATGTCTAATATTTGAGATTTTACTATCGAAAAATGTAAGAAAATCATCAGAGCTGAGAGAAACAGGAACATGTGGTTCTACTGAGCTCTGACTGCGAGTTAATTTAGCTATAGTGCTAAAAAGAAATCTTGGATTGTTTCCATTCTCTGATATTAAGGTTGAATAGTACTGGCTTCTAGCTCTACGCAGAGCTTTTTTATAATTTAATAGGCTATGTTTCCAGATATCCAGAGACTGCTCTGAACCGGAGCGGCGCCATTCTCTTTCCAACTTACGGGTTTCTCGTTTAAGAGAACGAGTTTCAGCGTTAAACCACGGTGCTACTCGGTTTTGTCTGACGAACTTAGGTTTCAAGGGGGCAACAACATCGAGTGTACTCCTGAGGGCTTGTAAGGCATCATTAACAAAGTGGTCATTTATACTAGGACTGATACTATGGGAGCTGGTCTCAGAGTATTTTCTCAGAATATCACTAAGTACTGGCTGAACTGTGTGTTTAAACTCAGACACAGAACGGAGAGCATGATGGAGAACATGAATTAAATAAATTAAGCTTAGTATTTCTGAGTATTTCTTTATTGAAATCATAGTGAATCAGGGGCAGACAAAAAATGATGTTGGAAAATACTTGTAGGTGTGAGGTAGGTGCTAAAATCCTTCCTTTCTTATTAAATCAATTTTCAATTTTTTTCTTTTCTTTTAAAGTAAATTTTACGTTGATTATTTTTATGATGTATTGTGATTTTAATGCATTTTTCTGTTTTGTGAAGCACCTTGAATTACTCTGTGTACGAATTTTGCTATACAAATAAACTTGCCTTGCCTTGCCTACAATCAGCATGCCACAAGCTCCCTGCTCCGCTCCATTGTGATCTAAGTGCTTGTAGACGACAAGAACAATGTATGTATATTTTTCCTCATCTGAGTTGGCATCTGGCTCAAAACTGTATGGCTGGATAGTTTCAATATTACTCACCATTTTTGCTGCACCGCTAATGTGAGGTTGGGGGTGTGAGGAACTGTAAACTAGCAGGAGAGAGTGTAAACAGATGCATAAAGGGAAATGGGGATGGGCTAACGCCACACCAACAGTCCCGCCCACAATTCAGGGGGGAATTTCTAAGTAGCAACTCCTACTCTGCAGAAACCATTTCTTAGAAAAATGCACGTTTTTTTTTAATTTATGGTTAAAAATAGCATAATCTTAATTAAAAGACCACTGGGAATGCCTAAAAAATAGAACAAACGATAATCAGAGTGGGATTTTAAATATCAGACAATGATTGCAGGTAAAACAGGGGCAGGAAATTCACATAATTATAAAAAAAAAAAGAAATGAAAAACAAAAGTCCGTTTATCCATTTAGAAACATGTAAATCTCTGCAGACCACTCATTTCCTCCATAATAGAACCCTCTCCTGTCACCCTTCTTTTCACTCAGGGCGTCACATTTATCAATTAACCCATCAAAGGACTTCCATTGAGTCTGCATTTTGTCATGTAAGGCTAAAAAGCAGAGCATTGTCTTAGGTGGACAGGCTCAATTTAATTTATTCATCATTGATGATGATTGACAATGAACTGATAATAAATATGCTTTTACCTGACCTGACCCGATTATCTTGACACCTTGAAAATAACAAACAAGCTTCTTCTCAAAATGTAACAAATAAAAGCAAGAGTCCAACTTTTATTGGTGATCTTGCCTGCTACTGTTTTAGTTAATTGTATAAGTACTGAACTCTACTATATCCATAAGTTTACTGTGCAACTTTGGGACAGAAGACAAGACCCATTTCTCACTAATTCTGATAATTACTGAGAGTAATGATACAAAAAATGTACTTCTGGGACTCCCTTGAACTTTTAAAATTAGACTTTCATACAAAGAGTTTAGAGTTGATTTTTATTCTCAGTAAAGTAGACAGAGGTATCCAAAGAATAAAATACCGTGGCATCACAGATACTCTGAGCAAAAATCAAAACTGATCTGTTTTTTTGGCCTACGCAGACAGTTTCCACTACATGTGTACCCGAATGTCAAAAGGAAACAGGAAGCCTCACTGGATAGGTATGTCTGTACTTTAATGGACTGCCTGTCCCTGTGCAGATATGCTCCACTGAACCATGCTGCACGTAGTGTGGTATAATCACTTTCTATCTCTTTCTCCTGCCATCACTCCTTTGCTTTGTTGCCTTGTTTATGTGCACACTATCTCTTCTCTCTGTCTTCTTCATCTGCTGTACACACCAGCACTTTTTTCCCCACATCTATCAAGAAGCTGAATTTACAATACACATGGAAACACGTACTTGAGGATCACGACAGGCCCCTCATACAGTTTTGGTGATAGAAGTCAAATCTGGTTGTGAAATGCAAATGCACAGTGTTGAAGAGGGGACACAGAGGATTCAGCAGACAGCATACTTTTCCTAGACTTACATGGGTCTTTTGCAGTAAAAGCCTTGCCAGAAAATGTTTTTAAATGCAAATGTAAAATGTGTTTTTAATCTGCCCGTCTCTTTCCTTGCGTCTGAGTCTTTATGTTGCTAGCTGTGTGCGAAAGCAGATGTCACTACGCATGAGTCTCGTTTGTCCACTGTGTGTTTGTGTTTTGTATTGTTTCTTACTTTGTAGGCCGTACTTTTATCTCTGCTGCCTCGTGTGTGTGCGTGCAATGTGCATGTCTTATTACAGGCTCATATGTCCACGGGCAAGAATAAGGGTGTGTGAGGGGGTGGTGTGCTGTGGTGTGACGGTAGACCTGGAATGGGATGCAATCACAAACACTTAAAACGGCAAATGGCCTTGATGTCCTGCGCAACGCAGCCTGTGTTGACTGATGAGCCTGTTAACCCTGGATGAAACAACTCCAGCACAGGGGATTAGACAGCAGTGCTGGTCCAGGCTGTTCACGGCCCGTTTTGCATGGGAATTGTGCATATTTAATCTGAGGTGTGCTGAGGTGAAAAGACAAGCCTCCCTCTTCTCCGTTTCTCATTATAGATGTGTAATAGCACCCTGAGGCTGCGGGCCTTAATTCACCAGCCCGAGTCTTAATCTTACCCTCAGTCTCAGCCCCCCACCATCCCCCAGCACCTACTCTCAGCCCAAATCAAAGTCCTAGTTGAAACCTTCTTCTCAGGCTTTGTCTTTCCCTTGTAGTTCCTCCCCGTTTTGAGCCTCGGGGTGCGGCTTGACTTGTTGGATGGCAAAAAAAGTATCCATGCAGCAGCAGTGTTTTGGTGATTGAACTTATAATGGTCACAGCTATGTTGTTTTTTGTATTACCACAAAAAAGTGCTGTAAAAGCACACTGGTCCTGTCCACACTTTTGAGCAGCCTTCCTTAAGACTTTAATCTGCTTGAATTAAAAAAAGGTTGATGGCAAGTGACCCAAGAAGTGTACTTTGGATAACAATTAATAATTCACATTTATTTATTTTTTGGAGATGTCCAAGTAAACTGCATGCATCAATTGAAACCATATGGTTATTAAATGTATGCCTTTTATTTAAAGCACAGGTTTCAAACTCCAGGCCTTGAAGGCCGGTGTCCTGCATGTTTTCCAACTAACTCACCATTGAAGCTCCTTATTTCTAAACACTTGATCACGGTAATCAGCAGCAGATGAGGCAGGAGTTCTTGAAAACCAGCAGGATGCCAGCCTTCAAAGCCTGGAGTCTGAGACCCCTGATTAAGCTTTGTTGTCATGAAATAATTTTTGCTCATGACTTTTCTGATTTTTATTCAGATTTTACTTTCTCTTATCACCAATAGTTGCCGTCTTCTTTTGTTACAAACATTTAAGTTCAGCCTTCTTTCTATGATTAATGTGACACAATCTCAATGACATTGACTCTTTGGAAGTTTTATTCATATAACTTTATCACTTTCTCTTTTCATATTGTTTTAATCCACCACAGCAAGACAAAGCAGCAAAAATATATTTTTTAACCCTTAATATCAGTTTTCCTCTTTACATATATTCCTCTTTGGATGATTTTGCTTTTCTAATACATCCTCCTTGGCTAAATATTACTACCCTATAAAATTATGAAGCAAGTGCAGCCCTGTTCACCTACGTGTGTGTGTGTAACAGAGGCCCCATGCTTCGTGTGTAATGTCTTGTTTGTATATACTTCCAAAAAATCTTGGGTTGCCGCTGAACAGCAGATGGATACAGGGAGCAACTGAGATGTTGAATCAAGAAAATGAAAGGAAAGAAAAGAAAGGGAGGAGAAAGAGGAAAACAGGATGATAACAAGCACGGCTCAGATTTCACAGACGCATATTTCATCAATCATGTGAATAAGTCGTGGTGATTATGCATGGCAGTGGCAGGCCGAGGGGGGGCTGATTACCATATACCATAAAGGCTGCTTTCTTATCTCACGCACCCTGATTAGTTTCTGTCTGCAGATAGCCTCTCACTCTCCACTCTTTCCCACACACATGCACACACCCACACATAAACTCAAGGAGTGTCTATCTTTATGATATACATGCATGCATGCTTACACATGCAAGCGCAGGCTTACACATACAAGCATTTTAATGCTGCTAAAAACCTAAATACATTAACTTTACCTGGTTGCTTTAGAGTAAGCAGAAGCTCCACAAAAGCTCCACATTTTTGTTTTCTGTGCAAAGACATTTTAGTCAAAACTTGAAAACCTAATTTATAGTTTATACAATTTACAATTTATCTTGTAGCAATTCTCTTTATCAACATTTTTTATCAAACTGTGTGGTTTTTCGTATCTGTAATTTAATGATTCAAATTCAAAACATTTTCACTGCATTGTTACAGGAAAGGTGTCTTTTTTCAAGCATGCATTTTCTAATAAAAATGTAAAATCCCTAAATGTTCTTAATATTGGGTTTTAAAATAACTAACAACTCTATGTTATGCTGTTCCGCACATTTATTCCTAGTAAAATGAATAGGACAATATATTCCTCCCTTTTTTAAACACAGTTTTGTAGAGTAATTTGGAGTTTGAGTAAACACTTTATTATACTCTCACATTAAAAAAAATTATGATAAAAATAAAAAAAATAAAATCCTTTTAAAGCACACAGTATGTCCAATTTATTAATTTTTACTTTTTATTATTTTGTAAGTTTAAGGTATTTCTGTGAAGCTTACCAGATATTTTATTTTTGTATTTGCTTGTCCTTTTTTCAGATCTTAAAGCAGTTCAGCTCTGGTTCTTTTTAGATTTGAACTCTGACAGTATGCAGACCATGTGGGTGAAACAGAGATGTAGATTTGGCTGGGGCAGAATTGGTTGCATGCAAACAGCCTTCAGTTTTTTTCCCTAACTGCTGAATTGAAAGCAGGTTTATACTACCGTACCAGTTTTTCTTACTGTCACTCTAGTATTTAATGTAAAGACATTTGGTAAGCATACGAGAGCTGTGTACTACTGTCTAACAGTCTCTACATGAGGAACACGACTGGGATGCATTAGGGCCTCCTGACAGGGGCCTGGGTAAAATAAGTGAAATTAATGGAGCTCCTTTCATGTCGGACAAGGCCGCGGCACCCCTTTCATGCCGCATACAGTCACAGAAAAGTCAATACTTTTTTATTACTCCTCGCTTGCCCTACATTCTCCACTACAAGTGCTCTGCCCACTAATTGGTTTCAGTTTGAAAAGAAAAAGAGAGAGGGAAAGCAGGAGAAAGGGGAAGGGAGGACTTCATCGCAAAGAACACCGAAGCAAATAAATCAATCTCATATTTTTCTCCATGCTGTCTTTTTTCATAGAGTTACATCATGGCAGAGGGAGGTGGACGTGAGAGAGAAAGAGAAGTATAGAGGAGAGAAGGAGAGGGTAAATGGTTGGTTAGAGCACGCCTGGTCCCCAAGGAGCATAATGATATCTGGGAGCCTGTTAATGGAGACGAGTGGTTAAAGTGGTCTGGGGCCCTGGCCAGGTCACCCCTGGGGGTGTCTAACCTGCAACTCCACTTCAGCTGACTGCTCACGCTCAAACCTCAAAGGTGCAATGAGGCATCTAACCAAGATATAATTTCAGGCAAATGCTTTGGTATTTTTGTAGGAAATTAGATTGATCTTAACCATCACATGTCCACGGACGCTGCCTGCAAACACTGTGTGGAAAAAAAGGGCCTCTTTGTGTTTATTCATTCACCTGCCGCATTTTTTATTGCGTCATGTGTGTCGTCTCATAAATGTTTCTAGTTTGTGATGCAGAGCCTCAATTCCAGCATCATATTCTAATTAGCCACAGCATTGAATTTTTTCAGACTTTAACGTTCACAACACCATCTCGTCTGATTTCCAAATAGAAAATGAACCTAAAGGGCACAAACCAGTGTCCTGCTTGTGCCTGCCCCAAGCACAGAGGTGTCAGGAAAAGCATTGAACATAAAGCTTCTAAGACATGTTAAATTGATCAAAGCAGAAGATAGATATATAGATAGATGGCATCCGGCGTAAAACATTGCCAAATTTACCATGCGACTTGTTCGCTGTGGCGACCCCTGATGGGAGAAGCCGTAAGTGGAAGAAGATCTGATTTGAAGATACCCTGGTCTTCTACGCATTTTAGGGGGTCGGAGGGATGTGACATCCCCAAACTCTTAGCACATTCAGACTTGTCCCCCCGCCCAGATATTCTAACTGCACCCCAAAACAAGGCTGGCTAAATCCTGGGCTGCACTAGAGTAGTCTCTTTTTGTGTTTTTTTTTAATAAAATGTATGTTTTGGAACAGGATTGTGTTTGTACACATTTGAATGTGAGGATTTATGTATGTGTCCTGTCGGCAACTATGGTGTTCACTTCTGCGCTAAACCTAAGTGGCACTGGGGTTAGCCTCTTTCAGAATCGGCACAGCCACAAATTGATGTGACACTTTGAACCCCACGCTGCCCCACACACACATATATACACACAACACACACCAGTCAGCCTCCAGTTAAAGGGAGGCTCCACCAGTCTGGTTTTCTCTCTGCTTTCACAGCTCCAGAGAGTTGGTCAGGACAGGTTTGGGGGTGGGGAGGGAGGGAAGAAGGGAGGGGAGGTCTGCAGCGTGTGTGTATCCCTTTGTGTATGTATGTGAAGGAGCTGTCAAACCAGGGTGGCATCACCATCCAGTTGCCATGTATTCACGGGCTTGACAAGTCCCTGCTCTTTGCCCTGTGGGCAGCACAAACACACGTACCCTCACACACACTCGTCTGTCTGTCCCTCTGTCACTTGTCTGTCACATGCACGCATGATACACAAGCGTGTATTGTTAGAACACATTGTCGAAACATCCTCAGAAGTGCGCACACACGCACGTTCCTGTCCAGATGTGGACCGGCCGCATGGTGGCTAGCATACAATGGATGGGTATGACAAAGCATGCAGTTCTCTAAAAATGTTGACAGTCGTACATCACATCGCATCCTGCTAAAAAACACAGCTTTCATCTCAAATTTACACTGGAGCTCGCTCTGCTTTTTTGAGCCAGAACTTTCATTGGTGCCATCACTGCATGATGGTCCTTAGGTGTCCGTCTTGTGCACACACACGCGTGGGTGTTTGAGTGTGTTTGTCTGTGAAATCTTCTCAGCAGTTGTTGGCGTCACATCGAGGAGGGGTTCTGTTTGTTACAAGGACAGGCTTGTCCCCACCTCCAGGCGTCGGCATTATGATGATTGTCATGGCGATGGAGTGTGAGTGACAGGCGGGATCACATGTGGTAGCCGCAGAGCAGGACGCCCGAACCGCCCCAGTCGCTGACATTACTTTGTCCTTCATCAAAACTTTAAGCTCGTTTATAACTATTCACTCCATTGAATGAAAAAGAAAACCTTTTTTTGCCATCTGCCTGTCTGGGATGTTAAGATCTTTTTTCCGGTCTCTGATTTCTACATCTTTCCCTGTCATTACCATTAAGTTCAGGCTACTTTTTTCATCATGCTTTGCACACTTTTGTGTTCTCCAGGTACCACATTTAGGCTCCATTTTCTGATCCTGCAGATGTTTCCTCTTAGAGGAAAGAAAAACAAGTTATGCTGTATTTGTAGCTAACAGCATTTTTGTGGGAGTTTCACATAAATGCTGGTTTTACCCATTACTTTTACCTTTTTGTTAGATTGCACGTGTTTGTGCAAGCTCACATCTCTATGTGTGTGTGTTGGACTTTTCGTGCAGGAACTGGAGCTTTTTGTGCATGGCAGCAGAAAAGGAGGTCAGGATTTGCGCAGAAGCTCGGGCATTCATCATTAGCCTGCTGCCGCTGCTAGTAATGTTGCCTGTTACAGCCGTGATTAAGAGCCCCGCTTAGTTCCAGCAGCCTGTGCAGACTCACAAACACAAGCGCATGTGTGGAACCAAGAGCTGCGCAATACCGCTGCAGAGTTACACAAAATTATACCATCAGGCATTTAGGCACACGGTGATGTGACTGTGTGTGTGCTTTTGTGACGACTGTGCTGTACTCGGTTTATAAATGTGAGGAGGCTTCAGGGCCTGATGAGAAACCTGTCACAGTCACTCATGAAAAGAGCAGTTCACCACACAACACACATACACTGCGTCTTTGTGATACACACAAACAAGCTGAGAGTAGCTGACTATGTTTGTGAAAAGTGTTGGATGAACACCTTCATGGTCATTAATGAAAGCAGCTGTACAATAATGGCAGCATCGCTACAGCATTTCTCTGCCAAGCATTATTTAGTTTAGTTCTGTTTCCAAATGTAAATTATTCAACCTTAAATGTTGCTGACTATTTTTAAGTGACAACAAAATAAACTCAGAAGAAACTATGTTATGAATAAATCACAGAAGAAAATTGAACTAATTTACGTGTCTATGAAGACTCTCAGTCATCCAGGTTGGTTCCATTGTAGTAGGTTTAGGGGTTGTCATCTGGACTTGGATTTAAAGTCAGAAGACGTTTCACCTCTTATCCAAGAGGCTCTGTCAATTCTGACTTTGCTGGTCGAAGAGCTGGTATATATGCGCTCATGGGGGAGGAGGCAGACCAGAAACTGGATGGTATTGTCCAACTTAGACTCCATGGTTTCGGGTCGTTTAGAGTCCTTTGTCCTCAGCTGGGGGTTGGGGAGCCAGTGACTCCCTCCCTAACTGGTCATCTCTTTTAGCTGTTAACAACCCAGGTGAAACTGGTTTGGTTTGTTTAGGTTTCAAAACATTGCCGTAGATGGATGGAAGAATAAACCTGAGACCACCATTCAGAATTGACAAAGCCTCTTGCATAAGAGGTGAAACGTCTTCTAACTTTAAATCCAAGTCCAGATGATAACCCCTAAACCTACTACAATGAACTAATTTACTTAAATTACTATTCATGTTACAAAAGAGAATAAATGTGTAAAATTACTTTTGCCAAAAGCTTTTTTGTTATCATACCAAGAAAAACTGATTTCAAACGTAACAAAAAAAACTTAATGATCCTTTTACAATTTATGTCTTTGTCCTGCTCTCTCTCCATTCCTCTCCTCTTTGCTTATCCTTTCCTCCAGCCATTCTCACCACCTGCAGTGTCTGTGATGAGTGACCAGCAATACATCGCTGCACTTCTATACCAAGAATTCAATTAGAAGGGGAAAAAACAAAGAATTACTTTTTTTTTTTTTTTTTTTTTTTTTTTTTTCTTTTTAACTTGTCCTGTCCAACAGCTAGGCAAACAGATGAGAGCTGAGGGCCTCTTGTGTTGGACATATTTTATTTTAACAAGAGGGGTTATTCATCTTCAGACAAACCAAAGGTATGTCTGAATAAACCCCTTTTGTAATTGAGGCCAAAATTTATTAATTTCAATCATGTTTGAAAATCTTTGGTGTTGGACCGGACGGAAAAGGAAAGAGGGGAAGAAGAGAGAGGGACGTTAGAGAGAGGGGGGGTAGGAGGGTGATAATAGGAGGGGAAGGGGGGTAAGACCATGAAGCAGCATAGAGCAGACAGGTTTACTGGTTGTTTATCGTTACGGTACGGTTCAAATGTAGTACAAAAAGGGCGGGGCCTGTTCACACACACTCAAATATTATCAACACACCTGCTAGCCGCAAAAATGTCCACATGTCAACATGCACACAAAACAGATAGTGTTCACGAACGCATACCTATGCCTTTAAACCAACTAGTGTGAAATCTTTCATTCATTCAATCATGCAAACTATTAGTGCAAAGGTGAGCTAACACCTGTGCTCAGGTGAGTGTTTATGTTCTTCTAAAATGGATGGTGGAATGTGAAAAGAAGGAGGAGGAGCGCCCAGCCACCCCCACACCCATACCCCCGCCGCAGCAGCAGCGGCAGCCGGAATTCCCCCAACGCCACACGGGAACAGGCAGGGAACAACCGCCCCCCGGGCGACCAAGACCGCCACCCAGGCCAGGGCCAGCCGGACCGCCGCGAGGCCCCCAGAGCCAGAGAGCAGGGAGGCGCAGAGGGAAAGAGAGCGCCGCCCCAGCCCAGCCAGGAAAGCAGCCCCCCGCCGCGCCGGAAGAGCCCAACGCAGGGCCCCACCGGAGAGGGACGCCCACAGCCCCAGACGAGCACCCCACCACCACCCAGGAGTTCCGGGCATCCCCCCGCCCCGACCCCAGGTACGAGCCAGGACCCCCCAAGGGAGACCCGCTCCGCACTCCAGGCAGCCACCCACCCGGCCCACGGTTGGTCCAGGTAGGAGCAAGGCAGGGGCCCGCCGCCCCCGCCCAGGAGGGGGGAACCCCGGGGAAAAAAGGGCGGCCCACAAGGGATGTTATAAATATGGCCCGACCAGGCTCGGCCATGTTGGAAGTTTGGCGGGGCCCAGCGCCCAGGGGCAAGGACCAGGACCCACCCCCCAGGGACACGAACACCCCCAGCTCAGGTGTAATATGAACCCCCCCCACCGTGCGGAGAGAGCACCGCCGGGCCCAGGGAGCCGGCACCCAAGGGACACGGCCGCCATCGCCAAGGGGCCCGCACCCCCCACCAGGGAAGGGGTAGGGGACAGATGGACCCAGGTCCCACCTTCCTTGTAAAATGTGTGTGCGTGTATGGGTGTTTGAGAGGGTGTTTGTGTGCATGTGTGTGTGTTTATGTTTGAATGTATATATTGAAGGGGGAGGGGTGTGTGTACTAAGGGGGGTGCAGTTAAAATTGGCGAGTAGGGCACTAAGGGGACATCTCCTGATTACTCACAGTGATGTCCCCTCACCCTCCACACCAAGGGGCCCTAAATGTCTAAGGTGCGGTTAAAATTGGCGGGTAGGGTGCCAGGAGGACATCTGCTGCTTGCTTGCAGTGATGTCCAAGCACCCCCCCTACCAAGGACCCTACATGTCTAAGGTGCAAATAAAACCGAAAGAGGGGGGGCCCACTCCATACGGCAACCATAGGAGGGGGGCCACTCCCAAGTAGCCCCCCCCCAAGGCGCATCGCAGGCTAGACCCCCCACCCCCTCACCCTAATATGAGGTTATATAAGGAAGGGGGTAAGTTGGGGACAGCTGGTAGACTGTCCCCCGGTGGTCAAACAGCCGTCCCCCAGCCCACCCCCAGCAAAGGGGCCAGGGCCACCCAGCCCAGGGGCCCACCCCCGGAGGCGCCGACACCCCAGGCCCGGCACCACCCACCCCACACAGAGAGAGAGGAGCCAGAAAGCGTCGCCCCCCCCCCGGAGCAAGCCCAGGCCCCCACCCCCAGACGCCGGCCCTAGAAGAGCTCTGGTCAGGCCTCGACGGGACCGAGGAGGCCAACCGGCCGAGGCAACCACTGATTGCCTCAGCGGAGACCCCGACCCGCTAGCCCCCCCGACCCGTACTAATAATGGGCCCCCCCTCCCCCCCAGAACGCCCCCCCACAGGACAGGGCCGACAAGCCCCCCACCCCACCCCACCCCAGACCCCGCAGCCGAAGCGGGTGACACCCAGAGCGACCAGGGGCCCCGAGAGGGTTGTCCCGTCCCGCCCCAGAGCCAGGGAAGGGCCGATCCCAGCCCCAGGTGCAGATGGGCAGCCCATCCGGCGCCGCTGGGCCCCCCCCACCCGAGCAGGGCCCCCCGCCAACCCCCCCCAGCACAGGCAAAGGGACCACCCCCCCAAGCCAAGCCAGACCACCACCCCACCCCCCCACCACGCACCCCCACACCCAAGCCCAGAGGACCACGCAGCGCCCCAGCCCGCCCCACCCAGGCACCGGACCCGACCCCCCGACCAACGGAGCCCCCCACCGCCCCCGCCAGGCACCGGAAGCCCCGACCCCCACCCCAAACCACGGCAGAAGGGCAAGGAGCAGCGACGACCAAGCCCCCCACCCCCTAAGTCATGGAGTCAACCACAGGAGACCAGAGAGACTGAATTCTTTCAAAGTTACTTGAGCTTTGGGCTGACATTTTTTCCAAGCTGATATGATCAAACAGCAGATTTCTGTGTTGACTTATGTTTATATTTTTCTTGTTTTTCCAATTTATTAAAATAGTTTTTTTGGCAATACAAAGAGTTATGAAAATGATAGAAGCTAATCCTTCTTCTATATCGATGGCACTCATGTCACCAAGCACACAAAGTGACGGTGAGGCAGTGATTGAAACCTTAAGCCAGACTGATAAATCGGCACATACCTGCTGCCAGAGAGCCTGGACAGGAGTGCAGAACCACAGTGCGTGCATGTAGCTGTCGGGTAGATTATTATCACAGTGCTCGCAAATGTCTGAGTTACTGAGACCCATCTTGAACATCCTCTGTCCAGTGTAGTAAATTCTGTGAAGAGTTTTGAGATGGATTAGCTGCAGATTTGGACTTTTTGTCAGTTTAAAGGTGTTTAGACAAAGTTCTGACCAGAAGCTTTCATCTGTGCTGATGCTCAAATCTGCATCCCATTTTTTTGTTGGAAGGGCAATATTGTTATCTAAATTACATAAAAGTTTGTATATTTTGGAGAGAGTTCTATTCATTGAAAAATTAATCAGAGTGGTAACTACATCTGGTAGCTTTAAATCGTCGTCTTTAATTTTATACTTTTTAGTAATACTTGATTTAAGTTGCTGATATTCCAAGAAGTTATTTATTCCATGTTTGTCTTGAAGTTCCTGGGGGGTTATGAATCTTCTATCAATAATTACGTGCTCTAGTTGTTTTATGCCCCCTGCTTGCCAAGCTGGGAAGTGAATCATTTTTTTGTTAATAAGGATGTCCGGGTTGTTCCAGATGGGTGTCATTTTGCACGGTTGAATTGATGATTTTGATATTTTGAGAAATTCCCACCAGGCTGTTAAGGTGGCATTTATATTAATGCTTTTGAAACAATCCTGTTTTTTAACTGTTTGGCTAATAAATGGTAGCTGTGACAGGTTGATCTTTCCACATAACGCCTGTTCCAAGTCTAACCATGAGTTGGTTTCTGGATTATTTTTTAACCATTTTAAGATGTATTGTAATCTATTTGCAAGAAAGTATTTGTGGAAGTTAGGTAATTCTAATCCTCCACAGTTTTTTGCAGATTTTAAAGTTTTTAGACTAGTTTTTAATTGTTTTTAATTGTGTGCAATTAAAAGAATTACTTTTAATTGCACACAAAACCTGATTTTTTTTTTACCATAACTCTGTCATGACAGCATTTTTAATGGATACCTTCCATTGCACTTAAGTATGTTAAACACAAATTAGAAACTTTGATACTACTGAGTGCTTTATCAAAAATCAAGTAATAATCTGCACTAAACATGGTATTTCTTATTGCTTGAGAGTTTATAGAAGTTTAAATAATGAAAAACTAGAAACAATGAGCTACAAATATATTAAGCACTCGTGTATTCAAATGTACAAGAGTTATGAAAAAAGTCCTATATGTATAGGACACTAATTAGGGATAGTGACAGTGACAGAGCTACAACATTTCACACGGGTGGGCAGAAGACTTTGGAAGGGTGGCAAAGGTGAACAACAGATTGGAAGAAATTAATTTGAGGTGCTACAATGTCATTTTAAATGTTTGCTTTTGTTATTTTTGCAATGCTTCGGGAAGCTGGTATTGAAGATTTCTTAAGGTTTGTCAATAATGATATATTGTGGGGGGGGAAAGTTTCCCCTGTTTTTGTGCAGTTGTGCGACTATTGAGGTAAACAAATCAAGACGATTTTTGATTTTGAACCCTTTTTAAAAAGCTATTTGAGCCAATTTTCATTTGAACTAAACTTTTCTTCTTTAGACCATCTGAACTTTTACTGGAATGAGCTCTATGTGTCAGTTCTCTGTCCCCTGAGGCGGAACCTTTGTCATCTGCTTCCTGTTCTTCTCTCAGTGTCTGACATAGCCAAAGTTTTTTCTAACCCTTTCAAATTCTAGTTTTTAAATCTCTAAGATAAAATTTCGGAATTCTTATTTTGCTCTACTTGCATTATTCCTTCCACTTCCTCCTTTCCTCTCCTTTCTCTCTCCTTCGTGCTGTTAGCGTTCCCCTGGGTTTGTGCTGCAAGGCATGGAAGAGGAGCAGAGACAGAGAGCATTTAGTAATGGCTTCTTAATGGGCTTGTCGACAGCCACATTAGAGCGCACAGGCAGTGGGCGAGGCCGGGCAACGATATGCCAAGCCAGATGCCATGCCAGCTGTAGCACTACTCGCTCTCGCTCACACTCTCATTTGTAATCACATTTCTCATATGGATGAACGCCATGTGCGTAAAGAAGGGAACGCAAACGGAAACAGGTTAACTTCACTTTGCCACACTATTTTTTATCTTCAGCTTTCACTCTGGTGTGGTTTTGACCTTCTTGTCATCACTTTATTTGAATGTATCTTAAAAACACAGTTTTAATCTGATTAAAAATCAACATGAAGTTAGTCTTAATATTTGCTATTGCTGATATTTAGCAAGCAACTTTTGATTTAATTTTTGCAATAATTTTGTATTTTTTTTACATATTTGAAATACATCCAATATTTAACCACTTTATAGGATTTTTATGCCTACTGATAGTACAAAATGCATGTTATAATAAACAGCGGAAAGCTGAAAACTTAATATTAATGCATTGGCCTTGTCAGTTTTATGAGCCACAATGAATCAAAATCAACAAGAGTTTTAATTAACACTGTGTGCTGACACAAAGTTTAACTTTATTGCCTAATAAATATAATTGTATTGTAGCACTTTTGTGTAAAAAAAAGTCAAATCCATCCATCCATATAAATTGATAGATTTATGGATATTTGCATGTTGAATTGGTGACAGAAACCTTTTCTTTTTTAAATCTGTGCATTAAAAATAATGTAGAAATACAGAGAGAAAAATTGTTTTTATAATTTTAGAAGAAAAAAGAGATTGGTGGGACTCAAAGGAGGAGGAATGATGGAAGACAGAAAGGAAGCATTTATTAAAGAAATAATTGGATGATTGAATCAATTAATGAATGTTAATGTGCTACAGTGCAACAAGGGTGACTGTCATTGTCAAAGGTCCTAAAGGTCTCCAGCAGGGGGAGCTACATGTCAGTGACTGGAGACCTTGTTGAAGACCTTTGATCACCGCAATGATGTGTGCACAAACTCTGGTGAAGAATGAATAGTTAGAAGGTGGTTCTTTGTTTTCACATCTGATCTGATCTTGTTGCTATTACCCTACATTTCCCTGTGTCAGCGATGACCAAGTTTGATGCGAATGCAAAGGGAAACGGCGTTGTGTGTGTATGTGTGAGTCGAGCTGTGTGATTGTTTATGTATTGGCAGCTGATAGCATTTTAGCCTTTATACAAGGTAGCAACCCTCTAGACTGTATCGACAACTGCCAATTGTCACTTCAGTGACTGACAGTTCTGTATTGATGGAAGGGATCTGCTGACAGAGAGATGGTGAACAAAACAAAAGAAAAAGAGCACAGCTGGTGAAGAGAGGTAGAGCAGACAGGTGAGAGGAAGAGGAACAAAGGTTGGGAGCACTGAGATATGGTGAACTTTTTCAAGGTTATAATGAAGTGACAAAGAAAAGTCTCACAGCTTGTTCAGCTTAAGTTCTTATTTCAATTTTAGCCACAAAAATGTTTTTTAAGACTAGTAACTATACTTTTGGTGAAACACCATTCAGTTTCTTACAATGGTCATTCGTTCTTATTTCTTATTTTAAAACAGTTTATTTGCTTGTTTATTTCTTTTTTTTATTGTTTCTCATCTACTTTTGTATACATCTGATACAGAGGACCCTCTTTAAAATGAGATGTTGCATCTCAAGGGGCTTATCCACATGTTTAAATGTTTAAATAAAAATATTTTAAAAAATTGTCTGCTAAAGAACTGCAGGCTAAGACTGACACTTTTAATGATAAAATGTTCAAAATCTACCTACTCCTGTTTTTCCTCAAGATCGAAATATTATTTTTCAACCCTTGGCACTTGAGTGTTCCTGTTGACCTTTGAAGCCTACGTCACATAAATTTATCTCATTCACACACATATACATGCACATATGCAACTATAAGTCTGTGCACGTTGTTTCACCTCAGGAAACTTGTGGCTTATTCCATTAGTGGGAGGAGATGGTATGCAAATGAAGAAAGACAGCTGGCGGTGAATGAGCGAGCCTGTGGGGTTCACAACATAACAGACGCACAACGCTCCCTTTTTTTTCCACACTTACAGATGTTTGCTCTGTAACATAGTAAGCTTGACCTGTGTGAATGCATCGTAAAGGTTTGTCTTTTGTACCTTTATTAAAAGTAGGTGACTCATCCGTGCTGACTTACTATAGGTCAATATCAAATGTATGTGTTTTATCCAATATTCTGGAATCTGTAGTCTGTGACCAGTTGAAAAAGTTCCTTTACTCTAAGAATATTCTTTCTAGATTTCAATCAGGTTTTAGAAAAAAGCACAGTACCAACACGGCCACTATTAAGGTGATAAATGACAATATTGTGGGACTTGATAAAAAACTGTACTGTGCATCGCTTTTTATAGATTTGTCAAAAGCTTTTGACACTGTTGACCATGTTGTTCTAAAAAGCAGATTACTCAGCCTTGGATTGTCAGAGCATGCAGTTGCATGGTTCTCAAAATACCTGAATAACAGGACCCAATGCATTAAACATGAAGGTCTCTGTTCTAAATTTGTTACTGTCCACAGAGGGGTGCCACAGGGCTCAGTTCTGGGCCCCCTGCTATTTATTTGGTACATTAATGACTTGGGTGAAAATGTCTCTGATGCTAATCTACATCTTTATGCTGATGACACAGTTATTTACTGTTATGGATCATCCCTTGCTCAGGCGATTGAAACCCTGCAGAAAGCTTTTGTTGCTGCCCAGCATTCACCTATTCAGTTACAATTGGTTCTCAATGTTGGCAAGACAAAACTGATGTTGTTTTCAAACTCAAAGAAGGTCCCTGAATCAATTCCAATGGTGTCCACCTTGGATGGAAATGTCATAGAGGTGGTACATGAATACAAGTACCTTGGTTTCTGGATTGACGACTCCCTCACCTTTAAACCTCACATAGAAAAACTTGTAAAAAATACATAAAACTTAAACTTGGCTTTTTCTTCTGTAATAAGTTGTTTTTTTTCTTTCGAAGTAAAAAAGTGTCTTTTCGCTGCAACGTTTTTTATCTGTGCTGGATTATGGTGATATTCTGTATATGAATGCCTCATCTTCATGTCTCAAAAAGGTTGACACCATGTATCATGCTTCCCTGAGGTTCATTACCAACTGTAGATCCATGACGCATCATTGTGACTTGTAAACAAGAGTAGGAGGCAGGGACATTGGTACACTTTTATTAAGGCCTTGGTTGGATTACTGCCTCCCTACATTCGTTCCTTAATCACAAGGAGAAGTGTGGAATCTTACTCCTTAAGATCTAAAGACCAGTTGTTGCTTTCTGTTCCATTTCAGAGCTCGGAAAAAAGCCTTTGTGCACTCTGCTCCTTTTGCTTGGAATATGCTGCAGAAAAACTGGAAATGAACTGAACTAGTATCTTTAAATGTTTTTGAGAACAAGCTCAAAGCATCAGAGAGTGAAACAATAATATGCAACTGCTTTTTATGACGTATGTGGTTTTAATGACGTTCGTTTTTATGTATTTTTATATTGAAATGTGCTGCCTCTTGGCCAGGACACCCTTCGAAAAAAAGATTTTTAATCTCAGTGGGACTTTCTTGTTAAATAAAGGTTTAATAACAAAAAATCACAGGGGTACACAGCACAGAAAAGAAGCAGTGGTAAACAAATAATTGATGAATAATCTTAGGTTAAAATGAATTTAGTTTGATTTGGGGGGTAGGTTTGTTACATGTTTTCTGCAGTTTGTCCTGCATCTTGAACTTTTATTTTTTATTTTTTATTTTTTTTAACTTGTCCTGTTTAACAGCTGGGCAAACAGATGAGAGCTGAGGGCCTCTTGTGTTGGACATATTTTACTTTAACAACAGGGGTTATGAATCTTCTGACAAACCAGAGGTATGTCTGAATAAACCCCTTTTGTAATCAAGGCCAATCTTTATTCATTTTAATCATATTTGAAACTCTTTTGTGTTGGACCGGACAGAAAAGGAAAGGGGGGAAGAAGAGAGACGGGATATTAGAGAGTGGGGGATAAGAGGGTGATCGGGGGGGAGCGTAAAGCAGTAAAGTTTTTGGACGGTTATACTGAATATGTGTTTGTGGACAGGCCATGCCCTTAAAACTTGTATTACATCTGAACCTCAAGATGTAATACAAGTTTTAAGGGCATGGCCTGTCCACAAACACACTCAAATGTTATAAACACACCTGTGAGCTCAAAAAATGTTCACATGTCAACATGTACACAATACAAATAATGTTCACACACGCATACTTATGCCTTCAAACCAACTAGTGTGAAATATTTCATTCATCACGCAAAATATTTATGTAGAGGCAAGCTAACACCTGTGCTTAAGTGAGTCTTTATGTTCTTCTAAAATAGGTGATGGAATGTGAAAGGAAGGAGGGAGAGTGCCCAGCCACCCCCACACCAAGGCCCTCGCCGTAGTGGTAGCGGCAGCCAGAACCCCCCCAACGCCCGCACGGCAGCAGATAGAGAACAACCCCCCCCCGTCACCCAGGCCAGGGCCAGCCGGACCGCTACGAGGCCCCCAGAGACAGAGAGCAGAGAGGCATGGGGGGACAGAGAGCGCAGCCCCGGCCCAACAAGGAGAGCAGCCCCCCCGCCGCGCCGGGAGGGCCCAATGCAAGGCCCCGCCCGAGAGGAGCGCCCACAACCCCAGACGAGCACCTCATCACCACCCAGGAGTTCTGGGCATCCCCCCGCCCCAACCCCACGTACGAGCCAGGACCCCCCAAGGGAGACCCGCTCCCCGCTCCAGGCAGCCACCCACCCGGCCCGCGGTTGGTCCAGGAAGGAGCAAGGCAGGGGCCAGCCGCCCCCGCCCAGGGGGAGGGCACCCAGGAGAGAAGGGGGTCCACAAGAGGTGTTTTAAACATAGCTCGACCAGGCTCAGCCACAGTTGGAAATTTGGCGAGGCCCGGCACCCAGGGGCCAGGACCAGAACCCACACCACAGGGACACGGACACCCCCCGGCCCAGGTGTGATGTGATCCCCGGCTTCTGGCCTAGCCAGAAAGCTCATGGATCTTGAACTTTTAAAAAAAAGACATGTCCTTAAAGATGAAGTTGTATAAGGTAAAGTTGTCATGTTTTGGAATATATATACAGTATATTTAAAGAAAAAGAAACAGTGCTTTTCCACATTCTTTACTATGCATATTTATTTTAACCATATAACTTGTATTTTAATAGGTCTCAGCTGTCCTTTTTTAGGTCAAAAATGCAAAACAAAGTTTTTGCATTAAGGATTTAAGCCTGTAACCATCGACTACAGCTCTTATAAGTTTCATAGCAGTTTCATATCATGGCCATTCTATATTACACACCTGGAAAAGGTAGGTGCCAGCTATAATCCCATTGTGGTGTGTGATCCCTTTGCAGGACTCACAACTCCTGTCATCTCACACACAAATACAAAAATAGACACACACACAAAAACAGGATAATCTTGTTAGTAACTGAGATATAGTCCAGAAGGGGGATTAGATTTTATAATAACTATCAGCACATTGTGAATTAATTTATTTATATTTTTTTAGGGGAAAATGTCAACCCTACATGTGTTTTTTTTTCTCCTTTTCTTAATCGTTTATAAATGTTTCTCTGTGCGGCCTCGGGAGCAGTTGATGAGGTGTTTATTCACCGTGTCCCTTAGCTTTCACTGAAAATGTTACTTTGTTTCTCCCTTGTGGCAGCTTTACATAAAATTGCTGCCAAATTAAAGCCAAAGCTGCCCATCTGTGACTGAAGATAGCTGTGAGGAAATAGCTGCAGATGTGTTTTCAGGAGGCTGAAAGCTACTAAATGCCGCTGAATGTTCTTAGAATTATGTTAAACTGTCCCAAAGCACAGAAGCAGCTTGTTAATAATCAGGTTGACGGTGAAGATCCCAAAGATGGGCTCTTGTTTTCTATTAATATATTTGACAGACAGAACTCAAAGACTGGGCTAGTTTACCTATTAGCAGGGGCGGAGCTGTGGGGGTACGTGGGTGGGTTGCTTTGTCCCACCACTTGCCCACAATTTTTGAATAATTTCTTTGTATCATTATTGACAAAGATTAAGAACTCGTCAATACAAGCTGCTTTTAAGACCTACTCAAATGTGTTTCTGTTGCATGTTTCTCATGATAAAGGACATATATAAAGATAATTAGGCTTACAATCTTTCTGTTTTTTTTTTATTCAAATCAGGAATCAGGAGCAGACAAAAAAAGCATTGGAAAAAGCCTGTAGCAGTGAAGTGCTACAATTATTATTTTGGCTAAAAACAGCAAAATCATAATTAAAAGACCATTGTGAACGCTTTTTAAAAATGGATCAAAAGATGATCGGAGTGGTTCTGTAAGTCTTACAGGGAATATTTAAAAATATTTCAATCCTTTTGTTGTGAAGTTTCCATGTTTGGATATATTTGATCTGTTATTGTGCTCGAATACCATATTAGAGATGCAAATGTATCTTTCAAGAATTTCTACACTTTTTTAATTTTTGGCTACTGCTTTCCATTAGTAATAACACTTCAGCTTAAAAAAAACTGCTGTTTTAATCTTAATAATAAAAGTGTTTGAAATACCTACTTTTTTTATCCTTTCATTATAATGGCACTTTGATGTTCTTATTTGCCACCCTTCAGAACTCTTCTCCCTCCTCCCACCTCCCATATAAAATATTCTAGCTCCACCACTGCTTAATAGTGTCTTGTGGACATGTGCACTATTTTATACTGTTTCCTTCTATTTCCTTCCTACAAACAAACTGTTAAAATGTTAATCTCTGACATACAGGAATGTGAAGTATATATGTGCTGTTGAGGAATTGGTCATGTGGCGTTTAATATTTAAGATCAATAATGAGAGGAGAGGTGTGTGACCCTGTCAAAAGTGTGAGGAACTGACCTAAAGAAATTAGACAAGGCCAATACACACCCCCCCCCCCCCTTACCCTAAGGGCATTAACATGCGTGTGCTATAGGGAGGGAAAAAGTAATGTCTATGTGTGTCCATCCCTATCTCCAGGGTGGCGTGTGTATGGGGTCATTTACATACCATTACCTCTGGTTTTTTTAGTTAGACAAACGTGTCCACATAGAATGGTGGATACGGCTAGTGGGATGTCCCTGTCAAATGTCCGTATGCAGATGTGTTGGTTCGCATCTGTTTCTCTTCCACTCGCTTTTCCTCACACAGACATGAACACACACCTGTCTCCATCCCAATTGTGGGCAGTTACCAAGAGACTTGTCAGAGCGCCTGTGTGGGACGTCAGCTATTTGAGATCTGTCTACAACCCCACGACACAAACACTCATCTCCCACACCACCTCCTTTCAGAACAACAGAGGAATTCCCACTGATCAACATTTAGACACATTCATTATTTACTGGTCCCAGCAGCATGCACGCAAACACACACACACACACACTAGTTTGAAGAAACTGATCACACACAATTAAAAAGGAGCAAAGTTAGAAAGAGGAGAATAGTCTTTATGGTGCAATTTTTAAGTTCATATTACTTACGTACTGTGATAGAGAGACAAACCTCCATTTGTCCCACTTTCATAGTAGATAATGAAGCTGTCATTCCCAGACAACTTCACTGAACTGGTTCAGCAGCACACACTGCTGCTCAGGGACTCCCACAAACCTTCATCTACCTAAACACAGAATGCTACAAGCGATCTCTCTGGACCACGTTAAGCATGTGTCAAATATAACCACGTACAGAAAGGGAAAATTGTGTGACATATGTACAGCTGGCTGACTGGCAGACAATGCATGAGAAAATACACACACATTTGTGCACACCCACCTCATATCTTAAACATGCAAAGTGACAGACAGCCCTGAAAGCAAATAAAATGAAATCAACCTTGAATGGTAAAATCCACTGTGAATACTTGTCTTCTCTTTACAAGTCAATTTCACATCCTGTAGCTACAGAAAAAAACTAAAGAGATTTGGGAATTGCGTAGAAATAATGTAAGATGGGGAAAATGAAAAGAGTTATGGAAAAACCTTCATGGACAAAAAGGGAGAAGGGAGATCAGTGAGGGCTGGAATACTGAGTTAAATTATGTACCTTGTGCAGTTACAAAGGTTTTGATATATGAAACAGATCAAACACAAACAGTATTACGGACTACCTATTGGTTTAAGGAAAAAGACGTTTCAATCATTTCTTTTTCTCAGACAGATCAAAATGTTTTTAGTGTGTTTTTTTCTCTTAAGAAAAATCTGTTTTAAATGTTGTGTTATCTCACTGCTTCTCAAATAGTGGGGTGCACCCCCGATGCAATGCCAAGGAGGGCGCGCATTAGTAGTGGTTTTAGGCACAGGTGACAGCGGCTCAGTGCTGCGGAAAAAATCTGCGCCACTATTGGTTTCCTATTATCTGTTATATGACAGAGTTTGCGTCAGCCTGAAACCTGTGAATTTCCGTCCCTGCAGCTGCGCTCCCCTGTCTCCTGTCACACTGCATGTGTGAGAAGGACAGGGGAGGGATAAGGGGCTCAGGCTGCCAGATGGAATGGCGCACGCAGATGCATTGCGCATCACCTGGATCGTCGCGTGCCTTTAGATTCCTAAGCTCATGCTAATATTGTCATTCTTTATTAACTATAGTAGACATTTTGATGACGTGTCTGTATTTTCCATAAATGTATTCTTTGCCTGCGTGTGGTTTAGCTGTTGTCAGTATTTGACATAAAGACAGCAGGTAATGCAGTAAAAAAGCTGCACATATGAGATCATAAATAAACAATCCATCATTTAGAAAAGAAATCAGCACAACGTTTTTTACCTATTTCCTCAGACTAAAAACGTTAAATATATTGGAGCTGCTGTGTTAATGTTTCATATTAATTTACATTGAATATTATTTATTGATTGAATTATTTTTCTCAGCATCGAATGGTTCAGTTGGTCAAAATGTTTCTATAAGCTTGAATAAGGAAAGATTTTTTTTTACAGGCACTTTAAGCTTCTTTTGCGTTTTAGACTATAACAGGGTTTCTGTGTGGCAAAATAAATGTAATGTTTGTTGAAAGTGGATTTAGATTGCTTTTTTTCTTTTGTTTATTTTAAAAGAAGCAATTTTAGGTATACTTACACAAATCTTTTTAGATACTAAATAATAGGGGGGGCGCAACAATTTTCTTTTTCCTAGGGGGGGGGCTTGCAAAAAATAATTGAGAAGCACTGTGTTGTCTGGTTATTGTTTGCGGTCACAGAAATGATGGCATGGTAAACCCAAATAAAGAAAATGTCGCTACTGCAGGAGAACTGTAATGAATAAATAATGTAAAAATAAACAAAGAATAAATAAAAAATCATACACCAATAAATGAAAAAACAAAAACCTGAAGTAACAAAATTGTGAATAAAGGTAAAAATAATAAATCTGCACTCCAGCAATTGGAGATTGTTGTCTTACACCACAAACCCAGCAGATATACTAACTGAGATTTGCAAACATTCAGTTGGTCAAACCTAGACTTCTACCAGCTTCTGGTGGTCTTGGAGACCTTTATGTTCTAAAGGAAGTGGTCGGGATGAGAGACCATTAACAGGTTTTTTTTCTAAACTAGGATAACTGGTAAAGTTATTAGAAGGTTTGTGTTCTCTAGGGCAACTGGACTTTAAAGGTCAATCCCGCAGAACTATGGTGCTCATCTGAACTGTTTCTTCAGTTCATTATTTTCTGTGAGGTTTCTGCCCTTTTGCTTTGTTCATTCCATGTTTAATGTTCTGTTTTCAAGCTTTGTGTTTTTTACAGTCTCACTTGGCTTCAGTTGATAGTTATCCACAGCCGTGTTAAGTTGTGTCAATCATCCTCAGTTCAATTCAATTTAGTTTTATTTATGTACCCTAAAAATACAACACAGATGTCTCAGGCTTCACACCGGTAATTGTATAAAACAAAATTAGTTATAAAGTACAATAGCAGACTGTTAAACTTTATTAAACAGACTAAGCTACAATGGGCATCCCTGTCCTCCTTCTCGGTAAGGAAAAACTCCTAAAAAAAAACAGATTCCAGGAAAAGAAAAGAAGAAACCTCAAGGATGTCCACATGAAGGCATCCTCTCCCAGGACGGACATGCGATCCACCAAGAAGAATTAGCTTATCTAACTCTACAACTACATGTTTGAATAGTGTACCACGCGTCATCCAGATGGAACTGGGGGATGGCTGGGGGCACAAGACAAGCCAGAGGCGAGGTCCACTGCCAAGGACAGGAACACAGACGAGCCAGAGGCGAGGTCCATTTAGATGTTTGCTTTTAGTTCAGTCTTGTCAGGTCATCTGATACTTTATCACCTCTTTTGTTGCTCTCTTGGTTGATGAGTTTTTCATGTTTTGAGTTTATTTATTGAGTCATTTATTACCACCTTAAGCCCCGTCTCTTGTGTTTTTGGCCCTATACACAGTTTCTGAAATTGTTCATATTAGCACATTTTCATAGACTGTAGGTAGCTGTACATGTTGCTGGGAGTACTTACATTCACCATGTTAACGTTTTAGCACACCTTTAACTGTTCTAGCGGATTAAAAAAACAAGTGAGCCTCACTAGACTATAAGTCTAATCTAGACTGTTAGGTCTCAAAAGAAAAGGGAATTTTCCAAACTCAGGGATGCCCATCTTTGGTCCAAGAGATCAATCTCCTGCTTCCCAACTATTCCAGGTGTTTTTGGTGCTGATTACCTTGATCAGGTGTTCTCAATCATCAGCACTTGGAATCACTTGATCCAGGTAACAAGCAAGCTGTAGATCTTGAGAATTAGGATTGAAAGGCTTTGGAGACTTCTGGTTTCCTCCTTAACTAAAGAGGATAAAGAAAAAAACTTTAGAGGTTTAAGTATTTACATCGTAACAATTCACGAAAGACCAAACTGAACAAAAGCATTTTAAAACAAATCACTGAGTGGTTTTCTGTAAAACTGAGAGCAGACGAGAGAAAAAGTGAAAAAGAAAAGTCAGAGAAAATTTGTGAAAGCTTTTAACTTTTCACTGTTTGCTCATCAACACAATCACTCAATCTTTGTCTATTCAAAGAGAGATATAATTAAAGCTTTGAGTATTTAGTCTTGTAATTTAATCGTTTTGCCAAGTTATTTACAACACTCACTCTCTTCCTTCTTTACTCTGCCTCTCCTTCTCAGCAGGGTTCACCCTTATAATCTAGTCTGTTACGTCCAATCCATATTCCAAGTTATTATCACTCTCATTTGCTTATTAAGCAGCCCTTGTTTTCTTCAAATGAAGTTATAATTAGAGATTTGGTGTCGGCAACTTGAAATACAGTCTCGTCTTTATGAAATCTTGGGTGGGATAAGAGAGAACCGTGTTTTATCATACTCAAGGAGTTAATGAGGATGTGCACAGCTTGATTTTGTGTTTGCATGTGTGTGAGTGTGTGTATGTTTTCTAATTATGTTTCTGTGACAGCTTTCTGGCCTCCAAAGTACTCCTATACTCCATAGCCTCTGTTGTTCTATTTTGCCACTGGATCAGGGTAATGAAGCGGGTAACAGAAGAAGAAACAAACAGTTTAAGCTCTTGCTTTATAAATAATTTGAAGTTAAAAAAAATGCAGCCAGATATATTTAAAGCGTCAGTGTAGTTTGATTGTTGTTGTTTCATGAGAAGGCAGAAAAAAACTGTTTCTTTGCATGGGTTCTTCCTTTATCTGCAAGCTGAAATGATTTGTAATGGGTAAATACTAATCAGTTTCTGCAGGATGATCCCCTGATCCTCTCTTACCTTCTCATGACCCACCCCATGGGTCCAACCCCATCTCAAAGAAACAGCAGAGTACATTAAGACACGCCCCAGCAACACACTGATTACATATGCTAGCTATGATAATGAACTGAGCTGGACAGCGCAAGTCTGCTGCTGTTTATGGCAACTCATTATCTGGCCCATTGACCAGAACTGTTCTCCACATCATAGAGCCCTGTGTCCTCTACATCTATCCCGCCATCACTTTCCCTGCTTGTCAGTGTGGTGGGTGCATATGCGTGCATGTGGGTTTGCTTACACACTTGTTTGTATAATGACAAGTTGATGATTCCGAGGCTACTGATCTCACCTGCTTGTGTGAAGTTAAACGTTCATTTGACCAATACGTGCTGCTCTTAATTTATTGTTTGTGCATGCACGCAGCAGTAAAAAACACTCAAATCTTTTGTTGGAAAGTGCACTCGTGTGTGTCTGCGTGTGCATGTTGCTATGATCGCCTGCCAAAGTAAAGTGTTTGCAGCCGGCAAAGAAAGGGGTGCGAAGCTCAAGGGCACATTTGTTTCAAGCTAATGATTGAATGTAAATGGAGCAAATTTCCTCTACAAGAGCAGAAGCTCTCTCTTTCTCAAACACACACTTAAATACTACACAGATACGCACTCACACACACCTGAAGACACGCACATAACTGCATCGTGTTGATGGAGTGCAGAATCTCATTACACATCTAATAGAATAAGTGTAGTGTGCGTATGGGGAGAGAAGAGGAGCAGCCAACCTGATTAGCCTTATCACTTTATTATGCCGCTCCGCACGCAGCACACAGGACAATTGCATTAGAGAGGAGCAGATGAGCTGAAGGCAAGGAGAACTCAGCAAACACAGGCTTAATTGATTCCTCACCAAATTAGCAGGGACAGGTGTGGGGGGGGGTGCTTTCACTGGCTGGGTGGCTGCTTGACTGACTGGATGCATGGCTAGAAGATTCCCTGACTGGCTGACTATTTGACTTGTTTTCTGGTTGGCTGACTGGGCTACAGCAAGACAGGTTGACTGACTGATTGGTTTACAGGGTGCATTAGTGGCCTTTAGTGAAGCTGAAGGTGACGAGAACTCAGTAATGTCTTTAATTCTTTAATTGATTCCACACTAGATTAACAAGGACAGGCGACTTGACAACATGAATGACTTGCTGACTGAGACTGTCATGTGACTGACTGACTGGGTTTGAAGAAGTTAGGGTTTAAACCTCCTCTAAAAACATGTTGCAGCACTGAGCCTTTCAGCTCTGATCCCACAGGTAAGGGCTTAGTCACAACTGCCTTACGGGCGGATACAGCCTCTCTTCTGTGGGTTAAAAAAGGGCAAACCAATGGACAGGCCTGGGGGCTACCTCGCCAGTACCCGCTGGGGCTCACCCTCCCTTTTCCAGAGTGGGAAGTGCAGCGGGGGGTCGGGCGCCGGGGCTGGCCTGCAGTGATGAGGCTCTGGCTGGGTGGTGGGCTGCTCCTGGGTCCTCTGGGGCTGGGCCTCGTCCTTGGCCCGCGTCTCGGTGTCCAGCGCCCAGTGGACCCAATGGCTGCTGCCCGGTATGGCAGCGGGCCTGTCCTGTGGCCTGGGGGTACTGACGCTGGACTCGCCAGAGGGCCTCCTCTGGCACCGCTCGGGCTGCGTGGGTCCCGTTGCTGGGGACACTCCTGGTCCGGGGCTCTCCCCCTCTCTCCTGGTCTGGCTGGAGAGGATCTGGTTCCCCTGGTGATCACATGGTTCACTTTGGCAACGTGCATGTAGCTCCACCCCCATGTGCACGTGCACATGGCACACTGCTCCCTGTCTGCTTTATCCCTTCTCCTAACCTACAGTGTATCGTTTGGATGTATTATTTGCCTTTCTGCAGATCTAGCATAAATGTTTCACAGCTTAGAATCATAACGTATTCAAATTAGCAACTCAGCACTTGGATCCCCTCACTTTCTCCCCCTCCGTCTTTATTTTGTTTTCTTCTACCCCCCCCCCCCCCCCACACACACACACACACAAATACACTTTCCCCCTCTTCCTCCCCTTAATAAAAAGAATATGTAGACATACCCAAAACACAAAATATAACAAATACATAAAAAATAATGAAAAAAACAAAAAACAGAAAGGGGTTGATACAAATTTACACCCTGGCTTTCCAAAGATTCATAACCCCTTTTTGTAATAGTAAAACCTGTCCAACACAAAAGGCTTTCAGCGCTCATGTGTTTGCTCAGTTGTTGGACAGAACAAGTTGGAAGAAAAAAAAAGGGCAAACCTGTACAAGTCATAAGACAATGGACTTTACATTTTCTAGACCTTACTTGTGGTGGCCGTACGAGCCTCAAGGGAACTGCAAAAAACACCTGTGCTCAGCTTAAGATGCAGCCGTTACTGTTTCTGACCCTCCATGGGCCCGGAAAACCCAAAAACCCACATGTAGGGGTCTACCCCCCGTACAGGTGCATGCGACTAAGGCTTGACACTGCATAATATTGTCCTGACTTTAACACAAAGATAAGGAACAGTTTTTCTGGACTTTTATGAACTACTATGATTAAAATCCCATTAATTTATAGAACCAAAACTTTAGCATTAAAAAAGAAAAACATACCAGAAAAAGCCACAACCAAGATGTTCAGACAATATCAAAACTCTTGTATTCAAGGTGGATTTTTTGTTTTTTTTAAGGAACTAAGGGCCAATTCAGACATTTGTTAACTATGGGTCAACCAGAAGAAATCTGATTGTCAAGAGACTGTTGATGCCTTTGGCAAATGTCACTTTCACTTTTCACAAGTTAGCACAGTTTAAATTCATTATACCAACAAAGATAAAAGTAACGAAGGTTTATGTTTTCTTATTTTCTCTTGTTATGACATATGCACAAGGAAGACTGAAGTATCATGTCTCCAATAAAGTCCAACAATTGATTCCCACGTATTGTTAGAAGTCTGAAATAGAGCAAAACACCGGGAACATCTCGTCTCTCTGTGTCTTCTTGTGCCAGAATCTCTTAAGCAGAGGTTCGGTTTCGGGTTTTTGGAATTTGTTGATGGTTTGAAAGGAGAATTAGTGTGAACAATGTTTTATTTTTTTTATTTTTTATTTTTAACAAATTACTTTCTACCACTAAGATCAAATATCTGTGTTAGTGTTCTGGCTGGTAGTTTGGCCAAACTTTAATGAAAACAAAAACTTCAAAAAAAAAAAAAAATTACATAAAAAATATTTCAGCAAGAGGTCAAAGTGCCGTACTGTGTTTATTGGTTAATGATAATGCAATTTTTCTTATGCTAAAACAAGTGCCTTGGCTGTGGGTGGCAAGTGAGGGTGAAAAGACTGAATTGATGTATTGGGGTGCAGGAGAACTGCTTGTGTGTGTGAAGAGAATACAGGACACAAGGGGAAGAGAGTTTGTCTTTGTCTCTGTAGGTCCCCCCTCAGGGATTTTGGGATGGTGGAGGTTAATGAATCTGATTGGCTGCTGGGAGTTTTTCTGCTGGTGCTGCGCTTTGTGCTCTCACTGAGCTTTACTTTTTTATTTCCCCAAGTTTGGTTTTGACACTTTTCAGCATGAAGGACAATGTGGCGAGAAAAAAAGGTGTGCTAGATCCTAATGTTTCTGAGCAGCTAATTATTCAAACTATAGCAGACAAAAGCTTTAGAACTGTGTTTTACACCAATGAGCTCAATACTTGCCCAGCTTAGTCTGATATTGGAATCAGTAACCAAATTACTCTTTAATGGTAGTTTTACATCTAACAGATTTTTCTTCCAAAGTGATTTATAAAGCATTTATCTATACAGTTCATCAGTGCAGTGTGGGGTAGTTCCCAAGTAGACATTAACAGGAAAGTGTTGAGGGCCAAGAATTAAACATCTTAATGACTTGGCTCCCAAGTTTATTTAACTATTTACTCTTTAAGAGCCCCAAATTGCTTACACTTCCAATATCTTGTACGGCAATGACTCACAACATCATAAAATAGGAACGTTTTTCTTATTTCCCCATTCTCGTATTTGCATTTTAAAGTGTAAAGGTATGTAGACACACATATATTTATCAATGTCCATGTGTGTCGCACCTGTACATCTGCATGATTGTTTGTGTGTGTAGGAAGCTGTATGAGTGTGGCTGCTAATGAGAGTGGGGGGGTTCGGGCAGTCGCAGCCGTGCGTCCTCTGCTCTCCCGGCAGGTCACTAGCGACAGATGTTCTCAGCATATGTGGCGAATTAATTAGCTGCTAGTAAACAGAGGGGGCTGCTGCCATGAGCTTCTGGTCTGTGCCGACGCTGAGCCGCAACTGGCTGCCTTTTGTCCAAATTCCTCTTTTCCCGTCACCCTAATCTGGTAGATAGTTACACCCAGCATCATTCTTTTTGATCAGTGGACCCGTAGTGATTTGGGGGCCGTCTGCGTGTTTGAGCTGTGCATGTGTCCGCTTGTGTTTCCACCGAGTCAGACGTGCGTTAACAGCTTGCATATGTGTGTTTCTTGCGTGTCTCTTGAGTTTCCAGACAGTTGAGAACAGAGTACTGTTTGTGTGTCAACACCCCATCATTTAGACATGGCAGCGAGCCTGCTTTTCTGATGAGAGATCCCCTTGATGACCTAATTGGTTGATTGAGGTGCCTCTCTGCATGTGGGAAACTCAGCATTCCCAAAGCTGGGAGAACTTGGCATTGACCGTTCCCATTGCCAGAGTCGTGTGTGAAAAACCCAAAAGTGATCACACAGACGCATTTAACCTTGTGTTGTTAACCCTTTAAAGTTCCCGTAAATTTTAATTTGGGGGAAACAAAAATGAGAGAAGATCTGCATCAGCTGATGCACTGGTCAGTGGTTCCCAGCATGGAATCCTAGATCCCAGAAAGCAAACATAAAAAAATTCATCACACACTTGCTAAAAAAAAAAAAAGAAATGCAATGCATAATACACTTAGAACTTGTTCCCTGGAGACATTTGATTTGTAATATGAAATGAAACTAACAAGAGTGCATCTAAAGCTGCTCACTTTTAGATTTTTTTTTTCTTTTTTCAAAACAACCAACACACGGGAACAATAGTCCACATAATAACATCCTCTGCAGCTCTGCTTTGACTTTACCTGATACCTGCTCACTTTCTCTGCTAGAAAGACAAAAATGTGAACAAAGTGTGACTTTACTGAAACTAAATGAATCGTAAGTGATTAATGTCCACATGTCCAGCCTCGAGGACATGAAAATCCCTGACTGTGAAGATGTGCTTGCTCACATTCAAGCCGCCTCAGAGTCATAGAGAAAATGTTGTATAAAAAAAAATATAAAAAGCTGTGTCTATGTGATGGCCCAATGGTGAGAGTTAAAAACTCACTGTATGGAGCTTTAAATAAAAATTTGATTGTAAAGTGTTTCAAAGTAAAGTCCCAGATATATGACATTGTAAAGTTTCTTGTGGAATGATATTTGGTAAAGTCTCTGGTCTGCGATCAACAGTGTTCGTGTATGCTTGTGTGGGCTCACGTGTGTACGGGGCTGCAGTAATGAAGTTGTTAGTTAAAGTGGCCCCCACCCCACGGGACTGGCTTAAGCTGTGTGTGATTGCTTAGGGATCGGGCAGATACACACACACACTTATCATTATCCACACATACACATACACTCGGAGTCATTACTCCATTACGCACATGGACTATTGATTTCCTGCCATCTTTCCATCAGGTGAGAGCTTGCCGGGGAATATGGGAATGAACGCGTGGCTAGGAAAATCAAACTGTCACTCCTCCTTTCCTCTCTTCCTCCCTTCCCTCCTTTATTACAGACAGATGACAGGTCAAAGCTGCTACCATTCACTCTGTTGTTTTTTCCTCCACCCATCATTGCTCAATCACTTCTTGCTTTCTAATGTCTTGATCCAATAAGTCTTCATTTCTGCTAATGACCTTTATCATCTTTGTCCTGTTTTTTTATTCTTTTAAACTGTTTTGTTGTCAGTTTCTTTCCCTTCTTTCCCTTCATCTTCCTTACCTCTCTTTGCATACAAGGACCTTCCCCCTCTTTCCCTCTCAAAGCGATATTCCTCTGTTGCTTTTTCAGTCCCCCTCCTTTTATCTTTTTTCCTCAAGTCCCCAACACTCTGCTCAATCAATCAGCTGCCCCCCTCCTCCTCCATCCATTCCTAAACCCCAAAGTCCCTTTTGTAGTTCCCCTTTTCCACAAATTTCATCAACCTTGCCCCTTCTCTGTACCTGAAGATTACCTTAATGCTTCACCAGTTTGAGGCTTTTTCTTTTGAATAAATTCTCAACACTTTTCTTTAAGTTTTCTTTTTTTCTGGAAAAGTTTAAAATTCAAAAGCAAAAGCCAGTATCACTTATCTTTTCTTTCCATCATGTTCTTTTCCCCCCAACCCACTACCGTACACATCTCCAGTTCCTTTCCTCTTTTCCCTATTCTGATACCTCGAACTTCTCTCTCCTACTTCATCATCAGTTCACTTCTTGTCTCCTCCCTTGACTCCTCCCACTTCACCTCTTCTCCCTGAGAGGGGAATACAGGATCAGAGGATGTAATTCACTGACAAGGATATCTATATTTAATATTAATGGCCGCCTAGGACCCTTCACTCTCACATACAGACATATGGACACACATACACCCTGCCAAATAAAAAGAGATCAGAGGCTGTTGAATGCGCTGCGTTATGGCCTCAAGGATAGATGCCTTGTGGAAACACTCACAACACACACACACACCTAATCGCTCCAGGATGGATGTGGCATCATTAGGCAGAGGAGTGTGGCCATTCTCAGTAGAAACGACCACGCCGGCAGTACACATCAATCTAGTACTTCATGTTTCCTCAGATACTGTCTTTCTCCTTTCCCAACACACACACTGACACACACACACCAATACACACACGCACCACAAATAAACAGACAGAGAGGGAGGACCAGCACTGAGCAGTGAGATTTCTCTACATGTAGAAACATATACCAGAATACACTTTGGGCCTTACATCTGCTGCTAGCTTTCTTACTCTGTGTTTCCCTTTCTCTCTCGCCCTCTCTCTCACTCTCTCAAACACACACACCCACACACACAAACACAACACCCTTGCTTTGTCTAATTTATTTACTGTTGGAGACTGCCACCAAGGAGAAAAGGACAAAGAAGGGGGAAAAATAATGTCTTCCTTTTCATCCCCACTGCACTTGTCAGTTCTATGATCAGCTTTTTTTCTTAAAACAACGTAAACCTTTATACCAAAATATCTTCTGTTGGAACAGAACGTGCGCACATAGAAATGTTACAAGTTATTACAAACTCACTGGTCACTACAATTTATTGAAAACGCAAAAAAATCAGCACATCCTATCGTACTAAATTATTAAGAAGTAAAATACTGGAAAAAAATCTAAATATGCTCAAACTGGTTCTTAAAAATTGTAGAGAAATGTACAAAATGTTATATTTAGACGAAAAAAGAAAAAGATTCCTGAGCATGCATCTCATATGTGTTGTCAATTGTGAAATCCAGTTTGACGCATTGTTTAGGATGTTGAAAATAAATTATGCCTGATACTTATATCATACATTTTCAAGATACACCAACAAATCAGGCTAAAGAAAATCATTAATATGTCAAATAATAGGAAGAAGAAAGTCTTGAGCTCAAACTAACCTTAAAAGAAGTTAAACTATGCTATAATAATTAGCCTAATTAATTAATTAATTTAATGTAATAACATTGTAAAGAATATTGTAAAAGTAAAACTCCTCTGAAGTGGTTCTTTTGAAGTCGTCTTTCAAAGAACTGGGGTGGACCAGTTATTCTTTTATTTTTACATTCACAGCAGGAAGAACTATGGGTCTTAAGAATAATTTATTTTCTTTTTATAAGTATTGTTTAACTAACCTCGAACTAACTTAAAAAGTGTAGGTCAGTCGTGTCTAACAATAAGAAATTAATAGGTTCTGATTTATAAAAAAAACACCACTAAAACGACTTACGTGAGAAAATAAGTGATCATTACTCAAACAAATCAAACACTAAAATCTTGGCATTTTAATGAAGACAATATTGTGTGCCGAGTTGAAATTATATTTTCCAAAGAAGGTTGCAGGTTCTTTTCCCTCCCTCCCTGTGCATTTGTTGGTCTCCCTGCCATGATCCCCATTTTGCTCCTGGTGGTCTGGTCAGTGTCTTGCATGGTAGCTCTCCCACCATCACTCTGTGAAGGTGTGTGTGAAAGGCACTGTGACCATAAAGAAAAAAATGAATATGCAACCACTGTCACAGACGAACTTCAATTTTAAAAGGGAGGAGACAAAAAAAACACATTTTTGTACTGAGGTGTTCCTGTTTTTGCAGATTTGGTTCTAAGATCAGCGACAAGCTTCCCTTTAATAGATCAGCCACACTCTTTTGTATGTGTGTGTGTTTACATATATAAAGTTACATATGTATTTATATATATATATACATTACGTTTTGTATTTATTTATCAATTTAGCGTATTTAAATTTATTTTGGTTAAGAAAATATATTTTTCTTGATTTTTAATAATTTTTATTACATTCCTGTTTTCTAAAAAAAAAAGTTAAGAATTTTTTTTTTATCTAAATGGAGAAATAACACAGGTGTGCTAATTTTCAATCAGATCACTTATTTGTTTGTTTTTATTCTTCAATGAGTCTGTCCTAAAATGTTCATTTTTCAGCTTTGTACTCAGTAGCGAAACAACAAAACTTTGTGTGGAAAATACATCCCCACATTACTGTTTTAGCAATGTGATCTCACAGGTTTTATCTCCAACACGCTTCAGGCGTTCAAATCTGTTTCAGCATTTTGTGCTAATGATCTCCATATCAGAGCTGTTAAGAATAACAAGCATCTATTGCAGATAACATCTGCCTATGGGCTTCATGCAGTCTGGTGTGTGTTTGCTGCTGTGCGGAGTCTCCTTGGCTTCAATTGATCTGTATGTATTATACTGTATTAAGTAACAGAATGCTTTTGGACAGGGGCGATATTCAAATGAAAGTGAATGTGTGCGCATGCATAAAAGTGAGAATGTTCTGTGTGCGTGTACGTGGGTGAGTGTTGAAACACAATAGGAGCTGAGGTGGGACAGCCGCAGAGCAGACTTTCTTTCTCTTCCTTTTGCCGACAGATGAATACTCGGTCCTATTGGGAATCAATGGTAAAACTCGAGCCATTGAACAACTGTCCGCCTTTTCAATGGTGTCCCGTTTGAGAAACAATTTGACAATAACATCAGCTTGAGAAAAAAGACATGCAGTCGATAGACAGGGAGAGCGGTGTGAAGGACAATTTGCAGAGAATCGTCATCTATATGTTCTTGTGTGTGTGTTATTTGTCCTATAGTGTGTTTTTGGACATGACTGCCCACAGAACAACACATACTCTTCACTAATAAACAGCTTCCAGAGTCATTAAAACACATTTAGTGCATTCACACAAAAAACGGCTGTAAGAGGCAGAATATGTCCTAGCTTAGTGTAATCTTAGATTTAAACACAAATTTATTTTGAAAGACCAGGAAGTGAATATTAAAGTTGGTAGAAACTTTTTTAAGACATGAAATTCTTCAATGTGCATGTACGATTTACCTCCTTAAGTTTAAAGTTTTTAACAAAAGATGATCTTATTTCTAAACACATATTTATTTATTTATTAAATATGTATTGATATGAAAAGTTGGAAAAACAAATTGTATTTAATATAAAGGAAGAAATTAAGGTTATTCACAATTTATTTGGATTTTTTTTGTTTATTTAAAAAAAACATAAGAGTATTGTCTTCTTTAACTAACTACGGTACAATTTTTTTTACTCTTGTCTCATGATTTTTATGCAAATAACAATTTCATGAATTGAATTTTACCTTTTACAGTGACGTTATTCCTTAACCACAAACATGTCACTCAACCTTTTTAGTTCTGAACATACATGTCTCTAGCAGTCTAACATATAGAGCTGCTCAAAGTGTTGACTTTTGTGTAGTAACTGTGTGGCTGATTAGGGTTGGGGCCAAAGAAATCTGCCCCACTCTCATCCATCAGTTTGATAAGTCCCTGAACAGGTAACATATTGCCTGGGACACGGGGAAACGTCTAGGGACATCAATTTTCAAGTATCTCACGCAGCCGTACTGATAGTTTAACTTCCACACTATGGAGAACTACAAAGGGTACAACACCCACTGTAACAGTGTGGTTTCAGCAAACACCTTGTGCACAAAAGACCCCAGAAAATCTGGGGGGAAAAGTGTCTGCCCACAAGTTTGAAAAGAAAAAAATATTATTATTTTTTTAAATATTAAGAACAAAGGTTCACACTCATTAATAAAAGTCATTTTCTGGTTAAAAATTAAATACCTTCAAAAACCATACAACTTAATAACTTTTTGTTTAAACTGATCTAATTAGAATTATTTATTTTCTGTGGTTTTTGACTTCATTTCTTTAACTAAACCTTCCACAAACTATCTGTCAAGCCTTCTTTTCATCCATTTTGCCCGAAAAAGATTCTTTTTTTCCCAAGGTGTGACCAAATATGTAATAAATTTAATCTTGTGGTTCCCCCGGGCATTGTAAGTTTATTTATGGGTCCTCACACTGTAACCCATCAAGACCTGGATCAGCCGTGTCTGTCTCATTAGCTGCGAGCGCAGCAGCCAGGCCTTGGCACCTGTGTGTGTTTGTGTGTGTGAGTGACTGTGTGTGGATCAATAACCAACCTAGAAATGTGCATGGAGACGGGTGGGGTAAGGGTCAGAGTTAGCAACCAGGTTTTAGTAAGTGGATAAACAGATGAGAGGAGAGCTGGGAGGATTGATGCAAATAAACGCAGGAGAACATTTTAGAAGATTGTATTAGACTTTTCAGAATAAAAAAAACCCCATAAAATTAAAAAAATGTGTAGAGACTCAGTCTCCCTTGACCAAGCAGTCATCTGGCAGTTTTATATTGTTCTCTTTCTCACTCTGCAGGCCTAAATTAGGACTTCTTTACTTTACTGTTTCTGTACACTCCAGTGTTTCCGCTGTTTGTCATCTCACCGGGCAAACTCCTTTGTCACTGATGGCAGAATTTGTCAATGTATTCATGCATGCAAGTGCTGTCCCAGGCTTTATTTTTTACATCGTCAGTCCAATTTTCCTGCACCTAAAAACAACAGATAATCAACCGTCATTGTATCCTCCAGTTTACATTGCTTTTGAGTATCCTCTGTGTCTTTCTGTCCAGGCTGACCATGAAAAAGAATCACTCCTCATGTCACCACCAAACCCCAAGAAAATCGCACTTAACCGGAACCTGTCTACATCTTCCACTCTATTTTCATTTGGTTCTCTTTTTTTCTGCAAATGTCTAACTTGAGCGAAACCGTGTCACAATCTCACACGTGCACTTAGATGTGTGTGTGCAATCCGATTGTCTTGATAATGGATTCCATGTTGTTGGCTTTAGGGTCAGGAGGTCAACATAAGCTTCTTAATGGACTGTGAAATAACCCTAACTGCATTAACCTCCCAGGTTTCACATCTCTCTCTCTCACACACACACACACACACATACCCGTATTTCTTACCCCGTGAGGTCCCATGACTAGGACCCTCCTGGTGGGATCCACCTTTTCTACAAGGTTTTCTGAGATGGTTTTAACTGCTAAAATAATGTAATTTTTTTTCAAGGAGTGTTATCATTTCAAATACTGAAAACACTAACATGAAAAATAAACCTGAATTTTGGTTTCCCATGGGGACCACCCATACAACAGTAGTTACTCTAACTTTGGTTAACAGCTCTGTAACTAAGGCAATTGGGATTGTAGTACTCATTTCACACTTCCTGACTAATAAAGTCATTTACCAAACATGCGAGGCATCATTCACTGTCAAAATATGTTTGTTATGAAGGAAACTGCGAACAGCAAATAAGAGACAAGGGCAATTTATTTATAGTTACCAATCTATAAAACTAAATATACTGCTGTTGGACAGAACAAGGTTCCCTTTGACCCGTTAAACGTTCTATCACACACTTACTGCAGGGCTCTTGAACTCCAGGTTTGGAGGGTTGACATCCTGCTTGTTTTCCAGATTTTCTTCTTCTACTTCCTGTTGATCTACTGAGCCAGGTGAGCTCAGTCAATCAGAAGCAGGAGTTGTTGGAAAACAAATGTTAGGGCTCCCCCTCGTTTTCCCTTTCCTACTTTTAACTGACTGGAATCACCGGGGCAGCGGATAGGAAGGGGGTAGAGCAAAAAGATCTGGAAAACTAAAATGACATCAGCCCTAAAGGCCTGGAGTTCCACAACGTAAACACAGATTTAACCAGAAAACAAAGACCTGTTGAACTCAAATTAAGTGCTTTATAAAAACAAAGTGACATTTGACCTGTCAAAAAATTACAAAATGAAATCAAGTGCTTCAGGAAAAAAAAGTCACCTTTGACCTATACAATTGTTTTAAATACAAATAAAATGCTTCAGAAATTAAAAGGTCACCTTTGACCGATACACGTGCTTCAAATGAAAATTAAGTGCTTCCGGAAAAAAAGGTCACTAAGATAAATAAGTGCACGTGTCTGAAGCTTAAATTTGGAACTTAGATTTACAAGCACTGGTTTAAATTAAAGAAAACAAAATAAAGTTGAATCACATAATCTTTCTAACTAACAAAATCTAACGTCTTTTTGAACTTTACCGCCTCAGTGCTGTGATTTTGTTCCTAACAAAAAACTTGACTGCCTGCCATGTTCGTCCTTCCAGCTCCCTCGGCGAAGCTTATATGCAGGAAAGATATGTTTTCCTGGTACCCTCCCACCTTCAATGCAGATTCCTAAAATTTTTTCCAATGCTCGGCACTCTGCTGAAGACCAGGTCCTTTTTTTTAAGCTCCTTAGAAAAAGAAAGGAAAAAATGTTATAAGTCACCAACTTACAAAACGTGATTAGACCAGATTCAAGGTAATGAGCATTTCTTATTTACAAAAACTAAGGAGATGCTACGATAGATATCAAAAGGTCAGCAAAACGTCTGACTACCTGTTAACAGTGTTAACTAAATGTCAGATGTTCATTAGAAAAGAAAGCCCACAGAAATAGATTTTCTTATCTTGTGTTGAAAGTATCAGAGCCACGTTGCTGGTGTAGTTAGAAATGATTCTGTATTGTGCAAAGTTACCCGTCTCAGCAGTATCGATGCCTTAGTCTCTCTGCTGTGTAGAAACCATGGGCTCCATTTGTGAAAACATTTTAATTAAAAACCCAACAAGAACCACACAACCTCACATTTTCATTGAAAGCTGACATAAGACAATTTCATGAAACTCAAGTCTTTCAATGTTGGCAGTGAGATGTTTCAAAGTCTGATTTAGACAGTTTTGATGACATGTACCTCTTGTGCACAATTATTAGTAACATTTTATCTTTGAACTACATATGCTATAAGCAAGAAATGTAATAATAAATAATACCCCCCTCCCTTAAAAATGGTTGTTAGAAAACATAGTTTGTGCCATTTTTAAGAAACTTTTAAAAGTGTAACATGTAGGAAGCATACCTGTTTGTAAGGGTCGCTTCTTAGACTTTTAGACTTTTTCACTGCCGTGTCCGTTCTTCAGTCTTGAGTCCTGTTCATTGTACCAATATGGTTATTTTAAAATGACAATCATACACTTTTTGTCTTCCCTGAATTGAGAAAATGTCTATATTAAAGACCCATGCCCTAATGGCACATACACAACAGCCATGGAAGCACTGTGAAGCAGCTCTTCAAGTCCAGCTTCAACTACAGTCAGGACCACAAATATTTGGACAGAGACACATTCTTTCTAATTTAGTTTCTGTCAATTACCACAGTGAATTTTAAATAAAACAAGTCAGATGCCATTGAAGTGCAGACTTTCAGCTTTTATTCCATAGATTGAACAAAAAGATTGCATGAAAATGTGAAAAACAAAAGCATTTTTTAAACACAATCTCTTCCAGGTGAATGCATCCAAACTGATTGGGCGGCGTTTCATAATGCAGAAGCACAATGACCTAAAACATACAGCCAAAGCAACTCAGGAGTTTATTAAAGCAAAGAAGTGGAATATTCTTGAATGGCGAAGTCAGTCACCTGATCTTAACCCAATTGAGGAGCATTTCACTTGTTGAAGACTAAACTTCAGACAGAAAGGCCCAAAAACAAAGCGCAACTGAAAGCCGCTGCAGTAAAGGCCTGGCAGAGCATTCAGAAGGAGAAAACCCAGCATCTGGTGATGTCCATGAGTTCAAGACTTCAGGCTGTCATTGACAACAAAGGCTTTTCCACCAAGTATTAGTAACGACCATTTTGTTTTCAGTTATTTCATTTGTCCAATGACTAACGAGCCCATGAAAGGATGGGGTGGTGTTTAAAAAAAAAAACTTTAGTTTTTCACATTTTTCTGCAATCTTTTTGTTCAACCCATGGAATAAAAGCTGAAAGTCTGCACTTCAATGGCATCTGAGTTGTTTTATTGAAAATTCACTGTGGTAATGTACAGAAACTAAATTGGAAAAAAATGTGTCTCTGTCCAAATATTTATGGTCCTGACTGTACATTTTTTTTCTTTCATAGTAGTAGGTTTAGCTTTCTGTCAGAATTGACAAAGCCTTTTGGATAAGAGGTGAAACGTTTTCTAACTTTAATAACCAAGTCCAGATGACAGCCCCTAAACCTACTACTATGACAGGGGTGGGCAAACTACGGCCCGCGGGCTAGATTCGGCCCGCCTCCATCTTTGGTCCGGCCCGCCGAACACACTTTTTTTTTAATCTGGCCACACGATCAAGATGTGACATTTTATTTCACCTTCTGCAGTCTGTGTTCTACCTGAAAACCTCTAAAATCACTGTTAAATAGAACAGAAGACAGTCTTCTCTTTCCACGTCGCATTTCATCTTTCCCGGTTTAGCTCATTATATCTGAGCGATCATGCTGCCTTTTTTAAACAGTGCGCCCTGTTCTGTGTCCTGATTGGCTGGAGACCTTGTCAATCAATCTCCCCAGTCCGTGCCTCAACTCCTGTACAGAAACGCGCAGCTCTCAGATCTATAGAAATCTTTGATCGCGATCAGATCTTTGTTTTCATTTTAAGATCCTGGACCTAATTTCTATGAAGGTTTAAGAATTTAAACAAGAGAAAATGGTGAAAATGTTCATGTCTGTCTGAGAAAAGTGTATTTAGGCAGCGAGGAGTTTTACTACCATAAATTTAAAACGTCTGTAATCATTCTCCGTGGATTTCACCGATCACGGTTATTTTTACAACGAAACTCCTGCAATAAAGGAGGGAACTCTGTAGTGGTGAAAAGGTAACACAGATATATGTGTAGTTGCAGCAGAAGACAGATAAATTTGCTTTTTCTGTATTACTGGATGAAAACAGAAAGCGCAGCTGCCCAAACTGTGAGACGCAAGATGAGCTCAAAGTCTCTGAGGAATTATGACGAGAGAGGATCCATCATTTATTGTTTTTGTTTTTAAATGTCAGTATACTTTTCCTGAATTTTTGTCTTTGAAAATCATAGAGAGTGTTGTTTGGTCATTGTTTTATTTCATAAATAGTGTTATTTATTTTCTTAAAAGGATCATGAATGAATGAAACTTTATTCATACAACACTTTACAACTCCTTGAAGGTACCAAAGGGCTTCACAATAAAATAGAGATCTAAAATGGGAACAAAAGTTTTAAACTAAAAACTCTAGAATATTCTGTTTTAGAATATAATTTTCAACCCAAATGTTTTCATCTACATTCCATGTTAAATCATTTTCACTCCACGCATCTGCTCCTGGTCCGGCCCTTCTATCCAATTTTTATAACCCAATGCGACTTAAAATAATTGCCCACCCCTGTACTATGATGTGGAAATGGAATCAACCTGGATAAATGAGAGTCTTCATAGACATGCATTTTTTTTCTTTTGTCAAAATCGTTAAAAGTGATCTCCTAATAATGATTGTGCAGTTTTTAGCCAAGATCCAAAAGCTGTGTTGCTTTTGTAAGACATTCTTTAAGACCATAGGCAGTGGTTCATTAGAAATACAATACTGGGCTTCCTTCCCCTCCATGTCACAGATAGCCGTTTGTGCGAGCACGAGCTTATAGCCTCACGCTAATATTAGTGGGGCAAAAATAATGACAAGCAATATTGGATCAATCCTGCCAGACAGTTTTGAGCCAGATTTTAGCTATCAGGGCAAGATGGAACTCCCTGTGTGCGACATCACACTACTCTGTTAGGTTTTGTTTTTGTCTTTAAAGCAAAATATGTTTAGTTATTTTGACTAAAATAGTCGATTTCACAATTAAAACTCAACTGGGAACGCTTGTATAAAAAGATTAAATTTAGAAGTGGGGGGTTGTAATACCAGATTCACTGTCTTCACTCCTCGACTCCATTTGATGTTTTGTTGAAGATGTTGAAGTCCCGAAGTCCCTGTAAAAACAGAATAGAACAAGTGTTAAAATGGAGTGCTCATTAACGTAATGAGCAGGGTAGATTGCAGGCCATCAGAAAAAATAAACAAAAGCTAAAAACACATTTAAAAAAACTCCGTCAGTAAATAATTATCCTCACAATCTGTCTGCTAGCCGAAAGTCTCTGCAGGCTACTGCTTTTTTAGTTTCTATGCAGCTTGAGGGGACGTCTGACAGATCTTGAACCATGGCATGCTTGGTAAAGTAGTCTTTAGTGAGCTGGAGAAAAGAAACAAGTTTTTCATTTTAAATTGTAATACACTACTTTGTAAATAATATTTTATAAAAGTTAAGAGTTCAGTCTAAAGCAGGGGTGGGCAAACTGCGGCCCGCTGGCTGGATCCGGCCCGCCTCCATGTTTGGTACGGCCCATTGAACAATATCAGAGACCCATGTTTTTTTTTATCTGCCCATTTTAGAAGTGACATTTTCTTCCCCCCTTCTGCAGTCTGAGCTCCAACCTGAAACCCTCTAAAAATCTGTCAAATAGAGCAGAAGACAGTCTTCCCTTTCTACGTCACAGTTCATCTTTCCCAGTTTAGCTCATTCTTTTAGATCGATTATGCTGCTTTTTTAAACACCCTGTTCTGTGTCCTGATTGGCTGAAGACCCTGTCAGTCAATCTCCATGTCTCCTGTACAGAAAGGCGGAGCGCTTTAGATGTACAGAAATTTGTTTTCATTCTAAGATCCTGGACCTAATTTCTATGAAGGTTTGAGAATTTAAACAAGAGAAAAGGTGAAAATGTTCATGTCTGTGTGAGAAAAGTGTATTAAGGCAGTGAGAAGTTTTACTACCATAAAAAAACGTCTGTAAGTAACCAAACTCCGTGGATTTCACAGATCACGGTTATTTTCAGAACATAACTCCTGCAAAAAACGAAGAACTCTGTACTGGTGAAAAGGTAACGCAGATATACGATTAGCTGCAGCAGAAGACAGAGAAATTTGCTTTTTTCATTATTACTGGATAAGAAAACGACATGCAGGACACAGCTGCTCAGTATTAGAGCAAACTATGAGACGTGTGAGGAGCTGCAGCTTCAAAGTCTCAGCGGGACGAAGACGGGAGAGGATCCACTATTCATTATTTTTTTCTTTTTAATGTATCAGCATATTGTTTCCTGACTTTTTGTCTTTGAAAATCACAGAGAGTAATTTGGTTATTTTTTATTTCATAAATAGTGTTATTTGTTGTATTAAAAGGATCATGAATTAATAAAACTTTATTATAGGGCTTCACAATAAAATAAAGAAGCTTAAAGTTTTAAAGAAAAAAGACTTATTGTGGCCCTCATAAGAAAAGGTTTGGGGGCTCCGCTTTATCATCCATGTGGTGTTTGAATATGTGTTTTTTTTTTCATTCTTATGATCATTCAAACACCACATGAATGGAGCATTTCTCTGAGTTTTCACAACATACATCAAGCTGTTAGTGTAATTGGCTCTAAAATGAAAACAAAAGTTTTAACTTAAAAACTCTAAAATGTTGTAAAATATAATTTTGCTTGAAAAGTGCTTTCATCCAGATTCCATATTATTTCATTCTCACTCCTGGCATCTGCTCCTGGTCCGGCTCTTCTATCAAACTTTAGAACCCAATGTGGCCCTCGAGTCAGAAAGTTTGTCCACCCCTGGTCTAAGGCAAAGTTTGATGCTAAAGATTCTGAGCCCTATTGATAAAAACATTGACAAAAGTATTTGATATTGGCTGGATTCCATGATAAATACTTACAAATACACTGTCTGTTCTTGTCAGGGGAGGAACCTCTGGCTCATCTGTATCTGACTGTTCTCGTTGGACACAGGCAGTGGTGTTGGTGTCTGGTTCCAGTTCCTTAAGAGATTATTTTTACTTTTTAAAATTAAAAAGGTACAAATTAAAACTGCACAAGTTTAATCACATGTTGGATTTAATTTTTCACTAAATTAAATATCTACATTTTAAGATATTTAACTGATTTATGAATTAAAACTCTACAAGTTAAATCTTTGCAGTTTTACTTTTAACCACATTTTTATTTTTCCCCCCACCCAAGGCATTTAGCAGGCTATTTATTTCTGGCAAGCAGGAATTTCATAACAGTTAACATAGGGTAAAAAACGCTGTTCTTTTTGACACTTACCCAGCTATTGCCAACAGCATCTTCTCTTTCTGGGATGTCTGAAGATCCAACCAAGGAGCTGCAGCTTTCAGTGGATACAGAGGGCTATAAAGGGGACACAAATGACTTTACTCGTTTACATCAGTTTAGCAGAAATGTGCTAACCAATGCTTTCACATCTAATAGATATTACATTATTAAAAAGGAGATGATAAATTATTTTGCAATGTGAATTTTTTTAAGAATCTTGTTACAAAGAAGAAATCTACTATAAATAAGTATTTTGATCCCAATAAATAGTACACTGAAAACAGTGGCAAAAAAACTTTACCTGCACAGGTGGATGTTTGGTCTTCAGGCCCTCTGTGTACCTCTTCTGGCACCTTTTCTTTTGCTCCCTAAGCATCTTCACACGCTTTTTAAATCTGAAGGTTCTTCTAAGAATCAAACACAGAAAGGTTGTTTAATTAAACACTCAGATGAAAGACAGACTCAGCTAAAAAAATGTCCTTACTGATAAACTATTATATAAACAAAGTTTACTTTACACAATTATCTTAATGATGACCCAGCAGTGGGTCTGTGCAGATGAGGTTCACAAAATGAACATTAGCTTTGGACCTTCCTGAGTTTTTGATTTAAAGTATTTAGATAAATGCTCAGTACTAAATGTGCTCAATTATTTACTACTGCACCATGAACCAACCAGGAAGCAAAAGTATAAAAACATGTAAGCGGGACTCGAGTTTTAAACAAAAGACATGATCAAAATATTACTAAATGTTGGAACCAGAAATACTTTTTAAAGTCACTTGATTACCGTACAACAGGGCACCATCATGGTGTCATACATTTTTTGTTTAGCTCTAAAGAACAAGACCACAAAATACTGAAGTGATCCTGGTTTTAAAACAAACAAACAAATTAACCAAAGTAAATCAAATTGGTAAGCATTTTCAAATAAAAAAAAACATAAACACTACCAAGATGGTTACAGATTTTAAAAAGTTAAATTTAAGACTTTAAGACCTTTTAAAGATCATTTTAAAATATATAAATCATATTTACAAAGACCATAAACATGTTTATCTAAGCAAGCATACATACAAGCATTAAATGTAAGAACATGTCAAACTGATGAAGCATTAAATTTCGGTCGGGCCTCCTAAACTTTGATATTTTTCTTATTTTCATCAAGAGGAAAAAAATGAGATCCTCAAACTATTCTAGTTTTACCCTCTCGGGTTAATGCGGGACAGTGAGACTGGGTCACGTGACTCAGACGGAGCTCCTGCAGCGGGAGCTTTGATCCCGGTACAAAGAATATCTAAACGATGTAATGATCCCAGACATGCAGACGTGACTACGATGCTTTTGCTGGAGCATCAAAATTATCAACACTTTTGCACAAACTGCAAGCAGCAAGATTGGCGCAGCGCGAAGGGGGGGGGGGGGGTGTTAACTCACAGAATTTAAGACAAATTAATACATTTAAGGCCACACTTCAATAAATTAAATTTAAAATGTATTTAGGATCTGTAACAGCCTGACCAAAATCATTTGGAAAGCTAGCTTCCCCACAAGCACATGCTGCGTTAGCTTCAAAGGACCGAGCTAGCTAGCATCGCCATGTGCTCGGCTCTCGAGCATTTCCACCGGAGAAAAGCATGCCTAGACAGACTAAATATGTCTCAAAGTCATTTAGTGTCTGTTTTTAAAAAGTTTTGATGAGACTTACCTAGATTCCATGAAAAATCCTTGCCGTTCTGAGACTCCAGTGGGTTAGCTGTCTGCACTGCTGCCTGAGCTGAGAGGGAGACGATGCACCTGTGGAGCTGAGCGGGTGTGGCTTTGCTCTGCTCACCCTTCTCTCAATCTTGGTGGGGGAGGGGGATAGTCACGGTGGGAACCCGAAAAGTCAGGAACTGGCAACTATTTACTATATGGGTGCCTCAGCTTTACTACAGCACCTATATTCACTTGTGTAATCATTAAAAAGTTTGTTTTGTTTATAAATAAATGCAGAAATCGAACTTTAATAATCTCACAGGGAAGAATTTATGTCTTATGCCAGCTACTAAGGTGGGGGGTAAAATGAAAGAGTAATTAAGAACCCTAATTTACACAGCAAATCCTACGTAATCGCAAATAGAAAATAGGATATTATTATATTAAATAAGCAGATAAACAAGAGTAATACATCTTTCATTAGAATAAAAGTGTAAAATTCAATTTATTTGATTAGCACAATGTTAAGCCCTGCAACTGTATATAATATATAAGTTGCTTTTACCCAAGCAAATTCATAGTGCTTTTATTTTGGTAACTTAAAATATATAAAGGGCACAGTCAACATTGTTTGATTTCCAAAACAAAATATTCTTCTATAAGAAAGAATAAAAATGGAATGGATGTTGCTAAACCAATAAGGCCCTAAAAGGCTGATTGAGGAAATAAATGCTGTTTATTTTCAACATTGCTTAATTTAGTTTCTTACTTTTAAACGGTTCAGGAGCCTGAACGGTGCTTCAAAAATAAAGGAAAATAAAAACATAAATTCTTTACAGAAAACAAAAAAAGTGTGATGATGAGGCATCATGACAGGATGAAGGAGAGTGCTTTAATGTGCCTAAGATGCTTTATTTACGTGACAGTCTGCACTTTGACAGGCTTTGCCAACAGCATTTTGGATGATGCTCCATGCATTTGCTGGTCAGAGGCTCTGCTCCACCCGTTCTTATCCCCAATTTGTGTTTTTATTTGATACTGGCAGCAACATGGCACAGAGTTTCGGTTCAGTATGTATCCATCCATCCATCCATCAATCCATCCATCCATCCATCCTCCTCCTCTTTTCCGGGATCGGGTCACGAGGGCAGGAGTCTAAGCAAAGATGCCCAAAGAGCTCACTTCCTCCAGCTCTCCGCAGGTGACCAAGCTTCTCACCCCACAGTGTGAACCCACAGAGGAAGCTCATTTCAGCCACTTGTATTCGGGCCCTGGTTCTTTGGGTCATGACCCAGAGCTCATGACCATAAGTGAGTATTGGAATGAAGATCGACCAGTAAATTAAGAGCTTTGCTCTTTGGCTTAGCTCTCTCTTCAGACTGATACAGCGACCACATAACTACGGACGCTGCTCCGATCTGCCAATCAATCTTACACTACGATCTTCCCTCACTCTTAAACAAGACCCCAAGATATTTAAACTCCTCCACCTGGGGCAGCGACACTCCACCCACCGAGAGATGGCAAACTACCTTTCTCCGGTCGAGATCTATGGATTTGGTTTGGCGGTGCTGACCCTCATCCCAGCCGCTTCAAACTCGGCCACAAACCACCCCAATGCATGCTGTAGGTCCTGGCTCGATGAAGCCAACAGGACAATATCATGTGCACAGAGCAGAGAGGAAATCCTGTGGTCCCCAAACCACCCAACTGATGATGTGTTGTTGCAATGGTAGGATGGGTTTGGTGCCCATCCTAAGTAAAAATTAAAGCCGCAACCAGCGTTGTATAGCGTTGTATAGCAGACGCAATCTGCCTTCCACGCCCAACTCTAAGCACAACCGCCGCTCTTACCGCCCTCCCCAGCCTCACCGCCCTCATCACCCACCTTTGATCAAGGCTAGTCAAAGCTGCATATGCTAATTATGCTAACTATACTAGCTATGCCAATATGGCTAAAAGTGCTAGCATTGCGATCACCATCATCAATTCTCTAAGAAAAACACATTGCTCAAAATGCTAATTATGCTAACTAAGCTAGCTACGCTAATGTGGCAAAAAGTGCAAGCATAGCGATCAGCACCATCACCTCTGTCTGAAAAACACATTGCTCAAAATGTTAATTAAGCTAACAATGCCAGTTATGCTAATGTGGCTAAAAGTGCTAGCATTGAGATCAGCATCATCAACTCTCTCTGAAAAACACATTGCTCAAAATGCTAATAATGCTAACTATGCTAGTTATGCTAATGTGGCTAAAAGTGCTAGCTTAGGGATCAGTATCATCAACTGACTCAGAAAAAGACATTGCTCCATTGGTGAGAGCTATATGTCATCACATGATTAAAAAAATCCACGTTTTTCAAAATGGCGGCTTTTCTGTTGATTTTATCTCCATAGCAACCCTTTAATGATTTGGTTGCCTCGGGAAGACGAACATTTCGACTTCAGTTTCAGACTAATCTTTTTGTGTGTGAAATACACGATTTTCGGCCCATTAATTTTTTTGACGGGGTCGCTGGCCGTGATGTCATCGTCTTCGGGGGGGTGACGTTGACTGTGGTCAACGTGGTTCATGTCTCATAAAAACAAGTTGCTTCTCACTGAGATCTTTTCATTTGGGGTGGGGTGTAGAGCCACACCATCACAGCTGCCAAAAGAGGCTCGGTGCCAACTAGCGGTCGGAGGCTTAACCCTTATGCTATCTAAGATGACCCCACCCTTACATTGACCTCTTCTCCCTACCATGACAAAGGTTGATAAAGGTGGAAAGATTTCATGTAATCCATGGACACCAGTGAAGATCACAAATCATTGAAGAAAAAAGGTTCAGAGCACTATGTAGTGGGTCTAGATGACCCAACTCCCAATGTTAAAGTGCCTAGGATAGCACAAGGGTTACATGGAAAACAAGAGTTAAACGCTGCAGGGCGCTCATAAATAATTAAATAATTATCAGCCTGACAGCATTTAAAATCGATACAAATATCACCGAATCTTCACCAGTCTTACTGCTTTTGGGAAGAAACTGTTCCTCAGTCTTGTGGTCCTGCTCTTAATGCTCTGTCACTACCTGCCTGAGAAGAGCAGGGAGAACAGAGGGTGCAAGGGCTGACTGGGGTCTTTCAGGATGCAGGAGGCTCGTTTCCTGCATCCAGTTTTGTAGATCTCAGTGGTGAACTGCAGGTGAAACCACAGTCCTCTGCACAGCTTTAGCCAGCCGTTGCAGAGCTTTTCTCTCTGCCACAGAACAGTTGCCGTGCCACACAGTGATGGAGGAGGTCAGGACACTCTCCACTATGCACATATTGGTGGTCAGGACTGAGATTCTAATCACAACACGCTTGAGCCTAATCAGGAAATAGAGGCGTTGATGTGCCTTCTTCACCAGGCAGGTTGGGTTGGTGCTCCAGGTGAGGTCGTTGGAGATGTGCACACCCAAATACCTGAGGCTAAAAACCACTTCCACCTCAGCCCCACCGATGTAAAGAGGAGGAGGAGGAGGATGTCTGTCCTTCCTGAAGTCCACGATCATCTCCTTGGTCTTCTTCACATTGATGGTTGTTGTCTCTGCACCAGCCCTCCTAATGCTCCACCTCCTCCCTGTAGTTGGACTCATCGTTGTTGGTGATTCGTCCAAGTATAGATGTGGCATCTACAAACTTCACAATCAGACTGCTGGAGTGACTTGCTGTGAAGTCATGCGTGAGCAAGGTGAACAGGACGGGGCTTAGCACAGAGCCCTGTGGGAGGCCCGTGCTGAGGGTGATCGGGGGGGGGGGTCACAGATCTTCATAGACTATGGTCTTTCAGGAAGTCCAAGACCTAGTTGCAAAGAGTGAAACACAGTCCTATGTGTGCAGTTTATGGATGAGGGTATTTGGGATGATTATGTTGAAGGCTGATGTGAACTCCACAAAGGGCAGGCAAACACACGAGTTCTTATTCTGTAGGTGGGTGAGTGTTGTGTGGACCACTAGTGACATCTTGTGTGAATCGGTTTGACCTGTATGCATATTGGTGCAGGTCCTTGGTAACACCAATGGATTCTGTGATGTGGGTCATGAACAGTTTTTCAAAACATTTTATGACCATTGGAGCTAGGATCACTGGCCAATAGTCCGTCAGACCTGTCACTGAGGATGTTTTGGAGTTTGGGATGATCGTTACGGTCTTCAGGCAGGTAGGGAACACTGCCTGCTTCAGGGGGGTGTTGAAAATGTCTGTTAGCACCTCTGTGAGCTGGTGTCTGTCAGGACCCGTCCAGTGATGTTGTCAGGTCCAGAAGCTTTGTGAAGATTGATCCTCTGGATGGTCTTCCTCACTTCTGCGGGTGTCACACTGGAAGGCTCTCCACTCTTCAGGGTTGGAGTCCTCAAAGCTCAAAGCAGCAGTACAAAAGGTTGAGTGCGTCTTGTAGAAAGGGGTCTTCGGAACAACTCTGGTGTTGTAGTCTGTGATGCACTTAATGCCCTTCCACATACTACGGGGATTATTGGACGTAAAATGTTGCTGGATCCTCTGAGGGTATGCTTGGCCCTGTTCACCCCAGCGTGCAGATCCCTTCTCACTACTCTGAGTGCTACCTTGTCACCAGACTGGAAAGCAGCATTCCTGTTTTTCAGTAGAGACTGCACTTCTGCGTTCAGCCAGGGTTTCTGGTTGGGATAGTACGTTACAGTCATGGTGCTGGTGAAGTTCTCCATGCACTTCCTGATGTACCTGAGGACACCTGATGTATAATCCTCCAGGTGCTCCTCCACCTAGTGCAAAGCTGCCTTCTGAAGACCTGCCAGTCTGTGTCTTGGTTAGCTGCGGCAGTCTCATTGGGCTACACTGTGATGGTCCTCTGTGTTGGTGCCTGGCGTCTGGGGAAAGGGCAGTAAACAGGAACCAGCACGATTGCGATGTGGTCGGAGAAGCCCAAATGAGGATGGGGACAGCTCTGTGTGCATCTTTTTTTGTTGATGTGGACACAGTCCAGAGTGTTATTTCCCATGCTGGTGGAACTTGAACAAAGTGTCTGTCAGGTTTACATGGTTTAAGTCTCCTGCAACCACGTAAAATGCCTCCGGGTGCTTATGCTGGAGCGAGCTGATATTGTTGTGGAGCTCTGGCAGTGTGTCGTTAGCATAAGCATTAGCATTATGCTAATGCTAATGCATTAGGAGGGATGGTGTTCTGTACCTACACAAAAAACCCTTTTTGGATGGATATTAACAAAATGCCTTCTGTTAGGGGAAAAAAACACCTTTAGTGTTTAAGTTACATTCAAATTTTGGACCCAGGCTTTGGTCACTGGTTCAAATGGGCCTGTGGGGGAAAATCCATCCAAAAACATTTTGAAAATTGCTGTTTTCTTTCAGAATGGGGTAACTGTGTACGTCTTCCTGATTTTTCTTCCAAGGAGTTTGGGGATGAAAAATATCTAGGGGTTTCTGTGCACCCACATTTTTAACATGTTGTACAGGGGTTCGCAAACTGGGAGACGTCTGTTTTGCCACAATCAGACATATATTTTTGAAACTGTGAACCCTGGAACTTCTGTTTTTCAGGTATTTGGAGCTGCCCCCTTGGGCCAATATTGTTTAAAAACAGGAAAAAATTCACATGAGAGCCCCTCATGGGGTGCTTAATAAGTTCACCAAATTTTAGATTGCTTGTTTGCCTGGTTAGATAGTTAGCTTTAGCATCATGCTAGCAACAAACAACAAAGTTATTTTGCATCAGGGGGATGAATGATACAACATAGTCAAAGATGGGCTTTGTTGGCCAAAGGGAAGCATTTTTAATCTTGATTTCACACTTGAATTGGAGTAGGCCGAAACAAGGGTACAGGGGGCTACCGGAACAATGCTTTGACCTGGGGGGCTGAAACTTCTTGCATTACATCAGGCTGTTACCCTAATGCACCATCCAGAGTTTGGAGTCTCTAGCGTAATCTGGGCCACCAAGGGAGACGCAAACATTTACAATAAGCTCATCCTAGATTTTCCTGATGAGGTGTTTTCTTTAATTTCTCAGATCTGCTTAGAGTGAGAACTACCAAACTTACCAGTAATGGTTAAAACCTTGTACTTAGCTACTGTACAAAGTGTGATGCTCCTACGATCACATTTCCCCTCACAAGACCCCAAAAGGTGTTGTTTCAGGACTAGGCCTCAAGCCTCACTTTTTTACCTTTGACATTTGAGTAGAAATTGCCAGGTTATCCTGGCTTTAAAAATGACATAATTTGTTTCAACTAAGTATATCTGTTTGACAATACAAATATTGTCACTTTCCAAAAGTAATTTCAACATTTGTAATCATAAAATATGATATTGAAAAAGTACACACTTTGTCAGGAAAATGTCCCCATTAGTCCAACGTCACACACTGCTATACCCACTCTGACCACTAGGGTGTCATGGTGAAACACACCTTGTCATGAAAAGTCATCTCCAGGGGACCAATTTTACTTTGCAAAAAAAACAGCACTAGGCATATCAGGAGGCTTTTTTCTATTGATTCCAATGCTTGTGCCTGTGGGGACCGAGCTTCGGTCCCCACGGAAAAAATTGGTACCCACGAGGTGGGTGAAATTTCAGGTCCCGGATCCCACAAGGGTAGAAATACAAACGCACACACACACACACGCACACACACACACACACACACACACACACACACACACATATATCCATGTATGTTAGTGTATATATGCAGAGTGCTTCCCAGCACACAAAGACACATGGTAGCACAGATGTGATTGGATTGGTCTTTAATTGGCAGGGCAATGGCACCTCGAGGATGGGGGAAAGATCTTTAGGTTGAATGGAGTGATGTGAAGCAAGCATGGACAAAATAAAAGGTGTACTTGAAAAAAAAAGTTAAACCCAGAATTGTTGCATGGATTCTGGACTTTTAGTTAAAAAAATGTTTTAACAAAGCTGCTGTGTCTTTCAGTATGGAGTGGCTGATCTAATTAGTTCACAGAGAACCAATAAAAGGATTCTACCCACTGTTTAAACTTTGACAGCTTTTCCCATTCATTCATGATTCCGTTTCAATTAGGATATTTACCCTTATGCCCTTAAATTAATTTTAAAGCTCTCATGAGTTATATTTCAAATGTAAAGTTTAGAAGATTCAGGCTTTTAATCTTAAACAAATCCCTGATTTTTTTATTTTATTTTTTATTTTCTTCCAGTATGTTCTCTTCTCTTCCTACCACTCTCCTCTCAAGTCAAATGGGTGTCTCCCTGAGAGGGGATCACAGAGGATTTGGGGGGGATTTAGCTGCGTCTCTTAAATCAGTCTTAATTTTTGCTCTCTGCTATTAAAGCACTGCCATTAAGCTCTTCTCTTCTCGCCTCATTTCCCTCTTCCTCTTGTTTCACTTTTTCAATTTGTGTGAGAGGGGGAGTTCACTCCTCATAAAATTTCACTTTGGCCAGCCTATCATTTGCATCTGAGCCAATAAATAGCAATTAGCATTAACAATTAAACCAGCCAGTGGAACTGCGGGCAGCTCCCTGAGATGGCCTGATGGATGGGAAGGTGGATAGGGAGGAAGAGACGGAGGAAGGGTTTAGTGCGCTTGTGGATGAGTGCAGTTGTGTGTGTGTCAGTACGTATCTGTGTATATGTGGCTACTTGCTACTCGAAGTCTCACAGGGTGATCCAGTATATCTTTCACTTTCATTTTCTTCCTAAAGCTAATTTATCTACAGTCTCCATGGTCTAATCACACTACACAAGTATGGAGCGTGGGCAGAAATGCCAAGCTGGCACACCATTTGGCACCCGGATAAAGCACAAATTTTACTTGTTAATTACACTCATTAGATAACAACTGTTTTGGGTGCTCCATCTTATTTTATAGTTGTGTAGTTTTCCATTACAGAGTTTTGAAGATGCATTTATAAAAATCTACTTTAGGAAGAGCTAATGTAATGGAAAAAAAACCTCCCTGAGGATTTCTATTCATTTTAACTTGTCCCAAATTAACTTTTTCCTTAACAACGATGATAAAGGCAGCAGAGCAGTATTTTTTTCCTTTAATCCCCAAGTGATTGTTTTCTACAGTACGCTAGCATGGTATGCCTTTCTAATTCATTTTTTGGTGTGAAAAAGGCTCCCTTTAAGCAAACAAATAAAACAAAAGTTGTAAAGAAGTATCTAAGGATCTGTGAGCCTAATTCATTAAACAAAAGAGAAGAAAAAGCTGAGAGCAGTGCACTCATGATAGAAACCGCGGCAAGCTTGATAAAACTTGATGGGAGCACCAAATAAGCAGTTGAAACAAGACCCCAGAAAAAATGACCTATAAACAGCAACAGGGGTAATGAAAAACCAGCATTTCAGAACAGTAAAAGGCAGAGACGAGACTGCAAGAGAGAGGGCAAGCAGGCATGGCATGCAGTGTTTCAGGCCTGCACAAGTGGAAGTTGAATGGCAAGTGAGCAATGGATCAGACAAAACAAGGTCCAGCTGAAATGGCAAAGACCCGAAGTTAGGTGTGGCTTCTAAACAGGACAAATTGAGTTGGAGTGGCAGGGAGGGAATTTACCACACAGTGCTGCCAATGCAGTCTGAGTCTACAGGAAATATTTACAATCCAATTCCAATTAAAGCTACGTACACACCAGACATAGGATGCACTAAAAAACACATATTCAAGAACACAAGTTTAGCTCACGATGTTCACACTGGACAAGCAGGGAGGGGCTTCATCTTTTTCTGTTTCTATTGTTTACTACCACATGTCTGACACCTATAGTTAGAACAGGCTTGGTGCAAAATATCAAAACAGTGCAAATTTCGCAATTTGGGAAGGAAGTGGAGACGGTTCTGTTCATTGCTAATAGCGGATATGCATTAACATCATGGCAGGAGATTGGTCTGGGTGTATCTTTATTTGAAAAACAAATTGGTTAAAGTTGGACGTGGTTTAGATGGCAACACACCACCAAAGTCTTGCACATAGAGCCCGAAAATGGTCATAAAAACTTCCATATCTACGCTGAACGCAGGAGCTTTAAGCGTGGAAGCCAGGAACGCGTGTTTACACATATTTAAATAGACTTTTCATTTGAAGTGCCAAGGGTGGTATAAATGTAGATTAACACATTATACTATTGAAATAAAGTTCAGGAATTTTTAGTCAGACTGTATAGCTGAGGTTGCAGAGAAAGAGAGTTCAGACTTATAGGGTTCTGTGGACAGAAAGAATTTGGATCAAGTTACATTGACTTTAATAATAATAATAATAATAATAATAATAATAATAATTAAAGCCAAAATCTACATGTTACGTACATTTAAAATATATATATATATATATTAAGGAAAACTATTAAGTGGAGAAATATATATATGTAAACCTATACTGTAACAACTGCCTGCAAACATGTAATCAGTTTATTAGCAAACTTCCAAAAAACTGGTGGATTAACAGTTCGTTATTACAAATGATTTACTGATGTTTTATCTTTAATTTTTTACTTAAACTGTCGAGTGTTGCGTTTCTTGATCAACCTTCCATAGCTATTAAAATTGTATTGGTTAAATGATGAAACAACCAATCATACTGCCTGGTGTGCCTGCCCTCCGTCCTTCCAGGGCCTGTGTGGCCAATCATAGTTTGATAATTCATGATATCAGAGGTTCAGAATGTCCTCTGAAAGAAATGCACCAAACGGAAACAAAGTGATGTTGGGAACATTGGAAGGTTAGCAAAAGTTGCAGGGTTATTCTAAAGAAAATTGTTATGCTGGATTTTCACAATTTATGGTGGCTGAATAATATTTTGACAAAATTAGTAAAAAAAAAATGTAAAAAAAGTCCCACAAATCCTGATATACTCTAAAAAACATTTTTTTCTGTCAAGTATACTAAATTTTTAATTTAGTCAAGACTATTATTTGAGAAGTCAATAAAGAGAGCCTTATTTTGGTGCTTTTGACACCAGTGCGCAGGCCCCTTCTTTGTACCCTACCCCCTTGTGTGCTCCTCTGCTGTAAGGTGGTGAGAGCACTGTTGGCGGCTGGTAACAATCAGTCCATCTCCATACATTAATCACCACCAATAGAAAGCCCTGACGCAGCAGCAGCTACAGCAGTGCCACTGCCCTGCCTAACAAAGCATAGAGCAAGGACAAACAGCGCCAACAGGGGGACCACAGAAAAGAGAGACTTATTAGGTTGAATTGTGAAAGATATCAAAAAAGATCGAGAGCTAAGGCTTCATTATGGGGGTAGAAAATAATCATACTCTACCTTTCCTTCTCCGTCCCCACCTGACTTTTATTTTTTTTTCCATCTTTCTATTTCTCTTGTTCTCCTGGTTTTTATTGTTATTACCATCGCAGCGCCATTAGAGAGCTCCACGTTCTTCTCCACTGGAGCAATAAATGAAGAGGGCCTCTCTCCTTTTTCCTCCACATCCTTTCCTTTCTCATCCATTCATCAGGTCCTTGCTCGTGTCTTTTTTTCACCTCCCACCACCTTTTCTGATTCACTTTTCCTCACCTGTTTCTTCCGCATCCTCTTCAAATGCATCATTCCATGTTTTATTTTTTATTTTCTTGTATGAAGTCCAACTTTTTAGTTTTTTTGCCTTTAGCTATTTTTCCCCAATTAAAGGCCAAAAGTTCACCTAAAAAGAAACATACAGATCTAACTATGAATTTTGATCATATTTGTGAAAAAAAAATGTTGTTAGTCTCAGTTCTAATATTAAATTCCTATATTTAACTATATACTAATGTTTTAAAGAATCGATGAGTTTGATGTGAAGGTCGACAAATTTAGAAGTCAGGCGATTCGACTTTTTGTTTTGTAGTTTATTTTATTTTTATTTATCTATTTAATTTTGATTAAAAGTGTGAAAGCTAAATGGCTAAAAAACCTTTTTAGAGCCCCAAAAAAGGATGTCAGGTTGTCGTCTATAGCAGTGTCTTTCAACCAGTGTGCTGCGGCACACTAGTGTGCCGTGGGAGATGGTCAGGTGTGACTGATCTAAAAACATTTACCATCTCCAGGATATCAGCTCTTTTTTAAAAAAAAAACAGCTGCAACGTCCAGCTTTTTCTGCCACAATTATCACAAAAATACAAGTGAGATTGCGGAGGAGCTGTAGATCAATACAGACTGAGTTTCTTCTTTTTTAAAATTTTTGGATGCTGGTGTGCCGTTGGGATTTTTGTCAGGGTTAAAGTGTGCCGTAGCTCAAAAAAGATTGAAAAACACTGCTCTACAGTATACAAGGCTATAAGAAGGACTTTTGCTTGCTAAAGTTTTGAAAATTTCTCTTTCACTTATTTTGTCCTAAATTAACAAAAATAGCAAAGACTAAAAAGTGCAATCTTCCCATTATCATCTTTAAAAAACAGGGTAAATATTCATTTAAGGCCACAGACAAAAGAAAATACAGTAGCACGACAATTCCATTAACAGATAACATTTATCCAAGTAGGAGTTTGCTAAATTTAATAAGATGATACTATTTAGAGAAATATGCCAGGCTGACAGTAGGTAGTGTTTTGAAGGGCTTAAACACTAGAAGCATTTAAATCAGTCGCAGCTGCACAACATATGGAGACACAAAGGAACTGCGGAGTGACCTGCCCTGTCACATACACCACACTGAATGAGACATGACACAGACACAGCATGGAGACACAGAATTAAAAAATGGAGAAGGACACAGATGTAAACCGAGTCAACGGATGTCTGCAGTCGTAATTGGTGGAACAAGGTAAAGAAAACATCAGGGAGGGAGGTGGTTCAAAGAACGGATGCCAAGACTATATGACAGTGAGTGTCAAACAAGGATACAGTAAGGGCGGTGAGAGCAGCGGGTGGCTACAAGGATGTGAAACAAAGGACACTGCGTATTTAAATAAGATCGAGGGAGCTATACCTCATATAAACTGTGTTATGTGTGGGATTTATCTCTGACCTCAATGATTCATCAGAAATAGCCAGCTTAAAAAAACAAAAGACCTTGAAATGGTTGCAAGGGAAGAGGTGATGGCAGCCTTCAGAGGTGATAAGGACAAAACCATAAGAGTAATACTGTAAAGTTAAAAAAAAAATAAAGTTTTTAAAATCCCTCAAGTGAAATTAACAGTTTGTATGAACTGTGGAGGAATGTTCTATATGTGTTGGCAAGAGCCTTACAAAAACACATAAGCCTTCCGGACCAAATCTAAATAGCAGATAGTGTTAAAGGGTGGGGGAAGAATTAACAAGTCCCTACCTGCTCTTGAAGACAAAGACAATGTGCTAACGCTTTACTGACACATTAGGCGGACAGATTAATGGGAAGGACAGAAAGCATGGGGATGCCAAGGTTAAGGTCACTGTATCAATGAAAAGCTCAGGAAAACCCTCTGAACGGCTGGGTGCTTTGATAGTCCAGGTCATGCCTTTATTGTCACTGTGTTGCTAACTTGTCACTTCCCAGTATCGTATACCACCCAGGCAGGGTCCCCTCTGCTGATCAATCCACAGGTCCACACTGTCTCTGAAGGTCTCTCCACCTGGTTATTTTGGGTTCTGGGTAGGAAGTGCTGCCTCTCAGCTGACCCAGAGAAGTGGATTCATTACTGATCCTGACGCCATTAAAGTGTAGGCTCATCTTATGCTGTTCTAAGGACAATCAGCTGATCAGATAATTACATGGGGGAGTTTTCCCATTCATATTTTTAACATTTTGTTTTGTAAGGAATGCTTTATTTTAGTCCTCAATCCACAGTTGCCAGTCTGAATAAAGTACGGTAAAAAGTTTAGTTCAGGTGCAGAAAAAAATGTTTTCATTTATTTAATTACTGCCAAATCATACTCACATACTACATCTTTACTTACTTTGTAAGAATCAGTGCTACTTTTAAAATGCAGCACAATTAATACTCAACTAGTTTAGACGTCCAAATGGATAATCATTGATCTTTTAAGCTTTTGTTTTTAAGTATCTCAAGTCTTTCTTTTTTTTTTGGCCTCTTCCTCTTAATCCTTCCTATCTAACCTTTGCATCCCGTTATAGTTTCTCTCTCCATCTTTATTTCCCCTCCCTCTTTTCCTTTCAGTCTCCAGCCTCTCCCTCAGTGCCCCCAGTGAGAGCAGCTAAAATTAAGTGGTGCCACTTCTCAATGACACTTTAATGATAGCACCGCTGCTTCGCACACAGAGAGACGAGAGAGGTATGAGCATCTGCTAAAGATAGGCCCCTCAGACACAAACACACACTGGACACACACACAGTGATGCCTGCGCGCACACGTCAAGCGCTTCCAAACGAGTGAGCGTCCCTTTGTCTGCCACAAAGACCATAGGGGACGGGTGGAGTCTAATTAAGAGCGTCTCTAAAGAGACGTTTTTGCATGCTTGTGTATGGATGTGTATTTGTCATTCTAGCTTGGCATCACCATCACCTGCTTGGCACCACCAGAGTGGCTGGCATCTGAGAAAGAGGCAAAGACAGTGAGGCCACTGATAGTTGATGAGCTGTCTTACGTTGCATAAACACCTTTGACGTATGAAAGATTAAAAAATAAATTTGCCAAAAAAGTCATGAAATCAAAAAATTGAGTGGACATAAACTTTATATTTTAATTTTGTCAATTTAAGCAAAATGCTTTGGAGAAATTTTTCGCGTTAAAGTATTCCCTTTTCGGAGGTCGACTTATACCAACCTCTTGCATTAGATACTAAGAGACAGTGGAGATGCAGAAAAAAAAGAACAGCAAAGTTCAAAGCTGGGGGAAATTGGAATAAAAAGTTGTTAAAAAAATCAAACAAACAACTCTGTGCTGCCTTGTGAAGTAACAGAAGTGAAACGAATGCCATGTGAATTAGTGAACTGCAATGGTAAACTTTCATGCACATTTTTTTTTATTAGATATAGCAACTGGAATGTGAACATGGATCGACCCACTTATGAAGAAATTAATAAGATATTTAGCTCTAACCTTGACCTAAACTGTCTTTGGATCTGAAGCCTTAATCACACCAGCAACGCACATTCAAGCAACCACCTTCAATAAAATGTCTATGTAAACATGTTTTTAGCTTCCACGTTCAAAACCCTCACATTCACGCACCTCCAGGCAAGTTTCTACAACCATTTTCTGACCCTACATATAAAAACGGACAGCCACTGAACACGTGTTGAAAGTTAAACCAAGTCTAACTTTGATCACCAGGGACTCAGTTTTGGTAGGGAGGTCTGGATGTCTTCCCTTTTAATTCATGGAAGTACCAACCATTTGAAAATTGATTATGGAGGAGAAATTAATAAGTCTGGTTTGTGCCCAGCTGGAATTTATATACTGGAATAGAGCTGTGAAAGAAAAAGGCTGGAGCAAGATTTGGTGGACAGGCGTTGGTAAGCGGTAGCAAAGGAAAAAGAAGGAGATGTCCTTCTCTGCTTGTCCAGTGTGGACAGCATGGGCTAAATGCATGTTTAAGAGTCACAGGCCAAGTGTGAATGTAACTTTAGTTCTACCAGGAAATGCGAAATGAACACATGCAGCAGGACACATTTTTATTTTTAATAAGTCTGCAAAATAACAAAGTTGGGAGACTAAAATTTCCCCCAAATAAGAAAATACAAAACACACATGGCCACTGTTGGGTGAAGGCAGGGTACACCCTGGACAGGTTGCAAGACCACACAATCATACACATACAAACCTAGGGACAATTTAGTGTAATCAATCAACTTATGAAGCATGTTTGGGAGTGTGGGAGGAAACACAGGTGGAATGAACACTAACTCCACACTGAAAGGTCCCAGGTGCGACTTGAACCACATCCTTCTCACTGTGAGAGTGACCACTGCGCCAAGTCTGAACTTCTTGAAGGTTTCATCAAGCTTTGTCCTTCTTTTTTTTCTGAGCAAAAAGCAAACATTTTCCTGCTTTTCGCCATCTGACGGTTGTTAATTAAAGGGCAAATAGAAGAAGATTGTACTTATGTTAAATCAACTTAACGTAAAATCGCACATTAACAATTTCTGTTTGGTTGAGAGGTATTTGACTTAAAATTGTAATTTACATGAACAACATGACCATGAGCTTGTTCAGTTGAATTACAATGATATATTACAACAACAAAAAGTTCTAAATGCAATTTACAGTGAAAAGATTATGAATGGACATTAAATTACACAACAATGTAGCCTAGTATTGAGGCGAGTATTTGCCAATATTTTCCCCATGTCATGGCAACTAATCCCATAATAGTAATGCTGCGACCTCATGAAATGTGCTCCTAACCAAGTGTCAGTATGTGATGAGTTAGGAGTTGCTGTGTACAGCTTGAAGATCACAGAGGGGGAAATATGCTCCCTGGCACTGGCAAGATGATGAGCAATATCATAAGCTCACTTGTGGCCATAGCTGGCATTTGTCATCACCGGCAGGCTGCAGAGAATCAAATCACATTTGTCTCCCTTGTCATATCCCCATCAAAGAGACTGGTGTGTCTGTGTAAAATGAATGTGTGTGCAAGAGTCTATAAGTTAATGCCACTTTTCCATCATGCTATAGTCTGGATTTATTGTAGATTATTCATAAATCACATTAATAAAAATGTACACTATTAACTGATTCATTCATATAGATCTTGAAGAACCAAAGCAAACAATATTTTTTAGGGAATACAGAGGTGTTTAAAGTGTTGCACATGGTAAAGCTTAAACTTGTGGTAATTTTGTTAGCCAGTTCAATTTGTAAACTAAGAAGACACGATACCTTAATCATTGAACTTTTTCTACTGTAGCCAAACCAGCATAAGAAAGAGAAAAAAGTAATTATCGGTACATCGTCGTCACAGGATTTATATGAGACTTATGGCTTTACATTCAAGGTGACACAGAATTTCAGAAACAACGGTTTCCAGACTTCCCAAACTTCTGAAACTCTTTTTTTTTCTCCAGTAACTGTGAAGTTTTTGAATTATAAAGTGAATGTGTAATTGTGAGAACTGTAAAAAAACAGTAGTGCAGCAGCACTGAATCCGCCTATTTTTTTGTTATTTAATGAACAATCTTTGCTAACTCGCTCATAATTAAATGGTTTCAGCAGGCAAAACAACACGAGCATGAGTGCTGAGATCAGGTGTGTATTCTGGATCTGGTCAGAGAACAATCCAAAAATAGATTTGAAGGACTTCTTTGACTTCGCGGTCGGTGCAGATTTGATTCCTTTCACTTTTCAAGCGGACTCATCACACATAATCACAGTCGCGAAAGGTTTCCTTCAACTTTTGTATTTTTTTTTATCTTGAATGGTTTTATTATATTGTGATCTTTGTTTGAGTCAGGAAAATGTGGGAACAAATTTAATACGGTAGCTCGAACAAAGTCTGAGCATATGGCAGAAATGCAAAAGGGGAAGAAAAAAAAAATCAACTTTCTAGTTTATACTTTTTCAAGTAGGATATTCTCATCTGTCACAGTCAGATTTCGCATGTTTGTGTGTGTGCATGTGTATATTTTTGGTAAATCTGTTTGATAGTGAGTGAAAATGAAACTTGCACAGACATATCTGACAACTTTAAGCCTGCCGGTCTTCAGAAAAAGTGGTGTGATCTCATCCAAAGCTTTATATCTGGAAAGTGATGACATTGAAAGCTCTGGAACATATCCTGCCTGCAGTTACTCCATTTTTCAACAATTTTTTTTGCTTTTGATAAAAACTGTTCACAACAGCTTTTTTTTAATGGTTTATTTTTTAAATAAAACAATTAAGGCCTAGAAAATAAAATGAGTAAAATCAAGGATATAACTGTTTTCTAAGTTATTCTTTTTTAAGCATTTTAACATAGTTTTTTAAAGAAGGAGCAAAGGACTTATTTAAAGAAATAATTAGTTTTTGACAGAATCACTTTAAGCCATCTGTGCCTTGAGTGTCCCATTTTTAATATTGAAAGCAAATGCTGCACTTGATCATCTTAATAAACCAATGTGCTTAAAATTTTTATAAGTTTCATTTTGTTTATAAATCTGATACCCAGTTTGAGTTTCATTAGCATAGATTTGCTGTGGGAAACCATGTCATAATGACAGCACAGAACTGTTTTAGGTAAGTTTTTGTTTGTTTGTTTTCTTCTGTATCCAATCATTTAGAACAAATGCTTTATGAATGATGAAGTAAAGAAGGGTATAATGAAAGTCAAGTGTTCTCATCGAGACCATGTTCCATTGTTGTGTTTTTTTTTTACTTTTTATCCATTTATCTGAAAGAATAATTTTAGTACATTGATCCTCAAAATTGAGTGTTTATAAGTACAGACAGCAATTTCCATTTACAATGGGTATCTCTATACATGCTGTATTTGAATTGGCTGCCAGTTCCAAATAAACTTTACTCCTTCATGCAGCTGGGATTGTATACAAGACCCCTGGAGCATAGAAAAAAGATGGAATTCGTACATATTTATTCATTTTTTGGCCTCTTTGCCACGACCTCAGAATTTGCAGAGTCCCAATTAAGTGATTGTGTGTCAGTAAAACAGGTTGTTCTAATAAATATTTACAGGTATCAATATTTGCATGATTTACGGGTATACTGCTCCATACTTTGCTAAAAATTGAGGTAGACCTGCAAAAGAGGCTGTTGTGCTGGACTGTGTGTAATATAAGCAGGATGCTTAATTCAGCTGGTCATCTGTTCTCAAAACAGCGTGTGTGTTCTTGTTCACGCTCATGCGTGCACTGCAGGCGTGCGCTCTACTTTCTGACTGCACAGGGCGGAGGGAGAGACGCAGAGCAGGGTGTAATTAGGTCACGATTTGAACTCTCTTAGTTCCTCCCTGTGAGCAGGCTAAGGGTCATGCCAACTATTATAAATCGAGCTGTGCTGTATATGTGTTTGTGCCATATTTCGCAGGTGCACGAATATGTGAATTTGTGTGTCCGTACTTGCGTGTGCATCTTAGAGGTATAGCAAAAAGAGGACAGGCCACTTAAAGGGGGCTTTAAAGTATTCTTTTAAATATAGCTTCCTGAGGGCAAATGGTGCTTTGTGGTTTAAGGTGCACAAATTCAGCTTTTTAACCATTGAATTTCAGAACAGCATACTGGAAAAGCAGTTATTAAATAGCTATTTTAAATTAACGCAGAAGAAAAGTTTTTGAAGTTGAATACATTTTGGCTACTATTAGTTGATTTGAAAAGGAAAAGACAAATTTTTCATAAATATTTTTTTTATCTTCTACTTGATGAAAGCCCACTCTTGCAGACAGCAATCAATTAAAGTCCTTTAGTAACCTCCCCTGCACCGCGAGAACAAACACACTCAGCCCATTAATGAATGGACAGCTAATTAAGACCCAAAAATGCAGGGGAGTTTCACATCTCTGATTGATAGTACCCACAGTCTCTTCTTTCTACTGTTTAGCATTTTAATGTTCATTAATAAAGTTTTATTGTTTTTTTAATTATAATGCTACCCTCCCCTGTTGGGATAATAACTGAACAAAGCAATGTGTTCAGACTTTTTAGAACAAAAAAAAAGGCGACAGTCAAATTGGGGCACAAAGACAGAAACAGAGGAGAAAATGTTGAATAAAAACAGAGTAAAAGTGAACAAAAAGGAAGAGCGAAATTCCACCAGTCCAGCAGATGTTCTATATTTTAATTTTTTTTTTCCAGTCATAAAAAGGACAATTGTTTTGATTAGCTGATTTCACACACTCCTAAAGGTTACTCTTTGGTTGTTTCAAGCGAGAAAGTCTTCCAGAAATAAACTTTCAGAGACAAGCTTGAAAAATGTGCCCAACTTTTTCTGGTTGTGTGTTGAGGATTGAACAAAATGTGTGTACTTTTCATTGTTTGTGAGCAAGTAAGATGGAAATTGAAGGTTACAACCACCAATTTTTTTTTTTTATGCTTAAGTACATCTGGTTATGTGGCTTAGTACGTCTGCTTGTGCACTCATTTGAATGTGGGCGCGCGTGTGTGCTGTGGCCCTAAAGGTGCTGGGCCAGGGATGCACATGATGGATTGTGGAGGCCAGTTGATAGTGCCATTACTCACTGACACACACACACACACCCACACACCCACACACACACACACACACACAGACAAATCCCAAAGACCCCACCTGCCTGACACCTGTTCCCCATGGGGGTCTGCTTGCCCCTGAGGCCACTGCCCTGGAGACTAACAAAGCCCAAAATGATTCTGCATGCCAGCAAAAGTTTGAAAAAGGAAAGAACTTTGTAGGACACCAAGTTTTTTCCCTGCTCAACTTTTCACTTATAGCTCAACCCTGACATTGCATCCTTGAGCGGCATTATTAAAATTGACAATGGTAAATAATATTTACATGTGTAAACCAGGTTTGACACAATTTATAAAGCATCTTGCTAAAGTTTGTAACCTATTTAACGGCAAATGTAAATGTTATGCATTCAGAGTGACCATAACCTAAAAACCATACTCTTCTAGTATTATAGGAGAGAGAAATAATAAATAACGTTATACAAATTGAGGCTCTCTTGCTAATTAGGATGAAATGGGGCACTTAATTGACATCAAGAACGGTGAGAAAACACTTATATCCCACTTCATCTTCATTAGCAGGAAAAACTGATACAATTTGCTTTTGTATGTTTGTGTGTGCACATTTTGTGTGTGTAAGCATATGTGAGAACATCCAGCAATCACTGGAAAATAATGGCAAACACATCACTTGGTCTATTAAACAGAATTTTGAGAATGCTAAATCAATGGTTTCTTTAGAAATGTTAAGCCTTTTTGCCAGTTTGATTAAGAGAACAGAAGTCTGTATCAATTTATTACCTGTTTCAACAGCTAGGATCTTATATTTACTCAGCAGAGTTTAAACTAAAGGGTTATAATAAGGCAAAACACTGTTTACCCTAATTTAGTGACAAAAAAATGAATGAATTTAAAAACCACTAAGTTGTGATATGGAGACATTCTTTAAAAAATGCAAAAAGGAAGTGTAGAACAAGAGTCAAAATTACTCAAAAAAAAGGAAAGAAAAAGAAATAAAATAAATAAATCGATTTCATGTATTTGAGTTTATGCAATAATATATTGTTTCTCTTACTCTGTAAAACTATTGAATAATTAATAATACTTGTCAGTTGTCACAATGTATTGAAGGATTATACTAAGTTTTAACTGAGTGGAGAATTAAGATGCATTTTTCTGTGACAGATTTACCATCACAACTGAGCCGAGAGTCCAATCAAACTCTTAAAAGGGGGGAAAAAAGCGGACTCATAACATTGAGCTGTCTCTGTCAAGGGCGATGCTTTTATTTTCATACTGTGTTGAGATGGACACACAGAGCAGTGAAATGAAGCATATGTGAGAACATCCAGCAATCACTGGAAAATAATGACAAACACATCACCTGGTCTATTAAACAAAATTTAAGAATGCTAAATCAATGGTTTCTTTAGAAATTTTAAGCCATTTTGCCAGTTTGATTAAGAAAAAAGAGGTCTGTCATTATCATAGTGATCCTCCTGAATGTGTTTGTCTGATCGCATACAAACAGGCTAATTGTGAAGTTTGTGGCAGTTTCTCTTTTCTGTCTCATCTTTCTCCACCAGAAATGTTATTGGATTTATTTTGATTTTCTGATTTTTGTTCGTCAGTAAAGTTTGATTTTTTTTAAGCTATAATAAAACATTCAGATTTAAATATTAACTGTTAAGCAAACAACAATTTTAAATAAACTTTTGTAATGTTTACTTTCTTTTTAAAGAAAATAAAAGTTTGTTCACTTTAAGTGCAATGACTGTTTAGGTCAGTGGTTATACAGTGTCGCCTCTCAAACTGAACTGATAGAAGATGATACATGCAGCTTAACTGATCAGGACAGGTAGCTGCGTGTAAGCCATATGTCTGTTTCACATTGTGTTAGTGGCATCATTCAGAACTGCTGTCAAGCTGTGTGAGCCACAACAGCTAAATTATGAAACGGTTGAGAGGACTTATCATTGGGTTTTAGGTGTCAGTTATTTTTCCATTGACATGCTTTTATGTAAACATTCCCTTTATAAAATACGTTATTTATTATCAACCAAGAGAACAGACATATACTCGGACAGACGGACAGACAAAAAGGGGGTTAGCCAGGCAGACAGACAGGTAGCTAATGTTATATCTAAGGACTGCAGGGACCTCCTTCAGCTTGCAGCAGAGCACCTTGGGATACTCTAGCCATATGTTTAAGCTTTGTCTTGTCCTACAAAACTCAGTCTGCCCTTCATGTGATTTGTCAAAGGGCTGCGCACAGTGACAGGTACAGGGTACAGGAGGACCTGAGATATGGAAACACACGTGCCTACAGAGGAAGGTGGAGGAAAAGTCCGGAGGATGGGGAGCTTTGTGAGTTTGAGAAGAATGGGGGAGGGACACCACAGAGGGACCAGCCAGAAAGACTTCAGCTGAAGCATGCTCAACAGCAAAATGAGTGGGCTTGGGATGCATGGAAGACTTTAGGAGGCAAGCGGGCGCAAAGGAGGAACAAGCAAAGGAAGGAAGCAAGAGATAGAGGACAAAGGACTAGAGAGATGTAAGAGATGAGGGCAAAAAGGTGCAGGTTAAAAAGCAAAGAGCTTCAGGGCTCCCTTTCCTAGCGGTCTTTCTGGGCCCTTTTTCCTCCCTCCGCCCTGCTCTTGTCCTGTCCCATCTCTCTACCCCCTCCTACTTCCCAGTTACCCATACTTCCACCCACCCTGCACTTCCCCCACCCTCTCTCTGTCCTTCTGTGTGGTGGGTTGAGGCACTGAACAGATTATGGCGTAATTAAGGCGCTAAAGCAGCACATTATCCACCTGGTGGCTTATCCAGGGTGGATAGCACCACGGCTAGGCTAATCAGCCTATGTGTGTGCTCATATTTGTGTGTGAGTGTGTGTGACACTGCCAGTTGTGTGTTTGTAATCTTTGCTTGCCTGCAAATGTCTATTTGCAATGAGTGTGTTAATGTGTGCATGTTCGTGTACAGCCAGCAGCAACGGGGCCAATCTCACCTGATTAAGGCCTCTTATATGGATGTGTTAAAAGCATTAGGTGAGGACAGGAATGTAATTCGTCATGTTTAAAGGCTGGAAATTGAATCAGGGATTAAGAGACGGCAAATGAACACACATACACAAACCGACTTTACTGTATCTCCTTGTCTCTCTTACTTTTTTGTCATTTGCTCTCTTCACCAATTGCCTTTTTTGGCTTTTGATGGTTACAAATTAATTCTGTGCACCCTTTCTATCCCTGCTCTATTGCATTGGGCATTAAACTGGTTAAACTGTTAAGACGCAGCTAGGCTTTACAAATTTACCCCAAAGCTGGAAAGAACAAAAACAATTTGCTATCATTAATTTAGTGACAAAAAAATGAATGAATTTAAAAACCACTAAGATGTGATATGGAGACATTCTTCAAAAACTGCAAAAGGGAAGTGTAGAACAAGAGTCAAAATTACTCAAAAAAAGGAAAGAAAAAGATATTTAAAAAAAATAAATCCATTTCATTTATTTGAGTTTATGCAAAATATTGTTTCTCTTACTATGTAAATCGATTAAATAATAATACTTGTCAGTTGTCACAATGTATTGAAGGATTATACTGTTTTAACTGAGTGGAGAATTAAGATGCATTTTTCTGTGACAGATTTACCATCACAACTGAGCCGAGAGTCCAATCAAACTCTTAAAAGGGGGGAAAAAAGCGGACTCATAACATTGGGCTGTCTCTGTCAAGGGCGATGCTTTTATTTTCAGACTGTGTTGAGATGGACACAGAACAGTGAAATGAAGAGTGCTAAAGAGCCAGCAGAGTGTGTGCATGTGCGTCCCTCTATGTGTGAGACTCCTTAAGGGGGTTCTGAGGTGATGATGGTCAAGTCAAATCCTGTCTTAACTACACACAAAGATATAAAAATCGCAGGGCAATTACTAAAATATTCAAATATAAAAACTTTTTTGTAATTAAAATTTGGAGAATTTATTTATGTTTTTTATTTCCAACATCAAAATTTCATTGATACCTTTCTTAAATTCCAACAGAACTCATATTGCATCCGTTCCCCATGTTAAAAAAGGTTTTCCACGGTAGTGTTTCGAAGCAAGATCCTGCCACCTGGACTGTTCGCATGAGTACGAGTCAACCTTTACTTCTGACCTCCATAGAGGCAGTAAATAGAAGAACTTGTCTGCAAGACTGAATGGTTAAAAGCAACATTTCTCTGTAACCTTTTGTGAATAAATTGGGCTGGTTTGTAAAGACCACAGAAGAACAAGCAGAAATGTATTTATGTATTTTTTAAAGGGTCCTTATGTAAGTTAAAAATATTTCTATAAAGTTAGTATGAGATCATTGTGATTTTTTGATTTAGTGCATTGTTTCTCTTCTATTGTATTTTTTTTTAAAGAGAGAGTACAAAAAAGAAAGTTTCATTTTTGATGTTAATAGTTAGAGTTACATTATTGTAACAGATTGATAAAGATTGAGCTTTGCCTTTATTATAACTATTTAAAGTGAAAATGCTAAAAACTGAAAGTTTTACTTTTGCTTGTCGGAAACTTCCTTTTGCGTCTGGGTTGACTAAATGAATAAATATGCTAAATGAAGTAATGATAGAGAGCATCAATAGATAAGGGCCGAGTCGTTTTCAAGGACACCGTTTTTACCATTCAGTGCAGGGTGCGACAAATGTGGTCATGCATCTGCAGCTCTTATTAAATTATGACTAGAGTGTCTGCAGAAAGGAAGCATATGGTGCAAAAGTGCTTTGAGATTTAAATCAATGACAAACTGCTTAAACATTGCATATCTGACTTCAGTAATATCTGCATATGTATTTCTACTTTAAGGCATTTTTATTTGATTGTGGCGCATTCTGCTGTTTTTAAATATCTTTTTATTTTTTTGCATGGATCATGAGCCAAATATCTGATCATTTGACATGTACAAATGTCAGACAAATTCTAAAAAGATTTAGAATACTAAATATAAACTGATTAGCACTTTTCACCTTGTAAATATGGATTCAAGAAAAAGAAACTGTTTCGACATTTTACTTTTGTTTCTCTTGTAAACTTTAGGAATTCAGCATGTTACTATAAAACCCACTGATTGCAGTTGTAAAACTATTATGCATGGAGCTTGTTCTTTCACACAATACATGGTAAAAGTTTGGGTAGTGTGGACACCGGCTTCAGTACTTAGTGAACCTGCAGAATTTTGTGTGAGAAGCAGCATTTATCAGAAAGAAAATGTTGTGCTGGTCCTATCGTCGTTGATGATCTAGTGTGCTCCTTTTTTGTTTATAACTTCGTTTTATGCACGGTTGTTCTGGAGCTATTCTGGTGCTGAATGTGCTCAATGACTCTGCCTGCCATCTCAAAGGCAAGGAAGGACGGTCATTAGGCTATTCTGTAACATTAGGTACCTTTTTACTGGTTCTTTTTCAAACACACACACACTTTCCATCTTACTTGTTCTATTTATCTATATCCAACACACACACATGCATATATCTCCACACATTTCCAGACATCTGCGCCATTATCCTGTGCTGCAGTGCTCACATTCCAGTACAGTTCACCATCATTTCCTGGTATGCAGCTCCATCTACAGGTTCACTGAGAAGCACCTCGCCTGCTTCTCACATCTCTGCCTCTCATTATCCTTTTCCTCTTTTTTTTTTTTTTTTTTAAACCGGGAGACAAACCATTTTTAGAAACAGTAACATGCTCAAGGGGGTCATTAAATAAGTAGCCACAGTGCTGCTTGATTGCTGTCAACACTTATATGCATTTTATGTGAATAATTGCAACTGAACAAAGTGGACATAAAGAATTATACCATGAGTTTCCAAGTTGCTTGGAGAATAAAAGTGCTTGAAGTGTGTCGCAGTTCTATATTTGGAGAGAAATCAGGTCATTTGGAGGAAGACTCACTTAAAGTATGAGTAAAAGCCTGTTTTCAGACTGTCTAAAACAATATGATGTAAAGATTTCTGATCTTTCATCTTCAGGAATTTTATGCTACGCAATTGTGTGTGTTGCATCAGAGAGTATCCCCATCGGCCTCACTGTTTTAGCTTGAGTATTCAACAAAAGGAACTCAAATTTTAGCACATCAATATTGTAAAAGTGATAAATACATTTTATCTTTTAAGTGTCAGTGGGCTTTATCACTATCAAAGTCCCCCCCGCCCCGAGAGAAAGAGGCCGCTGAGCTGGTCAAAGCTTTTTGTTCTAATGATCACTTTTCATTGCTAACCCAAAAAAATGAGAAAAAGATGCTAACTTGCATGTATTTTTTACATAAGAATAGTATTTGCATAAATAACTGTAATTTATAAGTGTTATTGCTGAAAATGGGGATATTTTGGAACTGTAGAAAAATGTTACCATATACTTTTATTTTCTTATTGTCCAAAAATTGTCTGTTATGTTAAGCACCCAAAGTCACATAAAAGTCACTAAATAAGTGAAATATTTTGGGGGCAAAATTCTCATCTGATTTTAGGCAAAAACAACTTGGTGTAAAGAGAAATGTCCACACAAGGGCCTGTCAGTCGGGTCACAGGCTTACCTCTCTGTTTCGCATATGCACACACACACCCAACTGCACAGCCATTATTAAACAGCCTGTCGTGGGGGTTTGAGAGTATCGCCCCTCTCCTTCTTTCGCTCACTGGCCCTAGAACAATTTCAATTTTAATAGCTTTTACTTTGTATCTAAAGCACTGGAGACACAGAAAGAAAGGGCAACATAAACCCATGCGCACACGCACACACACGGGGAGGGAGAGAACAAGTCCCCTTTGTTGAAAATAGAGTCATCAAAAATGAAGGCCGGCCCAGTGCAGCCAACAGACCCACAGACAGACCCCAGGAGCATCTTGTAATTATCCCTGTGGACGAATTGCCTCTAGCTGGGCTCAGTTACCCATCCCAACCCCCTTCCTCCAATTTTATCAGCGCTCCATCCTGCCGCTAACCCCTCCACTGCTAATTTCATCCCAGGGATTAGCCCCTGCTTGCTTGTCTATCTTGTAATATTTCTGGAGGGTAAAATGGTAAAATATGGCCGTCTTCTGCTTATAATAGGACTTATTGGGCCGGGCCAGGGCATGCTCATAGCCTCCGTCCCTAGTTCCCTTCCTCTAAGGAGATGGAGAAAGAGGTCTTTATTTTTTTTAAGGGGAACAGATATAGAGAGGGAGGAAAAGACCACTCAAGCAAGTGCTGCAGCAAGCTCTACTGGGAAGCGACCGTGGAGAAGGAGTGAAGGTGAAAGTGAAAGCGGCGCAGGGCGGCACAGCGCTTTGGCAGTAGCTGCAGGGCAATGCAAGCTGTTTTCTTTATGCATATAGGAGGAAGAGGGAGGAGAAAAGGGGAGGGAGCAAGAAGGAGAGGCAGAGGTGTTACATGCTGCATCTCTACCCTGGTTTACGATCATCAACCATATCTGCCCTAAGTTCTGTAATGACTCAACTGCATCACCCATTTCCTAAAAAACAAATTTAACTTTCTCAAAACACAAAGAGGAGCAAGACAGTCTGGTGTCCCGTTTGCATTTGGACCACTAATATTCCTACACTCCAACTAGATCAATTTGTGTGAGAAAATTTGTTACTCAAATTGACATACATCATTATAAAATTGTTTCACAGTGAATTAAATAGATATCAATACTGGTAAATACCAGTTGGAATGAGACATGGTAGGTTGTTTTTACTATAACGCAAAAATGACCAAATGTATCACAGCGGACAACATAAGTGAGGTCATCAAAAAAATGATCAACTCATTCCAGTCCAATGTGTGGAAACACTGAATGTCGCAAAGACATGTGACCATACAGTGTGGTAGAATGTTATACTATATATATCTAATATATGTGAATGAATTTGACATTAACTCTTGTTTACTTATTTGTTTGTACACATTTTTTATGTACACTTGATAATCTGGAAAACTTCACCTGAACCAGTGTGAGTCACACTGGTTGAATTTTTGGCTGAAGATGTCCTGAATCGATTTTAGGTCAGCGAATCAAAATGAACTAATATAAACTATGAATCGTATCAGCGACCATAAATTCTTATGAATGGAATTGTTAAAATTAATCGTTACACCCCTGCTGTAGTTATTTAATAAATGTTATTATATATTAGTCATTTTTCTATGAAAAACCCTAAAAATGAGGCAGTGGGCAGGACAGCGTATGTTGGAAGAGCAAAACTTTCTTATTGCAACATCTATTCATAGAAGGAAGCAGTTAAAATTTACATTTGGGAGAAGTAAATCTTTAGATGTGAATTTACTTTTGTGCTTAGAGATATGTGCATTTCAGAGCACCTGAGTGTGTCTCTATGTGAAAGACAGCCTGTTCACAGACTTCCAGCATCATTTCAGATGGGCAGATATCTCTGCATCTGTCCATCCGTGAACCTCTGCATTCATGTTTTCCTGTTCGTACACTACATGACCTATAGCCCTATGTCTCTCACACTCCCCTCTCCATCACTCTAGCCTCTCATTACAGCTGCAGAAGCCCAGACTGTCATGTAATTAAAGGCAAAGTTATAAATGACCAGCAGGCCAAAAGCCATATTTCACAGGTGGCCAGATATTTATTTATAATTTTTCACCTTTAAATGTGTGTTCTATGCAAATGAGGGACAGGACACTTTTCAATTAACTTTGGGGGGCAGTGCCTGTAACTGCCATGGGAACTTATTATTGAAAATAGTTGTTTTCATCCCTTTTTTCCCCATGTCAATTAAGTTGCAAGATGTAATGTATGAACATCTATTTGGTGCTGCAAGAAGCAGGGGGCTGTATTTGCCCTCCCTTTGGAACTCAATAATTACTTTTCTATCGAACAACTTCTTGAAAATTTCCAACAAAAATACACAACATGATGGGCTTTCTGCTTGCTTTTCTTTCTTGGACTTGCTCATTGACATTCACACTGCTGCTACAAGCTCACAAGTTGCTTTTTACCAAGTCAAATCTGAAGTCTCTGTGTTTAAGATCAAGTCAAGTCTTGAAACTTAGTCAAAATTGTCATTAAATTAGTTGTAAACAACTTGTGGGGACACAGTAGCCTGCAGATGGGGTTTCTGCATCCCCAAACCCTAAGTCTTAAGTTAACTCAATTTTTTAAAGTCATTTCTGCTCCAATCCAAGTTCCCATCTCTAGATGCTACGCTAAAAGGTTTACTAAATTTGACAAACAGGTGATACGGACTATTCTCAATGGTAGAATTATCATAGTTTTTTCTCTTGGGTAATTTTCTCTCAGCTGTACTATCACATCAGCAAAAATGATTTGAGGGATCAAAAGTTCAACAAACTGACTCCAAGTTGAAAAATAAAATAGATTAATGTGTTAATTAAAAGCAAAACGATTACAGTTCACTTGGGACAGAGCATGTGCTCCTTCCAGTTTCTTGATTCTCTCCGTGTGAGATGCAAAGGGTATACTTTGAGGTGTGCATGTTGCAAAGCGTGTGTAGTGTGTGTGTGTGCCGTAGTGCCCTCTCCCTGGTGCGTAAAAAACGTCAGTTAATTGAATTCCCCCCTAATTTCCCGTCAGCCTCGCCGTGCAGAGCGAGATGCCTGCCTGCCAGCCACACAACACCACACCTCAGGTATGGTGGATAATGGAGGATGACATCTCTGTCCCATCATGCCTGGGGGCAGCATGTGATACATGGCTTCCTCTATGAAGGTTAAACTCGGCTAACCTGCCTTTGGCGTTTCATTACCCACTTGTTAAATACTCTTTTGGTAATAAAATGATTAAAAATTTTATTGCTTCTCTCAAATGAGGCCTCTTTTGAAAGGGCTTTAACGACTTTGGAGATGAATATTAGTACGAGTGTGTGTGTGCAGGTGCATGATAAGTGCATACCCAGACAAGCGCATCTCCAGCTAGGCACAACCAGTGTGTAAAAACCTAATGAGAGTGATATGCTTTACAGCAAAACCACCATTATTCTCAGCCAAATGACCTGGGCCGTCATTATGTGTAAAGCAGCAATACCTATTCCCTCTGTCGGGGCACATTCAAATGGAGATGTTTCACATACAGCTTTGTCTGTGTCTTGAAGCGAAGTGAACTATTTACACTAAAATGAATGGGCCGGACTATTTTTACATCACAAGTTAAGCACCGTGGCTATAGCAACGGGACATCAAATATTATATTCTACCCATTAACAGGATCTGCAAGTCCTGCCTAGACATGAATGGCTCCACGGCAATTTTGCAAATCATCATAGCCTTTGTCATTTTGGATGTAAAATGAGCATTAAAGCAGCTTTAGAAACTGTTCTCAATAACTCCAACGACTGGTTATTTGGTAAGGCTATAGGCAGAAATGCTTAAAAGTGATTTGAGTTATGACTATCAAAAATTTGCAGCAGGCTTTAAAATAAAAGCTGTACAAAGGAACATATCTCATCTTCAGAGGTTTCCCAGATTAGCCTGTCTCCCTATTGGGTCCTTGGCTACTATTTAGTTTTGTTTGGGGGGGGGGGGGGGGGGGGGGGTCATTTTTGCACTGCCTTCACAGAAACTACACACACCTAATAAATGGCTGGGCCCTCCTCCCCCGGGCCAGAGGAGTCAGGGCTGGCCGTTTCATCTGGTATTTGATAGCAGCCCGCTTCGCTCTGCTCCGCTGGACCCTGTCCAACACCTGTTCTCCCATCAGGGGATGTTGTGTTGGTGTGGCGTAGGCTGTGCCATTGTACAGATTGGCACTGTCCAGTTGGGCTGAAGAAAATGATGAAGTATGAGTTTACCAGGGACAAAATACAACCTGTGATTAGAAAACAGGACCACAGGGTAAAACTATTTTCCCTTTAATAGACAAACATTTTAATTTAAAAAATATGTTAATCCTATTTTTTTCTTAAAAAGGACAGAAGGACAAGCACGTTTTTGAACTTCCTGTCCTGTATATGTGTTGGAACACAAAGTTAAAGACATTTAAAAACATTCAAGTTACAAATAGGTGAATCATCACAACTGATTTATGATATGACATAATGTGATTTTTTTTTCCTATTATTTAATGGTGAGAATTTCAAAAAACAAATTGAAAAACAAAAATCTGTTATTCATAAAAGGTTAAATATTTTTGTTTGTCATTAAGAGAAGAATCCCATTATAATGTGTTCTACTTTCAATGATGTGATGTCCTGTTTTGTAAAGCCATCCTAAATTAAGTAAAAATGTACGAAGGGACACGTTTACTCTTGCTTCTCCGCCCCGAGTCTTGCTGCGCCAGCTGTGTCCGTCAAAAATGATTTAAAGGGATAGTAAAGCCAGTTGTGATCCATATGTTTCTAACGGTATGACACAGAAACTTCTTGCTTCTGATAAACTCACCTGTCTCTTTTTTGGTCTGTTGTAGCCATGGGGACATTTAGCGAAGGGAGGGGTGGGGGGGGGGGGGTCAAAGGGTGCCTCTTTGTCCTATCAGCATGACAGATTGCCTGAAAGAGGGGGAGGTGTTGAGAGAGATATGTACAGCGTTTGAGGTAAGCCATCTCATCTGGGTGTGATGTAGCTTTGTGACATTTTCATAATTCTGTCTGTGTTGGTGGGAGCAAAGAGGGCCTTTTTTTTACTTAGTGGACTTGTCATCTGGGAGGAATGGAAACTTTTCGTTGTACAACACAAAGCCAAAATGTAAATAAAATAAAAAACTCCTTAAAAATATAAATGTTTTTTTTACAGTTCAATCCAAAGTCACAGTAATGTGACCCGTCAATGAGGCTAAACTAACCTCTTTTTATAGTCACTATTATTTTTAAGGGAGTAATTTAGACAAGTTCATTATAACTTGCTTAAATAATGCTTTTTTTTCAAAGAAAGTTTAATAACAGACAAATAATAAATGAAATAAAAAAACTGGCGATTCTTCTTTGCTCACAATATCTTCCTTGAGTTTATCCCCATTCCTCCTGGAGCTGCATCAGATGCCTGTCACAGGGAAGCTGGTAAGGATGCAGAAAGACTTAAATCGACATCATCAAAACAAGACTTGGTAGCAAAACCAACCATAGATCTTAAATCCACAAGACAGTCTGACACAGAAAGGACACTTTCTGAAATAATGAGATCAAATGAGATAACTCAAGGCAGCTGTGACCATCTTCTGGAGAACCCAGGGGGGCAGGGTAGAAGTCACAGCTGACCTGCACAGTAGAAATCCAATGAAAACCCAGAAACCAAAAAGAAAGAGCCAAACCACAACAATGTCCACTTATAATTTCTCCATTAAATTGAGTTTTGACTCAAATATATTTTATTTCAAACAAATTAAAAACAATTTACAACCAAGCTTTTAACTTTTTGATATAGTTAAAATATGATCGTTATTCTCTGTCTTTTACCTAATATATAACCTCAAGACTCAATGCTGTCACCTCTATACTTCTTAGGATTGTGTTCTGAAAATAAAATCCCTGTTTTGCTTTTCAGCTAGATTCAAAACAGTTTGTTGGTTTAATCAGACCATAGAACACTGTCCCATAAATCAGAGCCTTTGTCCCTGATCAGCATTCTATATTTAGTCTTTTGGCATTTTCCACACCAATGGCTTTCTAGCTGCTCAGCCCATCACTTATCAATATTGTAGGCTAATCAATATTATAACTTCAGGATCAAATATATAGGAAAACAGTTGTAAATACAAAATTATGATTTTTTTTAAACTTTCTTTGAGGTCACCAAAAACCATAATGAAATTGTGAATTTTTTTTCTTTTTAAAGTCCTATGAGAATTATTTTACATTTACTCTCTCCTATAAAGATCATATGTTTATTCAATTACTAATAATTTAATTAATAGTAATTGTTAAAAAATATTGTGTATTTCATATTTCCATACAATAATACAATCAGTATGAGATTAAAAACATAAACACTCTAACAGTTTCCTTGCTTCGATTTCTTTGCATCCCATAATATTATGACTTCAAGCTTGTGAAAATACAAGTGGTGCATGTTCAGGTTTGAACACTAGAGGGCGACAGAAATCAATTAAAAGAATTCCTTTTCGCCCATTGACTTATTTCACCACGTTGACTTGAAATTTGACATTCTATGAGTTTCCAAGAGGCTTTTGAATGTACAGAAGATATCACAGATAGAGACATTTAGGTATGGATCATATTTTTAACTTAATAAATGAAAAATGTTCCATTGACATTTTCCAAGGCTGAATAAGTTTGTTTGGATTCCAGGTGTCTGTGGTTTAAAATAAAAGTGATCAAAACTATGCTTACATTTCAGAACATGTATCAAAGTGTTTTTGTAAACACTTTGGTTTGCCTCGTAATAATTCAATTCTTAAACATGTGAAATATCCCTGCAGTTTTGGATTCAAGGTTGACACAAGACATTTATTGAATTTTAGTAGCTTTATTAAAATTTATTTTTATTACACATGACAGTTTTTTGACATATTTAGAAAGCTATATTGTTTTTAAATATCTTCATTTACATGGATGGAACTGATTTTTTGTAGATTTTAAATATTTTGCATCTTATATGCCTGACAAAACTGCAGGTTAAGGTTATCTTGGACCTACAGGTAGCATTGATCTGTTTGGACATCAGAGGAGAACAATGAAAAACTAACCAACATCTTTAAATTTAAATCTCAAATAGCTAAACGTTTTTAAACACATTTGCTGACTAATTGGTGTCATACCTTACAGACAGAAGACTCCAGTTGGTATGAGCCCAAGAAACAAAATACATTAGTTTGACCCGCATGTCAAAAATAAAACGTGGTCATATACAAATTTATTTCCCATTAAAAATGACGTTAACTTGAAGAAGTAAAATAAAATATAAATGTGACATGGAATGGATGTGTGTGCTGCAAAAGAAAACTTGATTAAAAATAGTAAAATACATTTTAAAAAACATGTTGGACCGTACCATTCCTGCAGTAAAAGGGGGGCGACCCTGGCGAGGATCAGAGGTGATGCTGTCCCAGCGTAGATCTGGCGCTGGAGACATGGTGACAGTCACTGGATGAGCTCGGCAGCTTTTCCTCAAGTTTCCTTTGTCGACTTCTCCGCCGGACCGTAGAAGTGAGTAGAAAAAAGAGAGAAAGAAAGAGCGCACATGTTGTTGTTATTTTCTTTCTTTGATTTTTAACAGTTATAGTTTTGCAGGTAAAACACGTAATTACTTTAAGACGTTATGCAAACTCGCGTCACGCTGCCAGTTCTGTAGAATAATCTCAGCAAACAGGTATAGAAATCCTTACTGATTAGAAATGAGATTTTATAACGTCTGTTTGAAAGAGGAAAAATTGAAAACAAGTTTAGTTTTTCTCTGAATACAATTTCTCTACCATCTGGAAAAAATATTTAGGCTTCATTTGTTTGTGTGTATAGTATAATTGCATGTTTTTATTGCCATTTTAAAGCAGATTAAAATTTGTTCTTTTTTTTTAGTGATTTTATAACGCAAGTGAGCCTAAATTGTTTATTTTGTGAGTTTTAGGTTAAAAAAAGCACGATATAAATAAACAAATAAAATTAAATTAATAAAAACTCTAACAGTTAACTTTCACTATTAGTTCCAAGAAATGCCTTATGGTAATCAGAGTGTTTTATTCTTGAGTGCTTCTAAGAAGCATTATTATACTTAAAAGTGCTTTCTAGTGTTTCTTTTGCTTAAAAAATGTTTGTGCCCATTTTAAAAATATGTTTTGATTGCAAAACAATCAAATATTTTGCATAGTAGCACACATGTCATTTTTTCTAAGACAGAAACCATAGAAATAGAAATGCTTATAAGGGTGTTTCTGATGGTAGCTTATTTGAGCATGTAGACAACACAAGAAGTGCCTGAAGAGTTTTTTGCCAGATAATGAGGGGGAAGAAAACAAAAACTTGGCAAGGGCGCTGTCAGAGCGACAAGCAAAGCAGATGTGGAACATGCCGAGAGCTGAGGACAGACGCTGTTCAGTACTCACTCTCAGACAGTGAGTGACCTGTGGAGGACACACTGTTGTTCTGATTCCACCTCATTTCCAGCCGGCGGAGCTTTGCTGCTTTCTGCATTGGAAGATTCCAGCAAAAAGAACTGTAAAAATGGTACTTTGTTAAAAATATTTATGTCTGTTGTAGAGCTGAGTGTCAGGCCAATGTGTGAATTACTGAATGGCTTGGTGATGGGTTTCCTGACTAGTTGGCTGGTTGGTCATCGATCCTGTGTCTGCTTAGCAAACTATGAATAGAAGCATTTGTTGAGGGCGACTGATCAATTACACTCACATCTGAGGCTCCACTTGTTCCTCTCTGTGATTGACATCTCTATGCTCAATCGTTTAGCTTTAGTAGGTTTTAGTTTCATTTTTTTTGCTGCAGCTGACAGCGCTTGACATTCCTCAGCTTTTTTATCTTATCCTATTCTCACACGCAGACATAAACACATAGTTGCTGAATCCGTGACTCTAGAATGTATCTGCTAACACCGATCTCAACTAGTGAGGGAAACCAGGAAACACTTGGGGGGGGGGGGGATTAACCTTAAAATTGCATATCGGAGTATTTCTTTATTCAAATCGCGGTGAATTAGAAACATGAAGAAGTGCTGTTTGAAAAAGCTTGTAGATACATAAAATCTGCCTCAAACTCCCTGCTCCCCTCCATTCTGAAGTATCCGCCTATCGACGACTAGACCCATGTACATCTTGGTTTTCCTGGTCTGAGCTGGCATCTGTCTCAAAACTCTACTGCTGGACAGTTCTGATTTTGTTCACTATTTTGTTGCTCCGCTATTGTTAGGTTGGGGTTACGAAATGAATGATAAGAAATAAGTGCAGGTTCACTCCACATCAACGGTCCAACCCACAACTCAGAGGGAAATTTCTTATAAAGTACTGCCGCTCTGCAGAAAGTATGTCCTAGAAATCGACACGTCTTTTTTTTTTTGCCTAAAAATGGCATAATCATAATTAAAGGACCACTGGGAACTGTTGTACAACAGATCAAATGATGATTGGAGTGAGATTTTGAACACCACAGTGGTGACAAATTCACAAATCTGCACAGATTCCTTCCAGTTGGATCCAAAGCGTCAGACTAAACCTAAAGAGGGAGCGGTGTGGATGCTGCATGTGTTTTTGTGTGGCTGGTATGTGGGTCTGACTAACAGTGAAGAAGCCAGAGGTTCTTATCTGACCTCTCCCATGCTGACCTTTCACCCCCCCTGAAGACAAGTCTTTTGTGTCTGCTGGGCGAGAGACCACGGGAGAGCGTGTGTGGGTGCCTGTGTGTGTGCGTGCGACAGCATATGACAAGTGTGGGTGACATCAAAGTCTTACTTAAACATTATCTGTGCTCACCTTTGACCTTGCTGTCATGAGACATCCTTCAAAACTAATTCACCCATGCCCTTAAAAAAAAAAGCTGAGATAATTTATGTGTGCAACCATGCAACACGGATTTATGGGTTTTTGAATAGAAAGTGAGGTAATGCATAAAGTAAAAACAGAGAAGATTGTTTCTTTTTTGTTTTTTCTTTGCCAAATTAATGTTGTGAATTTACCTCATTATGCATTAATTTCACATTTTTATCTCAAAATGCTACAGCTACTTAGTCTCTACTTTAGTTAAATATTGTCCAATTAGCCTTTTCCATTAGTTAAATACAATTGATGTAACTCTTTATGCTTAAAAACTCGACTTGACTTGGACATTTTTAGGTTTAGCAATGAATCCTTGTGATTTGCAGCGGCCCTCAGACTTTTCACAGATCCTAACAGCATGCTTGTGTGTGAGGTCGTATGTGTGTTAGAGGGTGAAGGGAATGGGTTCAAGGGGTCATAAAACACCACAATAGTGTCTCAATCCCTAGGGTGAAAGACAGCAGAAAAGGGGAAGAAGAGGAAGGGGGGATGAAAGGATCTCCCACTTCCACGTTAAGGAGAGAGAAAAGGGGATTCGGTGGGGGGAGAAAAAAAAATCTACAAAGCTCCCAGAAAGTTTAACTTTCGTCTGTTAGTCCTGCTTTATACATTGTTGTCTTTTTAATTGACTTAACTGAGCTGGAACAAAAATAATTTTGAGATTGGGCTCTTTAGGAATTTTGACTTGAAACCACATTTTCTTCCAATTAGATTTATGCTTTTTATGGTGAATCTGTAACCAGAAAATGTGCTTTAGTGTTTTTATTCTCCTGGATGCTTTGCAGACATTTTTCCAGACTTGCACCGATGGTCTATTTAGTAAAAGTATTTGAGTTTTTGTTAACATCAAATAAGAATTGAGAAACACCTCTCTACTGATCTCTTATCTTTTGCCTGTCCCTTCCAGTGTTGTCTCTCCATGGTTGTAAAAAAAGGGGGGGGGGGGGGGGGGGGCAGGATTACTTCCTCTAAACTTTAAGGCACTGGGGGTGTTTTCTTTTTTTCTGCACGTCTCTGCGAAGTGGTGCAAAGCCCTAAAAATCGGAGCTGCACCTTTGCATATGAAAGTGCGGGAGCCGGGTGCAGCGGATGAGATCTTTGTCCATGTGCTTGTGAATTTAGGAGGGGAATGTGAGGATAATCCCATCCCACACACACGCTGCACTCATGCCGTCATATGGGACTAAAAATCCCAGGCTAACACCTGGAGCTGCTTTACTGGGTTTGTGTTCGTTCCAAACAACAGGAAATTAATAAATCCATAATCGCTATTGAAGTAAAAATGCGTGAATCATAGTAATAGATTCCATTTGTCTAGGGTAAAATGATACTCCAAAACTAAAGGAGCTTTAATTAATATATTAAAATAATTAAAATAAAAAGTAGCTTCTTTATTTTAATAAAAACAGAGCTTGCAGTTTGTTTGTCCAAGTTTACCTCAACATTTAGGCTACCTTGTGAATTGTTTTTAAGCTTCTTCTGGATTCAGAGTTTAGATTAGGAAAAAACATTCCTAAAATAAACCTGCTTTAAAGCACATCAGTTTTAAAACATTTAACATACCGGTAGTCTTTCCCTGTCATTGAGACAGTGTTAAAATGCTGCGTTCACAGCAGCTGCGTGGCATGTGACTCATGTGTGCTGCGCTTAAGACACACTAGAGACCCGAGAAGCTGCTTTTTCTGCTCAGAAAATACTGTCTGTACTTTCTCCATCCTTAGTTTGGTCATCTTTGTGTGCTCATAAAGAGTTCACCAGTCATAATATGATATTCATCTGAAGTTATTATTACAACAGATGAGCCGTTCATGCATTAAAACATTAGTATTACTGGAATTTAATCAAGTTTGTGTTGTTACTCAACTGCAGTAAAATCAATTATTTGATCTCACTGACCATCCAATGCCTTAATAGCCTTTTAAATCAATTTATCTTGAAATTTTTTGCCAATGATCCTTTAGTTCTTTGTTTTCTGCTGCAGGCTGTGCAAAACAGAAAGGAGTTTAGACTTAAAATGTCAGTTTCTACTAAAGCAGTTTGTTTATTTTCCAACTTTACTGGCTGTATTATTATTAATAGAATTATTATTATTGTTGTTGTTGTTGTTGTTTTTGTTATTTATCCAGTTTTTAAAAACATGAGTCTCTGTCAACACCCAAAGGAACCAGGAAACTGAATCTAGAGAGATCCACCGTGGTGGAAAGTTAAAAAACAGAGAGGGGGAGTGGTGTCTAGGTCAGGATGTCCTGACTGTGTCAGTGCAGCTGATTTTATATGAAGCACTTGGGATAGACGCCATGCACCAGTAACCACAGGTTGAGCCTGTTTGGACGTATTTGAGTTAATGCACAGCTGAATTTTTTCATATTCTTTTTCTGCCTATTACTTGCTGTGCTCAGGTTTTTGTCAGTAAGTGTGTCAAAAAATTCTGAGAATGTTTTTTCGCTAAGTGTCAGAGGATTTTGAGTTTCGGTGTATCTAAATACGAGGTTAATTAAAAATGTATCTGTTTTTCCTTCCATATCCTTTTTTTAAAAGGAGCATCAACATAGTTGTTCTGCTTCTTTCTTAAACTGAATAAAAACTTCGGTGAATCACACAGGAGAGTTTATGCTACAGAAAAACAACCTTCTTTGAGATGTGAAATCTTGTGCCGCTCTGTTTGCAGGACGCTGATGGGGAACTCCTATGCAGGCCAGCTGCGAAGCGCTCGCTTCGAGGAGGTCCTCCATAACTCCATTGAGGCCTCTCTGAGGTCGAACACCTTGGTGCCTCGGCCTGTCTTCTCGCAGCTGTACCTCGAGACGGAGCAGTCATTTGGTGAGAGCAAAATCAAACTCGTGGATTCCTCTCCGGTTTGGATTCCAAACGTTAGTTTAATTTAGGATTTTAGGATCACTTACCAACATGCAAATATTCTTTTAAATTTTTTTTGCAGGCCGAGCAGAAAACGATGATGAAGACGACGAAGATGGCTCAGAGTCAAACAGTCCACCAATACCCTACCAGATGAAACCACCCCCCGAGGGCTGCTGTACCGCAGATGGTCTGTATGCTAACGCACAGTAACTCTTTAACACAGGAGTTTTAGCTTCAGTATTGACACTATTTACTACTGTAGCTCTTCAAGCCTTCATGCAATTCTGTTAATTCCAGCGGATTCTGAAGCAGAGTAAAGCAGACCTGCACTGGTATGAAACACTTTACAATAGTAAAGTTCTTACGCAATCAGCATAAATTTGCTGATTCTGTTGCGGAGGCTTTTAGTGATTACAGAGCACTTTACGTTATTAATGTGCTTCACATCAGTGCAAAGCCGATGGGAAAAGCAGGTTTCTCCACGTTGGTATCAGCCGATTCACATTGATTGCGTAAATCAGGGCTGTCAAACTCCACAACAAAGGGTTTTCCGGAAATCCCGCCTTTTCTGCTGCTGATTACCCTGATCAAGTGTGTTTAGCCAATAAGGAGCTTCATTGGCTTGTTGGTTGGCAAACATGTTTGAACCGGCCCTTGAGGCTTTTATTCTGACACCCCTGGCATTAATAGTCAAAAAGGTACGGTAGGTAAAACGAGTGTTATTTAGGTGTCACCAGCAGCATCTCTGGTGGTTAAAGGGTTCTGGTAAAGAAGCATCGTGTTCTCCTTGCAGGCTTTTGTCAGGCTGGCAAAGACCTGCGTTTGTCCTCGCTGGCGTCGGACACCTTGGATGTTCCCGCTGGCTTCATGTTAGTTGGGGTAAAGTCCCCCTCCCTCCCGGACAACCTGCTGGTGTGCGCAGTGGATCACCGCTTTCTGCCAGACGAACGGGGTCGCAACGCCCTGCTTGGTGAGTCTGCTGAGCTTTGGATTAATAAGTCAAATATCAACTTTCAAGTCTGAAAGAAAAATGATTGTATGTGTTTTCTTTTTACTTAAGCAAATATATTTTTGCCGTTGATACAGGAATTTGTACCTCGGGTCATGCTGATATTTCCTGTGATCATTCATTTCCCCAAAACTCTGACAGGCTTTTCTGGAAACTGTATGGGGTGTGGAGAGAAAGGTTTCCGCTATTTCACTGAGTTCTCCAACCACATTAACCTGAAACTCAGCACGCAGCCGAAGAAACAGAAACACCTGAAGTACCACCTGTACAGAAACAAGCAAGGCATCCTGGTTAAAGGAGCTCCCATCTGCTGGAGAGTAAACGGTAAGAGATGGATGTGGCGCAGTGGCGCCTCCAGAAATTTGTCATGAGGGTGGCCGGGAGGGGGCAACTTTAAATCTTGGGGTAGCACACAAAAACCATGAGCTATAATTTTAAAATTCATTCTACTAAATGTAATAAAACAGCTTTTAGAAAACTAACAGAAAGTTCAATGCCTACTGATATATTTTGATTTATTGTGTTTATATTTCATGCTTAGGTGTGTCTGCTTGGGGTGTTCAGCTCTTGACTGGGAGATATCTATAATGAACAAAAAGTCAAATCAGTTGTTGTGAAATAATAATAATGCCCTTCCATGGTAATTATTAATTATATCTGTAGACATTTCTATTCAGACTAATAAACATGAAACAGTTTTATTATAAGGGCAAAATCATTTTAACTTCACCTGTTGGTCCAAGAACAGGTCGAGGGCCTTTTGCTGAGTTCTCCCTTGCGTCTCTGACCAACGATGCAGACTGTCCCTCGTCTGATGCCGTCTCATGTGTGTCTTCCTCATTATCTTCTGTCATTAATGCTGGCTGCGGATCATGCTGCTCTGTCTCATCTTCCTCCTTCTCACTACTCCTTTGTTGCTCTCCTATCTCTTTCGCTCCTTCTGCTGTACTTTTCTTCTTAAAATAAGAATATATGTAGACTTTTCTCCATTCTCTTAAAATTGACATACACAAGCATCAACTAATGACTTTAGGTAACTCTGTGGAAACAGGTCAAAAACACATCAAAATGCTGCAGTAACACAACACACCAGTCCTGAAATAGTGCCATGAAATGCGAGGTGCATCTGACGGGGGACATCCTCTTTTTAACTACTCATAAAATGTCATTACACATCAATGCAATTGTATTTGGGCACAATATGGATCAGGTTATCTAAAGTATAGTAAACAGATTGTTAAAAGACACCACAGAAAATATTTAACAGGTGTGAAAAGAAATGTAGTGTTTTGGGATGTGTGTGTGTGTGCTGAAACCGGTGCTTGTGCAATGCAGGAAGGGAGGGGGGAGAGCGCGTGTGAGTGTGTGGAGCATACAAGCGTGGTCTGTCGGTGTTTTCGAGTTAAGGAAAAAATAATAAAAGTTCCTCTTGAAGAACTGAGACTGGTTCTTTTGTTTAACCCGCTCTGGAGCCTCTGAGGGTTCGAAGGCAGAAGTGAACCCCGAAGGAAGATCACCCTCACCGTCTTATTCGTGTTCTGCATCCAGCTGCTCGTCTATAGCTACAGATGTCTGCGCACGCATGGGCGGGGGTGGGGTGGGGGCTGCGGTTTAGATGATAAGAGCGACTTGGCAACTGTAGGCTGTGCATTTGGGATGAAATGCCTAACTGATGTTACCACAGTTTATAGCGGCTAGTGGGGTTGCCCTGGGGTGGCCATGTGTCGGCCATGCCAATGATTTTTTATTTTATTATACTGTAATTATCCCACAATGGGAAATTTGTTCTCTGCATTTGACCCATCCGCTGGGGGAGCGGTGAGCTGCAGCCGAACTGCGCTCTGGAGGCAGTAGCGTTAAGGGTCTTCCCTCCGGGAATCGAACCCTGGTTTCCTGCGCGGTAGCCTTTCACAACCGAGCTACCCAGCCGTCTGATGTGCCGCTTACGCTAATTCTGTCGTTCCTGATCTTTGATCTGTTCCTGCTCTAAAGCAAGGAACACAAAAATGTATTTTCAAATTTTACAACTGTTTCCCAGGATCTTTAGAATAGGTAAAAGTCAGTCTAGATAGATAGATAGATAGATAGATAGATAGATAGATAGATAGATAGATAGACAACTTTATTTATCCATTTGGGAGGTTCCCGCATGGAAATTGACATCTCCATCGCATACAGCACTGGTTGACATACATATAGGAAAAAGGAAAAAGTAGCACAGTGACTAGAAAGATTAGAACAGTAAGAAACAATTTAATTGTTTGTAAGAATACCTCCTGTTAAGACCCTGCAGTCTTATTATTTTACACCAGTTATCTGATTATTCACCTACTTTAACCTTCTGTTTGTAGACAAAGATCTTTTTTCAATTATTAAAAAGAACACTAAAATCGAACCATATTTTTTTTTCTTTCAGATTCGGAAATGCTCAAAGTCAAAAAATAACAAAAAAAGTGACCATCATGATTTCAGCATGATAAATGCTGTCAGTCTTAAACGCCTTTCATACCACTTATTTCGTTTTCAGTACCTTCACGTTTTTTCTTCAAGCTTTCCTAAGCATATTTCTCATTAATAACAATCATGTTAATAATACTTATAATTTTAGCTTTTACTAGGAGCTGTGTTTTAGAAGTCAGTAACAGACTCTCATAGGATTCGTGAGGACCAAAGCTTCAAGCCCCACATATAAAAAACAACCTTAAAGCACAAAATTGCAGAGGGGTCACTGTGTTTGCATATTGAAGTTTGACAGATTTGTTTTTGTTTCAGATGGCCGAATAAGACCGATAAGGCCCACTCACTCAGAAAGCACCCTAACATCCCATGAACAGCCACCAAACATGGCGCTAACTTACCGAACAGCAGGTAACGGGACATTTAACAGAGGCTATGTTCACACTGCAGGGCTTAATGCTCAACTCCAATTATTTAGAAAAAATCTGATTTTTTTGCAAGGCCGTTCACATTTCCAATTAAATGTGAACTTTTGTGATCTCCTGTGTTACCGTGAAATGACCCAGAAGTGACCCGCATGTGCAGAAGAGCACTCAACGGTGAACAACGTCACTCGTTGTTTGCGGAAGTAGCTAACATTAACAATGGATGTCAACTACAGTGTTGTCAACAGCAGAGCTCTTTTTGCTGTATTTAATGTTTTCCCAAAGGAGCCAGCACAATTACAATCTTCTGATTTTAAGAAGGCATTGGAGCCAGGATCATCTGTACGCACTGTTTTGAAATGGGGATGTGTATGTGCTGGGGACAAGCGCGTGTGTGTGTAAGAGAGAGGAGAGAGCGCGTATAGCGCTGTAGGGATTACTGCGCTGCACGTGCTCTCTCCTCTCTGAAGGGTAGTGAGAGGGGCAGTGCATTCATGTTGTGTGTTACGGAGGAAGGAGAACGATAATAAAAGAAGGCTCCCCCCAGAAAAACTGCTATTGACTCTTTATTAACCCGCTCTGGAGAATCTGAGGGTCGAAGGGGGAAGTGAACCACAAAGGAGGATCCGCCTTCGGTCCCCCGCACTTCTGACCACGGTCGGAAAGGGGAAAAAAAAGTCATTTCTGGAAAGGTTCAACACCACACTCGGCCATTTCGCTGGAATTTTTTTTAAAAACCGCCCGGTTGCAATAAGAGCCCTTGAGTTTGGCCTGAATACAGCTGTCACCCCAAATTTTAATCCAATCGGGGACCTTGCTTCTCTTCCACTGACTGGTCTCAGCAGCATCGTCCGCCATGGTTGATGTTTATGTTCTCTTTCCCGCCTACTTCAACGTAGAATGATGACGTTTGTAGCGTCTCAATGACGTATGGGTCGGATACATGTGGTCTGGCCGTTCAGACGGAGGTCGCATTTCAAAAGATCAGATACGGATCGGATTCAGGACCACATACCCAAGTGGCCTGGGTTACATTTGAAAAGATCGGATCTGTGTTGTTCAGACTGTCATGAAAAGATCAGATACAGGTCGCATAGGGGCAAAAGAAATAGGAATTGGGACGTTTCAGCCTGCAGTGTGAATGCTGCCAGAGACATTTTACCGCATTTTCTGCTGAAGTGTGGTTTTAAAAAAAAAGTGGTTGTTCTGAAACACACTTCAGCTTTGAGTTTGAAAATAAGCAGATTTTTTTACACAGCAAAGTCCCTTTTTGAGGCAATTAGACAGAGCAGATCATATAAACATAACCACACTGTTAACAGAATATTTACAGATTTTAATGCTTCTAATTGGTATGAATTGTTTCAATTTGTAAGTGGCAGGACCTCATGTGGACCAACAAACAACAGATCTGGCTCACACACTGATCAACGGCAACCACAGTGCTCCCTCCTCTGCTCAGTCGTCTTTAAACCAGCCCGGGAGGTCCTCTGCTCCAGGTACCAAGCTATTCACTTTTATAATGGGCATGTTGTCTGACAGACGGGCAGTTATTATTTTAGTCCTGAACTAATTTTACCTGCTGTGAGTTTAACTGTTTTAGAGGCTTTAAAACATTGTACATAATAAAGCAGGTTTAGCCTTTTAACAAGCATGTTCTTCTATAAGATTCACAGTTTTGTTATAGCAAAACTATGAAAATTGTTGAAAAAATTATGTAAATGTTTGCGTTGAGTTAATTGACCCTAAGTATGTTTAAGGCCATTTTTGGCCCTTTTCAATGACATATTCAGGTTCAACTTTGTCATAAATTGCCTTTAATGTTTTGCTTTGTAAGTTTAAGTTTAGTTGTTGTCTGTTCTCCTGCTTTTTAATCGTCATCGATCTCCATTCCAGACAAAAACTGATCCCTCAGCACTATGACCCTTTAAGCCACAAATTCAAAATGGAGTGTCTGCAGTAAGACGCAGAGATATACATTTATTTAATAAGGTTTGAATTTTGTCAAATGGTCTTATTGTGATTCTAAAATAAAAGTTTCCCATTTATTCATCATCAAGACAGAAAGGTTTCTTCTTATACTTTTAAGGTGGAACAAATTCAAATTTCAACAGCAACTTAACTGTAAATATTCCTTAAAGAAACAAAGCAATTGCAACAGAGAATATTTGCAACTTTTAGTTTAGATTTTATAAAGTCTTTCACTTGTTTTTTGTGCTGCAAAGTATTCTCTTTTTTCCATTTAGACGGTGTGTGTGAATATTATCAGGTTGCAGTTTTTTAATAAACCCCTTCCTTTGGTATCTTCACACCTCTTTTTGGGAAGATCAAATCATTAGGGACTGTAGTTGTGGGTTTTTGTGTTGGTGTGTGTGAGAAAGAGAGAAACTGTGCTGTGTATGTGTTGGGGGTTACTCTTTGTTTTTCCCTGCTTTTATTTGCCAACACTTGAGGCACTAAAACCCTACCTTTCTTTTTTTCTTCCCTTCTCCCCAAACCTCCTCAGTCTGCCTCCTCTATAAACGAGGTTGTAAAATTCCCTCGCTGTCTTGTCCTTTTTTTATTTCGCGGTTTCTCTCTGTGAGGGAAGCTTCCTTCCTGTCCCTGTTGTTTTTTAATTGCCCTTTGAACAGGTCAACCTTTCATGTGTGTGAATTCGAGCTGCATTTCAGCAGATACTTGAGAGGGAAAGACAGATAAAAGCACGACTAAAATACAACTCTTTGTTTTTGCTGAATTACCAGAAGTCCTTCCTTAAACATTTTCGAGTCTAGTTGTTAAATCGTTAGCTATTCTCAAGAAGACCTTCCATTCCGAGCTTCATAGAAAACCCTTTCATTTGAAAAATATTCTAAATTGACACATAAAACTAAACCACTGAAAATTAGAAAATAAAAATCAACAAAAAGATAATCTGAAACTGGTTTTAAAATCTTTTATCTTTTTATTAAGCTACCCATACAAATGCTGGACCTCCCAAAAAGAGACACAAAGGATGGTCCCCTGACCTATCCGCCAACAGTCTGCAGGAAAGCACTGTGAAGTCTCCACCAGCATCATTGTCTTTATCCACCTTATCAGTGTCTTCTGTCGTCACCAATGGCAACAGATCAGGTACAATATTTAACTAAACAATTAATATTAATTAGAGCAACAGAGTATACTAGATTGATGTATATATTATTTATGTTCTGTGTTGTTTGTCCAATTTAAATAACTGTTCTTCTATTCACTTTCTCTTTTTAAGAGATTCCATCTCTGCAGAGCTCATCACAGCCGTCCGCCGCCATTTTTCCCCCTCTACAGTTGTCTGTCACAGTTCCTGATCAGCTGCTGCACACCTGCAGACTTCAACCTGTCATATTAAAAGGTGAAACAGTTGTTTGTAGGAAAAGGACCTAGGTCCCCCTAAAACGAGAAATGTTATAATTTATTGTATAAAATCATGTATTATAAAATCCTAAGAAAAGCAGATTTTAGGCTTAATCAAACTCTTTTGATTAAAATTGATAAACTTAGACATGATAAAAAGTTCCTCTGTCATTTTTCCTTCAAAAGCTTGTTGAATTGGACCTGTGTGTTTGTATTTGTCATCCCAGCGGCGCTGCAGCACACAGTGTGCCGACAAAAGAAACGACCTGTGTGCATTCTCTTACAGTGTTCTTTTTGAGTGACTGTCCTCGGGTCAGTCAAGAAAAAAATAAAGCACATTAGCAGCTGCGTCCACAGTGAAGAGTTGGGAGCTGAAGGGTCAAACCTTCCTGAAATTTAGGAGAAAGTGGGCTTTTCCGCATATCAATCAAGCGACATACTTCAATGGGATTGGCTGATGGCAATTTTTTAAAATAAATGGTGTGTATATATATATATATATACACACACATTTGTTTTGGTTTTGTTATGTTTGTTTATTTTAGATGGACCACAACCTACCCACACATCAATTGTGATTGAAGTACCCCTACCCTAAAACCAAATGACTAAAACTTTGAAGATATATTTATACCTATAAGAGAGTCAAATAACTCTGAGAGATGGTCTAACTAATGCTTTTTAGAGTTTTGGTCTTTATTTTCTTCCATGAGCCTCTTTCTCAATCAAAATATCTGGTAGGTGGACATGTGTATTTGCTTTTATTTCTGTTTCCTGTTTTTTCCTCCTTAAAGCATGCTTTTGGGATTCTGCCATTCCCGTGACCCCTGCCATCTTATTTCAGTGCCCTCAGACATTCATTTTCCCACCATCTGATTCTGAACAACTTTTGTTGTTGTTTGCATTTGTAGCATTTATTCAACTAGCCTCCCTCCCATCAAAACACCAGTCAAAGCATTTGTGTTACATTTCATTGATAAGGTAGATTCTTTTATCTAAAGTCATGCTTGTTCTCTGCAGGACATGAGAAAATGCAAAACAGGAGCAGCTTAAGAAAGAAAAGAAAAATCAAGCTAATTATATTTTTTCATGCAAATGTTTTATGTTTTATTTCCATTAAATTTCTGCTTTTTTTTTTTTTTTTGCATAGGACATGGTCCTCTTCCTCAGCTGACCGGCAACGTGAGAGACATCTTGGTCAGTTCTCTGCTCCACAGTTGCTACATGAGCTCACAAACACTGCCGAGAATCTACCAGCACTATGGGCCTTCGCCCATTCAGCCACTCTCTACGGAGATGCAGATTCTGCTCACCATTTACTACCTGGTTCAGCTCGGTCAGTGTAAACCCTCTTTTCAGCATGAACTAGTCCTTCATTAATGATTTAGGTTGGCCATGATTAAAAAAAGTATTTAACCCTTGTGCTATCTTAGATGACCCCACCCTTACTTTGACGTGTTCTCCCTACTATGAGAAAGGTGGATAAAGGTGGAAAGATTTCATGTAATCCATGGACACCAGTGAGGTTCACAAATCATTGAAGAAAAAAGGTTCAGAGCACTGTCTAGTCTCTAGTGGGTCTAGATGACCCAACTCCCAATGTTAAAGTGCCTAGGACAGCACAAGGTTTAAAGTCACACTCCGGTTATCTTTTCATCTGTTGTAAAAGCGTTCCCAGTGGTCTTTTAATTATGATTATTCTGTTTTTAGCAAAAAATAAATAAAAAAAATGTTTTTTAGAACAATTTTTCTGCAGAGCAGCAGTAGCCCATTAGAAAATTTACCTCTGAGTTGTGGGCATGACTGTTGACACAGAGTAAGACTTTCTACCATTTCCCATCATCCATCTCTTTACTGTGCTGTTAAAAAATAGAAAGGTCCACGGTCTCTGGAACTTGTTTCTTAACTAAAAAACATATTTAGCTGTTTTTTTTCTTTTCTTAATATTGGCTAAATGAAAATAACAATCAGTCAACTTTATGGTCACAATTTTTTTCTTGCCAGGCCCTGAGCAGGTGCCCTTGGTTGAGGACCTGGAGCAGATATTCATGAGGTCATGGAGGGAGTCCCACTTAAGTGAAATCAGGCAGTTCCAGCAGCCTCAGGCACCAGCTGTCCAAGGAAGACACTATACTCTTGAGGTCAGGCATGGGAACAAACACAGAGTGTCACTGATGATTTCCATCACCAATAAGAATATAAACTAACTGAGTGACCAAATTCTGCCATTTGATTTCCTCCAGACTCCTGTTTCTTTGCCTGGCCACCTGCAACAGATCTCTCTGCAGAGCCAACAAACATTAACCCCTAGTCAGCTTCCCTGGCTGGCCCAGCTTGCTGCATCTTCTAGTGGGGAGGGTGTGGTGGTGCTGGGGGAGGACGTCAGGTCTTTGGCTCAAGGACTCGATCAGACATTCAGCAGATTGATTGAAGGAAAGCTTCAAAACACCAACTATGTGGTCATCCTTGTCACTACACCAGGGCATGAAACACAGTCATGCGTGGTGGTCACAGGTTGGGTCTTTTTCATGAATACAGTTGGAACTAAGCAGTGAAGATTTTGCTGAGTGTGTCTATCTCTGCTGCAGGTAAGCACCAGTGCCGTGCCTTATCAGAGAGCATGTTCTCTCCCAGTGAGGGGCTCAAAGAAATCAACCTGCAGTTGTCTTCAGGCGTTGCAGAAGAACTCATCCACTTCTGCAAGTCTCTTGGATCAGGTCTGTGCTCTGCTTAGATTAGAGTTGTTTATTGACTGATTAAAGAGTGTTTTATTTGTGAGAATTCACTTAAATGAAAGTAACAACATAGTTTATATTAATGTTGAGGAATATTGTAAACTCTGGAAACTATTATCAATGTTGGCCACAGACAGGTGAGGCTGCAACAAAATTCTCATTAGTTAAAGAGCACTGAAGTTCTTGCAGACCAATTTCGTAAACTTAAACAAAACAAAGTCATGGAACACTTCAGTGTGAACTTGAAGTAAAGAGATGAAACTGTAGCAGCAGTTCAAACTCCATCAAGATACACAAAACAAATTCTTGCTGCCAATATGTCTTAGTAAAAAGTATAGCTAAAAAGTATGGGATTGTGTTGTTATTGACTTATTTAAAGAACTATATATATTAGATTATTTGAGGCGCTAATATAAAGTCAGTGGTTTATGTGATATTGGAGTATGGAAGTCAAAGTTATTCAAAAGTAATAAAATTAAAAACATTAAAAAAAATCAGAAATGTCATACTTGTATATTATTATATTTATTTCTTGGTTTAGTTTAGAGTTTTTGACTTTATGTTTATAATCAAATGTAGTGGATGGAAAAAGGATTTCAGCAAAAGGAAAAATCTAGTGAACAAAAACATTTTGAGCTGACATGCAAAAGCTGCGATTCACCTATACTAGCTGAATAAAACACCAATATGTTGGATTTGAGTAAAGCAGAAATATACAATGGAAATTGTGAATTTTGAATGTATTATTCAATCTAAAAAAAAAAATTCTGTCGGGATTCTATTTGTGAGTGTTGTCGGGGAGTTTAAAGGTGTTTTACAAAAAGAAATTTCAACTTTGTGAAGAGAAATGGATTACTTATTTACTTTCAGCAGATAAAGTTTTTTTGTAATTCACAATAATTTGCTCTAACGTACATTTATTTTTCTTTTATTGAACAAATATTAAAAAAGGTTCTCTTTTATGTAGGAAATGTCTTGAAGTTCGGTCATGGCATCTGGACCTAAAATCTTCTTTCTTGAAACATTTCACCGGTCATCCAAGGCTTCACGTTTCAAAAAAGAAGATTTTTACCAAACATAACAAGTGTATCTGTCAATCCTTTTGTCCCATCAGAGAGTTTAATCATATGTGGGGATAATTTGTTAATGTTTTTTTTATTTGTCAGATGGTGACATAGATAAACTTTTGGAGAGCAACCCTGCAAATAGCAATGAAGCGTTGCCCCTTTCCAGAAACCAGGAGTGTCCTGAGGAGAACATGTCTAGCCCGAAAAAAGAACCTAATTCAAAGGATTCTCAAACCCAATCTTCAAAAGATGAAGTCAGCCCTAAAGAGAGCAAACACTCTTGTTCAGGTAGCAACTCTGTCCCCTACATGCTTCAGAATATAATGCATAAACATCTTTGTGTTTATTTGCTTTTCTGGTGAGGGTATGTTTGATCTTGAATTCATGTGTTTGTGTGTAGAATACTCTGCAGAATGGCGTGAGGTTCGTCCCATCCAGCTAGCAGTGGCCAGAAAGCTCCTGTCTCACGTTTGCGCCATCGCAGACTCCAGCACACAGAACCTGGACCTTGGTTCGTTTGACAGGATCAGCTTCCTCATCCTAGTACCGCCCTCAGAGGTCACATTTCAGCAAACTGTTTTCCATCTCAGGAACTCTGGTCAGTAATCTTCAATATTTTAAATCTGAAGGGTGCATTCATTAATTACCTTTGCCCAGATATTTGAACCCACAACAGTTAAGCAGTTTTTGTTTTGTTGTGATTGTCATGAATGAAAAGAAATCTCCCTTTGGGTTTTTCAGGTGTCCTCCAGGACCTTGTAAGTTCTGATCAAGAATGTATGTCTAAGCTTGAGCCAGAGCAATATGTAGTGAAGATGGATAGAAAGGCTCAAGCACGGATTGACAACCTCACCCAGGAAGCACATAGAAACCCATACACGCTCTATATCCTGGTTCATGACCACGCTCACTGGGATATTAGCAGGTTTGTATTTTAAAATAAAACTAAGGCCAAAGGTTTTGTCTTTTTAAGTTATTCTTTTAGTCTGGCGTTAAATAAAAGCAGGAAAACAGGAGTGTTCATTTGATCTCTTTCTCTTCACCTCTTCAGCTCATCTTGCAGCAGCCCAGACAGTGGTTTGGGTCTCGTGGATCTGCTGCTAAATTCTCAACAGGTGAAAGATGCGGCCAACATCCTGATTCTCCACGTCACTTCATTCCCGTTTGCTCTGCAGACTCAGTGCACCCGTGTTAGCCCATACAATGAGATCCACTGGCCTCCTGCTTTCAGTAATGTAAGTAAAACTCAACTTAAATATATAAGAGATACAGTAGAATTCTTTGCTATGAAGTTGTCTGGCTATGGGGTTGTGTGTGCAGGACGTGGACCTGTATCATGAAAGGACACGCTATTTTGGGGTGTCGGAGCTTTTAGAAACGACTCGCTCGGGTGGCTGCTTGCCTCTGCTGCGTTATGATTCCTCCTTTGAGAGCATGTCCTCAGCCCTGGAAGAAAGGTGAAGTTACCTCGCAGTTTCCCTGATAGTCTTTCAAGTTAAAAAGACATTTAAGGCAACTTGTGCAATCTTTATTTCCCTATGATTTTTAGGTTTCCTAAGCTGCACAGTGCTGTGATTCGCACCATGGTTTTGATCCAGCACTACTGTATGGCTTTGGTGGCCCTTTCTGGCAGAATCAGCAGCTCTCACAATCTCCACAAACACACCTCTGTGGAAACGATGGAAATCGTGCAAGCCCTGCTCACCGCCGCACAGCAGTGCCCCTCCCATCACGGTCACATGGTCCTGCTGCGGATCCCCTCCTTAGCGCTGGCAGAGTGGGCCCACCGGCGGCTCTGCAGGGTGAGAAAGCAGCTCGATCTGGAGAATTGTTTCGAAATTATTCTGGGGAATCCCAGTCAGACTCTGACCATCAGACAACATTTTACCAACCAGATTAAGGTGAGAAACAACGAGATTTATGAAAACGTCTCTTATCTTAATATTGCGCTACCTGAAGCACCTCCTACAGTTAGAAATGTGTATTTTTGCATGCTTTTGCTCCTCAGACATGGTTAAAGGACCAGGACTGTGACTGGGTTCCTCATACCTACTTAGAGTTGGAGGCTCTTCCCTGCATCTTGATTCTTTCAGGAGCCGAGCCTCTGGGTGAATCCCTGCCCAGGTGCCCACTCAGAACTCAGCAGATTTTCACAATAAAAAAGCAATTCTTTGGCGTTTTTACAGGAAATCAGTTTAAACTGAGAATATTTGCAACTGTTTGACACAGGTCTCTGAAGTACTGTGACCTCCGAGTGATCAGCTGCTCCTACCTTCACCGCACCACTCTTGAGCAGGAACTGGGACTGGCAGCCTATCTGGTGAAGGCAGAGTCTCGACCTCCACACAAACCTGGACCAGGAAGTGATGTGATTGAAAGTGATCCGGAACCGGAAAAACTCAGCAGCACTGACAACGAGGAGGAGGAGGCGCAGGAGAATGGTCAGATAACAGTAGCAATACAATTACGTACATTTTAGCTAAATTTTGTTTCTAAACAATTGCACAAACTAAAATGACATTTTAAAAAAAATGGTTTCCTGTCTGTTCAGGAGAAACTCTGCTGCAGTCCACCCAGCCAGTCCTTTCCTGCCAAAAGAGTGCAGCTGAGTGTGTCCCTGCACAAAGCACCACCTCTCCAAATGTCCAGAAGGGGGCGTTTGACACTCTTCCGTTTCTCTCAAAAGCACAGGCTCAGCCCCAGCCCTCATCTCAGTCCTTCCCGTATGCTCCGACAGCACCTCAAAACCAAGCTCAGGTTCAAGATTACACCTCTCAGATGCACTCACAGTCCCAAAGTCAAATTCAAGTGTTATCCCAAGCCATAGTCCAGGCTAACATCTGTCCCCCCTCCCAGCAGGCACCTGTTTCCCATCAAATGCCTCCTAAATCCACATCGTCAGACTCTTCATCCCCGCGGGCCTCCTCTCCCCATCAGAACTGCTCATGGGCCCGAGGAGTGGGTCGCCCGCCCTCTGTGCTCCTGCCTCGTGCCCTCTATGACATTATCACAGTCAGTGACAGCAGTGGGCTTCCACGCTGCACCTCATTCTTGCCTCACATCTATGTTGCATGGGCAAGCAGCTTTAGGTAAACCATGCGTCTATAATTTCATTACACAAATATAGAAGAGTGGTTTATACATATTGTTGATATAATCTTTACCAGCCTTTACGCTGTTGGTATACTGACTGGAAAAGCGATTTTCTTTGGTGTGCAGACCTTTGCTGAGTAAAATGATGACCTGTACAGAGCAGTCACTCTATTATCGTCAGTGGACAGTCCCTCAATCCAACCATATGGACAGCAGCAACCGAACTGAAGGAAGGAGCGACAACTTTCACCCTCGCAGACTTCTGCTCAGTGGACCCCCTCAGGTACCCCTAACTTAACTTTTTTTACTTTTTTGCCATTATTATTTTATTTTTACCCCAATCACATTTTTATATTCGAAAAATTACCCATAGTTTTGTGTGCTTTTGTTATTTGTCATTCTCTGTATGACATGTATGTATGCATTAAATACATTTTTCTTTGTGTCATCTTGAGTGATATGTACTCTTTTTTTTTTTTTTTTTAAAGGTATGGATTTGTATGTCATCCCTTATTGTAGATCTTGTCACTACCAACGATGTCCCTTTCTTGAACTTAATGCCAATGCATGTCTTCTTGTTTTTGTCCATGGTCAGGTGGGTAAGACAGGAGCATACTTGCACTTCCTGGGGATTCTGTCTCGAATGCTGATCCGGCTTATGGAGGTGGATATTTATGATGAAGAAGACATCAATAACAGTCAGTATCTTTGCTATACAAAACAAACTTTCATGTTATTTATTCTGCTTATAAAGGGTTTTCTTGTTTCTGTAAACTCATATGAAACACACTTGTCTTTGTAAATCAAGGTGTCCAGGCTGAGTGTGTGCAGTTTCACCCACCTAATGCTCCTTGGCCCAAAATGGACATAATGAAGAGAATGCCGTTTGACTACATCATCCATGATGCTAAATATGACGACATCAGTTCCATATATTGCCCTGGATATAAACCGGTTGCTGAAAGTAAGCTCTGAGGCAGGGATACTAATGCATTACCACAAATATTTTGTTTGCTGCCTTTTCATAACTTTATATGGGTTGATCTTCCCTTGGCCATGTATTGATGCAATCTAAAACACTTGTTGTGAAGGAAATCCTTTGCGACAGGAAGATGTTTACCTACGCAGGCGGACATCCAGAATTAAGTTGTCCAAGTATGCAGCCTACAACACTTACCATCACTGTGAACAGTGTCATCAATACTTAGGCTTCAACCCCAGATATCAGGTAAGGATAACAGAGTTTGGTTTGAAGAAGTAAGCTGTTTTTCAATGTAAATAAATGACATTTTTCTGTTAACAACCTTCAGATTTATGAGTCTACACTGCATGCTTTCACATTCACCCATCTGCTGCTGGGAGAAGACATCCAACTGTATTTCATCATTCCAAAATCCAAAGAGCACTACTTCAGTTTCAGCCAACAGGGAGGCCAGCTGGAGAGCATGAGGCTACCTCTGGCTTCTGAACAGGTCTGTTCTTCCACACTGAAACACAGAATCTCTGCCTCAGAGGTTTAAATCTTGTGTAAATCTGTACATAACTAACTGCCATAGAGCCTGGTCTCCTGAATAATGTAGAATTTTCATTAGTTGCCACCATTTATGAATAATTTGTGCTGCTCTTAGTATGCTGTATACCAGTTTATTTAACTGAATCCACCGAGAACAACTAAATAATGGTAAAATATTAGGATGTGAGTTTATTTTAAAGCTTTCAGCTACGACTATTGTACGTTTTTATGATATTAGTGTAATTCTTGATTTGTCCATTAGGTGGCACTGTTTGTAAAGCTACAAACTACCGGTACTTTTTGTAACTAAATCAAACTTTGTAGAAATGTTCTGATGATACATATACCACAGAGCCTTTTCCTTTTATTTTCCTTACATTGTTAAAAAAATAGAAGTGGAATTTGGTTTTACTTTGATTACTTTAAATTAACATGCTTAAGGAATGTTTTCAGAATTTGCTTTTTTTTGTTTGTTTACAGAATCCAGACTGCATTAAGACTCCAATCTTTACCCCGACCACAGGCCGCCATGAACATGGTCTCTTCAACTTGTATCACGCCATGGACGGAGCCTCACATCTGCACATTCTGGTGGTGAAGGAGTATGAAATGGCCGTCTACAAGAAGTACTGGCCCAACCACATTATGCTGGTCCTGCCCACCATCTTCAACGGAGCTGGAATCGGTATTTGTGGGAACACCTATGATGCATTCCCTCTACTGGTTTTAATTCACAATTTTCTTTTTTTGTTGTCTTTTTTGTTGAGTTAAATTTTGAATTCTCGTAGCTGGTTAACACTATGCTTATAAAGATTGCTTATAAATTTGATTTATATTAATGTGTGTTTATATTAATGTAAGATTTTTGTACCTTTCCCCCACAGTGTGGACACATCCATAAATTAAACATAACTTTCCAGATGTGAAAGATCAGCTTAATAACCAGCTTTTGTTGTCCCTGCAGGTGCTGCTCATTTCCTGATTAAAGAGCTCTCGTATCACAACCTGGAACTGGAGCGCACTCGGCGTTTGGAGGGAGGAAGTCCAGCAGATGTGTGGCCCTTCATCATCCTTGCAGATGACTCCTGCGTGATGTGGAATGCAGTGGACCTCGATGCACGGAGGTATTTGATGTAGTTAGGTGCTTGAATGACAATATTTTTATCAAGTCTATTGTTCTATCACTGTAAACTTTAGAGTTGAAGATGTTACAGATGTCACAGTTGAAGATGTTAGCTTTATTTGTATAGTACTTTATACTTTTTAACCTTGCTGTTTTTAGTGGACCAGTGGAGCATGCAGTTTCATTGAAGCAGGTCCTTCAACACATGGAGGCCTGTCCGGAACTGGCCCAATACAGCCTGTGTGGCATCAGGAAGTGGAGTAGCCGTGGGCTTAAAGGTCAGAACCCAGAACATTAAAGACAGAAGAACACTTACAAATGAAAGTACTTTCTTAACCTTCGAACAAAACTTAATTTAAGACATTTCTACCTAAAACACAAACAGACCAGTTAAACGACTGGCAGCTATTAGCTTTTTATAGACACATTTTTATCCTCCCAAACATGGATTTCCGAATGATTCTGAAGTATTGTTTAACCCTCTAACACCGGAGATGTCGCAGGGGACACCTAAATGTAGACACTCTTTGACATACCATAAATCTTCAACTGGTTACATGATCAATGTGAGACCGCTCATTCTGACGCGGAGAAAAGCAGCTTTTCGTATCGGTTTTGCACAGCGACACATTACTAACGTGAAGTGTTGCATAATGGCGCAAATACGTTTTTTTCCCCCAACAGAATCAGCTGATTGATTGGTTATTTGCATAAATTACTTCATTACTGTGAACAATAATCAAAAGAATGTAAACACCGAAGCCTAAGCTCCGGTGTTAAAGGGGTTATTATTTTTAAAACCTTCTTGTACTAATCTAAGGTTGCAATCTCTTTTTTTTTTTACTTTTGAACTAGGGAGTAAAAGATGGGAGCCCTTCTTTAGGGGTCACCTTTATGATTTCCTTCTCCTCAATGTTGACCGGAGTCAGAACGTCCAGTATGACCAGAACCGCTTCACTTGCCATGACGTAGACTTCACCCTGAGGCTGCACAGTGCTGGCCTCATTGTCTGCAGATTCAACAACTTCAGCGTCATGAAGAAGCAGATCACTATAGGAGGATACAAAACCTTTATCATAAAGACCAAGGTACAAATGGAGAAAACATTTAACAGCAGCTGTCACATAAAAAATAACATTTGAATAAAAAAGGAATTGAATGAGTTACTTATAAAAAGAGACAAAAGGAAACAAGTGATTTTGAATATGTTAAGATAATAATAAAGGTAAATAATGATTTTCTTTTTCCTGTAAGCAATACATCTTGTTGCACCTCCTTATGTAGTACCAAAACATTCAGTAGTTTTTTCAGGATTGGCAATTTTGTTAATAAAACTAATGCAGTGTCTCCGGCACGAAACATTAACAGGACGTACCGGTAGACTAAAAACCACAGTTTACTTACAAAAAGAACACCTTTGGCATGGACTGACAAGAGTTAAAGTCACATATAATGTTTAAGTGGTGCAAATGTCATGAACCTTGCTCCAGACTTTTCCTTTCACAGCTTTATTCTGATATATGAAAGACTTGGTTTCATATAATTCTGGCTGGGTACAAAACAAAATGATTAATTTCTTCTCCATGATCAATCTTCAAACGGTTTGCACTTCCATGAATTAAAAAGGAAACTACAAAAGCTGAGTCCCTGATTGGTCAAAGTTCAACGGGTTTAACTTTCAGTGCGTATTCAGTTGCTGCGCATTTTATGCCAAATGAACTTAAAAACTTGAGTAGCGACGCATGAGTGTGAGAGTTTTGAACACGAAAGCCCAAAGTGCATATATGCGCGCGTTTACAAAGACTTCCCAGCTCGGTGAGAGCGCAGTGTTAGAAGAAACTTGGGTGAGCCCCTTAAACAGATACAGTCAATATATTTAGATTTTTCCTGTCCATTTATTAATATAGGGTTGTACAAAGGAGTCATAGAGGGAAAAGTCAATCTGGTACATAAACACTCCAGCCACATCTTCATAGTTTTTCTTTGATAAGCAGAGGCCAACAGAACAAAAAAAAAGTGATAGTCACACGATTTTATTCTTGTTATGATATTTTCTATGGAAATACTTTATTTTCAACAGTTGAATCACAAAACAAGCAGCTTGATTTCTCTGTTTTCTTCTTCGCTGGTTTTCAAACTGTTTTGACGTCAGTTTTTAGAAGAAAATTATCTGATCAGGTTTTTCTCTCACCTGAATTTCCTCCAGATGACAGATGTTCCCACCTCAGTGGGACCTTCACAGTATATCTGTGCCCCAGACAGCAAGCATCTTTTCTTGGCCACACCGGCGCAGCTCCTTTTGGAAAAGTACCTCCAGCACACAAGCCAGAAGTTGTTTCCGCTCAGCATCAAGAACTACGCAAACCCAGTTCTGTCTGTAGACTGCTACCTCAACCTGGGTCCTGAGGTACGGACTCTCACACCTAACCTGCCAGGTCAAACCCCCTCTACCTGTGCTAGCGTAACAGACTGCTTCCCTCCTGCAGGTAACGGTGTGTTTTATGAGTTCCAGACCTCACTCTGTCAACATCAGCACCACAGGGTTGCTGTTTAGTGGACTGCTTCTCTGTTTTGCCGATGCGTTTGTGACATCTGGCTTCCTCAAGAAGTTCACCTTCCTCAAAGGTAAAGCAGAAAACCGTAAACACATCAGGAAAGAATATGTGTGAAATTGTGCTCTTAAATAAAGTTAAATCAAGATGATCACAGACTTGATATGGAGCCAATTTAGCTCGTGCTGGTTTGTGGCGCCTTCCGTCCGTGAAACCAGGGTTCAAATCCGGGCTGCTCCCTATTCCCTTCTCTGCTTCTGTGCCGGTCCCAAGCCCGGTTAAATTGAGAGGGTTGCGTCAGGAACGGCATCCGGTGTAAAACATTGCCAAGTTAACCATGCGACTCGTCCTCAAAAAGAGAGGTTGTTTCGCTGAGGCGACCCCTGATGGGAAAAGCCGAATGAGAAAGAAGACAGACTTGATATGATTTATTTTTATTATGATTAATAATATTCCTACATGATTGAATCACAGTCCTGCAGAGTAACAGCTACATTATTAGACTATTGGATTCTTACTAATTAGTAAAGAATTCCAAAGTTATAACCTTAGTAAAAACTATTGAATTATTAGATAAAATGTCTAACTTTGACTAAGAAGTCAAGATTATATTTGCACACAAAACCGTTATCAGCCTTTTTAAAGGTTTAAATAAAACAATAATAAATAAAAGCCATTTAGAAAGATGTTCAAATAAACTCACACTAACATGTTAAAGCCCAGATCCATGTTTTGAACGTCTTCAACTTGTTTTCCTTATTTTTACGTCATGAAAAAAGTGTCTGCCCCCCACCCTCAAATCTCCTACAGGTGCCACCCTGTGTGTCATCAGTGCAGACCGGAGCTCGCTGAGGCAGACGGTGGGCAGGCTAGAGCTGGAGGAGGAGTGGAGGTTCAGGCTCAGCGATGAATTCCAAACCGCCAACGCCAAAGAGGACCGACCGCTCTTCTTTCTGACTGGCAAACACATCTGACCGCAACAGGCATTCAAACTCAGAGTAGCTCAGAGTTTCATATCACCAAAGAGAAGGAATGCACTAAAATACTTTACCATATCACATGTGGACAAAGCACAGATGTTTATTTCTGTATGCATTGATGTTGAAGACAATAATCTTGTGTAAATGAAAGACTAATTAATTTTAGTCTTTCATTTACTGCTTCATGATGGCAGCAGATAAAGCAGAGACTCTGTTGATCTTCCTTTCTTGCAACCTTCATTAGTTCTTTTCTGAAGTACATCAAGGCCAATCATAATTTGCTCTGATTCAACATCAGATTACAAACTAGAGAAAGAGTGGATACATTTCGGAGACTAGCTTGGATCATTATTTTACCTTTTTAGAGTTTCTTACTGCACGCCAGTGCTCATGTCTTTGCAGTTTGTGTAAAATTTCTGGCAACTTTTTATAGAAGTTCTTTTCATTGTCCAGTAAGTTTTTACCAAAATGTCAAATGTATATTTTTTTTCTTATTTGTTTAATGTAAAGAAAAGTACTTATTCACAATCTGGCTGGGAAAAAGTTGTTATGATCTTTGTAACTGTGCTAGAAACATGAACCGTCTGTATTCTGACAGCCTTTTCCTTTGTACAGTTTTTGATACTGCAGATTTTATAAATGTACAGTTGTTTCAATTGTTGCCTGAGTGTGTTTGTGAATGCCCCTTTAAGTGACAGTGTAATAGCCTTGAATGTTTACCATGCCCTACATTTTGTTTATAGATTTACAAGCACAAGCAGATGGATTTAAAGAACACTGTAATATATCTTGTTGTTGCCGTTTAACGTTAGAACAGCACCTAAGGCAGCAGCAGAGCGCAGTAGCTTAGGATCTTCTCAGATTTCCTCCAAGAAGTTCATTTCTAGTAGACCCTGGTTGATAAATTTAGTCTAAAACACTTGCACGTGAGCCGCTCACTTAGTTGAAGAACTCGTCATGGATGTTCTAGAAGAGCCTCTGCACCTCCATGAAGACATAACAAAATACTGTACAGCTAATAAAACTTTTTCATAAAGCTGTCCAGGAAAGAAACAAGTGTTCCTACTAAAACTGAACTTAAAGCCACGGAAATCTTTTTTTTTTCTCTTATTTTTTTTACGGGGACTAATTTTTGTTTCGCTCTTAAGGACTCCTACAGATGTTCTGATCATTGAGACTATTAAACAGCAGCTTCTGCTTGAGATTTTCCAAAATTGAAGCCATGACCCCCATGGAAGAGGAGGAGGACCTCAGCATCCACAGTGAGGATAGCAGCCCCCCTGACAGCTGGTCCTTGGTAACAATACTCAATTATTATACAGACTATATTGCACTTCTGCACATGTGAAAGGGGGGATAAAAGATGGGAGGTAGTATAAGGAAACAGCTGAGATGTACCAAACTAACAGCTGTGTAAAATAAAAAGGTAACTGGTGTCTTCGTGCTTAACGTGTTGAGTCATTCATTCGTTCATCTTCTAAACCCGTTTCATCCCTTTCGGAGTTACAAGGCTGCCAGAAGCTCATGTTGAGTCTTTAGCCCAGTCTGACATGTTTGCATGAAAAACAAAGTATGTTCTCGTTCAGTCACGCTAAATAGTTCAGATCTGCAAACTCAGATAACTAGCACTTTTTGAGGTGTTAATGCTTTTATTATCATTTTCACAACAGGGTCTGCTCCTACTTCTCCTATTTTTGTTGAACCAAAGCTGTAAAAGGTTGTTTTTTTTTATCTTTAAGGACATTTTCTTTTACAGCTGTTATTTTTTAGCTCATATCTGGTTTTATTTTCTAAACTCTAGACCTCCTAAGGCTCCCCGAATGTGTGTGATGTCTGAAAACAGGTGAAAGGGGAGGTGCTTCACATAACTGTTTACAGTTCCCATGTGTGCCCTTTACAAGTTGGTGTGTGTGAACCTGCAACAGATCCATGTGCCTCATATCTCTAGCTCATATCTCCACACATGCTCTGAAGTCCACACAGAAAAGCTTGTAGCTCAAGCAGCTCAGATGTTACCTAACAACTAAATTCTTGTGTTCTGGACCTATTCAGCACCTGTGTATTTTTCTATACTATACCTGTGATGAAAGCTGATAGATTCTATCAGTATTAAAAATTAGATAAATAAATGCAGAAATGTTTTTAAGATGTTTCATGAACCTCATTTTTTGGACTTTTTGCACTGCTTGAGATGCACAGAAACAACTAAAGTACAAAGCAGCCCTGCATCGTTCTGCAAGTACAGTATGTTTTAAATGATGAACTGTACGCTGTATTTTATCCAGTACCAGCTTTAACTTAGCTTGTCTGTTCCTGGACAAACTAATGAGATTGTTTCAAAGCCCTGTAATGTGTCTGGCAGGATTGAGTGGTTGAGCTGCAGTGTGTGGCTCAGGTAGCTCTGTGATTGGCTCACTCAACTCCATCCCCCTAACAGACCCCGCCACCCCTCCCACAACTATGGTGATGAAATGAATGCATTGTTGACCTCAGAAGGAGTCCCTGAGAGAGAGAGAGAGAGAGAGAGAGAGAGAGAGAGAGAGAGAGAGAGAGAGAGAGAGAGAGAGAGAGAGAGAGAGAGAGAGAGAGAGAGAGAGATCAGTCTAGCCCTGTCTCGGCAAACTCCTATCGTTCCCCTTGATCCCGATTCTGTCACGTGGTCGCCCCACAGACCCGTCCTGCTGAAAAAACGTGGGCATATAGAGTGCTAAGCTACAAATAACACAAATATAATTTAACTTAAATAAAGCAGGCAAATAATTATTTTTGTCTCATTTAGGGGATATTTCCTTATTTGCTCACTATGAAAATCTATTTTTTTATGAAAAGTTCATTTTATAGCCATACCAGATGCTTTCCATAAAAGGAAAATTTGACAAACAAATTGATATCTACTGAAATCAAGATGAATTGAAACAAATTGTGAGCTCATGAATCAAACGAATCAATTCATTAGTTTGGCACTGATAAGAACAGTTAAGTTTAATTACTGTTAGCAACCAAACAATCTTATTCTTTTTTTGCAAGTTTGGTCAAAATATTAAAAATTCTGGCAGTATCAATGACACTGTCTATTATCTTATCTTATTACTTTAACTACTCTAACTTGCAATCATGGGTGGTGCACGAAAAGCCTCTTTGAGCGCCTGACCTGAACATAGCACAGGATCATTGCAGTAAATCTTTTCCATGTCATACTTCATTTAACTTTGTCCACGTGACACCCCCATGTCCTCTCAAACACAAGCATTCATCGAAACGAGAGGTGGTCCTTTCTCTGCTTCCCTTTCCCTCCCTATCTGATTGGCTATTTATTCCTCCCTGTGAACTGAGTCAGTTCTTAGAAAGTTCAGCACATGTTCCCATCTTTCTTCTCTGGCTTGGACAGCCTCTGTGTGGGCGCACTTGTGTGTTTGTGTGTGTGCTCTTTAGCTATTTGGCCAAAGAAAACAGGCAATCACGTGGTCTACACTTGCAGACCAAACTATCTGTCAAATGGTGGTGACGTTTTATTCATGGTCATTAGCTGGAGCACATGTTTGTACTTAAGTTTCACACACATAATCTGCTGCCATTTATGTAAGAAGGACCAGCGAGAATCAGCCTACCTCCGTCAAGGGGATTCTTAGAATCATTGAGCAAGACCAAGTCCTGGTTTGGGGTGACTCAGAGGGGAGCGAACTTTTTATGTTTGTTTCTAAAAGATGGAAATGAACTCTGTGTTCAGAGTGGACTCTGGCGACAGTAAACAGCACCTTACATAAGACTGTAGTTATTTGATTAAACTAGACAATAAACTAAAGGAACATTTTCCTTAACACATGATAAAATTGTTGTAAAATAGTAAGCAAACACTGTAATTGAAAGCCATCTCTTAAGGCCAGGCCCTGATCATCTTTGAATATCTTTGGTTTTGGTATTAGAGTGTCTCTGAATCCATCATGTTGCTCTTGTCAACTTATAAAATGAGAGAAGACTGCTTTCGAGAGAGAACACAGCTATTCTTGTAAAATGAACCCTTCACTGCTATTTTTGTCCTCAACACGCATTATGTTTCTTCGGAGCAGGAACATGATATAAGGGTTCCTCATTCTTTTGTAACGTGCAGCATGTATACTATTTGTGCTTTAAGTTCTTGCAAGCAGTTTAATTTGGGATCTGCTCAGATATTTGTGTAATCGAGTGTCCCACTCCGACACTTTATTAATCAAGTAATGAATCCAGCTTAACAAGAAGTGAGCTATTACATTCATTATTCACAAATGAGGCTTTAACAATGTCACAGAATTTCAGGTTTTCACTAAATGTTGTGCAAAACAATCTGTAAAATACATTTTCTACTAAATGTTTTTACAGTGACAGCTTTAAATATCATTGTACATGTGACAATAAATCTATCTACATCATAATGCGTTATCAGTCACCTATTCAAACACAAAATCAGTTAAATTGCATATTTAATAAAAAATCCAAATTATAAAAAGTTTTATCTAAAAGACTGCTCACTAGTGTGCATAGTGATTGAACAGACTATATTACAAAACAAAATACTTGTAGGTTAACCTTGCATGCATCTGGGTTATTCAGCGGTGTGCATGCAGGATTTAGGTGGAAAGTCTGTATATGAACGAGACATTGTAACTTTAAGAAATAATTTATTACTATCAATTATTTTTTAAACCAAATAACTTTTTTTTTAAGTTTGACAAGTATAATACCGGGTTTTAGGGTTCTTTATGTTGTAAAATCGTCTTTTTTTCTCATTCAAATAAATTATGGTATGAGAGGACCATGCTTATAAGGATTTCAGTCTCTGTTGCCTGGTATTTGGAACATGCATGAACAGGGACCAGTTATGATGAAATCCAGCATGTTTTGTGGGGATCTCTCAGGAAAAAAAAGTAATAAAAATAAATGACGTCACCCCGGAGTCAGCCAATCACAGCCTCCCTGCGCGGCGCGGCGTGACAGTGGGTGGAATATTTCAGCTGCCGTTGGAGGAGCAGCTTGCAGATCAAATGTCTAAATGATGCGGGATATGAAAGGTTGGGGGGGTTCGTTTGTGGGGGGAGCTAGCGCGCATCAGTAGTACCGAGGACCGGGAGGCTGGGAGAAGAACTGAATGGCGGACGGATCCCGGAGCAAAGAGCGACGTCAGTAAACAGTGTAAGCAAAGGGCGCGCGCGCGCCGCAGCCGTGTGAATAATTGCCTAATGTGTTTACACCAGCGTCGTGTCAGTGGGATTGGAGGTTGTGTGTGCTGGTGGAAAGCCTGCTGCTGATGTGCCGCCGTGCCAGTGGATTGCAGAGCTTCACCCCAGACGTTTACATGTCGCTGCTCGTGTTCCAGCAACGTGATCGTGAAAGCATCCACGATGATGCCCCTAAAGTGAAAATCTACCATTAATATTTGTGCTTAGAAATCGAACAAGAAGAAGAGTTAAAGTGGCTGCTCCAGCAGAATAACGGGATTTATTAGGGTAATCCTTCACTTGATTATTTTTAATCCTACAGCTTCTTTGACTGTGGCTGCTGGTCTGCACACATAAATGATCTTAATGTCATTTGGTTAAAATCTGAAAATCTGCCCCTCAAACAAACAGTGTTGTTTGTTATGTTTACTTCATTCTTTTGTGTCATTGAAGGACACCCAGTCACCCTATGAGATGTCTCGTGATGGCTTATTACATAATGGAAAAAGCCCAGTGAGTGTTGGCTGCTAAACAGAGATGTCCTGGAAGAGTGAGCCAGGATGCCACTGTGTTTGGGTTTTTTCTGTTTCTATGGGGGCCTTTCCTGACAGGAATGCTAAATTTTTTTTGCATTATGTTTTTTTATGGGCTAAACTATCCCTTCTTGGGTTGGTGTTCTATTAGGACATAATCTATTGTTTATCTCTTTAACTGTTTGCTGGCACATTGATCAAAATTGTGCAGAAATAAAATTTATCAACCTCCTTTTCGTGCTGTTATATTTGGACTTGCATCAATTAAATAGGACATTTTGACCCTTTTTGTTGACAATTTGACCTCGGTGTGCAGGAAAAAAGATGCACTTCCGATGCAAATCATCGTTTAAGAAATGCTTTGTAATTGTTGGCTTTGGTTCCCTATGAAGTGGCAAAAAAAGGTATAAATAAGTTGTTAATGTTGAGGTTCGGCTGTGCACACGCTGGATAAAGTCACAGCAGTACTTCTGTAAACATCTGCGGAACTGCTTGTTTGCGAATGAATGGTCGGTTTGCACGTAGGTAATGTTGAAAGTGAAATCAGTGCAAAGGTTTACATATGAGTACACACTGGCGCACATTGTTTCTGTTAGAACAAAACAATTCAGGGAATTAGGAAGCGAGAGTGAGTTAAAGGGTCGTTTTATTATGCAATCAGTCCCCCCACCCCCCACCCCATAGTTATTGAGCAAGAGATACATGCTTTAGAAAAACATCCACTCACTCTAAAGGTGTTTACCCATCCATGCAGTTCACAAAATTCCTTTTTCCCTATATATAAATGTAAATAAAATAAATATAAATGAGAATCAACAATAAAATAGCAAAACATAAAAAGCATCAGCATCAGTTCTGGAGCCCAGTTATAGTATTTCTCTCCTCTTGAGGCTTGAATTTGGTATTGTGAAAGTAAAACATTCTACATCACAGGGCAAAAAATCTCCTAATTCTAACGGTTGTATCTACGTTTCAGCTTTACAATTGTTTTTAAAAGTGACAGGAAAAAACAGAAAAACGTTGAGAGAAGCCGACTTTTTTTTCCAGACAGCATCAGTTACACCCACAAGCATACCTGACACACTGAGCATAAATTCATTCAGAGTAAAGAAAGGGGTTTCTGCGACATGACTCCATGTTTTTGGGTCACAACACATCCTCATGTGACTGAACGACTGTTCACCCCTTGATTTATGATGTGACCTTTTAGGCAATTGATCATGAAGAGAACAAATTCTGGATGCGTTCGTCTTGTCCCCAGTTACAGACCATGAACTATGTGGGACAGCTGGCGGGCCAGGTGTTTGTCCAGGTGAAGGAGCTGTACAGAGGACTCAACCCTGCAACTCTGTCTGGATGCATCGACGTCATAGTGGTCCGACAGCCCGATGGCTCCCTGCAGTGCTCCCCGTTCCATGTCCGCTTTGGAAAAATGGGTGTGCTGAGATCCCGGGAAAAAGTGGTGAGATCGGTCGACTCATTCTCCACACCTACTTTGTCAGTTCACATTCAAACACCATTTCTTTTTAGAACTAAACTGTATGCTGATGACATTCCACTTTTTCAGTTTTGCATGTAGGAATCCATGACAGCTATACATCCAGATATCTGGGATGAACTTTGTGTCTAATGACTGTCTTTGGTGTATATTTTACTCAAAAGCATATTCAGAAAATGCATACGAGGTTAAAAAAATCCATTAAAAAGCTTGTTCTATTGTGTTGCAGGTGGACATAGAGATCAATGGGGAGCCTGTGAGCTTGCACATGAAGTTGGGGGAGAATGGAGAGGCCTTCTTCGTCAAGGAGATGGAGAACAAGCTGGTGGGCTGTGACCGACAGTGAATAAATAAACGCACATGTGAACCGATTATGCAAATATCTGCAGAAATTATACAGCCTCAAGATACAGCTGCAGAAAGTTTGGTGTCAGGGAGGGATACTGTTTTTTTCTCTCCTGGGATGTCCCACTAGTTTTACAACTTTGATCAACGTAAAACTACACCTGGTTGTTATTGTAATAGTCATAGTCATTCCTAAATTGTGGGTTTTTCCTGTTCAGGCAAGCCCAAAGATGACAGAAACAATCATCTTCTTAGTAGTTTGAAATTACTTTAGATCTACCAATTACTGTATAACTCACTTTTTTATAGGCTGTATTTTAAAGTTACCGGTACTATTATATAATGTTCTGTACATTCATATTGTTCTCTGTTTGAACAAGAAACCTATCAGATCTGAAGTTCCTGTCCTCTTGTGGAGTCAGCATGTCCAGTTTCTCGGAATACACACTCAAATTAAGCTGACGATGTCATTGTTACTCTCATACCATGATCGGATTGGTCAGAAATGCTGGCAAACATTCAGTTCCTGTCACAGCCATGTTGATCCAGGTTGTCCTTCCTCTGATGTTGTTTTTTCCATCTTTATTTATCTGGATTTTGACTAGCACAGTTGGTAAATTCTTTGCAGTTATGTGATCTGACAACAACAGGAAATGAACTAAAAATATTTTTGAAAGATTTCCAAATCTCCTTCCTAGAGCTTTCCAAAGTATCAGAATATTTTAAGGTGGGTTGATATTTAGATGGCATCAGATGTGGGAAACTAGTGACCACAGTTCCTCCTAAAGAAAAAGAGTCTGTTTGTGTGTGGTGGGCAAAGATCAGCAGCTGCTGTGTTGGCTGGCTTTGTTCCATAATGAAGAGTTAAGAGAGAAAAGTCCTAATCACGGGAGATTTGCACTACTTCTAAATCTGTAGGATAACATTGGTGCGATTCTGCCTTTCTGACTGCCTGCAGTTTGTGAGCCAACGTCTGTAAATACTCTTATCAATGACTTTAAAGAAGCATGTCTCCTGAACGCAAACCTGCCTGGAGAGTGGAAAACCCCCAGGCATCTATTTATAGCTCTGCTCTCTTCAGGCTCTGCGTCTTAAGCCCCGACTGCTTTAAAATTCTGCACTCAATGGAGAACACAAGAGGTCAGAGAAAATGTCACATAACAATATCATATTTTACTCTGATTGTAATACTAAAAATTTTGCTTAACTTAGACTCAAAAGGAAACTCCACTTCCAGCAGCAGCTTTAGATTTTTCCTCACAAACCGTCACTCGTCTTTGTTAAAATCAAAAATATCCATCAAAGATAATTCCTCTCACTAATTTTAGGACCGTAACTTCAACAAATAAATGGCACAAAGCTCAATTCACTGTGCTGCTCTTACCCAACAGTGTTTACCTGTGCTCCTCAAGACCTACGTTACCTGTTGGGGCTTGTTCATTTGGTCATAGTCTAGAACTTGCATGTGAGACATGATGAACCATGTTTACCAAGTTCAGTTTGCAGCAGCAGCAGATATCTGTGCATATCCGAGATCTGAAGTCCAATAATCCCATTGATTGCTCAGTCTCTCAATGATAAAACTAATGTAAATATAGGCGAATTACCCTAAATGTTTGCTTTTTGCACCATGTGACTTAGATTCTTTTGTGAAATGCTCTTTCATATCAAACACCATTAAGATCACATCTGAATTGTTTTGCAGGGAAAAAAAACAATGGTCATCAAAGACTAAAGTATAAAAAAAAGAGATGGGATGGGTGACTTTGTAGAAAATGTTTGTGAGAATGTAGTCTTCTCATTTGACTGTGACCTAATGCTGTGACAAAATGAATGCTGAGACAGTAGACCCTGCTGCATGCTGCATGTGCCCCCTGTGGCCTGCTCAGTTTATCATATATTATATATTTACCAGAAATTCAGAAAAAAACAACAGGGAAATGTTGAGTCTCTTTCAGGGAGATGGAGGACAGTAGCTATCGCAATGTGATATTCAGAAACACAGAAAATGCATATTCACCCTTTTAAATGATGCTAAATGTACGGGCATTTTTTTTAGCTTTAAATATGACAACCCTGATGGGTTATATCGTAAAGAATTAAATTAGAACAGAAATAATAGTAATTTACTTATTAAGTTCTCTTAAAGCTTATAGGGTAATTTTAAACTGTACTGTTGTGCATTATTTTGTTCATATTGTTCACATTTATTGTATTGTTTTTTTTGTAAAGTTCTTTTAAGAAAAGCATAATTCCTTACAATTTCGACACTTTTGGAAATATATCACAAATAATTGGGGAAAATCAAGACAAACTAATATTTAAATTCTGCTTCGATTTAGTGGAAACTCATAGTTTTTCGCTCTCTAAAGTTTGACTAAGACACATGTCCATGTCCCCGCTGGGAAATTAAACCATCTGCTGCTTGGCTGTAGGATGAATGCAATTTATCAGCAGATTCTTACAACAGGAAGTCACATTGATTTTTCTTTTCTCATAAAAAATGTTCCATCTTGAAGGCAAAAATTAAAACATTACTATAGAGAAAGCAAAAACTGTTGTGGATTCATTTTTATTTACACATGAACTCATCTAAAGTCATGTAATTATGTCTCCGTGCCCACAGGAAGTGGTTCCATCCTACCTTGCAACATCCCCCATCTTGTCAACAGGGGAGGATTTAATGGAGAAGGAGCTGCGAAGCCCACATCATCTTGGTAGGATCAGCTGAGAGAAGAGAATGTTGGGGAATTGTGTTATTGTGACAATATTGAAGATGGGTTTTCTATGCTTTCTGCAGACGGCTCACATCCTGTCCAAAGCCTGGGAGCACAGTATGCTGATGGAGGTACAGAAAAGAAGAGGAGAAAAAGGAGAAGAAAGGCTAGGCCAGAGGCAGGAGGAGTTGGAGGAGCTGGAGGAGCAGGCAGGAGAGAGGAGAGTGGCGATGACTTCTCAGAGGATGAGGACATGTTCACTATTGACCTGAGCTCTGATGACGAGAAGGAGGGAGACAACTGCAGGTGTGCTTGTGTGCAACAATAATAGTTCAAAAATGTTCCTAAGTGTGTTAGGTGGAGTAATTTTAGGTGCCTTTAGTCATGTATGATGGTAAAAGGATTGTCTGGCAAAAGTCAGAGGATTAGAAATAAATAAAGGAGTTTTAAAAACAGGGGATTAAGCATCGATGGTAGCTGCAAAACAAATGGTTCCTAACTATTGCCTCCCAGATTTAACCATTTGGTGCAGAAACAATGCTGCATAAGGCTGCTCAGTAAATATACATAATCATTTAATGAATCATGCATGACTGTGCATTTTGGGACTTTTTTTATTTTCATCAGTTGGATAAATGTTTTTTTTAATATGTGTTGTAAGTATTTCAGAAATTTCAATAAACTAAATAACAAACCTTAAAACCATTAAAGACATGGGCGTGTGAGACTGCATGTTCAAGCACGTTGTGAATGAAGCTGTTTGAAAAGCATCTGAGCTGCTGGATCTGCTCCAGTGGTTGGTTCTGTTCCCACAGAGCTCTCCCTGAAATAATAGTCGGGGAAGGCAATGGTTCTGCTAGAGGTTTGAACCTTTTTTAAAGCAAACTTCCCACATGCTGAGCTGGGAACATTTTTGAAATGCCGTAACATAGAAAAGAAAAATGTCAAGATGCATGAAGGTTCCAATATTTAACAGGGATATTTTTTTTCGAAGCATTTGAGACCTCTTTTTTGATTTTTAAAGCGATTTTAAAAATCAACATGTTGACTATTTAAATTTAGTAGGGGTGAATAAAGAATGATTGCTGTAAAAATCTGCATCTGTGTGTTTTTGTATTCAGATCCAGTGATCAAAGCCCATCAGCCAACGTGCACCCAATCAGCTGGCCTCATTTGCAAAGGTTTTTATCCACCTCTCATATTTACCTTTTTTTATATATCTTCATAAGTGGGATTTTTGTTATTTCTTTCTTCTTTTCTCATCTCTTTTTTCTTTTTTCACCCTCTCTAGCTTCAGTAATGTGGCTAAAGAGACTCCGTCCATCCCTGCACTGTGCGGTCTCTCCATCTCTTGTCCTCAGATGATATCTCAGTTTTCTTCTCTTGCTGGGTATCGACTTCATTTCCACTTCTTATGAATAAATGACATGATAATGAAAATGCCCTTCAAAGGGAAAAGTTTGTAGATTTTCATATAATAAATCATGTTCAATTGGGAATAAAAGAAAAGCGCATGGTAAACGTAGAGTGAAAACTGGTCTGAATCAAGTATTTGTTCCTCCATAGCAGTCCAGATGAATCACCATCATTAACACCAAAGAGTGATTCAGAACTGACCAATCGGGCCAACCCTGAGATGCAGTGGGCGTGGGGGGAGCTACCCCAGGCCGCCCAGGTACACACACACAAACACACATATGTAAAACTACCCAGTGATTACACGACTAACTACTTTTGGAGAAAGGTTTATGATCAGATTACACTTTTATCCATACGAGGTATAAAAAATAACCCTAAAAATGCTTCAACCCTTTTACCAAACATTGGGGTGACTGTAGATTTCTTTAGAGCGAAGTAATTCATAATTAATCTGTAAATCATTCTGTCTATTTTTATTTGAAAAACAGACAGATGGCGCAGTGGTTAGCGCTCCTGCCTCACAGCAAGAAGGCCCCCGGTTCAAGTCCTGGCTGGGGGACCTGAAACAGAACAACTATGGGGGACCTTTCTGTGTGGAGTTTGCATGTTCTCCCTGTTTCTTCCTCCCACCATCCAAAAACATGCTTCATAGGTTAATTGGTGACTCCAAATTGTCCATAGGTGTGAATGTGAGTGTGCATGGGTGTGTGATATGTGTGACCCTGCGACAGACTGGCAACCTGTCCAGGGTGTCCCCTGCCTTCGCCCATAAGTGGCCGGGATAGGCTCTGTGACCCCGAAAGGGAGAAATGGAAGAAAATGAATGAATGAATTTCATCACATAGCGTAGATGCTTTTCAAACCTCACAAGCATTTTGCTTGTCACTTGGGATTTTAAAAAAATAGCAAAAAAAAAAAAAAACTGTGCAAAAAATCCTGTACAATTACATTTTCCTTCAATAGATATGTGAATTTTTTCATTAAAAGTTTTGCTTGTACTGATCTCTGTAACCAACATGGTCATTTAGAAGTGTTTAACCTTTTCTGTGTAGTTTAAGTGATATTGTTTTAAGTTTCTATACCGAAAAAGAAGAGTTTTGTAAACAGTTCCTCTTTTTTACAGCCACCATTCCTCACCTCCCATCAGAAGCAGGATTCTTCAGTTGCAGTCTCCATCCCAGTTACTGCCAGCACTCATTTCAGAGCCATCTGTGAAACAGGGCCAGTTTCTGCTTCCATCGCTTCCTACTCCCCTCACCCTGAGGAGACTGCAGCCCTCGAAAAGGACAAAGACAAAGAGAATGGAGGTAAAGTGATGTGGGGGGAGTGGGGATGCATATGGAGCAGAGCTTGGTGATTATGTAGTTCATGTCCACTGTGGGCCGATAGAAAAACAGTGTGAAATCGAGTGTGTTGAGGCTAAGACAAAAATATCAAAATGTTCTTGTAGGGAAAAACGAAGATCCAAGTGCTTTTTGAATCCAGCTTCTCCTGCTGAATAATCTCTGAAAGATAAAAATTCATAATTGATTTTAATGTGACCGAATTTATAACACATCAACTTACATGTTAACAACACAGTTCTATTTCACACATCAGTTTGAAACTTTACTGAGCTCTAGTGGTTGTACTGAGAAGTACAACTTGACCTTTGTTTGACATTTTGCAGCTTTAGTTTTAAGATGAGGGTTTAATGAAGTTTATTTGCAAGTTAGTTTGACTATTATTGATACACATGAAGATATGAGTGCGTTGAGTCTGGTTTGACCTCTGCTTTTTTATGCAGATAGAGAGATAGAGAACATTGGGTCGTCATACACAGAGACGAACAGTTTTGCAGTTTGTTCAGCAACAAAGATTTTCCCTGATCACCTAGATGAAGGCAGGAACAGAGGAAGCCCAATCATTAGGACTGATTCACCATCCAGGAAGAAAGGTGTGGTGTTTTTGCCAGCCTTCATCTGTCAAAGCACTTCATTTTCTCGCTGCTAAAGAAGTTTAATAATGTCTGTTGTAGAAAAGAGAAGCCAGCATCTTGGTGCAGATGGCATTTATCTGGATGACATTGCCGAGCTGGAGCCAGAAGTGGCTGCTTTATATTTCCCTAAAAGGTAAAAATTCATACTTTACAGCCTAAACATGAACACCTGTGTTAAATACATTATAGCTCCCTCTGGTGGCCAAAGTGTGAACCTACTGATGAAGACAAACATTTTCTGCCATGTTTGACATAGCCGCTGATATATATATATATATATATATATATATATATATATATATATATATATATATATATATATATATATATATATATATATATATATATATATATATATATATATATATATATTCTATAAGTAATAATATCTTCTAAGTTTAAAAAAAATAACAATTTAGGTCAACTTTTACAAACCTTTTTGTGTTTTCCTCTTCAGTGATGGAGGCAGCAGCTCCATGAAAGGGGAGTCTGAGTTGATGATGATGGATGTGAGGAGCGCCAACCAGTCTCCACAGTCAGTGAGCAGCAGTGGGATGGACAGTGGGATTGACAGCTTGCTGGATCAAATTAGCGACCTGCCCCACGTTGCAATCTCGTTGTGTGGAGGACTTACTGACAACAAGGAGATAACCAGAGGTAAAAACAAAACATTTGTCCAAAGAAAGAAGCTTCGTTTGTCTCAGTGAAGCACTCAGTTGCTTTAGTTTCTAGTCATTTGCGTTCATCATTTTTTGTTACGTCTTTAAATCTAGCTGTCAAAGTCTTTAAAATTGAACTAGGACAACCATTGAAGGCAAAGTATGGAACATTTAATGACAGTTTTCACTAAGTAGTGTGTCAAACCTCAATCTGTGCATTTTTCTTGATTTGTTTATGTGCTGGGTGTGCTTTGTGTAACAGAGCAATTCATGAAGAGGACAATTTCCTACCAGCAATTCTCAGAAAATCCTTCCATCATTGATGATCCAAACTTGGTAGTCAAGATAGGAAACAAGTGAGTACCACTCTGTCAAAAGATGTAATAACTAATTAGACATGTGCTGTAGCTGAATGAAACAAATAAAAACAGTGTATTTCAAAGTGTTAAATTCTGGTTTAAGCATGTCCTTTTTCACATGAAATGTGCTTGCAAATTAAGTCTATAAAACATTTATATTGTTTTGAAAGCTTTTTTCATTTGATCTTTTTGTTTAAAAATTATTACCAAATTTAGCAACCACTCCTTTTCAATCGTAGAACATTTTTAAGAGTTTTATTGCATTAAGCAATCAAACTATTGTCATTCTTTAGTTATTTTCTTAATTGCATCTAGCGATGAAACTAAAAAGAAGGCTGTTCTCAAACTAAAAGAGAATATTGTTCATCTTTTTTATTTTTTATTCGATTGTGTAAAGCTAAATGCTTTTAGCGATGCAATATTCACTTTCAAAACTGCTAAGTCGTCATAGTTCTGTATTTTTGAACTTAACAAAAATACAATAACTGTCATATCTTTAGCCTAATTTAGAGATTACCAGTGTTTCCAGCTAATTCTGCCCCATCGTTAACTAATTTAGCTGATTTCAGCGTCGAGCAATCAGGTCAAAAGCATTTTGGCATTTCTTGGGGTTTTTAGGCTAATTTGGTCTTAAACCATCTTTTCCGATGATTTCAAACTAGCTTTTTAAGCTAATTTTGCACATATTCATATTAAGCTCGCTTGTTATGGTAATTTTCACAAGACAACTTTGACATTTAGATTCAATGTTAGTGTCAAGATAGCTCTTTTGGCTCATTTTTGCCGATTTTAAGATCTTGAAGCTAAATCTAACAAACATGTTTTTTTGTTTAAGAAAACTTGTCATTGAGTTGATTATCAGTATCTGCAGTATTTTTTGAAGGTTATAGAATTATATAGGAGCAACCGCTTTAAGGAATTACACATTTAAAAAAATCAGGTAATGCAGGTCCTTCAGTCTGATATTTAGAGTCAAATCCGTAATCAGTCTTTTACAGATGACTTTTTTTGAAGAGACAAACCTTTTTTTTTGTTCTTTTATGTTGTAGATACTACAACTGGAGCACCGCTGCTCCTGTCATGCTGGCCATGCAGGTCTACAAGAAGCCCCTGCCACAGGTAAGACCGCCATGGAACAAGATTAGGACATGTTTGGGGGATATAGCAGTGTATTAGTCAGAAAATGTCTTTAGCTATTTTTTATGATTTTTATACTGCTGTGGGATTAATTCTTCAATAAAGCGCTTAGAAACTGATTTAAAACCTTGTATGTAAAGTCTCTGTTGTGGAATGGACAAAGGAATAAAGTATTTAGTTATCATAAAAGGTACAAATATTTGACTAAAAGCAAAAATGTAATACAAATAAAATAAGCAAATAAAATATACTCAAGAGCTCAATCAGATTTGAGAAAAACCTGCATGAAAAATTGTTACCAGTGTGTTTGAGCCTCAGTGAAAACCATTTTGAAGTTTAATTGTCAGGGTGAAAAGCCTGCAGCTGCTGTGTTCTACTCTCTAATCACTGCTTTTTCTGTGTATCGACAGACTGAATGTGTAAAACAGGCTGTTGAGCATGCAGTTTAATGGGTTTAACCAAGTCTGCGTGTTTCATAATCATTTGTTAGGTAGTGATTGACACATTGGACCTCTTTCAACCCTCTGTGTTTTTTCCTCCTGTGCCTCCAAGCATTTTGTAAAGAATGCCCCTGCACCTGATTTTTCACTCTGCTGTTAGCTGGCATCCTTTTACATCTGGATAATTCAGCTGAAAGCTAGCAGCAGTAGCAGCAGATGTTGCTAATGTATATAGCCAAATGTCATTTAATAGTTTAAAATAAATGTGCTATCCTAACACTTGAATAATGTCCTTTTTTATCCCCTTTTTTTTTACCTCTGTTCGTTTATATTTGTTATTTTGATCACCATCCTCCTTACATTTATGTTCACCTAGTGTTGGTGTTTGAGTTATGTCTTTTCTGCTTTCGGCTTCTTCTCGTACTGCTTCCCAAGCCTGTTTGGCTACAGCTCCTCTCCACCTGTATGATGGCCTCTTGCTTTGCTTGATTGTTGTTCAGAGCATGTTCTCTACTGTCTAGTTGGTTCTTCGTCATCTCTGTTGTCCTGTTTGCCAGCTTCTCTTTTCTGTTTTTCTTGCTAGTCTTCTAGTGAATCCATCATCCATTCCCCTCTTCTTTCATATTGTCAAAGATCTCTCATTCATGAGCCTGCCCCCTTACCTCTCGCCTGTGTTTCCATCTTCTTTCAGTTTGATAGATTAGTTGGGAAAAACTGAAATGTGATGCTTCGTTATTTTGTTCTTTTGGTTGCTGGTCTTTGTTCTGTTCTTGAGTCACATTTCCATTCAGTTTTGAGTTGTCTGCTCATCACTGCCCTCAGGAGTCTGTGGAGAACATCATGAAAGAGAGGATGCCAAAGAAGGGTGGACGCTGGTGGTTCTCGTGGAGAAGCAGGAACACTGACTCTAAATCGGTCAGGGAAAAAGCTGTTAAGCAGATCTAACCATCCTTTGCCTTCCCTGCTGGATTTGGTAAACTGAACCAGCTGTGATCTCTGTGCTGTGTAGGAAATGGTAACGGAAGCAGGAGACAGAGAAGACAACTCACTAGCTATGGCTTCAGCAAACAGGTGCCTTTAAATGTATTTTTAACTTCCTAAATAAATTCCCTTAAGCCATTTTTTTCTTCTTGCACCAAACTGGATTCCTTTGATTTTTCAGCTTCAAGGATGAGTCTTCATCAAGTGATGAGGATCACAGAATCCCCTCTCAGGTGTCTGGATCGTGTCAGCCAGAGGTCCTTTCAGGCACTGTCTGCTATAAGAAGACCCTCCGCCTCACTTCAGACCAATTGGTACAATATCTGTTCCTTTTGAAAAATTAACACCCATTTTTAGTTCAATTATTGTGTGTGAGTTTGAGTGTCACAGAGGTGTGATTAATCTTATGTTGGAAAACAGTCCAACTGAACACACATTTCAGGAAACCTGAGTGGCTGCAGTAGCTTTGCTTTTTGTTATTCACTACACATGTAGCAACTTTAGAAAATAAAAATCCTCCCAAAGAACAAAAGATGTAAAGCTACACATTCTTGTTGATTCCAAGTCATCCTTAATGTCTTCTAAGTTTCATATCTTGTTATTAATTATTGTTATTTCAAAATTTGCTGTTACTAGGACAAAAACACCCACTTCAAAATATATGGTTCCCCCAAGTTACCTCTTTAAATACAGTGTCTTTGCCAAATTTATAGACAGACAAACAACAGTCAAAAATTAGGAAAGTTTGGCTAATTATGAAACAAATAACATGATTTATCGGTTGTATTAGCTTGTGAACCATTGAATCCCATTTGAATTATGTTTCTACCTGTTTTTGCAGGCCAGCCTGCAGCTAAAGGAAGGTCCCAACGAGGTCGTGTTCAGTGTGACCACCCAGTATCAAGGCACCTGTCGATGCCATGGCACAATCTATCTGTGGAGCTGGAATGACAAAATAGTCATCTCCGATATTGATGGAACCATTACCAGGTAACTTAGTGCAAGATCTCTCCATCAGTTTGAGTTCACACCATTCTGTAGATTGTTTGTGGTTAAAGCTTAAAGCCATGCATGAATATGCAATTAGTGCTCAGTAACATCTGGATTAGTTGAAGGGTTTTGCTTCTCACCTGTAACGCTGCAGGTCTGACACCCTGGGTCACATCCTCCCCACACTAGGAAAAGATTGGACACACCAGGGTATTGCACGGCTCTACCACAGAGTCAGCTTGTGAGTTCTGTTTTGGATAAATTTGATAAAGATTTCCTCTTTTGTTTTGCCACATTTTGCTTTTTCTTTTGTTTACAAAACAACTGGCAAAAATTTAAATTAAGTTTGCCTCCCTTGAAGAGCTCAGCTAGTTTTATCTTAACAGAAAAGTATGACAAAATTATATCTATGCTACCAGATTAACATTTTGGTTCTTAAAAATATGTAATTGTCAACATAGCATCATTTGAATAAAAAAAAGTATCTGTTAAACAGAAATTCTGAATAGTTTCCATTCTATGAATAAGTTTGTCAACTTTTTTAATGTATTTCTGCTGTAAGATTTAACATATTCAAGCATTATGAATAAAATGTATTATCATTTTTTTTTTATTCATAGGAATGGATATAAATTTATGTATTGCTCAGCAAGGGCTATTGGCATGGCTGATATGACCCGAGGTTACCTGCACTGGGTCAACGAGAGGGGAACCATGCTGCCTATGGGCCCGGTGCTGCTCAGCCCCAGCAGTCTGTTCTCTGCCTTCCACAGGTTAACACGTTTGAATGTTTTAGACCAAAATAATTAGAGGTCTCCTCAGGTTTTAAGGAAAAAAAAACAGATGATTTAGAGCTCTTTTTATGTTGTGCAGGGAAGTGATTGAGAAGAAACCAGAGAAATTTAAGATTGAGTGTCTCACAGACATCAAGCACCTTTTCTACCCAAACAGTGAACCTTTCTACGCGGCGTTTGGAAACAGAGCTACGGTGAGGTTGCTGAAGTGGTACACACTCTGTATGGCCCACTTCAATCAGAAACTTACATGTTCATGATGTTGGCATAATCGTTGTCATCTTTTGATGTTAAATTCATATATAAATATGGATCTTTTACTTTTTTCACATTTGTTGTGTGTGATTTCAGGACGTTTATTCCTACAAGGAGGTAGGCATTCCTCTAAACCGAATTTTTACTGTCAATCCAAAGGGGGAGCTGGTTCAGGAGCATGCCAAAACAAATGTCTCCTCGTAAGCAACTCTTTGTGTCTACTTTTTTTTTTAACACAGCCTGATTTTAATCTTTGCACATTGAAAACTGAAATCTTTTTCTGTCTCTATTAGCTTTGTGCGCCTGTGTGACATGGTTGACCACGTCTTCCCAGTCCTGGACTCAGATGGGGAGGCCAACTTCTCTCACCCTGACACTTCAGATGAGTGCAATTCCTGGAACAAAGAACTATGTGACAGCACCAGTCAGGACAAGGAAGAAGACCTGCAGGGTACAAGCTGAAGAAATGGCATCAGTGCTAGCAGGCAGGCTGGTACAGAGTTGTTCATTTCACAGGCTGGCAAGAGCCAACAGTTATCTTCTATCGGTTTGACAGCAAAGCTCAAAAGGGATTACAAGAACAGGGATGGAAACAACCAGCAAACTTTTTCTTTCCATGGATAGTGAAAGTTGCTCTCAAGCTCAAAGAAAACACATTTTTTGAACTTTGACTACTGATTTAAAGTAAATGAAAGTATTACAAAAATATGACACTAACATATGACAACAATCAAAAGACATCAAACATTTGAATCCAGGCAAAAAAACAGCTACAAATGATAAAAAGCTTAAACAGAACTTGTGTAGTTAAACTAGTGTGAAACTTTTGTTAATACAACACAGTTGGAGTTCTACAAATGTTAGAAATTTTTAAGGGACTGCCTTTCAAACAAACTCACTCAAAAACAAGATTGCACTGCGTACGGTAGTATTAATTTACTTTATAAGTAATTATTTCAACTACGGTAATCATTTCTTTCCACAATACTACACCTGCACAAGAAAGAAAGTAATGCATCTTTAATAATTTATTTATAAAGTATTTTTCTAGTATATCTATATAATTTGTAAATATAACATGCAAAGCATTCTCTGTATAGCATATAAAGTTGTTTTAAGTTTTGCCTGGTAAAGGTATTCAGAATGTAGACAAAAATGAACCAAACCCCAAACCATTCAGTGGATGAAAATATAAAGTGCAGAAAATGTCATCTGGAATCTTCTGTGCCCACATTTTTTCAGGTTCATTTCATACATGTGGTCTTTTGACCGTTCTACTGTGAAACACGTGGTCAAGGCACATTTTAACCTGTTCAGTTACGAGGCCAATGCAAACATAAACAGTCTGTATTTTTTTAAATATGCAACTAAAGGGACTTGTAATATGTTAGAATGTTATTTATGATATTACTCATTGTTCTAACAACTAATGCTCATCAATGCAATTTTTTTCATGGACTTATGAATGACTAAGATCTTATATTTTTTATGTTTAAAGTGTTGATACTTCGCAGATTTGTAAAAATCTTTTGTACTTATGTGTAAGCCGCACTAACCTGCCCTCGAGATGCCAGGAGCACTCCTCATCAGAAGCATCTATCAGGTGTTTAATGCATATTTCTTTGAAGTTTATGTTTTTAAGCACTGGTCCTCAAAACGGCTACTATGATGTATTTATATGTGAGATGGAAGATGGTCTGTGAGATTTGTACGACTTCAATACGATGTAACTACTCTAAATAAACATAAAACAAATGAAACTTTTTTGACTGGTGCTAATTGCAGCCATCTAAAGTGGGACGTTATGCAAGTACATCTCATAGCTAATAAATAAATACATGCAATTGCACCTAAATGTAAGGTTGGCTGCTGTATTTCTGGTTGAAGTGAAGATTGTCAAAAATATATATATTTTTTTTTAATTTACACTTTGCATTCACATAACACACAAGTCATCTTGTAACTTTATGTGGTTGTAAAGATGACCTCATATTTATGGAACAAGAGTGACAAAACACATCTGATAGATTATTGCCTTGAATGTAAAATGTGAATATTCGTGAGAATATGAGCTTTATAATCATATTTTTTGTAATAAATTAATTGAAGCTATAGTTCTCTGTCTGCCATGAAAAGTTAGTGTTTTGTCAGTCAGTGTGCAACCACACATATTATTATTATTATCTTTTTAAAAGAAAAATATTTCCAAAAATTCAAAGAAAATTTCTATTTTTATTCTTTTAAATTTAACTTCTTTTCATTGACTTCCTCTGTCAGAAACCAAGTTAAAAGGAACTTCCCCAGACCTGCAAAGGAAACGTTCTACTTCTGGTTTGCAAAGTAAACTAAATTCTTTACATGTGAAAACATTTTCTTCTGTTAGGGTAAAGAAAAATCCCCTGTTTGGAGTTTAGCTCCCTGCTTAATCTTTCTTTTGCACATTTTTTTTCCTTCTTAGATGAAGCAATTCACTAAGGCCCATTTGCATAAGGTTCAGTAAAAATCGGAAATGCTCACTTTTCCCATTTCCTCACATATTTATTCTCCATTTTAAAGGTTTGTCCTACCTTTGCTTTTTTGTAACAGCACATTCTTTAGCTTTGAACTGTAGTGAAACTTTAACCCTTGTTCTATCTTAGATGACCCCACCCTTCCATTGACGTGTTCTCCCTACCATGACAAAGGTGGATAAAGGTGGAAAGATTTCATGTAATCCATGGACACCAGTGAAGATCACAAATCATTGAAGAAAAAAGGTTTAGCGCACTGTCTAGTGGGTCTAGATGACCCAACTCACTCCCAATGTTAAAATGCCTAGGATAGCACAAGGGTTGACCGACACGGATGACTTTTTTTTTTTGGTTGACTGAATATTAGAAAACACAAAAAGAGAAAAGGAATTAAATAAAAATGTCTACTCTATTAATGTTTATATTTATTGTCATACTGGAAACAAACCACACTTTCAGAGGTGTGGTTTCTTTTACACAAGAGCATTTACACAACAGTTGTTTCCCTTCATCTCACGCTTCACAGCAAACTCACAACATGCAGTACAAACCTCATCCAAAGAGGAGTATTATGGGCAACTGTACTGAAACTTTATGTTAAAAAAAAGAAAGTACAGACTCATAAGTCAAATAATGTGATGAGAATGGAATGCAGACACACTGTGCTAATGAAAAAAATCGAATTACAAAACACAAATCTGACTAAGATTAACAAATGAAATAAGAAAAGAGTGCAGCCTTAGATGCACAAATACTAATTAAGTTCAAATCAGTAAAAGACATGTTGTGACTCTGCTTGGCTGCTTTGTGCCATCTAAAATTGGTTCTAAATAACTAAATTAAAAAATGTTCCATCACAATATTCACAAGAAAAAAAATGGTTCAAGATAAGTATTGCTACTGGGAGTTTTGTAATGTTTTACGTAAAGTAGCTGCCAGTTTTTGCAACCGTGTTTAGATTTGCATTTGCCACCCTCCTTAAAAAAAATCAGATCAGTCTCCTGCCTCATTTCACAACTTTTTCATGACAAATCCTGGATGTTTTTACATTGAAATGATCAAACAAACCACTTTGCAGACATTAGGGGGAAAAAATGAACCCTAAAAATGGTGGTAAACATTCCTGCACTGGCTTTTGGTGTGATTATAACCATCAGAGGAACAGTTTCTGTTGTTCTTGTGAAAGTGTTATCTGTTTTTCTGAAAGTCAGTCCCAAGTGCACAGCGTTGGTGAACACGCATGTGCTCCGTGACACGGTACTGACGGGAGAAAGTCATGGGGCAGAAAGGGCATGAAAAGGGCCGCACACCCAGGTGGCTCCGTACGTGTCGATTTAGAGAGCCTCGCTGGCTGAAGGAGCGATCACAGAGGGAGCACTGAAAAAGGTGGTGAGCGGGAGACAAGGCACTGGCTGGCTTCTCAGCTGGCGTGCTTGCTGACAAGCTGGAAGATACACATGCAGTCAGGGTTGGTGGAACGGAGGTTTGAACACAGCTGGGCACAATCAGACTTGAACAGGTCGACACCAGCCTTGAGCTGATATTCTCGTCCTCATTAAGTTTGGAAACCTCCGTCATGTTATCTCCTTGAGGTGTCTGAGACTCATTGCTGCTTTGATCTTTAGTCAAAGATTCAAAGCTTTCATTCTGAAAGTTGGAGCATTTGTGGATGAGTTTCAGTTTAGCCCCTCCAGTTGATAATGCTTCATTGCTTTGATCTTTGTGGTCACTCACACTGGAAGCAGCATCCTTCATTCCTTTTCCATTCATCTCCAGAACCTTACCAGGTTTTGTATTTGTATCCAATAAAAAATCCTGCTGAGAATTCTCTGCATCAAAGTGCTGCTTCAAGGAATTCTGACCTGAAATGTAAAGAACATCAGCCTCATACCCATCACTCACGTCATCTGACTGATCCGAGTGGTCACATGTAAAATCACATGTAAAACCACAGGTTTTGGGAAGTACATCCATTTCTTCTTGTGGGCGAGAATAAAACAAATACCTCTGATTAGACTGACAAAATTCAGATCCCTTTTCTTCTGGTCTAGTTAAGTGTACAGTCTGAGAGGCAGATCCTTTTTCCTGCTCGGAGGGATTATCCGAGTCCAACCCGGTGGTGGAAACCACTGGACACACATCCAGACTGTGTCTCCTGATTTCCACAGCTTTAAGGTTCCTGTTGGAGTCATAATCATGTCTAGAAATTATGTCATTTCTGGTTTTTTGATTTCCAGTAGCTGTTTCTGAGTTACAACCATATGGATCATAACTGCCTTCCTTTGTATCCCTCTCTGTGAGACACCTGCTGGAGTAACAGTGCTCATTTCGTACTTCCATCTCAAGACAAGACTTACTTTCGACATCTGAATCCTTTCTTGGGTGCCGAGCTGAACTGTTCCAATGTGACTGCTCTTCTGTTGCAGTTGTCAAAGAGACTTCATCATTGTCATGGATGTCTAAATGTTGATGTTTGGAAGGGAAATCGCCAAAATCCTCATCAGTTTTGTGCTTTATTCCTTGTTTCAAAACTGTCTTTACTGAAGCCAAATAGTCCCTGTGAAATTTTGGGTTGAGCTGCAGTAAATCAGAATGATTGTGAAGATCATCACTGCCTGTATTGGTTGAAAAACCTCCCACTGCCTGATCTTTCGCAACAGTGTTGTTGAAATCCTGATCAGCAACAAGAGGGTTGGTTCTTCTGATGTTCTTTTCATTGTGTATGTTCTGCTGCTTCTGTGCTCCATCGTGATCTCGATGTTTACCATTAACGCATCCTTCTGAGCGTGCACTAGTTGAGTGTGAGACAGGCACTTTGCTGCTGGTTACTGGGAAGTAAGGAGATGAAGGTGAATCGGCCAGGTGGAGAACATCCGCTCTGCTGCTGTGGCAGATGACAGGAACTGCACCATAGCAAGGATGTGACACTGAAGAACTGATCCACTTATCAGAGGTTTTCAGCAAGTCTTTATCTGGGGTCCTCTTAAAGACCTCTGATTTAATTCCGCCATTGCAAGAGATATTTTGTGGTAAATCCTTTGATTTTATGTCACTTTTTTGGCTGCAATCATTAAACATCTCCACATAGTTGCGGGTACTTGTTTCTTTGGGTCCTCTAAGAGATACAGTGGGGGCTGATGGTTGATGATCACTGCAAATCCTCAGAACTTCCATTGGAGTGTTTTTACTATCTTTGCATCGATTTATTTTCTCTCTGTGCCAAAAACCTCCATCGCTCGCAACATTCCCTTCAGCCTTTTTCCAAGCTGCTGTTAGAGCCTCCTGCAGTTCATTCATCTGCAGATAGCCGGCAGCAGTGAGCAGCATGGAGTACTGCTCTTGCTTGTGAGAGTCTGGCAAAACTCCAGTGTAAATGTAATCAAGAAGATGAGCCAGTACAGAATCTGATAGACACTGATCTTGCAGTTCCACCAGGACACCAGCAGAGGACACTATAGATGCTAATACTGGACTCGAGGCTGCTAGAAGACACCTGAAAACACAGAGAAACATGTGAGGTAAAATAAACACTAACATGTGAGTCAGTTCCAATGATTGTGTTGCATTTGTGGAATGATTGTATGTTGTTCTAACTTGTAAACCACTTTTACTATCCTTACCTGTGTGCTGGGTAAAGGTGACCTGGGCTTTGTTTCTGTTTGAGCACACAATCACAAAACTGAGCCTGTTCTCTCTGAAGATTCAGATGTTTCAGCACTGATGCTGCATGGAGGCCAACACGTGGTGCACAGGGTGCCACCTGGAGAGTCAAATTACAAAAAACAAGGCAATAAAAAGCATTAGTTTCCATCTCAAATTTGATAATTGCCTTTATTTATGAATGTATTCGCTCTGTAAATTTAATTTTAAAAGTGCATATTCTATAAATGTTTAAGAATCTTAAAGAGGATCATAACTCTGTTTACAAAAAATGCATGAGTCATGCATAAAGTCATTAAATATTAGGTACCCTGTAGAAACATGACATGGTAACGTGATCACTGAAGTTTTCATTTTCATTAAACTGACAAGCAATTAAATGGCACTGTACTGCAATTAATAAGTATTAAAAATTAAATTCATCCAGTTTGATTGATAAAAGGGGTCCAAATCAACAAAAACTTGTCATGATGCTTTTAAAGCATGTTGGTGACAGTTAATGAAAGATGCTAAACAGTCAAAAGTCCATGATTGCAATAGTTTCTCAAAGATTTTATTGGTTTGCAGCTCATAGAATCTCGTTTTTGTTGCATAGAATCTCTGCCTTATAAGAACTAGATTGTCATGCTGAGTGTTTGATGCTACCCACACCCCATATTTTAAATTTATCCAAAAGAAAAGTGTAAAAAGATAAATGGATTTGGTAGTTAAGTGTTATTTAGATATCAACAATTACAAAATAAAATGCATTGTTTTAGGATTAGTTAAAATCAACACCAATCTAATGAAAAGTCTATGAGTGTTTTTTAACATGAAAAAAGCACCTAAATCACACAGTCAAAACAACTGTGTTAAGAATAAATCTTATTTCTTACCTCCATACTTGACAAGAAAAATTCAAATCCCCTGTTGTCCTCCGAGTTCAGTAGGCAAATGGTCCTTTCTGAAGCTCGATGAATGGATATATAGAACTAGTTTTCTATCTATGCACACAGTCTCATTCGGAAAACAATCACACGCTTTTCATATTGGGAGCAACACATGACGTATGGGGTCAGCTGCTGAAAAAGAGGGCTGGCCACTGACGTCAGAATCTCCATTGCCTGTTATGGAGGGGGACTGACCCCAGCTGGCTCTGGGCGTTTGAGAGAACACAGAACTACAACAGGCAGATCTGGTATTCCTGCTAACATCAGTAGAGGATTGTACCGTTAAGTTTTTTGTATTACACAAAAAAGAAAAGCAATTCTGATCGTTTATTGCAGTTCGGAGCACAATATTATCCACTAATGTAATGAAAGTCAGAGAATTTTGTTGAATTCCCTGTAAGACAGAGATCAGTCATGAATGAAACCTGCAATACCTTCAAAAGATCTCATAGTTTTTGTGTCTTGTATGTGCACCAAAACAAAAAAAGTTCTCATGGAGCTGCTAACAAACCTGACCTAAATATACTTCCCAATAAGTGTCCTCTTTTTTTTAATAAAAAATAAGTAAAATCGAATTTATCAAAGCATGCAGCATGATAAGTGTGAACAGTAATAAGCGTGAAAGAACATCAGTTCTATCAGCTTTACTTCTACAGAGAAGGCTCTCCAGTGTCTGGAGCTGACGCTTTGTTGACATCTCCATACTCGGTCTTTTCTCCACCCTTCCAACCATGTGCATGTCACGCCTTTCCGTCTCAGTGGCACTCTAATGTTACAGCAGAGTTTCCCTCCCTCACATAAGAGCAATACGTGTGCCCTGACATCCGTGTAATGGAAATGCCTTCACCCCTGTACACAGTTTTCCTTTGAGGTTCATTTAAATATGTTAATAAATTGTTATAAACTCTTTGTGAATAAAAAAAAGTATAGGAACATGCAGAAAAAAATTATTACTAAAATGTTTTATTGTTTTCAAAATGTAATTCCTCTTTGTACGTTTGCCAGCTAATAATTGAAACCAAGTTCGGTTCTTATTGAAATTGTCTCAGCAATATTTGAAAACAAAACGAATTGAGCTATGAATAGTTCTATAAATTTAGATGACACATTTGCATTGAAATCCCTGTTATACATCCCTAAGAAGTAATTCATGTCTACTTTCAGTCTAAACTATCCATAGAACTATGCAGAAACTAAGTACGCATTTCTTAGAAACCCTAGTTTCACAACTAGATGTGGCATCTACAAAAGGATCAGTTTCCTTTTTTTCAGCAGAATCCTGGCCACCTAATCCTACGGTCAAAAATACAACTTCCACTGTGCGATGGTGAGCCTTCAGTTCTTCTTCAGGATTGTCTGCCATCGCCCGATTTTTTGAAAATTGTTGGTGTGGTCATGATTGTAGACGGTGGGAGTCAGGCAGAAACCGGGTGGCCACATGGTGGTGGCAGCCGGATAACCAGTGTGCAGCAGCTCTGTGTGTAAATGTCTCTGGACGGCTGTCCTCCATAACAAGTACCACTGGTCACCATCCGCCAAGTAGCCCGGGGGTATTTCAACTGTCTATTTAACATACTGTGTTAAACAACACTGTGCTGCAACCACGGCCTCACCCAACAACTTCTTCCTTTTCACCTTTCTTGTGGTTGTTGCTCTACTTCTATGAGTAGCCCAGCAAGCACAATGTTCTGCCTTCTTTTCATTCTTGTCAGCATCAACCTCAATTCGTCAACACACAGGTCTTGGAGTTGCTGAGGTGCCATCAACGCCATGATGGGTTTTATGCAGCATCAATGCCGTCTCCTAATTTATACGCAGGACCCCTAGTGGCCGGGATCGCCAGTTTGATGTCTAGTTATCGGCGGGCCCCTGCCCCATGTCAACAGCCCTCGTAGGGTGCTGTTGTTGATTTCTAAAAATCGGACAGTGGCAGTGGAATGGCTGCACGGGGCACAGGGCCTGAAATTGGGGAATCAACTATCAGCCAATTGTCGCACTGCTGCCTTCCTGCCAACTGTCGGTCACTGGACTGCCACAGCGCAAACTTGAAAAGTGCCTGGGCAGCTACTGACCAATGTCAAAAAATCGTCCAGTCGCCGTAAAACTTATCTCATACAACATCAACAAAAAATAAAACATTGCTTGAGTTCTAGAAAAGAGTTGCACTGTGCCTTCCAAGCATTGACATTGAAGGAAAGAAATGCTGACACAACCAAACCAACTGCATGCAGCAGACTGTTACCCAGCCCTGCATGCAGGTGAGGAATACTTGATACCTGAGGCTTTGAACCCTCTGCATTAGAAACATGCTATATTAGAACCAGGTCATTTCAGGGCATGGGAGGGAGGGGGACGGTTGCACAACCATAGATTTTTTTGCTTCTGTACCAGGCTCTTTGTAAACATAAAACATTATGTGCTTTTAGCCAATAAGCTAAAGATAGTTTATTATATGCTTTAATAGAAAGAACAGACTTGTTCCAAGGGACACAGATTCCAGCAGCTGGCAGCTCAGTGACCCAAAGCTATTTATTCATGTTCAGTTTGGATTCTGGCCACAGCAAGCTGGCACATCCTTATGGATCTAAGAAAAACGTAAGCGTCCAACTTTATTGGTCGAGACTACTGTCAGGTGGGATGACTGTCAGTACGACCCTAAATTTAATTCTATATTTAACTGAAAGCCACTGGAAGGATTTAAGAATTGGAGCTATGCAGTCGCTCCCTCACAGAGTACCACATGGAAGCTCGCACACATAGTAATGTAGAGTGTTTCCATTCAGTCAGTATGTTGGGACATAGCTCACGTACTGTACCATGCAGAGGGAAAAGACTCCTATTGTCACAGATACAGCTGCATCTCGTGGAGACAGCATGTTCCGGGACTGTCACTGTGGATGCTCCAGGAAACGTGAGACTTAAACGCAAACTTACATAAAAAGAGGCAAAAAAGGAATGAAGTAATGCTGATTGTTTGTCCTTTAGAAAAATGTATTTAACATACAAAGTGTGGATGTTTCTTGTTTTTTGAGGGAAATGGAGCAAAGAATTAATGTTTAACCCCAGAGAACCCAGGAAAAGTTATTTAAAATATTCATTCTGATATTTTAGAAATAATTTCAAGGCCTCTCTTTTTGTTTTGTTACTAAAACAGGTCTATCTGTGAAAGCTATAACAGGAAGTGTCATTAAAACCAGGCCTACAAACTGTTTTTTTTTTTTTTATTTAACTTTTATGTTACCAGGAGGTCCCATTGAGAGGAGATCTCTTTTTTAAAGGGGAGACTTGGGCCAAAAAGCATTATCACAATAATAAAATATTCACACATTTACACAGTATGAGATGTCTGTTGGTTGAAACAGAAACAAAATGATGGAACTTAAATCTGTTTTTTTACAGCTTCAAGGCTTTGGCCGCACCAAGTATCATATTAATTATGAAGTGTTCAGAATATTAGTATTTATTACAATGAAAACTGGCTGACATTAAAGTCTGAGAAAATGTTTTCAGAATTGTTTCCAGTCCAGTGAAGAAGATTTTTAAATGCTTAGAAGCGTAAAAGCATCTTCACATGAGAGATTCCGACTTGAGAGTGACGAAGTGTGTAGATTTGACTGGTTTGGACTTCAAATCCTGATGATTTTAGAACTTTGCTGAGTTTGTGCAGGTAAATACTGCACTGATCTATTTAAACTGATTTGCAAAGACTTGTGGGTAGTTTTTGAGAAAAAAGAACACAAATTTTGTTGGGTTTATCTGGTATTTTAATTCACGATGATTCACAAATTACAAAGCTTCTGATTTACCAACAAACACTCAGAACTCCAAAAGGAAAGCTAAAACTTCCTTCATTTTCAGATGTAGGTGTTGGAAACTTGACCTCTGACCCATCTCCTGGGGGAGCGGCAGTCACCGAGCTGATCCAGACAAATAGATCAGCTCAGTAACACACCACAAGGAGAGTGTAAAGAATTGGAAATTTGCTCCAAGTCAGGAAAAACATCACTTTTGGAAGAGATTGGTTCAAACTTTACAAATTACAAGAAAACATTAGTATTTTTTTTTCTCTGTCATCTCTGTTGTTCAGAAATGTTAAAAATTCTTCACCCACAAATTTGCATCATGTTTCCAAACAAATATTACATCTGGAAGATAGAATAAAAATCACAACATGGAATTCAATTGTCCTTAAAAAATGCGTTTTTGAAAATACAGTTTACCCAATAATACTACGGTAGTTTTCTTGTGTTTGGGATTAAACCCTCAGGTACTTCTCAATACATATAGAATTACTATCCACTCACTTGGTAGATTAAAGAACAACTCAGTACGCCATCATTTCAGAACTTCAACCACTGTCGATGATCTCCCAAATCATTCGAGTTAGAACGCTGAGGAGTGTTTTGACTTTCTGCAACAAAGACAAACACATAAAAATGTAAATCATTCAGTGGTTTATTACTTAATTATTGCAGTGCAACAAGTAAAAATACTGTTTTCTTCTTGCGTTGGTGCAAAAACCTTTGCCGTCTTTGGCTGCAGTGGAGCCTCGCTTCTAAAACAAAGCTATTCGATCAGGGTGCCAACAGTAACACAACTAATCCTTTAAATAAAGATTCAGATTGAATCAGAGAACAAATCTCGAGACCAATCGCACATCTCGTTCTTGTGACATTCATCAACCGCCTCCTCATTAACAGCCTCGTCAGAGTTTCCCGTTTGTCCCACAAGACTATGAGGAGATGTTAATAAGAGAGTTCTTTTACAATCATCTCTGTCTTCCTGAGACCTTTTCAAAGTAAAACAACTGCTTCCTTTTTCAATAAACCGTCTTCCTATTGGCATCGCATTTAGCTGTGACTTAGCAGCAGGAGTGGGGACAATAATTCCATCCTCTTCATCACAAACAGCCTTTCTTGAGTCCAGGTTTGGAGTTCTTCTCCGCTGTCCAAGCAGAAAGGAGTAAAGCTCTTTTTTTCTCAGCCTTCTTTCTGGGGTTTGTCTGTTGGATGAAAAGCTCTGTGTGATGTTTTCCTTTGTGCACTCATCTTGTCCTTTCCTGAGAGGGTGCCAAAGTGGCGGCAGCACTTTTACTTTCATGACAGGAGTTGACTGAGAAGGAGGAACAAAGTCAAAATCTTCTGGTACTCGAGTATTGAAACTGTTTCTTGATTTCCCACTACTTTGTTTCTTGTTGAGAGGTGATAAGTTAGTGACATTTATGAGTTTCTTACTCATGGGGGACTGGTCCATCGCACAAACAAGCATGCAGGCATCTGCTGCTGTTCCAACGGTAACAGCAGGTGCATCCGTGTCCACTCTGCTCATAAATGAGCCACTGAACAGGTCAGCTGAGCAGTTGTAGCTGTCCTTTTCAAAAGATAAATGAGCTTCTTGATCATCATCATCATCATCATCACACTCATGGGAATAAATAGCTTTGAATTTATTAGCGTTTGGGCATTTTTCGGACACCTGATCAGAGAAATCGGATCCATTGACTCCTTTTAAAGTAGATACTTTGGTGACATCCAGTAAAAATGAGCATTTGCCTCTGGTTTGAGAAGCAGAAGATTCTCCTGGATAACCTTTTGTCTCCCGAGCAGTTTTTTCTGGTTGTTTTGGAAAGTTGCTTTTAAAATCCAACCCTGTCTCACCAATTATAGCATCTCTGCTTTCTTGACATAAAAACACATCAAGACTCTCAGAAAAAGGACAATCCTCCCAAGCTAATGAGTTCGGAGAACATGGTTCTGTGTGCTGCTGTTCTATGAAAAACTCATTTTGGGACAGGCTGCAATTTCTGATGTCAGGCTGGGGGGGGGTGGACCAAGTGTTCGCATTGAAGCTGTTTTCAAAATCATCTCGAACAGAAAAGCTTGGATGTCGAGCAAAGTAAGAAGTTCTATCAAAGCTCTCCTCATCTTTTTGGTTCTTCACATCGACTCTCTGGGCAAGGTGCGGTCCTGTGCCGTCGTCCGTCTGTCTGGCCGCCACATGTTTGTTATCTGGAGCGCCACAGGGTTCCTCCTGCTCTGCTGACGAGGTCACGAGCCCAAGGGATTGCTCCCATGGTGGGGTGAATGTGAGGGTGCTGTCTTGGTCTTCTAATCTGGAAAAGAACGAGTGAATGCCCATCAAGTGATGACATAAAAGTGGTTTGTTAATAGAGTTACAATAATGTTATTACCTTAGGCGTGACTGGGAGAGAAGACCAGAGAGAGAGAAAGGGGCGTTCTCGCTGCTACTTGGATCAGGTTCAGTAATTAGCAGAGGAGCTGTAGCTGGAAGTCTTTTTCTAAGATTACAACACTGAGGTTCTGAGGCGTTCTGAAGAAGAACCTGATAATAAGTGACCACGGTGCAGCCTGCCGGAGCCCCAGGTGTGGGGGGGAGCATCTGACTGGCAACAAACTGAGCTCTATCTCCCCTGTTGAAGCCATCCGAGGGCGGCCTTTGGCACCAAGGTTCATTTCCTGTTTCGGTGAACTAGAAAAAAAAAAAAAAAGTACTGATATCAGCCTTTGTTAAAAAACTAACATTCATGTTGTAAGATTCAATATTTTATGATTTGATAATTTGATAATATTTAGTGAATAGAGATACAGCAAAGGGATTAAAAATTTTCAAAGCTCAGTCTTTAAGTTCAGCATAGTGGGAAAAAAAAAAGGTTTTCCAATCAAAACAGACTATTTTTATTTTACTGAAGATGTGAAGGAGCACATCTCAGGGCAGATACCCTAACATTTGATTCAGCAAGAACACAAACAATACAGTGGGTCAGTTGGTACCTGGCTGCAGAGAAAAAAAATTGATTTGATTTGAAATAGTTTATTTCAAGCAATCAAATACGAATATTACACACAAAAAACTCACAATCATCAGTTATACATTCATACAATAACATTTCAAACTTAGGATGATTAGACATTAATAAATATTGCTTGAAAGGAAGTAGAAGGAAGCAAATTTATATAATCCCACCCCTGTTCCAACGTAACCATTTAATTACATGATTTATTATTATCCGGTTCCTAACTTTATCAGACAGAATTAAGAATCCTTAGGTATCAATAAAGCACATGACAAAGATGAATTACTTAATTAATATATAAAAAATAGACATAACTTTTTTAGAAATCAACATGGTAAATGCAGATCAGCTATCTAAATGCAGATTATGTTAATAATCTTTATTAGATTATAGATTATTAGATTATGTTAATTAAAATCATGTATATGATTAAAAAATAATACTATATCAGTAAAATAGACATAACACTGTTTCAAAAATCGTCATAGCATACATTGATCAAGTATCAAAAGTAAAATAATATGTGCAAATTATGTTTCATTTAGAAAAATCATGAATTAATTTTTGGAGCAACTGAAGTAATATAATAAGAAATCAATCATTTTAACCATATTCAATAATTGATTACCGGTAAGCATTATTTTTTATTATAAGGTAATGCTGGGAAATAAAAAAGGGTCCATATTCTGTCAAATGTCCAAGGTTGGTATTCCTTCTGCTGATTGACAGCCGTTCTTCTGGTTTTAACATTATTTATATAAGTTCTCTTCGCTGTTATGTCTGCAGACATTAAAAACATGACCTACATGTTTCCCATTTTATCTATAATCTGATTCTGAAGGAAGTTTTATTTTGGAAAACTACTGGGTTCTCTCCACCATATCTATCAAGTCACTCTGTCACGTGTCAAAAACCCACCCACGCCTTTCTTCATATGGCTGCATTGACTGCTAAATTGAAAACCCCCAAGCTAGCAAAGTTAACTAAAAATAATTAAAATTTCTTTTCATAGAAAAGATCCAGAGATTAAACAGAAGATCTTTCCACTTCAAAGAAAAAAAAGCTGCATTTCACAGACAAAAACCAGGAGTCTTTACTCCAAATATGGATTTATTGTGACTGTTGTTCCCATAGACCATAATAATAATGCATTACATTCAGAGGATGCTGCTAATAAAGTTGCTAAATGGTGGATTCACATCTTTGACTTTTTTTTTTGTATCTATGTTCCGCACTCAAGAGTGACGTTTGCATCCAATTTTTTAATCTTTCTTTATGGTTTCTATACAAAATTGAGTGTGCACATAAAGTTTAAAGCAGCTACTGCTATTTTACAAAAGATGTAGAAAAATAAAAGTTAAGGGATACTGGAAGCTAAAAAAAAATTAAACATCAGACTTGTACAGGCCAGTCTGTGAAAATATTGTCTGACATGAAACTGGTCTGTGGCTAGAAAAAGGCTGGGAACCACTGATCTAAAGAACATTAAAAAAAAAGGCTACTTCCCTTTAATTGTATGTGCCCTTTGACCTTTCTTTGCACAATATTTAAAAATTAAGGGTTAAATTAAATAAATGAGAAAATACATGCATGGTATTACCTTCAAACCAAAGAGGAAGTACTGGCCAATGAAGCAGTCTTTAACTGCCTTCAAAAGCAATGTTGATCTAGTCGGTTGATCAAGGGGTCCATCCAGGTTTTCAACCAACCTGTGATATAAACGCCAATAAATCAACGACAAATGCCCCCCTCTAATTGAATGCAGCAATATTATCCCATGACTAAACATTTGGGGGAAATCCTTTGCATGAAGCCTCGTTCCATTTATGTAGGATTGATTGCTCTGGACTCACCTCTGTAATCCATTTGCATGAATACCAAAGAATCTGTTAAGGCTGTTTCCAAACACTGTTACACCAAATATGCTTCCATCCCGAGCGACACTCAACGACAGGCGATATCTGTGATCAACTTGGTCTTTGTGACACCAATAACCACATTTAGAGCACCGAAATCTGAGGATGACAAGAGAACGAAGTCTCAAAGTGAAGCTCAAGGGGGGGAAATAAAGTACTGTTTGTCTGCTACTTCTACTACTGCCCTGCTCAAAGCTCACATATAAAGTTTTGGTACTTTACCTTCTCGCGTCCTCTTTTTCAGCATGAATTCTTGAAAAACAGCCTTTACAACAGGGGTAAAACACACACGAGTCTTGTAGTGAAAGTACAGCACAGCTTAAAAGAGCCCGTCTGATGGACATTTCATCATGGATCAACAACTTGCTAACTGTTAGCCTTAGCTAATATTAACATCCGGAACATAATTTTTCAGAGCACCGATTAAGGGACCTTCTTCAACACTTTATATTCAAAAACATACAATTACAAAATAATATTTGACTATAATTATATTTAAAACCTATTCGCTATTCCTACCGAAGAGGGGTAATGGTACATACAGGGGCGCTTAATTTTAAAAACAACTACTTCTTCGTCTTCAATATTCTCGCCTTTAAAATTGTACCAGGGGGAAACTACCGCCACCACGTGGACAACAGAGGTGATGCAGCATACAAGGATTTAAAATATCTATAGAAAACATTTCGAACACACAAAGAACTGTTAAAATAACAACAAAAACGGGGAAAGCTCAAAACAAAAACAAAAAAACCGCAATAAAATTGCCATTTTATACCACTCACATTTTACTTTATTTTAACAGTTCTTTGCCATGACATATATTCATATGTCATGGCTTTTATGCAAAGTTTAAATATAAATCAATTAACATACAACTTATATAATCATTATAAACTAACCCTTAATAAAGACAACTTTAAGGTTTAAACCAGGAGTTAAGGCTTTGGAAGTAACACTTCAATATTTTCAACATTAATAATGACTATTTTAATTTTACGTTTTTCCTTTAAAATGCTGACACTTGGTAAATGTACGTATGCTTTAATTTTTTCGTTTATATCAAAACTACCTCTGATCATCTCCTGCTCGTTTGGTGTTTTTTTTTTTTTTTTTATGACTCAACACTGATGATGTGACAAAATCAGTGCCAGGCTAAGCTCAGCTGATCACATTCCAGCTCTGTTCCTGCAACACAGATTGTCTAGAGTTCCAGCGGTGTACTCGCTGTCCTGCTTCCATATTTACTCGAACATGTAACATAAGTTTCATCTTGTTCTCAACTTCTTTACTCACAGATCCAGAACATAGTCATCGTGGCTGCTATTTTTAGCCCTTTGGCATGAGTTTGTGTGCACTCATCCCCACAGGCCGGCAAAAAACACACACTGCAGCTCTACTGCTGCCAGAGGTAGTGCCAGGACGCAATATGATTCAACTGGACAGAGGAGCGTCCAGGAGACGCAGTGCTGGCTATTAATTCAGCATGCCCAGCTTTACTGTGGGTGGAGAGGTGTGTTACACGTCTCTGCCTTCAACTGCATGCCAGGGTTTTGACAGCACTAGTAAGTCACTTAATCACCTGAAGCTGAAATTTCAAGCATTTAACTGCACAGCGGGAGAGAGCTTTTAGGGTCCCAAGCAGAGACTTTTGACTGTGCTGCTGCTGGATTTGTCACAGAAGAAACCTGTCTGACAACAGGTGTCAGTGAAGATTCACAGACATCCAAGTCATGTTGCTCCAGGAGTCTGTTCTTTGGACCAAATGGACTTTGTAGGTTGGGTCTTTCACCACTCATTCAAATAGTCTCCTCGCTATTAAAGGTCATTATGTGCACAAAAAGGTTAAACAACTGCATATTGTGACAAAATACAAACCTTAATGGTCTAGTGCTCATTAGAATGGTTGACTAATGTGGATCTTCTGTCACTGCCATCCTTTTGGGGAGGAGTTCTTTAATCATAGTAGAGACCGTCCAGACCACAAAGATCTGATTCTCCTTCCCTGTTTTGTCTTTTGGGTGGACTGTCTCCGAATATATTTTTTTTCCACTATGAAAACTGGCCGTTTTATCTCAGCTCTTTAAAAGCTTGATGAAAGATTGCCCCCTTGTGGATCATGGAGATAATGCAGTTAAAATGAGTCATCTGAAGAACATTTTTAGGCATAAAACAAGTTTCTGAAATGCCTAATAGGCAGGTAATTCTAAATTATAGAAGCAAAAAAGTTTAAATTATGTTACAAAAGTGCAGACATAACTTATTTTTAACAACTATTTTTTTAAATTTGCTGAGCCACAAAAATTGAAAAAAGTTCCCTCTGAGTGCGTGTTGGTCCAGCCAGTAAACGTTTAGCGTGGTGAAATCTGCTATAGCTGTTGCTGGGGCTTCAGCTGTCATCGAACAGCAAAATCAGCGAGAAGCTGCAGGAGACTATCTTCTAAATATGCTTTATTAATTTTATGATTATTATTAAGGGCCTGCTCGTTCATATTTTTTTTTTATATCCGTTCGGTAAGGGCTTTTTTCTTCGCTGCAAGGTTCCGAAAGACGGGTTAGCATTAGGCTAATATGTGCTAAAAACATTTGCTGGGGAGCTACTTTGCCACACATTTACCAGAGAACTTTTTGAAAATGAAATGACAAATACTATTTTCTTTATTATTTTAATTAATGGACAGAATAAGTGGTGTTGAATTAGAAAAGGAAAAATTTGAAAATGAAAAACCATTTCTGGTTTTGACTTTTATTTTTATTTATGCTTAGGCTTCCATATTATCCAAAAGGTATGGGCCTACATTTTTTTTTTTTTTTTTTTTAACTTGTCCTGTCCAACAGCTAGGCAGGCATATGAGAGCTGAGGGCCTCTTGTGTTGGACATATTTTACTTTAACAAGAGGGGGATGGGATTACATTTCTGCCATTAATTGAAAGGGCGTAAATACAACTGAGCCGGCCAGTGACGTGCGGTGAGGTTAATGGCTGGTGAGGCACTGACGTCATCAGTCAGATTTACAAACATGTGAACCATACTGAGTAACTTATTCACCATTTGATTGACAGCAGTTAACGTGTTTTGTTTAAAATATCATTTCAACATGTTTTTTCATATACAAACTGCAGCATAGAAAAAAGCACAAACCTTATTATCGTCTTACCTTTACTTTTAAATAAAGTCCATACGCCGCTCCTTCTGAAAAAAATGACTTGCCGCTTGCTATCATTTATTCTATTATTTTTCAGCTTCATTAGTTCAGGGCTCACCGGCGCCCCCTAACATGAGGCACGAGAACTGCTGGCCTCACCCAGCGGCTTTTTTGCCGGGGTTTAGCACTCAGCACAAGAAACACGTCCCTCACATACAGTTATTTATAAAAACAAACACTGTACACCGTATACATCTGCTAAATTATGTAAACTCAGCTCATATAGTACAAGTGATTGAACCGACGTACAGAGAGACAGCAGTACCGTCTGACTGCATAGGTATTGCGCAATCCAAGGTGAGGCTCAGCGGGCTGGTGCCTCATCGCACGTCACTTCTTAGTATCTGAACGGCAAATGCGGAAATTCAGCGATTTTAAAAAGAAAAAACACCCAAAAATGGTACATTTAAATGGAAAATGACGGCAAAGCACAAATTACTGATTAAATATAATAATTGAATTTATTTTTTCTCTTTTCTTCCCATAATGACAGGTGAGGCACAGCCTCACCTGCCTCTCCTGACTGCACGTCACTGGAGCGGGCGTATTTAGGAACTGAGTGAGTGAAACTTACAACAGCGCTGGCGCAATTCTAACTAAGCGACCCTGTATTTTACAATTGCATGGCTGCAATCCTAACTGAGCAGTGATCTTGCTCGGTCAGATCCTTATTGCGCTCTCACCTGGATTTACTGTGCAGTCAGATCCTTTTTGCGCGCTCACATGGATTTACGCTCAGTGTTAAGGGGGCGTTTTTGTCACTTGTGGGGCGGTGTTCAGGGGTGTGTTTGTCACTTGGGGGCAGGAACCTTTCTGGTTGATCTGATTGGCTAAAATTTGCATGTCAAGCAGCGGGGCGGGACTTTCATTTTGGGTCTTTAATAGAAAAGGAACGGCGGCTGTAACGTGGATTAAAAGCATTAAAACAGTAACAAATGCAGTGAATTTTACATGAGAAAAAATTACAGCACAAAAAAACCCACTCCACTTTCTTACCTTGGTTTTGGGTCGTTGGTTAAACGTCACATCCGCCGTTTTTTTCTATGAATGCCTCTAGGGGGGGGGACAAGTTTTACACAAAGAGCTGACATTTCTAACTGTGATAGTCAAAGAGCCACACCACACACTGACCTGCCAGACACATACACAAACACACAATTAAAGCCATGTTATCTCCCATAACCCCCTCCTCTCCTTAAAATACAACAGCCCTGGATTAAACGGCGGCGTTTCAGTTTTGAGCGTTTTTTCTGTATTTAACGTTAACACATACCGGTGAAACGTGCATGCTGGTGTGTGTTTAAAAAAGGCAGCGAGCGCAAAACTGAGTTAGTTGTGATTTATTTTTTCAGTAATCAATCAGCATATAAAATCCATCAATTAAGTCCTCATCTTCTGCATCTGAAACAGCTGGGCTACATTTCTATCAAACACGCCGGCTTCCCTTTCCTCATCATCAGAGTCCATCTCGTTGCCGTGCGGCTCCAAAGAACAGTGAAAGCAGACACCTCAGGCCAAGTTTAAGTCCTGCAGTCCCAAAGTGTGGCGTAACTCGCCGGCGCTGCGTCCCGGTAAGGGGGGAGGATGGACAGCTTTTCACTGTTATCTCTGCTGGAGGTTGCTGCGCTGAGCCTCGAGTCGATCTTCCAACGCAGGCAACCTCCTTTTCCGCGGAAACTCAGCTGCTGCTGCGTCTTCTTGTCTTGTCGGAGTTGGTTTTCCAGCGTCTTCACTTGCGAACCATGGATTCATTATTTTAAATTCTCTGGCAGCTGAGGTTCGATAAGTAGAAAGATCTTCACAGATTCGGACTTCCTGCTTCAATAACTCTTCTGATAAACGTTCAAATGTGTCAGCAAGTATCTCAATCTTTTTGCATTAACACAGAGAGTGAACCCGAAGGCATTTCTAAAGAAAAAAAATCGTTTTTATTGCCTTTTAATCAGAATTGTTCGCTTAAATGCAGACATGCAGCAGCCGGCTGCCAAGGGACTGTCAACAAAGTGCAACCTCTGTGAACTGTGAAACACCATTCTGTAAAAATCAATAATCTCACCAAAAATAATAAATGTCTATATTTATATGAACTGGTAATGAAGACTCGTCAGCATATTCGTGTTAGAATAAATATTTTGGAGGAAAGTCCATTGTAACTGCCGTTGCAGTTACATTCGGATATCTTGGGGAGCAGGAACCGTCTTTACGCGTGCTTCAGAAAAAAGGGTCGTTGTTCTTCCTTTTGATGGCATTTATTTTCTTGAACGGTAAAAATATAAAGTACAAACCACAAAAATACTCAAAAGCATGAATACTTCCTTACTGTAAAAATAACATGTTCTAAACACAGTTTAAGCACGGTCTAAGATTAATGTGCTGCCATGCTTCCCAAGTTTAAATCCAAAAGCCAATGCCAATAAAAGACACGGCGGCTCCCAAAATGCACCTAACCAATAGGAAGCCGGAACAGCTGCACGGCCAAGGAATGACAGGCACATGCATGCATAAAATCTAATAAATGACCTAAATTCAGCCAAATGGCTCCAACATACCTGCCCCTAATTGACTAGCACTTTGGCTATCAATTACCAAATTAAACATAGGAGGAGCCATTTAAAACAACAGTTAGTAGCACGATACAAACCTATAAAACAATATGAGTTTAAACTTAAACGTAAACTCCATTAAAACTTAACTTTAGCTCAAATGTGTTCAGTACTATGTACAAGGTACTACATAAACATTCATTTCTCAAAACAGTCACTGATGTTCTTCTTTCTTCTTATATTTCTTATAGTGCCTCTTCCAGCAGACAAATCTTGCTTATTGGTCTCTCCAGTTCATTTGTTAGTGTCTTTACACGAACACTTCTGACTGCTCCTTTCGGATCTGGCATAACTTTAGTTATTCTTCCAAGCAGCCATGAACCTCTTGGGGCTGTTGAGTCCACAATGAGAACGATGTCACCGGTCTTGAAATTCTTTCTTATCACAGTCAACTTTTGTCTTTGTTGCAAAAGGGGTAAGTATTCATGTGTCCATCTGCTCCAGAAGAGATCCGCCATAAACTGAATCTGCCTCCAACGGCGACGAGCATAGTTGTCATCTTTTGAAAAGACACCAGGTGGTATATTTGGCTGTGTCTTCATTAGTAGCAGGTGATTAGGAGTCAGAGCCTCCAAGTCCTTAGGATCATCCGAGAGTGATGTTAAAGGCCTGTCGTTGATTATACTTTCCACTTCACAGAAAAGCGTCTGCAATCCTTCATCATCCAACGTTTGCTGACTTAACAGCGCATTCATCACTTTTCTGACAGTTCGTATTTGGCGTTCCCATACTCCTCCATGATGGGATGCTGCAGGTGTGTTGAATATCCGTGAAATTCCCTTTTTCATCATGGTGCTGTGGATTTTGGAATGGTCCAGTTCCTGTAGTGACCTCTTCAACTCCTTTTCTGCTCCAGTGAAATGTGTCTTATTGTCTGAAATATTTTCGTCCCAAGCCTTCTTCCCCTCACACAACTCTCTGAGAAGAAGTTTTGCAGTCAGAATGAAGGGTGCTAGGAATCCAAGGGGGTCGTATGCCAAACTTATAACTGATAAGATTCCTCTTCTGGTACACGGTTAGTCCTGAACATCGAATTTAACTTTGAAAGTGTCCAATTCTGTGTTCCACTCTATGCCTAATGCTCTCTCAGTAGGCAACTGGTCATTGTTTAGGTCCAGGTCTTTTACTTCTGAAGCTCTATCCTCTTCAGGGATTGACATTAACAATGCTCTTGAGTTGCTTGTCCACTTTGTAAGGCGAAAACCTCCACTGAGACATAATGATGTCAAACTGCTTGCAAGAGCAATTGCCTTTTCATCAGAAGACACAGATGTTAAACAGTCATATACGTACAAGTTGCTCAATATGGTCTCAATTGCCTCAGGCAAAGCGTTTTCTCTTGCATCTTCAGCTGTTCTTCTCAGTGCAGATGATGCACAGCTTAGGGAGGAAGTTGCCCCAAACAGGTGAACACGCATTCTGTATTCTGCTGGTTCCAACTTCAAATCACCGCCTGGTTACCATAGAAACCTCAGCAGATCGGAATCCTCCTCAGGTATGTTAACCTGATAAAACATGGCTTCTATGTCTGCCATCATGCCGATGTTTCTTTTCTGAACCTTGTCACTACTCCAATGAGAGTGTTTGTAAGGTCAGGACCTTGGAGCAGCTGGTTGTTTAGTGATACTCCTTGAAATGAGGCAGTGTAGTCAAACACAACTCTCAACTTCCTTTTCTTTGGGTGTTGTATGCCATGGTGAGGAATAAACCATATTCTTTCATCATGACGACGGAGTTGATTTTCAGGTACTTTGGTGGCATATCCCTTGTCTAGAAGATCGTTCATAAATTTTTTGTAATCCTCATGAAATTCAGGATTTCTTTGAAGCTTTCTTTTCAGACTTACAAGGCGCTGCTCTGCCAGACATTTGTTGTCAGGCATTCTCAAATCTTTGTCTTTTAAAGGGAGTGCAATGCAATAATGACCATCAACCTTTTGTGTTGAAGTACTCACTGATTCAAGGAACTGAAGATCTTCTTGTGACATCTCAGGCTTATCATCAAACCTTTTCTCCGGAAAGTCAGCATTTTACATTTTGGTAAGTAAGTCCTCCACCTTTGAGACTGTGATTTGATTGACAGAGTGTCTCATTGACTCTTGATGGGTTGGAAAACTTCTGAGTGGTCCGTTGATGACCCAACCTAAAGCCGTTTTCACTGCATATGAACCATTATTTTGACTTTTGATGACCCGATGTGGCTCCATTGCTCTAAATACATCATTGCCGATTGGCAAACCAATTTCCGCTTCAATGTGAGATAAATGAACCTCATGCAAATGAGGCCATTGATTCACATCCTTTTGCAAGGGTATGTTTCCCTTTTTCACTGGCATGATCGGTTGAATAAAGACTCGTGGCAGGTCTATGTACTTTTTCTTCTTCCAGGCCAGAAACTTCAAGATCTGAGATGATGTGTGTAGTAACCTTCTTCTCTGCCCCCATGGTAGTGAGTAAGAGATCTGCTTTCTTCCCACGAACATTAAGGTGTCTCATCACATCATCTGTGCAGAAAGTTGCTGTACTTCCTTGATCCAGAAATGCATACACTTGGATTGTCTTGTCACTCTTTTTGGACTTGAGCTTAACCGGCACTATTGGAAGAATAGTTTCTCCGTCACCTGCCCCAGTGTTTCCTCTGCTTTCATTTGCAGTCTCAACAAAAACATTTGTAGCCTCATTGATCACTCCTGTTGGACTTGATCCTTTATTTTCAGTCATTGCTGGAGATTCCTTTTGCATATGTAAGATGCTCGGGTGTTTGAATGAACATTCCTTACATTGCATTCGTTTGCGACAGTTTTTACTCAAATGTCCAGTGCTGAGGCAACCAAAGCAAAGTCCTTTTGTGATCAAGAATTGAATTCTGTCTATGATTCTGAGCTTTGATTTCTCTACACACCTCCAATGCATGATTATTTTTACAATACATGCATGGACTGTGAAAAGCATCAGAGATGACTGGGTCAGAGTTCTTTTCTCTTTGTTGTTGACTTTCACTGTGTTCTTTGGTCAAAGAAGTTCTTGTCACAAAGGTTTTTGAATTGCTTTTCGTAAAAGGTTTTGGTTTTCCTTTTGATTTTGAGCCACTGTCCAAAATGTTTCCAAACAATGGATCGTTACTGATCTTAGCTTGCCATGTAATGAACTCTACTAGATCAGAAAATCTGGCTCTCTTTCCTCTTCTTGTTTGAATGTCGTATGCTTGACCTTTCCACTTTTCCTTTAACTTGAAGGGAAGTTTTGAGAGCATAGTCTTCATGTTACTTGGATTGTCCATTTCATTCATAAACTCAATATCAGTCATGGTGTTTCGACATCCTACAAGGAAAAGAGCATAAGCTTGCAAAGCCTTTCTGTCCTCTGTTTTTATCTGAGGCCAATCCAAAGCTTTCTTTATGTAGGCAGTTGCTATTTGAAGCTCATTTCCATAGTGTTGTTGAAGAAGTTTTCTTGCTTCTTTGTAACCTTTGTCTGGTTCCATGTGTTCACAGCTGCGTACAAGGTTTCGAGGTTCTCCAACAGTGAACTGCTGCAGATAATGCAACCTGTCTTGATGACTGTTAGTCTTGCCTTCAATAACTTGTTCAAATGATCTGATGAAAGAACAATAGTTCAACGGATCTCCTGAGAATACTGGAACATCCCTTTGAGGAAGCTGTGACATCATTTGCTGTTTGGCAAGCATTTCAGTTATGTCATTTTGTCGCTGTATTATTTTGCGAATGTCATCAGATGCAACAGCAGGTGCTACAGGTGGTACAGGGCTTAACTGGCAGCTCTATGCAAGGAATTTCCATGCTCATTATAGAAAGTCTGTGGAATTCGATATTGGCTCATAGAAGGAGAGATGGTCTCTGAATATCTCTTTTCTTGATAACTGATTCTTTGAGTATCTGCTATGTCATTTATGACACTGTGGAATTTCTCATGTTGCTCCTTTGTGACATCTTGAGCCTCTTCATAATCTGCATAGACCTTTATTTGAGCTTCTGTTGCAGTTATTTTGGCATCCAACTCTAACTGCTCTTTTTGTGCTTTCAAGCGGGTTTCTTCCATTTCAATTTCTTGTCTTTTTTTCTTAAGAAACACAGCATGAGCTCGCAGTTCTTCACATTTGGCTTCCAGCTTTAAGCGAGCAGAGCTTGTAGTACTAGACACTTGTGTAGATTCACTGTAAACTGAGCTAATCTTTTTGGCTCCGGAAGTGGAAGAAAGCACTGCTGAAATGCTATCGCTGGGTTGCATCTTCACATTCAACATCACATTCCTTATTTCCACTCATCAAGCTATCTCCAAGCCAATCTCCTGTTTCACAAATGAAATCTTTCAACTCTTCATTATTTGGCAAAAACCAGTCTTTCTGATCTTCATCTGCCTAGTCCTCATGAAGAAGTGGCAATATTTCTGCATTGAGCTTTCCAAATTCTTCAAAAAACCTTTTGAAAACAAATAATGTTTCGTCCTTTATAAGCTGAGCTGCAATTTGTCTTTCTTTAGTTCTTATATTTCTTTTTTCTTACGAATGAGCTGACCCGGCTTTCTCTTTCTTTCTTTTTTAAGCCTTTCACATTTTTCTTCTGCTGCCTTTGGAGTGAGCTTTGGCGCCCTCCGGAGGCCATCACGCGCATCATGCATTGTTACGGTGTCTCCAATTAACGGCAATTATGGCTCAAATTGTCGTCTTTTCTTGAAACAGTAGCTGTTCTCACATATGTCAGCTTAAACTTCATCCTTGAGAGTTTTAGCAAGAGCACTCATCCAGTCACTGAAACGTCTTGCTGTGCGGCTTCAGGCTTATTGCATTGGTTGGCTCATTACTCACGTAAGTCTTGTGCGATGCTTCAACGCGGTGACAGTGGCGCCTCCAGAAATTGTTCATGGGGGTGGCCGGTAGGGGGCCACATTAAATCTTGGGGTGGCAAACAAAAACCCTGACCCATATTTTTAAAATTCATTGTACTAAACGTAGTAAAACAACCTTTAGAAAATCAACAGAAAGTTAAATGCCTACTGATACTTTGTAGAACATTAACTTTTAGTAGATACTACTATAGATTCTAGTAGATATCATCAGATCAGTGTTTTTCAACCTTTTTGAGCCACGGCACACTTTAACCTTGACAAAAATCCTGTCTGTATGATCTGCAGCCCCTCCACAATCTCACATGCATTTTTGTGATAATTGTGGTAGAAAAAGATGGAAGTTGCTGCTGTTTTTTGCTGCAGATTTAAAAAACGTTTGTTTCAAGACGTTAAGAGGAGAGATGCCGAGATGCTGTCACTTTAACCCAATGCATCATGGGAGATGTAGTGATGGCAGACAGACTAGCGCCTCTGAGCTTCTTTGTTTTTTTCTCTTGTTACACGGTCTAACACCGGATTCTGTTGAAAGCTACACCGCTAAAGACGAGTTTTAGCTGGTATTTTTGTTAGAACTGAGAGACTTTATGAGCTTAATCGAATCAAGGGTGCGAAAACTTTAACCACTTTTGATTGGTCAGACTGAGGACATGTGATTAAGCCTCCAAGAATGATTGGTGGAGACAGTAAAAGGGGCGGGACATTTCAGAAAACAGTTAATACTGGAGTTAAATCGCGGTACCGTCATTCTTATCAAAATGTCTTTAATAGAATCAAACAAACACTAAGAAAAAAGTATGTTACGATTTCTCATATTCCTAACTTCTCAGTGTTTTATCAGGGTTTGTTTGGATGAACACAGAGCTGAAATCCTGGAGATGGTAAATGTTTTTATTGCCCTCATTAGTCAGTTAATGAGGGCAATTTCCCACGGCACACCTGACCACACTGGTTGAAAAACACTGCATTAGTAGATACTACTTTACTGATATAATTTTATTTGTTTTGTTTCTATTTCATGCTTTGGTCTGTCTGCTTGGGGTGTTCGACTTTTGACTGGGATAAATCTATAATGAACAAAAATTGAAATCAGTTGTTTTGAAATAAAAATAACAATACCCTTCCATGGTAATTATTAATTATTTCTGTAGACATTTCTTTTCAGGCTAATAAACAAACAGTTTTATTAATAGGGCAACATAATTCTAACTTCACCAGTTGGTCCAGGAACAGGTGGAGCCCCTTTAGCTGAGTTCTGCCTTGCTTCTCTGACCAATGATGCTGACTGTCCCTCATCTGATGCAGTCTCATCTTTGTCTTCCTCATTCTCTTCTGTCATTCATGCTGGCTGAAGATCATGCTGCTCTCTCATCTTCTTCCTCCTCACTACTCCTCTGTTGTTCCCCTACAATCTCTTTCCTTCCTTCTGATGTACTTTTCTTCTTAAAATAAGAATATATGTTGAATTTCTCTTCATTCTCTGAAAATTGACATATACAAGCATCAACTATTGACTATAGGTAACTCTGTGGAAACAGGACAAAAACACATCAAAATGTTGCTGTAACACAACAACCAATAGTGCCATGAAATGAGAGGCGCATGTGACAGGGACATCCTTTTTTACGTATTTTTAAAAAGTAATGGCACATCCACCACTGTTAATGATGTGGCGTATTTGCACCAAGTATTTGCACACAATAAAGATCAGGTGATCTAAAGAACAGTAAACAGATTGTTAAAAGACCCCACAGAAAATAGGTAACAGGCATGAAAAGAAATGTAGTGTTTTGGGATGTGTGATTGTGTGCCTGTATGCGTGCGTGCGCGCGCATGTGTGCGTGCTTGCATTTGTGCTGAAACCGGTGCTCACGCGATGCAGGCGGGAAGAGAGGGGGGAGAGCGCGTTTGAGTGTGTGGAGCACATACACGCGCACTTCAGTCGCCGTTTTAGCCTTAAGGAAAAAGTGATAAAGAAAGTTCATCTTTAGCAACTGATACTGGCTCCTGTGTCTAACCGGCTCGGTGGTTCTGAGGGTTCGATTGCGGAAGTGAACCCCGCGTTGTATTCGTGTTCTGCGTCTAGCGGCTCCGTCTTTAGATGTATGCGCACTCAAAGACAACAGGGAGGGGAGGGGGTGTGGGCCGATTTAGGTGATCAGAGCGACTTGCGCGCTTGCTGGCTGTGCATTTGGGATGAAAAGCACAACTGATGCTACCACAGCTTATCAGCTTACAGTGACCGTGGGGTGGCCACTGGGGTGGCCAGGGGTGGCCACCCCTGGTGGAAGAGAAGAGAAGAAACTCTTTCCGAGGTCCTCTTCTTATGGTGAAAAACAGTCCAGCGTTAATCTTAGACTTTTTTATGTAACTGCCGTTGCACTTACATTGAGATATCTTGGGGAGCAGGAACTGTCTTTACGCGTGCTTCAGGAAAAAAGGGTCGTTGTTCTTCCTTTTGATGGCATTTATTTTCTTGAACGGCAAAAATATAAAGTACAAACCACAAAAATACTCAAAAGCATGAATACTTCCTTACTGTAAAAATAACATGTTCTAAACACAGTTTAAGCACGGTCTAAGATTAATGTGCTGCCATGCTTCCCAAGTTCAAATCCAAAAGCCAATGCCAATAAAAGACACGGCGGCTCCCAAAATGCACCTAACCAATAGGAAGCCGGAACAGCTGCATGGCCAAGGAATGACAGGCACATGCATGCATAAAATCTAATAAATGACCTAAATTCAGCCAAATGGCTCCAACAGTCCATCTTTATTTTATCTTGTTGGACATAGTTTTTCAAATTTTAATAGATATGGATCTTGACTAAAGTTATCAGTAGTTATAAAGATACTGAAGCTGCTGTCACCAAACCTTCTGTACGGACTAATAATGACCTTATTGTCATCATAAATATATATCATAAATGTCAATAGTTCACTTTGTTTATTTTTGGAATTTTTCACATTTACAAATGGATCCAATTTGGTCAAAAATCCTCAATAGCTCTGAAGATGCTAGATTTTTATTTTACATAATCTTTATTGTAGTAGGAAAATAAGGTCATGATTAGTCAGTTCAGTAGGTTTTGTGACAGTAACTAGATCATCTTCAAAGCTATTGAGGATTTTTGACCAAATCTGATCAATATTTAAAAATTAAAAATTCCTAACAATTAACAACGTGAGTTATGACATAATCTTTATTGCAGTAGGACAATAAGGTCATGAGTAGTCAGTACAGGAGGTTTGGTGACAGAAACTTTAGTATCTTCAGAGCTATTGAGCATTTATGTTATGATTCATATCTCTATTAAGTTTTAAAAAATAAAAGCAATAAAATAGAGGTTGACTTTCTAACAAAATTTAGTATAATAATAATGTAGCATGACTATGCTGACGAGTCTTCATTACCAGTTCATATAAATATAGACATGTATTCACTTTTTAAAAGTTTACTGATTTTTACAGAATGGTGTTTCACAGGGTACGCACTTTATTGACGGTCCTTTAGCAGCCGGCTCGCTGCTCCGTTTGCATTCACAGCTTAAAACGAACAATTCTGATTAAAAGGCAATAAAAACGATCTTTTTTCTTTAAAGATGCTTTTGTAGTTCATTCTCCGTGTTAATAAAAAATGATTGAGGTACTTGCTAACACATTTGAACGTTTATCAGAAGAGTTATTGAAGCAGGAAGTCCGAATCTGTGAAGATCTAATTTAACCGAACTGCAGCTGCTTGATTCCCGTGCTCCTCCGCGTAGCTGATAGCTTGCAGTTTAAACTGTGCCTCATAATCCTGTCTCTTTGCATTTCCAGGGTTTCCAAATGAAGTTGTTCTGCATTATGCTCATAACTGCACCGTTGTACTAGGGGGGGGGGGGGGGGGTCTTCTTTCACGTCCTCACCTCTTTCCATATCGTTCTCATGCTGTTCTCTCCTAGATCTTCTTTACCGAAGTCACACAACAACACATTAGAGCCGCTCTGTACATGTAGGAGAAAATGTAAAACTTTCACCTTATGGTTGTGAAAGTACTGTATTTAGGAACTGTATTTGGAAACTTTAGAAAAGGCAGAGAGAGCTGAGGAACCGCCAGCTCACGCAGCAAGTTTGGGGAAGCAGAAATAAATGTCACTCAGTCTTTAGAAACTGTTCAAACAATCATGTGGATTTGTGTTTCCATAACATTAATAAAAGCACGTTTGGAAGATCGTTCGTATATTACTGAGCTGCTGCATAAAATAAATGTCTATGGCAGCGGTTTGTTTACAACGGGACCTATTTCCTCATCCGGGGATTTTTTACACTACTGCGCATGCCCAAATTATTCATTCCGACCGAAAGTGTGAGCCATGGGAACGTTTGTTCTAATCGGAAAAAGGTTTTCTGTGCCCATGTGCACGGGTGAATTTTAACCCGACCATTGATCCGATCAAGATATTTTGCCCATGTAACCGCGGCTAGTGACTTCCTCCCCAACCTGGGTATCTCTTTCAGCTGTTAACAACCCAGGTGAAACTGGTTCGGTTTTTTTGGGTTTCAGAACACTGCAGTAGGTGGATGGAAGAATAAACCTGAGACCACCATTCTTATTAAGAGAAGGGTTATCCTTTGTTACAAAGATGGTTTCTTTCACTCCTTGCTCAAACCATCCTTTCTCTCTGGCTTAAATTCTTACTTCACTATCCTCGAACGAGTGGTTTTTGGCCTTCGGGTGGAGGTGCACTGCAGATTCAGGTCCACTTGGGTTGGCTCTGCGATGTTGGTAAAGCCGCTTGTGTAGAGGTTGTTTGGTTTCTCCTATATACTGTTCATTACTTATTGTGGTGGCTAAGATTTTAAAGATGATTCCATCCTAAATGAGTTTTATTTCTAAGAACTTCCTTTTCTTAAGATATGTGTCATGGTGCCTCTGTCAGTCTCCTCCCCCTCCCCTCTGCTTGGCTCCTGATGCGACACAGCTGCGATCACTTACCTCATCACCCGCCTGCCTTCATAAGGAGCACCAGGACCAGAATTCATCGCCAGTTCGTTGCCCCTGATGATGCATAGCATGGTCGTCACGTTCTTTGCCCTTGTTTCAAGCCTGTACCTAAAATCTTGCTCTTACCTGTCTCCAGGAATCCATTGCCACGAATGGTCGCCTGAGTATGCTGTTTATCTGGAAACAGCCTAGTCATTACCTCCAGTCAAGCCACAAGCCTCTGCCGATCGTCCACTCAACCACGAGCCTCTGCCGAGCCTGCAGTTCACCACGAGCCACGGACGAAGCCACCAGTGACGTCACGAGCCGACGAAAATCCTCCATCTTCGTCTTGGGTCCTCCTCGGAGTCTGCCGCTTCACTAACTCACCTCTGAACCAAGATCTGAATATTAAACCCTTTTCAAACCTCTCCAGAACTCACCTGCGTCTCCTTCCGGGTTCCAGCGTCTGGGTCTATTTAGTTCCGCTAGTCATGACAATATGTCCACCATCAGAAAAATACCACAAGAACTTGTAAAAAAACACACACACAAAAACAATTTCATAGGAGTGGGCATTTAACTGTTATAATGCAAACTACAACAGTGGAAACACATTCTCTGGAAGAATAAAACACACCCCTTTATCAAAAGAATCTGATTTATGGTTCTCAAATTGACAGCCACTAGAAAAATTATACTTTTCTGACTCCATTGAGCCAAGTATGAAGTTTGCTGGAGGGTGTGTGTGTGTGTGTTTTTTTCTTACGATGCCTCATAGTTCCAGTGAACAAACTATAAATTCTTCAGCACAGCTGGAGAGTTATAGCATTTCCATGCTCCTGCATAGTAGAAAAAAATTTGAGAATGGCCATAAAACTCCCAGTGGTTCTTTTATTGTAGGAATAATATGTCAAAGTCATATCAAACAGTATGGAATGAGATTTCACATCAATTCCAATATGAGTAGTCAATTTGGCAAAATAGTGGCTCAAAGGTGTCATGAATAAAGTGTCTAGTTGGTGTGGCTATTTAGTTTAGTTGTTTCTGTGGTTTCGTATTAAACTGTAATTTTTGGTTGTTTTTGTCAAAGATATACAGACACAAAAGAAAATGCAGGCAGAGGTGAAAAAAACCCTCATAATAAATGTCATTTGAGAGGCGCGTCTGGCCTGTTCCTTCTTGTGCTGGAATGCTTTTGCGTCGCAATTCGTCAGAAAGTAAACACGCGTTGCTGTTTTCAACTCTCTGTTGATGTCGACAAACTTCCACTTCTTTAACGGATAAATTTACTCAACTTAGTTATTTTTTTGTTTTAGTTTTTTTTCCTGAGGTAAACTCAATTCCTTCGTGCTCTCTTCCGCGTGTGGAGCGCGCGCCTCTGACGGGAAGCTCTCCCTGGGTGCGTTTCCAGCTGCTGACTTCATCCGAATGAGGAAGACTTTTGACTGTGACGCGATCCCTACGTCCAGCCGTCGAGCTCGAGGAGAACGGAGGGTGTTTTCTTTTATTCTGACCAAAAACATGAACGGGATGGCGTATTTGACAATCTGGAAACAGTCGTTCCACCTCCATGGATCCATACTTGTCGCGCAGAGAAAAGGAAACACTCTAGTGTTGTTTTCTGCGCCATGGCTGTTCTTTTTCCTGCTTCTCACGGGGCAGTTTGCTCTCACTTTCGGTGGTAAGTATTAACTCGGTTATTTTATGGTCTTTTGTCCTAGAACTATTGGTGGGATCGCGTGATAATGCTGCGTTTATTCCTTGCAGGAGGCGAGAATGACGCGGAGGTTAACTTTGACTGCACCAACGACTTTACAGAGATGTTTTGTCAGTTTGACTCGCAACAACACTCAAACTGCACTGATCACAATGTGACTTTTGTCCTGATTGATTACAGCGAAACCACTGAGTTAGTTTTTCTGCCTTATTCCATAGAAAAATGACACTGTTTAAAAAAAAGAAAAACATTGTAGAACACGTTTGTTTTTGGTTTTTCTCTGCAGGAATGGATGCACTTTACAGCAATGTGACAAGAATCAGTGTTGCTGTTCTTTGAATATGTTGTTCGTGTACGGACAGAATCACCATGCAAGTTTGTGGAGAGGTGATAGAAGGGTTGCATCTAAAACCATCAGTGTAAATGACAGCTGTATGTTGAATTTTCTTCAAAACTTTCACATTTTCACTCCATTAATCTGAAGAAACTGCAGCTTTACTTCTATTTTTTCCTCTTTAGTCAAGCCTAAAACTCCTACAATTGTCAACGTGACTGAAACCAATGGAAATTTTGCAGTCAAGTGGAAGACAAACATGGAAGGAGTGAGAGATGAGTTGACTGCAGAGGTGACCTACCACAAAAAAGGAGACCCAGAGAAGGTAGGAGCCGAGTCCCTAGCGCCAATGAGCAGCTGATTATTTTATGATGACATAAAACTTCCACAAAGAAACCACATTTTTCTATGTTCCAATCCCAATACAGGTCATTTTACCATTAAAACCACCAATGGTTGATGGATACCAGTACTATGAAATAAGTGGAGGGAATTTGTCACTGGGAGCAACATATGTGGTCAGTGTTAGAAGTGTATCAGAGTGGAACAAAAGGCAGAGTGACAGCAGTGCAGAGTGGGAATTCAAGACCCGTGAGTGTTCATTTTTGGTCATTTTAGACTCCATTAGAAGATGAATAGAAATATTCAAGACCCACTCCAATGAAAACTTTTTGTGTGTGTTTTTAACATGCTCTTGTGGCATTTTTCCCATGATGAATGACATATATATATATATATATATATATATATATATATATATATATATATATATATATATATATATATATATATATATAAAACAAGCTTAGCATTGCATTTTTGAGTATTTCTCTATTCAAATTGTTGTGAATCAGGAGCAAAAGTAAAAAGGCCATTAGAAAATTCTTGTAGCTGTGATAAAAGTGTTACAATCAGCAGGGCAAAAGCTCTCTGCTCTGCTCCATTCCAATGCATCCAATTGCAGACAAAGATATCTATGTCTCTTTGTTTTTCCTCATACGAGCTGACATCTGGCTCCAAACTGTATGGCTACGCATCTCCAATATTGCTCGCCATTTTTTGGCAACGTTAATGTTAGGTTGGGGTGTGAGGGGCTGTAAGCTTACGGTAAAGGGTGTAAATAAATAGATGGATGATATGAAATGGGGACTTACTCCACACCAACAGTTTTTCCCATAATTCAGAGGTAAATTTCTAATGAACTCCTGGCACTCTGCAGAAATGATATCCTAGAAAACGACACAGGTTTTTTGGAGTTTGGCTAAAAGTGCCTTAATTCTAATTAAAAGACCACTAGGAACACTTTTAAAATGGATCAAAAGATGACCACAGCGGGACTTAAACCTGATGTTTAACCTTTTGTAAGACTAGTAATGCAGCCAAGAGATAGGAAACACATTGAGTGTGACTCCATTAACGGGGATGAACAAACAAACAAGGATACAGTTGTTTACTTAGCTTTTACAAAGCTCTGAGTGTTATCTCTTGGGTCATATTCATTCCACTGGAAAACACAGCAAATGGATTCCTAATTGCTATCCATAACATTATAAAAACATCGTCATCCAGTTTTGCCATTTACTACTGAAAATTATAACTCTCTAATTGACTTTTTTTTTTTGCAGCCACTTCCCATTTTGCACAGGACGTTGTCATCATAGTCATCCTTAGTGTTGTTGCAGTCTTCATGAGCGCTGCTGCCTATATTGGTTTTTCACGGTAAGTCACCTAAAGGTTTGAGCACATTGAGTTCAAAACACCGTGGATTTGTCTTCTGTGGTTTTTAGCTCAAAGTTTTGTTTGATTTCAGGATTAAAACCAAGTGGTGGGACAAATATTCTGACCTAAAACTTCCCACCGTTTATTCATCCAAGAAAAAGGTGAGGCATTGATATTGGTCTGGCAGTTTTGTTTTCCCCTTTGAATTTTATTTTCAGACATCCCAGAAGTCAATATTCATCTCCTTATTTGAATGTTTACACTTCTCAATGTATTTGGATATTCAAAACTATTTTATAGACACATAAATGTTTCATTTTGTTCCATTCCATCCAATAATGGCCAGTCACAGTTGGGTTCTTATCTCAACAGAAACTTAGTTAGAATTCTCAATATTCTAAATAATCATTCCGGATATTCAAAGTGAAACTGTGGACGTCTGAACTTCAAGGTGGTAAACATAAGTGTAGCACATCTATTATGAACATGTAAAACAGTATTTATGACCAGGACAAACTGAATTATAGATTTCAGTGTTATGTATTTTATCAGGGATAGATATTTTTTTTATAAATTGCACCTTAAAAAGATTTTTTGTTGACATCAGGAGAGTTTGGGTTTTGTGACTGCTGATAGTTTTTTTTTGTAGAGAACTAGATTCACTGAACTGTCAACACTTGACCTGGAAAAGTACCTGCTCTGAGCACAACTTGTGATTTTCAGTTGTGACAGTCCTTGAAAGTCCCACTCTGATCATCATCATTCCAAAAGGTCTTTGGATTATGATTATGCCAATTTCATGCAAAAAACTAAAAACGATGTCATTTTTTGTCATAGTTTCTGCAGAGCGGCAGAAGTTAATTATAAAAACACCTCTGAGTTGTGGGTGGAACTGTTGGCACAACCCTGCCCCCCGCCCCCCTTCCCGTCACCAATAACCGAGAGATATCTATTTACACTCTCTCCTGCTAGCTTATTGACCTTCACACCTCCAACCTAAAATCACAAGTGCAACAAGAATGGCAAGCGATACTGAAGCCATCCAGCTGTACAGTTTTAAAACCAGACGAACGTGGATAGTTTTCTACAAGTGAAAGCATCAGAATGGCCAGAATTGTGGCACACCCAGCATAGTTTTTGCACCACAAATAAGCTTTTTTTCAAACTGTAGAACTTAGAAATGCAATTTTAAAAACTGAAAAACACAATTTTAATCGGAGTGGGTCTTTAAAAGCTTCGAGCTTATGGTTTGTCCTTCGTACAACTTCTCTATGTTAAATGACTTCACTATGTTAAATGACTCCACCCTTCTAAAGCTAATTCCAAGGCTGCTTTGAATGGATAGAATCACTGCAAAACCTTCGTATTTTCTTCCCTCTGTACCACCCTCACATGTTTTGTTTCTCTCAGCTGAAATTCCAAATATTTATCACCAGCATCTTCCCTAAAAGTGATTTGAATTAACCTTTGTCTGTTCATCTGCTGCTTTTGTTTTCTCAGTCGGTCCCCAGTCTTTCTTCCGTTGCAATGTTTCAGATTTAATCAAATTCAAAAGATTAAGTTGTCAGTTAGAGCCACTGCTTCCTCCTTGTCAACATTCAGTAATATCCTTCCTTCATCACTGGAATTCTTCCCCTACTACTCCCATCTTCAAGGTTCCTGGTGCAGATCCCAACAGTCTCAGTTATCCTTGTTGTATTTTCCTTATCCTAGTCTTCTTTAAAATATAACTGGTGCAGTAACTCTTGACCTTTTTCCTTTCTGGATGACCTCCCTCTAACAGCTGATCCTCTTCTCTCATCCTTCTTGATTTAAAAGGAGCCTTTAAGCCTTTCAGACTCCCTTTCTCTTGGACAGGCTAGTTCTATGTATTACTCTTACATTCCTTTCCTGTTTCAAATCTACCTGGCCACACTCACTTTGTTCAAGTACAGTCATTTACTTCCGCCACATACAGACATGCCCCAGGGTTTAGCCCTCGGCCATCTAGCTTGTCCCTTTTGGCTATACTTTCAATAGATATCACTTTCATTTCTGTTGTTATACAAATACATACATAGCCATCCTGCTATAACTCCCATCTTCCTCAAACATAAACGACTGCCTCCTATCAAAATTAAACTGTAATTTTCTAGAATTAAGTGATGATAGAACTGAAATGATCAAAACAAAATCCAGTTCAGCCAAAGTTTCTAGTTTTCCGGCTATGTTTTGATAGTTTCTCTTTTATTCTTTGCTGGATTAAGGAGTCTGGATGTCATTGTTGTCAGAATTTCATAATATATAACATTACTACATGTCAGGGGGCTAAACAGTGGTTAGCACTCTTGCTTCACTGCAAGAAAGCCCTGGTTTGAATCCCAGTTGGGACCTTTCTGTGATGAGCTTGCGTGTGATTCCAGTGCATGTTTGGCTTTTCTCCAGGGACTTTAGCTTCCTCCCATAGTCCAAAAAACATGTTTTATAAGTTAATTGAATTCTTTAGGTCACCTCTTGGTGTGTGTCGCCCTGTAACAGACTGGTGACCTGTTCAGGGTGTAACCCGCCTTCGCCCAGCAGCAGCTGGGTTGGCTCCAGCAGCCTAGAAGAGATGTAGCAGTCTCTGAAAATGGATGGATAACATCAACCGTCCGCGTTTGTCCCTTGTTCTCTACATCAATGGCATTCAAGTTCAAAGTTCCTTTTTGAGGGGTCTCATAAACTAAATGCTTAGCTATTATTATTAGTAATGTTAACAGTTATTACCCAACATTGGTAGGGTGGTCGATCTCCAATCGTAAGATTGTGGGTTCGAATCCCACCTTGCCCGCCCATGTGTCGAAGTGTCCTTGGGCAAGACACTGAACCCCACCTTGCCTCTGGTGGAAGGTTGGGACCGCCTCCGGTGTGTGTGTGAATGGCTGAATGGGACTGTGACTGTAAAGCGCTTTGGGCCTTCGAAGAAGGTAGAAAAGTGCTATATAAGTATAAGCCATTTACCATTTAACTCTTTATGGTGTTTACTTTCTGTAATGGTGACAAAATTCACATAAAAGAGCATTTCTCTGCATCAAATCATTCATAGATGTTCCTTTTTTAGATTTTGGAGCCTTCAGATCCCAGAAGTAACCCAGTATCTGTGGAGCACCACATTTTGGATGGTGGCAAACAGTTGTAAGTAGGACTCTTGTACCCCGAATGATATTTCCTATATTAAAATAGCCATCTGAGTAACATCTGCCCTTTCTTTTTTAAGGTCAGAACGGCAGTTCACAGGCAGCGAAGAAAGTGATGGGAGCAGCCAAGACAGCAGTGGAATCAGTGATTGCTCCTCACACCCGAGTTATGCGGAAACTGTTCAGCCCGATTGTAGAACTTTAAGACAAGAAGCTTTGGAAAAATTCTTTCCAAATGTGAGACCTGTTAGTCCTGTAACTAATAGGGACCTTAGTGAGGTCTTTAATGTCCATTTATGTGGTGTAACTGGTGCTCATGATAGTTCTGGATCATCTGGTGTAATCAATCCTACCTATTGCCCAGGTATGTCTGGAAGTCCTGATCAGTTCATGCCAGACCAGCCTAGGGTCTTAGAGAGTGAGCCTTCATATCATACCACAAAGTGTGACACCGTGACCAATTCCAGTCTGTCTGGCCTTTGCCCAGCCTCGCTAGATGTCCTGTCACCTATATCAATAGACATGTCATATCAGGGCACTAGTGGTTCACAAAAAATGTCAGTCATAGAGGATGATAGCCCATTGTCCCTCTCTAGTGGGATTGGCACAACCCCGCCTTTAGAGCCTAAATCCAGAAATGATGCTGACTCAGAGAATCCAAAGCTGTCCTGTGGCTCAGCTATGCTGGCTAGCAAGGAGGAAACTCGGTGTAACTTCCTGAAGGTGGAAAATGACTACCAACCTATCCAGAGGCAAGCGGAAGAGAATTCTTTGCTTTCACCAGAGAACTCAAAGGAATGCGAAGACAATTTGGAAAAATGTTCAGAGAAGTCAATGAGTTCCAACCCCCGAACGGCGGGGTTTGACTCCTTCCTTCCAGATTTAATCAGTGAGAGTGTTCGACATCAACCTGAGCTCCAAAAACCTTTTTTTTGGTCGCCTCCACAGTCTGGAGACATATCTATACCAATTATCACTGAGAGTGGCTATAAACCAGTGTAGCCTTTAACTTTATTATTTAGGGTAAGTCTAAATTAAGTACAGAAAGCTTTCTGTACACATACACAAAAGGTCATGCATTATTTCTGTATTGGTGCAGAAAAGTTACCAGTGTTCTGTATTTGCTGTTTCAATGCTGTGCATGTTAAAGAGATGTCACTAAAAATTATTTGAATGTTGCTGATGGTTGCTGTTATGTAAATTGCTAATAAAATGTATTATATGTGGGCTTTTTAAGCTTGTAAAGGTGGAGGCAAATTAGTCTTGTGCCCCTTTCCTGTGTTTTTCCAAGAAAGCATTTAATAAAGGAGGTATCAGTTCGTCATCAGAACTAAACCTTTTAGGTTTATGGAGTTCTGTGACAGACTAGAGCAACCCAGACAGACGTGCTTCTCTACTGAAATTGCTTCCTCATTGCTTTTTCTCTGGAGCTATTGACACAGTTTCAAAGAATTTTGCATCATCCTCAACCGCCATGTTTCCCTTATCACAACAGATATGCTTCAGTATTGTTGATGACTGAATGTTGCAATTAAAGCTCATCACTTGTCCACAGCAAAAAAAATATCATTTTCGAGCTGTTTTTCTTTTTTTAAAATGTTTTGGGGGAAAAATTTATTTCTAATACTGGATACAGAAACAATAGGATTTGGCAAATTAATCTGAATATAAGCCTTCAATGCAGAGCCACATTCAGCTTTTGGAATTATAAAAATGATAAATTGCAACAACATTTTAATTTAGTCCACAGCAAATGTAATGCTTATGATAAACCTAACTGTCCAAAATTTAATTGTCCTAAGCAGTGAGATAAAACTTCACAGATACAAATGATTATATGTTTTGAAACAGTGATCAGTCACTTTAAGCTTTTCTTTTATTCCTTGTGCTATCTTAGATGACCCCACCCTTACTTTGACGTGTTCTCCCTACCATGACACAGGTGGATAAAAGTGGAAAGATTTCATGTAATCCATGGACACCAGTGAAGATCACAAATCATTGAAGAAAAAAGGTTCAGAGCACTGTCTAGTGGGTCTAGATGACCCAACTCCCAATGTTAAAATGCCTAGGATAGCACAAGGGTTACATTCATCCATTTTCCAAAGTCTTTCAGGGTCACAAGGTCCCAGCTACTGTAGGGCGAAGTCGGGGTACATCCTGGACAAGTCATCAGCATGGGGAGACTATGCAAACGGCACACACAGAGGACCTTAATTGGATTTATACCAGCACCATTTCACTGTGGAGCAAAATCTTTAACCGCGACCACCATGCAGCTTGTTTTCGTTTATTTGAATTTTCCATTATAAATCCCCTTTCTAACTTGATTAAGGTCCAAGGGACTTTAGTGTCCCATTCACCCACGCACTCACACGCCCAGACTTGATGTTGGCTCTACTGCCAACCTGCAACCACTAGGTGACACTCATAAACAAACGCTTCAAGCGTTTGGCTGAGACTCAAACCCTTTAAGTTTTGGGTTTCCAAAAAGTGTTTAGTCCAGTTTTTTCACAGAACTATCATCTGTCTGTCCTGTTGTTGGGAGGAGTCATTTTACCCAGCCTCGGTTAGTTACCATTTGTTTGCATCTTTCTGATGCACGTGGGTTTGGGTTAATTTATTTGATTTGTGCGGTTTATTCCATGTTTGTGTACAATTCCAGAGCAGATATCATACATAAACAACAGATATGATTTACATGATTTGAAAGGGAGTGGGAGGAAGAAAAACTTATTACATTTACTAACATAAATAATCTGTAATGTATTCTAGAATGAAAGCAACACAACACTCAAAGACAAACACTTGAACACTTATTAATACCAAATATAATTTTAGAACTAAGATATATGGACTAATCACAATAACTCTAACGATTTGTATGATTTTTTTAGTAAGGAAATGTATGTGTTATGAAATGTATGTGTTGTTGGTGAGATAGGTACAAAAATAAATTTGTTTTGAACTTATTTTAATATGTGAAGCTTTAAAAGTAAAATATGATGAATTGGTTTGTGAATTTTGTGAAATCATTTTAGGTTTTTGTGAAACTTGTAAAAAATTCTTTTATGCTTATGGACCCCAGGAAGACTAGCGACCATTTTGTGGAAGCTAATGGGGTTCCAAATAAACAAATAAACACACACTTTTTCACAGATACACATACACCCCAGAGGGCAATTTCGAGCCAAATGACTTTTTTTTTAACAATGGGCAGAAGCTGGAGCACTTGAAGACAAACATGAATTACTTAATTATTGTGTAAAAAATAGACATAACTATTTAAGAAGTCAACATGGTAAATGCAGACCAGTTATCTAAAATATATGGAGATTATGTTAATTAAAAAAACATGTATATGATTAAAAAATAATGCTACATCAGTAAAATAGACATAACATTGTTTCAAAATCTTCATAGCATACATTGATCAAGTATCAAAAGTTAAAAATATGTGCAAATTATGTGTCATCAGGAAAAATCATGAATCAATTTTTTGAGCAAGTGAAGTAATATAATAAGAAATCAATCATTTTAACCATATTCAATAATTGATTAAGCATTTTTTTATAATAAACAAGCTTGGTATTCCTTCTTCTGCTGATTGACAGCCGTTCTTCTGGTTTTAACAGAATTTATTTAAGTTCTCTTCGCTGTTATGTCTGCAGACATTAAAAACATGACCTACATGTTTCCCATTTTATCTATAATCTGATTCTGAAGGAAGTTTTATTTTGGAAAACTACTGGGTTCTCTCCACCATATCTGACTCATTCTTGATGCATGTCAAGTGTCACAAATCCATCCACGACTTTCTTCATACGGCTGCACTAACTGCTAAATTGAAAACCCCCAAGCTAGCAAAGTTAACTAAAAAAACTAATTAAAGTTTCTTTTCATAGGAAAGATCCAGAGATGAAACAGAAGATCCTTCAACTTCAAAGAAAAAAAAAGCTGCATTTCACAGACAAAAACCAGGAGTCTTTACTCCACATATGGATTTATTGTGACTGTTGTTCCCATAGACCATAATAATAATGCATAATATTCAGAGGATGCTGCTAATAAAGTTGCTAAACGGTGGATTCACATCTTTGACTTTTTTTTTTGTATCTACAGTACAGACCAAAAGTTTGGACACACCTTCTCATTCAAAGAGTTTTCTTTATTTTCATGACTATGAAAATTGTAGATTTACACTGTAGGTATCAGAACTGTGAATTAACATATGTGGAATTATATACATAACAAAAAAGTGTGAAACAACTGAAAATATGTCATATTGTAGGATCTTCATAGTAGCCACCTTTTGATTTGATTACTGCTTTGCACACTCTTGGCATTCTCTTGATGAGCTTCAAGAGGTAGTCACCTGAAATGTTTTTCACTTCACAGGTGTGCTCTGTCAGGTTTAATAAGTGCGATTTCTTGCCTTATAAATGGGGTTGGAACCATTAGTTATGTTGTGCAGAAGTCAGGTGGATACACAGCTGATAGTTCTACTGAATTGACTGTGGTGCTTTATTCTTGCCATAATACAAAAAAACGAGTGGCTATCATGACTTTAAATAATAATAATAATACATTTTATTTATAAGGCTCCTTTCTGGGCACTCAAGGTTGCCGCACAACATGTATACAATATAAGAAATGCAATAAACAGTCAAAACAACAACAATTTAAATACATACACAATTAAATAAAATGTACATTAAAACATGAAAAAGTTATTGTTACAGTGAAAAGGCCATTTGGAAAAGATGAGTGTTTAGCTAAATTAAAGATTTTACGTTTCAACCACTGTGTCTTTGTGCGACGCAGAAAAGGTAAACGGATGGACTCTACATGGCTGGTTCCCACCGTGAAGCATGGAGGAGGAGGTGAGATGGTGTGGGGGTGCTTTGCTGGTGACACTGTAGGGGATTTATTAAAAATTGAAGGCATACTGAACCACCATAGCTACCACAGCATCTTGCAGCGGCATGCTATTCCATCCGGTTTGCGTTTAGTTGAACCATCATTTATTTTTCAACAGGACAATGACCCCAAACACACATCCAGGCTGTGTAAGGGCTATTTGACAAGCCAATTGTATTTTTCGCATAATCTCTGTAATCCGTAGATTTTTCTTTTAAATTAAATACAATTAAAAATACATGCATGATATTACTTTCAAACCAAAGATGAAGTGTTGGCCAATGAAGCAGTCTTTAACTGCCTTCAAAAGCAATGTTAATCTAGTCGGTTGATCAAGGGGTCCATCCAGGTTTTCAACCAACCTGTGATGTAAACACCAATAAATGACAAATAAACATCCAAGTCATGTTGCTCCCGGATTCTGTTCTTTAGACCAAATGGACTTTATAGGTTGGGTGTTTCACCACTCATTCAAATAGTTTCTTCACTTCTAACTCCTGATGATTTAAAGGTAAATATATGCATCCAGTGCTCATTAGAGTGGTTGAATAATGTGGATCTTCTATCACTGCCATCCTTTTGGGGAGGATTTCTTTAGTTTAATCAAAGTAGACCTTCCCTTAACATAGACCACAAAGATCCGATTCTCCCTCCCTGAAACTGGCCGTTTTATCTCAGCTCTTTAAAAGCTTGTTTATCCTAATGATATAATCGCCCCTTGTGGATTATGCAGATAATGCAGTTTAAATGATTCATCTGAAGAATATTTTTAGGAATAAAACAACTTTCTGAAATGCCTAATTAGCAGGTATTTAGGAATTATAGAAGCAAAGAAAGTATAAATTATAAAATTATGAGAAGACTCCATCCTGAATGAGTTTTATTTTAGTAACTTTATTTTCTTAAGATATGTCCATCATAATCAGAAAAATACCACAAGAACTTGTAAAAAAGACACATACACACAAAAACAATTTCATATGAGTAGGCCTTTAACTGTTATAATGCAAACTAAAAAAGTGGAAACACATTCTCTGGAAGAACAAAACACACCCCTTTATCAAAAAGAATCTGTTTTATGATTCTCAAATTGACAGCCGCTAGAAAAATGATACTTTTCTGACTCCATTGAGCCAAGGATGAAGTTTGCCGGAGGGGGTGTGTTTTTTTTTCTTACGATGCCTCATAGTTCCAGTGAACAAAACTATAAATTCTTCAGCACAGCAAGAGATTTCTGTCATTTCCATGCTCCTGTATAGTAAAAAAAAAATTGGCCCCTTTCCTGTTACCAACATGTCTGTTCAACAAAACAAGCCCCATAAAGGTATGGCTGAGACATTTGTGTGGAAGAACACAAGTTCTGACCTCATAACAGAACACTTTTGGAAATGATTAAAACAAAGTGATTATCACCTGATCTCACAAATGTTCTTTAGAAAGAACAGATAAACGTTTCCATAAAACTCCCAGTGGTTCTTTTATTGTAGGAATAATATGTCAACGTCATATCAAACAGTATGGAATGAGATTTCACATCAATTCCAATATGAGTAGTCAATTAGGCAAAATAGTGGCTCAAAGGTGTCATGAATAAAGTGTCTAGTTGGTGTGGCTATTCAGTTTAGTTGTTTCTGTGGTTTCGTATTAAACTGTAATTTTTGGTTGTTTTTGTCAAAGATATACAGACACAAAAGAAAATGCAGGCAGAGGTGAAAAAAACCCTCATAATAAATGTCATTTGAGAGGCGCGTCTGGCCTGTTCCTTCTTGTGCTGGAATGCTTTTGCGTCGCAATTCGTCAGAAAGTAAACACGCGTTGCTGTTTTCAACTCTCTGTTGATGTCGACAAACTTCCACTTCTTTAACGGATAAATTTACTCAACTTAGTTATTTTTTTGTTTTAGTTTTTTTCCTGAGGTAAACTCAATTCCTTCGTGCTCTCTTCCGCGTGTGGAGCGCGCGCCTCTGACGGGAAGCTCTCCCTGGGTGCGTTTCCAGCTGCTGACTTCATCCGAATGAGGAAGACTTTTGACTGTGACGCGATCCCTACGTCCAGCCGTCGAGCTCGAGGAGAACGGAGGGTTTTTTCTTTTATTCTGACCAAAAACATGAACGGGATGGCGTATTTGACAATCTGGAAACAGTCGTTCCACCTCCATGGATCCATACTTGTCGCGCAGAGAAAAGGAAACACTCTAGTGTTGTTTTCTGCGCCATGGCTGTTCTTTTTCCTGCTTCTCACGGGGCAGTTTGCTCTCACTTTCGGTGGTAAGTATTAACTCGGTTATTTTATGGTCTTTTGTCCTAGAACTATTGGTGGGATCGCGTGATAATGCTGCGTTTATTCCTTGCAGGAGGCGAGAATGACGCGGAGGTTAACTTTGACTGCACCAACGACTTTACAGAGATGTTTTGTCAGTTTGAGCAACAACACTCAAACTGCACTGATCACAATGTGACTTTTGTCCTGATTGATTACAGCGAAACCACTGAGTTAGTTTTTCCTGCCTTATTCCATAGAAAAATGACACTGTTTAAAAAAAAGAAAAACATTGTAGAACACGTTTGTTTTTGGTTTTTCTCTGCAGGAATGGATGCACTTTACAGCAATGTGACAAGAATCAGTGTTGCTGTTCTTTGAATATGTTGTTTGTGTACGGAGAGAATCACAATGCAAGTTTGTGGAGAGGTGATAGAAGGGTTGCATCTAAAACCATCAGTGTAAATGACAGCTGTATGTTGAATTTTCTTCAAAACTTTCACATTTTCACTCCATTAATCTGAAGAAACTGCAGCTTTACTTCTATTTTTTCCTCTTTAGTCAAGCCTAAAACTCCTACAATTGTCAACGTGACTGAAACCAATGGAAATTTTGCAGTCAAGTGGAAGACAAACATGGAAGGAGTGAGAGATGAGTTGACTGCAGAGGTGACCTACCACAAAAAAGGAGACCCAGAGAAGGTAGGAGCCGAGTCCCTAGCGCCAATGAGCAGCTGATTATTTTATGATGACATAAAACTTCCACAAAGAAACCACATTTTTCTATGTTCCAATCCCAATACAGGTCATTTTACCATTAAAACCACCAATGGTTGATGGATACCAGTACTATGAAATAAGTGGAGGGAATTTGTCACTGGGAGCAACATATGTGGTCAGTGTTAGAAGTGTATCAGAGTGGAACAAAAGGCAGAGTGACAGCAGTGCAGAGTGGGAATTCAAGACCCGTGAGTGTTTATTTTTGGTCATTTTAGACTCCATTAGAAGATGAATAGAAATATTCAAGACCCACTCCAATGAAAACTTTTTGTGTGTGTTTTTAACATGTTCTTGTGGCATTTTTCCCATGATGGATGGCATATATATATATATATATATATATATATATATATATATATATATATATATATATATATATATATATATATATATATATATATATACATATAAACAAGCTTATAGCCTATTCAAATTGTTGTGAATCAGGAGCAAAAGTAAAAAGGCCATTAGAAAAATCTTGTAGCTGTGATAAAAGTGTTACAATCAGCAGGGCAATGCATCCAATTGCAGACAAAGATATCTATGTCTCTTTGTTTTTCCTCATACGAGCTGACATCTGGCTCCAAACTGTACTGCTACGTACCTCCAATATTGCTCGGCATTTTTTGGCGACGTTAATGTTAGGTTGGGGTGTGAGGGGCCGTAAGCTTACGGTAAAGGGTGTAAATAAATAGATGGATGATATGAAATGGGGACTTACTCCACACCAACAGTTTTTCCCATAATTCAGAGGTGAATTTCTAATGAACTCCTGGCACTCTGCAGAAATGATATCCTAGAAAGCGACACAGGTTTTTGGGAGTTTGGCTAAAAAGTGCCTTAATTCTAATTAAAATGGATCAAAAGATGACCAGAGCGGGACTTAAACTTGATGTTTAACCTTTTGTAAGACTAGAAATGCAGCCAAGAGATAGGAAATAACTGCACATTGAGTGTGACTCCATTAACGGGGATGAACAAACAAACAAGGATGCAGTTGTTTACTTAGCTTTTACAAAGCTCTGAGTGTTATCTCTTGGGTCATATTCATTCCACTGGAAAACACAGCAAATGGATTCCTAATTGCTATCCATAACATTATAAAAACATCGTCATCCAGTTTTGCCATTTACTACTGAAAATTAAAACTCTCTAATTGACTTTTTTTTTTTTTGCAGCCACTTCCCATTTTGCACAGGACGTTGTCATCATAGTCATCCTTAGTGTTGTTGCAGTCTTCATGAGCGCTGCTGCCTATATTGGTTTTTCACGGTAAGTCACCTAAAGGTTTGAGCACATTGAGTTCAAAACACCGTGGATTTGTCTTCTGTGGTTTTTAGCTCAAAGTTTTGTTTGATTTCAGGATTAAAACCAAGTGGTGGGACAAATATTCTGACCTAAAACTTCCCACCGTTTATTCATCCAAGAAAAAGGTGAGGCATTGATATTGGTCTGGCAGTTTTATTTTCACTTTGAATTTTATTTTCAGACATCCCAGAAGTCAATATTCATCTCCCTATGTGAATGTTTACACTTCTCAATGTATTTGGATATTCAAAACTATTTTATAGACACATAAATGTGTCATTTTGTTCCATTGTATTTGAAATTTAAATAATGGCCAGTCACAGTTGGGTTCTTATCTCAACAGAAACTTAGTTAGAATTCTCAATATTCTAAATAATCATTCCGGATATTCAAAGTGAAACTGTGGACGTCTGAACTTCAAGGTGGTAAACATAAGTGTTGCACATCTATTATGAACATGTAAAACAGTATTTATGACCAGGACAAACTGAATTACTGATTTCAGTGTTATGTATTTAATCAGGGATAGATATTTTTTTTATAAATTGCACCTAAAAAAGGTTTTTTGATGACATCAGGAGAGTTTGGGTTTTGTGACTGCTGATAGTTTTTTTTTGTAGAGAACTAGATTCACTGAACTGTCAACACTTGACCTGGAAAAGTACCTGCTCTGAGCACAACTTGTGGTTTTCAGTTGTGACATTCCTTGAAAGTCCCACTCTGATCATCATCATTTGATCTTTTTTTAAAACATTCCCAGAGGTCTGTAGATTATGATTATGCCAATTTCAGGCAAAATCCTTTAAACTGTGTCATTTTATGTCATAGTTTCTGCAGAGCGGCAGAAGTTAATTAGAAAATCAGCTCTGAGTTGTGGGTAGAACTGTTGGCACAGAAACCCTGTCCCCCCTTCCTGTCACCAATAACCGAGAGATATCTATTTACACTCTCCGGTAACACTTTATATTAAGATTCCTTAACAAGCTTTGTTAACACATTTACAAGCATTATAAATGAATTTATAGGGTGTTAGTAAGACATTTATTAGTACAATAAGTCTAATAAGGTTTATTAAATTACTTAGTTAACACATTTACAAGCATTATTATTAGGATGTTTTCAAGATGCTAATGATGCATTTACTGATATTATAGGTGCCTAACAAATGTGTCAGTGTTAATAAGCTTAATAAGATTTATTAACAACCTTTGTTAACAAATTAAGAAGTATTATTATTGTTTGGGGTTCTTGTAAGATATTTATTAGCATTATAGATGTCTCACACAAGCCTAAGTGCTCATAAGCTTAATAAGTTTTATTAACTATCTTAAAAAATTAATAGGCTTTATTTATGTGTCATATGCTAGTAAGATATTTATTAGCATTATAGATGTCTTGCAAATTCCTGAAAGTGTTAATAAGATTTATTAACATCTAAAGTCAGACCATTGTCTTCTAAATCCATATTACTAAACTGCTTATAAGCTTTACAAATGTATTAATTAACTTTGTTAATAGTTTATTAATTGTTTTGCAGCACCTCATCTAAAGTGTGGACGTTTTTTAGCACAAACAACCACAAAGCATAAAGATTGTAAAAAGAACTTTATGACATTAAAACAGATTAAACATACACAAATCGTTCTGTAAAAGATATATAATAATTTAATTCAGACAAATAATTTTTTTTTAAAAACATATAGACTGGTGTTGAATGACTAGCATCATAGCTAATAACGATAAAGTATTAGCATCTATCCTGAGTGAAACATTCATTGCAAATCCCATCACCAGCAGACAATTCTCTGCATTCAATGCCAACTGCATTCAACCACTGTTGCCTTGCTTCAAAGTCCACAAGAAAGTTGCACAAGCCAGTCATTTTTGAAGAACGAAGACAATAAACCTACAGGAGCCATGCTAAAGCTAACACGCTAACCTGCCCATCTTTGATTATGAAAGGAATCAAAGATGGGCAGGTTAACTAATGTCACCATTGGCTAAGGAATCTGTCAATCAAACTCATCAGCAAAACAGGCGTGCTCGATTTCAGCCAATTGAATGGCCTCTTAGACTTTGCTTTCACACAGGTGACGAAAAAAGCCCCGCCCATCTTTGATTCTGTACCGGTCTGTCCTTAGCGTGTTAGCTTTAGCATGGCTCCTGTAGGTTTATTGTCTTCGTTCTTCAAAAATGACTGGTGTTGAAAAACAATTAATAAACTATTAAAAAAGTTAATTAATACATTTGTAAAGCTTATAAGCAGTTTAGTAATATGGATTTAGAAGACAATGGTCTGACTTTAGATGTTAATAAATCTTATTAACACTTTCAGGAATTTGCAAGACATCTGTAATGCTAAGAAATATCTTATTAGCATCTGACACATTAATAAAGCCTATTAATTTGTTGAGTTAGTTAATAAAACTTATTAAGCTTATGAACACTTAGGCTTGTGTCAGGCATCTATAATGCTAATAAATATCTTACTAGAACCCCAAACAATAATAATACTTCTTAATTTGTTAACAAAGGTTGTTAATAAATCTTATTAAGCTTATTAACACTGACACATTTGTTAGGCACCTATAATATCAGTAAATAAAAAACACAATTTTAATCGGAGTGGGTCTTTAAAAGCTTCGAGCTTATGGTTTGTCCTTCGTACAACTTCTCTATGTTAAATGACTTCACTATGTTAAATGACTCCACCCTTCTAAAGCTAATTCCAAGGCTGCTTTGAATGGATAGAATCACTGCAAAACCTTCGTATTTTCTTCCCTCTGTACCACCCTCACATGTTTTGTTTCTCTCAGCTGAAATTCCAAATATTTATCACCAGCATCTTCCCTAAAAGTGATTTGAATTAACCTTTGTCTGTTCATCTGCTGCTTTTGTTTTCTCAGTCGGTCCCCAGTCTTTCTTCCGTTGCAATGTTTCAGATTTAATCAAATTCAAAAGATTAAGTTGTCAGTTAGAGCCACTGCTTCCTCCTTGTCAACATTCAGTAATATCCTTCCTTCATCACTGGAATTCTTCCCCTACTACTCCCATCTTCAAGGTTCCTGGTGCAGATCCCAACAGTCTCAGTTATCCTTGTTGTATTTTCCTTATCCTAGTCTTCTTTAAAATATAACTGGTGCAGTAACTCTTGACCTTTTTCCTTTCTGGATGACCTCCCTCTAACAGCTGATCCTCTTCTCTCATCCTTCTTGATTTAAAAGGAGCCTTTAAGCCTTTCAGACTCCCTTTCTCTTGGACAGGCTAGTTCTATGTATTACTCTTACATTCCTTTCCTGTTTCAAATCTACCTGGCCACACTCACTTTGTTCTAGTACAGTCATTTACTTCCGCCACATACAGACATGCCCCAGAGTTTAGCCCTCGGCCATCTAGCTTGTCCCTTTTGTCTATACTTTCAGTATCAGAATCATACAATATATACAATTATACAAATACATACATACCCATCCTGCTACAACTCCCATCTTCCTCAAACATAGACGACTGCCTCCTATCAAAATTAAACTGTAATTTTCTAGAATTAAGTGATGATAGAACTGAAATGATCAAAACAAAATCCAGTTCAGCCAAAGCTTCTAGTTTTCCGGCTATCTTTTGATAGTTTCTCTTTTATTCTTTGCTGGATTAAGGAGTCTGGATGTCATTCTTGTCAGAATTTCATAATAATATAACATTACTACATGTCAGGGGGCTAAACATTGGTTAGCACTCTTGCTTCACTGCAAAAAGGCTCTGGTTTGAATCCCAGTAGGGACCTTTCTGTGATGAGCTTGCGTGTGATTCCCGTGCATGTTTGGCTTTTCTCCAGGGACTTTAGCTCCCTCCCATAGTCCAAAAAACATGTTTTATAAGTTAATTGAATTCTTTAGGTCACCTCTTGGTGTGTGTCGCCCTGTAACAGACTAGTGACCTGTTCAGGGTGTAACCCGCCTTCGCCCAGCAGCAGCTGGGTTGGCTCCAGCAGCCTAGAAGAGATGTAGCGGTCTCTGAAAATGGATGGATAACATCAACCGTCCGCGTTTGTCCCTTGTTCTCTACATCAACGTCATTCAAGTTCAAAGTTCTTTTTTGAGGGGTCTCATAAACTAAATTAGTAATGTTAACAGTTATTATTACTACCCAACATTTGTAGGGTGGTCGATCTCCAATCGTAAGATTGCGGGTTGGAATCCCACCTTGCCTGCCCATGTGTCGAAGTGTCCTTGGGCAAGACACTGAACCCCACCTTGCCTCTGGTGGAAGGGTGGGACCGCCTCCGGTGTGTGTGTGAATGGCTGAATGGGACTGTGACTGTAAAGCGCTTTGGGCCTTCGAAGAAGGTAGAAAAGTGCTATATAAGTATAAGCCATTTACCAATTAACTCTTTATGGTGTTTACTTTCTGTAATGGTGACAAAATTCACATAAAAGAGCATTTCTCTGCATTAAATCATTCATAGATGTTCCTTTTTTAGATTTTGGAGCCTTCAGATCCCAGAAGTAACCCAGTATCTGTGGAGCACCGCATTTTGGATGGTGGCAAACAGTTGTAAGTAGGACTCTTGTACCCCGAATGATATTTCCTATATTAAAATAGCCATCTGAGTAACATCTGCCCTTTCTTTTTTAAGGTCAGAACGGCAGTTCACAGGCAGCGAAGAAAGTGATGGGAGCAGCCAAGACAGCAGTGGAATCAGTGATTGCTCCTCACACCCGAGTTATGCGGAAACTGTTCAGCCCGATTGTAGAACTTTACGACAAGAGGCTTTGGAAAAATTCTTTCCAAATGTGAGACCTGTTAGTCCTGTAACTAATAGGGACCTTAGTGAGGTCTTTAATGTCCATTTATGTGGTGTAACTGGTGCTCATGATAGTTCTGGATCATCTGGTGTAATCAATCCTACCTATTGCCCAGGTATGTCTGGAAGTCCTGATCAGTTCATGCCAGACCAGCCTAGGGTCTTAGAGAGTGAGCCTTCATATGATACCACAAAGTGTGACACCTTGACCAATTCCAGTCTGTCTGGCCTTTGCCCAGCCTCGCTAGATGTCCTGTCACCTATATCAATAGACATGTCATATCAGGGCACTAGTGGTTCACAAAAAATGTCAGTCATAGAGGATTATAGCCCATTGTCCCTCTCTAGTGGGACTTGCACAACCCCGCCTTTAGAGCCTGAATCCAGAAATGATGCTGACTCAGAGAATCCAAAGCTGTCCTGTGGCTCAGCTTTGCTGGCCAGTAATGAGGAAACTCAGTGTAACTTACTTAGGGTGGAAAATGACTACCAACCTATCCAGAGGCAAGAGTTGAATTCTTTGCTTTCACCAGAGAACTCAAAGGAATGCGAAGACAATTTGGAAAAATGTTCAGAGAAGTCAATGAGTTCCAACCCCAGAACGGCGGGGTTTGACTCCTTCCTTCCAGATTTAATCAGTGAGAGTGTTCGACGTCAACCTGAGCTCCAAATACCTTTTTTTTGGTCGCCTCCACAGTCTGGAGACATATCTATACCAATTATCACTGAGAGTGGCTATAAACCAGTGTAGCCTTTAACTTTATTATTTAGGGTAAGTCCAAATTAAGTACAGAAAGCTTTCTGTACACATACACAAAAGGTCATGCATTATTTCTGTATTGGTGCAGAAAAGTTACCAGTGTTCTGTATTTGCTGTTTCAATGCTGTGCATGTTAAAGAGATGTCACTAGAAATTATTGAATGTTGCTGATGGTTGCTGTTATGTAAATTGCTAATAAAATGTATTATATGTGGGCTTTTTAAGCTTGTAAAGGTGGAGGCAAATTAGTCTTGTGTCCCTTTCCTGTGTTTTTCCAAGAAAGCATTTAATAAAGGAGGTATCAGTTCGTCATCAGAACTAAACCTTTTAGGTTTATGGAGTTCTGTGACACACTAGAGCAACCCAGACAGACGTGCTTCTCTACTGAAATTGCTTCCTCATTGCTTTTTCTCTGGAGCTATTGACACAGTTCCAAAGAATTTTGCGTCATCCTCAACCACCATGTTTCCCTTATCACAACAGATATGCTTCAGTCATGTTGTTGACTGAATGTTGCATTTAAAGCTCATCACTTGTAAAAATAAACAAAATAAAATAAAAAGTCTTCAAATAAAAGTTAAAAAAAACATGTTGAGATTCTTTTCTTTTTTTTTTAAATGTTGTTTTAGTTGAAACAGTCATTTCTAACACTGGATACAGAAACAATGGGATTTGAAAAATTAATCTGAATATAAGCCTTCAATGCAGAGCCACATTCAGTTTTTGGAGTAATAAAAATGATAAATTGCAATAAAATTTTATTTAGTCTATAACAAATGTAATGCTGTTGATAGCCCTAACTGTCCAAAATTTAATTGTCCAAAGCAGTGAGATAAAACTTCACAGATAAAAATGATTATACTTTTTTAACCTGTCATCAGTCACTTTAAGCTTTTCTTCAGTCACTTTAAGCCTATGCAAGCTACTGTAGGGCGAAGTCGGGGTACACCTTGGACAGGTCATCAGCATGTCACAGCAATTTAGACGTACCAGTTAAACTATGAATCATGATTTTAGACTGTGGGAGGAAGCTGGGGAGCCCAAACAAAACCCACACGTGCACAGGGAGACCATGCAAACTGCACACGAGGACCTTCATGGGATGTATGCCTGCCCCTTTTCACTGTGAAGCAAAATCTTTAACCACCACCACCATGCAGCTTTTTTTCATTTCTTTTATTTTCATGTAAATGCGATATAGTTATAAATCACTTTTCTAACTTGATTAAGGTCCAAGGGACTTTAGTGTCCCATTCACCCACGCACTCACACGCCCAGACTTGATGTTGGCTCTACTGCCAACCTGCAACCACTAGGTGACACTCATAAACAAACTCTTCAAGCGTTTGGCTGAGACTCAAACCCTTTAAGTTTTGGGTTTCCAAAAAGTGTTTAGTCCAGTTTTTTCAAAGAACTATTATCTGTCTGTCCTGTTGTTGGGAGGAGTCATTTTACCCAGCCTCGGTTAGTTAGCATTTGTTTGCATCTTTCTGATGCACATGGGTTTCGGTTTATTTAAATCTAACTGAAAGAATTTTCACATTTATAGAATAAACTTTAAAAATCTGATGACTGATCCTCCAATAGTCTTCACAGTAATTTTCATGCTTTTACTCATTATTACACCATTTTCCCCTCATCAAAAAGTCATATACTCTGTGGTACATCATATTTTTATATGTAAAGAGAAAGTGATATTGGATTGGTGAGGGATTAATTTCAGGCAACAAATATTTATTCATTTGATTTTTGATTTGTGAAACTTATTCCATGTTTGTGTACAATTACACAACAGATATCATGCATAAACAACAGATATGATTTACATGACTTGAAAGGGAGTGGGAGGAAGAAAAACTTACAATTACTAACATAATTAATCTGCAACGTATCCTAGAATAAAAGAAACACAACACTTACAGACAAACACTTGAACACTTATTAATAACAAACATAATTTCAAAAAGATTTTAGAACTAAGATATATGGAGTACTTCCAATAACTAACGATTTGTATGCATTTTTGTTGTGAAATGTATGTGTTATGAAATGTGTGTGTTGTAGGTATGATGTGTAAAAAAAGGAATTTGTTTTGAACTTATTTTAAAATGTGAAGCTTTTCAGGTAAATATGATTAATTGGTTTGTTAAATCATTGCAGGTTTTTGTGAAACTTGTAAAAATGTCTTTTATGCTTATGGACCCCAGGAAGAGTAGCGACCACTTTGTGGAAGCTAATGGGGTTCCAAATAAACATACACACACACACATACAGCCCAGAGGGCACTTTAGAGCTATGTGACTTTTTTTTCTTTTACAATTGGTTGAAGCTGGAGCACTTGGAGACAGCCCACGCATCCAACGGAAGAAACTACTTACTCCACAAAGAGGGAACTGGAGCAGGATCTTCTAGTTAGGCAACAGTGCAAAACTTTTTGTATTAGGTAACAAGACTTCATTCAAGGGTATCATTGTTATCTTTTCTTTAATCTAAACTCGTTTTGTCCCTTTCGGGGTCACGGGGCTGCCGCTGCCTATTCCCACTACTCGTGGGTGAAGGGAGGGTACATCCTGGGCAAGTCGCCAGACTGTTGCAGGGCAACAAATGACACACCCATGCACACTCACATGCACACCTAAGGACAATTTAGAGTAACCAATTAACCTATGAAGCATTTTTTTGGACGGCGGGAGGAAGCCCCAGAGAAAACCCACACATGCATGGGTTTGCTCACCAAGTGGGGACTTGTTATCTCTGAACTAATCCATAGAGATTTTGAGATTGGTGCTTTGGTTTAAAGCACTGATTTGAACTCAGTACTGTAGCTTTTTATCCATAGATCAGTATTGATTAACTAAAAAAAATACCCTACTAAAACTAGTACTGCTTCACAAAAAATCATATAGATAAGGAATTCAAAAATTTTGGCTCATTGAGATTGTTTATTTGATTAAGTAAATTAAAAAAATTTATTTGACTAAAAGACAAGTGTCATGGTTAAACTATTTCTTTTATTTCAGCAGCCAAACTGACTAACTGAATATTTCAAAAGAGAAATTATTTTTATATCATTTTTTTGGTCAAAAACTAATAAATTCACATAAAGTAATAGACAAGAAAATCACTGTTCTTTGAATTCTTTAGACAATGTCCAAAGTTCTCATAGTCTCCTGACATGATTTGTGATGTAAAGAGAAATAAATCAGCTGTGCTCACAAATGGACCACTTATAGCCTGCTATTGTGTCTTGTAACAGGTGAAAACATCACAAGAATGTGAAATATACTTTCAGTGTAAACAAGTAAACGCCACAATACAATGAAATTCCTATAGTTTTGTTGTTATTGTCCGTTTTCTGTGTGAGAAAACAGATAAAACCAGAAAGTCTCAAACTCACTGCTCGCGCTGGTACAGCAGCCTGCAAAGTATTGTGTTTAAAAAGAAAACCACAACGGCAGCAGAAGCAATCTTGGCACTGACTTTAAAGGTAGAGTTGTTACCTGTCAAAGCACATCACATCTTTACCCCCCCCCCCCCCCCCCCCAATCTGCCTGAACTACTTCATGTTTGGATTGAAATGCACACCTTTTCTCCAACAGGAGGAGCTTGACTAAAGGAGGGGCTAAAGTTTCCGATCCACAACGTTATCTTTAAAACTCTGATTTAATGTGAGTCCAGCCATTGCTGAAGCAGCTTGTGAGACACTCCCACCTTTCTGCGCACCTGAAGCTCAAACAGCAGCATGCAGCAACAGGGACGGCTGAAGCTGAGGCCATGGCTGGAGGAGCAGATTCAGTCTGGGAGGTACCCGGGAGTCAGCTGGCTGGACAAGGTAGATACTTCAATTTGAACATTATTGAAGTAACCTGTCTCACTCATAAGAATGATGCAGGAATCCATAACCCTTGTGCTATCCTATGGGGTCCAGATGACCTGACCCTTACATTGACGTGTTATCCCTACCATGACACAGGTGGATAAAGGTGGAGAGAATTTCATGTAATCCGTTGACAGCAGTGAAGATCACAAATCATTGAAGAAAAAAGGTTTAGCTCACTGTCTTGTGGGGTCTAGATGACCCCACTCCAAATGCTAAAGTGCCTAGGATAGCACAAGGGTTAAGCACTATACAAAGAGTGAAACATAAATCACAGACGAGCATGTGCAACAAAGTGTTGAGCGTTATGTCATTTACTTTTGAAGTCTGCATACATCTTCCAAATTCCATGGAAGCATGCGGCTCGCCATGGCTGGAGCATCGACAGGGATGCCACGCTCTTCAGGAGTTGGGCCATGCACACAGGTAGGAGCAAAAACCATGTTTTCTACTAATCTGCACAGTTAAGCAATAGATAATGTGTTAACCTTTCACACATACTTAGATTATGCAGCACCTAGAGCAAATTAATGACTACTAAAGGATACTGTGATGAAGACAGGATAGGAAACCTCTACAAACATATAACCGAATCATTTTTAATAAGAACATTTTGGGATGTTATGATGGGAAAAAATTTGTGAGTTAAGTTGTGTCCACAGGTTCTTTCATCAGAACCAAAATTTTGTAAGCATGTGGATTTATCTTTTTTGTGTGTTTATATGAATTACTGGTATTTGAGTGGTTGATATCAAGTCAGAAAAAAGTCTAAATAAATTGTATTTGAGAGAAAAAAGATCAAACGTCTTGAAAGGGTTTAGGATGACCGCGACAATGCCATGAAATTGTCTTTGAGGAATCTTCTTAGAGTTTTATATTTTTAGATACAAACTTCTCAGAGAAAAGCGCTACCTAAAGCCACCCAGCTGTTTTTCCAAGCTGATTCTTGGACGAACTTGAACAGTTGATTCCTTTTGCAGGGTACTTTTTTTCCATTAAGCTGCAATGGTTGTTTGATTTCCATTTCTCGATCTACCACATTCTTGACATCAAACCAACTTCCTGCTAAATGTTTACGCTATGTTAGGTTTAGCTAAAAAAATCAAAAAAAAAACAAGTTCTAACAAGCTTTTCAAACACAGCCAACCAACTTTTAAAAGCCCAGCAGATTTTATAAACATTAGAGGGCAACTGTGGAGGGTCACGCTACGACAGTTCAAGCTCTCAGAGTGCAGGGTCACAGGGATTTGTCAGTTCTCATCAATTACTCTTCTTTTAAGTAAATGCAATATCCATAAATCCTAAAGCACTTGTTCTCCTTCATCAGCAAGGTTCTCATACACACGGAGAGTGAGTGCAACATGAAAAAGCTGTCCATTTCTGTCCTTCTGTCTTGGGAAAGTCATGGTTCGTGATTGCAGAGTTGTATCATATGATGGGAAAGCTTCAGTTCACTTGCTGTCAGTGTCCATGGGGATCAAATTGCTGTCAAGGTACAACTCTCCAGCTGCTCAGGGGTTCAGAGAAATTTTGTATGTGCAAGTTTAGCATATTTGAAGAACATGTTATTAAAAACGGAGGGAAGTATTTCTAAAGAAAAAAAAGATTTGATAACATTAAAAAAAAGAAAAATAACAAGAGAAACATTTTGTTTGGAGATTTTTTTCCATATATTTGTTGCGCCCTGCTCCTTAAGTCTTGTCTTCCCTTTGTCAGACGTAAATGAGCCGTGGATCTTAGTGATTTATGTTGATATTTTTGAAACACAGGTTGAGAGTCACGAACTTGAGAACGGACTCAACACATAGGATGCTCTCCCATGACACTAACGGGCATGCTGTCAGCTCATGACATTAATGAACATCCAACAAACCAGCCAGGTCAGCCCACTTACAAATAATGAATCCATTTCAGAAGAAACTCCAAAGACCAGATTGCCTAAGAGTGATCAGCCATTTTCATATCTGACCTTAAAAGTGGAAGCATGTGTTTGGAGATTGTTTATCAATGCAAAAAGATGTTCTACAAGAATCCATCATTGTAAAATATTCTGATCAAAATGACATCATAATACAATTATCTTCGATATCACAATTCATCACAAAAATCTACTAAATACAAAAATTAAACTACTAATTCATTATTAAAATGTTCCATCATTTTTCAAAATAGGAGTAAGTCTGCCATTATTATTGTGGCAAAACTGGTTTCAAAAATCATTAGAAAACAAGTTTTGACACCATAGAGGAGTGTTTTGTTTGCTAACTGGAAATGACTACACACTGTATTGGGGTTAGTTGTGACAAAGTCAGGTTGTAATTGCAGAGGAGTTTTCTTTCAACATTTTGTCCAAAGACTTTGAAAGTCAACAAAACACAATTTGATTGAGAGAATTCATTGAGTCAAACCAAAAATATCAGTCAGGAATCTACTCTGTAAATCATCATTTTTCAGCACATTTAAGACACATTCATCTTGCTACTATTAGCTTTTTACAAATTCCCTTTTTTTGAATTTATTTATACATTTTGAGCACGTATAAAGCATTAAGTAATAACAAATTCAATTAAACCGAGTGTTGACACAAATACACAAACAGCTCGAAAAGGGGGTGGAAGGAAGAATAAAAACTTATACTTGCAATTTATGTAGATCTCTACATATTTATTTTCCTCTCTTTACTTTTCTCCGCATTTCATGCAATTAAGAATACATCCATCAAGAAAAACCACTGCGGCACAACCAAATAACCCCGTGATCTTTCAGAAATCAGTTTTACAAAACAACTTCCCCTCAACCTCAGATCAAGGGTCAACAGTCTCTGACACACATTGCTTAAATTCCTTTCTCATGAGCTGAATTTACAGCCAAAAACATTCAGTTAGGAATCAGTGACAACAGCACAACAAGTAGTTAGGGTTTCCCCATCCCTAGGCAGTTACTGCTGAGCTTCCTTCAGTCATACTGAAACCTTGAACAAGATGAACCGGTTATAAAAATTTAATTAATGAGAATATACATATACAGATGTTAAAAAGTTCAGAGGAAAAGAAAGTTATAATGTCTTAAATAAACTTGAAATACCTGTTTCTTATTTCAAAGTTGTTTTTATATATACTAATTAAAAACTTATCAACGTTTGCATATTCATTTTTTCTCATTTGGTTTATGTTTTCTACTCTTGCCTTTGTTGACTGCTTGATCAAATCAAAAACTTGTTTTATTAGATTGGTGAATGTTCCAATTGATTAACTTTTTTTGTAATTGTTTTTCATTTTTTTAAAATCTCATTTATGCACTTGTTTACTACATGTGTCACAGTTCAGGCTCTTTCAAGTAAATGTTGTTTTTCTTTTTGCCTACATGGACTGTTTTCAGACTGCCATTTTTTATATGGTAAATTAATAAATAAAAGAATGTAGTTTTTAAACCTTTGCTACACTCTTTAAAGGGGGATAGAGCAAACAAAAAGAGATAGAATTTCATAGTAATGACATATGCACTCATGGAATCAGCTGAGAGGCAACCTTGTTTTTTTGACAAAACCATCAACCATTGAGTTGTCACAATACAAAACTACTTGTAGTTGTCATGTAGTATCCACTTGTGACACATTGTCACATGTCTTAACCCTGCAAATTACTTCATGTTTTGTTGTGTGAAGATATCTGCACATTGTAACTACTAACATACTTTCAGGTAAAATACTTACAATGTACACTAAACAATCTTGGTGCCTGCATAAGAAAACAGACCGTCCTATTTGCTTTACAGGTCAAATTTCTTTAAATAACACGCTCCATCATCTGAAAACCAGTACGTGATGTTGGTCTTTTTGACTGTCCACTTTCAGGTCGGTACCGTCCGGGTAAAGACAAGCCCGATCCCAAGACATGGAAAGCAAACTTTCGCTGTGCTTTAAACTCCTTGCCTGACGTGTGTGAGCTGCGTGAGCACAGCAAAAAGAGAGGCAGTAATGCCTACAAAGTCTACAGGATGTTACCCCGCTCTCAAACACAGAAGCGCAAAAGAGGTAAGAAAAACAATCAAACCTTTTTTGATTTTTTTTCTTTTTGACCTAACAATAAAATTTGTCTAGTACACCTCATGCTACAACCCAATCTTATTCCTGTTTTTGGCAGGGTTACGTTTGTTCAGCAGAACCCGGGAAAGACAGATCAGTTCAGAAGATAACAGACAAGATGACACATGCATGACACCAACCTGGCAACCCACAACAAGGCCTATTTCAGAGACAACGCAGGAGGTGGAAACAACTGCACAAAACACCCTCATCAACACTCATCCATACGGTGAGATTCTGTTAAGCTGATCTTCTTCAGATTTGGATGTATTCATAACAAATGTAAGGCATTACAGTAACATATTGCACTCAGGTTTTTCATCTGGCTTCTGTTTTCTCTATTTTAAAAGTAGATTTGACAATATTTTCATTTCTATTGACTTAAGTGTCAAAAGTTGATGATTGGGCTTATAGTACTTTTCCTTTTTACCAAATTGCCCCTCTCCTAAAAGTAAAGTACTTTTATCATTTTACTATATGTTCTACTTCTGCAGGTTATGTTAAGAAAGTCACTTTTAAATAACATTTGAGTCATGTAACACATTACAATTCTGAGAGAGTAATATAGTAAAGTCACTGATTACTTTAAACCAAACCTACTACGTATTCCAGTTTGAAAATATCTTGCAAAATCCTTCTCTTCTTGATGATGATGAGAATACGATTTTTTTAAATTCTTTTCTTTTGTGCAGAGATGTGGGAGCCCAAACAAGAGCACCAGGAACAGAGTGAGGCTGTCTTTAAGGTACTTTTACTCAACTTTCAAACAGATCTTACTTTTGCAACTTAAATGATTTACCCACTTAACCAAAAATCAAAAAATGAAAACAATAGTTGCCTTGTAATACTTGATTAAATTTGGTTTGCCTGCAGATAAATTATTGCCATCATTTTCTATTAATGCTGTCTTTTCTTTGATATAGCTAGTGGAACACTTCAGCAACCAAGATCTCTGGAACCAGACTGGGGATCATAAAGGATGGAGACAGCACAATCTTTGGAACCAGTGGCCATGTATGACAAAATATTTTGTATCATCTTGTCTGGTGCTTGCCTCTGACTGTTCAGTTTTTACACTTTGGTGCAGTTGGGTGTGGCCACAAACATAAACAAAAAACAAAGTTGACGGACAGAAATGATTTATATAATTTCCTTGTCTTTAGCTGTAACTCAATGTTAAAAATCTGCTCTTGTTCTTCTAAAATCCCTCCAAAAATGGTGCAAAACTGCTAGAATTCCAAAGGGGCTAACAGAGAAAAGGAATCATACACCTTTGCTCATGGTGAGGTTAATTTACTTAGGAGTAACTTTGAATCAAAATTTTAAAAATATATTTTAGGACATCCAAAACATCTGTTTAAGTGCACATGAAAAACATCTTTCATAGTGACAAATGTCAAACTATATCAATGTTACTCTCCCATTTGATTGTGGAATTATTTTTTACGATCAAGCACCTAACAGCCAGTGGGCACAAATAGCATTCAAACCAAATACTTTCACTATAATTTCCTGTCTCACCTATAGAAGGATATGTGATGGAGTGCCAAAAATGATGGGGATGGAGCAATCAGGAAGAGTAAGAGGAAGATACATTTATGGAATGAGGATAAAGAAGTTCTGTAAAGCACCTACAGCTCATTAGGTTTAAGAATGAAAGTGACTAGAGACAGGTCAAGTACTGAAAGAATTTTTTACACACGCCAGACCCAAAATGACAGAGACAAACACAGGCTAGATACTAAAAGTCTGTTTTTGTTTGGTGGCTTCATTAAATCTGTGGTAACAAGGTATATTTCAGTTCATTACCCAGATCTGCCATAAGGGCCAGGGGCTTTAACATCATAAGCCCCACAGCATAGTTTCTAAATCACAACAAAAATATGCACACACAGCCATAAAGCAATTAAATTCAATAAAGTTTTTCATTTGTAAAAATTTGTCCAAACTGCTTGTAAAAATAACCCAAAAATTGTTCATGGATGTTAGGATGCGTATTTTAGATCTATTTAAATCTTGTGTGTTTCTTCTGCACTGTCTGCTTTTCTACTTTATCTGTCCTGCTCTCTTGTTTCTCTCCAAGCCCTTTTGGGCAACTTCACTGTACCTCATCTTTTGTCCTCGTGTTGGGTCAGTATGTGCCATCATCAGGGTTGATGGCTGATCAGTTCATGGGACTAGAGCATTCTGCTTTGGCGCCCGTGTCACACGAAACAATGCGTACGTCATGTGTAAAAGATGTCAGAACATCTCAAAGGGCTGCACTACAGACTTTTGGATCTGTTCCAGTAGCACTCAATTTCCTATAGTCATTCTCTATTTTCCATTACACTATTTAATTTACAATCCATCGGCCCTTTAAATACAGCGGTTAGGGCATGTGGTCCCTTGTGCAATCATTCTTATTAAAACACCTACAATTTGTGATTGGAAGCATGTGCAACCAGTGCATACACCGCTCTGTGTACTTTATTAGGATTGGGACTGTGAATCAGGCCGTGTTGTAAATGGATGGAATATGTTGATATTATTTTGGACTAAAAAGTCATTTTGTCAATCATTCGGCTATTTATTCATTTAGTTAGTCATTTAGTTTAGTTTACTTTCCTTTAAATTGTGTTTAAAAGCAAGAATAGAAACTGTTAATCTGTTTTAAAAGGGCCTCCTGCTCCTAAATGCAGAGGGGCCCCTTTTAGGTCTTATTCCTTCTGCGTTTATTTAATTGACTGTATATAAGAACTCCTAAACCGTTCACATCCCTTGTCATTTCATTTTTTATTAGTTTTGTTTTTGTTAGAAAGAAATATGCTGGAAAAGAAGGAATTCTGTCTTCCCTACTGTATTTTTCCCAAACCATTTACAGAAGGTTTACAATCTCCTTTTCTTCATGTTTTACCCAACTGACCTCTTCACTAAGCTCTGCAGGACACTTAACTGTTACACCAGATACAATTGGTTTCTGCAACATCATAGTCATCCTTTCTGCTTTTTTGGGGGTGGCCGTGGTACAGTGGTAGGGCGGTCAACCTCTGATCGGAAGATTGCAGGCTCAATTCCTGCCTGACCTGCCCTTGTGTCAAAGTGTCCTTGGGCAAGACACTGAACCCCACTGAGCCGCCATCAGTGTCTGAATGGGGGAATGGGACTGTGACTGTAAAGCGCCTTGGGCCTTCGAGGAACTTAGAAAAGGGCTATACAAGTATTTTCCATGGTCTTGTTATGAAGAATTACTTTCTGATTTGTTGGATTAGGATTTTAAACAACAAAAATATACATCTATACACTGATATATAAAATTTTGGATAATTATTCAGGTCATTGGTTTGGAAAATACATATACATACATCCACATACATTTGTGGATAATTCAGTTGTTACTCTTAATCATAAATAGACACATTAACTCTTATGCATTCAGAACATGACACAATAGGACTATTCAATATTAATTTTGTCAAAAGTTTCTCAGTGTTTTAATTATTTTTGTTAAAATTTATTCTTGACACTTTTCATGCTGCTTCTATCATTAGTCCTTTCTTTCACTTTTTGTCCTTTGTATATGCACAAACAATTCACTTCCCCAAACATCAAAACAAGGAAATTCCCCAGAAACAATTACAGACAGCCAAAAAACAAAAACAAATTGTTGTTCAATACTTGCTCATTTTCAATAAGATTTATCATTTATCATTAAACAACTAAACATTGTGGCAGCTGATTGAAGCTTTTACTTACCTGGTATTGTTGTCCAGTAAGCAATGCACAGACAATCTTTGTCTACAGACATATCGGAATGCTTTTGTAATAGAAGCGACTGACTTCTATAAAGTTAAAGTTTTTGATTTGGTATTTATGGTGGATAACTATATTCATTTTCCCGATGAAAAAAACATCTATTTAATTGTCCTTTTTTATTTTTCTGTATTCCACAGGTGCTACTGTTGAAGAAAACCCTTACCCTCACTATATGGAGAACTGCAGTGATCTGTTAGGACCAAACTACATGAAGGAACTGTCTGACTGGTCTGCACATAATTTAACACCGATGCAATAGCCATGTGCCCAAAATTCATCCTCCCTCCAATTGTGTTTACAAGCTATTTTATTATTTTATCAACATGTCATATGATGCTTATCCCAAAGAAACTTAAAAAAAGTGCTAAAGCCACAGGGTAACTATGCTGCTCTGTCAGTCAATCTTCATACTAAGCATGCTGGTATGGAGATCTTGTTGCAAGCCAAGCCCGGTGGCTCTTGTCATCTCTCGTTCTCATGATTCGGCGCCTCAAGCTCACCAGAGTGACTCCAAGCTCAAACGAAAGCTTTCCGAGTAAACAGATCTCATTTCAGCTTCATGCAGGCTCTTCTTTCCTTGGCTTTTTCAAAATGTTTAGCCAATATGTTGAAGTGTAGAGCAAATAAGCTCCATACATGGAAATTTTTACATTTGTGTTCATGAATGGAGCAATAAAGCTTACTAAACATACATTTTAGTGTATAAAGGACAGTGTGTAATTAGGGAGCTAAGAACAATATGTACGTTTAATACATTTTTATTACTTATTATGTAATTTGTGTGTGATCTTTCAGTTTGCTGTAAACTTTAAAAGTATTGAGCCTACAGTGTACATTTTTTTATTATCAGCATGCATTTTGTGTGTATGCAAATAAAAACATAAAAAATCTAAACTACGTCTTTTAAAAACATTAACAGTGTTGTCCTCACCATTATAATGTGTGACAAATTACATGTTTTCTAGTATTGTCATTATAAACAACCCTTTGATTTCCATCATCCTTGTTGATTGACTTTGGTTTAATGAACAGAAAGCAATGATGCAAAGTTCAATCAGAAGAGAAACATACAAAACGGAACATAAATTTGAGGCTGATTAGAACTTTCGGCCTAAAGGTTCTGTAAACCCAGTCAGTTTTTAACACATCAAACCCCTTTTAGTTGGTCCTTTTGCAAAAAGTAGTAAATGTAGGTCAATCAAGTTAGTCTATACTAAAAGTGAACCAGCATACTTGAAGTTTGCTTTCTATATTGTATCTTATATATTGTAAACTTAAAATTGTATAATTTAACCTGAAGAAATATTCAGTTAGTATACTTCCTACACCAGGGGTGTCAAACATATGGCCCGCCAGGTGGTTTAGTCCGGCCCATACAAGAAGAGTAAAAATGATAAGGATGTTTAAAAAAGAAACCAAGTTTCTAGTCCATTCCTGTGGTGAGTTATGATTTTTTAAAGAAATAACCGAAATGCGCAATTCCGCCACTAGGGGGAGCAAAGAAAAACCTTAACAGTTGAAACAACACAACTGTGCATGTGCCAAAAACGAAACCTAACAGCTCTGTGTCTGGGTAGGCAGTAGTTTGGTTCTGAAGGAAAGAGAATCGTCCGTTTTTGGGTTCTTTCCATCCATGCGTGTTCGATAGTCGAGAGTGGTAAAACAAACAAGGATTCAACCGGTTTAAAAATACACAGAGTTTATTTCCCTGACAATAGTTCTAAAGCACAGTTTAAAACATTAATGCAGATATATCTGGATTCTCAAGTAAAGATCTACTGACGCACAAGTTACATGCGAATTACTCGTAGATTTTCCTAAGAACAATGGAAAACTTTAAAACCAGTCTTTTTAAGATGTGTTTGAATCTCCGCCTTCCGGAAAGATCATGGTTGCTGATCCTCCGCCCCGGAACACTCTGATTCGTCAGCTGATAGCCCGCCTGCTTCCACCGGCCAATAGCTGAAGGTTGCAAAGTCCAGATCCGCTCCGCCTTTCCAGGGGTGGGGGCCATTCACCGGCGCACACAATCCATGATCAAAAGGAGTCCTCCTCTGGTCCAAAGTAAATCATACCAGCCAAACGAATACTCCATCGCCGGCACGAGATCAGAGGTCAGCTTCATCCTCCACATGAGAACACGAACCTGAACACTTTCCCAAGGATAAGGTGTTCAACCCAGATAGTAGAAATGTAGTCCATGACATATTTATTGCGTCTCTGGAAACTCCTAGATTTGCACAAAGAAGTCCTAGTTGCTGCTGCAACTACAAAGCACAAGTGAAGGTCACTGGAGAATAAGTCCTGTTGAGTTCAAAATGAGTTCACTTCACACTAAAGATAAAGCTATAACATAATGAAGAATAAGATATTAAAACATACATTTTCTACATTTCCCTCTCTTGATCACACAAAGTGTGATCACCTAAAAGATTTAACACTACAACACTCAAAACAACAAAACATTACAAACCTAACCTAACCTGACAGCTGTGGTCTGAAGCCCGCACAATCTGGAACACAAAATATTTCAAAGGAGTTAGGCGTCCATGCATGAACGTGCAAGCGAAAACTGTCGGAGCATCAGTTAAACATTCAGTGTTCAGTCTGACAGGAAAAGTCTTGCGACGGCTCCGTGCTCCTGCGGCAACCACCCCAAAGGATGCTCATGCTCACAAGATCGACCTAACCCCTTGGCACAATGTCATTAATAAAAGTTACATAGTACAAAAACTAAAGTAGTAAATAAGGTAAATAAAACAAATTCAAAGTGTAATTCAGTCTAATTCAAATTCAAATAGTAAAAAAGATAACAGTTCCTGTGAAGCAAAAGAACACCTGGAATTAAGGGGGAGGAAAGCGAGACATGTTAAGGCAGAACAAAATCCCACAGATGACTAAAAGAAAAACAGAATTGTTAAACAGAACAGCAAGCGTAATTCAGGAAATTACTTCCATCTCCTCCATGGGGTCCCATTGGAGGGGCTGTGATACATGCGCTCTACCTAAATAAGAATAGCAATAAGTAAAATGCAACAAAATCCAAAAGATCCTTCAGGGCCTCGAACACTCGCGTCCTTCTGTATGTCCCACAAGCTCTGACCAGCTTGGACCAGGCCTCCTATGAACTTCTCAATAAACCTGGTAATTAGAGATCTGATACAGAGGACACAACAGAACAGCTGTAACAGAATTGGAGTGTCCACACATATGTACCTTCTCCCAAAGATGAATCTGCTGTGGATCTAAATATTGATTAGCGTTAGGGTCAGTAACTTAAATATAAAAAACAATAATCCAAAAACCATATTAGAAAAACAAAACACAAGACACAAGAATCATGTTACGCCTGCGGAGGGGAGAGCAGCAAATGTGATGGGAAAAAGTCCATCAGTGTTTCTCTTCTCAAAGGTCTGCTTCTCCTCATGCTGTCATTAAGAACACAAGTGGGGAAGAAAAAAATTCAAGACAAAAAGAAAAGTTCATTAGAGACAGTCGTATAACTGCCTTATCAACCCAGGACAGTGTCGTAAAACTTCCTCATCCTTGCTGAGGATGAGTGAACCAGAGGAACACACAAACAAAGCTGTAGAAAAAGTGAAAAAGGTCAATCTGAGTTACCATTTAAACATCCCTTCTAAACAAATACATTCAAATGATAATAATAAAACAATTTGACGATGATAATAAAACAATTTCCTTAAGACTCCCTAATGTCCATCTCCCTCTCTTGGAGTGGAAACATTGCAGAGTCAAACAGAGATAAGGCACAAACACAAAACCAGATAATATTGAAAGGAAAAATATAAATTGAATAAAAATTGAACATAAAATAGAAGAACAACAAACAGATCAGTGCACCGTTCAGATTAACAGGCGTCCTGTCCACGGTCCTGGGAAAAGCAAGATCACAAGGTGAAGAAATGAAACCACTTATTGTCGTTGCCTTGCAGCCGTGAGGTCTGTCACCCTTGTCGTTTAGCATTGACCTCAAGGGGTAGTAGGTTCCACAAAACAAAGAAGAAAATGTCTTCCATAACCACAAAGACTCAAGAAAACCATCATTTCTCTTACTGTCTCTGGACATTTATGCTGCAAAACAGACTTTCTATGCTCCGTAGACATTGAAGAACCTGTGCTGGAAACAGTTGTACCTAAAAATGGGACTTCCCTTCTGCAACGTTGCAAATTCCTGTTAGACACTTCAAAACCCAAATCAAACAACGTCAAAAGAAGATCTTTCATTACTTGCAGGCAGATTTCAGCAGTCGGTGCCGTTAGCAGGAGCTAATCAACCTTACATCAAAAACACAACCCTCTAATAGCATAATATCCTGTCGGAGAAACTTTAAACAGTGATTGAAAATGCCAGGAGAATATTTAAATCCTTGTGGCAAGCTGTGTACTGCAAACGGATACCTTTATACTGAAATGCGAATAGATGTCTGCTATTTCATGTAATGGAATGCAAAAGAAAGCACTTGCTAAAGCAATAGCAGTGAACCACGCACATGGTGGGGTTAAAGTTGAAATGATGTGGATCAGGCACAGGGAGGACTGGAGTAATGGTTACATCATCAACAGCCCTTAAATCATGTGCCATGCGATAAGTTTTATTATCTGCTTGTAAAACCGGTCTAAAAAGGAGTACACCACGAAAAATACGAATGCTCAATTACACCAGAGTTCCACAAACCAAACTGAGTTTCCATCATCCCTTCATCTGCATCCTTCACTCAGCTGCGCTGAGATCTAAAAACATTTGTTCCTACAGTTACCTGAATCTCCACCGGGGAAGCGGTGCAGCATGAACAAACATCAAATGAACCTGTTGACCATGAAGCATCAGAGAGCGTTTTTAACATCACCTCTGCATCTTCATGATCTGTCTTCTATCTGCTGCGATGACTGACGATGTAGAAATGCTCCAGAACTGAGGAGGTAGTACTTGAAGACAAAGTTATCCTGTACATATTTATTGAGGGAGAGAAGTGAACACCTGAAAATCCCAGTTTAGACAGATGTTTGTTTACATCCCTCTCAGTCATGGGTCTGAGTTGCCGAACTTCATGACCAGGGGAGTGCTAATTCTATGTGCGATACAGGTGTGACTAACTTCCGGTATCATGGCAAATGTGAGTGTGTGAATAAAAAATAAACTATACACCCTCTTGACCAATTTATATGTCAGTGTAGTTTAAATACCACGTATGGCCATCTACCTGATGAAATGCTTCCCGGTACAGTTGATCATCCTCTCTGTCATAATAGAATGTGCGGTTCAGGTCATCGGAGGCGGAAAAATATTGCTTCTAGGACAGGACTCATGGCATCCAAACCCGAAATACATGGACACACCTGGCGTTTCAGGGCCCTCTGGATCCAGCAGGTGTCAGCAGCAGGGGTTGGCTGTGGGGTGTGGCATGGCATCCAGTCTGAAAGAATGCTGGCTCCTGTTTTGACAAAAACGTTCCGTCCCAACAGATTCACAGGCGTGTGTGGTGAATGCACAAATGAATGTTCCACCATCTGGTCAAAAGTCAGTTGGATGGTCTTTTGCCGGGTTTGAGGAGTCATATGTTCATTTGTCAGAGCTGATGGAGGCAACCGGCAGTTTATAGAGGAACACATTGCACCAGTGTCCATTCATGGAGTTACCTCTGAGCTTGAAAGGGACCATGGCTCCTACATCACCAAGTGGTATTGTCCGACTTGTCACCTGTGGTCTTCGCCACAGTGGAGGAGCTTGGAGCGGTCGTGGGTGCTGTTCGTGTCCTCTGCTCCTGGTCTGTGCATTCTGCTGTTGGGTACCTTGTTGTGGGCAGTCGTTGCCATATGTCCTGAGCGCCACAGATGCCATTTCCAGCTGCTGCTGGGGGGTCCCTGGGTGGCCCACGCCTTCCAGGAGGGGATACCCGTCCTCCCGTCCCGGCCTCCGATACCTGAACATTGCTACAGGTCCTGAGGGTATTTAAACTCATCATGTTATGTGCTTTTTTTTTTTTAAACACCTTCATTATCCAGAGTGGATTGTTCCTGCAGTGTAAATGACTGTTTTTCAGTTGTTCAACTCCTCCCTTTGTCCTTTTTCTTCAAATGTGCTCTGCAGTGATGAATCAGATGTATTTTAAATCGACTCTTATCACCTCGCAGACGCTCCGATGCATTCTCCATGCATGCAGTCATGGCTTCATTTGATTAGCGGAGCTGACCTGAGGGTCAGACCCCCCTAACACGGCTCCTTCCTGTGAAGCCAAAGAACTGAGAAATGCTCTTTTTGTCACTCACCCAATGAAGCAGAGGGGGTTTTCTGTGTAAAGATTTATGAGGTCTCAGGACGGCTCTGCGCCTTTCCTGCAACATTAAAGCTATGTGCTGCTTGGAAAAAACATGTTGTTACTGCAGATGTTGTTAAAGCAGATTTGTTACTGTCATGCTTTCTTTTCACCATCACCAACTCTATGGATGCTAAAGTTGGTTAATCAATGATGAAAATCAGCAAAGGAAAAAAACCTTAAACTTTTCTCTGAACTATATGACGGATGTGGAGCAAAATCTTTGAAAAATACATTGTTTTAGATGCATACTGGCAGCTAATCATTCACTTTTAATCCAGAAACAAAGACAATTTGTTTTGACTTACCATTAAGGACTTGCTGTCCTACAAAAAGAATTCTGAGAAGTGCTAAAAGCAACAAAATTCCACAATTTAAGCTTTTCCTTATTTAACTAAAAACACAATTCACACTCTAAACCACAACAGGTTCGTTAAAACACAGACAATCAATACGCAGACAATAACTTTTAACCGTTTTCTCAAAACCACACCAAAAGACATAACACAACAAATTAGGCACCTTACAGATAAACAAGATAAACCATTTCACTGAAATGAATCGTTTATCACTAGCATTAACATTCATGTTCTCCCTTCTTCTGTTCTACTAGAACCAGCACCTTTCCTTACCTTACCATACCTTTCTGTGTCCACAGACCCTCTATCACTTCCAATGCCGTTCATTTCTACTTTAATTCACTGCTTTGTCCTTTCCCCATTCTGTACAACATCCACTTACACTGTCTTCAAACTATAATTACATCAAAACATGGGATCTGCTGCAAACTATCTTTAAACACCAATAAATCCTTTAACACCAACACTAAGTAATCTGAGAAATATCAAAACATATAAACATATAAACTAAATTAAACATCGCAAACATTCTTTTTAAGGGAGTCCGGATCTAAACCAACAAATACTTACAATTAGTGTCAATAGCATTACTTTTTAGCAAAACTTAACTAAATCATGGTAATTAGGAATTACAAAATAAAGTAGAGACATTTATTCAAAATAAGAAAACCGAAATAATTGCAAAATCATTTTACACAAAATATATTGGACCGATATTACCTTACTGTGTTTTAGAAAGATTTGCCCAACTTTAGGCAAATTCCAGAGAAAGTTAGGCTACGTTCGACAGAGGCAGAACAGAGACCGTTGCTGCAGGCTGCAGCTGCAGTCAAGCTGCTGTTGTGGCTTAAACTTCCATCGGAAGCGCTGCTCATAGACTCCTTTCTACTTAAAAATCTTTTTCGTCGAACTAAGACCACTGAAATTTGTTTTTATCGACATCTTACAACCGAGGTCATGACCACGCTCAATAACTACAATGTCAGTTGTTATTTTACCACAAATTAGTTCGCAAACTCTTAAGCCTTGTTACGTGAAAGTTTAGCGCAGGTTGAACATTTCGGTCTCCATGGACGCCGTCACGCCGACCACATGGTACAAACAAAGCCAATCAGAGCTGTCGACGCATTCGAAAGAAACTAAAACGTCCCGTTATTGGCTAATTCGAAACAAGATGGCCACGTCCATAGAGAAAACATTTCACACAGAAACATGGAAAATAAAGCCAAAATTCGCTACTTTCAAACAGTTTTTCATCCCATACTTTCCAAAATCTCATGCATACATTTCATTCATAAGCAGTCACGTCTCCAAAATCTCATACATTCAGTCCGTTCATCAGCGATCACGTCTGTATTGTCATCAGTCAGTCGTCAAGTCATGTTGTCGTTTTTGTCCTGACAAAATGCACAATTTTCCTCATCTTCTGTCAAATTCAGCGCTCATGTTTATTTTGAATCCTTCTTTGGTTTCTCTCCGCGTATAAAAAAATAATTTGTAGAGGCCGAAGCCTCCTTGGTGTTTCCGAAAATCCTAGACGCGCAAAATTAGTTCCTATAATAACTCTGTTTTTCGTAAGGGATTTCTTAACAGGTTGAACAGACACAAACCTAGTCAATTTGCTGCTTTCCAAATATCACAAGCTCCCAATTTGCCAACGTTCAATTTTGTACAGGCCGAACAGACGAAAAACCTGCATAATTATAATTGTCCAATTTTTCAAAATCTTTTACTGCCGCCCAAAGTGTATATTTTGCCACCGTTCAATTCGCTGTTCTAGGGAGGGTGAACCCAACACTTATTTACTGGGGTGCGCTCGCCCGTTCGTTCGTATAGGGTACACTGTGCCACTCATACAATCGACTTCTCCTTTAATTTGAGATCATCAATACGCAGACTTTACAAAAGGCTCTGCTCACCATGATTATGAATGAGGCCTCTGAAGAAGTCGACCGCATGGCAGGAAGCATCCCCAGACTTTACGTCGAAAGTCTCAGAAATCTCGTAATAAGCCACTATGATGTGGTCCAACCGGTCTGGTCCGCGTTTCCTATTCACCCCCGACTTCACGTCTCGAGGTCACCAAATTGAAAGAAAGAGAATCGTCCGTTTTTGGGTTCTTTCCATCCATGCGTGTTCGATAGTCGAGAGTGGTAAAACAAACAAGGATTCAACCGGTTTAAAAATACACAGAGTTTATTTCCCTGACAATAGTTCTAAAGCACAGTTTAAAACATTAATGCAGATATATCTGGATTCTCAAGTAAAGATCTACTGACGCACAAGTTACATGCGAATTACTCGTAGATTTTCCTAAGAACAATGGAAAACTTTAAAACCAGTCTTTTTAAGATGTGTTTGAATCTCCGCCTTCCGGAAAGATCATGGTCGCTGATCCTCCGCCCCGGAACACTCTGATTCGTCAGCTGATAGCCCGCCTGCTTCCACCGGCCAATAGCTGAAGGTTGCAAAGTCCAGATCCGCTCCGCTTTTCCAGGGGTGGGGGCCATTCACCGGCGCACACAATCCATGATCAAAAGGAGTCCTCCTCTGGTCCAAAGTAAATCATACCAGCCAAACGAATACTCCATCGCCGGCACGAGATCAGAGGTCAGCTTCATCCTCCACATGAGAACACGAACCTGAACACTTTCCCAAGGATAAGGTGTTCAACCCAGATAGTAGAAATGTAGTCCATGACATATTTATTGCGTCTCTGGAAACTCCTAGATTTGCACAAAGAAGTCCTAGTTGCTGCTGCAACTACAAAGCACAAGTGAAGGTCACTGGAGAATAAGTCCTGTTGAGTTCAAAATGAGTTCACTTCACACTAAAGATAAAGCTATAACATAATGAAGAATAAGATATTAAAACATACATTTTCTACATTTCCCTGTGAGCCTGACCACTGAAGGATGATCAGTAGTGACACCCTAATGACCAAAATGTTGTCAAAAAGAAAAAAAAAGGTTGAAGTGAAGTCCTGGGGCCTCATTTATAAACGTTGCGTACGCACAAAAGAAGGCGTACGCAACGCAACGTAAAAAGCAAACTTGACGGGAAAATGTGCGGTCCTTCACGCAAGCTCTGACCCAGGCGTACGCACAAAAACGGGTGAAATGAGAAACGGCGACACCGTCGGCAGATGGAAGAAACACGTGAAAGTGAAAATGACAATACTGCCTCTCATAGATAACATGGAGACTTCACAAAGCAAGTCTTACAATTAACAGCCTACACGAACACCCGTTTGATCGATCAGCAGTGAAACAAACAAAAAAAATCAAACGAAAATTACAACAGAAATTCAAATGAACACATATTTGCAGAAAGAACAGTGAAATATGTTCTGCAATATTGGCATGTTGTGCAATTCATCCTCATAAATAATATAGTTAACAGAACGAAATAATTTACAAAACTGATATTCTCGTCAGTGTGTCCGTCTGGCGGAGCAGATATAGGTGCAGACAGACAGATGGATAGATAGAGAGAGATGCATTAATTGTCCACTGGGGAAAGTTGTTTTCATAGTAAAACATTTCTTCATAAGCTACAGAATTATGGTATTCATGCATATGCCTTTAGTTTGTTTTATTTTTGATAAAACAATGTATGGCGTATGTCTCAACCATTCAGAGAGCAACAAGAAATTACATTTGCTGAACAATTTCCCATTTCCACGTCGATTATTACCGACATCTGTAGCTTGTCAGATGTAATTAAATGAAGGGGAAATAAAATGCCCCATCACAATGCGTAATGACGCACAATGGCTGATCTTGCGCTCTTAGAAGATGTGGCAAATGGAAGAATTCGGAGTGAACGCATCTTTAGACAGCAAGAAGAGGACGAGTGGCTTATGAGCCGGTTCCGACTTCCTCGAGCCGTCCTGTTGGACCTCTGTGGGCTTTTGGGGGGGTGTCACCCGGTGCATCTGGCGCGTCGGCGTCCCCCTGCGCCTGAGTCACCACTCCACTAAGGGAAGTTTTTTTGCCTAGACTTTGATGTCCGACCATTTCTTTTTTATTTAACCACGGTGCGAGGTTGTGAGGCTACAGCATTAACGGCGTCTGCCACTCACGTGGCTTTTTGGCATTAGTAATGCCCACACTGTGCCCTCCAAACAACACTTTTCTCCTCTTTTCCATCTCGCCAACGATAAATTTTACTTCACATTGAGTGAAGTTACGTTTTTTTCATTTCCTCTCGGTGTTTGCCATGATTTCGCAATCAATGAATATTCATTTGTGGGCGTTTCACGGACTATTTATGGGCAACTATGGGCGTGTCATGAGGCCGCAAAAGCTGCGCTGCATTTAGAATTGGTTGTGATTTATTAAGGGAAAGATGCGTAGGATGTGCGTGCGCACGGTTTTATAAATCCGAATATTTCTGTGCGTACGCACATCCTATGTTTCATCCGTACGCCACTTCTGACACAAATCCTACGCAAAGTTTTATAAATGAGGCCCCTGAGCTTTCCAGGAAAATTGAAAGCGTTTTATTTGTTCACGGAGCTGAATGCAAACCTGCATGCTTGGTATGTCATAAACAGGTTATCCAAGAATATAACATTCAGCACCACCATGAGACTCTCCACAAAGAAAAGTTTCACCATTTGCAGTTAAGAAAAAAAAAGATTTAGCAACTAGCTGGACTGATAAATAACCATCTGGATTTACTGCAGCCGTGACGTCAGTGATGGAGCAGTGAAAGCTAGGTACCTTATTGCAAACAAGTTGGAGCAAACATCCAAACCATTTTCTGATGGTGAACTTATTAAAAAAATGCTGAAGGCTGCAGAAGTCTTGTTCTCAAAAAGCAGTCGACCTTAAACATGAGTCTGTCAAGAATTACGACTTCAGATCCAACATCTCTGAGGACACATGGGCAGCCATATGAAGGAATCCAGTCATTTATTTTATTTTCAGTCACTATTGATGAAAGCCCCAACATCACAGATATGTACAGCTGTGCATATTCATTAAAAGTGTTGAAGAGATGTCACAGAGTTTCTGGAGTTGATGGACAAAACAACAACTGATGACATAGGCAGCTCTCTAGTTACTGTGCTGGACGATGTTGAAGTGAACTGGTCACATGAAGTAATTTTGGTCACTGATGGCACTCCATCAAAAGTCAGGAAGAAGGCAGGTGTTGCCACAAAATTCAGGCACAAACCAGCAAAAGATTCTTATAATAATGAATGATAATAATAATGGACATTTCATTGTGTTTTGCACACTTGAATGACAGTAAATGTGTTTCTGCACAGGATTTGAATCCTGATATTGACGGTCTTGTGAAGTTTCAGGAGACAAAGGCGGTTAACTCCAAACTCTTATGTTCACAAATGTTTGCAAGTTTAATTTAGTGTAATTTTGTCATCGTTTGGACGTTTACATTTTAGGAAGATTTTTCTTCTTATTTTGTAGCCCCTCTTGAATTTATTATCAGGATTGCTTCAGTATCAGATTTAAAATATTCAGTCTGTATAAAATTGAATAAACCAATATTTCTTAAAGTGAAATTAATTTTATTTAAGATCCATGTGAATGAATATGTAATAAAAAATGATTAGGCTACCATGTTGGTTGAGGCATGTTTTCCAATTGGGTAAAAAAACAAGAATAAAGATTTATTTTGCCTTTACGCTACTGGTCCGGCCCACTTGAGATCAGGCGGGTTGAATGTGGCCCCCGAACCAAAATGAGTTTGACACCCCTGTCCTACACCATACGCACAGGATTTGAATGGAATTATTTTTGTGCCATTTTTCCAAGCGCAACACTCATTGCTTTGAGCGTAAAGCTTTAAAATTCAGTCTTCATGTCCATGTCTGTGATTGCCTGTCTTTCGTGGCACATTCATAATGTGTTGAGGTGCTATGTTTGGAGCACCGAACAAAGGAAAATTTCACTTCAGTGAAAACTGTTTTGATTGCACATATACGTTTTAATAATAAAATGTTTTGTTTGTGTGTATTTTTGAGTTTCAAGTGCAATTTCTGTTTCAAGTGCAAAATAGTTTTTTTAATTGGACCAAATTTTTTTGTTTTACACTCAAAATAGTGAGTGTTGCACTTGGAATATTGGCTCAAAAATCACTCCACAGAAGTTGTAATTATACTTGCGATACTTATATTTAAGTATACTTAATGAGAAAAAATTCAAGTGTAGGTTACTACTGTCATGATCTATCTGACTAAATGTCCAGCAAACAATCTTACAATCAATACAACAATATTTGCTTTTGCTAATAACATTTATAATATTTTTATCTGAAACACAGAAGTAATGGATTTTTTTATTCTAAATATCCAGCTCATTTGTTCTTCCTGCTCTCCTCCTGTCTTCCTCCCTTCTGTAAATGTTCTTGCTGTGTGATGTTACCTGTGTGAGTAGCTCCACCCCTCTATCCTCTACTCAGGGGAGACTGTGAAGACACCGCACACTGCGACCAATCAAATGTGAGCTTATATGGCAAGCCCTTTTATCATTTAATCGATATCCTTGATGTCATATTTGGCCTACATGACACACAAAATCAACAATAAAATTGGCAATTAATCTATTGATTATATTTGGTCAATTGCAAGGGCACTCCACAAGGCACAGTGCTCTCACCTCTCCTCTTCGCCCTCTTGAACAGTGTGATGGTTACAAAGCATCATTCCTGTATATTTTTGACATTTTAAGTAACTAATAAATTATCCTAAAGAGTACATTTCTACTCACTATGCAGGGTATGCATACCCTGAAACATACCGAGTTCCTATAGCAACTCATGCTCTTAACATAACGTTGTCTGGAGCAGGTTTAGTTGAAGGTTAGTTTGTTTTCAGAGAGGTGAAGCAGCATGGCGTGTCCATTTGAAGATGATTTAGTGGATGAAAAAGCTCAGATAATACTTTTTCCACCATGAGAGAGTGATAAGACCACGTTTGGATGTTGGAAAGATTAAACTTTTTACATTGATCTAACTTAATTATTTGCTTTAGTTAAGATAAATAAATTCTTTTTAGTTAAGTCAGCTTAAAGATAACACGTAGTTATCAGACATTTGTTTTACTTGACTTTCATTTAAATGAATTCAATCAAGTAGGTGTAACTTTGGTGCACCGCAAGGAATTGTGGGATACCATTCCCTTTGCCTGTCTGGACGGATTTGGGTTTAAGTGTGGATTTTGATCAAATGTGTTTAGTTGTTTAGCTGTTTTGCCTAGTTATTTGTCCCACTATGTTTAATTCTTTCTGCATCATGAGTGAGAGGGAGGGAGAGGATGATGAGTTTATATAGCACCCCTACTTTAAGGCATTGTAAAGATAAATTTGAAGATATGGTATATGGTTGCATGTTCCAAACCTGTTTTGTTTTATTCATTTTGTTATAAAAATGAGTATATATGCAGGCTCAAATTTAGACATATGAGAGTTCAAGAAGTACAATAAATTAAGATGGAAAACTTTAATTGATTTAGAGTAATATTACATTTAGTAAGACAAATATGTAAATTTGAGTTGTAAAAAAAAATATTAAGTAAGATAGACGTAAGAAATTAGGTTGAATAAATTTAACTCAATTACTTGTTACCAAATGAATTAATTTAAGTTGGATAAGTAATATATATATGCGTCACAATGAAAATAAGATCAGAAACTCTTGCGTTTACTTTGTCTGTTCTTTTTCTCCAAACAGAAACTCTTTTTTTTTGCTGATGCAGCACTATTACTTTTTTGATGGACGTATAATCTTCACACGCCGTCATTAAAATCTCCGACTCCGTCTCACTGAAGCATAGCACTCTATTTTTTTCTCCACGCGTTTCCATTGTGACTCCGGAAATCGTCGATCTATTGAGAATGTCTTTATGTACTTGCAGTGCACGTGCATTAACCCAGGGTTACCAAGTCGAGCGTAATTACGCTAACTCATATCCGGTCTCTTGGAACTGACATACCCAGAGTAAGCAAGTTCAGGCGGACTTCAGCCAGAGTTCAGGGTTAAAGTCAGGGTAGCTTAAACATGCTTTCTGGAATATCCCCCAGCTCTTTTTACCCTCGATTTTGTCTCTTTGGATGAAGACGTTTCCATTTTTTAAAAATCATTTTAACAATAATTCATACTTTGTTTCTTTTTTAGCATTGATTAGCTTTTATTAAGTCATATTTGTGAATTTATGGCTGAGGATCTCCTGAAACTGTACATTTGATCTGCTGACATTAAATCAACAGGTCTCTGTGTGATCTGTGAATCCTGCAGAGCAAGTTATTGGTAAAAAAGTGTTATTTTCTTTAAGATCTGTTTGTTAAAACAAAACAATACAATATTTAAAGCACATATAATTTGTGTTTGGGATTAGATGAACAGCAATAATAAGCAAAAGAATAATGGCTCACCACAGTAGACTTAATGTATTTAGCCTAAAGCCAAAGAAACATTTTTAACGATTATGTTAATTTTCAGTGTCTTATGTTAATGTTTTAGAACTAGTTAGCATTTGTGCAAAGTAAAAAAAAATATTTATAAAAAATGCGATTTTCTCTGATTAAAATAAAATAATAGTTCAGATACAAATCTTAAGTGTTACTTCCTGCTGGACGGAGTCGGAGCTCAGATGTTTTTTTTTCTCCTGGAGACATTTTAAACATGTTGGTCGCTACACTGACATAAATAAATACAACACTTGGTTTGATTTTAGCTGCTTTTCTGCTCCTTCTGGGTTTTACTCTAAGAGAAACGGGCCAGAAAACGGCAGAATCCCGTACGAACAGAACCGAGTCCATCATGTCTGCCTCCAAGCACCGTCAATATCATACAGAGACACCTGATTGGTTAGAATCTGGACCAATCAGCAGCTGATTGATGGCAGCTTTGTCACGTCAAAATGAAACTTAACTCAGCAAAATCAAAGATAGGAAAAACGTGAGATGACACACAACGCATGCGAAAACATTTTTGGCGGTGGCAGTTATGTCACACCATATATACGAGTCGCGCTCAGAGTAGTCAGCAAAATCAAAGATAGTAAAAAACAAAGTGAGTTTTGACACAATGCATCTGAAAACGTGTTTTGCAAACGCACAAAAAGATTTTGAAAGCAAAAAAATAAAATAAAAAATTGAAAGCAAAATAAAAATTGAAAAGCAAATCTTTAATATTTTCATTTGCAACTTAAAAGGTTTTGTGTGCAACGTGGTGGAAGAAATATCACTACACAGAATTAAAGTTTTTTTTTTTTTGAAAATTTGAAGAATACTTTTCAAAAATATATTTAAAACAATACAACACAAGAACAAGAACATAACATATGATAAATAAATATCAGTTAAATACCAGTCACCATTGTTTTAAACTTGAAATTCTATACTACTGAGAACAAGAATACAAGTTATATATTTTTTTAAACAATCTGTTAATAAAGACTGACCAAATAAAATATTTACAGAGGGAAAAATGCGAGAATTAATCTATGTAACTAATCCAAAAGGTGTATAGATGATAATCATTTCTTGAGCCTTTGTATTTTTTGAAGCAGAAATGAGTTTTAAATACTGCCGCAGTTCCGGTTTTAGTAAGTATTCATGTTTTTTATTAGTCAATTTACTTTTGAGAATATGAAATTTAGCCATGAATAAAAACAGATTGATGAAAAAGAAAGTATCACAGTCTTTGCGTACAAAACTATGAAAACCAAATATGTTTTCATAATAAAGTTCAAAATCGGCAAAAATAGAGTTGGCGATGTATGTGGATGTTATAAGTTAGGATTTAAGTAGGGGACTGTAGAAGTCAAAAGGTGTCGTCAGAGATGCTCCGTCCAGTATGTCTGAGCACTGGTAACATATCTACAGATCCCATAATGCAGCCCTTCAGCTGGATGTGGAAATTTAAGGGCATCAATTTCACTACAGATCCCATAATGCAGCCCTTCAGCTGGATGTGGAAATTTAAGGGCATCAATTTCACTACAGATCCCATAATGCAGCCCTTCAGCTGGATGTGGAAATTTAAGGGCATCAATTTCACTACAGGTCCCATAATGCAGCACTTCAGCCGCCCTGGTGCAAACCCGACTGCAAGATGAAGAAGTGAAAAAGTCGATTCTGAGCCTTTAAATACGGAGCCCGTGACCTGACATGGGTGAAAAATAATTAATGTGTTACCACAAAATAATAATTCACATAGTAATAATTCCTACATACTGGCTCTATATGTTCTGGACAATGAAGTATTTAAATAAAAACACTGTTTAAAGGAAGTCAAGCTTGGGTGACCTCAGACCACCAACCAGCTCTAGTTATTACGTCAGAAGCAACCCACATCTCCCGAATTTACAGTTCCTTCAAATGTTACTTGTATCTTTACAGTTTTGCTGATTGTACATCACATTGCTTTTCCTTAAGTGTAAATCAAAACAAAACAACTTTGGTCAGACTACAATCAACATTTATTATTTTTTTCTGAAAATGAAGGGGAAAAACGAACTGATGTCCCTTTTCCAATGGGAACAACAAAGAACCTGAGGGAACAAAACGTGCCAGCTCCTCCTCTGTGAATTTACATAAAAAAGCAAAATTTGTTGATATTTCAATACATATAATTCACGAATCCACTTGTGTACACCACTTTTCTTTTTTTAAACAATCTTTTCATAAAATGAGTCGTGACATTCATCCCAAAACAAAATGTTCTTGTCACATTCAAGCAGTCCGATAGCACAGCCCGCTGGTCACACAATGTACTGCAGTTCAAATATGACTTGTTCCTTGAGGATTTAGCCCAAAGCTTTTTTCTTTTTAAAAAAACAACACGTTTACTCATACATTATGTGCATCTCTGTTCACACAGGAACAACTACAGACACTTATGAAGAAACCAATCACTGTGCCTACATGTTTATTGACCTTATTACATAGAATTTCATTGAATGTGCCTGGCAACAAAGACAAAGAGGAAGAAGAGTTAAGGCTGCAAAATACAAATTCATTCTTTTTGTACCATGAATACCTTTTATGCTGCAGCTAATACATTCAATATGTTTTTAAAATTGAAATGTTAAATCACAGGATGCACTTGGATGACAATCATACAAATGTGGAGAACAAAGTCTACTGACTATAGTTCCATGTATCTGATCAACTTTTACTGCAGACTCTGATTTGGACATTTTAAGGGCTTAAAAATGAGATCCATGCAAAATAAAAATAAATAAAAATGCATATTGTTATTTAGTTATTGTATCATTAAAATATATATATATATTTTGCAATAAGGAAAAGGTTTTACCTTTGGAACAAATTGCTACTTGAGAAATTTGTGTCTGCAGCTTAACATTAGTCACATTTACGAGAAAGTTTCTTTTCAAATATGAAGCAGCTTAATTATAAAACTGCTGAAAATGTTTGTGCCGAACCTTAATGGACTTAAAAAAAAGGAGCTATTGAGTTTACAAAGACCTTCAAGGGGACAGAAATCGCCTGTGCTCAACTAGACAAAACCTGAACAGCATTCAGAATGCGGGGTGTGACAGACGCAACTGGCTACACATGACCAGGAAAACACAAACGCCTGCTAACTCAGTGGAATCAAACCCATGTTTGTGAATGAGTTTACATGTGTGACCCAGCTATGTCCAAGGTTAGCTCTTGGGCAATAGTTGGAGCAGAAGCCTTTAAATGACAGAAAAAATAAAATAAGCGTTATAAAAATATGAGCCTTCTGTAAAATGCTAAAGTGGAGCATCAGGATCACACATGTACAGCAAATAATCTTAAATTCTCAAAAAGCATATTGAAAAGTCCATTGTTTATTAAAACTCTGATTCAATCTAAATCAGTGGGGGGAAAAAAAGAAAACATTTGATCACAATGAATATTCCTAAGCGTGCATGAGTGTACAATGTGTGGTCCAGTGTACTTGACTCATTTCAAGTTTATTACAAAACAGCGATATTTAATTCTGAAAGCAGCTCTGAGAAAATGAGCATTACTCAGAATTAAACTAAGAACTTTGAATTTTTGTTGTTGTTGATACCCTCACCTGTCCTTTCAGAAAGCTCTGAGTAATGAGGAGAAAACTGAATGTTGTAAAACTCCAGCGTGGCCCAGCCACCTTGAGGTCCGTTTTCAGGTCAAATAATAAATACAGGCATCGAATGGGCAACAACAGCAATTATTTTTGAACACATTTTCCTCATGCATACACACAAGCATACATCTGACAGCAATTACAAGCTTTCTAAACCTTCTAATTAACTCTTAATTATTCTTTACAGTGCAACAATATGGCAGCAAAAATGGATAGCAGTGCTTTCATTTAAAAAAAAGGAATGAAAAATAAAAATATATACATCAAAGAAAAGCAGTAGTTTCATCTTTTGGTCCTGTGTACATTATCGAAGGAACTGCTTTATTTTTCTTAAATTTTTCCTTAAATCAACAACTAGTTTCCAAAATGAGGAGCTGCGGAAAAAAAGATGAAACAAGAATTAGGATTCTATCAAAAAGGTTAACAATTTATAAATTCTGATTGAAAACTGGGCTATTTGTTTGATCAGCCTAACAGTATAAGGAACACAGCATTTAGAAATACAAAAATATATCTTGATTTCTGCAGTTAGTTACCCTGAGAGGTCATACAGGAAAGAATATATAAAAGGCAGAAACTTAAAATGCTCTAAATTCACTTTACTGACAGTTAAAGGAAGAAGTGGGTGGTTACTAGCCTGTCCAGCTTATTTGAAAGTATCCCCAATAAAACAAGACCATATACAGAATTATTAGACAGTTGATGCAAGTCCCGTTTCCTGTTAAAGCCTACAAGGCAGCCATGATTGCAATAATGTGTGTGGACACAGATGGGTGGAAGGCGTAGGAGCTTTAACTTGTCATAATAAACCGTTCAGTTTTACTGCTTCTGTTTTAGTCTATTAAACTGGAACGTCTGAGAGACATAGATGATTATAAATCTCTTAGATTACATGTACAATAGCATGTTCTATTGAAAGTGACCAAGTAAAAGCAGGTTTCTTTATCAAAAATGCTGCACTGCTGTGATAAAAAAAACACTCCTGTTATCACACAGTTGCAAGCAAAATGTGCAAGGTTAGTGAATTTAAACCATTACTACAGATGTGTTGCATTATAAAACCTGACTTTGTTTTGGCTTAAAAAATGTCAATCGGGCAACCCCTCACCTGTTTACAACTGAGAGCCTTCAGATCCTCCATGTACGTAGCCCCCTTTAGATTTCATCTGAGCCTGAACAAGGTCCACCTGCGAAAAGGTGGCGATGGCTGTTAACTGAATTACTGTTTAGTGCACCTTTCTGTGGTGAAAATCAAAAGGATGAAGAGTGGATATCAGAAACATACAGACGCCAATCCCAGGCTCATGTCACCGGAGCCTACATGTGTGGTGTGAACAAAGTTTGTCGGCTCCCCAATCATGGAGCGGTCAATCCGTCGCCGTCGCTTCTGAAAATGAGAATGAAAAGGATCAGGAATCCTGCAGTCATGACATTTGAGACTTTACAATGCTTCATGATTTTGGATACCTAGTTTTTATTGTGTTCTTTTTTGTTTTGTGTTATTTATTAGCAGTTGTTTTTATAAAGATATAGCAACAAATCAATTTAACCATGATGGATAAATTAAGGTTCTATTCTAAATTTATATTAGAAATATAATTAAAATCATAAACCAGAACCAACTATAACAAATCTTTTGAAACTTTTTCTAATTGAAAATTAAGTAAAAAGATGAAAAAATGACTACAAAGTTTGTTTTCTGAATGTTGCAGTTTGACTAGAGAAAGCTTTTCCAGAAAAGGTGGGGTGTTGATCCATTTTTATTTTCCAAGATCCCATGTAATTCCATCCCAGAAAGAAATGGCTAACAAGGAATGAAGGAAATATGTTTGACTCCCAAATCAATCTAGAAAGAGAGATGGTTCTGGAGACTAGGGAAAAATATGAGTAAGGTTTTCAGTAAATACAAAAGAGCAACATTTTCTATTTATTCTTTTGATCTTAGCTGCCTTTGTATCTGAGAGCATGACTATTCTAACAGCAGTGTATCAAAACATGATGTCAGGTTGCTTTCAGACTGGGTGAGTCCTGCAATCCTCAGTTTGAATGGGTGTGGATTGTTGAGAAACATTTGCTTTTTTTGGGGGGGGGGTTTGGCTCTGACCAGGACAGAATGTGTGCTGGTTTTTCTCCTAGTAAAAATGAACGCCATTTACATTTTTACTCCTTGAACCTCCTCGTTAGGTTTGCAGAAATTCTGTAACCACACCAGGTATTTCCAAACGAACTATGACCCTTTTTCTCAAGCAGACCAATGTTTGGCCAGAACAAAAGCTCATCTTAGAGAATTATTTGAGAACAACTCTGTTAACTCAAGTATAAAACAATTACAAAATGTCTCTTGGTTAAATGTGATGAAGTAAAGAAGTGCAACTGGGTTGATACCGAGAGGAGTAGTGGGACAAGCTTGATTTCTTCACTTTGTTTTTTTCCGGTAGTGCTCAGAGCCAGAGCGCCATGTGTGACAGCAAACTAACCTAACTTCACTGGTGAAACTTTTTTCTGCAGGCCCCGCCCATTTGAATGTAATCTGGTGGAATATCTCAGTGTGAAAGCAGCCATACCCACCTGAATGTGTTGACTAAAATAACAGAAGTTAAGTTAAAGCAGCTGAAGTGTGTCTGACTATAATTTGAAACATTGCCAGATGGGGTGTAAAGCTCAAATAAGCTAAAACCAAAGCTTTCAAATCACCCTTGCTGTGTCCAAAAAACGTAAAATTACTGCTACAGTATTTCTATGTTGTAATATATTTTTATTAAAGAAACTAGTGTTGCACATAGGGGTGTGACGATAACCGCATCACCGCGGTGATGAGGTCATCCTCATCTCTGCATCACCGCACTTTTATAAAAAAATATATTTTTTTTGGGTTGAAAGTTTTGCAGATGGTGCATGATTGGAGCTATAATAAACACATTAAACACATTAATCTTTGTTGATAATTTACTTTTACTGCTAGTCCTGTGTTCAGACTTCAAGGGTTTCTGGGGGAAACCTTTTGTTACTGTTCTCCTTCACTCCCTGCGCCGTGCCTCTCACTCCCTCTACGCTACACGCAGCGTGCTCCCTCTACTCACCCACACGAGCGATTTCAGAAGCACATACACATCCTTTATTCTATAACAGAAGTTTTAGTCTTGCGAGGAAATACGACAAATTTACTGCGTTCTAATCATTAATTTCCATTGTATTCATTTCCATTACAAGCTGCGTGCGTTCTTGAGTGAGCGACACAGCCGCACGCCTGAGGATTTTGTGTTGGGGGGGGGGTTTATTAATGTTCTCCGCTGCAGAAGAATCAACACGCACCCCCGACGCGCTTCTTCCTCCTACACACGCAGCGCGCTGACACACGTACACATGGTCATTCTACAACACCTATACGTTTAGGTCATTAGTTAGATAGGTAGTAGTTAGTTGTTACTTTTATTTGTAAATAAAGAATACTGCGTTGTAATTGTATTAATTTGCGACGTGGCCATATTTGGCGGGCGGGTGGGGGGGTGGCGGGTGCTGCGGTTAACCACAACACCGCGCCCCCTGCTGGTCCATCACCGCGGTGATCACCGGCACAGCTCTAGTTGCACATTTAAACATTTTATCCTTAACATTGGTGGGTTAGAAAAGTCTGTCTAATGGGGCACACCTCCCATTCAAAAACTCCTCTTACACAACTCTTTGTTTGAAAATAAAAGGGGTTGAAAAGTGCCCTGTAAAACGAGCGACAAAAATGGATAACAGATGTGGTGGAAGTCCTGAAACATTAAAGCCACATACTTAGTTATGCAACTTGGATTTTTTTACTCATATCTACAGGGAAAAAAAGCACATTTAAAGCTTGAAAACAGGAGCTTTTGCTGTCAGACTGTTCACAGCTTCATGCTTTACTTTACATATAGTGCAGGGATGCAGATTTACTATCAGGATCAACTATCCAAGTGCATTCTGTGTCCTCAACAATGCATAGGGTGGATTGGAAGATAAAATAGTCAAAGAAAAGACAGCAGTATTGTGTCAGTCAGAAAGTTTGCTTTTGTACACCAACTTTACAGGAATTAAACTTATTTTTATCTTTAAATGTTGGTTGCATAATCATATGCACAACCCCAACAAAGTAAAAACACCCATTTTCTAGTAGTAAACAGCCAGAAGATGTTTAACAGACAACCAAAGTTATAAACTTATCCAACATATAAAATAAAATACGGATGACCTTGTTTGGATCTGGAGCATTTGTAGCTTTTTTATTGATAGAATAATAAACAAAGGTCTAAGCTCTAAAAAAAAAAAGGTAATCACTCAACTAAACCAAGTGTGTCTTAAAATGAATTTCATCTAAACAGGGAACTTTCATTAAAGCTTGAGTAACACTGTCGAGGTTCCATGCAGAAGTCGTACTCACTGGTTGTGGCTGCTCTGCAATGCAGCAGCTGAAACAAACCCAGAACTCAGTCATTCTGAGGCTGACGTATAGGCCACAGCAGTTTCCTCTCTCAGTTCAGACGCCTCTTTGCGACTGTCTTCCTGTTCAGCTCTGCTCAGTGACAAACACCCGCCGGAAACGAAAGACAGTCAGACCACTGTCTTCTCTGGGGGAAACCGTTGGCACAAGAAGTGCTCAAATACAACAAAGCTCACACCTGTTGACGCAGAGAAACATGAATGTTATTTGATTTTTTTTTAATAACAGAGGTTCATTCACAGACACAAACTGATGGTCGGTGGGCTCCACTAGAACGTGAAAACACATTTTCTGTACGTTCTGTGTGTAAAATCAGAAAAAGCAAAAAAACAATGATGCAACATTGTGGGGTGTTGTGTGTTTATTCGCTGCCTGAAAAGAAACCGTCTACATGATTAGTCACAACAAAACTTTTCCAATGTAACGTTAAGGTCAGAGGGTCAACAATGAGTACATTCCCATTCTCATAATGCTTGTTTTTGCATTGTAGCCTTACTGAGGCTTTAACTTTTACAACCTTTCAGGGCAAAAACTTATCTGGAGGCTTGCCTCAGTACAAGGTCAGAAATTGGGAAACTGGGGCAATCTGCACTTGTGCCTGTGCCTTGCATTTAAAGATTATTTCAAGCACTGAAGTACAATAGACAAATATCTCAGAATGGTTTTACTTTACATTCAATGCACAGAGGATATTTAACAGTTTAAATTTCTACTCTCCTAACCAAGAGGGTCCCAGTTTAGCATTTTCATTTAAATTCCAAAACTGAAAGACTTGATCATCAATGTTCCCAACAAAAAAAGGGGTTGACGTGAGGATCAAATGTCTGCCAGAAGCAGAGGGCTCGCTGACCAAGTATATCTTCCCAAATTGTTGTGTTCCTGACTCTGCAGCTGACAGCAGACTTCATTGATTGAGCTGAGCACCCAGAGTCTCAATCAGCAGCAAGAATAAGAGCTGTGCTTAACCGTGATCTCTTGAAATCTACTATCACTAAAGGTCAAGTGGAAAAGCACTAAACCTCGGATTAAACCAACGTTAATTGGTATTTACAAACAAATGGACATTATGTAACTTTGGATGGCTGCGGCAAAGCGCCTGCTGCCCTTATCTCCTTTCAGTACGAATCAGTTCACAGCTGGGAGCAATTCATTGACAACAAAAATGTATATAGTGCGGACTCTATGGTTTTTAAATATAAATTCAGTTCATTGGATGTAGAAAATAAGAGTCAGAACCAGCAAGCTGCCACAGCTAACCTGTAAGCTAACGCTCCCGAGGTCTGTGGTTTTTTCTCTCTCTGTGCTGACAGCTAGCCTAGCAAGCTAACTGAGTCCGTTTTCGTTCAATTTGACTCCTGTTTTTCACAGTCGCTTCAAAATCAACGTAAAAACACCGAAATGTAAGTGTGAAATAATTTCATCGGGATAACTATAATACCAGGAGAGTAAACTTACCCGAGGGTGGCCGGGTCGCTAGAGAGATGACAAGTGTCTGAAATCTGAAGAATGCCAGAAAAAAAAAACCAGGAACTGCTATCACTGCTGACGTAGATCCACTTCCGCTTTAGATCGTGACGACTTCCAGTTTACCCACGTTGTGTCGTTTCTTGCGATATTTAAACGTAATTCTCCTAGATTTGCTTTAAACTCTAATTATGAGACCTTTAACGGAGGAGGAGACAAAAGCGATGTTCGAGAAGCTTTCGAAATAGTAAGTGACTGTTAATGCATCTACGTTTAACATTAGTTACTGTTTATTTTAGCCCGTTAGCATGTGTGTCCCATGTGTTTTTTCCTCTCTCTTCCCCTCAAGCATTGGAGAAAACATCAAACTTCTTGTGGACCGACCCGACGGTACCTACTGTTTCAGATTACACCATGACCGAGTGTACTACATGAGGTATTTCCTGATCAATACCTAAGATTGTTTGCGGTAATTCAGCCTAGATGTTGATGCAGCATCGTTTTCTCTTCACAGCGAGAAAATTCTTAAGTTGGCAACGAACTTTTCTCGAGACAAACTCATTTCAGTGGGAACTTGCTTTGGAAAGTTTACAAAAACTAAGAAGTTTCGTCTCCATATAACCGCTCTGGATTTTCTGGCACCTTACGCAAAGGTAACACACAAGTTGTCACTGCGCAAACTCAGAAGAAAAAAATGCTTCTTTTTGAAGATAGTTCTTAAAAAATTAAACACTCTGCCAGGAATATTATTATTCAATTATTTGTTCATTCTTTTATAAGCAATTATGTGAGCAAAAGGGATGAGAAACAAAAATATTAAACTGGTATGAAATGGTGGCGCCATTGAGTGATTATTGTAGTTTTTGTTGGGGATCAGTATTACAGAAATGTAACAGTCCTAAAAGTAACTTTATTGATAAAAGCAGTCCTTACCCAGCAGGTACTATATTTGTTGACTTCTGGTTAGGTCTTCTCCACCACCACAAGCAGCAAATCAGTATAATAGCACATATTTTATTAATTTAAATATATTCCTTAACCTTTTTAATTACAGTGTATTTTTTTAATCTGTAGATATGTGTTTCTAAATCTATTTTTACTTGCCTATATATCTTTATGATGGATTAACAGGAGCATAAACTAAATCAAAAAAGAGGATGAATAAAAAAAGGTAGAGGTGGGTGTGGGGGGTCCTTTTTATATGCAGAAGTAGATTTATTGTGATGTAAACTCATCATAAGTCACATTTTCCTACATTATGGGGGAAAATGCTCCTATATGTGATTAACAGTGTTGCAGGGCTTCAAATGTTAGTGGTCATTAGGGATACCACAGTTCCCCCGTTTGCAACTGAACCACATCTCGCTGTTTACCAGTATGTTTACATTCAAAGGGCCAAACAATTGTTGTTAAATTAAAGAAGTTATTGTTTTATTACATTACACCAGGCTTAGAATAAGCCATCTTGAAAGGTTTTTCTTTATTGTTACTTGCCTATTAGGAAATGAGAAAAAAGATTGTATTTTTTTTTGTTCTTTTGTAATAAACAATCATCACACCTTCCGCCTTCGTCAGGGTCGACCCTGATGAAGGCGGAAGGTATTCCACCGAAACATGTGGGTAGGTTTAACAAAATCAAACCAGTTTCTGAAAGAAAAATAATTTAAGTACTCAGTATAATTTATAGACACAATGTACTTTAATGAATCATTAAGAAACAATCATATTGAATTGAAACATAATTAAAGTTTGAACTAAACTGTAGGTAAAGGGAAGGAAATATTGTTGCATCTCCAGTAGTCATGTCTGTGCTCTTCTGCGAGAAACAATTGCTTGTAGAAAACGGGAACTAAGAATGACATTAGCATCATTTTACTGTTGAGATAAGTGGAAATGCAAAACCCCAAAAAAGTTGAGTTCAGCAAAAGAAGCCATGGAACATCTTCTTTATGTAAAACCACACACATGTGCTACTTCCATCAGTTAAGGCATAACTTCCTTTTTTGGCTTTTCCCTCAAACGGACACTTCACTTACCTACCTTATTTTGGAGGGGGTGGGTTGGGGAAGAGGTTCTAAGACAGTTTTTAGATCTCAAAAGAAGGCGTACCTTATTGAATTTATTATTCGTCCTTTGTGATTAACTAAAGAATGGTCTTGTCTTCAGTTCAAGGTTTGGGTGAAACCAGGAGCAGAGCAGTCCTTCCTGTATGGGAACCATGTGTTGAAGTCTGGGCTGGGAAGGATCACAGAGAACACCATGCAGTATCAAGGAGTTGTGGTGTACTCCATGGCTGATGTACCGTTGGTAAGACTTTGAATTTCCTTGTTTGGCTTTAAGGTCATTAGTCACAAACACTTTTTTTTTTTTTTTTTTAGCTAATAGTATAAACTCAACTTCATTCATTCAGCTTTAACATTTTTATTTTCCCTTCTAAATTTAAGCAGAAATAGCAATATTTAGTTAGCTCCCAGGTACATAATTGGCTCAAAATGAGTTAAATGAAAATGTGCTTCATCTCAAAAGGTCAGATTAGAATTAGGAAGTCTATACTGGTTCTGGAACAGCGTTCTTTAGTCAGATTAACCAGTACCAGAATAACAGGAAAGGCAGGTGCTCTTTAAACGTTTGCATGGCTTTTTACTGACTGGCTTTTTAACGAAGGCATATTTTTCTATTGTTCAAATATGAATCAACAAAACTGTTATGGCAGTCACGGCAAAAGCTGGTAGTATGATGTCACAGCTGAAGCTTTGCCGTCTGCACATTTCATTTTTCACGTCAACTCTGCTCATAGTTGCATGTATTATCTTATATTTGTTATTTAAGCAGAGAGCTGCAGCAGAATAAGATGTGTTTCTCCAATTTTATAAAATCAGAATAATCTGGAAACATTCTTGCTTTGCATATTTGTCTTCTGTTGATTTTCAGGGTTTTGGAGTTGCAGCCAAGACCACCCAAGAGTGCCGGCGAGTGGACCCCCTCACCATTGTTGTTTTCCACCAGGCTGATGTGGGAGAGTTCATTAGGAACGAGGACACATTAACATAATCAGAAGAATTTTCCGTCTAAGCATCAAGCTGCTTTCAGCAGTCGGACATTACCATCTAACAATCTGCTGTGCTGGACCTGAATCCAAGCATCAACACAGCATCAAGAAATCCCTTGAGCAGGCGTACGTGGCTAAAGCCCACGAATATGATCTGATGTCACAGCTGGACCACAATCCTCTGTTCCTGGATTCAACAATTGACTAACCTTTTATAACCTACTGGGTCTCTTTATTAATACACAGTTAATGGGATATATTTGTCTGCACATTCTGTCTTCTAAATAAATCCTTATTCATTTTCAATGTTGTGCATTTTAATAGTTCTGAGAACATTCTGTTCTCAGCTGTTCATAAACTGACACTGATATGCAGAAGGGTGCATAGAGAAAGAGGAAACGGGCAATACCAGTGCTTAGTAACCCTTGTGCTATCCTAGGCACTTTAACATTGGGAGTTGGGTCATCTAGACCCACTAGACAGTGCTCTGAACTTTTTTTCTTCAATGATTTGTGAACCTCACTGGTGTCCATGGATTACATGAAATCTTTCCACCTTTGTCATGGTAGGGAGAACACGTCGATGTAAGGGTGGGGTCATCTGGACCCTACAAGACAGCACAAGGGGTATAGATGAGTACCCCCCCCCCCTTTAAAAAATTACTGATCATTAGCTCAATGAACTGAAAAATTAATGATCTAACTTGGATCACACAATCTTCAGTTTTACTTGAATTGGTTGAAGCAAAAATAAAAACACCCTGCAGAAAGAGAGCACCAAGTCTTCTAGGTAACAAATGAACAAGTAGGCAACATATTGCAACATCTATCCTCTTCCATTCTTCAAGAATAACCTTTTAGAGCCTGGATGCTGGATGGAGAGTGATGCTCAACTTGTTGCTTCAGAATTCCCCACAGGCATTGGATTGGGTTCAGATCAGGAGACATACTTGGCCATTTAATCACCTTCACCCTGTTCTTCAGGATTGCAACAGTAGCTCTAGCAGTGTGTTTTGGATCATTGTCATGTTGGATAAGTGCATGACGACCATGTGCATGAAGTGATGGCAGCATCTTCTCCTTCAGTATAGAGCAGTACATTGTAGAGTTCATGATACCATCAATGAAATGCAGCTCCCTCAACCCAGCAGCACTCGTGCAGCCCCACATAAGGACACTACCACCACCATGTTTCACTGTAGGCACCATGCATTGTTCTTTGAAATCCTCACCTTTACAATGCCTTACAGTTTCAAAACAGTTTGTTCCAAAACAGTGAGCTCTGTCTCATCACTTCAGCGAATTGGTCATCCTCTTTTTCAGCATGGGCCCTAGCAAATTCTTGGTGTGCTTTTTTTGTGCATGGGGTTTAGGAGAGGCTTCCTTCGTTGGCGATAACCATGCATGCCATCTGCAGTGTGTGCCGTATAGTGTCACAGGAAACAGTCACTCCAGTTTGGCTTTAGCCAACTACAGTGAACTTGCATGCTGACCTTCTTCAACCCTTCTCATCTGAAGACGCTCCTGTTGAGATGCTAGCTTCTGTTGACGGCCTGGACGTCTCTGTAAGATGGTTGCACCTTCATCTTTCTTAATTTTTTTAAATCACATTTGCTATAGTATTTTCACTGATGTGTAAAGCTTTGCTGATCTTATTGCAGCCCTCACATTCTTTTGTGCAAAGAAATTATTTCCTTTTTCAGATTTTCTGACATTCCTTTTCCATGTGGAGCCATTGATGACAGCATGAAATGGGAAAGGCTGTTCTTTGGTAAGAAAGTCACCTGTGTGTTGGACATCTCTTAAATGACTCATTTGATTCACCTGTGGTTGAACGCCTGTTAATTAGAATTTTGTAGTCTTAAGTTTAGCTTTTCTCCTAAGACTATAACTGGGGTGTACCCATGTTTGCAACATGGGCTTGAGTTTATTTATTAGGAAATTTAACATATCTTGTTTGCAATCAATGGCTCCCCTTTTCCGGTGCATTTTGTAGTATAGTATTTCCCAGAAAATGTTGATTCTGAAAGGAAACTAAAGGTTTTCTGACAAATGCAGTGGGGGTGTACTCATTTAGTCTGGGCACTGTATGTAGCATTGCCTGCAATAATGTTGAAGCTATTTTGTTCAGGCTAAAGAAGTTTGCTTCAACAAAAATGTTCAGCAAACAGCTGGAAGATGTTTGGTAAATGTTTTAAAGCAATTTGCTAAATTAGTTTAAGAAGTGTACTTATGCAAACATAAGAAAATGGCTTTAGATGTTTGCTGACACAATTTGGCTTAATGCAAGGTGCCCCAATACTTTAAATAGTTGAAATAACGCCTAAATGAGCTAAACGAGAAAGCAAAATGTAAATACAATGAACAGAAGCCAAAATAGCAAAAATAACTAGAAGAATGTCAAAATGAAGCTAAACAGCTGGGATTTTGCTAAAAGCCAAATTAGCTTAAACTGAAGAACACCCAAAATGAGCTAAATGAGAGGATTTGTGCACAAACAAAAACGAGGAGTTAAGCCTTTGTCCAAAAAATAGATGAATCTCACTTGATGCACCTTGATATTCAGCAGTCACCAGATTTCTCTTGAATCCTTTCTTACAGATGTCCAAACAGTTTCTGTTTGCACTTTAACAAATAACCCTTTCAGTAAATAAAATGTTTGTTTCCACGTTCAAGTCTGCAGTGAAGGAATGAACTGAAAAGGTTCTTCATGCCATTTGACACAGAGACAACTCTTTGACCACAAGATTTAATGAACTTTGTTCAGGTCAGGACAGTCTTTTTTGATATGTACAGAAAACAATGTAGAGAAATGAAAAAAACAAAACTAGAGCTATAGCATATTTAAACCATTTTCAGATTTTTCATCGTCCTCCAGCGATCCTTCAGGTTAACATTTGTTCTGTCTTTGAAATCGTAATAACTTTTGATCTTACTCCAGTTGCCCTCTCCGAATGTCTTCACCCCCTCCTTCAACATTTCTGTCTCTTGGTCAGTCCACTGCGACACAAACAAATTAGGTTTGTGATGTTACAATAATGCTTGGAATAATTCATCCATTATTTGGATTTTTTTTGTTTAAATGTTTCATGGACAATATAACAGGCAAGTGTATAAAGTGAAACGTGTCAAAGCTGTTCTAAACTGTGACGCAAGATTTACTATTTTGTTTAATTTTACAAATAAGAAAAAAAAAGATTTTTTGAAGTTACCTTCCTCTTATGGCCTGAGTTTGACTTGATGCTTTCGTTTGACCCTGATTGATTAAAAAAAAAAGAAGAAAAAAATAGCAGTTTTTTAAACAAGAAGTATTACACTTTGAAAGATCGTGAATAAAAAAACAAACCTTTGGTGTCCTTTAGAAGGAACTCCATCTCCTCGTTGTTCCATGTGACCTTACTCTCTTTAGCTGTTCTGAACAGGGATTTCCTGAAATCATAGAAAGTCGTAAGTTTGTTTGCATCAGCAGTATTTTTCGCAACCATAAAAAGACGCAAATAAATAACATAAAACTCTAAGGTTGCTTAATGAAGAAACTTTAACTTCAGTATTAACCAATGTAAAAGAGAAAATCCCAACTTGGGAGGTGTGGACACGATGATCTTTAAACCTGGCCTCATTGGGTTACATTTAAAAAGTTATTGGGGCATCTGGCAGTTTGACCAACAATGAATAACAAGGTTACATAAAGCTACCACATGATTGAGGTAGTTGTCATGTTATGTTGTCATGTTAGACCAATACAATCTTCTAGATTTGACAAGTAAATCCATTAATTTGTCCATAATCTATCGATGTCTTTTCAATAAATCTTTTCTTTCCCCATTAAAGAACAAAACCCAGAGAAGTTGGTGAGGGGAAAAAATTTAGGAAGTTGAGTCCTGGCATCTCAACCTAAAATCTTCTTCATCAGATTTATGAAGCCACTTGGATGAGTAGTAAAATCTTTCAAAATATACTATTTTAATTCCAGACTTTTAGGATCACCCCCCCCCACCCCCTCAAAAAAAAACTAGCAAATGCAATCAGTACAAAACAGGAGCGCTCTTTTTTTTTTTTTTTTTTGTTTCCACCTCACCACTGTGCTTATAGACTAAAATACCCACATGAGCTCATGGTATTTGCAAGTTTGCATTTTATATTTAGACTATTTTTAACAGTGTGGTCGTGATCATTTACTAACCATTTAGTGTTAGGGAAAGCCTGTTCTGGGGTGGAGCTCTTTTGAGGGACAGGATGCTGATGGCATGGGCCGGAGGGGCTGTCCAAGCAAGACTCTGTGATGGGGGACTCCCCGACACTTTCAGGGCTGATGCTACGGCCGGTGCTGCTGCTGCATAAAGACAAACGTTTTTCATTTTCATCCAGAGAAATCGGTTTTAAAGAAAACTTTTAAAAAACATAAGACATGGTCTTCACCTTTTCTTCTTTGAAGAACCAGTGGAAGGTTGTCTAACTGGCCTCTTAACTGGTGTGATGTAATCATCCTGAAGGCCAGATGAATGGCGTTTTGATGTCCCAGAGTTTCTAAGATAAAAACCAAGGTGGTCATTTTTCATTTTTCTTAGAGAGTCCTGTTCAAAACGGGCAGGTTTTGTTTTTATGCATTTAAAAACAGTTTCTAAATACTTGGCATTAAACTTCTAAATGATTTACATTTTGCTACGCCAAAAAATAAATAAACACAAAGTTACAACATTTGAATCTCTCACAGTTAAATATGTTTTGTGCAAACATCATACAACTGTAGTGTTTTAGGATTAACCTACACTGGAGACTATACAATAACAGGTTTGCAAGCAGTTTAAAAGCTTTGAGAAAAATATTTGATTTAGTAAATAAATGCATGCTTTCATTAGAATTGAATTACTATAATAGATGTGGTTTCCTACTTTGAATATAAGTCCCTTGTGGGACTTAAAGTCCTTATGGTCAACCTAGAAAACACAATTCAGACAAATGTTTGGTGACTAACCTGGATTTGGATTTGTTAGACTGACACGGAGGAGTTTCTTCTTGCATTTCCTTTCTTTTCTCAACTGAGTTATCTTCACTGTCGGAGGAGGTCTCCAGCACACTGGCTGCAGCTCTGTGTGGAAAACAGAAAAACCCATGATCCAAAAACGACAGCTAGAAGATGCACATCACTTAGACTTCAGGGTACAAAGCGTAGAGACATACTTTCCCGTGCAGCTCACCTTGCAGCAGTTTTTTTGCTTCGCCTGGGGCGTTTTGGTGTGGGGATGGCAGTTTCACCATCAGAAACGGGGCACTGCAGCTCTTTTTCGCTGGAGCCATCTGGCACTTGTGGTGGCTTCTCTGTTCCCGCCTCAGTTTCAAGCTCTTCCAGCCCCGTCGTGTACTGCGAGCTCGACTGACTGTCGGGTTCAGTCACCAGCCGTGCCACGGTGTAGTGTTCCTTTGACAGCGACCTGGCTTGTATTTGAGGGCCATCGTCTGTTTGTGGAGGCTGCTCTGCTGGGGATGCTTCCATAGGGCTGCATACGTTTCTTTGAGGCAGATCTGCCCGCTCAGCATTCAAATCATCCAGTGTCTCAGAATCTGATGAATGTTCAAGATGAAGCCCGTCTCTGTCCTGGATCTCTGTTTCCACTTCTTGCTCCAACTGGGCAAATGTTTTTTCATCTTCTGAAAGGGCATTGTAAACTGATTCTAATCTGGATCTCAGGATAATTAGATGTTTGCTGCAAAAACAGGAAATGAACAGTTACAGAGATATCTCCATTGCTCCTGTATTGATGTTCATTCTGCAGCAAACCAAGACGCATTGGCATGTTTGATATTTTGATTCATGAGTTAAAGAGTTGATTAAAGTAATGGAATTCTTCTAAAAGGGGCTCAAACACGTCAAGGTTTTAGCAACTTTTAAATATTCTGATGAAGGAACAGAGAAAGAAAGGGTATACGGCACCATGGTTGGAAAGGAACGGGATTCTTTTGTGGGCTGGGGGTTGCATTGGTTACTTCCTGCTCGATTTCCTCTGCGTCGTCATCTCCATCTACTTCCAACCTCATGGTGAGCAGCTCTTGTGCAGCCTGTTACACAAACAAAACATGCAGTGGAGCTTTGACAATTGCAAATACAGACTTTTATATATAAGTGACTAATATTATGAATTCCCTGATCTCAAAGATCAGTTTGGTTCAACCTTTTTTTTTTAGTAATTATAAAGAAATCATGACACTTGATAATGATTGCTCATGTTTTTTTTAACATGCTAACTGTACATACCCTGTAGGAAAAGGGAACATCGAAGTAGCAAAGCCGTTGGACAAAGGCCAGCATTTCTTGCTTGAACAACTGGAAGCTGAAACTGTTGGAGGTTTTATTCTTCTGTCTGATGAGACCCTCTAAAATATTTCTCTACAGAGAAAAAAAATCAATTGTGTGAGATGAATAATATGGAGAAAAAAAAACAACTTAAACTTCATGAAAAAGAGACAAAAGAAAAAACGATTGAATTAAAAACAAAACATTTCTGTCTGCCACACAAGGGCACTGTATAGGTATTAGTGATAATTAGAGAGCATAAACTTTGATATACTCTTTTTTTTCTTTTCTTTTTGTGATTGACTTGAAAAACAGTTTTCTTGAAAATGGAAAAGTATGATTTACAAAAAAAATAACTCACCACTCGACCAACTGGCTTCGGAAAGTATTTGTTGAGCATCTGTGCTGCTTTGTCAAAGTTCCCATTTTTTATGAATGTTGCTACAATCTACAAACAAAATAATTTCTTTAGTAAACCTACATACTTTTTTCTATATAAAACACCAAAGCAATGCTTCGTAAAACTGACACAGAACTGAGGTAAACCATGGAGGTACTTTAGTATAGAATAGAGCACCTAATTGAAGATTTCTCAAACGTCTCTTTTACAGAGTCAAATGAGATGAGCATAAAACTTGAGAACGTTTAAATGACTTACCATCACTTTGAGAGAGTTTGAGGCGTCCTCCCAATCTTGCTGTGGGATGCCAAAAGCTTCCATTATGTTCTCTAGCAGCAACAGAGCTGATTCCAATGGGGTCACTGGTGTCCCAGGATCATAGATTAATTCTAGATTCAAGGACAAAGCACAATTTATTATAAAGGAGAGCCTTAAAGAACAATTTTTACTTACCTACTTGAAATAAGTTACATTTTATTTATTTTTTTACAAGAATGGATACTGAAGTGCAAACCTTCGTTTATAGGGAGGAGACAAAAAAAAGTGTTCAGCATTGACCGATTCTGACAGTTGTCTGACTTTAAAAATATGAGCCAAAGCTGTAATGTTCATCAGAAAAACTTCAACTGTGTCCCAGTCTTCTTCAGCTGTCCAATCTTTTCACTGGTGATCTTGGACACCAGCTCTGTAGTCTTGGGGGTTAGGTTGCAGTCTGACTGTTTTAGAGTATGGACAAGTGCCATTATTACAGGTTATGAATGAGTGGAGGATAGAAGATCTTCTTAAAAGAAGAAGTTACAGCTCAGTGAGGGACAGAATTCTAAATAACATTTGTTTCCCCCAAATTGTAAACTTCAAATCTAAAAAAGGATTTCCATTTTTTTTTTTTTTTTTACTTTCTGCCTTTCACAGTTGAAGTGTGCCTGATGAATGACCTCTCTCATCTTTTTAAGAGGAAAAACTTACAGAATTGTTGACTGCCAACTACTTTTGGGCTCCACTGTATGTAAAAACCATCTAATTGCATAATTGCAGATACAGACAAATTGACAAACTGGGGGAAAAATCTGTATACTCTGTTTTTACTTATTTACTATGTAATTGCTTTATGCTCTTTTATCATGTATGTGATGTGTGAATGATGAAGGATGTTGTACAGTTTGTGGCTCTGTGGCCCAGAACAAATGTCTCTTATTGTCTCTTTGAGGACAATAAAGTTGACCTTACTTTACCTTACAATCTGCCAACATAGGTTTAAACATTGACTAACTTGTAAAAAGGATGTTAAACAATGAAAGAAATCTTTGTTGTTTTTACCGAGGTTTTCCCCTTCATTTATCCGTCCAAGGAACTGTAGCATTCTGATCTTCAAGGGCATGTCACTGGTGGCCTCTACAGGGCGCTTCATGACAACTGAAAGGTAAACAACCAACTGCAGTTACAAAAAAGAAGTTCTACAATTACTTTAAAATATAAATAGGTCAGTGTTTTTGTTTGTTTGTGTAACTCGAATCAGGAAATGAATCAAAAGTAAAAATCGTAACATGCAAACTTTGCCCTGACTGTAAAGTTATCATCCTCAAAGGCTGAACTGACAGATCCAACCAAAATTCTTAACATTTAAAAGAATTTCTTGAAAATTTTATCTAAAACAAATACGTTAATACTGTGTGTCTGTGTCCATAGGTGTGTGGTTGGTTGGTTTTTAAGTTTTTGTGAAAATATTGGTTAGTATATAGTGTGTGTCAATGTGTATTTAAATGGAAAATAAAAGTAGATTTTCAGAATCCTGTAAAGAAAGCCAACAATTTTTCTATCTTTAGTTACTTTAGCTTTGTGACTTTTATACAGCTAAATCTTAGTTACCATACAATCTATACTAATTTATCCAGGCGTACACGTCACACACGTTTTTTGTTTGATCACCTCAAAATAATCATTTTACCCAAAATAACCTCAATCAGGGGTCTGCAATGCTTAACAGTAAAATGTTCATTGGGTACATTCTCTTACAGACAAAAACCCAGCAACTACCCACATCACTGTTTATAAAAATGCACTTGTGGCCTGTGGGCCATGTCTTTTTTTTGTTTTCAAGAGCGTTTAAATATTTACAATAAATGAATTTGTTTGAAATTAGTTCAATGTGAGCTTAAGTTAACTCTTAAAGACCAAACTGACTGCAGAATTAAACGTTTACCATCGTTCTTGCTCAGTTGTGACACATGACGAAAATGTAAACATAAATGACAAAGTTTAACTAAAACATGTTTACAAACCCATTCTTCTGCAGATTTTACCTCTGACTCAAAAGAGCTCTGCAGGGATGTACTAAACTAAAAAGTTGCTTAAGTTAAAACTCTAATATCAGATGATTTGTGTAAAGGTTGTGCAGCAGGGTTTACCATGGGGAAATGAACGTCTTTATTAAGGATGCTAAATAAATAAAAAAAAGTTATCATTATATGCAGACTGTAGACTCAGTTACGGGTTAGTCAACGGCATGATCGAGGATTAGCCACCTACCACTCAGCACGTTCCTGACTTCATTAAAGTCCTCGAATTGTTGTTTTTTGAATAATTCCAGCGCCAGAGATAAATTATAATCTACAATCCATCTGTTAACAACCCGTTCGACACTAACAAGATCGCTGTTTACACACTTTTTTGCCGCCATGTTAAATCAGGTCTTCTTCTTCTTCTAATTTTTGGAGCATTTTCGGAGCCTAACTTGTTCGTTAGCCTTTTGCAGCTTATAAACCGAGTTTGGGTGCGTTAGCGCCTTCTATCGAGCGACAGCGGAATGGTGTTTTTCAAGACGCAGACACCGGTAGATTCAAAGTCCGGCTTTGCTGAGTCTTGCAGCGTCACCATTGCTAAACCCCTTTAGTATATTCATTAAAAGAAGAACATACAAATAAAAAAGGACATTTTAAAAATTAGCAATTTTTTTAACCAAAAATATCAAAGGTAAAAACAAAGTATAATTCATATAATTCGTACCTTTTCCACACTAACTTTTCAACTTTTTATTTTACTACACTAACATTGGGTGATATTAGATTCTCGCCCCTTTTTAAACTCAATAATTTAATCCAATCCACTCTTTCATTATAAAAATGAAAACCTTGGAACATATATTACTCAGGCTCTAATACAATATGAAACCACTGCATCGGCTTAAGCATTCAGTTTCCCTACTATTTGACACCAGCTGATATTCTTCTTTGCATGGATGTCTCTGCATTACAAGAAATCATGCTGAAATCACAAGTTTAATTTGTTTTTATTATGTAAAAGTATGACATGAGGGATATGACATTGTCTGACACAATACAAAAAACCTAATAAAACATTCAATTCACAAGTTAATAATAGTTACCTTTATATTTCCTTTGTAAAGATTTTTGCCCTTAAAGAAAACATTCTCTGGAGAAAGTGGGTAAGAAAGTCTTCGTTGTCAGCGATGATAAATAAAACTGTAACTAAACTCCCATCCTGTTAATACTCATCACAAAAGTCTCCTAGATTATGCATAAATTCCTTTAAAAAGCACCACAGTTTGTGGAAAATAATTTAGAAAAAAAAAAGTTCAACAGCACAGTGTTGTCATAGATGGGTTTGCATGGTGTTCAATAATCGGCTCATTTGGCAGATTTTTTTTAAATCGCACAGCGAAAGGCGGAGAGAACGCAAAGGTCAGCATGGTCGGTCTAATGATGGAAAAAGTACCCAAAATACCCAAACGTAGGAAACCGACAGCATTATAGTAAGCTTAAGGAAAACATACTATTTGATCATATACTTGTAAACAATAAAACAAGGTTTTCCAACAATGACAGCAAATCAGCACAAGAGATGCGATCGACTCTGTTCACTCAAAAACACTGTTTTTTGTATATTAGCCTCTAATTACATGTATGGATTTGACTTCTAATAAAAGTTTCAAATGTTATCGGTGAAATTAGCAACCTACATGATTGTGGCATAGCTTTCGAGTGAAAGTGATATTCTGAAAAAATCCAGCCTAAAAGAAAAAAAAAAAGTCAGCCAGCATTGAAAATAACAAATCCCCTGATATCAGTTAGTGCTGAATGCACTGACCGCTAATCCTAAAATCATACTGGTTTTACATTCTAATTGCTGTTCATTACCTGGAAACACTAGTCTTTGAGCATCTGATATTCTCATAGTAATGTTTTTTTTCCTCTGACAATAAAAAATGACTAAAACAGCAGTAGATCATCAAAAAAAAAAAAAAACAACAACTGAAAAGTAAGGTTTGATAAAACCAACAGGATTCAACAAGTGCTCTTTAAACCCAAAAACATGTTTATGTTGTGCCAACTAGCCAAGTAGTAAAATAGAGATAAAACAAATGTAAGTACATATTTCAAGCAAATTCTACTGACTGCATGAGTTTGAAGACAATGTGAGCGCTTGGATGAATCTAGAAAAGGATTGTTCTTTCTTTACTGCCAGATAATTTAGGGTTTTATTCTTATAAACGTTAAAGTATGAGAAGCCACATTCTATGCTCCAAAATTGTAGTTCTTTCTTTTCAAATGTGCAGGCTGACTGTCCAGAGGAACAAAGCCTAACAAACTGCACTCCTGTTTTAAAAATATCGCTCCACACAGTCGCCAAGCAGCATGCACATCTACCACACTTAATACTGAGCTCTGTCTTGAGGTTTAGTACAATTTTATCCCAAAGGGTTTCCATTAGTTGTTCCGATACCCTTGGTAACCCCAAGTATTTGATATAAAGAAATATCTATGAGAAATGATTGAGATTAAGTCGTCTACCTGAATTATGACAGTGTTCTGGCAGTCAGTGACTTTGAGCAGCATGTAGAAGCATTAAAGTGGAAAAAGTCAAACATATTCCATTACTACATATCCATTATCAACTCAAAGATAAGAATAAACTGCAGTTGAACCCCAACAGTCATCTGGCAACTGAGGAGTAGTTTTTTTGAATATAAGGATGGAAAAAGACATCTGCGTAGTCCAAAAATTCAAAATTTTGGGTTATTGATGCAAAAAAATAAGAAAGATGCACACTAAAAGCTTAGAGTCTATTCAGTCTGTTTGAATAAGAATAAGGCTCTTGTTCAATCATGGTAGCATGTTCAATCATTTGTTGTTTGATGAAAGCCCCACTGATTGAGCTTTTGTACATGCAAATTCAAGCATCTCAGCATCTGATGCTCACTACGTTCCACGTGTCTCTTATGTGACTCAAGTGTTCTGCTAAGTAGTGTACGTCTTGCTTGGCCCACTTCCTTTCCTCAGTCCAAAGTTAGATGATCTTTTGTGGGTCCAGAGGTGATTGAAGACATAAAACTCGTCCACTTTAAAAAAAAGAAATTTATATATATAACTAAACTTTTTTTTGTGCAGCACAGAAGATGAACTCATCACACTGCCAGTAAAAGGTGGAAGGATAGAGTTCCAATAAAAGTCAGGAGAAAAATAAAGACCGATTACACATTAGATCATGTACCGACAAACTTATACCCAAACGCTGTTATTAAAATATAAAAAAATTCCTCCAGTGTTTAAAGATGCTTTTCCACTGTCCTAGCAATGCAGAAGGTGTTCCATGAGCACGGTGACGGTGATGCATCATAGCAGCCTGCCGTCCAGACATAAAGCCTCAGGGGGAAGAGGTCCGTCTCAGTTCCAGCCACTGAAGGCATGTAAGAAGTTCTGCTTGAAATCGCAGCAACTGTTGGTGGTATAAACCTTCCCGACCCCATCCTGTCAGACAGAAAACTCTGAGCCGCTACGTCGCCCGCGGCTCAGCAGAAGCCGGCGCAGACGTAGACCTGTGAACGGGTTGCACCACAGCAGAGAGGGCGGACCCCCAAAAACTGTTTTCATTCCATCCCATCTGGTGCGACGCTCCCACGTTGGCTTCTCGTTTTTAAGACGCTCAATTTCCTGCCACAAACACATCAGAACTGGATTAATATGAGTCACTTATTTACAGATGAAGAACACATTGAAGTTGGCCTGCTGTCATCTTTTGTTTAAATATTCCCATTTGACATAAGTTCCTGGTTACACAAAGTACCGGTAAGGGAAATAAAAATGTGCAGGAGGCAGCGGATACAAACCGTTTCATCGTTACAGATGGAGTGGATCTGTGTGCCAAACATTACAGCTGTGAAAGTGAGGAAGAGGACGGCTTCGAGGCAGAGAAAAATCAGCAGCAGCACAGACACCCCAGGAGAAAAATCACTGCACTCTGACAACACAGAAAGAAGAAAACAAGACTGTTACTGTGCAACAAAAACCTCATCCGAATGTCTAAAACTAAAGCCTTTTCTGGCTGTTGGAGGTTTCTAATTTTCATTCTACTTCCGTTTTGGCTGTTAAAAACAAGAACTGACAACATGATAAAGTCTTATTAAACCAAATGACGCTTTGAAAGTAAACTGCGATCTGGGATGTTTACTTTTACCGACAGAGAAGCGCTCTCTGCAGCTTGCTCTGTTTGAAGGTCACAGACTCCGAAGTGAGTTATTTAGCTCATTCTGAAAAAAATCACAGTGAAAACATGACCCCTATAAAGCAAATGTTGGCTTAATTTTCCATAATTCTCCTGCAAAAAGGCCAACAAAAGCAGCAGGGAAAAACCTGAATGTCAGATCTTCCACAATCAAGCTCTACAACTTCAGCAGCACAGTCTTAGGAAGAAAAAAAACTTCTTTACCCTTCTGTTCTGTATTTTCTTTGCCAGCTCTAAGGAGTGCAGTATGTATATGCCTTTTTGTTTATGCAATTATTTTACCTTAAACTTTTTGTAAAGTAAATGCCACAAACGCAGCCTTACCGTTCCACTGCACTTTAATGCATGTGAAGAAGTGCATGCCACTGAGGCCCAGGGCATGAGCCGATATCAAAGCTACGTACATCTGTGCAGAGAAGAGGCAAACACAAAACATGCACCAGTTTTGTTTGACAAAAAATATCCTAAACATTTCTGCCACACCCAGCAGAACTAGTACAACAACACCTTTGGAGTACTTACAGTAAAGAGAACAAAGAATCTCTGGTTTTTTTCTCCCACACAGTTATTGACCCAGGGGCAATGATGATCCATCTTCCGGATGCATCGCTTACAAATACTGCAGGCAGGAAAAGAACAGTTAATGTATGAAGGGCTGGGAGACTATGCAGATTTCCCCAAAGCCGAAGTGCTTGTAAATGTTTATGCAGACTTCGATATAAAGTGTGTTTTAGGTGGTACAGAGACGGTCGGTAAAAAAAAAAAAATTAAAATTGGTTGTTTATACAAGTCTTTGCTTCACATTTACAGTCGGGCAAAAAAAGAAAAGAACACCATTTTCTCTTAAGACAAATGTGCCAGAGATCTGTTCTTTAAAGCAAAGAAACTGACTGGATCCAATCTCACATAAACAAAAGCCGATGAAGTATTAGACTGCGTAAATATCTCAACCGTTAAGCAAAAAAGGGCAGAAGCAGATGATCAAAAAGTGAGTGTCCAGCAAAAGTTTTGTCATCTTGTTACTCTGGAGTATTGAAGTGAGTTTAGAAATGATAACTCCAGCTGGTTACCATCTTCAATGTAAAAATGCTGACAGAAGTAAAAAAAAAAAAGGAGAGACTGTGGAAGTATGGTTTGTACTGTGAAGCTAAAATAAACATTCCACCACTGCAAGAGTTTAACACTGGGAAGATTGAACTTGTTGCCTGAGTAAAGAAACCCTGGTGTGGCTGTGTCACCACTTGAGGATATAAAGTGACATTAATGGTCTTTTCAAAATGTGTGTGGACGGGGTGTGAGACTGGCCTGCAGTGATGTGCCCTCTCTGGTTTGATGCTGCAGCACTTTGGGCACTTGTAGATGACCTCGCCTGGCTTCAGCTGTAAGCTTTCCATGTACTCCTTGGTTGCATTGCCCTTGGGAACTGCACCCTACAGGACAAAGAAACCAGGGGAAAAAGTACTTAAAATGGGGGGGAAAAAAGCTTTGATGGATGTTTATTCATCAAGTCACAACCTTATTAGCCTAAAAGAAAAACTAAGAGGGCAAATTTACTTATGATATATAAAATCAGTGTTTCCTAGCTGTGTTGTGGTTCATCTTTCACGGTTTGTTTTAAGTGCATTTTGGTATGCTTCTTTTGTTTTTTTTAAACAGTACATTGTGTTCCAAGTCCTGATTGGCTATTGACCTCGTCAATCAACCTCTTCTGTGTCATGTCTCCAGTACAGAAGGCGTTCCGTTCTACATAAATCTTCAACTGCTATCAGATCCTTGTTTTCATTTCATGATACTGGAATTATGTGTCTATTAAGGTTTGAACTTTGAGGGTTTACGCACAAGAGAAAAGCGTTTAAATGCTAATGTCTGTCTGAGAAAAGTGTATAAAGAATGTATTGGGTTTTACAGCCTTAAAACATCTATAATCCTACTTGGTGGACTTTGTAAGTTATTTTTAGATAAACGAGGGTACATTGTACTGCTTGATATGAAGTCAGGTTAATATGACCATCATTTATTAGGAAAACAAATGTAATGATTTTTCCCCCCACTTTGGTTACACAAAGAAAAAAACCTTGATTATTAACCTAAACTTTAACTTGACAGTATTTATTGTTATTTATTTTATTAATAAAGTATAATTGAATTGAATTTATGTTGATTTAACTTCCTTACCGGGTCAGTGAGCATGGTGCGAAGGTGGGAGGCTAGCGCCAGTATAGCCAAAGAGTTGAAGGCAGCCCCGTTCAGCAGAGAGTACCAGAAGTTCTTGGAGGGCAGGAGCATGACAAAGTTCACCACAAACTCAGCGTAAAGAACCAGGAACCAGGTCATGGTCGCGCACACCATCCCACAGCTGTCCTGAATGAACCACACCGTGCGGTTCCCCACGGCGTGACCCGAGTGCGGACCACCAACCATCACTCCGGCTGCCAGGCTATCCGCCTCGACGTCTGTGCCTCCTGAAAGCAGCGGGTGGTGCTGCTCCATGTCTCGTAGTCGATGGTTTGAAGACTGCATCTTTCCCTGGAGAAAGGAGAGGACGATTGAATTAATAGACTACTTTCTTGTTATCCACTCCAAATAAAATATTGTGTTTCTAAAAATGACATCAATAAATGTTTCAAACGGTAAAAGAAACTAATAGGACACCTTGAGCTGTCTGTTTGACATGAAAGGTGCTTTATAAATAAAATTAATTTGAAATTAATTTGAATTTGTCCTGTAACTATAACAGAGAAAGGACACAGACAAGACCAAACGATTAAATGAAGTGATAATCAGGGCAGCAACACATTTCAGGTCAAGTTTTAGATCTTTGATTGCAACAAGATGCCAAAGCTTGTCATAAAATCCTCGTCACAGAGGACAAAACAAAAGTACCACCAACCTCGGTCTTTTTTTTTTTTTTACCATCAACTGCAAAAAAAAGAAAACTAATTTATTGTTACTAACTCCAGTACACCTCGAGCCCTCCCCCGATTGCTCAGAGAAGCATTACTCATCCCAGTTTGATCTTCTGTTTTCACATCAAGGTCGAAAAAAAAAAACATTCAGGAGAGACAAAGTTAACAGCTGGAGGATAAATCGATGCCTCTCCTGGTCCCTGAAGGAAACTGATCCTGCAGCAGTGGTGCAAAATGGCTAATAATAATTACAACCAGACCCACTTCCCCACATCTTTTTAATACACAAAGTAAAGCTTCAAAACAAGATATTTATGTGATGCTGCTTAGTCTAAGATCAACAAAATGGATTCGCCATAATGTGTTTCAAAGTCATAGTGAAGAAACTAACGTGGGGGGAAAGGGAATTCACCACACCCTTACACCCTCAACACACATTCACCAACCAGTTAAAAACCCATTTCTGATGCACGGCTATTACATCAAACCAAAGCATGGCTGACCCTTTGCATGGCTCCTGATCATTATCAGTGTGGCTATTTCTATTTGCTTCAGATGAGATGCCAAATAAAGAACAAAGGGATCCAACAGTTTCAGCATATCCTTCAGAAAAGAACATTTACACCCAACGTTATCCTCAATTTATGGGATTAGCAAAAAATAATTTCTAGAATACCAGCAACTCAAATCAATTATAAGTACTAAATACTGCTTGACCCAAATAGACCTACAACTCCCTGCTACGGTAACACACTTCATGGACCTTAACAACCCAAAACTAAGCCCTCAAAATTTACAAATTGGTATCTAACACAAATGACAAAAATGTACCTGCCCATCGCAAAATGGGAGTCTGGGCTATTATTGAATTCCAGTGATCAATTTTGGCTGCAGATCTGTCTGAATGCCTTTAATATGACCAAAAGTCCTAATCTGCAACTTATTCATTTCAAGATTCTCCACAGAACTCACAACACAGGACAAAGGTTTTTTAGAATGGGTCTCAATCGGTCTGCTATATGCACACAGGTAACAACACAGACGACTAAATGCTCGTCCTGTGGTTCTGTTCACCTGTCCAAACATTCAGGCGAAGGGTCTGAGAGGATTGATCAATATGCTTTAAATATAAGGTCCCAAACTCTGTCTATTAGGTGACCCAAATAACATGGAAACCAACAAGGTACACATGGTTCTCAGTGTTTTATGTATCGCAGAGAAAACTATCCTCCTGAACTGGAAATCCAAAAATAATCGTAGCATTTATCAGTACAGAAATCTCATGTCAGATCATATCAGTTTAGCGATTATGTCTGCTTCCTCCAAACATAATCTGTCGGGTTCAGACTCTCCCTGGTCCCAGCTGATTAGTCACATCACCTAGAAGGGGTGGGATGGTGATGGGTGGGTCTGGTCCTAGCTGGTCCGGCTTTGGGGAGCTATATATTGGCCATCAGAAGATACAATAACCCCTTTTTGTAATAGTAAAATCTGTCCAACACAGAAGGCCTTCAGTTCTCATCTGTTAGCTCAGTTGTTGGACATGACAAGTTTTAAAAAAAAAGAAAGTCTTCCATTGGGAGGAAAATCCATTTCTTCCTTTGTCAGAAGCTTCAGTAACAAACAATCATGAAACACAAATCTTTCTGGAAGTGAGAACTTGTGGCACAACCAACAGAAAACACATTAGAGTCTTATTTCACGTGTTTGATGCTAAAACCATTTTCCCCCCTGTATTCAGTTAAGTACTGTGGACTGACTCAGGTCTATCATGCTGAAGCAGAGAAGACCACTATTTGCTGAAATCAAATTAAAGCCGTGAGGGAGACGGCCGATGCAGCATGCTCAGCTGTCTGATTCTAGCTGACTAAAAATCCAGCATCCAAACCTTCTAATATAGCAAACTGGATAATGAGAGACAGGAAGTGCTGACATCCCCAAACACCAACAATATCCCTTTGACAGCCACAAAACACTGGTAGCCATCTTTCTTTCTCCCCTATCTGGCAAAATGAAACTCAAAACTACTGCGACTGGATTTATGACAGACTTAAACCTATTTATTCATAAATTGGCCAGCAGACGCTGAGAAATCTTTGAAATGTGGACTGTGGCTTCAAAGTGAGCAACCCAAGCTTAAGTTCTAACAAAAACGACTGTTCCTGTAGGTTTTAGGAAAGTGTTAATACTTTAGGTTCTGAAGCATCTGTTTAACAAGAAAATCTAATTATCTGTGCTGAGCAGTGGATCTGCAGAAGGTCACTGCAAGTGTAAACAAATAATGAGGTTTTTAAAGTCATTTAGTATACCCATCGGTTTTTAAGCTTCCTGTTAAGCCAAAGCAGCTGCTCAAATTAGTTATTTGATCTTCCTAAATGCTTCATTTCAGATTTCAGTAAGCTAACTTATTATAAATTTGAGATGATGCTCTATTGTTATTTTACAATCATGTTATGATTTATTTTTTTTACCTTAAAGTTCAAAGGTTTTTTGTTTTGTTTTGTTGCTTTGGGCATAAAAATAGGCAGAAAATGATTTAAATGGGTGCTGACCTTTTCTTTAACTTAAATCCTAATCAGTCTCTCACTGACTTTCTCTATTCTCTTTCAGCTGTGATGTCTACAGAAGACATAAAGAGAAGTCGAACAAAAGCAAAGTATTCCAGAAATGTCAAAAATATATATAAAAAAAAAAAAAAAACGATCAAATTTAAACAACAGACAAATCCATGAGCAACAAACATGCGTAGAGGGCTGGAAGAATTGTTGAAATGTATGATAAATTGTGTTTGTCATACAAAGAAACTTGATGAACATATTTTAGGTAAACAAAGAAGAAAGGTATATTTAAGCGATAATAGATCCTCCAGCTGGCAGTGCAGCATAGCTTTACCTCCTTTCATCCATTCTTTGACCAGTATAACCAGCGGTCAACCAAAGTCCTTCATTTCAGACAGTTTTGGAAAGCCATCTCCTTGTATTGTGAAAGAGAACAGGCGATTATTCACTTTTTTTCTGTTCCTTGATGGCAGTTATATACCAATTTAGTGATACTTTCTGAAAGCAAATCATTTTTACTTTACCATGAATGCTAGTGTAAACACCACGTGGATGGATTCTGACAGCTTTTTTCTGACAGGATTTTTCTTATGAAAGAGAACAAATGTAATAAAAAATCATTTTATTTCTGAATGTCTGAGTTTTTCTCCTTTTAAATGGCTGTCAATCAAACTGTCATTAAGACACTCGGTTTGAACTAATGAGCTGTTGTGATGTCACAACGACTCAGGAGCGCATGCGCATTACACAAGCTCCCTGATCTGCCCTGTCCAGCGTGCACAAGTTCAGAGAGAAGAGAAGATGGCACATTGCTGCGTCCCACGCATGTATCTTAAGTGAATCCAAGACTGGAATTTGTTGTTGGCTGCACGTATTTAAAATTAAACTTAAAGTTGAAGTCCCAAATGTGATCTCCACATTTGAGTTCTTGCTTTGACATAGTTTGAAGGCTTGCTGTCCCGCATTAACCAGAGAGGGTAAAAATAAAAACAAGAATAACAGGGGACGTTTTTTTATTATTCCCTCGATGAAAATAAAAAATATATCATAAGGTTTAGGAGGCCCGAGCAGGCTTGCTCCCCATCCCACAGCGGGTCTCTGTCTGGCCACCAGCTCGCCTTCTGGGAGCCGGTATGGTGATCAGGATCGCTCCAGCTTCATTGGCCCAGCGATAGACTGTCCAGGTCCCGGTTACTGTTGGCCGATTTGATTCAGATAGGCACCAAATTACGTCGCGCGTGCAGGACCTAAGATTGCGTCTGTACAACTGACTTTGGTTTGTTAAGACATTTAGGTTGTGGGATTTCGGTTAAAAACTTCTTAATCATAATTTAAACACCACTGGGAACATTCAAGAAGATCATACGGCAACTTTAAAAGAAAATTTGTCCAGAGAGAGGAATGCTGCTCATCCAGTTTTAAACAGACACTAGCAGATGACATGAGGTTGTTTAAATCTGTTTTGCAACTAACAAGATAAAGAAAAAACAAAACAGTGAAGTTGAGAGGAACCAAACCTATTTTTTCTCAATTATTTTACAGCATGCAGTGGAGTGAACTTCTTACATCAGCAATGAAGCACAAAGGTGTAAAAGAATGAAGTTTGTCCCCTAAAAAACAAACAGATTACTAATAATAATAATAATATATAATGCACACACTTGACTGCCAGCTTTATTTATAAATGTTTTTAACTTGTTTAAATAACAGCTCTGGGCTTAAATAAAGGATAACGTTGTTAGTTACACTGTTATATTAGTCTTAATGTCTTTTTAATTATTTACAATAGCAACTTCAGCGTCGTATAGGTGCGGCATAATAAATCGATATATGAGTCTAAAAGAAACACATTGCTGAGCTGAAAAAAAAAAAAAGAAACACACCCATCACTTCAGCAACTCAATATTAAATTCTTAATCCTCCCTGTTTGTTGTTTTTGTCACTGGCTTTTCCGCGGAGCTCAATAGTAGGTCAACAAAACAAAGCCGGTCATCTTTGATATATACGATCTATGTGACTGCCTACGCTGATACAAGTATTTTTAATTGGAAGGCATTACGCATCGATCAGTCGTGTCTTGTCGTTGCAAGGCTAATTTTAAGGGTCGTGACTGTGAATGAACTCTTCAGTGACCATACAAAGCCCGTCGGGGGAAGCCAGTTAGTGGCTGAGCCCGAAACCTCACAAGCAGAAGCAGAAGTGGACTGTAAAATCTCGCATTTGACTTAACCTCGGAAAGACGCTAACAAGCTAGCATGCTAGCAAAGCACGCCGCAACACAAACAGAGCTTTAAACATAGCGACAAAAACACATACCTTTATACTGCTACTATTACACGTTTTCCCGTTCTTCTCGTTCCATTTTACAGCGTTTTAATTTAAAATTTACGGACTCTACTGCTCCTCGGCAGAGGAAATCCATCATTGCAACAACGGGATGACAGTAGTCAGTGACGGCCACAAGCTTCCGGGGTTGGGTTCGGCTTTCTCCGTTATTTTCCGTAGAGATGGTTCCAATGCCGGGGCCAGAGCCCCACCCTGCAGAGAAAAGCAGGATTGTGTGCGGTTTTATCAACCCTCCACTAGATGGTGCTATTCTCTCATCAGAATGAAACACAAAGAAACTGTATTAAAACAAAAATAATTAATTAAATATTCTGTGGCAAACAATAACTGAACGATTATAAAGAAAAAAAGTGTAAAATTAAATTATATCGGCTTAAAATAAAAATTCTGAAATAAATCCATACCACTTTGAATCAGACACTGCCCCATACAGGACACACAATAAACAACAAGACAAAAAAACAATAATTACAAAATAATCATAGCCCCTACATCATTAAAACTTAACTGGTTCCAAACAACCACTTATATTAAAAAAATGAAAAGCATATATTATCTGTTTCATTCTGTTTTGAGTCTGTTTGAGCATCCTTGATGCGCTGGAGGTTTTTACATCTTTGTGCTCAGACAGGTCAATTGTTTCATAATCAATCCACAGACTTTATTCTAACATTTTAATCTGTAAAACTTTCTGTGCAGATTTATGATGTTATGCTTAAAGTTAGTGATTGATGGATGAACCACGTATGCTGTGCTGTGCTGTTCCACATTAAACATATTTGACACAGACTACAAACCTTTTTTTGTGTTATATTTACAGTGAATGAAATTAGTTTAGGAACTCATACAGCTATTTCTGGTTAGACAGTTTACCAGACGGGCTTATTAGGCATTTGAGTCAACCATTGCTGCATATATTGCGTGCATTCTTACACACTTGCCTGGAACAATCTTTCTGCCAAAGCAGACATAAATCTATGCATGGGTAATTCAACAAAGCAGAAGAAGGTTCTGCACTGCCTGCTGCATAACTAAAACTTTAATGCACCCTACATTTCCAGTCTAGTCAGTGATGTCACAGGGATGTATTTTAGAATACACATCAAGAACAAGAGACTGTATGAAGCTGTGAAATATTTAGATTGACCTGCAGACACTGTTGTGGTCAACTGGGGACAGAGGCTCACTTTCCCAGCTGGAAGCGACAAGACCTTTCTGGCAGCAATGTGTGTTGTCACGTGTCTCCCAAGAGTAGATTATAGAGCCAAGACAAATCAGCTTGGCCACTCTTTGCTTTGTGCCTGCAGCTGCGCAGCGAAACGCTGAGCTTTTGCCCTCTCTCTCGTTCTGGTTCAGAGCCAGTATTAGCTGTGTGTTTTGGAGGGCGGGAGAGAGAAAATACCCAGCAATCCTCTAAAGCAGCTTAAAGGCTGAATCTGGGGACTGAAGCCCTTTCCATTTCCAGAGTTGCCTTCCCTATCCATTATGACTACATGATTGAGTATGTGAGTGATGGCCAAAAGAGCTGTCACAGTGACTCTGCATAAACTCTGTGCTTCATCCTCCCAAAGGTTCTACTGACACACCCACTCTTCACAAGCAGATACACTCAAAAAGGGGGCAAGTATGAATATAAAAATTCACATGGAAAAGAAAAAAACATCTGAGACCAAAAAAAGAACGGAAGCATGCATGGATGTGTGATTCAAAAGGCTGATGCATTTAGGAGTCTGCTAATAGATTAAATAATGAATGCTTGGTGCTTGTGTAACAAATCATTTCTCTCGCTAAGGACAGTGCAGAGCTCTGCATTTACATGCAAGCTTTTGAAATGAAGCAACATTCGTTGTGTACATGATGGATGAATAAAGATATTTAAAGGAATACTTCTGTATTTAACAATGTAAGTCATTTTTTAAATTGTTTTATTTCACATACTGCAGAAATGATGCAATGATTATGAAACAATGAGGAAAGTTTGAAATAAAATCTGATTTTACAGTAACCAACAAATACCCAATCCTGCACTATAATGTTTGCTTTAATTAGGTTTGATCACTCTTGAGGTAAATCCACTCATATAATTTCTTTAATAATGTTTACAACACACAAAAATCTCTACAGGTGGAAAATCTGGCATCCTCTCTCTTTTATTGTTTGTTTTTACAAGGTATTAAAAATTTTAAGTCACTTGTAAATGAGGCGGGGTTCAAGCATCACATGACCCGGTGCTCTAAAAGGGTGTAATTCTGCTAATGCATCTCCTGGCCAACTGATCTCGATTATATGGCTCCATACAACCATCTGTCTTCCATAGCAAAGAAAAATGTAAACATTCAAAATCCTTCTCACACGCAAAGTTAAGAGCAAAGATTTTGACAGAACTTTATTCTAAGTGATTTGGAGAGTGAGTGCAGTTGAAGCACCGCTGACACATTTCTCATTTAAACAAATCAAAATCACAAGTCAAACGTAAACACACTTTTCTTGGGATTCTACAAAAGCAACATGTCAGCTTTTTTTAAAGTGAAAGATTTAAACAGGGAAGAGCATTGACCTTGTGTGTTTGTTAACAACACCCAGTACTAAAAGGCATGTGCAATAAGTGTCATAAATAAGTAACTAGCAGCAGGTTGTTAGTTACTTATTGTTGAAGCACACGCACATATTTGGTCTGTTAACTTTTTAAAGCTCCTGAAGTCCAGTGTTGAGCTTTTGAAAGCCTGCGTGGATTAGACCAGAACTTCAGAGACATGAGTCAGCAAACAAGCAGCTACCTCTTTCAGCCAGGGAGGCTGTTTGCTGTGAGAAATTTATTGTTAAAACTACACAAGAAGGAAAATGACAACAACAACAAAAAAACATTATGCCTAATAACAGTTATAAGAATGATTTAAGCAATAAAGATGCAGTTAAGTCCATGGGGGGTTGCTCTTCAGATGTTTCACTTTTCTCACTTGCTAAACATCCCATGGGTTTTCTGAAGCTCGACTCATATGGTTTACCTTGATGTGATAGGATTACAGCTAAGCCTTGACCTGACAGATGTCATGGATCTTTTTGGTTCATCCCACTTTAGCAGTGAAGCCACAACACCGTAAAGAGACCTAATCCGACATCCTCGAAAGAAAATTGCATAGTTCTAGCTTAAAGCAGATCATTACGGTACATTTCTTTCTTAAACTTAATCAGATGGGTGTTTAAAACCTCATAGGGAATACACAATTTCAACCTTCTGATGCTGAGTTAGCTGCAGCGATCAATAGCACAGTCTGTTAAAGCTGCATTTCAGATGGACTAATGGAAGCAGGAAGTAAGGGGGGGGGGACAACGACATCTCCCAGACTGTTTCTGTTAAACCTCCTGCACAGATGACCCATTAGAATGGCTTTTCTGTTTGTTTACTAGGAACCAGAAGAAGTTTACTTTTGGGAAATTCCCACAGAGAGTTCAGTGCCTCAGTGCGTCTGATATGATGAATGTTAACATTTTTTATTCTCATCCAGCTTTAATCTGTGCCACCCACCACTTGCTGCAAATTTTTTTCCCTTTTACGGGCAAAAAGCACAAAACGCTTGTGTTTTAAGGCAATTTTTCTCAAATAGTGATCAATCAGTAGACATCAAGGGTCTCTCTGCTGCTGGTCACTTCATGTTCAAAGAGCATGATGGGTGCATTGTCAGAGCTTACAGAGCTGTGCAAGACAAAGTTGTGTGAAGAAATTTTGGACGTTTGTGGAGGCATGTCTCATAGCTGCTGCATGCTGTTCTGAGTATGCGACAGCATTTGTGGAGGTACTCCATGAATAATTCAATGACGGCTGACTTCCTCCTTCCCCCCTCTTTCGTCCCAGTGTTCCCTGATTCTAACTAAACAACCAACTCTTGCTTTCAGTGACAACCCACATCTAACCAAGACTTCCCAAACCACTTAAAATGAGCTTCAGCATATCTCCAAACAAATCTGGTCATGCCCGAGTGACCCTGGTCAGATAAGGGATTTCTCTCTGCATGAATAGCCAGACTTAAATACACCCTTATGTAATAAAGGACATAAGTATTTGATCCTTCACTGACTTTATAGGTTTGCCCACTTAAAAAAAAAATAACATTCTGTCATCCTAATGGTTGGTTTGTTTAAACAATGAGTGATAGAAAATCACAAGCAAAAACAATAAATAAACTTTAATAATTTACTTAAATATATTTGCATTTCTTTGAGGAAACAAGTATCAGAACCATTTTAGTACTTTGTAGCAAAACTCTTATTAAACTTCTATCAACGCCCAGCTTCTTGCAGAAGGTTTTGTACTGGTAGTTCATTCCGGTCTTGTGCAGGTCTCCAATCTTCTCCCTTAAATCCACTGAAAGCTCTTTAGTCTTTCCCATGTTGGAGAGTTTGGAGTCTGATCAATTGACTGATTCTGTAGACAGGTCTCTTTTCTACAGGTGATTAAAACCAGGTGTCTTCTGATCAGGTGACAGCTTGATTAGGAGTTTAACTGGTTTGTATGAATTTCTTAAAGGTTAGTATGGGATCAAATAATTATTTTCATTGAATATAATGAATATAAATTCACTGAAGTATATTTCTTGATTTTTTTCTTTGTGATTTTCCATCTGTCACTGTTCAAATGAACCTACCATGAGGACAACAGACTTTCAATTTCTCTTTAAGTGAGCAAACCTCCAAAATCCTGTACAAAGCAGAGTCAAAACTGCAAGAATTAAATACATTATTTTGAAATTCATTTCAGAATTTTATATAGACTTTCAAAATAGACATCAAACTGTAAAGTCTGTGGGTTTTTTCTTTATCTATTTCATCCAGGATTATTTTTTTTAATCGAAGAAGCTAAATTAATCAATTTTGTCTTAGATATTGAGTTGAGGAACCTAAATGTTGTAAAAGACTTGCTAATGCATTTCAAATCTAACTTTGATCTTTGATGATGCAGAAGCTTTTACCTTAGAAAATTGAAGAGGTCAGAAGAATCTACCAATGAGTCTGCACACAGCTATTGCACTTTAAGGCAAAGCCTGTTTATGAGTTTCTTCTTTTGGTCTTTTCACATGGATCACATTGAAAGCAGAAAAGCATCAACTCCATATGATGAAAATGTAAACCCGAGAGATGACAGCTTCCATTAAAAATACATTAGTGGGCATTACACTCCTAATCCACGGACCTGGATGAACTTTGTCAATCTGGATTTTTACATTTTATGGTATCGGTTGTTAACCACTCCCCACCCCTGGATACGATTTTTTTATCACTATTTTTTTTTTATTCAACTTAAACTATTGAAGTCTTGTGTGTATTTGATTATATTTCACTGTAATATATATCTGTTAGTGCTGCTACAGCAAATCTTATCCAAGCAAATGTAACATAACACACTGTTCTGTGAGTAAAAGATGCAGTCGTTCGAATTTTTGCCACACTGCTACTTTTATGGTAAAAGGCACAAACGAACACATCTACCAAGTCCCTCTTTTTAAAGGCTTTTTCAGTGTTGTTTTAAGGCCTTCTGCTTTTAGTTTGAGAAACAATTTAACAAATGCTGGAAATAGGCAAACGTTTTTTACAATTTTTTTTCTCAAATTGGTAAAAAAGAAGAAAGAAAAATTCCCAGTAATTTAAAAATTCAACAGCTGTCAAGGTGGAAAGGTTTTATAGTCTCAACTGCTTAAAAGCGACTGCCTGTTGTCAGGGATGAGGATCAAGTTCCAAACAAAACTCCCAAAATGTTTAAAGAAAACTTTAAATGTCTTTTGATAAATATTATAAAATAAATAATACATCAATAAATCAAAGAAACCAGCCATATGCGTCAATCTTAAGAACTAAAATGACTAGAGTCCTTCAGGCAAGATGATTCTTGGATTCACACCATGTCTCTTTCCAGCTGGTGGAGCCAAAGGTCAGTCAGGTATGGCCTGAAAACACCCCTTCCATCCAGCATGCATGTCAGCAAGTCAAGGATAAACTGTCAGTAACCAGGTCAACAGAGACAACTGAGCTTTCGAAGAGCCAAAGCTACAGACAATCCCTAAAAAACTTCAGGGTACAGAACATAAAAGTTTCCCTTTTTTTAATTTGGGCTAAATATTGGCTAAAATGCCCAAATTAAAAAGAGATTTGCAAGACTGAAATTAAATCAGGACAACTTACTCTAAGTCATTGAGAGTAAATGCCACTTATTGGGATCGGTTTAACATGTCATGCAGGCATGACAGTTACCTTTCAACCAAAACCCCGCCTTCTTTGTCCATCAGTTTTGAGGAGATCACTGAGTTGCTCCTCATAAAAACAGAATTAAAAGAAGTCAAATCAATTGTGATAAATAGTTACTTGTTATGTGACAACCATTTTTTTTAAGATCAAACAAAGTTGGCTTTAGACTTAAGTTTAAAATGAAATAATAAAACATGAATTATTCCCTTTTTTAGAGGAGGTTCCTAAATGTCTGTCTTCAGGCAGGAGGCTAGTGTAAACAGCTGGTGATGGTGAATATGTGTGGATCTTCAACGCTCACACCAGGTTTCCATCTACAAAAAAATCAAAGAAAAGAACAATGAGAAAATAAAACTGCAGCAAAATGCAGTCAAACCTCATCCAGTATTTCATTTGAATCAGTTTATCTCTGAGCTGAGACAGCCAACAGTTCCCTGCACTCATTCTCTCTAGATGGTGGATCTTGATGGTTAAAGTGCATCATGGGAAAATATCAGCTGTTGAGGCCTACAGCATAGGGTTAAATTGCTGCAACGTCCAGAAAAAATGTTTAACTCCAATAAAAGAGCTACATTTGTCACCTTTGCTTGAAACTGTTGAACTCAACAGCACAAACTGAAAGCTTCCACTTCATAAGATTCATATATTATGAAGTAGTTTTATCAGTTTGAGCTCTTAATGTGAGGAAAAAGACTGTTTTATCCAATAATTGCTCATATTTGATTTATCTTTTCAATTCTCATCAGAGCTCCTACTGCAGTGTTTTAGACTCTCAAAGTTCTCAAATAGTTTTTGACAAGCTAACAATACTTATTATTGGCAGTAACAAATGTATGACAGTTTCTATATGAAACATCTTTTTTAAAGTCTTTTTCATTTAACTGTGAAAGCAAGTGGTCATAGTAATGAACTTCTTTCAATGTCTTAGATGTTTCTGGATGTCAAAATGTATGCTGTCTTTGAAAACTATGCCTTCACCACTTGCAAAGAAAACTTGTTTACATGAGTTAGAGTCTATTTAAAGAATAAAAGGAGTTCGTTGGTTGTGAGTTGGTAACTCTGTCAATATTTGAAAGAGGGGATTTGGTGCAGTCACACTCTGTATTAGCTTTCTTGTAACATTACCATGTAAGAAAGATTCTTGCATTTAATTTGAAGAAGTAGTGTTACATTGCTTTATATCTCTGCATGGCTCCATGACAGACTGGTTCTGCAGGAAATCAGGAATTGATTGTCTCGATGCGTTCACACTGAGAGGAATCAAACCAAGGCTTGACTCATTCTCAGCACTTGAACCCTACAGACCAGGTTGTCAGCAATCTCATCAACAGAGACAAACAGTACCGATTTCATTCTGGTAGCAGTTCTCTGAAAAGGCAATGAAGCCAGAATAAAATGGCCCCAAATTCCCCAGTTTGGACCTGTTTATAGGCCAAGCGCCAAGTTCTTTTACACAGGAACTGTGACAAGGTCTTCTTCATAAAGATTAAAATAACTCATGTGCATGTAGATTAAACTTTTCAGTTGGCTTAGACATTCCAGCCCCCCCCCCCCCCCCCCCCCCCCCCCAAAAAAAAATGTGATGATTGATTTAATTTAATCACTCAAAGTTTCAAAACCAGAATCTGGCTCAAGCATCACTGCCTAGTCATAGTCCAGCTATTCAAATAGTTAATTACCGTCTATTTTAACAGCTAAAAGTAACTCCAGTATACAGATCCACAAAAAACAGGAATAATACCTTCAAGAATAACAACCAAGAAATACCTGGTAAAACACCAACGGTTACTACCATGGTGACATTTTCATCTAAAGAAAGAGTCCATTTGTTTAGGGCATATGACTCAGTGAAAGATATTTCTTATTAGTCAAATATGGCAGATTTTGCCAATGCACTGCAGATTATTTAATGAGATCAAATCACATAACGCATTTTTAAATAATTTAAATAAAGCTTGAATGGGGACTGAAACCAGGGGAAGTTTTTTATTTTTTGCAGGATTGATCATGAAAATCCAGAAATGATTATGTTACACAAACATTGAGCCATTCTTATTGCTTCCTTTGGCATCCCCATGTGCTTTAGTCCATTAGCTCCCTACTGTATTTACTGGATCATTAGACCCCATCTGCTTCAATAATGCAAAAAGAGCAAAGCGGGCAAACCCCTCGTGGCCTTACTTGACTCACCCTCTCAGCACAGCAGGAGAAAAAACCTAACAGCACATTATGTAGCCAGCATGTGTGCAACAATTGGCACCTTTTGTGGTCTCCATGGATGTACGGGCATGTATTGTGACAGCACTCAGTCTTATCTCTCTTAATTGAATTAGTTGAAAGGGTGGCTAAAATAATTTTAAACCTCATTTATCATGCACCTACATAAACTTTATTTGTGTTTTTCTTTGCGAAACTTAAAATCATGAAAACATGAGTGGTAAGTGTTAGTGGCAGATCCATTGAGGCTCTGTGATATGAGATCCGAGCAGCCAATGACAGGAGGCATTGTAGGCGGGCGCCAAAGTGATCAAACCAATGGGAGTGAATCCTTTTGTTTGCCTGCCTGCCTCTGAAAGGCTCCGTTTTATGCCCGCATGTGACCGCTGAAGGCGCACACAGCTATTTAAACACCGTCGATTGGGTGCTGAAGTGGACAGCTCCCCACGCAGATAAACAGATGAACGCGCAATGGCTCGTTCAGCTTGTGCCACCGGATGCTTCACAGCAGTAAATGGAGAGCCCCATTTTTGCTCCACGATTTTGACTCCTTTGAGTGGCTGAGTCGGGGAGGCGGTGAAGGCATCGTGCTCTCCTGCAGGGGCGGATATCGGGGCACCTGTAGAGCTTAATCACCGGGTCTTGTTGAAGCGCGGGGGGCGGAATTGTTTCACATCAGTTCGCCGTGGTCCAGCAGGAGAGGAGCTCTGGCGCCGTCTGATCCCGCGTCGGGGAAGCGTAAAGGTATCATCAATCCGACTAGAAGACATAAGCTTAGATTTCTAAGCCTCCCTTTGTGCCTATTTACGGGAGAGAGCATGATGGATAGAGAGGAATTTGCTCTGAGTAGTGCCTTGAGTGGATTTGCAGAGCGGGCGGTGAGCTCCCGGGGAATCTAACCCGCATGTGCACAGTGGCTCCAAGCACCACCAACAGTTCGCCATTTTTCCTCAAGCTCTTTTTTTGTTGAAAATTTCTAATCAGGATACAGCTATTTTATAACTAACAATGGGGAAAGAAGAGTGCAAAACAATGCTAGATGCTTTGAACAAAGTCACAGCCTGCTACAGACACTTGGTCATCGCGCTTGGAAGCACATCAGACTCCCAAAATTTGCGCGAGGAGCTGAAGAGGACCCGCAAAAAGGCGCAAGAGTTGGCAGTCGCCAACAGGACTAAACTGACCACCCTGCTCAAAGACAAGTCCATCAGCAAGGAAGACCGCGCCGAGTACGAGCGCCTGTGGGTGCTGTTCTCCAGCAGCATGGAGCTCCTGGAGGTGGACATGAAAAGGTCCCTGGAAATCGGGCAGGACTTCCCCCTTAAGGTGCCCACCAGACACCTGATCCAGACGGGGATGACCGGCAGCACCAGCACCGTGGCGGCGCGCGCCATGAGCGTGCAGAATATGAAGTACGAGGCGGACAGCAACATCGACACGGCGGACCTGAAAGACCTGCAGAGCGAGATCACCCAGGTGAGCCAGATGATGGAGGAAATGGAGATGAAGGTCCAAGTGGCGCCGTGGGCCGTCGTGGCGAAGCAGGAAGCCGGGGCCGAACTCAAATCCAACCTGAGTGTAGGGAATTCCTCCGTGGGCGTTATCTCCATCTGCGAAGAGGAGCCCAAAGATGATGAAGGTGAAGGCAGTAGAGGCGGTGGATTTGGCTCGGTCGGCGCTGTCATCGGATTCCTTTTGATCGTTACTGTTGCTTTGGTTTTAGGATATTTGGTGATCAACATGTCCTGAATATTCTGAAACTAACAAACCAAAATAAAAAAATTATATATATTATAGCCCACGCGGATGGACACCCCGCGCGTGGAGCGCCTCCACAGGGAAGAGCTGTCACCTGCCCAGGAGGCAAACAGGGCTTCAAGGGGATCCAATATGAATACATTGTTGACTTCTCTTAAATTCTTGAATGTAATTCGTGGAGGAGAGGGGCTGCACTTGATCAGATGTAGATAATTGTAGTCTGTGTGTGCTTTGTGAATGAGAGAGTGGGTGAAAATGGTAATTTATTTTTAGAAAAAGGAGTCACAAATTACGTGACAGCGTCTGGCCACCAGAATGACACAAACAACACCTAATCCAAGTGGATTATTGGAGATAAATGTAGCCTGTGGATAAGTATTCCCATTTCTGTCTGGCAGATTGATGTTTTACTTTTCTCACTTCGGTTCAGGAAAGTCAAATGTCTTCAAACAAGCAAAAGTACCATCTGGTCTGAGCATTAGTTCTATGCTATATAAGCCTGTTAAAACCCAATACAGCAGAGAAAGAACAGTTAATCCTGGCTTCTGCTATCACAGACCGGCTAAGATCAAATCTGCACTCTTCAACATCCACCTCACCTCCTCTTCCGTAACCCTTGTGCTATCCTAGGCACTTTAACATTGGGAGTTGGGTCATCTAGACCCACTAGACAGTGCTCTGAACCTTTTTTCTTCAATGATTTGTGAACCTCACTGGTGTCCATGGATTACATGAAATCTTTCCACCTTTATCCACCTTTGGCATGGTAGGAATGACACGTCAATGTAAGGGTGGGGTCATAGGATAGCACAAGGGTTAAGGTTACAGTGGGCATGCATCTAGCTTCACTGCACTAAAATCTCAACGAGCCTTGGGACCTACAATAAGATTTGTCTTTTAATGCACCTGTTCACTGTAAGCCTGTTCCTTTTCAGGGTTTTCTTGTAAGCAGTGTTGAATGTAAACCTTTTGCAAAATGTTAGTAGATGGTTTGTACATACGGTCTGTACTGCAGCATCAGATAATGTACATAAGTATATTTAATATAATAAAATTTTGAAACACACCTAAAATCAGGATTCTTTTGTATGTTAATACTTCATTTGACACAATTCTACCACCAAAACACGTTTAAAGAGTTTGTAAACACTGCCAAGATAATGTACTTAAAGGTATTTCAGGTTTGGCTTTACTCCCAGACCTAACAACCTTAGTGTTAGCAGAGTGTTAAATGAGAATGACATGCAGGTTTAAACTCCTTGATAGTTTTAGTTCTAAGAGTATTTGAAGATATTTGGGGAGTGGTGCAAAGGTGAGGTTGGCTGAAGAACACGAGTGGTTTCAGAAGATTGCAGAACAGTGAAAACGTGAACTTTAGAAAGTTTCCAATTCCATATCTAGCAATATTCAAACATCAAGTTTGAAATTATTTTCAGCGATGACTAAAAAATCACTTTTGTTTTTGCTTTCAAGTATATGCTAAATTAAAGTAATTTTGGAGCAATGGTAGTTTGTTTGATGCACATTTGGTCTTGGACAGATAAAAAAAGAACAATCATGGGACTGCGTTAAATATGGTAAATGTGGCTATTTTGATTAAAAGAAGGCAAAAGAAAGTTTTCCTTTGTTTTGTGGAAAGCCCAGAAAAAAATGGGCCTAGTTAAAGAAGAATTGAAAAGGTTTTGTTTGTCTCTTATTTAATGTCATACATTTTAAAACCTTTAGTGAATTAGAAAAGTGGATGCAAAAATGTGCATTTAAATTGAGATAGAGAGGGTCTAAATTGTTAAATGTAACCTTCTTAAATTAATATTTTTCCTTTAGTCTCTATGAATTTGTTTGTGGGTCAATGATGACAAAAGAAAACATGCAATGCAAGTTGAAAACAGATCAACAGCCCTTTTCTGCCACCATGTCCTCAGTACATCTAATGTTTTTTACCCAGATATATGTAGATACAGTGCTTTGATGAGAAATGAATTTTGATGAACAAAAAGCCTGCTCAAACGGCCACTTGACTGATGCAAACAAGATCTTTAGCCACTTAGAGAGGTTCTTCACTTACTGGTTGGCAGAACCCTGGCATTTAAAGTCTAATCTGCTTTGCTTTTTGGCTTAATGAAGTCCCAGAACATCAAACGTAGGAACAACTTGATCTCTCCCACAATCCTTCCTCTGCTCGGAGGAAGACGGTTTATTAAAATTCTAAAAGTTATTTACAAAGAAAAGATCACGTAAAACAGAAAAATGGCGTGAAGGGACAAAACAATTTGGCATTACAATCACTGAATTACTATAGAGTACTTTGATGCACAAATACTTCTGCCTTCCTTCCATGAGTTGAGTGGAATCTGAGACATCTTGATTATCCGTGTTGTAATTTCACAAGTTCAGGAAAAGCTTCACTCTGTTGCCTGGACACTGACGAACCAAGATGGCTGTTTCTGCACGAAGGTGAGCGACACACAGTGCACAGCCACACAGACCACTGCCATCACTTCATCTGGACTTAGTTGGTAGGTTTCCAAGGCTGTGCGTCTCCATAGAAACCCTCAATCGACTGCAAACAGCACAGAAGGTTGAGCGTTATTTCAACTCACCCGCTCCCTGCCACCGACATCCTACACACTGAAGCATCTGAAGTAGCAGGAGACGATGTGTGAGGACAGAGGATGTCGATCCTCAGCATCTTTCACTGTTCTGCCACAGGAAATATGTGAAAAGGATTTGTTGCAGCCTTTCATGCTCCTCTCAGATATTGCAAATGCCAATCGTACATCAGTTGTAGATTGATGCAGAAGTCTTGACTCAGTTATTGTTAACTTATTTAATATTTTTGCAAGAAAAGAACAAAATTTGCAGAACTTTTAGTTTGTCATGTTCCTCTAAAAATAATACAAACACCAAATTTGGGTCAGTGGAGGATGAAGTAAGCAAGAAAAAAAAGGCATGATTTGTTACAGCTTAACACAATTTTAAAAAGTTGTGTTCTGGTCAGAGTTAAGGTGAAAATTCATATAAAAACAGCTTTAAATTCATTCATTTTCTATGCCGCTTTATCCCTTTCGGGGTCACGGGGCTGCCGGAGCCTATCCCAGCCACTTGTGGGCGAAGGCAGGGGGGACACCCTGAACAAGTCGCCAGTTTGTTGCAGGGTAGAATGTCCTCACTCACACACCCATTCACTCCTGCATTCACACCTATGGTCAATTTTGAGTTACCAATTAACCTATGAAGCATGTTTGGACGGTGGGAGGAAGCCGGAGACCCCGGAGAGAACCCACGCATGCACGGGGAGAACATGCAAACTCCACACATAAAGGTCCCCCATTGATGTTCTATTTTTCATGTCCCCCAGCCAGGACTTCTCAGTCAGTGTACTGCAATGAGCAAGGATGACCCCCCCCCCCCCCCCCCCTCAACACACACACACACACACAAAGACATGTAAAAAGGTAGGAGCCGTGCCGAGCCTCCATCTCTGACTTATGGAATCCCACTGAGAGCAATATTATTCATTTAAAGGACATTATATTAGCTTAGACTGTATACATGTTTTGCACCATTCCCTATTAAGAATGTAAAACATGACATTTTTGAAATGAAAAGCTGAATAGAGATTTATGAAAAACAACTTTTAAAAGTAGATTTTACTCATTTTAAATATAAATTTAAAGATACTGAGTTTTTGGTTATGACAGCATTCATTCTATTCAAATTAAATGTCTTCCACAATCATATCTTGTTAGAACTGAAGAGTGGGTCACAGTTGACTTTTCGTTCCTTGTGGTGAGGCTGGCTCCATTACGGGGAGCAAGTGTTTGTACTTGGGCTTGATGGTGACATGCAGAGCTGTGGTGTAGGAGTCTTTGATTGTCATGCGGTGCAGGGCAGACTGTTTTTCAGGATTGTTCAGCTCATGGTCTGGAGTTCTATCAGCTTCCATCTGCCCTGAAGTGTCTTGCGGGTATTGTTTGTCACCTGGAAAGAGCAAAGAAGGCAACAATCTAAATGTTTAATCAGAGGTCCACATTAAATCGAACCAAACGGATACATTCGAGTAGTCATTTTGCTCTGCATTTTCGGTCTTGTTAATACTTGGAACATAGTCTATACCCAGTACCTGGCAGCAGGGATATATATTGCTCATTTTCCAGTAAAGCCACGGGCAGCCACCGTTCACAGCCTTCTACTGCACGCTTGTACGCAAAGCTGTGGAGGTCATTAAGACGGGGGAGACAACACATGCGGCTGAGTTCATAGAACTGAGGAGGAGCCATCCACATCTGCCTCTCCTGGTAGCACTGCAGGATCTCTGAAGGAGTGGACCACTGGAACACAAGATGAAAGCAGCAACTGTAACACATGCACACATCTGTTTGTCTTTAAACAAATCATGACACGATAAATCACATCTATAAAGGCAACCAGCTGTCATATAGGAACAAATGTATGTATAGATTTATTTTTAAAGGATTGCTCCATTTGGGTCTTGTTAATGTTCAGTTGACTTTAATCCATTATTTTTTAAGGTCAAACATTTGCTTAGCCCACTTAGCCTTAGTTATTTCAACCGTTTGCTTTTCTTTGGTATTGAATTTCTATTTTCCAAGTTCTTTTCAAACTTTGTCTATAATTTACCTTAAAATCTAAAAAAAGTGCTGTTTATACATTAGCTTTGGTAACAAATCAATTTCATTCATAGTATTGCTGTTTAAATACACTTACGTTTTCATTTGTTCTTATATTGGCTTAACATGACAGAGATCCAAATTAAAGAACAAAACACAAATGAAGAATTAAGAAGCATTAAAACTCAAAAAGATGAAAACAAAATTTAAAGGGCCAGGAAATGTTTCATATAAATTAACATTTTTTTGTTGTTTTTTTCCACAAAAAAGCATGATTAAAATATTAAACTGTGGGAAAAAAAACTGCTATGGGACCACTTGTGTTTTTTCTTAAGAGTATTAAATGTGGTACAAAGATAGAGCCAATTAAATCAGGAAAAACAATTTGGACTGGGAATCTATTTAACTCTCTTTAGATGCTTTGGTAAAAAAATAATAATAAAAATATGGAATATTGAGACAGCTTTGTAAAATCTTTACCTAGCAGTACTACACTCAAAAGAGTCATTTTAATGATGATTCTCTTAGCTTCTTCTACTGGAGGTTAAAACCCTACAGACAAAATGGTAGGACTGCTGGGTTTATACTACAGATATTTGTGCCAACTCTGTGGGCTTGTGGTAGGGTGTCCACCCTGAGACTGGAAGGTCTCTGGTTCAAGTTCACGGTCGAGTCATGCCAAGGACTCTTAAAATGGGTCCCAATGCCTCCCTGCTCCCTGATCTGAGTTTAGGCTAGTTTATAAAAGTCAACTTTTTGATGAACTTGGTTAACCACATGAAAAAATGTCCTGGTTTACAGAAAATCCCAGCAAATAATCTGCTCAAATGAGTACGAGATGTTCCCACTGGACTTTGAAATACAGTCACCTCAGTGACCCATACAGGTGATCAGTGATGAGGAAAGCCACCTCCATCCCGGAGGACACCACTCACCTCTGTTCATCACTCTGCAGGCAGGAGATATAGAAACCTGCTGGTCAGGCATAACATCGACAAAAAAATCATTTATCCCCAATGTTGCTAATCTGTTTGATCCCCAATAGCACCTTTAAGTTGTATGTGAAGATGGAGTCTGGGATTTGTATTTGTTCATTCATTTTTTAAATCTATATTTTTATTTAAATAATTACACTTAATTTCACCGTCTTCTGCCATGTTGAAGGAAGAATTTCTGTCCTGTCCGGGGTGTAACAATTCACTTTAACAACGATTCAGTTGTGGCCGCCGATACGATTCTTAGTCGATTTTGGTTCATTTTGAACGATTCGATTCACTGACCTAAAAATCGACCCGGGACATCTTTGGCCAAAAATTCAATCAGTGTGACTGAGAGATAAAAATCTGGGTGCTGAACAGTTCAGGTGAAGTTTTCTAGATTCCTTGCAGGATAATCAAGTGTAAATGAAATATGTGAACAAACAAACAAGTAAATAAGAATGAATGGCAAATCCATTCACACTTTTGTTCAGCCCACTACTGTTTTTGCATCAAAATAATACAAATGGAACGTCATTAGATCAGACAGTATGGACGCAAAATCCAGCATTTCCACACATTGGACCGTAGTGATGGACTGATCATGTTTGCTGTCATCACACGTGTCTTGTCCGCTGTCGTTTTTATGTTATAGTAAAAATAAACCTCAATTCAAATGGTATTTTCCAATATTTAATTCATTTTGAAACCTTTTAATAGTGGTATAGCTCGATCAACAGCTTGTCGCATTGTGATTCATTGTTACTCTACTGTCTAACCATCTTGAGAACATATAAATAAAAACTGGTTTCTTTAACTGATAATTATCTCCCTGTTCTGTTTGATAATTAGAGGCTGATTACGGGCACGTGTTTAAGAGAGTGACTTTGCTAATTATGTTCAGATTTTTTTTTCTTCTTAACTTCCCCTGATGCCAGCTTTGGAATATAAAAAAAACCTTTTCGGAGGTTATAATGAAGTGCTAAACTGTCTGGCTTGTAAAGTCACCTGAAAATCAACAATTTCCTTCTCATCTTGGATAGTGTGCGGAATCTCTTGCAGGCAGCACTGAAAGAAGGCGGTGTCGAACCTGCGACCATAAATGCCGACGGGGGTGATCCAGTTGGCCCACTCGTGTAAGGCCCAGATGTTGGGCAGCACCTCCAACTCCCTGCACATCCGGATGAAGTTGGTCGGGTTTTGATTCACCAGAGCCCTCCACTGTGAGAGTTCATTTACGGAGAACGGAGGCTCTTTGTAGTGTTTACTAGGACAATCATCCTTGAAGCTTTTCACTTCCGCTTTTGGAACAACCAGCAGCACCCCAGATTCTTCAAACGTCTCCCGCAAAGCGCAGATCCGCAGGGCGACGTCCCCCGGGATGGGAGAACCCAGCTTCAGTCGGTCTGTGGCAAAAATGGCGGGTCTGGTCTCCACGGGCTGTTTTGTTTGTCTCAAACCAAAGTTTGGGCAGCTGGAGAAAGGCTTAAAAATGTCCAGCCAGTCACCCGAGAAGTCGGAGGGGTCCAGAACGCCGCCCGGAAATACATAGGCGTTGGGCATGAATCCGCTCTTAGCGCTTCGTTTGAGCAGCAGAACGTCATAGTCAAAACGGGACCTGAGCGGCGGCTGTGCCCACTCGCCGCTGCTCTCTGACGGAGAGCGAAGAGAAACGGACGGCGGTGTCCTTGGCAATAAACTGTCCGCGCCGAGTCTGTGTCCTGCGGCCAAGATTAGGGTGGCCGCCTCCCTCCAGTGCTTCAGAGCGGCGTTCATCATCTAACCATAAAACTTACTTATTGGTCAGAATTAGCCATGAACATTTCAGAAACCTCAAGTTGCAGCTGGATCAGACTGTGGGAAATGAGAATGTTTGTTTGGGTGGAAGTGACGTCATTTGAATGATTCTTTCTTCTACCGCCACCTACTGGCTGGAAGACCAAAATGGCTTGCTTTCATTTATTTATCCATTCTAATTTTGTGATTTTACATAAACGCAATTTCATTAATTATATAATTTCCGACATATTAATCGGACTACATTAACTCTTTGAAGACTCACTCCGATGAAAATCTTACTTTTGGTGTTTTCAATATTTTCTTGTTGACAAATATAAAGAAAATTCAGCTTATAATTGATTTTCTGAGTATTTCGTAATACAAGTTGTTGTGAATCAGAAGAAAACGAGAAAAATAAATGCTGCTGGAAAAAGACTTGTAGCTGCAGCTCAAATCTGATGCATCCATTTATAGACAAATAGATCCATGCATCTCTTCATTTTCTTCATTTGAGTTTGCCTCTGGCTTAAAATTGTACAGCATACTTGCAATTTTTCTCGCCATTTTTGTTGCATCCATAATGTTAGGTTGGGGGGGAGGGGCTTTAAGCAATCGGGAGAGCGTGTACAAAGATGGATGATGGGAAATGAGGCAGGCTTATTCCGTGCCAACAGTTACACCCACAACTCATAGGTGAATTTCTAACGAACTACTGCCATTCTGTAATTTCTATGTCCTAGAAAATGACACAGTTTTATTTTTATTTTTACATTTTGGCTAAAACCGGCGTAAACATGATAAAAAGACCACTCTGAACTATTTTACAACAGATCAAAAGATGATCGGATACCTTAAAATGAAGGCTATCATAAATCTGTTATCAGAGCAGACTTGTGTCAGATTGTTAGGGGTCTGAATTACTCACGGCATCTCCTTATATAGCTTTCCTCTAGCTTTGAACCAAGGTTCTGCATTCCTGCCTGTTTTCCAACAAATCCTGCTCTGTTATGTTCTAATTGGGAAGACACACCTGATCCAGCTAATCGGGGCAAGGATATCTGAAAAACATGCAGACACACCAGCCCTTGAGACCTGGAATTCCCCACTCCGTTCCAAGTTATCCTCTATTCATAGCAAATGTTTCAGATGTATTTATATTTTTAATTTGCTAAATCTAGTAATTTTAGTGTACATATTCCCATTAGTGGTAAATCTGTCTTTCTGCCATCAAACACTTTGAGGTGGATGGTTTCCTGCCTGAATCTGGTTTTGATACTGGTTTCCTTGAAGGTTTATGCCTGTTGGAAGAGAATTTGAGTTATGCGAAGAAAACCACTAAATATCCCTGCAATGTTAAAAACCCAGGTATTTATTTATTTATTGGTTAAAGAATATAATTGATTGTAATCTGATCATGGATCAGATTTAAAAAAAAGCATATTTTCTCTTGGCTCATATTTAATGATAAGTATGCCAATAAGTAAAAGAAGGTCCAAAGTTGTGATATTTTGACACTGTCTTTATAATCTCACTTGTTAGTGTTCCCTGAACCTCTCCTGTTCAATCATCCTTGTTTGCAGAGTCAGATTCTCTGTCTAAGCTGTGTGCAGACCCACTGAACAAAGGATTACCCTGCACCAAATAAATACAGTTCCAGCTCAATAAATTCCTCCTAAACTGGCTTACCAACATGGCATTTTATTACTGTAAATGCACACAGTCAGTTCCTAAGCCCCCCTTTTATGTGTCAGAAATGTGGTCATGTTGTTCTTGCTCTCAAGGTTAACAAGTTCATATACTGAGATTTTCTTCTGTTAGCTGATTAAAGCGATCTCAGAACTGTTTATATTCTCCAATGAATTTCACAAAAACTTTTTAAAAAAAATTCAAGTTCTTTTCAAGCTTATTAAATGTACAAAAGTTTCAGCCTCCCGTCAGTCGATGTTAAAAATCTATATTAAATCTGAAAGCTAACTACTATGTAGTCAACATGGTTGCAGAGTAGGAACCTTTTGGACTCCACATTGAGTTTTTCCACACTACCAAGACGGTGGCATTTGAAATCACCTTTTGGTGGTGACATTACAAGACATTCATTCATTTTCTTGCATTATGTCTATAAAACATTCATTTCATAGTTAAAATGACTAAGCAGAGAGTCCAAACAAAAAACGGAGAGTTTTTAAGCTTTAAAAGTAGGGATGTTGATGATTACAATGATAATATCTGAAAAAGCACCTGGTAAGAAAATACTTCCGAAAGGAAAAAAAAGAAGAAAAGTAGGGCAGGGTAGAAATGTGGCTCACACACAAATGTACACAGCACATCTTCAGTGGTGTCATGTATCTTTATCAAAGAAGCATTGTGAAGGCAGTCGGGTTAGGTAAGCTCAGAGTATAGGAAGTGTTCTTGTTTTTGTATGTGTGTGTAAAAACACACTGGCATGGCCTTTACATTCTGACTCACACTGCAGTGCTTCAGGTTTGTAACCTGATCATCAGATTAGTTCAGTTTCTCAAAATAGCATTAGGAATGCATCGAAATTCAGTCAAAAACAATTTACTAAAGTCACACACAGTTCTCTACTGTTATTCTTAAGTGAGATTGGGGACACTGTATAATTTTTAAGCGCCAAAGTATAGTATGAGTCAAAATCTTCACATTTTTATGGATTAGCTGTGCGACGTCCACATTTTCCTAACTTTATATCCCGCTTCTTTTAAGCTCAGATCAGTGCACTGCTTAGATTTTGATTACCCCCCCCCTGTTTTTTCACTCAGGTCTAGCCAGCTCGTCCAATCACATTAAGGAAACTCCCACCAGAGGAGTGTGTTCGGTCTTCATGAAATCTGTGGTGTTCATTTGCATGAGACATTCCTGGTATCCTTCCTTTAACTTGGCTAAGCATCACCTGCCTTCTCACATCAACCTTTTCTAAAATAAACCTGCATTCAAGTTATTTTTTTACAAAAAATTTCCAAGTGTCTAAGGTAAGTGAAAAAAAAGTTTTTTTATTTTCCACCAGATACTGTGACAAGTATATATTTTTCTTAAGTTCTAGTCTTTATTAAGATTTGTTTGATTATACATTAACACAGAGAGGAGTTAAATATTGTCTCAGCAAGTCAGAGAAGAAGCCAAAATCTTGTAATTTTCAGAATATATAAATACATATGGAATCTTAATTTAATGCCATTTAATTGGATTTTTCAGTCATAGGCTAATATTAGAATTTGTAACATCAGGTTGATCAACATTTTCTTTTTTAAGTGGTATTGATACAAAACTGTTCCCTAAAAACACACATCTAGTCTTCTCTATTTATTGCAGGTACTGCTTGTTTTAAAAAATGTGCTTCAGTGATTGAACTTTGGAGAAAAGTTTTCATAAGACACCCAGAAAGAGATGGAACATGGCACACTGGTTACCAAAACAGTCCTGGTGAATCTGCTGATGTGTGCAGAATTTAACTTCAAATCTATCTACAAGACTTCACTGAATGTATCATTCTTATTTATCATTTCTTCGGCTTTAAGCAAAAACGTTAACTTATATTTGAATTACAGTAGTAGTTTTTGGTTCACAGTGCCGCTGCCAGTCTAAAATGTTTAAAAAAAAGATGAATTCCTTTACTTAGACTAAACTATTCCAGTGGAAATCTTTGCAGCTGCTCGAAATGTACAATAGTGGATTAAAAATGCAAAATAATCTTGTGTAAGTGAATCCTTACAGAAGAATTTACTTCGATCTGAACGTCATTCATTATCTAAAATAGATAAAACTTTACAGACAGTAAAGCTTCTCGGCTGTAAATCTTATCATGCATGGTGACCTGTGTGATAACCTGTGATTGTGACAACAAAGACAAGCTGCAAAATTTAACCCAAATGGCACGACATTGCTTTTTTATAAAGCGTCTGCTGACAGGCATGGGAGAAGGAAGTATCAAGAAGAGGCAGCCGCACAACGGCACCACTGGTCCCACCGAAAAGGAAAAGACTGAGAAGGCCACAGCGCTTCAAAAAGATGTGAGTCTGCGCCTGCTTGGCTGTCCTTGTGAGTTCCTGAGAAAGAGCCTTTTTGAATGTTCACACCATACAATCCCATTATCTGTCCTTTTTTGCTCAGAGGAGTGCTGAAACCGAGTACCAGGCTGTACCACAAAAATGTCAGCAAATTAACCCAAGCAATCATTCAAACCCTGGAACTGTCCAGGCGCCTTAAATTCCTGAGCTTCTAAGTAAATGTAAAGGAACCACAACATCGGAAAACTGGAAATTATGATGAGAAAAGTAATTTTTTTAAACGTTTCACAAACATACTGCAAAAGAAAGTGAGACAAACTGCTATGAACCCACTCCAAAAACAAAAATGGTAAACGTCATTTTAACTCAAGACGGCAGGTCATAACATTACGAAACTCTCTATTCTTCATCTTTTCTACCTTTACACCAGCATTAATGATATTTTTTGGTGACAGGGGAAACCTGACGTAACAGAAAGTGATTAATTAAGCTTCTTATGTGTCTGCCCGTCTAACGTAAGCAGCTTCTGATGATGCTTCCCTAGGTTTCTTATAGTTGGCAGCACCACAGCTATATGTTGGCTTTCTAATAATTGGTGTATTTCACAGAGGTTGGGATTTTCTGTTCTTTTTATGCAAAGAAACCCACACAAATGATTAGTAGATATGTTGAGAGAAGGAGGTTAGGAATTGTTCTACAGCATCAGATGAAACTATCCCAGAAAGAATAATCAGATGAATAATCCCAGAAATAATGCAGAAAATTATCAATGTCAAAGTAGATTTTCAAAGTAAAAGCATTAGCCTTGAGATTGTATTTATGATATTTGATCTACAAATAATTAAAAGTCTATTTGGAAATACAGACAAACAGAAGGCTCCTGTTGTGCATCGCCGTAAACACATTTGTTCTTATCTTTATTCTAAACATAGAACCGCAATAACATGAATCATGCCTTTCTCCTGAGCTATAATTTCAACACACCTGTATCTAACACTTACCTAACAACCCATACTCAACTGGCAGAACCATCAATTTTTCCATTGACGTCCAGACAGAATAATAATCCCTGTAAAATAATCCCAGATGTAGACAGCATCTTTTTTCATAATGCATTTGCAAAACAGTTTTCTGGCAGTGAGAAACTACAAAACCTCTAGCTAAGTTTTTGTCTGGTAAAATTATATTGTAAGTTCAGGTCAATCTGACCTTTCAGCTGAACAAATTCAGGAAACCAAATCATAACTTTTTACATAAATATAGTAAAATTATTATTTTTGATGGATCATTTTTATCTTTTTAAATCTTTAATTAGATTTATTCAATGTCAAACAAAAGTTCTATTAAAGTTTTATTTGAAAGTTTTTATTGTATTCACAGGACAGCAATTTTTTCAGCACGTCAAAATCCTTAGAGATGCTATTACCTTTATTGTATTGTGATAAACCCACCTCTAATTTATGTATTGTGTTCCTTTAAAAATACATAACATCAATTGAGCATTCAGTTTTTTTTAACCACTGAATTGAGTTAGTTCAGTTCAATCAACTCCAGCTAAACTCACATCATAAAAATAATTAAAAGGAAATTAAAACATTTTCAGAGATTCTTTTCAAGATGTTAACTTTTTTTGTGTTGTTTTTCTTTGCAATTGTAATGTGGAGAACATACAGAAATTTAATCAGGCTTTTAGCCAAATTTTGTTTATTTGCGCATGCAGAGTTGTATTTGTAATTGTTATTAGCACCAAAATTATTTCTTTTTCACTTTATGAAAAAGTAGATAAATATTTTTACATTATCAGATGCAACACCTGAAACCCCCAGTACACTTGCGGAGCACATTTTACTCCTAAGGTCTTGTCCAACAGATCAGATTGGAATTCAATTATTTTGAAGGCTACAAAAAGCACATCATGACTTTAAAAACATATAAATGATTACTGGAAACTGCAAGCTAACCCCACATATGGCCAGAACAAACTACTTTGCTCCTCCAACGATACATTTCCTATGTAGAAATACATGAGGATGCTGCCCATTCAAATGGGTAATTGACTGAAATATAGTGAACTGCCAGCGTGTGGGGATTTGGGAAGGTTGGGGGTTTTAGACATTTTAAACAAAAATGTAATGTGTGCTCACAAATGTGTATGTTGGGGTAAAAAGTGTTTTTTCGCTCAATGATTGTAATTATAAGATTTAAAAAAAAAATCTTGGTATAATTGTACAAAAATAAGAACTTGGTCAACAATAAAAGTTCACCGCAATACTTAGTAAGGTAATCCTGGTTATCAATTAGGTCTGACGTTTCCTGTAGGTCTTTACCAGGTTTGCACAAAGTGCACCTGCTGCCTTGGTCCAGTCTTCCATGAAGCTGATGTTTTGGGGCAACACAGACTTTCAACTCCCTCCACAGATTCTTTACTGGATTTAGGTCCAGAAACTGGCCAGGCCTCTCAAGTACCTTGGGAAGCTTTTTTTTTGTAGCCGCTCCTTTATTGTCTGTTATGTTTGGGATCATTGTAATTTTGGAACCAGGGCACGTTTCATCCTCAATGGGCTCACCAATGGAAGGTGATTTTTGCCCCACATCTTAGCATTCATGGACGCATTCCTCATTTCCTTAAAATGCATCAGTCATCTGGTTCCCTTAGAAGAAAGGCAGCTCCAAAGCATGATGTTTCCACCTCCATGTTTCACCGTGGATGTGGTGTTCTTGAAATGGAACTCAGGTCTCATCTGACCACACGACATTCACCCATTCCTCCTCTGGATCATTCAGATGGTCTTTGGGAAACCTTGAATGGGCCTGGACATGTTCGTGTCTTTGCAGGGGGATCTTAAGAGTACAGCAGGATTTTAATCCATGAAAATTTAGCGTGTTACTCCTTTATTACATGGTCTTTATTATCAGTTCCTCCCTTGTAGTTCTGAGATCTTTCCTTACCTTCATAGAATAATTTGTACCCCACCAGGTGAGAGGTTGCATGGAGCCCCAGGTAGGAGGAAGCTGCCAATGATTTTTGTAGTTGATTTCGTCTCACCAAGTTGCTTCCTTATTGTAGATTTGTTCCGCCTAGTTCTGTTCAGTTGTACAATCTTAGTGTCCTTGGACAGATCTTTGGTTACTGATAGCCAGTTTGAATATTAATATAAAAATATGTATCGCCTGCACCTTTGTATAGATAAATTCTTTTAAAACATACAATGTGATTTTCTCGATTCTTTTTTTACATTCTGTCTCTCACAGTTAGTTTCTATATGATAAACATTACAGACCTTTTTTCATTTTTTGTCGAACAACTCATAGATCAGCAAGTATTTTTTGCCCCACTACTTTAGTAGATATAGTGTTGCAACATATATCTGGTCATCATACTCAGTGTGATGGTGTTTGGTTTAAAAATACTCTAGATTCTCATTTGTTATGCTGCATCAATGTTACTTAACCAGGTGAAATTGATAAAGCCCATCCAGCACATGACAATAATTTATATCACAGTTTTTTAAAACATAAACCTTTCTAGTTGTTAAACCCAATAAAACACACACACACACAGACGGCGGTAATCATCATCTGTCACGCAAAGAACTTCATCTGGATTTATACTTTTGATTTATTCCATTGCAAAACTGAGCCGCTCAAGTTGCTGCACCAATTACTGATCATAAAGTTGTAAATGAAGTTAAAAAAAGAGTTTCATTTATGCAAGATGTAGTAAATGGTTTATCACTAAATCAAGATTGCACAAAGATAAATATCATGTCAAGACACTGCTCAACTTGGTGGAATGCAGGCCCTTCAAACTTTGTGCGCTGATAGTTCTTGTACACTTATGGAGACTAATCCAGGCCATAAAGATTTGAAAGCCAAATAAAGCAATTTCTTTGGTTTTATTTGGGTGTTGATCTGGGTGTTATTGGTGTCTGAATCTTCCTTCAGTTCTACTACAAGCTTAGTTAAGTCTATTGTGGCCACTTTGTTCACAATGACCATTTCAATAGTAAGTATTTTATTATTCTGTCCGTAATTATCCAAGTTTCCATTGTTAGTGAATGCACCGTGCCGAAAGCTTCCAGCCTCATCATTCTGATTAGTCCTTCATCTAAGCCCCGCCTCCACACGCCAGAAAGGGGACAAAAGTTAAAAACCTTTAGATTGAAGAAAGAAAGAAAAAAAATTTTAAAGTGAAAAAAAAAAAATGTTGAAACTGAAACCTAAAAACAGAAAATTTGAAGCTGAAAATATTGAAGTTTTTGCAGATAGTTTCAGACACTTTTTCAGATTTACACCAATATTTCAGCTTGAATTTTTCAAGTTATTTTATACTATTTTATACTATTTATGGGTTTCAGATCTTTTATTTCCCCGATTTGGCTCCATAGACCCTCCCTGCCTTCATCTAATTTGATCTTGACGTTGGAAAATGATTGCAATAGTAGACTTGTAGACATGTAGACTAAGATGAAGTCATTCAATGTACACTAAGTGTTCAAACATACAGCTTCTTGCAGTGATGACAACTGAACATATTTCTTCTTGTTCTGTGTTTTTTTTAACCTTGCCTTGCGAGTGCTCAGGTTGGCCTGCTGAGTGGGATTTGTCTAATTGTTGGAACCATGATTGGCTCAGGGATTTTCATTTCTCCCAAGTCTGTTTTGCTCTATTCTGGATCTGTGGGACCTTGCCTCCTCATCTGGACAGCCTGTGGAGTGTTATCCACTTTAGGTGAGACTGACTTTGTTCCAGAAATATTTATGATTTCAAGTGCTGTTTATACATTTAACTTTTAGTTTTCTCTTTAAAAATCCTAGTACCTAGATGTGTATATAAAGCAAGAAGTTCCAGTTTTTCATAACTTGCCTGTTCATGGGGTAATCTATCACCAATTATCCAGAGATCAAGAAATGTCTGAAGGAAATTTAGAAAACCCAACTTTTTAGGCATTTTTCCCCTAATACCATTTATTTATTAACATGCAATTGTTTTTTTTAGTCAATGTTTTGTTGGGTCACAGCTGGCCTTGCACTTCTAAAAGTAGGTAGAATGGCTGTGGGGAATCTCAGTAACTTTTGCTGCTGTCCCATGTTATGACACCACAAGATGATTAGCTGTGACCGAGGTCAAAGATGAGACACCAATCCAGAGCGAAAGAAAAAAAGAACACATGAAGAAACCAGATCTTCTCTTTTCTGTCCTATCTAAAGCTGAATGAGTCAATGTGGTGACTTGGGCGGCTCACATGAAATACTTCATAATTTCATATATAATCTTTTTTTTCATGTGACAATTGATCATAACTTTTATTACCACATGAATTTAATTTTCTCTTCTTTTGCACAATTTATTTTTTCCATAGTTCCAGTATTCTTAGAAACTCTAAGATCACACACACACATTTAGACCATCTTTGTTTTTGCAAGTTTATTTCTGAAAGAACTGCAGTTGGTAGTCAAAGTTTAATGAAGACCATAAAATCCCACTGTGGCATGCTTAAAAAAGTAATTTTAGTGTAGCACGTTCTAGAATCTGGATGCAAAGGACTTTGTCCTCTGGTTTTCAGGGTAGTAAATGTTAATGAGTATCAGCAGCACAAACACGCAGATTGCAAATTACCAACATTGTTAAATGTTTTACATATGTAATTAGGAGAAGATGGGAACGCCAACATGGTTACGTTTTGACAAATCAAGCAGGTTTAAAGGAACCGTAACATGAAGCATAATTATAGAAAACAACATGGAAATTTCAAGTAAAAAAAAAGAGTAGGATATTATTAAAAGCGAAAGGTGTCATTAAAGTTAAAGAGCCATCGATTTACATGAGTGTGCACAGCTTTTGACCTATTTTTCTGATGGAATGGTAGTTATCTGTTTCTGTTGGGATATCTTTGGTAATTTATTCTTCGGGTCCAACCCATGGCTAAGCGTGAAACGAGATTGAGCCTTATTTTTGTTGTTTGGTAAGGCTTTTTTTTTCTCCAGCTTTTTTCCAGGGTTAGTGGAGAAAATCTACAGCCAAACCACTGCTTGGGCGGATTTCCTGCTTTGCTATTGACAAAAAAATCCATTCATTTTCACAAATACTGGTCAGCTGTTTAACAAGAACTAGAGTCTCTTCCATGATTCATTAGGTGATAAATGGGATAGGATCAGAAGAATTCAATGTTTTTGAAATGTGGAAAACTAAAGACCATACAAATTCAACCAATTAAAGCTAATTATTCAAAGCTAATGCTTAATTAAAAGCAAAAAAAATATATGTATCAAATATGTAAAAAAAAGTTGATCAAAAACAGAGGATGACGAATTTTAAATGATTGTTGTAACTCTCTGTTTCTTTCTCCATGTCTATTTGTTTATGTGCTTCTATCTGGACATTTGTTGTTTCAGGAGCTCTGTGTTATGCTGAACTTGGTACCATGATCACCAAGTCTGGGGGAGAGTATCCCTATCTGATGGAGGCTTTTGGCTCCATAGTGGCTTACCTCTACTCCTGGACCACAGTCATTGTTCTAAAGCCATCCTCCTTTGCTATCATCGCTTTGAGCTTCGCAGAATACACAGCTACTCCTTTTTACCCTGGCTGTACTCCTCCTACTGTGATCATCAAGTGTCTGGCTATAGCGTCTCTTTGTAAGTGCAAGCTTGGAAGTTATCAACTAAAATTGACTGTTTGTGCACTGTTAAAAAGTCATAAAAAGAGAAAAACAACATTTTTTTTTACCATAATAGTTGAAAACTTTAGAAACAGAATAGCTCATTTTGTTCTTTGTAGCTCTGCTGAAAGTTGGCATTTGTGAAAGGACACAAATGTCTTCTTCACTGAATTGGAGTATAAAGCAAGTCAAAGTTAAAAAAAGCAGGTCAAATGAGTAATTATCTTCTTCACACAATAAATAGTCCTTTATACCAGGGGTCAACCTGCCACTCCATGGCCACATCCATCTCTTTTATTTATTGGGTTTGTTGTTATGGTTTATTTCTTTTAGTTAATTAGGTTTTAACTACACGGTGGCGCAGTGGTTAGCGCTCTTGCTCTTGCCTCACAGCTAGAAGGCCCCTGGTTCAAGTCAAAAATACAACATCAACATGGGGCCTTTCTGTGTGGAGTTTGCATGTTCTCCCCGTATATGCGTGGGTTTTCTCCGGGATCTCCGGCTTCCTCCCACCGTCCAAAAACATGCTTCATAGGTTGATTGGCAACTCTAAATTGTCCAATAGGTGTGAGTGTGATAGTGAATGGATGTGTGGTTGAAGATATTCTACCCTGCGACAGACTGGCGAACCAGTCCAGGGCATCCCTTACCTACGCCCAAGTGGCCGGGATAGGCTCCGGCAACCCCGTGACCCCGAAAGGGAATAAACGGTTAAGAAGATAAATGAATGAATGAAAAGGTTTAATCAATTCTGTTTAATTCTTAACAAGTCAAATAACTGATCAAAATGATAGTAAAAAGTTTAATCTACGGTCCATCCATCCATCCATCCATCCATGCTGGATTTTTAATGTTGCAGCAGGAGGATCTTATTTGACTCAGGGAAGATTTTATTTTGAAAGGAACTTAAATGTGCTTCTGGCAAAAGTAAAAACAAAAGTCCGTTATTTACAGACAAATATGACCCTGGTCTTTTTCAATTATTGTAAATATTCAAGAGGGCTAAAGGTCTTAAAATATGAAGAAAGTGTATTTTTTCTAAACATAAAGTAGGACTTTGCAGATTTCGCTTGGTCAGTAAGAAACCAGACCAAATGGCTCTTCTAGCATTATAGGCTACAGACCACTGGTTTATATTGATGCTGTTTTTATTTATTTTCAGTGATAATTGTCGCTATCAACTGTATAAGCGTCAAACTGGCAAGCTACGTGCAGAACTTCTTCACAGCAGCCAAGCTTGTCATCATTCTCGTCATTGTAGTGGCTGGTATTGTTTTATTAGCTCAAGGTAAGCCCTGTTAAAATTCAAATTGTTTGTGGTTTATAGCTGTGTTCCTTAAATATCTTATTAACCAAATTTAAAAAGTTTTTAATACTTAAAAAAAATGTGTCTTTGAAATCAAATGTTTTGTCTGTCTCCAGGAAAGACACAGAACTTGTCAAATGCCTTTGACGGCTCATCAATGTCTTTTGGAGCGATTGGACTTGCCTTTTATAATGGTCTTTGGGCTTATGACGGATGGTAACAATTATGCTCAATTCACTATGGTGTTTTTGTGGAGATGCTAACAACCCTTGCATTGAAATTGATATCATTTTCATCTTCCTGTGGCATCAATCATTTCATCCAGAAAGGTTACCAAGAAAAAAAAAAACGTATTATTTACTTTGGCCTTCTGTGATTCCTATTTTAAATTACAACATGTCACTATTTCACAACAATATTTAAAATTTTGTGGGAATTTTGGGAGTTTGCTATGAGACGGGGACTAGACACTTACATGACAGCACTGGCAGGTTTGATGTCCAAAGAATATCACTTCCCTTCTAAGTCCACTGTGTGGCATGAGAGAGCTGTGTTTCCGGCTGCAACTTTGGAAGCTATTTGTCACAATAGGCAACAAACTCCCTGTTAGAAATCAGTGCTGCTTTAATATTGTGTACCTTTTGGTTGTGCAGACTGAAGAATTTTACAAACATTAAAAACAAAAGGCTGAAAAATTGTATTCTCCGTAAAACCACAGTCTGTTTATGAAAAGCATCAATTTTAAGGGAAATAAACAATGTAACTATAAATCTAGAATTTTTTCAGAGCATAAAGCAAATCCATACTTCTCTTAACTATTTATTTTCTATTTTTTTCCCTTCAGGAATCAATTAAATTTTATCACAGAGGAACTGAGAAACCCATACAGGTAAAAATCACCCCCTTTATAAATGCTTTTACAATTTTACTGTTAATTTTAGTCAACCTAGAGGTAAAAATTGTCTTGTCATCACCATTTTGGATCAGAATATTTAAAGAAGGAAATACCAGTTTGGATCCAGTTCACATGAACATGCTTGCCAAAAAAAAAGAAAAACCCCTATGTGTGATGTTAAAATGTGGAAATATTTCTCTTTCCATCTCAGAAATTTGCCCCTGGCCATCATCATTGGGATTCCTTTGGTAACTGTGTGCTATGTTTTGGTCAACATTGCCTACTTCACGGTTTTGACCCCCTCTGAACTACTGGTGTCTCCAGCTGTGGCTGTGGTAAGGACAACGGGGTGTTTTAACGCAAGACCCAAGAGCTGCAAAAGCTTAAATTAGGCTTTAATTACTCATCAGTACAGGAAAACATAAAATATTAATAGGCTTAAATGAAAACTTTGGAATCCATTTCTTCTATGTAATGCTTGATGATCATTTTTGTCTTCATTATGTTAGTTCAATTCTTTCTTCTTGTCTCTCTAAAGGATTTGTTTGTGCCTCCATAGACTTTTGGAGACAGAGTGCTTTACCCTTTGTCTTGGATTGTTCCCCTCTTTGTTGCCTTCTCCACCTTTGGAGCTGCTAACGGGAGCTGCTTCACTGCTGGGAGGTAAAACGAGCAGATCAAGGTCACGTTCTGCACATGCATGCAGAACCTTACTGTGTGTGTGACAGTAAATTTGTCATTCTTTCCCCTTAGACTGGCATTTGTTTCCGGAAGAGAAGGTCACATGGTGAAAATTTTGTCCTATGTTAGCCTGAGGCGCTACACCCCATCACCTGCTCTTATTTTTAATGTAGGTACTAACACAATCCATTTTGCTCTTATTGCATGTAGAATCCTTGGTTTATTAAAATGTGTTTATTAATGTCTAAGATTTGAATTAATTAAAGTTTGAACTAATTCATATATCAATAAATCATGTTTAGGGGTAAGATTTAAAAATTTTTTTTTCTTGTTTTCAATCTTTACTGAATAACATTGATGTTGACTATGTACTGTCTCTTGATTTATGTTCATTTTTTTATTTTCCTCAGTGTTTGGCTTTTCTTTGTTTTTTTTAAATATTTGAAATAAAGTAAAACATGTATATAAGGCTGGAAACCTTTAACTATGATACGGATTTTGGTTAGTGTACTCAGATTTTTTGAGCACAGTTTGCAAAATCAGGTTTCAAAGATCATATTGAAAATGTTTACTATTCTGCTTAATTTGAAAGGATTTTCAGAATAAAACAGTTACTTTAATTGAGGTATTTCATTTCAAAATGTGGGATTTCTCTCTCTTTTAGGGTATTTTGTCTTTATTCTACATCATTCCAGCTGACATCAACAGCCTCATAAACTACTTCAGCTTTGCTCAGTGGGCGTTCTATGGTCTGACGGCGTTGTCTCTTATAGTGATGCGCTTCACCAGGAAGGAACTGCACAGACCTGTTAGGGTGAGGCCTATAGAGCGGAACTGATGCTTGTTTGTTTTTTATTGTCATTGATTTTGGTTTTGCAATAATTCAGATAACACCTCTTAACACAACTATTACCGTAATCAATAACATATATTAAATAAAATGTATTTCAGCTCTTTTTTCTGTTATTGACATGAAGAAAGAGCTTTCACTTTTTACTTCCAGTCTTTGGTGCAAAAAAGAGCAAATTTTTACAATGGATTTTTTTTCTGTGTGTTTGACTATCTGCAGGTGCCAATTGTCATAGCTGCCCTGATTGTTGTGGTCTCTTGCTATCTCGTCTTGGCTCCAATTATTGATCAGCCAGAACTTGAGTACCTTTACTGTACAATCTTCATCTTTAGTGGACTCATCCTTTACTATCCCTTTGTCTATCTTAAACCCAGATGGGCACGCAGGATCATGAGTAAGTTAAAAGTTTGGTTACATTTCTCCACCAAAAACAGTGATTTAGGAAAAAAATCTTCAAATTTTATTTATGAACTGAAACGAAAGTTTAAAAGCATGTCAACAAAAGTTTCACAGAAGATTGATGAAGTGGTGTTGTGGTTAGAGGAAAGCCGGGATCTTTTGGATCTGATGTGATCTCTGGTCTCCACTCTTCTATAGGGCCCATCACCATGCACCTCCAGCTGTTCATGGAGGTAGTTCCTCCAGAAGATTATGAACCTGAGGACCCTATGAAGTCTGTGAAGTTCTAAAAAAAGCATCTCCAGCTTGATGTGTGGAGTTCTTGGTCCACACCTACGTGGACCCCAGTGACGACCAGAGTCAGACAGACCACGCCTCTTCTGAAAAAACGGCAGACACAAAGTTCTTCAAGCTGTGCCTCCGAATCAGTCATGTGAAGTTTGAGAACAAAGCTCATTAATAGTCTCTCTGAAGTATCACCTAAGAATACAGTTACTCTCTGCACACATCTTCCCTTTGGGGAAATCCCCCAACGGCATCAACTAAATCAGCTCAAACAGATTCCAATGGCACCACCTTTCATAGCAAAAAAAAAAAAAATTCCAAAGAAGACTGGAGGCAAGCACTACTGTAGGTACTGTATTTCTAAGGGCTTCAGTTTAGAGGCATGGGGGATACTGCTGAAAGTATTAAAGGGTGAAGGACATTAAGCCTCTGCAGATCATGCCACAGAAAATGACAACATTTTGCTCCTGAGGATAAAAGTGAAAATATTGAGGAGTCTTCTATGATGCATGTGTAAAGACTAAATTCACGCTCACTGGTAGCACAACTTGTAGTAATTCTGTTTTTGTTGACTTGGTGTTTGATTACAGATATTTATGTTGATGATCATACAGGTTGTTTGAAATTAACCCTTTCAGTTAAACCGGGCATGTCCAAAGTCCGGCCTAGGGGTCACATGATTTTGTTCAAATTTTTACTGACCCACCATAAAATCATACTGTCATAAAATCAATAACATGCAGCCCACAGCACATTTGATTTATTGATTTGTGATTGGCTAAATGATGTTATAAGCCGCTGTAAACATGTGGCAAAAACCTGTGACCTTAAGAGCCTTTAAGGTCAAACAAACAGATTTATTTGTTTCAAAACAACAATGATTATACTTCTGAAGGAGATAACTATTTGTGTTATTTTCATGTTCACATGATTTAAATTTTGAAGTTTACTGTATGAAACATTTCATATACCGTAAACCCAAATTTATTGTTGACAAAAGGCTTTTTTTTCTCCAGACAGACTTTTTCTTCATTTTAACTCTGCCCACAAGTTCACAGTAATCTGAGTAAAAAATTATTTACATGCATTTCTGTTCTATGTGAAGAAATTAAACATTACAAACATTTTTTTAAATTAAATAGTTCATTTGCATTTAATATTTTTAAAAGGCTTCAAAGAATGCAAGCCGAATGGTTGGCCCTCACACCTCTTTGCAAAAAGTTTGAACACCCCTGGTTTAAACAAAATGTGAGAAAATGTAAACTTACAATGTACTCATTTTGAACAAGTATTTATTAAGAAAGGGACACTGCATTTTAAATATCATTAAAAAACAAAGTGTAAATATACCAGATTCTAACCATAGGCTAATTTCCATCTGCAGTCCCCCGGTAGGTTGATGTTTTTGAAGAGATAAAACAGATTTTAGGGAGGAAGAAATGACACATGAGAATGTAAATTAGAGTGAAAGGGAATAAAATACAAATAGAAATATAAAACTAAGTATAATGTTTTCATATCAAGCTGTTAACCAATAAAATGCTCTGATTCCTAGTCACATGTGATTACACATTTGGGATTTCTGAATCCGCAGTTTCAATTGTGTTTTAAAGATGACAAAACCTGTGCCTTCTCTTATTGTAATAGGTATGCTGTTGCAGAAAGTCAAAACCTGGTAAGACAAAATGTTTTGTGAGATAGACGTTCACCTGAATGGGAGTTCACAGTCCCGTCTGACAGTGGCTCGAGTTTGAAGACTCCCTAGATTTCTGTTTCACAAATTCATTTAATGGCGGAGGGGCTAAACCTAGGAGCTTTTATTTGCCAAGACAGACATTTGTCAACAGTCAAAGATTGTAATTTCACGGCTCTTTTGTAGCAGAATTTAGCAGGTCTAAGAATAGAGGACAGAATTTCGGTGAGTGGAGTGTCCCTGCCCCAGGTGGAGGAGTTTAAATATCTTGGGGACTTGTTTACGAGTGAGGGAAGACCGGAGCCCAAGACTGACAGGGGGATCGGAGCAGCGCCCATAGTTAAGGGGTTGCTGTACTGGTCCATTGTGGTGAAGAGAGAGCTGAGCCAGAAAGCAAAACTCTTAGTTTACTGGTGGATCTTCGTTCCTATACTCACCTATGGTCATGAGCTCTGGGTCATCTCTCAGGGTCCCCCCAGAGGAGCTGGAGGAAGTGGCCGGGGAGAGGGAGGTCTGGGCATCTTTGCTTAGACTGCCACCCCGGCAGCATCCATTATACAAATTTCTCAGCAGAGAGAAGATTGTTTCATAAACAGGGCCAGGGCGGCCCATTCCCCCTGCTTCGATTAATACCATATTGTATTAATATTGATATCCTAAAAATTTTGATTTTCTATTATTATTATCATTGTTATTTTTATTATTACCATCTTTCTAGTAAAATGTTTGAATTAAATCTCAATAACAATATCAATTAGATGCAAGCAGGCTGCAAGAAGTTAGAAGCTGGGGAAAGTAGGTGCGCTGGGCTTTTGTCCTCTGTTCTCATCTAGTTCTCTCCTCTATTATTTATCATTAATTTATCATTTAGTTCCCCATGCCTCTGTTGGTGGAGTGCGATTCATATGTTGTCCCTCTTTGTGATTCCAGGTTTTAAGTTGGCTCGTCTGTTCCCCTGTACCTGGCCATGGACTTTGCCTCTGGCTTGTCTCGCGCCCACACCCATCCCCCAGTCCCATCTTGATAAGGCCCATCTGCCACACTATTCAAACATGTAGTTGTAGATTTAGATAAACAAATTCTTCTCTAAGAGTTCTGGGAAATTGCCTCTCCATCCTGGGAGAGGATCCCTCTTTCATGTGGACATCCCTGAAGTGTTTTCATTATTTTTCTTTTACCGGAATCTGTTTTTTTAGGAGTTTTTTATTACTAAGAAGGAGGGTCTAAGGACAGGGATGCCCAGTTTAGCTTAGTTTGTTTGGTTTTGCAACTACCTAATGAATTTAAAACTAATTTCATGTTCTTATACAATTACCAGTATGAAGTCCATTTAGACAACTATTGTTGTAATATTGGATTATATTAATAAAATTGAAGTGAAATAATCCCACCTTGTTGACTGTTGGAAAAGTGACTTGATATTATGATGTTAGAACTGAAAAATGGACTCACAAAGGAAGCAGGCTTTCTCACAACCTTTTCTAGTTATTTGTCGCCCTCTAGTGGTGATTAACAGGATTGCTGGAACTGAGTGTCCAGAGCATTAAAGTGAATGTTCTACAGAATTAGATCTGACTTTGAAACAAGTCTGGACAGTCAACACTTGCTAAGTAACAAAATATACTTCTATAAAAGTAGCTCGCTGGCTGTGTTGTCTGATGTTTTATTGATGCCTTTGGTAGTTTATCGCAAGCATTTTAAGAGGAATTTAAAACAAAGTCCTTTAAAAAATCTCATAAATTTTTTTAATCACACATGGGATATTAAAGTGATGATGGTGAGTTGGTATGTCAACGTGTAAAGTAATATGAGCTTGCTCTGTGAGTCATTGTCAAACATTTAGTGTAGTGGGCTGAAAATGGAGAGGAGATAGGCAGTTGCATTTTGTTTCATCACTCTTCAATGGGTTTTGGGTCCTCGACTGAAAGAAACACCATTTTTCCTTTGGGTAACACAGAGAAGAAGAAGAAAACCAATGTACATTTATAATTTATTTTCTGTTTTATGTGTTGTTGGTGCTTTTGAGGTGATGTAAACAGACCATTCATTGTCTAAGGGGTTTCAGGAACTTGATGGCAGCAGGAGAATCCGAAATTGTGGAAATGGAGAGAGAAAAAAAGATTTAAATTGTGCTTCAGCTAGATTTGCGTAGGAAGTCCTGAATAATTAAACTGTGCACTTAACAGTATGAAGCATATTTTTTTCTGGTGTTTTAAGAGTGAAAGATCAAAAAAGATGAAATAGCTTACCTCTCAGATCAAACTCATGAATATTTGCCTGCTAATTAGATCGTCTGAAAACAATCGCTGATTTATTACTCTGATGGCGTCACATAAGAAACACACATAAGCAAAGAAATGTGAATCAGTGGTTGAAGTTGTCTACAGATCAAATATATTCCAAGTTGAATTAACTGTTATTGGGCAACAAACAGGTTCTCCTGCAAAAAATATTCTGCAGGCACATTTATTATCACATTTATATAGAAGAGAACTCAATTCAATCTTTTTATATAGCCCAATGTTACAACAATAGTCGTCTCAATGGGCTTCATACCGGTAATTGTATAATAAACATGAAATCATAAATAATAGGAAGTAATACAATTCATTAGGTAATGGCTAAACTAAACTAAACAGACTAAACTAAACTGGACATCCCTGCCCTTAGACCCTCCTTGCATTCACTTAAAACATAACATAAAGAAATAAATAAACAAAACAAAAAAACGGAGAAACTTCTAGCTGCAGACAGTAGAATTGTTGGTTTTAAGTCCAATAACTACAGTTAACTAAATCTAAATGATATTAAAAGGGATTACGAGAGGGAAAGATGGTAAGTGGTATATACTTCTACAACACAAGGTGGGTCCGCTTCCAAACACTGGCGCCAACCTATAACCACCAGGAGCTATGTGGGGTTCCGTGTTTTGCCCAAAGACACTTCGACACACGGGCAGGCAGGGCAGGAACGGAACCAAGCGTCTAATCAAAGGACGACCGCTCTACCCCTACACCATGGCCCCAACTTTTATTTTAATTTTCGATAGCACTGATGTTGTTTTTTGCACTGCAAACAGATGGTATATTTGAAATATCTATGATATATATTTTTGCCTTTTTATTTGATGATACAACCCCAACAGAACAACACAATGAATTAAAAATCTAAAATCTCCAAAGATTAAAACATTAGTTCTAACACTTTCCTAAAAAAGGAGCCAACAGTCTGGGAAACTGCAATCAGCTACTTCCATCTGATAACTGCTGATTGTGGCCTCTCTTAATCAAATTTTTACCTTGCTATGGTGGTGGATTGATTAAACATTAATATTTAAAATGTTCTGGTAACAGTGCGTGTGACCACTTATACAAAAATTCTGCACGTATGTGTGCAGCAGTGCAGGCACGCACTGGAAATGTGTACACTCTCACAAATACAATAGTCAAATATCGCCTCGTTAATGGATAGCAGCTCAGATGAGAACTCATCTGCATATTATTATCATTACATTACTGAGCTTTCCCAATCAGTGACCAAATTAGCAATTGGATTAGAAAGTTGCAATCATTCAATAACCTTTCCATTGACTACATTAAAATGCATTAAGTGTACATGTGCTACAAATTATGTGTGCTCTTTTTCTGATTGTGTCAGATTATTAGAAGTAAAATCTCAAGCTTTAAAAAAGTAAAAACATTAAACAATTTCAGTTTTGTTTGGGATTTGAAATTCCCTGGTTATTTATTTCTTTGTTTTTCCTAGCTGGTCATTTCTTGGGAATATAAAAAAACACGGACACTTCTGTTCATTTAGAACAGCCTTGTTTCTGCGTTTTTTTCCTGTAAAGTACATGTTTCACTGTTTTGTTTTTATTCAAAAGATTTGAGTGCAGTCCAGAAGAACTTCATTTTAGACCCACATCCAAAACTGGATTTCTTTTTTTCAGGTAAACAAGATCTGTTTCCCTCCATTGGAGGGCACAATTGAATAAGCTTTAAAATAAAAGAAGTCAGAGCCGCTTCATCCCTTGTCCTATCCTAGGCACTCTAACATTGGGAGTGGGGTCATCTAGACCCACTAGACAGTGCGCTGAACCTTTTTTCTTCAATGATTTGTGATCTTCACTGGTGTTCATGGATTACATGAAATCCTCTCCACCTTTATCCACCTTTGTCATGGTAGGGAGAACACGTCAATGCTCATCTTGACCCCATAGGATAGCACAAGGGTTAACAGAGTAGTAATGATTTGTGCTTTACCATTGTCTGGCAAAGGTGACTGCTACGATATATTTTCGTGCAAGTTCAAAATACCTGTGACAGAAAAATAAATGAAAAAACTACAAATATTAATTTTCAGGCTTAAAATGATAAATTACATTGATAAAAAAATGTAAAGTCTTTAAAAGAGGCTTTTAATTTAATGTTACAACTGAGAATATAGAGTAACAGTCCCACTCTCATGCATGCTAGTGTATTTACATTTAGTGCTAACTTTGAGGAGAATGCAGCTACTGTGGGAAATCCACAATCAATGGGATTGCCCGCTGTTGGTCATAAGAGGCAACACAGGTTTGATGTACCAGTCTTGTCTTAATGAGAGCCAGAGTTCATGAATAAACTGAGTATAATTTAGATAAAGAGCACACATTAGGCATCCCCACATGCTGACGGGGTGATGGAAGCGTCGCTCACAACATTTCACTGTGCTGAAATCTTTTTCTTCCCCCTCTTTTGCTCATACCCTACCGAGGCTCCTCACTCAATTTATCTGAACAGCCTGCCTATCAGAGACTTTCAACTTTAAACACAAGTGTGAAAACATAAAACAAAACTGTTGTTTTTGCAAGTACAAAACATCAAATTTGTTTGCTCCTACACTTTGCAGACATATTCGCCACTGCATTTGTTAATAGAAATGTCAGGGGCCAATGATGAAATTCATTATGTAAAGGAAAGCAGTTGCTATGCACACTCAGCTTTTGCGCTTCTTTGATCAACAGATAGTGAGATGGGATGCACAAGCTGCTTCACAACACCTCTCCAGCACAGTGGCTGTGACCTTAAAGGCTCAAGATGAACTTTGAAAGTGTATGAACTGCACACATGATAAAACCAAAAAAGCAAAAGAAAATCTGAAAACACTTGAAGACATGAAAAATGGCGCAAGGTAAAATTGTGTGATATTAATATTTGAAACGAATGAGAGCTAGAGACTTTAAAAAAATAGAGAGGGGGGCTTTAATGAATAGGCGCAAACACTTTTTACTGACTGCCTAGTTGGCAGTGTCCTCTCTGATGTTTATCCAGCCTTGTGTGTGCTTTAAAAATTGCCTCCAGCCAGTGCTGTTTCACAGCCAAGTTATGATCTCTCACCCCCTTGTCAAAAAAGCTTTCCTCATCTGTCAATCAGCATTTGCTCAGTTGAGAACAACATATGGATAAAAAAAACAATAAAATCATTTATACTGCAGAGTCAATACATCCACAGAAAGCAAACTTACTGAGCATGCTAAAAATGTATGTCAGTGTTTTTTAAAGTGCTCTGCATAATAGGAACTTGTTTGACTACGGTCGAGTCACTTAAGCACACTAGTCTTCTACTTGGTTTAAAAAGGGTGGAGAAAACCATTAGTTTTCACACCTTTCTTTGGCTCTGATTGATTTCATTTCAATGTTGATAAAGCTGCCAGGTAATGCTACACATTTATAACAACTGTTTATTAGCAGGACGTATTGCTTAAAACTTGCCTTGACCAGAATGTCCTGCTATTCATGAATTTAGATTGCACCAGCTACTCACTAAACCATGGGATAAGATATTTTCCAACAGTTTTTGTAATGTGTTATTTTAATTCAATTTTTTTTCCTTTCTATTATAGAAAACATTTATGTCACTTATTCTTGTCCAAACTATCAATGAAATCGACAAGAGTTCACCTGAAGGATATCAAGGCTGATTGATTTCATATGTTTAGTTTGCACCAGAATCCAAGTGAGCTATCATTCTCCCTGGGGAAGTGTTCCAGGCATTTCCCACAGGGCGAAGGCTTTGGGGAAGAGCCAGGCCACGCTGGAGAGACTATGTCTGGGAACACCTTTAGGTCCCCTAAGAGGAGCTGGAGAGAGGAAACTCTGAGCATCTCTGCTTAGACTGCAGTGGAAAAAGATGGATGGATGGATGGATGGATGGATGGATGAATGGATGGATGGATGGATGGATGGATGGATGGATGAATGGATGGATGGATGGATGAATGGATAGACTGTTTTAATGCATTTTAATGCTCCACATCTCAGTTTTCCCAAATTTTAGTTGGCATTTAGCTTTTAAGTAGCGTTTTTTTTTCCAAAGTTTGTTTTATTTAGTAATTACAGTCATCAAATGTGTTTGTCTCCAGAACAAAAGACATTTTCCACAACAACCATCCCTGCAAAGTTTTCTATCTAGTAGAAATAATGAAGGAAAAGAACTTGCAAACAATTGTATCACTGACTATCAAAACTGTGTAACCAGTATTTGCAGTACCAACTCAACTTCATGTATTTATTTATAAAAATACAATAGTTAGAAAAAAAGCTCTGGAATCATATATAGTGATCGGCTCATATATCACAGAAAAGCTATATTATATTTTCTTCAAAAATACTTTAACCCCCTTTGTAATGTCACTGAATCCTTGAACTGAGAATGAATCAGAAAAGTGCCTTTGTGTCTCAAACGTTCAAAGAGGGGACCTTCAAAAAGCAGTCATGTATCAAGGACAATTTTCCGTGCATTGTTTCACGACTGCGGTGCTGTCCCTCTGTGTGAAGAGCAAAACTGGCAAAGTATGTCCAAATATATCTCTCACAGAAAGCGAGCAAGGTCAAGAGACTGCCAATTTATTCTGTCATTCTGCGTCTGAAATGAACTACCACTTCCACGTGTGGCATCACCACTCTGCGAGCTGCATTTTCTAATGCATGTTTGATCCCATATCGAATTAATTTCTTAAGTTCTTGTGTTCAATGCAGGGAAGGGGTGAGGGGGTATACAGAATAAGAAGAGAGGGGATTTGTCTTTGAAGTGGTGTTCCACAAGCCTCTTGAGGATGCTGAAGCCTCAGGCTGGACTCAGGCTGTGGAGAGAAGCAACAACCACTTTTCCACAGTGGGGCCGAAGACGGGGCTGGCAGTGGCCGTGTTTTCCAAACTGGAACGCCTCTCAATATCTGTGTATTTGGAACCATACATCACATCATAAATCCAGTGTCTTAGAGCACAAAAATGTCAACAGAAAGAAGTGTTTGCTTTGATTGTGACTAAGCACACATAACAAGATGACTGCCAGCATTGTGTTACACTACAGTGAAACAAAGAAAAAAAAATTCTGCTATCCTCTGTGGGGAACCCTTCTCCGTGCCCAACTTAGCTAATGAACAATCAGCTATCCAGCTCTCCATTTTAAAAGGGCCCACTTTTCCTTCCCTGGAGACAGTAGCTCCATCTTGGTAGGTTCTCCTCAAAGGGAAAACCTCCAGGGTCTCAAGTACAGAACTGCTTTTTTTAAAAAGTTATTGAAAGATAAATAACAGAAATCAACTAAACTTTTCATGGACGAATAAACAACACCACAAAGAAGCTGATTTCCAGAGTCCCATCAGTCAAAACTAAAACAGTGATATCGTAGCGTTTTGCGGAGGATAAATAACGCCACCTCCTGCCTGCCGCTGAAACAAGTTGAAAACAACCAGAACATGTTTCTCGACTCATTCAAGACCTGTACCGGTCCAGGGTCCAGGGAAGCGGGTTGGCAGAATCGCCAAAGACCCCTTTCATCCCGGACACTACCTTTTCAGCCTTCTCCTGTCAGGGGCCATTTTAGGACAATGTGGGCCAAAACCACTCTCCACAAAGTCAGCTTATTCCCCCGAGCCGTCACTCTGATGATTTCCTGACCACTCACAGAGCACGGAACACAAACGTAAGAACTGTCACACCTACTGTTGCATTTTTTATTATGCTTATTTATTCCTATAGCTACCTTATATTACTTTATTATTTATCCTTTTTGTCTTAACCTTTACACCTTTGTATACCTTGCTGGTTTGCATGAGAGCACAAGACACCAAAGCCAAATTCCTTGTACATGCATTGTACTTGGCCAATAAAGCTGATTCTGATTCTGATGTCACAGCATACATCCTCAATTTAATGGCAACAAGATGATTTGCATGTAATTACAAATACAAGTTTTGTTATGGTGTTTTTTGGTTAAAGTCCCTGTTTTTTCCTAGCTTAAATTACACATATTTAATACGATGTGTGATATTTTGTGGTTAGACTCTATCCAACTTCTGATTTTTGCTTAAGAATACATTTTGTAATGTAAACACTTACGGTAACTCAAATGCCAAAAAAGGAGAAACTCAAAATAATAAAATGTTGTAAATAAATGAAGGAAAGAGAAATGATTCGACTGCATGGCATCTGACTAACCACTTACTGAACTTTGAACTAAGTGGGACAGCCAGTCTTTCAAAAATGTTTTCAACAAGAACAACAAGCAAAGTAACAGTTGACATACTAGCTATTTCACGAGGACCAGCTGACAGTCAGCATCAATGGGCTTCAGCTGACAATGTAAGAATTAACAGGTGCCCCTTGAACTGTGGCTAGTTGGAGCTGGCTTAAAGTCCCACTCCAAGTTAATTTTAATATTGTAAAATAGTTCCCAGTGGTCTTTTAATTGTGATTATGCAGTTTTTAGCCAAAGTTAAAAGGCCTGTGTTGTATGTTGGGCGGCCGTGGTGCAGCGGTAGGGCGGTCGACCCATGATCGTAATATTGCAGGTTCGATTCCCGCCTTGCATGTGTCAAAGTGTCCTTGGGCAAGACACTGAACCCCGCCTTGCCTCTGGTGGGAGGTTGGCGCCAGTGTTTGGCAGCGAAGAAATATTCAGAAATGCAGTAATTAGCTTAAATTATATTATATATGTCCTTCATCATGAGGAATGATGAAAGACGTGATTGAGGTGAAATAATCAAAACTCTTTTAATGACAATCAATGAGTATTACATTGTAATGTGCATTAATGATTACTGAAATGTTTAAATTACAATCAATATGCTATTGATTTTCTTTACTTGATCTGCAATGTGTAGCAATGATTACTGGTTTATTGTGATTTTGTGTTCCAATAATAATCAATGATTATTACATATTAGTTATCGATACTGTTTACTGAAATCATGAATGAATGTATTCCGAAGATAATCAATCATTTTGTTACTTGAAAAGAATCTATCGGATCAGAACCGGATAACAAAAACTGTAATACTGTAAAATGAATAATACCATGGTCCGGGTGAATACTCGATTCTGATTGACTGCTGGGTGTACATTAAAAAGTGATATACCACGGGATAACCGCACGGTGAAAAAAGATGTTCGGGTCATCTAGCTTAAATGTTTTGTATCACTGCGCCGGCTTCATTAAAACAATTGCTTGCTTCATCATCTAGACCAGGTGTGTCAAACTCATTTTCAACGAGGGCCACACCAGCAAAGCTGCTGTCCTCAAAGGGCCAAATATCACTTATACAACTCCGCTTATTAAAACCTACATAACTCCATTAATGAAGGATCAAACTGTCCAAGTGAATAAAGACAAACAACATAAAACTGAGCTAGAAAGAACATGTATTACACAAAACGTGTAACTTTTAGTCTGCATACACACATAGGACCTGCAACCATTGAATAATAAACGCAACTACACATAAATAACATGTAATCAGCTAAATAAAATTTTTATTTTAAGAAATGAAAAAATTGTATGGCCTCGCGGGCCACATAAAATGGTTTGAGGTGAACTTTCTCTCTGAACTGATGCTTTATTCAACCCATCGGAAAGATCAGCAAATATATATATCGCTTTATGTCGCCAAATCAGTGGTGGCGCGGCGCAAACTATTTGTCACGTGGTGTGGCGCGTAACAAACAAATAGTTCGCTTTTTGTGAGAAATTGTAAATTGGAATAAAAACAAGAATTAAAGAGTAAAAAGTGGTTACTATTTATTTATTTTGTAAGTGACCATTGTATGAGCGGGTCAATGGCCTTCGAAATATGCATTATCACTTTTTTTTTTTTTTTTTTTTTCAACTTGTTCTGTCCAACAGCTGAGCAAACAGATTAGAGCTGAAGGCTTTTTGTGTTGGACAGGTTTTACTATCACACAAAGAGGTTATATGCCTTCGAGAAACCAGGGTGTAGATTTGTATAAACCCCTTCTTGTTGTATTATTTGTTATTTATTTGTTACATCTAGTGTGTGTGGGGACGGAGAGGGGAAGAATGTGAGGGGGGGGGGGGGGGAGAGTAAAAGGAAAAGAGGTGAGAAAATGGGGGATAGAAGTACTGATTTGAATAAGTTATTATTTTAAGCTGTAAGAATTATACCAGATCTGCTGGAAAGACAAATATTACATCAAAGGTGAAATTCTGACACTAAGATGAGTGGAAAACATCTGCCCATCAATACACTGTGGGTTAGGACGAGGGATGAAGCAGACAGGGAGCAGTGTGGCAGTGTGCACGTGCACGTGGGGGTGGAGATACATGCATGCTGCCAAAGTGAACCGTGTGTTCATAAGGGGAACCAGATCCTAGCCAGCCAGACCAGGAGAGGGGAGTGCATTCGCGGAAGTGCGTTACAAACTGTCACTTCGCGCCGGACGGTTCAGGCTTCCACAGCGTGCGTTAAAAAGTGATAATGCATACTTCGTTGGCCATTAACCCTTACTGAACTCAGTCAGGGTGGGATTATGTAAGTTTGCTTCTTCCCACTCCTTTTCAAGCAATAAATCAAGCTCTACTTGACTTTAGTTATTGATCACTGTATTTAAGCAAAATGTGATTTAAGTGGCTTTTTTGTCTTGTTTTATTTTATGCCTTTTAAACTATGCATTTCAACATTTCTGTAATGAGTTTGACAAATACACAGTTCTTTATTGCTTTGACTACAATGCTTGGAATAACTCAACAAATCAAATCAAATCAAATCAAAATGTTAAAAACAGCAAAAACATAATTTCCATCGGAGTGGGTCTTTTGAAAAACAATTGACCATGAATTCCAAAGATAATGTGTAGAGCACCAGCCCTCCGTCATTTGGAAAAACATGCTTAAGATGGAAGAAGCCAGTTCGATGTCAAAGATGTAAAATTTTAAGAGCCGTAAAACGATATATCATTGGAATCAAAGCTGTCCAATAGGGCCTAAACTTTTCTGGTTTAATTGGATTTTATCTCAAAAACTTCTAAGTATTAAAATTAGAATTTATAGGATTTTAATAGAACAACATTTTGAGAATCATTCAACATTGGATCAAGGGGAGTGTAAGCAGGCTAGCGGGGTAGCAGTCAGCAATCTTTTTACAGTGCAGTGCACTTCAGGTTTTTTATTTTGTACAGACACTGATGTGCTGATTAAAGGGTGAAATAGCAAAGACAGCGTGCAATCTGGAGAAGTTTTTAATAGCTGTCAGACCAGTGGCTATTGGGGGTTCGAAGTTATGAGCCTATTTAGCATTGGATAAATAAATGGAAGCTTCAGATGGTGACCGCAGGTGACTGGTGCCTTCAAATGTAGAGGGAAGTTTAAGTAATGAAAAACTGTAAGCTGCTTTAGAAAATCTGTCTAAGATGGACGACATAGTTATGCTATATTGGAGGAAAAGGACACCATGTCAGTGGGAGGTTTCGCTCATAAAGAGAAACATTATAGTTCAGTAGAAATCCGCGGTGAGAGAAAGTAAAAGTGTTAGTCTTTACAGTGACAGTTTTTTTCTTTTTTTTCTGATATTTTCTGATATGTATCACATGTTGGTCATACTAACAGACAACAATAATGTTACTTTAGATATACAAATGACAAAACTGTTCAGGACATCTCTCAAACTTCATTATTATGACACTGAAAAACTTCTAGAGCATTGGCAAGACCAAATAGCATCATGGAATGTCTCATGGAATGACCTAGAGGGATGCTAAATACCAGCAGAAATAATATCATTATTTTACTGATCAATCTATGTTTGCAAGGTGTCGCAGAAGCCAAGATGTTGGGGGAGGAAAAAATCATTGAAAAATGTTATTAAAATACTGTTGTCGGAAATTTCCATGTAACTTTAGGAACTTGGAAATGTGTGTTTTTTTTTAAATGCACATGAATCATTCTGTTCAAATATTAATTCTATATGAGTCTTTTTTATATCAACCACAATGATTGTCTTATTTTACACCAACAGAAAAGTTTACCGTGCACACACACCTTTGAAAGCATTTGCATGCTTTTAAATGATCAAGATAGCACATAAACTTTTGTGCACAGATCAGAGTAGTGCAGGTGTGGTATTTGAAGACCATTTGCATGCCAAGAGCTCTGCACATATCTACAACTACATACATCTTCCTAACCCTTGATACCATCTGTAGCAGTTTTTTTTTTTTTTAACAGACAGACGGATTTATTGATACAAATAGTGATTTCAAAGACCTCAAAAACATACTTCCAAGGTACATGCAAACATATAATGTTGTAGCACAGATACATTTGGTTCTTAAATGCATTATTTTAGAGTTATTTGAAGGTTGGGCTTTTTTTTATGTCTGTTGCACAGCCGACACAGCAATTGTGATATGGCAAAAATAACTGGAAATTGTGAGAATTTTTTTAACTTATCAGATCTGAATTAAATATACTACACGATGAAAAATATACCAACCATAGCAACATTTCAGGTGTCCTGTTTTTAAGTGCACTTATAATAATATAAACAAAATTATATATATATGTTGTTACCACTAAGCATTTCCAAATCTCTTTTTTTAACCAGCCATCTATGTTGGACACAAGGACAACCTACGACCTACGCTACTTTAAAAATGTGTCATGTGACTAAAGCCCCTTTTTTTAATTGCCTCCTATATTTAAAATAAATGTTTTTTTGTGTTTTTTAAAAGTTTCTACTTCTTTATTTTATTCCTATTAGTTGTTGTTACTAAATAGTACTGTGGGTGGGCCTTGTTGCCCCCCATCTTAATTGTTGATTAAGGGTTTGTTTGGGTATGAGTCATAAATTCTATATTTTTCCATCTTCTGCTAAAAAACAAACAAGTTTTATCATGACAAAAAGGGTTGAATAAAGCAGTATCTGGTGGTGATGTTGTTGTACTGCTTCAACAATTGGTCCAACTAGCTTGAAATGGGGATAACTTGGGGAAATTATCGTTATGAAAAAGGGAAATGGCACTAATTGCCCATCATAATTGTTACACAGTGTCATTTTTGTGTAAGTTGCAAATAAGTGTCAAAGTTTTCCAACGTCAACGAATGACATGCAACGAAAATGTACGCTGTCAGTAGTCAATTGTTTTCTTAATGCAAGTCCTTTTGTGTGGAACATACCATGACAACTCAAGTTCTCCTTTATGCTAGTTCTTTAAAGTGGTTTGCAGTTTTCGGGCTATATTTTATATCTAAAAAAGTTAAATGGCTTTGAATATATATTTAAAAAGATATTGGATTCAGCAAAAATACGCTATTCTATGGTGGTTTATGATCCTCGTCACAAACGTCCCCTGTCTGTCAGTGGTTCGCTCCGCACTCCAGCTGATCGGCCCAGTGTGCCCGGTGGCCCTCTCCGTCGTCGGCTTTGACGGTTCGAATGCCGACTTCGGCTGTTTTAGTTTTACGTTTATTTGTCTCCAATTTGTTAATTTTTAGTTGGAAGTCTGTGTATTTTTCTAGTTAGAGCATCATCGAGTTATTTGTCAAAGCGAAGGACTCTATACACAAATACGAGTGAGGCCTTTACTCCATCCACGGATTCACCTGCTACACGGAAAGCTTGTCACGGCTGACCGAAATGGGGGACACCGGGAGTGAAGGCAGCAAGCTACCGGGCAAAGTCAACGTTTTACCCCCTCGTTGCCCATGTGGCTTTTGGGGGTAAGCCGACAGTTTTGTCGAAACCTACAATTTAAATACTTTCTTTCTCTACCAGGAGTTAGCTGAGTTAATAGCCAGCATTAGCATTAGCCGCCGAAACAGGACAGGGATGAGCTGCTTTTCTTGTCAGTACCCGTTCCCATTGTTTTGTAGCATTAGCTGTTAGCCTAAACCAGCTGGCCTAGGTAACCTTGTCATGTGAAGGAGCACAAAAAGGTAGATGTGGGAGATTAGGTGAACACATAATGACACAAGAATGGTGTCGTTAGTAAACAAGAAAACAGCTAAAGCTCCGCGTTCAAAAGTTAAATGGCTGGTTGGAGCTTACCAACTACGGCTGATTGACCATAAACACGACTGAAGCAGCTTATACGTCGATAATTTACTGTTGAAACAAAAGTTTAACAAATACACTAAAATAGTAATTAATCACCAATTTCTAAAAGTGATTTGTCTTAACGGATTTCTTTAATACGCGATGACGTAAATTGTCTTAGGCTGTTGGGATTGACATTTCATTACATTATGTCCTGTTTTACATTAACACAATGTAAATAAAACATCCTGGCGTAGCAAAACATTTTGTTGAAGAAAAACAGTTGGCTATATTCAAATTCCTCAAGTATCATATCATGATGGAGATACTTTTAAATATTGTCAAGACGGTCATGGCTAGCTGGCACTTAAAAATATGTTTCAGTGGTGTAAACGTTTGGGCTTTTAAGCTCATGTAGATGGACTTCATACATAAAAAATGTAATGCAAAAATATCTTTATCAGTTTTTTCCACTTTTAATCAAAGTGTGTTAACAAGCTAAAATTATATGTCAGGTCATCGTAATGTTTTTTTAGTCTTTCCTTTAATACTATTAGCAACATATAAATTATTATTTTATTAGATTACTATGTCCACATTGTGTTTGACATGACTTTTGGTGTTGTGTAAATTAGCAAAATATGAATAATTGTTTAAACATGTAAGGAAATCATCTGTTTATAGGTGACACTAGGCGCACTCAATTAGTATGATGCTTAATGCTGTGAAGTATTAAAGCTTTGTTGCAGAATTTCACTTTTTACTGACATACAAAAGAAAAAAAATGACATTCTGTTGCTATAATTGCAAAGTGAAACAGGGAAAAACGATTGACTTACTTGTTTTGTTAGTGGGATTGGACTTGGACAAAAAAAAAATACAAAAAAAATTAATTGCACGTCTCCTCATTCTGACATTAGCTCAGATTTTTGAGCAACTTTCTTAAAGTGAGTTAGTTATATATGTCTTGATCCTATGTCACATGTACAACCTTGTGTGTTTGCATGTCTTTTAAAATACATGCTACTAACAACACAAAAAACAGTGTTTTTCAGCATTTATTTAGCTCTATGTACAATTTAAACCTGCAGGTTTGTCCTGCAGGTATGTGGATACGTTTTTGGTTGCTATTACTTGCTTCCAGAGACTTCTTTAAAATGGGCATGGTGTTTAAAGTATCGAATAGACTAATATTAGTAAAGTGAACAGATGGGCATCTTTTTGATTTGCATTGGTTCTAAGTTGAGCTTTGATTAGGAAAAAAATGTAGCATAAATTTTTGCATAGTAGGTCAATACACAGGTATTAAAACCATTAAAAATGTAAAAATCTAGTTTAGTAGATGAGCAATATTAACTGTAGTGGATAATTGCGTAGTTTGCAGTTTGCAAAACTCAGATAAAATTATAGGTTTAAATCAAAAATGGTACTCAGATAAGCCATTGCTATTAGTGTTGTGTTAATCACTCCAGATTTAGTTTAGTTCTTTTACTTCATCACCAGACAACACCAAATCAAGTTTACAAATTCTTTCACCTTTTTGAGATTTGAGCTTCTTTGGGTTCTTAATATAGGTTTTGAGTTGCTGTGGTGTCTAAAGAGATACTAAGTATACGAATCCTCTTGGCCAGCTTTGTGTTTAATTTTAGCGGGGTGTGTGCACATTTTAGTAACCCCAACATCTGTGTCACTGCTTGTGATTTAAATCTCTAAATAAACTCTCAAAGACACAAAATGCAAAGGAGCTCAGGGAGGGAATCAATACATACAAAAGAAAAAATATACATATTTTAAATCAGTAATATATGCTACAGGTGGTGGAATATCTCTGTTTGTTTTTGTTGTTTGTACCTTATTTTTCTGTAAAAAAGAAAACACAACAACTTTTACAATTTGTGCAGTTAGAATTTACCTACCTTGCCCTCTCTGGTCCTTGTGTGAGACCATTCTTTTGTCAAATTCCCTGATCCAGATGTAAATGTAGATTTTTAAGGCAAATGTGTCAGGAAGAGATTTGTGTACATCATAAATAACAGGTCATATTTGGAGCAACTGTCAGGCCATTAAGTCCTAATGTTTTTCCGTTAAAACATTAATAATCAGGTATTCCACCATCACACGACCTTTCTAGCTTTCACAACATAATGGCCTTTTTTCTGTATTCCAGAAATTAGCAGGCTTTAGTGTGAAATAAATTGTTGAACAGTAATGAACAATTTACGATATCTGTAAAACAACCACTGTACTCACGTGAGCTGAAGGGACATCCAGCAAGATAATCAAGATATTGTGAAAGAACAAAAGTGGCCTTTGGCCAAGGGGTGTGGGGGTGGTGAGTTAAAGGGAGTGGGGTGTGTAAACTGTTAATATGCAGTGAGTTGCAATTCCTTGAATTTTGAGAATACTTAATCTTTTGCTGTTAACACAAAAAATGACACAAATAATCCTTTCATCTTCTTCTTCACTCTGAAAAGTACATAGAAATCCCAACAATTTGGTATAAAAAACATTTTAAATGTTATATTTATTTCAGTTCTTGAGTAAAATGAATTCTTTAGTGCTTATATGTAAATCTGCAATTTTTTCAATTTCTTTTTTATTATAATTTTAATCCATGTACCGGTATGTTAGCATCAGTAGCTGCAGGCAGATTAACAGTTCTGTTTTTCAGCACATGTCACTGGTGTTCAGCAGAACATATAGATTCTTCAAGCACTTAACAATCCACTGCTCCTCTGTGTCACCAACAGTAAAGTTGACCAAGCCCTGCCTCTTGTCAGTTCTAATTAGATATTCCCATTAGTAACAGTGGTGGGCCAGTAATGAAGCGTTATTTTTACCCTGTTTAGACTTCACTTAGGTGAGCAGCTGTGAACAGACTATTTTTCCCCATGCATTTTTTCCTTATCTTCACTTCATTAATTAACCAGCAGGTCATTTAGTTCTGATTTGTGAGGTTGTTAGCAGGATGTCACCTGTTTCCTCTCTGCATGGGCCACACAGGTTTCCAATGCTCGTTTCTGTTCTTTTTATACACAAGACAGCACACCAGCAGATTGACAGATAGGGTGACTGAAGCTGACCCTACGTTTAGAAACAAGGACAAAGGTGTGCAAAAAGCCCCCAAAGTAAATTGCATGTGACTGATGGCAGTGACCGACACGCTCAGTGCACAGATAGTAAGGACATGGGCTGGAGGGGAAATGAGAAGAGCCTTGTTAGAGAAATGCCAATTTAGCAAGGCTTCAGTGGTCAACTCCATATGAATGCCAGTTTTATTTGAACGTTCTTGTTTGTTAGGTACAAGCACAGTTTATAGGTCTTATGAATTTAAAGAAATAATGGCACAAAACCACACTACCTATAATTTCAATGTGTTCTATTGAAGGCAGAATGCATTTTCACACCACACACTTTCTTTCAACCCCGCAGTTAGTTATTTCATGAGCCATGTAATGTACAGAGAGCTTATGACTGATGGCAGTTCAGTGACAATGTTTTCAATGATCAATAATTACAACCATACAGAGGGAAAAACCCATTAATTCAGTGGACCATGATACAAACATTGGTAAATTTAATATTGCTTTAGTAGCTAACATATTATCTGATGATAAAATAATCCCTTTAATTTAGCGTTTGTAAACCAAGGAAAAATAATCTCCAAACATGCAAACTACACTGCACTTAAATGTGTTTGTTAAACTATGTTGAAAAATTAAGCACTTCAGAAAATGTGCAGAAAGATGGGGACTTTTGGAATTTATTTGATTAAAATTAATTTTAAGGTAAACAAAACTGGGAAATTTGTGCCGTAGTCAGAAAATACATCAGTGGATCAAAATTGATGTCAGACTGCCCGGATGAATAATAGTTCTAACGCACAAACTATACAACAAATCTGGCAACAAAAAAACGAGCAAAAACAAGACTAAAACTTGAACAAATGGGAAAAATGTCTAAAAGAAGCAAAGATTGCAAACGGAAAACATTTCAAATTGTCATTTATATAAACAGAAGAGGGCATAGTAAATCACCATGAATATAGTGCAGCCCTTTATTGTTCTTAATAAAGACAAAAGGTGGAAGAAATGGTTGCACTTCTGTTGTCTTTCACGGTGTACATCTTTAAATATGTAGAAATATTTGAAAGTACTATTTTTCCCCTTTTTATAATATTTCATCCATTGAAAATAATATTTGTAATGATAATGTTACTTTCTGAATATGAATGTAAAACTTGTCCTTGGAAAATTAGGCCAATTTTAGATAACTTTAACTGTAATCTGGTAACTGTAGTGTCACGGTTTAACTTCATTATCTGCTCATTTTTTATTTAAAGGATAATCTGAGCACAAGTGCCCAGAATATTATTCATGGGACATATTGAAATAGAATAGTAAACTCTCTATTTATTTATTTTTATTATCTAAGCAATGTTGTGAAATACATATTTCTGCTATGTATAGAAAAATTAAGTCACAACTTCGTGTTTTTCTATTTATAATAATTGTAGAAATTGTAGATCCTGCATTTATCTCGTTTTTTATGTTGTGTTTGTATGAAGCCAACCTGTAACACACTTTTCTCCATTCTCTTTAGGTCAAGCAAAACTAAGAACCTCTGCTCAAAATGCTTTGCAGGTATTGTTCCTCATTTAAATAAAAAAACATTTAATGTCTACATGGCAACTGAGCTTCTTTAAATACATGCCCTGTTTTAGATGCTGCATCCATTCAAGATATTTTATTATTTGAATAGAACTGGCAGTCACTGCCAAAATACTCAATTAAATTAGATTTTTGGTTCAACCCAATGATTTAAATATTGGTTTATTGGTCGAATTTCTATTTTAAAATACATTTTGTTAGTTGATGAAAAACTGCTTTTTTTTAATAAATATTAACTTTAATTGGATAAAAGTGGTATGTTTAATTTAAAAAAGATCAAAACCAAAAAAAAGCTTTAAAATGCCTCGAAAGAAAATTGATACGTGGGTTTAACAAATTGAATTTTCCAAGTAAAGATCAATTCTTAATTGACCAGTTGATTTATTTTAATTTTAAAACCCAGTCCTAATATTCATTTTCCATTCCTTAGTTTTTGCCTGTCCGAAAAAATCTGCATTGACATGACATTTGAAAAAAGTACCTCCAGAAAAATGGTTTTGAAGACTCACAGATCAAACCCCTTTGTCTTTATTTTAAGTATGTCATACTGCAGTTCCTTTTGTTCAAACGTATTTCCCAAGCTTTGAAATAATCACCTGGCATTTTTCAAACTGCCTCTGAACCAAAAGTCGTTCTTAAGCAGTCTTTTGTGGAGTAAAACATCTCCTCTTTTTCGCACATTTTACAATGAGGTTATTCTATACAAAATTAACAAATTGGAATAAAGCTTCTCATATTAGCAATTCCAAATCAGCCTAAACAAATGAAGCTTTTGGCCTTTTTTCCAGGTCAAAGTGTTTGTTTTTATCCCAAAGATCATTGTACATGTACTGTACTTACAGCCACACTGAAACACTATCTTATCAATTTCTTACAGACACTCAAAAGAAGCAACCAAATGACGATTGTATCCCAAAGGCCACTTCTAGTACCAGCAGCAGTCAACCAGACGTCTTCTGTAACGAAACAAACAGCACTATAAGTCAGTCCCTGACGACGCCTAACACTTCAGAAGACCCTTTGCCAGGAGACTCTGGAGCAACATCTGTTCCTGTTCAAGAAGGTAAGGCGATTTAATCCAGGTATTCTTACTTTCCTTACATATGTGTAGAGTCAAGCGATCACACTCAAACAAATAAAGGCCTGCTTTGATTGTAGCTTTTGTACTTGTAAATGAATAAAGAATTGACAACTCACATTGCTTGAAATACTTGAGGGTTGAAAACCCTTCTAGTGGTACACAGTAAAAGGTAGGAGGAGATGTTAACTCTGGGACAAAGGCTCAAACAAGAAACCTTGACTAGCTTTTGTAGTGGGCATTGCAGAACAGTGCTGGAACATCCTAGACGAGGAGTAATTAGGTTGGTACCAGTTGTGCAAGTCCTTAAGGCCCGTCCACACCGGGACGAATATTCGCCAGGCGTTATTCGCCAGCGTTTTTCGCCACGTTTTTTGTGTTCACACCCAGGCGATTTTCGCTGACGGTGAGCCGAGCGAACATGCAATTTCATTCCCTGACATTAGATGGCGCTTAATGTAAACAGAAATACTCCTGTACACAAGGTGGCGCTGCGCAACTTTACGCTTCTTAAAGTCGCTTTTCACTCAGAAGAAGATAGCAAGTATTTACGCGCTTGTCAGAATAATACAAAGAAAACATGAATATTTCAAGCATCAGTAGCTCCAACTGGTACTTGGTAAGGGGATATTTAAGAATGTCCGTCATTATTTCTTTGCGGCAGTGTTGACGCTACTTGGCGTCTATCTTCTTCGCTGGTATGTGTGCTCCGCAAGGCAGTTTTGTGTTTGAGCGCCCCCAAGTTGTGTTTTACTGTAACTTCAGAAGCTCCAGACACGTGTGCAAAAGCGCCATTCTCATTGGTCGAATAGATTTCGACGCGATGCGTCGAAAAAAAAAAACGAACCCGAGGCGTTTTTTTTTTTGACGCTTTGTCGCGTGGCGTTTTTTCGCGTCGGTGTGCACACTCTCATTGGTGCCCTTTGTTTAGTCACGAGGCGTTAAACGTCGGCGAAAATCGCCGGCGAAATTCGTCCCGGTGTGAACAGGCCTTTACAGTTTCAAAATCAAACATTAAAAAAAGCTTATTTAGCAATGGAGTAGAGGGTAAAGAGAACACCTTTGATACTATCTAACCTTTTTTTTTTTTTTTTACAAACAAAACAAAAACATAGAAAACACAGAATTGACCAGATTCATAATTTAGAGCCATGGAAAGATGAGCTCAAACTACAAAAGCTTCTCAGTCCTACTTTGAAACACACTCAGGTTCTTCGTCAGAAAGTCTATAGCTCATGTGGCATTTTTTTTTTCTTAAGTGTACAAGAATATTGGCTAATGTTGGGACAAGTAGAGGTGAAGAGTGCTGGAACTAAACGAACACAGATTTAAATTGTCTCCTGGTCCAATCCCATGGTTTGATTAGAATCATGGAGGGAGTTCTGCTTGTCCTCACACTACTACACATCATCTCTGTTCCTCACAAATGAACATAACAGGAGGGTTAACAATGTATTTATTTCAATTTATTTCTAATATAAGTCGCTGCGGAGTATAAGTCGCACCCCTTGCCAAACTATGAAAAAAAGTGCGACTTATAGTCCGGAAAATACGGTAGTCTGAAACACAAAGAGAAAAAAGTGCACATGCAAGCATTTATTAGTCACATTTGAGCTCTTGTGATGCCAGATCAAGAATAGGGTTCTGCACAGTGACCTGCTGAGATGTTTCTAAAATGAACACCCTTTCCCATATTTCTAAAGTATGGGATACTTTGAAATTCTATCTATCGTGTTGATGTTTAAATAAAACCCGCTTGTTGATCAAACTTTACAAGACTTAAATCAGGGTTAACCAAATTTTAGTAAAGAATGCCAGAAGTAAAAATGGAGGTCCAACAAATGTGAGGTCAGAATCTTCGAACTTTGGGCATACTTTATATTTCTTCACATAGAAAACAAATACATCTAAATAAATTTTTACCAAAATTACTGTCACTTTTTTTGCATAGTTCATTCCCAGTTAGGTTGTCATGTCTGGTTGTCCCTCTTGACATTGTACTCCTTAAAAACAGCTGCAGTCTCATGGCACATTAGAAAAAGTAAATTTCCACTTTTCCTGGAAACTTTGGCCCTCACTGTCAATTTTTCTTTTTCTTTTAAACTTACATTTGATATTTTAGATATGAGCTAGAAGTGTCACAAAAGGGTCCTGTGACAATGTTGCCACAGGTTTACGACGGCTTAAAATGTATTTTAGCCAACCACAATCAAGAAATCATACACACAGTTTTAAAATACTGCTGGGAGCCGCATACTATTGATTTTATGAAAGGAGCCTGTAGGCTGGTGGAAATTTGATTGTGGTCCGCTTTTGGCCCATGGACCGGACTTTGGACAAGCTTGACTAAAATGAATGATCTTTTGATAATTAAAGTCTTACCGGTACATTAAAGATTGTACATGTTGGGCAAATGATTAAAATATAAAAGAAAAACGAAACCTGACCAGCTTAGATTATTTCTATATTTTTGGTCTTGACCATTTTAAAGAATATTTAACTCCAGGTCATTTAGCAAATAACAAGCCACTTTACCACTCTGTTATGAGACGTGTTTATTCATGTTAATTTGCCTTTTTAAATAACTTATACTTGTGTTGTATAATCTAAATTTGTATTTGTGGTTCATCTGTTCGAGAAAGTATAGTAAAGTATTTTGTAGGAAAATATAAATATATGCCATTCTCCTAATATTATCTTAACACATATATTTCTCTCTTCAGAAATATCCACCTCAGACACAGTCCTGGGTTCACTTTCTACTCCCACAAAACGCCCATTTGAGTCAGGTATGTCTCAGTTTTACCAATACTTTGTGTCAATTATTTAGACATTTGTCAATGATTTCTTTGGACAAAGCTGAGGAAAATATCACTTATTGGTACTTTTTGAGGATAGGAGGGACACTAGGAAATGGTTCAACAAAATATTTTGAAACATGATGTAGAAATAAAAAAAAATCATGGATTGTACATGTAGTATGGTTCTACATGCTGCCCTCAAACATGTACAGTCACAAAAAATGAATACTAAAGACAGCTTAGGAGAAGACACTTGTCTGTTGTCTAATGTTGAAGTATCGTATGAGTAATATAATTTAAAAAGTATGTTACATCTAATCAAGTCACTCAGGTTTAAAGATGTAAAAAATTTCAGGTAAAAAAGGAAAAAACGATTTTTCCTGGCAAGAGGTTTCACAAATACAGGCCTCCACGCATAGGAAAATCAATGAAGCAAGAAGAGGGTTGGTGAGTCTGACAGCTCAGCTTGTCCCAGTTCTCAGAGATTTATTGAGTGCTGATCTGCATTTTGGCCGGCCCAGAGAAAAAAGTCTGCAGGATTGATGAGGAATATGCGCCCAGCGGAAGCTCGCCAAAGGCTCCTACTGTCCTCAATGCAGGGCATCCTGTAATCTCATGACAGAGTTTATTAGTTGCTCTTTTTTTTTAAGCTCAACACCAAAAAAAAAGGGGATTTGGTGTGAAAACATAACCTTCCATTCTGCTGCTGGAAGTTAGAAGTTTGCTTTTGTGAAATAGGGCTGAGAGAATTTTCGGTCAATTATTTTGAATAATTTTTAGCAGACTAATTAGCTTCAAATGTATTAATACTGTAATAAAAAGCTTTGTTTTAAGCTGCCATCACAATTTTTCTGCACTTGTTTTCTAATTGCCTTCAGTTGATTGGTTAAGAACAGAAGGATTGAGATCTCGAACTTTGTAATGTCGGTTATTTTATTTTAAATAAGGATGAAGTTACAGATGAATGTGCTAAATCGTAGATGTGCAGTCCTAAAGCTCAAATGGTGGCTGTTTGTCTCTACAGTATGCATTCATGTGCTTTCAGCTTCAGAGTCGGAAAATGACGCATCACCTGAAAAGCGAGCGAGAATGATTGAAGTCTCAGAGGGTGAAGAATCTTCATCATCATCTGTGTCGGCATCTTCATCCTCATCCCGCAGCACTACTAAACAGCGGAGCCGCAAGCGTTGCCATCGCTGCCAAACCAAGCTCGAGCTGGTACAGCAAGAGCTGGGATCCTGCCGTTGTGGTACGACTGCGTTACTTTGTGCATGTTAACCACTCGTGTGACCCATGAAGGAAAATGCAAGCACAAACGCCCTCTCACACAACAGCAAATTCACCTTAAATGTTTGTTAATTAGTGGTTATTTATTGTTCTCATAGATATCCCAATGCGTGTGTAAACGTAGCCACAGTTTTATTACCTAATTTTAAACTCAAAGATGAGGAATGCTTCCATTACCTGAGCATTTGTTTGTTTGTTCAAAGAACGTCTGTGATTAAAGCGCTTTTGTTAGCCTGGAGGGAACCGTCGCACAAAGCTTGAGTGTTTCTCTTGACACATAAAACATTAGCCAATTACCACAAACACTAATAGAGTTTAAATCCACAGTTGGCTTACTAATCAACTTGTTTGCATATAAATTAAACTACTTATAAAGTCACAGCTTTCTACTATTTAAAGAACAGTCTGTTTAAACCAAAGCTATAAAGCCTAAATTAGAAATTGACTTCCTCTTTTTTTTCCACTTGACACTTCTTAATTCATGCGCTACCCTTTCCTAATAAGTGTTGCGCTTAATAAGAAAACATGCTTTTTACAGACCAAAAGAGGAAATGGCTGCAATTACCATGATTTCTAGCTCTTGGAGTAATTTTGGGTTACTCTGGTAATGATCCTGCAAAATGTTTCATTGAGTGTAAGCCAAGAAGATCTGATAATGAGTTAAAAGGATGAATGCTTTTCAGATTGCAAATGCGGCAGAATAGATTCGCCACAGCAGAGAAACTGATCCACTCTCTGAAGTCATCTGCTATTATGGGACCTCCATGTTTCATCATTTTGGTGTTGGTACTAAACAACAGATGGACGTCTTTCTATCGTTCATGTTGAACCCCAGCAATGAAGGCCTTAACCATCTCCTTCCTTAATGAACAGGAATTGGTTCTTTAATCTGAAATAGGAATCTGATTACAAATGACTGCAGTTTATTGTTCACATCCAGTAAACTCTTTTAAAAGCGTGAAAATAAATGACCCTCATCAGCTGTTTGTCTTCTCTGTGGCTCTCACTTCAAAATTGCAAGTTGTGGCCAGTAAATGTGCCCGAGCTTATGCCACACGACCAAAGTTAATATCGTTGCTGGTCGTCTGACCTTATTCCGAAGTGTGAAAATGAGATGTGGTTCGAGGACATTAAAATCTCATATTGGTTGCAGGCTGTTTGCCCCTGTTAGCAAGGTGCATGTTCTGCAGTAACAGAGATTGTGAAAACTTTTTTACTGTAAATAATTAGGCTATTTCTGTGAATAATGTCCATTCTGCAATTACCGGACTATGTAAACTTCTGCCAGCATCAGGCTCAGCAGCAGTTAAAGAAGTGTAGATGAGGACTTTCCAGTGAGGGAGAGTCATCCATTAACCACTTACAAGTGTTGTAATAAAAAGGGAGTGCTGATCTATTGAGGAAAATACGATAAATACTTATGTGTTTGGATTTTAATAGCTTCCCCTGCTTAGTTTTTGCCAGATGGGCACACAATTTGTAAACATACAGACTGAATTGAACCTGTGGGTGAAACTATTTCAGCTTTGTGAACCCTGTGGGCAAAGCTATAGTTATAGTTTTGTGTTTATTCACAATACGTTGTTTATCTGATCATGGCGTTGTGGAAAGAAGATAAGCACAAGATCATCATCACACATTTTATTTTATTTTTAAATTTCGGATTAGTGTTTAAAGTCACACTTCAATTTTCTATTGATTTAATATAAAAGGGTTCCCAGCTGTCTTTTAATTATGATTGTCGTTTTTAGCAACAAAAAAAAAATCATTTTTTAGGATAGTTTCTGCAGAGCGGCTTTGTATATCTGTAGAGTTTTGCCTCTGAGGTGTGGGTGGAACCATTGGTGCGAAGCCCGTTGCTGAGAGCTCAGAGCAGGAAACTTGTTGCCTGCACAACGTATTTTCGACAGCACAACCTCAATCTTTTTGTAACAGCATTGTTTTCGTCTGCTCCTGATTCACTGCAATTTGAATAAAGAAATACTCAGAAATGCAATTTCAGCTTAATTTTCTTTAAACATAGTCTCAATCATCGGAAAAATGCCACAAGGACATGTTAAAAACACAATTTTCATTGGAGTGGGGCTTTAAATACAACCTGAAAACATACAGTATATTATCAGTTTGAAATATAATAAACTGTGAAGATAATGTTGTCAGAATGAGTTATTTTTTATATTTGTGTTTTTTATTATCAGCTGCCTTGTCCTTCACACTTAATGTGTAAGAAACATAATTTTACAGGTTTTGCTTCCATAAAAAAACAAGATGTTCTTGGAAACTGAGATTTTAACCACTAGTTACCAAGAACCAGCAGTGTTTTTCACGCATTGAATTGGTAAATAATTCTAAATCATAAAGGTGTAAACTAATGAGTCTCCTGCACTTTCAAGGCCAATTACAGATAATGATGAGTGGACTAAGGTTTGCTGCTGACTAAGTAAGAAGAATAAACTACCAAGTAGAATGTCTTTATTGGTAAAAAAAAACAAACTTCTTTTGATTATTAGAAGGTCTATTTTTTATGTTGGTAGTATTACTGTAATTTTAAGTACATTTTATGGTGATTTGGTGAATTCATTCATCATTTTTTGTTTAACTCACTTGTCAATCCCCCCATCCTTCCTTCAGGTTACGTCTTCTGCATGCTCCATCGTCTTCCAGAGCAACACGATTGTCTCTTTGACCACCTGGGTCGCGGGCGTCAAGAGGCTGTCCTCAAGATGGTCAAGCTTGACCGCAAGGTGGGCCGCTCCTGCCAGCGCATCGGAGAGGAGTGCTCCTGAGCTTCCAGGCCCCCAAGCTCGAAACCTCCGTGTGCAGCCGGTGTCTCAGCACTGCCAGGGATATGATTTAGCTCTTTTACTCACTTAGTCTTTCAAACCATCTAACTTTTTTTTTTTCTTTGTGGAGAGATGCGGCCCTCCAGCTTTCCTCTTTGAATTATGTTTATCGTTCTTTTTAAATTCTGTCATAACCAGCATCTTGTTTATTTTTTGATCCCACTGGCTTGATCATATCCCTGCAGCTCGGATGCCTTTTTTTTTTTTTGGAAAAAGTAAAAGAAATCGCATACAGACAGAACAATCAAGAGCAGAGGAAATATGATTTCACCGTCTTGTAAGCTCTTGACGACACAAGTTTGACTGGAATAAGAGAGAATAAAGAGATGAAATGCAATGCTTTATACAAATGATTGTCTTGGAAGCCAGACTGTACTCTTTACCTCAGACATGCAAAGGATAAAAAAAAAAGCAGAATGATGAAAAGGATGAGGGGGAAGTAAAAAAAAAAAAACTGTCATCCTTCTTGTACACTTTGGCTTTGGCGCTGTTTATAGACTGTGCTCTTTACCTCAAAATCAGACCAGAGCTGCTTTGTTCTCTGCGCCAAGTGTAGACCTTCTGAGGCTAGCCACATAGCCAGCCTTAGTTGAAGTCATGTCTTACTCCCAGACCCTCCGCCACCTGTAATCCTAAATAATAAACAAAAACCTTTTAATCACCCGCCTCAGGTAAGTTCAGCCTGCCCTTACTCTCCTACAACCTTTTTTTCCTCCACAGGACTCCATGTACCCCTTTGCTTTAAGATTGTCGTGAAGATTTGTGCCACTGTGGACGAGTGAAGCATTGGGATCCGAAATATAAATATTCTTCACAACTGGCTGCATGGGACAGCATCTGACACGTTCAGGACAATGAACTGGCTGTGTGTTTTTTTTTTTTTTTGGGTTACGCATAAACTGATCTTAAGTGTCAAGAAGTGACTGATAATTTCATTTGTTTAGAGTTGTTTCTGTCTTCCCTGATATGCTTTGTTTTTTGTTCCATACAAAACGTTCACGTATAATAAGTTCCTCACTAACTCGATTGTCTTTTTCAACAACTGTGGAGTTTCTGTTTGCCGGATGTACACACCCTTCAGGAAGACGCATTTACAGGACACGGGGGGGGGGGGGGGGGGGGGGGGGACAAAACTGCTTGTAAAAGAAGCGACTGGACCTGGAATATCTGCATCGTTACGTGATATTATACCTTTGCTAACACACAAGTGTGACTAGTGTTGTTTTCTGTGCTCAGCTGTTGTTTTTGCTCGGAGCACAAACAGGTAAAATCAAACACTGTTGCACACTGTGTGTGGACTGAAGCTGTATTAGCTGACACAGAGTGTCCCACTTTGGGTTGGGATGGCGGTTTAGGTCTCAGGTTTATTTTAGACCTTCACTGCAGTTAATTCTCCGTTCCAGGCCTGAAGCAACATGTCTGGCTTTAACTCTTTACCAATACACAACTATCCTTTACAAAATGTTTTAATTTTAAACTAGCATGATGAGATCATGTGCATTCTTCTTCCATTCTCTTCAGTACATTTATTTCATCTTTGATGTATTGATTGCTTTGTTTTCCACATATTGTACCCACTCTGCCTTATTTCTTCCCTCTTGTTGTTTTGCTTTAGATAAAAATTAGGGCTGTGGTGAGCAGAGTACTTAAAATTAAAATCAGAAACTGGTAACCATTAAAATGTTTTCCTGGTGGATTGTGAAAAAATGGAGGAGAAAATGCATAATAAATAAATCTTGGGTATCCTAAAGAAAACCTTGTTTAAACTCTTTCACATTTCAGGATTACATGACTTAAGTGTTGAGCTGCAATTTTGGTTGTAATGTGGTTATAAAAATGGAAAAATTAATGTGAAAGACTATATATTTTCTCTTTTGCTTTATATCTTGATTTACCTCTCCAACTTTTTTTCTTTAACTGAGAAAGAATAAACTGGATTAGACAAAAAATATGAACTCTTTTAGTCCACTTACTGCCATGATGGGGAGGGGGGGTGCTTGTGCTACAGATGAAAAAAAAAATCAGATAATAGTAATATTGCACCCAAATAACTTTTTGTCTGTGACTGATGTGTGATGCTTCACTTCCTTTAATGACATTTAATCTCTTGGTCTTTTCATCTCTCTGGATTTCCATTAAAGTCTCAACAATATGCTTAAATCCTTGAAACAGAGGTGCAAAGGGTTTGGCTAAAAATGTTTTACCTCCAGAGGAGGCAATTAGACTTCAGATCAATGAAAGCGACCACACACCAGATGCAACAATTGTTCTCAACTCAGAGAGACCGTTTTCCTGTGATGACCTGTTGCATAACCATTGGCAGGAAAAGGTGTAGCACCTTTCATAAACAAAAGTCTTTTAAAGAACTTTACCTTGTTGATACGCTTTGATAATTTAAAAAATTATATGACGGCATTGGAATTAGATTTTCTTCTGATCACCATCCACACATTTGGATCTTTCATTTTGTTACTGCTTGGGAAAAAACATAAAAATAGAGGGAGGATCAAAGTTTTTGCGAAAAAAGTTCTGGTGTGTGCATCAGCAAACAGAATCCCCCCACTCTTTTACTTTGACACGATGAATTTCTTTTAGTTACCTTTCTTGTGTGTGCTGTAGAGTTTGAGACCCACCCAAAACTTCCTCTGCTTGTGTATGGAGGTTTTGATTTTTCTTTTTGTTTGATTATTATTTTTTAACTTTTCCTGTCCAACGGCTGGGCAAACAGATGAGAGATGAAGGCCTCTTGTGTTGGACATATTTTACTTTAACAACAGGGGTTATGAATTTTCTGACAAACCAGAGGTATGTCTGAATAAACTCCTTTTGTAATCAAGGCCAAACTTTATTAATTTTAATCATATTTGAAAGTCTTTGGTGTTGGACCAGATGGAAAAGGAAAGGAGGGAAGAAGAGAGAGGGATGTTAGAGACGGGGGTGTAGAAGGGTGATTGTAGAAGGGGGGGAGGAGGTAAAACCATCAAGCAGCATAAACCAACAAGTTTCTGGATGGTTGAACTCATTATGGTGAGGGTCAGATGTAATACAAGTCTATAAGGGCGGGGCCAGTCCACACACACACCCAAATGTCACAAACATACCTGTTGGCTCCAAAAATGTTCACATGTCAACATGTACACAATACAAATAATGTTCCCACACACATACCTATGCATTCAAACCAACTAGTGTGAAATATTTCATTCAGTCACACCAAGTATTTTTGCAAAGGTGAGCTAACACTTGTGCTCAAGTGAGTGTTTATGTTATTCTGAAATGGATGATGGAATGTAAAAAGAAGCGAGAGTGCCCAGCCATCCCCCCACCAAGACCCCCGCCGCAGAGGCAGCCAGAACCCCCCAACACCTGCACAGTAGCAGAGAGAGAACAACCGCCCCCCAGGTGATCACATCTGGGGCAGCAGCACCGCCACAGGGGCCCTCAAAGACAGAGAGCAGGGAGGCATGGGGGGGACAGAGAGTGCAAGCTCCAGCCCAACCAGGAGAGCAGCCCCCTCGCCGCACCGGGAGGGCCCAACGCGGGCCCCGCCCCAGAAGAGTGCCCACAGCCCCAGACGAGCACCCCACCACCACCCAGGAGTTCTGGGCATCCCCCCATCCCAACCCCAGGTGCGAGCCAGAACCCCCCAAGGGATACCCGTCCCGCGCTCCAGGCAGCCACCCACCCGGCTCACGGTTGGTCCAGGAGACAGCAAGGCAGGGGCCAGCCATCCCTGCCCAGGAGGAGGGGTGCAGTTAAAATTGTAGGGTACTAAGAGGACATCTCGTGATTACTCACAGTGATGTCCAATCACCCTCCCCACCAAGGGGCCCTAAATGTCTACGGTGCAGTTAAAATTGGCGGGTAGGGCACTGAGAGGACATCTCCTGCTTGCTGGCAGTGATGTCCAAGTGCCCCCCCCTCTACCAAGGGTCTGACAGGGGTCCCATGCCCCGAAGCGCCGACCTCCAGGCCCCTCACCACCCACAGAAAGAGAGAGGAGCCAGAAAGCGCCGCCCCCCCAGAACAAGCCCAGGCCCCCGCCCCCAGGTAACGCCGGGGGCGGGGAAGGAGTGATCCCAGCCCCAGGTGCAGATGGGTCGCCCATCCATGGACCCTCCCCCGAGCAGGGCCCCCCCACCAACTCCCCCAGCACAGGCAAAAAGACCACCCCCCAAGTCAAGCCAGACCACCACTTATCCTCCCCAACCACACATCCCCCACACCCGATCCCGGAAGAAAACGCAGCACCCCAGCCTGCCCCACCCAGGCACCGGCCCTGACCCCCCCCCCCCCCCCCCCCCCCCCCCCCCCCCCGACTAACGGAGTCTCCACCGCCCCCTTCTGGTGCCCGATGGTTTTTATTTTTATTTTTCTACTGGTAGCAATACTAAAAAAAAAAAAAAATGTAAATCAGTTTAAGACCTAAATGAACTGATCTTAAGGATACTTGCCTTTAATAGTCATTTATTTGGGGATGGCTTTTGTTGGGATGGCTTGTTCTGTTAAAAAGCTACTCTTATTTGCCACATTTGTTTGTGTGCACGCTCTTGTGTGGAAATGTTTGCTAATGGAGACTTTTAAACATAGTGGCTACTGGATGAGCAACGCTGATCCTGTTAAAGTCGGCTGCAGTAATGACAAAAGTAAAAGAAGCAATTTCCTCCAAATTTGATAAAGTGACATATAAACCACGGAGGAGTTATTAGTATTTTTTTTTTTTTTACATTTTCCACTACTTAGCAAACATGTTTTTAAATGTAAAGTTTGTTTTAGAGATATCTAAATCCTATTTTTTTTACAACAAACATCAAGTCCACAAGCTTTTATTGGACTTGAAGTCATGTGACTGCATCTCTCTGGACATCTTGTGAGTGATGTTGTGGGAAACATGTCACACTGCTTACAGCTGTTCAGCTCCCGCACACTTAGAGAAGAAGCTTGATTTGTCAGGTTGGGGTTGTGAGGGACTGTAAACTAGTGGGAGAGAGTGTAAACAAAGGGATGGTGGGAAATGAATGCAGGCTCATTGCACCAACAGTCCCACCCACAGCTTCAAGGCAAATTTCTGATGACATCCTGCAGCTCCAGAGACACTAGTCTAAAGTCTAAAGTCCAAAAAGTCAGCCATTGGTCTGACTTTTTGGACTTTATCTGTATCCATCTATTCATCCATCTGTCTTTGAGTTCTTTGGAATCCAGTGGTCAGTTTAGGCTTTCTCAAACTGCTGACCTCCAGCTCACTGTACAGTCTGAAGCTAAGTGTGAAGCTCATGGTCCTGGGATGGTAAAGGTTGGAATCTTCCTTGCTGGTTAGGAACTAATCACTGTTTAAGGTTGAAGAGTGTTAGGAACCTGGATGTGAGAGGGAAAGATGGAGTGGGAGATCAACCAACGTCTCATGCAGACTTTGCATTGAGCTGTTGTGATGAAGAGAGCTGAGTCTGAAGACAATGCTTTAAACTGATCAGTCTATTTACGATCTTATCCTCACCTAGGGGCTGTGCGTTGTGAGCGAACAGGTAAGATCACAAATACGTGGGGTAGAAATGAAATTCTTTTGCACCCTAATATTGCTCCTAAACATCAAGAGTAGCTGGTTTAGGGCATCTGCAGTGAACGGCACCAGTCCTTTTTACCCCCGTGAGACCTGGGAAGGTTTCATGAACATGCCTGCGAAGATTTTCAGTCATCCAGATCATGCAATCACAGGATTCTTCGTCTAGAAAACGTTTTGCTGCAGTAAAAGATAGTCATTGCCCAGAAGAACAGGATTCTGTGCTGGAAAGAATGAATCTCATGTCTGGCCTGCCTCTGTATCCTCCCAGAATAGCTGGAAGAGGCATCAGTTGACACGGAAGTCTAAATGCGACATAGAGATCAATCGCAATTTAGCACTGGGTTGTAAGGACAAGATAAAAAGAACCTTTAAAAAATAATTTTTGTATTTTTCTGACACAGGTTTTTAATTTTTAAAAAAAAGTATTTTTCCCCCTTTTTGTTTTGGTTATCAGCATCTACGCTTTCTTTTGTGTGTTGTGTTGATTTTATATTCTCAAAATCACTGAAGAACCGTGCCAAGACTGGATGGCAACAAGAAGCATGAGATCTGTGTTTGCAGGAGGCTGTCTGGTGTTAGAGGGGGGATTCAGGGATAAGATGTTGTGGTTGGTGCTAAGTAATCTCCTTACAGCTTGACAAACAAGGAAGCCTGCCATTCTCTCTGCCTTGATTGCCTACCATCGCTGTGTTCGCCATCTGTCAATTGAATATTGCTTTGTTAAATTCTTTATGTCAGGCTTTTCTGTCTGAACTTTCATCCCTCAACCGCGGTTGCTTTCCCTCACTCCCATTTTTCAGTTTGTACTTCAGAAAGCAGGCACCAATTTGAGCCAAAAATTTAATTAAAGAGTGATTTTGTGCTTTGCATACAGTAGTGAGAGGGCAACGTTAAAATTAGGCAAGGATCGCTTTCATTGTCAATTGCATTATAGACTGTTTTCCAGGAAGTGCTGGTCCTATATGACAACATTAGACGGTCTCTTGTTAGTCTTATTAAATTTGATGAGCACTCAGCTGTGTAAAAGCATATATGTAATTACATCAGATGTGTTACATCCTTTTAAGCTCACAGGATGATTCTCATTTAATATGCACATATAATGTCACAGACATGGACGGCTAATATTGGATAATGTAACACATGTTGAAAAAATTAGTCACAAACTGACAGTAAAAGGTTGTCAGGGATATATTTATTTTAAACTACATAAACACCAATACTTTACAAAGGTCAGTTCACTAATTTGTAGACGTTAAGAAAGGATTCACAATTTTGTCAGTTGGCCTCACTTCCTTCGTCACAGGTAGCAGATTAGTGTTTAAAAGTTCTTGAACAGCTATTATTTTTGTCTTCTTCATGAACACTTTTCCAATACTTTTCAAATTCCATGAACTAAAAAGGTTGCAACTCATTATTATTACCAAATCTAAGTCAGTGACTGGTCAGAGTTTGGTTTAACTTACAATGCACATTTAATGGCTACGTGTTTTGTACATAGAGCCTCAAAACAGACTTAAAAACGTTTGTAGCGACCATTGAACGCGAGGGTTTTGAACACAACAGAAGCCCAAAACGTGCATACACACACGTTTACATATAGACTTTTCATTTAAAGAAGTTGCTTGAACCTGCATTGCTGAAGGTGGTGTAAACATAGCATTAAAATTGCCAAAAGTTTAGTGATTGTTGCAGATATTTATTCTATTCCAAGTGAAACCACTTTAGATCCCAAGTATCTTAAAGGTCAGAGGACAACAGAAACTATTTAACTATTTAACTATCTAACTAGTTTCAGAAAATCTAAGTACACTTTTATATTGGGCTGTTTGGTTTACATCAGAGTTAGTTTTTTTAGAAAGTCTGACTCAAATAGCAAGTATGAAGACAGATTTGAAGTCTGGTAAACCAAAGTAAACCAGAAAGTTAGGAGCGTTTTCGGCCAAAAAGGTGAGCATTTCTTAGACAGAAGGAGGAAAACAATAGAAATGTTAACTATCTTGTCATATACAATGATGTCTTTTTTTCTTTGTAATTTACACATTATATAACTAGCTGCGTTTACATGGGCAAAAGTAATCGGAAAGAACGCCTGATCGGAAGGAAAATGCGCCATGTAAACACGCCGTTCAGAATACTCTGTCCGGATCAGACTCGTTCGGATCAAAATTTCTTTCCGATCGAGATAGGTGGGTTATGCCGATTGTTGATCCGATCCTTGTTCATGTCAACGGTTCATTCCGATCGTGTGTCACTACTGCTCTGGTTTAATTTCATGCATAGACGGGCCCATGTGCACGGTTGAATTTTAATCCGACCATTGATCCGATCAAGATATTTTGCCCATGTAACCGCGGCTACTGTTAATATGCAAATTCTTTTGGCAACCCATGACCTAACCCGTCTTTTGAAACCCATCTACACCCACGCTACACAAGGAGAGCCCCTTCTCCACAGTCATATGGTTGCATTTCTGTTGTCTGTCTGATTTCAGTTTGGGTTCTCCTTGTGAGATTAATAAAGTCCTATTCTATTCTATATATATCCAGACGTGCTGTGACAGATACATGACTGAAATTATAGACTAGGAAGAATCCCTCATTTGATGTGACCCTGGATCTCTTCAAGATTGTGAACCTTTGCAGAGTTCGTTGCCTTCTGAGTGCCTTCTTAATCAGACATTCTTTGACTGTAACTTTGCACAATCCCTTTTCATATCATAGCTAATGTCTTTAGCAACATCCATTACCACACCAGGCACCAAAAACTGACAGTATTCTGCGGGGGGCTTCAAACAGCCCTGCTACTGACATTTGGTCAGGTTTAAAAGGAAATTAACGGCAGTGGTGGAAGATTCAATCCCAATATAGCCATTACTGCCAGTCTGAAGTTCTTCCTCATGACCTTTAAGGAAGAAGCTGACTGCGCACTTCTTCTCAGCTGCTGGCTGACTTCATTTGAATAAGGTCAAAAATGAGAGGAAGAGACTTACCAGTAAATGTGTGTCTCTAATAAAGGGAACACTGAAAAGGGATTACAAGAAGCAACAACTAAACTTGATTATGTATTTAAAGTACCTCTAGGTATCAGAAAGCTTCCCTTCCTTTCCAGAAGTATGTGCAGGACTATGAAGACTCTAAGTCACCTGTGTAAGTGGTGGATAAAGATATTATGACCGGAGGCTGCATTAAGAGCTCAAAACACACTTGACTGACATTGCGCTGCTTCATGGGTCGCATCTTTTTGACACATCAGAAGGTTGCGCTGAATAAAAACATGCCATTTGTGAACTTGTGGTCAGATTACTGCTCAAGCATCCAAATGAAAGGCTTTCAATTTCAAAGTGGTGTCAGAAGATTGAACTTTTTCATGTGGATTTATTTCTAAGAATGATAAAAAAAAGTTTGTCTAAAAAATGTTCTTAACATATTTTTTATGGGTTTGTACTTGTCTTGTCAACTCTCTATCCATCAAACTGAAAGGATTTTTTAATGTTAATTTTTATTGTCTTTTTCTATTATTTTTATTTTATTTATTTATTTATTTATTTATTTTTTTTCGTTTAAAAAAGTAAGAGAAACAAATATTTTACGTTTTTTTTACAAGGATTTAAGGTGTACAGCCCTCTTACTGCTAACATTAAATGCCTTTGTTGGGAATATACAAATATTAATATAAACAAAGTTCTTAAACCCTAAATTGTTCATTAATTTTTACTTAAGCATATTATTCTTTCATTCTTGCATGTCATTTATATCTGAAATTAATAGGATGATCACAGTCTGGATTTATGAGTGTTTATTACAAGTTTTTTATAATCCATTCATTCTTTTGCATTCTCATTTCCTCAGTTCAATGTTCTCTCAGATATGGCCTCCAGTGACACATTTTTAATAAGTCATATTCATTATTTATTGTGGCCAACTAGAAAGCCACTGTTATTTAGCTGTGTGGATAGCTGACACTATTGATTTTCTGCTTCACAAAGCTAATATGGGCATCTTGCTTGCATCTGTCCCCGCTTATGTCCTTAAATGGGATTATTTCCTTTCTTTTGAATAATATCTGCTTATCTTTCCTTTATCTTCTTTACTTTTGGCTTTAAAGCATTTTGAAACCTGTTTTTATCCAATATCCTTTGCCCCCACATCCTCTGCCTCTTTCGACATTTTAGCAGTCTCAGAAGACCTGTGCTTGCAGGAAAAGTCCTGCTGTTTTAGTTTGGGATGTAGGTGCAGAGCAGTCATCTGCCAATCGAAAAGCTGGCAGTCAGATTCCTGGCCTCAAAAGTCTTTGTGTTTTGGTGTCCTTGGGCTAAATGCTTAACCTGACATTGCCCCCTGATGCATCCACTGGAGCGTAAATGTGTGTAAATTTGACAAATCAGCACTTTATAAGCTAATAGAAAAGTGCTGTATAGTCTTAAAAAAGAACATGTGCATGATTGAACGTGGCTTGTAGTGTAAAATGCTTTTAAGTGGTCGACTAGAGAACTGCAGATTTGACACTCCTACACATGTGTGTGCTGTGGTCTACATACTGTAAGTTATTACATCTTACTCTTTTAAAGTTTTCTCCCTCTAAAAGAACTTTAATATTAAGGATCCAAGCACGAACTGACTAACCCATTTTCATCTAAAATCCTACTCCCAATCATCTTTTGATCTATTGTAAAAGCATTCCAAGTGGTCCTTTAATTAAGACTATGCTTTTTTTTTAAAGCAAAAATCAAAAATACTGTGTCTTTTAGCACATGGTTTCTGCAGAGCAGCAGTAGTATATCTGAAATTTGCCTCTGAGTTGTGGACGAGACATTTTCCCATAATCCCTTTGTATACACTCTCTTCTGCTAACTTACATCCCCTCACAACTCCAACCTTACATCAGTGCAATATATGTTCAAATCTTTTTGATGTATGTGTTTCTATGTAGCAAGAATTAGGATGTTATTTTTGTATGTTTTATTATGTACATGTGTTGACTTTGAGCATAAATGGGCATGTCCCATGATTAATATGCTAAATAAATAAAATGAGATGAAATTAGATGAAACAAAAATTGTTAGTGATATTAGAGCTATCCAGTCATACAGTTTTGAGCTAGATGCCAGTTCAGACGAGGAAAACCAAGACGTACATGGATCAATTTGTCTGCAGGTGGATGGATCAGAATACAGTGGAGCTTGTGACTTGCCGACTGTAGCTTCTACGTCCTTACTACATGCTTTTTCAAATGGCATTTAAATGTTTGAGTATGTAAATCTAAAGCCAGGTGGTTTCTTTTCTCAAAGACTCATATGAGAGACTTTCATGGTTGTTACTAGTAGCATCAAAAGCAGCCCGGATTTAGCTATAGATTGTCTTACTTTTCAATAAGCTTTTAGAACGAACTGCATGATAACTTCAACTGAGTGTAAAGTACAAGTAAGTTATGAAAAGATTAAGCAGACCATTTTCCAACACAATTTTTTTCTTATTTTTCCTTCGTTTTTAGCAGTCTTCCCCTTTTAGGTAAAAAAGAAAACAAATCCAAGGGTTTTGCACACAAATAATGCGCAACATAACATTTGAAGGCAACCTCTGTACACATTTGTGCAAAAAACTGGTGAACATGTGTTTAGCTCAGGCATACAGACAACACACACCTCCTTAGCAGATGGAGCCTGACAGTAAAGGGAAAATTTTACCCGCTTACTTTTAGGAAAATTTGACAGAAACATGGGTAGCAGACAGAAAACTTTAAAGAACTTAACCGAGCAAGAGTTTTCAGCTTTGTACCTCGAGTCTATACATGTTTAATTGTTGCTATAAATAAATGCAGCCATATGTGTTGACTCCAGTTCTGGCGCTGCTTGAATACTTTCTTAAAGCAACTCAGAAAAAAGAACAAATAATTAGAAATATTCTGATTTTCTAGCCCAATGTGATATTCTGATTGTTGGGATGCTTCTGTTCTTCTAACATGCTCCATCTGCATGTCTCCTGGAGCTCATCAGCTCACACAGCTGGATGATTCAGCACAGAGCATACGTGTGAAGCGGGGGTTGACATTACTCCTCCCGTAGCCCCAATTCTGTCCTTATTTAAGCTGACAACTTTATGTAGGTCTGAATTTTTTGTGATGGAACAGTTTCTTTTTCTTATTTACAAGATTCTGTATAGGCTATTTTATAGAATATGCTGGTATTATTTAGTCCTTTACAGTGTTTCTTTCATCTGTAAGTCTGTAATCTCAAAACTGAAACATCAGAGAGAATGTTTTTCCTTTGAGTTTCCTAATTTCTTCAATGTTTAAATTATCTCAACAATATATCTTGTCGCTTGTGTAAGAAAATTGCAGTAGCAAAACAGCAGATTGGAAGTACATCTGTGCATAACAACAATCACAGCAGTTACCAGATTTTTTAGAGTCCCACGCCAATCATCTTTTGATCTATAGCAAAAACGTTTCCTGTGGTCTTTGAATAATGATTAAACAATTTTTAGGCAAAATCAGAAAACCGTGTGGTTTTCTAGTGTCTCTGGAGCTGCAGGATGTCATCAGAAATTTGCCTTGAAGCTGTGGGTGGGACTGTTGGTGCAATGAGCCTGCATTCATTTCCCATCATCCCTTTGTTTACACTCTCTCCCACTAGTTTACAGTCCCTCACAACCCCAACCTGACATCAGTAGTGCAACAACAATGGCGAGCAATATTGGAGCTGTCTAGCTGTTCACTTTTGAGGCAGACGTCAGTTTAGACGAGGAAAACCAAGACATAGATGGATCTGTTCATCTGAAAATTGATGCATTGGAATGGAGTTTAGCAGGGAGCTTGAGACTTTATGGTTGTAGTTTATGCTTATCAACTACAAGCCTTTTCCAACAGCATTTTTCATCTCCTCCTGATTCACCACGATTTCAATAAAGAAATACTCAGAAACACAATTTTAATCTTATATTTATCTTTATATAAAAAAGGAGAGGAGAGGAGCGCGCGTGCAGCTCCCTCCACAGCTCACTGTGACATTACTTTCTGTTAGGTAGTTAGCTGCTCAGCCCAGTAGAAATTTCAGAATTAAAGCACTTCAATTGCTGCTTTACTTCCGTTGTGAGTTAATGTGTTGTGAGGTAAGTTAATGTGTTGTGTTGTGACCCTTCTGGGCCATGAGTTAATGTGTTGTGTTGTGAGTTAATGTGTTGTGTTGTGAGTTATTGTGTTGTGTTGTGAGTTAATGTGTTGTGTTGTGAGTTATTGTGTTGTGTTGTGAGTTATTGTGTTGTGTTGTGAGTTAATGTGTTGTGAGTTAATGTGTTGTGTTGTGAGCTATTGTGTTGTGTTGTGAGTTAATGTGTTGTGTGTTAAGTTAATGTGTTGTGTGTTAAGTTAATGTGTTGTGTCTAAAGTTAATGTGTTGTGTATAAAGTTAATGTGTTGTGTGTAAAGTTAATGTGTTGTGTGTAAAGTTAGTGTGTTGTGTATAAAGTTAATGTGTTGTGACCCTTCTGGGCCACCGTATTATATGATTCATTTTTTGTGTTTCCAGGTTGCATGTAAAGCATATATGTTTTCACAGCTGGGTGCAGATCATTCCAGCTGAATCGCAGTCTTCTATTGTTAGCACCTGAGCAAAGCAGAAAGAGAGGCTGCTCTTCAGGGTTACTAACAGCAGCTGCCCAATGAGCCGCTTCCTGCCTCTTTGTCACTTTCCAGCTCTAACTCTAAATCTTTTTTTAAGCCTTTGTAGCGCTGGATGCTCCCCAAGTTGTAAAGGAAGATGTAGCATGCATAAAGAAGAAATATGCCCCTTAAACTGGAGCTGATCTAAACAGAATGGCCGTGTCTGCCTGAGGACAGGAAGATGTCCTTTTTGCAGGAGCATGGACAGCAGAGGAAAATGAAGTGAAACATGGACATTTTGGTCAAGAGAACAGTGAAGAGGACTGAATAATGAATGACAACAGTTGATTCATATTTGAGTAAAAAAAAAACTAAAGTCAGTAGCCTAGAATTTATTGGGGAATGGTTGCTTTTGACAGTTCGTCTTTAGAACATTCTTCAAATGAATAAGATATAAAAGAGTTCCTAAACTACGATCTGCCGTCATCTAAGCAATTTCAATTTTTACAGTTATTAGAAAATTAAGAAAGAGATGCCTAGTGACACAGCTAAACAGTTTAGAGACCCACTCTAATGAAAAGGGTGTTTTTAACATGTTCTTGCAGCATTTTCCCATGATGTAGGACATATATAAAGGAAATTAAGATTAAACAGCGTTTCTGAGTATTTCTTTATTCAAATTGTGGTGAATCAGGAGCAGACCAAAAAACACCATTGGAAGACACTTGTTGCTGAGACAAAGCTAACTGTACTGTCACAAGCTCCCTGCTCTTCTCTCTGCTACATCCACTTGTAGACAAGAAGATCCACGTTTCACTACGTCTTTTTTGTTCCCATAAGACCGGATGTGTGCTCTAAACTGAACTGCTGGATAGCTCCAGTATTGCTCTGCCTTTTTTGTTGCACCACTAATGTTAGGTTGCGGTTGTGAGGGGCTGTAAGCTAGCGAGAGAGAGTGTTAACAAAGGGATGATGGGAAATGAGCACAAGCATCCTCCACGGATACAGTCCTGCCCTCAAACCCGAAACAAATTTCTGATCAACTCCTGTCGCTTTGCACAAACTTTATTCTAGGAAATGACATAAGTATTTTTGTATTTTTGGCTAAAAATTACATAATCATGATTAAGACCACTGGGAACAAATAGATCAAAAGATGATTGGAGCGGGACTTTAAATGTGTTTACACAAAGGTTTTAACAATAATGAACAAAACTTTTTGCACTTCTATTTATCGCAGGAGTCTTAAGGTGAATTCACACAGGGAAAAAATACAGTTTACATGCGAGCATGTTGCATATTGTGTTTGCGTCTTTTCTTTGAAAACAGGTTTTTGCACCACAGTCAAACATGTAGTAGAAGAAAATAAAAACATAGAGCAAAGAACTTCAGATAATATTTTTCTCTCTGCAATATCACACTCCAAAATGTATCTTTTGCAGTTCTGTACATGGACATACACTCACTACAATATTGAGCATGAGCTCTTTCTGCTCCAAATCTGACATTTCCATTTGCTTACATCTCACTTTGAGACACACTCAATTCCAGACACATGGGGTGACTTGAGAAAACCCTCATACACAAAGTATCACTCAGGAAGAAGTATTACAATCTCTCCCATCATTTTTACACCTGTCTGAGGAACATTTTCTAACTGAGCATTCGACTGCCTATTGCATCTGTACTGGTCTTTTCTTTATACTTAGGAGCATCACTTTGGATGTCTCCACCTCTTCCATCTGTGAATGCTGAATTGGCTTCTTAAAGATTTTATTCCTTTTACTAAATGTTTTGCTAATCTTTTTAATAACTGTTGCCTCTGAAATAATGAAATATATGTTTTAAATTCTTTTAAAAAAAATTCTATTTAATTCTAAATCTTCATTATAAAACAAACACGTAAGGGACGAAGTGTGCGGTTATTACTTTTTAACGCAGGCCGTGGAAGCCTGAACCGTCCTCCGCAGAAGTGCGTTAAAAAGTAATAAACGCACACTTCGAAGGCCATTAACCCACTTATACCATGGTCACTTACAAAAGCAATACATATTAACCAGGTTTTAGTCCTTAATTCTTGTTTTTTTTTCCGATTTGGATCGCTTTTCTCACAAAAAGCGGATGCGCCGCATCACGTAACATAGAGTCCGCGTCTCGCAGCACCACTGCTGCAGTCAAGTTTCGGCGATATATATATGCTGATCGTCCCGATGGCTTGAATAAAGCATCAGTTCAGAGAGAAAGTTCACCTCTTACCGCTTGTTTTTGTCCAGATGATGAAGTAAAAGGTTCTTTTAAAGAAGCCGGCGCAGTGATACAAAACATAAAAGCTAGCTGACCAAACTTCTTTTTTCACCGTGCGGTTATCAGGTTTTAATGCATGCCCAGCAGCCAATCAGAATCGAGTATTCAACTGGACCATGGTATAAACCAAAGTAATTATCAAAGAAGATGAACTTTTTAATTACACCTATTTTTATAAAAAAAAACATCTTTACAAAAAATTGATTATCTAAATGTTCTAATAAAGCTCAATCTTACTGTAAAATAATATGCATGTACAATTTCAAAATAATTTATCTTTACATGTGCATTCATTTTTGGGATGTGCTCATCCCATTTTTTCCCTTCTTGTTTTTACTCCACTTGATGTGACACTGTTTGACCTTTCTAATGCTTTCACTCGTGTCGATTTATGTGAGTATGTGTGTGATGTTTGTGATTGTCTGGGATTGTGAGACTGCACAGGACAGGTGCCAACTTTAAACACACTCCAAATCATGTTTTTGGTGTTTTTAACATGTTCTTTTAGCATTTTTCTTATGCTAGAGGACTTGTTTCAAGAAAAGTAAGTATATAATTGTGTTTCTGAGAATTCCTTTTTCAAATTGTTGTGACAAAAAAGAGCAGATGAAAATCGGCTGTTTGAAAAAACTTGTAGTTGTTATATAAAATCTAAAATCAGTGTGCCGCAAGGTCACTGCTCCGCTCCATTCTGATTTATTCACTCAAAGACAAATAGATCCAAATATGGCTTTGTTTCCCTCCTCCGAGCCGACATCTGGCTCATAACTGTATTGCTTGTCACTATATTAGGTTGGGTTTGTGAGGGGCTGTAAGTCAGCAGAACAGAGTGTAAAAAAAGGATGATGGGAAACGAGAGCAGGCTCATCGTTTTTATCCTCTTTCGCTCTTTCAGCTTGTTTGCATTCACACTAATGCTAAATCACACCAGGACACACTTTTTCCGCATTTTATCTGCAGCAGTTTGTTTGAGCCTCCATACCTGTTAAATTAAGAACACAATCCTTCAAGCTACCTCTACAATCAAAAATCGTACTTGATGTTATGCCTCTCTGCAGTGTTGTCTCCTCATGCAATCAGTGCCTCTAATGTAATATTTCAACAGTTCACAATGAGAAACCTTGCAGCTCAATGAACATTGCATTCAGGCCTCTGCCTTTGCTTTTTGCAGATGGGATGGTGCTGGGTGTCACTGGGAAATTTTATCACAGCTTGTGTAATAGAATCAGGGAGCAATGTGGGAGGGGTCTGAAGGATGAGGTTGTCAGGGCTTTCAGACAGACAAGAAGATTTTCGTTGCAGACCCATCTCATCTTCATTCCATTCCCTCACTCCTGTTTCCTCATTTTTTCTCTTGGATAGATTTTTTTTGCGTATATAGACATTTAGCAATGTATTACCAATTTAGCTGCATGCATTTCCTTGAAAATGATATCGTTCTCAAGTACACAATTGTGACCTTTGCTTATTTTTCATGGGTGTATCTTTTGTGTTATTTTTACTTTCATAAAAATAAACTAATAAAAAAAACTTTAATTATTCTTTGTACTGTTAAAAATGCAAAACCACCAAAAAAGGGCATTTTAACATGACAGCTATAGGCTTTTATGCAAAGACAAAAGTAAGTTTCGTTTGTTAATGGTCTGTCAGAACAAGCAATGATAAGCTAGAAAATCCCAAACTCCATCTTTTAAATAGTCCTTTGCATGCATTTTTTCTAACATACATGACAGGTGATAACATTACACTCCCCTTCCCCTTAATCTAAAGAGGAAGCAGCTCACTCAAAGGGATAATAAAAATCTTCTGACTTTATTCTGTATCAATTCTCTTAGATAATCAAATCAGCTTTTTTTTCAGTTAAATAGGCAATGCAGTTTTATTCCAATTCAGCAGCAGTAAAAAGCTGATTTTGTGTTGACTATATTTAACATTTTCTCCTCACGTGGTTTGTCGTAAATAACTATAGTTATGTGAAAACATCAAAATTCCTGTTAAGGTCAGCATTGGCACTATCATGCCAACGTCTCATATCAACATGTCAGATAGAAAAGACAATTGTTCATTTCCTGGTTTCTAGTCCAATATCTACACATATTTGCAGGTACTCAGTCTGTGGTGTGTTAAAACTTTGGCTGCTCTGTGTACACAACACAGCTGTTATCGTTTTCAGTATACATATTATAAAGAGGTAGACTCAATGCAGAGACTATTACTCACAAAGCCTGCTGTTTTCCTCTGCAGTGTTTCTCCTAAACTTTGCCCATGGGGGAGACAGCTATAGCAATGAATAAACCAATTTAAAGAGTAATTTTGGAAAACAATGTGCACAGTACTTGGTTGTTTTAACATAATGCAACTGTGACAGCTAATTTGACAATGTTCTCTTTGTTGGAATTGCATGAGAAAGTATAGTAAACTGAATAATGTATCAAAGCTGTTTCAGTGACCTTGGTTACTTTTTCTGGCAAATATACAATCTTTTGCAGTTTTTTTTTTTTAATAATACAGTCATATAAAAATGCATTAAACTTTCTCCACATCAAAACTTCCTTATAAAACCAAACTAACAAAGTGCAAAATGTGGTAAAATGTACATTTTCATGATGTTCTCTTTCTTCAGCATCTACATTTACGAACTGTGTGACATAAATATGAATCTAAAAGTTGTCTTAAAATGACAAAAAGCTCAAAAATTAACAATTTAGTTAGAATGTGGGAAACCTTAAGATGACATTCTTGAGATAAGAATGAAAGTCTCAGTCTCAGAAGGCAAGAGAAAAAAAATCAACTTATTTGAACTTCAACTTATCACTACAATAGACAGGTGATCAAGGCGTTTGAATAGTTATACTGGATAAATAGATAGATAGATAGATAGATAGATAGATAGATAGATAGATAGATAGATAGATAGATAGATAGATAGATAGATAGATAGATAGATAGATAGATAGATAGATAGATAGATAGATAGATAGATAGATAGATAGATAGATAGATAGATAGATAGATAGATAGATAGATAGATAGATAGATAGATAGATAGATAGATAGATAGATAGATAGATAGATAGATAGATAGATAGATAGATAGATAGATAGATAGATAGATAGATAGATAGATGACTTTATTAATCCCACAATGGGGAAATTTCATTTATCTGTGGCAGCAACACGACATTCAGAAATAATCTATATAATATAACATCAATAAAGGACATCACAAATTACATTTATATTAGATAATTAAAAATATTACTAAAATTATTATGAAAAATTATTATTATCAAAAATGAGATTCTTATTAAATAAAGAAATAAATATTAAATAAATACAGCTGCAAAAGTGTAAAAAACATGCGGTCTGCAAAACATGTAAACTGTAAAAAAACATTACAAATTTTTTCAAAATACAGAAATAACTAATAAATAATAATAATAAACTAATAAAGATACTAAAAACAACGGGTAGAAAGACTAAGGTAAAATTTACCATAGCATGTGTGAAAATCATTAACAGAATCCAGATATTGGAATTCAAGCAGACTTCTTTGTCTTTTAGATGCTCTCTTTTGGGGTCGTCACAGCAAATCATTCCCCTCCATCTACCGGTAATCCTCTCCTCTGCCTCCTCATCGCTCACACCAACCACCCGTATGTCCTCCTTAAACACATCCATGAACCTCTTCTTTGGTATTTTTCTGGGCCTCTTTTGTAGTAGCCCCAACCTGCATCAGTTTACCAATATAACCTCTGTCACTCCACTCAGCATGTACACATATTCTTTCTGTAGTTCTCATCCCTGGCACGAAACTATAGTTGCTCACAAATAATGACTTCTGAGCTCAGCCAAGCTTCCATCTCTGTTTTCCATGACTATTGTGTATCTCATCAGCTCTTTTCCTCTGTAATTTCCGCAACTCTGCACATCTTCCTTCTTCTCAAAACTGGACACCACTCTGCATTCTTCAGGCATTCTCTCATTCTTCAAGATTTTGTTAAACAGTTCAGTCAGAAACTCAGAAATGCTTCCATATTCCCATCTCTGTCCTTCATCACCCTAACCTGCTGCACTGCCTTACATCTTTGCTTCTCTGCCTTTTCTGTCGACAGATTCACCTCTTCATCCTTGGAGTCCAGCCAGTCAGGCCTAGCAAGTCCTAACACGCCCTTTTTTGGTCACCTCCTTCTTCATCATGCTTCTGCATGTATACTTCCATCTGATGTCCTTTCAATGTCCCCGCTTTTTCTTGGCTTCTTAACGCACTCCTGAACTTTTGCGTTCCACTAGTAATTCTCTTTTTCTGCTTTTCTTATTCCAGATGACAAACAAAAGTGACTTCTTTCCTGTCTCCACGATCACTGTTGCTGTCCAGTCATCTGGGAGAACTTCCTGAGCACCAAAAGCATGTTTCAACTCTTCCCGGGAAAGGCTTACAGCACTTTTTTTCTTTTTACTTTTGTACTTTTTTTCTTCTTTATCTTCCTCACTAACACCCTGCACACTAGGATCCTTTGGTGTCAAGCAGCACTCTCCCCAGCCACAACTTTTTCACCACTGCCATTCCTGTCCTTTCAGCAAAGTCCATATCCATCTGTCATTCATCTTTCATGTCCTAAACACCAAACATAGCTACCATTTCCTCATCACCTCTGTTTCCCTCACTCCCATGCTTGTTAAAGTCTGCACCATTCACCTGTGTCTCATCTACCTCCTAAATTTCTCCTTCTCCTCTACTTGGGGAGCACAACCACTGACAACATTCATCACACCTTCAATTTCCAGCTTCAGACTCATCACCCAATCTGACACTCTTTTCACTTCCAGAACATTTTTAGCAAACTTCTCCTTCAGGATCACTTCTGCTCTGTCCTTCTTTCCATTCACATCAGAATAAAACAGCTCAACCCTGCTCCCAATCTACAAGGCTTGCGCTCTTTCCATCTGGTTTCTGAACATCCAGCTTTCTTCTCTTCTGCTGGCCAACTCTCTAGTTTCCTCTGACAAAATTCCTGCATTCGAGGTTCCTACACTCTTGCATTCACAATTGTAAAGATTTAGAAAAGGTTAAATTTACATATTTTTTGGCTAAGCTGTCAGGACTAGAATGATAAATGATGGTTAGTATTAAGTAATTTTTTTTTTTTTATAAATGATTCATAAAAAACAAACCACTTCAAAATAATGGGTTTTCCTTGACTAAAATACAAAAAAAATAAGCCAAATGCGATAAACACATTTACCACTGATTTCCATTACTTTGTTAGAAATATGCACAAAACATTACCTGTTGCTATTACGTTAATGTCAGCTAAATATTTAGAGGAAGAAAGTTTATGGTTACCTTGGGAACTAAATGATTCACAGAGCAAAATAGGATTTTAGCCTGCTGTTGTGACCTGTGCTGCGTTTGTGTTGCCACTCTATTTTCTTTTCTGTCTTAACGCGAGCTCCTCTCACAGACATCCTCCTCCATGTTGTCTGAAAGTGTACGACCTGTGGAGAGTGAGATACACTTTCAAATCATAAATGGAAAACATGACAATCTCCTCCACTTCCTTTTACTACAGAAGATGTAACACACTCACTGCTTTTCCTCTGCGGATGCAGCTTTGCCTTTGTTATTTAATTATGAACATTTTAATCAATATATGCGTTTTATATCAAGATTTAGAAATCATTTAACAGACCTGTTGGGTTTAAATCAAGAAGAAAATCTTATTGCAATAAATCCCATCCTTTACCAACGCTTTCAACAAAAAAAATCAAAGAAAAATATGGGGACTGGATAAATGCATGGATGGATTTCAATGCTGTTGCCATTTTTGCTATTGTTGCATATGCCTGTCTTCATCTTCTTAGATTAATTAGTTTGAATCATTATGTTTTGCTTTACCAAGCTAATGATAGCTGGCACTGTTTTATATTAAAACATTTTCAAAGTTTCTTAAATATTTTCTTAAAGGAAATTAATTGCAGTACTTTGTTTTTTTGTTATTAATTAAAAAAAATATCAGTATTGGTAGGAAGTCTACCTTTATAGAATTCAGTGAGATGACTCTGCACAGCACAATATTGCAGCAAACCTAAAGAAGTCTCTAAAGACACTGCATTGTTTTGTCAGTAAATGTCACAATATTCTCTCCCACCTTCTACATGTCTTCTTTGTGAACTTGTGCTGTTTCTGTGAGTGATTGTCTTCTATACAACATCTCAGATTTGCTCTTTTACAGTCGCCCCAGTGAAAAAGGCGTATGTTGCTATGGTGACATATTGTAACAAATGCTAAAAAAGCAGCAAAAATTTTGGTTCAAATCAAGAATTTAACAGAACTCAATAGAGCAAACAAATAGAAACCACCCACCCCACTAAGGAACAACTGCAGACTAACTGTAATTTGACAGACTGTTGAAAAACACAACCCATTCCAATGCTCCAAAAGGACAAATATACTGAGATGTTTTTGTTTTTCAAAGGCCCTAGCAGTTTTTGTGAAAATACAATTCTGAGTTGCCAACCGGCATAGATTGTGATATATCAATTTGCTTTTTGAGGTAAATAAAGGAGAATGTAGCATGGGGCAGGTTTCTTCTCGACAGTGAAAATTGAAGACACTCAAAAAACAAGATGGCCCTGCCAGAAAATGAGAAAAAAAAGACAAAAAACAATCGGATATAATGGTTTCCAGACAAAAACATAAAAAGCAGTTCCAGGGAGAGAGAGGGAGTTACCACTAGTATAACCGCTCCCTCTAACTGAGAAAAGTTAGCCCCTCCCACAGGCCAATTAACCAAAGACTTCTTTAACACAAAATCTTCCCTTAGATTTCTGAAAATTTGTAAAGATAAATAAAAAATTTAAGATATTCTAAACAGACTTTTCTGAAATGCTGAAATACGTCAGTGAAAGAAAAGGTGGGAAAAAATCCAACAACTTTGAGATGTGAAGTCACTTCCTGTTTCCTGGTATGATGATGTGTACCATGCTCCTGATTGAAAGTTAGTGGTGGGAAAAGCTTGATGGTGAGTACAATTCTATTCAAAACCAAGTTTAGATTTAAACAAAAGTAACCATAGGGTGTGACGAAATGACTGATTTATTTGTGGGTGTGATCTGTGGCTGTGTCCGGTGAAAAGAGACTAATGGACTGAGAGATGAGAGAAACAAAAGCAATTCAGGCTGGTGTTCAGGTGTTTTCTTCCAACCTGTGATGATGCTGCTTTGTCACATTGCCACAGGGATTGTAAAAGGCATCTTCAAAACATACTCTCTTTGTTTACTATCAATATCAATGCAATTGAAATCCTGCTGTAAACCATTGCCCATTTTTAATTAATTAATTTAATTTAATTTATTTTAATTTTGCATCCCGCAAAAAAGTCAATAGAGCTTGTAATAATTTGACTGTAGATGTTCTGCTTGGATTTTGCAGATTGCAGAACATTTTAATAGTTTTATATTGCTTTTAAGCTTGTTGGTTTTACTTGAAAAAAAATGAAACTTTCCTGACAAATTGTATCAACATGAAACTAAATTGTTTACAGTCAAGTTATTATGTTACTATTTTTTTTCCAAAGTAATATTACAAGTGAAATGCAATTTATCCAGAGGCAGACATTATCAGCTGGCAGAATGTGTTCGTGGGCCAAGCAGTGTCTGCATCATTTATAGGTCAGAGCCGCAAAGAGAGACAGAATTAATGAAGACAACAACTTATTCAAAGTAACACTGGCTCCCAGTGGATTTATTTCTGCTAAACTCCAGTCCTAATTGAAGAAAGAGATGTCACATTGTGATTGCTATTGGAAATTGAGACTCCGTCGATTCTCATCTCCCTCCCAGAGCTGATCAACACCTGAGTGAGAAGGTCTCATCTGATGCGTGCTTATTTACTGTAGTGCTCAATTAACACATGCTAGCTACAGTCCCTTGAGTGGATTCTACATAATGTGCATTCACATTGTACCCTTACTCTTCTTTTGTAGACAGAAAGTTACTCACATGGATTTAGCTTTTGTTCCCTCATAAGTTACCTTATTTTTTTCATTCAAGAAATCATTTAATGTTGGTGGGTTTTCGTGCTTTACATAAAGGTCAACACAACAGATTACCATGGAAAAGTATTTATAGGTATCTGTGTGCATGTGTAATTTTGGGGAGGATCTCGAAGAAACAGTAAAACTAGAATTTGTACCATCTCTACGGAAATTAAAAAAAATATATATTGTAACATCTATTTCAAAATGCGCAAATGCAACAGGCCTTTTTGCAACATTTTTGCTGCCTCTCAGCAGGAGTCACTCTGTTGATCCTCTGCTTGTCCTATTAACCTACCAAGCCATTCTTTAATGCTGTTTTTTAAATGAATGAAGCAAAATTCCAACCCGACTTCTGTGCAATACACAAATCCAGATAGGACTAAAGTTATTTAACTGTTTTGGGGTCTATACAAAGATCCCTAAGCAATTAAAATTACTCGATGTGGTAGTTTTTAAAAGTTCCCCCCCCTTACTGTACACGCTGTTCACCAAAGTGATGACAAAAATCACAAAGCAGCAAGACAAAGGTCAAAAGTCTTGTATGACTCCTGCTGCCCCTTTAAGAAAATGCCATCACTGACACCAGAAACATCTGCAAAACTAAGGTCAGTCCCCTGGCTGAGCTAATTGTCGTGAAGCTGACCTTGAAGGCAATCTTCGTTTGTCACAGAGGTCCCATGCTGAACATGCACCTTACAGGAGTGCTGACTTTCTCCTGAAGAAAACATTTTGGACGGAGGAAAATAATTATTTTTCAGGAAACTTACACAAAACGCCTGTGGCAAAAAAACAAAGAAAAAAAACATAAAGTTAAGTTACCCATCAAAAAGTAAAAAAAAAAAAAACTCTTTCTGTTTTTGAAAATGGGGACAAGGAGAGGATTTTGGCAAAACATCAGCCTCAATTTGTCTTACACCTGTAGGAAAAGAAGACAAGAATAATTTATGAGGTACATTCCCAGGAGCAAGTTTAAAAAAAAAATTGGAACTATATCTGGGAAAGTATGACCGCTTTGTGGGGATTGCGTCAATTCCGTATTGCCCCATTCATACAGTAATTTACAACTCTGAAACTGTTTTCTTAACTCCACGCTACACTTATATAATGTGTGAATTGTGGAAGAAGAGTAATATTTGTTTCCATCTTTGCTACGCCTATGTGCCATCTTGAGAGGTTGTAACTAAGCTAAAACACAAGTTGAATTAACAGACTGAATAGTCCTCTGTTACTCTGGTTAAGGAGGTGTGCACTTACAGGACATCATACTGCAAACAGTCTTGTAATGGAGGTAACAGAAACTTGACCTGTGAGTTAAGCCTTAGTCACAACTGCTCTTAGAAGTAGATATGAGCAAACCTGTACTGAGCAGACATGGGGCCCGCACAAAATCTTAAGATCATAGACTAATCGATGAGAGCATAGAGTAAAAATTTTCTGCACATTTTTTTTTCTCTTTTTGATTCAAACCTTGCACTTTAGTGCTGTTTAAGTACGTCCTCCTAGCGTATCCATTGTGCGCCTGTTGCGTACTCCTTGCGTGCAACCTTAAGGCCCGTATACAAAGGGCACCAATGTGAGTGTGCACACCGACGCCAAAAACACCACGCGTAAAAGCGTCGTTTTTTAAAAAACGCCTCGGGTTCGTTTTTTTGGTTTGACGCGCCGCGTCAAAAACTATACGACCAATGAGAATGGCGCTTTTGCACACGTGTCTGGAGCTTCTGAAGTTACAGTAAAACACAACTTGGGGGCGCTCAAACACAAAACTGTCTTGCTGAGCACACATAAGTCACGGCGAAGAAGATAAACGCCAAGTAGCGTCTACACTGCCGCGAAGAAATATGACGAAGAAGATGCACTCACTGACGGACATTCTAAAATATTTTAAAATATCCCCGAATCCCCGAATGTATCTCATGATACATTTTCAGCTCTTGTACCAGTCGACAAAACTCCCCATGTTCTTCTCTTCTCGTAACTATTGGATGTACCCAAAATCGACGTCTTTTCCGGCGTCTTTCATCATTCTACAGAACAATAATTTCTTCATCGCTGGAACTGGAGCTAGAGCTACTGGTGCTGGAAATATTCATGTTTTCTTTGTATGATTCTGACAAGCGCGTAAATACTTGCTCTCTTCTTCTGAGTGAAAAGCGACTTTAAGAAGCGTAAAGTTGCGCAGCGCCACCTTGTGTACAGGGGGTATTTCTGATTTACATTAAGCGCCATCCAATGTCAGGGAATGAAATTGCATGTTCGCTCGGCTCATCGTCAGCGAAAATCGCCTGGGTGTGAACACAAAAAACGTGGCGAAAAACGCTGGTGAATATTCGTCCCGGTGTGTACAGGCCTTTACTGTTAGAAATGAGGAAATTAGTTTGTGTGGGTATCTTACAGGCACTTGCGTATCACCAGCACACCCCGTGCTTGCAGCCTTTCACACGATCAGTAACGGGCCAGTACACACACCTTACTAGCGAGTGCTGTGCAAGGACACTGTACGACAGCATCACCCATACGTCATAAGTGTATGCAATTAAATTAATTAGCCTTGCAAATACTTAACGATACACTTACCACACAAATGACAATGGTACGTTTCATTTTCGTGACGTCCCTTAAGGTGGCCCCACGAGCTTCAAGGGAACTGAAACACACCTTTAAGATGCAACCTCTTTTGTCTATAACCCTCTATGGGCTCGCACAAAAATATGAACCCGTACAGGTCACACACACCCCCCCCCCCCCCCCCCCCCCCCTGTACAGGTGCATGTGACCAAGGCCTCAGATTGGAAATGAAAATTGGCAAGCTGAGCTAAGGCCAAAATAACAGAACAATAAGGAATACTTTTATGTTTGCAATAAAGAAGCCACAACTCTTATAATATCTACTTTCAGTTCTCCCCTTTCATCCTCTCCCTTTAAAGCTCTGCTCTTTATCAGGCAGAAATGTCAGTTTAGTGTCTGTGATTTACCATTGCAGATCAATTCTAAAAGACTACTACGTTTGGGCTCATTTTGAAATTCCCTCATACTTTTTCCAAATGACTTATGCTTATTGCACACTCCATAACTATGCACTGTTGGTTCCTGTTTAGACAGTTCTGCAAATCTGAGCATAGCTGTAGCTTTTTAACTTGATCTATTTCAAGCACAAAATGATAGCTTCTTTCCTCTCATCTGACTTCCATTTTAGTGTCATTTTCTGGCGAGCCCACTATTTGAATTTATCTGAGAGAAAACAGTAATTTCAGGAAGAAATCATGCTGAACATTCTTTCTGGGCATGCAGCCAAAAGTGGCTTGGACTATCAGCAAGATGACACACTCTTGTGTGAGGTAATTGACTGTGTGGATGACTGTTGCAAGGATGCCATTGACTTGACTACCATCGATAGACGCAACTCAAGGAAAGTATGTCTCCACTAGTGACCACACTGACAGAGGGACACGCTAATGTAGATTGAGGCTGCAGATCTAGGAGGAGGGAATGCAGAGACTCAGACGTTCTTTGTTGTTATTTGTTCAAAGCTGAATCACAGTTGCACAGTCTTAAACATCAAAGGTGCCATCTCACAAAAGGAGCGCACTCGTTTTTTGGGTTTCAACAGTGACTTGCTTATATGTGAGGTCAAAGGATGAGAACCGATAGATCTTTAGTTAATGAATTTTTTAATTTTGCTTTGCAGACATTCTGCCTTTTTGCAGGCTTATCTCGGGATCTGCTGGCTAGCCAGTCAGGCTTTGAGTGTCTCTGTATTGCTCAATGGCAGCATAGCACTGGGTTAGATGGATGAAAGAATGCATAGCTAATCAGAATCATCAGTCTCTCTTCTCCAGCTTTCTCATGTCCTGCTTGTTATTATGCAGGATGCAAAGAGCTGACCCTCAACATGCCACAGAACTTGGATTATCCCCTTGAGGGTCGACAACTCCAATTTACAGCTTTTTAGAAAACTCCTCTGCCCTGCTAAGGGGCCTGCATGGGGATAGCAAGTGTCAGAATAGACCCATAATTGAAAGAGTGAGAGTTGACTGCTTGTTTGTTATCAAGGAACACCAGCAATTGGAGAGGGCATCAGAGACAAGGCAGGGGTGAGGACATGTGCAGGAGAAAGGTGGCTATTTTGTTGTTCCACACTTCTCTGCTGTCAACTAGTGCTGATAAGCAGAAAAACAGTCTGTGCTGCTTCTTTTGGAGCATATTTCAAGATAGTACTGTTTCCTCGGGAAAATGTACTTCAATTACTCTTTACATCTGTTGTTTTTCAGTATGGATACGTATACATGTTTACTGTTCTTAAGTCTTTAGTGTCCTGATTAAAGCAGCTGCAAATCAGGTTATAAGTAAATACAGAATTTTGGAGCATATTAGGGACTAGGGAGGAGTGTGTTAAGATCATTGCACCCACCATTGTTGTTACAATGTCACATGATCAGGGAGGGAATTTGATTTATGCCCCGTTTCCATTGAGCGGTACGGTCTGGTATTTTGTGTGTTTCCATGATAAAATGGACCCATTAAGCCGTACCAAACCATGACATTTTGGGGCCCCAACAGTTCTAGGCCCATAGAAAAGTGGAATGAATCGGTAAGGGCGGAGCTACTGTTGTACCACGATGAAACCGCCAAACCAGGGCCATTCTACTCCTCTTTGCTGCCTGCAATCTTCTCTTTAATATTATTAAATGACTTGTATATACGAAGCACCAAAAGCCAAGTGGAAAAAAAACGAGCTGCTGTATGACTTCCATTGTTATTGTTGATGGCTTCACTGTAGTCGCACTACTATGACACAAAGCTACGCAATTGGTCTACTTCTTGCATGCACCATGACGTTCCCACCTTGTATGGAGTCATTAGCCTGAATCGCCAGGACCATTCTAAACCGGACTGGACTGTACCGCTCAGTGGAAACGAGGCTTTAGTGGACCTGCAAGTTTGGTCTTTTGTGGTGGTTTGTGTATGGAGAGGGTGGGTAGGTTCTGGTATTTTGCTTTAAAACATTCACCTGAAATTATTTTTGAAACCTTGAAAATGAGCTTTTTTCTAACAAATTTTTTTATTCTCAAGAATAAACACAAGAACTTTGTTGGACAAGTAATATTTTGTTTACTTTTGAATGTTACAAACAATGAATCTGCCTCAACGTCTTGAGCGTCTGGTCAAGCATTACAGTTGCTACAATCATGATGTAATTAAACAACTTCCACATTGAGGCTCATTTAAAAACAAAATTTACAAGAAGAAAGTCTGTTCACCAAGTTATTCACAATTAATTTACAAGGAGCTGGCTACAGCAAAGAAACATACTTACACTCTGGCTCAAAACACCTTTCTCACCTTACTGCTCAGTTTAAAATGTGTGATAACTGTGCGGAAGGCGAATGATGGCAAGTCTCATGTAAAATGTAAAATATCATCATCAGGTCTAAAACAGCCTCACTGTCTGTGTTCCAGCAACTGTCGGGCTTCTTTAACTCAACTGTTTCCCTTATTTTGAATGGCAATTGCTCTGTGATTTTGTTCATTAAAAAGTTGCACACCTGTTGTATATTTAATTTACTGTTATTGGTTGAGAATTGTGTTGAAAAAAAGGCAAACACATGCCTAAGAATGACATTTAATAATATCTCCAGTGAGACAATAAAACTAACAAAAATTTTGTACAATTTTGGGGAAGCTCTGTAGCAAAAACTAATTTAAAATATTAAGTTTGGGCAATGATAAAAATCACTTAAATTGACTCAGCTTTAGTTACGGATTTTGTCTTGTTTTGGTTATTGATTTCTGAATAACACTTATGGTTTTGTGAATGCTGTTAGATCCATTTCATATATGGTTTGATTTCTTGCTCAGAAAAATACTAAAGATTTACACCTGGGTATTTCTTATCAGATGTTTTAATCTCCAGAACACAAATCACATGGGAGGACATTTTCTTAAAATAATAAAATACTGCAGTTAAGAGTTTCAAAGTAGTATAAAAAAGCACAACAACCTGTCCCTTTTATGGGAAAGTTAAGCCACAGAGAACAAATTCTTTTGACAACCAGAGTGTAATCTGTTAAATCGTCTTTGGTAATAAAACCCACATTTGGAAAGAATCAAAGAGAGACTATGAGAGAAAAAGAGAAGAGAATTTAGAGCTAATCTTCAAGCAGTAATGATAGAGAACGCTGGTGGCCAAACACGCAGAACTCTGTGCATTTGCAGTAAAAAGAGGATAATAGTAAGGAGAATTACTAGACGGATCCTTGCAGTCTGCATTTGAGTCAATTCTTCAGGCTTATTACTCACTGCAGGGGGATTTTACCAAGTAATACTGCATTACTTGAATTAAGGGGTTACAGTAATTACTTACACCTATCAAATAAAGGCATTAGGACAGCAAAACACAAGCTGTGAACACTCTTTCATCCTTTTCCTCGTAAGTGTCTCCTCCTTTCCCACATCTTTGCTTTCTTTCTTCCCTGCAGCTATACCTAATGCTTCCATGCACTCCTCTCATCCCACCCCACTCCCTTTTTCTTTTCTCGCCCTGTCTCACTGTGTCTTTCCTCTCCTCCTTATCAGGGCAGCGGCGGCTGCCTAGGTAATGAGGATCAGTGTTGTTTTAAACATGAAATTGTGAGGGGGGCCCTGGCAGGGTGAAATCAATAAGAGCCATTACCTCTCGTCTCTAATGATGCAGCCACCCCCTCCTCTCGTCTCTGCACACACCACCCCTTGTCTCAGCCCATTTCTACTCGCTATCCGATATCGGATGGGAGGAGGTTATGAATTATCGAATCCCAAGGGCAATGTGCCACACCGCCAATTACCCAGTGAAAAATGACCCTTCCTTATATGTAAGTGTGTATGTGCGTGTGCAGCTGTAAGGCAGGCGGAGAGTTTGACACGGACCGGCTGGTGTCACACTTGTAGACAGCTATACTGACATATTATATAAGTACAGACATATACACACAAGCACAAACGTATGCATCTTAGTCCTGATTTCCAGCTTTGTTTTTTTTAGTTTTTTTTTAGAGGCTGCACTGATGCAACAAATAATCCATCAATTTTAAAAGGCTGCAAATCTTTTTGTTATTAAACACCAAGAAAACCCTGTTCTTAGTGTTAGTGATTAGTTTTGCATAACACACTAATAGTTTTTGCAGACATTTGAGCAAAAGCAAAGTATGGACTTTGGACAGCAGCGTTTACGAGCTATCTGTGAGCAGCACATTTCTACAGAATGAACAGCCCCTTTTTAGTTTTGCAAACCTCTGCAGTTTCAGCCAGTAGAAAAATATACACCTTTTAAAATAGTCTACCATAAACATTATCAATGAGAGGTGGTTGTCAATTCATCAAAGTTCCTCTAGGGCGTACTGGAGAAGGAGACTGAACAAAAAGGAGGGAAATAATTCAGTTTTCTTGTAATTATTTAGCATGTGCACAGTTAAACTGGTGATTCATGTCCGGAGCTGAAAGTCAAAACCCATCACAGAGTCAGCATGTCATTGATTCAAGTTAGCAAAATACAAGTTAGCATTTTATAAACGTTTTGTTGGAACAAATTTTGTTGCAACAAATTTTTATGCAAGGCTGATTGCTGCACTAAAAGGATAATATAGATTGTGGGTGAAGTGGAGTGGTATGGGTTACATCTCCCTAACTGGAAAAACAAGCGTCGTCATCGTTCGAGATTATGTCAGTGCAGTGAAAAATAAAGATGGTATTTTGCAGCTAGTGGTAATTTTCCTATTTCCACAGTTTAGGATTCACCTCTGATTTTCAAGAAAACATCACTCGCCCCTTCAGAGTGAGATTTGTCAGACTACCACCAGAATGTAAAAATAGGGAGAGAATTGAATAAAATCAGCAGTCCTGACATCAGTTCTAACAAACTGATCATCTTTCTAGTGCCCAAAAAAACAATTGGTTCAAGAATTGGATGCCAAAGTATTGAATGAACACTTTGGGTTTTGACATTCTACTGATGAGACATTAGAAGCTGCCTTCCTATTCAAAATAAATGGCTGGTTTGACAAAATATTTGACCACACCTTGTTGATTCACAACAGACTAAGCTGTTTTGTACAAGCAAGGACATTGGGCAAATTCATCTACTTATGTCTTTACTAGAAATGTCTTGCAAATACGGTTTTGTTTCTAAGTAAAAGAAAACAACAGTATTTGAAAAAGAAACAATCTTATAACAATGAAATACACAAGCAGATACAAATTTCAAGATTATTTCAATCAAGATTTTTATTTGCCAAATGTGCAAATAGCAAATCAACACAGTTTCATTATTTGCTTAAGAGAGATTAATTGTTTAACAAATCTGTCATTCACTAAGGTGACGTAACAGCCAGAATGGAAAAACAGATTTCTAAAGAAATTCAAGGACAAAAAGCATCTTGTCAGACAAACAAATGTAAAACTTCAACAAATCTGGGAAAATTATTGAACACAGAAGGAGGTGGAAAACAATCGATATAATAAGCTCAAACCAAGTGTGATGCACTGAAAGGAAGAGGGGTGTAATGCATAATGTATAATAAAAATACCTGGTCATAATAAAACAAGGAAATTATTAAACTGAACTTATTTTAAGAACGATGACAAAAATACAGCTCGTGTTGAAACTGCATATTTAGTCACAAGTTAACATCCAATTCTGTTCAGTTATTTCAACTGATTATGACATTTGGTCATATATCATATATCATCATATGTTTTGTGGTCAATAATAATTATATTTTCCTGCAACAGACACAGACATCTGATCTTTAAAAGACGTAGCAAGCGTACTAAGATAATTGAAATCCATCTGCATTGCTGCTGTTGGAGAGTGCGTAAGTGTTTTACTTTATTCCTCTTTATCTGTTTGTTCTACCTTCACTTGCATTAAATCATATTTTAATCATTTTACACTTTTATTTTTACAATGAAACGCCCTGTTTTAAAATGTATTTATCGGAAGTTAGACCGTTATATGGAACATTGTTTTTTTTGCAACAAACTTTTTACAGTCTAAATACAGGACAACACAAAGAAGGAAACATTATGTAAAGTAATTACAATAATATATATTATTACTTCTTAAAATGATGCAGATTTGGCATAAAAATAGAAACATAGATTTGATTTTCACTTTAGAAAATATTTACCAGCATTGAAGCTCAAGGTCATACAGACAAAATCAAACATATCTTCTTGTGTCTTCTTCCACTTTCGGCTTCTCCCATCCGGGGTCGCCACAGCGAACAAGTCACATGGTAAATTTGGCAATGTTTTACGCCGGATGCCCTTCCTGACGCAACCTTCTCAAACCGGGCTTGGAACCGGCACAGAGGTAGAGAAGGGAACAGGGAGCAGACCGGAGTCGAACCCTGGTTTCACGGACGGAAGGCGCCGCAAACCAGCACGAGCTAAACCAGCTCCACCCACAAACATATCTTCTTGTGTAATTGATTTAAAAGGGATGTTTACAAACCACACTGCTCCAAAATGCCACTAACAAAAGGTCAATTAACTTTATTTAATTAATCAATACATTGTTAACTCAAGTCAACTTTTCAGGTCTTTTATTTTTCCTAATGGCTCACTGCACCCTTAGCAGTTACTCTGCCTTGTGTGATTCTTGGAAAAAAAACATAGTTTTGTGTAGTTGGATGAATGTGAATTTGATGCCTTCTGTGTGGCGCCCAGCCAAGGTTGTTCCTACAACATGTTGTCTTTTGAGATTCATTGCCTTAAGCAGCAATGATGCGCTCTCAGCAAGACACGCCAAGAGTGCTGGCATGTAGCCCAAACGAGGGGCAAGAAAAGGAAAGGGAAGGATGGAAGGAGATGGTGCAGCCAGATCCCTCGATGCTGTTTTTGACTGAATAATGCATTCTTTTGAACTGAAAGTGCTAAGCAATTACAGAATATTTTGATTCTGTTTAGGCATTTCAGGAAAAAAAGAAGAATTTTTTTGAGTCACTGTTTCCTAAACAGCTAAAGTATTCACTGATTATTTGGCAAAAAGTCAGAAATAGAAGTTCACCTTTCTTGAAACTTTACAGCAAGTGACAAAATTATTGATCAGCTTAAGATCTTCCCTAAATCAACATCTTGGGCTTGCATCTTCTTGATGACGCTTGAAATCCTCAGAGTTCAATATTAGCTAAATCTGTGTCATCATTCAAGTAGAATTCACCACACGTGAAATTAAAATACTTAAGCTCTGCAGTAGGAGCAAATCCCAGCTAATCACAGGAGCCAATGTAATGGCAAGTCTTTTCAAAACTTCATTCAGCTCTGTTTGACATTCACTATCGCTGCTTTTTCATCCTTCTTCTCATCAGGCACCATCTGGAGTCCGTAATTGGAGAAAACTTACCTAGACATGAGTTTGCAGTCCCACACTGAATCACTAACACTGACAGCTACTGCTAAACACTCCTGAACCCTTGATCAAACTCCCATTTCGCAGTTCTTTCTCTTTTAAGTCTCTCAAATGTCCTTGTCCTGATGCAGTTCTTAGTAGTAATTTAATTTAGCCTTTTGCAGAATGGACGGACACACGATAGGAAGGTTTTGAGCTCTAATTGGCAGAATTGCTCTGTGAACATGCTGGCAGCAAAACAAAATAAGAAACAAGCTTCAGTGTTCCATTCAACACGTGCCTTTGATCAAAGCATGTCATCTTAGGCTGCACCTGTGGACTCTGAGCTGCAGCAGTTGGAAGACTGTGTGAGTGCACATAGACGGAGAACTTGCAAATTAATAGCCTAAGCGATAATTCATTTTTAAACCAAGCTGAGCAGAAAGTGACTCCACACAGTCCTGTCTCGTTGGGATGTTCAGGATATTTGGCTGGTATGGAACCAATAAAGCAAATTCTGCAATGCAGGGTGTCCCTTGCTCTAGTCTTTGCTTGTTTTTATACAGTGTCTGCTATCTTTTCATGTACTTGCAGGGGGGACTCTGCAAAGTTAAAGCTGCAAAATTGATTGGAACAGCACTGTGTATTAAAATATGGATCAACGGGAAAGCAAATAAACTGCAGGGTCTTTGTTTGAAGCAACCCCTAAAGTCCCACTCCAGTCATCTTTTGAGGTATATTAAAAGCATTCCAAGAGGTCTTTTAAATACAATTATGCTGTTTTTAGCCCAAAAAATAATAAAAAAAACAAACAAACCCTGTGTCATCTTCTAGGACAGTTTCTGCAAAGCGGAATGAACAAATTCACCTCTGAGTTGTGGGTGAGACTGTTGGTGCGGAGTAATCTGGCCTCTATGTCTCGTCATCCATTTGTTTACAGTCTCTCCTGCTAGCTTACAGCCCCTCACGCCCCCCAACCTAACATTATCGGTGCAACAAAAACAGTGAGCAATATTGGAGCTATCCAGTCACAGTTTTGAGCCAGATGCCGACTCAGACGAGGAAAATAAAGACGCACATGGATGTAGTCGTCTAAGAGTGGATGCATCAGGATGGAGGGAAGCTTGCTGTTGTAGCTTCTTGTCACACCTACAAGCTTTTTCCAACTCCATTTTTTGTGCCCTCTGATTCACAACAATTTGAATAAAGAAATACTCAGAAATGCAATTCTAAGCCTAGTTGACTTTATATATGTCCTCATTTGTGAGAAAAAGGCCACAAGAACATAGTAAAAACCAAATTTTTATCTGAGTAGGTCTTTAAGCTCATAGGGTTGCATTTGTAACTCACCCTGGAGACAACAGCATAGATGTATCTTTTTTGTGTAGCAAAAGGATTAATAATTCTTACGATGACTGGAAAAAAAGAGGATTCAGGCACTTTTAATAACCTTTGTTTTTCTAACAACTCCTCAAAGAGGTGAAAAAAAGTTGTTTACTGTTTAAATTATATAAGTAGATCATTTGTCTGCAAGAAAAAAAATCAATCCAACTTGCTTGCTTTTGCTGTTTGATATTAAAGGAGTTTTTTTCCTTCTATCCAGCTGCACAAAGAGGAGCTGCTTTGTGACAAACCAAGAGGCAACAGATACAAAAGCCCTTTACACTCACTGATTTCAATGACTTCACTCCATCTCAAGAGCACACACAAACAAAGACACGCACACACTGAAACATGCACAGTCTGCGCACGCCAGACAAGCAGAGAAGTCACTGTATAATGATGAGCTGAAACGCGCCCTCCTGTGGCCTCATTGGGAATTTACAAGAGTGACTTGATTGTGAGTGGTGACCGAAAAGAAAAGGGCAATAAATCCCAGTTAAGATAGCCGGTGGGTGGGGTGGGGTGGGGTGGGGTGGAGGGGATGGTGCCCTCCTCTGTCATTGTGGATACTCCTTGAGGTTTGGAGGCTCATTGAAAAGACCAACTTTTTTTTGCTCCCTTTATACCAGCTTGAATTTGCATGGACTTTTGGTGGGACCAGATCAAAGAGAACTAGACAGTGACAGAATGTGCATATTTAGCTATCAAAGCCATTCTCTATAACCCATAAAATGCCCATTTTGTGGTGTCTCTTTGTGGAACAAATGGAAAAACAAAGCAGTGATGGTCTTTTGACAACCTGTTCCGTTTGGAGCTGTGAGACTGGAGCGCATCTCTGTGCGAGGCTCTATCCTCCGTCCCTCCCTCTCTGCATCCCTTCCTCCCTCTCTCTGCTCACAGACAAGGTCTGTCGTTCTTAGTCTGCGCACATTCTACTTGGCCAGCGCCTCCCGGAGTCCACAGACACAGCGCTGATTGAACGAGCGGAGGGGAGCGCATGATTTAGAGGGGTTTCATGAGAGAGCGAGAGGCACTAAACCCATTTCAGCCACGCCTTTCACCGTGAATAACCCACAAAAGGGGGAGTCACGGTGTAGGAATCTTCTCAAGTAGACTTGATTGAGTTTTTCTAAGGTTTTAGTGATTTTATTCTGGCAGCAGAGACTCTTTGGGATTGAGCCGTGTTGATTTTAGGCTCCATCCAGTTTAAAATCAAACTTTACGCGGACATTGTTTCAGAAATGTTGTGAAGTTGACAAGGACTCCTCGTGGCACTCCTCAGGATTTCCATAATTATATTTGATTGATCTCCGGAAGTGGATATATAACTTTTTAAAACAGGTTTATTGGCTTTTCTTTTTTTTTCTCTTTGGAGAGGCGCGGAACGAAGCAATCGTCTGCGCCGAGCCGGACTGCGCGCATCGCGGCGCAGCACACAGACTTAAAGGACGGCAGCATCGAGGTCTAGGTATAGTAATAATGAATTTACTTTAAAAAAAATATTTTTTCCATTTTTGTCAGTTCAAAATATACATAGGAGGACATAATATATTTAAAGGAGCATTATCGGCACCAATAAAGTTGATCCTCCTGATGATGAACCTTATAGATAAACAGAGGGATCATACTTGTCTCTAACTACACTTTTAAGACAATTGCAATGATTTCCCCACAACTATTGGCTATTTATTCGTTTTTACATGGATGTTTTTTTCCCTCCCCTCCCGGATGCGTCATAGAATAGGCGCGCGCTTTTAGACTACATTAAAAAGATTGTTGGACTTCAGAGGAAATCCTCATATCGACTCACACAAGAGTTCCCTTATCTGCAGGCTACTGCAGAAAAAAGAATTAAAAAGTTAGAAATACAAAATGGATAAATGGTGATTCAAATTAAAGCCATTATAAGTAAAGTGTTTGACTTTTTTCTCTCTCCAAAAGTTGCAAAAGCAGTTTCTTGCATTTGCAAGTGTCTTGGTGACCCCAATAAGCGCCCTCTAATCTGAGTTGACTTTTGTCTCAATGTACCTATCCACCCCTGTGCTTTTGCAAGGAGACACCCAGGCAGGCAGGGCATTCCTCTACAGTCCTTTTCAATCTCCAATTCACTAACACACAACATGGCTTGTAAGCTTTGTGTAATCCATGATGTTGTGATTGAATTACCCGCCCTTTCAAATTGATTGAAGCAGTGCAAGCGCTGTCGTGGAGCTTAAATTGCTCTGTAATATTATTTTCACGGATAACAGGGCTCGAACGAAACAAATTGCACATGAAAATAAAACCCAATATAATACATGCTCTTTATTTATTTATTTTAAAGTGAAATCACTCAGCCCTTGCTTTACCTCCCCATCCCTTCCTTCTCAGGTTATGACTGAGCTGAGCTGAACATGGAGATTTTTTGGATTTTGATACTTTCCAGTGTCTGTCCTCTGGTGAACGGCCAAGGGGTTTACGGTAAGAGCATGAAACCCTTTTACACAGCCTTACCAATACTTTTACCATCTCACAAGCTCGATTTGAAGGAGTTAGATCATTTTCATCACTTTAAGGCACAATTAAGGCCTTGCCTGTGTTCTATATTTTCATTATCTTTAAAATCCAGCGGATTACCTGCCATTCAGAGCAGTAAAATGTGTTAAAAGAGAGAAACCTTTTAAATCTTTTAGTAACTGTTATGATCGACTAGTTTATTCTTCTCACATTTTTGTTTTAAATACATATTTCTTTTATGTGGTGCTTTATAAGACATTTATCATCATATATTTTTTCTAAGACGTTGGCAGGAATTTGGATGGAAAACTGCTTAGTTTCAAATTTTTCTCATCAATGTGAGTGCACACAGAATGAGTCACACTCAAAAACACTTTTTCCCAGTTCAACAAGAGGATAGGAGTGACAGAGATCTCTAACATGCGTCTCTTCTCTGCGTCTCTGTCAGGTCAAACAGGACCGTCATTCCCAGCTTTTCAGGATAAAGCTGAGATTTGTACAATTCTTTCCACTACCGTCTCACTGTATCACAGGAGCTCAGTTTCTTCTCTAAATGTGTCTGGCCGTTTAGGCATCCCTCTGTCCCTCCGGGCGAGGCAAACACGAACTGATCTGTCAGCTCTGATACTTTGAATTTGACAATCTTAGGCATGTGGCAGCCATTGAACGAGCTCTGTTTAGTCATAGCTGCACCGCACAGAGTGTGACTGTCATATGTGGTCCTGCAGCCCGCCGTCACACCGAGAAATGCTGACAGTCTGTCATTTGCCCATGCATATAAACCCATGTAAAAGTCTCTTGCTAACTAATTGGGCTTGTACTACTTTTATGCTTCACACGGCTGCTGACGTGTCAGTAGGAGTGTAAACTGAATCCATCTTTCTACACCAGATCCTTTCTTTATTTCAAGCGTGACATTGCTCATTTTTTTTCTTCAAAACTTAGTTGATGTTTCTTTTATTTTCCCATCACTGAACCTTCATCAAAACTTTCCCTAATTGAAATAATCAAATTACTAGTCTAAGTCATAAACAAAACCATACAAAAATGAATCTAGATTTATTTAAAAAGTATTTTGAGGTTTAGTTTAAAAAAATATGTAGCAGGTCTATCAGAAACTGAACAGCAATCCTCAAAAACCATAAAATAATGTTTTAAACTAATGGTATTCATGTAACACCTCATGCACTTTAATTCAAGTTTCATTAGTTGTCCCTCACAAAGCTACATTTCAATATATTGGTGATTTATTAGACTTTCTGGGTTTCTGAAATATCTCTTTTAGCACTTCTTTCTTTAGATCCCTTTAGGACAATTCAGGGTTTGCCACAGAACATGCGTGCCTCATGGGTGTTGTCACAAATGTGCAGTGAGTCGAATCAGATACGAGGCGACTGAGTGCCAGTCGCAAGGGCTGCAGTGACTGGATGCCTTGCCTGTGCTGCAACTGCAGCCTTTCAGTCACCTTTGAGGGAAGTGGAGCTTCAAGGCTCAAAGAGACGAGGGATGGGAGGGGGTGTTACTGGGCAGCTTTCACAGGTACCATGCTCTCAGGTGGGTCACGTTGAGCTGGTGGTGCTCAACTGTTCATACCTGTGAAACAACTGTTTCATGCAAGTAGAAATCATCTCTGAAAAAGAGACAAACTGTCACGCAGTTTGCTCAGCTGCAGCCAACGACATGAGCCGGGAGAACTGCAGGAAGAGCCAAGTTTTACATGTTGTATGCAGATAAGCAGAAAATGGATTTCATCGCTTTGGAATTGTTTAGCACTTTCTCCAACAGACAGATGCGGCTCACCGTCCGTCAGGAGCTGAATGTTGAAGTCGGCTTGATTGATGTCGGCAGTTTGGACGGCTGTGAGGTTCATTTACTGTTGCCTCCTTTGGGGTGCATTGGCTTCCGTGTGTTTTTGTCAGCCTGGAACTGTGGGAACCTGTGCATGCAGGTGTTTACGTATCAGAGTGGGTGAAGTGAGGCAGCCGGTAGACCTCAGAATCAGTGTGTGCGTAGATTTGTACAAGCTGGAGGGAGACGTGTGTTTGTGTGAGTCTGCTGCAGACACACTTTTCTCTCCTTTGCAACAGTTTGCTGGCTCAGCAGGGACTTTTGGATCGGTCTCCGTTTCTCTTGCAGCAGTTCAGTATTGATTTCACTTCTGTGAATTCTGATAGGTTGTCAAAAAGCTTTTAACACCTTGATGTCTGATTGCAAACAAACACAGAGGAAATGTGAAGTTGCATTTCGAGGAAAATTTCCAAAATATTGACTGCAACTTCTTCTATGTTCGAAGGCCAACACTTAGTGAGTATCCTTTACTGGAGTTTTCCGCTTTCAACTGTTTTATTGTACATCACTTTTTGCTTCTTGTGAATTTACTGCACTGTACTCCCATTCCAGGCATGATATGACATCCACATAACTGCCACACAGAGAGAGGTGAGGGGGATTCAGAAAGTTGCAGCATCAGAGGATGTTCCTACATTGCGGAGAAAGTTCTACAGCAGCTCCAGCTGAGGCAAAGTAATCGGAAGAAGGGTTGAGATTCTTTTTGTGTTTGGTACATTTATCGTTGTTTTGCTATGTGGCTGCAGATTGAAATGGAGCTCATGAGCTTGGTAAAAAATTGGTTTGTGTGTTTGATCACATTTATAGCAGCAGTTAAAGTGTACTGACCAGTCAGAATTAAGAGCATATTCACAACGTTTTCACTATTCATTGAAGCTTTCCCTGAAGCTACGTTCACACTGGTCTCGGCAACAGGCCTCCAAGCAGCCGCTTCCAATGAAATTCTATGTAAATATGTGTAAATTTGCGTTTATGTGGGCTCCTGCATTCAAACTCCTGTGTTATGTGTAGCTACGCACATTTTAAATACCGTTTTCAAGCTTTACGTATAAAATGAATAGCCATTGAACACATTTTTGCTAGTTAAACCAGGTCAAATTTTGACCAATCAGAGACTAGGCTTTGGAAGTGACGTTTGGGAAGAGGGTTAGAGTTAGGCAAATTGATTATGAAGGAGGAATAAATAATTGCGGATTGTACCTGGCTGGAATTATAGGACACAGAGTCTTTCCTATATTGGAATAGAGCTGAGAAATAAAAAGCCTGGAGCGAGATTTGCACACCAAGCCTCTTCTAACTGTAAATGGCAGATAAGCGCTATTGGGTAGCGACAGTCCAGTGAAAACACAATAGGCCAAACACGCGTTCATTTGGGAAAACACGTCACATGCCCAGTTTGATCTGGTAGCATTACACATTTTGGGAACAAAGGAAATTCCCTACTCACTTAAAATAATCTTTCGAAAACAAACATTTGGATAATATTGCAAAAATGAAATATTTTCACATGTGAGCAGACTTGACTGAAATTTAATTTCCCATATCACATCTAAAACTGAGGGACTCAACAGAGATTGAGTGAGTGAACCAGCAAGAAAAAGTGCGTCACGTCACACTGCCAAGCAGCCGAGCTAAGACACCAAATTATTGATTGCTTTACAAAGTCACACAGAACCATTAACTGGTGCAGGAGATGAAATCCAGGCTGCATTTTCCATCGATATGCTGCTTTATTATGTGCTTGTTAACAAGAAAGTTAATGAACTTAAATTAGACGCTTTGCTTCACTGTATTTTTATTTTCTTTCCTAAGCAGAGCCCTCACAGCAGCAGGAGAGACGAGTCCTTGCCACTAGCAGTAGAACAAAGCAGAACAAGGGAGACAGAGTGGGGGAAAAAGAAGTTTTCATGCGTCTAAATTGTTCACAAATTCCACAACACTTTGAAGATTCTGCCCAGGGAAAAATTAGAAGGCTTGGAACATATTTCTCTGTTTTTCATGCTCATTGTATTCATGTTTTATTATGGAACAGAACTTTCTGCATTCAGTGATGGCAGAAAGTTCTACAAGCACTTCCTCTCAAAGTTCAGTCGAGCATTTACTTCAACAGTGCCAGACTGATTTCAGGTGGAAATGTTGACTCATTTCTGTTTTTGTCTTCTGCATACAACTGTCCATACAAAAAGAAATGCATATTTTCAGCATAAAACTTTTACTTTCTTACTTTGAAGCTTGCGTTTAATAAATTGTACTTATTGAAAAATGAATAGAATCATTTAGTTTTTAAGCTTAACGAAAGTAAGATGTTTCTTCTCTTATTCTTCAAGAGGCTCTTTGAATTCTGAAATCCAGAGGCAGGAGAGCTGAAGGTGTTTAACACACAACCCTTTGTTCTATTGGTTAGGAGAGTAATATACTAACAAAAAGTCCTAGTGGTTTTAGTTCCTTTTGTTTTTAGGAGGACAGTCGGTAAAACTCCTCAGACTTGTGTTCTCTATGGTGTGAAACCAGTTTGAGTTCAAGAGATGGTTTTAGACAAAAGGAGGATGTACCTGAGTCCACCTTTTCAATTTAGGGAAAGTTTGTCTTTTCTAAGAAAAATTGATTTGTTTTCATCTTCCTCAAACCACTTTTTCTTTCAGGCTAAGATACAAACTTCATTGTCCTCAAACGAGTGAATTTGGTCCAGTGTAGTTAGTTGATATTGTTTCTTATGCAGTTGTTTGGTTTCCTCGATGTGCCATTTTCCCACGTCATGGTAGTTGATGGAGCAGTGGACTCTATTTGTAGTTTGGGATTTTGTCATTGGGGGTGAGACCAGTTTCTGTCTCAAACTGTTTAAAGGTTTGAAATAGACCACATTTATGTGTTGGGCAAAAGTTTCTCTGAGTGTCTTGGACAGATGTTTGACATCCCAATGTTTCTCCTTCTGTGGCTCTTCTTCATTCTTGTTATGTTTTTAGTGATATCCAGTTTGGATATCTGCAGGTTCTGAGGACTTTGCATGACACGTTATTCCTCTTTCATCTTACTTTCAGCACCTGTGAGCATTTCTTGGGCTCTGTGCTGCAAAGTTCTGTTCACACCAAGTTTATGTAGCTGGCGGATGATCTGTACACTTCCAAATAATAATAATAATAATAATAATAATAATAATAATAATAATCCATTTGATTTTAAAGCACCTTTCAAGAAATCCAAGCACACTGTAAAAAACAAAGGTTAAAAAAATCATTAAAAGCACAATAAATAGAAATAGACAAAAAATCAAAAGTGAATTAAGATGAGAAGGCAGAAATGAACACAAGAGTTTTGATTTGAAAGTTTGTAAAGACTCTATGTTACAGAGGTCAGGAGGGAGGGAATTCCAGAGTTCGGGAGCCGAGCAGCTGAAGGCTCTACTTCCCATGGTAACGAGTCGGGCTGGAGGAACAGAGAGCTGAACAGAGGAGGAGGACTGAAGAGAACGAGAGGGGGTTTTGATATGGAGTAGGTTGGAAAGATAAGGGGGAGCCAGGCTATGGAGGGCCTTAAAGGTAAACAGGAGGAATTTGAATTTGATTCTAGAGGCTATTGGAAGCCAGTGCAGCTGGTGGGGAACCGGAGTGATATGACTGAAGGAGGGGTTCTTGAGACGATGCGGGCAGCTGAGTTGTGGACCAGTTGAAGCTCATTGAGGGTTTTTTGAGGGAGACCAAAGAGGAGGGAATTACAATAATCTAGACGGGAAGTGACCAGACTGTGGTCCAGAATAGAAGCAGAGTGGACGGTGAGGGAGGGGCATTGGCGATTAATGTTACGTAAATGGAAATGGGCAGACCGAGCAATGTTATTGATATGGGGCTGAAAAGATAATGAACTATCCAGGATGACACCCAGACTCTTCACTTGCAGGGGGGGGGGGGGGGGGGACAGACGATGAGTCAATGGAAGGAGTAAAACTTGTGGGTTTGGAGAGGGGGGGTGGAACCGACGAGAAGTAGCTTGGTTTTATCACCATTGAGTTTGAGAAAGTTTAAGGTGAAGCGGTTTTTTATTTCAGATAGACAGGAGTGGAGGAGTGTGGAACAGAGGAGTCAGGTTTGCTTGATACGTAGAGCTGGGTGTCATCCGTAAAACTATGAAAATTTATATTAAATTTAGGGAAAATAAAAGGGGTAGAAGATAAGTAATAAAGAGAAGAGGACCAAGGACAGAACCTTGGGCGCACCAGAAGAGACAGGAAGGCAGAGATTTAAATGATTTAAGTTGAATGAATTGGGTGCAGCCTGAGAGGTAGGAGTGGAACCAACGGAGGGGGGTGGAGGTAATGCCAATGGAGTAGAGCCTTTAGAGGAGGATAGAGTGAGAAATGATATCGAAAGCTGCACTTAGATCGAGGAGGATGGGAATGGTGAGGCGGCCAGAATCAGCTGCAATGAGAAGATTAAAGGCTGATCTTGAAAGGTTGACTGAAAAGGTTGCAGAAGGTTATTATGTTTTAAGTGATCATAAAGTTGGGAGGCGACTACTCTCTCTAGAATTTTGGAGGTGAAGGGAAGGATGGGGACACTTCTCCTCTCAGATGATCATTGAACAATCCAGAAAGACTATTTTCCTTAGCAGGAAACTTCAGGATTCAGAAAAGCTCTTAAAGAAGAGGTGAAACGTCTTCAATATAACAGATAAACGAAGTTATGCTACTTTAATGGCATCAGCTGGGATGAATAAGAGTCGACACAGACAAAGCATGCCATTGTTACATGTATCTCCCTGGCTGTATTTGTGCCACAGCTTTTGCAGACCTGAGTGCTTCTTCCACCTTGGTTGTAGTCACACGGCTCTAAAGCTGGTGACCTAGAAAGAGATTGTTCCAGGTTTAACTGGTGTGGCCACCAGCTCCCATGTGACTTCAACTCTTCCTCGCCTCACATCAGCTCTTTCTGTTGGTGTCTCTTTTATGTTCTCTCGCTACTGAGTTTAGTTGAGATGCCGAATATTGCCCTTTTCTAATAAGCATCCATAATTTATCGTTGGCTCTGAGGCAGAGGAAGTGAAGAGGGGAGGGGAAGGCAGACAGTGATAAGAGGAGACTGGAGCATTAAGCTAGAGATGATGATAAACTCTCACCTCCCACAATCTCACACCCCCCGCACTCCTCCTGCTCTTTTACCTTTTTGCTGCATTTTTCTGCTCACTGCACACTTGCATGTGTATCATCTCCACAGGTGCGCTCTCGGGAGAGCGTATGCATACACAATACCCCTTATTTTTTTCAAAGTGAGTTCTAAGTACTCCTTTTTTCTTTTCTTTTACAGATTGGAACCCTTTTTCGAAGATGTGATTAGTAAAGCCATTAAATGTGCTTTTGTGTCTGTTTAAGTTTTGAAGTTCTCCTAATGAAAGCAGTTGTGCTCAGACTTTTGTTCCGGTTGAACCTTAATGGATTAATTAGTGAAAAGCATTTTCTTCTCCCTCATCTTTCCATCTCTTGGCTTTGTCTTTAAAATTTCTCATATCCATTTCTCTTTGTACTTCAAGTACCTCTTCTTGTCTTTTTGCCGTTGTCTTTACAGGTGTCATGGTTTCTGCTTTAGTACATAAAGTTTCTTAATTTGTGAAAAGTAATATGACTTGGCTCATTTTTTGGCCTACTTTATTTGCCTTTAAAGCTAAGCTTTCGTCTTTGTTTCAATTTATCTTCTCATGACTAGATAATGAAGCCTAACATTGTTTCTATTAACTCACAGGTCAGCAGCTGAGCTAAAGACCTGCTGCCACAGAGAAACAGTGACACAGGCTTAGACCCAACTTGTTACCTGGAGTAAAGGATAAGAAAGCTAAGATGATGTCTTAGGAGGTCTGATTTATCACCATGCTGCCTGCAGGACACACTCTAAGCACAGGGTGAGCTCAAGGCAAAACGGTTAGGGTTACCCTAGTCAACCCTAGTCAAGTGAGATAGTCATTTGTACAGAAAGCATCTAGGTGGAAGATCCAGCAGACTCTATTTTACTCGCATATTTTGCTTAAAACTTCTGTTCTGCTGATGTGTTTGAGGAGTTTCTTCCATGAAGCTGACTATAAAGACCCGTACCTCTGCATTCTAAATGGGGTGGCAGCTAATTATTTGCTATTTATTATTCTATATTTTAATTTTTGAGAGCTTAAAGAGGGATTACAGCATGTACTGAACTGTCTTTGCCAGGATAGGTAACTTTCTGTTGTTTCTGGTAGTTGCTTGGCAACTGTTCCTGGCAAAGAACATTGTTTGGGCATATCCATGGAATGAGGTAGACCTTCCGCACAGATCGGACATAGTAATCTGATAAGGCCGCTTTGAATTCAGGGAAATATCCAAAAAATAATTGACACACTGTGTGACATCCTTTGGGTGCTTGAAGTGTATCCATTAAATATGTCCAGCTGTGAAAGTGTGACTGCAACTCCACTTTGTGTGCTTAAAAAAATCTGTGTGAGGCTCAGCATCTTGCATCATAAATTGAGTTATTTAATTTATTTAGTGCATAAAAATCTTTTCTACACTAAATAATGAAGATCTGTCTCTGCTCAAGTTTTTTGTAACAACTGTAGCTGTTTTCATCATCTTGGTACATCACTTGATGCTTCTGAAGCAGATGTCTGATTAAAGTAATAGTATGTTGATACAGGAAAGCTACTTTTTATACTGAGGAACTACTTTATTTGCTTGTTTGGGCCTTCACCTGGTGCAGGAAAAGTTTGATTTAAACCCTAAGGATGTCAGACATGTTGGATCAGTTCTGGGCACTCAAACCATCACCTGATAATGGATAATAACTTTTGTTCTATTTTTGCATGGAGCACCCAACAAATTTTTTCCAGGAGTTAAAAACTCTGCTTGTTTTCATCTCTAAAATTGTATATTGACGTTTGCACAAACGATCAAACCCAATGTAGAGAAAAATTCATAGTTTCCAGATTTAAACTGTCTTTATTCTATAGGTTTTACATTATTTAACATTAACATTCTTTTAAACAATGGACTGCCATGTTGAATTGTCTGGCCCACATACACTATACCTGTGAAACCAGGGATTTTAACGCCTAACTCACTGATTGGCAAGTGGCTGCCCAACCCTATCAGCCATTATGCACTCTGTGTCAAAAGAGCTCCACATCTAGGTGTGTGGCAATCACCGGATCACCGCACTTTTCCTTTTTTTTGTTGAAAGTTCTGCATATGGTGCGTGATTGGAACTATAATAAAAACATTAAACACATTCATCTTTGCTGATAATTTACTTTTTCTGCTAGTCCTGTGTTCAGACTTCAAGCGTTTCTGGGGGAAACCTTTTATTAGTTTTCTCCTTCACTCCCTGCACCGCACCTCTCACTCCCTCTACGCTGCACACGGCGTGCTCCCTCTACCTACAAACACACGCGTGCGGTTTCAGAAGCACATACACATCCTTTATTCTACAACAGTAGTTTCCGTCTTGCGAAGAAATACGACAAACTTACTGCGTTCTAATTATTAATTTCCATTGCATTTATTTCCATTACAAGCTGCGTGCGTTCTTGAGTGTGTGACACGGCCGCACGCCTGAGGATTTTGTGTTACTGTTACTGTTCTCTTTCACTATAATACCAAACATGAACGCGCACTGTTAGATTTCCATGAATATCACTACATGTTTTGTTTGGGAACTATTTTGTGCAGTGCAAAGTGACGTGTCTGTATAAACAGAGGCAGAGCCTCCTGCCCCGCGTTCTTCATGGGTGTCGGGCTTCATGGCTACCGGAAAGGTGACAAAGTGTCTGCAGTCTCGTTTTCTACTGGGCAACATATAATATTCTGGGAAGGTGTCTGTACCAGACACCACAGGTGAAGGCTCGCACACAGCTGGAGAGCGGTCCGCTGCAGAAGAATCAACACGCCAACGCACGTGTGCGCGCTCCTTCCTTCTACACACGCAGCGCGCTGACACACATACACATACTCATTCTACAACACCTATATAGTTAGTTAGATAGGTAGTTTTTACTTTTATTTGTTAATAAAGAATACTGCGGGCTAATTGTATTCATTTGCGACGCGGCCGCCTGAGGATTTTGTGTTTGGCGGCGGCGGCGGGGGGGGGCTGCGGTTAACCATGACACCGCGCCCCCTGCTGGTTCGTCACCGCGGTGATCTAAAATCCCACAGCTCCATCCACATCACATGTTTTTTTTCATCTTTATTTTTGCAACAGCCAAGATGTGTCCCTGCTTCTCCCTTTACTTTCACTTTCTATAAATGTGTACGCGTCTGTGCACGCACACACCTTTGGGGTTACTTTTTCTCCTGAAGGGCTGCTCAGTGTCCTTATGGAAAATCAAAAATCTCGTTGAAGACTGCCATTGATTTTCTTTCTAGAGCTTGTCAACTAAATAATATGTGCACTTTAAAACATGAATGGAGGCAAATGTTACTATAATGGATTGTGAGATTTTTTTTTATCCGTCAATCTTTAGTATAAAGCCTATTTGGCAGCTTACACTGCCACTGTTTTGAATAACAAAAAGAGTCTGACAAACAGGTTTATTTTAAACATTTCCCATCATTCTTTTTACTCTTGGCAATAATGAATCTGATGAGAATATATGCAATGTTTAGCATGCTGCAGCATTTGAGTCAAAACACTAGAAAAGGAACAATATAAACTATAATCTCTTTGTTACAGTTACAGTCCATCATTTCCTGTCTTAGAATTTCTGCTTGTCTTTGAGAATTTATTTTGATAAACCCAGTTCCGCAGTAATTTCTATACAGTGCATTAAAGGTTAAAATTAGAAGGTGCTACGATTACATGATGCACTCTTATCCTATTTTTCCCCTTATTTTTGTTAAAAGAGGTTAAAAGCACTCTCTTTTTCTTTCTGACTTTTCTGTCCTCCCTTTGGATGAGAGAGGTCCAGAGCAAGCAGGCCGATGTAAGTGCCTGTGGGTTGTAAAAAACTGTCAGGAAAACTTCACTTTTCTCCTCTGTACCCCTGTCACTCTGTCAGACATAATCAAGCACCTCTTACTGGCTCTGCTTCTGCAGGGAATACACTTGTGTGTGTGAGAGAGATATGTTTGTGTGCTGTTTTAAAAAAAAAAGCAAAACAACAAATCTTAATTTATTAATTAATAAAACCAAAGACTGTGTTAGTAATCGTATATTTTGCCATTTCTCTGTATTTATGTGTGTACTACTTAAGTCCACTCTAGGGAATAAGGGGTATGTTTGTGAGTAAGTGTACTGTGTGTTTTCATGCATGGACAGTGGAGAAAGGGAACATTTGGCATATAACTTATTTATGAAGGCAACAGGACGGTTGTGAACAGTGGTGAGAACATGGCTTACATCAGAGACCGTCTGCCTCTTTCTGCACTTTTCTCACACTGTCACTTCCTTTCTCCTTCTCTGCTTTCTCATGCCTTTAGCGTGCATTTCTTTCCTCGGCTGCAGTCTGCCAAACATTTTCCTTTGATGCCGTGGACTGTTTTTGTCCTACATTTTACAGTCTTTCTTTTGTGGAAAAATGAAAAATGAAAAGACCTCTGTAAGACTTGTTCACACTTTTAAGAAGGTGTTAGTTCAGAGTTTGTTTATTTTAGTAAAATAAATTCCTGTTTTACAGTTTGGGACATTTTATTTTTCTTAATTTGATGTGTTTGGCTTGAAGGATCTGGAAGAAAGTTCTAGGGGAGCTGCGGTACCGTCACTCCATGTCTTTTCCACTGGTGGGTCCTTTGTCAAAGTATCATGCCATTGACCAAGACTACACTTAGAAAAATCAGCAAGAAGTAACAATTATAGCAAGAAATATTTTCTTTTGTGTATTATATTGCTATAAGTGAACAAAGAGGAGTAAAACTGTTAGGCAACTGTTAGGATGGCATTTTTTTCACCCTTTGGAGATCATCAAAGCCTTTGATAGAATTCTTATAAATGCACAGATAATCCAAATATGTTTCCAGGGATACAAATTAGATAAAAAAATATTATTTGGAAAAAAATGTTACTGGACTGATTTTCGCTTTGCTCCCAAGCAAGGTGCTCCCAAGTCTGGGTCAATTGTCGTTGTGTCCTTGTGCAAGACACTTCACCCTCCCTGCCTCCAGCGTGGCCCCACTGGTGTGTGAATGTGTATGAATGATCCCGGTGATGGTCAGAGGGGCTATGGGCGCGAACTGGCAGCCACGCTTCTGTCATCGCCAAGCATGAATGAATAATGGACACATTGTAAGCGCTTTGAGCATCTGGAAAAGCGCAGATAAATCGAATCCATTATTATTATTATTATTATTAAATACTGGAAGGTGAAAAACAAGATTTTCACCTGATTTTAGCCTGATCTGGATATGTTTCTTAAAGTCTAATAAATCAACAATAAAATCACAATCTTACTTGTATTTGGGAAAAGATTATGTCTAAATCATATATTTATTTAAACTATATATATTTGTGGGTATTTGTAGATGACAAAGGCAAGTGTTCCAAAAAGAAATATGTTGAAAAAATATTTAGTTACAAAATAAGATTTTATTACAACTGTTATTTTTTATTCACGTCTCTTTAGTTTGAGATTTCCTGCCTTGCAGCTCAATAATTAAGGACCTTCCAGATGTTCCTTTTCTGAAAAATAATTTGTTCTTTGTTCTTAAAGTCTCATAAAGACAAAAGGAGGAATAGAATGTTTGCATTGTTCCGCAGACCCTTCAGAGGATTTCTAAAAAGAACTTTATGTTGCATTTGTTTTTGTTTTTTTATTTGATTTGATTAGTTAAAGGGTGAAATTCTGCAACTTTTTTCACAATCAATCAAAATTGTGTTAAGTTAAATTTGATAACTTTCAATTATGCCTTCTTTTTTCAATACAAGTGTTTTTAAAAAAATAAATAAATTGTGCTCTCCGTTTTATGTTGGGTAAACGTAAAGCTAAATTATATCAGTTCTTTTGGGTTCTAAGTTATTTTTATGTATTTACGTGGGAAGCTGCTGAAAAGTACAACAAAACAACCGCAACTGCAACGGGTCATACCCAACTTATCTTTAACAGCAACAGAGAAACCACACTGGAATCTGTCTGACACACATCTGGCCTCAATAATTCAGCAATACCTTCTGCTTGGAGAATTCACCCCCTCTCTTTTTCTCCTCTGCTCTCACTGAGCATTTTTCAAACTTTCTCTTTCCTAAGTAAAAAAAGAAAAGTTCCCTTCTCTCCTTACTTAGTGTAGTTTAGAAAAATGTCTTGACATTTGTAGAAAGTGAGAAATTTTGGACTGCTGCTTTTACAGTTTCCCCACCTCTTCTGCAGCCGTCTCAGCTGGCTTTAAGGAGATGGGATAAAATGTGTTGAATATGTTGAAAGTGGTCGTGTTCTTGCTGCAGCGATTCACCTACTACACATTCTGATCCCTCTCTCCTCCTCCCTCATTCTGTCATTACCCATCTACTAAACTTGTATCTCTCAAAAAATATGTTTGTCATTTTTCCTCTTTACTCCCTCGTCTCGCCTCTCTCTGATCCTCTTTTCCTCCCCAACCATCAACATCTTTTAGCCTGTCAAATGATATTTACTCACTTTGCTTTCCATTCTCCCTACATTGTAAATCCATCTCCTGACCCAAACCCTTTTAAAAGATGCAAAAGAATGATCTACCTTCATCTCTTCCTTGACTCTTTCATCATGTTCTTTCCTTACTTTCAATTTCTTTATTTATATGCTCCCCCTCCCCCCAAGAAAAAAAAAGCCCTGTCATCTTCTCACCATCATCCACCAGCTTGATGGCAAGCATCCTCCCACCTTTCCACTTACTGTATATATAGGACATAGCACAGACTGTCAATGGCAGCTGCAGAGAGGCTTTTTGGAAGCAGGGTGGAAGGCTGACACCTGGGAGCAGGCTGGCCTAGATGCACCATGGGAAATGAGGAAAGTGTAAAGGTGTATCTGTTGGGTGGTTTGTGGACGTGAGAAGAGGAGATCAGGAATAGCAGGGAATAATGATAATGATGTCCTAAGAGACATTAAACATATGGGGCTGTTTTTATTTAATTTATTTTTATATTATATTTTTAAATGCATGGACTGTCACTTTTTGTTCCTCCATCAACAAAACTATTAGAGCTGAAATAAAGAGTTTCCATTCCTGTCAAATGCTGAAGCTGGTTGTGTCCTGAAATCACTGTTAAAGTTGCTATAATTAATGACTTTTTAAAGAAAATCTGATTTTTGTGGCCCCGATGAGTAACAATCCCCTGTAGAAGAACCATGCACTCAGGCTTTCTAAGCCAGCAGAGTGCAAGCTTTATTTTGACACACTCAAGATGAATGGAACTTTTTTACCTCTGTGCATCCAGGCACTGATTCTTGTGTCCCAGGTGGTGGTGGTAGATCACCCCCACGGGTTAAAGGTAGGAAGCATGTTTGGTGAAAAAGTACATTTGAAAATTTGACTTTCTGCTGTGTCAACAAACAGGTAACGACCCGTGAATCTCCAGCCGACACAAATAACCACACCTTCCTTGGTTACAAAAAACCACCCTCATTATCAAGTTTTACTGACCAATCTTTACGTAAATTTACATAAGTGCCGAGGGGGCTGTAATGTGTATATAACAAGCATGTTATGGCCTTGTGAGTCACATTTTATACCAAATCAATACAAGTCATAAAAAAAGATTTCTTAATTTGAACAATTTTACTCAGAAGGGAAAACCCACTAGAACTATCATGAATAATATTTAACTTATTTAGTTGTATGTACTGTTGTGCATGATTAAGACATTTCTTGTGTTTTCCTTTTTGACCAGAATTCTTTAGCAAAACAAAATGTTAACAAACCCACAATCCTTAAAATTAACACAATCCATGGTTTACTGCTTTGCCAAGCCAACATTATTTACATGGTAAAGCTGAACCAAAATGACCATGACCCATTAAAACCAAAAAAAGCTACACTGTAGAACTATAATCTATGGAATCAGACACGAGATCTGTGGGTTACTGAAAATCGCAGCATTACATGCAGGCTTAAGGGGAATTAAATAAAAGAAAGAAAAAGGTGCAATTATTGATCTAAAGGCAGACAAGAAGAATAAACGAGGACTTCACAAGAAGTCTGAAAATAATTATAATCCAAATACCTAAATGTAAAATAAACACAAATGAAATCTGAGCTAATAAAGTATAGCAATAGTGAAACAAAATATTTTAGAAACAGCCTGTGTTGGAGATGCATTAAAAAAAAAACAGTTTAGATAAGAAAACTTAAGCCACAGGCACACCAGGCATGTCATGTGTGTTCAAGAATATGCTAAACTGTAGTTCTTGAACACACATTTAGCCCATGGTGACAACACTGGAAAAGCAGGGAGGAGCATGTTGTTGTTCTTCTGTTACTGTTTACTTGTTCGCATCTTTCATTTGGTTTTCACCAAGCCTCTTGGTGAAAACTGTCAGCGTGGTGTCCTTTTTGCTCCATTCTTTTTCCATCACAGATCTATGCAATGTACGAAAAATGTGGTGTCATATATTTCTGGTCGGACACAAACCGCAATAAATAATTTCTTCTCCATGATCAATTTTCAAACGGTGGGCACATCCGTGAATTAAAAGGGACGCCATCCATACGTCACTGCAAAATCCGAGTGGCTGATTTGTCAAAGTTCAACTTGCGACGTGCATTCAGTGGCCATGCGTTTTGTATGTAGAGCCCAAAAAATGTTGTAAAAACGTGCGTAGCGATGCTTGAACTGAATGTTTTGAACGTGGAAGCCTGAAACACGCATTAACATAGACTTTTCATAGCAGGTGGCCGCTTCAACGCTGGCTGCTGTGAACGTAGCTAAAAAGTAATCTCAATGCCGATAAGTAATAGTAGATTTATGGTAGCCTTTATAGACCATCTTGTAACTTCTGCTTGTTCAGTTTAACCGAAATATTAAACATTGTGTACTCAGTATGACTTTAAAGCCTCTTTCAGGTTTATTACACACAGCTTATACACACATATATTTGAAACAGAAATTTTTTTTCCATTGAACTGAGACATCCCTGTCTTTTATCAAGACGCAGGAGATCTTAAATCAAGGAAATTCTTGCTGAATCAAGATTACAGAAGTGTATTGCATGAGGGCAGAAACTAATGAGACTTGCTATTTCTAGATGAATATATGAGAATATTATTGGAGCTCAATCATTAGCATGCCTGTGGCTCAGTGAGGACATGTCACCCTGGAAAAAGTCATTTATCTACACATTCTACATTTATGCAGAGAACACAGAGAAGGAGAGTGATATATCAGGTAAATGTTACACTTTTATTCAGGAAAAATAAAGAGAATTCTTCAGCTGTCTCATAAGATTCATTGAATTAAACTCATTAAATTTCTATGATGTGCAAAGCTAATGAGAGTGGGATCTTTGTTTCTTTTTTACGTTTTATTTATGTCGCCATATTTCACTGAAAACTCTGACTACATTTATATTTCACCACAACAGCACCTTTCTACTGCAGGCATTATAATATCCAGGCAAGATTAATGGGATGTCACAGCGTTTTCACATCTGATGAAAAGACATGAATACAGCTCATAAAGGAAAATAAGAATGAGATGTGCAAGAGATAACACTCATGTTAAAAAGACTGAAACATGGAGAGACTGACATTGAAAAGGAAGGGCCAAATACAGAGCAGCTAAAAGAAGAAATGCTTCCTTGGAGACCAAGAGCTAGACTAACAAAGGGGTTAGAAAATGAGAAAGAACAGGAAGACTGATAGAGCAGGAGAGCTGGACAAATGACAGTGAGAATAATGCCTGGATTTCTTTTACAATTACCCATGGCTTAACTTTTTTGTGGTTAGTTTTGCAAAACAATTTGTAGTTAAATTAAACTTGAAATTTATGATATGTTTCATGATATGTACAGCAGTACAGTAACAGGGGTGAGGTTTTCTGCAGAGAAGAATGAATCTTTTTGTGTTTGTTACATGTGGAAAAAATGTCTTTGCAAAGGAACCTCAAAAGACTGAATGATTAGCATAAGACCAAGGGAGAAAAAAAATCAGAAAATATTAATCAAGTAAGTAATTCAATCAATAAATCAGGCAAAAGTCCAAATGTTATGATTTTTTTTTACTCTGATAAGCTCTGGTTTTATGAACAAAGTTATAGTTTTAATAGAGAGACTAGAAAGTCTTCACAATTTCCACCCAAATAAAGAAATAGGTAAATACATTCAGTGATGATCCTTGTCTCATTGCTACAGAGACTCCTGTCAGACTCTCATCGCCTTCCTATTCTGGTTCTACACAGGGAGTCACTCTAGATGTATGCTCTGGGATGAAATCATCTTCCATTTTTCACTGTACGACAAACACAAGAGACCACAAGCACACGAGGGAGCACAAATGAGACAAACATGTTGCTCACAAACCACTTTATTGTATTTTTCCCTCTCTCCTTTTTGTTTCCCCTCTTCTAGATTAGTCACCAGACCTTAGCATTACCTGCATTCGCTCTTGGTAGTCAAAGCCTCCATCCATTTTAACTTCATTCTTCATAACTCCACGGTTTTTAATCTTTCCTTCACGCCCTCTCCGTTCTCGCCAGCAGCACCCTACAATGCAAACACAACCTGTTCTGAGGGGAAGTGAATTATTGAAGCTGCTGCCGTTCCCTTTGCGCAGAAGCAGGCTGCAGAGGAACGATGGAGGGAGGCATGAGGGTGGATGAAAGAGAGGATGGATTTCTTTGGAGAAAAGAAAGGAGGTTTTCAGGCAGAAAAATCTAATTTTGTTTACATGATCGCTACCTGCACAACAGAGAAGTTGGTGGTGTTCGGGGGGGTGATCATATAGTTATGTTCTGATAATATTTCGAGAAGCTGCAAAGTTGTCTATTTGATGAACTTGAATATATCAGATGGGGATTTATTTAGCGTTGTGGCAAAAGCTGAAAAAGGCAGGTTTACACCAGATGTTATTACACATTCAACAGTACCTGTCTTTCACTCCGACGGCTGCTGCGTGTGCCTTTCTTCTGCCTTTGCCCTTTCTTTCTTCATTTTTCTCTGTTGAGTACATCTCACTGTCTTTCCTGTCTGAATCCATGTCAGCACAGTACCTTTCCCTCAGACAGTCGAAGGGAAGTTAAAAGTGAAAGCCCTTAAATTTCTACACGAGGTAAAGAGTTTGCATTCATGTGAATGGACTGTTTGAATTTTTTAGTGAGGAGAGAAGTTGTCAAAATGGGGTTTTTGAAAGTGGAGACGGGCTTGTCTGTCATGAGGAGCACAGCTGGGAATCACCTATAAACACAAAAATTGTGTGAGATGGCTGAATGATTTATTTGAAAATCCACATAATCCCACAGATCCAAACAAGCAAACTCATTTTCTTTCAATCAAATCTTCACAGACATGTAGTTGTCTATGATTACATGTAATGGTATTGTTGTTTCAGGGATTATTATTCAGTTCACCTCCCTGAATCAAGGCTGAGGTGAACCGCAGGGTAGAGGTGTGGATGCAGCTCAAGCGCTTAAACGCGTTCTCGGCATCATCTGCTCAGTTTTCACTCGGTGTAGCCCAGACTTTAAAGGCAAAGTCGATACAAATGCACTGAAGTGAGAGGGATAAGGTTCTCATGTCCTATTGGCTGTGAAAAAAAAAGCAGAGGGGAGGGAGCAAGCTGACAATACTGTACGTGTAATAGAAAAATGTAAAGACAAGCATATTGTGACTGTAAAGTACAATGGCTTTAATATAACTCCTCTATGGGTTGCTGTTTCAGCTGCTGAAGCTCATTACATCCTCATTTCATTTGATGTGTGGAGCTTTTCCCTCTGTCCAAACAGCTTTCATGTTGTATTATGAATTAGGCTGTTAGACTTTTGGAGACAAACTCCTTCCTCAGATCCCAGCTCTGATACATTTCAGAGATGTGCGCAGCTGGAAACTTGGCTGAGCTGTTTCAGACTGAACTCAGTTGCACTTGGTCAAGAGTGTAAGCATATGCAGCACATTACTTCTATCTGGTTTGACTTCTTTGAGACCCACCTGCTGAGGTTAGTGTCTAAAAACACTAAGCTATTCAGATTTTACTGTTTGATTTTTTTGTCCTTTATACTACTTTTCTTTTTAGTCAGAATTGTAATTTGGCCTGAGGAAGTTACGGTTCATTTTAAAACTCAGCACAGCCATCTTTGTTCTTGTTGTTTTGACCCACCCTCTTAGTTCCTGGCCAAAGATTGACAAGATCTTTAGTTACGTGGTTTCGTTTACAAGCACTGGTTCGTAAATGGCGTGATGGGATATTCCTCAAAGGTCCAAAAATCTTTACAGTCCCAGTCCCATTCACCCATTCACACACAAATTCACACACTGATGGTGGCTCCGCTGCCGAACACTGGTGCCAATCTTCCACCAGAGGCAAGGTGGGGTTCAGAGTCTTGCCTAAGGACACATATGGGTGGGCAAGGCAGGAATCAAACCTGCAACCTTCTGATCAGAGGTCGACTGCCCAACCGCTGCACCACGGGCGCATAATGCCAGTCTGAATACAGACTAAACGCAATGTTCAGGACTTGATCCAGAATAAAGAACTGTTCAAGTCTTAATACACCCAAAGTGATGGGAAAATTCTTAAGATAACCTAGTCCCAGTTGTTTTTACACCTGTGTCAAAAATAAAGTCTGAGGAGTAATCCTTTATTGCTTGATAATTATGGACGTAAGCTCAAAGCCCTATCGTCGCCACATTTTCTAAATTATGAAAAAAAAAATAAAAAATTGACCTTTCCCCTGAGACGTCCAATTTCCGGCCTCAATGGTCGGTTTCCTGCATGTTTTTCAACTAACCTGCCATGGAAGCTCCTTATTGGCTAAACACCTGATCCAGGTAATGAGCATCGGATGAGGTAGGGTTTCTGGAAAACCAGCAGGAGTCCGGCACTCTAGGCCTGTAGTCGGAGCCCCTGCGAAGGAACAGTGAGCTGCAGTTACATCTGCCACAAAAGGTATAACACCTACAGATGTTTTGATGAAAATAGAGACCTGTTAGACTGGCACATTTGTATTAGAACTCGAGATATATTGACCCAAGATAGCCAAGAATGTGGGCTTCCAAGAGACTCGGCCACATTTGCATCATGGGTAGAGTACAATGCCGATGACAAAAGATTCAATGAACTAGCAGGTCAACAGTGTCTAAAGGGTTATAACATTCCTCTGATAAGGTGAATATGAAGGAGACGGAAGGAGGGCGGAAAACTTCAAAAGAATTCCAAATTAAAGGAAAAATACTCGCGTGCAAATATCAGGGCTCTAGAAGCAAGAAACTAAAAACTACGGTAAGCTAAAAGTAAATAAAGCTGAAAACTTTGATTCAAAATTACAAACTGAGGAGAGGAAGCAATGTCATTACGACATGACGGGAATGACAAATGATAACTGAAACCAGAATGATAATACTCTTGAGGGAATAATCAAGCAAGGAGCAGCTGTGGTGATCATAACTGAAACCAGGTGTCAACAATTAACAGGAAATCAACACAAAAATCCTGATAACATAAATATAAAAAATATTCATAAGAAAGAGACCAAACAAGTAAAATAAAATTTTAGGCAAATTCATTTGTTTAAAAATAAAGAGTTAACAACAATTTCATAAATGACCAGACTGAGAGTATTGCGTCCCTCATAGAGAAATGTATTAATATTGTAATTGGCATCACTGGATTTCATTTCTTTCTTTTCTCTTCTGCTTTTTGTTTGGCTGTGAGAGGTTTGAATCCTTGCCCACATAAATGTCTTTTATTAGTGCCAAATTGAATTGAAGATTGTTGATGCAATATAAATGTGCTTCTGATATTGGCAAACAGCCAGTGGCTTGATGAATGGGGTTTGGCTTTGTTTTGAGGCTGATGCTGCTCCTTAAAACGTCCATAAGATTCCTCTCTAAAAGTTTAGCTCTTAGTTGTTGTCCTTGGACTTGACAAGAAGTTTTTAATTAATTGTTTTGTGAATTTCATGGAGGTGAGAATGTGATATTAGAAGAGTAGAGCGATAGAATGTAGAAAGACTTTTTATTCAATTTGTTTGTTGTACAATGCATGTTTTGCATGTCCTTCGCATGATTTTTTTTTTGCTTAACATGCACATTTTGACACCCTACATTTGTTTTTTGAGGAGCCCTGATTGTGTTCGGAACTAGACACTCTACTGACCAATTCATCTTACAAACTTGATGTTCTCTGTTTCTATCACATTATTATTTTTTTTGTTTGTGGGGTTTTTGTGACTACATGACTCTCTTCCATTGCTGTGTTAGACTAAAAGTCCCTTACCTAAGGCTGCACAACTCATTTCCAGTCACTACAGAACTTGTCAGTCACACATCAGAATGATGTGTTCCTCCGTAAATGATACACTGTGGTGCACACAGTTGCTCTTGCATTAAATCATGCAATTTATTACATTAAGATATGCATACACTTTTGAGTTACTCCACTTTTGTACTTTCACCTGATACGAGGTAAAGGATTCTTATCTTATCTTATTAACTTTACTGTTTCTTAACATGCATCTTAATTTTTAAGGTTGTTAATTCTTCACAAATTTATTTATCCGACTGTTTTGTTTAACCAGTTGATGATATGAGATGAGAAAGGCACACTGATTGTTTGAATTTGTTTCTTAAAGTGAACTATGGTGATTTGGCCTTCATTTGAATTTAATGTACTTCCTACTACTGTCATAAAATCCTTGCAGTGAGTGGAAAAACATACAAACAGCAGCGTGATAGGTTAAAATAAGATATTCTGGAAAATGTTTGGCAAAATCCTGAAAACCTGTTGGGAACCAGTGAGTACTGAATTGATAACCCCGCCCCTTCTTCCCATGGAAAAACAAAACAAAAAACAAACACATATATATGATACTAAAGATGCTGTTTGAATTTTACGGATATCAAAACAGAAAAAAAAGAGACATTCTGTACAAACAGTGCTTTATATTCAGATTTTAAAAAGATCTTTCATAAATGCTTAAAAATAATAATGTTTTTGTCAGGTAAAAAAGTGCAGAGATTTTATTCACTTCCTATTTTGCGTTTTGAAAATTTTCTACAGATAATTGTTTTCTGTTTCTATTTATAGTTTGATATAGTCTAAAACGAACCCCACTGATGTTAATAATGGCATCAAGTGTTAACCATGTTCTGCAGATGGTAAACGTTTCTATAGCAAAAGTAGATGGAGAGGAAATGGGTGACCGAAAAATACCCTAAAAACAGACAGTGATTCCAACTCAGAATGCAAAGCTGAACAAACAGCTAAAGTTAAGGTACTCAAGATAAATTAAAATCCTTAAAAGCCTAATTCCAAACATGGTGGACATCAGCTAAATCACTCTGAAGCAACAGTCCCACTGGAGCAAAAGTGAGATTGCTCCCTTACCTTTAAGGGAATAGAGGCCAAAAATAGGACTACATCTATACTTTGATTGCTATTGGTTTTGACATTCAAACAGATGCAGCTATACTCTGCACGATGACTTCACTGCTGCTTCTTCACTAAAGCGGCCAAGATGTTTTAGGGAAAGAGGTCTCACAAATTTGCGGACATGTTATTTTTTTTGATTACTAAAGTATCATTGTGAATGAAAGGAACCATTTGCAGTTGCGTGTTTATCCCTGTATTTAATTTTCTTTATGAAAACACACTTGCGCACGCATACCAACACACACACACAAACACACCTAAATTTGCCAATCCTCCACAGGACCCTTTCCATAAACCAAATATTGAATTACCTGTGATGCTTCAGCAGGAGTGTATCATTGGGAGAAAATATGGAACAAGGGTCTATCAAGAATATTGACTAAAAAGATAACACACACAAACCACTGTACACACAGGTGTACACACACACACAATATTGAATGAAAGCAGGCTCTGCTCTGTGGTCTGTTGTGGTTGTAATAGCCTCATTATTCACTGTGTGCTCTGCTTATACACTCAAGCAAAGCTAAAAGGAGTGAAATCTGGGGCTATTAAACACACATACACAAACATGCATTGCACATACACAACCATAATAGACGAGTTGTTCTCCGTATTCTTCATTACTTGCATAGACTTTTCTTTCTAAACATGCAGCATTGAGATCATTTACAGCAATATCTGATAGTGTCTTTAGTCTCCTCATAGATTTATATTTATTCTGGATACCTTTTCAAAACCTGTTCAACTTTGTAAAGTGTTTGAGTGACATGTAGCTGCAATGTTTCTGCAGTTATTATAGGTGCAGAGCTGCTTTCCTTGCTGCCGGTTGTGAACCACCCCATCGAAAAGAAAGCTCCTGAATTGACCCCAAACCAACACTCTTGCTGACTACAGTTCTTGTAAAAGTTATTATAAATTGCACAAAAATGTAAAAATAGCTCGGCATCATGGAAAAGAATCCCAAAAGGGTTACAAAAGTAGAGACATTTCCTTTTGGTCTTTTTAACTCTGTCTTTCTGCTCTTTATTGAGACCTGTCACAATATCGGCTAACGTTTATTTTCACCTTTATTTTGTCTTTGAGACGTCTTGTGACGCAGGCGCAGTGCCAGCCTTGTAACTGCAGAGCTAAAAGATCAGCACACACCATGCTTTAGCATGAATTAATGTAGTTTTAGTTTTATTTTTCCACACAAGCACAACAAAGTAACTAACACTAACTGTAAGGTTCACACAGTTTTGTTCTACTTAGTATTTAACAGTAATACACATGGATACAGTGGATTTGGAGAAAAAATTAACATTTTAAGCCTGTTGTACACTTAATTGAAAAATGGGTGTGCAGAATACCAAGTGAGCCAAAAATACATTTAAAGAAACATTTCAACCAAAGCAAAATTTCTCCCACCAAAAGTACAAGTTACAATTTCAAGTAAAAACAAAAAAAAACAAATAAATAAAAAACGGGAACAATCATGTGCGCCAACGGAGCCGGAGGACTAGACCCGGCAACCCGGCAGCCCTATTCCTTTGTGCACTCACCACGGCCAGGGCAGGGAACCGCTCCATCCCCAAGGTGCTCCAGGCCCAGACCCAATGCCCCTACGCAACACCTATGCCGGCGCCCAGATGAGAGGCGCAACACTGCCCGGGGGTCCTGAACTTCTCCCTGCCCCCAGAGTTAGGCTGGGACCACCCATGGCCAGCCTGCACTGCATTCCCGGGCAACCAGCCCACCAGCCTTACCGAGGACAAACCAGAGGAAGCGGCAGAAACTGACCGCTGGACTGGGAAGGCGGACACAGGCGACCAGCAGAGGCCCCAGACAGGGCCAGCGGACTGTGAACCTGAGGACCAGGCTCTAGTTGCTGTGAGCAACGATGGAAAATTGGGGTGCTCTGGTGTGCCCAGAAAAAGGGGGGCCTACCTGTTTGCAGTTGCTGATACTATCCAAAAGTAGCTGCAGCTGCTTCAGCTGCAGATTAAAACTTTAATATTTAAAACCCCTTGACACCAATTGATACAAATATGCATCAAACTGCTTAGGCTCCAAAATTGTCGTAATTTAGCATCTAGGCCTATTTGAAAGACAACTCATAGGTGCTTTTTTTCATAGCTGGCAATGAATTTCGGGTTAAAACCTCCTTTTACTTTTTAATATTTGTCAACATGAAATTTGTAATGGTACAGATTTAGAAGGCAGAAACATGAAGTAAAAGCTAGATGAGTTTTAAGATTAACAAAGTGTTTCAAGAGTGTTTTTAAAACCATAATTTAAAGCAAAAAAGAATGTTGCTTTGGAGAAACATAAACATTAATGATGCAAAAAACAGACAATCATTAAAAGAGAATAATTGTAAATATTTTATTCTTTGATAGAGCCCTCAGCCCATACAATACAAACATGCAAAACAGAGGTATTTATGGATGCAGTTACTGCATGGGATATGTGAGCTGTCGGAAATGTGCTGCAGCAACACACATGATCAAAAACAACCTGAGCTGAAGAAATCAGAACACAGCTTGAACAAATAACTAACGAATAAAGTAATTCATCAATTATTAACAAGGATGTCAAAACTAAGAAGACAATTCACATAGTTAATATGGTAACAATATAGTTGGCAAAATTGATTAAGACGTTGCAACAAAAACTTTGTTGACGTAAGTGATTGAAGAAATCCATAATTAGCAATTGAAAAAGGTAATTATTTAAATAAGAATTTTTAAAAAAGTGAATGTGGGATCCCTTTAAAGCAATATTTATCAACTTTCACTTTTAAAAGAAGTGTTTGAGAGTTTCTTCAACAAACATTGACACTTTCACATTTTAGCACTGTGTGGCTCCTGCTCTAAAAAAAAAAAACAATAGTCATTTCATTCATTTGTCAAAATACAGCATCCCTATACCACCATATAACCAAAGTAAGTTTTTATGAAGCCACAAATTAGATGCTCTACGCACTTGATGCAATTGTCCAACATACCTATCCGGTTACAGTAAACCCTTGTTTTTCGCGGGGGTTACGTTCCAAAAAGAACCCGTTATAGGCAAAATCCGTGAAGTAGAAACCTTTATTTTTTTTTAAACAATTATTATACAATTAAATACTCTATTATACATTGAAAAGAAAGAACAAACCATTTTACAGGCTCTAGCATTTGTTTCACAAATAAAAGTACTTTAGAAACATTTTTTTCAACAAATAACTTCTGTTCTGTACTGTCAAATAATAATTTGAAGCATCAATGTGAACAGAAGGCTTAAAATTGCGGAGATTAGCCCCGCCCACCGCGACCTGAGTCATTGGATTAAATGGGAGAAAATTTAAAATGATTATGAAAAAAATATAAAGTACAGTCGGACAAATAGTGACTGACTCAGGTGTATTTCACTGCTCTTCAGACTGAGCCGCTGCATCCTGACTCCGCTCTGCAGTGTTTTCTTCTTTTGAAGCCCGCGGTGCAGGTGTGTTTGTTCGGGAGAAGAACATAGTGAAAGGCAATTGTTGTCACTCTTTTTTTCTATGGGTTTTAGAGAAACTCGAAATTGCAAGAAAATTTGCACATATGTAATGTAAATTTGGCAAACTTTTTTACGTACGTGTACATATTAAACTGCAACGTTATTGACGCACAGGTAGAGAAGAAGTGGAGTCACTTTTTAGCCAATCAGAATGCAGAACACAATGCACAATACAAATCCGTGAAGTAGCGAAACCGTGAAAAGAAAACCGCGTTATAGCGAGGGATCACTGTATTCTAATTCAACAATCATTTAACTGTTCCTTTCTGTAAAAACTCTACTTGTTATTGTATTAGTTGGATACTGTGCCTTTGTCATCAAGATTATTATAACCCAACTCCAAGAACTCTGTCCTTATGTTGTGCAAAATCCCTTGTAAAAATAAAAGCCAACTACTAACCTCAAAGCTAAAGCTAAGTTAGGGGCCAGGTCCCTTTTTTAAATCATCATTTATGTTTATATAAAATGCATTTTCTTTTCTTTTTTTTTTTTTTTTAATGATCCCTAATTCTCATAGGTACTACACTTTTTAAGCAGCTCTTGAACAAATCTGATGGCCTTGTCATTGTTTTCTTGACCTTATTTGCTGTACAAGCAGTGGAAGCAGAGCAACTCAGCTAATTAACGAACCAAATGAGACTTAATGAGATATCAAGTGTTCTAATAACAGTGAAAGTCACTGAGAAAAGGAAAGCTCCACTGGGGTACGGGAGGGATATTTGAAGATGTGTGAGACTATATGCTTTTGTGTGAGAGTGTGAAAGGCAAAGAGATAAAGGGAAATACCATCTTGTAGCTCTTAATTCTAGCTGATTAGAAAAAAAAAACTTTTTATAAACATTAAAGAAAAGCTAAACAAAATAGCCTCAAATTCGCATCAATCATGAAGTCTGAGGGACTTTTTTGTACTTTGCCCAGAGACTGGTGTGGGATTTCAACATTGAATCTTAATTCGAACAGCCAACAAAAAAAATGCTGACAGACCTATTTATTTTGTTTACTATGCTTGCATATACTGACAGTTTTAGAAGGCCTCAGAAATGGTGAAGTTGCTCTGTTTTAGTAAGATGTGTTGTAGAAACTGTGAAAAGTGACATATTTTTGGTTCCAAATCGACACTTTTTGAACAATATGTGAGGAATGACAAAACAAATGTGTGTACCAGACCCTGCTGTTTAATAAAATTACACACGAAAGAGAAAATTGATAAACCCATGAGAAATACTTTGAATTACACTATAACTTTGGCTACATTGCACCAGAAGCAGCACTGGCTGTGACTTAGAACTGATTTGATGCACATGCAGGTTGTTAAACAATACGTTAAAGTTAAACAATACAGTCTAACTGTAGAAACAGGCTATTGGCTTTAACATGTCTTGGACAGTGTTGGTGATAACAGATACTGTTTCAGAGCATTGTTGAGTGAAGGTATGACCTGATCTTTCAAAAAACTCAAATGTAAGATTCTTTTTCTTGTTTTAATGATCAAATTTTGATATTTAATTCTTACCTTCTCTACACTGATTACATCCTCACTTTATTAACAAGCCCAATGTTGTACAAGAAAAGCAACCCAGCCATTTATTAAACCCATGGATCAATGTCTTTTTGCTCATTGACTATAACAGCTTCATCGTCATGGCAAAAAGGGTGACCATTATTCTATTAAAGGCTTTTTAATGACCACATGTTACAACATGCTTCACAGAGTGAAGAGTGAAGATACCAGTTTTTATTTTTTTATGTTTTTTTGGACATCTGCAATGTCATCTTACAGGATTTGACTTGTTTTAAACTCAGGATGAACCCAGAGTGCCCAAGTTATGCAATGCATATATATAATGTATTCAACTGAACTGAAAGCATTTCCTTGATCTATCAAAATTACCCTGGTGTTAACAGCCACCAAGCCAGAGACCTTCAAAACATCTTGACTTAGGGGGACATGCTATTTCTCATCATTTCTGCCTCATAATACACCTGAGTGGTATGAATCACAGAGATCATCACCTCCATGAATGTGAGTGTGAAAACCAAAGCAGTGCAGACAAGTAAAGCACGCCTCATTTTCTTCAAATCCTCTAGATCCCATTCTTTGAGTAACAAAGTGATTGACTGTTCTCCTGCATTTTGGATGGACATGACCTTTCTCTAAACCACCTGGAATGACATGTAGCACATTTTCAGCCCACACAGGTGGAAACTTCATGAAAGGATTAGAATAGCATCAGAGTTACACAAAGCATTGAGGGAGAATTGACCCTCCATCTTTCTTTGTCCTTGCTGCTGACCTGTCATACAGTTTTTTTTTCTTTTTTTGTTGAAAACCTGACCTACCTCAGGATAGTTTCAGTTCGCTAAAGTTAAAAGTAGCCACACAATTTCTAATCCCAGAGGAATGTGGCCTAACTGTGCCACAGCCAGATCGCATGGAGCGAATTATATTTTCATTTTTCAACTATAAGCCAAAGAAGAATTGGGACGGGGCATCCATCTGTGAAAAATGTCCAAGACTTGTGACCTGATTAAACTGGGCATCAAAGCTCAGCAGGTTGTCTGAAACTGACCTTTTGGATATAAAAATTCCTTCTTTTTTTTTGCCAGATCTGCTAAACTCCATTCGCATTGCTTCTGTGAAAAGTTCTTCCAAGAACAAAGTCCCTCATTTCTTGTTTAATCGTTTAATTGCTGAAAGAATCATTTGATCTGACAAAATGTTACCTTTACAGGTAACCACATGGTCTACAGCAACATTTTTTTAATAAAAGCAACTGAAAATGATTGACAGTACAGACGATGTAATCTATAAAAAGACGATGAGTACAAGTTTAAATCATGTTTTATATGTATTGAAAGGCTATTTTAATTTAAAAAAAAATCTGTTTAAAAAATCTCACTAAAATTAAAGCAAAATGTTTGTCTCAGTTTTAATAATCAGTCTTACACAAACAAAGACTCCCCCCCCATGACAATTTCGACAGGTGGACGTCTAACTTCAACCTCTATCAGTGCACTTCTGAGGAGCCATTCTGTTTCATCTGCACACATCGCTCATATACCTCCATTTCCTAAAGTTAAAGTATCAGAAAGGGTCCTTCAATCAGACATAAAATGATGTAGAAATAGAAATATCTTTATTGTCATTGTACATGTACAACGAAATTACAGTGCAATTATCACCTGAGAGTCTCAGTGTCAGCTTCTAATCAAAAGAACCAAAGTAAAAATGTCTTTTATTCAATGCCACTCAGTTTTAACCTTGAATCTGTATTGTTTGGCACAACAATGCAAATATTGTTCAAAGGGTAAACACATAACTGCATTTGAACAGACATCTGGCATCTTACCACTAAATATCATCTCTTTCATTTTCAGTAAGATGATAGGCACTTCAAATGTCTTCAAAAGACATGCAGCTAATGGCTGTTGTTCATTTGCCTTGAAGTGATTCAAACTATTTTGACTTATGCCAGATCTAATTACTGCACATGGAGAGACTATGACTTTAGTGATGACGGTGTTCTCTAAGTGAATTTCGCTGTGGCGACCCCTGATGGGAGAAGCCGAAAGTGGAAGAAGATGTGGTGTTTATACAGCGAATGAAAGCGGCCTGGGTAAGTTGAGGTCTAAAAAGTCATCAAGGATGCACTTGCAAGCATTTATCCTTCTGAAAATATTTGCCTCTATTTTTTTTTTTTTTATTTTAGGTGGGAATGTTTAATACATTCTTGACATGTCCTGCATGTAATATGTGTTTAAAAACTTAAATAACTGAAATGATGCCACTGCTTTCTGCATTTTCCTATTTTTACTCACAATCTTAATGAATAACAAGTCCAACTTTAACACCCCTTGAAGTAAATGAGAAAGTGAAAGAAGTAAAAGAGAAAAAAAAAATTCTTATGCTCACACATTTTTCCGAAAAGGTCCGGACAACACCAGTACCTCCAACTCCTTCAGCAGCAATGAGTTTGATGTGTTCGATGAATTTGACTTTTTGATTACCCTTTAAAAGAATATCCTGATATCCTGATGTGGTTTTGAAGCTGAAAAGGTTCCCTAAAATCTTATTTTATTTTCTGATTTTTACTGCTGCCAAAGAAACATTGCTTTTGTCTACTGCATGGAAATGCTTGTAAAACATTACATCATCACTCTGGCTGATGGCTTTTTATCTTTGTTCAAGAGCACTACAGTACATGTCCTTAAATAACTGAGAGTAGATTTGAATCTTCCATACATCAACTCTTGAAAAACTAACAATGGAGTACGTGAATAACACCATTTGTTCGGAGGTGTAAAGGTTTCCAGAGTAATCGCTTGCTGCCTTTAACATGATATTATTTTGCAATGATGCATTTTAATAGTGTGAGAAAAAATCACAGCTGTTTATCTCATGCTTTAAAAAAAGGAATATTCCAACTACTGTTCCCAAATCCCTTATAGATTTCAAGGATTTTCCAATACATTTGGCAGGAATCTAGAGACCTTCGATTATTTTGACCTTAAATGTATTTTTTGTTTTTTACCTAATAGTGCTATGATGCATTTTCACTGACCCAGCATTTGTAGTATTAGGTTATAGGCCAAATTAGATTTAGCAAAAGAAAACTGAAAAGCATAAATATATAAACCAAACTGTTAATCCTGGCTTTTTATTTTAACAAACATCAGTGAAATTAAGTAAATTTTTGGGCCACAACTTTTTTTCTGTTTTTTTTTCTTTCTTTCTAATTTTATAATTGACTTTCGGGTGGTCCTAAAAATAGAATTTTTGTGTAACATTAGTTTTAAGTAGATGCATCACAATTCTCCCCAAGTTAAGCATGTAAAGCTTTTTCTTTGTTTGATTTTTTTCTAAAATTGCCACAGCTTTATTCAACAATTAGTTGCTCCAACTTCTCTCATCCTTTTCACTTTGTCTTCATGACTCTTTCCTCCCCCCTTGTCTCCCAGTGTCCAAGTACTTTTCCTATCCTCAACTCTCTGTCTTCCATATTCTTTCCTGCAAGTATTTGTTGTTTCCGCGCTCAGCCAACAGTAAATCATCCCAATCGCCTCCATCAGTCCTGCCTTTTCCTGCATGCGAGGATCAATTTTCTCCCTACCTTGTTATATGTGCAGCCTCATCTGCTGTACTATGCAGCGCAAACCCTATTTACCGAATGATTTATTAATTAATTAGGTCTTTTAACTTTTTGTTTACAGCCGTTTCCCAGAAAAGGAAGGGAAGCTTGATGAATGTTAAAAAGGGTTGCTGGGCCCGGTTGACACATTGGCTTACCCCCAATACAGACATTTAAATAAGGTAATGTCTAGTCGTAAGTTTTTCCAAAGGTCTGTTTAAGCTTTATAAACTGAATACACAATTTTATATCCTGAAGCATAGTCTATTTGAGAATAAGTTTTTTATAATTTTTATATGGTTTCTTATTTTGTTATTTTAATTACTTATGAAAGTCTAATGTTTTTATAGTTCTATTGTATTTATAGGTAGCTCATAAACGTTCAATTAACAAGACCCACAAGCTGGAAACTGAACTTGATATCTTTCTAGGCTCTAGAGTTGCAGAAGAAAAAACGCAAATGAATATAACAGATGTTATCAGTTTCACCAGCATTGTCCCTGAGTGCTGACAAATGTAATGTAATTCTGTTTAAAGGACATACTGACTCTGTCTTTACATGACATCATTTTCAATTATGTCACCTCTTTGCAAACCCATTATTTAAAAAGAGATAACCAGACGTGTTTACATTCGGCCTTTAAGTTAATCCAAAAAAGCTTTAGACTAAAATGGTCGGTTTTGCAACTGATGCTTTAGGCTGTTTAAGAGAGTTTTTAAAAATTATTATTAGTCATCAAACTTCCTCATAGTGATCTTCTGCATATTTGGATGTCTTTGGAGGAAAAAAAAAATAGTAGTTTAACAAGCAGCAGGACTTAAAGACATTGATTTTAGTCTCCCTGAAGCAATACATCTTCAATATGTTGTGACCCAGTTACAGTTCTGAATTCTAATCTAATACCTGTTTAAACATCTTTTTAGAAAAAAATGCTTTTAAATGATTTTATATGCAGAGTATTACCATCAGACTCAGAAACGGCTGAATCCAAGCATGTCCTTTCTAATAAACTTGGTCATACTTTTTTTGTGTGTGTTGAAATTACCTTTATCTATTAGACTTATTTCTGTGCTCCACCGTTATCACAGCACATTTGAATTGACAATATTACAGCTGATTGACATTATTATTATCTTCCTTGTTTTTAAGGCCAGCTGTTTTAGTTGTTCATTGCCAGATCCTGAATCTGTTGTCATGGTCCAAAAATTTGTGTAGTCCAGATTTAGCTTTTTATTAACTTTGATGTTCTTTTTTTTAAAATTCTTAACTCTTTGTCAATTTGTTTGTTGGGTTCTCCAAAGTACATTTTATGAGACCAATAACTTAAAACTCATTCCTTCATTCATCTTCTTCCGTTTTATCTCTTTTATGGCGAAGGCAGGGGACACCCTGAACAGGTTGCTAGTCTGTCGCATTCATGTCGCATTCACTCTCACACTCACACCTATGGACAATTTAGAGTTGTTCATGCCACATGCATGAAGCATGTTTTTGGACGGTGGGAGGAAACCAGAGACCCCGAAGAGAACCCACGCATGCACGGGGAGAACATGCAAACTCCACACAGAAAGATCCCCCATCAATGTCCCCCAGCGAGGACTGGGGGCATTCTTGCTGTGAGGCACGAGCGCTAACCACTGCGCCACCGTGTAGCCAACATTAACTTAAAAACTGTCCCAGAATTTTAAATAGATACTATAGTGTCTTTATGGACATAATAGCTCTCATCAGTCAAATTATAAGAGTTACTGAATATACTGAATAAATATCTTTTTTTTTGGTGAAAAAATACACCGTTTGTTGGCCATTTTTTGGAAAATACCAAGCTGCAATCTCTTGGCCTTAATACTGAGCCTCTGCTCTTGTGGAAACATTGACTGAAGGCCTTTTGCTATCTATTTTGTTGTCAAGAGTGAAATATCTTGTTACAGTTTTTTCAAAAATTTCTGTAAAATGTGTCCTCGTGTCTGTGACCATTCTCAGTTGTTCACTGTCCTTCAGATGCAGGTGAGCTGCTGAGGCCTGATGTTGTGACTCTTCCGTGAAATGCCATCCCTTTATGTATGTGTGTGGAGGGGGAGATCAGAGCTGATGACGCTGGATCGTATAGACCACTATGATCTGATTGTTTTGTCTATTGGGTGGATGCATTTCTGTTTCTCAGACACACCTGAAACATGACGAAGTACATTGAAGACATGTTTCAATTTAAACAAAAATCTTTCAGCCTGTGTTTCCATGGAAACTAATGCAAAAAAGCACATTTGCTTGTGTGTGTGTGTGTGTGTATGTATGTATGTATGTGTAATGTGTGTGTGTGTGTGGACATATACACACAAAAGCACACAGATCCTCTGGACGAAATCCAACTGTGTAGGTGAACTAAACTTTCATTTGTGAGGAGTGCTCCATAATTTCACTACCTGTGTGAAGCTGTTATTGATCCTGTCCTATACATTAGGTGAAGCAGCTACTAAATAATTCAGTCTGGTTAAATAGGTCTGTTCTATAATTCAGAAGCATTGCACAGTGTAATTAATATTGCAGAGATATGTGACAAGCTGGGTGGCGTTTCACTTACTGACAGCACGTCATTCGTTCTCTACTTTTGCATTCTCTCTTCTTCATCATGTCCCCATCTTGGCATTTATTCTGTTCTATCTTTCTTGAATGACTGTTGTTAAGAATATTTATTTTTCTTTAACTGAACCCTGTTTATTTTCTTTATTATGATCTTTTTATTTGAATTTTTTTTTTTTGCCTTCAATTTTTTTGTTTGGTTTTTCTCTTTGCTTTTAATCTCAATTTCTTATGTGTTCTACAGTATGATGTTCAGAATTTGACAAGTTATTTTCTGCTGTGCTTTGGATTCTTGTGTTCATTTAATTGTCTTTTTCTATTTAGACAAACATGCATTATGTTTTTCTTGCACACTTAAAGTTTACCTATTAGTAAAATTTGGGACATTAAAATGCATCCTATTGTAGTTTGCTTTTGATTGTTTCTCAATAGCTGATTTTCTGTAAACACTATTTTGAAAGTTAGTATTTTAGGCTTCCAAATTTAATGAACTGTTTCTAGTCCCAATAGAATAGGTATATGTTGGGAATTTTTCTTTCAGAGAAAATATTGTATTTTTTAAATTGTTTATCTAAAACATTAACAAGATTTTTGTTTCCTATAATTGATGCAGAACTTTTACATGTCTCCATCACATAATAAAACCAAATTTAGGAAACATTGATCAAATTCACAATTTTTTTATAAAAAATGATTGGCATGTAAATTCAGAACCTCTTTAGAAAATCTGGATCCATTTTCTTCACCCGGGTGGCAGTCACGGGGTCCCACCCCGAAGCCTGGTTTGAGCATGGGGCTGGTGGATGGGGCTGGTGGCAGGGACTTTTCACATTGGTCCCAGTCGGGCCTAGCCCAAAAGGAAGACATGGGCTCAGTCTGCAGTGGGCCTGCAATCTGCAGCAGAACTAAAAAAAAAAGAAAACCCCGGCTCATCAAATTTGGCATCTGAATACAAATTTTTAAGTTTCAATGAGCCTCTAAATAATTTATACTGTTACTGAAAAGTGAAAAATACAACATTACCTCAATTCTCCACATTGAAATTTAAAAATATGTCACTAAGAATCCTTTTCTCCTTGTGTCAGATAGGTGACCCTACTGTGTTTGCCTCGATAAGTGAGCAGATACTTATTAGCCCAAGGAAAGATAAAGGAATGCTCTTCACAAGCATTTTCATGACACTTACTTAGATAAGGCAAGAACACATGTTAAATGATTCAATATAAACCTTCTTTTGTATTATTTTTGTAGTTTCTCATCTCTTTCAAACCAAATCCCACCACCATTTTCAGCCAGCTCTTGGTTTTGGTTCCTTGCTGCCCCAGATTCATCCAAGGGCGCATCCAGGGCATGCATATAGCTGAAAATTCATCATAGCTGATGGTATTGGGTGTTGCACGCTCACATGCTTTTAGATGAGTTTCCAATTTTGATAATTTAATTTTTTACCTTGAACTACATCGCTTTCTCATCTGTGGTAGATTAAAACATACTGTATTGTATGAAATGTGCACATTCAGTAATATTGTGAGTGTGTAATCCAATTCTCTGGCAGTGTGTGTGCGTGTTTTCGTCCAGAGGTCTAACTTATCTTCTTCAGTTACTTATCATCTTGAATACAATTTACAAAGTACAGTAAATTCAATTACACTTAGCCTCCCGCTCTCACATCACTTCCCCTCATCCTTTAAACCTGTCCTCCTTTTGTTTGCCTCACCTCCTTTCCTTTATACACTCTGGATATTGTTCACACTGGACAGCAAGCAAAAAAGTGGGACGTCTATTTTTAGTAAAGTTATGTTTGATGTGAATTATGGGTGACTTTTCCATAAGGTGATGGACTTATTGCTGTAAGAATCTGTTTCTTCCAACTGAAGCTCCTTTCAGATGAGTAGAATTTGCAGTTTCAGTATTTAACTTGTCCTGCCTTAAATATATTTTTTTAGCACTTCTCTCCACATGCAATTAGTAACTGCAATTATCAGTGCCTGTCTCTGCCAGACACACCAGATGTTATCCTGTCGTACATCTTAACAGCCCCCCAATCGTTTTCTTGCTCTGAATGATAAACAGTTTGCAGTTGGGCAAAGTGTGAAAACATCTATTATAATAAACATTTATGTGCAAGAAAATGTACACTTTATAGCCATTTTATGTGATGAGTGATTTATTGCAGTCCTATATAGCGATCAAATGAAAACAAAAGCCAGCCTTGCGTTTTGCACATGTAAAGAAAAAAATCATCTTTTGGCATGAAAGTTGTGAGTTTATATATCCCTCTTTATAGGGTAGTTACTGCAGTTTCTATGATCCAATTTGACCAGAGGGAATGAATGCTGATGGCTGCAAGGCCCATGTGACGGGTAGGCCTTTGTATCCAATCACCTGCTTTTTTGTAGTTGTCTCATGTTTTGAGCTGAGCATGAAAAGTGAGCCAGCACTTCATTAAAACCTAATAGCAGCTGAAAAAGGCCAGCGTGAAATGAAGTGTGACAAATTAATGAAGTACTATTTATCAATAAGTCAAGAAAGCTGAGCATAAGAGTGATATTAACATCCAAAGTCTGGCAGTTTTTGACAGATTCACAGCAAATCTCATTTTAAGTGTGAGGTAATTGCAACCTTTCATGCTGTTTCTTCCTGCCTCACTCCCTGAGTTAGTTAGTGTCTACCTGTCTTCTATACTTCCCTTCTCACCTGTTCTTTCTTTCTTACTCGACACAATTTTCACATCGCACTTGCTAGGATCCGTGTCTGCCATTTTTTCCCCCTTCGTTTTGCTTGAACAGATGTCAGCTTTGGCTTTTCTTTACCAGGTAGAAAAAAAAGCCTTTGAGAATGTCCTTTCCCCTCTTCTTTTGAAAATTTCAAATGTTCAATTTCAGTCATTTTATTAGCAGGACCAGCGAGACAGATTGAAGTTGCTTCTCCTTCACATCCTGTCTCCACTATGCTCACATGCAAACACTTTTTTCCTTTCCCCCGCCCTTACTTTCAGCTCTTATACTCCAACCTTTTATTCAGGCAGTTCCTCTTGCCCTCCTCTTTATCGACATCCTCTCCTGGTACCTCCTACCTATCACTTTCCTTAAACTGACCTTTGTGCATTGTTGGCTGCTCTGCTGCTGCTCCTTAGAAATGCAGAGGCACATGAGCATGCACACATACACTGGCTCTTTTCTTCACTTGAAGTGTGCTTGCTGGTATTTGGTGCTATTGGTCTGAGTGAAAGTGCATGTGGGAGTGTGTGTTTTTTGTTTATGCTTGAGCGGGACCTGAAGCCTCATGCTTGAATAGAATAAGGTCAAGATGACAGTCAGGCAGACAGATGATGTGCGGCACATGACCGCTACACTGCACTGCCTTGTCTTCTCTGCCTCTCCCTATCCACCTCAGTACACGGCTCTTGTCATTTGCACTCAGTGTGCTTTGCCTTTGTTCTCTCATAACCAAGGCAGCTATGAAAAGCAGAGATTTTTCCTTCCTCTTTTCCTCTTTTTGTGCCATTCTGCTCTGGAAAGCTTTGTTTACAAGATCAACCATATGTTACACCCAAGGTGCTTTAGAGAGACATATGTCATACACACCTCAAAAAGAAGCATCTCACACGTGCAATAGAAGAAATGTCTTCTGCAGTTTGAAAAGCTTTTCAGCTGCTAATGTCTGCAGCAGTGTACTCATTGGCTACTATTGCTTTAACATGTTTGGATCACTTTAAATACTCGAAGTATGATAGAAATTATGCTGTAGAAAGTGTGACCAAGCTTTGACTTCCTCTTTTAAGAGACATTACTTTAACATTAACGATGATTTTTTTTTCTGGTAAGGTTTGAAACTGGATAAGGGCATAAGGAAACCCAATTTCATATACACCCCATCCCCAATATTTAGAGGGGGTGTAATCGAGAAATCCTCAAAAAGGAGTAGTAACTTGAAAGGAGACACCTATGTTTTCATAAGAGACATCTGAGATGAAAAACAAAATTTTTGTTTTAGGTGTATTAGACTCTTTCCAGCTGAGGGTTTAAGCATCTTACTGAATTTCCCTTAAAATAAAATGAAAACTTTATGCACCAATGGGAAGCATCTTACGACGGTCAAATTGTTTTTTAGCAGTAGGAAACTAAAAATATTTTAAAGAAAATACTATAAACATGAAGAAATTCATATTCACAAATATTTACAAATTGTCTTCATTTTTACTGTAGGATAAAATATTTTCTGTATACTTGCCCTCTGACTCCACAGCTCTCACCTCCTGACTGACTACTTATTTTCCTTTAGACTTTTCCCTTCAAGGATTGCCACATTGAATCAGCTTCATTCATAGGTCTGATTCCCCTATTTGGTTTGGTAAAGATTTTATGTCGGATGCCCTTCCTGACACAACCCCCGTATTTATCCGGATCGGCCAAGACCCCGGCTTGGGGCCCCTTGTGGCTACATACACTTCCTCATGCCCACTGGTGTCCACATTTTAATGCATTTACTTCTCTAATTATAAAAAGCGTTGGCAAGTTTTTGTAGTTGCAAAGAAAATTTTATAAACCTTTTTGCAAAAACAGATGGTTCTGTTCCCCTTTTCAATAGCTGCAATTTTTGCAGCCATTGATGCAAAAATTGCATCAATTTTCTGATTGAAATACTTTTTAATGTAAAAAAAAAAAGTTTCACTGCAAACATAGTTCGAAGCAGGGCAGAATCTGTAACCTTTTAACTGAGACCAAAGGCCTGTTTTCTTAACTACACTCACTCTACACTCACTCTTTTCTCCATTCGCTTCCCTTCTCTTTTTGTTTTCAGCATAGTTAATTCTGACTTTCTTTACGACTTTCCCCAAAGAAAATCCCAGACACGTTTCCTTTTTGCTCTTCCTCTACTTCATGCTTAGTTCCCTTTTCTGCTTCTCCGTGCTCCCCTCAGTTTTAGAATCTTTCAAATCTGTGAGCAGTTTTCATCTCCTGACACCATCTCTCTTTCTCTTTTTATCATCTTGTCTTGTGGAAGCTCAAGTGCTGCAAACACACTTGTATTGAAGAGTACTAGTCATGTTTGACCACACTCTACAAACCCCCAATCACTTCAAAACACTCAGGTCCTCTGCATCAGTAACAGCTGCATCTCCCCCACCTGACTTTTTCTCAGTCTGTTGAACGCTTTGTGTGTCTTTCTGTTTAAATCAGAAAATCTACGTTCAAAGTTGGGTTTGTTGTATTAATATTTGAAATTTGCCTAAACATCAAGATATTTTATTATAGAAAAAGTTGTTTGCACATACATTTTCTTTCCTTTATTACCCAAAAAATGTCTTAATTTAACAAAAAGAATGTCAACTGCGTTTATATATTCAGGCTGTTGTCACTGTGAGACTCGCTGGATTGAATGTGTGTGGACACATAAAGTGTAAAGTGACACAGTCTGAACTGAGTGTGATCAAAAACTCATGACGCACAATAACGACAGCTCTGAACAGAGCCCCAGTAGTCAGATGTCCAGCAGTACAGAGGGGCTCTTGCAGCTTTTGTGACATTCACAGGCAAGCTCTGTCAAACACACAGCTAAAGTTTAAGAATGTAGTATTTTTCCGTGCAAGCACTGAGACATGAGCTCACTGTAAGCTTCAGAAGGGTTGGCAAGGAATTGTTGTTTCATTTATAACGCCTCTTAAACGGTCAAGTTAAAGTTCATTGGATGTCGCTGATGCGCGTTGATACCCACAGCTTTAGGGCGAAATGAAAAGGATGTGGTCGTGACATCAACTATTTGATTTTTTTTCTTTTCTTTTTTTGCCATCTCGTCTGAAGAAGAGAATCCTGATAACATGTTGCAACGTTAGTCACTCAGACTTCAAGCTTTGCGTGTGTGTGTGTGATAACTTGCCAGGGTCGAGGTAAAGCTTCTGTCCATTAAAGCCGATTAACACATTTTTTTCTAAATTCTCCCCTTCCCCTATCTTTTTCTTTCCATTCCTTTTCTATTCTTTCTATTCCATTCCTTCTCTTCTTGTTCTAGCAGAAGTACCAATGCAACTAAATGGTCTCTTGTGAATGCAGTGAATTGAGACACAGCTTATCTGCATGCATGAGCAGCTACCATAAAGTAACTATGCATATAAATCACAGTCTTCATGTTGAGCAGGATTCATGACCTTCTGAGGGGTTCCTGTGGCTAGATACAGTATGATGAACATGCACGCCACACGCACACACACTGAAATATGAATGGAAGCATACCCTCACCTCACCGTTGCTCACACAGTCTCTCAGCTGCAGTCACACAAGTTGTGTTTAGCACTCTGTCACAGCTGTCAATGTGGTTTGACACCAGCTCATCATTAGTTTTAGTGAGAAATGTCCTGTCCTCTCAACAAAAACAAACATGTTTGTCTGTGACAAATCAATTTATCTAGCGCGGCATTTGCCGATAGTTATACTTCACTTACAACTAATGTGCATTGAATGTTGTAGAAAAGTTCCCAATAATGCTCAGCAACACATCCAGTCAGCGTTGCCCTCAACAGTTTTGTTCAATAAATCATCACAGCCGTTAGATAGACCACTGTCAAAGCAGGATGTTTCTGACTAGAGGTTTTTTATTTTATTATTTTATAATTATAATATTTTATTTATTTTATATTTATTATTTTTTTAAAAAGTTTAGGAATTGCATTATGGTTTGATTCTTGTTCTGTTAAACACAGTTTGTTTAAGCTTTCATCAATTCCTTTTTCTTGAGATTAACTCTGTATTTTGGTAAAAAAGTTGTTTGGTTTTTATCTTTATGAAGATAACAATTTGTCATGAAAAATCTTAGCAGAAATCCAGTTTTAGATTATCACTAGACTCAAAGTCTTGCATTACGAAGTAAATACAACCTTCTGTACTGTATTTCTATGTTTAGGTTGAGGACACAAGAGGCAGGAACAGGAATTAAATAGCGGTACGAAAGAACCTCAGCAGCAACATGACTAAAATAATCTAAAGACCTAAACTGGACGCCTGGCATCAGTTTTTGTCAACAAGTTGGTTTGTGTTTGGTGTGAGGTTCTGTGTTGTGGAGATTCTCAGCATGAACTGCAGGTGCTCATCAGTGAGACGACTCCTGTGTGCTGTTTTGTTAGTCTTCATCACTGAGAAGAGCTTCTCACACAGAAATGTGCGACCAAACATACAAAAGGTTGGAGCATTTCTGCATGAACGGAGTGAATAAACTGTGCAGCCCTGCAGTGTCTCAAAACACTGCAGCTCAATCAGCTCCACCTGAATCTACACAGGTGCAGTTTCTACATCGATGGCAAACGGGTTACGCAGCAACTCAAAATTCCTTTTTTTGTTCTTTGAAGTTTACCAAAGTGCCATGCAAACTCACTGTGCTCAGCTTCTCAGAAAAGTGCGTCTTTGATGTTTGTCTCATAGCACCCTCTTAGATTATATTCTTTCATTACAGCCACATTCGCTCCACAAAAGAGACAAACTGGATTTTAAAGGCTCTTTCTCCAAAATCAACTTTTTCTCTTCGGCATCGGAAGGACGGATGTTCACAAGGGCAGCTGAAGTGCTGCATTATGAGATCTGTAGTGAAATTGAAGCCATCATTATACTTTGTTGGGCAGCTGAAGCGCTGCATTGTGGAAACTGTAGTGAATGTTACGAGCGTTATTTTGCCGGGCCAATAATAACAACAATATAAAATAATCTCACGGGCCAGATGTGGCCTATGGGCTTTGACTTTGACACTTGTTAGATAGACAGGAAGTGGGCTGCAGTGTTTGTCATCACGGCAGAATATCTCCAGCTGTGTCCATCCTGTCATGGTGACATGATTTTTTGGTCACCTAAATGCTCATGAGCCAAGCTTGCCTAAACCAAATTGAAAGTTTTTTTTTTGTTATTTTCTTTCTTTTAACTTGTCCTGTCCAACAGCTAAGCAAACAGATGAGAGCTGAAAGCCTTTCGTGTTGGACATATTTTACTTTTTCGACAGGGGTTATGAATCTTATGATACACCAGATGTATATTTAAATAAATCCCTTTTGTAATTTCAGCTAAACTTTATTGATAATTATTTTTGTAATATTTTTGGTTGAACCGGACGGAAAAGAAAAGGAGGAAAGAAGAGAGATGGATGACAGATAAGGGGGGGGGGGGTAGAGGGGTGATTATATTAGCGAGGGTAAGATTATGAAGCGTCAGAAAGCAACAAGTTGCTGGAGCTTTATAATCACAACTGACAGGTTAAGATGCATGTAAATTCTAAAATGGGCGTGGCCTGTCCACACACACACACACACACACACACACTCAAACGTTACAAACACACCTGTTTGCTCCAAAAGCATTCACACACAAACAAGTCTACATGGACATACTACCACTAACATTCACACACGCCTACTTATGCATTCAGACTAACACGTGAAACATTTCATCCAGTCACGTAAACTGTTTGTGCAAAGGTGAGATAGCACCTGTGCTCGAGTGAGTGTTTATGTTCTTCTGGGGCGAATCATGGAATGTAAAAAGAAGGAGAGAACCCATCCGCCCCCCCGCCAAGGCCCCCCACTGCAGCGGCACCGGCAGCCGGGACCCCCCAACACCCGCACAGTACAGCAGATAGAGAAAGACCGCCTGCCGGGCAACCACATCCGCCTGCTGGGCAGGGCCAGCGGGACTGCCACAGTGGCTCCCAACGCCACAGAGGGGCGCAGGGGGTAGAGAGTGCAAGCAGTTAGAAAATAGAAAATAAGGCCGACGCCCAGGGGCCGGGACCAGAACCCACACCACCGGGACACGGACATCCCCTGGCTCAGATGTGATATGATCCCCGGCTCCCGGTCATGCCAGAGAGCTCAGGGATCCCTCTCCCTGCGTGGAGAGAAGGCTGCCGGGCCCAGTAAGCCAGCACCCCAGGGACAGAGAGCCCCGGTTCCCTCCGCCAGGGATGGGGCGGGGGACAGAAGATCAGAAGTCCCTCTTCCTTGTGTGATGTATATGTGTTAGTAAGCGTGCATGATGTAAAGGGGGTCTGTGTACTAAAGGGTGGGGTTAAAATTGGCAAGGAGGGCACTGAGAGGACATATTCTGCTTGCTAACAGTGATGTCCAAGCACCCTCCCCACCAAGGGGTCCTAAAATGTTTAAGGTGCAGTTAAAATTGGCAGGTAGGGCCCAGGATTCGCCCCATTTCCGGAAGTGCCGACCCCCCACCCCACCCAAGGAGAGAGGAACGAATAAGGCGCCGCCCCCAGGAGCAAGCCCAAGCCCCCGCCCTCAAACACCGCCCCTGGGAGAACTCTGGTCAGGCCTCGATGGGACCAAGGAAGCTGACCAGCCAGGGCAGCCACCAATTGCCTCAGTGGAGTCCCCAACCCGTCTAACCTCCAAGGCCCCGTATTGATAGAGGACCAACTTGCTCCCCCAAGCAGCCACCCCCAGGCGCTTTGAAGTCTCCATCCCATTTTGTTATTGGAACTGAAATGGTATTATCTAGGTTGCATAAGAGTTTGTATTTTTTGGTGAGAGTTTTATTCATTGAAAAATTAATCAAAGTTTGTTCTTGTAGCTTTAAGTCGTTGTTTTGTATTTAAACTATTTGGTAATTATAGATTTAAGTTGCTGGTATTCCAAGCAGGTATTTATTCCATGTTTTTCTTGTAGTTCCTGGGGTGTTATGAATCTTTTATCAATAATTAAATGCTCTAGTAGTGTTACGCCCCCTGCTTGCCAAGCTGGGAAGTGTAAAATATTTTTGTTGATAAGGATGTCTGGGTCGTTTCAGATGGGAGTCATTTTGCACAGTTGAAGTGAGGAGTTTGACACTTTAAGAAATTCCCACCAGGCTGTTACAGTGGCATTTATATGAATACTTTGAAAGCAGTCCTGTTTTTTAACTGTTTGGCTAATAAACAGGTTGATCTGTCCACACAACGCGCTTTCTAAGTCTAACCATGAGTTGGATTGTTTTTCAACCATTTTAAGATGTATTGTAATCTATTTGCTAAATAAAAGTTGTGGAAGTTTGGTAGTTCTAAGCCTCCACATCTTTTTGCAGATTTTAAAGTTTTTAGACTAATTCTTGCAGGTTTATTGTTCCATAAGAACCTTGATATCGATGAGTCTAATGGTTTAAACCACTTTAGTGGCGGCTGTGTGGGAATCATCGAGAAGAGATAATTAACTTTAGGCAAAATTGTAATTTTAATAGGGGCTACCTTGCCCAAGAGGGACAGAGACAGATTGACCCAGCGGGTTAGATCGTCCTGTATGCTTTTCAGTTATTGGGTGTAATTTAGCTGCACCAGTTCTGATAATTTGGGGGAGAAATAAATACCTAGATATTTGATATTGCCTGATTTGACTGGTATCGAGAGTCTTTGTTCTGTGTTACTCTTCAGTGATAATAAAACAGATTTATTCCAATTAATTGAGTAGTCTTAGATGCAGTGGCGGTTCTACACTAACTTACTCCCTGGGCGAGTAACCCCACCAGCGCCCCCCCCCCCCCCCCCCCCCCCCCCGCGCGCACACATACAAAATTTGACAACATCCTGTTGTGTTCCCTATCTTCTATTTAGCCATTTTTATCAAAAAATGCATGAATTTTCTAGACTCGTATTACGGGGGGTCAAACTCAGTCACACAGGGGCCTAAGTTAAAAAACACGCTTAAGGTTTTGAGCCGAAGAAGAAAGATAAAGATTTACTGAACTACACACTTAAGCTAAACTTTTAAACCTTTTACACTGAACCTTTTGAACATAAATATGAATAAAAACAGGAACATTAATCCAGAATAACTCAAGTTAAACCTTAAATAACTTTTAATATTTTGTTCTCCATTTAAATATATTCTGTCAAAATTATACAAATATGAACATGCTGCAGGACAAAAAACAAAGAAAGCCTGGAAATATTAATAAGAAATTACATATCAAATAATTCCATTTTTTTGCTCTTTCATCATTTTTTAGAGCATTTTTTTTAGAGCTGGACTCCTGCTTCATTTTTTGCAATAATTTCTTAATGTGTGACGTCCTGTGTGTGTCTTTGTGAAACATAACAGAGGGGTTATATCTAAAAAATGAAACTTATTGTGATTAATATGTTTAGGTCTTATAAAACATTAAAGACTAAATCTTAGAACACATCAGTGGGATTACTCCAAAAATATTTGGCATTTCCCTAAATTTGTGCAACACCAACAGTAGAAATCCTCCAAAAAAACTCAATCCTGCGCTCATCCCCCCTCCCCTTCCCTCTGACACACGCAGCTCCGTCTCTATGACGGGAGGCGCAGCTGCGGCCCAGAGTTGATTGTTAGATAGAAAAAGACTCCCAATCACCTGTTAGTGTGATTCAGCCAGCCACCGGCGAGTTGCGCCCCCCTCTCGAGTTTTTTGACTTATGTTCCAAAGACTAGCGCAAAGAGGTGTGGCCGCAAGCGTCTTGTAGCAGAGGGCGGTGGTCACGTGCGCATCGGGTCTGCTGTGTCGGAGCAAAGAATTGTGGGAAATAATCTCCATTGCCTGCTTTTTTCGAAATTGGTTTGAGCACGGATGTTTGTTCTGCCTAATTCCTTTTCATGTGCCTGTTTTACGTTGTTTCACTCTGAGGTATTCTTTTTTTTTTTTTTTTGCACCTTAAGTGTGAAGAGGAAATAGGAGGAAGACATTCTTAATAGTCTGATGTGTCAAAATAAAAGCATGAAGTGTCGGCTGCTGAAGCAATTTCAAATTAAAAGCTCCAAGCTCCCTTTTTGAATTAAGTATGTAGCACATTATGTGTAACGCATCAGGCACGGCAAATGCCGCCCCCAATGACGTGCCGCCCTGGGCGACCGCCCACATCGCCCATATCAAAAACCGCCACTGCTTAGATGGAAGAGGATTCATTAATAATTGTTACTGTTTCATTTACAGAACAGGAATTATTGAAAAAAATTAATATGTCATCCGCATAGAGACTAACGGCCGTGGTGCAGCGGTAGGGCGGTCGTCCCATGGTCGTAAGGTTGCAGGTTCGATTCCCGCCTTGCACGCCCATGAGTCGAAGTGTCCTTGGGCAAGACACTGAACCCCACCTTGCCTCTGGTGGTAGGCGGGCGCCTGTGTTTGGCAGCGGAGCGACCACCAGTGTGTGACTGTGTGTGTGAATGTGTGTGTGACTGGGTGAATGGGTCTGTGACTGTAAAGCGCTTTGTCCTTGTAGGAAGAAAGGCGCTATATAAGTATACGCCATTTACCATTTACCATAATTTTATGATGGCTGTGTTTGGTTTTAATTCCTTTAATGCTCTTATGCTGTCTTATTGCTGCAGCTAGAGGCTCAATAAATATTGCAAAAAGAGGAGGGGAGAGTGGGCAACCCTTTTTGGTTCCTCTTCCAAAAAAAGAACCTGTCAGAAGTCTGTTTGTTAGTTCTGACTGATGCATTTGGGTTGGGATATAATATTTTAATCCAATTGATGAATGATTCCCCAAACACAAACTTGTGGAGGGCAGCAATGAGGAACTTCCAGTTTACTCTGTCAAATGCTTTTTCAGCATCCAATGAGAGTACGGTCATTTCCTGGTTTTTGATAGTGGCAAAGTCTATTATGTTAACAAGTCTGCGGACGTTGTCACTCGAGTGTCTGCCTTTGATGAATCCAGTTTGATCAAGGTGAAATATGTGAGGAGTGATTTTTTTTCTATTCTCTGTGCTAGTGCTTTGCAAATAATTTTTACGTCTGCATTGATTAAAGAAATGGGGCGATAGCTTGAAGGGCTCGTGGGATCTTTGTCTCGTTTTAGAAGGAGAATTATGTTGGCGGAGTTCATGTTAGGTGGCATTGTATGGCTTTTCCGTGATAAATGTTACCATTTAAACTAAACTTTAGCAAACTGAATCTTATGCCCAGGAAGAAGCTAAGTGAAAACACAATGAAAATAATAAAAATAAAATGCAGAAAAGAACATACTCTGAACAAAATGAGAGAAACAAGCAAGAATGGAACTACGGTGAAATAGAAAGTGTGTCAATCCAGTAGAAATCTGTATTTGCACTTTTAGAGTACCAACAAGCCTTTTTATTGTTTCCAAGTTCAGGTCCCTGTGTTAGAGGTGGGATGTGGAACATCACCAATTTCCAGCAGCTTCTAACTATCAGCTATTTGCCTTAAATCAAAGAAAGCTCATAAAACTCTGACCAAAAATTAAACCGATGTGGAAGCTTTACTAAAGCTATCATCACAACATCTTTCTTTAGATTTGTTCCTTTTATTCTTCCACTTTTGGCTTCTCCCATCAGGGGTCGCCACAGCGAACAAGTCGCATGGTAAATTTGGCAATGTTTTACGCCGGATGCCCTTCCTGACGCAACCTTCTCTAACCGGGCTTGGAACCGGCGAATGCTAAAATACTAAATATGCTAAAATCATCAATCTTTTTAGCATATAGAAATAATTTATAACAAACACAGCATGCACATATTCTCATTGTTGTTCTAATCACAAAGGTTAATGGATTCAAAAATATTTTGGGTTGGTGCTGGACAATTGCGCATGTCTTTTTTCTTAATTTCCTGTGTTGTTTTATTGCCAAGCACCAAACCTTTGGCTTTGTTGCAGCAGGTGAGCCTGCATGTTGCTCCAAGCCATTAGATTTTTGTGCTTCTCCCACAAAAAGGCAGGACATGCTTTTGCCAAGGAAATGTCCAGAATTGTGCCAGAAATCCAGCTGAGAAATTCTATTTTAGATTTATGCACCCATACTAACTTCTTGCTTGTAACTGAAGGCATCGGCTGTAAATGAGCTGCTGTATTCTGATGTCTTTTGCAATCAGGTTACGAAACATTAGTGGCTAATCAGGCAGACCAGTCAGAGCTTAATAGAGGTTGTTGTAAGACGTCATTCATTTTTCTGGATAGAATTGTCATTTGAGGAAGTGGATGCACATCAGGTCAGAGAAAGAATAATGGAAGGAGTAAGGGTATGATACAAACCATGTGGTGCGGCTCCACCTTAAAATGAAAGTGCTGCAGGTAAAACTGACAATATTTAAACTGAATTGTTGTGTTATCTTTCTCAAAATGAGATTAATATTTGAGGCTCTTGTAGAGATGTTACTGCTCTACCTGAGGTGAGGGTGGCAGTGGGTGGTTTGGCACCAGGGGTAGTTGCTGACACCTTTATCCTCAGTTGTTCTGCCTTTCTTTTTGGCAGATTCTTTGCTCTGATGATTTGACTATGACTGGATTTAATGGCAAAATGAAGGTGTTTCAACAAAAGCTTATTTTTCAATTTTGAGACTTCCTTCTCACAGTAGCTTTTCACCCACTCGACACTTGAAGGAGAGCTGACTTTCCTTTGAAGACAGTACAGTGCACATTCTGGACAGAGAAGACAGATGGACTTAAAGAGGAATCAATCCATCTACTCCTGCTTATCCGAATCCAGACATTAATACCAGTACAGATTCCCAGACAAATTCTGAAGGGGAACCCCAAGGCACTCCCAGGCCAGCCGAGAGCCATTCCCTCCAACATATCCTGGGTCTTTCCTGGGCCCTCCTCCCAGTAGTACATGCAGGGAATACCTCCTAGGGTGAGGCCCAGGAGGCATCCAAGGAGATGCCCTAGCCATTTCAACTATTTTCACCAAGCTCCTCAACCTCTGAAAGAGTGCCCATGGTCTTTGGTGCACAATGAATGAGGAAACTCATTTTCATTTTCATGACCACAAGTTGATGACTATAGAGTCAGATTGACCAGTAAATCTAAAACTCTGCCCTTTTGCTTGACTCCTTCTTCACTGCGATGGATCAATACAGCAACTGTACTGCTGTAGCTAATGCATCTTTCTGCCTGTCAGTCAACTTACTCTCACTCATGAACAAGACCTCAAAAACACTTGATTTCACTTGAGGCAGGAGCTCTCCACCAACCCAGAGAGGGCAAACCGTTTTCCGGTTTGATGATCAAAGCTTCTGACTTGATTCATTCTTATTCCAGTTGATTTACACTTAACTGCAAACCACCACATAGCACATTGAAGGTCCTGGTTTGATTAAGCCAACAGAACAACATCATCGGCAAAAAGCAAAGATATAATCTTTCAAAATCAGACTCCCTCCAACCCCTGGCTGCACCTTACATTTCAGCTTACAAAAAACATGAGCAGAAGCCGAGGCAAAGGGCTGACAAAGATCTATTGTTCTATAGCCAGGATGAAAAACGCTCACAGATAAATTCTCCTCTCTTTTCCCTCCGTGAAGTAGACTTTCCTAAGGAGACTGAAAAGTGGGATCCATCCCCCTGTAGTTGAAGCACATCTCATAGTCCTCCTTCTTGAAGAGAAGGACTTCCGGTGCTTCAAATTTTGAAATAGCACAAAAAAACGAGTTTGTTTAATTTTAGCTGCAAGGAAAAAAATGCATTGATGGTTCAGGTTGCAACTCTTTTGTTTTTAACTAGTCATGTATTTTTTTATAGTTATTTGCGTAAATGCATAGGGCATTACATGTGGTGTGTATTTGGTTTCGGTTAATATGTCCTGGTCCAGAGATTTATTATTTACATACCTATTGGCTGATGGTTAGATACTGGCCACTGCTTTGTTGCCAACAGTGTTGCCTTTTGAATTCTGCCAAGTATTTTTGCTTTGTGTTCTGTCTATGATTATGAGGCCAAAGACCACTGCACCTGACGCGTGCTTTTCCACTAGATCTTCTGCAAGAACCTCCCAGAAGAAGTCTAATTTCTTTGCAGAATATCCTAAAAGAAGTTGGACACAAAAAATGTTAGAGATGTTAAAACTGCTGGCATTTTAATTTAAAAATCATATTGTTTGCCTACTGTTCAGTATTTGGTACAGTTCAGGAAACAAAAGTAACGTGGAGTGATAATACATGAGTATAGAATGAAGTTTTTAACAGCTTTCAACATTCTGCCCGCAATATAGACTTTATAGCTATAATAACTTCTGATATAATTTGTACTAACTAAACTTGCTTTTTAAATCCCATCTCAGATCTTTAACATTTTCTTCTAGTTTTGTCCCATACCCTAATGAGCTCAAATGATTCCAACCTGGTTCTATGTTTTAAGTCTCCCTCATGTCATTCTTTGATCTATTTTACAATTGTTCTCAGTTGTCTTTTAGCCATGACTATGCTGTTTTTAGGCAAAATCAAAAATGCTGTGTCATTTGCTAAGACAGGTTCTGCACAGTGCGACAGAGTTTTAGGGCCAGTTTACAAAAGTAATTTTTTTTAAATTACGACTTTTAAGTCGTAAATTTACAAGAAATATAGTCATAACTGTTAAATTACGAGATTGTAGTGAAGTTGTACATTTGCGAGAAAAAAAAACGTACATGTTTTAATACGGAGCCCGTGTCCTGACATTAAAAAATGAAAACATATCTCGTTCCCACAGATAAATATCTTGTTCGCACAAAATAATATCTCGTTCCCACAAGATAATATTCCGTTCCCTCTAAATATTATTTCTTTCCCTCGAAATGATTAATTTGTGCGAATGCAATAATTATTCACATCATAAGTCATTCATAAACACGGATATGGTCTCCGTCCGACCGCAAAAGCCCCTTTTAGTCCGTGTCTTTGTGACCCACATTAGTTCAAGAAAGGAAAAAGAAAAACAAGAATGATCAATTTATTACTCTTTCAATGAATATAAGAAAAATATCATAAGATTTATGATACCTAGGCTTGCTGCTTTGCCATACGATTCACCGGACATAGCTCCGCCGCTGAGCTCTTCTGCTTGTCGGCATTTGGGCAGCTGGCTGGCCGGTAGACAGACAGCCAGCTGATATTGTAGTTTAAGGTTGAATATAGGAATAATAATATTCAGGACTTGTCTTTTATTAACATACTCTTTGCAGAAAACAAAGACGTACATGGATAGTTGTTTGCAAGTGGAAACATCAGAATTGAGCAGAGAAATGGAGCTTGTGGCTTGCCTAGTGCATTTGTGACATCACAAAAGGGACTCTTTTCAAATTGCATTTTTTCGTCTACTCCATGACTTGAATAAAGAAATACTCATGAATGCAATTTTAATCTTAATAACAAGAACATGTTAAAACAACAACATTGGAATTAGTGTTTATGTGCCTTTGTTCAAAATGCCTAACCTTTCAAGTTGCATGTAATACTTCATTCATCATTCATCATTTAAATCAAGTTTTTTTGTCATTTTTTGTTTTTGTCTAATGCAAAAAAAATGTCATTTCTGTATTGTACTTTATGCTGTTTGTTGCATTTTAAATTTGCTACATATATTTTTACCGCTCCCTTAAAGTTGTCATTTATATTTTTTTATTGCTTCATCAAATTTCTGGTTAGATTATCCTATCCTTAGATTTATTCCTTATTATTTTTTTGTACCAACTTTTCTTTTATGACTCCACTGTGTTTTGTGTTCTCTTTTTTTTTTGTTTTTACTTTTTTATTCCCTTTTTTCCTGTCTCTTTTTTGTTTTTTGGTGAGGTTCTCGTATTTCATTTACTTGTGCATATTGATATCGTCTGGTGTATTTTTCCCTTTCTTCTTTTGCCTTCTTTCACTCAGCGTCTTTTTACTTTAGTCGATCAAACAGTTGATGCAGCCAAACTGCCAGTAGCAGGATGATGTAGAGGAGCCACTCTGTCTGATCTTCCTACCTTTTCCAGAGTGGAAACTAATACAGACATAGCAGTATAAACTCTTAATAGAGTATTATTCAAAATTAAAAGTACCCCCCAGTCATTTCAGGTAGTCTAACACAACCTATGAAACCAGCTCATTTGCCCTATTTTATATATATTTTTTCTCATAATTACTTTGGTTCATTAGTAAAAAAAATGCACAAAGGCTTATTCTGCCTTGAGGCTTTTAATTCTGCTCATGGGCCAACAGTTTATTGACCTGCTATCTGCTGCCCTGTGCGTTGTCTTGCATAAAACTTTGCTTCGATGGAGCGTTCCTCTCTAACAATATATTTAAACCCTTATTACATGTGTGCTCAGTTTCCTGTCGCCACAATAAAATATGTCAAAGCCATTACAATCTGTGTAAAATTTTATAATTTTACGCAACTTTTAAGGTTTATGTCCTTGGTTGACTATGCTTGAACTTGTCTGTACAAAAACCTCTATACCTTTATGGCCATCTTATTGAGAAAGGAATGTGCTTAAAACGTATAAAAAGGAGGCTAAAAGAGCAGACAGGTTCTTTGCTATGCTGGAGAAGGAATGGCTGTGGCATGCAAAAAATGCCTTTGTAAGAATAATGAAAACACTGGAGAACTGACTGACTGACTGACCCCTATGTTGTTGTGCTCCTCAAGCACATACACGTCCCCACAGTGCTTCAGCTGAAATATGCATTCACTGAGTCGTATGAAGAAGCTTTTTCTCTACATTCTGTTTCCTCTTCAAAATATGAAGGTATGGTAGATTAACATAAAAATAATTGAGGTATTTTTGTGTAAATATAACAAACTTTGAAACAAAAACTTTGTTTTTTTTTTTTATTGTGTTTTATTTATTTATTTATTTTTCCTCTGATTTTTAATAGAGTGATGTCATATCTTTTAGATTTTTATTTTAAGATTTAAAGCAAGGCTGTTTGGTCAAGCCGAGAGATGAATGCTTACCTTTGTTTGGAAAAGTCCAAAAGCTCATCTGAACTCTGGTGTCCACCAAAACCAAAAAACACTAAAACCACCGGCCCACCTGACAAATTATTTAAATCTACGAGACATAATGTTCCAAGAAAACATGTTCCTATTACTGCAAACTGTTTTAAAGCCTTACTTTGGATATCTAGAACCCACACCAGTTTAATTTGCTTTTACAAAAGAATAAAAAAAGAAAACGGCTTTGGAAAATAAATAAATAAATCTTTCAGATTTTTTACTGATGCACTACTTAAAATATACAATAGACTGAGAGTAATAAAGGATATATACTTCTTATAGTTCAAATGGTAAGATCCTAAGAGGACACTAAAAAAAGCATATTAAGCTAAATTGTTGTAGCAAAAGTGTGTTGAAGTAAAACTGTGGTATTCAGAAACTGTAAGCAGTTTAAGATGCTTATTCAATATAGGCGTCAGATGACTCCACATCAAAAAACATGAATTTTCCCATTTACAAGCAGACCTTAAACTCGCATTTAGGCGCCACATTTTTTCATGAGTGTGCATCTAATGAAGTTTAAGTGAACTGGCTCCCCGCTTTCTTTCTGTCCATTCAATGATAACAGTTGTTGAGTACAGTGAAGATTTGTTCTCCTTGTGAATCGATGTTAATCACATCATTGTGCAGCCCTATTCCTCATAGCTCTCTAGGGCTTCACACTCCTCTTTGGTTTTCTCTTCCTCACCCGCTGCTTCTCATGCTCTGACTCCTTCTCTCTTTTTTGCCCTGCATCTTCATGTCTCTGCTGATCATGAGGGAGGCGAAGCCAACTGAGGCTACTTGCACGCAAGCAAACCCCCCCCCCCCGCATGGGTCAAGTCTGTGCAGATTGATGCTTTAACTGTCATCTTTGCAAAGAGCTCCTATCATGCAACGATCATCTATTATTTCTGCAACAGCTGTCACTGATTGTTGTAAAGTAGAGCTGAGACTGGAACAAGGCAATTTGTAGAAGACAAATTAGACAATATGGAATGGCTTTTGTTTTTTTGGTTCTAATTCTTTGAAAAAATAGTGTAAAAATTAGAATTTGAACATTTGTCTTTGTATTTACCAATTTATGTTAAATCAAGGAAACCTGCTTGAAGTGTTAGATAACTATAACTCGGTGTTCATATTAAAAACATTGTGACTGTATACCCTATGGTGATGCAAAAACATTTTAAAATAGATAATTCACTTTATTTCAGACTCAGATGCGGTCCAAAAAAGACATACATAATATAAAAAAAACAAAAAAAAAAAACAACACAAACGCACTGTTCTACAGTCACAAATGCACATTCTGACCTTCTCAAGGTGACTATAGTATCCATTTTCCAATAAATGCTTGTGTCCCCTGCCCGAAACCGATGGATATATCACTTGAGCGGTTTTGTAAGAGCTGAGTTCATGCAGATGTGAGAGTAATGTGATATATGTGACTCATCAATACTAACTCTAGTATTACTTAGAGCCACAAGAGAATGAGCCTTTTTTATCAGATGATCTTACTAAATATGTAACATGTTTTCTTCCCTCTGTGTTTGTGTCTGTCTCTGTATGCATGGATTCATGTCTGTGTCTGGATGTGTGCTCAATCCCAGCCCCTGCCAACGCCCAGATCGTGCACTCCGGTGCTGCGTGTAATGTCAAAGATGAGAGCATAAACGAGAGGATCTACACCATCAAAGAAGGGGACACAATGGTGCTTCAGTGTATTGTTAAAGGACACCCACGGCCACAGGTAGGTTCCTGTCCCACCTGCCTCCTTCATGCACTTTCAGATGCCAAGGGACTGCTTGTCCACTACAACTAAATGTGCAGGCTGGCTTTGGAGGATCCTAACAGATCATGCTAGGAATTGTGAATCAAAAATTAAAGTTTTATGTTTTTTGTTTTTGTTTGTTTTTTTGTTGAAAACATACTTAAAATTGGAATGCTTCACACCAAAATAATAAAAAATGTGACTATATAACAACAGCAATAAAAAAATTGCATGCTTCATGTAATGAGACAGAAAATGATCAAAGGAATGAATTAGAAACATTCACTTGCAAGACAGCGAGAGATTTTTGTTTCTGTGCAGATGGTAATAAAGTTGATCAGAGCCACTTATCTCTTACCCATTCGTTCTTTCGCCAGTCAGGATTATCAGCAAGCTTTGATTAGCTCTCTGCTCCTCTCTCTTCAAGAAATCCCACGTTTTCAGATCTCTACTTATTAGTTTTGCTGAATATTAGTGTTGGGCTTGAATTTGAGCTGATGTGATGATGAAAATGAAGCAGGGCCAGAGGTCTTATCCAGCTGCTGATGTTGGCATGGGCTCTTCTTTCTTTAATCTGGCAGATTTAAGTCTGTTTACACAGAGTTGCTGTTTTCAGGCAAGTGCTGTTTGGTAAAATGTGCTGATAATGGGAAAAGACTGCATGCCACGTGGATACATTTTATGATTAGCAGTCACAGAAAAATATGGTTTGTGTTAAATGCGCTCTTCTATTAAAGTGACACGAACTGAACTCTACTGAGCCACGATGCAAACTGGCTCTCCTGAGTTTGTTATCCGGTTAATGATACTGTCACCATATGTAGCTTACCCCAATGCAAACCGTTTCCATGAGAAGAAGCAACTTTGGAGCTGAGGACATGTTTGTGACTTAGAGGTCACGGGTGTAATTTCTGCAAACAACTGGTTGGTTGGATGAATGTGTTCTGTACTGTAAACAATTGATTTATTTTATACGCCTTCAGCAAAGCTGAGTGTGCTTCAGCATCGGTGGATTCTTAATATATAACATTGGGGGGGAAAAGTAAGCTGTAAAAACCCACGCACCAGATCAGGTTAATAAACAGTTCATTTATGGAAATCCACTGCAATTCACAGTTAAATTCCCTTTGCCTTAATTTTAGATGTGCTCATGATACAGCCAGCTAATTAAACTAAAAAAATAAAAAAGACAGATGTCGGAAATCGGGCCCAATCACGTAGTTTGCAGAGATCCAATATGTATTTTATTCTTATGATCAATATTAAATATTTCAAGTTTATTACAACAGATAAATACTCTACTAGAAGTCTGCATACCATGAATAGATCACAACATTTTATTGACGTAAAGTGCAACAGAATAAGGCACTAGTTTGAGCAAGAAGTGCACAACAAGTTTGCTAAGTTTGCAAAGATATTCAAGATGTTCACACACATTTAAACTTCCGGGCTCGATAACGCTTTTAACCTCCTAAGACCTGGCGTCTACATTCGTGGACATCACTTTTTGGGTTATATTACCACAGTAGTTAATTCTGGTTAATTGGGGCATTGTGACTCAATGTGTCTTTGGTTAGCTCAAATAGTAGCTGGGGTTAATAAACGGTTTCAACTGAAAGCAAGTGTGTCAATCGTTTTGTCTTGACTTAAACAACGAACTGCAATGGCATTTCAAAAAGATGTTTTTCTTTTTAATACAAATGGCTCTCCCTGTGTTGCCGATGGAGAGACGACTGTGAGACAGCTACTAAGGGACCGACTATAATGTGCAAGTTTTGGGAAAAAGTGATTTAAAAATCTGTACTCTCACAGAACCAACCCAAACTAATCAATGTTTATTTTTTTTATTTATTTTTTTTTGTTCCAATGAAATGAGGTAGTTATAAATACTCGATGGTATAACAACAATGTAACAAAACAAAAGAAAGTACCGGGTAATTGCTCCTTTTCTTAAGAATTTTTAATGGAGATATGAATCACATATGATCAAAAATGTTCAATAGGTGCTAAAAGCTACAGTCACCAAACTTTTCCACAGGACTAATGATCACCTATTTTTACTAGGTATTAGTGATTACTTTTTCAAGTTGATAGTTGCAATATTTTGCTCGATTGTTAAAGCTACTTCACAGAAGTTTAAGTGTTAAATGACGATAGAAAGTTAATAAAAATGGAACCAGGACTCCGTATCAGCAGATAAAGGAAGTGACTGGGAATCGGATTGGGGCCAAAATCATACAGGGACTGTAACCGAAAACACAAAGGAAACCGTCATATGAGATCACATTCTTGCACTCAAAGCAGCATGCTATCCTCTGACCCTGGGCACATCTGCTTTTCTGCATTGAACTACAAAAAAACATTTTTAAACCAAATGATGTGTGTGTAATCGTGCAGGGGTTAGTGTGTGTTAGCCTGCTTTAGCATCCAGCACTTTATAGAAAATAAACTGAGGTGACTCTGGAGGGGTTGTGTGCCTTGTGTGTATTTTTGTGGGAATGTGTGAGGTGAGAAAAGTGGTGTTCCTCACGGATGCATGTCTACTGGCATCACATCAGCATGAATAAATCAGTGCCTGTGTCTAAGTTTTCTTCTTTTTATGTTTACACAAAGAAAGACTGTGCTTGTGCATGAATGTGTGTGTGCATGTACGTGTATGAATATGCGCTTGTATGGAAGAAGCAGTTCCTGCTTGTCATGTGGCTCTGCAGAAGCAAAACAATCACATCTAATTTTCTTTTGTTGACCTAACCTGCCTATAATCGTGCCTGTTGTTCCATAGCTCTCTCATTTGATCATTTGTCTCTTTCTCTCCATTCTGCTCTCTTCGACCAGCATGCACACACAAAACACATCCAGTGTACAACACACAGCCTTGAAGAAATAAAACACAACATAAAATAAATAAACCTATGCTAATAATGCTACCACAAGAAGAAAAGAAGAAATATATAGAAATTAGTTCATTTATATATATAGATATAGATATAGATATAGAGATATAGATATAGATATAGATATATATTTTTAATCTAACAAAAGAAAACTAAGACCACAGCCATTTTTACAGGAAAATCTAAGTGAGGTCCTCGAAATTGTGACCCTTGACCTCCTCTCTGTCAATTAAAGATTTTTTTCCTGGGCTCCATTCCTTCTCCACAAAAATACATTTTTCTTGATGTGATCAGAACCATGGCTACTTATGGTTTTGCTATGCTTTATAAAGACCTTTTTTTTATACACCCTGGACTGAAAGGAAAAACTTTAAAACCAAATTCATTCTCTAATATTAAAGAGTTTGATAAAGTAGCTCTCTTGACTAAAACTGAATGTATTTTCTACTCCGCAAAACCCACAATGCTCAATGGGATGAAACAGAATATAGAAGAAAATAGCAAATGAAGAAGTGATAAAATCATCAATTTGAAAGATATTGATAATACGTACAAGCAAGTAAAAATGGGAATAAATGCCCGAACCTAGCTTTATAGGAAATAAGACCACCAATTCTGCATCCACACATGCTTCCAGCAAACCTGCATTCTGTAAACCATATAATCGATAATAATAAGCACAACCCAAAGCAGAATGTTTGTTTAAATCACTTTGTTAACATCTTGTGGTCAGTGGTTTCAAATGAAGTAGTGAGGTCTAAAAGAAGTCAATTGTTTATGTGATGTTATTTTAGGGCAGGTGTAAAGGTGTACAGTAAAGTCAATTATTTTAACATCTCTTTTTATGGGATCAAACAGTATTCTTAAATCGTTTAAGTTAAGCCAGACTTTTTTTCTTCACCTTGGGACGATGCACTGTTTAATCTTGCTTGGATTTTTGGTCAACTAGTCTGCAATAAAAAAAAAAAAAAAAAAAAAAAAAAAAGTCTTGTTTTCTCCCATAAGCAGAGAGAATTGGGTAGCTTGAGTCCTGCTCAGGTCCTTTTTGTTGCTGTAATCGCTTTAAATTCTTATCAGATTTACTGAGACTGCATTTGTTTTCAGATTTTGCAGCATTTGTTTCAAGTTGTGAGCTATAACAGGAACTTGTAAAATTCAAGGCTCTGAGCTTTATTGGAACAATGTTGTCAGTACACAAGTGTAGATTGGCAGCTGATTGATGTAGTCGTGTCAGCATAAGATTTCTGACCATCAACAGTTATTTCATATGGGAAATTAAAAAAAGAAGCTTGATTATAGTTTTTAACTAAACCTCGTTTTGCTAATGATAAAATACTTTATTTGTCTTTTAAAATTAGAATCAGTGAAGATTTTGTTTTCAAGTTAAAAAGCAATTACAAAATGATCAAACAAAAGAGGGTTATGCGAGAACAGAGCCAGATGCTCAGATTCTACACCATATGTCAAAAGAAGATCAGAAGTATTATAATAGCACAGAGGCAGTTATCTTCCACCTGCTCAGTTTGTTGACATAAAAATGTTAACATTTTTTTATATTTTCCAATGAAAATTTTAACCTTAGCTAACTCAATAAAATACATTTTTAAAAAGTTCATCTGAGTTCTATTGTTAAATACATTTAAGAGGCTGACAGTTTTGATATAGTTAAAAGTCATATTAACAAAGTACACAAGATGAGGGAATCAGTTTTAGTAGATTTTCTTCATGGTATTTTGTAGGAAAGCCTGCTCATTCCCTTATTAGATGTGTCCACATTTGTAAGGAATTTGTTTTTGTGAAAGAAGTACCGGTATGTTGGTGGTGTCACAGAGGAATGGTTAAATCTTTAAATTGTATCCAGTCCCAAATTCTTAAGGTATTCCCTCATAGACCCAGCTTTGGTGGGTGAGTTTCCATTTTTTAAGAATAGACCCAGAATATCTGGGATCCAGTCCACCTGAAGGCCTCATCAGCCCCAGATGAGAGGAGGTTTTGAGTCCATAAGTGGATCAGGACAATTTAGGAGATGCCCTCAAGTTTCTCTAAGCAATTAAACCACTGGTCGTAATGGCTGCCAGGTGCTGGTTTAAGTTGAAACCAACTCTACACTTTGGGTAACCTATCAGGCTCCAGTCACCCAAGGCGTTTGTGAGTTAGAGTGTAAATGCAATGACAAGACAGTTGGGGAATTGCGCCCCTGCCTAAAATGTGCCGGCCGTGGTGCAGCTGTAGGCCGATCGTCCTCTGATCGGAAGATTGCAGGTACGATTGCCGCCCTGCCCGACCATGTGTCGAAATGTCCTTGGGCAAGACGCTGAACCCCACCTTGCCTCTTGTGGAAGGTTGGTGCCAGTGTTCAACAGTGGAGCTGCCACCAGTGTGTGAATGTGTGTGTGAATGGGTGAATGGGTTTGTAAAGTGCTTTGGGCCTTTGAGGAAATTAGAAAGCGCTATACAAGTATATGCCATTTACCAATGCTGACTGGTCTCGGACTTTTGTCATGGCTGTGGGTGTAGATGCTCAGGATCCTACTTACCTTATGAAGAGAAAGGCACTAGAAATAAGGTGCAGATACCCGCGGCCAGTTACAGGCCACCATAATTTGAGATAGGGAAATTGACAGTGGATCACCAGCAGCTACTCTTCATTGTCCATTGTGTGTTCATGTGTGTGTAAAGATGTTACTTTATCAGTGCAGCATAACATCCTACTCATCTTCCTCACACTTTGACTCTAAAACAAAACTGCTGCAGGCAGAATCTGGACTAACAGTCCATTCCTCCACATCTCCAGGTTCCACCAATGCAGATGGATTAAATGCAGCCTGGTTCACACTTGCTGTGCATACAGCAGTGAACCATCCAACAAATCTGCAAATCTGTAGAAGGCAAATAGTTAAGGAATTGGCTTTGTTGGTATGATCTTCTAGGGATACCCACTTTCAGCCTTTCTTTAAAGGGCCTAAACCATGCTATTCTTAAGCCTTTTATAGTAAACAGTATCCATGAATACGAGACTATTTTACCTTTGGCACACAAAAAAAACACATTTTTTAAATTAAATATTAGTCATTTTTCTGAGTTATTTTCCAACCCGGAAGTAAGATAACTCCATCTCTGAGGCTCCGCCTTCTGCTCCTTGTGGGTGCCGCCCATTTCATGACATCAACCTAGAGCCGGCCTCGGCAGCGTGTCTCAGACAAAACCAAAAGAAATACAGAAAAATGTGTAATAAGATGAACAACAAGATTAGAAACCTCAACAATAAAATGAGGCAGATGAATAAATGTCATTAAACTCCTCTTTAAAGACAAAAAAAGTAAGGCACAGCAGCAGTTAGGGACTACGAAGCAGACAAGCACAAATTCATCGAACATCTGAGGTAAGAAGAGATATGTAGGTGACTGCAAATGATAAAGAACGCGATGAAGATAGACCACCTTGAAAACCTTATATTCTTATTGTCAGACAAACAACATCCAACCTTTCGCAAAGATGGACGCGCATAATGTGCATAGAAAAAGGAAGTGTTTTTGCCGATCACTGATAACTCTGTAGAGAAAGTGTGTGTGTTGGCCTGGGGGTGGTGCTGTCGGTGCAGACTCTCCCTGGAAGGGGCTGTTTAAACTGGTTTACGTCAGCATGTTTTAAGAGGAATACTCAAAAATGCGTGAATGAATCAAGATACCACTTTGAGGTTTCTTTTTGTAAGGAATGAACATGTAAAAGCTCAAAGTTGAATTTGCAAGATATAGGTAACATCCATGGTTCTACGGAATTTGGTTTTTACCTCTCAAGCTCCTTCCAAGCAATCTTGATTTTTTTTTTTTCACCAAGCGCGACCTGAGTCTTGAAACAGATGCCTACCTGCCACAGAAACTGGGGGCTGCACAAGTCCAAAACAAAAGTAAACTGCACCAAGGATATTAGACAATTTCTTTCTGTGATGAAATCTGCATACTAGAATCTAATCCCACAAATGTATGTCCCTTACAAACTGAATTTCTCAAGATTTTTAATGATATGAATTGTTGCCTTTCAAAGAGAATTATTAAAACAAAACATCTTCATCCAAAAACAAATATGTGAAAAACTGGTCTGTAAAATTTTAATACTAAAATCACGAAAGTTGCCTTTTGAAATGGCTCTTTGTGACCTTAACTGTAAAAAAGACTGTCCGTTACTGAGACTAAACCTCTTTCTTTTACTTTGTTCTTTCATATATTCTTTACATTAATATAGGTTAACTTACTAGAAATCCTCATTTGTTTTAAAGAAAGAAAGAAATAGATGATAAATACATAAAAATACATATAAAAAACAAAACAATCTATAGCAATGACAGCCCATATGGCTGGAGGATCATCGTAAAAGAAATATTTTCAACTGCCTTTTTAATCAGTCAGGAGAGTCGGCTACACAGAAATCCACAAGCCACTGACTGAAAACACAGATCCCCTGGGCTTCATAATGGCTTTTAGGAGCTACAAATACATTTTGACCCCATGTCCTTAAACCACAAGAGGATCTGTAGAGGGTCAACAGGTCAGATATGTATTTGGGAGCTTGACCATCAAGAGCTCTAAAAGTGAGGAAAAGAATTTGATGGTTGATTCTACAAATCAATAGGCAGCCAGTGAGGTGAATGTAAAACCAGTGTAATGTGGCCTCCTTTGCTGGTTCCTGCTTAGGTCTTTTCAACCTCTTCTTCTTCTTTCTCTTTCGGCTTTTCCCATCAGGGGTCGCCACAGCGAATCATCCTTTCCACCTCACTCTATCTTAGGTCTTTTCAACCTAAGAAAGAAATTAAAGCATACATCATTCCCCAATCAAAACAAGAAATTGTTCCTCAATTAAGAGAGGATAAAGACATGTCAAAACAATACATCCCTCAGGATGATCTCTGCACTCAGACTGATCAAAGACATCATCAAGGTTCCTAAAACCTGACTGAAGAAAGGAGTTCAAGGAATGGATCTATGGAACTATCATGTCAGGGGCAAATATGAGTTAATCTTTTTCAGGTTTAGTTAATTGTCGCCTAAAGGTTTATTGGTACTCACCAAAGAATTGAGTAAGTTGGAAATCAAATGAAATGTTAACATTTTTAAAAGAATAAACAAAACAAAACATATCATCTGCATGGATCTTGAGCTTTTTTTTTTTTTTTAAGAAAAACCTCAAGACCCATCTTTTTGACCTGGCTTTCATATAATTGTATTATTTTTAATAGTTTTATATATTTTGTATTTATTCATCTATCCATTTTATCGTTATAATTTTACACATGACTAAATATAGTTTATTTTAATATTCCTTATTTTAGGTTTTATTTTTTAATTGTTTATTGATTTTATTTGATTTTATTATGGTTTATTTTTAGTTTTATTTTCAGAGCTTCCCCTGTTGGATCCTCTCCCTCTGGGTCAGCATGCTGTCCAGCCGCTGCGGCTCTAGATGGGGATCTGCATCGCCACCTCGCTGTGGTGTCGCTGGGTCCCCGCCTGCCATGGCTGGCTATGCAGCTGTCCACAGAGAGGGGAGGTCCCAACTACTAACCACCAACAAATGTTTTCATCCTCAGCCTCTTTCCCAGTGGTTATCTCCATCAGTTAAGAGGATGGGAAGTGTGAAATAAGGCTAGGGGTTCTGTTTTTATTTCGGTTTTGCTTGTTTTTATATTTGTTTTCTCACTTTGTGTTATGTCATATAAAAAATTGCTATATAAATAAAGATTGATTTCTTGTTAAGTGATGAGATATAAGCCTAAAATGCATGATAGTTTGGTTGTGAATAGTAAAATAAAAAACAGGGATCCTAAGACTTAACCTTGTGGCACTAAATGAAAATTGTTAAATCTAATAAGATTTTGGCTATAACAAGAAATGTGTTTTTTCCTGCTCCAACAGGAACACCACTGGAAATCAACATTGTAAATGTTTTTTTTAAACAATTACAGCCTTAAAGTAATCTAATAGCTGAACTAAAGAAACTAAATTATATTGCTATAAATTATAATTTACACTGCACTATTTATTAATCTTACTACATATGTCTTGCTTATGTTCCACAGCTAGTCAGCAGCCATAGGCTTTGCATCCATAGTTTCTCTTGACATAAAATGAGGTAAAGTTGAGGCGCATTGATGGTGGAACAAACATTGAGGATGCTGACCTCTGTTCCAGTGCATACTGCCTGACTAGCACTTTGCGGCATTCTGCATTGGTCCCACTGGGCTTACTGAGTTTCTGCTGCACTCCACATGCTGCATTGATGACCTGATCTGCCTCAGTCCAGTGTCTCCTTCAGCTGTCTTTACAGCTTTCAGTACCTCATCCTTTTCAAAGATAACAAAAAAACAAAGTTGTGATTAGTCAAAGTGGACTTTTTTTGTTTGATATTTTGTAAGTTTATGAACCCATTTTCTTATGGGTTTTCTTGTTATTCTTTTAAGTTTCAGATTTTCAATTGAAACCAGGACCGTGAGAATCAAAAAATCAGTTTATTTTGTTGTATAAACCTAAAGTGGCCTATATCTATCGTACAGAACCTCTTGATTTTTGCCCACTGTGGTGCAAAGATTGTCAGTATAAACCAACACTGTTTCTATAACTGGTTTATTTATTTATTGGTTTATTTGCTCATTTTTAATTCATCTGTATGAGTTATTACATTACTTTTGAAAACTCTTGGGTTTGAAGTGGGGATAGGTTAACATCTGACAATAAGAATATAAGGTTTTCAAGTTGGTCCATCTTCATCGCGTTCTTTATCATTTGCAGTCACCTACATATCTCTTCTTACGTCAGATGTTCAATGACTTTGTGCTTGTCTGCTTCATGGTCCCTAACTGCTGCTGTGTCTTACTTGTTGTGTCCTCGAAGAGGAGTTTAATGACATTTATTCATCTGCCTCATTTTATTGCTGTGGTTTCTAATCTTATTACATGTTTCTATTTTTTTTTTTTTTTTTTGGTTTTGTCTCTTTCCTGTCTTCTCAAGCCTTAACTGGTCATGGCAGACGGTCGCCCTTACTGAATCTGGTAATACTGGATATTTCTTCCCAATCTTCCACTAAAAAGATTAATTGAGAGTTAGTTTTTTTCTCCTCCATTGTTGTTTTTAAAGTGGATTACACTGAAAACTCTGTTAGAATTTGTTGGTATTTCCACCGCTCCCACTACATGCAACAAGAGTTGTGCATAGGGCACCAAGTGGCAATGTGGCACCAGCTCATGCCTTTTGCACCAAAAGAAATTGCTGATGGCATCTAAATGGTAAACAGCAGTGCTGTCTGTTTATATAGGCTATTGGTACACAATTAAGGCGCTTATAGGAATTATTTAGACCAAATTGAATGATAAAAATTAAAGCTTTGTGTCATGATTTGTTCGTTTTGGTACTGCAATTGTTGACAATCTTGGTTGTGAACTGGTGTTTTATGAATGAACTTAATTGAAGTGAACATCAATTCACACAGGGATTCGGAGAGAAAATGCATGGCAACAGATTTAAGACTATATTGAAAAGGTAGCTTTGTCAGCGTGTATAGAGGTTATTCTTTATTTGTTGTAGAATCATTTTCACAAATGATTAAGGAAAGTCATATGCTATTTAGATTTATCTGATTATGTAACCAAAGGATTATAGTTTATAAAACCAGCATTAATTAGGTAACATTCGTTTTCCTGTTCCAAGTCTGCATAAATGCAGGGTCGTTGGGGCTTCCGTCAAACCAACGCCAAACCCAATATGTGAATGAAAAGATGATTTGATGTTGCAACCCCTACAAGGAGCAGCTGAAATTCAAAGCAAAGAAGACAGTCTATAGGATTAGAGTTAGCTGTTGGCTCTCTAACACATTCACTTTCTTTAAAACTTTTCTACAATGCATCTATTGACTCCCAGCTCCTCACAGCATGTGTGTAGCTGTCAAACATGTAGCAAAGTGACTGTCAGCATGTACTGTTCTAAACACTGGGCAACAGTGAATGGAATTTTAATCTGCAGAGCGCTAAAGGCAGCATGTATCTCATCCATCATGCATTTCAATTTTACTTTTTACATATTAATTTCAGCTGTTTTTCTTATCTTATCATTTTCTTATCATTTTAATGCACTTTTAGCAGACAGAGTGCTGTGTTATTTAAGCAGAAACATTACTTAGCACATTATAATGGCTGGGTGGTGTGGTTGGCTCTCTAATCCTCCTTACATTGTGGGTGATTTTATGACATTCTTTGTTCAGGAATGTCCGTCCATTCATCCATTTATTTATCCATCCATCCATCCCTCTCTGTCTTCTGGAGTCAATCTCAACTGGTGTGCAAGAACATATCTGTGATCAGAATTTTAATATGATTGCAAAAGATTAAAAATAAAGAGATGATGCTTAGACATTTTTCTCAAGCTTTGTCAAACTATTTGAAAGATTACTTAAGATTTTTTAGTTCGAACAGCTCCAAAGGGATTTTGCAGCTCATTCCAAGCAGAAAAAAGCAAAATATCGAAAAGCCATCCATACCAAGTCCTTGAAATACATAAAAAAAAGAAAAACTAGACTTACAATAAATGTTCAAGCATTGCATGTTCACGCACTTCCATAAAAATGACTGTAACCCTGCAGATTCTGTGAATGAAGGCAAAGGTCATTTTTATACTTAAAAGACCAACTCTAAAGATTTTCTTGGAAAATACTATATTTTCAATAAATTGCACTTTAGCCAAACTAATTGTATAGTTATTTGAAAAAAATATAAATATGTGAGGAACAAATCTATAGAATCTCCTTTTAAAAATTCAAATTTAAATTTTTATTTCTGAAGCATCTTTCACGTAACTAAAAAAAAAAACAGCTCAAGGTGTTGTACATAAAAAATAAACAAGAACACAAAAACACCAACTGCTGCTGCTAGTTTAAATTAAAGCTTCATTAGTAGGATTAATAACAAATGAAAACCTTGTAAGATAAACTTCATGTGCAACAAAAACGGAGCCTCAAGAAATGAATCCTATTTCAGAGGTTTCCTCACAGTGGTTTGGCAACACGCCTCCACGCCACTTTTCATCTTTTTTGTTTACACTTCTAATTCTATAAAGAGAAAAAGAGGAAGAGAATCACAGCTGAAGTATTTGTAAAGTCTATTTCCTTCCAACCCTCAATGAGAAAGTTTGTTCTGGCTTCTGGGCGTTGGCAGATATGCAAGTTACTCAAGTGTTCTGGCGGTTTTGTTATCATTTATGGATGTACTCCATTCCAGCATGAAAGCTCTCATATTGCTCTCTTGTAAAAGAAAGAATACACCAACAAATTTGTGTTAATGACATTTTTATATATTTATTGATAAACATACCCCCTGTGAGGCAAACCTCACAGACTCTTTTAAAAACTTTAGAGCTTTATATTTTATTGAACAGATGAGCTGTTTGAGAGCATCAAAGTCTTTTATCTGTCCCTGGTTTCTGGCTGTGGGGGGAGCTGCTCGTGTCCCACATTCTAATGGGTCTATTTAAGATCACAGGAATACGATGCATGAGTTCTGATTGACACTGACTTTCTCTACATTTTCAGTCCAAATGCATTACTGCTGAAGACTTTAATATCATGTAGCCTTTTTTGAATGCAAACAGCTGTAAAAAAAAATGGGAATCAGTGCCATTAAGTAGTGAAGTGATGAGAGTAGATATCCATGTCTGTTAGCTTGTCTCACAAGAACATTTTATGCAGTTTTGGGTGAGCCAACTTGTGAAACAGCTGCTTTGCTTTGGAGAAGTCAAATCCAAGATTTATCCAAGCTTGACACAGTTCTAAGTGATCAAAAGATTTAGGTGGAGACCTGATTAAACAAAATGGTAGGTATTCATTTGCCAGCAGAGAAAAAAGTTCAGATATTTGTTCCATTAACCCTTTTTTTCTTTTCCAATACTTGATGACATTCATCTGATACACTGTCAGAATACAAATGAAAATCTGAGAGTCAAAGTAAGAAACTCTACATCTGTCTAAAATATGGTCAAAATCATACATCATAATCATAAATGATAAAAACAAGAACTAATTCAAGAACTAAACATGCTAAACACTAACAACTTCAATACTGAAAAAGAAAAGGAAAACACATGGAACTTATCATTTATCTAATATTATGCTGTATTCATTTTATCCATCCATCCATCCATCCATCCATCCATCCATCCATCCATCCATCCATCCATCCATCCATCCATCCATCCATCCATCCATCCCTATTCTCTTCTAGCAATGACATCATTAGACAGGCTGGAGCCCATGCCAGCCTTATCCCATTGAATAAGGATCACATCCTGGACTCCTCAACAGTCCATCACAGAGCCACATGCTAATGTACAACCACACATGGACTCACACTCACTTTTAAACAAATTACAGAGCTTCTCTTTCAGAGTGATTTGATGCTTGATCTTCTCAAAGTCAGGCATTAAAAAAAGTAAAAAAAAAGAATTATTTTGTTATAGTGTTATAGTGGTCACTCCCTAGTTTTGTAGCTTAAGCTAAGTCCTGGAGCAGCAGGCATTTTATTTAACAAAACACTGTACCCTCTCTCATAAATCTTTCTTTAGTTACACACTCATGGACAGTGCACGCACACACACAAATGTCTTCTTCAAGAACACAATTGGGGAGTAAATGCTTTTTTCTGAAAGTGATTCCTACCTCCTTATTATTTATTCATGGGGCTTCTGGTCATTGCAACCTTGAGGCTTGTGAGACCTGCACAAGTGTGTACATTGGGTTTCTATACAAAGGAAAGGTGAAGAATGCTATTGGTGGGAAAAATGGTAAGCCACAGCAAAGAAAAAAAAAGATGTGGGGAAGAGAGGGGACATGGAAGAGGGAGATGGGGGCTGTGGTCTGGAATGCTGGTTTTGGATTTCCGTCCTTGAGGGTGAAGTGGAGGGCGATCGATAGTGAGGATGAGAGCAGGGCTGATCGGGTGGCAGCACGAGGCTGTGCAGGCACTCAACGGGAACAAAACCCAAATGCAAACAAGGTCATCGCTGGATGCAGAGGATGGGGAGACTGCCAAAAGTGGAGGCTGAAAGCAAATGTTTCATATAAGTCGAAGTTTAAAAAAACATTTCAGATGATTAGTAAATGCTGTTTGAACTGACTAAAATTCAAAACAATAACATTTCAAAAATTAACTTATGTCGACCTGATAATCTGACTGTAAGAAATGATTTGTAAAGACAAAAAAAGAAAACCTGAAGAAATGAGCAGGTTTTGATTGCTTTGATGATTCTCCTTTGACAATCTCCAGAGGAACTGCTTCAAAACGAATTAGATGTATCGGTAGATATACTCTGTGAGTGAAAAATGGAGATGCTGTCATAATCTGCTGTCATAAAACATCTAAAAGTTATATATGTCTAAAAACTTGCTAAAGAGACATTGATATGTACCAATCACTGAACAGATATAGGGACTTGAGAATGGAGGGAAAACAAACAAATCTAACCATAATTCTGGAAAATGTGGATTGTTGATGCAAAATGCTTCAGAAGATCAATCTGTCCTAAGTGTGTCTGAGTCTAAATTGTGTATGGGGCACTGATGATGAGAAGCCCATTAGGTTTCAGTTTAGATTATGAAGGTGTGACAATAAAAGTTGATGGTTATAATAAAAACTTTTAGGTTCAACAGTTTTGTTCATAGAGTACCTCACTATAACAATGACCCTAAATCACACATTAACAAACAAAAAGTACAATCATGTGAAAATCTACAATGATATATTTTCTAAAAGCATGCTCCTTTAATCTTGACTTCTTTCACTTAAAAACGTATAAAAAGCGTGTTAATCCTATGGGGTCCAGATGACCCTATCCTTACATTGACCTGTTATTCCTGCCATGACAAAGGTGGATAAAAGTTGAGAGGATTTCATGTAATCCATGGACACCAGTGAGGATCACAAATCATTGAAGAAAAAAGGTTTATTGCACTGTCTTGTGGGATCAAGATGACCCCACTGCCAATGTTAAAGTGCCTAGGATAGCACAAGGGTTAAACAATTAACATTAAGTGACCAGGCAGTTGAGCAGAAAAAAAAATACAAACAGAAGCTCACAAGAAGTTGTATCATCATGCTCAAACTTTAAATTGGGCTCAATTTCTTACTATTTGGAAACTTTTAAAGATCTGCATGCAATACATCTTCTGTCTACTTTTAATAACAAAGATGTATGAAAAAATAAACAAATTACATGACCATACTGCCTCTGTCCAGTTGAAAAATGACAAAATTAAAACATTCAATGATAAAACTTTTTTCATAAACAAGACTGCTTTTATGCTGCTGACATGTCTGGATAGAAAACTACCTGTGTGGAGTGTCTGCTGCCATAGAAACGCAATGTACTTTAGGCTGGCCCCTCGCTACAGCTAACAGTATTAAAGAAAGGGTCTGAATAGCTGGATGTATGTGTCTACAAAGTAACAGGAACACTGAACAGGGGGGTCGGGTCATGAACAGTAAACAATTTCGAGGGAAAAAGATGAATATATATATATATATATATATATGGGTTTTAAACTAATAATTAAAGTAATTTACCATATTTCAATTGAAGATATAAGTACAAACTATTACCATTGTTTTACCTTCTTTATTTCTTCTTTCTTCTTTAATTTAACCTGACATTTCATCTTTTAGTCTACTTTGCTTTATTTGAGTCAGTAACTGATCTCTATTTTGGTAGCAAACTTTAAATACCTCTTTTTTTTTTCTTTGTTTATTTTTTAGTTCTGAACAAATAACAAATATATTGTGTATATATTGTGTTCGTTCAAACCACATTCATGTCAAGACCAGGGGGGAAAAGAGAAGACTAAGATCAGCAAAACGTCTAGTCGGCTTCATCATTGGATCGTGGTGCCACAGATGAGATGTGTTGCAATCAAAACATTTCCTAAAGTTATTTCAATTTACATTAATGCCTTTATCTACATTCCTCAAAAAAGATGTATCAAACAATCCTTTTACAGGGGGATTTATTTTTCTTTACCGGATACCTTGCATTATTTAAAAAGTATCTGTGAAGACTAAAGCCTTTGGTTTTATTTTATTTGTTTGATATAAGTTATCCTTTTTTTTTGGTTCATGTTATGTTATAATATGTGTTTTGTTTTTTACAAAACCCAGTGAGTCTCACCTGGTTTCCTTATTGTCTTCAGTTAAGTCAAACATTCTCTGTAAATTCAAGGGTTTGGTTTAGTTCAGGTTTGTCAGGTCAGGTTTGTAACCCTTTAAGTTTTCCCCCTTTGTTCTCAACTTTGTCATCTTTAAGTTTATTTATTTAAGTCCACCTATATTTTTATTTATATATTTATTTATTTAAAAAAAAATGTAAATGTTCTCCAAGGTCCTTTATTTATGATTATGCAGTTTTTAGCTAAAATCAGTTCTGCAGAATGGCAGGAGTTCATCAGAAATTCTCCTCCAGGTTGTGGACGGGGCTGTTGGAATAAAAGTAACCTTCCGCTGATATCCCATCATCCCTTTGTTTACAACCCCTACTGCTAGCTTATAGCCTCTCACAACCCCAGCTAATATTAGCAGTGCAACAAAATGGCAAACAATATCGGAGCAATCCAGCTGTACAGTTTTGAGCCAGATGCCAGCACAGATGAGGAAAATGAAGACGTTAATGAATCTACTTGTCTGCAAGTGGGTGCGCCAGAATCAAGCAGAGAAGAAAGGCTTTGGCCCGCCCATTTCAATTGCTACAACACAATTGAATTCAAATGGCAGGTTTTTATCTGCTCCTAATGCATCACAATTGAAATAAAGAAAAACTCAGAAATTGAGTTTTGTTCTTAAATTATTTTCTGTACGTCTTCCATTATGAAGAAAATGCTACAAGAACATGTTAAAAACACCCAAAACACCATTTTCTGTGGAGTGGTTATTGTTTCCGTCAGAAGCCCAGTATCCTGCACTGTGGATTCTACACCAGCATTTCTGATAGCAGTCATTTGAGCTACTAAAAAGGCAATTGCATTACTCATGCAAGTCATCATTTTTATTTTCTACCGATTTGTTTTTAAATTCCTCTCTGATGCTGACATCTTATTTAAACAGATGTATTCCTGTACTAGAACTCTTTGTCTCTTGGTAGACTGCATGTCATCCATGCATTGTCACACCGATGCAATGTAACGTAACCAATGTAGTCATCATTTCTAAAGTCAAGCGAGATGATCATTTCACAGGGTATTTATCACTTCAAGCCTCCACTGTCACCCACTATGTTGTTCTTCTATTGAACTTATGCATTTGTGTATATCTCAGATGTGAGTGTGTGTGTTTTGTGTGGTCTGCATCCATGCCAAGAAAAATTCCATGATAACAGGATTACCATCTTAATCCTACTCAAGGGAAGTGTGCCAGCTGGATGCGTAAGGCACTGTATCGTAAACTCTGTTGGCATTACATCAAGAAAAGAGTTAGCAAAATTGTAGAAGACAGTTCTAGGCAGCTTTGTAAGATGCACTATAAAGGATTCAAACACATCAGACAGCTGCTGTACAGAAGAGAAGAAGGCCTTGCAGGCAAGGCATTGTTTATGTTGACATCAGACAAACTTGATAAAAATTATGTGCATAGGATTTTTTCCTCACAATATAATACGTTAAGTTGTAACAAGTGTGTGTTAAGAAAATACATCTTGGAGCAAGTCACTTTGAGATCTACAGGAGTAAAGGAAACACATTTAATAAAATCATTTTTACCTAATGGAACTTATTTTTTAGCAATTCTAGGAAAAGGTTTTCATTGTTGAATGAAATATAATGTGAATAAACACAAAAGAGTAAAAACACATATCCAGTGGATATGTGTCTAAAAAAATTATTCTATTTCCAGATATTTAAAATAAACAAAAACAGCAAGTTGTGTTTTATATAATATGTTTTTTATATAATTTTGTACCACCAACCTCTGTTTGAATATGGAAATGCAGGGCCTCTTACCAGTGACCTAGTGGTAGAGTGTCCGCTCCATGGTTGAATCATACCAAAGACTCTTAAAATGGGACCCAATGCCCCCCTGCTTGACACTCGGCATTAAGAGGTTTGATTGGGAAGTTAAGCCACCAAATGGTTCCAGAGTACAGCTTGTCTGCGGCTCACCGTTTCCCCAGGGGATGGTTCAAATCCAGAAAACCAATTTCACACACCCAAGTGTATGACAACTAATGGGAGTTTCACTTTAATCATTATTCTACCATGAAAGTTTTGGGTGAATAGAAAGTAGCAGTGATGGATGAAATGTGGGGAATATCACCTTTTATTCAGGATAGTGAAGAAAATACACAAAACTGAATTTTGTAGTTCATCTGATACAAATCTCTGCTGCATGAGAAGCATCTTTATGCAGGTAATGAAATCACCCAAATGTGATTATAAAACTTCACTCTGAAAAGTTAATTGAAACTTTAGCCTTGATTTGTTACAGGTAAAAAGAGGCCAGTGATAAACCAAAGTATAATTTATCAAAACAGAACAGAAACTAGAGAAGAATGCAGCGTGAAATGGAAAGACCTGAGTTCCACTGAACAATCTGTACTTGCCATTCTAGGTTTAAATGTGGAAACTTGTGTATCACAGCCATGAAATCGTCAGTTACTGAAGGGTACTTAAGGCTTTGCCTTCCCCGTAATCCGCACATGTAATCACTTGAAATGCAATGCCATTTGGACATCATGCATTAAGTGTTGTGGCTCTGAGAGTGCAGAAACGGTAATGTACTGTTTGAGAATCAAAATAAAATAAAAATTGGCAATTATTTTGACAAAGCACAGAAGCACTCATAGAAAATTAACTACCTTGTTTATCTGCGGTCATTTTTCTACAAATAACCACAGTTTAAATTAGGGTTAATAGCCCTCTTCAGCCCTCATAGGAACACAGCAGCAGTTTGTTGGCTTAGTGTTTACTAACTTAGTCCTGCAATATTCGGTAACGCTTTCTTTTACAGTAAAGTACTTACAGTGTACTTAAGTGGTATTTACATGGTACTTATAGTGTAACTACTGGGTACTTTCAGGGTACTTACATGGTACTTTTTTATGGAATTTACTGGGTACTTACAGTGTGTTTACATGGTACTTTCTATGGGACTTTACTGGGTACTTACATGGTACTTTTTGTGTCTACTCTGTACTTACATGGTACTTACTGTGTATTTATATGGTACTATTTGGTTCATACCTATGTGGTACATACTGGGTATTTATAATATTCTTACTGGGTATTTACATGTTGTGCAAAGGTGTCTTTTATGGTACTTACCACATGTAAGAACAAGGTAAGTACAAATAAAGTACCTTGACCTTTAGGTCTGCACTCGCTGCACGTTTCATGGTATTTACCATGAATTTACCACAGAAACTACCCCTTAAGTACAGTGAAACTGTAACTGTAAAAGAAAGTCAGCCCTATTTCCACTCAACTACATGGTACTTTCATTACTAAATACTGGGTATGTTCACTTGAATAGTACTTGGTACTTACCCCTTAAGTACACTGAAACTGTAACTGTAAAAGAAAGTCAGACCTATTTCCACTCTATTACATGGTACTTTCAGTAGTAAATGCTGGGTATGTACACGTATTACCTTCCCGTACAGTGTACATGAACACACTTGGTCTTCTGTCCTCACCACATGAGACAATGCTAACCTGTTGGTAAGGGTAAAGTAACTACATTGTAAAAACATATTCTGGCCTGATTACTTCTTGTAACATGAGGCAAGTTTAAAGAGAAACAAGACAGCAGTGAAAACAACAATCTTTAATATGATACATGTCTGCAGCATACAAAGTGTCATCACAATGAAATATGTTTTAAGTACAAAAAAGTACAAAGGAGCATTCCAAAAAACACATTATTGGCCTGAGGGTTGTGCTTTTTGTCCATCAAAATTCTTTCAGCAGAGTTTGGTAACGGTGCAGGACTTCTTCAGGGTTTGTAACTGCAAGAAAATTCACAATATGAGCTCAAGTGAACATAAAAAGCATAACGACTTTGATAAAATACAAAATAAATTGTACTTATTTAATCATTTCTGTAATGAGTTTGATAAATTTCTGTGAATTCTTTATAGCTTTGACTGTAATGCTTGAAATTAATCAATTATCCTCATTTATGAACATGACAATAAATTATTCACAACTTTATATTTTAGTTACATAAACAAAAACAACAAAAAAGAAATCAAAGAAAAAAAATCAAAATTGCCATAAAAAAATCAAATTTGTTTAGACAAAGAATGACAAAAGCAATGTTTTAATTGGCAATTGCTGTGTGTATTTATTCTTTATAAATATTATTCGCACCTACAATTTGCATTAGCATGAAAAACATTGCAGTGTAAAAGAAAAGGAAAAATAATTGCCAAAAGGAAAAAAAAAAAAAGGAAAAAATAAATAAATAGGCAATTTCAAATTCAACACAGTTATTCACAAAAATATGTTTTAATTTTCAAACATTTACATTCACTGTTGGGTGGTATTGTTGTCTCTATCATATTTGAAAATAAATAAATAAATAAAAATAAAATAAAAACGGCGAAAGAAAAGAAAATGGGGAAACGGCATTTAAACTCTTCATTAATGTAAATAATATGTCCACTTGGTGGATTTAGCTTACTTTAGCTTACTCTCCTGTGGCTTCACGGATTCGTCTGGGATGTCTTCTTCACCATAGCTGATCTAAAGCGGTAAAAAGACGGAAGTACGTCATCATTATTTTAAATAAACGCCTTTCTTTGATTTTCCCAGAAAGACGTGCGCTCAGTCAAACGAGCACAGAACAACAGACTTTATCATTTAGGCTACGTGCTTGTTTTACAGGTGCCTCTCTCCTGGTAAGTAACAAAAATGTTTGTAGATTTTCATTACAAACTTTGAAAATGTATACATGAAATAACTGAAATTATTGCAGTAAGGTAGACAGGCTCTTACGTCACGTTTCAAACACAGAGATAGCGGCTTGAAATCACGAGGTTAGCTTCTTTATAAAGTTTGATCAGTTTAAATATTTACATGTAATTTATCCAATATTTAAAAAAAAAAAAAAAAACACTGTCTTACCTGCCAGATGAAGATAAATTCAAACTGTTGCGCGCGCCTCGAGGTTCTCCGGATTAATCTGCACGTTCACTTTGGGGGTAGTTGTGCTGCATTCAAGTGCGCTGGGAATTTGCAACTTTACTTCCCCTGCCATACTTAACAAAAACACACACTCGGGGTGTTTTTAGTATTAAAACTAATTATTTAGCCTTGTTGTTTTACATATTTTCCTGACATTATATAATATATATTTAAAAAAGTTCATTTTTAGAACAATATTTAAAAAAAGTTAAGTTTTGAATAATTTATTATGTTTTTAAATGAGGATAGTACTTGATTAATTTCAAGCATTACAGTCAAAGCGATACAAAAATTCATAGAGATTTATCAAACTCATTACAGAAATGATTAAATAAGTAAAATTTATTTTGTATTTCATCAAAGTCGTTATGCTTTTTATGTTCACTTGAGCTCATATTGTGAATTTTCTTGCAGTTACAAACTCTGAAGAAGTCCTGCACCTTTACCAAACTGGACAAAAAGCACGACCCTCAGGCCAATAATGTGTTTTTTAGAATTCTCCTTTGTACTGTTTTGTACTTAAAACCTATTTCATTGTGATGACACTTTGTATGCTGCAGACATGTATCATATTAAAGATTGTTGTTTTCACAGCTGTCTTGTTTCTCTTTAAACTTGCCTCATGTTACAAGAAGTAATCAGGCCAGTATATTTTTTTTACAATGTAGTTACTTTACCCTTACCAACAGGTTAGCATTGTCTCATGTGGTGAGGTCAGAAGACCAAGTGTGTTCATGTACACTGTACGGGAAGGTAATAAGTGGCATTTACTACTGAAAGTACCATGTAATAGAGTGGAAATAGGTCTGACTTTCTTTTACAGTACAGTTTCATTGTACTTAAGGGGTAAGTACCAAGTACTATTCAAGTGAACATACCCGGTATTTAGTAATGAAAGTACCATGTAGTTGAGTGGAAATAGGGCTGACTTTCTTTTACAGTTACAGTTTCACTGTACTTAAGGGGTAAGTACCAAGTACTATTCAAGTGAACATACCCAGTATTTAGTAAGGAAAGTACCATGTAGTTGAGTGGAAATAGGGCTGACTTTCTTTTACAGTTACAGTTTCACTGTACTTAAGGGGTAGTTTCTGTGGTAAATTCATGGTAAATACCATGAAACGTGCAGCGAGTGCAGACCTAAAGGTCAAGGTACTTTATTTGTACTTACCTTGTTCTTACATGTGGTAAGTACCATAAAAGACACCTTTGCACAACATGTAAATACCCAGTAAGAATATTATAAATACCCAGTATGTACCACATAGGTATGAACCAAATAGTACCATATAAATACACAGTAAGTACAATGTAAGTACAGAGTAGACACAAAAAGTACCATGTAAGTACCCAGTAAAGTACCATAGAAAGTACCATGTAAACACACTGTAAGTACCCAGTAAATTCCATAAAAAGTACCATGTAAGTACCCTGAAAGTACCCAGTAGTTACACTATAAGTACCATGTAAATACCACTTAAGTACACTGTAAGTACTGTACTGTAAAAGAAAGCGTTACCCAATATTCTAATGAGGAGTAGCATGTTTTTTTCTACATACGTTCCCATTTCTTGTTGTAATACCTGTTTCCCAGACGGCATGCACTTTCCCAGTTGCACACAAAAACTGTAAAAAAAAAGAAAAAAACTTTACGTTTCAAGTCAAGCTGAATCTTTAGAGACATGTAGCCCCCCCCCCCCCCCCCCGCCCCCTCTGTGCTTTGCACCCCCAACACAGACAGAGGAGCTGTTATCTGGAAAGTGTCTTACTCAACAAATGTGCTTTCATCTGCAAGTGTTTGGTTTTCTTGGTCTTTGCAAAAAAAAATTAAGCCAAAAAATGTTGAGTGAGGGACAGAAAAACCATCTTTCAGATATTCAGTCTGCCAAGACCTGAGCAGAGAAAAAGAAAGCAGCGTCAGTCGTTCAGTGAGGAGAGAAGTATGGAAGGAGAGTGAAGGAGGTCAGAGAAAGGGAGCGCAGGTGACAGTATTAAGCTCCTTGTGTCACAGTGAGATAAAGGTTCCTGTGCCGCCTGGCTGTCATCTGCATTGCACACAATCCACCCTTTATTCACCATATCGCCGCTCACTATTTTGCTTCATCTGCCACCCTGGTGGAGCAACTCCTAGTGTGCTGCACTCCTTCCCTGTCGTCACTCCGCTCCCAGGGATGCCGCATATATTATTCCCTCTCATTTTCTGATGTTTTTGTTCTTACAACCTGAAAAGAAAAGAAAACAACAAACTCTTCTGTACACAGCTGCTATTTTCCTTACATGCAGGGTTGTTCTTTGTTATCCAGCCTTTTGCTTTTGACTGATATTTATCCTCACATTTTACCCTTACATAACCTAATCCTTACTCATATTATCATTTTTGTATGACATATTGCTTCTTAACCCCCCCCCCCCCCCCCCCCATATTTTCATATAGTGAAACAAACCATACAGTTTTTTTTAAATTATTCTTCCTCCTTTTCCACTGTTCCGAAATAGTATTTTTTTAAATCCTAAATCTGCTAAAAAAAGAAAAAGAACTGTGCCTAATTTGTGTCAACTCTAATAGGTTGAATGACTGTTGCTCTTATATAGCTCCTTTTAGGGTTTAACACATCCTATCTTATCCATATTCGCGCGCACACACACACACATGAATATAAACTGGAGTCAATAAAGCGTAAAGAGACAGGGCTCAGTTCATTGCTCACCTTGGCTGGTTTGATCAATGGCAGGGTGCCTCTTCCAAATCCTTCCCTCAAACAGATCTGAATAAACAGACAGAGAGCATATACACAAGCACTGATAATCCGCTAATCCATTCAACCTGTTCTCTGATCAACACACACCATCAAATGCATGCAGAAAAAAAAAAGGTTTTGCACTGATACTGTGTACATATCCAGCAACACAAGCAAGGAAGCGTGCATAAAAACAGGGAATGCACTCTAACTTTTGCACACGCACAAATGTTATCTGGAATGTTTCCCTATTATCCTCTGTGACCTCCTTGGAGGGGCATTGTTGATAGTCTTGTTGATGTTGATAAGAGACAGAGGGGTTAATAGGGATTAATAGAGTATACACAAGAGTCATGGAGAGAATGGTACACAAAAACAGAGCTGAAATGTGTACAGCCTTTCATATGTTTATCTGAAGTGTATAGAAGTTGGGTTTAATCATTTGAGAGTATGACTGATGCTGTCTGCTGTGCAGCTTGCACACAACTTGATGAGATAAGCGTGAAGAAGCCTTATATTGTGTGTCAAAATCTTCCTGCTCTGAGTGGCAGGGACACTGGAGTACAGTACTGTCACATAAATCAGAATGCTTTTATTACCAAAAGCGTAATAAAGAATTGTATCTGTTTGACAATTTAATAACTCGCTACATCATTTTAAGTCTTGTCTGTCTCACTAATGTGTTGTCTTTATCTTTTTTTGCCACCTGAATCAATTAACAAGCTTTTTATCTTTCAACAAGCACTTACGTACCTGACTTATGATACACATGCATGTCATCTTAGGTTTAGAATAAACTATTTAAGGACCTATCAGCTTCATCAAGTCCTTTCTCACCCACAGTCTCTTCTTTGTCCTCTAAGTGAAAAACATGTTTTTTTTTTTTTTATTTATTTCCAACATTTTAGATAAAGCAATAAAAGCGTGTGTCGTGTTATATTTCTAAAGTCAGCAGAATAATTTTAATTGCAAAATATTTTTTCTTTTCTTTTATATTTTGGAAGTGATTGTTTAAAGATGAACACGTTTTGGTGCTTTGTTCTCATTGACTGTTCCTAAATTTTTTTTTTTGCGTTTTGAGTTAATGTATTGACTTTGTTCCTTTTACAGGATACATTTTTTTTGTATATGGAGCACTCGCTATTTAAGCTGCACGTTTTTTTTTTTTTTTTTTTTTTTTTTTTTAAGAAAAGAGATCTCCAGCAGAAAGACACTCAAACTTTGAAGTTGTATGCATTTTGCAACAATGGCAGGGTACCTCTTCCAAATCCTTTATGTCTGTTTTTAGAAAGAGACACAAAAAAGCACAGCATCCCTAAACCATAGACGCATGCCATCTGAGGAAAAAGAAAACACTTAGGTGTAATATTATTCAATTCATTTTCTTAAAAATGTTTTTGACTTCTCTCTTCTCTTCCTTTGTCCTGTTTAGGTAAGGTGGACAAAGACAGCTGGAAGTGCTTCAGACAAGTTCCAGGAAACATCCATCTACAATGAGACACTGCGCATCGAGGGCATCCAGAGAGTGCAAGGGGGCCGCTACTACTGCAAAGCCGACAACGGGGTGGGGGTGGCTGCCATCAAGTCCATCCGCGTAGATGTGCAGTGTAAGTGGGCTGGGAGGCCAAGGAACAGAAAATGCTCCTTCCACTTAGAAACCACAGCTGACATTCACTGCAGCCATTCCCACTGTTGGACAGAGCAAAAATGGTCAGAAAGATTAAAAGATGAAAGACCGATTGGATTGATGAGGATATTTCAGGTGGGAATGGCTTCCAAGAGTATCTGATATATCATGGTGAAAAGGATTAAAAGCTTGATGGGGTCAGGATTAGGATCATATGGAGTTATATCATGAAAATACTGAAGGACAATTTAACACTTTCAAAAGGATCAGTTCAGTTGTAGTTGTTTGTGTGTTAATACAACAACTTTTAATATTTGAGGGTAAAAGAAAGAAAAAGAACCTTCTGACAGATACTCTTTGGAAAGTGAAGCCTGTGGAAAATACTCAGATTTCATAATAGTTAGTCCAGGCAGCACAGGCTCCCTAACTCACCTGTTCTCAACTAATCAATTTCATCATTTATTTAAAAAGCACTAATTAAGTTAAGTCAAATATCCTTAGTGCTTTCTTAAAGTCATGTAAGGCACTTCATACAAAAAAAAAATGCTTGTAAAATCACATTTTAAAGAGACATTAACCTGACATTATAAGCCTTCTTGACCTTCTTTTGTCTGGTTCTCTAGAGCTGTCGTTCTTTTATTGTGAAACAACAACAAGATTATATTAAAAGGCACTTTTGTCTTGGACCAGAACCAGCAATTTACCAGAGAGGCACTCCAGACTGAGGAGTTTTTAACCTAGCAGTGTCATCATTTGACACTTTGAGAATTCCAGAATTTACTGAAGGCAAATTGTATTTTGCATACAGACAGGATGGGGTGGACAACCTTGTCATTAAATATAATTAGCAGTTTTAATTTTTGCAAAAATGTGAAGGTTGTTTTTAAACTTTACCAGTTTTTGTCTCAAGAAATCATACTCTGCCCACATTGTGCACTATTCTACAGTTGAGAACAGTTTTGCGTTGTAGGGGTCCTATGCTGCTGCTTGTTTCACTGCCCCACTGTCCCTGTGAGTCAGGAGTCAGGTCTTCAGAGCTTGATTCACATGCGACCATACACTCAACACATCAATACAACCATGTGCTTTTATTTGAGTCCTTGTGCACTAAAATCCCCATCCTCTGATTATTAAGTAAATAATCCCCCCCTTCATTGATTCAATCGTGTTAATGGTGGATTTATAGAATAATAAAAAAAAAAGCTGGTTTTTCAAGGTCCTTGTAACTCGTTACTTTCTTTCATTGTCAAACTCATCTTTCTTTATGGTTTAATGCAGGACAACAACTTCCTTTTCAACCCTAACAAATGTATATACGCACTTACACACAAACTTGCTCCATTCTTGTCCCTTTGAGATTCATCACTTAGCCCTTCACCCTGCCTCAGCCTCTTAATATGGCTCTCTCTCCCACTCTCATTAAACCCACTCCCCCTTCTTTAGATAGAGTTAGTTCTCCTCTGGGATTAGCTTGGCCACTAGTGGGGAGATGGTAATTGCAGGGGGCTTGGTTGGTAAACAGGTTTCATTGTGAGTGTAGTTGTGACAGGAGCTGTGTGACGTTAAGCAGCTCTGACGGTCAATGCTTGTTCAATTCTTTTGTGCCGGTGCGGTGCTAGATGCAGTGTCGAAAAGCCATGCTTCTTTAATAGAGTGTCTTTAGCCCGGAATGATGGAACAATTAGCCCAGGAAAAAGAGGGAAACAAGATTTATTTTGTGGCGATTGTGCTGGGGATTAATTTAATGTCACATTATCAGATTATTTCCTGCATTATTTAAAGTTGTGCTGAAATAGGGTAATTTGATTAGTTAGATTTTAAGTTAATTGTCAGTAGCTTTTGAAGAGTGACTGTAGGGATGATGTTTGCTATTTTTAAATCAAAATTAAATGTCTGATATAGACACCAAAGCCAACATATCCGGTGAAACAAAAATGGCGATCAATATCAGCGCTGTCCACCCGTACATGGATCTGTTTGTCTAGAAGTGGATGCATCAGAATGGAGCTGAGCAGAGAGTTATTGAGGTCACGTTAGCATAAGGGCAATGGGTGTGACCACCACACAAGTATAATAGAAAAACATCAAAGAAAAGGACAATTATATTTAAAAAAAAAATGGAAAAGCAATTTGAAATTTACTGTTAGGAAGTTAAAGTTCAGAAAACAATTTAGAACTGTTCCAACCATTTGGGGAAATATTTTGGCACCTAAAACTCTTTGTTAATTCACAAATTCAGAGTTATCCAGGGAGAGAACGTCATAGGAAAATAAACAAAGGGAACTGAGCAAAACTCCAAAGCTGGCATCAAATAAACCATCCGTTTGATATCAGCCTCTGTCAGACTGTGATGATAATATTCATTTTTACTTTGTGTCTCAGAGGGTTTATTTATTTTCCTCCTGTTCTATAATCCCAGCTGTAATTTCACCAATTTTCCCAAAACAATGGCTTTAGAAAAAGTCATTGAAATTTCATGCTTTTATTAATGGTTTAAATTAGGGGGACTACTTTAACGGTTAAAGTTAGGTGCTACTTTCATCAAAATAAAATATCATTGTATTTTTTTTTTGTTTTTTTGTTGTATTTCTGGCTAAAGTAAACTGTCAAAATAACGGTTGGTTGTAAAATCCGACTCTAGACTTCCAAAGGTTTTGTCCAAAGACAACAAGAGACATCACAGATTAAATGTCAGCTGCAGGGCTGGCACATAAGGCGGTGAGAAAGACAGTATATTTTAGAGTACAAACACACACATACACAATGTGTGGATGTCGATGTAAAAATTAATGTACAGGTCAAAGGAAGAGTTTGACCTTTTTGTGGAAAAACTTTAGCAAGACACAAAAAGTGACGATTGATTACAGCAAAGTGAAGAGTAGTTTTGAGTCAGAAAGCAGCACTAAAATGTACTGGGAGAAAAATAGAAATTAGTTGACAGAGAAAATGGATGGAGGGAAAGAAAATAAGAAAAGGAAGCTAAATGCATAAAATGAAATTGAGGTAGTGATGATATCCAGTTTGGATGTATTCTGCAGGTCAGTTTCCAGACAAGAGGCAGAGGATGTTTCTGCCCACACAGAAGCTTCAGGTCCCTTTCTCTTGTCTTCTATTCACACTTTTTTTTTATCCCAGCTGCGTGAAATTGAAAGTCAGAGCTGCACTTTTTATTTTCCACCTCATATTCGCCTTTCTACCCTAATTTTTTTTTGCTTTTCATCTGCAGTAGGCTTCTTTTCTCCATATTTTTTACAAGCTTCTTTGTTCACGTCTTCGACATTCTTTCTTCTTTAAGCTGCATGCCTCATGTAAAAGTGCTGTTTCAGTGTTTGTTTGATTCTACACATGAATGAAGGGAATCAGCTGGGGTCCCAGCTGTGAGGCTCAAGCAAACACAGCAGTGTCTGGCTATAGGTCATCTACCTTGCATGGGGATTTAACAGTGTCTTTCATGAATGCAGGCAGGCGTGCAAGCAGTGCGCACATGCCACCTCGAATACATTTCTGTGCTGCACTCTCATCTTTAGAGTTAGGATTATCCCCAAAAACACAATAAAAATGTTTAGCATTAATTCATTGAAGAACTCCTTATATTTGATAGGTAAAAATCGAATTCCACCCAAATTTGTTTCACTTTTACAACATCTTACATTTTTGCACAAATTAAAACGTCAAGTGGGAGTGAGTCATGTTGAGACAAGAGAAAACAGAATTAAACGACGTCATCTGCTGTGCTTCTTCTCTAGGAATTCGGCATTGGGGGTAACTGGGAGTGAGGTAAATTATAGAACATCTGAAAGTGCTCTAATGGAAGATGCTTCACTTCCTAAAGTAGACAGTGAAAATGCATGGAAATTGGGGGTGTGATCATTTATTTTAAAAACAATTCAATTGATACAATAATTTCTGGTTCCTGATCTGATTCATGATTCATTCATTTTTTGCTGCCATCACGTGCGTGTTGTCTGCTGTGATGCGGTTGATCATTTTTATATTATAGTAAAATAAATCTACCGTACGTCTTTCCAAATGGTGTTTTCCAATACAGATTATTATTGACTTATTTAATTTTGCAACTTTTTTATATTGGTATAGTTTGATTCAATTTACAAATTGCCTCAGATCGATTTTGTTGGATCGTAAATGGATTAATCGATTAAGTTGATTAATTGTTACATCCCAATAGAAATGGAAATGAAATCAAGTAAGGCCTGGGAAGAAGAAAAAACTTGTATTGCTTTTAGAAATCGAATAAATTCATAATTTTAATATGTCTAAGGATAGGATTATTTAGCGAACATATTACCCAGACTAAGAACAATACATGGGGGAAAAAGGTAAATCTTTATACTGGGCTCCACCAGTCTTGTTACATTACATTACATTACATTACATTCCCTTTACCAGAGCTGAAAGCTGAAACTTTCTCCGCATTTGTTTTTTTGTTAAATGCATTTTGTAGTTTTCTTACTAAAACTTTTGTGTTAGGCATGTGGTTGGTTTTCCTGCAGTTTAAGGAACAAAAAAAGGAATTTCTATTTCCCGATTTGGGAGTATATTGTATTTTTCCTGTTTAAAGCAGCAGCTGGAAGTGAAGATGGGCTGTGAGAACTACCTCTTTCACTCCAGCATCCCCTCTTTTCCTCCCAGTAGGATCTTTATGGTGTTAACTTCAGCAGCCCTTATTTGCATACATGAACAGACGTATCAATGCATGTTCAACTTGGACACTTTGAGTATATTCATAAACATAAGCCTTTTAACACACATGCTCAGACTTCAAAGTGTGAGAGTGAGACGAACAGTATGGAAGAATGAGGAGGCGAGGGAGTGAATGATGGATGGAAACTGAAAAAGGAGCAAGGAAAATGAGTCAAGACTTTAAGGAGTGGAGCAAGGCACATTTTCAATATTCTGCTTTGAACAGGAGGCAAATACATCAAAAGTCACTCCTATATCCCCACATCCTTTCTCATTCTCTCTTATTCTTTTATACTATTTCTTCTCTCTTTTTCATTTCACCCAACAAAAATGTATCTTTCTTTTTTACTTTTTTATTCTTCACATTGTCTTTTCATTTGAGTACTCTGAACCAAGGTTGTAAATCATGTATCAATCCAGAAAGTATTTACTTATTAAACATAGGATGGTTTAAATAAATAAGGTGGTAAAAAGGTTGGTTTCCTGTAAATCACAGTTTTTCTCTCTTCTCTGAGAAAGTATACAGCAGGATGGGTACATCTCCCTGGTCATTAATACGCCGCCTCTTAAGGCCCGTACACACCGGGACGAATATTCGCCAGGCGTTATTCGCCAGCGTTTTTCGCCACGTTTTTTGTGTTCACACCCAGGCGATTTTCGCTGACGATGAGTGGAGTGAACATGCAATTTCATTCCCTGACATTAGATGGCGCTTAATGTAAAACAGAAATACTCCTGTACACAAGGTGGCGCTGCGCAACTTTACGCTTCTTAAAGTCGCTTTTCACTCAGAAGAAGAGAGCAAGTTTTTACACGCTTGTCAGAATCAAACAAAGAAAACATGAATATTTCAAGCACCAGTAGCTCCAACTGGTGCTTGGTTCGGGGATGTTTTAGAATGTCCGTCATTATTGCTTCGCGGCTGTGTAGACGCTACTTGGCGACTATCTTCTTCGCTGGTATGTGTGCTCAGCAAGGCAGTTTTGTGTTTGAGCGCCCCCAAGTTGTGTTTTACTGTAACTTCAGAAGCTCCAGACACGTGAGCAAAAGCGCCGTTCTCATTGGTCGAGTAGATTTCGACGCGACGCGTCGAAAAAAAAAAACGAACCCGAGGCGTTTTTTTTTTTTGACGCTTTAACGCCTGGCGTTTTTTCGCGTCGGTGTGCACACTCTCATTGGGGCCCTTTGTTTAGTCACGAGGCGTTAAACGTCGGCGAAAATCGCCGGCGAAATTCGTCCCGGTGTGAACAGGCCTTTAAGCTGGTTTCACTAATGGACCCCACTCAACACACTGCCCACACACAAGCCATTACTACAAACGACACAGCTTACCAATGACCTGACATTCTGGCCACTGAGGCAGTGGGGCAGTGAGCAGGCGGGTTTAACTTTCAGGAGCCTCTACTGATGGGATGGACTTGGTTCAGAAACCCAGCATGGTTTAATCAGGAAAAATGGTCAATCCGTTAAAAAACAAATTATATCCTCAGATAAATTGTAGACGTCCATGATTTTTACTTCGACAACAGGACAAGGTAAGTGCAGATGTGATGGTGGTTATACGTTTTAAAGTGAATGACAACTATGGTGTTTCCTTTGCAGAAATGTTAAAAAAAGCTGATATTTTGTTGATTGCTTTTATTTTTCTTCCATGTGTCCAATAATTATTATAAAGACCATTTGACTTTTCTTTTTTTTTTAGGTGGACACATTAAGTGTACTGTTTTGTGTTCCCAAACATATGTACATAAGGAGTGTACATGGGGACATGTACATGTTAAGAATTTAAACTTCAGACTTTAACTTAGGACAATTTATTTTCTTCTTAATTCCATTATTGATAAAAATCCAATTCAAATGCAATTTCTTAGAAGCAGTCCAGTTAAAAACTGCATTAAGGAAACATTTGCACAAATTAGCAAGTATGTATAGTATATGTATGCCAAATAATAAATAAATATTCACCAATTCACTAAATATTTTAGTTGGAGTGTAAATGCAAATAAGGAAAAAACAGGTCATTTTCATTCACACTAAAAAAGGTTTTAGTTGTAATAAGAACAAGCAAAAACATTTTTAATTCAAACAATTCAACAGAATTTTCATCTGTTGCTTGAGATTTCACAAGCAAATATATAAAAAATAAAGGGCTTTTACACGTTTAAGCTATACTGAGAAAAAACAAATCAGTTTTTGTTGATTTTCTTGATCAGTTGAGCCACTGAACATTTCAAATTTATGTGACTTTGACATTGACAGTCAATGGGAGGACATAATGTATGTAGTTTCCTTATACACTATATATATATATATATATATATATATATATATATATATATATATATATATATATATATATATATATATATATATATATATTAGTTAAAAAAAATTACTTGTTACCACTCAGTAACCTATTCAGACCAATCCACGTTGCACCAGGTGCTCGTTACTGTCAGATGACACTTTTTGATCACAAGGTGTGGTCAGTTTTAAGGTGGCTCCAGCCCCGAATGAAACAAAATTAATATGCAGCAGAACTGGATTTAATAGATTGGAAAATAAAGGGAAAAAAAAACAGCACAAACAGAAGTTGACTCCTCACATTCTTACAGGGAGAAACAGTAAACTAGACAACCAAGAAAGACGGGGGAAGAAGCAGTGAAAAAAAAAGAACCATTGACCTTTCTGTGAATTTAAGGTTAAAAAAAAGATGGTGAATCATTGGGCCACCTCTTTGCTGTTTCAGTCACACAACATGGCAAAGGTTACACAAACTTTCTGCCCTTTACTGCTGTCTTCTTTCACATCTCTTCACTGTTTTTTTCCTTCTTTTCCAGTCCAGGCCTGTTTTACTGTTTTTTTTTTTTTACTTTGTCTTTATGACTCTAGCTCACTTCCAGTTTTTCTGTTTGTTCATGTGTCTTTGTCAATGTCTCAATCTGTTTGTGTTTTCTCACAAGATTACATTCTCTGTTGTAGTAATGTCTTCACTTTTCCTATAACAGTTCAATCTCACGTCTGCTGCTTTTATCTATTTTCTCACCCAAGAACAAGTGTTTTCCTCACTTGCAATGGACTCTTATTGAAGCAAGATATTTTAACCTGGAGTTTATGCTTTAACTTAAAAAAATCTCACATCCTATTACATGATATTAACCTGTATAACACATTTGCTACAAGTGGAAATGTACTGGATCAAGTCAGTTCATGCTGACCTGAAACATTAAGATGGTAAAAGTGAGATTTGGTTCCAATTGGTAAATAAATTACAAAAATAAAATTATAATAGAGAAGGAAAAAAGAAACATTTATTTTAAATGTTTGTATTGCAGCTAACTATTTAATACATTGGGAAAAATAATGAAACATAAGTTTAATCACACCATATTTGCAGAGAGGTACCAACCGGTTAAAGATTAAATTAAATTCAGGTTAGAAAAACAAAATACACACTGACATTTTAATTTCTTTATTTAACCAAACCCTCTTTAACCTCTTTATAATGAGCACTCCTGGTACTGAGGGCACTGGAGAAATAAAAAATTCAAATCAGCTATTAGCTTCGAAAGCATAATGAAATATGGACAAGCACAGTGCCAAATGAATTTCTTCTGTTGCAACGCCCTCCTACTTTATGAAACACAGTTGCAGCAAAAAAATGAGTAAAAATATATTAAAAAAGAAAGAGATGTTACAGAATACCATCACAACTAAAGCTTGGTGTTTGCTGAAAGCTGAGAATGTGTCAGTTCAACAATGACGTCAGATATTTAAGGTAATAGGCGGCTGAAAAAACAATTCTTTGACTTGTGGTTTGAAAGACATGTCAGTCAATGTTTTCAATTTAGGATTGGCCAAACGATAATAAAGTAAATCTTTAGCAGCACCAGAGGGGATGCATTTACTTCAGAATACCAGACTGAAACATTACTGCTTTTCAAGAGAATTTCTCATCCAAGGAGGACATTCAGGAACCAGAATAAGATCTCGATTACACCCACAACATCCTTTGTTACAACATCAACATCCACTGTACAATAGCAGGTAGGAGTCTTCAGTTGATTTGTCCTTCTTCTGTTACTCGCCATTGTCAACTTATTTTTAAAGAAAATCATTTTCTTTTGTTGAAAGAGGAGACCTAAAATAGACCAGGAAAGATTCCTCTTTTTTTTTCTTTCTAAATCAGATTGACAATTCTTTCAATGATGAAATAGCCACTTACTTTCAAAGTTGGAAGTCACGTGGGTAGATTTGGAGCAGACTGAAGGTCTGTGCCCTAAATTAATGACTGATGTATCAATTATTTATTTTGTGGGTAATAGCAACAAAATGTGCACAGGGAACGTTTGATCACATAAATGTATTGTTTGGTACTTTAACCCTTTCACACTGGAGATGTTTTGACTACCATAACTCTTTGACCATTTATGCAATTGACAGAATTCCAAAGGATTCTGACGCAGAGAAAAGCAGCTTTTGTTATATACTGACTGCTTTTCTCTGCATCAATATCAGCTGATTTACATTGACAGCATAAGCACTTCACTACTGTAAAGTGTTACGTATCAGTGCCAAGCTGCTTTTCTCCACTTCAGAATCCGCTGGAATTGCATTAATTGTGTAAACGGTTGAAGAGTAACGGTAGTTGAAAGAATGTCAATACTGGAGCTAAAGCTCCGATGTTAAAGGGTTACAGCTAACAAAAACAAGCCATAGCTGTCAAAATGGATCTAAACACTCTTCCAAAATAAAAATAAAAATGAATTCTTCACAGCAAACTACGTTTCTGTCCTTCCTTTAGCATGAAATCTGTGTTATCGACAGAGTTCAATGCTTCAGTCCAAGCCCACAATGCCAGTCAAGTTTCTGTCCATGATCAGGCTCTATGATAAGTCTTTAAGATCTACCTGGATTTCTTCCTCAGTCCTCATTCTGACAGTATCATGTCTGTGTTTCTTTGTTGTTCAGAATCACCAATTAGGAACTGATCCATCTACCTTGGTCAATATATGTTTACACTCCAACCTCTCCTGGATTTTGGAGTCTCTGGTTCCCAGAGAGCCAGAGAGAAGTTTATCTGTCATTACCACCATCTGTCATTACCACCATTATCTTTACAAGACATTATATATTACTTGAAACTAAACACATTTATGCATCAAAATATAGTCTGAAGGTCTGCTAAAGTCAAAATAAATTGTCAGAATAGATGAAGAAATGCAACTGGTAATGCAACTTTCAAAATGCTTCTGGCAAGCTGATCTATGAACTTCAAAATCTGATGATCGATTGTAAGATTCACACTAGACTATACACCAGTTTTACTGAAAATCATCCAAAATGGCAAAAAAGCATCCAGTGAGCGACAGTTTTCTGGGTAAAATGCTTTTTGAAGGCAGAGAAGAATCAAAGAAGGGAAAGATGTCTAACAGAAATACAGCATTAACCAAAATTACCTTTTGTTACAAGCCTGCTTAAAAGCATCTTTCAAAGAACATGCCAATCCATAATTCAGGGGATCACAATCACTTCCATTTTTTTTTCAGCGAAAAAGAGAAAATGGACGATACAGCAGGCGTGAGCTCCTCAAAACCAAAAAGGTTGAATGTTGTCCAATCTAATGAGTTGACATGTTTTGCAATGCTTGAATATTCCATCTGTAATTAAAATCAGCTCCAGCAGTAGATGAAGAAGCTGTGCCTATTTAAAAAAAAAAAGTATTTAGCATTATCTGAAATCTTATACAGAATTATAGATAATTGAGTTGCATCTTTGTGCGTTTACATTTCCAGAGTGGACTTTTACGGTCAGTCAAATCTAAAATAAAGTAATTTGATTATTCTCCACCAAAATAAAAGCTCCTCTAGTCATTTGAAAATAAATCTGTAGTGTCTTTTGTTTTGACAAAAAAGTGGTTATACATCAAATATTGATGTATTTACTGTATTTATTTAACTTTAAGGTTTTTTTTTCATATCTACTTTTTGAAAAAATCCTTTTTTGGCTCAGTAAGAAGATGGTATCAAGCTCAATAGCTAATAATATTGTTTTCCACTTCAGTTTAAATTAGAGTACATAATTATTCAAATTTAGAAATAGACAAAAATGGGTTTGCTTAAAAAGCACATTGATGGTAATCTTTTAAAATTAAGCAGAATTTTAAGCATAAGAACCATGTTGACATAAAATGTGTGAAAATGAGTCTAATGAAGGATGTGTAATTCTAAAAGTAAAGCATGTAAACTGTGGAACGTTAGGCAAGTTCAAATAAAATGATAGAAATCGTGATGTTTACATCTTTAAACCAACTTGAAGCTGACATCATTGAAAGAAAAATAGTGAACAGTGATCCAAAATATTTCTCTTTGTCTGCATCAGGTGCTAATTTGATGCATTTCAATTACAGTTTGGTCAACACATTTTCACTCCCATCTCAAAATATACGGACACACTGGCAGGAAACCCTCTCTGTCACATTTTGACGCTTTGGGTGAGCCCCAACTCCTTGTTTTGCGACGTCCTGCCTGCTCCCATTAAATGAGTTTGGTAAAGTATTCACAGATCAGCAAATTATGCATTCAAATTTTTTGGTTTAATTTGATTTTAGGCAGTCTATCAGTCGAAATGAGAAAGGTTTCACCTAAAAATAGTTCATTGTTTGTCACAGTGCCATTCAACTGATGGAAACAAAAGGCCATCTGTCATGCTTATGGACATCTTTTGGTGCTTTTACTCAGAACTGTTTTGTCAGAATTACAGTTTTTTGGCAAAAACAAATGCTTGCCACAATTATATTTAACAAGCACTAAAACAAGGTTATTAATTTACACTTAATAGAACCCCTAGTGTGTTTTACTAGTCTAAATGCACATCTACTACTCATTGGACCAAAGAGCAGAAGCAAATGCGGAAAAAACAGCCCACTGTGGGAAGAAGCTGTATCACTTGAATATTTTCCTTTTTTTCATAAATACTTTATTTTATTAATGAAATACTCTAGACTAATGGTCTTTAACTTGTCAGACACTAATGATGACCTCATTTACTGCTCATCCAGACAGTCCTTGGGCATGCAGATCTTAGGAGGGAGGATGTGATTAAGCGTTTATAAAACCTTTCCCTTTAAGGTAAAAGTATTGCATGTGAACTCACAGACAAGTGGATTAGTGTCACCTTGATAAAGGAAACATACAGAAAAATCAAGGGAGACCATGGCAGCAGATAATAGCTTGTCTATGTTCTGGAGGGTATGTATCAACTAAACACGGAAAAGCACTTAAAAGTATCTCCCAAATCCTCTGATCAACCAGAAGAATGGAGTCTTTGAAAATGCCTACCTCAAAAGTATTAAGTGGGGATCATTCCTCGCATGAAAAATCTGTATTGACAGTTTTGTCATGTTACATGGACCACTATATTTAAGAACGAAGTTACTGTGGTTTTTTTATTTCAAATCTCTAGAGGTGCACCGTGGTACAGTGGTACAGTGGTTAGCGCTCTTGCCTCACAGAAAGAAGGCCCCTGGTTCAAGTCCTGGCCTTGGGACCTGAAATAGAACATCAATGGGGGACCTTTCTGTGTGGAGTTTGCATGTTCTCCCCGAGTATTCGTTTGTTTTCTCCGGAGACTCTGGCTTCTTCCCATCGTCCAAAAACATGCTTCATATGTTAATTGGTTACCTTAAATTGCACATGGGTGTGTGATTGTGGCTCTGCGGCAGACTGGCGACCCGTCCAGGGTGTCCTTTGTCTCCGCCCACAGGTGACCGGGATAGACTCCAGCAGCCCCATGACCCCGAAATGGAAACAACGGATTAATAAATCTCTAGAGAACCATGTTTAACTTGAATGCCTATGTGGTGGAAAAATGGTGTTCTTGTCTGAAAAACTAAACCTATATCTCGCAGCCTAAGCTTAAAAAAAGCTGTAAACCAACTTCAACACTGACATGAAAGAAAGTCGCACCTTTTCGATAGCAGGAACAGTAAATGACAATTTTTTTTAAAGTCTCAAAATACTAAATGTACAAACAAATATTATTGCTGCTGAATTTTTTTATGAAAAGGTCAAAACGATTTTGAAACAATTTAAGTAACATAAAAATATATGTACATGTTGCTCTTTTAGTTTTTCCACCAATGAGCTGTTTTTCTTTAAATTAGCTAAAAAAACATTTTTCATTTTTCAAGTTTCTTGAGTTTTTCTGGAGGACAACTTATATAAATGGAAAAAACACTGCATTTTGACATTTATTTATACTATTTCTCCTTTTTCTGTTAGAGATAAAAGTTGAGGGTGACGTGTCAGATTAGTGGGTATATTTACTGTTGAATTTGTATCATTTAAATTTTTCTACCCAGCTCTTTATTTAGTTTTTAAATATTCAAAACAGTGGGAAAACGGACAGGATTTTAATCCAATTAAACCTGGGATGTGTAGTATTATGAACAGGTGATTTCAGAGACATCTGTGTGATGTGGGAAGTTTTGATATTTTAATATATTAAGTGTTTATATTCTCTCTTTTAGAATAATTTCTAGTGAGCCTGACGGATGGGCAGATGGAGGTGATGAAAACAAAACCACAATCAGTCTTTCATTTCTTCCCAGCAATATGTTTATTAATACCACAGTCAAGCCTTATTTTGTTTTGATATTCAGGCTTCTTCTAGTTGTGTAAGTTAAGTGTAAGTCAGAAATGATAAACACAAAAATCAGACACAGGTTGTACTGTTCACTTTCATCATCTCTTAAGTAGATATTTCTCTGTCAGGGCTAATTTATGGGTCAAAGTCCCACTCTGATCACCTTTTGATCTATTGTAAAAGCTTTGAGATATTTTATTATGATTGTGCCATTTTTAGCCAAAAAAAACAACTTGTGTCGTTTTCTAGGATAAAGTATCCTGCAGAGCAGCAGGAGTTTGTCAAAAATGTGCCTCCAAATTGTGGGCAAGACTGTTGGCGAGGAGTAAACCTAGCCCCACTTCCCATCATCCCTTTGTTTATTTGTTTACACAAACTCCCACTAGCTTGGCGAGCAATATCAGAGCTATCCAGCAGCACAGTTCTGAGGCAAATGTTGAGGAAAACATAGACGTACGTGGACCTATTTGTCTACAAGCGGATGCATCAGAATGGAGTTGCACATGGAGCTTGTGGCCTGCCATTGTGGCTTTTACGTCACACCTCCAAAGGCTTTTTTTGTCTGCTCCTGATTCACAACAATTTGAATAAAAAAATATTCAGAAAAGTAGTTTTAATCTTAATTGAATATTATATATGTAGAAACTAACTTGAAAAAGTAGAACATTAAGGGGGTTGAAATGTTTTGTTTTATGTTCAAGCATGTTGACAATATGTGGTCTTAATAGAATAAGTATAAACACATAAATAAATCCAAATAACAGAAAAGCTCTATTGCCATCTCCACTTCATCAAATCAAATCAAATCAAATCAACCTTTATTTATATAGCACTTTTTCGACAACAGATGTCACTCAAAGTGCTGTGCATAAAATACAATAAAATTTAAAAACAAGATGACAGACAAACCGTGCGACAACCCCCCCCCCCCCCCCCCCCGCAAAAAAACACACACACACACACCCACACACACACACATCAATAAACAAATAAATAAATAAATAAAAAAGTGATAGAATGATAGAATGTAGAGACCTGGCTTTGTCCTGAGGTGGGAAAACGATAGTTTGGGGACATGTCCACACCAGCGACCCCCCACCCCAAGTTCACGGAGTACACCACCACAGAACCCCCCAGATCCGATCAAAAGAGTCAGACCCAGGAGATCCCACTGCAGCGACCCCGCTCACTGAGAAGGGTCAGTCACTGATGTGGAGGATCCCTCAGAGGGAAACACTGGAGTGTAATAAAATGTAAAAGGAATAAAATTAAAATATATATAAAACATGGACAAAGAACAAATAATTACATAAACCTTAATAGGCATATGAAATAGTAAGAGCGTCTTAAAAATTAATAGAATAAATAAATAAATGTATTTACATACACATATAAAACTAGTTAAAAGAAAAATAAATTAATTAAAATATTTAAAAATAATAATAATAATAAATTAAAAAATAATAATAATAATAATAATAATAAAATAAATAAATAAAATAAAAAAAAATAAAAAATCCTAAAATTCAACTAAAAGCTAAATTAAAAAGGTAGGTCTTAAGCCTTCCTTTAAAAACATGAACTGTCTCTCCAGCCCTGAGGCTCTCTGGGAGGCTGTTCCACAGGCGAGGTCCCTAAAAACTGAATGAGGCCTCGCCGTACGTTTTTGTTCTAACTTTTGGGATAACCAAAAGGCCTGTATCAGAGGACCTCAGGGTCCGCGAGGGCTCATACTTTAAAATCATGTCAGATAAATATGAAGGCCCAAGACCATAAAAACATTTGTAAACCAATAAAAGAACTTTAAAATCAATCCTGAATTGCACAGGGAGCCAATGCAGCGATCTTAAAATCGGTGTAATGTGTTCCCGCCCCCTGGTCCTCGTCAGAACGCGTGCTGCTGAATTTTGCAGCAGTTGAAGATTTGCTATTCTTGTTCTGGGAAGACCAGAGAGCAGGACATTACAATAATCCAATCTGCTGGTAATAAAAGCATGCATTAGCACCTCTGTACTGGAAAGAGAGAGAAATGGGCGGACTCTGGATATATTTTTTAGATGATAAAATCCTGTTTTTGTGATGTTTTTAATTTGTGGGATAAAATTCAACTCAGAGTCAAAAATGACACCCAGGTTTCTCACACACTGAGAAGTTTTGTAATTCTTTAGTTTAGATAAAACTATCTCTCTCTTGTCTTCAGAACCGATCACTAAAACCTCTGTTTTGTCCTGGTTTAGCTGTAGAAAGTTCTCCGCCATCCATGACTCAATGTCTAAAATGCATTTTAAGAGTGTGTTGACCGACTCTTCATCATCAGGAGACACAGCGATGTAGAGTTGAGTGTCATCAGCATAGCTGTGGAAACAAACGCCATGCCTCCTGATGACGTCCCCCAGTGGCAACATATATAGATTAAAAAGTAGTGGGCCTAAAATTGAACCTTGGGGGACCCCACAGTTGATGTCGAAGACCCTTGAGGAGCAAGTATCCATACTTACGTAAAAACTTCGATCTGTGAGATAGGAATAAAACCACTTTAGTACAGTACCAGAGATGCCCAAACCTCTCAGTCTGTTGAGTAAAATACTGTGATCTACAGTGTCGAAAGCAGCACTGAGATCCAGTAGTACCAGAACTGAGAGTTTCTGACAATCCAGGTTACATCTAATATCATTTACTATTTTAACAAGGGCCGTCTCTGTGCTGTGGTTCGTCCTAAAACCAGATTGATATTTTTCAAATATGTTATTTCTATTTAAAAACTCATTAAATTGGATTAAAACAGTTTTTTCAATCATTTTACTTAAAAATGGTAAGTTGGATACTGGACGATAATTGTTATAGTTGTTTGGATCTAAATTACTCTTCTTCAGAAGAGGCCTCACCACTGCCGTTTTAAAGGCAGCAGGGAAGACACCTGTCTGAAGAGAGTTATTTACTATATTTAAAAGCTCAAACTCAAAGAAGTCATAAAATGCTTTCAACAACGATGTGGGGATTGGGTCTAAAAGGCAGGTGGTTGGCTTTAACTGGGAGAAAACCTGACCAAGTCCCACAGCATCAACCAGGACAAAACTTTCCAGTGTTACCTCTGATAAATACAATGCTATAGATTCATTAAAAGCAACACCTTTTTGAATTAAAAGAGTAGATCTAATAGCATTGATTTTACTCCTGAAGTGGTCTGCAAAACTCTCACATACAGCATCTGAGGCTCCTATGGAGGACCTTTGAGAGTCTCTTTTAGTTAAACTGTCTATTGTTTTAAAAAGAACTCTAGGATCATTTTTGTTTTGTAAAATTAAGTTTGAGAAGTAGAGGGTTCTGGCTTTTTTTATTGCATGACTGTACCTCGTTTGCTGTTCTTTAAAAATTTCGCAATGTACAGTTAACTTCGTTTTTCTCCACTTCCTCTCCGCTCTCCTGCATCCGCGTTTCAAGGCTCTGATTGGTTCGTTCTTCCACGGTGCTGTAGCTTTAGTTTTCAACGTTTTCGTTTTAAGTGGAGCTACAGCATCAATGGCTGACTGTAGTTTGTTGTTAAAATGTTCAACCATAAAATCACATGATGCAGATAAAATATGAGCGGGAGTTTGATGTAAAATATTGATAAAATTTGCAACCACATCAGGAGTTATGTATCGTTTCCTCACAGTTCTGAATCCCAGCCTGAATACATCACCAATGATGTGATAAAGTTTCCATGACGATTTCAGGTTGCCTGTAGGTCAGATGTTCCATAATGGTATCAGAGAGCATGGCTACAATTTATTAAATAATGCAAAGAAACAGTTTGGTTGAAATATAGAGCAAAGGTATTGAAATTCTGTGTGCTCGCAGTTAAAGTACAGGAATATGCCGTTTATATTTTTTGTTCAGATGTCAGTAATCTAAAAGAGCTTCAATGAAATAACATTTTTATATAAACACAACGAACACGCCAATTTGTATCCCTAGATCAAACACCATAAATCCAACTTAGTCTTCTATTTATATATAATAAAGTCTACCAGTTGTGAAGTAAGCCATTCTAAAAGATCTTAATACCTTACAGATCCCATAGACCTGCTGAGCGCACAAAGAACACATCACAAACTCATAAGTCTTTTAATGTTTAGTTCGAAGCTATCCAGCAGATCAGCTAGAGATAAAAACCCTCCACCCTTCCCTGTCATCTTGCTAAGTTTATCTTAAATGTGTCCTTTTTCCACTTTCCTCTGTGTTTTCTGTTTATTTATTGACTCCTTTCGTCCCTGAAATTTATACTGTGCAGTGCAGGCTCAAAATTATCTTGACCTTACAATGTGCTCCTGGTTCCTGCTGATATTTTTCATCAAGAAAATAACTGTTACGCTGGAATGACACATAAATCAAGAGGTTGAATTTTTTCTTTTTTCCAATGTGGAAAGCATTATTAAAATTGATATAGGAAAAAAAACTATGAAAGACATTTATTACATAGAAGATGCTTTTGTATGAGAAGATAAAGGGGTCTTTAAACCTTTTGCTGTCATCCACTGCAAAGTCTTTTTTCTAGATGACCAAGAAAACCAGAAATTACAAGAATACATCAAATAATCCTCAGACGTGGTAAGGTAATCTTCTAATACATATTTGCCATGCAGGAAAAACATACTCTAATAATCATATTACACCTGTTAGTCCAAGCTGTGACATTGACTTTGTATTTTAAATAATTACAGAAGAGATAGGTGGGGTGGATGTCTGAAAATCCTGTACAAATGTGATAAAAATCACATTACCATGATGATGCAGTAATTAAGAAAACTTGCTGTATTTTTAATATCCCCCAATCAATACCACTGATCAGATTTCTTTCCTCTCAGCCCTCATCAGCTGGCTTGATTCACAGTCCTCGCAGGCCAATTACTGAAAATGTGATGGGGAGGAGGGAATAAAATAAGATCTCATGTCTTTGTGCAGGATTGATTTAAAGTTTTGCTCTATTCATTTATAGATTTCTTTCATGCAGAGGCCAGTTCATTTCTGCCCCAGTGTCTTGCTCCTTCATGGATATTACTTACATTCCTGGACACATGGAAAACTGTGCCGTTATTAGCTATTTTCAGCAAGTAGTTCTCTAGTATGGGACCTGAAGCCCCTATGAGATGTAAATGTTGGAGTATAAATTAAACAACTGACAATGAACCTTTCATTTTATTTCCTTTCATATTTTTTAATGCCCTCACAGGTAAGACAACTGTTCAACTTAACTAATTTTCCATTCCCCAGACCCCGAGGGGTGTCATCTGTATTCATCAATGCCATAAGGCCAGACCAATTCTAATATTATTTTATGGCAATGACATTTTTCATTCAGCCAATGTCCAATAACTTATGGCTTTGATTTTGTAGCTTTAGTTTTTCCCCTTCTTGTTACTTCAGACTGCCTTCCTCTCGATTTTCTTTTAATTTTGACTCTAGTTTTCGGAGCCACTCTCTCTTTCTGTATGTTTTTTTCCCTCCCCCTTTCGTTTCCACCCCTCTTTAATTTTTTTCTCTTTCTTTCCTTTTTATGACCAGCTGCACCGGGCTGGATAATGAAGGTAGTTTATACTGTGGGACATGCCTTGGGCAAGCTCCACGAATCACAGGTAGAAAAGCTCAAATGGAATGGAGATGGAGGTGTAGGGGGCACAGACTTAAGGATTAGAAGGCAGTGAAACAGACAAAATCCAAGACTGTAAAAAATAAAGAAATAACAATAAGGTGACAAAGAAAGTCGTTTCTGGAATGAGAAATATTTCTTTGTGTCGGGTCTTGTTTAAAGCCTTTTTATAACATCTGTAAGAACGGATGAAGAAAAGACCAAACATCTAAGTTCAAATGGCAAAATTAACTTACTTTTGGTCAATTCCATCTGTATTTTGTTCTGCTGCATCATCCAAATACTTTTTTTTTTAGATAGTAGTGGAAACTAAAGCTGCAAAAACATGTCAAAGAATAATAGGAAAACACAATTAAAAAAAAAGTCTGAACTGTTACTAACTACTCTGTGTAACCTTTATTAGATCTGGATGCACTCAGCACTTTCAGAGTATAGGAAGGTGATGAAAACCACACAAATCAATGTGGAGAAGGTAATAACCATTACAGCCACAGGCCAGTGAGGGTGTTCTTTGTCAAAGCACTGCCTAATAAGCTTCATGACGAGTGTTCTCCCGAAGATTTGGAGAGAAAAAGAAACAAAGACTGGCAGACAATCAATTTTTTGTTCCTAAAACATTGGTGTTTATCTTAGGTGGGCAGATATAAACAATCACTACTCTTTATTTATGAATGACAGGTGCTAAGGCAAGGAATTACAAAAAATATAGTCTAAAGAGAAAATGTAAGCAGACATAGGAGATAAGACACATTAAAACATATGAAGATTGTTATGCAAAAGCTGTTTTTTAGTTAGTTTATCCTAGAAGACATTAAATGTGATGCATTGATTGGCTTTGTCCCTTTTATTGAAAAAAAAACAACCCAATCAGGGCAAAAAAAGGAAAACCTGATGACAATTAAAACATGTTTTTACACTTTCGATGAAAGATCTATTCACACAACTTGATCCAGAACCCCCCTAAAAGCAGCTAAAAAGAAAGCATTTATAAATCCCATCAGAATAGAGAAAATCACAAAATACAACAAGCATTTAACTCATATTTTTTCCACTAAATTATCCAGGTTTAATGCTTAATATTTAAGAATATATAAGAATATGGTTTAGTATTAAATAAAGTACAGAAGAAAAAGCAGACCAGACTCAAAAAATGCAACAATGTGTTGGATATGTTAAGAATGTCATCATTTAGTAATACACTCAGTCAGTTTAAACAGGTATGTTAATGTACAAATGATGTAAAATCTGCACACTACTACCTACTCTTCTAATTTATATATTTTATAATATATAAATTATATTATAAAATATATAAATACATTATAATGAATGAATTGTATTAATATATTTGACATTGTTTAATTATTAAGCAGATGAAGAGAAAAAAAAGAAAAGTAGGGGTTCATTCTAACATTAGTTTGACTTTTCTGTGGATGAAGGGAGATGAAATTTACAGGAGGTGGAGGCCCCAGTAAAAAGGGATCAAAGTGAACTCTCTCTGCTTACCTTCTTAATGGATTTTATTTCACATTTCAAATTTAGACTCCTCTTAACACACACTACAGTACATTTAGTTAGGTGGATTAACATTAACAGCTCATTTTGGCTGAATAATGATCAGATCTCTCTGTAAATAACATTTACGTTATGTATCATGTTCTAAATAAATACTGCAGTAAACCTTTCATCTTCCTATAATGTAATTAAAGAAACATTTAGGAGTTATGGATGCAGGAACAGTCAATGTGTCACTAAGCTGTGGTATTGTGTTTAATAGCGAAGAGTTAAACGTTTTATTTTAGGGAACATTTGGTTGAATTTATTACTGTCTCTCAGAGATGGCACTATTGAGCACCTTGTTTAGAGAGGCATATTAGGAGTTGTGTCTCTATTTATTTCTATTAATTTAGACATTTTTTAATCTCCAATGACTACCTTTTGCAAATTTTGCAACAGCTGGGAGAACAAATTGAATGAGCTTTTAGCATTTTAAGCATAAAGTCTGATAACCCTGCATGGTTCCTTAAGAGAAGAGTAAGGAAGGATAAAGAATTGGGTTCTTTAAACCCTAGATATGTTGGATGATGAGTATGTAGTCAAATAAATTGAATTCAATATTTCTGAAAGAAAACATTGTGACTAGACTTCATTTTTAATGTTCTATAAACATAAATTCCGTCGTTAGGTTTCATTTTAAAAGAAAATGAGCACACTTTCTGTTATACAGAGAGATATGTTTATGAATCTTTGACGAAGTAGCACTTACATTCGACATCTTTAACACATGCATTCCAACAATAACCCCGACCTAGCATTCAGACTGCTGGAGAAACTGCATTCTAGACTCAAATTACCCTGGGAGTCTCCTCCTTCTCATTTATTTATTTGTTTACTCTTTCCAACTACAGAAGTGAAGAGCTTGAATACCACTTCATTGTCTGAGGAAGAATTCACAGAGGGTGTCCAGAGTTGCATTAATAAAAACATTGTGCATATTGCACTAGAGTCTACTGTTTCTCCCTCTGCACAACAGTAAAAAATGCAAGAAACTTTATAAGTGTGGCCTCATATTTGAAGGTGTACTAAATGTTTACTGCATAGCTACTCTTGTGGTGCTTGCCATGGAATAAATCAAATAAATGAAGTTATGGATGCTGGCACCCCTGATTTTTCATTCTTGCCCACATCGTTATTTTTTTAAGACTTATGATCAAACTGTTGTTTTTGTGTATGCATCCCAGCTCCTATTATATGATCCATTCATTTACAAGCATATGGATGGAGTCTGAAGGGCATTCTTTATCCGCTTGGTTCCATTGCAGATACATTCAGAAAGTACTGGTAGGGACTCAGAAGACCTTTCTTTCTTGTTTTTGCCCTGAGGGGTTGCACCAAGGGAAGTAAGAACCATGTGCTGTGGTGGCCCGGAGGTATTTTGTGAGCATATTCTTCTGTGTCACCCCATATCTGATGTCTGTGCTTGCATTTCATCACATAGCTATTGTACATGTGGTGATGTGCAGCTTTTCTGGTATGTTTTGTGCATGTGTGTGGAAGAGAGATTTTAGCCTGAAGGCCAAATCAATGAGCTGCGTCTGTGTGTCCCAGAACACCCTCTCTGCTGTCAGCCCCGCATTGTGCAGCTTTGAGGTTACGCTCACAGTAAATAAGCATGCCCAAATTAGCCTTTTTTATGGCCTAAAATAGTAGAGGCAAGCTATCATTAATGTTTAATTCCTTTTCCCACGCTCTTTGCTGACAAAAGCATAATTAGTGTTCGTGAATGTTGAGCTCATCAAAAATGTGTTCTGCATTTTCAATGGACTCGTGTTACCAGGTTTACTCCTAACACACATTATGTCTTAACAGTGAAATTTGTAACGAATAAATATTGTTTCTGCTCAGGCTGAACATTTTACAAAACACGTTTTGGAGGAAAAAAGTTGAAGTCGTTTAGTTTTACAGAAAAGTCAACACCACTGGTAGTCACAGCATGAGAGAGCATGAGATCACAAATAATTGTATGCATTATAGCTTGAGGTAATAACATTCCTAAAAAAAGATGTACTCTTAATAAAACCTTATGTTAAAGTTCATGCACCCATAATCAGGACATTTCTGAGCAATAATAATCTCAATGCCGGGGCTGCAAAGACGATTTGCTCTTTGTAGAACCTGCTATGAAAAAAAAAAAAGGCAGAATCAATAATGGACTTTTTCTCAGAATGACAATAGAAATTAAGGACAACAATTATCTACCTCCAAATATGAATTCTGCTAATATAATCTTACTTCTGAAACCTGGGAAAGATCCCACATCACCATCCAGCTATCGACCCATATCGCTGATTAATGCAGATCTTAAAATAATCTGCAAAGCTTTGGCGGGAAGGCTGGAGAAGGTAGTTCCCTGTCTAATACATCCTGACCAGGTTGGCTGCCTCGGTCCCGTCGAGGCCTGACCAGAGCTCTTCTAGGGCCGGCGTTTGGGGGTGGGGGCCTGGGCTTGCTCCGGGGGGGGCCGGCGCTTTCTGGCTCCTCTCCCTCTGTGTGGGGTGGGTGGTGCTGGGCCTGGGGTGTCGGCGCCTCCGGGGGTGGGGCCCCTGGGCTGGGTGGGCCTGGCCCCCTTGCTGGGGGGGGGGGGGCGGGGGACAGCTGTTTGACCACCGGGGGACAGTCTACCAGCTGTCCCCAACTTACCCCCTTCCTCATATAACCTCATAATAGGGTGAGGGGGTGGGGGGATTAGCCTGCGATGAGCCTTGGGGGGGGGGGTTTACTAGGCAGTGGCCCCCCCTCCTATGGTTGCCGTATGGAGTGGTCCCCCCCTCTTTCGGTTTTATTTGCACCTTAGACATGTAGGGCCCTTGGTAGGGGGGGTGCTTGGACATCACTGCCAGCAAGCAGCAGATGTCCTCCTAGCACCCTACCCGCCAATTTTAACCGCACCTTAGACATTTAGGGCCCCTTGGTGGGGAGGGTGAGGGGACATCACTGTGAGTAATCAGGAGATGTCCCCTTAGTGCCCTACCCGCCAATTTTAACTGCACCCCCCTTAGTACACACACCCCTCCCCCCTCAATATATACATCCCAACATAAACACACACACATGCACACACACACCCTCTTAAACACACATATACGCACACACATTTTGCAAGGAAGGTGGGACCTAGGACCATCTGTCCCCTGCCTCTTCCCTGGTGGGGGGTACGGGCCCCTTTGCAGCGGCGGCCGTGTCCCCGGGGTGCCGGCTTCCTGGGCCCGGCGGTGCTCTCTCCGCGCGGTGGGGGGGTTCACATTACATCTGAGCCGGGGGTGTTGGTGTCCCTGGGGGGTGGGTTCTGGTCCTTGCTCCTGAGCGCTGGGCCCCGCCTAACTTCCAACTGTGGCCGAGCCTGGTCGGGCCATATTTACAACACCCCTTGTGGGCCCTCTTTTTTCCCCGGGGTTCCCCCCTCCTGGGCGGGGGCGGCGGGCCCCTGCCTTGCTCCTCCCTGGACCAACCGTGGGCCGGGCGGATGGCTGCCTGGAGTGCGGGGCGGGTCTCCCTTGGGGGGTCCTGGCTCGTACCTGGGGTTGGGGCGGGGGGATGCCCGGAACTCCTGGGTGGTGGTGGGGTGCTCATCTGGGGCTGTGGGCGTCCCTCTCCGGTGGGGCCCTGCGTTGGGCTCTCCCGGCGCGGCGGGGGGGCTGTTCTCCTGGTTGGGCTGGGGCGGCCCTCTCTTTCCCTCTGTGCCTCCCTGCTCTCTGGCTCTGGGGGGCCTTGCGGCGGTCCTGCTGGCCCTGGCCTGGGTGGCGGGCTTGGTCGCCCGGGCGGCGGTTGTTCCCTGCCGGTTTCCGTGTGGCGTGGGGGGGATTCCGGCTGCCGCTGCTGCTGCGGTGGGGGTCTTGGGGTGGGGATGGCTGGGCGCTCTCCTTCCTTCTTTACACATTCCACCATCCATATTAGAAGAACATGAGCACTCACCTGAGCACGGGTGTTGGCTCACCTTTGCACTGGCGGTTTGCGTGACTGAATGACTGAAATGTTTCACACTAGTTGGTTTTAAGGCATAAGTATGCGTGTGAGCACTATCTGTTTTGTGTACATGTCGACAGATGGACATTTTTGCAACTAGCAGGTGTGTTTGACACTTGGGTGTGTGTGTGGACAGGCTCCGCCCTTTTTGTACTGCATTTGAGCCTTACCATGGTGATTAACAACCAGTAAACTTGTTGCTCTATGCTGCTTCATGGTCTTATCCCCCTTCCCCTCCTACTATCACCCTCCTTCCCCCCCTCTTTCTAACGTCCCTCTCTCTTCTTCCCCTCTTTCCTTTTCCGTCCGGTCCAACACCAAAGATCTTCAAACATGTTTGAAATTAATAAAGTTTGGCCTCAATTACAAAAGGGGTTTATTCAGACATACCTTTGGTTTGTCTGAAGATTAATAACCCCTCTTGTTAAAGTAAAATATGTCCAACACAAGAGGCCCTCAGCTCTCATCTGTTTGCCCAGCTGTTGGACAGGACAAGGTAAAAAAAAAAATAAATAAAAAAAAAAAAAAAAAAAAAAAAAAAAAATAATACATCCTGACCAAACAGGTTTTATAAAGGGTAGACATTCATCTACCAACATGCGCAGATTAATCAACCTCATAGATTATACAACCATCAACAACCGAGAAGCAACCATTTTGTCACTGGACGCAGAAAAGGCATTTGATCGGGTCAACTGGAAATTTTTAATAGCCACCCTGAACAAATTTGGCTTTGGAAAATCATTTATTAACTGGATTAAAATACTATATGCCTCTCCTAATGCTTGTATCAGAACAAATGATCAAACATCTCCAAGCTTTAATTTACAAAGAGGAACCAGACAAGGCTGTCCACTATCTCCGTCTTTATTTGCACTATTTATTGAACCTCTAGCTGCTGCTATTAGGCAAAGTCGAGACATTGAAGGCATTCAAACCAAAAATTTAGAACACAAAATAAGTCTTTATGCAGATGATGTTTTACTATTTACTCCTAATTCACAATCTTCCATCTGCCAAATCATCTCCCTAATTAATAGATTTTCCTCAGTTTCAGAATACTCCATAAACTGGTCTAAAAGCACAATTTTACCAATTAATTGCAATTATCTAAATCCGTCATCTATTAAAATACAAACAGGCAACATAAAGTACTTAGGTATAAATATCTCCTCTAGGCTTTCTGATCTACTCAAGCTAAACCACACCCAACTACTTAAAACAACCGAGGCTGATCTCACTAGATGGATAACTCTACCCATTTCTCTAATCGGGAGAGTAGCAGCCATAAAAATGATGATTCTCCCAAAAATTAACTACCTATTTTCAATGATTCCTTCCAAACCTCCAACTACTTGGTTCAAATCATTAGACTCATTCATTTCCCAATACCTCTGGGAAGGTAAACCCCCACGGATTAGTTTAAAAACTATTAAAAAACCTAAAGATAGAGGAGGACTAGGCCTTCCAGACTTCCAGGACTACTACTCCGCGAACAGATTGTGTTATGTACAAAAATGGCTGAATCCTGGTGTGCTGGATGAATCCTGGCTAGACATTGAACAAAATCTCTGTGATAACCTAGATATTTCTAATTTACCTTTCTTCAGTTCTAAAATTAAACAACACAAATGCTTCAGAAGTTTAAACATCAGCTCATCCTTAACAGCCTGGTGGGATTTTCTTAAAAAAAACAACCTCACATTATTTCCATGTAAACTTACCCCCATTTGGAATAACCCTGACATTTTGATTAACAAAAACATGATTCATTTTGCTTCATGGAAGAACAAAGGAATCCAGCAGTTCCAGCATATAATTCAGAATAGAAAATTTATGTCCCTCTCAACGTTATCCTCAACCTATGGAATTAATATAAACAAATTTCTAGAATATCAGCAGCTTAAATCAGCTATAAGCACTAAATACTGCCTGACCCAAATAGACCTAGACCCTCCCCTTACAGTAACACATTTCATGGACCTTAAAAATCCCAAACTCACCTCCAAAATTTATAAGATGTTATCAGACATAGAGGAAACCATTTACTTACCCATGACAAAATGGGAGTCTGAGCTATCATTGAATTCTAGTGATCAATTTTGGCTACAGATCTGTTTGAATGCCTTTAATATGACCAAAAGCCCTAATCTGCAACTTATTCAATACAAGATTCTCCACAGAACTCACTACACCGGACAGAGGTTATTTAAAATGGGTCTCAATCAGTCTGCTATATGCACACAGTGCATAGGTAACAACATAGACGACTATTTGCATGCCCTGTGGGTCTGTCCACCTGTCCAATCATTCTGGCGTAAGGTTTGTGAGGATTTATCAATCTGGTTTAATCATAAGGTTCCTGCTTGCCCCAAATTCTGCTTATTAGGTGACCTGAATAACATCAACATGGAATCTAACAAGGCTTATAAGGTTCTCACCGCTGTATGTATCGCAAAGAAAACTATCCTCCTAAACTGGAAATCTAAAAATAATCTTAGCATCAACCACTACAGAAACCTCATTTCAGAGCATATTAGTTCAGAGATAATGTCCTCCACAAAAAACCTGTCGGCTTCAGACTCTCCCTGGCTCCAGCTGGTTAGTCACATCACCTAGTGGGGGTGGGATGGTGATAGGTTGAGCCGGGTCCTGGCTGGTTGGGTGGGCCGGGGTGGGTTTGGGGGGGTGGGCTCTGCCGGGCCTGTCGTTCTCCCGGCTCGGGGCTCTGGTTGCCTGGGTGGGGTGGTGGTGGGGGCGCACACTCTGCCGGCAACTTGGCAGGGGTTCCTGGGCGGGTGCCTGCTGGGCGCAGGGTAGGCAGTGCGGCTGACCGGGAACGGCGGCCGGGTGCCGTGCTGGGTGGCTGGTCGCCGTGGCGGGGGCTGGGGGGGGGGGCTTGGTGCTCTGGGGCCTGGGGTCGTCTGCCCGTGGCCGGTGTTTCGCCCGTGGCCGGTAGTTGGCGCGTGGCCTGGCCCCCCGGGGGTTGGCGCCGCAGTCACAGCAGGGGTTAATGGGTTCACTTGGGTGGGTTTATTTCATTATTATTATTATTATTATTATTATTATTATTATTATTATTATTATTTTAATTATTTTATTATTATTATTATTATTAATATTATTATTATTATTATTTTATTATTTATTTATTTTTTTGGGGGGGGGGCTGGGGGGGCAGTGTGCTAGTCCTTAGGGGGGCCAGGGTATGAATGGTGGGGCTGGATCCCCTGCCCCCCCGTTCTGGCACCGGGACCCTTCCTTGCTGGCTGTCTCTCGGCGCCGCGAGGCTCTGGCCTCCAACTGCGACTGGCTTGGCGTTTCTGGCTGCCCGGCCGCTCTGGGAGGGGGGGCGCCTACTGCGGCCGGCTGGGGGGCCGGTCGCTCGGGGGAGCCTTCTCCCCCGGTTGTGCCCATCCGCCCGCTCCTCCCCGCTCTCATCCAAACAAATATTGCACACAGGCACATAGGGCCCCGGGATCTGGATGGGAGGGGTATGCTGGCGGGGCTCACTGGGGATGCCCCTCTCTGGGTTCTCGTTGGCACCCGCCCTCCTCCCCGCTTTTTACTTGCATATTAGACACTCTGATTCATCTAGGGCCTTGTGGAGAGGGTCTGGTGTAAGGGAGAAGGTGGAACATCCGTGCTCACCTTTCGCTGGCCCCCCCACAATTTTAACTTTCTCTGTAGACACACACACTGCATGCTAGCAGCACACACACAGCAAATACACACCACTCACAGAGGGACTCCAGAGTGGGGGGCTTTGCGGCTTGGCAGCGGTGGAGCCCCCCACACTGGTGACCTCCTATTTTACCTGCAGCACACACACAGCACTCCCACACCTCCATACATGGGTGGGGTCGGGGGGGGGGGGCGGCCGGTCTTCACCCACCTGGTCCTCTCAGGGCGGCCGGGCTTATGGGTGTCCTGTCGGCTGTGGGAAGGGTCGGGCATGCGGCGCTGGGGGTCGGCCGGCTGGGGGGGGGGTTACTGCTTGGCGGCGGGGGTAGGGAGGGTAACCAGATGATTGTGAGTATGTGTGTGTGAGTGCATGGGTAGGACCGACCTGGGGGCTGGCTCGCTGGGACCCTCTGGGGCTTTCCCTCCCCATCACAGAGAGGGGAGGGCACTGAGAGGGTTGGGGAGGGGGGGTCAGATATTATGGCGGGGGGGGGGGGGGGGGGGGTTGTAGTGCGTAGGGTTTTAGGGGGGTGGCTGTGGCTGTGGGTGCGTGGCGATCCCTGGGTTGCTAGGGTCGCGTGCCTGGGCTGGCTTGCGGGGACGGGGCGCCGGTCGGGTGGTGGCCGGCTCATGGGTTCCGGGGGCCCTGGCTTCGTCCCTGGCCTTTGTCTCGGTGTCCGGCGCCCGGTGGCCCCCATGGCTGCCGCCTGGTACGGCTAAGCGCTCCTGTCTTGTGGCCTGGGGGCCGGACACTGGGCTCGCTTGTGCCTCTGGGCATTGGGGGGGCCCCTGTAGGGGGGCCCTCTCTGTGCCTGGCTGGTGGGGTGGGCGGTCCCCTCCTCCTCCCCTCCCGGGCTGCCTGGGTCCGGATGCTGGGGGGACTTCTGGCCTGGGGGGCTCTCCTCCCCTCTCCTGGTCTGGCTGGTCTGGCTGGGTAGGATCTGGCTCCCTTTATGAACACACGGTTCACGTCGGCAGCATGCATGTATCTCCACCCCCACGTGCACATGCACACTGCCACACTGCTCCCTGTCTGCTTCATCCCTCCTCCTTACCTACAGTGTATTGATGGACAGTTTTTTTTTTTTTTTTTCGCTCATCTTAGTGTCAGATTTTCACCTTTGATGTAACATTCGTCTTTCCAGCAGATCTGGTATAATTGTTACAGCTTAAATTAATAACTTAGTCAAATCAGTGCTTGTATCCCCCACCTTTTCACCTTTCTTCCTTTTACTCTCTTCCACCCTCCCCTCACATTCTTCCCCTCTCCCTCCCCACACACTAAATGTAACAAATAAATAAAAAATAATACGACAAAAAGGGGTTTATACAAATCTACACTCTAGTTTCTTGAAGCTATATAACCTCTTTTTGTGATAGTAAAACCTGTCCAACACAAAAAGCCTTCAGCTCTAATCTGTTTGCTCAGCTGTTGGACAGAACAAGTTAAAAAAAAAAAAAAAAAAAAAAAAAAAGAATCAATAATGGAGCCTATAGTTGTAAATCAGTCTTGATAAGTTGAAGTTGATATAAAATAAATTACAGTCACATTACAGTAATTTAAAGGAATAACATAAAAATAATTTTGTTTTAGCCTGAGAATACTTAAAAAGACCACCAGAGCTGTTGTAGAATAGCTGGTTTAATGATGACATTCTCCCAAAAGGTTAAAGAGCTGTTAAAATAGCTACTTTAAAGGGTGTCAAGAATAAAACAGCAATAAAAAAAAAACATAAAAAAACTTGGTTCGTAAACTGGTCAAAATTCAAAACGGTTGTAATTTTTTCATCACCTTGATAATTGTTCAACATTATTCAACACAAAAGCTCCACTGGCTTTAGTTTTGTAATCTCATTTTTTTTACTTTAATTTTTATTTTTGGGTTTGGTTTTAGGAATCAGTTCTAAAATCGGAATCAAGAATTTCTTTTTTTAAACAAAAATACAAAAGAAAAAAAGAACCTTTGATTTGTTGAATTATTACCAAACATCAACAAACTCTTCTCCAGAATATCAGCCTAAATCAATCTTTACTTGTGAACGTTGCATTTTAAACACAGACCGAGTTCTCGTTATTTCTAAATGTAGGCCTTGTGCATGATTTATGTCCTCTTTAAGGCGATGTCTATGAGCGGAATAATGAATAATTGACGAAATGCAAAGCTGGATCAAACAGTGGAGTCTACATTCGCTTGTGCTCAGTACGCAGGCTTTTCTCTTTGTGCTGCATCTATTAATGTCAGTCTGTGTGGTCAATAAACCAGATATTTTCTTGTTTTTTTTACTGTTTTTTTTGTTGTTTTTGTTTTCCCTGTGATGTCCAGTTTTTACTATGGACTGGTGGAAATTCCTACCAGCAGTTTTGTTAAAAGCAGCTGCTTTTATATGAAAACAATAATGACGTTTTGCTTTTAAGCAATATACTAGCTTCCAGATGCACAAATAGGTTTAAATTGTCATGGTGGAGGGTGGCTCGAGAGCCGGTTGGACCCAGACGCAGAGGTGGAGGCATGAGGATCAGAGTCTAGAGGGTTTAATGAACAAACAAAAGGCGCTGCAGAGCAGGATGACAAAACTAAACAAAACTCACTGTGGCGTGGAACAAGAAACGAGGAACATGGCATGACAAGGACAACCAGGACAGGAATAACTAATGGACCAACACAGGAGGAAGGCAGAGACAAGACTTAAATACAGACAGGGCAGACAAGACACAGGTGGACACGATCAGGGCTGATGGGGACCAAAGGAAGTAAAACTCAAGAAAACAGACAAGACAGGAGACTTTCAAAATAAAACAGGAAACAGAAACAAGACAGAACAAGGACCAAAAACAAGACAAGTTCAAATCATGACAGTACCCCCCCCTCAAGGAACCGCTCCGAGGTTCCAAAAGTCACATGAGGGGGGGCCCCGGAGGATAAACCTCGACGGGCACAAGAGTCCAGAGGACGGCCGGGGGTCCGCGCCGTCCGGCGAGGCAGGTCCGGAGGACGGCCGGGGGGCCGAGCGGTCCGGCGAGGCAGGTCCGGCGTGGAGTCGTCAGGCGTGGAGTCGTCAGGCGTGGAGTCGTCAGGCGTGGAGTCGTCAGGCGTGGAGTCGTCAGGCGTGGAGTCGTCAGGCGTGGAGTCGTCAGGCGTGGAGTCGTCAGGCGTGGAGTCGTCAGGCGTGGAGTCGTCAGGCGTGGAGTCGTCAGGCGTGGAGTCGTCAGGCGTGGAGTCGTCAGGCGTGGAGTCGTCAGGCGTGGAGTCGTCAGGCGTGGAGTCGTCAGGCGTGGAGTCAGGCGTGGAGTCAGGCATGGAGTCAGGCATGGAGTCAGGCATGGAGTCAGGCATGGAGTCAGGCATGGAGTCAGGCATGGAGTCAGGCATGGAGTCAGGCATGGAGTCAGGCATGGAGTCAGGCATGGAGTCTGGCGGGTCGGGCCAGCAGTCAGGCTCTGGCGGGTCGGGCCAGCAGTCAGGCTCTGGCGGGTCGGGCCAGCAGTCAGGCTCTGGCGGGTCGGGCCAGCAGTCAGGCTCTGGCGGGTCGGGCCAGCAGTCAGGCTCTGGCGGGTCAGGCGTGGAGCCGAGCTCAGGCGGGTCAGGCGTGGAGCCGAGCTCAGGCGGGTCAGGCGTGGAGCCGGAAGTGGGGACCGGTCGGGGTTCCGGCGGAACCCCCCTGGAAGCCGGGACGGGTCGGGGCGCAGGCGGCACCCCCCTGGAAGCCGGGACGGGTCGCGGTGCAGGCGGCAACCCCCTGGAAGCCGGGACGGGTCGGGGTGCAGGCGGCAACCCCCTGGAAGCCGGGACGGGTCGGGGTGCAGGCGGCAACCCCCTGGGATCCGGGACGGGTCGGGGTGCAGGCGGCAACCCCCTGGGAGCCGGGACGGGTCGGGGTGCAGGCGGCAACCCCCTGGGAGCCGGGACGGGTCGGGGTGCGTCCATAACCACCACTGGAGCGGGTTGTGGTGCGTCCGGGACCACCTCCGGAACATGAAGGGGCTGGAGGGCATCCGGGACCACCACTGGAAGGGGTTGTGGTGCGTGCCGGACCACCTCCGGAACAGGAAGGGGAGGTTGAAGGGGACGGCGGCGGCGACGACGACCCCCCCTCAGGGCAAGCCGGCTCCCAGTAAAGTCCAGGGAGCTCCCACTCCAGGCATATGAGGGAAACTGGGCCTGGTCAAACACCCAAAAATACCTCGTATGCTCGGCTTCTTGGCAGTAGGCCTCCAGAAGCCGCATGTCCCGCTCTGCTGGGTCCAAAAAATTTGGTTGGTCCATTCTGTCATGGTGGAGGGTGGCTCGAGAGCCGGTTGGACCCAGACGCAGAGGTGGAGGCATGAGGATCAGAGTCTAGAGGGTTTAATGAACAAACAAAAGGCGCTGCAGAGCAGGATGACAAAACTAAACAAAACTCACTGTGGCGTGGAACAAGAAACGAGGAACATGGCATGACAAGGACAACCAGGACAGGAATAACTAATGGACCAACACAGGAGGAAGGCAGAGACAAGACTTAAATACAGACAGGGCAGACAAGACACAGGTGGACACGATCAGGGCTGATGGGGACCAAAGGAAGTAAAACTCAAGAAAACAGACAAGACAGGAGACTTTCAAAATAAAACAGGAAACAGAAACAAGACAGAACAAGGACCAAAAACAAGACAAGTTCAAATCATGACATAAATTTGCCAAAAAAAAGAAACAATATTTACTTTGATGTTTTCTGCCGCGTTTATTAAAATCTTGCTCTTTGCCGAGGTCAGTTTAAAGGTGATATTATCCAAATATGCTTCACTACAGTTTGTTTATGAACAATTTCCACATTCTATATCAGAGCCATGAAATCTGTTGCATAGCATTGTATCATTGTCTAGAGAGCATGATGCAAAACTTAAATTATGATAAAAGGCTTTTGAACTTTTTTTTTAAAACGATAAATACAATGATTTGGTTGACAGTAAAAAAAAAAAAGTAATAAAATGTCATACGTTAGTCGACAGGGTTGAAACCTTTCATAGTTTACTAATTTGAACACTTTTTCACTCATTGGAAAGCATCTCTACTGGGTTAATATTAATGATTATGTGCTTTCTTTACCTCAAACACTAAACGATCACTTTCCTCAATTTATAATCTTCATTGACCATGGTATTGCTTAGCAAGCCCCTAATTGCAGAAATACATGCATTTCTTATTGGACATTTGAATTTACACACTAATCAGATGACAATGTCTTAAGCCTAAGGAATACTTTGCTTTTCTGAGTAAATCCAAAAACAGCCCTTTTGAAACTTCCAGGAGGCACCTGAAATATTTCCTTTGTTGTTAAAGAATAAAGTGACCACACACAGTCCCCAAACCCCACTTAATAAATCTGGAATTGGTGCCATGGATTTTCAAAACACAGCCCTATAGCTGCTTTGTAGAATCCTCTATACACAGAGCTGGTAACCTGTGCAATTGCATCCACACACACACGCCTTGCACTGCACCTTCTCTGTAGCATTCTCACATAATTGAACCTGTCATCTTCTATTTGGTCTCTTAATGGCCATCCACTTTTGGAGAGCTATTAGTGCCGGGCATGTTATTGGAAATCAAAGAGGATTTGGAGTCCAGGGTGCCCTTGTGCTGGAGGAAATACCAAGCAGAGGTCAGCTTGTTACCAAAACACACTCTGACCACAAGAATAGACATTTTCTGTTTTAGTTGTTGCCAAAGTTACAGTAGTTAGACATTTTGTTTAGACTGTTAAAAACTGTCATGCTGGCATTTCCTACATCAATTAAAGTCATGGAACTGTGGTTTTAAATTGTAAACCGGCCCAAAACGCCGTCATACTAACATTTTTTTTTTTATTATTACGACTTTAAAGTCGTGAATTTAAGAGAAAAAGTCATAAATTTACGAGAATAAACACCAAAGTTGTCTGTTTATCTGAGCCTAGCTTGAAGATGAAAGATGTGGAGCATTTTGTGAAGCTTTATTTCCGGATAGGTTCCAAAAACAAAGAAATTCCGAACCTTTTGGCGACTCAAAATCAGTTTATTGTTAGTGTAGCCGGCCTTCCGGGATTCTGTGACAGTAAAGCAGAGTTTCATATGTAAAATAAGGAGCTCAGAGACACGTTTGGGTGCAAGTGACGCTACTTTATTTTCCTTTTCATCCACATACCCAGAAGCCCATTTGTCTTATTACATCATGAACCTGTCATGCGCACAACACCAAGGCTGAAGGAAAACAGTGTTACATACGTCCCCTCCTCCAGATGAAACGTCTCATTTCACTATAAAACAGCAAAGATGAGTAAAACAGTCTGTTATATTGGCATTGGAATGTTGGAAATACCAAAAAGTGCACCTCCTCAGATGGAAGTGTCACACTTAGAGATCTTGTCTATATATGGTTAGGGGGAGTTTTTATTTGATTAATGCCTTTTACCTTCCTATTATCTGAAAAGGTAAAGCAACGATCACATAGAAATAATTGGATGGTAAAATGTATTAAAAAAAACAAATAACTGACTAACTCATTCGGAGTCCTTATGTCATCCTCTCCAATAAATGTTGGTATCATCTTCTGCTCATTCTGCTTCTCAATAATTAAACTTCAATTTTTTTTTGTTTTGGCTGGTTCATATTTGCTTCATCTTAAAATATCTGCTTTAAGAATGTTTTAGTCAAAGGAGTGCACTCTTGCCTCTATAAAGAGAGCTCTCAATCCTGATCGCTTGATGGCTATTTCTCTCAAGGTAAGGTCTGTTGTGGCCTGTTAGTTTGAAAGGACAGACCTCTCAGAAGACATAAATGGTTTCAGATTTGCAGACTGACGTCTATGCTTTTTATTACTGTCAACGTAAGCTACATCTTTTTGTCCTTTTTTTTTTACATGTACTCATTATTGTCTGATTTAAAAAAGAACATAATGACTAACTGTTTATATGCTCAGTTTATTTTTCTAGACACAATTACCGGTTTGAGGTCTTAAAAGCTTAGGATCACTGTTCTTGCTTTTTCTAAGACCTGTATATGAATTGAAAATAAAAATAGATGTCAACAAACATTTTATTTGTCAGATTAATTGAAAGCTAAACTATGCAATGTATGTGTGCATCATTCAGCAAACACAGTTGTTTTGCCTCATCCAACCATCCAAAAACAGTGGATGACACCTACTGCAACTTTTTTTAATTTAGAAGGCTAGATGTACATACAGAAAAACAAAAGAAACCAAGAAATAAAAAAAATGGCCTAATCATTGATCACAGTTGTGTCCAAAGCCAGGACTTTGGGGAAATCAGAGCCTTCATTAAAGTTTCATATCGTATTTCTATACACTTGCAGTTTCATCTCATGTCTCCATTTACTTATGGGCTCTGACTGAGACTCACAAAAATGTAGCAACTCCTTTGTTGGAGACCTGGGTTGTAAAAATACGGTCCTTTTAAAAAACGATCTGACAGGGGATTTAGACATGCATTAGGTTTGAAGTGTTTGTTAAATTATTTTCTTTCAAAGACTACAGTGCATTCCCCCCTTTGTGAGGACATGGAAGTCGTTTTAAATCTAAAATCCCTTTTTTTTCTTAAGGTAGACTCTGCTGTTGGTTGATTAAACAACATGCTAGTTGAAGCTGTTCTTTTAGACTCAGAGTGTAACAGTAGGTCAGCAGACTGAGCTTCATCTAAAGTCTCCTGCATTTGTAAAGGAAAACACCCTAGAATTTGAATTTCTAAGATTTGAAATTCTAAGATTTCAAATGTGAATTATGCACTATTTCAAATATAAAGTGCTTTACATAAAAGCAAATAAAATACAAATTGAAAAGGCAGAGTGGTCAAAAACAAAAAAACACAAATAAAACAGGACATTTACACAAAATTAGGACCTGTCCCTCCATCTACCCAGTTCCCCCAATTTAACACTTTTAACAAAACTAAAAAAAGATGTAAGAGGTGGGGATGGGGGAGTGTTGGGGCTGGGGGGGTCAACTCTTCTTGCGATGGGGCCCCCTTGGCTGGGCAGACAGGGGCCCAACCCTGGGGAGGGCTGGGGGACGATTGTTTCCCCTCTTGGTTTAAATTGCACCCTAGACATGTAGAACCCTTAGCGGTGGTGTGGGGTGGGGTTGCTTGAACATCACTGCCAGCAAGTAAGAGATGTCTTCTCAGTGCCCCACCTGCCAATTTCAACTGCACCAGAGACATTTAGGGCCTCTTGGTTGCACCCCAACACACACACACAAACAAACAACACATGCTTTACACAAGGAAGGTATTGCAGGTATTGCAAAGAAGTTTTGTGTGCGTTACTTTACAGAGGCAATCTTAGCAAGTATAACTTAGTATGAACCTGGGTTTACTACGACACCGCTTTTTCCATTGGGCAGTGTTGTAACAATTTTGGTTGCAGTCAAATTTAAGTTACCCATTTAGGAATAATATGACCTCAACATTAGTCAAGTGTGTGTTAGAATGTGGTAGACACAAAAAGAGCAAAAATGAGTTGGTTCTCCAAATTTGTGATTTTTTTTTTTTTTTTTAAAGCATCTACAGCAAATTATGCTTTAGTCACATACACCAATATGGTAGGTTGATCTGTACGGGTATACTGAGGGCTTTTTGGTTGTCCAGGCTCAAAGAGGGTTGCAGACAGGCGGAGCTGCATCTCATTAGGAGCGCAGATGTGTCTTGAAATTCCCTTGAGAGTCATGCGAGGATGTCATGAAAATGGAACGTACCACTGTCCTATATGTAAGTGTATTGTGAAGTATTTGTAGGCCTAAGAGTAATACTATCATATGGTCCCCTTGCGCTGCACTCCAGTCATTATTTCGTGCGGGCCACCTGTGTGACCCATACAGGTTTGCCCATTTTTTGCCTGCAAACAGTCCATATCCACCCATGAGGGCAGTTGTGACTAAGGCCTTATGTTTAGTAGATTTCTCATTCTTAAAAACACTTTTTCTTTTCAAATAACACAGAAGCTGTTGCAAGTTTTAAATGCCAATTTTTCATCTCACATATCAGTTCATGGAACACAGTTAAAGTACTACTTTTCTTCAAACAGCATCAGTCTTTTTTTTATTTTGCTTATTTCTGTTTCAAATCATGAAGGCATTTCTAGAACTTCATACGTTTTCCTCATTACTTCATGTTCCTCTGAAATATGATCGGTGACTGTTAGTGAGATATTAGAAAAAAAATATTTGAGACATCTGTAATTACAGGTTTTCACTGTTAATTTATGTCCATATCAAGATAGATGTGTCTTTTTGCACATTGTAGACCCTTTATATGCACACTTTGTTTTGTATCTCTCCTATTAGGGAGCATGTAAGTTTTATGTTTAATTAGGATCCCCTGGTGCTTTTCTGTAACTATTTGCAATAGCAGAATAATGATGCTGGACGCTGTAAAATCTGTGCATTGCTTTCATCAGGGCGCATCTTTGATCTGCTGCAGTCACAATAACAGACGGATGCACAGCTGCAGTGCTTTAATTAATAAATGATAGCCAATGCTGTCCAAACTTCCCTTCTCTGGGTTTTTATCTAAAAGCAACAATTAATTTACAGGCGGTTGGTTGGGGATAGAAAGTTTTTTCCTAGGGTTACAAAAAGGTGGCAAGAGGTCTTGGTATGGTGGCAAAAGAGAATGAAACAAGCGAGAAGGACCTTCCTTAAATAGATTAAAGAATGATCATGAAAATATATTTTTAAAGCTTTTTCTTTCTTAATTATGCGTGTGAAAAAACATTTTTAAATATGCGCAACAAAATTGTTCTTTCAAACTACACTCAAATGGTTTTTAAAGGCTACAGCTTTATATTTTTAAGCTACAATGTAACAGTCATTCACCAACCCCCTTATTTTCTTTCTTTAAATTTCTTATTCTGGGTGTCTGTTAAAAGCAATATTTGAGCTAATGTGGATTTTTGATTCACTTTGTGATTTTGCTTCGAGCACAAAAGCTCAAATTTATTAAAAGTTTGCCTGCATGAAACTGTGTACCAACTGCAAAAAAAAAATGTCCACTTGGTTTACTACCGAGAACTTATCTGTTAAACAGACAACATTGCGCTCACATTAACCATCAATGCACTATGCGCCAATCTGGCAAAATGTGCAAACTGTGGAGAGGAGATAGATCAATTTTGCACCTTCAAAAAAGAAGCAGGATTGCAGAAGCTCCTTTGGGTCCATATTTTTCCATTTTAAGGGTGTGCAAACTAGCACAAGTTTATACACAAATAGCGTATTTTAAAGAAGAATTGATGCAACAAAATGTGTCAGAGAAAGGGCATCTGCTCATTTAAATATTTTGGAATGAGACAAAGAGGTAAAGTATACTAGGACATAAGCTATAATGAATTCAGAGTTCCACACTGAAAAAATTGAATCTGAAGAAGGTAAAAAGACCCTTATTTCAAGAAAAAAAATGTCATTCTTCTGTCTGGCAAGAAAAATAATTTTAAGAAAGTTTTTCAACAGCAAAATAATCTTATTTTTAAGATGGCATGTTTTAGGGACTAGAATTTTTTTCTTAAATTGGACTTCTTGGTCATTTTTCTTAGCCTGTTAGCAGATATTATTTAGCTTATTTGGTGGGAGGTTGGCACCAGTGTTCGGCAGCGGAGCCGCCATCAGTGTGTGAATGTGTGTGTGAATGTCTGTGTGCATGGGTGAATGGGACTGTGACTGTAAAGCGCTTTGGGCCTTCGTAAGAAGGTAGAAAGCGCTATATAAGTATACGCCATTTACCATTTATTTAAAGAAAGATTAACGCAGTAAGAATTTTTGATGTATTTCACTAGGGCCTTTTTTTGCAGTGTAGTGTTTATGTTTTCAGTTGACTTAAGAAATGGAATTAAAGCAGACATTAATTGTTTTTAACAGAGTTCTTTTTTTCTCCAACATTTTAAGCTGAGATATTTCTTTTGTCCTAAGTCTGTTCCTCTTGTCTGCACATTACGTTCCCTCCAAAGCCCCAACTGCTGTGTTCTAGAGAAACTGTGGAGAGCGCTGACCACCACCTGTGCTAGAGCTTTGAACCCTGGGAGGACACTTTTGGCCACGATCACCTGTTGAGTTTGCTACATTGGCCTTAACATGCCGCCTTGAAACTCTGGTCACAAAAAAACAGAGCACACCTCTAGCATCATAGTTGCTAGACCATGTTCAGAGGGTTCCCATTTTTCTTTCAAGGGAGGCCCCAGTTTTTGTTGCATTGATTATAGAAATCCTGAAATACACGTCTTTTTGCCTGTTATCCTTTGCTCAATTCTTTTAGTAATGTTTTACTAGTGCAATCTGTCTCTATGTGGTATATCTCAGAAGTCATCTTGCAAAGAGAAAATTTCAGCTGCATTTGAGACTTCCACTCCTTACATCGTCATACATAATAACATGTAAACTACTGTACCTACGTTGATATGTACATATATTTTATTTCAAAACAAATTTATTTTAAAAAACTCAATTGTTTAGTGATTTTGAGAGCTTTTGTTGTCATTTTAGTTTTAATGTGAATGTGAATGATTGAAGGAAAAAACTTGTTTGTTATTTTTGCAACTCAAATGTTTCAAAGTGCACGATTGGGCTTTCTCTGGGATGATGACAACTGAAATAAGCTCCAGTAAACCCTGTGATCCTGAATAAGATGGAGCACGGGTAGATAAATCTGTGTTGAAGAGTAGCCTAATATTATCAGCTGCTTGCATCCACTGCTGCTGGTTTTGTCAGACTCTGTAAGCCTCCAACTCTAAGCTGTTATGACATAATGTGGATTAAAAAAAGCAAAACTCAAAACTAGCAGTTTTAGTCTCATATCTTACTCATATAGCTCTCTGTTAAATACACTATGATCTTTGTGATATGGTTTCTTTCTCAGTTACCTTTTCTGACATTTCATGTAATCAGAAATAAAGGAAGCACGACTAACATCAGAGTGACTGAATCCTCATGCCTTAAATATTGATGAAGCTGTTAATCCAATCATGCCTGAAAAAGGACTTGTGTTGTACCTCGCTCTACACCGCACACCTGAGTGCTTATACAATAAATGATTTAATAAACTTCCCATGAGCCTGCGGCTTCCTTTTCATTCTAAAAAGACGTTTGCCCGTGCGACGACTGATGTGTTTGTTGCCACATTTGTGAGCTTAAACTACTTGTGTGTTCCTATGCCAGTCAGTCCCAGAGGTCCAACCTTCAATCTGCAAAAGTGCTCTTTTGCTGTGCTAGAGCTGCGCTCTCAGCGTGCCACGCGTGGGCGGCTATGCAGGCGAGCGCATGTCCGTGCTCGAGAGAGTGGCCTCACGTGACAGCTGTGCCCTTTCCAATAGCACACTCAAAAATCAGGCTTGCTTATCTTCACAATCAAAAATACAATAAAAAAAATGTATGAAGATGCCCCACATCATCAAATCTCTTCATACACACAAACACTTTCCTTTCTAAATTTGTTGTCAAATACTCTATTCTCAACGTAATCCTTGCAAAGGGGACCTGACATAGCAGGAAGTAAGTGAGGGGAAAATGCAGACCAAGGGGAGAAAAAATAGGTGAGGAAGAGGAGGCAAAGAGAAGAGGTACCTGCAGTGATGCTGAAAATTATTTCCTTAACGTTGGAACTCAGCAACACCACAATTAGACCACAGAGAATCAAAATTACACACACAAGCGGCTAGGAGAAGAGGATGGGTTTGGGTGGGAAGTGATGAAGAGAAAAAGTGGCAGTGAATTTTTGAGAGGTGGAAGAAAATAGAGAACAGGTTCCATTCTAATGATCAAGCTGAAAGGGTGTTGATGCAATATGAGGGAGAGCACAAGCAAAGACAACAAAAAAAATAAAAAATTGACTGATTTGAGATACGTTTTTGATCAAAAAGTGAAAGCATGTTGTGATTTTTGGACAAAGGAATTAAATAAATAATAGTTTCAACGTCAGAAAATTTCTATGATTTAAAAGTGTCAAAATTTAACATAATTTAATGTAAATTAATCAAAAAGTTTAACAACATCATAAAGAATATTTTAATTCATTGTTTCCTTTTTTCATTTACTAAACAATGTTCTTCTGTTTTATCATACAATTTATTTGTTAAAAGTATAAGTATTTTCACATGTTGATGTATAATTGTCTCATGAAAAGTTCAACCATGTGTTGTGTAACGTACAGATCTTGACACACCTGTCCTGACGGTGCACCAGACCATTAGCGATGTGCGAGGCAGCTACTACCAGGAGAAGACGGTGTTCCTGCGCTGCACAGTAAACTCCAACCCACCAGCGCGATTTATCTGGAAACGCGGGAATACGCTCATCGAACAAAGCAAGGACAATGGCGTGGACATTTATGAGCCTCTATACACTCAGGTACACATGGGCACATGTCACACACACCCCAACCTCTTATCAATAGTTTAGACTTGGTTTTGTTTAAAACATGCTATGGTCCAACTAAACATCATTAATGCAGGGATGTGTGCCACATGTATATTAAGACTGACAGAAAAACCCAACATTTTTATGTTGATGTTTGTGATGTTTTGTCACAAACATTATAGGAAACATTTTGAGTATGTGTTAAAAGAAAAGCCAACGAGACAATTGCTGGTAAGAGCAGAGCAACAGCAAAGGTTTTTTAAAGTGAGATTCAACTAAGAAAAAAAAAATCACAAGATAACAATTTTATATATTTTTTTGTTCCACTAATCTCCAGTGAGTAAAATAAAACACAATGAAAACAATTCTTATCTGAAAAATGTCTCAATTAATGTTTTAGAAAGTACCAAGGGTGAAAAAAAAGGTGTAATTGGGAAGTAGGTGTTTACATATGAAAGTCAAAGGACTAGAGGGGTTATCCAACTTTTGTTCATTTTTTTCTGGTCAGTTCTCATTTTAGGTAACATGGCCTCAAACACAATTAGCTGTAATTGAGTGACATTTCCAGGTGGCTTGATCTGCACCTGTTCAGGGCACAGTCAAAATGTGGTCATTTCCGTAGAGACACTTAGTAGAATGAAATGGTTTGCTTAGCAGTAAACATGCTATACAGCCTGCAGATTACAAAATACATTTTTAAAGTCCCTAACTAGGTATAAAGAATACTCACAAATGTGTTTGTGTACAGTGGTGTGAAACAACTGATTGGCCTTTCTTCTATCGCTCAATTTATACAAAAGCAAATTTTGTTTTAAGTGACCTTCTCCTGCTCAAGCTTTAAAACCAACTTAGATTATTATTAATTATGTCAAGTTTTTTTTTTATGTTATCAAATTTGCAAAATCATAATTTACAGAACATTGGCAATGGTTTTAGAAGTAGCACTTTAATGTTAAGCCATGTTCTCTCTATCTTTATCCCTCTCTCTCTCTCTCTCTCTCTGTCTCTGTCTCTGTCTCTCTGTCTCTCTGTCTCTCTCTCTATCCATGCTTCCATACATCTGTAATTATTAAATTAAATAATTGTATGATGTGACAAAAGCCATGGAATTATCTGTATCACTTTAAAATATTGCATATAAAAAGTTATTTCAAATGATTTTATCAGAGCACTAACATAATTCAAAATAAAAATTTCAGTGGATCCTTTTTAATTTTTATTTATTACATAGGTTGACATTGTGAATCAATGACACCAGACTAGAATTGACCAAACTTCTAATTCTATCATGTGTTCTTGCTTTTTATTTATTTTTATTATTGTTATTTTTCTCTTCACCTGTATTATAATGATGACTTTGACACTTGGAAAGAAAAAAAAAGTCTAAATCAAATTTTGTTGCACTTTAGGAACACCCATGGCCATTAAACTGTCATCATTTCTACTGTGACACGCAGAAGCTTTAAAAATAAACAGAGCCTTCACTAACCACCCCCAGGCCTGAGCAGGAAAGGTTCAGGAACTATTTTCTGCAAGGCCCGTCTACCCAGATGTCAGTGTTCTCCACGTGCTTAAAGTTTGCAAAGACTGCAGTCTTAGAGACAAATGGCTTATAAAGACATGCAATGTTTATCTTTCTAAAGCAGTGTATTGATAAAATCCCCGCTTTAAGGCAGATAATAAAGTTTATGATGAGTCAGACATTGGCAGTTGTTCCAGTTTTACACAGATCCTTTAAAATTATAGACAATTTAATGCAGTGCAGGACTGTGGCTTTTGTGAATTCACAAAAAAGTGTTTCTCTTTTGCTTTTCGTCAGTGTTAGAGTTTATGGATTTGTTGAAGGTTTATCTTTCAAAGGTAGCCAGGTATTTTCAGAAAAACATCTCCGGGACACCAAATTGACAGATTCTGTCATGCTTATTTTCCTGACTTGTCTTTCATTGTTTTTAGTTGATGACAATAAAATGCAAACTGGATGGAAAATCTAATAAATGAACTGCTAAAACGTCTGTACCGAAAAGGAAACTGGACCATAGCTCCATATTTTTGCTGCCCCGCTAAACCACAGTCAGCAGACACTTTAGTACTTTTTTTTTTTACAACCTATTCCCAGCTCAATCTGTTGGGTCAAAAACAACCGTTTTAATATTCTTGTATTCAAAGAAAGGTAGAAGTCAAATAAAACTTTTTTTGTTTTGTTTTTTTTAGTTGTATGTCTTGATTTTACATTCAAACTTTAGTTGTATAGCTTTGTAATGAAGTTGCTTTCAGCATTTTATTCAGCACGAGCAACAAAAGCTTCTTGACATTTGTACATGGCATTTAACGGACCTCAGAGTCAGTCCTGCAAGACTCTCCTGAAACAAGTGCTTGAAAGCTGAAAAGTTGTCATCAGAGGATCAAGTTTCACAGGTGTCGGCAGCAGACACAGTACAACCATCACATCAGTGAAAGGAGGTTGGAGACTTCAGCTATCATTTTGCATGACATTACAGTAACTGTATCATCCTTATAAAATCTTTACTGTTGCTGGTTTATTATTTGATCATGTTTGGAATTTCCCAATCTATATTTTCTATGACCAATTAATTTTTTTAATCAAATCCTGATCACAATTTGTTAATGTTAGAAAATCAATTTGATTACGCTGGTTTTTTTCTCTTTTGATTATCACAAGGTCATATTTGGCTCCCTAATTTCCTTTATTACCTTTTGCGATCTATGAGCTAGTACTGGATTTAAACCAGAGTAGTCAGTTGTTGATCAATCTGCACTCTCATATGGAGTCCCTCCAAGGCGAGTTCTAAACATGTTTTCATGTTGTTTTATCTTTGGCTGTTGTTTCAATTGCAGATAGTAATATTTCAAGAGCTGTTCAGGTTGCGGCACAGCATGCTGACTAGTTTATCTTCTGCCACTGGGCCCCCCTTCCATCTTGAGGCCCCAGGCAATAGCCTACATTTCCTTTCCTGCTGTTGTGCCTCTGGTCTAACTTTTGTACTCAATGGTTTTACTTTTGATAACTAACTTCAGCACTGATTATGTTATTTTTTTCTGTGCTTCAAATGTAAATTGGGAATGACAAAATGCTCTTGCAGTTTTCAATTTTAACCAATTTTCATCCAAATTTTTTACAGCAGTTTGGTCGTCTCTATTCATCAATGTTTTCTTGATTATGTTAGAGGACAGCTAAATGTTGCATTTTTCCTCAGCTGTGATGATAAGAAATAAAACTTTTCACAATGGGATTTTTTTAAATCGATAAATATCTGTTGACACAAATGAGAGAGTCCTGGCCCCCTTTTTAAAAAAAATTCTCCTGGTAAATAGGCTTGCAGACTTCTAAAAAATTAATGGGAAACAAATATGAAATGTGAGTTTCTGATTCCATTTTGCAAGTAACTTTGAGTAAAATAATTTAAAAAGATTGGCAACCTTTGACATTAACACAAATAGATCTATATATAAATGTAACATTTCCCTCACTGTAGTGTAACCTATCAAAACAATACTCAGTTCAGGAATTACAAAAGTGAAGCTGATGTAAGGCGTCATTCAGCAAATTTGTAATACAGATAACAATCTCACAATGACAATATTAAAATAAATAAAAAATAAAGTTAACAAACAAATTGCCTTTTAATTTGACTTTAGATCTCCTTTTAACCAACATACTAGTTAGCTTTGCTGACTTTTTGTAATTATATATTTCTTTTACTTTTTTGTCCCATCTACTGCTGCTACATGTCACTGTTGATTAAGCTACCATCTATTAGTTCACTTGTTTCGAGTAGCCGGCAATAAGTTAACAAGTTGGCCAATCAGTGTCTCCAGCTCTGATAAAGGAGATGAGCACAGAAGGGCTGAATTCAGACAGCTGTTCCCTTTTTCTGCGTTTATCAAAGCATCAGTCAGACACACAGCAGAACCCCTGGAGTTCAATTAACCAGTCAGAGGATCTCATTCTGTAGCCGCCTTAGAGACTCTGAGCTTCATCATGAACAACGTCTTGATCTGAGAAATCACAGTGATGCTGACAACGATCTGCAGCTTTTTTTGTGTCCATGAATGTAGCTTCATACTGGTTAGTTAGTACAAACTGTGGATGAAGGAGGGGAATACATGAAGTACTTTTAAAAACTTTTAATGTCTCAGTCAATTTTAAAAGTGTCAGATGAGCTGACTATTTACAACCAAGGACTTTTTAAATGAATAGTTTCCTCTGAACGTCTGCAGCTACTTTTGTGACGAGTGGATGTAAAGAGTTTGTTGTTCGGTTTGATCCATGTGTGGCCTCACACATTCAAAGACAAAATAATTGGGCAGTTGAGTAAAAACAAATAAAAGCATTGATCTCTTACATTGTTGAAATGTGACATAAAAAGGTGGAAAAATAATGCGTTAACATTTTTGTGGGGATTGCATTTGTTTCTTTAATTTGCATCACTTTGCTGTCGGTGTGTTTCATCCAGGGGGAGACCAAGGTGTTGAAGCTGAAAAATCTAAGACCCAAAGACTTTGCAGATTACACCTGCCAGGTGTCTGTCCGTAATGTGTGTAACATTGAAGATAAGTCTGTCACCTTCAGGCTAACCAATGCGACAAGTAAGTTTTTTTCTTCTTCTACATCTTACACAAGCTTTTCATTTTCTTTGAATCACTAGAAAGCCAAACAGGCGTCTGAAGTGACACAATCGCAAACAGGCACATGTCGGCATACAGTCAACATTGTTTCCTTCTTTCTTTGAATATTTCCCTTCTTTTCTCACTCTTTGATAGTCTCATCTATTTGCTGTGTGTGCTTAAGAAGTATTTTGCCAGCGGTCTCTTTCTCTTATTGTTACAGTGTTTTCCATCTTTAGCATTCTCCTTTCATCTTCATTTTCTCATCTAGAGTACATCCCTCCTTACCTCTCTGCCTCACTTCTATTCCTGCATTTTCCTTCTCTGGCTTTTGACTCTCCGCTGAGATGTGCTCTGAGTATCTCCATCGTCTCGCCTGCCTCCCTGCATGCGGTGTTGTCTGTCTTTCTAGTTTTTCTGTTGCTGAGAGCTCGTCTCGGGGCTGTCAGCTGTAATTCAGTTGTCATGCTCCCTGTTATCTCCAATTCTCTCTGCACAGTTCTGTCCATCTACACGCCATCGCCTGGCAACTCTTTTACTTACTACAACATCGTTGCCATTGACAACCCTGTCAGGCTTGTAAAGGACAGGCTGATACACCACCGGGGAAATGTCCAGGGTTGTGCAGCATACTTGAAAATGTTGATTCCCCCTGCTTGTTATCCAGCTATTTCTAACCATACACAGAATTTAATGACTTTCTGAATGTTTATTCTCCTATCACTGTCAGTGTTGATTGCAGCTTCAAGCATTATTTCTTCTGAGAGTCATACAAGGGGACATCTTTCTTTTAATTAAATATCTGCATTACTGATAAGACTCTTTATGCAATAAAAAAAAGACTAGAGACATTAAAAAAATAAAAAGGTTAATATGCAAAGTAATAAAAGTGAACAAAAAGAGTAAGTAAGAGAAAGTAAATTGAAAACAGAAAGGTGGCCAAGGCTTCAAAACAAAAAGCAGCAACTTAATGTACTAAGCAATACAAATTATAACAGAGTGACACTTAGTTTTTAGGCACTGGTTGTTTTTTTTCCAAACTGACGTCACAGACTGTTACCGTTGAATTGAATGTGTCAAAAACAGGAACGGCCTGAACTACTGACCAGCCTTCTTCCACCTATGATATTCTTTTCTTTCAGTTTGGAAGCTTTCCTTTCTGACTGAGCTCCTGCAGCTGAGATCAATTGTATCCCAACAGTGCAGTAAACACACCTGCAAAGACACATATAGCTACAGAAAAAACTCCTGCCTGGCATCTGGCTCAGAGACTCGCCAAAACAGCCAGTCTGAAAGAGGCTGCATAAGAGGAACAGATAGATTTAAAACAAAAAGTTTTTAGAAAGTGTTGCCTTTATCTGTTCAAGAGTTGTTGTTGCCTCTTCTTAAAGTTTTGTAATGTGTGACATCAATTGTTATTATGTGCTCATTAAATAAATTACCACTTAGCAGTTTCAACTGTAATTTATCTTCCATATTTAAAGTTTTTTTTTCTTTTTATCAATACGGACACAATATCTTTCCATTTGAAACACAGTAACTAGGACCATCAGGGAGGTCAGCCACTAGTAGACTTGTTATACTGTGAAGTGGGGAAAAAAACAGTTTTTCAGTCAAAGATTCTGCGTTTTCCCACTTAAAAAGATGAAAGAGGTCTGTAAGGTTCTCTATATGTACACTTCAACTCCTAGGGATAGAATAATATAAAAAATCCAGGATATCACATTGTATATGATTTTTTTAAATGTATATAATGGTGCAGAAAATAAGTATTTTTGTCAGTAAGAAAAAGTTCACCTCAACACTTTGTAACATACCCTGATTTTCAATGACAGGTCAAAGGTTTCCTGTAGGTATTCACCAGGTTTACACACACACTGTGGCTGTGTTGTATTTGCAAGACCCAGCCATGTTTCTTCCTTAATTCTCTCACTGATGCATTTGGATTTATCCAAAATCTCATAATACACGACCTATTCATTCTGTCTTTAATACAAATCAGTTGACTTCTTTGCAGAAAAGGAACCCTAAAGCATGATGTTACCACCCCCATGCTTCAAAGTTGTTCTTGGATGCAATTCCGCATTCTTTCTCTTCTGTACACAGTGATTGGCATTTATACCAAAGGCTTTTTAGAGGGAGATATGCAGGGATCTTGTATTTATTCAACACTCTAATAATTGCTCCAACACTTCCTCTCTCCTCACCAAACTCCTGTCTATTTGTAGATTGGTTCCTCCCAGTCTTATTCAGGTGTGCAATCTTATTTTTGGTGTCTTTAGAAAGCTCTTTGGTTTTGGTCTTGGTAAAGAAGTTGCAGTCTGACTGTTTAAGGTGTGGACAGGTAATGCATCATATTTTATACAGATAGCAGCCACAAACTGTTTCCACAGCAGCCTAAGATAGAGCAGTGAGTGATGATACAACATGCTTTAACCATCTTTTAAAAAGTCATTGCTTCCAAACACCAGGCAAGTTGCAAACTAGACACAAGAAGCCTTAGGAGGTACATTGAGTTGCAGAATGGACACTTGCATCTTTTCTTCAGATTTTGGTTGTAGACTTTCTGGAACCATATTTGCCCAAATCAGAAACATGCAATTACCAGATGCCACAATCCAACTTAAAAACCGATGGCCTACAGACATGACCCGCATGAATGAGAGTATTCACATACTTTAGGGCTAGAGAATATACATGCTTTAGCAGTTTTAACTAGTTTTTGTTTGAAACTCAACCATTTTGTTGAGGGAATACAGTTTTCTGTGGCATTTGGCAAATTGATTTAAAAACTTTTTAAATAGAAATGTAGTGTAAAACCAATAGTAGAATAAACAAACTTTAATTTGCAAACTTGCCAGAAAGTGTCTGTTCAAATAAATTATCCACAATTATGTTATAGAGAATCTGAAATAAAACTAGAAAAACAAAACAGGAGAAAAACTGATAAAATGGCAAAAATGTTATATTCAGTAAGAAAAAGGAAACCTTTGCAAAACGCTGTCTTACCTCTCAAAATGACAAAATATGAACCTAAGTGACAGACAGCAGAACCTGCAGGAAAATGACAAAAGAGATGCAGAGTAGAGGAGGAACCAGAGTGAGAGGAGCAGATGGGCACAGAGCCACAGAGAGATTGTGAAAGAGGAAAACAAACCCATGCTCTGCTTTTCATCCTCTTAAATATTCCTCTAACAAGCATATTGTTTTGTTCCCAGATGAGTTCTGTCTGTCCTTGTTGCATCCGTCACTGCATAGATTAGATTCATCCAACGAGGTTATGACATCATGTTTGATTCTTTGTACTGGCACAAGTTGATTGATTTTTTTATAGAATAATCTCAGCCTGGAACTTGACAATCCCCCCCCCCCCCCCACACACACACACACACACACTTCTGTCAGTAAGTGCTGCCAGTGATCAAATCCTCTTTCTTTTGCTTCCTTTAAAAAGAAGGTTATTGGCAAATTTGTGGAGCATGTTCTCTCATTAAATGAAGTGGACTGAGATTGAGGATTTGGAATTGTTCAAGAACCGGAGTTGCAGAGTAATGATGTCAAAAATATCACTCAAACATTTAAAAAGGTCAAGGAAATCTTAATGGGTTTTATTTAACTACAACACTATGAGTTATGTTTTAATCAACAGTGTAAACGTGGGTTTTTGCTTACTAACTATTTGAATGGGCTAATGAGAACATTTAATTTGCAATCTATAGGAGAAAAATTACTGCATGACAGTCAGACATATTTTGTTTTTATAATTTGTGATTTTGTTTTCAAATTTAGGGGACAAAAAGCAAAAACATGCCATAATTTGGTTTTCTCTCGAGTCAGTGGAAAGAATAAATAAATGAAAAGAAAACATGAGGTTTGTTTGTTGGAGAGAAAAGAATACAGACCACTTATATTGTCTTTTTTAATATTATTATTATTATTATTATTATTATTTTGCAATGTATCCATTTAGACAAGAGCTACATTTTATCTGTGAATTTATGGAGATTGCTTGGCAAAAGGCTAAACAAAAAAGCTGTAGAAGGAAGTCAGGCGTAGAAAAAAAGTGCACAAGGAGGACATTTATGAGGGCAACAGAACAGTCAAAAGGTGACCAGTTGGAATGATGGACTGTTTTTAAAGTGAAAGTTGGCTTACATCAAGGATCAGCCTTTTTTTTCCTGTTTGCAACGGTGATGGACAGGTTGAAAGATGAGATCGGGCAGAAGTATTCTTGAACTATAATTTTTTAAGATGACATTGTGGTTTGTAGAGAAATCGGGGACCAAGGTGCAGTCTGTGTTGAAGGCATGGCCAAAGAATACCACTAAGCAAGACTGATCCACTGTGGAACATGAGGGAGTCCACATTGGCACCACTTAATCATCTGATTCAACACCATTTATGTTCACATACAGTCATAGACTATGAATAAATTAAGTCCTCTTCCCCCCCAATATGTTGCATTTTAACTTTAACCAGTTAAAAAAAAAAACACATTTTACTACCAGGATTCACCATTAACTTTATCTTTTTTTTTCTTTTTTTTTTATATTTCTTTTTTAATTTATTTAATTTTATCTTATTTTTATTTATTTATTTTAAAGATTTATTAGGACCTAAAAAATATTTATATCGGATTCATTTATGAAGAAATCTCTCCTCGTTATTTTTCAGGAACAATTGAGTTCAAACTCACAATTTTACACCGTTGGTTGCAGGCTTAAAATATGTACACACAAATATACCTTTATACAAAATTTAAAAACCACAGATACAGTACCATAATTCTGGTAGTTTTTCTTCTTTGATGACTACATCTTATTGGCTGCATTTCTACCACAGAACATTTGTTACCAGTTTAGGCAGGTGTAGCACGTCCTGACATTGCACTTTTGTGCTTATTGTGGGTTAAAAACACAAATACACAGGCCAATTTCCAACTAAATTACCTGTCGTGTACAGAACCTGCTTAGTGTCTTGCCAAAGAATATCTTAACATGTGACTTTGCTAGCTGAAAATGGAACCCCCAACCCAGCCCAGCCTCCTGTCACAGAACCTGACAGAGTTTTAACAGCATTTCACAAGACAAAAATCCTGTCAAAATGTTTAAACAAACAACAAAATAAACCCTAAATTAAGTTCAATTCAGAATGATAAAAGCCAGAAACAGAGAAGAGGAAGAAAATACAAAAATGAAAGATTCACAGGTGACAAAGTGAGAAAGAAATAGAATAAGATTAAATAAGTAACTATGAGCATGGAGGAGGGAGGCATTTGTTACCTGGTTGTAAACCACTGTGCTGCACATAAATCCCATTACTTTGGGACAAGTGCTGGCTGATCCCTCTGTTACTGTCTCCCACGCATCCCCAGGAAATAGAAGCTATAATTCTCTAATCCCCAGATACTCCTCCTTGCTTTGGTCTCTATTTGCTATATATATATATATATATATATATATATATATATATATATATATATATATATATATATATATATATATATATATATATATATATATATATATATATATATATATATATATATATGTGTATATATATATATATATATATATATATGTGTATATATATATATATATATATATATATATATATATATGTGTGTGTGTGTATAGCATTTACATGCAATTAAACTGTCATTATACAAGTAAGCTAAAGATTAAGCAAACATTTTCCATCGAAGCTGCATTTGCAGTTTAGAAAGCTTTTGCAGGCCTATAGGGATTTGCTTTGGTGGCGCTGTGGTTTGATAGAATCAAAGTAGACAGTGTTATTTATGTGCTGATTGCAGCTGTTACACCAGTGAAATTTCTTGTCAAGTTTTGACCCATCACTAGTGAAGTTAGTTGAAGAGATGTCCCATTAGTGAGTATATGTCTTGGCATGCACGCTGTGACTAGTTAAAGAGTGCACACATGGCTTTGCGAGTGCTCATTTCAGCTTGCTTTGTCAATTTAATGGTTGAGGCATCTTCTGCTTGGTGAACATCTATCTGCCTGTCCTTTTCATTGTGATGATTGCAGTCTAACAGTCAAATAATGATCCACATTAAAGCTATTAAAATGACTGGACTCTGTTAGGTCAATCTTTTAATGAGGATTATCTCTTTTTTTAGCTCACAAATCCTGGATTCCATTTTTTTTTTGTATTTTTATTAAGCTTCTAAAAAAATTGCTTTTTATCTCTTTACAAAAAGAAATCTATAAAATCGGTTCAAAGCTTTACCCCTCAGTAGTCACTGAACTCACCGTAGAGTTTGCCAATCACACCAATCACATAGCCTGTTTACATTGACGCTGGGACACCCCCCCCCCCACCCCCACCCCCCCATTAGCATTGTTGTTATCTAAAATGTAACATGAAAAATGCAGAAATTTTCTTGTCTGAAATGTTTTATTTAAATCAAACAGTTCTAAAACAAAAACATAAATCTGATATCTTTGGAACTTTGTATATAGTTCAGTGGAGATTTGTCTTTTTTTTAGATTGTTCTGACTTTGTCTTTGCTTTGTTTGTTGATTTATACTTTTGAATTATCTTTACATGTTTAATGATTTTTTTATTAAACATGAAACATTTTGATCTCAATTTTGTATTATTGCAGTACACAAATGGCAACATTTACCATTCTGAGTTAAGTCTTTTGGACAGTTTTAGGTTCATCGTGGAATTATTGTGTGATGAAATATATCTGTAAAAATAGAACCTGGGGTCGTACCAAAAAGATGGTTCATCCTCACTAAAACAGATTTAAAGATACATTTCTCAAGCAAATTGTAAAATAGAAAACAAAGCTCAAAAAGGCCTCAGGTTAAGTGTTTTTGTAACAGCTGCATTTCCCTTTAAATGTATAAAACAGATTAAAACATTAAACATTACCACAGGTTTGCATAAATAGCTTAAGAAAATCCATAATTTCATTGTCTAGTAATTTTCTATTACAGAATTTAAACTCACTTTTTGTGGTGTCAACTTCTGACTGGGAATAACAGTTTTTATTTGTTTTTTGTCAATGCCACGGTCTCAGCTTCTTTCTCATCTTTAATTTGTTGATGGGCTATTTCTAAGAAAAGAAAAAGAAAAAAAAACTTTTTTTTTTTGTTCATCAGAGCATTGAGTTAAACCGTTATGAGCTTGTTATCATTTTCTGAAACATTTTCAATTCATCTTTTTCTCCTAATCTTTAAAGTCACAGCAAGGTCGCTGATAAGATTTTTACCTTCAGCAATTTCCCTTAATGAAGTGAAGTCAGTCAAACATCAAATATGATCTTTCGGTACAGACACTTTACTTCAAATTAGGAATACTTAATTCCTAACTGGAGAAAAACATTTGGGGTCACGCTTAATTAAATAGGCAAATTAGTCACGATTTGGAACTAGAATTGTGTCTTTCAGATTTTTACATTGTTGAACACAACCCCACTTATCTATGGCACAGTACTTCTGACCTGCTTCATGTTGTGAACTACTGCTTTTTCACTAGTGCAACAGCGGCATTTTATTTTTTACTTAAATCAGTAAGGTTACACACAGAGACACGACTGTACTGTTGAGCTGTATAGATTAGTACCTTATGGTCAATGAAGCATGCACCGACGAGGAGCTGGTGCTTGACAACTTTGCCTCTGGGTGTTTTTAATGTAGTTGACAATGAAGGTTGTCAGACAATGGAGGTGAAACCTTTCAGTTCAACAGAAAAAAAGGAGAAAAAATAATTGTTGCAGCTTCTCGAGGGATTTAAATAGGTGACACGCTGGCCACAGGCTCATTTCTTTCAATGTTACCCTCCTGCAACCCCATCTGGGCCCGTGGCAGCATATGTAAAAAACCCATTACAAAATGCTGCAGATGGCATTTCCATCTTGTTAAATGTCTTTTTTTTTTTTAAAGTTACAACAAAAGACTATTTACCTGTTCCTAATCTACCAAAAAGCTGTGTGTGGCCTGAGTTGAATTGTTCTACTCTAAAACTGACTGTGTCAAAGTGAACTCTTGTCTTTTGTTGCAAAATTACTTTTGTCACTTCTTTCTACTACATTTGGGGTCACACTGGTTTTCCTGCTGAAGTTCAGCTCCAGGAAATGTAAAATGTATTGTGGTGGGAAGCAAGAGAGCAGAGAAATGGTGATGGCTACTTCCTCATTTTTCTACTATAATAATAACAAAAAAAACAACTATAGAATTAAATTAAAATTCAAAGTGAAGTAGAGAAATTAAATGTGAAATTCTTGTCATTCACCATGACAGTAGAAGGAACACTCAAACAAATGCACAATGAAAAAGAATCACTCATTGACTGAAACCGTATGATGTTTTTTACTGTATTTTCCTTACTATAGGGCAGACTTAAAAGCCTTTTTTTTGTAAAAGAAACAACAGTGCGCCTTATATATGGATTCACTCTGGTTTTATTTACTGATGATGTGATTCTGAGAAGTTGGCTGTTGTTATGAAAACGCTAATGTGACTAACGTGTGTCAGACTGTTTTTTTTATTTATTTGTTTTACATGTTACTAACAAGGTTGGGAATTACAGGTATTGTACCTCATATATAAATTAAGTTAAAAAAATCATTAAGTGTTAGGCTGCTCACTACTAGTGTGGTTGAACTGGGCTGAGTTTACAAAGTTTTTTAAATAATTTAAATGCACAGATGACATAAGTAAAACTGTTTTGTGCATTTAGTCCATCGTTTTTCATGCATAGGAGAACGGAGAAACGATTTAGGCTGGGAGTACGCTGGCATTGTAATTAGAGGTCTTTGAAAACTGCAACTGACAAAATGAACAATATTGACCCTCATATTCTCTGAATGTTCACACATTACTCCAAACATTTAGCTTTAGTTCAATCAAAGTAAAGAGAGACTGATGCCTTGTGTGTTCCTTCTCCACAGCCCCCCCCATAATCAAACTGTCAGTCGATGACACTGTGGTGGTGGATCCTGGGCAGGATGTTGTCCTAACCTGTGAGGTGACAGCTGGCTTCCCCCGGCCCACTGTGACTTGGTCACGTTACCCAGGTCCTCTTCCCCTCAGCGCCCAAGTCCGAGGGCCGACATTGATTTTGCGTGCTGTCACTCAGGCTGATGCGGGCTTCTACAACTGCACGGCCTTCAACAACGTGGGCAACCCGGCTCGCAAGAACGTCAATCTAGTTGTCAGAAGTAAGTCACTCGTGTTTGTCATTGGACAAAAAAGGGAAAATAGCTCAGAGATTTATCTGAGTCTTTTTTATATGCAGCATATGCAAGACATGTGGCTTTAACTGCCATAAATATATTATTCTAAAACTAAACAATGTCTGCGTCACTTACTATAGGAGAAAAATGTAGTATTTTTTTCCCTCATTAGTCTTGAGATTTAAAATGTGTTTTGGAAGTTCAGATCCTTAACTTGATGCAAAACTAAAACTTTTGAAGAATGCCTTAGAAACAGAAAACAACCTTTAGCTTGTTCTGCTCAGTCATTGGAGCAAATGTGGGGTACATCTAAACGTAATTGTATGAAATAAATTCATGGACTGGAGTAAAGTCATCCTGCTCAGTCTATGAACCTCTGCAGTCGGTGTGAATTTCAATCAGTGATCAGATATTTAACTGTCCGTGTACATTAACTGCGTGAGCTGCATGTGTGGAGTGAGCATTTGATCCATCATTTCAGTGAGCTGATGTGAATTTTGCCAGAATGGGCAGGTTAAGTATTGCTCTTTCTGCAATTTCCATGTCATTAAAGCAAAAACCTTCCATTCTCACTCCCCTCTGGCTATTTTTAGCCCCTTTAATCATCTTTATTCACTCTAATTATTCAGAGTGGAGTGGAAGCAATTAGTGGCAGTCTTTTCTGTTAGTTAACACTGCAGAGAACATATGCTGGATGGGTTTCTCCTGTTAGCTTAATGGGCCTGAACACATTTTCATACCAGCGCAGGTGTCAGGATGCTAGAAGAGACACACTCAAAGTTGGCGAATTTATTGCTTTAGGTGGGCAGGACACATTTCCATTTCCCCCCCATTTTTGTGATCAAGTAAAGTCCAAACAAATTGAGATATCCCTGCAACTAATGCTCACACAAATGAAGATGCAGGCTAACATAAACCATCCACTGCCCCTCCAAAGCGTCTTGTTAATGAGCTCAAAAGCAGTTCCATCAAACCTCCTTTCTCTCTTCCTCACTGCCGGTGCCTCCTTTAAGCAGAAAAACAGAGTTGTTTTGTATTCAACACGGAAATCAGCGGGGAAAACACAGCCTTTGAACGCAAAAATTAAATGTGACAGTGTGAGAGTTACTCTTTGTCCTTGATTTAGTACCCCCGCTTTCTCTTTAGCTCCCTGTTATTTTATTTCATATATAGCTCTTTTTGTTTCTTCTCTTTCCAATATTTGCTTCTTCCTTTTTGTGTCAGTCTTCCGTTTCCAATTTCCTTTCTTCTTCTTTTTTTGTCCTTACCACAGGTTGCAATGTTTCACATTGGCTACCATCTTCCTCTTTTGCGGATTACCACCAACATTTCTTTTCTTTTTTGTTCTATAAAAGGGGTGGCCAAACTCTTTGACTTTTGGCTGACACAACCACCAAACCATGTGGTGGTTTAACTCCCTAACCCATTTTTTTATTGCTGAACATCAAGCCGGAAGGCATTGGATCCCATTTTTAGAGCTTTTTGTATAAGACTCTGCTGCAGATTTGAACCCACAATCTTCCAGTTTCTGGGCAGACAGTCTACCACAAGGCCACTGAGCTGGTCAGTCTTTCTCTTCTCATAAGAGAAAGAAATAGCATGGAATCCTGACCAAAACATGCTTTAATTTTGATTGAAAATTGATTTATATATTTTAAAACAAAGCAATCTTGATTTTTTTTATTTCAAATTGTGGCTTTTTATTGTCGTTTTTGTGCCTATTGCCCTAATGGGTTGATGTCCCTCAGAAAAAACACAAGCTTAGAGATATGCCGTTTTCATGTGGTGTTGGAATGATTGAAACGTCTCAGTAAGCAATGTCAGAAAAACAACAAATCTTTCAACACTACATGAATGCAAAATAACTTTCTGCGCCTAAGCAAAGGTCAATATTTTTTGTGCACCATCTATGCAGAGACGAAAGAATTACATGGAAATACAACATTAATAAGGATTGTCAACATAATTTATTCCTGTTGTGTGGGCCAGTATTTAACTGTTTCCTGTTTAACGGGCCGCACAAGTGCCCCATCCACACCCCACCACCACCACCACCAGGCCATAGTTTGCCACCCCTTGTCTATAATAACCTTATGTTGACAATAAACACTTGTCCTCTTTGGACAAACACAAAAGTGATAAGACAGTGACGTGCACAATCTTATAGTTGCTTTTCAAATTTTAGATTAAAAAACATTAGCTTGACCTCTACATTTATTACCCTTTATTTTCTAAAAGTTTTCAGGGTCTCGAAGGTTTCAAATTTGATTAAAACTTTGCTATAATGACCTTCATGGAGAAAATGAATGAAAAGTAGGACCTGTGGCATTTAAGGTCTTTATCCAGCCCCAGGGTAAAATGGAACATAGGCATGTTTAAACATGCATAGTTCCTATAATAAAATGACAGAAAGTTGTGTGTCAATAACACGGGACACATCTTGATCTTTTATTATTAAACACTTTTATTGGATCGAGCCATTTAAATTGTGAAAAACGTGTCTGATCACTAGAGATTTCAGCATTCAGAACATTTATGACCTATTGTTTACCATCCCTGCTTCATAACCATTTGGTGTTCCTATAAAATGGCCTTTTTTCTCCCCATAAAATGCCAAATTCATAAATATCTTCAGAATTTTATGGTCAGAGTGTGGAGGCCACATCATGACCACATCACATACATGTTTCAATAGTTATTAGTTTATTTAAATAGCATTTTAGTGTAATGTTGGGTCAGGTGGTCAGTCATTCTGTAGTTTTACCATTTACATTCCAAAGCTGAGATTTTTTTTCTCTTTCTTTATGAAAGTTTGAATGTTTAATGTAATAAAAAAAAGAATGACATGGGCTTGTTGCTTTTGTTACAGAATGGTGGAGTAAAAACTGAAAGTGATTTGTAAATTATCAGCAGGTCCCATGTTTTGCCGCTAAAGTTAAAGAAGGCAGAGTGAGTGTTTGTCTACATTAAGCTTATTTGTATTTTAAGACTCCAAATGCAGTTAGGATTACTTTCAAACTGAAGCAAAGCTTCCATGCTATACATTTGTCACATCTCAGGTTTACTGCAACCTGTTTCTTTTTTGTAATGTTTTGTGAGAATGTCTTAAAGCCTCCCAGATGCATTTAACATGCTAGATCTTTTCTTCACCTCATCATCACACAGCCATGACCAACCTGACCTTCCAAATTACACCGGACTCTAATAAGGACAGTGAGACCATCCAGATCGGCCGTGACCTCAAACTCTCCTGCCATGTTGATGCCACGCCTCAAGACAAAGTCAACTACACCTGGTACAAGAACGGGGTCCCCATCTTTAACTCGGATAATCTGATATTGCTGCGCAGTGATCCTGAAATGGAGCCTGGCACCAGTAGCTTAGACATTGTGGACATAAAGTTCAGTGACTTGGCCACATACAGCTGTATGGTCAACTTCCCGGGAAGCAGGGTGCCGGAGCTTCGTGTCGATGTCAACATCTCTCAGAGCAGTGGTAAGATTTCTCTTTTCTTAATCTGCATTTATAGGATTTAAAAACAAAGGCATTTTTGCTTTTAAATTACAGCAGTTGAAATTCAGTGTAACTGTTTCCCATCAATTGTGGAGTTTTTTTTTTTTAATAGAGTATTTTTTCTTATAAAATGATAAACTAAAAAAAAATGAAATAATCCCACTTTACTTTATTTCAGTCACTCCTCCAGTGCTGTCAGTTCCCCCAGGAGGTCAAATTGTAAGCATAAGCGAGGGAGGCAATGCTGAGCTGGTCTGCCTGGTGACTGAAGGCAAACCCCGTCCTCCGATTCTGTGGTCGCGGACAGAGAAGGACCTTGTGATGCCTTCAGGGATACCCGTAGTGGAGACGCCTGATGGGCGCTTGAGGCTAAGGAACGTCAGCCGGGACATGATGGGAGGGTATCGGTGTCAGACTGCTCCGTACAACGGACTCAACATCAAGCGCAGGGAAGCACAGGTCCAGCTCAATGTGCAGTGTGAGTGTGCATTGGCTTATTTCACCTACAGCATTGACAAATCTCCAATAGCATCCTTCAGACCAAGCAGTGTTACATACATAGACAGTGCCACATATCACAAAACTGTTAAATGTAAATACATGGTTATAACTTATTTTGAAAAGTAGAGAAATATAGAAATATTACAGGCGAAAAAGAGCAAAACCTAAAAGTTTAGCCACTTTGCTATGTATGAATTAGAAATGTGTTATTGCATGAAATTGTGAAAGTCTTAGATTTTGCAAGTGATCATTGAAATGTTTGATCAGATATCTATTTTAGTAGAAAAAAGGTTTTATCTAATTTCCAGATGAACATAATTATCAATTCAGCATTTCATGTAAACTTTTATTTAACCTCTTAAGACCCAAGCTTATGTCTGATTACGCCTTTTTTTCTTTTTGGAGTCACAGGGTCCTAGTTAAGCAAAATTACCTGCTGTGTTAGTTTAGCCAAAAATGTGTGGGCATCACATTAACCCTAAAAAGGTCAAACATTAATGAAAAGTAGAAAAAAGAAAAAAAACTGGACAGCTCACTTTTCAACCCTGTAGCTCTCATCATAGAGTATGGGACATTGTAAAGGCACCTCCAGGAAGGAGGCAACTTAGGTCATTTGTGTTTAAACATCCAGTTCATCTCTGAGTTATTGCAAAATGGAAAGAAAATTCAAATGATTATTTTGTTCTTTTTTTATTTTACTTACACTTGACTGCAATGTTTGATGTGAAGTGTCCCGATTTAAATAGTTTGAGAAATTAGAGCTTAATTGTGAGCAAATGGTTGATTACTATTTATTAATTAAAAAAGTATTTTGTTTTTATTTGGAAAAACACATTTTGTGGATATTTGTCATAACAAAATCCCTCATAGTTTGTTGTTCATCATTTAGTTTAAACACTTAATTTTAATTGTCTTGTTGTTAATTAGCATTAAACAAAAAAAGCTTTGTGCAATCTGCAAGTAAACTGGCAAACCAACAACAAACACTGATGCCAACAGTCTATTTAGTTTGTTAATATTCATCTTTATTTTACCATTGTACACTTTTGCCCTTATTCAGACAAAAAAAACGGGAAAACCCTCTTTCCTGTCCCCTCATTTCTCTCCTCTCACCTGTAGGAAGTATTTACAAAGTTAGTTGTTAATGCAGGCACTCTGGAGGGGCAACACTCTGTGAACACTTCTGTCCGCAGTAGTTCTTCTCTGATTAATGAACCAGGTGGCCGCCCTATAGAGGAGGAATGGGAAACATACAAAAGTAGGAATCAAGTTAAAAAAAACAATGAGAATAGGAGAGAATTTTAAAATCAGAGTTGGCTCAGTGATGGTCAAAGGACCGAAAAAAGGAACGGTGATGTGCAAATGAACATAAAGAAAATTTTAACTCAGATGACAAGATCACTTCTATTCACTCAGATTTATATATGTATATATATATATATATATATATATATATATATATATACACATATATAGGCCGAGGACTAGTGAGCGTAGAAGCCACTATCCAGGATGAAACATCCAAGATCCATGAGTACATCAAGCTCAAGGCCCAAACTGACAGTGTGCTCAGTGAATGTCTCAGGCAGAGGATACAGTGCTGGAGGACAGATCCTCATGGGAGGACAAACCCCTGCATGGGATGTACCACCGGACCATAACTGAAGTGGCTGATATCAAGAAGTCCTAGCAATGGCTAGAAAGGGCTGGCCTACAGGACAGCACCGAAGCGCTCATCCTGGCAGCCCAGGAACAAGCCCTGAGCAACAGAGCGATAGAGGCTCAGATCTACCACACCAGGCAAGACCCAAGGTGTAGGCTGTGCAAAGAGGCGCCTGAAACAATCCAGCACATAACTGCAGGGTGTAAGATGCTGGCAGGGAAAGCATACATGGAGCGCCACAATCAAGTGGCTGGAATAATATACAGGAACTTGTGTGCAGAATATGAACTGGAAACCCCAAGGTCAAAATGGGAAACACCTCAGAAGGAGGTAGAGAATGAGAGGGCAAAGATCCTGTGGGACTTCCAGATCCAGACTGATAGGATGGTAATGGCGAACCAACCAGACATTGTAGTGGTGGATAAAGAACAGAGGAAAGCCGTTGTGGTGGATGTGGCAGTGCCAAGCGATGGGAACATCAGGAAGAAGGAACATGAGAAACTGGAGAAATACCAGGGACTCAGAGAAGAACTGGAGAAAGCCTGGAAAGTGAAGGTGACAGTGGTGCCTGTGGTAATTGGAGCACTTGGGGCAGTAACCCCCAAGCTGGAGGAGTGGCTACAACAGATACCTGGAAAGACCTCAGACCTCTCAGTCCAGAAAAGCGCAGTGCTTGGAACAGCTAAGATACTGCGCAGGACCATCAAGCTCCCAGGCCTCTGGTAGAGGACCCGAGCTTGGAGGAGAAACCACCCGCGGAGGGTGAGAGGGGCGTTTTTTTTTTTTTTTATAAGAGGTAGCTGTTCTCTATTTTCATTAAAGTCCCACTCTTATCATCTTTTGACCTATTTTAAAAGTATTCCCAGTAGGCTTTTGATAACAATTATGCTGTTTTCTGGCAGAAAAATATGTCATTTGCTAGAACATAGTTGCTGCAGAGCGACAGTAGCCCATTCATTTGAAATTTGCCTCAGAGTTGTGTGTGTATGTGTGGGGGGCAGCTGGCACAAGTGAGTCCCTTTCATTTCCCAGTATCCCTTTGTCGACACGCTCTCTTGCTAGTTTACAGCTCCTCCCAACCCCAATCTCACATTAGCGGTGCAACAAAAATGGCGAGCAATATCAGAGTTATCCAGCCACAGACTTTGGAGCCAGATGCCAGCTCAAACGAGGAAAACAAAGCCGGACATGGATCTATATTTTCTACAAGTGGATGCATCAGAATGGAGCAGAGCAGGGAGCTTGTGGCCAGCTAATTGTAGATGTATTCATAACAACTGCAAGCTTTTTCCGATGGCAATTTTTAATTGTATTTTTTTATATATATGTCCTCCATCATGAGAAAAATGCTACAAGAACATGTTAAAAAAAAACTTAACACTATTTTCATTGGAGTGGGTCTCAGGCTGTTAGACAAAGCTGCACTTTTTGACACTTCCAGCTTTAGTCCCTTTCTCTTCTGTGTTTCTTGTCATCCTCATCATCAACGTCATCAACCAGATCAGTGCTGGCCTCCATCCAAGATCTCTCTTCCTCTGTTTTGTCGTCCTCTTTTTCATTCTGTCATCCATTCCCAACCTACCACACAGACCTTTCTGCTCTTTCGCTCCGCACTTTCTCCATCATTTGTCTTCCTCATTGTCGTCTTGCTAAAGAGCTGTTTCTCTCTCCACATCCTGCTTAACTCCCCACCTCACCGCCCCCTGTTCTCTGTCTCATGCAAATTGATTTTCTCTGTGTGTACTGTAAGCGCTTGGCTTGATCAGTGTTGCATTCCTGGATGGAATCCATTTCATATCCAATAAGACAGATAGCAACAGTATGCTTACATGGATTACGCTTTGCTGTCTATGAAACATTGCGGCATTGTGCTGCGAGTCCCTAATGAGGAGGAAATGAATGCAAAAGCAAAGCCCGGGAGAAGCTGAAAAGTTAGAAAATAAAGTAACACAGCCAAGTCACTTTTGTTATTTGGAGTGTAAACATGAGAGCCAGTGTGCTGTGGAGAAAAAATAATTTGTCTACCAAATTTGAGTGGGAATGAAAATATTTAATAAACTGCTCACACACAAGCTCACAACTTCCCTCTCCTCTTTTCCAGCCTTTTCTTTATTTCTGTTATCCCTACCTGACAGATTGTTTTTTCTCACTCGTGTCATTTGGTTTTACTCACTTATATGCATCTATTAGTCTATAAATAGGAACAGGAGTATGTGACCATACACTAATCAGACCATCGAACTACTCTTTTGACCACTTTTGCATCATTCAACCTCTGTCACACAGCTTTAACTCTGCAATAAGCATGTATAAGGGGTTCTGGGGGATCATGATGGCATGGTACTGAGCAGAATATAAATAAACGATTATAAAAACAAGACAAAGGCAAGATGTTGGAATTTTCTTTCCAAAACACTAAGCATCTTCTCTGAAAACACAAACAGGCAGCTCAGAATGCCAGAAGGTAAATGCTGGGGTGGTTTCCAGTCTTTTTAGCATTCAGGTGCTCGCTCATGTTCCCTGGACTGCAGTGCAAGCACAGAATGATAAACTGATTTCTAACAGAAATTTGGTCTGACTATGTTTACCGGTCTATGAAAAATATTTGGAAAAAAAGTAGGAGTTTTAGTCACAATAAGTTGATGTATTTTTGGAACATTATGCATTTCTGAAACATACAGTAAATTTATTTGGATAGATTATCGAATGAGCTTTGAAGCTGCTGTCTTGACAGAGAGCTGTTTTTTTTTGTTTTTGTTTTTTTACCTCTGAACGCTTTACTTGTTCATGCTGCATTAGGCAAGGAGGTTTTAAATTGCTTTAGTTTGTAGTGCCCAAAATGTATTCTTTATAAAAGCCTTGCATATTAAAAAAAAATGTTTAAAATCCATCTTTGGAGCTATTTTATTGGAGGTTTAAAGATAAAAATTGAACAATAAGTGAAGGACAAGTGAAGGAAGAGTTGTCACAGTTGATGTATATGTGTATATATATATATATATATATATATATATTGGCCCAATCTTGAACTCCAAAGTTAAGTTGATTTTTTTTTTCATTTTATTATACAACTGTTGATATCATATTTCTTAAAACTTCAATGTCTTTTACACTTGTTAACAAATAAAAAGCATAAGAGGAGGAGGCAAAAAAACAAATGGCACAGAAGCATGTGCTGGTGGCAACAGCGCTTCGCAGTTTTTAGATCACACGTGTCTCCCCGTCTGAAAAGAACTTAGATGCTGTCCAAGTACAAATGCTTGAGAAAGAAGCAACATAATGACAATAACTTGGTTCATTTATCAATAGTCTCAATACTATAAGTTTAAAAAAGACAAGTTAAGATAAATAAAATTTACAAAAAAAGAGTTAAAATGACCTTTTCCTCTCTGCCTTTTAGTAAACATGGTCATCTTTGTCTTCTTTTTTTTCAACCATCCTGCAGCGTACCTACACAAAATACTCAAATGAAAGCAAATGACATATTTACAGGGGGTAACTTGGACTCATAAAGTGCTCCACTGAGATGTCTCCACCTTCAGGGGTTTTAGCACCAAAACTTATCACAGTTCACATGTACCACAATTAGCAATTGGATTTCGTAGATGGTTAGCCAACAGCATTCTAGCTGGCCTGGGATTTGTTTCAGAGTAATTTGGTTGAGTTGTGTCTTGGCTGACCCGAGAACAGCAGCAGTTAGCCAGCCATTAACCTCCAAAGTCACCATTCACTTTTAATGGGTTAATAAGTTAACTAGTTAAGAGATTATAGTTTGGAAAGTCTGATTTTTCTCTCATCTGTCCATGGCGATTTGAACATGTTTCTGTGTAGTGTGTTAAAATCATCTGATGAAACAACACACAAAAAAACAACAACAGGAAATGAAGTAATTGAACAGACTTTAACTTGTGAGTTAAAGTATTTTTTGCAAACACAACCTGTCTACATTATTTTCAAATATGTTGTGTTTTATAAGAGTCACCACTTTGAACTTTGAACTGCCACTGAGACAGAATTTAAAAACTAACAGAATGATATCTGATGCGTCCACAGACCCTCCCATTCTGGACCCGGTCTTTCAGGATGTGCGTTCTCGGACCTCTCAGACAGTCACCCTGAAGTGTACAGTTCAGCGAGCAAACCCTACACGCCTGACAGAAATCCGATGGTTACGAAACGGAAACTTCATACGAATGTCCTTGCCGGGTCTGAAGGAATCACCAGAGCTGAAATTCAAACTGGAACCCAACAATAGTGACACGTATGAATGCAGAGTTAGCAACAGTGCAGGAACATCCTCGTGCACCTTTAATGTTTCTTGTGAGTGAATTTTACGTGTCTGTCACTTTCTATTCAACATCAATCATTGATTTAATGAAAACAATAAAGAATGTTCTTTATTTTCTTTGTGTCCAACAGCTAAACCCTACAATGCTGAATTCTACTTTGACACACCTAACCCGGTGCGTATTCTGAAGGGAAATAATTATTCCTACAACCTGCAGTGGACACAAAAAGATCCTCAAGCCACAGAACGCATCGTCGGGTACTGGCTAAATGTACGCAAGGTAATATAAAAACTACTCAGGTTGTGTATTCTACAGATTTAAAATAGGGTTTTTTCTTTTAGACAAAACAGCTGCTGTTGAAGTAAACAGACAGACAGCTAACTAAGACATCCTCTTGAAGAAAATCTAAAACACTCAGGGGTTTCAGAGTTGGTGAAAATCATAACAGAAGATTGATGCATAAGTCTGGAAGTACAAACTTGAAGAAAACTGCACCTCCCAATGGTAAAGAAAAATAAACTTGGCTCAATCACAATATTTACTGCAGTCTGTGATCTGACAGTAACTGAAATGAACCTAATCTTCATTGTAAAGACGGATCACTGCAGCCGTTGACCTGTGTGCCTCACCTGTCTCCTCTCCTGCAATTGAGGGGCACTCACATGCATGGAAGGAGTAATCCTGACTAGGGAGTGGCAGAGGAAGCAAAGGGCATGACACAAGGAAAGCACCGGTCACTAGTCTTGGCTTTGAAAGAATCACCTTGAATGGTCTCCCTCATGGATTTTAAAGACAAGAGCAAACACACCATGAATGCATGTGTGTGTGTGTTGTGTGGTAAATCATGCATGCTTAGTAAAGATAGGGATTTGGGGCTTTGGAGGACTCAAGCATGTGTTTTGAATCACTATAAACTGGCAATATGTGGGAAGACCTCCTTTTTTTTTACTAGATGTGCATAAATAATAGTTATTTAAATAGTGTTTTCGTGCCGGTTTGAATTACGGTACTTAAATATAAAATAGATGAATGTATTAAATAATAAATGTCACCACTTAAACAATGAAAATCTTTTCTCTGTCATTTCTAGGCTTTATCTTCATCTTCCATGAACAGAAAGTAGAGCGGACAGTTAAGACGTTCTGCTCCTTTGCACCAAAATCTGAAACTACGTTGAACATTTCAAACAACAATTTATTGCTTAAAAAATCTGCCTGACGGAAAATTTTGTTTAATTCTAAATGATGTGACAAAAATGAGTTTTTTCAGCTTTTATGTTTCTTACTATGATTTGTTGTGCCTGTCCTTGGCTGAGCATCTTTAATTTGATGTGACTGGGATTTTCACAGCCTTGTGAAGGTGTTAAATTAGCCTTGCACTCAGAATCTGCAACTTAAGACGCGATTGTGCAGAAATATTTACTGAAGGCATGAGTGTGAAGTCAAGTCAACAACTATTATTCCTCTTTATTAATTACTGTTTCGTCTACTAACTACTTTGTGTTCAGAATTATAAGCAATTCACTTTCTGCCTTTAAAGTTTAGTTTTTTACTTTTCCACTTTTCATGCCATTTTTGCCACCATTTCTTGCAGATTAAGGATGTCAAATTGCATCAAGATGTGTTTCCTAATCTCTGTCATTTCATCTCTGGGTGTTCACCTGCACACATTCTTATGTATTCAGTAGAAATCACAAAGAAGTCACAAATACCAAAAACAGGAAAGAAGAGAGGCCGGGGAAGAAGTTATGGATGCAAACCGAGAAATTAAATGCAAATGAAAGAAAAACAGCAAATCTCTCGAGTCCTCTCAAGTATTAAATAGAGTACTAGAACATTCAGATGTAATACCATCTCAATTTCACAACCCATCTATTTCTGCAACTTTTTTAACATCTCATCCTTTTAACGCCTTGACACTCTATCTTTTTAGCACATGCAAAATGATGTAGGGGTCCTCGGGGAGGCATGTAGACACTGAGGGAAATGCAGCAGGACAGATCAGTTCATTGAGGGCAGTGCTCTGTGGTGTAGATCTAAACAGATGTATGCTTATACTCACATTTTAATTACATCTTGACTGGAGTTTTTTTATATATATATATATGTAAGCTGGTGTTCATTCATTTGGCACTATGTCTTTTTTTTCTTAAATCAGTGTATCAATTAATATTTACAGATTACATGCAATCGTGAGTGGATCTGTATGGTTTGTACCAGAACTTACTATTATGCTTTGAAATCCCTTTTTACTCTGCTGTAGGCATCTGTTACTTCACTGTTTGGGGATTCACACTTACAACTGATGTGTCGCCTTTGTTTTCGGAAAGCTCTCTTCTATTTGATTGATTTCCAAACATCCTTCACCCTCCACAGTTCCCAGATTTGAATTTGTAGGCAATAACTGATTTGTAAAAATGTCACCTTTTAGTTATGAGTTGTAGATTTCCTTAATTGTTGGGTGCATGCTGCATTTATAATCATAATGAAGATGTCAGAGCTCATCCATACATGTAATTGACGTCTTGTCTCAAATACAACACTTGAGAGAAACTAAATCAAACATATTTGAGAGAGTGGTATTTTTAAATACTATCTTTAAAGAATAATCGATCTTTAATATCAGATAAATACTGTAGAATTATGATGGAGTTTTTTTTACCTATTACAATTCATTTTTATGCTTCTCTACATGTGTTTGATTCATTAGCATTTTTCTGAATAGATATCGTATTGTCAGCTCTGCAGTGTTTTTCATTAGGCGTTAAGGTAACTTGTTTGGGCTAAGTTTGAAATTGGGCTGTCTCTGTCTGGTCGTGGTTTTGTTTTTGCTAGTTCTAAACCTTCCGACATTTTGACCTCACGAATAGTCTACACTCAGCTTGACAAATTAGCTGAAACAAAGGTGGGTAAAAGCAGGTAAACAACTGTTTGTCCCATCAATATTCAAAAACAACTACTAGTACTAAAGTACAGGAAAACAGCAAATGATTTTGGGCTAGGGTAATTATTGACACACATGTCATTTTTATTTTATTTACTGATGAAACAAAGCCATGTGCACAAGCACTTAGATGGCACTTACTTTTGTCTTCCAGTTTTAAAGTACCGGTATTTGAATGCTTGTGCAAACAACAGTGTTAAAATGAAGATTTTAGTGTGCACAACTTTCTGTTCATGTCATTGCAATGGAATGAAATGAGAAAGCTTGGGCCATTGCAATGCACAGTTTCCAGGGAGTCAGTGCCGTATCTGTGCTAATAATTACTAATATATACCTTGCAAAAGGAATAACGTGCAAGGAGTGGTCAAAGATCTTGATGTCTGCCACTTCAGAATGTTTCCACTTAAACCCCTGGCTGCTAGTTGGCGGCACAGCACTCTGAGCCTCTTTGAGCAGCTCTACACCGCACCAAAACAACAAGATCTCAGAAGAATCAGCTTTTGTTAAATGCTAAATGTTCAGTCAGCCTTGCAGTTTTTGTTGTCATGAGACATGTACTACTTAGTCTTTGCTTGGGATGGGTACCAGACCAAAACTCTGTGCCCTGTTGCTGCCAGTACAATATTAAAAACGTGGATTGTGACGCTTTGTAGCAGGCTTCAGATGAGAATGTGTGAAGCAGCGCAGCTGAGATGTATCGTGATACATGTAGTATCGTGAGATGCGTATGGCGATACATATTGTATTGCCAGAATCTTGCCACTACACACCCCTTGTGGAGAATGTAGCCTGTAGTTACAGGTGGTGGTGTATAGAATGACTCTGGTGGTGAGGAAGGTGAAGAGGTCAAAGCAGAGGACCAAGTGGTGAAAGTTAAAATGGGGAGGAGTGGGATGTGGCTTTAGGGGGGAACAGAAAAAAGGATTTTCTCCCAAATGACCGCACATCTAAAACTAAAATGATCAGGGAAACTGGGGAGTTTCTTAATGGGCCGTTGGAGAGTGAGAGGATGCCTGAGGAATAGAAGAAAAGTGTGGTGGTGCCAATGTTTGACAAAGAGGGAGACCTGTTGTAGAAAGTACAGTAAAGGAAAGGTGATGAGTCACTCAATAAAGTTATGGGGAAAGGTTGTGGAAGATAGGATGTGGTAAGTTTGTATTTGTGAGCAAAAGTATGGTTTCATTCCAAGAAAGAGAACAACAGATGCAATCTTCGCTTTAAAGATACCACTGAAGAAGAAGAACAGAGGTCAAAAGAAGCTTTAGTGGGTCTTTGTAAATCTAGAAAATGTTTACTAAAAGACTAAGATCCAACATCTGTGTTGAATTTCAGTAACAGCCCATATTGTTACAATGTTCTGTTACAAGACAATTATTGACTTGATTTCCTGGTTGATTTATTTTAAATGCTGCATTTGTACAACAGAGATTTTTAGAAAGTGAAACACAGTTGAGCAACAAATATTTTTATTTAGCAATAATATAGAATATGTTACCCAGCTTATAAATGCCTCAAGAAAAATAATAGTTTAAATAGTTAAAACATAACAGGAAACAATGAAATGCGTCTATTCAGGATTTTGAGTTTATCTCCAACTTTTTCTCGCTCGTAAGTTCTCTGATGCTGCTATATTTGGAAGTATTTTCAAATGCTGATTGCTGCTTGCAGTTATTAAAACTGTTTAACCATTGCAAAAGAGATACCACTTAAAAGTATCTGGGCCTGTAAGCACACCTGCAATCTTTTTGCCAGTTATCATTGCTATGAAAGATGTTATATTTTTCAGCCTCATGTTTAAAATGTTTTCATCATGAGGAGTCTTACTGGTAACATCCCTCCTGTTTAGCACTGTAACAGTTGGCACCTAAGGTCATAAAAGGCTGGGTTTACGCCTCTGTGGCATCTGCATGAATCAGCAACTGGGAAAAGACCTGAGTTGCATCTTTATTGCACAACGGCTCTTTGCCTCTTACCCACATTGACAGTTTATTTTTATTTTTATCGTGTTGTGTTTTTTGATGACAGTTTGATGGAAAAAGAAAACTAAGAACACTGGAGAAAAATCATGAAAGCCTCTGGGTTTCTCAATATCACACATACATATGTGGTAGATCGCACAGGCACACACATACACAGGTTGAAGATGGACTTGCGTGTGATTGAACACATCCATCCATCATACCCTTGAAATACTTCACTCTGTCACTCTCCTGTGTATCTTTTTTACTCCTTCGCTTTTTAGTTTCGTGTCACTGTATCACAAACAAAGACACCGATTGTGTATGTGTGTGGATCGACCTATCAAGACTGTCAAAGACTTGAACCTGCAGCCAGAGCAGCTGGATTCCTCTGAGCCACACTTCAGTAACTTGCTGATCCAGCTGACATACTGTAAATGTATTGAAATAGTGCATGAATGTGAGCCAGAGCCTTTTAGTCCAAACCCCTATTCCTGCCTGTTACCTATGTCATCAGTTTCCCACCCACCATAAAAGTCCTTTACATTTATTGCTGACCAGAAAACAATTGACACATCTCTTCTAACTGACAAACTATGCATATGACATGAACTAAGCTTTTCTTTTATTCAATATTTAACACAATTATTCCTACGCATTTGTGCAAATGTTTGTTTGGCTGAATTGGAGCAAAGTTTGGTGTTAAAAGCCCTCGATTTAAATGATTGTGTTCTGCAGTAGCTTTGATGTCAAATGTTATATACCGCATGACAATGTGCGAGGTGGAGTAGTGAGTCAGCTAGCCGATATACTAGTAAATCAGTAAAAGTGTTCTAAAGCTGTACGAGGAGAGATAAGAATTCTGAGCAGTGCTTTAAATAAATAAAGGTGTATCTGTGACTATATACTTGGGTATATGTGCTAATTTAGTCCTAATTTGGAAAAAACACAAAACTATGGAACAATAACTATGACGATATAACAATACATGTCAGTTTTGCTAATAGGTTTTGCTTGATTTACAAAGAAAAATACCACAAGCCGTGTTATGTAAAATTAAACCACAAAGTAAAACACTTGTTCCCATAATCCTTTGGGAACGTGCAGGAATCCAGGGTTCGATTCCCGGAAGGGGATAAACAATGGTACTGGGTCATTTACCATATCAATGGCGAGCAATGAACATCAGCCAGTGAGGGTCCTTAGGTAAGGCCCTTAAAGCTACCGCCTCCCGAGCGCGGTTAGGCTGCAGCTCACCGCTCCCCCAGGGGATGGGTCAAAATGCGGAGAAGAATTTCTCCATTGAGGGATCAATAAAGTATCAATTATCTTTCAAATCTTCATTTGAGTCGAGTAAGATAAAATGTCTGATTCAGTAAAATGTACTCAAAAACCTGTACAGTGTTCCTTTATTGCAGGAGATATGTTTTAAAAATCACCCGCACTAGGTCAAATTCACAAAGTTGCATTATATCTTAAGGCTGTAAACAAAGATAAACTGACAATTTAAGCAGATTTGGAGAGCTCCACATGACTGTACAGGAGACACAGCATGCAGTAGGTCGGTTGACAAGGTCTCCAGCTAATCAGGATGCGGAACACAGTGTCCTGTTTAATTTAATAAAACATGCAAAATTGCATGAAAAAAAATCCACGAAACAGTGTGACCACAAAAGATGATCCACGATAAATGAGAAACCAATCATCACTTTTTTTTACTGTTTAAACAAAAAAAGTTAAAATAAAATCTAAACCTTATGAAATTGCCTTTGCTTCCTCTTTGTCTTTAATAGTGACCAAGTATCAAGAATACTATCCCGTTGAGTTTCCCCATTCCCCTTCCTCCTGTTCTAAGCAGCAGGTATTTTGTTTCGCATAGCCTTAAGGCCAAATGCTGGCTCTCAGCCATGATGCTTAAACTGACCCCAACTCTCTCCAGGACTGGAGTGAAGAACTGCTGCACGCAGGTCAAACAGGGGAGAAATGCATGCTGAGCTGTTTGGGATAGTGCAATTGACAACACTTTAAAAACAGTGAGAACATCAATACGACTGGACTTAAATAAACATGCTGGGGTGCTAGACCAATTCTTTAAAACGTGGAGAGGCAAACTATTGAAAAACAATTAAGAAGTGAAACCTATGACCTTTCTTTTTTTGGAATCATAAGACAACTCTCCTGCTACTTCATAAAAAGGCCCTTCTATTACATAAAACATTTTCCCCTAGTCTCAATAGAAGTTTTTCTAATTCAGCAGCTGGGAGAATTAAGTTATTAAGTACATTACTCTTTTGTCAAAATAAGATAAATGCATCAACATTTAATACACTTTGTATTGTTAGATGAGAAAATAAGTTTAAATAAGTTTTAAAAAATAAGTTAGTCAACATTGCTTGCACCACTGACAATGAGTGTTGATGCATTTAACAAGAAACCAGAAGAACTGGCAGGAAGCAGGGGAACTTAACAGGCTTTAGTGGCACAGGACCTGGTGAAAGAGGCTGGATTTGATTCCAAGCTTCTTGCCAAGCATGCTCTTGGACTGGGTCGTGGCTGCTATGAGGAACTGGCAAAGAAATTGGAGATGCACCAAATTCTTGGCAGCTGCAGGCAGGACTCACCATGGCCCTATAAATAAAAATGATCAATTCAAACTGGCAAAATCTGAATTTGTGTAAAAGGGGAAAACACAGTTGAGATCCAGCTCTCCTCATGTGAGTGTCAGAGTACAGGAGCAAAAGTAAAGAAGTAAAGTGCACTGTGTACAGAACTCTTTTGGGGAGGTACAAGGAGCTCCAAGTGTGCAGATTTGATGCAATCGTTTGTGTTAAAGATCCTTTTTTCAGTTTTTTTCATTCATTCATTTTCTATTCCGTTTAGTCCCTTTTGGGGTCATGGGGCTACCGGAGCCTATCCCGGCCACTTGTGGGCGCAGGCAGGGGATGCCCTGGACAGGTCGCCAGTCTGTCCCAGGGTAGAATGTCCATAATCACACGCGCATTCACTCTCACACTCACACCTATGGACAATTTAGAGTTGCCAATTAACCTATGTTAAAGGTTAAAGATCCATAATATATATATATATATATATATATATATATATATATATATATATATATATATATATATATATATATATATATATATATATGTACGTGTGTCTGTGTGTGACATATATATGGTCTGGGTGAATACTCGATTCCGATTGGCTGCTGGGTGTGCATTAAAAAGTGATAACACACTTTTTAAAAAAAAAAAAAAAAAAAGTGATAACACACAGTGATAACCGCACGCCCCAAAAAGAAGTTCTGGTTACCTATCTTAAATCTTCTGTATCACTGTGCCGGTTTCTTCAAAACAACTTTTAGCTCATCATCTGGGAAAAAACAAGCGGTAAGAGGTGAACTTTCTCTGTGAACTGATGCTTTATTCAACCCATCGTGACGATCAGCATACATATATATCGCTTTATATCACCGAATCTTGACTCCAGTGGTGGTGTGGCGCCTTGACACGTTAACATGACAAAGCACCGCTCCACATAACAAATAGTCCGCTTTTTGTGAAAAAAGCGATCCAAATCGGGGGGAAAAAAACAAGAATTAAGGACTAAAATAATATTTATTTCTTTTCTAAGTGACCATGGTATAAGCGGAAGCAAAGGCTTCCACAACGTGTGTGAAAAAGTGAAAATGCATACTTCGTTGGCCATTAACCCTTACATACAGTCCAGACAATAAATATTTGGACAGAGACACAGTCTTTCTAATTTAGTTTCTGTACATTACCACAGTGAATTTTAAAGAAAACAACTCAGATGCCATTGAAGTGCAGACTTTCAGCTTTTATTCCATGGCTTTAACAAAAAGATTGCATAAAAATGTGAAAAACTAACACATTTTTTAAATGTGTTAGTTCATGGGCTCGTAAGTAATTGGACAATTGACTTCCATGCTATTGCATGGGCAGGTGTGGGCAATTCCCTTGGCATGTCATTATAAGTGAAGCAGATAAAAGGCCTGGAGTTGATTAGAGGACTCGTGCTTGTATTTTGAAGATTTTGCTGTGAACAGACAAAATACGGTCAAAGGAGCACTCCATGCAGGTGAAAGGAGCCATCATTAACCAGACAAAACCAGGAAAAAAACATGCGCGAAATTTCTACAGTATTAGGAGTGGCAAAATCAACAGTGTGGTACATCCTGAGAAAGAAAGAAAGCACTGGTGAACTCAGCAACACAAAAAGACCTGGAATCATTTCCATGGTGAAACCCGTTCACAACAGCCAACCAAGTGAACAACACTCTCCAGGAGGTAGGCGTATCAATATCCAAGTCTACCATAAAAAGAAGACTGCATGAAAGTAGATACAGAGGGTACACTGCAAGATGCAAGCCACTCATAAACCTCAAGAATAGTAAGGCTAGATTGGACTTTGCTAAAAAGCATCTAAAAAAGCCAGCACAGTTGTGGAAAAACATTCTTTGGACAGATGAAACCAAAATCCACCTCTACCAGAATGATGGCAAGAGAAAAGTATGGAGAAGGCGTGGAGAAGCTCATGATCCAAAGCACACTACATCATCAGTAAAACACTGTGGAGGCAGTGTGATGGCCTGGACGTGCATGGCTGCTAGTGGCACTGGGACACTAGTGTTTATTGATGACGTGACACAGGACAGAAGCAGCCCAATGAATTCTGAGGTGTTCAGAGACAAACTGTCTGCGCAGATCCGGTGAATGCAGCCAAACTGATTGTGTGGCGTTTCATAATACAAAACATACAGCCAAAGCAACTCAGGAGTTTATTAAAGCAAAGAAGTGGAATATTCTTGAATGGCCAAGTCAGTCACCTGATCTTAGCCCAATTGAGCACGCATTTCACTTGTTGAAGACTAAACTTCAGACAGAAAGGCCCACAAACAAACAGCAACTGAAAGCCGCTCAGTAAAGGCCTGGCAGAGCATTCAGAAGGAGAAAACCCAGCATCTGGTGATGTCCATGAGTTCAAGACTTCAGGCTGTCATTGCCAACAAAGGCTTTTCAACCAAATATTAGTAATGACCATTTTGTTTTCAGTTATTTCATTTTTCCAATTACTTACGAGCCCATGAAATGAAGGGATTGCGTTTAAAAAATGCTTTAGTTTTTCACATTTTTATGCAATCTTTTTGTTCAACCCATGGAATAAAAGCTGAAAGTCTGAACTTCAATGACATCTGAGTTGTTTTCTTTAAAATTCACTGTGATAATGTACAGAAACTAATTTAGGAAAAATGTGTCTCTGTCCAAATATTTATGGTCCTGACCCTCAAGCTCCCAGGCCTCTGGTTGAGGACCAGAGCTTGGGTGAGAAACCACCTGTGGAAGGGTGAGAGGGGCGTATTTTTTTTACTATTTTTTTTTTAATATATATTTATTAAAAACACTACAGAAGGACTGGAGGGAATATTACATATTTTATTGAGTAGTTGACAAACATACTTAAAGAGAAAATAACTTTTTTATTACTTTAAAAATGTTTGAAATGTCATTGTTTTATTCTTATAAAGCATACTGTTGCTCTCAGTTAACACAAAATGCTGTTTCTGAACAGTCTCTATTTTAAGATTTGATAAAAATGTCCAAAGTTGTGCAGTCCATTTAAAAAGGGCTTCTTAAGCCTTAAAAGTAGTTGAGCCAAGATCTTTAATGGCAACTGCAACAAACTGTTCACTGTTTGGCTGTGAAGGGCTTTCTTTGTAACAATAGAAGGGTGTTTGAGCTTGTTCAAAGTATAGCAATATACATCTGGTTTTTGACAAGGCATCCTCAAAAAATTCATTTATTTTGTTGGAACTTTTAAAAATACTGCTAGAATTATGCATGATCTTTAGTTACTAAGTGATGGTCAAATTTTGATACAGAGAAGAGCTATGACTCTATCAGTAATGAAATCTTCCAGGTCCTCAAGACATAAAGAATAATTTCATATCCACAAATTGTCCTTTCAGGGCTTTTGTTGTGATAAAATGCTGATGGTGAGTTGAAGGAACCCACTGCATTAGAATAGAAATGCCAGGAGCTTAAAGAACACTATTGTATCCAACAATATGTAAGGAATAAGCAAACGTTCAACTGGCGCAGGTAACTGAAACAAAACAAAAATTGCTGCAATTAACCCAAATCACAAAATAATGACAGTAAGCAAAGCCTGAGCAATGAAACTGGAATAATGACAAGAAGATTTTGGCAAGCAACAACTAAAACTGGAGTATTACACTGAAAGTAATGAAGGTAATTAACAAGATGCAGCTCAGACAAATTACGCCATATTGTAGCAATAAAATGGAAACCACTTTTCAACAGCCTTTTTTTTTTTAAATAACTCAGGTCCCCAGATATGAAATTCCAAAGTTTGGTTCAAAAGTGTCTTATACGGAAGCATATGTTTCATTTGTTTTATATTGTTTAATAAAAGTCTAGTTCTAAGATGAGTGTTCAAATATGTTTCTCTAAACTTTCTATATACACACTGACTGAATGGAAGAAACATGTTGAGTAACCAGTTATCACACACACACACACACCCACAAACACACACACCCATGACACAGCATTAACACACTTCTCTGCTTCATGTGTTCCCTGATAATGGCATGCTGTGGGTGGACTAAGTTGTTATGGTGAAGTGGCTGACCCAATGCATTAGATTGAGTTCACCGTCGGGTCTTTAAGTAGTAGGGATCAGAGGGAGATACACAGCTAATGGATCCTTATCTCTGTGGGTGGAATAACACAGCAATAGCTTTAATACATGTGATAGGGACAGTAGAAGAAAAAAATCCACAGCTTAACAATCAAAAGAGACAACAACTGGGCATGCTTGATATTATAATCATTTTACATTTTTATTCTTATGCTCGATCACTTAAATGAATTTAGGGCTGCCTATGCAGGATTTATGTGACTCTTTTTAAACATTACAATTCAGCCTGAAATGTAAAAATGAAGTTTAATTCTAAAAGGTTCATTTAAATTTTACTTTTTAAGTATTTGTTTTTGAGTCATGGTGCTGGTGCACCTGAGGCAGACTACATGACTTGCTGAGGTCAGTGATACTGGACTAACATGTCTTCTTTAGGACATAAGTTAAGGAAACGAAGCAGATTTGACTGTGTTGGCTCAAAGTCATTTTATAAACAAAGCAAGAAATCTATTAAATTTTTCGACACCACAGAAAGCACTGCATTTTAAGGTGCACCATCAATGAATGTTCTATTTTGGAAGATTTGTCATATATGAGATGCAACAAACTATGAGGCGCATTAAGCGAGACAAAACAGTCAAAGATTTGTGGCGTACATCAGTCAGACTTTATAAACTGTGTTCACAGTAATTTTAGAACTTGTTTGTGACAAACTACATGTTAGCTATGAGCAGTGACTCCCAACCTTGTTTGCAACATGTAAAAAACACAGTCTGACAAAGCTACTTGTTAGCCACGGTGGCATATTTACAAAACCTTGTTTGCAATGTGGACAAAAACAGACTGATACCACTAAAACAAACATGTGACTATGCTAACTACTAACCTCATTAGTAACCCGTAACAAAGACTGTTTGACACAATTTGACGGTAGCCGCATTAGCAGTTACAAAACACCCAACTTTGTTTGCAACCCAAAAAAAAAAGACCAATACCGCTAAAGCAAACACAGTTGTGATTATGCAAACTCCCAACATGTAAAAAACAGCCCAACACCTACACATTAACCATGTTAGTATATCTACACTGCAAAACAGACGATCTTGTTTGCAACATGCAAAAAAACAAAGTGACATTTTGAATGTGGTCTGTAGCTCTCAAAATAGCTTTGACATCAGTAAGCAAAACTAAAAAGAATCCATATATAAGGCGCTCCAGATTAAAAAACACACTGGCAGTTTTTGAAAAAAAATTAGGCTTTTTCGTTTGCTTACAGTTCTGAGAAAATGGTATATTGTGGAATTATATTGACCAAATACTAATCCTTGAGTGTGGCCATAACAAAAACCTCAGGTACTGGTCTTTGGTAGAGAATGCACATGTTCTGTTTGTTGAGACTTAATAAAACAACAACAAAAACAAAGCAGAACTCAAAATCAGAATCCAAGTAGGGGCCATGACTAATACCTAATGCTGAATTTTGTATTGCAACAATAGCTATCTGTGGTTACAGAACGCACAGTGGGGTTACAAAAATATATAAAACATCTAACATCTATTGTTGTTATAAAAATGAAAATATTTTAAATTGAGTTATTTGATGGATAAAACAAATAGATTCTCGATGATTGCTATTCCAAGGTATTGTACTGTTCTCAATTTTCAAAACTATTAGCAACCTGACCGCCATATGAGACATTTACTACTCCAAAGTACTTCACACAGAACTACTTAAAAATGCCATTTAATAGTACATTTGTTATAGAGTCATGAAAGATAGAGAAGAGATTGTGGGTGCTGAAAGTGTGCCTTGCAGCCACCCACATTTATGTCTCTTGCTGTTTTTGCCTTCCAGTCATGTCTTTATGTTTTTTTCCTACAGTCATTCGCAGTTGTATGTAACACATCTCCCTGCATTTTTCTTTTGTGCTTGTGTGTGGCATCACCCCTGTGAATGCAGAACAAGCAGAAAATTCTGTCAAAGCAAGTGGACCTGGGGGGCAGAGAGCCAGAGAAAGGTGTCCTGATGTCCTACACAATACCAGACCTCAGGATCCCTCTTTCCTACGAGGTACGACTGGCTCCCATCACTGCCTACAGCACTGGGGATTATGTCAGCCGAATCATCCAGTACTCTGAGCGTGAGTTTCTTATAAAGCCCTTAACCTATTCTTTGAGAAAGATTTTTACATTTTTCTGAAACTGCTACTTTTAAGTAAATGTTTATAGGAAAATTTGACTGATAGTTACAATTTTTTAATTTTTCTTCACAGCCTACACCTACCCAAGATCTTCAGGTGAGAATAAACTACAACTTTTCCATCACACATTGCTGTATTCCATCCATCTGGCATTAGCCAGATGGATGTAAAACTCCTAAAGAAAGCCAAGTTTGCTCCAGGCAGCATAAGTGCAAGTTTGCCAGTGTGGAACTTGCTGGAAATAGGCCTTGGCTTTTATTACATTTGTTATTGGTAAACAAAAAAAAGGCTCAATGATAAAAAGCTTGAGGAGGCAAATAAAGGATGGAAAGAGTTCAAAGGAATTTTAAGTGAAACAGTGTCCATGAGAGCAGGATGAACAACTTGTTTTAGTGGTGAAATTGATAAGAAAACACAAAAAAACATGAAGTTGAGCCTCTTTGCTTCTGTCAGTCTGATGCTTTTTATGCACTGATTCTCATCTGCCTTTCATCCTCTCTCTTCCTACTTCTTCTTCTCAGTCAGTTGCATCATGTCTATTTTCTTCATTAAGGGACACGCTGAATTTTTCTGGCAGGAGTGGCAGTTGGCTCAGCCAGGGTGAGGCAATTAAAACAACAGCAGATTGTAACAGACTGCAAGAACAACAGTGTAAATTGAAAGGAGCGCATGTAGTGAAACAGGGTGTGAATGGTAATAGATTAGCTCCCCGAAACAAAGACGAACACACAGGCAGTCCTCATGGGGAGCAAGAGCTGCGTGGATCTGCAGCAGACTGTTTTCGTGTGCGTGTGGGTCTGGGATGCTCTTGCTAAAGCTGTCAGCTTGGGCATTTTTATATGACGGCTGTTATATTGGCTTCTTTAGTGATTTTCTGATAATGGCTAAGCCCTCCAGATGGGCTAATGAAGGAGACAACACCATGGAGAGAAGCCCCTTCATCTTGCTTAACAAGGAACATCAACGTTAAGAATGATGTAGCAGCATTGCTTCTTTGTCTTTAATGATGTGCACAGCAATTAAAATAGAAATTGATGGCTAGTTTTGAAATTAATTTAAAGTTCGTAGGATAAGAAAAAGGGGTTTCAGAGAAGTACACATTTAATTCCAGCATGTTCTGTCCGATTTATTACGGAACATGTTGTGATTGGAGAAGTTTTACTTTCATTTGCAGGGTCAGATTCATGCTTTCAGTTTATCAAACACCATCAAGTGGTTATTATGGGTGATGAAGGTTATGTGTTAACTCTATTTGGACAAATAAAGACATCTATGAAGTAGTCCTGTGCTGTGTGGTTGTCAGAAAATTTATTTAGTTCAGAGAATGGATTTTTCTTTTTCCCAAACTTTTATGGGGTTGAATTACCTGATATAAGATTATACTGTATATACAGGAAGTATATATATATATATATATATATATATATATATATATATATATATATATATATATATATATATATATATATATATATATATATAAAATTTAATTCATACTTTTGATGAGACGGCATTGTTTTTATTTTAAGACAGTGTTTGATACAGCAGCCTGATAATTGGTTTACCTTTTGAGTTCTTATTCATCTGTGTTGACATTTTTGAGCCACGCTGTGCCAAATGATGAAGTTTCAATTTCTATTGACTTGTTTCCCTCTGGAAGGCCAAACCTGAACTGAACCAGAGGAAACTGGATTAATTTGTGTCAGATCTGAGCTCCATTTTAGACCACCTTGTCAATTTGTGATCAACAGTGGACATATGATTCAAGCAAAACAACAACAAAAGTTCATAAGACATCATCCTTTGTAATTCTTGTGAACCTTTTGCTGAAAACCCATATTTTTTGTCATTTATTTGCAGTTCTTTTTATTAATATCTAAATTAAACAATGTGCCAAATGGCTTATTTCGTGTTCTTAATGTTCCCATGGGGTTTCTGATGAGCACGCACTGAAGTTGCAGTCATGCTGTGAATATTTGATTGCAAACACCAGACACTCCAGAAAAAAGTATGCCACAGGCTGCCCTTGGTTTTCTCAACAGAATCACTGACATATGTATGTGACTGGCTGTGCAATGCGAAAAATATATTTCCATGTAAAAAAACCTTACTTAATCGTACTGCTGAATTTATTTGCGTCATCCGTTAGAGAATGCAAAGGAGTCCACTTTAAGAGTTCCTATATAGACTGTGCTTGTCTGCCTCCCACATTGTGCCCATTATTTTGTCAGTAATTGCCTGGCAGTTTGATTTGAAGAGCATAACGCTGAGGTCATATACACATTTAATGTTGGCATTCAGGCAAAGTTAAAAAATGTCTGTCTTAACAATGTCAGATATGTAAAATGTCACATATAAAATGTGCACTCCTCCTGCTCTGTCTTTTTTTTTATATTTAAACATGTTCAAGATAAAGTTTGTGGTTTTGAGGATGAGCGGATCTGCGGTTTTACTCAAGACCGGACTGATGTCTTTGATTGGACTAGACAGAATAACCTGACCCAAAATCCCAAAAGATCCACCAATACCGGTCCAGAGACTGACCGGAGCGGAACCAAGGAAGGTAAGAACAGGTTTTAGGGGGACATTAAAGAACATTGTGATGTACAGGAATAAAAGCTACCACCATAGTTTTAGAGATTAGTCATTAAGATGTGTCAAGACTGAATTGTAAAAAAAAAAAAGATAATCAGACTGAAAAAAATCAGAAAACGTAAATGTATCCATTTCACAAACTTGCTGAATCATTTGGGGTAACGGGGACGATGTTACCTATCCCAGCAACTGTTTGCCATAAGGTGGGGGGCTCCCCTGGTAGGTCCACCAAGACATTTTAATAAAAATAAATATGTTCATAGCACTATTAAAAAAGTTGAAGAGAAAAAAATTATACATTTTTTCTCATTTCTTCAAATTTTACATTTTATCATACATGTAATTGTATCTCAGAGCCCCCGAAAGTGTACTTTTGTAATGATTATCACATTTTACAGGATAACCACCGCGTTTAGCATCTAATTGTTTTCAAACAATTCTTATTTTGCCTATTATATGCTTGTGATAAAGTATTTTTCACAGCTGTGTATAATTTGATAAGGTGTCAGTCACTTCAGGTTTGTTTGCTTCTCCGGAATGGCTTGTTGTAGGGTATTACATGTACATCGAAGCATCACGGCCGCGAGCTGAAGGAGACAAAGCCCGACTTCTTTCCCCTCTTTTCAACGTGTCTTCTGTCAAAAGCCCAAAGGGTCCAGTTCCATACTGCGTCTCCTTCTACTATCACATGAAGGGCAAACACATTGGTGAGTGTTATAGACAGGCATGCACATACACACACAAACACACACACAGAAATCCTTCCCTCTGAAATGAAAGCATTCATTCAGGCACAATGTTGCAGTGTGCAGACAAAGCTAAACCTCATTGCTATCGGTATATTTCTGTCAGAGACTGATCTCTGGGCTTGACCCGCTTGTGGAGAGCTTGTCAGACACAACCCTGTAGGTTTTGTGTGTGTAAGCAGAAGAGGTGTGGGATGGAGGGCAGGATGTTAAAAATGGTCTGTTTGCATGTTTCCGTCGTGCCTCGGTGTGGCTGCACTTGTGTGTTTTCAGGTTGGATGAAGGGGGCAGTGGCTGTGTGATTTATAGCAAGGATAAGAAACAATCAGTCATTTGGCAGAGCTGTTCATCATAATATGCTCTGTCAGACAGCCTGAATGCATATTTCGCCGAGTTTACACAGCTGCAAACATGTTAGCACTCACATGGAAGCAAATAGTAAGTCAATGCACAAATGTGAAATTGTATTAATTAAAACACATTAAGTCAAAGACAGAAAGGTTTCAATAAATAAAAACCAATAAAGTGTCCCCTTGCTATATTGTGGTTCTCACAATTTCTCAGAATTTTTTCAGTGCAATTTTGCTTTGTTTTTTTCTTACTACTCAGTGATTCTGTGTTCTACGTCCTGATTAGGTGTATACCTTGTCAATCAATCTCCTCTGTGCATTTTTGCTGTACAGAATGTATTCCGTTTGCCAGAGGAACAAAACAATCTTTGAGACTTTGAGAGTTTAAACAAAAGAGAAAAGAGTGAAAATGTTCATATTTGACTGATATTAATATTATGATGTTAATATTTTGAAAGCCTCAAAACGTCTGTAATCGCACTGCACAGATTTCACCCACCATAGGTTATTTTTAGAACGTAACCCCTGCAATAGACAAGGGAACACTGTATTTTAGATTTCAACGTTATTCATGTCCAGCTTGCATGATGATATTGAAAAATACATTGAAGTTGTGAAGAATATGTAGTTTAAACACAGATATAATAAGAAACTAGTAAATATTTCTTTTAGTCCGCATCCAAATTTGTTGCAAGGGAACTGTGTGTTACAGTTAAAGATCATAAACGAAAACAATAAATATGTATTGTTCATATTGGACAAAAAAATGAAATAAAGTACTACAAAACAAGAAAAACTTACTAAAATCAATTTTTGAGCCTTTAAATCTGTTATAATATTCATTCTTCACAAAAAAAAAACCTAAATAGGTATTTTTGATCCATTCACACATTTCTGGGTATTCCTCTAACAATCTGTTCTCTGACAAGCAGCCCCTCACAACCAACGAAAATGAGTAGGTTTTCACAAGCTGACAGATAAATGAGAACAGCCCCTTCCAGGAAGAGTCTGCACTGCCAGCACCTCCCCCCAGGCTAACACACACACCCACAGGCCGACTCTAGGCTGACGTCATGAAATGGGCGGCCCCCTCGACAGGCGATGCCTCAGAGATTGAGTCATGTCATTTCCGGGTTTAATTTAAAAAATGTTTTTTTGTGTTTGCTAAAGGTAAAATATTATCATATACATGGACATTGTTTACTATAAAAGGCTTAAGAATAGCATGGTATAGGCTCTTTGAAATGCAAATTTGCATTGCTTCCCTTTCGTTTTTTTTTTATGATTTCTTTGCAAACAATTTCATTAAGTAATTTTTTTTTTGGCAACACGTCTTAACTAAGCTCATTTTCATTTACGATAGTTTTTAAAAATGTGTGTTCTTTTAGTAGCAGATTCTTTCCAAAAAACGAAGGCTTCAGAGTGATAAAGGTAATGCGGCTGCACGCCAAACTCCCAATTCTAGCTCTGAAGGAGCATGTGTTTTTTTTTACCAAGTCTACTTGACTGTTAGATTCATCAGTTGTAAGAAGTCAGATGTTAAACTTGAATCACATTCAACTATCAATATTTGTAAATGTTATACTACAAAGCAAGGAAAAGCCTAATACTAAGGAAAAAAGGGGGATATTTAACGTTCTTTTCGAGGCTGGTTAGGTTAATATTTAGAAAGAGTTGAATCAGTGTGCATACATTTTGAGAGAATGGTTCAGAGTGTTTCATTTCAAAGTATAATTTTCACAAAACCAAAGAAGAAGGCAAAACCAAGACTATTTTAAATAGAAAGATTGGTCTCTCCCCATAGATAGGCCAAACTTTATCCCCATTGAGCATCTGTAGAAACTTTCAGGGAAAATATTGGAGCAAGAGTCCATCTTTTACATTTTGTTAAAAGAAAATGATTGCACTTTTAGATCTAAATCAATAAAGCGGTTCAAAGTCTACTGAAAATATGTTATAATTCTAAATGCAAATCTTGTTTTAAGAAAACTGCATGGAATGTTTTTGGCCAGTATGTCCTGTATTTCACTTGGATTTACTGAGTATTCCTCTTGTCAAGATCTTGTTATTTCAGAAAGCTTGGAAAAATCTAAAACAGGAAAATCTTCAAAATGAGATTTTATGCGTATCATGCACAAAAATGAAATGCACTTAAAAATGCGCCTGCTGGAGTTAAAGCAGAACATGCAATCATATTTGCACGTGGCGGGAGAAATTTTCCAATTTTCCTCCTTCAATTTTCATGTTGTCCTGCCAGGCAGCTCCAATGCGATGCTGCTTTGATTGCCTTATCCATGCAGAGTTAACACTCGTGTCAAAGAAAAGGCAAGATGAGAATAAGGTAGAGGGGTCAGGGAGAAGGAAGATGAGATGAGAGAAGTCAGGGCAGGATGAGGGTCAGGGAAAGCTTAGGCTAAAAAAGAACATGCTTCATAATGAGACCCAGACCAAAGAGAACAGGAGGAAAAAGAGGCGAATAAAGTACAGAAACACTCAGTGGTTTAAGAGCAGCCATTACCCTGTAGGTGTTTAGAAGTAGTGAGAGGATGATAATGTACTGTGAATGGTTTTTAAGTGCTTCATTGTAAAGCTTTAAGTGTTAAAAGTACTCTATATGATAAATATGTTTGAATGCATTGATACTATCTTTTGAATTGCTGTATTTTTCCTTCTTTTCCACATATTTGAAGATTGTCTCTTTTGCAATTATTGGTGTGCAAGACAAGTGTTTTTTTTTTTTTTTTTGTTTTTTTTGTCTTAACACAATAACGAAACAAACAAAAAAGGCTTTTTTGAGTTGTTATTTTGCAGAATGTCAAAAATTACTTTATCACCACAAAGTGCACTTTGCCTAAAAGTGCTAAACATATATTCAATGAAACACTTTCACTTTTTAATCAGACAAAGCAAACTAAAAAAAAGATCACAATGTGACATATATATCTGTATATATTACAATATAATTTTGGATGTAAAAACAACAAATTTGTGAACATTTCCTGATGTAACTGGGGACTTTGACTTGACATTACACTTTTAGCACATTCACTGTGACACATTTAGTTCTCTTTGATCCCGACCACCTTTTATCTCCTAGGATAGTCAGCTTCATTTTGGGTGAGGCAAAACAGCAAAGCCAGAAGCATTTTTTCTTACAGATTGTTGGGTTTATTTTTTTCAGTGTTCGTTTGTTTTTCTTGTTGTGTAGACATTCTTGCTCCTTTTGTTTGCTTGTGTTCTAGACTTCTTCCTGTTTTGTTTTTCATGCCTTGCATTTGGATCTCTCACCTGCACACCTACCTGCACCTTTTTCATCTTTAAAGAGCATTTCAATCCACAAAAAGTCTTTTTATTTCACATCTGTCGTAGCATTTTTAGGAGTGACTGCAGTCTTTTACCTATTTTTCTTCTACAAGAAAATCAGGAAAATTACCATATGTGTATATTTTCTCTGTTCTGCCTAAAACTGGAGAGTGTACAATCTAGAAAACATTCAAGCCAAGCCAGACATGCCCAATGTCCGGCATGTTGGCCAAATGTGGCCCCCTTTCAAATTCTACTGTCCCACAGTCTTTTGACATAAAAGTAATAATAAAATCAAAACTTTATTTTAAAACTGGGTGTATGATTTCTTGATTAAAATTGGCTAAGTCACGTTGTAAGCCATAAACCTGTGGCCACAACCGGTGGCTACTTTACCTTCACAGCCTTAAGGGCCAAATGTGAGGAACAGTTTTTTTTTGTTTCAGTGATCAAAGCCATCTTTCTGATAACTATTTGTGTTATTACTAGTATTATTTGTATTCACTTGATTTAAATTTACAAGTTTACAGTGATCATCTAATTGTAAATAATTTAATGTTTACAAAAGTTTTTCTTTTTTTTCTTCCCCAAACAGACTTTTTCTGTATTTTTAGTCTCCAATTAAGAAATTCACAATAATTTTGGTCAGAATGTGTTTCAATTTATTTCTGTTCAATATGAAAACATGAAAAGTATCCCATTCCAAAAGTATTCATTAAATAGGTCATTTGCATTTAATGTTATTATAAGGATGCAAGCTGGATGGAAAGCCTTTACATCATATCTGGACAACTTTGCACAGTTAGGACACCCTTGATGGAAGCATATGTCCATGCTGCACACATATCCATTCTCCAAATTATGAGCACACCCTATAGCACACAGATGCCCCCTGCTTGTCTATTTGTTTAAGAGACTGGTGGTTGGTTAATGTTCCAATTAGGAGCTGGTTGGAGATCGTTAAGAAGATAAATGAATCTCTCACATCTTAGAGAGCTGAGAGAAATAGAGACAAGAGAGAGAGAGTCTCATCCATTGCTCACACAACATATTTCATTAAATCCACACACCACTCGACAGAATAGTGTGTTTTGTGCATATACAAAAGGAAACATGGTTAATTAACACATTCTAGAAATCTTTTTTTTGTGTCCTTTCAACAAGTCCTTCTATTGTCAGCTTTTTTTCTGTCTGGATGGCTGTCGGGGAGAAATCCAAATGTCCTGCATGATGACATGAAAGCATATTGCTAAGAGACAACACAGATTTAATTTCAACTCAAAAGTTTCCTGTATCGTATAAGTTGCTTTTTCCCAGTGGGTTGCTTAACAAAGTGTCATGTCTCTGCTACTATAGTATCAGCTCTCGAATCAATCAGTTAACAGTGATTGTTTTACTTCCACTGTATTTTTGTGGAGAACAACCTGTTTTTGTGCTGATATTGTCCTTTCATTTTAAAACATGGTAAAACTGTGTTTGGTTATATTGCTTTTTGTGCAGAGAACTAGATGCAGAAATTTAAAGAGCTGGTTCCGCCATGTCAACTTTAAATATGTAACATTTGCAGTAACATTTGCCTGAAAATGTCATCGACTGGTGTTGTCATAGTGAATGCATTGCTGATGATTCTGTGATAGCTTAAAATAGACAGATTATTTTTGGGTGGTATATATTAATTTTGCATTCATTTTTTTCTCTTGTTAGATGAATAATTGGAATAGAAACAATTCAAAAATACATATTTTTTTTATTATAAAACAATCAAAGTTTGTAGTAATAGAACTACAGTGTTTTTAATCAGATAATGAGGCAGACTTAGATGTTTGTTGGGTTAATTAAACAAATTGTAGGAGTAAACTGACAGTTCCTTCTATCTTGTGTGCTTGAGTCTGCTTACATGGATGTATGCAATATCTTCACAGGCACACTCAATATATTTCTCAGAATGGGAAGCTTTGCTTCAGCTTTGGATTTACTGAAGTGGACCAAGTCTGGACATCAAGGTCCAGACTGGAAGAGAGCAGACTTTGACATCAGCCCAAGTGGACCCTTCCAGGTAAGGACTTTTTTTCTTCCTACAACAGCAATTATACAAAAATCAGAGCTGAATGAAGTAGGAAATCTGCAGACCTAAACTACCTTCACAAAGATCTTTTTCAGGCGATCAACCAATTTTTTTTTTCATGGCCAATAGTAATTAGTATTGGGTCGGTAGGTAAACTGCAGTAGGTAGTCAAGGCAGTCGTTAACCAATATTTTTAGCCAATATGTATTTGCAGTGAAAGCAAAAATGTCGGCATCATAATCGTGAAAAACTTCCTTCTGCTTCGCAGTAGTCAGCTGAGATGTGCTTTAGGTACAACTGTGCACTCCATAGAGATCAGTATATACAAGAAATTCAACCTCCAGTTATTACTTCCTTAGCTTTTCCTCTCTGCCCAGCGTCATAGGTCTGGTTGGTCTTTGAAGAAGATGACACAAAAATGGTTGCGTCCTTGATATTTGTTCTGCTGCTGCTGCTATTTCTTCTGTATTATTTCTTTCCCTGAAGAAAGATCACCACTTCAGCCTGGAACAAACAGGATTTTTATACACTTACTTTATAAAACTGGAGAATTCCTGAAAGACTTGGGCTTTAAATTCTGCTTTGAGTCAGATGAATGTTTCATACGACATTCTTTGCAGTGACATTTGGGGCTCAAAAGAACTGGAGATAGCCTTTGAATTAGATTTACCAGCAAGACATTCTTTCCAGCTTCAGCGTTACCTCATACACCGAGCTTAGAGATATATCAAATCTCCAAAATCTCTTTAGTGGTGGTAAGATCCCAACGGTCTCTACAGGATGAATATTTTAGTGATTACAAAGCTAAATATATTCCAATTTTTTTGTTGGCTAGTATCTGTCCAATGGGAGACTCTGAGAACATAAATTATTTGAGAGTCTGTCCATCAGAACATGTCATAAACATCAATGTTTGTAGTGCTGCCAGTGCAATACCATTTAACCCCTTCACGTCACTGATTGTTTTCTTTACTGAGGAAAATCTCACTGTGGTATAAATATTGGACAATATTTTAAAGAGACTGCAAACGTGCTGCTCATAGATGATGATGGAGGTTGCAGATGCAGGAGGTTGCAGGTGTGGATGTGTAAGCACACATTCCAAATGTGTGTTAAGCTCCTGGATTAAATATAACACAGCCATACACTTTAACATCAATAAATAAAATTTAAATGATAGTTATTAATGTAAAGAAATATAAGCAATGATATAAATAAAAACCCCAGAATATCTTTACTTGATCTGTTCTGTGAAGACTCTCATTCATCCAGGATGGAAACGTTTTAAAGAAAGGTCATCTGGATTTTGCTTTTCAGGTTGAACATTTTTCACTTTGGATCCAGTCAAGATTAATCTTTTTTTCCCCCAAAAAACTCTTTCGACTTCGTCATCAGTTCATTAAATAGAAGAGAGCGCACGATTATGGCATTTTCAACAAGCTGTGAGTAATGATAAATGAGAACCTCTACCTTATCACTTTTTGCAAAGTTGATTAACAAGTAAGACGAAGAAGAAATCATAAATTATTTGATTTATTTAAAGTTATTTGTAAAGAAAATTATTGGATCAAATTGTTTACGGAAGACTTGTGGTTTACTTTCTGTTATAACTGCAGGTTGAGCTTTTATTGAAGCATAATCCAACATGCTAGTTTAACACACTAATTACGAACTACAGTTTAATTTGACTAATAACTGTTGCATTAAAGTAAAGCTTTGTCATCCTAGACTTGCACTGGTCAAGGATCTTAGTAATTAACCAATTACACCATTGTGAACCGCATTGCAAAAAAGTGAACTAAAAGCATGAATGAAAGTCTGAAGACATGAGTAACAGTCAATAAAATGAATTCTGATGGTTTCTGGTGGTTTTACTAAACCATTATTGTGTATCAGAACTATCCAGAAAATAGCAGTTCACTCTTTGCTTGACTACCGCGACCTAAACTCAATGTCCAGAAAACAGAGCAAAACCGAGCTGACAGGAACAATATTGAATCAAAACTCATCCAAAATGCAAAGATTTTTGAAAACGTTTTGATTTTGATACCGGACTGAATGTCCTATTTGTTTTTCAAGCAACTATTAACCAAAGCTACACAAATTCACAATATAATTAATACACAAAGAAATGCACGTTTATTGCTCATCATTTGAAGGTGATAGGTTTAAATTAAATATATATTTAGTCAATATTTGAAATAAAAGTGCCACGAAACAGAAAAGGGTGTTTGAATTCTGTCTAATTGATGTCTCTTCTGCTTTTTGGCAGCTACTTTTTTGGCAAATGTTCCACTTTTCTCTCAAAATCTCTTTCCTAGCCACTTAAAAGTTTTGAGTTTTTAAAAATGTTTGTGTGCATACTTTGTCCAATCAGCAGAAAAAACAAAAGTAATCATGTTGTACATTTTGTTGATCATTCTCATCACTTTGATTACAGTTTACTGTCTGAAAGTTTATCCAAAGAGTTTTAATGTAAGCCAATTGAACCAATTTTGAGTCTTCAGTTCTTTATAATCATCATTTCCAACACAGGCACTCTAATTTTGTTGAAGTTATTGTTATGCTTAAGTAAAATCTCATGAATTAATGATGTTATTGATTTAAATACGCAGGTAATTATTTTTGAAACATGCATACCTAGCCTCCCATCCCCTGCAGCAATTAGCTTTGACGGGTCAATTAACAGGTTTAGCTATGAGCAAGGGATGCCTGCTAGTTGTTTTGTAATGATTGTAGATACCCTTTGTATGTCCAAAGGGAAAATTGAATTCATGATGAATGTGGATGGAGTGCTTTAGCTGGGGGGCTGCATTTACTCTGTATTAACTGCATGACTCTTTTCTGTTTTAAAACTGGGGATGCAGCATTTTTGGTAGGAAATAGATTAAAAAAGCTATGGCACAACAACTTACATGTTTAATGGAATGCCCATAACATGCTAAACTCTAAATATTAAAAGCATTTTAAATATATTTTTTACATTTCTCAGCAGCTTTTGAAAGCATAATCCCACTTTAGTGAGGGGGGGGGATTAATTGTATCATTACTTACTTTTTGACTCAAGTAAAGTAAAGTAAAGTAACAGGAGTTGTGATATGTTGGGGTAGTTAAGAGAACCTTGTGACTTCATGGACGGGATTATTTTGTCTCTTTTGGCTGCTCCCCTTAGAAGTCTCGAAAGCAAATTATTCAACCCATCTAATCCTATCCTCTGCATCATCCTGACTCAAAACAACTACCCTTATGTCCTCCTTCATTCATGAACCTCCTCTTTGGTCTTCCTTTAGACCTCCTTCCTGGGGACTTCAACCTCAGCATTTTTTTTACCAACATAATCACAGTCCTTTTTCCCTACATCTCCACACTATCTTAATCTGGTGTTACTGCATTTATCTCTAGAACATCTAACACAAGCTGTTCCTCAGATGTATTCATTTTTGATCCAATCCAACCTTGTCACTCCCAAAGACGATATCTTCTGCTATGCTACCTCCAGTTCTGCCCCCTTCTCTTTCTCAGAACTGCTGTCTCCAAACCAACACCATGGCTGCTCATACAGCAGTCTTTTACTCGTTTCATTTCATGCTTGTTTACGCTCTTTTGTCACACATCACACCTGACACATTCCTCCACCCATTTCAACCTGCTTACATACATCTTTTAGCCTCTTCTCTGCACTCTTCAAAACTCTGGTTTTCTGGACTGTTGACGCAAAGTACTTAAAGTCTTCTATCTTCGTTTCCTTTGGTCCCTAAAACTTCACCTTTTTACTTGATTCCCTCTTATTCATACTGTCTTGCTGCAGCTGACCTTCATTCTTCCCTTTTCCAGAGCAATGCATGTTGTCAGGATAAACTTTACTTGATCCTCACTTAACCATGCTACTTCCTGCTTCACAACAGCCACTTCTTCTCCTCTGTGCTCACAAACACCCTCTTCATTCATCAACTCTTCAAAGTTCTCCTTTTATCTTTTAATTACACCTGTGGAACCAGTCAGCACATTTCCATCCATGTCCTTGATCACCCTAACCTGCTGCACATCTTTCCATTCTTGTTTCTCTGACTTGCCAACCAGTACAGATCTACCTCTTCATTCTTTGAATCCAACATGTCATACAAGTCCTCACATACCCTTGATTAGACCTTTGCAACCTATGCCTTTACTTAAGGGTCTACATTTTAGCATTTCAACAAGATGTATTGTGTCTTGACACTGAGAGAAAACAATAGAATATCATAAAATGCATTTAACTGTGATGAGATTAACATCATTAACTAAACAGTAATTGATGTGCTATGTTACGAAATATGGTTTATGAGCAGTGGTGAAAGTAGATTTTTGTTTATGCTGGTACTATACCATCATCAAAGTACAGTTTTAATAGCAATAAATGTAGATTAGGGGTCTAATGATTAATCATTGAATACATTTATTCAACCACAAATATATGTCTGAATCAAGTTGTTTATTGAATCAAATTATTCATTCATTCATTCATTTATTTTCTATTCCGTTTTATCCCTTTCGGGGTCATGGGGCTGCCAGAGCTTATCCCGGCCACTTGTGGGCGAAGGCAGGGGATGTCCTGGACAGGTCGCCAGTCTGTCGCAGGGTAGAATGTCCACAATCACACACCCATTCACTCTCACACTCACACCTATGGACAATTTAGAGTTGCCAATTAACCTATGAAGCATGTTCTTGGATGGTGGGAGGAAATTATACCATTATAAAATTGTTTCAAAATTAAATAAATTGATGATAATTGATCATACCAAAACTCATCAAAACTCATATCAATACCATTTGGATTGAGACATGGTGGGTTTATTTTACTGTAACCTAAAAACAACCAAGTAACATCACAGCGGACAACATATATATGATGACAACAAATAATAATTAAGCCATCATTCCAGTCCAATGTGTAGAAACACTTTGAATTTTGCAAAAATAAATGCCCGTACTATGTGGTAGAATATTCTAATAATGTTCCCTTTGGATTATTTTGATGTGGAAAAACAGCAGTGGGCTGAACCTTATGAAACTAAAATATAAATGGATTTACCGTTCATTCTTGTTTGCTTGTTTGATTGTACACATTTACTTTACATGTGATTATCTTGCAAGAAATACAAGGAATTTCCAACCGACTAACTATTGTTTAGGGAAGCTACAGAATTGGCAGATACCGTGAGGAGGAAGAGGGACGTAGATCACATTTAGTAGCGATGATAAGACATTAAAAACCACAGAAACTGTAAAATTATGAGATAAAGTGCTGCCTGGTTCATGGTCTTAGCGGCATAAGCCTGCAGCTTCTTTTAAATAAGTGTCAAAGCAGTAAAGAGCCGCCACACAGCTGATCTTCCAGCCGATACAGAGTACCTCCGCCAGATCTAATTGTCAATTTCCATGCGGGAACCTCCCAAATGGATAAATAAAGTTGTCTATCTGTCTATATCTATCTATCTATCTACCGGCTTACTTTCAGCCCTGCTTATGAGCAGTAAATACACATTTTTTTAACCTTATGTAACACAATATGCAGACAAATGCAATATGTCATTGGTAACAATTTAATTAACTCATTACCTTTTTAGTTTCACTTATAAGGAACAGAAAAACAAATAATGTAAGAACTATGTGTCACATTTGTATTCAGAATGCATTGTTTAACCCACATACCTGTTCTGTGGATCTCAAATGGAAAGGCTTCTGACCTTTTTAGTAAGTATCATTAAAATGACATAAGAGAAAGAAACAAAAAAAGAGGAGTTTCTAAAAAAAAATGCAATAACCTTCTTTTATCTGAGACACTGGAGTTTGTCAAACTCTGACTTGTCTGGCTAATATTACACAAAAAAGTAAAGGCTGAGAAATCCCAGTTTTTTCCATTTAAACATGACATGAAATTAATGAATAAAGGGAAATAAATCCACCTTGAATTGTGACAGAACACACACAGATTTATAATTTGAAGCTATAGGTTGCCTGCAAGTCTTGTCTGTGGTTGTTTTGAGTGTTTGTGTTATGAACATGCAAAATGTGAGATGCCTCTTTTGAAGCTTTCTAGTCTTTCTTTATGTCTTCAAGCAGAAACTGCAGTTAAGTCAGTAACAGGTTTTGAAAATTATTTTTAGATGTTTTCAGCTGTTTACTAATAAGATTTTGTTAGTTAGGTTTAAACATGAGTATCAAGTTTATGAAAATAGAATTTCAATAGAGGCACAACAAAAATGCAGAAGCATGTCAAGGTGAATGTACTACTTTGTGGACATCTGTGTGTTGTGTTTAGTTCCTGGGTGGCCTGCAGGGAACCAGGCCAACCGACATTTCTGTGCCTCCCTTTACAAAGGGATATTTCAAAAAGTCCCTCCCTTAATCTCTCTTTCTTTCTTTCTTTCTTTCTTTCTTTCTTTCTTTCTTTCTTTCTTTCTTTCTTTCTTTCTTTCTTTCTTTCTTTCTTTCTTTCTTTCTTTCTTTCTTTCTTTCTTTCTTTCTTTCTTTCTTTCTTTCTTTCTTTCTTTCACTTTTCTTTGTCACACACAAGCCGCGTTTACATGGGCAAAAGCAATCGGAATGAACGCCTGATCGGAAAGAAAATGCGTCATGTAAACGCGCCGTTCGGAATACTCTGCCCCGGTCAGACTCATTCGGATCAGAATTTCTTTCCGATCGAGATAGGTGGGTTATACCGATCGTTTATCCGATCGTGGAGCATGTAAACGGTCATTCCGATCGTGTGTCACTGCTGCTCTGGTTTACGTCACGCATAGAAGGTGTTTCGCTGTGAGAATGCTTTGGAGCGCATACGGGACCGACCAGCTCTGCGGACGCCCCTTGAAAAGCGCCGCTCCGCTCTCGCCCCGCTGGCTCTCCCCTCTCTTTCACCCCTCACGGGGGAGATTCGGAGGAGGAGCGCTTCGTGCCCCCTGACGCTCACTCGGTCCACTGGCACCCGAGTGAGCAGAGCAGCTGGATTAATAATTTTGTGTCGGGGGGGGGGGGCTTTTTTACGTGTGCGTTTTGTTGTTTTGTTATGTGTGGGAGAATTCAGACTGCGAGCCGTCCCGCCGCTCTGGGTTAGCGGCTGCAGGACTCAGGAGGAACCGTGTTCGAACAGAGCTCGGGCCGCTAGCTCACAGAGTGGCTTTGGGGCGGTCTGTGTGAACTTTTCAGAGCAGAAATAAATGTCGCTCAGTCCTTAGAAAGCTGCAGATTGCTGCGTTTCTTGCACGGTCCTGGATTTTGTGTCCATCCATCAGGCTAATGATGTTAGCCCGTGTTAGTCTGTCCTAAGCTTTCGTCCAGCTTAATTCTTCCACAAAAAAAGCACTGACCACACAGATTAAATATAACGATGAGCGAACAGGCAATTCATAATATTCATGACATTAATAAAAGCACGTTTGGAAGATCGTCTCGTATGTTACCGAGCTGCTGCATAAATGTCTGTGGAAGCGGTTTGTTTACAACGGGACCTATATCCTCATCCGGGTGATTTTTACACTACTGCGCATGCCCAAATGATTCATTCCGAACGAGAGTGTGAGCCATGGGAACGTTTGTTCTAATCGGAAAAAAGGTTTTCTGTGCCCATGTGCACGGGTGAATTTTAACCCGACCATTGATCCGATCAAGATATTCTGCCCATGTAACCGCGGCTACAGACTCATTTTCACCTCACTCCGAAGCCTGTATCCCCTGTGGTGATTTGCTAGCACATCAAGGCGAACATTAAAGGTTACAAAGCTTGACAAAACGACACTGTCCCAACTATGTCTTGACACTTGATGACACCATCTTTGATCTTGTAGTCTCTCTCCTTCACACACTCACACGCACACAAAGCCATGTATTTCTTTCTCATGCCCACTCTCTGCGTCACAGTCAACGGAGTCATGGCAATTACTTCCTTCTGGTCCTTCATATACATGTGGAATAGGATGTTTTTATGTGTTATAAAATAGTAAAGTGCACGTCAAATCGAGTTAATCATGTGCATTACTCATACAGTATGCCATTTTTATCAGCTGGCTGTTTAACTTCAATCAGAAGGACTATCATGTTGCTATTTAATTTGATGTTAGTTATACATGTACTCAGTTTATCTTTATAATACATACAAAGATTTTTTTACACAGAAACCTTTTGTTTTTCAGTTCTCATGGCGCAGTGTTATAGCTCAGAGGAGCAGATGTTCTACATTTCTGTGTGTCAAAGCCAATGTGTCTGCCTTTCAATTCCTTTATTATTTTCTCATTTTTTGTAATTATTCAGCAATCTGGTATATTGCTTGATCCAGATGCACTTGCAGGTGTACAAAGGTATGCCTTGTTAAGAGCCATTATGAGTATCTTGTTTTGCACGTGTGAAAACTGGCTCAGCTGGCTGTGGTAATATCTTTAGAAAGATAGGTTTAGGGAAGAAGGCTTTTGGCAAAACCCGCTTTTGATACAATTGCACAGTAACAAAACTCCCAATTTTACTGAAAAACAGTGGAAGAGACAGTTAGTTTATGTCCTTTTAAAGACTTGTATTATTTTACAGCCACAACTCTGCCAGTCTGTTAAAGCTCTCTCACCAAACATGATCCACACATCAAAACCAAAAAACATAGGCACACTATCTTTTGCAGCTGAACTTTGTCATTCCTCATTTGTCATCATAACAGCACCACGTCTTTTTGCTTTCAGTATATATTTATAACCTAGATACATATTCACTTGTCCTGAGAATAGTTTGATTCCTTTGAATTTTGTGTCCTCTACCAGAGGCCTGAGAGCGTGAGGGACCTGCCCAGTATCTTAGCTGTTTCTAAGAACTACTCTTCCAGACAGATATCATGGATAATGTGCCTGGAATGAGCTGGAACTATTTTCGCAGTTTGGGGGTCATGGCTCAGAGTGTTCATATTACCACAAGGACCTCTGTTCCTCCATTTCTTTATCTGTTCATGTTCCTTTTCTCTGATGTTGCTATCACTTGGGATTTCTACATCTATCAATTCTTCCCCTTTTCTCTTTCTAGTTCCTGGGCTCTATTGTTAGCTTGGTCTAGGCACTGGTTGGATTTTCCGATATCAGTGGAACAAACCATGCAGGGATTTTTTCTTTCATGATGGTGCCTGCTCTTCCTGTACTTCCTCTTCTGGGTTAGGACACAAAAATGGTCCGGTATATCATCCAAGGTTGTGAAGTCACCAAGCTCCTGTTGATGCCCCCAAAAGAAGAGAGGATGAGGTCCATCCTGAGTATCTAAATTCATTGAATTTTGTTGGGTTGTCCTGGGAGACGCTCCTTTATAACATGATGTTGTCATCAGAGACAGGACCTCTTGCAGATTGGGCTGATGGTACCACTTTTCAAGAAGGGGAGAGTACACTGTTCACATTTAAGTGTGAAGTGACTGAAATGAGAACTGGAACCTCCAAGCCAAAGGCCATGGTTCTTAACAGTAAAAAGGCGGTTTGCCCTCTCCTGATAGGGCGGTGTCACAAGTGAAGAGGTTTTGGTGTCACGTGTGATGGAAGGATGGAGCGTGAGATTGATCAGCAAATGGGTGCAGTGGCCGCAGACGTGCAGTCCTCTTGTAGTGAAGAGGAAGCTGAGGCAAAGTCTAAAGCTTTCAATTAACTGGTCAATTTATGTACCTACCTTCACCTTGGGCCGTGACCGAAAAGATAAGATTGCAGATACGTTAGTTAAAATTAGTCTCCCCTGTAAGATGGATGGGTGCTCCCATAGAGTTAGGGTGATAATTACTGCTCTTCCACATCTAGAGAAGCAAGTTGAAGTAGTTTATTTCTTTCTAAAATCTTCTGACGACCTCCCTGGGGAGATATTCCAGGCATTGGGGTTCCCTAGCAAAACTAGAGGAAATTTATGTGGAGAGGGAGGTCTGCCAGCTCACTTGTCAGGTTATTCTCTTTAGTGGATAAGATCCAGGTCATTGAACCCAGGCACATTCGAGTCGGGTAAATTTGCATTCACATTAAACACAGGCATGCCCCTTAACCACAGAACGTTGGTATTAACAGATGGATTCTGTAACATGAAGCCAGTCATGCATATTTGCCACCCCTCTGTGCTTGCATGTGCTCACCTTCTTGCTAATCTGAATTGTCAATATTCACATTATTTATACATTTCTTTAAAAAAAAAAAAACCTGTCTCAGCCTTCTGGATTTTTTTCTCACAAAAGCTTGAGTCATCTACCAGAGGCTTGAGGGTCCTGCACTGTATATTAGCTGTTCCTAGAATGCCGCTTTTCTGGACCGAGATGTCTGAGGTCTTTCCAGATATCTGCTGTAGCCACTACTCCAGCATGAGGGTTACTGCCAAAAATGCTCCAATTATCATAAGCACCACTGTCAGCTTCACTTTCCATGCTTTCTCCTATTCTTCCCTGAGTCATTGGTATTTCTTTAGTTTTTCTCTTCAGTTTCTTCTTCTTGATGTTGACATCACTTGGTACTGCCACATCCATTATACCAGCTTTCCTCTGTTCTTTATCCAGTACCACAGTGTCTGGTTGGTTCGCCATTACCATTCTGTCAGTCTGGATCTGAAAGTCCCACAGGATCTTTGCTCTCTCATTAGGAGGTTTGTATTATTCTAGCAGCCACTTGGTTGTGGCCCTCATGTATGCTTTCCTTGCCGGCATCTTACACCCTGCAGTTATGTACTGGATTGTTTCAGGTGCTTCTTTGCACAGCCATTGGTAAGACTTCTTGATATCAGCCACTTCAGTTATGGTCTGTTGGTACATCCAATGCAAGGGTTTGTCCTCCCATGAGGACCTGTCCTCCAGCACTGCATCCTCTGCTCTCCATTGCCTGAGACATTCACTGAGCACACGTCAGTTGGGGTGTAGATAGATAGATAGATAGATAGATAGATAGATAGATAGATAGATAGATAGATAGATAGATAGATAGATAGATAGATAGATAGATAGATAGATAGATAGATAGATAGATAGATAGATAGATAGATAGATAGATAGAGTACGTAAATGTATAGTACGTGAAGTGCAAATTAGTCACAGCCATGATTTCCTTTAAAGCAACCACTTTAAATTTGATGAAGCATCATCTTTTCCATTTTTTATTAGCATTGCCTTGTTTTAAGGAAAGCTTGGTAATAAAAGGAAAATTTAGATAATTCTTGAAAAATGTTTCATGCAAACAACTGAGCAGATTAACTGAGATTTTATGACAGATTGGAAAACAGGCTGGTGAACTTGTCTAATCCTTAGGAAGTTGTATTTATTACTACCGTAAAATTGATGGGGTTCTCCCTAAAAAAAAAATAGTAATTGAGGTTGATATTTCAGAGCAACAAAGGACTCTTTTTGCTATTTTCTTTTCAAATGCCAACCAGACTTTGCTTGGTTTTGATGAGCTGTGTGTTGAGGGCTTTTGGTGCCTTGGTCCACTGCAGTAATTAGGCTGTCAGTCAACACCCAATAGCTGGTGGCTAAAACATCAAAGTTTTATGATGAATATTTTGGTAAACTGTACCTTCTGCAAGATAAAAAAAAAAAAGAAATGAAAGCAATAAAGTACAACATAATTACTTTTTTGGTTATACACTTTTAAGACAATTTCCTGATTATGTTTATTACATATTGTAAAATATGCTTATGTTTGTGTTTCTTTTTAAAACAGATTGTCTTCGAAGGAATTCGAGGGTTAAATTATGAGGGAGATATTGCAATTGACGATGTGTCCATCACCATTGGAAAATGCAAGCGGGAAAACAATCTAGACAATGCAGGTAAGACAGGTAAGAGTGTAAAGGAATGGAATTACAAAATCTGATCAACTAAATTCTCATCTTGACAAATCTAAGTTAAATAAGCCTGGAAAACTGGAAAAAAATGTCAAGATCCTTTCTAATGGAGTTAACAATATTAAGATAAGAGACCTCCAAACAAGGATCAAAACAATGTTATGTGTGAGATGTCAAAAAAGCCGACTTGTATCGGGGATTACAATGTAGCAGTGTGAGAGCTTTAACTGCAAAGCAACAAGTGAGAACAGATTCTTTGAAGTAGTGGACATGAGAGGATAATGTGCATCTTTGCATGTCTGATTACGCTAAAGTCGATATAAAGTTATGTGCAGTTTGGGTTGGATAAAGCATCATAGTTTGTCAATAAAAAAAAAAACTATAACAATTTGATTATTAGAGCTTAGGTTTCAGAAATGTGCAACTTCTAGGCAAAATTTACATTCATGTAAAAAGTTAATTAAATTACAAAAAGGGGAATATGTATGATGAGTCCAGCAGTGGACAGAAACGGAAATAAACTAAGGGTCAAAAACAGAGAGACTGAAGCATGATGAGTAAAGTGTATGTGTGGTTTTAAAAAAGGAACCACAAATGAAAAATAAATTAAGCAAAAGAAGAAAAAAAGCAAAAGACCATGGAAAAAAAAAGTTATTTCAGAAAAAAAAAAAGCATGAAACAAAGGATGTTTATCAGGTGAGCTGTTTTAGAAATATGAAATGAGAAAAACAAATTTCCTAATTTTAAAACTCAAATTTCGGATAAAAATTCACAAGTAAACTCACAACAAGAACAATCCAAAATTGGGGAGGTCATGGAAAAGTGACTTTGTGAAAGACTCAACATTAATGCACAAACCTGAAATGGCACTGCTGCCTCTTTGTCAGGTAACATTTCTGCCAAGAAGAATGAGACGAGGCATGCCAAGCTTGTAATATTAATCACAGGAAGACTCAATGCACTTATTGCTGCCAAATTTGATTTCACTAGGCACTGATGAGAGGTTGTAATACATCCTGTTTTTAATTTGTCTTACATTCAAAAATGTTGATAAAAATGCATTGGGATGAAATGTACCCTGAACAGAATTGTATCATACTAAAAAAAAAAAACATAAATCATATATAATTATAGACATGGTTGGAACATAAATCAGTGGAACTCTTTAAAGAGTTTGAACAATGTCATTTGGTGCTGCATTATGCATCTGTGAGGGGAAAATACATTTAGTCCGTCTGAAAATACCCTCCAAGAGGTGGATTTCTGCATAACTGCTACTGCCAGTCTACGGATTTGGATTATAACAAGTAAATATCAACCAGAAAGAATAACTTTCGGTCATTGCAGGTTTCAGCAGAGATCTTTAAGACCCGTTAAAGAGAAAAGGTAAACTACGGAGCCCGTGTCCTGACATAAAAAAAATAAAATATATGTCGTCCCCACAAATTAATATCTTGTTTCCACAAATTAATATCTTGTTCACACAAAATAATATTCCGTTCCCACAAGATAATATTCTGTTCCCACGAAATACTATTTTGTTCCCTCGAAATAATTAAGTTATGCGAAGGAAATAGTATCTTGTTCCCACAAAATAATACTCCGTTCCCGCATTAATTAATTTGTGCAAACGAAGTAATTATTCACGTCATAAGTCATTCATAAACACGGATTGCTGCTTCGCCTACCGGACATAGCTCCTAGCTTCATAAACACGGATGTGAGCAATAGTTGGATTTACAGCAGATACCTTCACATTTCTGTCTGTGTGTGTCTCATTACATTGCATTGAAGACACGGAAGATGTTTAGAGATCAGATTTGTTTATTTTAAAAAGCTCTACAAAAGCATCATACTCGTTAGCAGTCACTTTTTATCTGAAGGCTAGTAGGCTACATGCTACGTATCCCATCATGCATCACGACTAGCCAATCATTTGTCTTGTTGTTACACTACAGTTATAGGGACACAATGATCGGTCGAAATGCATTATGGGGAAAACGTGATGCACGATGGGACACATAGCATGAAGCTTTCTAACCTTCGGATGCCCGAATGCCGGCAAGACAGGCTAAAGAGCTCTGCGGCGGAGCTAGGTGCTATGTCCGGAGAATCGCTGTGGTGTGGCAAAACAGCAAGCTTGGGCATCCGAAATCTTATGATATTTTTCTTATATTCATTGAGACAATTATAAATTGATCATTCTTGTTTTTCTTTTTCCTTTCTTGAACGTATGTGGGTCTCAGAGACACGGAAGTTACTGCTGAAAGCGGCTTTTGTGGCCGGCCGGAGAGCATATCCGTGTTTATGAATGAATTATGACGTAAACAATGATTTCGTTCGCACAAATTAATTATTTAAAGGGAATGAAATAGTATTTAGTGAGGACGGCATATTATCTTGTGGGAATGGAATATTATTTCGTGCGAACAAGACATAAATTTGTGGGAACGAGATATATTTCATTTTTTTTTTTTTAACTTGTCCTGTCCAACAGCTAGGCAGACAGATGAGAGCTGAGGGCCTCTTGGGTTGGACATATTTTACTTTAACAGGAGGGGTTATTAATCTTCAGACAAACCAAAGGTATGTCTGAATAAACCCCTTTTGTAATTGAGGCCAAACTTTATTAATTTCAAACATGTCTGAAAATCTTTGGTGTTGGACCGGACGGAAAAGGAAAGAGGGGAAGAAGAGAGAGGGACGTTAGAGAGAGGGGGGGATATTTCATTTTTTTAATGTCAGGACACAGGCTCAGTAGTAGACATTTACATCTAGGTGTAAAAAATATTCCCTAATGTTTATGTAGGCCCTCTGATCTGGTTGAATCCATACATGAGGGTAAAGAAGATTATTATAAACAAAGCCAGCGATAACATTGAATAATACTTAATATACAAATTTATAAAATCTGCATATACTTACTTTGACTTTTGGGTTTTGTGATGCACATTGGGAATCATAAAAAATCATGTTAAATTTGACCTTACCACAAGAGTTGTATGAATAACCTGTTGGATCTGTGCTTTGTAAGAACATTATGGAACAAGGATTTTACTTTAAAATCAAAAAAATTGTTGAGGAGTCTAAATTCAAAACTGTGTTATTTTTAAGGGCCTATATCGTGATTTTCTTAAGCCTTTTAGAGTAATTTATCTATCCATATAAGATAGTAAATTTTGAAACACTAAAGAACAATTACTTTGATTACATTCTTTACTTACTCAGAAGTAAGACTCTGAGGTACCGCCTTTCGCTCCTTGTGGGTGCCGCCCATTTAATGACATCATGTTGAGTCTCAGCAGCGTGTCTGCGTTTCGCCCACAAAAACAAACAACATCCAAACTTTTCCAAGGATGGATGTGCATATTGTGCGTAAAATGATTTTTCTTCGCTGATTACAACTAGCTCAGCAGAAAAAGTGTGTGTGTGTGTGTTAGCCTGGGGCGGGGCTGGCTGCGCAGACTCCTCCTGGTTTTTAGAAAAATACTCAGAGATGAATGAACAGATCAAAATGCCGCTTTTGGGTGGTTTTTAGTGAGGAATTATAATGCACCTAAAATCTAAAAATTATTTTGCATGATATACCGTATGTCCTTTAACTTTTATTCTAGAATGATGTAGTTTTCGGTTTGTAGCCAAAGTATTGTGACTTTTAAGAACCACTCCAAAAAGATAAATATTTTTAGTGTTTTTAACATGCTCTTGTAGCATTTTGATGAAGGAAATATATAAAGAATATTTAGATTAAAATCCTGTTTCTGCATATTTCTTTATTCAATACGTGCTGAATCAGGAGCAGACTAAAAAATACTTTTAAAAAAGCTTGTAGTTGTTACGTACAAACTATAATCAGCAGGCCACAAGATCACTGCTCCGCACCATTCATTCAGCATCCACCTGCAGACATATAGATCCATGTACATCTTTGTCTTCCTCGTCTGAGCTGGCATCTGACTCAGAACTGTGCGTCTGGATGGCTCCAATATTTCTCACCATTTTGGTTGCACCTCTAATGTTAGCTTGAGGCTGTGAGGGGATGTAACAGCAGGACAAGGTGTGCCAACGGTCCTGCCCACAACTCAGAGGTAAATTTCTAATGAACTACTGCCGCTCTGCAGAAACTATGTCCTAGAAAACAACAAAGGTTTTGATTTTGCCTAAATACTGCATAATCATAATTAATAGACCACTGGGGACACTTTTGTAAAATCAATCAAAAGATGATCAGAGTGGGACTAAAAGTTCACTTGTATCAAATACAGTACTTGCAGAGCATGTGGAATTGTTTAATGTACATTCCGTACAATGACCTTCTTACTTTGCTGTCCACAGTAAATTCCACCAAAAAAAAGTATTCAACACTTGAAATTAATCTTTTATCAAGAGATTTGTAATTGAAATCTGCCATGATGTAACTCAACGCAGTAAAGACTGAAGGAGGAAGAAAGGATGCAGAGGTAGAATGCATTTTCAAAATCTTCAGGAGCTTGTTAGGACTTGTTAAAACTTGGTGTAAGAAAAGAAAAGAAAAATCAAAGACATTAAATCCATGCACAAAAAAAACTAAATAAACACACTCCAATGAATAATTAACAACATTTTTCCACCTCAAACTCTCTGTGTGAGATGCTTGTGTATGGCTTCTGAACGTGTGCTTGCTGCGATCTATTACATGTGCGCATGTTACAACACTGGCGGATGAGGTAAATAATTGATGAAAGTATAAGCAGGAAGAGGAAGGCTCTTGAGCTCTCCGAGTGTGAGTGTGCTCAGGCATCCTGCGGGTTTCATCTCGGCAGAGATACTTTGCGCAAACAGATGGGTAATTATAAGGAAGGCAACTTAAAATCACTACTGTAAGAAGTACAATTTGTTTGCCTTGTGCAGCTTTTACCTCCTTGCATTCAGCTCCCTAAACTGAGAATTAACGGATAGAAATACAATTTTAAGGGCTTTGTTAATTTGTCAAGGCAATGCATGTCATAATTCATGTTCACATGACACTTACAGTAAGTCAAATTGCTGACTTCAAAGTACATATTTTTTATTACATTTCATGAATGATACTGCATGTCTGCAGTGATGATCTTTTTGGACAAAAAGGACCTTGCCCCATCAAAAGGCTCCCTATTTCTCTTTGGTCTGACAGCCATAATTCATCGTTATGAAAAGAGAATATGTATGTGAACTAAAATGTAATAAAAGAGACACATATATAGGCGAATGGCAGAATGAGTTATGGCTTTAATGGCCCCTGACTGTGGGTTAAAGGCCAGGAAGAGGAGGAAAGTCCCAGTTAGGTAGAACACTGTGTTCTACTTTCATTTTTTTGGTTCATGTGTGTGTGCATACTTGTCTGTGTTGTGCCTGTAGCTTTGCTTTGTTATAGGTATTGATTTTGTGCCTGGAGGATGGACACTTGGTATGAAATCATATTGATCTTTTTAATACCACGCTCCCTTTTTAAATGAAACTCTGTCTGAAGATGTTGTATTTGTAATTTATGTATGAAAGGGGGACTCAGCTGTGCTTGTGGAGAGGAGAATGGATTTCTATGGGCAGAATGTAAGAATTCAAGTTAAAGAATAAAAAATTGAAAACTCTAGATGGGATGAAGTACTTTGTTTTATTACAAAATGCTTGAAATTGGACTAGATAGGGTATATAAAAACATTTGCTTTAGATTTTTCATTCCCTTTTGAAAAAAATAACAATAACAGCTCGCCAAAAATAAGAAAAATTCATACCGTGCTTGATAGTTATGATAGCATTGTTTCATTTTTATTGAATTCCGATAGTTTATTGGTGTGGTCTTTAAGATAAATGCTTTTATATACTTTTATTGCCATTTTTCTTTTTATTCATAGCATTTTCTCATTCCACCTTATAATCAACCTATCTACCTTTCATTTTTTCCCTTATTTTATTGTGATGTCGCATTTCGACTGCCTTTCTTCCAGCACCAGTATAATAGTTTTTAAAAACAATAATCATTTGTCCTTTTTCTTTTGCATTCTTTTACAATCTAACTCATCCACATTCGCTTCTGAAAAATTTTAAACCTTTCTTGAAATTTGCTCTAAAGTTGTTCAAAGTCAGAGATCTGTCTCCCCCTCTGGTCATTGACGGGAACCGTCTCCAGAGTTCTGAGTGCACTTCATCTCCCAGCAACCCCGGCGCATAGTTTCTGGATTTCACACACCTGACTTTCATTTGCTATCACTCACAGTCTACTTAAGCACTCCACTGAGCCTCACTCAGTGTGAAGGATTGTATTTTTTTTTTTTTTTTTTTGCCAAGTTGCCTGCATTGCTGAGCTTTACATCCAGACGTGATCTTCTGCTTTCCTGACCCTGTTTTGTCTCGGATTGCGTTTACCTGCCCCAACTTTCATCTGGATCTTGACTATTCTTGTTGTTTCTCTGATGCTCCTATGGTCATTATTGACCCCTTCCTGTCGGACCCTGATATAGCTCTGTGGACTTTTAGCTGAGCTAATAAACCTGCTGCAATTGGAACCAGCCGTCTCCCTGTTTTGACACAAAAGTGGACGAGAGTCTATTTGTTTTGTCCACGCCAGAGGTCAGATGCCTGTTCAAACTCACCCAAATGAAAAGGGACCATCAGTGTGATAATATTCTGCTTCAGACCAAAAAGCCCTGCTGTGAATGAGTTGAAAAAGATGTGCTAGCAGGGGTGAATGTGGACTTGTTTTTTATACAGAAGAAAAAAATTTCAACCAACAGGCTTAAATATGCAAGAGTGGACTAAAATGTTAAAGTCAAACAAATATTTCATATTACCCTCTGGAGCTACAATTTACTCCATAATTTTGTTTCTCTAAAGGCCAGTTTCAAGTGAGATAGTCCCAAAACTGTTTAGTTTTAAAGCCCATATTACAAAAAGCAATTGTTCCCATTCCTTTATTCTTTATCTTTAAATATTGACGTTCATATTGAATACTCTATTCCTTTATTCTTTTTCTTTAAATATTGACGTTCATTTTGAATACTCCATAATAGGCATATTTTTTCTCGTCATGAAATGCTTTGTGACTTATGGTTGCACTCTGGTATTTGTCAAAGAAGGACCTACTTACCTACTTTTCTATGAAAGACAATAATTCATGACATTGAATACCATTTCTTGGCGATAACTGATCAGCCTCTTCCCTGTTTCTGTTTCTGCAGTCCTGATTGGAGGATCACGGTCTCTCCCACTGGCCAGCTGGCTGACCTTTGGCCTCTCTTGTTTCCTCTCACTCCCATACAGATGATGAGCACTTCCCACTGCTGCACCGCCTGTCTGTGCTGTCAGACACTGCCCTGACCTGTGCTCTTTTACTTCCCTCTCTAACCACCCCCATTTTTTTCCCTCTTCGTACCCGTTTCCTCACCTGTCTATCCTCCTGGCTTGCAGTCTCACGTCCTCGCATCACTTCAAGTCTTCTGTTTTGAATAACTGTCTAGTTTATTGTCACTTTTTTTTTTGAGTCGCACAATTTGTAACTAGCTGACACTCATATTGTATTTAAGGTTAGCATACGTAAGGTTTAGCAAAATTTGACATTTCTTCCATGTCATCCTATAAGAATCCCCTTATCTGATCTGTGTCAGTGTCACTTTTACCTCTGCAACATCAACCTCCTGCCTCCATGTGTCCACCCCCTCATGTACCCGTACTCCGTTAACCCTCCGTCCTCAGAAGCTCCAACCCTATTCCCCGGACACACCAAAGTGTCGGACACTCTACCAAAGATGATGAAGATCTAGAGAGAATAAAACGAGGAAATGGTAATTCCACAGAGAACGTGAAAGGACAGAGGAAACGTCTGAATTTTTCACTAAGACTGAATCCCTTTTTTCCACCCTTTGAGATGATGGGTGGAGCTGAATGAGGGATAACGGCAGACAAAAACTGTTGAATCAATGAATGAATAAAGGAATAGCTGAGTGACAGACGCACAGGAATTGGAAAGCTGCGTCCCCCGATGGTCTTTCTGCTTGCCACAAGAGACAAACCTCAATGGGGAGTATACATATTGTTTATCTCAATAACATATATAAATATATATTATATATAACAAAGTTTAAACTAAAACACAACTAAGACGGGACTTTACTAAGTGAAAATTAAAGAAGCACAAAGTTTTTACGACCTCTGCTGTTCTCTTGGTGTTTAATTTACTTTTTGTGTGCTGTTGCAGTATGTCAGACCTACTCAATGTTTTTGATATTTTTTTTGTTATGAAATCTCAAGGGTTAATGAATAATAAAGTATTATATTCATATCTATAAGATTTAAAGAGGATGATTTCCCATCTGAAACCAGGTTCTGCCCTTGGAAGGAAGTTATTTTTCATTGCTGAACACAGACACAGCTCGGCATGCCCATTACCAGTTATACCAGCTGGAATCTCAACTGACTTTCAAAGACAACATAAGTGAAGGGTTTGTTTTTAATTTTTACTTTTACTTCAAAAATAAAAAAGATTTGGTCATTTCAGTTCTTAATTTATTAACATTATATACATTAAGATAGTGATATCATTTTCTGATGAAAAGATCACATCGATGATGAAAGACGTAAAGTACCCTGGAGGGAATTCAACAACTTTTTGAGTGTCATGTATCATACAAGGTTCGATGTTGGTAGCAATAAACTCTTGATACCTTAATTACAAATGGGCCTTTTTAGAGTAATCAGCTCTACTTATATCATAGATGAACTGTAAAGCTCATAATGCATTTATCCATGTATACTTTACTACAAGTTACTGCTTAATTTTCCAACTCATCCCAAGTACGTCCATGTTAGCTGTCACATTGTTAGTGATGTACTTTTATGTTTGTTGACCATCTCCATTGCTGTGTACTACATATTTATCAAAACAACATGATTTTCGACACATGTTCCATCCAGTCTTGCTGTTTTTTTGTGTTGTTCTGTCTGTTGCCATTGTACCATTGAAGCTGTCCTTGTTTGAATGGATCGTATTTAGAGAATCATTCCGTCTAGGCACAAGCATGTCATAAAATCAAATCAAATCAAATAAAAATAAAAAAGTAAAGCCTCTCAGGAAAAACCTTTAAAAACTCTTTCAATATTTTAAAATGCTTCCTGTATCCTCCTGTATCCTTCCTGTATCCTCTCTGTGGTCACTAAAATGATAAAACCAATGGCTGTGCGGCATACAAGAATGAAATGTATTATTCTAGATCTATTAGAGTGGCAGGTTTTGTTGTAAATTCTGTCATAATGTAAGCAGCTTACATGACTTGCTTATTACTTTTAAAATTCCCGCACAGATGTTCATTTTCTCCCCTCATGTTGGCTGTCAGGTATTGCTTTACAATGTCCTGTTCAGATCAGTGGCAGTAAAATTATTCTTTTGAAAACTTTGTTACATATCCATAGAAGCACATTTTTCATTTTACAAATATTTTGTTTAATATTCCATCTTAAATGGGCTGATGTTGTATTCAAGCAACATAATATATATGTATGCAAATATAAACAATTACCCACTATTCTCTTCTGTTCCAAGTTCTATTTGATGTTGAACTGTGTGACGTGGGAATCCTAAACACAGGGACTTGCATCTACTTTGAAAGAACAGACATTCTTTGTTGTTGGTGTTAAATTAGAATCCTGATTAATATTTTTTGATCAGAGCAGCTCAAAGTAATCAGCTTTTGGGGGAAAAAAGCCTATTTAATGTTTTAATTAATCTTTTATTTTGTCACAGATTTCAACAAAATAATCATTTGTTTTTCTTCAATTTAATTTCCACCCTTTTTTTATTTAGTGATAATTGTTCTTTATAAGCAGTTTTAATAGATCATACAGTAACTAACTCTTCATTTTGAACGGTTCAATGTGGTATGCAGAGCTAAATTAGCATGTATTGTACTAATTCTGATCACACGCTGCAAAGTTTTGATTACGTTTTAAGTAACATCCATTGTTTCAGCACAGAACAGGATAATTTTGTTTCATTTATCACTAATTTTAAATTGCAAAACCTTTTTTTAGACAAAGTATACAAAATCATTTATTTGGCTGAAAATTAAATGTTAAGCCTATTTGTTAGCATTGCTGTTTAAGGGGGTCTAAATGATAAAACTATCAACATAATCTATACTCATCTTGCTGAAGGTTTTACATCCGTACAATAAGTAAAGTGGGAATCTAAATGTGTCAAAGGATAAAGACAAAAAAAGTAAAAAGTTAAAAAAAATTGGGTAACATAAAAAACACACCCCCAACTTGTAAAATAGTAAGAAAAAAATAATCAAAATGCAGAGAATAGTAAACGCTATCAGAAACATATATAATGAGTTGAAGTGGAACAAAAAAGGAATAACCATAAACAATAAAAGTAGGCTTATAAGAAAACAAGGTTTAACATAATATGCATTGTTTTATCAAAAAGCGCATTTTTTTCAACATCTAGCTTTAAAAATTAGGTAATATATTTTTACATGCCCAAAACAATGATTCATTCATTCATTCATTCATTCATTCATTCATTCATTCATTCATTCATTCATTCATTCATTCACTCAGCCATTCCTTGCTTTTCAAAATTGAATCCAGAAATTTAGGAACAATGTTTATAATTACTATGATCAATGCTCTTCAGGATTAAAGTATTTTTTATATTAATATTTTTTTAATTTAAACTGAGTAGTCCATTTAAATACATTCTTAAAGCTAAAAGCTTAACATGCTTTGCATTTTTATTTGTATTATCTTTAAGAGGGGGGAGTTTTTATCTCAAGAATTTGATCTGATGTTAAAAGTCAGGTGTGTTAATTTAATTAAAGACAAATTTCAATTACCAAAATCATTTTAAGACATACTGAAGAGTCTCTGGAAGACACTTTTAAGTGTAAAAGGTGTCATCATGGGTGTTTTGAATATTTACAGCTAAATGAGAATCAAGTCTTTTCTTTACATGTTTGTCCCTTTTAAAGTCCACCAGGTGAGTCTTGAGTTTTACATAAAACGTGTTTCTGAGGCTCAAGTTTTGGTTTATTTTTGGGCTATTTTTCCAGATCCCAATGCAGTAACATGGTGGTCAAGAGTAATGTTACATTCACACCACCCTCTGCAACATGCGTTGAAGCAACAATTTGCAATAAAAGGTCTGCGTAAACGGGCATAGGGGTGCATTTCTAGATGAAACTCTCGTCTTCACGCAATACTAGGACTGGGTATCACCAATTATTTCCAAATTCAATTTGATTCACCAGAGCCTGAATTAATTCGATTTGATTAGATTTAGAATTTACATGGTTTTCACATTTAGACATATTTGTATAGTTTCAATTTTACACTTCACGCACTGTAAAATGTAGTAGTAAAAACAATAAACCAATGAGATTGTTAACACCATACAGTGTTACATGGTTTATCAAACGGAGAAGCTCCAACAAAAATGTGCCTGCGTTTCAGTTTGACCATTAGGTGGAGCTCGTGCCATGGCATTACACTTTTTCCCAAAGCTTTGAGCAAAAAACTGTCCTTTAGACCACAAATGGTTACTTTGAAAAAAATGCAAGAGTTTGGAAAATTAATCTCTGTAAGTTAATAATACTTTTTGTTTAGTCAGCAATGTACGTTTAGGTCGAACAAGCGTTCGCACTAGCCTTCCTATGGGAAATTCCATTACACGTTAGCATCAAGCTAGCAGACTTAGGCTTTATGCTATTATGTTTTAGGTCTCCGGAAAAGGAAAGGCATAAAAGAGCATTATTTAATTTTATGAATAGAACATTGATTTATTAAGCTTGTATCGATTCAGATCAATTTCTTGATTTTATTAACCCAGCACTAATCGCTAAGCACATAAATCCATCGGGCTCTACTTAAAAAATGGACGTCCGCTGACCATGCATTGAAAGGTAAAGCAGGTTGAATTTTGACCAATGAGGGACTCTAAATTGGTAATGACAGAAACATGGAGTCCCTTTTCCTACACGGACATGCCAATCGTTTGAAAATTGATCATGGAGGACAAAGTAATAACTGCAGTTCTGTCATATGTCAGAATGGAGCTTTGAAAGAAAAAGCCAGGAGCAAAAGTCACGAGATTTAAACCGCTCTAACATTTTTTACCAAGCGTCCTACAGATACAGGTACATATGCTAGTGTCCGGTAGCGACAATCTAATGTGAACTCCATAGGCTAAATTCACGTTCAAGGATGTGCATTTCCTGAACTTGTGTTGCATGCCCAATGTGAACGTAGCATAAGAGTTAACAAATACAAAGTCATACATTATTTAGATGAATTTAATGTGGTATATTGACAGACTAAATACAATACAGAAACTTTTAAGGAGCAGTGATGCTTTGGATTGGCTCATAGAGATCAGCCAAATCTCTGAAAAGTATTTTTCAATCCATATATTTTGTTTTTGACTTCCAATGATAATGTTATCTATCAAACCCCTTTCAAGCCGGTCTGCTGCGTGACGGAGAGGACGGTGCAAGCTCAGGAGTGAATTGGCCTCAGGATGAGAGTGACACTGACAGCGACAACGAAGGAGAAACTGAGAGAGTATGTGGCGAAGACTATCTGACGCTATTTCAATCCGACACTGAGGAGGAAGACTTCCATGGTTTCAGTGCACAGGAGGAAGATGAAGAAGGCTCTCAGTGACTTTTACGTTCACATTTTTAAAACAGCCTTGTTAGTGCTGTGTTACGGTGTGTCACTGTTGTGGAAGAAAACATCCGGCGCACACGCTGCGCTTGCCTCTGCGCACAGTTTATTACAGTTCTCTTTCACTCTGTATATCAAACATGAACGCGCACCCCCAAGACACCTCCGCTGCGTGCTCTCTTTCCCTCTTGTGCTGCACGCTCTCTCCCCTTCTTCCGCCTTCTTACAAATGCATGGTTTCAGCACATACACATCCTCATTCTACAACATGTTTCAATGTGGGTACATAGGGCTTATAGACAGGTGCTGCTTATGTATGTACAAAATGTTTGATCCTTTAAAAATGTAATGGATGCGGCTCATAATCAGGTGCGCTCCATGATCCGCAAATTACGGTAAGTTAGTTTTGTATTTGGAAAAAAGCTATCACACAGAAAAATCAAACACTCAGCTTCAGTTTTTCCTTTTGTTACTTTTTTCCATCATTGATAAAGCCTATGAGAAAAGCAGGCCAGCTTTTTTAACACCTCATTAGTTTTGCAGATCCCCAGTTTAAGTAAAAGTGGCTTAATTTTCTCTTCCATCATGCATGTTTATTGTGTAAAAATTATAAATGCAAATAACACTTAAAGATTGCTTTTCCTTCTGTATGAGCTGTGAGGAGGAGTTTTAACATCGGTGAGCTTTAAATGTTTGTCTTTTCCTGGAACTGCAGCAAACACATTTAGTAGACAGGTGGATTGTGTCGTTCCAGTCTGATTTAAAGATACTCACTGATATTTGTGGTTGACGTTTTTATGTTTACTTTCCAAGAAAACTCCACGAGATTGAAAATTTCGCATAAAATCGGATAGGATTTGTTAAGGTCACATCTGTTATCTTCAAAGCATGTGCATTTAGTTTGAAAAAAACATTGGGAGATTTGTAAAATAATTTTTAGAAAGCGTGTTATTCATGAGTATTGTGATTGACAAACAACACACGTCCCTGCAGCATTTATCAGGCTTCAAATTGTACGGCTGGATAGCTCCAATATTGCTTGCCACTTTTGTTGCCCTTGTAACGTTAAGGTGGGGTTGTGAGAGGCCATCAGCGATACACTGAGACAAATTTCTTATGAATTCCTGCTGCCACTTTGCAGAAACTATGTCCTAGAAAGCAACACAGTTTGTTTTTTTGGCTTAAAACAGCATAATTATCATTAAAAGACCGCTGGAAAAGCTTTTAAAATAGATCAAAAGATGATCGGAGTTGAACTTTAATCTGTGTAATGGGCTATATCAAGTGAGTTGTATTTTGTTGTAGTTTTTTGGGATCTTTGAATAATTAGTTCTCATCTTTTAACCTATAAATTTGTGCTAATCCTGGAATGGTGAATTGTTGTTTTGTAACGTATGCGAGACTGTGATCAGCATCTCCCACCGTCAGTGTCACTGCTACATCTGTAAACACAAATATTATCCTACACCAATGATACTGTTTAGGGTGTGCACGTAAACAGCATAGTGATTGAATTTAAAAGTACAGACAGTACATAATAAATTGTTCTTGTGTAGATAGATTACCTTAAGTGTTGTCATCTGCAATTCTGAGTGGACCAACAGAAACTGAGAAGAGATATTTCCTGTAATGTCAGTTTCCCTAATGGCTTCCATTTATTAAAGGTTGCTTAAGCACAACAACAGAGATGCATTACACACGTTTAAGTGTTTCTGTACTGTATGTGAGGTGGGAACAATCAGCAGCCTAGTTTTTATCGCAGTTAATGTGATTGACAGATGCTGGCGGTTAGCATGGCCCTCTCTCATCAAAACACAATCAGCTGTGGATCCATTTGTAATGATAGGCTGCAGTAAAGGACAGCAAAGGACAATTCAAGCAAATTTTCTCCCATATTCAAAAAGAATTGATTTAAATTTGTTGGATCAACACTGTGTTTGTGATACTGCATGGGGAGAGAATTTTATTAAAGTGTTTTCCCTGCTATCATCAAAGCAAAGGCAGGATTAGGATTACGACTTCTAACAATCCAGTGGCACATGTCCAAAAGTAAATACAGCTCAGGTTTTATGTCTGGATCACTGACCTTTAAATTTTCTTTCTGCCAATAGAGAAGCTTGTGCCCCCCATGGATGACAGCCAACTTTTTTCAGCACAGGCCTTTCTATTTTCATTGCCCTCTGTGGAATGACAAACTTGGCTTTTTCCAAAGAGTACAATCATGTTATACTACAAGAGAGAATTATATTTGTTTGATACGTAGCCACTGGTGAATTTAACGGTTTTCATCAGATTACACAGGAAAGAAATGTACAATATTCTACGGCTTGTCCTTGTTGCATAATTCATTAAACAGCGCTCCTTTGTGGCTACTTTAACTGCCGTCTCAGTGGCAGACTTCTGAAGGTAGAAGTCTTAACTTAGTCTCATAAATGTTTTAGGTTTTTACGAGAATGATTTTAGTTCAAAATGTGGCAGAATCTCCAAAGGGGTAGCTCATCATCTTCCTTTAAGAGTCAGCTTCCAAGCTGTACTTGGTGACCATTCCAAGAACAAAACAAAGAAAGAAACAAAAAAAAAACATGTTTAATGCCTCTGGTCCAAATCTTTGCAAAGCACGTTATTCAAAATATGTCTTTCTGCAAATGCATCTTTATTTTAAAAAGAAACTGCGGGCTATAATAGGTGGCCGGAGGGTCACCCAAAACGATCAACCGAACCTAAGTGAACAAAAAAATAAATAAAATAAAAGAGTTCCCTCTGGACTTTTTTGACCTTGCAGATTGTTATTCTTGTTTACTGACTATTGTTTTATTTAAAAAAAAACACTGGTTTTATCACAGTAAAATGAGTCACAGCTTCAGACTTGCCCATTTAACTTTTTTGTATGTTTGGAAACTTTGCATTAATGTGAAACCCTTTCATTAACAGACACATCCGCTTAAACAGCACAAACCAAAAAATGAACATTAAACAGATAATATTGGCTATTTGATGTTTCAGAAGTCAGATTATGATTTAAAAATGAAAGGAATCATCCCTAAGTATTTAAAAAAAAAATCAAACATAGTGTCTTTGTTTGAAGTTTTATTTGGGCCGCAAACAACAAAACTAGGAAAGAAGAAACTTCAATATAAAGGACAAGCCTCCTCTTTGCTGCTCTGTTTGCAGAAACGTTTTCTGTTTTCTTTCATTTCTATGTCTTTGCTGAATGCTGGTTTATCAAAATCAGCTTTAAATTAAATGAATCAGCTGAATCCACACTGAGATGATTACGAAAGTTTCTAGTTTAGATTTTCTATTTTAAGCATCTTTATCTTTCAAACACTTTCACTCAGAAACTCGAGAGGCAACTTTTCTCATCAGGAGACAGCTCAGTTTTTATTTTGCTATGATAAGTTAATACGCCGTCCTTACGTAAACTGGTTTTGACAAACAATTTATTGTTGAAGTTAGTCCATCAAAGGTTGGAACAGCTCCCAGTGTTTTGGTAAAACACTCCAACTGCACCCTTGAGTTTTGGATCCCTTTGATTTAGTTCCATTGAGACTCATGATGAAATGTAAATGTAGAGTTAACGGGCTTTAAACTATGACAGAGGACGATCCGTATTTCAGTGCCTAGAAAAATCATAAAACCCTGTCAAACATTTAAACAACCAGCCAATTAAATCCATCAGTCACAGCAAGTTTTTTTCTTTAGATGGTCCAATTCCATCATCTTTGACAGACACAATCCCTGTAGATTTTCTGTTCACATTGTAAAGTAATAACTCCTTACGCAGGAGTAAAGGTGATTGTCTGAAGACAGCAGTGCATCCAAGCTGCTGTACTTCAATAACTAAGGCAGCATCCTACTTGCTTGGGAATCAAACACCACACTTGGGCTGGGCTGCAACTTGGGGTGTAAAGATTAATCTGTCAATCAAATAATATATTTATTTATTTACCTACGATTCAACCAGATCGATCTGTCTGAGGCAAGTTCTTATTTGAATCGACTTATTCCATTATAAAATAATTTTAAAATACCTATGGGGCAATTGTGTTTTACAGGCACACCCCAGGCATACACCATCTGCATGCAGTCAGTAAGGAGCCAGTACATGCTCCTCACTAACGACTAAAGCGAGTGCAAGGAATCACTCATACGCCATCAGTGCATGCAGCCTACAATACCCCCTATAAATACTTAACGATACACGTACGAAAATGTTAGGTTTTAGGTTTTCATGGCGTCCCTTGAGGTGGCCGCATGAGCCTCAAGGGAACTGTTGGAAATGTTGGAAACAATCATTCAGCTACAGAAAAGAGAGAAGGTTAGGAGTTTGTCAGAACTTTGTAAGTGTGAAATCTACAGGCGTGGTAAAACTAGTTTTGGAATCCCCCAAAAAAAAGTTGTTTTTTTTTTGGAAAGATATGCTACAGTATTTATTTTTAGCTTTCAGCCTTTTTCATGTTTGTGCACTGTGGGTCAGTCTACATGTAGGGGCTTTTCTGACCTCTCAGCCAGAAGCTAATTAATGAACAGACAGACCTACACAGCAGAAGGACAAGGCTGGAAAAATAAACACAGCTGTTGTGAGAAGGAGGAAACATGATTTTGTTTTGATGTAAGGAAACAAAATTGAAATAACGCACACGGTTTTAATAAAGAGAATAGTATTACCAAGAAATATGAGTAAATACTTGAATGTTTACCTTGGCATCAATGCAATTACCACAAAGAATAAAAAAATGCATATTTATTGAAAATTTGTTTTATTTTATTTTTTTTTTTTTTTAGTTTTTACCTTTAATTCAGCTTTCGACTATTTAAACGCGTCTATGACAGATTCATTACTTGCAGGGGTGACTTTATTGATAATGTGGAAGTGAAATTCTATAAGAAAAGGTTGATTCAAAATTTTCTCTGCAAAACATGAAACTACATTTTTTTTCTAAATGTTGCCATTTTAAGTTATAATAAATACAGTTTTACATCAAGTAAATAAGTACTTAATGAAGTTCATACTTTTTTCAAATGCAGATATCATCATGATTAAGCTCTGACTTTATCTTATGGTTTGTTTTGCTTTGAGTCTAAATGAAGAGTAAACTGTGCCTAAAGAAAAAAAAGCATTCTTTTATTTTTTTATTTGAATTTGTTTGTATTTTTAAAAATAGTAAAACTTCATTAAAAGACACATCGAAACCAATTCCCTTCCTGCCTCTTGAAAAAAATGTGCCTTCATGCCGCCAAGTCCTTTTTATTAGGACTCTAGTTAGCATTTGTTTGGCAAAGTCTGATTTGTATTCTGTCAGCTCTAATTTAATTTGTTCTTGTAATACAAAAGAGAAAAGCCATCAATAATAATAGCAAACACACAAGTGGGATGCATGCATAAAGCAAGATAAACAAATTTGCTTTGGGAGTGATTGTATTCAGATGTGTGTTTAGAAAAAAACAAACAAAAAAATGTCTGCTGAAATGAAGTGAACAAATAGGTCAGATTCTGTCACTTGAAACACTCCTGTTTATTTATTATTATTAATTTTTTCTAGTTTTGGTGTGGAAACATGTTAGAAGTTCATAAGCCAGATTGTGGTGGATGTGTTTAAAAGAAAAAGAAAAAAAAAAACATTGGACACATTCACTTCACCTTTTGCCTTTAGAAAAACCTTATTAATTTTTTTGATTATGTGTTCTGTATTTAATTTATTCTATGTATTGAATTTTATTTTCCATTTTCTGTATTAACATGCATCCTATTTATTTAATTTTAACCTAATTCTTTTGATGAGTTTAGCCCTAGTGTGGGGATTCTTTGTGTCGGTGTTTGTTGCCACAGTTCTCGCCCTTCTGGGGCAGCGGGGGTCCAGCATTGCAGGGTCAGGGCTGTGGAGTGGACTCACGGCAGATCCAAGTTGCTTTTATAGGAAGTATTCATTGTGTGTAGGATCATGGGATGTTTTTACAGAGGAGGGTAAAGGGTGGTTAGGGTTTTTATTTAGATTTCTGTCTGTTTTAGTTTTTTCATTGTAAAGCGCTTCAAACTGCGTGCAGTCTGAGAAACTTTTTTCTTGAATAAATAAAGATTTCTTTATTAACAGCAAATGTAAATTTTATCTATTATTTTTTCTTACATTTCTGAAGGGATTCAACCAGTCTTTAGGTAATTCGTGTTTTAGCAATTTTTTAATAAATGTTTTTTTCATCCTTTTCGGTCATGCTGATATTTTAGTTAAGAGAAAGGCAGTCGGAAACTGTTAATAGAGTTTTCATTTGGAATGTGTTGACGGACAGGAACTGAAGCCAGCCAGAGAGCCTTTGTGAGACTTGAGCACCATGTGATTTATTTGAACCTACTTTATATCTCACTGCTGAACATGAGAAAGACAAAATAGTCTCTATTAAGTCAAAGCAGAAAATGAAGACGACTCACACTTACACCATGCCCCATCAATAAGCCCACCCACAGACAAAGAAGTACAATTTTAAAAAAAGAAGCAAAAAAAAAATCAGAAGTGTGTGTGTGCTGACAAGTCACACGTTGCATTCAGAGACTGTATTTTCTTCCTGTGCAATTATATATTCTGCATCTTCCAAAATTAATTATTTTATAATTTTAGAAAAATGATATTCATAACAAAACAACCACTTATAAAGACGCAAATACATCTTCATCTGAACAGACACATTTCCGGGATGTTTTACTGTACAATTATAGACTTCAGCAAATGATAACACGATGGCAAAGCATGCAGGACTGTTACCAACTTGTGTAGCATGAACATGTTTTTAAATCATTTATTTAAGATTCTTGTTGATAATCACTGTTACTTTAAAATACTGGGCTTGTTGGAGTCCAAAGAGAAATCTAAATGAAAGTTGGATTTTTTTTCCTCATGTACACAACTATCATTTATGTGAGTAGATGGATGGGAGGATGGGTCAATGGATTTTTTTGTATTACAATTTGACCAAGCTGTCGTTGACATCCTGAACAAGCCATGTATAAAGTTAAAAAATCTTTTAGGATATGAAACAAAAGTACCCTATTTTCACGACCACAGGGCGCACTAGATTATAAGGCACAGTTTCAGTAATGGGTGCTTTTTCTGTATTCAACACACACAAAAGGCGCACCGGGTTTTATGGCACGGGCACGTTAAAACATACCAGTAAAACATGCATGCTAGTGTGTGTTTAAAAAAGGCTGCAGGAAAACTGAGTTGGTTGTGATTTCATTTTTACTTTTTCAGTCATAAAACAGAATCCAAAAGTCCATCAAAGTCCTCATCTTCTGTCCCTAAAAACAACAGCTGGGCTAAATTTCTATTAAACACGCCAGGTTCACTTGTGTCATTGTCAGAATCCGTCTCGTTGCCGTGCGGCTCCTCATGAATGATGCCGGCTTTTGCTGCCTCCCAGTCTTAGAAAAAGTGTGTTTGCTGTCTGTCATCCATCGCTCCCACGCCCTTCACAACCTTACTTTAAACGCCCTGTTTACACCGATGTCCAACGGTTGGAGTTCCTTCATCAAGCCTCCCGGAATGACAGCAAGCTCCGAGTTCATTTGCTGCACTTGTTTTTTCACAGCATCTGTGAGATGTGCGCGCATGGAGTCACAGATTAACAGAGACGGTGACACGTGGAAAAAACCATCTGGTCTCTTTATGTAAACCTCACTCCCCCACACTTCCCTCCACCATTCTCATGCCGTCTATTCCTACGTCCTCTGACAAAATTCGCACAACAACACATTAGGCGCACTGCCTCATGGGCGCCCCCTACATTTTGGAGAAAATTTAAGATTTTTAAGTAATAATATAATAATAATAATAAACTTTATTTATATAGCACTTTTCAAAATCAAGATTACAAAGTGCTGTACAAAAATATGGGAGAAATCAATATTAAAAACAGTTTCTAAGTGTGCCTTATGGTCGTGACAATACAGTACTTGTAAACAAATAAATTCGCTACTCAGCAAGTATATAGCTCTGCCTAAACCACATTTAATCCTATTTTGATTTTCCTGATTAGTACGACAGAGTTTTAGGGCCAGGTTACAAACATCATTAACAAAAACATAATTACTACTTCAAAGTCATACATTTATTTTTTTAAATCTCATAATTTTACCTTCTTTTTTTTTTTTTTTTTGTTGGTGGCCCTAAAATTACATCATAGATTAGTCCAAGAATCTTCTTTTGTTGCAATGAAATGCATTTGTATTCCATAGTTGCTGATACAGCCCAAAATCAGTCAAGTCTATAGACAATCTATAGACATTTTTTATCATATGACTGTGTAAAAAAATGTACATTGTGCAGCTACATTTGTAAACTTAGATTAGAAAGTCTGGATTGATTTTGGTTGTTTTTACCCAATGGACTAAAATAATGTGATAATTTTTTTCTTTGCCAATCCTAGCTCTGTCTGATTGTTGATGTACTGAAAATGGGCTCCAGTCTGTTGCAGCTTTGATTATTTTTTATTTAATTTTTAATGAATAGATGGACTGTGCTGTAGAAGACTGTGCATTTGGGAAACATATGCCTGTGATTGCTCTCCTTATTTTTTTTGGTCTCCACCTGCTGATCGCGTCTTCAACACGTCACAGGCCAAAGCTGAGTTCCTTGTTGGTTGACGTGACGTGTCTTCTTTGCCAAAGATCAGGTTTTTGAACTCACGACACCTCACATCGGCCAGATTGCAGCGTGATACCCATAACGCTTGGCCGCCAGACTGAGGCGCCCGATGCTCAACTCGTGCCGCAGAATCTTTGATTGCGTCTGTGCATTAACTTAACATTCAAACTGGACTTCCCTGATGCGCGAATTGCATTGGGTGAGAGCGCATGTTTACCCCTTCTCCATTCTTTGTTCAGTCAGCCCAGTACTTGTCAATCCGAATCTAAAATGATTTTTAACTCTCTTCCTTTTTAAGCTCTTGATATAATTTGTTTTACCATTGATTCTTACACATGGTATAGATTCACTCTGAGCTCCTTTGTGGTCTACTTCTTTATTGTGACAATGATGTGCTAAATAACAGGAAAGGGACCTGGATGCAAACCAGCTAGCCCTGACATCATAGCCCGTAAGCGGAAGTTATATTATTTACCTTAACTTTAACCCGAAAGAGTTTGGAAGTGTAGAAAAGACTCAAAGCTTAAAATGGGAAAAACTGTAACTGTTAGCGTCGCCTGTTAAAATGTAATTTGGATGAATATGGAGGGACTTCCCGTTCCGGTAGACGACTTCCGGCTCTGGACGTTGATGCCTGCAGCCAGGTCCTCTTGAGTTACAGTTAAAATCTATCAAAAAAAGTAAAGGGAGGGGATTACTGAGTATTGAATGTAGCAGATACATGATCAACCAGCATTCTTTTTTTTCAGCAAACTTTCATAATTGCAGCCTATATGTATTTAGAGTAAATGAAAGCAGTTTTAGAAACAGTTTAGATGCTGCACAGGATCCTCAAGCGTTCTGCTAAAGGACCCAAACTTGAATGGAGTCAGATTCCCACAGGAGGAGGGAGGAATTTTTTAAATAAGTAATTTTGTCTTTTTCTTTGTGGTTTGACCATCAATATATTTTGCTTATGCTCATGATGATCATCGTGGAGCTATTTAAAATTTAAATCAGTACTTATTTGCACGTGCACTTTAGACAAGGTGTTTTACGTTTGCATAAAATATTCCTGCATTTTACTTTATACACTTATTCATTTTGAAATGAGAACCCAACAACATGGAAACATCTTTTAGTAGGAAGTACTTCTAATTTCTGAGACTAATATAATGAGTTTAAAGTTCAAACAACTTCATCCAATAGGAAAATTGGACATGTTGACAGCTAGTCAACATAACACATAAATGATGACATAAAATTACTTAGCCAGTCTGTCAGTGTGAGAGAAGAGAGAAAGAGCAGCAATAAATAAACTGCAGGTCAAATGCTGTGGTGGAAGAAAACAATACTAAGTAGCTTCTCTTTTTGCTCAGACATCAGGAATATTTAAAATCCCAACAAAAGTGAGAAGTGGAACAAAACTTAGGAGTTCAGCAAAAAAAGAAAATTTTTGAATTTTGGTAATTATTATAAGTTCATCTTTTAGCTAATGTTACTATTTATATTAGTTTTTTTTTTTTTTAATGAAATGAATTTATACATTGATCATTTTGCTTGAATTCCTCTTACATGTGGCCTCTCTATGACAGGAACTTTTTAATTGGTCTTGTGACAGCACCTGACTGTCATAAGTCTTGATGGGAAAGTATTTATTACCATTATACTATTAAGACTCTGACTTTTCTGTCATTTTTTCTTTTCTTTTATGCTTGAAATTAACGATACATCAAAAAGCTCCACATGTCCTACAGCAGACGGAGAGCTGAAGACAGTTCTTGTCTGCCACCTGGGAAAGCCACATACATTATTTTCATTTCCAATTACTAGTGTTAGCAGAAGAAGGCAGGACTGCAGGGGAACAAAAGGCTTAATTGGCTGAGCTGATGGCATCACACTTAAAGTTCGAAGTGTATGAGGCACAGATCGTAGACCTGGGCCAGTTCCCATGTGGGGACTCTGCTAGAGGAGCTTTGTAAGTCTCAGAGCAATTTGCTGAGAGTCGAGAGATGAATATAAAGAAGCAGAGAGAGAGGGAGGGTGTAGCACAAAAAAATAAGCTCAATATTATTTTGCATTTTTATTTTGCTCACAACTAACTTTTACTTTTTTCAACATTTTATTGCTTTTAGCTCACCTTAGAGACAGCCTACCGGCTTAATAATGTATAAAAGTTCAGAGAACAACAGTTTTTTATTTTTTAACACAATTTGCTGAAATGTGCTGTTGTGCTTTGCAACTTTTCATAAATGAGTATAACTAATAGGAAAATGGGTTACAAATTACAAAAAAGAAAAAAAAAACACTTCTGCCTTTCACATTTTCTAAACAACAGGTTTCTGTTTTCAGTCATCTTTGAGTTCACCATCTTCCTTGTGCAATTGATTAAAAATAATGACTTTTAGGGTGCTCCGGCAGTCCCGTGACCCAGATAGGGACAAAACGGTTTTAAAAGACGAATGAACGACTGAATGTAGGACTTTCAGGGCTTTATTAAATCAGGTGTGGATCACTCAAACTATTAGTAGGACTCCGTTTGAAGTAATAGTAACATGAAAAAATATTTTGCAATAGGACCTCTAGGTTTGTTCTACTCCTAGGTCTGATTAAATCATAGTAAGCAGGTGTTTTATGAAATCCAAGGTAAGGAAGGCCTTCTTTCCAAACCTCTGCTCTTTTGAAGTGTCTTTGATTTACAGAAATTTTGAAGAACAACATACAAACACTGACGTTTGCTTGATGCTGTACAAGTTCCAACATTCAAGTGTGAAAGCCATATTTGGTTGGCAAAGGAGCGACAGCTCGTAGCAAAAAGGAGTCGCTGTGAATCCTTTCCCTTTTGAAGCAACGTGGTTAAAAGTTAGCTGAGGAGGAATGTTTTTGCTGCTGTGTTTGTCCTGGAGGTGTAGGGAGCGGTGTGTTGGGAAAACGGTGCATTATGGAAGATGCGAGGAAGTGAAGTGGCAGTAAGGAGGAAGATCTTTGATGAGGCCCCGGGAGTGTCTCTAATGAGAAGCGATGTGTGCGAGCTGCCCCCCCCCCTTCACAGCAAACAGAGCCACGGCACGCTCTTATATAATGCAGCCAAAGACATAACTAAAGGCTGTAATTAAAAATCACAAGATCACCATTCTGCTCTGTGTCTTTAGAAACTGAAGCAGAGCGAGGGCGAAAACAGTATCAAAGTGATGTTTTGACACCGGAACCAATGATGTACCTCATAACCGAGAGGAAGCACAACTCTGATGAGTCATTTCTGGATAGGGAAGGTCTACATCAATGTGTGAGAAAGATCTTATTAAATATTGGATGTGACTCAGTCAGTAAAACTTGTACGAAACACAAATATATAAAGAAAAGTTCATTTTGACGCTTTTTGAGTAATGTGGCTTTTTAGTCCTCCTTTTTTTCTTTCTATATGTAAACTGTACCAGCCACCTGGAGTGTCTGCAAATAAAAGCAGACATGTTTCCCAACAAATACAGTTTATTTGATAGATTTCTGTGCTCTTGCTCCACCATCAGGCTGCATAGCACAGATCCAATGTCTTATTAGCAGAAAGGACTAAAACTCCTAGCATTCACATCAATAAAGAGATGTATTTAGATTTTTTTAGCACTGCCATTTGAATTACATTTTTAAAGGTAACTTTAAAAGGAAGCATAAAGTGAATGGGTCAGATGATTAGAAAAAGTGTTGAACACATAGTGGAGAGTTTTTTGTGTAGCTAAAAAACTGGATGTTTCTGTAAGAAGAAAATCCCCTTAGCATAAAAAAAATCTGACATCACAGTGGAATGAAAACTATTTTACACCTTTAGTTTCGGAATATTCTTGTTTTAAACACACACTCTTATTGGTCTGGGCATCAGAGGGAAACGATTCCAGTAGAGAATTTAAAAAAAAATAAGAGTTCAGGCTGACCAGCTTCTGATTTGAGCGTCCTTACAGTTAACTGAAAAGAATTTCCCGTTCATCTCTTTGTTTTTTTAACTGGTCCTGTCCAACAGCTGAGCAAACAGATCAGAGCTGAAGGCCCCTTGTGTTGGACAGATTTTACTGTTACAATAGGGGTTTGTAACAGTAAAATTCTTGTTTTTGAATTACTCTTTCTGCAAAATCCTTAGCTGGAAGTGTGATTTAAAGGTTTTTTTTGCCAGTATAAAGACTCAATTAATAAAAACTTGTTTTTTTGTATTTTTCACAGATGTCAACTCCTCATAATTTTTCTGTACATTTTTTAAACATTTTAACATTTCTTCTCATAAAAATGTTGTTTTTTATGGCAAAACGTTGTAATGAATAACTGTGATAACTACCTCTAAAATGATAAATAAAAATACAATATTTTATATTCCTTATATGTTTACTTTAAAAGATTTGAGGACAGTTTTTGAGTGAAAACAATAAAAAAGAGAAACGCGAAAGAGGACCAACTTTTAAGTCTTTTAAGTCAGCTTTAAATTCTGAAAATCTTCCCAATCAAAGCCATAAACAGAAGCATAATAAATGAAACAATCACACAGAATTCACAGGAAAAAAAATCTAATTGCAAGTATACAATGGTACAATGGGCTTAACTGTCTTTGTGACAACTTTGATAATTACTGACGCTATTGTTTTGTTCCAGCACATGACTTTGAAAAGTGGCTTTATGCACATAAGAAATAAATAAACATTTAGTTAAACTGTGATGCACTAGCAATGCATAAATCATGATTGTGTCAATTAGGTATAATTAGGTTTGATAAAGAAAAGCTGCAAAAAGTGAAATTTCTTCCTAAAACTTGGATTCTCATCTGTTCTGGATGTAAACTGGTCAACATAGATACCATAACATTTCAGCAGCTATGATGACCCATCAAAGTGATGGACTGAGGATTCTTATCACTTTATGTCACAACCAGCATCAACCATTTTATCTTTTTTAGAAACAGACTGTCACTTAAATTAAATCAAACAGGCTAGCTTTAACCCCCCACATGCATCATTAAGCTCTGACCGCTCATGACCCGGTCTTTGGTTCACTGCTGTTCCCTGGTTCAGTTTTGATGCACTTTAAGCGTACAACCTGGGAACAGGGCACACACGCTTTATTTTTTTTTTTTTTTAAAACCTCCCACTAGTTTAGCCATCAAACATGGTCCTTGGCAACCCCCTCACTTTTTTCCCTTTGTCGACCGTAAACTTTGGTGAAAAAAATTGTTTTCTGATCTTATGCCTGACCAGTGTATGTCTGGTGAGTGTCTTTATGTAGCTATTGAAAAAAATGCCTTTTGGATGTTAAAGAGCTACTCCAATGAAAAAAGTGTTTTTGATGTTTTTTCATGACAGATATTAAGAAGAAAAAATGTGTCGTTTTTATATTTGATACAGGGACAGTGCATGTTGATAAACAATTCTGTCAACATGCCAGAGTTAGCCAAAGGGCTATTTTTCATCTGCAGCCCCTACGTAGATGTTAAGATCGCCCTAAAAGATCAAATAAAATTACATATTATATAACATTGCATACATATATTAAATAATACATTCAGTAAAGTTAGCAGTTAACCTAAAAGTAAATCAATCTGAAACAATCCAAAATCAGACAAATGTATGAACCTACACACACATACAAGACAAGATGGTAGCGGGGATCGGTGAGAGGAGGTGTACTTAGTGTTGACAGCTCTGATTGTCAGTGAGCTGTTTGTTTAACTGTCTCTTAAATTAATTATATGGTTTTTGATTCCTTATAGTTATGGGGGGGCAGTTCCACTCAGTAGCAGCTCTACCAGAAAAAGCAGTCTTTTTCTAAAGGGAATGATACAGTCTCCTCTGACTGCACCCCGAGTTCTGTTGTGATCAGCTGTCTGCATGTTAACAAACTGGTGAAGAGGAGGGGTTGATAAGGCATGGATGATTTTTTACATAAGACAGAGATGCAAATGGACATAAATGCTGCAGTGTTACCACACTGGTAGTTAAGTAATAAAGATCAGTGTGATGTATTTTAAGCGATCGTTCTTTTTAACAATTTCTGGCAGCAGAGAGTGATTTTCTCATTACCAAAATCCTGTTTTTATCACAACAGTTTAATAATCATTTTATGGAAATAGCATAAAGAAAACAGAATAATGTGCTCCATCATGTTCTCCCTGTTGTATATTTAATAAACTGCTGGCAAAAATGTGACGTGTGTGGAAGTGGGTGCTGAAACGAAAAGTAAATTAACACACAAATGCCAAGCAATCAATTCAGCTGTTAACTTGAACAGAATGTTTATCAATCACAATGGCTTTGACAAAACATAAAAAAACCTTATAGATCAGCAACCATGTTTGATTCTTTAAGATGAAAACTTTTATCACACCTGCATACCAAATATTTTAAGCTAGTTCTTTAAAAGATTTTTTTAAAAGATTAACAAAACTACACATGTTGTTTTGAATTCATTTCTGTTATATTTATCTTACAAAAAGGTGTCTCTTGAGCTTTTATTTTGGAAAAAAAAGTTCATTGTCATTCAAAGTATATATATATTTTTTAAAGAGTAATATTTTATACCAAAACAAATATTGAAATTATGCATTAAATTGTTGTCCTGTTTAATTTCATTAAATATGAACATAAAACAGCATTTGAAGTGTTTCACCCAAACAAATAAAATAGATTAAACTTGTTGGAATCTTGTCTGGCATGGTACTTAGAATTATTTGTGGCAGCAGGTGGATGAGTCAGAGAAACTATTGTTTTTCCTACTATTTTTAAATTGTTTTGTGCAGACTTAGGCGTTTATATTGAAACATTTAAAATAATAAGTATTCAAAAAACAAACCCCCTTCTAAAGGCTGCATCACTACCGGTCATGAAATACTGATGAACCCAAATGCAGCCAACAAGCTTGGTGGCACAGATGTAGAGATTTTAAATGATGAACTCAAATGTAAAAAAAATAAAATTGGGATTAACTTGAAACATGGAGAACAACTGGGTGCTAAAACTGATGACCTGACACTCACTAACTGAAAAGAATCAACTTAAATACACAAAGGATTAATTCACTGAAATAACCGGGAATGATTAAAACTGAAAATGAGGTGTGACTGGGACTGAGCGGCCGAAAAATCTGAAAAGAGAACAAAGCAGAAAAAAACAGGATTGAAAGCAACTATATAGAACTATATAGAAAAAAACACCAGTCCTCTAACATATACATTATACAGAAGAAAATAATCCAACGAATCAAAATTATAAGTCCGTCTTATAATTTTGTCCTGGAGGTTTTTCTAAAACTTCACACTTTTTGATACCAAATATTGATCAGTACATGTAACGCATTCATAATCCAAAAATAGTGTAAGTGGTAAAAAAAAAAAAGACCTTAGCATTTTGGTAAGAGGCAGCGGGTTTGAATCTTCTGATATTTTGATATGTTCTATACCTGAAAACGAAAAAATGTTACCTAAACTTGAAAGCAAAGGTTTTTTATTTTTTTATTTATTGCTTTAATGACATTTCTTTTATTTGTACTAAATCAACATCCGTCTGCCACAACCTCTGATCTGATTGGAATTCAAATACCACTAATAAAACATCCACTAATAAAATCCCACTGTTCAAATTGCGGGTCAACTTCAAACAAACACCTATAATCCTAAAAAACGCAAAACACAGAATGATAAAGTAAAGAACACTAGATGATGTATAATTGTGAAAGGACAGAGAAATTCTTCTAGTGCTATTAATGAGATGCATCATATTTTGCAGATTTTTTAGAAGTTTAGACGTTTTGAAGAAGGAAAAAATTGTCAGAAGAAAGTTTCATTCATCATTGTTTCAAAGGTTCATATTTTTAAACCATTGTTTTCTACAAACCTTGTTTTTTTTTATTACCCTGTTTTCCAGGTCACTTTCTTGTATAGCTGGTGCTACTTTTACCAAGGGACCAAGAGTAGTTCACTGCATGTTTACTTTTCTGCTCCACTGTGCAGCCTTGCTACTCTGATAGCAGGTAACACTGTGTGGGAATTTGGGACAAAGGCTGCAAACATAGACTCTGCATGGATATGTATTTAATAGGACATGCACAGATAAGGAACCAAACACCTTCAAATAACACTCTGAGGAATACATCAGGTCTCATGTTTAGAGGATGTAGCAGTTATGGATGCTGCAGATAGAAAAATTCCAAAGAGGAGTCATAAGAATATGCATGAAATTCTCGCTATTATTCATACAATACAATCCGTAGCCATATGTGTCCTGTCCGTGCCTACACAGACACATTAAATCAGGGCAGATAAAACTACACAATGGAGTTAGACAAAAATTATTTTACCTTATCTGATTAAATAAGCCAACTTATCAGCTGGTCATACTGTATTTATGAGAAGTTATAAATGGTTTGTTGGACTTTTTCTTTTGGAAAGACTGTTAAAACCAGTTTATTGTGGAAACTTCCGCCAAAACTCAGTAAGAATGAATAAATTCCATAGTTGATATTTTGTATGGAAATGATAAGCAAGTTGTTTTCCCTGTCATGGTTCGGCTTGACACTAAAAACCAAATGCGTTATAAGTTTGTCTTTTAGGATGTTAGTCCTTCAAAGTGTTAAATATGACTTGAAAAAATTGTTATCAAAAAAACTATACAGTAACATTTCTTACACAGACTCAAACAAAATGTATTAGCTAAATATTATAGTTAACATATTTACCTTAAAAATATCACTGTGCTGATCAGAATAAACAAAGCAAGACAAAATATTGCAGAGGATTTTTATACAATTTGCATTTAATTGTAAAAGCTTTTACATGAACAAATAAACATTTAACATTTATAAAATATCCAATTTTTAATTGTAATAAGGAACATAAAATAGTTTCTTATTTTCTTTTTTTCTTTAATTTGTTAAATTTTATAAGTTCTTATTTGATCTTTTTCATAATTATTCCCACTCCGAGTTTTGGTATTCACATGGACATTCATTCACATTGTTCTCTTAAAAAGTGGGGTGAAACCTTTTCTGCCTATTAATTGCAAACAAGAAACTTACGGTTTCTGTTTCTTTGCCCTTGTGCCTTGTTTCCTTTTTGTTCTGTGATGTTTTGAGTTACACTTCCTGTTTTATTTTGTAGTATTTCCTGTTCCGTTGTTGTTTCGAATTTGACCTTGCCCCATCAGTCCTGAGTGTTTCCACCTGTGTCTTGTTGCCTTGTCTGTATTTAAGTCCTGTCTTTTCCTTCCTCCTGTGCTGCTCCATAGGTTAATGTTTCCCCGTTCCTGTGTATTTCGAGTTTCGAGTTTGAGTGTTTCTAGCCTGCTCTGCAGTGGTTTTTGGTTTGTCTTTAGTTTTGTTATTAAACCCCGTTCCCCTGCAACCTCCTGCCTCCTCTCCTTCTCTGCGCCTGGGTACTTTCCATTCCCCCCGTAACAGAAACATTATAAATCGTGGCGGTGGGGACACCATGATTTAGGACTACTTGTGGGGAAAGAGGGCAGATCAAACTATTTACATTTGGTAAAGTATTTTTGGGGCCACGCATGGTGAGATTTTGGGCAAAGAGCTTCTATCAGTAAAAACATTGAGTATTGAATGTGCCTGGATCTTTTAGCAGGACAAGAATCCTAAAAACTCATCATGGGCAATGAAGAAGTGGCTATGTCAAAAGTTTATAAAGGTTCTGGAATGGCCTGTTCTCTGGAGCTCAGTCCAATAGAGAATCCAACTTATCTAAGTGGGACAGAAACAGTGATTTACCATTTCCAATCTGTATTCAATGTGTACGTTTTATTTTAGCTTTACCATTGATAGCTTATCTAATCGGCTCAGACAATTGTTCATTTCAGAAATGTAATGCATTTAGCCATGTTAAATGTAAACAACCAAAACAACAAAACAACAACAGGTTTAATTAAAGTTACCAGTAGCAAATATTGCACCTGTTTAAAAAGAAAATAAATCATGCCTACCAAATGTCAAAGACCGCAAAATGAAAGTCATATAGATAACTGTAATGATAGGGGCTGGTTCAGAGACATCAGTGCAGCCACACTTCCATGCATCTCTGCTCATCTCAAAAATGGAGTATTCTCCACAGTCAGTCTTTCTGAAAGTGGGGAGCCAAAACAACAAACACCCCCTGCTACCCGTGTTTTATCACGCCACTTTCCTCAGCTCCAGAAACTCCAATTAAGATTTGCTAACTGATTACGTGCAAATTTATAGACACACGCCTCGCTGTAAAATAACACTGTGCACCTTCACTTCAAAGCTGACAGCCCAGTGACTGTACACTCCCACAAATGAAGCATTTAATAGTCACTCCATATTTCACAAATCCATGCTCAGATACAACACTTTCCTACACACAGAACCATACTGTGTGTTAAGCGGTGGAACCCAGATGGCAGCCACCTGGTGTGTGCTGTTGGGCTTATGTGTAGACTTCGGACAGGATAAGGGCTCACACACAGATGGTGACCCACTGAGCGTGGATGGGAGATGGACGGGCTGACTATTGATTTGCTCAGATCAATGATTCCCAACCTGGTCACTGGACACCAGGGGAGTTGTACCCATTGTGCTGGCACATGAGCTTGCTACATTTGGCAACTGTTTGCGTATATGCACAACCATCCAAGTAATATTTCAAATCTAACAGTATTTTTTCTTGAACTGCTCACTTAAGATATCCAGATGTATTGGAAAAAATACTTTGGTGGAAGTACCATTGGCTCCAATTTCCTCGCAGGACAAAGAGCTTTAAAATGATGATTTAAATGCACACTCATCCTAAAAATACAAGTCATGAAGAAATGAAAAATATCTACTATAGATTATAAATGAATCATCCAGCCAGTGTCTGTGCATTCAAATGTATTTATTCTGAAAATGGAAAATGCACTAAATGACTTTGCATGCAAAAATGTTTTTGTGTGAACCCAAAGGAGTAGAAAAAAGACTGTAAAGTTGTTTAAAGTTTAACATCATGCAAATTGAAAGTGTACTAAACAAAGAACAAATTTATACTGGAAACTTTAATTTTTTTTACATTTTTAATATGTTTTATACACTTATTTTATAAACACACATGCATGCATGCGTATGTGTTGAAGATTAAATATAGTGATGTCCCATAGTACCCTTACTGGTTTCTTATTGTTTTTTTTGTGTGTGTTTTCTTTTTACAATCATTTTGATTTCTGGAAATTACTTTTGTTTTCCGAAAAGTTTAATATTTACCTTTTTTTTTAAATATTGTTCTGTGGTTTTGTAATTTTGTTTTCATTTCCTGAATCTAACATTATTATTTGTTTTTTATTCTTTGCTTTGTTTTTAATTGCCACTGTGATCTTTAACATGTTTTTTCATAGTGACTAGTCGGTGTGATTTGCACTTTAGGCCCACCGTGCATCGTTTTCAACATCACAGAACTTTTCTTCTTTGGTGTTCAATAGGGCTTGATATCCTGTTGTTGAAGCATCAAACTTAACTCCATCACTTTGAATAAATCAACATAACCCACTTTAATGTTACCATAACAGCACAGATGGCCAAGTCATAAAATATTTTTTTAGAAAAAAGGAACAAATGCTAGGCATAACAGTACTTTTGGGACAAAACTGCCACAGTACCAGAATGTACAAAATGACTATGCTGTGAGGATAACAACATATCATAACCCATCAATAATACATTTGTTTGTCATCAAAATGTTTGATGTCAACAAAATGAATTATGACAAGAAATCTTTATGGACCAATTTTTTTATGAGTATCGTTGTTTAGCAGCTGAGGTAAAGTGTTTTGCTGTGAGAAGGCAATAGCTGGTTGTGAACTGGTTTAGATGGGTGACTGCCGCAGTTGTTAAAAAAGAAAAGAAGACACAAACACAGGTTTCCATACAGAATAAGGCATCCTATACATGTTTACATTCAAATTCAAAATTCAACTTTATTTGTACAGCCCTTTTTCTGCAACAAAGCATCGCAAAGTGCATTCCCTAATAAAATAGATAATAGTAAGATAAAAAAGAATAGTTAAAATAGCAAACATAGTAAAATAAATAAATAAATAAATAAAACACAAAAAACGAAACACATCCCACAAGGACAATGTAAAGAAAATTAATTACATTGTTAATAAATTTCATAAAATCAAATGAAAAAGGATTTGACCCTTTCTCTCTTAGCTTCAGGGCCGACAATTAAAATATCTATTTGTCTTGATTGAGCTTTAAAAAGTTCCCTCCCGTCCATATTTTAATGTCTAAAATACAACTTAGAAGGTCATCAATGGGTCCCAAGACATCATGAGACACAGCCACTTATAATAATAATAATAATAATAACAATAATAATAATAACAATAGTTTTATTTAAAATGCGTTTAACATGTTGAGGAAAAATCTCAAAGTGCTACACTATAAAACAGGACTAACAATAGTTATTAAATAAGAAGGAAGAAAAACAACAACAACAAAAGAAAAGTACTGACAAACATTAAAAAGGAATATCTTTAAGCCTTTTTTAAAGGTGTCAAGGCTTTGTGGGGCTCTGAGGAATTCTGGAAGGTTGTTCCAGAGTCGAGGGGCAGTAGCCTGAAAGGCTCTGTCTCCTATTGTGGTTAGCCTGGTTCTTAGTTGGTGAAGGCAGTGAGTAAAGTTTGGGCGGAGGAGTCGTGAAGTGGCATGTGGGGAAAGGAGCTCACTAAAGTAGGCAGGGGAGGTTGCATGGACGCATTGGTAGGTGAGGAGACAGAGTTTGTAATGAATTGTGGAACAAATGGGTAACCAGTGCAGTGACTGAAGAACAGGAGTGACGTGGTCAAATTTGCGTCTCCTCGTCAGGACCCTAGCAGCGCAGTTTTGGATATACTGAAGTTTTCCAGGCTCCTGCCAGGAATCCCAACAAGGAGAACATTGCAGTAGTCAAGTCTGGAGGAAATAAAGGCATGGATTAGTTTTTCTGCATCAGACTGGGTGAGTGAGGAGCGGGGCTATGCAATATTTTTAAAATGGAAAAAAGACACTTTGGAGAGGTGACGTATGTGATGATCAAATGTTAGATTAGAGTTGATTTTGACAGCAAGATTTATCACAGGTGAAGAGAGCGGAACGTTGTGACCAGAAACCAGAATGCTTTTGATGGAAGATGTTTTGATTTAGTGAGGTGTACCGATTAATATGGCTTCAGTATTGAGTCTTCAGTCCAAGTGGAGATATGTAAATGGTAAAAAGTGAAGGTCCGAGAACAGAGCCTTAAGGCAATCCGCAGGTGACTGTGTGTGTGTGAGATTTAGCAGTCCCCAGAGCCACATATTCTGTCCTGTTTGTGAGATATGATTTAAACCAGTTAAATATGTTCCCAGAGAGTCCAACAGTAGTCTGAAGACGGTGAAGCAGAATGCTGTGATCCACTGTGTCAATTGCAGCTGAAAGATCCAGAAGGACTAGTAGAGATGGGCCCTGGTCTGCAGCTATAAGTAGGTCATTCATGAATCGGACCAGGGCTGTCTCTGTACTGTGGGCTGACCGGAAACCAGATTGAAATTTTTCATATGAGCCATGCGTTAAGAGATGATGGTGGAGTTGAGCAGCGACAACTTTTTGAAGAACCTTGGACAGGAACGGTGAGTTGGAAATGGGTCTGTAGTTTGGCAAGTTATTGGGATCTAGTGCGGCTGTAACTGGGCGTCAGCATAACTATGAAAGTGCATGCCATATCTCCTGATGACATCACCAAGTGGAACCATATAAAGGGTAAATAGTGTAGGACCAAGGACTGAACCTTGTTGTACATCGAATGTCAGTCTGTGCCTCCCAGATGATGACTCATATACACTAAAAATAAAATATCTTCCTGTGAGGTGGGATTCAAACCAGCTGAGTAGTGTTCCAGTGATTCCAACCATGTCATGCAGTCTGTTTAAAAGACTGGAGTGGTCAACTGTGTTGAAAGATGCACTCAAGTCCAGTAATACTAAAACTGATGTTTTCTTTTTGTTATAGTAAATAAATGTTGTCCAGAACACACAATTTTTGAATATTTTAGATTTATCATCTGCGTCACGCTATTAGTATTTGTATGTTGTAGTTTAAATCCCACTTGTCATGTGTGTTAATTTGCAGAAACAGTTAGTGCTGAATGCCCCAGAAACCATTAGCATTTTGTGGGTTATTAATTATGTACTTTGTACTAACTAAAATACCATCCCATACAAAAAAGCTAATTAGTACCATCAAAATTGGTTATTTTACTTTTTAAGGCCTCTAAATAGGACAAGTGGAGCCCATAAATTACTTGCAGGCATGCCAAACCATGTTTTAACCTTGCTGTCATCCCTCAGTTAATTCTTGCATTCCACTTTCTCTTCATGGCTGTAAAAGCAAGCTAAGGCTTTTTATAAGTTTATTAATAATGTACTTGCACAATGTACTGTTCCGATTGTCAGCGTTAATCAGGAGATTTCCATTCTGCTTTTCAGTGGGCGAAGCAAACACACCATACTTCCTTGTCAGGTGTTGAATTGCTTTATTGCAGTGTCTGTTTGCCACCTTTAAAGAAGACCCGTTGTCACGGTTACCTGGGAGCTCCTCATTATTCATAAAGGTCATTCTGGGATGTAAAGTGAAGCTGAAGGGAGGAAAAGAGGAAAAGAGAAGTGCTTGTTCAAGTCATTGTCAGATCCCAGAGTCTTCTCTATTAAAGTCAGAACAAAGCTAAGCTCTCCGCTGCTATGAGTCAAAACCAAATTAGAGAAATGTCAAAAAGCAAACGCACAGGCAAACCGTTCTTATTCAATTTCTAACATTGCACAGCATAGAAAGTTTTAAAAGTTCTGCTAAAAAACAAAATGTGCGCTGCACTCTGTTGGAATAAAAAATGTCAATTTTATTCAAACATTATAAAATTGAACTGTTTTTAATGAGTGCTTAAACTATTGACTCAGAACCACTGGGTTTTCTCTGAGTGTCTAACACCAAAGTAGTTTTGGTAAATATGCAGCCACCTCACCTGAATTAACTGGCCTGTTTGCTCCAAGCACATGTAAATTGAAAAGCAGGATTCATTTTTATAGCCCTGCTGGGTTTCCCAAGTTTCACTCTAAACAGAAAGCCCTTTGCTGTCATTTTAAACCCAAGAATATTTATTATTTTTTCTCAGGACTGTTGGAATCTGCAGAATATGTTTTATATTTTGTTTTGCGACAAATCACCACCAAGTTCAAATCATGTTCCATGTTGTTACCCAGATTATCTAACTTTATGTTATACCAATGGTACAGATAAATAAAATAAAAAATTAAAAAAAAGAATGAAATATTTAAATGTTTAATACAGCCTATGAGTTACATGCATCCTGGACACATGGGGTGTCCACTCTCCATCTTAAGGTCAAAGGCCTGATCCCCACCTCTCACCGCGGTGGCCTTTTCTTCTTCTGCCTTAAGAAAGATGATTAGTTGTTGCTCGGTCCATGACTTTGCATGCCTGGGGTTGGTGGCTGCCTGTTGTGGGGTTTGAAGTGGTACTTTGGGGCATCTTGTCCTTGGTTTGCATTCATTGGCACAGAAGCAAATTTCCAAACACACATAAACAGTCATGCACAGACCTTTTTTTTGCAGAGTTCCTTGTTTTCAGACATCAATAATGAAGCATCAAAGATGCTATATTTACCATTTAAATGTCTTCCTTGACCAGGAGGTGATTTTTCACAATCGTTCAGGCATTAACAGTAGACTTATCTACGATATACGTAATTGAGCATTCTATTGATGGAAAGCCACTCCATAGCTCTTCAGTAGACCACATATTTTTGTACAATTTGAGAACACTGCACTGCGTTCAAGTGCAGTGTTTTCTTTTTGGAGTGATTTCTTTTCTGTGGTAAAGTTTTTATTGGACATTCCCCTGATCCAAAAGGTCACCATGTGTTATCTACCAACATGACAATCCATAATGCATGCTTTTACTGTTCTTGAGGGAGACACTGTGCCACTCATCACTTTTTATTCTGACTGTGACAGGGAGACCACAGGAGAGGGAAAAGGACGATGTGACAGGTCAGTTCTTGAGGTTGCACATACATAAGTGCATGCAGACATTCAGTTAGCCAATAGAGAATACACACTGGAATACATTTAGGAATTGGATCCATGGATGCAGGCTTGATTTCCAACACGACTGAGCCAAATTTAGTTTAGTCTTGACCTGGGATTCGATCAAGTTCAATTGTTTACTCGGGGTCAAAAATAGTTTGTTGCTAGTACAAATCAATATAAACTGAGCCAATAAAATACAATATCAAAAATATTTGGACAGTTCCACTCTTGTGAATATAATTTCTTAGTGCAAATTCGGGACGAATGCAAAACAGTTTTTATTACCTTTTGAAACCTTTTAAGTCCAAGTGGTTAGCTGACTTACAAATACAGTATAAACTGAACTATAGTGTACTTGCCTTTGCTAAACACATGGGTAAATACTCAGAAAAACTTAGCACGAAAGAAAAACTACCAATAAACAAGAAAAGGGTAAATATATATATATATTTTCTGTGAAAGAAATCTAAAAAAGGAGAGACAAGCAATTTCCATTTGTAAATGAACATTTTTCATCTGTAAAAAATGTGTCAAGAAAAGTAGAAGTAGATTGCTTTTGGGTACCCGACATAGTTTTAAAAAAAATATGTGTATATATGTATGTCTGTTTGCCCCTCTCACCCTCCACGGGTGGTTTCTCCTCCAAGCTCGGGTCCTCTACCAGAGGCCTGGGAGCTTGATGGTCCTGCGCAGTATCTTAGCTGTTCCTAGCACTGCGCTTTTCTGGACTGAGAGGTCTGAGGTCTTTCCAGGCATCTGTTGCAGCCACTCCTCCAGCTTGGGGGTTACTGCCCCGAGTGCTCCAATTACCACAGGCACCACTGTCACCTTCACTTTCCATACTTTCTCCAGTTCTTCTTTGAGTTCCTGGTATTTCTCCAGTTTCTCATGTTCCTTCTTCCTGATGTTCCCATCGCTTGGCACTGCCACATCAACCACAACGGCTTTCCTCTGTTCTTTATCCACCACTACAATGTCTGGTTGGTTCGCCATTACCATCCTATCAGTCTGGATCTGGAAGTCCCACAGGATTTTTGCCCTCTCATTCTGTACCTCCTTCTGAGGTGTTTCCTAATTTGATATGAAGTAAAACTGTTTCAGTAAACTACAGAAACTGAGGTCTTTAAAGTTTATGGCAAAAAGATAAATAAATCGAATGTTAAAAGATAGCTCTGTTTCTTCTTTCTTTTATTTAGCAATCATGAATCTGAGGCATGGTCGGAGGCACATTTGTCTGAATTGCACACATATAGGGCAGAAAAGAATGAGGTCAGCGGCATAGCCAAGTTCTCATAAAGCAGCTGAAGGGTTTGGTTTTACATGCAACCTATGCATCAGGTTCTTCACTCTCGCTTTGATTGGGTCAAACGTTCAAGCTTGTGTTTCTTTGTGTACATGTCTTGATGTGTTTACGTATACCAGACGGTCTGTGCTATCGTGTGTGCAAACATAGTCAAACAGACTGCATGTGTTGGTGTGTCAGAGGACCCTCACACCTGCTGATGAATAAATCAAGTCACAGAGTCTTCCTGTGGTCACAAGCTGCCCTTCCACCCCGGGAGTCTCACTACAGTCTGTCGTATTGGCGACCAGTCGCAACTAAATTCCCAGTGTGGTCAGAAATATCCTTTTCTGTTTATCTGTCTGCTTGTGTGTTACATTTAGTGTGTGTAGCTGCACTTTTAATGAAATGTCATTATTTATTTATCTTTCTCTAAAGGAAAAAAAAGGCTGAACAGCTAAAAGAAGAAACTGAAAGCAATTTTCAGATTTGCTAAACTTGAGAATTTCTTTGTACAACTTTAAAATGGTAATGATTTTAGACGTTTTTGTTGCATTCTTTTAAATTTTTTAGTTCTGTGTGTGGTTTTGCTGTCTGTCCCTATTTGCAATGCCATTCTTAACTGAAATTTAAGTTAAGAATGGCACATCATTATAAATAATCATCATAAATTTCCGGGCAATAGTGAGTCCTTGTTAGACCTTCATCACTTGCCCACAGATGTAAAGTACTTGTGATAGGAAGTGAATAATCCAAGTGTGTGAAATACCTTTCTCCATCTTTTCTTCCATTTTACTACTTCTGCTGCTTTCTGGGTTTTCTTCCCTAAAGACGGAAATTCTGGCACTGCAGGTAAAAATAGGCTAGCTGACTCGTAAACCCTTCTTGGCTGCTCTTTTTTTTTGTCTTAATTCACATGTCAAAGTCAAGGCCCCTGTGTAATTTTATCCGGCCCGCAAGATCATTTTACATTAGTGTTAATATTGGCCTGGCGAAATGTAGCGCTGGTAACATATTAACTACAGATCCCATAATGCAGCGCTTCAGCTGCCAGTCAAAATGTAGTGCTTTTAACATGTCAACTACAGATCCCATAATGCAGCACTTCAGCTGCCCCACAAAATGCAACGGTGGCATCATTTTCACTTCAGATTCCATAATGCAGTGCTTCAGCTGCTCAGGTGAACACTTCTGCTAGCCCTCAAGATGCCCAGGAGAAAAAGTTGGATCTGAAAACAGAGCCTTTAAAAACTAATTGGAGGCAGAACAAATGTTTATTGACGTTGGTAAACCCACGTGTCTCTTTTTGGAGCAAATGTGCCTGTAATTAAAGAATATAATCTAAGACGACGCTACAAGCCAAATTCAAAAACACACTTTGCAGAGAAGCTGAGCACACTGAGTTTGGAAACTGCACCTGCGCAGATTCAGATGGAGCTGATTGAGCTGCAGTGTTTTGGGACACTGAAGGCAGTTCCTGCAGAAATGCTCCAACCCTTTGCATGTTTCGTCGCTCATTTCTGTGTGAAAAGCTCTTCTCGGGGATGAAGACTAACAAAACAGCACTCAGATGTTACACCCCTGGCTAGAGGTTTGTAAAAGGATGTAACATAAAGGTAAAAAGGAAAACTAAATTCACCAATGACTCAAAAACTCTCACAAGACCCAGGCTGAAATTAAGCTGAGAATTTATTTACAATGAAAAATTCAACTATACAAAAACCAGCAAACCAAACTACAAGGACCAAAGCCTCTAACAATATCTATCAATTGTTCTGCTGCTACCAGCTGGAGGGGCAGTTTTTAAAGCTGAGCTGGAAGTCCACAGCCAATCAGGTGCTCCGGACACTGTGGCATCCAATCTGCACACAATAGGAGGGACAGAAAAAGGAAAGACAGAACCTGCCACTGCAGTAGAAAATCAAATAAAACAGACAGAAAAAACATTCCCAATATATAAACAAAACAATATTACGGCCACAGCCGTAATACCCCTCCAATCCAAGATAAAACTTGTTTTCAAATAAGTAGTTATCCGAAGAAAGAGCACATACACAAAGTGGTAGCTCTCAAAGAGCACACCACACAAATAAGATGTTCCACATAAGATGCATCACACAAACAAAGGTCGGGGCCCCGCAAGGCACGCGACCAAATCAAACTCAGGACACGCCACATTAACATAAGACGCCACCCAAAACCTAAGTCAAGACGTGCCACACGATGCGCATCACACAAACTCAGGACGCGCACCCCTCTAGGCATGCGCCCATCAAACTCAGGACGCGCGCAGGATATATATTTTATATAGAGCAAAATCTTTTGCTATATTTAAAATGTATTTATTTTTAAGATAAAATGACACAACAGTAAAGAAATGTTAATGTGCAATTGTGTTTGACACCCATGTCTTCATAGATCTATTGGGGTATATAATAAATCATAAAAAAATATCAATTTAAAGTATATTTAGCAACACTTCTGCAAATAGTTCTGCTCACACAGAGAAAACCTGTAGCACTTTTGCCCTCTTTTCACATAAACAGCTAGCAACACATGTTGACTTTTATCATGTTTAAACTGATAAATGAGAGTTAACTGGCAAACAAAATCCCTATTTTAAAGTGGAAAAAAAAATCGACATCTGTTGTCTTATTTGCTGAGTGATTTTGTGCAGAAGAGCAGAAGTAGCAACTATTTAAAAAAATATTTACAAATGCAAGCAAGTCCTGCCATCGTCCCATCGCTTCCTTAAAACCGCATTTTAGAGTTCTGGTCTCTTGTTTTACTACAACTCAACACCTCTGCCGTAATAATGACAAGGGTGTTGTTTATGGCTTGAAATTTTTTGGTAACATTTTAAATATAGTTTTATACGAATTATTTGAATGTTAATAATTTTTTTCAAATAAGAGTAAAAATGAAAAAGAAATTGTTTTAAAGTTAATATCTGATTAAGTTATAATAATTTAGATAGATGCATTAATGTAGGGTAGGATGGATGGATATATAGGGTAGTTAACCACTTTGCAAAAATTATGCCTTCACTTAAATACGTTTAGTGTCAAAGAAAATTCAAACATGTTTTAAAATACAAGTAAAATGCCCATTTATTCAATCTATGCTCACCCACACGGTTAAATTGGGTTAAATAAATTACAACTGTTTAGGTGCATCATGCACATGTCTGTGCTTTGATGAGCTTCTATCCTATCAAAGCACCTTAGTACTGCTCAGCTATCGTCCACAAGTGGGACCTGATCCAGGTAGTAAACAACAGTATCATGGGCTAGCAGGTCAAATTGAACTTAAAGTTGCAGTCTTTAGCCTAAAATGATTGCATATAACATGTTTCTGGTGAAGAAAACCAATCAAGAAGTGGTAAAAGCTGCATCCTGTACGAGAGCAGTAAACACATTTCTAGTCAAAACCTTTTGACTTTGTAAACGTTTCAGGTGGAAGAAAAAAAAAAAATTTAACACTGCCTAAATGTTTACCAAAATTAGATTCTTACTTTTTCTTTAAGAAGGATTAATATTTGAAGAATTAAGTGTGTATTAATATAAGACAGAGTATCAAATGAAACGAACAATGCTATTGTAGTCTCTCAACAGTCTTACACAGCACTTATTCAGCTTTATGACGAGACCTAGCTGCAGCTCAGAAGTTATCTCCCCACAACAGAATTTAATTGCATGAAGCAGTTCGAATAGAAATGGTGTTAGAAGAGCAGACGACTGAATCTTGTCTTAATGAAATGAAACTGATGGGTTTGACAACAAATAGAGTCTCTGCCAACAACTGCTGTGGCAAAAAAAGAGTGCCAAAGAAGGACAAAAAAAAACATGCAAAAGACCAAGATAAGAAAATATTTTAAATGACCGAAGGAAATAAAAAGAAAAAATAGAAAAGAAAACAAAGCTGTTTAGATTTTTATTGATTTCTTTACAGGAGCACTGCACACTGGCAAACGATCATCATTTAGATTACAAGGACACAGTCAATTTTACCGATTCATTTTGAAACTAGAGAATGAGTTTTGGTTTGTGGGGATGGATGGGAGAAGAAAAGTGAAACCATTCAGTTGTAACAGTTTGTCTTAATTACCTCACCGACAGCAAGACCTTATATGAGAAAATCAACAACCCCCCATAATATGAGAAGCATTGACTGTTTTTAAATGAACATGCGTCATTACCTCAATGTATGACCTGTCTGGTGTTCCCTATTTGTGAGACTCTTTGGTAGTTTGTCATAATCTTAACTACTAGAAAATGTCAGAACATCACATGTTGGTTCATGTAAACATAGAATATTGAACATTTGTAGGTTTTTATTTATACACAGGTAATAATTGCTAAAATGGGACAGGCAACTTTGTCTAAACACCTTTAAAATGACAAAAAGTCCAAATCTGCAGCTAATCCATTTCAAAACTCTTCACAGAATTTACTACACTGGACAGAGGATGTTCAAGATGGGTCTCAGTAACTCAGACATTTGTCAGCACTGTGACAGTAATCTACCCGACAATTACATGCATGCACTATGGTTCTGCACGCCTGTCCAGGCTCTCTGGCGGCAGGTATGTGCCGATCTTTCAGTCTGGCTTAAGGTTTCAATCACAGCTTCACCGTCACTTTGTGTGCTTGGTGACATGAGTGCCATCGATGTAGAAGGAGGATTAGGCTCTATCATTTTCATAACTCTTTGCATTGCTAAAAAAACTATTTTAATAAATTGGAAAAGCAAAAAAAATATAAATATAAGTCAACACAGAAATCTGCTGCTTGATCATATCAGCTTGGAAAAAATGTCAGCCCAAAGTTCAAGTAACTTCGAAAGAATTCGGTCTCTCTGGTCTCCCATAGCTAACTCCGTGACTTAGGGGGTGGGGGGGGGCCTGGTCGTCGCTGCTCCTTGCCCTTCTGCCGTGGGCCGGGGTGGGGGTCGGGGCCTCCGGTGCCTGGCGGGGGTTGTTGGGGGCTCCGTTGGTCGGGGGATCGGGTCCGGCGCCTGGGTGGGGCGGGCTGGGGCGCTGCGTGGTCCTTTGGGCTTGGGTGTGGGGGTGCGTGGTGGGGGGGTGGGGTGGTGGTCTGGCTTGGCTTGGGGGGGTGGTCCCTTTGCCTGTGCTGGGGGGGGTTGGCGGGGGGCGCTGCTCGGGGGGGGGGCAGCGGCGCTGGATGGGCTTCCCATCTACGCCTGGGGCTGGGATCGGCCCTTCCCTGGCTCTGGGGCGGGACGGGACAACCCTCTTGGGGCCCCCGGTCGCTCTGGGTGTCCTCCGCTTCGGCTGCCGGGTCTGGGGGGGGTGGGGTGGGGGGTCTTGTCGGCCCTGACCTGTGGGGGGGCATTCTGGGGGAGGGGGGGGTCCACTATTGGTACGGGGCAGGGGGGGTTGACGGGTCGGGGTCTCCGCTGAGGCCATCGGCGGTTTCCCCGGCCGGTTGGCTGCCTCGGTCCCGTCGAGGCCTGACCAGAGCTCTTCTAGGGCCGGCGTTTGGGGGTGGGGGCCTGGGCTTGCTCCGGGGGGGGGCGGCGCTTTCTGGCTCCTCTCTCTCTGTGTGGGGGGGGTGGTGCTGGGCCTGGGGTGTCGGCGCCTCCGGGGGTGGGGCCCCTGGGCTGGGTGGGCCTGGCCCCCTTGCTGGGGGGGGGGGGGGGGGGGGACAGCTGTTTGACCACCGGGGGACAGTCTATCAGCTGTCCCCAACTTACCCCCTTCCTCATATAACCTCATAATATTGTGAGGGGGTGGGGGGCTTAGCCTGCGATGAGCCTTGTGGGGGGGGGTTTACTAGGCAGTGGCCCCCCTCCTATGGTTGCCGTATGGAGTGGGCCCCCCCTCTTTCGGTTTTATTTGCACCTTAGACATGTAGGGCCCTTGGTAGGGGGGGTGCTTGGACATCACTGCCAGCAAGCAGCGGATGTCCTCCTAGCACCCTACCCGCCAATTTTAACCGCACCTTAGACATTTAGGGCCCCTTGGTGGGGAGGGTGAGGGGACGTCACTGTGAGTAATCAGGAGATGTCCCCTTAGTGCCCTACCCGCCAATTTTAACTGCACCCCCCTTAGTACACACACCCCTCCCCCCTCAATATATACATCCCAACATAAACACACACACATGCACACACACACCATCTCAAACACACATACACGCACACACAATTTGCAAGGAAGGTGGGACCTGGGTCCGTCTGTCCCCTGCCTCTTCCCTGGTGGGGGGTGCGGGCCCCTTTGCAACGGCGGCCGTGTCCCCGGGGTGCCGGCTTCCTGGGCCCGGCGGTGCTCTCTCCGCGCGGTGGGGGAGTTCACATTACTTCTGAGCCGGGGGTGTCTGGTCCCTGGGGGGTGGGTTCTGGTCCTTCCTCCTGAGTGCTGGGCCCCGCCAAATTTCCAACTGTGGCCGAGCCTGGTCGGGCCATATTTATAACACCCCTTGTGGGCCCTCTTTTTTTCCCCGGGGTTCCCCCCTCCTGGGCGGGGGCGGCGGGCCCCCTGCCTCGCTCCTCCCTGGACCAACCGTGGGCCGGGCGGATGGCTGCCTGGAGTGCGGAGCGGGTCTCCCTTGGGGGGTCCTGGCTCGTACCTGGGGTTGGGGCGGGGGGATGCCCGGAACTCCTGGGTGGTGGTGGGGTGCTCGTTTGGGGCTGTGGGCGTCCTTCTCCGGTGGGGCTCTGCGTTGGGTTCTCCCGGCGCGGCGGGGGGGCTGCTCTCCTGGTTGGGCTGGGGCGGCGCTCTCTTTCCCTCCGTGCTTCCCTGGCCTCTGGCTCTGGGGGCCTTGCGGCAGCCCTGCTGGCCCTGGCCTGGGTGGCGGGCTTGGTCGCCCGGGCGGCGGTTGTTCCCTGCCGGTTCCCGTGTGGCGTTGGGGGGATTCCGGCTGCTGCTGCGGTGGGGGTCTTGGGGTGGGGATGGCTGGGCACCTTTAAATGCGTCTGTATGAGTGCTTTGCATTGGCAAAACAAAGCCAGTCACATGGTAGTTCCGAAAATGAAAACTCTAACGCCTGCTTTTCTGCCATCGTCCTCTCTAGTTCTGAATAGTTCTCTGGTCTGGCTCCGTATCAGTCATTCTCTTACCATGCCAAAATTGCACCGTGCATTTACCCACATATGTGTGGGTGTGATAGTGACTTTGTTGAGCTAGCAACACTACTCCTACATGCAGCCTGACTTTTTCAGTTGCACATTAATCAGAGTTAAAAAAATTAACCATTAGAAAACCGTGACCTGTATTTTATTTTTTTTGAGTAGACAAATTCATCACTTCTCTAGACTTCCATGAATGACAGTTATAAATATTTCTAAAGATTACTAGGTTGAATGAGAGATCTGAGGGGTCTGTAAGGAGAACCCTTGAGAGTTCTTAACAGTTCTCGTGGGCTGCAGTCCACCTTCTGAAAGGCTCAAACCCTCAATCTTACACACTGTGGTTTGTCTATCAAGCTGTCAAAAGTCCAAACGGATGAGAAAGCCTCAAACTGCGGTTGTGGGGCTTCTTACTCAGCTGAATCTTCTTGAAACCTCTCAAGAAATGAATGCTAAACGCAGATGATCTTCACAGTGCAGCCTGTACTGTTCAGATGAAAGTGGGTTCTGTGAGGCAGATGGATGACAGCATCTTCAAGTACAAACTCAGAGAAGACACCAGATGGCAGGGAATCCAGAGATTGACTTTCTTACTTGCATCTGCCAGAAGCAGACAGCAAACTTCATAATAAAAATAAAACAACGATCGATGCAAAAAAATTTTGAAAGCATTTTAAGTCATTATCTGTTTCCTCACAATTTGATAGAATTTTTCTTAGATTTTAAAATTCATTAAGCTAAAATAATTTTTAAAGCCAGTAATAAAATTCAACAAGCTTTGGAAAAGCTTCTCGGAAAGTTAATTCGTAACATTATCGTAGTACAGTTAATCACGCAATTAGCAACACCTTGTTTCTGAAAATAATGTTGAAGTTAGTCTGCAGGAAGTGTTTGCAATAATAATATTAATAATGAATTATATTTATCTGCGCTTTTCCAGTCGCGCAAAGTGCTTACAATGTGACCATTATTCATTCACTCTTGATTCATACTTGGTGATGGTAGAGGCGTGGCTGCCAGTTCACACCTACAGTCCCTCTGACCATCACCGAGACATTCATATGGATTTACACACCAGTGGAGCCACACTGGAGGCAGGAAGGGTGTCTTGCCCAAAGACACAAAGACAGTTGACTGGGGGGAGCGGAGATCCAACCGCTGACCCTTCGGTCATCAACCGCCTGAGCCGCTGCCGCCTGTTTCCCAACAGTTATGTCAACTGTAATTTTAGTGTTGAATATGTTGTCAAAGGATATTTGGTTGAATTCGATTCTGAACTTACTACAAAAATGAAAAGAAAGCCAGAAAAGTGCGTGGTAGATGTTTAAAAAAAGGCTTTGTTTTAGTTTAGTGACTGGAGGGAATTACACTGTGAGCTGAAGTGGAGTGGTTGTTTAAATAGGGATACCGTCTTTAAACAGAAGGATTTCTCTGCCAGATTTCTTCCTCTCTTTGAGATGTTCACATTAGAGCATAAACACATTTTTCCTCAGAAAAAAACTTGGAAGCTTCAAAACCAGATAAATGTCTGGATCCAGCACACATTATGTGCTGCTTTTACAAGTTGTTGTTTACATTTTAAGGGTTTTACTAATTATGGATTTGAAAAAGAATTGTTATTTACAATCACCATTACCAGTATTTTATTAATTTCATGCTTCACCAAGAAATCCAAAGCAGCTTTGTTTTTTTTGCTTAACCAATTTGAAAAATCCTAATCCTAAAGTTAAAAAATTGAGTGTTTATAGCATGAAACAGTTAAGACACTGAGTTGATCATTTGTTAACTGAAAAATAGTATTAAAGCTTTAAACTTGATATACCAAAATTCATATTCATTTATCTGGTGTTGCAGCTTGGATCTGACTTTATTGGTGTTTTACAGATTTGAGTTCACTCATTTCTGTTGTGTGTTGCTCAACCCTGGTGCTATCCTAGGCACATTAACATTGGGAGTGGGGTCATTTAGACCAGCTAGAGATTGCGATAAAACTTTTTTCTTCAATGATTTGTGATCTTCACTGTTGTCCATGGATAACATGAAATCCTCTTCACCTTTATCCACCTTTGTCATGGTAGGAATAACACGTAAATGTAAGGATCGGGTCATCTGGACCCCATAGGATAGCACAAGTGTTAAACAACTATCATAATTGCTGTAAATTGATTTGATTTGATTTATTGATTTATTTGAAGCATTGTAGTTAAAGCAATAAAGAATTTACATATATTTTTTTCAAACTCATTACAGAAATGTTGAAATGCACAGTTTAAAAAGACAAAAAACAAAACAAAACAAAAAAAGTCACCTAAGTCATATTTTGCTTAATTAAATACAGTGATCATTTACAAAAGTCAAGAAGAGCTGGATTTATTGCTTGAAAAGGAGTGGGAAGAAGCGAACTTATATAATTCCACCCCTTCTGAATTCATTAATTTTATTAATTAATTTTAATTTTATAGTTTTACAGTTTTTGTTATCTGGTTCTGATCCCATAGATTCTTTTCAAGTAAAAAATGATTGATTATCTTCGGAAAACATTCATTTGTGATTTCAGTAAACAGTATCGGTAACCAACATGTAATAATCATTGATTATTATTAGAACACATTATCACAATAAACCAGTAGTTATTGCTACAAATTGCAGATCAAGTAATGAAAATCAATAGCTCATTGATTGTAATTTAAATATTTCAGTTATCATTATTGCACATTACAATGTAATACTCATTGATTGTAATTAAAAGAGCTTTGATTATTTCACCACAGTAAAGTTTACACACTTTTGCAAATAATTTGGAATTATTCAAACACCTGTTGATTCTTAACTCCTCTTTTCTTCATATTGTTAAATCAGAGTTTCTTTATACCTTTTCTTGAATATTTGGATATTTGAACATTTTTTTAGCTCATTACTTAACCTGTTCCAAAGTTTAGTGCCACACACCGAGACACAAAAACTTTTCTTTGTGGTTCTTATCATTTTGATCTTGAAGTTCCTACATCCCCTCAGTTTGTAGCCTCCTTCATTTTCCAAGAACTGTTTTTGGATGTTGAATGGTAAAGTTTTCCCACTTACTCGGTATAAAAGTTGCACAGTGTAAAAAATCAACAGGGTTATACAGTTTTGAAAGTCTAGATTGATAAAATAAATTGTTTGTTTGGTCAAGATATCCGGCTTTTTGTACAAGTCTGATGGCTCGTTTTTGAAGTAAAAAGAGAGGATGTAGTGAGCTCTTATAATTATTCCCCCAAATTTCTATAAAGTAGTCCAAATATGTTAATATTAAGGAGCAGTAAAATAAAATAAAGAAAAGTAAATCAAGCCTGTTAATAGAAGGCTGCATGAGGTGGTTTCGTGGTTAGCGCTCAGTCATCTCATTGCATATAGTCAGAAACTGAGTCTATTTGTCTTAGTGACAAAACGGTATCGTATCAACCCCTTTTAACCCCTGAACTACCCAACCAAGTCAAATATTAAAAATACATTTTTTTAATTCTGTTGCTTGTTGCCTTGGGGGAGAAATGATCAATCCCTCACTATTGATCATTTTAATAACGTGTTTTCTAATTGTGCTTCACGGTTTGGTTGAGCAGGCAGTTAAAGGGTTAAGGTTTGATGTGATACTGATCCCTTTTTGCATAAAAATATGACAAAAATTACCAATACTCATTGGTAATAATTTCTTACCACTATTGGAGCATTTCTTTGTCTGTGAACAAGCAAACTCCATTGGACATTACCTACTTTCACCATGAAGTAACTGGGATAGGCTCCAGCGACCTCACCCTGCACCCTGCACAGGACTAAACAGGAAAATAAAATGTTTGGATGATCTAAATGTTGTTAACAACTTTAAATTGGGAGAGAAATCAAGAACTCTCCATACTTGTTTGATACTGAATGTAAGATTTGTACAAATATTTGTTTTTTGTTGGTGTAGATTGGACTATTTTAGCGTGCGTGTCTTTGTATGTAGCATCCTAAATGATTGTGTGCACAATATCATCTCAGCAGTCTGTTAAAATAGTTAGAATGGCTTTAATAAGATTTCTGAGCTTTTTTCTTCTGAGTTTGTTTCAGCAAAATGAAAAGGAAAGGCTCACTAGATTGTGTTGTTGGGATAATTTGCTCTGCTCATTGAATATTGAGGTGGTGGCAGAATTGTGTGATTGCCAGAATACTAACCCCAGCGGTCTGTTATGCCTCAGAACCTGCAAAATGCAGGAGACCAAACTCCAACATAGAAAAAAGGGTTAACAGTCTTTCTTAGCAAAACATTTTTGATGATGCATACCTGAGCATATACACTTAAATAGTCCTCCACTCTTGAGAAGAAGAAAAAAACTGAAACGCACAAACTTACTAGCAGATGAAAGCAGTTTTTGTCTTCAGGTTTTTGTGATGGTGTAATATAGCATTTTTGTTTTTGTGGTTGAAAATATTTATCTATCCAATGTGTTCTTAAATGCAGCAAAAGAGAGACTATAAACACAAAGTTGCAACATCGAGATGTATTTTCTAAATGCAATTTAATAGGGTATAGCATACCGGTAATTTTTTTATCATTATTAGTTTATCTAACCACCATAGATAAATATTGGTCAGAACTGTAGAATGACCATGAATTGTAGGGGGAAAAAATTAACATTATGGCGTGTCTTAATATTATTTTTCATTTTCTTATTTGTCCATCCTGGAGCCAACCTTCATGTGGACATCCCTGATGATTCTCCTTTTTTATGTAGGTCATAAAAGTGAACAGCGTAAAAACTTGGAATCTGGTAATTACCATATTTTGATAATCACATCCCCAGCTGACTTTTAACTTTTGTTTGCTGAATTTTACTAAAAAAGGATTTTAAAAAGCTTGATAGTTGTTTTTAGATCCCAAATGGCCTGCAAAATAACAAGTTGTTTTGAACAACCTAATTATTTATAGCTGCTTCATACAATTGGCCAATGTGTTTTAAAAAAAAGAAGACTTCTTTTGTTATTTTGTTCTTTGTGGCGTCTTGTAAGATGTTTTGTGGTTTGCTCATTAAATTAACTATCATAAGATAAAACCCTTTGTTTAAATCATGCACTGATACATTCAACCTCACGGCCACAGAGTTCATGTATTTGTTTATAATTACGTGCCATTAAACTGACATACATGCAGCCTCTGTGAATTTTGCGGTCTTAATGACCCAAGAAAAAAAAGGGAAGTGTCCATATCACTTCATCTTTAACCATAACCCCTTTTTGGGAAAAAAAAAAAAAAAGTCAAAGGTTTAATTATCATTAATGTCAAAGTTCACAAAAAGTTATTGCAATCCGTGTTAAAACGTTCAAATCTTTTACTATATCCATGGCCGACATCTATCTATTAGTTCCTGTCTTCTTTGATGTCCCATTCATGCCTTCAAATCTGCTGCTGTTCTTTATCCTACTCAGATTCAGTGTTTGTGTGCAGCAAAGATTAAAAGTGGCATACAGATATAACAAACAATTTACACTCTTTGTATTCCTCTGTCTCTATCCAGGAACACCAATTCCACACCAAACCTCCTCAAATGGCCACTTTACCTCGATGAATTGGGTTCAAATGCAATCTTGGCTATTGTCACATGTGGTTTAGAGGCCATTTTTTAATGGTACTCCCATTTCTCTGTATCCTTTTCTCTCTTCAGTGTGCTCCGTAGTTAAATAGGCCTTTGTCCTGCTGGGAAGAAAAATGTTTTCCACAGCTAAATCAGCAAAGTTCCAGAGGTTCTGGCCAATTCAAGAACAAGTTGGGTTGCAATAAATAAAAGGAAAGGTTCATGTTTAACAAAATGTTTTCTGAACTACCAAAACAACAAAATTATCTATACGATTTTGCACAAGCCGAAACCCTGATGTGTGACTTTTGGAATTTAATCTGGGTGATTGCCTAATTTTTTGACAAATATTTTTTCTGCTACCTGTACTCAAGTTAAATTTTTGTTGTTTATGCTTTTTTTCTGTCTTTAATTTGTGATTTTCCCAATAAAAAATACTTTATTACAAATTTAGACAAAGATGGCTGTTAAAAAAAAAAGAAACAGTTCATTAATGTCCAGTAAAATGTTAAAAAAAAGGCAGATTTCATGGCCATTACCTCTTGCAGGGCAGGCATGTGATAGACTCTGAGCCCCTTCCAACACTGCAGGCATTAAATCTGTCCCCAGTATCAGATCTGGATAACGAGCTGATACAAGCCTGAGCTGTCAACAGACCCTTTTGGCGCTGACCCTACTGCATGACCTTCAGGGGGTGACTGTGCTTCTGGACCAATGTTTTTACTGACCAGCAACTACACAAGAGAAAAAGAGCCAGGGCAATTGTGTAGGGGGGAGAATGGCGAGAGAAAGTTCAGGTTAGTATTTAAAAGAAGAAAGATGAGAAGATGAAGAGGAGGGGAAAGTGGGGAAAAGCAAAGTGATTAAAGACCAAAGGGCCACCTTGATGATACAGCAAAGGGCAGTTAGTGAGCTACACATGATCAAAAATGAAACAGTTTTGGGGGAAAATACTCCACAGATTAGTGAACACATAAAATATTCAATAATTTAGAACATAAAGATAACAAAAAATTTTAGTATTTTTTTGTTTTTTGGCACTTTTTTGTTTACAAAAAGAAAAAACTGACTTGGTATGAGTGTCCTCTGCTCTCTGCCTAACATGTACCTTCAACCTCACCCCTTTAACAGAGACATCAAGTGAAAAACTGAGGAATCTTATAAACAGATTTAAAGTGAAAAAGCTCCTTTTTTCCCTAGCCATGTCTGTATATTTATCTGTTGCTTCAGTAGAGACCAAAATGGTCACCCTAATCCTTTTAGTTTAAAATACTTTACAAAGGTTTACTTTATGTGTCATTACAAAGAGTAAGCCCATTTATCTGCCAGTTGAGTATTTTTAATTAGCTTTGTAGTCTGTTAAAGCAACTTGGTAGCACAAAGCTGAAAAATAAAAAGAAGTGCAAAAAATATTCTAAAGTCTCACTCCAATAATCTTTTGATATATATATTTCCCAGTGGTCTTCTAATTATAATTATTCAGTTTTGAGGGGGGGGGGGGCTGTTGTCTTATAGGTAAAGTTTCTGCAGAATGGCAGAAGGTTATAGGAAATTTGAACTGTGAACTTCTGCTACAAGATTTTTCCAACTTTTTTTTTTTATTTGACTGCTCTTAATTCTCCATGATTTGAATAAAACAATACTCAGAAATTCAATTATAAGCTTAATTTTTCATATATGTTCTCCAGAATGAGAAATGTACCACAAAAACATTTAAATAAAATCCTCAAAACATGGCTTTCATCTGAGTGGGTCCTTATAAGGGTATAATTATGCAAGCCTGTTATAAACACTAAACAACTTTATAGGACTGCAAGTCTTGATTTGAAGACATTTTGTCATACATTGACTGCTTAAAATGCTTCTTTATGAAAAATTGGTGCTGGAAAAGTCGCATGATGCGACCTGCTTTTGCATAAATGAAAAACACTTTTTTCTTTTACTCCCATATGGAAGTCAGTTTCTGTTCCCTTTTTCCTATTATAATAATCTCTCTTTTGTCATCATAATATAGCAAATTCTCTTCCTGTTTTCTAGTTCTTTAATTTCTCTGCCCTCATCCATCTTTACCGTCCACCGCTGCCTGATGAGCCTTGCAGCAATGACTGATAAAAAGAGACTAATAATCACTAGAGTACAACAGAGAATGGGAATTTTCTTCAGGCTTGTTTGATTTCGCCAATTTATTTCCTGGGTTTTGCTGTTTGGCAGAATTTGGTGATTCTGTGACACCACCAAAGGGAAGTACCTGTAAGTGGCACCTGTTTCAAAGACCGCAAAGAGGCCATATCACCAAGTCACGACAGGTGTGAATGGGTGTTCTGCTGATGGTTCATATGCTTGTGAGGCAAAAGATCATTGGAAGGCTCTGCACATTCATCTATCAGCGTGCAAGGTGTTAGTAAAACGGATCAGATGAAAGGCCATGCATCCCCTACTGCCGCTCTTCATGCAATACACCTTGGGGGGGGGGGGTTCAAAGAACATCAGTACCTCCCCTGTCAAAAATTTCTATCAGTCTCTTTACAACCATTGGATTGGTGTCTTGTTGTGAGATGGTGCCCCTGTAGTTCCAAACATCTGACACATTCTGTTGTTCCAGACCGGATAAAATGTTAGCATCCATGCCAGATGCTTTTGCCAGATATGCTGGCTGAGGCAAGATGGGAGTGGGTAAACAGAGCGGGAGTGAAAGTGAAAACGATGGAGGAATATGATAAGAGATGAAAGGACAGCAGCAGGAGGGTGTTTGATATGAGCAAGATTTGGTGATACCTTTAATTGTCAGATAAGACAAGGTGGAGACAAGGAGAGAATAAAGAGAAAGGGAAATACATTGACATTCATAACTGCAAGTGCTTGCTAAAACTCCTCACAAATGCTATCCTACTCACAACTGGTTACAACCATTTTTTTGTATTTTTCTCTAAATAGTTAAATGAAGGACCCTTAAAGCAGAAAAAAGAGTTTTGTGTTGTTGATTATAATTTTTATAGCTTTAGTAAGCTGGTACAAATGACGTAATAACTTCTTAGTCTTAAAATATAAAGAATATATGAGCCTGCCAGTCATTTAGCCATCACAAAGCGAGTCGAAGATGGACGGTTCCGTTTTAAATAGTGGTCCCATGTTTGTTGATGCTTTGTAAAGCATGTATGTTATTAAAAAGACAAGAAGGGCAACACAACATACACCTACTACATTACACGCACACAGGCGACACACACACTGACTTGTGTCTTTCACACACTGGCTTATTAAATGCATTCGCACTCAAGAAATGTGAAATTGGTTATGATTGGTTTCCCCCCAGAAAATCCGAGTGACACTGGCCTGCCTCCATTTTTGAGCTTTTTCAATAAGGCTCGTCTTACTTGAACTTTATTGAGAGCATTCAGGTCTTTGCTGCAAATAAAAGACAACCTTCACCTCATCCATGCTGCTGTTTTCAGTGCCCTCTGCTATAGCCTTGATTATTATAGCTCACTACAATAGAAAGCCACTTGAGGGTCACCACACAATGAGCCACACAGAGGATTAGCTGGATATGGAAGGGGTCTGACAGTTGGAGATGGTGTTTTATTTTAGAACCCATATTGTATTTTTGAAATTCATAACGCTTTTGTTTTTCTGTCCTTTCCTCTGTTTTTTTTTCTAGATTTGTTGATGTTAGACTTAGAGTTTATTATTGTTCCCTAGCATTAAATCTAGCAATTTCCCTTATGTGGATATTTACAGTAGCAACCTGTTATGCTATAAGTTGCCATGCTCTGCGTTGTTTTGCTTTGCTGTGTTCTTTAATCCTGTTTGTGATGGTGCTGTCCATGTGCTTCATGAGGTATGGACATGATTGGATGAGAATAGCAAGGGGCCAAGGCGAATTAGCTGATCTAAGTAGTTGATCTGTAAGATGTGGGCTTGCATGGATCCAAAATAAATGAGTTCATAATTTCAATGTGCTACTGCAGATTTTTGCCTTAGTATTGGCCCACCGTACTTGTTTAGTTTTGGAATAAAGCATCCAAACAAAGACTGGCATCTCTCAGAACATCAGACATAACTAAATAAAATGTACTTAAAACAAAAATAAATGTATGGGCTTACTATAAAAGGTCTCTGAAGACTTACTTTGAATTGGGATTCTAAAAATGAGTTCCTTTGGGTTAAAAGGTCAGCAATAAATGATTGTCCTAACAAAAAACTTTTCACCCTTATGACCGTATAATTTAAAAAATCCCTCACAGAAAGTGAGAGGTTTCAAGCACCTTGAAGGCCACACCATATCATAATAGTTTTTCTCCAGCTACCCCTGCTCATCGTAGTTAGCAGGTAGCTTTCTGCCAGGATCCTCAAGAGGACCTGGTTGCAGACCACATGGCACTTTGACATGAACCAGACATGTTCTCTCCCGTTTCAGTCAGGAGAAATACTTATTTTGGTCCAAAAACAATAATTTAACTGGCGACCCTGACAGTTACTGTTTGTTTTTGTTTTTTTCAGCTTTAAGCGTTAAAACGTTAACACCAGAGATGTTTCTGTCAAAGCCTGCTTTGCTCTATACGTAACTCCATACCTGATCAACGTGAATCAGCTGAACGGCAGAGATATGCGGCTTTGCACCCGAATGCAACAATTCAAAGCGGTTTTTCCCTGATATTCAAATAAAGTGTCACATTCTTGCACACAGCCACTTTTCTTTGCAAAAGAATATGTTGATTCCCGTTGATCACATTAAGTGTTGAAAAGTTACGGTTGTGAAGACATTCCACAATTCTGAAAACTTGTATAATTTCCATTTTCAGCTAAAGATGTCTTGCCACCATCTTGTCTGCGACCAGATCTCCACCAGTTTCTTCTGTATCCTTCCTTTCTTGTCTTAAAGCATTTTTCCTTACCCCTCCTGCCTGTTGCTTAAATCAGGTCATTAACACCGATCGTTATTACTTTTTCAGTTTCTTCTTTTTTTGTTTAGAAACAGAGGTTTTCTCGGTTCTAAGTGGAATCATTCTAGTTGGAAACAGATTGTTTCTCCCCACTTTTTCAGCTTACACATCAAAACGTTCTTGTTCATAACCTTCTGGCTGGTCGATAGAGATCTCTTAATTAATGAGGAAGAGTGTAAGTAAGCTGTTTTCACATCCATTTGATTAAGTACCAACCTCTTCCATGCTGGTTTTTATCAAATTAATCTTGTGTTTGTGAAGTTGGCTGTTGGGAAGAAAGTTTCACCATGATTCCCATCATGTAACGTCTCACACACATTGTGTAGGGCTGTGATGGTATTTAAACAATCGTCTTCTGGTGATGTTAGGATGGTGAACAAGCTGATGACATTTCTGTCGTGATCGTTTTGGAGTTTTCTGTTCTTTTTTTCCCCTTCACCAGGTACATCTTCAATAATCTTTATCATTCAAAACTAGTCATTTCAGGTTATACATCAGCACTTTTCTTAGCTATTTCAGTTTCACCTTTGGGCCCTCCCAGAATGTTGTCCTTTTGTCTTAATAAATGTAAAACTCAAAGCATTTTAGCTTTCATATCTGTCAAACATAAGTCGAGGTGACCCGCTGTATCCCCATTGATCCATGCTATTAAACCATTGGGACTTTTTTTTTAGCAATACAGTGAAATCAGTAAAACACTTATGGGCCCTACCTGTTGAGCTTTTGACTTCATCAGCAATGAAGTTGAAAGGAAAATAGTGGAAGAAGATAATTCTCTTTTCTCTCACTAGAATGGACTTTTTAAGGATAACAAAGTGCAAAATGTGGTAAAAAATTACTGCACGTGCATTTATACCCAGCTGACCGCAGTTGAGATTAATAAAGAAGCATCCATGTAAAAGCAATGCACCGCAGACTTTTTTTAGATTTGGGAATTCACCTTCACTTTTCACAACAAAACAAATACAATCCAGAACAAGTTGAACCATTTAAAAAAAAGCTATTTGAGGGGAATTCATCTCTATAAATGTTGTTATTTTGGTGCCTAAAGCCTCCCAGACAAATATTAGGTTTTACTTAGCATTTTTTAGAGCAGTGAAAGTCCTGTCAGTTCAATAAAGCAGATTCCTCCTGCTTATAAAGCTCCCTGTAGATTTGGCTCATCTGAAATTTCATCCTGAACTTCTGTTATAGCATTGAACCTTTTTCATCAGGTTTCTCCACACAGCATAGCTGCAGATCTATTTGGTCTCACTAAGCAATTCCCATTGTGCCACACTGGACTTTTTTATGTGTGTGTATCATTTGTGAAGGCATGAAACACATGCAGTTTCAGGTAAATTCTCAAACAGAAAACATGTTATTTCTCCCAATACTTGCCACTTTTAAAAGTTACAAAGACGTGCAAAGCCAAAATACAGCTGAGCGATCAGTGACAACCATTGGGATCTAACACAGCAAAAGATGTGAAAATCTATTTAAGGAATATGCAGACATTAAAACATTTAGCTAAACACTTCTCCTTTTACAAGAACAGTTTTCTGCAGATGTCTCAGATTAAAAGTAATTCCCTTCTCTCATAAATGAGATAAAGAAATTGAGTGATTTAGGATAAAAGTTTCTATGAGTGATTATGACTTTTACGGCCTTTAAAAGTGCAATCTTACAGTAATTGGCCCTCAGTTTTTACATACAAGAACTTAGATAAGCAGAATGAATCATAAAACCAATAGGTTGTCATTTTTACAGTGCCACTTTGTAAGATAATATGATATAATTTATTTTAAAGAGAGAGCAGGCAATAACACTTTAAGCTTTCGTTAGAACCAGCAGATGGAATAAAACTGTCATTAGTGAAAAAAATAGCTCTGAAATTTTTATTAATAATAATCTTGGGATTGATTCAGTCTAATATTTTCTTTCTTTGCTCTTCCACATTCTTTAAGTCCATTTCTTGAAGTACTTGTTTAATCTCATTGGTTGATGTAATAAAATCAACAAGTGGATTCTGAAATCCTTAACACAAAACATCTCTCTCCTGTGTGTAAGTAGGCAGCCAATTTTGTGTGTTCATTGCCCTCTGAATGGCAACAGAGCAGAGTCAGTCTACATTGAGTAAACGCGCAGGGAGTTTCCCCGCACAAGCCTGCCAACTCCTTTCAGCCAACCACAGTGGGTTATCAAAACAGACACTTGGCAACCTACTTTCCGAAGCAAAGCATCTGCCCATTCAGAGGCAATGGGGCTAATGTCAGACTCTATCATTCTTATGTTCAAAATGACCTTGGCATCAGCATGCACAGCAATAACTGATGCATGAGTTTTAAGCACAAGAGGGGGAAATATAACTGCAAATCAATTCAAGTTTCATCGTTGGTCTTTGTGACAGCCATTACTAAAACAAAGTCACCTTCAGAGTGAACAGAGTTTGCCATTACTTCTTTAAGAGCTGGGTTATTGATATTCTGCTCTGTTTGGACATGCTTGCTTGCATTGCAAGTTTCAGAATTGGGATACCAATTGAAAAATGCACCGACAAAGACACGCATGAGGACACTTTTACATATCTGTCATCATTCCCTGCCCTAACTGAAAGAGAAACCGTGACTCAGCTGCAAAAGCAAAAAGAGTTCTATTCCTACTTGAACTTTTTCAAAAGCCAAATTTTTTTTTCTCCTTAAAAACAATGTAAATGAAAAACTGAGAAACAGGCAAACAATTGTTTCCATTTGCTTAAAACTTTTGTTCAGCAACTTTAGGGCAAAATAAAAAGTTCTCTAGCAGTTGCATTTGTTTTTACTGTACTTAAAGAACAAATGCAAACATTGAAATATTGACTTTGACAACTTGTTTTAACAGTGTTGCAGTTGGCCATTAGTAAATAGAAAAAAAACCTTATTTGACACAACTTCAGCAATGTTCATACTTCCGTGTCACAAATAATTTACCTTTAATTTAGTTGAAAAGAAAAGAGAAAACCATGAATCCAATGAGCTGTATGAAATGCTTTTATTATTTTTCCATGGTGCAAACATCCACAAAAGTGACTTACTTGCGGGGGCTTCCTGATGCCTGGGCTGAGTCTCTGTGCTGGGCCAGCAATTTATTTTAAATGAACTGTTTGTGTTCCTCTGACATATTTGGTGTTATTTTAATGGCCTGGAAACCACAGAGCAATATTGTAAAGGATTATTATACCTTTAAATCACCTTTGAGAACTGATCCAAGTGCATAGGAAATCCATTAGTCATCTTTGCCTGCTCACAACTCAAATTAGAGAACAACCCTTTAGTGTGGAGGAAAGGCCCTGCATTTTACACATCAACTGTTTTTTTTTCCTAAAACACGTTTTTTTCCTGCCCCCTAATTAATAATCAAAAAATTGAATCACTAACTTAACTGAAAGTGGAGAGAAACAGGTAGAATAATGAAACCCATAAGTTTCTGCTGAGCTCAAACATTAAAACCTAAATTGCACAACCACAGGCAAACCTGAAATGCCTCAAGTGTTGGCATACATATATATATATATATATATATATATATATATATATATATATTTGTATCCAATCTGTGTCAATATATATTCTTTATACCAAGAATATAAACACAACACTTTTGTTATTGCTCCCATTTTTTATGGTATGAACTCAAAGATGTGAAACATTTTCCACATTCACAAAATAACCAGTTCTCTAAAACATTGTTCACAAATCTGTCTAAATCTGTGATAGTGAGCACTTCTCCTTTGCCAAGACAATCCATCCCACCTCACAGGTGTGCCAAATCAAGATGCTGATAAGACATCATGATTATTGCACAGGTGTGCCTTAGACTGGCCACAAGAATATACCACTCTGAAATCTTCAGTTTTGTTTTATTGAGGGGGTCAGGGGACTCAGACAACCAGTCAGTATCTGGTGTGACCACCATTTGCCTCATGAAGTGCGACACATCTCCTTCGCATAGAGTTGATCAGGTTGTCTATTGTGGCCTGTGGAATGTTGGTCCACTCTGTGTGAAGTTGTTGGATATTGGCAGGAACTGGAACATGCTGTCGTATACGCCGATCCAGAGCATCCCAAACATGCTCAATGGGTGACATGTCCGGTGAGTAGTAGAAGATGTCACAATTTTTTTCTTTAAAACATCCCTTAAACATGGTTTAAAATGTACAGTTTCAATTGTCTAAACTAATCAGATGTTAATTTGCATCCAAAAAAAGGACTAGAGAGCTATCATGTGAACAAAGAGGCAGGGTGAGAGTCGGAACAAACCATTGTCAGTCAATCAATAAATTAGCCAAAAAGAACAGCTTGCCAACATCCTTTTAATTGCATGATTTTCTCTGAATGACTAAGGATTTGCCAAAGGCTTTAATGAGGTGTGGAATTTCACTGCGGGGATTGAAGCACAGGCAATTAAAAGGCAGCTGTATCTAAGCTCAGGTAAACTGAGAGAGTGAGAACAAGACTGGGAGGAAAGAAGCACATCAAATAATTTTAGTAATCGACAAAAATGAGCTAAAAATACTACCCACACAATCACTTTATATGAATTAGTTATATGTTCAATTGCTTATTTTAGTCCAACAGTCACACATTTTACATGACTCAGATTCCACCCAATAGTGCATTTAGTTGACCACAGAGTGAGATGGCTGTAACTTTGCATCACCTACAAACATCGAAATGATCAATTTAATTTTTACAGCACATTTTCCACTGCACAGAGGGCAAACTGTTTGTATTGCATTTATCAGGGCATTAAGGATTCAGGTGCTCTGTTTTGTCTGGGCTCACATGCAAGACACTGGGGAAAGGGAAAAAAGTGAAGTCGAACACTGTTAAAATAAGCCTGTGTAAGCTTTCCTCAGGATTTCCCGCAGGGGCAAGGTAAGGCAGAAAGACCGCATGGCAAATTAAACACTAGTGGTGGAGAATATCAAGGAAGGGGGAGATTTTTAATTTACCTCACAGATTTGTTGTGTTTCACAGTGAACAAAAAAGCTGAACTCATTACTAAACTGTTGGGAAGTATGGTTGGAGAGAGCAGAAATGCAATGCTTCCACAATGAAGCCATAAATCCCAGAGAGACTGGAATACTGCTTTTTTTGTTTGTTTTAAATGTTTCCATTGTCCATGTTCTTTTTAAAAGTTGCAGTGGTGTTGATGGGATTTGCTAAAGCTTTTATACATTTCATATTTTTCGTTCCACTGAGTCTTGCATCAGCATGCTTTTCTGTGTGCAGACGTTGTACTTACTTGAAAACAAAGTAGTAATTGCATAATCAGTCTTTTGAAATAGCAACTTTTAAGGATCAAGGATGCCAACATTAAGGATGGGCAACATCAAGCACTGCCCATAGACTGGTACACATCTTTATCTGTGTCCATTAAAAACTAATCAATCCCCTTTTCACTGTTTACCTAAGTAATTTACTCCATTTAGACATTGGTCAGGAGTTGACCCAATCTGTCATTGAGCCAGATGTGGTCTACACTTTGGAAAGGTCACCAATTTATCACTTGGGTGGACACAATTTGGCTCACAACCATTGACTGTATATGGGAACTGGACTTAGTGACTCCTCCCCCCTTGCGTTCCAAACAGAAAGTAACCCTGGCTCAATCTCATAGACTTCTATGGAGAAATAAACAGCATCTCAGTGATTCTATTTGTCAGAATAACCATTCTTGCTCCAACACCTGTAACATGTTCTCGCTAACCTTTATTTTACATAAACTGGCCAATCAGATCAGAATCATTAAAGCTCAAACATTTAAAATTTTTGACTGATAGATTTTCCCTACCCTGCTCTTAACGGTCGGGGTGTGACCTTCCAACAAGCTCACTCCTAATTGGTCAGAGTGGTTGCCACAGAACCATTGACTTAGACCGACTGGGACCAATTACTGCTTACTGATGTCATCTGGTTCCAACATAACGTACCACAAAATGGCGACTGAATTAACTTAATTTTGTTAGAGCCGGATTTAAGCCATTTTCTATGGGGTTAGTCACACTCATTGGGTCCACTTCTCCTATACAGTCAATGCTTCCAACAGATGGTTGCCCTAAGTGAGCATAGTCCTCCTGGAGGTTTCTTCCTATTCTTAGAGGGTTGATCTTTTCTTAGTTCTCTTGTTTTCACTGTTTAGGATCTGAAAAAAACTTTGATGATGAATAATTGCTTTGTAAAGAAACTAGGTTAGATGTTCACCTTCAACTACGCACTCAGAGAATTGGGAGACATCAAATTAAAGTAGTAAATGGATGCTTTGTACAGGTATTCAAGCAGACAAAATACTGGTCCATTTAATATAAAACACATAAACTAAATGACCTCACTTGTTTGTTAAAGTGATCAAACAAATTTCTTCATGTTTCTGTTTTTGTTTTCTGGAGCTAGCCCTGGGGTTGTTGTAACCACAAGGGGCCTGTACTGGGGGAGACAAAGGCCGGTGCCTCAATGACCAAATGCACAGAGATGGGCTCTAACCATCGGGGTGTGAAATGTCACCTTGCTGAGTGGGTACAGCCTTAGCTTGTGCTGAAGAAGGAGCCTTAAGAGCTGCAAAGAATCAAGCTTGTGTCCATGCGCAGGTTGGGCTCAGAAAAACCAAATGTAATTTAAACACCAGTGTTGTCATTTAGATAAATTTTATTTTATACTGATCTTTAGAAAGCTTTTAGTTAAAGGACTTTAATAACTACTTGTTTACTACAGTTTGACTGTTTTAATTTTTACAGAAATTTTAGCTGCCTGTTTAAATTCCGGTGAGGAATAAATGTTTTTATTTTTATTTTGTAAAAGACTGCATTGATAAATACTCTTGCTAAAAACAGATAAAAAAATTAAAAAAACATAGCTTAATGGCTAACTACCACAATGACTAACATTTCCTTTGTCCAAAAACAGATATTCCTGGACTTTTCATCAGCTTCCTCTTTTCTCATTGCTGCAGTTTGCCTTACAACAGACGTTTCAACATTTTTTGCGTTGGTCCATTTTTGTCCTCTCAGACGCCAACCGGTCATGGCAGATGGTCACCCTTAGAGAGTCTGGTTCCACTCGAGATTTTTTTTTCCTAATCCTCCATTAAGAATGAATTTTCCTTCCTCTTTCCACTGTGACTTTTTGCTTGCTCAAGCAGTACAGGGAATTAGAGAGTCCAAAAATGCAGGCTGTTGGTCCCCTTTCAGGCAATTAATTTACAATTAAGATAATTTGACTTTATTGGATTTATCTGGATAGAATTGGTTTATACCAATCATGTTAAATAAAACTTGGAGTCTTTTTGCCTTTTGTTTAGCAATTTTAGACAACCTCAATTTATATATAAGTTGAAAAGATTTAAAGATTTAAATAAAAAAAATATTAGCAATTATCAATAAGCAATTAAGCACCATTTCCTGAGCACATTCTTTTGCCCCTTCAGATGAAAGTTACTTTTTGTTTTTTTAATTGTCTCTTTTGTTGAACAAATTGGTCCACGCAAGAAGGTAGAAGATGAAAGCCCTGTAACTTACCTAACCACTAAGAATTTTGAAGCAATAATTAAATATTTAACCAAGGACAACGAAGTAAAAGGAAAAACTTCCAATAACGGGGACTTCACATGAGATTTGTATTATCAAGTGTAAAACGTGCACAAAAAGTAGTTGGACACTCATAAGGATCCCATTGGGGATAGGGGTTGGGGTCAAGAGGTAGGAACAATTAATACTGAAGAATAACATATAAGATTGAAAAAGATGGAATATTATATAAAACAAAAATACAAAACTGAACTTCAGAGCTAGAAAAAAAGCCTAAAGCAAGCGGGACTGCATGAAAAAAACAATTACAAACCCAAAGCAGGAAAATCACTAAACCACTGTCTTTTCCTCAAAATTGTAATTCTTTTTTTATTGTAATCAAAGTTGTAATCAAATCGGAAGACATTATTACTGTTAATATTCTAATTCTCGAGTCAGAAGTCAAATACAAAGTCAGGACAAACACAAGTCACACTGATTTTTTTTTCTTCCAGATCTTTTTATTTTTTGTTTTTTTTGTTTTAACTTGTCCTGTCCAACAGCTGGGTAGACAGATGAGAGCTGAAGGCCTCTATTGTTGGACATATTTTACTTTAACAACAGTGGTTATTAATCTTCAGACAAACCTGAGGTATGTCTGAATAAACCCCTTTTGTAATCAAGGCCAAACTTTATTCATTTTAATCATATTTGAAAATCTTTTGTTTTGGACCGGACGAAAAAGGAAAGAAGGGAAGAAGAGAGAGGGATGTTAGAGAGACGGGGGGGGGATAGGAGGGTGATCATAGGAGGGGGGGGGGGGGGTAAAACCATGAAGCAGCATAAAGCAACAAGCTGCTGGATGTTTATATTTCTTCCAGATCTTCTCCGACCACACATCTACCGCCCCTGCTTTTCCCCAAAACTGCATCATGGGATTTTTTGCCTGTTTTCACAAAGTTTAGCTGTTTTTGTGCTTTTTCAGGACCCTCCCAGCTTTTTTTTTCTAACTCATACTTTCTGAATCTGATTCCCCCCGATTTGAATAAAGGAATACTCTGAGATTCAGTTTTAATCTTATTTCTTTATAAATGTCCTCCATCATGTAAAAAAATACAAGAACACATTAAAAACACCAAAACACTATTTTCATTGGAGTGGGTCTTTAAAAGCAGTGTGGCAGCTCACTCCTACACTCAAAGTGTTAAAATTTGAGTCATGCAACTTCACACTTCCATTTTTCACACTTGTCACATTTAAAATAGTTGTTTCTCTTTTAAAAGCTGTGCAATACTAATAAACCAAGTCCAGTGAAACTTGGTGCAGTGTGTAATTCATGTATCGGGAAAACTGCACCATAAACGTTACAGGTTATAAAACAATGTCTTGTGTTTTCTCAGTTGTTTCTTCTGAGGTTTAATGTTGTATAACAGTTTCTTAATTCATAACTTGCGTCATCATGTTCAACCTTTCTGTCATGTTGTCTTTATTTCATTCAACTTTGTGTGACCAATTTTTCCACGGGAGTTCTCTTTTGCTTTCTCCCTTTATACCTCCACCTCTCTCCTCACGTCAAACCTCACTCCACCAAGCTATGGGTTAAATTGTCCTCCTTTCTGTTGCTTTTAAATTCCCATTTGTATCCAATCTGTGTCAAACAATGCTTTCATTTAATGGCCCTCGTCGTCTTATTACTGAATAATAGTAGAGTTAGTCTGCAAACCCCCGAGCTATCAGCTTTTATGACTCTAATTGTTTCTTCAGTGCTGTTACTTGTAGGACTGCTGTCGAGTGAATACAGATTCACCGCAGAAGGAAGCAACACTGAGCGCCGAACCAAGACTAATCTCAGACATTCTCAGTGGACGACGAGTCAAAGGAGGAATCTAATAATGTGATACTTTTGAAGAAGTGGGTTGGTTTGAGGGAGGAAAAAAAAGGAGGCAGCACCATGGTTCAGTCATTGGAGGTCTTTATTAAGTCATAATTCTGCCAGTACATTCTTTTATTTTATTCTTTACCAAGTTTCATCTGGCCCTTTGTCCTCATCTCCCTTTAGCTAGCTATTCTCCTATTGTAAGCACTTCTAATGGAAGAGATTAGCATTTAATACAGTCCCCTGCCAAGGATTAAAAACAGGTGACATGTTTTCATTTGAGGCTCCCTTCTTCAAAAAGGAAGTGTGCCAACAGCATGCAGCAGTTTTTGATCTGGAATTACCATAAAAAATTAAATAAGAAGAAAGGAAAAACAATACATCATATAGTTATCCTTGTTTCAAGCTTCTTTTTATTCTTTTTTAACCTCAAATAGATTAAAAAACACACTTCTCACAGATTCATTGGAAAAGTTTAATCTTCATTTGTTGCTTCTGCCTTTTTAACATTATTTTTATAAACATTTTTTAATGTAAAACATTATTTTAAATTGCTACAAAAAAAAGATTTCTAGTAAACAGCTAAATCACATGCTCACATTTGTGCACGACTGTCCATACTGTATGCCTCAGCAGTGATGTGAAGTGTCCACAATGATGGCCAGGAAAGATCCCAACCGCCCTAATGCCACTTTAGGGGTTTAAACAGTACAACTGAAAATAACACAACTATATAGAGGGTAATCATTTTCCATATTATCCTACACTGTTTGTATGTGTGTTATCAACTCTGCCACTGGCTTTGTTCCTTAGTGGAGTCAGTCAAATGTGTGGAACAGCAGGCAATCCTGTAAAGGGTATGATGTGGGTTTCATTTCTAGCTATTACTGCAGAACAAAAGCAGCCAAAGTGGTGTTTTCAGCAGGCCAAGGCTAATTGGTGGATCTTTAACTTCTGTCAGTGAATAGAAAAGCTTATGGATAATCACAGGCTATTGAAGAGCCTGAACAGACCAACACAGAGGACATCTAGCTATTGCATTGTCATTTATCATACTCTATTTTATAGTTTTTATGCTTTTTTATGACTTTAAATAATCTAAACCTCTACTGACCCTTGCTCACCATCTAAGCTAAGTTAAGGATGTTATATTTTTCCCACTTCTATGAAGATAGTATATCCGTTGTGCTATCCCAGGCACTTTGACATTGGGAGTGAGGTCATCTAGACCCCACAAGACAGTGCGCTGAATTTTTTTTCTTCAATGATTTGTGATCTTCACTGGTGTCCATGGATTACATGAAATCCTCTCCACCTTTGTCATGGTAGGGATAACACGTCAATGGTCATCTTGACCCCATAGGATAGCACAAGGATACATTAGAACTGTTTTATACACTTTGTCCTTCCTGTATTCTGACAAGTAAACTAACTGGATGGTGCAGAGCCCCAGAAAGGTAGAGAAAGCCCTTAACTGGAACCCATAACAAAGAAAAAAAAACGAGAGAACAGAACCGACAAGCTAAAAGTAAACAAGATTTGTCCCCATAAGAAATGGGAAAAAAAGATATAAAAGTGAGAAAATTCAACTATTATTAAATCTATCCCATTAATTAAGAAAGGAAACATAACTGAAGTGATTACAAATGAAAGCCAGGTGTGATTGTGGCCAGAACAGAGAGAGGCAATAGAAACCAATCTGCACAATAGAACCTGATAATATTCAGTGGATCAAAAACTCTAAAACACCACAGAAATCTCAGATTTACATGTATCAGGATATTTTCTTATACATAGAATCGAAAACTTTATAGTGACCCTTTTTAGGTGTAGCTAGTTTGTACACCGTCTTCCCAAAAATGGCACATCTTACCACCTGCAAGCCAAAGCATGCATCCCAGTGGACCCCAAACTCTCAATGGGGCGCCAAAAATAGTTTACTCATGTACAGCAACATGAACTGCAAAAGGTACTTGAAGGTGTGAAAATACACACACAACATGGGGATGAACACAAATACACTATTCTGGGTCTCTGAATGATCTGGCTGCTCTCAAAAAATTTTGCTGAAAAACAGCCTGAAAAGATTCAGGTAACATGCTATAATAGTAGCATCATAATTGTTAATTATAACATAAAATGGTCATTTTGTGATGCACTTAACTGGTTATCGTGAAATTAGTTCCACTGTTGGACAAAGGAAAAAAATGGTAAAAAAAACACCTCTGTCTTCAATCTTTTCTACATCAACCTAAAAAGATGTTCCGTTTAGTCTATTTGGAGACAAAAGGTTGTATGGAGGTTGTAAAGGTTATGGAGAAGGACCATCAGTTTGTCTCAAAGCAATTCTGACAAACCAACCAGGTCGTAAGGAGGAGGAAGCAGTTTTCTGCCAAATCTATTTACAGCTCAGGTGGGGATTTGTTGAATTTCCAGGAGCAGCTAGAGGCCAAAAGCAATTCGAAGAACCTCAGGATTTCATTTCTGATTTTTACAGGATATGTATTTCTGTTTTATCAAATCAGGACTTTTAGTCAGGTTTGGAGTCGTTTGAAGTCCAGTCTGAAGTGGCTGGAATGAGAAGACCACGGATCTTAACTGGAAAAAAAGCAATAGGTCCTCTCTGGAGCTCCCTGAACACAAAGAGTAGGGGTTAAGGGAGCTTGGGTGATGATAGGATGGAGATGAGATTGAACGGTCGTACAGCAGCTGCAATAAACCACCCTCTATACCTACCTTTCTTATATTCTACACGTATCGTTATGAATGTTAAATCGCAAAACAGGCACAAGATGCTGGATAGAACTGGCAAAAATAAGTTTCTTTCACGGCAAGTTTCACTCTTAAAGATAGGGTGAAGAGCTTTATCTCTCGTGGGGAGCTTGAAATAGAGCCACTGCTCCTTCACATCAAGAGGAGGTGGCAGAGGCCAGGTGGCACCTGCAAGACCTAAAATATGCTGGAGTGACTGCTTCTCAGCTGGCCTGGAAGAGCTGGAGGAAGAGGAAGTGTCTTTAGAAAGGAAGGTCTGGGCATCTCTAATTAGACGGCTATAAGCAGCAGAAGGTTGTTGTATTAATTTTTTGCTCCTCCAAAAATAGTTAATAACTAATTATAGGTCAAGCATTGAACATGAAGGGATTTTATTCTTTTTAGTATATCTACACACTAAAGTAGATGACTGTCTTTTGCAGAGCATGTTATTTCTGCGCCTCGATTCGATCATGACCTGACTTTAAACATTTCAGTCCCAGACTCTGGGCCCACTGTCTTCCTGGCCGTTTCATAGTCTGTCTTTAAGGTAAACTTTTGTGAGCTCTGTAAAATACCCAAATATATGATCAAAATAAGCAACAGGCACTTCTGTTGAACTACTCTATTTAGAAATGTCATTTTTTTAGAATAAAAAGCTCCAAACCTTTAATTAAGAAAAAAAAAAACTCTTAAAAAGAATGTTTGTGTATCCTTTGTTTTGTGCTGGGCACAAGAGTGGGAAGACGAGCGATCTTTGTCTTCAGAGAACAAAAATCAAAACTCCACAATTGATTTTTTTTTTAAACTCACTAACCACTCCGTAACTAGCATCAATACTCCAATCTATGCAAAAAACAGTTAAAGTAAAAGTCCTATTAGCTTTCACACAAATCTGTTATCTGCATGTGATCCACAAACACAGCAATAGTCTAACCCCCCAGTCCAACCCCTGAATGCTGAGCATCAAGCAAGGAAACATTGGGTCCCATTTTATTTTACTTGGCTGTGGATTTGAACTCACTACCTTCCAGTCCAAGGCCGCTGAGCTGGTAAACAGCTACATGTATGTTCATGCAAAACCTTTATTGTTCTAACAACATAGCACTTCTTAGATTCTTATTGTTGTTTCTATATTAGATCATTTCTCAAACAAAATCAAAGGCAGAGTAACCCGGCGGCAGAGTCCCTCGATCTGCTATCCCATGCACGTGTCTTGGGGACCCTGGTTTCCACTGCTGCCTCGCCTTTGGCAGGGGGCTTGTTGTGGAGGTTAACAGGCGCTCCACCTCCTTTTACATTCCATCATCCACCACAGTAGAACACCTAAGCACAGGTGCCAGCTCACCTATTTGTTTGTGTCATAAATATGTGTGTGAGCTGTATTTGTATTGTGGACGTGTTGACATGTTTGGGTGCTGTCTAGCAAAATATCTGAACAGATTTAGGTTTGAACAAAAAAGATGAAAATGTATCTTCTTCCTCTTTCGGCTTCTCCCATCAGGGGTCGCCACAGCGAACAAGTCGCATGGTAAACTCGGCAATGTTTTACGCCGGATGCCCTTCCTGACGCAACCTTCTCAAGGCAGCCGGGCTCGGGACCGGCACAGAGGTGGAGAAGGGAACAGGGAGCAGCCCGGATTCGAACCCTGGTTTCACAGACGGAGGGCGCCGCAAACCAGCACGAGCTAAACCGGCTCCCCCAAAAAAGATGAAAATGTATAACGCAAGAAAATTACTAAAAAATATCCTTTGATTTGACTAAAAACTACATTTGCACTTTTTTTAGTTCAGCTAATGATTAGCATACATAGAATCAAAAGGAAAATGGCAAACATTCTTGTTTAGTTCTTCAATAAAAGAAGATTTGATCTAACAGATTCTGACCCAACAGCAACCCTTCCAATCTTGTTATCTCTCTAAAATACATGTCCTTTCATTTATAGGTGCTACATCATTGACAAAGAGGCGGTTTTTCTTATTAGGGGTAGAAGTGGGCTTTAGAGAAAATATTCAGAAAATATTCAACTGCCTCATAAACCTCTAATAACAAAAGAAAACAGAAGTGTCACAAAGATGCAGTCATTTTCTGATTAAATATCCATATGAAAACTCTGAAAAAGAGAGCATCATAAAAAGGCCTTTCTACTGTCTCTTTTGAAAAGACCTGAGTGTGTGAGAACAGTATGAAAATGGGAGAAAAGGGAGAAATAATCTGCAGCCCTTCTCTGAAAAGGCTAATGTGCCCTTCTAACCAATAAGAGGACTGTGAAAAAAATTGTATTCCTCATGTTAAAAAGCTCCACATTTTAATGAAAATGCAACACAAATGATGAGGTATGGCAGTAAATGAAATGTATTTTCAATAAGAAACAGTCTCCTTGGATTTAAAGGAAAAACAGCCTCTTTTGTGTATGTGATGTTTATGCAATCTATAATTAGTTGCATAATTTTTTAGATGAAAAGTATTGTGTTTCCCCTTAAGATGTGGTGCATTCATCTGTATTTTTTAAAAATTTACTTTTTCTACCGTTTTTGGATCAAGAAAAAAAACTTTTTCCCAGAGACATACAGAAACACCTGCACATTTCCTCCCCTTAAAAGGTGGAAAGAAGAAAAACAGTCCTATTAAGTTTGATCATATACTGCTGTAGTAACTTTGGAGAGGTAAATAAAAATCCTTGCCTTTTTCTGTCCCACTGCTGGACATTCGTCCATCCCCAGAAAACATATATGCATACAGAGATAAATCACTCCAATTGAAAAAACTAGTACCACTGCAAATTGTGTCTATCTTCCTAAGAATAATCATCTAAAAACTAGTTGTACAAGCTTATCAACCTTGATTTTAGATAAAAACAACAGCATGTGTAAGATTATTAAACTTGTTTTAAGAAATATATGCATTACCTTTCTTCATCAGTTTATAAATCTAAAAATTAGTCATTTTACATGCAAAACAAAACAAAAACCCTGCAGGTCTGATTTAAGGATAGGAAAAGGTCTTAATTTAAGTTTATTTTAGATGTTACCTTCTTTTTAAAAACTTGAAATATGTATTCTATGCACATATTATCTGATATCCAAAAATGTATAATTGATGAATACTGATGTTCAACAGCCCATACAATGTCAACAGGATAAACAACAGATTAATTATTTTTAGTTTTTTACTGCAATAACATCATCAACATTATATGTTATCAAAACAAAGACACTGTTTTTGAATTTGACTGGATAGCATGATGTTGACATAGTGGATGAAGAATTGTGTGTGTCCAAGTTGAAAAGCTTGACAGTGAATTTTTAATGTTTCTAAAAAAGTGTCAAAAGCCCAGTCTTGCTAAAGAGTAGAAATATGGATGTTTTAAAAGCCTCCCTAAAGATGACAACATGTTTGATGTCTTTGGCTCAACATATATGAACAAGTTTCCTAAAGCATGCACTTCTCAAAGTCAAGTCCAACATCTTGACATCAGCTCCAAATCTTTAGGTCAAATTAAACAAATGAGAACCAGAATATTTTTGATCGGCACCAAACATTTATTTATGAAATTGATGCTTTCCTTTAGATATATTTAGGATTTTGCCAGCTGTACACCTGACTCTTGTTCACTCAATCAACCACAGCATACTTACGCATTGAGCTCAGTGCGAAGTATTGTTTGCGCCACTCTGCCTTCCTTACTGAGCGTTATATTTGGACCTGATCTTCTGTCCCCTGACCCTGACCCTGACCCTGGCTCTGTTTGCCTGCCGCCTGCCCTGACTCTCGCCTGGATCCTGATCACCCTGTCTCTCCTCTGATGATCTTATGCCTGTTATCGAATCCTGCCTGCCCCTGATTTAGCTTTGTGGACTTTTAGCTGAGCTAATAAACCTGCTGCATTTGGATCCATCCATCTGCCTGTCTTGTGACAAAAAAATAGCTAAATTTAATTGTTTTTTTGCAGATTTCCTTTAGGTTATTCATCTTTTTTTTGTTCTATTTAATCAATATGTAACTTGGAATATAAAACCGTGAACTTGTATTTTATGTCTGTGATAGAAATGTTCCTAAAAATTGAATTGCTTTCTATCTAATCTTTTTTTCTCAGATTTTAGACTCTTCTTCACAGTGTGTTATCATGAGGGTTAACTGAAAATAGTTTAAAGGTGCCAGAAGGACATAACCTTCTCCATAGTGCAAGTTTGAAATATTTAGTATTTATTTCATACAGCCCAAAATTAAGAGAAAGTGAATAGGTAAAAAACAAAAAATCTATTTAAAAATAACTGCTGCAACTTTGCTTGAAGGTGGATACAGTAAACGAAATAAGATTATATATAGAAAAAAACTTAGTGACACATTGTGTGAAAAAGTGATTTAAATTTAGCAGCATATTAGAGTATACTTTCAAAATGTAAAAAATACAAATCTGCCCTTAAAGATGGGGATTTCTTCCTTCAGAGCGTAGTCTGCAACATTTATCAAAAAATAACAACTAATAAACCCAGACAAATCCTTCTGTACAGTGTGTTCCTTTAAACTCTTTGTAATGTCATGCCAATGCTCTTTATTTTGTGTGGAGAGTTGGAACCTGCAGGGATTCATCTGCAGGCTTTGCTAAATTGCACTTCAAATCTAGAAAATGCGAGCAAGCAGATGGACACTTTGAAACACATTTTTGATGATGCATCTTTAGTTACTACATCACAGAATCATTTCTTGCAGACTGTTTGCATCACTTTTTATCAGCAGAAAGCCACTCCCATGGTAGTGATATGCCATTCATAACAAAGCACACAGCCTTTGATGCTGCATGGTGACAAATGCATGCTCAGACTAAGCTCAGAGAAAAAAAAGGAAAGGGATCCTTTTTTTCTCATTTGTCCGTTATACACACCCTTCTTTCACTTGATTCAAGACCCTGTCATGGCATATTCCTTCAATTAATAATCCAGGGAACCAAAACAAACACGAAAGTAGATCTTCTTTATAGCATTCAAATTTTGACAAACCTTTAATCCCCTGCTTATGAACTCAAATATAATTAATAAATCGGAGGTGAAAGTCAACCGCAATTGGTGTGTTTTTTGTTGAAATAAAAAGTATTATTTAAACAATAACTAATATTAAATATGAGTAGCAAACAAAGGGAATATGGCACAGTGATATAGGAGAAGATAAAAAGGATATAGTGAATATGTAAAAAAAAAGAGTCTGATAACATGCTGAAAATTTGAGATTTTTGTGTATTGCGGAACAGGAACTTTATAGACCTACACCAATGAAAATTGTGTCTTTGGCGTTTTTAAAATGTATCTGTAGCATTTTTCTCACAATAAAGGACATATATGAAGAAAATAAAATCAAAACTATGTTCTTTGTTCAAATTGTGTGAATCAGCAGACAAAAAAATGCAGTTTAAAAAAGCTTGTAGTTGTTCTGTAAAGACTACAAATGCAGGTCACAAACACACTGCTCTGTTCCATTCGGATGCATCCACTTGTAGACAAATAGATCCATGTACGTCTTGGTTTTCTTTGTCTGACTCAAAAATATACATCTGGATAGCTCCAATATGCTAACTAATGAACTCCTGTCGCTCTGTAGAAGCTATGTTTTAAAAAACGTCACCATTTTTTGATTTTGCCTAAAAACCTCATAATCATAATTAAAAGACCACTGGGAATGCTTTTACGATATAGATTAAAAGATGATTGGAGAGGGATTTTAATTCCAATTGGCCTAAAACAGGTTTTTAAATTAGTATTTTATTAGTTAAATGGAACCCATAGCCTTACGCTGTCACTCAACCTTTTGTACTTTATTGGTTGCAAACCAAGTGAATTTGGAAAACCTCTAGACTCTGGGTGTATGTGTTATATCTAACCAAGCAGTATACATAAACGAAGGGGGCTCATTGTTCCTCTGTACTCTCTGCTGTCAGCAAAAGCTTTATAAAAAATGCTTTATGGACCTTCAGTCCAAATCCATTAAAACAGTCTACATTGGCTACACCATTGATTTGTAAGGCAAGGAAAGAACAGGGTGTGGTGATTACATCAGCTGTAATTCTGTTTGACAGGTTATTTGAATTAGACTACGCAATCTTTATCATTCTAGCTGTAAAGGGACATAAATGCCGTGAGTATAAACAAAGGTAGAAAACCAAACAGAGAAGACATTTTCCACCCAAAAAATATGAGAAGACTAATTCTAAAGGTTTGTGAAATATGTGATAATGCAACTTGGCCTTTCAAGTAATTGGTTTTAGTTGTCTTCATGAGTTATTTTTCCACTCAGATGCTGTTTTGAAATGTGCATTTAGTGATTGTTCCAAAATATTAATATTCGGTATTTGGAGTAAACCCTTGCAAATATAATGTAATAATGTATTGCTTTGGATATATTGAGGTCATATATTGTTAGTAATGTTTCAGTTTTATTTTACAATCATGTAGTTGTATTGCTTTCTGAAGGGACTGCTTCAGTAGATCTGAACTTTTGTTTCAATCAATAGTGAATGTATTGTTAAGAAAAATGATTTCACTAATGCAATACATTAGGAAAAATGAAGAATTCATTACAACTTAGGAAAAATATTTACAATTCAAATGCAAATTGACATGAGTGGTTAAAGATCAGAATGTCAAGCAAGCTGAGATCAGATTTGGCAGAGCTGTTAAAAGACAATGAGTCCAAGAGAAAATGAAGGATTTTTCTTTTTCAATTCTTGGAATAATTCTCAGCGGATCTCCTGATTAATATGTTAATTGATCTTTTACCGGCTAATAATACATGGAGAGATATTCATGAAATATGTTAGGACTATTTATAGAGCAATAAAAATTTTAATTCCTTTTTACGCAAATGTTTAACCTTTTGGGAGTTAAATTTAATGCCTTATTAATGCAAAACTATGTTTGTTGGTTGAGGTTTAAAGACAACTCTGATGTATTGTTGAAGAAACTTTGTTGTAAAGAAAAGATATTCTCCACAGTGGAAGATGCTTGACAAATATACTCAAATTGTGTGATTTTGAACCTATTCTGTCACTTAACCTGTCACTGTTCTGCAGCATGTCAGGGAATGAAAAACCATAAAAAGCTTCAAATTACTGCGTTTAAGCAATCTTAAGAAGTTTTTATTGTTTCTAAATTTCCTTTGAAATAAATTAATTTGTAAGAAATCTGACAGGTGTGAATTTAACATTTATTTAATATATTTTATATAGTGCATGTGGGGAAAAACATTTTCACACCATACCTGTGTACAGGCATGTACACTCATAGGGCCATAAGGGTCTTGAGCACCTGCCGTTTTAGCCCCTAATAACAAGTGCCCTATCCCTCTGTTGTTGTTTTTTTGTTTGCTTGTTTGTTGTTGTTTTTTGTATTAATGAAAGAAAATTCCTGTTAGAGATGCAGGAATCAACATAAACACTAGAGAAATATTTGAGTTTCCAATTAAAAGAACATCAATTTGGAATATTTTTATAATTATAAACTGACCTGTTCTCTTTGTCTTCCAAAACTTTTGTCTTTAATCTTCATTTATTTACCATCCTTTTCTTCTGGTCTTGGTAGCACTTGAGTTACTTTTTTCTGCCTTGTCATTTCATGTCATGTTCCCTCTATTTCAACCTTTTATCCTTCCCTGCTCCCTTAAGTCACTGAATTAGCATTGGAGGCTGAAGGTACGTGCATTCCTTTATATTGATCTATCCATTTTTAATGGACCCATACTTCCGGAGCAGGAACCATCCTATGCAGGTTTTGTTGGACTAGTGACGCTGTCAGGGCTTGTTGCCACTCCGTGCTTCTTAGAGCACACGACCTTGGAAGTGCATTAAGAAGGTTCCCCGGGGACACAGACTTGTCCATCAGCCCTGGTCCAACAAGATAATCAGGACACAGTTTCTGTTTACTGTGCATGTTTGAGAAAAAAGAGAAATGTGAAGGTTCACAGTTTATATATTTTTTAAACTTATTTTTGTATGGAACAATGATAAAAAAAAACTCATTTTTCATTTTTCTAATGAATTAAGTCCTTTTATTAAAGATCTAATATCATTTTTTTTGTGTGTTTTTAAAGCCACTGAAGGTTTTCAACAGATCAAACTCTGAAATTACAGTCTCTCTGAGAATTTGAGATTTTTTTTTGGCTGTGGATTGTTGATTTTTTTTTTTTTTTTTCATAAATATTATTTGGATCTTGTAGGGATTTTTTATATTGGGCAGCAATGGATGCAGTTTACTTTTTTCCCAGACAACAGCAGCTTTTGTATGTTTGCATTACTTCACAGAGGAAAGGTTTTACAATTAAAACTCAGTATAAAGCTGGATTTTTCCACACAACTGCTTCTTAAATCCCTGTTTTAACTGGTTTGCTACTAAAAAAAAAAGTGAGTCTATGTGTGTCGCATGACTAACCTCTATGTCTTTAACAAACAGTGTATGCAAACAGTAAATCTACATGTAACATTCACAGGTGTATAGAGAGTGATTTACTGTAAGCTGGAAATAAACTAAAATACACTTATATTTAACTTAAATGTTTATCTTTAGAGCCTGCTTTTAAATGAGTCAGAAAAACCGAGATATTTAGTAGATCTGAACTATTGCGTGCTGCATCACTCAAACATTCTTGTAGGAAATAAAGACAAGAGATGAGAGATGAGTCAGTCAGCTTTAAAAAAAAGTCTTAAGCAAACAAATAATTAATGCAGCTGTAAAGTTGAATACTAATAATATTATAAATCCTAAAAATGCTTTTTTGCTGTAACATTGAAAGTTTTTTTTAAATTTTTTTTTAAAGTTAGATCACACATGAAAGAGCATTTCCACTTTTCTTTCAAACTTGGGTGCCTCTTTTGTAAGAGACGCACACCTCCACAGATCTCACACCAAAGATTAGGGGACTAATCAAAAATTCACAGTGTGTTCATTTAAGTGAGCTTACCCATTATGGGGAGAACCTTACGATGCTCAGGGGACCAGAAAATTACAGGGTGTCACTGGAGCATAACTAAAGGAGAGGGCTGAATAGCAGAAATAGTGTAACATTTATTCAACAATTATTTGACGTTTCCCACTTAGATCTATTACCATCTGCACCATATAGACTCGTTTATGTCTTATGTTCTCTCTGCACATCTGCTCATTTCTTGCATGTGATAAAGAATATGTCTCTAACAAAGCCCTCAAACACTTAATGACCAAATCAAAAACCGTCTACCTAATTGGCCAGAAGTTAATTGCAATTGTAATATATGAGGGGGAAAATTACAAAGTAGGGGGCACACATTTCAAACATAACATGCTATAAATAAGTCTTATAGGTTGCTATATTTAGAGCAGTAAAGTCTAGTATGACTTGAATCCAATGCAGGATGTTTTCTTTTGAGAACTGAACCAATTTCATTTTCTGGAACCTTGACCTAAACTGCTACAAGGGAAAAACACTTAACGTCTGTTTTTAGAGAAGCAAAGCAGACAGTTGTTTCTGGAAAGATTCTGGAACACAACATTTTAATGGAAATCTACAGGAAAAGAGTGGGAGTCACTTCTCATGTGATTCCCACCAAGAAATAAAAGCTAATTTTCCAGGCAAAGGCTTAGATATTTATAATGAGAACATGTGTCTATAAATGGTTTGATGCCACCCTTCAAATCCTAAGCCAAATGTCATTATTCAAGTTGTACTTGTTCACTATAGAACACTATAGAACTGTACACTCATGTACAATTACAAATTTTGCAGCAAACTAAATAGACTGCACCACATAAGGGTACACCAGCTGCACCACTGATGACTGATGAACCAAACAACTCCAGCACCTTCAAACACTTGAGTCGACCAATTCCAAGAAGCCGCATCAAAGGAATTTCTAGCCGTCAGTCACCAGCTTCAGGGCAAGATGAACACCGGAGTCGACATCATGAAATGGATTAGATTTCAGACCAATTAAAAAGGAATTGTTCAAAATGAGCGCTGACCCTCACAGAATTGGGTGCCAGTGATCTCATTAGGCTGTTTCTCACTCTTGGTGAGCCAGCAGCTGGAGAGCATACCCACTTGATACAAAGTCAAGGAGAAAAGAACAAAAAGACATTGACTGCAATGAACTGAGAGAAATTATTTACACACCTAGCAAATTTTGACTTAAAGTTACTACAACCAGAGACTTATTCGTTCCTATACATTAACTACAAGCTCACTCAAATAAAATCAAATAAAGAATAATAAAAAAACAATACATTACATAGTATCTTTGTAATGATATGTTTTTTCAGGTATTTCATTGTTTTCCTTTTGTCATTTTTTAGTTACGCTCTTCTTGGCGTGTCTTACCTGATGTACCCAGCTGTGCATCCAGCTTTGGCTCAATCAAAGTGTCAGTTCTAATTTGCTGTTTGTGCTGACTCCATCCCTGCTAGCAATCAGTGAAGAAGACATCCATTACTCCTAGTCTTGACGGGTCCCCTCAGACTCCTGCTGGACCTTAATGACACCTGACAGAACACAGGTTTACTACTTAACAAAGTGTCCCTCCAGGGATGGCGTTTGGGGTCCATTTAGTTAACAAATCCTTACAAGAAACAGAGGGTGGAAGGTAACAAGGTATCTGTGGTTTGCAGACCAAAGAGGAACTAAGATTTTAGATGAAAGCCAACATTTAGGTGGAAACAAGGGGGAGGCTGGATTAATTGTAATGCAGTGAAAGAGAGACTTAGAGATATTAGTGAATTAACTTTGTTAGCTGAGTGTTGAATCAGAGCCAAAACATGTATCGAACTCAGAGGAAATCCTGATTCTGCAAGGTTTTGAAAATGATTTGATGACAGTTTTCACAGATCTTTCAATAACTCTGTTAGTTTGTTTTGTCCTTGTGGGATTGTCAGGATTGTGCAGTTAAGGTTTATCAGTGTTTTTGGTCATGTTTGGGTCTGAACTGTTCCCTGTCAGTTGCTCCAGGTTAATGCTGATGATCATCCACAGCTGTTTTCATTTTTGCTAATTGCACTCAGCCTATAAAAGACTCTGGTTTTCAGCTCTTCTGCTTTGTCACTTTTTGTTGCTCCCTTGGTTTAGTTATGTTTGGTTATTTATTAAATGTTTCCGTTTTCTCCACTAAGCCCACCCTCCTGAATTTTGGGTCCACCATTTCCTGACACGCATCAAAAAATTAAAATGATTAAAATAAAAAGGACAGATTCATAAGAATTCATCAAAAAAAGAAGTCAAGATTATTGAGCCCTTCATCTAAAGGTTTGGCTTGTGTCAGAAATATTTAATTTTTTTTATTTATTTATTATTATTTTTACCTCTAAGACCGACCTGTCAAAGTCTGACAATATATATTTGTGTTTTTGTTTGGATGTGTTAAAATTTGTAGCAGTTTCTATGGTTTCAGAAATTGTCCCAGCAGAACCTAAACTTTGTGTAACCACAGAAAATCCCTTTTTGTCTGCCATTCAGATTGCTTTAGCCCCAAGATTAGCACGGATAACATCAGTGCCTTGATGACTAACTCACCTCCACTTTATCACAGTTCCAATGATCTTCCCATTTCTACTGAAAGAGATCCTCAAGGCTTCCTTTTGAGGTTTGAGGCTTTGGTGGACTCTCCTGGAGAATTGAATATTCCTGACCTGATTGTAAGTACTTTTCCCAATAAATTGAAGGTCATTTGGGCCTGAATTTACAAAACAGTCTGCAAAATCATGAGCCAGAAGGAAAAATGAAATAAATTAGCAACATAAAGTAGAGAAAATGTCATCAAGCACCAAAGAAAATGATTTACGAGAGTGTTTGCACAGAAGCAAAACTGAAAGAACAGAAGTTGAGTCAAAATTGAAGAAAGAAGCTAAAAACGCATAAAAGGTCAAGTCTACTCGATAAATTATGCTGAAACAATATTTTAAAGTACAGTAACAGTCAAAATTGATCCATATAACAATCTGGATGTGAAGAGCTGCTACAATGTGGTTGGAAATGAGAAAAAGCAGAAGCAAAGTAACAGAAACTGGTTCTGCGTTAAGGAATAAGAAAATCCCAACGAATAGCTTCTTCTTACTCTCCAAGACCACTGATATACAGGCGCAGATTCTGGACCTATACTGTGTGAAGGAAGGGTTCAAATATTTAAAGGTTGTGACTACTGTGCCAATTTGACCATTTACAGGTTTATTTCCATAAATCACTAAGGTTTTGCAGGTCTTTGTGATATGACACCAACTTCACTGTCTGTGGTTTATCAGATTAGAAATTATACATTTATATAAAACATATGAAAATATATACATCAAATTCATGAGAGTATTGAATTCAACTGATCTTTTAAAGGAATCTAAATTACACAAATGATTCATATTGGTTTTATACAAATAGGCCTGTTTTTTAATTGCTGGACATTGTTGTAATAAGAGTTGTCTTATAAATAGAAACCATTTGCATTAGGAATGCAGACATTTCAACTGCCTATTGTGGCCCAACAAGTTGTTTAAATATAGTACAATAATAATTTGTGTCAATAAAATATTTGTTGTAGCATTTTTATTTGTTGAGACTTGACTTGAAATTACAGTTTATGATTTGAATTTTTTACTAAAGACGTCAGACTTGACTTGGACTTTGAGGCTTTCGGCAGTTTTTTTGCTCATTTTGTCTCTCATAGTTGAGGTTTATAACGATAATAAAAAATTACAGGCCGCTCTCATCTTTTTAAGAAGGAGAACTTGAACAATTTGTGGCTGATTAAATACTTTTTTGCCCCACTGTATGTTTACACAGCTCTCATTTTTCTGATTACTTTATTTTGGTGTTGTGCTTCATCTGCCTAATGTCCTCTTTGACCTTTACAGTATTTAGTGACTTGCATTGAAGTTAGTCAGCATCTATCAAAATATTTCAAAGAACCAATTGTGAGTATATTACAAACGCAAGATCATCAATATCTGCATTTATTTATACAAATGTTATCTTTGATTTATAAATAGCTCACCAGAAGCTAATTCAAATAGTCTGTTCTTGAGCTTTTTCTATAGTGTGACTAAGTCAAGCGAGTTGCTCTCATGCAAATGAGGCTTCCCCTACACTGCATTTCAATTATTTTGAAAATGTGAATTTTGCTCATTCTGGTACGACCACAAGAGTAATGGAAAGTAGTAGAAAACAACGCATGTGATGGGCTCAGCGGTGCCTCGACAAGATCTTCATGTATTATTTCTCAAATCACTCCACATGAGCAAGTCTCTACATTGAATTAATGACTGAAGACCTCCGAATGGTCAGCTCTCTCATGAAATGTCACATAATCCGTCTCTTATCCTGCTCTCATGCCCCAACCAGTTCACTAACTAGAATGTAAAGATGTAAAAATCAAAGGCCTCTTAAATGTCTTTTTTCCAAAGGGAGATTGTGACAGTGAAGCAATATAACATGAAGCCCTTATTTTGAACACATATAAGTGGGTGTTTTGTTTAAAATAAGAACGAATATTGTGTGTTCCAAAACATTATTGGATGTCATCTATTTGCAAAACTGAAAATAATGCAACACGTTTGTGTGCAAGTCCTAAAAACTACATAGTGCATAATTGTTTACATCAGTACAATGTATTTTAATAAACACTTTCTTTTTCCTTTAAATTGTTTTTTCCACTGTACGAAATTTTGCGCAAACAACTACCCAATCGTTTAAATTCAGATACACTTATCAACATAATTGGTACTCTTCTTTGAATGGGAAAAAAAATGTTATTAAAATATGTGAAACTTCGAAAAGAAAAGAGCTTTTTAGTGTACTGAGAGGACATAGATCATATGGGGTTTTACATTGCACTGATCACACCCCACCCTGATTAGCACCATCTTAAGCATGATAAATGTTCATGGTTACAGCTGTCTATAAAACAATTCTTTGCAGAATCCATGATCATCAATTCTCTATCATCCTTGACTATCTATGCACGGATGTGCATGAATAAGCTAAACAGAAGCCAGGAAAATTATATTCACACATTAATGGCTCCTATGGGGAAAATGGCCTCTGACAGCAGTGATGGAGCAGAATGCAGATCATTAAACAGTAGAAAGACGCAGTAGCTCAAATCTAGTTTCCTTTTTTTAAGATGTGGTACACAAACATCTAGGTAATTGGTTTTGCTTCAAACACATATTAGAAACAGTACAGGATGAAATGAAGTTTCCCATGTGCTGCATTTACTCTAAGCTGGCACATGTATCTAATAAGGCAAACCTGCTGAATGGAGGTTCTTTTTGAACTCTGTGCAGCTGTGTTTGTAGTAACATGAGGAAAGACCTGTGTAATTCAATATGAATTAAGACCTTTTACTTTAAATATTATTGATGACGGCATATATTTTTGAAAGGGTAGTTAATGTATGTGAAATTTCACATGTAAAAACTCCTGACTGTTCTTTTCAATTACTATTGTCCAGTCTGTTAATTTACTGCCCAAAGTAAAAACAGTCAACACTTAAGTAAAACAGTTTCAACACAAACCATACACCCCCTTTTTATGTTTTTTTTAGCTACTCATGGAACTATGTTACACACACAGACACCCCCCCCCCACACACACACACACACACACGCACACCCACACACACACACACCCACACACACACATATATATATATATATATATATATATATATATATATATATATATATATATATATATATATATATATATATATATATATATATATATATATATATATATATATATATATATATATATATACACATATTTTGTTATGATAAGTTCAAGGGATTTGTTTGACTGATGAGCAGTTTTATGTAAAATGTTGTACTGGTGGAGGCGAGTTCTGGTGGGATCACTAACAAAAAAGTAGAGCAGACATCTACCATAAATACCTGCTGTTCAAGTTTACAATAATATAGTTTGCTGGAATGTTTTTCCAGTGTTTTTTGCCTTCATTTTGTGGCTATAAATTTGATAACACATTGTATTTTCCTGATTAATAGCCCTGTTTACCCATCACTGTTCCATCTGCAAGGCGAATGATAACTGGTCTTCAACAATGGTCTCTTTCAAATGCCGGGTCATCCCAAAAATTTTTTGGAGAAATGCTAAAGCTTCAATTGGTAAGAAGTATGGTATTGCTAAAGCTCCTGGGTCAGGCTGTTTGGTCATAAATGACTGTAAGAAAAGTGCAACTGGCTTTTATAACTGGACCTTTAGTGATTCCAAAACACTGCAACTTGTGTGGCAGTTGCAGAAAATAAAAAGGACACATTTAATAGTTTTTGTAGGCCACAGCCAGGCAAAAAAAAAGACTATGTTAAAAAGAAATTTTAAGGCACTTTATATTTGACAGCATCTAAAAGGTTGTATTTTAGAAACTTTTGGTAAAACGCTACAGTACAAATTCTCAAAAAACTGTTTTTTTTCCCCGTTTGCACTTATGATGAAAATGTAGACTTTCAGAACGTAAAATAAGTAATTCCTAAATTATGTACTAATGCCGACAATAAATAATCTTTAACATTTTATGTTTAACTAATCCCTTTTTTATGATGTTATTGCAAGTTCCTGACTATTTGTGTGCAACTTCTCCAAGCATATTCTTCAAGTCTGGGTTGTTGCTGGCATGACAATCATGGTAGCCATCTTCTAACTCAGTTCCACCACCAGAGTTTAAATTATTCCACAATCCAGAGGTCTTGTCCTTATCTGATGCTCACCTGGGACTCTGTTGCTCACATGATGTTGCCTCTTGCTGGAATGCAGCATTGAATATGGTTCGTTATCTGTCAAACCTTTACTGGAAAAAATCAAACAAATCTCTTTATGATTGTTTTTCGAAGTCAAACACAATTACTGCCTAAGCAATGGTTAGATTCAGTGCAACGAATGTCAATAAGCAAGCGTGGGTCAAGATTCTGCATCTTGGACACATTTTCACCAAAATAAGTCAATGAAAACATTACATAAAAATGTAATGTGGCAATTGTGACTATCTCAGATTTAAACTTTTCCTTCATTGATATTTTAAGGGTTGCCATTTCAAATCAATAAAAAGCACTGTCCATTTTAGATTAACACGACTAAATGTGTTCCAAGTGAACAAACATAGAAAAACACAATGCACTGTGCCCTCTCTAAAAAAATAAATTAAGATAATTGCAGCAGGAGAAATATGTGATCTTTAAAAAGATTTACCTTGACTTGTCAGATCAGCATGTGACGCTTTTTTTTTTTACAATGAAAAAACAAATTTGAAAATAATCCAGAAAAATTTACATTTGACAACTACAAAGAAGAAAAGTAAAATCTAATTTTGAGCAGAGCCACGAATGTTTGACCCTGGGTAGAGCTCAAAAGATTCTGCAAAAAAATAAAAAATAAAAGGAGAATTTGTCTGTTCAAGACCTGGAGCCGAACATATTCAATTAATTATAAGCAAGAATCCGAATCAGTACGTGTTTGAAGGTCAGGCCTATTCCAGCAGCTGGAAGTCATTTAGAAAAGCATTTCACAAACAATAACAAATAAATGCGAAAGAAAGTTTAGTAGAGATATAAGTCCAAAGGTTAATATACCATCATGTCATGCAAACTAAAATGATGGCCCTTATGTAATCTCTACTTTTACATTCAATAACGACATTCATTTTTTTTGAGTATGTTCTAAAATTAAAACCTTTTTTAGCGTAAAACCTTGCGGTAATTATTTTTATTTACATTGAACACTGTTCAAAGATCAACATCTGGGTTTTCTCACATTCCTGTAACAGCCAAACGAAAGCCAAACAGGCCACTGGGGGCCAGTACAGCCCCCACGGGGTTATTGTTTCGTCATTCTTAAGTGTTGAGTTGAAGGAGTTTCCTTTTGATGTTTTTGATTTGTTAGAAGTCAAAGAAGTGTTTTTAATATGTTAAAAGGTGACGGATGTCTCTTTCCTATTAAATGTATGAGGCAGCAGTGGATGCGGTTTACTTTGGAAACAGTGAGGTTTCGTCTGTTTCTCACAAAGCTGCATCATAAATTGCCAAAAAAAGATACATTTTAAATTGGGTGTTTAGACTGGTAAAAAGACTTCTAAAAAAAATCTGTGTGTGTGTGTGGGGGTGTGTGTGTGTGTGTGTGTGTGTGTGTGTGTGTGTGTGTGTGTGTGTGTGTGTGTGTGTGTGTGTGTGTGTGTGGGTGTGTGTGTGTGTGTGTGTGTGTGTGTGTGTGTGTGTGTGTGTGTGTGTGTGTGTGTGTGTGTGTGTGTGTGTGTGTATACATTATACATGAGACCGGCACCTAAGAGAAACTGGCAACTATTCGAGACTAATGTCTATTTGCTCAAACATCTGCTTGATCCAAGCGTTTATTGGAAGCAGGCATTAATAAGTGACGGGCCACTTCTAGAAGATACACAGTACTTTTAACTTTGTGAAAAAAAATGCATATGTTGTGCTTTTTTCTCATTTCTGTAGGTCAGTTTAAAAAAGTATTATTTTATCAATAGTTTTGCAAAAGCACAACCAGATTGTTACACACTATTTTATAAAAAGAGTGGATGATTATTATGTATAGTACAGCAATTGAACATTCTTTGGATAACATAATAATCATCTCTTAGCTCAGTGTTTTTCAACCAGTGTGCCGTGGGAGATGGTCAGATGTGCCGTGGGAAATTGCCCTCATTAACTGATCTAAAAACATTTACCATCTCCAGGATATCAGCTCTTTGTTCATCCTATCAGGCTCTGATAAAACACAGAGTAGTTAGGAACATGAAAGATCGTGAAATACTTTTTTCTTTGTGTTTATTTGATTCTATTCAGTTCAATTCAATTCAATTTTATTTGTATAGCCCAAAATCACAACAACAGTCGTCTCGATGGGCTTCGAAGTAAACATGAACTCAAAAGGATCATGAATACAAGTTCAATAGGAAAACACTAAAATGAACTAACAAGCTGACTAAGCTATACTGGCATCCCTGCCCTTAGACCCCCCTTCGCGGTAAGGAAAAACTCCTATAAAAACGGATTCCGGAAAAAACGAAGAAACCTCAGGGGTGCCCACATGAAGGAGAGATCCTCCCCCAGGACGGACGGTTCTGGCGATGTACCAGAACTCTTAGAGAAGAATTAACTTATCTAACTTTACAACTACATATATAAAGTCCAGCAGACGAGCTTCATCCAGCTGTGGTTGGGGGGACAGTCAGGGGCGCGAGTCGAGCCTGAGACAAGAACCACAGCCAGGTGTAGGAGCAGGAGCAGAGACGAGGTACTCTGTCAGGTACAGAGCAGAGACGAGCCAGAGGCAGGATCCACAGCCAGTCAGGAAAAGGAGCACGGATGAGCCAACTGGAGTCTGGAAGCACTCCCACTCCCCAGGAGGGGAGAGGGAAAGAGTGACAATACATGAATGGCACTGCACCAAACAGAGGCATGGAGAACTAAATGATAAATTATGATCAAGAATAGAGGAGAGGAAGGGTAGAAGTAAAAAAAGGAAAGAGGACAGAACCCCAGTGCACCATAGTTACCCCAGCTTCAACTTCTAGCAGCCTTTTAAAACAAAAAGTTATTGTTATTAAGTTTAATTTAAACACATTAACATTAAGTTAAATAATCTCCGAATACTAGCTAGTCTGATAATAAGCCTGTCCAAAGAGGAATGTTTTCAGTCTAACTTTGAATGTAGAAACTGAGTCGGCCTCTCTTACATGAGCTGGGAGTTTATTCCATAAAACAGAGGCTTGGTGGCTAAACGCTCTACCTCCAACCGTACTTTTACTAATTCTAGGAACCACAAGCAGTCCTGCGTTTTGCGAGCAAAGTGTTCTTATTGGATGGTAAGGGACTATGAGGTCCTTAATATAGGACGGGGCCAGTCCATGTAAGGCCTTATAGGTTAACAGGAGAATCTTGAACTTGATTCTAGAATCAACTGGGAGCCAATGGAGCGAAACCAACAGAGGAGTGATGTGATATCTTCTGCTAGTTCCTGCTAACAATCTAGCAGCTGCGTTCTGAACAAGCTGGAGACTTCTTAAGGAACTCTTAGGACACGCTGCTAACAAGGAGTTACAGTAATCCAGCCTCGACGTAACAAATGCATGGATGACTTTTTCAGCATCACTCTTAGAAAGTATATTTCTGATCTTAGCAATATTCCCAGGTGAAAAAAGGCAGTTCTACACGCCTGAGATATGTGAGCCTTAAATGATAAATCCTGGTCAAAGAAAACCCCAAGGTTTCTAACTGTGGAATTGGAGGCTATACTTATACCATCCAGGGAGACTATCTGAGCAGACAGAGCATCTCTGAGGTTTTTAGGACCTAGTATAATGACCTCAGTTTTTTCTGGGTTCAAAAGGAGGTAATTAATTGTCATCCAGGTCTTGATGTCTCTGATGCAGGCGTTCAGTTTCTCTATATCCTCATTCTGGTCAGGTTTCATGGATAAATACAACTGCGTATCATCGGCATAACAATGAAAATGAATGCTGTGTTTCCTGATTATGTTTCCTAGGGGTAGCATATAAAGCGTTAACAGGATGGGTCCTAAGACTGAGCCCTGTGGGACTCCATAGTTAACTCGAGTGCTCTGAGAGGAAATGTCCATTTACATTAACGAACTGATACCTATCGGACAGATAGGATTTAAACCACTGGAAAGCAGATCCTCTGATCCCTAAGTCCTGCTCTAATCTATAAAGTAAAATACCGTGGTCGATAGTGTCAAAGGCTGCACTGAGGTCTAACAGGACCAGAATAGAAAGTAGTCCCTTTTCTGAGGCCAATAACAAGTCATTAGAGACTCTAACTAGTGCAGTTTCCGTACTGTGGTGAGGTCTAAACCCCGACTGAAAGTCTTCAAAGTGGCTGTTGTCCTGTACGTGGCAGTAAAGCTGCTTAACTACAACTCTTTCTAGGATTTTAAAAATAAAGGGGAGGTTTGATATTGGTCTATAGTTGGCCAACATGCTAGGATCCAAACTGGGCTTTTTCAGAAGAGGTTTAACAACTGCATATTTAAAAGGCTGTGGCATGTAACCCGTTTCCAGAGAGGCATTTATCATTGTTAATATGGAATCATTGATTAGGGGAAAAGTTTCTTTAAAAAGTCTAGTGGGAATTGGGTCTAACAGACAAGTTGAAGATTTGGAGGACGTAACAATTAATGCTATTTCCACTTGATCCACAATAGTGAAGCAGTCTAATGTTACAGAGGTTTCTATGGATGCCTCCACTTCTACCGCTTCAGCCTGCTCTGGGCTGAAAGTAGGAATAACTTGATTTAACTTATGTCTAATATTTGAGATTTTTCTATCGAAAAATGTAAGAAAATCATCAGAGCTGAGAGAAACAACGAGAGAAACATTCTATTAAAGACATTTTGATAAGAATTCCGCGATTTAGCCGTAGCTTCAGCTCTGTTTTTGGAAAAGTCCCGCCCATTTAACTGTCTCCACCAATCATTCTTGGAGGCTTAATCACACGTCATCAGTCTGCGTTCGGTTGAAAAACACTTTCTTAGCTTATAGACCGTGTAAGACAGAAATATAGAACCGGTGTCATAGTAACTTGAGACCATGACAGCTCATTAAAATGTTGCTGATTATTGAAAAGAAACAAAAACATTCATGTGTGCAGATGTTTCTCTATCAGAAAAAACCTCCAAATATCTGCTTCACCAATAAACACCTTTCAAAGTAACATAGCTGTCCATGAAGGCATGTGGACATTCACTTCCTTCTTCTCTTCTGCTGTCTCTCTGTTTTTGACTCCCCAACTGGGAATATTTACCACTACATCCAGGAGACTGAAACTCCACAGTTTTCCTGCCTCAGGAATGCCTTGAGCCAAGAAGAAATCAAAGCAAAACATCATTCTCTACCACCTGCACCCAAGGGAGTATTGACAGGATGGAAGGAGAGTAGAAGCTAAGATGACGGGGCAAACGGGTAAAGGAAACATGTAAATAATAAAGGGCGAGCAGAGAGGGAAAATGAGAAAGTGAGATGAGATTGGGTTGGCAAAAAGAGTTTTGCTGTTATTGCCAATGTTCCTTGTCCTCATGGGCTTCTTGGATCCACAAAGGCATAAGTAAAACAGGAAACAAGGTGAAAGGAAATATGGAAACAGAAGTAGACATGAAAATGGATTAGAGGACAAAAGATGGAAAACAGCATGTATAAATAATCAAACTGACGACAACTTTATCCACTTTGTTGTTTAAGTAAAATGGTTACAAAAACAAAGGAAAACAGTGAAAAAAGGACAACCACAAGCATTTAGGCAACATTGCAAACAACAACACACTAGTACATATTTCATTGATAGAAACAATTTGGATAAAAAAGAAAAAGGAAATGCTGGTACAGGCGTAATGACAAGCATTGCGTATCATGCTGGCTCAAAAGCAGATGTTCAAGTGACCACTTCCAAAGAAAAGTCTATGGAAATGCGTGTTTATGCACATAACGTTATGACACACATTCACCTTGACTGATTTCTGAAACTGTAGTAAAATAGCCCTATTTCATGTTTATCTGAAGCCACTGTTTCTAAAATCTCCTCTACATGGGCGTGGCCGTTGGTGCTAAGCTGAGTAACCCCGCTCTTGAAAAGCTTGTGACAGTGGTGAAGAGCTTGACACTTTAATGAATGCAATGAAGTACAGAGCTTGGCACAAGGGGGCCACAAACAACACCAACTGACAGTCTCCGTTCTCAAAAGTTTATCTTTTGCGATAAAGACATAAAGGAAAGTGACATATTTTTGGTTCCAAATCGACAGTTTTTGAACAATGTGTGGAATGACATATTGAATGTGTGTACCAGACTTTGCTGTTTAATTAGATGCTTACGAAAAAGAACTTTGATAAAAGACAGAAAGAAAAATGTAAAAAAACTAAAATTTAGAGGAAGACGAAGAAAACATTTAAAAAAGAATCAAAATAAGACATAGCCAGCAAAAGAGAGATGATGCAGGAAAGAGTTGTAGGATGCCTGCTGGGCTTCCTCCAAAATGACAGCCTGATAAACACCTGAGGCTCAGACGATGTTGATGGGCGTCAAGGAGGGAAATGCAGCCTGGCTTTTGCTCGCTGCATCTCGTCTGGTGATAATGGTAATAAACAGCAGCATAAATGAGTTTGCCACCTGTGTGTGTCTAGATGTGTATGTTAGCTGCATAAATAACCAACCTTCTTTTGTCTGACAGGGTTTTATGGATGATGTGTGCATTTGCAGGATAAAAAACAGATGCATGTATGCCTCATATTAGAAGGGTGCAAAACTAGCCTTTTACATTGGCTATTGTCATCCATCCACTATCCTCTTATATTCTTTTGTTTTTTTTCACAAAATTTTAAACCCACTATGTCTGCATAGTCTGCTCTTATAAAGCTTCTCTCAGCACTGTTTCTTCTTTGTCAGTTTTTGTTAAAATAGTGATCAGTTGCAAATAAAGTGTCGCTTTCTTCCTTTGTCTTTATCTTTTTCCTTAAAGTAACTGCGAGAAAAATACAAAGCCCAACATAAGCAAAGCAGAAACTGTATGATACTTAAGATTTATCACTATCAAAGTTTTTCCAGAACAGTAGAGTTCTCCTGATGGGTACAAGGATCAGTTAAAATAAGCGTGCATTTAGTAAATCAAGATTACCGTTCCTAAAAGTCCTGACTTTGCACAGTTTGGAACTGAGGGATTGTTTGGGAGCTTATGTGGATTTGAACTACGATCTTAAAAGAAAAAACCTGACAGTGAGCTAAAACATTTTCAGATAAATTAAGAAGGGCCTGCAGAGTTAATACTAAAGCACACGATTTAACAAGTTTAAAGTTTTGCTTGTTGGAACATAAATTATGCTTTGGAGTCATAACCCTTTGGGTGCAGTTTCTGCAATGCAATGGGGCTGTAATTAGCTTGCAACAAGCTGTAACTGAGCTTCCTGATCATCGCACTGGATCTACGACTGAATCAGCAAAATGTGTAGATTAGCTTGCTAGCAAAAAAACTGGTTGACCCTAATTATCAATAATGAGATGCATGCTAACACCCTATAAAACCCAGTATTTTGATGTGAGTCCTGATGGTGATTGCTCAAATGAAGACACATTGCCCCCACATTTATTGATTGAAAGTCAATTTAAAGTAAAGGGAATATCAAGAAGATGTTAAAAAGAAAGTAAAAAAAGAACTAAAAATACCAATGGTTTGAAAATAGTAAAATAATTTTTTGTTACTATTTCATTTAAGTAAAATAAGGCTGGTTGATACTGCCAACATATTGACTCATTTTTATAAACTCAGCCCTCATAAAGAAGATTGTCTAAAAGCCAAATTAATTGCACAAATGTTGTTTTTGTGTCAAAAACCATGGCAACCTAAAACATAATTCATTGAACTTTCTTTTAATAATTTAAAACAAAGATACAATTTCCTTCTTTTTCTTTCCTAATTACGAAATAGATTTTTAGAAGAAATTAGTAAATTTTCAGAATTAAAAAAAATGAAAAATAAAACCATCCCCATAATAGTTACTGAGGTCATTTTTCCTGCTTGTCATTTATTTACTTATTTAGTAAATGTCTAACAGAGGAAGGACTAGTAAGTAGAAAATAACAAGATGCATCTGTAGTAAATTATTAAATTGTCTCTCTTTGTCACCAAACAAACCAATATTTTGTAGGTTTATAGCATAGGAAATTAATTTCAAAGCTGCTGCAAGAGAATAGTTAACCAAGCCCTAAGTGAAATAAAATGAAGATAATAAATAATACCAAGTATGGTATGCATGTATATTTTTTCATTGTTTGGTTTTTGTACATGCTAAAAAGTTTTTCCTTTAAAAAAAAAACGGACATCACGCATTTCCAATTGGACAAACTAAAAATCTTGTTAAATCAAAATCTTTCAACCAGTTTTTCCTGTTGTAAGTTCTTTCGAATTTGTGAAAACTTTTTTGTCCATAATTCTGAAAGTATGACTGGCTTTGACACTTCTATTAAGGTCAAATCCAAGAAGAGGTTGGAACAGAAAACTGCATTATTGTGTTCATATCTTTATGATAATGTACAACAAGATGTGTGGCTGCTATGTTGTGGTACGTCTGTTGTGCTGCTAGGATGCCAGTCAAACACAAGGATGTTTAGCTCATTCAAATGCTAAAAGCAAACTGCTGAGCCAACCAACAACTTAGTCAATCATTCCATCAGCCAGCCAGTCAAGCAAGAAGTGTATGACAAATTTAATGTTTCTTCCCAGCCCATTATCCATTCATCTTATTCAAGAGTGTAATCATCCCCACCCCACACTTTTTTTCTACGTTTGACTGTGCTGCAAAGTCACTGATGTAATTTGTTTCGTCATACAGATACCTTTGCAATTTGCAGCTGAGGTTCACTCAGACTGTGCACACAAGTAGCATTTTAGCTAAATGAAGCATGAGTAAATTGAGAGAAATCTGAGGAAGATGAGTGGGAAAGGCCTCTCTCTTGTCATGTGTCTTCCTTCCCTTTCGGTTTGATGCCTCCAGCTTTCTGCTCTCTTTCAAGTGCTGACCTTGCAAGATACTAAAGATTAAGGTGATTGACTGATTGTGTAGTTTCTATGTGATCTGAAATTGCGCAATGTGCAGAGAGTCTCAGTTCCACCTTGCAGTATCAGTGTTACAAAAAATATATATAAACATAAAATAGATTAATTAATAAATATGTAAAGACACAAATATCTATCGGGAAAAAAAATAAACATGATTATCAATTGATGTAATTAATCAGGCTTTATTCATTTTAGACACTTGGGGATCATCTGTGGAAGCAACCACCAATTTTAATTGCACCCCCTCTTAGTACATACACTACAGACTTAAAATCAACATACACATATACAGTACACTCATGTTGATAATGTCAATGACAGAAATGCAAAAGAGCTCAATGCTGTCCTTGAAACCTTTGATCTAATTCAGCATGTGAGTTGCCCCACCCACAGCAGAGGGCACACTCTGGACCTGCTCATCACAAAGGGGGTTAATATTTATAATGTCAGTGTGGTTTATGTTGCCCTCTCTGATCATTTCTGTGTATTCTTTGACCTGTCTGTTGCTCCCAAACCACCGCCTGGCCCTGCAGTTGTCCAAAGGAGACAAATAAATGAGAGCACTAGGGCACAGTTTGTAGAAATGATAAACCCTGAAAACGCCTCTGGTGCCAATGTTGATGAAATGCTGAATTCTGTTACTTCTAGCATCTTGAATATTCTGGATGCCATTGCCCCTATGAAGGTTAAATTGAAAAAAAAATAGACAGAAAGCTCCCTGGAGGAACGATGATCTAGTCAGGGCACAGAAACAACAGTGCCGCAGAGCTGAGCGAAAGTGGCGCAAGTCAAAACTCCAGGTTCACTATGAAATGTATGAGGGGGAGTTGTACGCTTACAACCAGATCTTATGCAGAACAAGGGAAAGGTACTTCTCTGAAATCATTGGAAGTTGCAGCAGCAACTCTCGTGTCCTGTTCACAACAGTAAACAGATTAACTAACCCTCCAACCCAGCTGGTTTGCACACCCAAATGTAATGAGTTTGCTGTATTTTTTAATGACAAGGTTCAGGGCATTAAAAAAGCCATCAACTCCACAACACATATAACTATCGAACGGCCACCTACTCACTCTAAGCTGACTCACTTTGTACTGACCAAACTGTCCAAGAGACCATCACCCGTCTGAGCTCGTCTACATGCTGCCTTGATGTGTTACCCACTAGATTTCTAAAGTCTATCCTGCACAGTGTGTTGCCATCAATTACTCAAATAGTTAACATGTCTCTTCAATCTGGAATATTCCCAGAGGCCTTAAAAACTGCAGTCATTAAACCTCTCCTGAAGAAAAGCGGTCTTGATCCCACTGTACTGAATAATAACAGACCTATCTCTAATCTGCCATTTTTAGGAAAAGTCCTTGAAAAAGTTGTCTACCAACAGCTCACTGATTTTCTCTTATTAAACAATTCATTTGATGTTTTCCAGTCAGGTTTTAGACCCCATCATAGCACAGAAACTGCTCTTATCAAGGTAACCAACGACATCCGCCTGAACACTGATGATGGCAAAGTCACTGTCTTAATCCTGCTAGACCTGAGTGCTGCCTTTGATACTGTTGATCATGGGATCCTTTTGCACAGACTCCAAGACTGGGTTGGCATCTCTGGATCTGCCCTAAGTTGGCTCAAGTCTTATCTGGAAGACAGGAAATACTTTGTTGAAATTGGGAGTTGTGTCTCAGACTACATGGCCTTGACTTGTGGTGTGCCCCAGGGATCGATCCTGGAACCCCTTCTGTTCAACCTCTACATGCTGCCACTAGGGCAGTTAATACACAGTAATAACATATCTTATCACAACTATGCAGATGATACTCAGATCTATGTGTCACTGACAACAGGTGATTATGGGCCGGTGGATTCACTCAGCCACTGCCTCCAACAGATCAGTGCGTGGATGCAGAACAACTTTCTCCAGCTAAACTCAAACAAGACCGAAGTTATTATTTTTGGCCCACAGAAACAAAGAGAAAGTGTCAGCAGCTACCTTCATTCTCTGTCTCTTAAACCCTCAAATCAAGTCAGAAATCTAGGGGTAATCATGGACTCTGACCTGAACTTTAACAGCCATATCAAGTCAGTAACATCAGCGGCATTTTACCATCTGAAAAACATTGCCAAAATCAAAAACATAGTGTCAAAGCCAGACCTGGAGATACCTATTCATGCATTTGTCTCCAGTAGGTTAGACTACTGTAACGGCCTGCTCACCGGCCTCTCCAAACGAGCTGTAAAACAGCTGCAGTACATCCAGAATGCTGCTGCTCGAGTCTTGACCAAAACCAGGAAGAATGATCACATTAGTCCTGTGCTCAGGTCTCTGCACGGGCTCCCTGTACCTCAAAGAATAGACTTCAAAGCAGATCTGCTTGTGTACAAGTCTCTCCATGGCCGAGCACCAAAGTACATCTCTGACATGTTAGTGACATATGAACCATCTCGTACTCTGAGGACCTCAGGGGCCGGCCTCCTGTTGATTCCCAGAGTCAGAACTAAACAAGGGGAATCAGCGTTTCAATATTCTGCAGCTAAAATCTGGAACAGCCTCCCTGAAGTCGTAAGACAGGCCTCTTCTGTTTTCATGTTCAAATCTAGATTCAAAACATTTCTGTTTAGCCGTGTATGTGACTGAAAGGTCCTATCTACACTTTTCTTTTCTTTCCTTCCTTTATTTTTCAATCAATTTTCAATTTTTTTTTCTTTTCTTTTAAAGTAAATTTTACGTTGATTATTTCTATGATGTATTGTGATTTTAATGCATTTTTCTGTTTTGTGAAGCACCTTGAATTACTTTGTGTACGAATTGTGCTATACAAATAAACTTGCCTTGCCTTGCCTTGCCTTGCCTTGCCACTCACGTTGGGCCCTGTGGTGGACTCGTTTCGGCATTCGGATTACGCCGTTGAAGAATGAAGAAGTCTGTATTGCCCTGGTCTGCCAAATTTTTATTGCATCCCTTTAGTACACACAAACACACACACAGCGAGAGGGGGATGGTCACATTGTTCCCTGTCTCCCGCCCCCCAGAATGGGTGGGGTTGGCCGGAAGCTGCAGCTAGGGCATTGGTGGCGTCCCAGGGCTTCCTGTACCCTTGCAGCTCTTTTCCCAACATTTTCCCAACAACAACATCTGAGCTAGGTGGACCGTATCCTGCGAGAAGCAGGTAGGGTCCCTTTTCGGGGCACACCAGGGCACCCCAATTTTTCCATCGTTGCTCACTTAGCAACTAGAGCCTGGTTCTCAGGTCCACCTTCTCCTGGCCCTGTCTGGGGCCTTTGCTGATCACCGATGTCTGCCTTTCCAGTCGGGTGGTCGATTTCTGCCAATTCCCGAACAATGTTTTTCTTTTTTTCACAACGGTCAATGACCGCCCAGGCACGCTTTGAGGTTGCACTGTACAAGTCCAGCGGCAGGTGGATGGCAGAAAGGCAGCAGCACAATGATAGACAGATAAGAGAGTCTCCAAGGTCCCCAAAATCATCGGATGATTGGCCAAATTCAGACTGCCACCCCCCTGCCCCTGTGGCGCCATCGCACTGCCACCGACTGATTGTTAGAAATAGGAGGGTAGCAGCATGGGCACTCAATGATGGCTGTTGACATGGGCTGGGGGCCCAGCGCAGATCAGACATCAATCTGGCAATCCCAATCACCGTGGGTCCTGCATATAAATGGGGAGACAGCATTGATACAGCAAAAAACCCATCATGGCATTAGTACCACAGCGACTATTAGACCTGCGTCGTGACGAAAACTGACAATAATACAAAGAAGACAGAACATTGGGCTAGCTGCACTATTCATAGAAGGGCAATGTCCACAAAAAGGGCGTAGAAGAAAAATACTTTGAGTTGTGATATAGACAGCTGCCATCCAGAGACATGTACACATCGTCCAATCGGAGCTGCTGCCGGCTGGCGATACGGCTACTACTGCCCTGTGGCCACCCAGCTGTCACCCGATTTTGTAATGGCGTTATCCACCCGAGACTAACAGCCGCCTGACTGCCACCTTCTACAATAATGACCGTGCCAACGGTCTCAAAAAATCCGTGACGGCATGTAATCTTGAATACTCTGCTGATGCCTCCCCATTGCACAGTGGCAGTTGTATTTGTGACCGTAGCATAAAACTTTAACCTGGATTAAATTGTACCACAAGTTACACTTGACCTGCAGGCCAGACGTTGGACACGCCTGCTGTACAGAATGTAATTATTATCAAAACAAATTTGGCCTCAGTGCAGTACCAAAGATTTAAAGTACCACTATACACACTTTAATCAGCTATCATCTTAAAATTAATTTATCTTATGTAAAACAATGAAACATACCAAACGTAGCAGTGCTATTCAAACACTGAAATTCTTCTTAAATGATCAATAAATATATACTTTGACATAAATGTCAGCAAGCTTTATAGAAGTTTGCCCTAAGAAAAAACATCTGCCAACAGCTTGTCAGTTAACAAGCAACTGGGATTCAACATTAAATCCTGCAGCAGAGCTGATCGACTGCATGGCTGCTTTTAACGTCCTGTTTTTGAGAAATTGACATCTCCCAAGAAATGTTTGTGTGCGCTTTGAGCTGCCTTTATTTCCATAACGGGAAGATGGATAAACTTCTGGAGCTGCGATCCCTGGATGCTTTAGAGGGAACAAAAGAGTTGGTGCACAACAGCCAAAAAGGCCTAAAAAAAGTTTGTTTGTTTATTTATTTATTTTACGCTGCTTCAAAGAAACATGTGCATACATTTGTTAACAAGGCTGTTTGTAAGGCTGCAAGCCTGTCTCAAGATATCACAAATCTGAAGGATGTGTTTGAGCTGGAAAGATTCCCAAGCAACCAGGCATAAATTATTTAACCCTCCTGGATATATGTTATTGCATCATTGGATGCATCATCAGCTGAAACTATTTTTAGCATTTTATGCTAAACTATCCAGAGATAAACTTGATCAAATGTGAAAACAAAAGTACTTTTTCCTAATCAAATCACTGATCTTCATTTCAGTTTTACACTGCAACTAAAATAAAGTAGTTTGCGGGCTTAAAGTGGAAATAATCGAACGAAAATTTTTTAGGGAACAAAATGGACAAAAGTAATTTGTTCTGACGGAAAATGTGCATACTCTTTTTGACAATTTAAAGGCAAAGGATTGTGCATGGACACTAATAGGAAACTTGTTTTTACCAAAGATGATCACAATAAGGAGAGATCTAATGAATGTGAATAAAGAATAATTCATTTTTGGTACAGAAAATGTGCATGAATAAGTCTCTTTGGTGGTTAGGCTTTGGGCTGGGCAGATTATAGATGAGTAAATCCCAGAGTCTAGACGCTGAGGGAGGTTGAAGGCCAGACCATGACAAAGCATTGGTCCAGGTTGAGGACGGTGTTTGAGGAGGGCTGACAACACTGTCTAGAATGTAGAGGGATATATATACATCCACGAATTTAAGTAAAAATACTGTATAATTGTGAATGGGAAGAAGAAGAAAAGGCTGTGAATTTCACCATTGGTTTAGTATGAGGGCTGAATTGATGAGTGGTGTGAAAAGTGAGTGACGTTAGAACCCGGTGCACCTGGAAGTGAGGTAAATCTTCCTCATTGAAATTGCACCAAAGCTTCACTAATTTCAACATCTTTCACAGTTTGTACCTGTGGTTTTGGCTTTAGCTGCATTTTAATATTTGAAAAAAATGACACTTTTCAATATTAGAGTTATAATTTTTTTAGATGAAATGCAAAAATGGCCACCTGGATAACACATATAAAAGTAGATCCTCAGAGTGGTTTTCTGTGAAAAGCTGGACTAACTGAACTGCCAAAATGAACTCCACTGACAGCTCTGGGACCCATCAGGCACAGAAGTACATACTGTATGGACTGAATAAAAAGCTAATTAATTCTAGCACACCTCATGACTGGAATATTGCCTGTACTTTACAACAGAAATCTGTTCTTTTGCTCAATGCTTTCCCACAGTGCAGTGGACTCAGAAATATCACTCTCTTTTCCCTCCCCTTGTTAACTGGACACTTTGAAGAAAAGTGGCAGTGTCCCTTACTGTAGTACTAAAACAGCCACTTATCATAGACTGAGGATCCCTCTGTGGTTCTGGATGAAAGATCATATCACTCGTTCTCTTGTCATCCAGAGTCGTTGTTTGTATTGATTCCGTGACTGATTGGCCCCAGGGGTTTAGCAGCGTTGACACATTGCATCTGCTTCTTGTTTTTGCTTCCTGGTTTCTTGGCATGAAGTAATTGACATAAGTCGCATTGATTGGGCAATTACTGCATCACTGTAGATAGATAGGTTAGGGGGTTCGAAGGAGAAAAGGTGTGCAAATGTGGTCTCATTGCTATGGGAAATCATTCTTTATTGACGGAGAGAAGGCACACCTTTTACACGCTGGCTTGATCACATCTACCCTCCCAGGGAAAACGCTAAAATATCATCAACATAAAAGGAACATGATAAAATTGATCTGTGCGTCTCCTTATCTCTGCTTGCTGTTCATTAGTGTGGCCAGCAGCTGAAGGCAAAATCGCCCATTACAGCATGTAAGTATTGATTTTGACTTTCATGTGTAAAAGGAAAATAAAAGGCTTTGGAAACCAACAAAGCAAGGCAGAGCCTTTTATTAAGAGACCATTCAGTTAAGACCTTAATTCGTTTTTTGTTGTTTTGGGGGGTGGAAATGGTCCGAGAAAATCCAATGAATGCCTGAATTCATGGAAAACCGCAGAAAAGGGAAGGTTTATTTGTATAACACAATTTAAACACAGTCATTCACAGAGCTTTACATAAAAACGACAGGTAAAAATTACAGGCAAGAAAATACAAATAAACAGTAAAATCATAAAATATGATTAAAGTGAATCACGTTAAATCATGAATAAAAGAAAAGAGAGCTGAGAAAATTAAAGGCAAATTTGCAGCAGTACAATAGAAAGGCAGTAGCAATTGAAATGCCTGCAGGGATTTAGAAATGTCTGAGCTCATTTAGTTTTGATAGAAGAAGAAAGAGTGAAGGATTTTCAGAAAAATAAATCAAATAATGTAATGCTGCTAAATGTATCTGCTTAAAGTGAACAGTGGTGACAGTTACTGTATAATGAGCAAATAATGAGCAGCAGGAATAATTAGTACACCGACATTAGCACGCCATCTGCACCACAAACTCTTCAAACACCTTTATATGTAAAATTATGGCCTTTAACGCCTCATTTTAGAAAGCACACACACACAATTGAAACCCAATGTGCTTTATATGAGAGTTTTTTTTTTTTATAGAGTTAACCAGAATATACACATCAAGCTGCCGTGTCTCCCTCAAAGACACACAATCGGGCCGTAAGCTTTAGACATCCTCCTGAGTGTGATTGGGTAGTGGAGACAGTGATGGATTACAGGCACATCTGGGTTGTAATAAGTAGGTCCCTCGTCCCACCTGCATTCAGCAGGAGGTAAAAAAAAACCTGCATAATAGTTTCACATGGCAGGCCAGGTAGACTGGCTGTATAATGCCTTGTCAGCTTGTGCATCTTGTCAATGCTGAATTTACTACTAAGACCAGAATGAAATTGTTTTTCAAAGTGTTTAGGCAACTGTGCTCAACAACAATAGCAGCTTCTTTATATATTTTTCCCAAAACAAAATGCAAACGTAACCTGCAAATAAATAAAATGTAACCAGCTTTTAAAAATCTGTTTCTATTCACTGATATACGAATTTAACAAAAAATACATTTTTTTCAAATGAAATGTAAAATAAGCAGTTTTAGAGACTCAAATACTGTTAGATATTGAAATTTAAAAGATTAAAAAAAGCATAAAACTCGCCACCTTTTCTATAAACCAGCATCTGACATAAGACACGGGCAGGCTGATAAAGACATCACAGGTGGTGGAATAAGGCACAGATCGATCAGCAACAAAAGGATGCAGAAAACTAGCACCTGCAATAATCCTTTTTGCTCACTTTGATGAATCGCTGCTCATTATGGTGCTGAGGTAGCCTGTTATAGCTTCAATAGCTCTTTAAACCAAACAGAACTCTGGGATTTACTTCAATGTAATTCATTAGTTCCTTGTCGTGGCCTTAGATTCTTGTCTTTTTTTTGTTTTTGGTTTTTTTACTGCAGAGGCACTTACAACTCAAAGTCTTGATCATATTTAAATATCCAACTGTGGAAAATACACAAACACCTGCATATTTAGCATATTCTAACCCATTTACGCACAATTCAAGTATGAAATTATTTTTTTGCCTCTTTTTTTCTCCTTATGTAAAGAATCAAGGATGGCTGCATTTAGAAATTGTAAAGTCCCTCTCTGCTGCTTCCTAACTAGGGGAATGTACACAGCTGTTTGTGTGCGGCCTTCATTGCAGACACCTCTGTTTTTGCTGGCAATTGCCTTCGCAGCAGTCTGTTCACGCTTCAGCACCCTGGCGTTTGGGAGCCACTGACCCTTTCCTGCAGCTACTGACCGCAGTTGATGAAAGGGCTCGACGGGTGGTTGTAAGACAGGTTGGATTAATTAGCTTGTTGGTTAGGTGCTGTTGCAACAAGCTCTAGAAGGAATTACTTTAAGTGTGTAAAGCATCAAGTGTGGCCCTGACCTTTGTTGGGACTTGTCTTTAAAAAAAGGTGTTATCATGAAGCTCACCCTGAAGGCAGGTGTAAGACATTGAGCTTCTTCAAGCAGGAAGTCATGATTATGAGAGTCTTTTTTAATGTTTTCAACAACTGATTGTTGTAATTCATAAAATACTGGGACCTCTGAGTATACTAGTATTATGTTTCAGTTCAATTAAAAATGTGTTGGTTTCATTTTAAATAATACAAAAGGAAATCCCTGCACATCCTGAAGTGTATTTGAAAAAGGTTTTATTAAACCTCATTTTTTATTTGAAATGTCCTACACTTGAGCTTGGATTGTTACATTTATTTCAAGAAATACAAGTTAAAATAGTCACAATAGCAATTTTCTAATTTATAAATCTAACTAATCTGATTTAATTATCTGCTAACATTTAGCAAAATTATAGAACATTTTTCTCTAAGGCTCGTGTTATAAAATAATTTATCCAACTTTATATGATGATCTTTGTGATAGAAATCATCTTTAATTTTTTACAAAAAACAAATCCATATTATTTAATAAAAATACATCCATCTTAACAAAGAAACAGATAAACATCTTTTTTGTTAAAGGTGGCAAACAGAGCTTTTGCTGATTTGCTGTTAAAAAAAAATAAGTTATTCAACCTTATTCTATGCATGGAAGTCCTTCCATTGCATTATTTTTACCGCACAATCCTTTGGCATGGCGTTGCAGGAAATGATATTTTCTTTTTCCTCCGCTATTTTCCCTCATTGTTTGGAGTTATCTATCTCTTGTTGTTAGCATAACCAAATCTCTGCCAAGTTTTCATCATTAGACAAAGTAAGTTAAAAACAAGCAACTGTGTCACAATAGGTGTCAGGCTTCTCTTTCATTTATGCCTTATTTCTTCTTCTTCTGCCTGTGACTCAACCTATATCTGCACCGCTCTCCATCTGGCCTGCTGGCTCCAGATGCAACTGCCAGACTATTTTTTGATTCGGCCATCTGGACAGCTTTTCTGCTGGATCTCAATTGAAAGGAATCACAGTGTCATTTCTTGTTAGATTGCTCTTCTTTTTAATGTTGTGCTTCCCAGAACTTGAACACATATTCAAACGGATGGCACGGGTGAATGGAAAACTGCCTGATGGACAGAGGGCTTGCCTGCCTTGTCCTGAAAAAGAGAGAAATGTTTCACAAAGATTTCAACTTCAGAGCTGAAAAAAAGATCTCTAAAGAGGTCAGTCAATGAGGTTACGTAGGTAATTCAGATATTGATTTGGTTAAGGAACTACCATGGTTCCTTAAAACCGTAAGAAGTTATCAACTGTGTACTTCGAGGTAACTTAGTAACTGTTCGTATACTGCTTCTTTCTAAACTTCTCTCAATGGAGAAAGCAGCCTCTCACTCTCATAGAATATTTCTCCAGTTCTTCTTATTGTCGGTCTGGAGGTTCAGCTCTGTAGGTTCTTTGTATCTCACGTCTGTCCTGAGCTAAATTGAAAAATCTACTTCTGAATCTAACTGCAAACATGGTTAGATGTGCGCTGTTGTCATTTATCCTTGATTTGCAACTAATTCTGAGGATTACTGGCTCTTATCAAACCTTTTCACTATTAAAAGTTGCATCACACAGTGATGCTAATATTTTTTTTAAATGGTGCTCTGTAGACCTGAGATTTTCTTCAGCATGACTCTTACAGGAAGAGGAGGTCATGCCTGTTTTGAATGGTGCATGTTTAAAATTTGCTTTTCTACTTTCAAAGACACCAAATTTAAATAAAAAAGAAATCTATTTATCTTTAAATTGTGGCAAAATTGAGACAAGAATAATATAAAATGTAGTAGCACATATTTCTATGAAATTTCACCAGCATCTGCATCAACATCGTTTTCTGTAACAATCAACATGTTTTTTTTTCCCAATAAAGCACCATCCATGTATTGAAGAACGGACTGGTCCTAGGTTTCAGGTCCTAGGTTTCTTTCATTTAAAGGCCCACTCTAATCGTTATTGATCTGTTGTAAAAGCACTTCCGGTGGTCAACCAATCAGAGTGCAACACTCAGAGAACTTGGCATAGTTAGAAAGGTCTTCCTGCTTCAGTAACTCTTCTGATAAACTTTCAAATGTGACAGCAAGTATCGCAATCCTTTTGTATTAACACAGAAAGTGAACTACAAATGCATTTCTAAAGAAAAACGATCATTTTTTCAGCACCTGAATGAGAAATGTTCTCTTCCAGCTGTAAATGCAGACACAGCAGCGAGACGGCTGCCAACACAACCAACAGCCAACAGCCTCTAACACAAACAGGGGTGGCGAACAAGTTTGACACAAAGAGCTGATAGACAAACAGCCACCACGCACTGACCTGCCAGACATACACACACAAACACACAATTAAAGCCATGTTATTTCCAATAACACACTCCGCTCCTTACAATACAACAGCACTGGATTATACGGCGCAGTTTCAATTATGGGTGTTTTTTTCTATATTTAACGTAAAAAAAAACGGTAAAACATGCATGCTAGTTTAAAAAGGCAGCGAGCGCAAAACTGAGTTGGTTGTGATTTATTTTTTATTTGTTTCACGTCCTCACCTCTCTCCGTACCGTTCTCATGTTGTTCTCTCCTAGGTCCTCTTTACCAAAGTCACACAACAACACATTAGGGCAGCTCCGTACATTTTGGAAAAAATTTAAGACTTTTATGTTCGCCTTTTGGTTGTGAAAGTACAGTATATAGAAAATAAGATAAAAGACAGAGATCCACATGCAGCTCAAGAGCCGCCTGTTAGCCACCCCCTGCTCTAAAAAATGAAATTCCCGCCCTGCTGCATCGCCGGATTTGACATGCAAATTTCGGCCAATCAGATCAACCAGAAAGGTTACCGCACCCAAGTGACAAAAACATCCCCTTAACACTGTGCGCAAACCCAGCGAGCGCGCAGGAGGATCACCGCTCAGATGGATTTGAAGGCGTGCAGTTGTAAAATGCGTGGTCGCTCGTTTAGAATTGCGCCTGCCTGGTTGTAAGGTTCGCTTACTCAGTTCCTGAATATGCCATCTCAGCTGTCTTTGCGCTCATTCAATATATGGCAGCGATGAAACGTCGTACTTATTTACCACAATTTTAATAAAGTAATATTCAAATGGAGTCTTAATTTTATTTTTCTTTATATATATCCTCCATTGTGAGAAAAATGCAGCAAGAACATGTTAAAAACACCAAAAACACCACTTTCATTGGAGTGGGTCTTATGTCTACACATACACTCATATTTATACATCTAGAACATGTTGAGAATCAGATTTATAAATACCAACCCTGCTGACCCCCTTGACCCATGAGTAGTGCAGCAAAGTAAGAAGTGATCGTTGCTTGCATGACTTCAGTTGGTGATGTTGGGGTCATGGAGAAACTTCAGCTCTGTTCTATTCATACTACAGTGTCACATAATTGGGGTTTTCAAAATTCAGTTTTCATACATATTCTTCTACATTCCCCTGGAAGGGCCTCATCTTATGCCAAACTTTAGTCCTCAGAGATGGTTCCAAAGACTCTATGGGAGTTTTTCACTGACAAATCCCTCGGCCAGCTCCAAACAGCTTTTTTTATTTTCATGCAGATTCGTGAAAAGAGTTAATCTGATCTTGTTAAAGTTGAAGATGTCAAAAAGTTCACATTAGAACTTTTTCCCTTAAATTAAATTTAATAGGATTATAATGAATAAAATACATGCTGTTACAACATTTAGCTGCAATCAGTTATTACAATAAAATATAAAAAAAAAAAATACAATTCACACTCGTAACATGTAGAAGAAACTGGTAGGTTCATCGAACACCCTCTACCTCTACATCATTTATTGTCTTTTTTATTGCTGTATCAGTCTGTATTGATTTGAGGAGATGGAACGATTGAGTGAATGCACTTATCTACAATGAGCTGGCCAAATGGGAAATGGTATACCAAGGCAAATCCTTCAAAAAATATCTCAGCAAAATACTGGGCACTTGCAGCGTAAGCTCAAGATGTGCTGTAGTGGTAAACACACTTGACCAGATAAGACCAGAATCTGGTGTCAAGCCAGACTGTGCATGTGTCTTACTTTGAGTGTGTCTGAATGTGCATTTCTGTGCCAGAGACAGATGGCAACAACGCACCTTTAAAAAAAAAAAAAGACTTGTGAAGGGAGCAGCAGGGGACAGCTCTGTGGGCGACAGAGAATCAGGTTGAAAAAAGGAAGAAAAAGATGTGATCAGAAGAGAGCAGAAGGCCATTCCACTGTGGGAACCTGGGCAGAGCAAAATACAGACAGATGGGAAATGTTGAGATCTGAGCCTCAGGAGTCAATATTCCAAATGATTAAATTTTACGTCTGCTTTATTGGAAAAAAAAAACCCAACCCAATCATGATTGCAACAGGATTATATATCAAACTTAATATTTTGTTTTTCTACATTGAGAATGTGGCAAATTTCCATTAAGACGGCCCTATCACCCTGTTTCTAATTCCTAAATGCATGTTTACTGCTTCACTAATTACCTAGATATTTGTTTGAGATATACATAACAATCTACATGAATAAAGCTGAATATTTTTCATTTATTTGAAATCCTAAATCCAAGCTGTGATGCCATTTATGATCTAAATGACCTGCAAAATATGGAGTTTGTTTGGCTAATAATTTGTGTCCTTCACCCTGACACGGTTGGTGAGTTGGAGATTATGTGAGACAGACAGATGGGCAAAGTGAGAGGGGGTTCCATTCCATTCAGTGCACATCTGCACTGACAGTCACATCGCTCAATTTGCTAGAAAACCAGAAACATTTGCAACCGTTGTTGTTGTTTTTGGCACATCAACAGCTTGAGGTTTGTACCAGCTCTATACACTCTCCTGTTTTGCACAACTATCATCTTTAGGTTTTTTTTTTCTTGTTAGTTCCGTGTTTTTGTTTAACCATCCTGTAATCGTTGCATAAATGCAAACAAAGGATCAATCCCTCTTATTCATCTGAACCAGTTCCTGAAATTCATATAACTGTGTAGTATAATGGAAATCGTGGTCAAATAATTTGCATGATGAAGAGAAACAGCTAAAAAAAAATCTAGGATGGGTGGTCTAAGCCACCTGATGGACGGGGGGGGGGGGGGGGGGGGGGGCATTTGAGAGAAGACAGGTAAGTCAGGGAAAGGTAACATTTCTGAGAAAATACTGCTCTTTGCTGCTTATTTTTAGACACAGTTTAGGAAAAATCAGCAGCATAAAACACAAAAACCACCTTTTAGAGAACACATGTAAGTTATTGGAAGTGTCATTAAAATTTAGCCGAATGAGAATTGCACCTCTTAAGGCCTGTTCACACCGGGACGAATTTCGCCGGCGATTTTCGCCGACGTTTAACGCCTCGTGACTAAACAAAGGGCACCAACGAGAGTGTGCACACCGACGCGAAAAAACGCCAGGCGTTAAAGCGTCAAAAAAAAAAAACGCCTCGGGTTCGTTTTTTTTTTTCGACGCATCGCGTCGAAATCTACTCGACCAATGAGAATGGCGCTTTTGCTCACGTGTCTGGAGCTTCTGAAGTTACAGTAAAACACAACTTGGGGGCGCTCAAACACAAAACTGCCTTGCTGAGCACACATACCAGCGAAGAAGATAGACGCCAAGTAGCGTCTACACACAGCCGCGAAGCAATAATGACGGACATTCTAAAATATCCCCGAACCAAGCACCAGTTGGAGCTACTGATGCTTGAAATATTCATGTTTTCTTTGTTTGATTCTGACAAGCGTGTAAATACTTGCTCTCTTCTTCTGAGTGAAAAGCGACTTTCAGAAGCGTAAAGTTGCGCAGTGCCACCTTGTGTACAGGAGTATATCTGTTTTACATTAAGCGCCATCTAATGTCAGGGAATGAAATTGCATGTTCACTCCACTCATCGTCAGCGAAAATCGCCTGGGTGTGAACACAAAAAACGTGGCGAAAAACGCTGGCGAATAACGCCTGGCGAATATTCGTCCCGGTGTGTACGGGCCTTTACTCTTTGAACTGATTTGTCAAGAGACAGAACTTGAAGCGGGTGATGAAAAGTCACAGAGGAGCTTCTCAAGTGATGGAGGTGGGTCTCCTTAAAACAAGCGATTAGTTATGATTCAACCTGTCAAAGAACCTCCTGTTCCTTACATTTAGGTTCTCAATTCTTCATGACATCCCTACCAGGGTCACATAGTTCTTTCACCCAACACTTCTGTCCTCTGCAACCCACTGCTCAATCCAATAAAATGAAAGCTCACGTCTGACTCAGTCAATGAAAAGAGCAGGTAAAACTCATAACTTGATCTACAACTTGGGTGGCAGTTTAAAAATCAGTGGGAGTGATGAGCCATAACACACCATTGAGGCTCTAAGACGTAATGAGCAGATGAGATGAAGAATGAGGAAGTGGGCAGTGGAGGCCAGAAACAGTGACGCATACTAGCAGTTAAAGTCGAAGATCATGACAAACTCGCGCTAAAATGTTGGCCTGTTGCTATTCGGTAACTGTTGTGTAATTGGCCAAACATTTAAAGTGGGCTTGGTTAATGAGGGAAGCTAAGAACTGTGTTGGAGTAGAGTCTGTTTGCAAAAGGAGCTAAAGGTCGCGTTCTAATGCCATCAGGCAGTTGTCTATACGTTCTCGCTTGCTTTTTTTCTCAGCAATGACCTAAGTTAAAGAGAAATATTTCTCTTTCTGGTAATCTGATTTTTTTTCCTGCATCATTCAGCTCAAAAAATAGCCACGTCTGCCTTTCCTGCCGCATGCTTTACTGTTGCATATTCTCCATTTTTCTCTCCTCTGGTTTTCCCAGTGGGTGGACCCTATGAAGACTTTATATCTGCTGTGCACTTCTGGGCAAGTGTAAAAAGATCATGTCTGAAATAGTTTTTTCTCAATGAAGCAGCCTCTTTAAGACTCAGTAGTTGCGGTTATAAGTTCAAAATGTCTTTGATCTGATCAAAGATCGGATTAGAATTGAACTGTGTACATGGGCCTAGAGAAACTATAACAAAAAGTATACATATGCCACACTTCCAATCAGAATAAATCCTTTTGACATGCGCAGAACTATCTAAAATACCGGAAATGGCCATAGAAGAATAGCGAGTTCCATTGTATAACAAGAAAAGCTGCGGCATAGAACAAGATGATCTTCTAAATGTGTTTTGATTATTAAGATTATTATTAAGCGCCTGTTCGCTATAAATCTTAATCATTGTATATTAACACAGAGAGTTCACTACAAATGCATTTAAAAAGAAAAAAGATCTGGGTTTTTCTGCCTTTTAATGAGAATTGTTCTGGGAATGGAGACACGGCAGCAACATGGCTGCCAAGGGACCGTCAATAAAGTACAGGTTCAGAGAAAATACCATACTGTAAAAATCAATAATTTCTCAAAAATGAATAAATGTCTACATTTAAAAGTAGCTGGTAATGAAGACTCATCATCATTCATGCCATAATCAATATTTTGTCAGAAAGTCCATCTTTATTTGATTTTATTATATATTTTTTCAACTTTTAATAGAGATATGAATCATAATAAAGGTGCTCAATAGCTCACTAGCTCCGTGGAGAAGGTGGTGGTGTTTATTTTAGCCTAGGGGCGGTGCTGGTAGCACAAACTCTTCTTGGAAGGGGCTGTACTCACTGGTCGACGTCACAAAATGAGAACCTCATCATTTTGGTGGATTGGGAGGTGCTGGTGCTCAGAGCGCAGATTTTTAGAGGAATACTCAGAAATGCGCAAACGGTTGCCTTTTGGGTTGTTCATAGCAAGGAATTAACATTGTAGTACACCTAAAAGCTCCAAAAGTTGATTTTTAATTAGGCAGGCCCTTTAATTTTAGTTTGTTAGATTTACACATTTCTGGCTAAAATGCATTAACTATGAAAAATAAAACTGTGTCTTGTCATTTATTTATTTAGTTTATCACTGCTGACATCACACTACCAACTGCTACATTTGCTTCATTGAGATGATGCTTTGTGGTACAAGGTGACTTCTATTTTGGAAGAAAGCTATCTGAATTTGTGTCAAAAGTTATAAACTATTTAAAATTTTGAAAAAAAAGTTCTCTCCATGTTACTTTTATCTTAATAATGACAATAACATACAAATCAGTACTTTTTTTTCTAAAGGGATAAGTGAGACTTGGTGGCTCCGACTGGGTTGTGGTCGGTTAGAAATCGACCCGGGTGGCTCTTTAAGTGTTGAAGGTTGCAGACCCCTGGTCTAGATAATCGGCTTGGTGTTCTGCATAATACCTACTTTGTTGGTTAAAACCAGCAATTTAATACTCCTGAAGAAGAAATATGGAATTACTTTCCTAAACATCAGCATATGTAAATTGTATTTGCTCTTGTGGAAGTGTTTATGTTCTCTGCATTAACATGTAGACGTCTTTGCCCACACGTTAATTGTGTGCATCCCTGCATGTTTGCACAAGATTTATCAGCACTTGACTTCTACACCCAGATATGCTCACACTACTCTGCATGCACACGACTGCCATGACTGTGTTGTTCTTTGTAGTTGCTGTACACACCCTGCATGCATGAGTACTAGAACTGCTTATAAAAGAAGAAGGAAAACAGTTGCTTGTTTGATTAACATCAATTTAAATTCTTCCTCTCAGCTAACTAACGAAAGCTATGGCCGAGCCGCGATTTCGTGTCTCCCTCAATTTGAATCTCAATGCTCATTCCTTTCCACTCGACGGCAACTTTAATAAAGGCTGCTGCTCATCGGCGAGGGTGTCCTGTCTCTAGTGAGATGGTTAATAAAGCAGAGATGTTCTGCCCACATCCAGAGGCTTTGAGAGAGAGAGAGGGAGGGGAATGAAGACTATTATTCAGTCAGGGAAAACAAGAGGTTTTACATACAAGCAGCACTGTGGGAAGGCAGCACTGAACTTTCTTCCTCTTCTTTTTAATGTGTTTTTCTCTTCCAGAGTCTAATAGCTTCCCCGGACCCAGACAGCCTCACATTAATTGGCCAAAGAGGCGATGCCAAGGCTATTCTGCTCAGGTCCTCTGATACTGCCACCAACAACTCAATATAGAACCTTGAAGTTTTTTTGTTTTCTCTCAGTTAGGTTGTTTCCCCTCCTCTCTCCTTCACGTTATCTAACCTTCCTTCCGTCCTCTCCTTTGTCTCAGCATATTAATCCAGCCTTTGTCTTTCTTATTCACAGACACTAAGGCACTTCACCCCCCCCAACACCATCACACTTCTATATCCCACATTGATTCCTATTCGCTTCATCCTCGACATCCTTTTGATGTCAGTTCGCTGCTTCTCTCATTCTTCCCCAGCTTCTGGTTTCAGTGTGTTCTTCTTTGCTCCCTCTCTCTGTCAAGAGCATATTAAGCAGGGACTTAACAGCAAGCCACAGCTAATTTAGACCAGCACCCAGTGGGACTCACAGAGGCCAGCTCAGCAGGACGCTGGGATGAGAGGCACCTTGAGGACCTCTTCTGTCCCTCTCGTCTTCCTCCAAGGAAGCAGGAAAGAGGGAAGGGTTTTTTTTTATTCCCTTTCACGCCAGGGCTTGTCAGACACAGTTCATGTTGGATGAAATTCCCTTTGTCGCACAGTTGTTCTTTGGATGTGCTTTTGTCCTCAGTTGCTTCATAGCTGTTCAGTCCAACCATCAAACCCCAAAGCGTGATGGTGGCTCTATTATGAGATGTGAATGCAATGAATCCTTAGTTTTTAGGCTGATTTATTAGTTGTAGGTTCAGTTAAATGCAAAAAGTTTGTGTTATGTCAACAAAACAGGATTGGTTTTACATTTACCAGATACTTTAGCACAGCAGACCTGTCAGGGACTGTGGTTGTTGAAGGACCTAAATGGATAGGATCAGTCTGCATCCCAGAGATCATTTTTTTCCAGTCTAGGCACAAAAAGTGACTTAAACCAATAAGGCTAAAACACATACATCCCTAGTTCACGCAGGACCTTTCAATCAAATTAACTCCAAAAAATGGACACAAACATAAATTTAATGTGACAATTTGAATGATCAGAAATAATGTGACAGTGCTATAAATTATGTTAATTTATTCTTTTTTTGTTTTTCATTCTCATTTTGCTCCAGCGAGATTCCATCCTGGTCAATTGCTCACCATGTCCATGTTTAAATGCACACATCTGCAGGCAAACACCAGATAAAACAAAAAAACACGGTACACAGGGCAGCCATAATAATTCTCATGCCTTTTTTCATTTAGGTGAACTGTTTGAAGTTGTCAGCTTGAACAAATCTGCTGTGTCTTGATGTTTTTTTGCATTTATCATGTGTTGTCAGAAAAGGTTTTGTATTCTTTATTTTCTGTTTTGATATTCAGTTTGATCTTCACTGAGACGACTGCGTTTTCTATTTATTTGACTTTCGGTTGCTCCCTTAAAGCGTCATTGACAGCCGCTCTACGTGATGGGGCATAGATTCAAATCTATTTCTACACTGGATTAAATTTAATTGAAATTTAAACTTTTTACACTTAACTTGAAATCCTTTTGAGAGATTCATACTAATGACGCAAGCCAGTTTTGGCCCAAAGTCCACGTTTACAACAACTGGCTTTTTAAAAATCATTTTGATTATAGTTTTGTAGAAATGACTTTTAAACTTAGCAATTTATGAAGCACACATACTGTTCCTCAAAATTAAGGTGCTATCACTGCTTCTCTGAAACTGAGTCACCATAACATTTCAAACAAAACAAATCTCTGTGATTTTTTTGCTGGATTCTGAATGCTTCAGACAATTTAGGACTGCTCATTTCAAGACCCTGAAGTAGAAGGGATTATGTGAAAAGATGAAAAAATAGGTTTTATTCAGACTGATTAGATTTTACAAACATTTTTTTAAAGTCTCTTCAGCTAAGGTCCGACTGCTCCAAACTCATAGTGTTATTTGAATTCAAGTGTCACAACAAATACATGCTATTTTGTAAATTTAGGTGCCATTTATTTGTGTATATATATATAGATCTATCTATCTATCTATCTATCTATCTATCTATCTATCTATCTATCTATCTATCTATCTATCTATCTATCTATCTAGATAGATAGATAGATAGATAGATAGATAGATAGATAGATAGATAGATAGATAGATAGATAGATAGATAGATAGATAGATAGATAGATAGATAGATAGATAGATAGATAGATAGATAGATAGATAGATAGATAGATAGATAGATAGATAGATAGATAGATAGATAGATAGATAGATAGATAGATAGATAGATAGATAGATAGATAGAATTTTACCTGAAGCTATTGATATTTTAACTGTTAGCATTTAGGCTAGAAGCGTAAGTTAAATTGTAGTTTATTCAGAGTTTTAAAAAACGATTGTGTTCTTTTATTTTTTCCAGATAAGCAGAAACATCAATACTTTATTTAGTGTCACATGTTTAAAATTGCTGTTGTTGTTCTGTTTGGCAATATATCCAAAAGGTACAACAAAGTCAAATAAACAAGCAGTATTTACCATTAGTCACATGATCAAATTCCACACCCCAAAATTGATCACTTTTAAGTGATCAATTTTAAGAAAAAAATACAATCAAATCAAAAAGTCAAGTTGAATTTTTTTTATGAGTTATATAGGCGTGACATTCCAACGTATCTTTTAACTTTGCTGCACCTGACAGGGCAGTATAAATATGGCCCTGTTATTAAAATGTGGATCACTGGAATTCTGCCTACAAGGATGACTACAGAACCTTTACTTTTGGTCTTACTCTTAAGACTGCATGAAACCTTTTTTGATACCAGTACTTCCCCACCTGGTGTTTCTAAAGTAATTGAAAATTAAGGAAATCTGACAGCTTCTTTACTTTTACAATGAATTATTAGCATATACATATAATTTTTAGTCTGCACTCTCTCAAAGACGAAAATTTGCGCGGAGTAATTCTGTCCATCTGCTTTAAGCATTCAGAGCTTAGCTTAGTCACAAGCTGGAGCAGAGGCAGCCACAGCACAGAAAGACAGCTATCGATCAGATCCAGGCTGTCAGATGTTTAAGGGAGAGGTTCCCTGCAAAGATCGGCTAACAAGCTCTGTATTCATCCCACTGCAGCCTTTGATTCATTGGCATCCAAGAGGGAGTCTTAGATTTTCTCCGGTAAACTTGCAGTTTTGTGTCACGATCAATAAAATCAGCCGCAAAGCCCTTGCCTAAATAATCAAACCCAGTACCACTTTCCCCACAGCATCATTTTGGAAGAAAGCTAAAATACTCAAATATTTGATCAAACCATATTGGAATTGATCTGATTTTTTAAACGCAAATAACAATATTTCCCCGTTTTATTTCTCTGTCATAAGTGGAGACCCAAGACAGGAGAGATGGGGAAGAAAAAAAAAAGAGTTTGAGAACATTTTTCTATATAACAAGAGTTTTTCATTGCCATGGCCTATGTGGCTCCTGCATCCAAAATTATAGTAAATAAAAACTTTACATTTTATTAAGATTTGCAGAAAACAATCACATGTACAAGGATGAATGAAATTTTGTAGAAAATACACAATCTGGAGTTATTCATATCAAAGTGTTTTGAACAAGAATCCAACAAACACAAAGAAAAATAAATTTTATGATTTTTATTTTCTACCTGAAATCTTGGTCTGTTTGGATGAAAACAGAGCTAACATCTTGGCAATGGTAAATGTTTTTTGGAACCAAAATTGAAATTAAATAATTTCCCACAGTACTCGTGATGATTTATCATGGCACAATTTAGAATATGATTATTTTTTTAATTAAATGTGAATAATTGAGAACTTTATAGTGAACCCCACATGTAATGTTGAGCGCACTCCAAACAACGCACATCAAGATGAACGCGGAAGAAGGTGGAATCAGCTCTGGAATTTTTTTATGCTCTTTTTGGGAAGTAAAAAAAGCCATCACGGAGTAAAGAAATAATCCCAGAAAACTGTATGCAATACTTGGTTTCCCTGCTTCCCATTGGCTCAGATTTGATGACTGTTTCACATAAGTGGTCTAAGATTCAGATAGCTCAGGCCGGGTCGTACAAGGTTAAAGTGGACGAAGTTTGGCTCTGAATTCAACTTAAAACCACACGTTCAAGTCACCCAGATTGAAGAAAACCATTGGATTGAATTGAAATCAATCCAATTTTGCTTGCAGCATTAATGCAGGTGAAGTTGCTGCTCTTTAACCTTCTTGTTTGAACATTCTGAGCTTTTTGAGTGTGTTTTTAATGAACTTAAAAGGTCATCAACAAGTAAAAAACTCAGGTCTAAGTCTAGGAAAGTTTTACAATTTTCATCTATAAATTCCTATGTTGTTCAAAAACAAAGCTTACATACAAAGCATATTGACTAATCAATACCAAAGTAGGGCTCATCCACTAGACCTGGGTTTGAGAGAAAACTGCAGCAGCGTCTCTGAGAGTTTGAGGGGTCAATTTTTTTATATGGTATTTTAAAAGCTGATGTCTAATGCTACGTCTACACCGGGCATGTGAACATGCAATTAGTGGTTTCATGAACGCGCTTTTAGTCAACAGTGTTCCCACTGGATAAGTCAGGAGAACAGCAAAGAGAGGATTATTTTTCTTTTATTTTTAAGTGTTTACTGGCGCTAGTCTGCCGCTTACAGTTAGTAGAAGGCTTGGCGCGAAATGTTGCAAATCTTGTTCCAGGCTTTTTCTTTCACAGCTCTATTCTGATATATGAAAGACTTGGTGTCGTATAATTCCACTCGGGCACAAACCACAGTAATAAATTTCTCCACCACAACCAATTTTTACACGGTTTGCATCCCATGTTTTGAAAAGGACGGTACTCATTTGTCACTACTAAATCCGATTCACTGATCGGTCAAGGTTCAGCTGTTTGGCGTTCAAGCAGTCTGAAGTTCAACTGGTTGAACTCCCTCTGAATGTAGAGCCTGAAAGCAGACTAAAAAACAAGCGTAGTGGTTCGTGGACACGAGAGTTTTGAACGCGGAGCACAGGTTTACGTGGGTTTACATCAACTTTTCATCGAAAGCGGTTCTTCGAACACCAGTTGCTGAGGCTGGTGTTTATGTTGCTTAACAGATGCCAAAAATATACATTCTACTCTGTCACAAACACAGCCTAAGGTTAAAAATGAAAGTTTAAAATCATGTTTTAAAAATGTGTTCAAAGTCAATGCATACACAGTATAAATTTTAAATTTTACTATAATATTCTGTATACAGTGTAAAAAACACTTGCAGCCCAGCACCTCTACCCCTTTAAATCCAGCCCTGTATGCAGTAACAACCAATCAAGCATTGTGGCAAATATACACTGTAATGTGGAAGTCGTTCTTGGCAAGTAGCGGTAGTCCTGCATCACAGTGAAATAATGTTGGCCTACCTTGCAGCATTGTTTTAATTTTGCCTCGTTGATACATTTTTAAGCATACACAGCCAGTTTGAGTTCCTCTTAGAGCATCTCAATTACATTTGAGCCTAATGAAGTGACTTTTTCTCGTTAATTTTTTTTTTTCTCATTTTAAATGGTCCACTTTTTAGCTTATTTAGCAGACGTGTGGTAAAACGCATATGTTTGTAAGGGCTTCTTTTAGTTCGGCTGGGTTTTTTTGTATTGCACTCTACCATGGACACCTTTTATGTCCAGACTCTCTTATTGTTAAATCATAAACATTGATTCCATCTGAGGCATGTGACTCCTACAGCTCTTCTTTTTAGACATTGCTCTAATCTTTTTTTTGTTGTTGTTTTTGTTGGCAATGGTTTTTCATGTTAAAAAAAGGATATTTTGAAACTTTTTCTCAAATGAAAAGAACCTTTAGTTTTAATTCAAGTTAACCATTTTTTTCTCTCAAATTAGGTTTCTTTTCACAAATAGTATGAAAGACAGAATGAAATGCTTTACATGTGTTGGTTTATATGCATATGGGCAGGTGAACTGTAGTTGTGGTGAGTAAATGTTGACATGATTGTACGTGAAGATTTTTGGAGCCGGCAGGTGTGTTTGTAACACTTAAGTATGTGTGGACAGGCCCCGCCCATTTTGACTAACATTTACACCAGACAGTAACAATGATCTTGTTGCTTGTTGATCTTGTTGGGGTTAAATGATCTTGTTGCTAACCCCCTATCATTTCTGTAATTGTCCTCCAGTATTCCTGAACTCCCCATTTCCCCCTTTCTTCTGTGCCCTTGTCTCCAACATCCCTCCCCTCTTTCCTCTTCCACTTTTCTGTCCAGTCCAACAAAAAAAAGGATACAAATGTAATCAATATAAAGTTTAGCCTAAATTACAAAAGGGGTTTATACAAATACATACCTTGTGTGTCAGAAGCCCCTGTCGTAACAGTAAAATACAGTATGTCCAACACAAGAGGCCTTCAGCTCCTATCTGTGTGCTCAGCTGTTGGACAGGACAAGTTAAACAAAAATTAGTTTTTCTTTGGTGTTCTGCATTATTTATCACATATTTCTGTGTGTAACTCATCTTTGCAGATTTGGCATAAAAACACCTTTTTTCAGCCTTTTAGCATTATCCCACTTCTAAACTCTGCCATTCCAAAAGCTGAGTTGGACTAGTACCTCACTGTGAGGCTCCACTGGGCATGTGGATGTGTCAGGGTGGAGGACAGACCTCTAATTAGCTTCTTTCTTTCTCCTGGGAAGGGAGGGGCTATGTGATGCTGTCCCTGCTTCCTAATGAGCGCACTGGAGACCACTAAGACGAGCCCTGTAGCTCGCCACACCAGCGCTACACGGCGGTATTTGGTACATTTAACACACCTCAAACACTTTGTCTCTGAAGATCTCACTTTTTTTTTCCTTCTATCTACTCTCCACCTCTTTTCTCCAGATATTATGGTCTACCCTTTTGGCAGTTGGCCCCATCACTTTCTAGCAACAACAAACTCTTTTCCCGAAAGACTTTTTCACAGGGGTCTGTACAGAAAATCACAGGTATTGGAGACAATTACGCTCTACAATGACACATTATGCCTTCACTGTGCCAAGCCGAGCATCAATAGACAGCGTCTTAAGCTCCCAGAAAGGAGGTTTAATCTGGCTAAATAAGACCACTGAAGATAATAAATTACTGGAGTGTCTGAACATAGTAGAACACGCGATTACTTTCTCAGTCTGGGGGAGAGCAGCAGGATCATCATCTGTTGACTTGCACTGGGGAGGAAGTCTGAAGCTCCATGCAAGTGATAGCTTTGTGTTATGTTGGGGTTTGATTAAAGAATCCTCTCATTAAAAGGTTCCCTCCAGTTACTAATCAAAGCAGAGCCGATATCTGGGAATTAGCTTGCCAAACACTTTTGCCCTGCTGGTTTTCATTCTTCCTCTTGCTTCTGCTTACTGACTCCTTTTTTGCCCTAATTTGCTTTTTTTAATGCCTAGCCTTCACTTAACTTTAACACTTCTTTGATGTGATTGAACATGATTACACACTTGTTCTTAATTTTTTTAACATGGTGTTTGTTTATTGGTGGGAAGAAAGTAAGTTTATTCAGTTTGAGGCAACTATAATGTGTGGTCAAGTCCAGAAATAGAGATCAGCTGTGATTTTTGTGATTATTGACCTTCTTTTAGGCATGGTCAGCATACTTCTTTGTCCAGATTTTGAGCATATGTTTCGAAAATTATCATTTATGGCCAGTGCTGTAAGTGTATATCCTTCCTCTTTTAGGACTTAAGGCAATATTTTTAATGCAAAATTTCCTAAACAACATGGTAAAATAACAAAGCAAACAAGTACAATAGGTGAAAGGTGAAAGCACAGGTTAAAGATACCTGCATGGCGTTTCCGCCTGACGCACCTCCGACGGTGCCAGTAGGGCAGCTGCAGGGTCATCAGATGGGAGCCACCCTTCACTGATGTTTTGCTCCATTAATTCCAGAACATCTCAGGCAGAGATGTCTCCCTGCTGCCCCCTGCTGGTGCCCCTAGGACCCATCTTTTCCCCACGAACTGTCCTTCCTCCTCAACTATAACCAGAAACTGTCTTTTTCCGCCTCCAAGTCCTTGGCTGCATTCTTAAACTTCGACCCAGTCACTCCCATCTTTTTAAGCAGTAGCTGGGTGGATGTTCCAACAAAGCCCCTGCAGCCAACCTTCACCAGGCAGATGATGGTTGACCTGATGGTTGGCTCAGTGTGTCTGTCTTTCCTCATTCGTACGCAGCCTCCATTCCCCCCTCCCAAGGGATTGTGAGCTCTACCAGGATAACTGCTTTGGCTGCAGAGGACCACAGCATGATGTCTGGTCGCAAATAGGAGTTAGATATCTCTGGTGGAACTTGCGCTGACAGTTGAGGTCCACCCTTAAGTTCTAGTAACATCTCTGGATGGTGTTCTGTGCTCCCCTTATCCAACAAAGTGAATCAATGTAGGTGTCTTTGTGGGATGATCTTTGGCTGCCTCCATCCTGCGTACTTCAAGGACCTCTGCCAGTTTCCTCAAGACGTGGTCGTACCAACCCCGGGTCAGAGCTGCCTTGCAACTAGACAGGATGTGTTGTAACGCATGGTTTGTAGTGTTGCAGAGATGGCAGTTTTCCTCTGAGCCAGACCACTGGCTCAGATTGCTGATGGAAATTATCATGTAAAAAAGGAAATTATTCTGTTTTTCTTCCCCAGAGGTGGAGGCATGCATTTTTTATTATTATTTTGTATTATTATTTTGGTCAAAACCACTGTGTTGATGTTTCCCTTTGGGATTATACAGGATTATTCAGTTAATTTAAAACACTAAACCAAACAAGAGAACAATTTTACTTGCTTTTTCTAGTAAACAGTACAGTTGCACCATTGTTGGACCTTTTCTGCAGTATCTCAGTAGTACAAAGCACTGTGTAATGTACAACTCGCTCACACATAAACTCAGAGTGCTTTTTACTCACACATTTAGGACTGTATGGTGGTGAAGTATGGAGTCCTATACTGTTCATAATTAAATAAATAAATATTTAATTAAATAAATAAATATGACTCTCATAAATATATAAAAGATCATGAAATTGTGAAAAACCTGCACACAGATTTTAAATTAGCCATTATATTTTTCAATATATTTCATTTTGGCTTTAAAAACCTGTTCATTATTTTAAAACAGCATTTTAAAATATTTATTTTTAATCATGTGAAATATAATTATAATTCTGTCTTTTTTCAGAAGCTCGTATTTCAAAATCAATATTTTCCAAAGTAGCCTTGTTTTTATTTCATGTTGCTGTTTTTCACAATGGCGTATTTATTTCATGAAGAGCTTTTTCAGGAGAATAGGTTTGTCTGTCAATCAGTGATAGTGGGCGGGATCTAAACGCTCATTGGCTCATCCATGGAAATCGACTCTTATTCCTCGATACCCGCTCAGCGGTGCGCCAGTCAGAGAGATGACATATTTCAGCGATATCTGCACGGTTTTGCTGACATTAGAGATCAAATAGAGACAATCAATCTGTCTGGTGGAGAAGATGCAAACATGAACGACTCTGTTTTTGTAGTTTGAGGGTTTGTGTGGACCAAACCACAGAGGAGCTCCGGTCGTCCACGTCTATAAGTCCCCCGTTGAAACACTCTTCATTCTTACGCCATTGAGACAATGATTATAATCAGGTCCTCTGATTTTATTTTTCCCTCTCAGGGAAAATGTTGAACCTTTTCTGCGATGACATTTCTGACATCTTAACACTCTCTATGTGCATTGTGCATCCATGGATTGTTACTGAGATAAGCACAAGCAAGCGCTCCATGTGGCTATCAGGCTAAAAACATTAGCTGGTAGCTCCTCCCACACGCGGCATGTTGCGTTCATGGAAACTCCAGTTCATAGAAGCTTAGTGGAACTCCAACAGCCACCCAGCCTAACTTAGACCACTACTAGATGTTCATGAGAAGATGAAAATTGCCAAACCGACCACAAAATCACCCGAATTATGCACACTCGCCCAAAGCCACTTTTATCCGCAAATTTAGAACCAAAACTGCCCAATTTATGGTAACACTGTGGATGTGTTGAAGGGCAAACTACCCCTAGTGTTGGGGAGAGTGCATTGCGCCGTCACGTTTGCTGAAGCGTCTTCGATCGATGTAGTCAGGGTGCTGCTGCTCATGTCTGAGTAAAGGAGTAGCCAATCACAAAAGTGTCTCAACCTTGTCTAGTTTGATTGACAGATAGACTCATTCTCCTGAAAAAGCTCTTCATGAAATAAATAAGCCATGGTGAAAAACAGCAACATGAAATAAAAACAAAGCTACTTTGGAAATTATTGATTTTGAAATCCAAGGTTCTGAAAAAAAACAGAATTATAATAATATTCAACATGATTAAAAATGAATATTTTAAAATGCTGTTTTAAAATAATGAACAGGTTTTTAAAGCAAAATGAAATATATTGAATAATACAATGGCTAATTTAAAATCAGTGTGCAGGTTTTTCACCATTTCATGATCTTTTTATATATTTATGAGAGATTTTTTGGTTGATTGTGTATTTGCATGAGGTCATATTTATTTATTTAATTAAATATTTATTTATTTAATTATGAACAGTATAGGACTCCATAGTGAAGCAGCTGAGCACTATTGCCTCACAGTGTGATTATCTCCTAGTGGTTAAAACGCAAATTGCACTTTATTTCAGTAATTTGGCTTACTGTCCTGGTGGGTTATGAATGCAGACTCCTCTAAGCCAAAAGAATCCATGTTTTCATAGTTGATCTTATTTATTTATGATTATACAAAAATATTGCATTTTCTGTCAGATTTCTCTGAATCTTAGACGTAATCCTTTTTCTATTCATACAGAGACTGCTGACAAAAAATACTAAAAGTCGGCTTTTTATAAAAATTAAATGGCAGCACTCCAGTGGCCCTCTTTGTAATTTATTTTTATCAGTCTGTCTGTCATCGCCTGACCTTTTCTGTGCATTCAGCAGAACATTTTTAAAGGTTTAGGCCCAGTACATACACTCTTTGTATGATTATGCCCTTCACTAACCACCCACCACAGGGAAGTGTTGCTCCCACCAGAAGCCCTGTCATCGTTCCTGCTTTTACCCATTTCATGAGTTCTAGGTTTAGTCTCAGACTGTGACAGACACACATGTGACAGAGTGGCATCAACAAATAGACTGGGCTCCCATTGACTGATCTCCACGTCCTTTTGTGTTGACACTGCTTACACCAGCGTTGTATAAAGCTACAAAGGTTTTCTGCTTCACACTCTGTTGGCTAATTGCATCAAAGCATTTGCAGTCTGTTGTCTCAGCCCCGGTGTTTGTACAAGCATCAAAAGGAGAGAGCTTCAGCATGTGGAGCCTTGTGCCAAGATATCATCTATCCAGCACAGAGGGACATAAGAAGGCAGAAACCAGGAAAGTGTGACAGTTTGCTTTTCTCTCTCTACACAACAAACCCAATCTGACAGGAAATTTTGAGATTCAAAGTCTCTCCTCAGTCTCCCAAATAATGGGATTAATACTTTATTGCAGCTTATCTAAGCTTAAAAAAATGTATTTTTTGCTGCACAATGGCAGAGAGATATAAAGACGTGGAGACAGACAGAGTGAAAAAGACATTATAATATTTGTGGTATGCATTTAGAAAGACGGTTTATGAAAAGAAGAGCCTCCACACAGACACAGAAACTGTTGTTCTGTCTTCCAAAGCGATTGCAAGTTCTGTATGTCTGAGAGGTTGCAGGAAGTTTGTGCACACGCAGATACCGGTGCATCCAACGAGCGTGTGTCTTTGACAGCAGGGTGGGCTGCATGGACCAGGGTGTTGCTGGAGCTAAAATGCTGGCGGTGCCTGTTCAGTCAGCCATGTGACATGATTTATGTGTGAGACATGGAGTGTAAATGTCCTGCCTGTGACCAGCAGACCAAACAACTGACCGAACCTGAGAACGAGCAAAACTGATTATATAGTGTCTTTTCCAACAACGCTCTCCTCTTTCTCATTCATCTTCTCACTTTTCCCTTCCGCTACCTCGTCTATTTATCTCGTCTGCACTTCTTTTCTTACCCTGGGTTTCTCCTTCCTGCCCATGCCCTTATTACACTCTCCCACATTCAGAAAACAGCTGCAAGATGCCTCCAACCATGTTACAACACTTCCACACCACATGAGCAACTTTGGTCTATCTTGGAAAATGTGTTACAAAAGTGTTATGTCTACAAAATACACATAAAAATACTCTGCACATGTGCTCTTTGTGATGTGAAAACTTTGGTGATTGTTCATGTGGGAGGACAGAGTTTTAAAAGCAGATTGAAAGCAGCAAAGAGGCTGGCCTATAGATGTTTTTTTAGAGATGCTAATGAGTCTAACACTTCTTTTCATTGTAAGAAATGAATAGATGTATTTTTTCCCTCTCTTTAAAAAGCTAGAAATACAAAATGTATGGCTATTTTTCTTGGCCATGGACATCGTACCTATGAAAAAATATCAGTCTTTTCATTTGTATTACATGGATAATGCCTGAGAATACCACCACACCTTATACCCTTCATCTCAAAAGAAAAAAAAACATCAGCTGTGACTAATTAACTGGTATGTTTTTCAGAATAGTTATTAAACCATGTAAAAGAAAAGTATTAAACAAAAGAAAAATAGAAGGGGGAAAAATAACACTTCATAATTTTCTCATTGCATTTGAAACAGCTAACTATACACATGATTTAAAAATTACACACATAATTTAGAGATTGTTTTTATATTTGTGACCAAAGTCACAAACCTGGATTGTGTTCCAGTGTATATGTTAAGTTATGTTAAGTTAAGTTGTTATTGTGTAAATTTTTCTGAGTTGTACTTAAGTGAAAGGTAAGACTGAAATATTTGTTTGATTGGCCTTTGGGCAGGGCAAGTCGATAATAAAAAATCTTCAAAAAAAGTAATCTTCTAACTACTCTGTCACAACATTTTATAAAATTCTGGCCACCATGGGGGTGTATTTTTAACCAAATATTTTATTTCGTGTTGCACAAACTAAAGTGGTAGATAATGGTAAAAAAAATAAGAGTTTTAAAAGTCTATTGTCATTTTTTTCATTCCCTTAAAAAAGTATTTTGTTTTAATATACACTTCAGTTTTTAATTAGACAACCAGTGTATAGCACAGTGGCACAGATAAGCATGTAAAATTAGAGCGGTGAGTTTCTGTTGGAACCCCCCCAGGCTTGGGAGTGAAGCATCTGGACAATGCTTTCCCAGTGGCTCACATGCTGGCGACTGACTGAGGAGTTCCTGTGGAGTCTGTAGATAAAACATGCCACAGAATCCCTCTCGGCCCAGAATAACACATCATTCTGACAACTGGGCCAAGTCACGGTTCCAAAGAAGTGACATGGAAAGATCGAAAAAAATCTTGTCTGATGAAACGATGGCAAAGAAATTTTCAAATGTTATCTAAATTAAGTTATTTATTTATAAATGTAGTATTTTTGTTGCACAGTGCCTTGATGGAGCTGTGTGGAAACGTGGAGGAAACAGACACTATTCAAAAAGGAATGCACAAACAAAAAGGTTAGATAGAATGAGAACAACTCGGTCCGAACCCAAAGAAAGAGCAGCAGCAGATGTTTCCCAGTTCTCACTGAGGCTGTATACCATCACAGCACGGCACACCCCGGGGATAAATCAGGGGGAAAAAGTGCCTCTTAAAACAAAACCCAATCACCATGCTGTAGCAGTAATAGGCTTCTCTCAGGTGTGTACTTTATTAAGTCTGCCATCTGTGCTCCAATCTATAGCCCTGTGCTTCATGTGTAAAACTGAAGCTTCCCTTGACTAACACTAAATCAATCACTACCTAGCTCTTCTTCTTCCCACCCGTCAACATCAATGCTGCTGTTTTGGTGTTTCCTTAGGATGTAAATCATTTAAACTGATCTGTTTTCAAAAATTTATGAAACTCTTATGACTCTTATGAAACTATACATCATTTTGAAGTCTTGGGTAATCTTTTCTTGTTTGCATATATATATATATATATATATATATATATATATATATATATATATATATATATATATATATATATATATATATATATATATATATATATATATATATATATATATATATATATATATATATATATATATATATATAATGTGTGTGTGGGTGTGCGACTTCAGAGGTCTGCAAAAAGGCCTGAATATAAATCAAAAGGACTGCAAAAGTCCAACACTCATGAGTCTAATTTAGGCAACCCAGTTTCCTCTCATGTCTGAGCCACTTTGTTTAAGATTTACTTAGTTTAGCATTTTCAAACATCTTTCACACAATTGCCTGTATTAAGACACATCAAATATTATGGTTAGGGTTGTCTTAAATGAAATGAAGTGTGTAGAAAGAAAGAGCAACACTATTGTCATAAAAATTTGATAAAAGTTGATGAACCCCTCCAACTAATAAATCTTTATTAGAGCTTTGTTGTAAACATATAATGTAATGCTTAAATGGCATGATTACAGGGTTTTTGTTCCTGTGAAAAAACATTTTCACTTCCCTATGGGAATCAGGAGATTGACAGGCATAACCAGAAACGCTAGTGATATTAAAAACAAGAAAATGTTAACATTGTTTACAATATTACAAAAGAAAATATTAGCTGTCATGATCTGCAGTTACTTTAACTAAATCCCTTAAATATTCTGTGGCCTTCCAGAAAAGTCTGCCAAACCTATAGTGAATGAGTGTATGTTTTCCTTGTTACTCAAGATCAGGCCAAGGGTGCAGACTTGGGGGAAATGGAAATATTAAATATAGATGGCTGTTGCTGACAGCAGAGAAGGAGAGAAATAAACTTTTCAACCATGGAGTACCCTGTCAACACTATATGCCCCCATCTTTATTGTCAAGAGGACTCATGTCAGGCCTGACAGAAAGTGTCTTTCTGTACGTGGGAGTCTGCTTAGTACGTGTTCATCTATGTGGGGGGTTTTGTTTTTTTTGTAAATGTATGGACCCTTTCATTAAGGAAAAAGGTGTCAGTAGTTTCATTGTTTAAGGCCAAAAAGTGTATTTTATTAATTCTTCTTGACCGTGGACGATGACTCACATGTCTAAAGAAAGCTTTCCAACTCTGTATCCATATGAGCTTCAGCAACGCTAAATTGACAGGGAGGATCTGTTTTCAGTCAGCCACTCTAATGGAAAAAAGCTTAACTAGCTCTCCATAATGCAGCATTGTGGTGAAAATACTACTGTCTGTAGCCCATCCATCACATACAATTGGGTACACAAAAAAATCCAACAAAATTCCAGCACCAGAGCTTCAGATACAGTGAGCTATTATTTCTTTGCACTTATTGAGGAATTTTAAACGAAAGCCAATGAGAGATTTGAGCACACATCTATTCGCTAAACAAATTAGCCTTATAAAACATAAGCTCCCTGCATCTGTGTGCAGAAAACGGAAAAATTTATAAAGATCTTTTGTGCTTGATCTAAATTTACCCTTTAATACCAGAGCTTCAGCTCCAGTGTTTAAGTTCCTTTCACTACCGCTACCCTTCAATGTCTGACGCAATTAATGTAATTGCAACAGATTCTGAAGTAGAGAAAAGCAGACTGTGCGCTGATTTGCACAACATTGGTACAAAACTATTACAGAAAGCTGCTTTTTTCTGCATCAGAATCAGCTAATTCATGCTGATAGTGTTCCAGATGATTTAAGATATGTCAGAGCGTTTTATTTAGGTGTCACAGGTGACATCCCCATTTTTTAAAAGGGGTTAAACCTAAATATCTCTTATTCTTTACCTAAATTAAACCTACATATGAGGAATTTAACAGCACAAAAAAATTATAATCCACTGCTTTATTCGTCGAAGATTTACATTTGCAAGAAATTTGTCTAACACCAGAGAGCATAAAGGGGGATTCTTGAATCTGAAAAGTATTTCTTTAGGGATGAAATGAAGCAAATGGAAAATGTAATCAATGCTGGGTTGTTTTGGAAAATATTTGGAACAACTGTGTCCATTAGACATATTTGTTCAAAAAGCATTCACTGTCCAAATCAGCACATGCAGATTAGTTAGGTTAGGTCTGATTTAGCCAAAGTTTCTGATAAATTCACTTTTTGTGAACACCCTTTTGCAGGACATTTCAGTTTTTGTCTTAATAACTAAAGAAATGAGATCATAATTCCCCAGAATAAAGAAGGGGTCTCCTGCTAAAAAGAATAAGTCATTATTATTCCAGTGATTACCCACACCAGGGTACCACTACACTATCCTTTAATATTACTTGCAGCTTGGTAGAAGTTTCCCGAAGAAAAGCCCATTTGTATCACAACTGTATAAAAAATGTATGACGAGGAGCAGCAGGCCCAGCAGCAGGCACATATTCAACCTTACAATGTGTCATTTTTCAAAGAGCAATGCGATAAAGAGAAGAATCTGGCTTGACATCTAAATTAAACAACGAGGTCCAGAGAGAAACTTATATTAAATATGAGGTTATCTCCATACTGTGCCACATTCAATTCCAGTTTCTGTCTGACAGTTTAAGACTATTGGAGGGACAATGAGTGTTGAGAAAACAACACATTTTCTTTTTCTATGAAAACAAACCTGATGCATAGGAGACTTATTGAACACGGAACAGTTTGGGACCCTGCAGGCGTTCCACGAGACTGGGCTCATTGTTTTCAGATTTTGTCTTACTTGTAATTAAGTCCTTTGAGGGTCACAAAGCAACTGTTGAAAATTCATGATAATGCAAAGTTTGGTAGAATATTTATGAAGGAATGTTGTGGGATAATAAAACTGGAGTGATTCATGGCTGCTCCACACAGTGGAGAGAATTAAGGCTTGATTTCTACATTGACATCAACGTTGTGATCTGCTTCACCTTCACTATATATGAAGTCCTAGTTTCTGCTTAAAATAGTGTTTGAATAATTAGTTTGTGCATTTCCCAAAGGTAATTTTAATATGAATGTGATGTTATTGTCTTATGGTAGCTTTTTCCAGTCTTTACTTGCTGCTGGCATTTTTCTTAACACCATTTTATCTCATTTACCTATAAACGCTGAAATCCCAGAATAAAAATGTATTTTTATTTGCTCTGGTAGGTCCCACAATGTTCTCACTAGCAGATTCTTATGATGCAGGTTAAAGTTCCTAACACTTTCAGCAGTTTAAAAAAAATGCATGTAATCTGCTGTTTTATTTTAGGTTTTAGTTTTCTATCTGATTTTATTAAAACAGTTTGTTCAAAGAGCCCCGAGATGGTGACTGATTACATATTCTGTTGACAAGCTGAGCATCAGTTTGAAGTGTGTGCAGAGTTGCATAAATACCCATTTCATTATACCCTGACAGTGACTTTAACTCGATATTTCCCCAGCATTAGAAAGGGTCTGTGCAGCCTTCTGTGGAGGGCTGTTGTCAGTAAGCATTAGCACCAAGGTTCTTTACATATGTTTCCATTCCGTGATATTGCAGACATTTTTCAATTTGTTTAGCACTTGTAAACAATTGATTGATATGCACTGAGATCAATTTTGACAAATATTAGAAGGTTTTCACATCTTAGTTCATGCTTTTTTGTTGTTTTGCAGGTTAAGAAGTAAAAATGAGTGGGCAAGTGAGCACATCTCAATATCAAAGAAAAAATTAAAGCTACAAGTAGCATTTAGCGGGCCCGAGCACGTGCGACCGCATGGCACGAGCGACCGCCCCGTGAGCAACGCCCTGCTCGAGCCATTCTCGTCGTTTTTTCTTGTCCATTCTGGAGCTCCAAGCTATTGTTAATACGACAGCAGCCTGGGGGGGGGGGGGGGGGGGCTGTAATCTGTTGCCTTAAGGGACAAAGACTTTTGCATATAGCATGAAAAAAATTCAAGCAATGATGATAATTGCTATCACTGTCCCTAAGGATGACAACAATAGAACTCATTCAATTTCCACTACAATGTCTAGATGAGTGTCAGCTATGTCTGATAACTTGGCCAATTAGCTGGACCGGGATCTTGCAAAGTGCAGGTGGTTAACGTCCAGTGTGATGAGTCTGTGGACGGCAACAGTACAGCATAGCTTTTGGTTTCCACAAGAGAAGAACTCCTGACACATCTGCCCTAACAGACAACTACAAGAGGAGTTGAAATGTATAACACGGTGAAGGAGTTTTTGTGCAGAAAAAGGTACCATTAGAAAAGCTGGTAGCAGTGACTGCAGATGGGACTCCTGCTATGATCAATAGACAAACAGGTTTCATCACTCACTGTAAAGCTGACCCAGACTTTCCAAAATGTCTGCATTACTGCTGCGTCATTCACCAGCAGGCCTTATGTGCAGAAGTGATTGGCTCTGGACATATAATGACTCTTATTCTGAAAATCGTAAACAACCTCAGCTGCAAAGCAAAACAGCACAGGATTTTTAAGGTGCTATTGGAGGAGATGTCTGTTGAATATGGTGAATATGAATATGGTGAATCTGAACTTGCATTCTTGACTGACATTACTGGAAAACTAAACCACTTGATCTGCGAGCTGCAAGACAATGGCAAAACTATTTTTTTTTGACCAGCCTGCCTGAGCCAGTGTTTTTCTTGTGGGGATCTTTTCTGCCAGGGCTTGTCAGCTTGGTCAGTGGATGTTGCTGCAGTTGTCTCCCTTGCTGGGACAGCTGGAGTTAAACACAGCAGCTCACGGCTCTGAAGTGGACCCCGTTGCTGTCCCAGTCTGGATGGGCACTGTGGCGATGTTCCAATGGCCAGGCTGGCTCCTGGTATAAGGAGATTCCCAAATACCATTTCCTAACCGCAGAGCCAAGGATGTGTTTACATGTTTAGGTCAAAAATGTGATGGACAGCTTCATGTTGTCTATTGATGTAATGTAAACCTAAACATGCCACCCTGTTATTAATCCAGTTGATATGGTTCTCCATCTGTGTCTAGGTGATAGAAAAGCATTTTTTTTCATATTTAGAGCTCTAAGCAAACAAACAGTTGTCTATATAAAAAAGCTTTTACAATTGTGCACTTTTAGCAGGTCTCTGAGTTCATGTGACCAATGTATGGTGGATTTTCACAGACCTTGTTTAAAACTGAAGGTGAGAGAGACTTAGAGAAATGGCTTCATTGTTCTGGAGTACTTTGTTTCATCCACAGAAGAGTAGAATTGGTGATTGATTTTGAAAAGCTGCTGAAAAAAGTATCTTTTTCAAATTGCAATTTCTAACTTGGGTTTTACATTTTGTGTTCCATTTTTTGTGCTTTAATTGGGAAGCATTTGTTATTTGTTTGGTGTTTTTAAGGTTCTGCAAATATACACATCATTTTTTAGAGACATTTGTTATCAGTTGTGTTTGTTGATTTGTAGTTTAATTTCTTTGGATGTATAGATGTCGTGTGGGGGGGAGGCTCGAGAGCAGGTAGGACCCAGGCGCAGAGACGGGAGGCAAACGGGTTCAGGGCAAGTGGGTTTATTTAACTAACAAAAAGCGCTGCAGAGCAGGATGACAAAACTAAAAACAAAAACTTACTGTGGCATGGCAAGGGACATGGACGCCAGACAAGAAGACGTGATCAACATGAGCAGAAGTTAATGGACCAGCACAGGAGGAAGGCAGAGACAAGACTTATATACACACAGGGCAGACAAGACACAGGTGAACACGATTAGGGCAGATGGGGACCAAAGGAAGTAAAACTCAAGAAACATGACAAGACAGGAAACCTTTCAAAATAAAACAGGAAACAGAACCAAACAAGACAGAACAAGAACTAAAGCGAAAAAAAAGACAACAAACTGAAACCATGACAATAGAAAGGAAAAGAAGTTCAAACATTGATTATAAAAAAGGATATAAGAGATAAAAAAAAAAGAAAAAGGAAAAGAAAAAAAATAAAATATTGATTTAATTGCATTTTGAATGAATAAAAAACAATGATTAATAGAATCAGAATCAGAATCAGGAATCAGAAAAAGTTTTATTGCCAGGTTCAGTAGAGCGCACTTTACAAAACGAGGAATTTGACTTGGTGTATAGTGCAATTAAGAATAAGTTAAAAATTAAGTTAACAACAACAACACACTATATACAGTAGAGTAAGGTGAATTAAAGTGGGAGCACAGATGGGCTGGGATGGTGGGGCCTGTAAGTGGCACCGACAGTCCTTTGGTGGGCGGGGGGGGAGGGGGGGTCACCTGGGGGAGTTGGGGTTCTGTTCAGCAGGCTGGCTGCAGTGGGGAAGAAGCTGTTCTTGTGGCGCGAGGTCCTGGTCCTGATGGACCGGAGCCTCTTGCCAGAAGGGAGGGGCCGAAAGAGATTATGTCCTGGATGAGAGGGGTTGGCTACAATCCTGGCTGCCCGCCTCCAGGTCCTGGAGATGTGCAGCTCCTGGAGAGACGGGAGGTGGCAGCCGATCACCTTCTCTGCTGAGTGGATGACGCGTTGCAGCTTGGCCTTGTCTCTGGCCGTGGCCGCAGCGAACCAGACTGTGATGGAGGACGTGAGGGTGGATTCGATGATGGCGGTGTAAAAGTCTACCAGCATCTTTTCAGGGAGGTGAAACTTCTTCAGCTGCCTCAGGAAGTACATCCTCTGCTGGACCTTCTTAGTGATGGAGCTGATGTTCTGCTCCCACTTGAGGTCCTGGCTGATGATGGTTCCCAGGAAGAAGAAGGACTCCACAGAGGTCACCGGGGAGTCACAGAGGATGACAGGGGGGAGGGGGGCTGGGGCCTTCCTGAAGTCCACTGTCATCTCCACTGTCTTCAGAGCATTAAGCTCCAGGTTGTTAGCGCTGCACTATGACACCAGCCTGGCTATTTCACTCCTGTAGGCCGACTCATCTCCGTCAGAGATGAGGCCGATGAGTGTGGTGTCGTCAGCAAACTTCAGGAGTTTGACAGACAGGTGACCAGCTGTGCAGCTGTTTGTGTACAGGGAGAGTAACAGGGGTGAAAGGACACAGCCCTGGGGGGATCGGGTGCTTGTGGTCCGAGTATCTGAGACGAGCTTCCCCAGCCTCACATACTGCTGTCTGTCCGTCAGGAAGTCTGTGATCCACCTGCAGGTGGAGTCAGGCACATTCATCTTGGAGAGTTTTTAATACTAAAGATGTATGAAAGACATACCGAAAAAATATGTCTTTCAGTGTTTAACTGGCTGTCTTTGGATTATGCATGCCTGAGTAATGGCCATTCTTACTTCTCATCTCTCTGTTCACTGCTTGCTAATTTACATAGCAGGGGTCCCAGCAGGAGGGGGCGGGGTTGTAACACGACTCCTTCAGCAGAGCCAGGCTGAGAGAGGCTTTGACATGTAAGATGTTAGATGTTAGAATGCTAGATGTTAGAATGACCAGTTCATTTTATATCTATGAAAATATTCAGGGAGCTATGGGACATCTTCAGCTATAGGTCTGTGAAAATTGGGGTCGATTGTTGAAACATAAGTTACCATAAAAAAATGTTTGTTTGGAGTCTAGACAGATTTAACACAGGTTTTTGGATGAAAAAGGATTTTTTATAAATCATCTGTTACACTTTTAAGTCTGAAAAAAATATGGAAGGCAGCAAACACAGATCCCTACCGTTTTTAATTTTTTTGTGCTGATATTTGAAAGATAAGTTATGCAAAAAAATAGGTGTTTGCAGTTTTGCCTAAAAAGACGTTTTCGGACCTTTTTGGATCAAATGTTGTCTAAAAGTTCACCTGTAACTTCAATCATTCTGAATTTTTTTAGGAAAACTAAACCACTTCAACTGTGATCTGCAAGGCAATGGTAAAACTATATTTTTTATGGAACAGCCTGCAGTGTTTCTTGTGGGGATCTTTTCTGCCAGGGCTTGCCGGCTTGGTCGGTGGTTGTTGCTGTTACCAATCCAGTTGATATGGTTCTCCATCTGTGTCTAAGTGATATAATCAGAATCAGAATCGTTTATTGTCATTGTACATGGGGATACAATGAAATTGCAGCAGCCTTGGAGTGAAGGAGTTACATAAAATAAAAATAAAAATAGAATAGAAAAAGAAATACTGTATTTACAACTCTTAACAAAAAATGAACAATATGGACAGAAACTGTTAAATATTAAATATTTGTGAATAAAATAGAAAGGAATTACATGAGTTGCTGTGAGCACAGCTTAATAAATATCAAGTTATTGCACAGTGACCCGGTTAGACAGTCAGGATATTGCACGCATTGTAGTAAAATTAGAGTGAGGTGTGGTTGGTGGACGTATGTGCATTCCGTATGATAATTGCCTATGGAAAAAAGCTGTTTCTTAGTCTGTTTGTCCTGGTTCTGATGGACCTGTACCTCCTTCCAGAGGGCAGCAGTTCAAACAGAGGGAAAGCAGAATGGGTGGAGTTAGTGGTGATGCTAGTCACTCTGCTGATGCAGCGAGACTGGTAAATGTCCTTCAGTGAGGGGAGGGGGCAGCCGATGATCCTCTGCGCTGTCTTTACCACTCTCTGGAGACTCTGCCGTTCTGCTTCAGTGCAGTGGGAAAACCACACTGTGATGCCATAGGACAGAATGCTCTCAATGGTTGAGCGGTAGAACGTTACCAGCAGCTCCTGGCTGACGTCGTTCCTCCTAAGTTTTCTCAGGAAGTGCAGGCGTTGCTGGGCCTTCCTGATGACAGTCATGGTGTTGTTAGACCATGTGAGGTCAGCAGAGATGGTGGTGCCCAGGAGGGTGAAGCTGTGGACCCTCTCCACACAGTTTCCATCGATGTAGAGTGGGGGTGGATCTGTTCTGTTTTTTCTGAAGTCCAGGATGATCTCCTTGGTCTTGGTGGTGTTCAGGATGAGGTTATTAGCCTGACACCACCTTGAGAGTTTCAGGACTTCGTCTCTGTAGGCCGTCTCGTCGTCCCCAGAGATCAGCCCCACCACAGTAGTGTCGTCTGCAAACTTCACCACGGTGTTGCTGGTGTGGGCTGGTCTGCAGTCTGCTGTGTACAGTGTGTACAGCAGAGGACTCAGCACACATCCCTGTGTGGAGCCTGTGCTCAGCGTCCGGGTGGAGGAGAGGTGGGGGTCAAGTTTGACTGTCTGTGGTCTGTTTGTCAGGAAGTCCTTGATCCACGAGCAGGTGAGTGGGTGGAGTCCTAGTTCAGACAGTTTGTTGACCAGAATGTCAGGAATGATTGTGTTAAAGGCTGAGCTATAGTCCACAAAGAGCATCCTGGCGTAGGTGTCTCTGTGTTCCAGGTGGCTCAGCGCAGTGTGGAGGGTGATGGAAATGGCATCATCCGTTGATCTGTTTGCTTTGTAAGCAAACTGGTGGGGGACGAAGATTGGAGGGAGGGAGTCTTTGATGTGTCCCAGGAGCAGCCGCTCCAGACACTTTGTGATGACAGCAGTGAGTGCAACTGGGCGGAAGTCCGTGAGGAAGGCTGTGGATGAGGACTTTTTGGGTATCGGGATGATAGTGGATGACTTCAGGCAAGCAGGGATGAAAGCCTGAGCTAGCGACAGGTTGAAGATTTTTGTGAAGACCTGGGAGAGTTGATCGGCGCAGGCCCGCAGAACCTTTCCGGGAACTCCATCAGGTCCCGCCGCTTTCCTGGGGTTTACCCTGCTGAACATCCGTGCCATCCGTGCCACGTCCATAAATGCATTGTTTTTATATTTAGAGCTCTAAGCAACCAAACAGTTGTCTATATAAAAGAGCTTTTACAATTGTGCACTTTTAGCAGGCTGAAAAAATTATCTTTTTAAAATTGCCATTTCAAATTTGGGTTTTAAATTTTGTGTTCCATTTTTCTGTGCTTGTATTGGAAGGATTTGTTATTATTTTGTTTAAAAGTGCTACATATTGTATATACACATAATTTATTTAGAGAAATTTGCTATACGTTGTGTTTTTTGGTTTTGTAGTTTAATTTCATTGGATTTATATTAAGGAAAAGAAGTTGCAGCATTGATTAAAAAAGGATAAAAGAGACATTTACTGTCTAAGTCTTATGTTACATCTGTAGAACTGTACTGAGAGTTGGGTTTTGTTTTGGAGCACATTCATATGTTTTGTTTGTAAAAAAAAAAAGATAAAATATTAAGTTAATTGCATTTTACATGACTAGAAAAGCAATGATTATTCATAAAAATCTATGAAAGACATACAAAACAAATGAAAAAGCAGTCTGCCCTCCCTCTTGTGTCTAAACTATTGTCACCTCACTTCTGGGTTAGTTAGCATATAAACAGGCAGCTGGTGTGTGTGTGTGTGTGGGGGGGGGGGGTGAAATTTGACTCCAGCAACAGAGCAGGCTGAGGAACAAGCTGCAGCATGAGGAAAAGACTGAAGCATGTAAGAGGAAATGACATCCTACAGTTGACCAGTTCATTTTATATCTGTAAAGAATATTCAAGAAGCATTTAGACATGTTCAGCTATATGCGTGTGAAACTTGGTGTGGATATTTGAAGCATAAGTAATTTTAAAACACACTTGTTTGGAGTCCAGACGGAAAAAGCACAGGTTTTGGGATGAATCAGGATTTTTTTAAAATCATCTGTTTCACCTGGACTTCTGAAAAAAATATGGAAGGCAGCAAACACAGATCCCTACATTTAAAAAAATAAATGGTGTTGATATATGATGATTAAGTTATGAAAAAAAATAGGTGTTTGTAGTTTTGCCTAAAAAGACGTTTTCGGACCTTTTTGGATGAAATGTTGAATAAAAGTTCACCTGTAACTTCAATCATTCTGAATTTTTTTAGGAAGCAGTAGCACATAAATGCCTATGAAAGTTGAATTCTTGGTGCTGATAACCTAAACAGAATTTATGCTAAAAATCTTTGTTCAGTCCAAAATTTCATTAAAAAAATCAAGTGATGAAGTTTCTCGTAGACCCTATAGTGTTACATATCAAAGCTGGAGGTTATTAAAGGCATCTAATTCTGAAATCTCAGCTTCCTGAGACAAACGGCTGATTTATAATAAATTTCTATTATTTGGGTGCACATAATCGACCACTTCCTGTTACGCAGGCACCGTCAGGTGTACACCCATGAAACTTTACATGATGAGAGAGGACCCTTCTGAGTATCTCCAGTTTTAATTTCATGCACATCGGACAAAGCAAAGAGAAAATACAGGGCAGAATGTGCCCAATGCAATAACTAGGTGGCGCTATAGAGCTCGTCCAAGATTGTCATATCCATGGGTTCAGAATAGAAGCTTCATCATATCCATTGAATTTCAGTGAGATTGGACAAGGAATGTGCACGTGAGAGCAACTTTTGTGTGCATGGCGAGATGCCCAACTTTGCCGCTCTGTCACGACCACACCCCCGCATTGAAAGTTATGGTTTTTTGTCAGAGTAAACTTCAATGGCTTTTCAACAGGTGGATGTCATTTTCAGGTGTGTCGGCTCATCCTACTCGGAGTAGTGATGCTCCAAGTAAAACATGTCATTTCCTCTTGCCAGCAGGTGGCGCTACACTTTTTCCAGATTTTTTCACTGCAGATGTGTTCAGAGTCAGACTACAATCATGCACATCAATTTTGGATCATATTGGATTATGCATGGCTGAGTAATGGCCATTTTTCTTTTCATGGCGTGTTTTCGAAACGACCTCCAATTTTGACGCGCCGCCATGGTCACAAACATCCATAAAAACTTAAAAGCTTTGCAATTTAACATCGGACATGTGTCTAGTTTACAAAACCAAAGTTTGGAGTCATTACTCTCAAATCTCTAGGAGGAGTTCGTTCTAGAGCGAGGCCTGCGAATGACCAAAATACAGCAAAAATGACATATTGTCATCAAAATATCAGACTTCCTGTGCGACTGACAGCTTGGTCCCAAGAGACTTTTTTGTAGGTTTCTATCCGATGAACATGCCCTGTTAAAATCAGGTTTGTACTATAAAGCATATGGAGGTGCTCGCGAAAACAAATTTTGCAGGTGGCGCTATCGAGCCATTTTTGTTTACCTATGCCGTTCTCCTATAAAATATGAAATTTTTCGCGACTCCTGATGTGTATACAAAATTTGGTGAGTTTTGGGGTATGTTAAAGGCCTCAAAAAGGCGACGGAAAAGTCGGAAGAATAATAATAATAATAATAATAATAATTATAGCTACAAGTAGCATTTAGCGGGCCCGAGCACGTGCCACCGCCTGGCACGAGCGACCGCCCCGTGAGCAACGCCCTGCTCGAGCCATTCTCGTCTTTTTTCTTGTCCATTCTGGAGCTCCAAGCTAATGTTAATATGACAGCAGCCTGTGGGGGGGGGGGGGGGGACTATAATCTGTTGCCTTAAAGGACAAAGACTTATGCACATAGCATGAAAAAAATTCTTAAATCTAAGCCTCGTTTAGACCTGCTCATTTTCTCATCAAGTAGAAGAAGGTTTTTATCAGATTAAGAAACAAGCAATGATGATAATTGCTATCACTGTCCCTAAGGATGAGAACAATAGAACTCATTCAATTTTCACTACAATGTCTAGATGAGTGTCAGCTATGTCTGATAACTTGGCCAATTAGCTGGACCGGGATCTTGCAAAGTGCAGGTGGTTAACGTCCAGTGTGATGAGTCTGTGGACGGCAACAGTACAGCATAGCTTTTGGTTTCCACAAGAGAAGAACTCCTGACACATCTGCCCTAACAGACAACTACAAGAGGAGTTGAAATGTATAACACGGTGAAGGAGTTTTTGTGCAGAAAAAGGTACAATTAGAAAAGCTGGTAGCAGTGACTGCAGATGGGACTCCTGCTATGATCAATAGACAAACAGGTTTCATCACTCACTGTAAAGCTGACCCAGACTTTCCAAAATGTCTGCATTACTGCTGCGTCATTCACCAGCAGGCCTTATGTGCAGAAGTGATTGGCTCTGGACATATAATGACTCTTATTCTGAAAATCGTAAACAACCTCAGCTGCAAAGCAAAACAGCACAGGATTTTTAAGGTGCTATTGGAGGAGATGTCTGTTGAATATGGTGAATATGAACATTGTGAATCTGAACTTGCATTCTTGACTGACATTACTGGAAAACTAAACCACTTGATCTGCGAGCAGCAAGACAATGGCAAAACTATTTTTTTTTGACCAGCCTGCCTTAGCCAGTGTTTTTCTTGTGGGGATCTTTTCTGCCAGGGCTTGTCAGCTTGGTCAGTGGATGTTGCTGCAGTTGTCTCCCTTGCTGGGACAGCTGGAGTTAAACACAGCAGCCTCACGGCTCTGAAGTGGACCCCGTTGCTGTCCCAGTCTGGATGGGCACTGTGGCGATGTTCCAATGGCCAGGCTGGCTCCTGGTATAAAGAGATTCCCAAATACCATTTCCTAACCGCAGAGCCAAGGATGTGTTTACATGTTTAGGTAAAAAATGTGATGGACAGCTTCATGTTGTCTAAACATGCCACCCTGTTATTAATCCAGTTGATATGGTTCTCCATCTGTGTCTAGGTGATAGAAAAGCATTTTTTTTTATATTTAGAGCTCTATGCAAACAAACAGTTGTCTATATAAAAGAGCTTTTACAATTGTGCACTTTTAGCAGGATCTCTGAGTTCATGTGACCAATGTATGGTGGATTTTCACAGACCTTGTTTAAAACTGAAGGTGAGAGAGACTTAGAGAAATGGCTTCATTGTTCTGGAGTTCTTTGTTTCATCCACAGAAGAGTAGAATTGGTGATTGATTTTGAAAAGCTGCTGAAAAAAGTATCTTTTTCAAATTGCAATTTCTAACTTGGGTTTTACATTTTGTGTTCCATTTTTTGTGCTTTAATTGGGAAGTATTTGTTATTTGTTTGGTGTTTTTAAGGTTCTGCAAATATACACATCATTTTTTAGAGACATTTGTTATCAGTTGTGTTTGTTGATTTGTAGTTGAATTTCATTGGATGTATAGATGTCGTGTGGGGGGGAGGCTCGAGAGCATGTAGGACCCAGGCGCAGAGACGGGAGGCAAACGGGTTCAGGGCAAATGGGTTTATTTAACTAACAAAAAGCGCTGCAGAGCAGGATGACAAAACTAAAAACAAAAACTTACTGTGGCATGGCAAGGGACATGGACGCCAGACAAGAAGACGTGATCAACATGAGCAGAAGTTAATGGACCAGCACAGGAGGAAGGCAGAGACAAGACTTATATACAGACAGGGCAGACAAGACACAGGTGAACACGATTAGGGCAGATGGGGACCAAAGGAAGTAAAACTCAAGAAACATGACAAGACAGGAAACCTTTCAAAATAAAACAGGAAACAGAACCAAACAAGACAGAACAAGAACTAAAGCGAAAAAAAAGACAACAAACTGAAACCATGACAATAGAAAGGAAAAGAAGTTCAAACATTGATTATAAAAAAGGATATAAGAGATAAAAAAAAAGAAAAAGGAAAAGAAAAAAGATAAAATATTGATTTAATTGCATTTTGAATGAATAAAAAACAATGATTAATAGAATCAGAATCAGGAATCAGAAAAAGTTTTATTGCCAGGTTCAGTAGAGCGCACTTTACAAAACGAGGAATTTGACTTGGTGTATAGTGCAATTAAGAATAAGTTAAAAATTAAGTTAACAACAACAACACACTATATACAGTAGAGTAAGGTGAATTAAAGTGGGAGCACAGATGGGCTGGGATGGTGGGGCCTGTAAGTGGCACCGACAGTCCTTTGGTGGGCGGGGGGTGGAGGGGGAGTCACCTGGGGGAGTTGGGGTTCTGTTCAGCAGGCTGGCTGCAGTGGGGAAGAAGCTGTTCTTGTGGCGCGAGGTCCTGGTCCTGATGGACCGGAGCCTCTTGCCAGAAGGGAGGGGCCGAAAGAGATTATGTCCTGGATGAGAGGGGTTGGCTACAATCCTGGCTGCCCGCCTCCAGGTCCTGGAGATGTGCAGCTCCTGGAGAGACGGGAGGTGGCAGCCGATCACCTTCTCTGCTGAGTGGATGACGCGTTGCAACTTGGCCTTGTCTCTGGCCGTGGCCGCAGCGAACCAGACTGTGATGGAGGACGTGAGGGTGGATTCGATGATGGCGGTGTAAAAGTCTACCAGCATCTTTTCAGGGAGGTGAAACTTCTTCAGCTGCCTCAGGAAGTACATCCTCTGCTGGACCTTCTTAGTGATGGAGCTGATGTTCTGCTCCCACTTGAGGTCCTGGCTGATGATGGTTCCCAGGAAGCAGAAGGACTCCACAGAGGTCACCGGGGAGTCACAGAGGATGACAGGGGGGAGGGGGGCTGGGGCCTTCCTGAAGTCCACTGTCATCTCCACTGTCTTCAGAGCATTAAGCTCCAGGTTGTTAGCGCTGCACTATGACACCAGCCTGGCTATTTAACTCCTGTAGGCCGACTCATCTCCGTCAGAGATGAGGCCGATGAGTGTGGTGTCGTCAGCAAACTTCAGGAGTTTGACAGACAGGTGACCAGCTGTGCAGCTGTTTGTGTACAGGGAGAGTAACAGGGGTGAAAGGACACAGCCCTGGGGGGATCCGGTGCTTGTGGTCCGAGTATCTGAGACGAGCTTCCCCAGCCTCACATACTGCTGTCTGTCCGTCAGGAAGTCTGTGATCCACCTGCAGGTGGAGTCAGGCACATTCATCTTGGAGAGTTTTTAATACTAAAGATGTATGAAAGACATACCGAAAAAATATGTCTTTCAGTGTTTAACTGGCTGTCTTTGGATTATGCATGCCTGAGTAATGGCCATTCTTACTTCTCATCTCTCTGTTCACTGCTTGCTAATTTACATAGCAGGGGTCCCAGCAGGAGGGGGCGGGGTTGTAACACGACTCCTTCAGCAGAGCCAGGCTGAGAGAGGCTTTGACATGTAAGATGTTAGATGTTAGAATGCCAGATGTTAGAATGACCAGTTCATTTTATATCTATGAAAATATTCAGGTAGCTATGGGACATGTTTAGCTATAGGTCTGTGAAAATTGGTGTCGATTGTTGAAACATAAGTTACCATAAAAAAATGTTTGTTTGGAGTCTAGACAGATTTAACACAGGTTTTTGGATGAAAAAGGATTTTTTATAAATCATCTGTTACACTTTTAAGTCTGAAAAAAATATGGAAGGCAGCAAACACAGATCCCTACCGTTTTTAATTTTTTTGTGCTGATATTTGAAAGATAAGTTATGCAAAAAAATAGGTGTTTGCAGTTTTGCCTAAAAAGACGTTTTCGGACCTTTTTGGATGAAATGTTGTCTAAAAGTTCACCTGTAACTTCAATAATTCTGAATTTTTTTAGGAAGCAGTAGCACATAAATGCCTATGAAAGTTGAATTCTTGGTGCTGATAACCTAAACAGAATTTATGCTAAAAATCTTTGTTCAGTCCAAAATTTCATTAAAAAAATCAAGTGATGAAGTTTCTCGTAGACCCTATAGTGTTACGTATCAAAGCTGGAGGTTATTAAAGGCATCTAATTCTGAAATCTCAGCTTCCTGAGACAAACGGCTGATTTATAATAAATTTCTATTATTTGGGTGCACATAATCGACCACTTCCTGTTACGCAGGCACCGTCAGGTGTACACCCATGAAACTTTACATGATGAGAGAAAACCCTTCTGAGTATCTCCAGTTTTAATTTCATGCACATCGGACAAAGCAAAGAGAAAATACAGGGCAGAATGTGCCCCATGCAATAACTAGGTGGCGCTATAGAGCTCGTCCAAGATTGTCATATCCATGGGTTCAGAATAGAAGCTTCATCATATCCATTGAATTTCAGTGAGATTGGACAAGGAATGTGCACGTGAGAGCAACTTTTGTGTGCATAGCGAGATGCCCAACTTTGCCGCTCTGTCACGACCACACCCCCGCATTGAAAGTTATGGTTTTTTGTCAGAGTAAACTTCAATGGCTTTTCAACAGGTGGACGTCATTTTCAGGTGTGTCGGCTCATCCTACTCGGAGTAGTGATGCTCCAAGTAAAACATGTCATTTCCTCTTGCCAGCAGGTGGCGCTACACTTTTTCCAGATTTTTTCACTGCAGATGTGTTCAGAGTCAGACTACAATCATGCACATCAATTTTGGATCAGATTGGATTATGCATGGCTGAGTAATGGCCATTTTTCTTTTCATGGCGTGTTTTCGAAACGACCTCCAATTTTGACGCGCCGCCATGGTCACAAACATCCATAAAAACTTAAAAGCTTTGCAATTTAACATCGGACATGTGTCTAGTTTACAAAACCAAAGTTTGGAGTCATTACTCTCAAATCTCTAGGAGGAGTTCGTTCTAGAGCGAGGCCTGCAAATGACCAAAATACAGCAAAAATGACATATTGTCATCAAAATATCAGACTTCCTGTGCGACTGACAGCTTGGTCCCAAGAGACTTTTTTGTAGGTTTCTATCTGATGAACATGCCCTGTTAAAATCAGGTTTGTACTATAAAGCATATGGAGGTGCTCGCGAAAACAAATTTTGCAGGTGGCGCTATCGAGCCATTTTTGTTTACCTATGCCGTTCTCCTATAAAATATGAAATTTTTCGCGACTCCTGATGTGTATACAAAATTTGGTGAGTTTTGGGGTATGTTAAAGGCCTCAAAAAGGCGACGGAAAAGTCGGAAGAATAATAATAATAATAATAATAATAATAATAAACCTAACAGATACAATAGGGTCCTTGCACTCCGTGCTCGGGCCCTAATAATAAACCTAACAGATACAATAGGGTCCTTGCACTCCGTGCTCGGGCCCTAATTAGGTATTTTGGAGGCTTAATAAAATAGATGTTTAATTCTACAGAGTACCAAATGTCAAATTGCCCAATCACAGAGCAACACCTTTTTATAGGTGTTTAAACGAAGTCAACATGACCTATTGAATTTCAAACCAACCATAGAGATAAAAGGTGATTTCAGATTTTTTTTTTTTAAGGGGATTTGTGTGTGTTTTGTTTTATGCGTCTTGTATTTTTTATGTTTTTGGTGCAGTGATACAAGAAAGATGCTGGAATACTGACAGGACTTTAATCTAATAAAATAACCTTTGGGATCATCAACAAATGCTTTTCCTGAACAGGCTGAAAACCCCCCAAAAAAATTGTTTTCCGTCCTAATAAAATCAGTGTGAGAGCAGAATAAACTAAAAGAGTCACTTTAATTCATAATTAAACTATTACAAATTGTTTTTCTCTTATTTTAAAGTGTATTCTTGGTTTAATTTGTGGAAATATTTAACATTAGCATGAATCTCAACCTTTTTATTTTTTGAGAAGAGAGGAATTTGGTTTGACAAATTCACAAAAATAATTGCCCATTAGTGTCCTTAAAGCACAAAAAAGAATTTGATTCATTTCTTTAACGAACATTTAAGGTGCAAGTATACAGTATAAATAAAGCATGGCCATGGTCAGCTGAAATTAACTATGGCTGCTCTACTATTGTGTTTGTTCTCTGACGCCTTTGAACTCAGCGCTCCCACTGCTTTCTTTCAATATTAATGCACGAATCCAGCTGTGGAAGTCTAACCTGTTTCAGATGGGAATCAATAGCCTTGTGTGGATCCATTGCTTTCCTCTTGCACCACATCCTTTGCGATGAAAGCAAGTTCTGAGAATGAGAAAGATGTTTCTGATGCCTGTTCACGTGTACATGAAAAACCGCATCAGACTTTTATTTATTCCAGCATTGTAGCAATTCATGAAGCCAGGACTTTTTATAACCTCAGGTAATATTTATTTTTAAATAAATCCAGCAGCACACATTGGTTTTTTTTAGTATTTTAATATTAACATGATAAATTCTTCTAAATAAATATGCATAAACACAAAGCAAACCTTCAGGGTAACTGTTGAATTTATTTTGAAAGAACCTGTTTATTATTCTTTAGTAAGCCATAGATGTGCTGGTTGTTTCAATTGTTGCGTGTCACAATTTCAAGTTTAAGTGCTAGCTGTAATTAATTGTACTCCTAAGGATTTAAGTTGAAACTGATGTAAGTACTGTTAAGCTGCGTTCACACGGACCACGGCAACTTGCGTTCAAGCGGCAACTTGCGTTCAAGCGGCAACTTGCGTTCAAGCGGCAACTTTCAATGAAAAGTCTTTGTAAATGCCCATTAACAAGCTTTTCAGGCTTCTAATGTTCAAACCTTCACGTTTACGTGTCAATATGCAATTTGAAGTCCATTCTTGGGCTCTACGTACAAACCGTGCATTCAGTTAATGCATGCTGAAAGTTCAACCAGTTGACGTCAAACAGCTGAAGTTCAGGGAGTCCTTGAGGTGTAGATGGTGTCCTTTTCAAAACACAGATGTGCCACCATTGTAAACATGATCAAGACAAATTGCAATTAAAACACTTAGCTTTTGAAATAACCGGCTGAAACGTTCTATGGCAGGAATAAGATGGAACAAAGACATCGTGGTGAAAAAAAAAACATTTATTAAATGAAACATGTCTAAATACTGTGGGAAAATACAGGAAAGCAGAGTAACAATGTCAAAATAATTCAAAATGATGCAAAACAGCTGTGTACTTAGCATTTGAGAAAGGACATGAAGAGACAACCAGCAAACAGAAAATCAATACAAAGGTCCCCGGGCATGCAGTGGACATAACCTAAAGAGGTTGTCACAGTTCTACACAAACTACAGCTGCACACAGCATGGCTTATGGAAACGTAAGCCATGCATCCCCTCCACGAAAACAGGAAGGGGAACTGATGTAATGTGTGCACTAGCAACAGATTTAATTCATTCACATCGTGTTTTGAAGCCCTGTAGTAGCTTTGCTCATAATCAAAGGAGTGGAGCCCATTCCATCCACAATCAGGCAAAGGCTGGCTTTCACTAGGACAGGTCTCCAGAGCATCACAGGAATGGGAACTTTGATTTTTTTTTTAAAGACAAATAATCATTCTAAATGTAAACTAACTTGATTGCATTTGAGTGAAAAACTTTTCAGAAGGAAATAATGAAATGACCCAGCTAGTTCGTCACTTGCAGAGGGGAAGCAAGAGCTACGCTACCAACTATCTGGCTGGGTTGGAGAGCTGTCCGTGCCCCTTACACCGCACGACCCCGAATATTCCAGAGAGGGCGTGATATACAGTTTAGTAGACTACTCAATTTCCTTTCTAGCATACATACACCACCTCTGAGATCTGTTCTACAATCTCTCCAGGTCCTTGCCAGTGGCTCATGGGCTTGGTTGAGAGTCCTCGCTTCCTCACCAGGCACCCACAGGGCGTACTGCCCAAAAACAGGTCCATGGGCTTGTGTATCATACACCCTCTTCTGCTTGACCCCAGCTCTTCGTTGGGCTTCTATCACCAGATGATGCACCTCCCCCAACCTGTCCTTCATCTGTCGCACATAGTCTAGTAGAGGACCTCCTGGGATCTCCGGATCAGGTGCAGCACCAAACACCAGGTCCACAGGTGGACGGAGCTCCCGGCCGAACATCAGTAAACTGAGCGTGCACTGACTGGATTCCTGCACTGCCATGCGATATGCCCATAGCACTAGAGGTAAATGTTGGTCCCAGTCTCTCTGATGAGTACTGGTTAGAGTGTCAAGCTGTGTGGGCAATGTCCTGTTGAAGCTCTCCACCAAATAATCACTCTGTGAATGAAGTAGTGTAGTCTGGGTCTTCTTCACCCCCGGACGCTTGCAAACCTCAGAGAAGAGTCGCCTCTCGAAGTTCTTGTCCTGGTCACTGTGGAGCTCACTGGGGACTTCAACCGCAAACATCCCCTCCACCAGACACTTTGTCGTTGTAGTTGCCCTCTGATCCGGTACCGCATGTGCCTCTTAGCCACTTGGTGAAGTATGGCCACCGGGACATACAGGTTACCGGACTCAGTGATATGAAAGGGACCCAGTATATCCACACCAACCCTCTCCATTGGCGCCCCCACCAGGTATTGCTGCAGGGGGGCATGAGACCCTTGTGTGCTGTGCAAAGATCACAGCAGTGGACATGCAATTCAACAGCCTGTTGGCACCCCAGCCATTAGAATCATGCCCTCAGCCACCTCACCGTCTATTATTTACAAAGTGGTCAGCACCAGCAGCCCTGTGGACCCAATGTGGACCCACTTCAGTCCGTAGAGAGGTGGGCACCAGGAGCTGCAGCTGATCTCGACCTCCCCCTGATGCCCGCCAGTACCGATACAGGACACCATTGTTACCAGGTTGCCCTAGGTTACCCCAGAGGGGGTGCAGCATCTTCAGCTCTGGATCACCAGCTGACACAGCTGACCAATCAGGACGCTGTCTTGCCTTGACCCACTTCCTTGCATCCGCTGAAGCTTGATCTGCTTCTAGGGCCTTTCGTAGCTGCTCTTAGGAAAAAAAAACTCCACCCCATCACCATGCTGCAGCCACAGCTACCACTGTTTCCTGACTCTGCTCCTCTTGTCGCTTGCAGTATCTGCACCCCTCAATGAGACAGGGGTGCCGGGAGAGAGTGCATCAGTGTTGGTGTGCTGATGCACATTTCCCAGGAGTCTTAATGGCCATAGGTGGGGCTAACCCCAAGGTCACCTCAATTTTTTTAATAAAGGTTGTTTTCAAGGAAAAATGAAACAAAGACGAAAAAATGTTTTCTATCATATCTGTAATAATGGGCATTTATCTGGGATAGAAAGGAAGAAAATAAAACAAAAAATTTGCTTTGAGTGACTGAAAAAAAAACATTCTTGCAGTGTTCACCATTTGTCTATATCTTCTTTAACGGACAGAAAAATTGGTGTCAAAGATTGTTTATAAAGAGTTAGGAACATGGATGTTTCTCTGTGAATGTGTGTGAAGATGTGATTGCGACTGCAAGTCTGTAATTATCTGGAAGTGCTTTAGATCATATCCCCGCATATTAAGGCTTAACCCCTCCGCTATTTGCAAGATCCTAGGGATCATACAGTGGCCCCCATTCTTATTATGAGATGGCCTGAATGATTTAGACCCTTCTTTTCTCTAATCAAATAATTGGTTGGTGCAGATAAATAGGATATGTATTTCCAACTGAAGAGAGAACACCAGAGGGATGAAGAGAAAAGAAATTTGTCCTTGTCCTTATTTCTCAAAGTTCTCTTTCCAAACAGGGTGGATGATGTCCCTGGTCCATAGCTAAATGGAAACGCTTGTTGCCATTTTTCTTTGTTTTCCTCACATTAAATTAAAGACGTAGACATTAAATGGAAAATATGTCTGAATGGCAAAAGTCGTTTGATGATAGTCAGCCTAAATAACACATAAGTTTGCTTAGATATCATTTCTGCACATAAATGTGGGAGGAAATGCCAAAGAGGAAGCAGTAAAAGCTGCCATGACACCAATAAGAGTTTAGAAGAACAAGTGTACACAGCCTTCATTTTTGCATCCCCTTGTTCAAAAAAGTTGTTTTTCTGAAATCTGAACCTGGACATGGTTTACTATTCTGCTTAAATTAAGATCTGAACTGTCCCTTTTATAAATGTAAAAACTGGTTTGATTAAATGTCTGTTGCATGACCAGCATGTTTGGACAGCAGCATCATTCCAGGCTGAACAATTCCAATTCCGTTCCCTCCATTTTTCAGAATCCTGACTTGTTTCTCACAATAATGCAGTGCAAAGCGGGCGTCCCAGTGTCAGAAACTGTCACGCTCGTTGGCGGGCTGGCCGACACTGGCACAGTGTGTAATGAGGGAGTGTCGCTGGAGCACTGAGGGGAGACGGCAGTGACACGCCAGCGTGGGAAACTCATCTAAATCACATTACTAAACCCTACCCTGAATGCTCACGTGACTGGCAGAATAACCTGCATGGACTGTCTGTTGTTGTTGCCGCTTTCTTTGGACGCACTTCTTATGTTTGCTGATGGCTAATAAACAAGAGTAAGGCCCTGAATGCCTAAGAGCTTAACTAGTAATGTGAGGCTCGCTGACATACTTGAAAAAAAAAGATGTGACAGTAGCTTATTCTGAAAACAGATAAATATTTTAATCCTTGAAATATTTCATAAACTTTAACGTAAAATGTATGTGCAAATGCATGCAACATGTGTGGATCCATTCAAACCTGACAAGAGTCACAGAGACACTGCTGTTGCTGTTTTTGACAGAGCAAACCCACAACCTCCCACTCTTTTTCTTCTAGCTATAGTTGTGTTGGACACGTTGCCAGTTTAGCTTCTCCCCCATCCTTTGTGTATTTGAGACTCGTTAGAATTTGTTTGTGGTCTAACATTTTTTTCAAACTCCCATCATGCCATATAAGCTTGCGAAACTAGGGGCAAAAGCTGCCTTGAGTTGAGCAGAACCCTGGGTAAGCTTTTAAACAACTGTCAATCCTTATAGAAATATAAAATTTCAAAAATGTTTGGATCATCTCCTGATATATTATCAAAGCATTCCCGGAAGTCTTTTTAATTGTGTTCATTCCGTTTTTAGGCAAAATCAAAAAACATGTTGTTTTCTAGGACATAGTTTCTGCAGAGTGGAGGTGTTAAAGGTTGTGGGCAAGACTAATGGCATGGAGCAGTACCGCCCCCATTCCCCTCCCCATTGCTGAGAACTCAAAGCACGGAGCTTGTGGCCCATTGTATTCTCTACGCCACAAATAATCTCCTTCTCAAATGGCATTTTTTTCATCTGCTTCTGATTCAAAACGATATCAATAAAGAAATACCATAAAATGCCATTTCATGCGTAATTTAATTAATAGTTGTCAACCCTTCGAGAGAAAATGCCACAAGTGTGTCCTATGGGAAAAAAAACAAAGTAGCTTCATTCGTCTACATATGCTTTTAATATCTGTTTGACTAAAATGATCATCAACAAGTGTCGACAATAACCTTTTAGTTTTTTGTTGGACGAATAAGTTCTGACATACACAAAATAGTAAACTAAAGTACTCACAAAGTACATGTTTCTATCTTTTGGGGCATTATTCTGTTTCAACATGAGGTTAATTAAAAAAATTCAGCGTTTTATATATCCCATATTTCTTTTTACTGTAGCTGCAATAAGATGTGTACAATTTGATTTGTACACACAATCTGAAATGTGCGTCTATGGACTACAGCTGGAGAAGCCAAGGTGCACAATTTTGAGTTCCAGCTTAGTGCAATATTATTGCTTAATTTACTCGTCAGTGTCGCCTGACATGGGGCACAGCCAGTCAGAGAAGCAATTACAGTGCTAGCGGGAATCTAGAGTGGCATTTATATGACATTAGTGAGGCTCATTTAGCTTTCATTGTCAAACTGCAGACACTCAGGCCAGAGAGATACATTCTGCCCCTGAGGCTAACAAGCAGTTTTTCAGAAGCAAACCTGGAAATTCAGAGCACACCTTTAAGTGCCATCTTACAACTACTGATCATCAAGTCACATTATTTGTCAACATTTTGTCTTTTTTGTTCTATTGTGGATCAAAAAAGTGCAGCGTTACTCAGCACAGTAGGGATAAAAAAAAGCTTTGCAGTCAGGTGAGTACTTTTAGACTGCAACAAAAACATTAGTCTTTTTGCCTCAAAACTTGTTGGATTATGTACACGTAATCCCTTCTGGGAGAAAACCACTATAGGCACCGACAAACCTTTGAGGAAAATTCTTCACAGGTGTTTAGTTTCAAAGCTTTGGGCTTTTCCACTTGAAGATGTGATTTTGTGATCAACTTTTCTTGAATCGCTGTAAATTGCTGCTTGAACACATGCTGAGCTGTGTTGACATTTGAGCACTTCAGATGTAAAAGGCCTCCTTCGTTAGGGATGCTGCGTCCTTCCTATAATATTGAAATGAAGGAGGATCCAAGTCATTTTAGCTGGACCATGAGGATGACCTCTCCCTCAACCTCTATTCCCTTAATTCTAATGAAGGTCACTGAAGCCATGCAAGCTGATTTAAATATGACTTCCATTCAATATTGAGCTCCACACCAGGGAGCAGCAACCCCTTGACATTTAAGCTGAGCTTATGAAAGCCCAGACATATATACCTGGTGACTGGTGTTAAGTGGTATGAAACCCAAAGGATCTGGGCAGATTTTGGCCCTTTGAAGCTGACAGGCCCTCCAACTCCTGGCACGCCATGACTCCACTTTCTGATTTTTAAGTAATTTATTCAGCTGAATAATTAAGGGGCCAGTCGGCTGCAGAGAGCATGAATAGCAATAAGCACAGAGAGAATGTTCATTTCTTTCAGGGGGGAAAGTCACACTGCTAACAGCAAACTTGTATATGAAATATTATCAGAGGACTTTGGTGCTATCATGGAGGTTACTAATTCTATGCAGTCCAGTAGAACACTTGAAAGTTGATATTAAATTCCCCTGAATAGAAATACATTTTGCTGCAAATATGTCGATGAAGACTCTTGTTCGTCCAGGTTGATTCCATCATAATTGACAAAGCCTTTTGGATAAGAGGTGAAACGTCTTCTAACTTTAAAGTCCAGATGACATCCCCTAAACCTACTACTATGATTTTGCTGCAAAGAAAATGTTTCTTTAACTTTTTTACTTGAGCTGGTTGGAGGGTTTTTGTGGGGGGGTTTTCTGTGAAAAACTTTGATTTTGCAGACCGAGGAAGATAAGCAAATTTAAACATTAATTCATTATTTAGAGGCTGGCTGGCTGGCTGGCTGGCTGGATGGCTGGCTGGCTGGCTGGATGGCTGGATGGCTGGCTGGCTGGCTGGATGGTGGTCCTGAGGTGCAAATCACTCAATGCAAAAACATATTAAAGATTACAATGACAATTTCAAAAGCAAAACAAATAATAAAAAACATTACATTTTTGAAAATCTATGTAAAATTCCAGAAGCCACAACTTTTAAAAATAAATGAATAAAAAGGTGTTTAAAAAAATAAAAGTAATTTCCAGAAATCAAATTGAAAAATGAAAAACTACACAAAACAACAAACCGGAAAAGGTATTATTGAATATCACTGGTTGGATGATGATGTTTGAGTTCTGAAGAAGAGGGAAAGCAGAAGGATGTTTGCCCGAACTGTGATAAAGAGTTGATTGAGCGATCACCCAACTTTTGCAGTGGCTGTGGTCAGAAGCTTGTCTTCTGATGGAAGATGTAGCCTCATTAAATAACCTCTGGTTGTAAAGGTGAACAAACATCTTCATTCAATCAGTAAAGTCCCATAATCCCTACTTTTTGTGTTTTCTTACCTGTTTCAGTTTTGATTTTTGGATATTACATTTTGTTTTCAGAAAATTGTGTGTTTTTTTTTTTTTGGAGTTGTATTTTTGTTTTTTAGTTAAATTTTTATTTCTAAAATTTAGTTTTGATCTAAATAATATATATTGCTTTTTTTATTGATTGCTTTGCTTTTTTAAATTGTTGATGTGATTTGTACTTTAGGGCCACCATAATAGATGGATGTAAACTATATATGTCAAAATTAAAAATTTAGCAATTTCAAGGGGTGGATAAAATCAGAGAGCATAGATACAAACAAAAACTAACCACAAGAAAACAAGGGACATAAAAACGCAGCTAAAAGTATGACAAAAAACAACAAGGATCACCCAAACACAACTACAACAATGATGGTATTCAAGAATAAAGAGAAACCAGGTACAGTGATAATAAAAGCATGAACCAGATATGAACAACTGGTAGAAAATGCTAACACAAAGGAAGTGGAGAGTTAAAAAAAAACACATCTATTTTCGTTAATGGATACTTTTTTTCGCATTTTCCAATGAATGCCATTGCTGCAGGTGATAACTCGTCATTCTCCGTATCTCCTAAAACAGATGCCCCAGTGTTTTCATGTTTGTCACAGACCTGACAGACTGCTTCTCCCATTTAATCTAGTTTAATAGGACATTTCCTGTTCGACAGAATTTTCCTTCTTTAGTATGGATTTCCTTCCTGGAGTTCCTGTCCCTTACATAAGCTATTTTGAAAATGATGTCATGACACTTTGATTTCTCTGATTGTGAACCGATTGGATCATAAAAATCTCTAATGATTGGATTTGGGGGGGTTGTTTGGTTTTTTTTTTGCCTTCTTTTCTTTTTTTAATCTTCTTTTATCTTCTTATTTTTTACATATCTCACATAAATCTGACCTTGGTTTTGAACTTGCGCTTAAAATAACCTGAACTGAACTGAAAATAAGGTACAGCACTGGTAAAAAACTCAAACTGGAGTAAATCTCTTTAGTAAGATAATACCCAAGACAGAATAAAATGATATTTGTATTGAGGAGACATAAGTGACAAATGAGGAGAAAAAAACACAAATACATGCTCCAGTCTTTGTTTTGTGATTGAGGCCTCTGGAATGAGCTAGGGTCAGCAGAAATAATGGAGCACACTGTCCATTAAAACGTACAATTAGGTGGGAGGCAAACACTGCCAGTTGCTTCTGACCCCACTTCATTATTGTGCAAATGGAGAGACTTTACTTACACAGCCTTTTATTCTGCTTGTTCCACGTTCACTTTCTAACAAAATACATAACCCACTTACAGTATCGTCTGAGCCGCTGTAATGATTTCAATTACTGTTGCTGCATAAACAAACAGACAAACGGGGATTCTTAGCCGAGGTAACTATTTCTGCAGACCAAGCACAAACTGTCTCGGGCTTCCTTTCATTATCCGCTTTCACAGAACAATTGAGATGCACATTGATCTTCAAACAGCCATTTAAGGAAGTAAATTGCTAAATTGAAAGGAGACAGTACAACAAAGGCAATTACAACCCAGCAGCTCAGTTCCTTAACATCCTAATACAGACAAAAGCGGTGCACACAGTTTCTCTTATCCTCACCTTCTCCTCTACAGGAGTTTTTCCTGCTTCATCTCTGCAGACTTACTTTCACAGCAGCTGTGGGACCTGTGATTTTGAGGGAGATCTCCTGCCGCTAACAAGGCAGCTCACAGCTTCTGGCTTGCTTCTGAATCTGTTGTAGGCTCAAGAGTGTCTTTGTATGGAGTTTGGTGCAAGTGGGGGGGTTTGGAAGTGGGGAGTTACAAGGCAACAAACAGTTTACCCTTTAACCCTTGTGCTATCTTAGATGACCCCACCCTTACATTGACGTGTTCTCCCTACCATGACAAAGTTGGATAAAGGTAGAAAGATTTCATGTAATCCATGGACACCAGTGAGGATCACAAATAATTGAAGAAAAAAGGTTCAGCGCACTGTCTAGTGCAGGGGTCGGCAACCCATGGCTCCGGAGCCACATGTGGCTCTTTCATCCATCTGTTGTGGCTCCCTGTGACTTTGGAAAATAATGAGTATTTTATAATGATTAAATTTTATTTTAGTTTTTTCATTTTTCATGGCATTTCAAAGGCGCTGCTGGCTCCGCACAAAGCGCGAGCCACGTAAAAAACAGCTTTGTAATGAGCTCGAATTTATCGGGTGAGACCTGCAGAGCTGATAGCAGGAGAAGACACGCGGGGCGGCTTAAATAAACACTCCGATCTTCTGCCGGGAACTTGACGTACCGCGGGGCAGAGACTGATGACAGACTGAGAGTTTGCGCCAGCGTTGCCAGATAGAGTCACAGGTTTACAGCCGAAAAGTCATCTGAAAACCGCCAGACCCAGCCAAAAACCGCCCAACACAGCTTTTGTTGATGTTTTTTTTTCGTGCTGGACTGATAAAATAAAAGATTTTTCTAAGTAAAAGATAGTTCAGACTAATAATAAAATGTGTACAATATTGAATATTTCTTTCATTCATTTGCTTAACCCGCTCTATCCCCGCTATAACCTGCCGTGGTATCATCCTTTAAAGAACATAATGTGCATTTGCAGCGACATATGCTTCAGACGATGTCCGATTGGCCAATCTACATGTCAATCAAGTCCCGTACTTATCAGTGAGGATTTTGATTGGCTGGTGAATTTTAAAGAAGTACTTTTTTTTTTTTTTTTAATCTTTTCTGGCCCGCGATCTACACTCATGTCATTGAAGATCAACCGGTCGATCGCGATCGACATAATGAGCACCTTTGAATAATATACACATGCATAATATATATAATGATGTCAAAACGGGTTGTGGCTCCGGGTGCTTTCTTTTTTATTAGGGGCGGTCCCAAATGGCTCTTTGAGTAAAAAAGGTTGCCGACCCCTGGTCTAGTGGGTCTAGATGACCCAACTCCCAATGTTAAAGTGCCTTGGATAGCACAAGGGATACGTCAGTGCAGACAAACGATAGATGGAGACAGGTGAATAAAAAGAAATATGAACAACTATAATGTAAATTGATTAAGTAAATCAATTAATAATCAAAGCTGCAGGGTGGCGCTGTGTGGCTTGTCCTCGCGGCTTCCCATCTTTACCCACCCTCACTGGCTGAGCAGCCGCTGCAGGCCCTTGACTTTCCACCCCACACCACCTTCCCCTGCCAGGGGGCAGGGATGTGTAATTTGTCAAGGCTGCTCGTGACAAATTCATGAAAAAAGGCACTTTTTTAAAACTGTTCGTTTTATCTCCATAGCAACCATTTTATTTTGAGGGGCAAACAGGGCTTTGTAGTTTTTAGAAGAATTGTCAAATATAAATTTTGTGAATTTCCTTGACAACAGAGGTTTCCTTGACAACATTCCGAATCTGCTCATGTCGTATGTCATATTGTTTTATTCATCTAATCTTGAGCCAAGGATTCATATAATACATTCTCACAATGTTCCAGCAAAAACCGCACAAGCAACAGGGAAACACCACTTTTAAAGCTTGCTACGCAAACGCTGATAAAAATCTACAAACTTTAAGACCAACATTTTTTCCCAAGTAGCTTCCCAACGATTGCAGAGGATTTAGGAGATGATAGATTAAAATCCCTGGTAGGAGTATAAATTTGTAGAAGGTACTAAATGTAGGTTTTTTTTAAATTCAAGGTAGCTGTGTCTTCTATGAGGAGAAAGGTCAACGAAACTTTGGTTATGACTGTAGACCATCCACGTGCATATTGCATGAATGAAAATTGGTCATGCGTGTACCAACAAGGAAAAAGTGAGAAAAATGTTCACAGATCAGTGGTGGGCCGTCAGGGCCTTCAAAGCCTTCTCCAAGGCCTAAAAAATATCTAAATCATGTGTTAATTAAATTTTGTCCATGCATACTCATTAAATAATTCCAAATGGTCTGGCAAGGCAAGGCAAGGCAAGTTTATTTGTATAGCACAATTCGTACACAAAGTAATTCAAGGTGCTTCACAAAACAGAAAAATGCATTAAAATCACAATAAATCATAGAAATAATCAACATAAAATTTACTTTAAAAGAAAAGGAAAAAAAAAAAGATTTAAAAAGAAAGGAAGGAAAGAAAGGTGCAGATAGGACCTTTCAGTCATATACACGGCTAAACAGAAATGTTTTAAGTCTAGATTTGAACATGAACACAGAAGAGGCCTGTCTTACGCCTTCAGGGAGGCTGTTCCAGATTTTAGCTGCAGAATATTGAAACGCTGATTCCCCTTGTTTAGTTCTGACTCTGGGAATCAACAGGAGGCCGGTCCCTGAGGTCCTCAGAGTACGAGATGGTTCATATGGCACTAACATGTCAGAGATGTACTTTGGTGCGTGGCCATGGAGAGACTTGTACACAAGCAGAGCTGCTTTGAAGTCTATTCTTTGAGGTACAGGGAGCCAGTGCAAAGACCTGAGCACAGGACTAATGTGATCATACTTCCTGGTTTTGGTCAGGACTCGAGCAGCAGCATTCTGGATGTACTGAAGCTGTTTTACAGCTCGTTTTGAGAGGCCGGTGAGCAGGCCGTTACAGTAGTCTAACCTACTGGAGACAAATGCATGGATAAGTATCTCCAGGTCTCGCTTTGAGATTATGTTTTTGATTTTGGCAATGTTTTTCAGGTGGTAAAATGCCGCTGATGTTACTGACTTGATATGGCTGTTAAAGTTCAGGTCAGAGTCCATGATTACCCCTAGATTTCTGACTTGATTTGAGGGTTTAAGAGACAGAGAATGAAGGTAGCTGCTGACAATTTCTCTTTGTTTCTGTGGGCCAAAAACAATAACTTCGGTCTTGTCTGAGTTTAGCTGGAGAAAGTTGTTCTGCATCCACGCGCTGATCTGTTGGAGGCAGTGGTTGAGAGAATCCACCGGCCCATATTCACCTGTTGTCAGTGACACATAGATCTGAGTATCATCTGCATAGTTGTGATAAGATATGTTATTACTGCGTATTAACTGCCCTAGTGGCAGCATGTAGAGGTTGAACAGAAGGGGTCCCAGGATCGATCCCTGGGGCACACCACAATTCAAGCCCATGTAGTCTGAGACACAACTCCCAATTTCAACAAAATATTTCCTGTCTTCTAGATAAGACTTGAGCCAACTTAGGGCAGATCCAGAGATGCCAACCCAGTCTTGGAGTCTGTGCAAAAGGATCCCATGATCAACAGTATCAAAGGCAGCGCTCAGGTCTAGCAGGATTAAGACAGAGACTTTGCCATCATCAGTGTTCAGGCGGATGTCGTTGGTTACCTTGATAAGAGCAGTTTCTGTGCTATGATGGGGTCTAAAACCTGACTGGAAAACATCAAACGAATTGTTTAATAAGAGAAAGTCAGTGAGCTGTTGGTAGACAACTTTTTCAAGGACTTTTCCTAAAAATGGCAGATTAGAGATAGGTCTGTAATTATTCAGTACAGTGGGATCAAGACCGTTTTTCTTCAGGAGAGGTTTAATGACTGCAGTTTTTAATGCCTCTGGAAATATTCCAGATTGAAGAGACATGTTAACTATTTGAGTAATTGATGGCAACACACTATTCAAGACAGACTTTAGAAATCTAGTGGGTAACACATCAAGGCAGCATGTAGACGAGCTCAGACGGGTGATGGTCTCTTGGACAGTTTGGTCAGTGACAGGTATAAAGTGAGTCAGCTTAGAGTGAGTAGGTGGCCGTTCGATAGTTATATGTGTTGTGGAGTTGATGGCTTTTTTAATGCCCTGAACCTTGTCATTGAAAAATACAGCAAACTCATTACATTTAGGTGTACAAACCAATTCTATTGGTAGCTGGGTTGGAGGGTTAGTTAATCTGTTAACTGTTGTGAACAGGATACGAGAGTTGCTGCTGCAACTTCCAATTATTTCAGAGAAGTACCTTTCCCTTGTTCTGCATAAGATCTGGTTATAAGCGTACAACTCCGCCTTATATATTCCATAATGAACCTGGAGTTTTGACTTGCGCCACTTTCGCTCGGCTCTGCGGCACTGTTGTTTCTGTGCCCTGACTAGATCATCATTCCTCCAGGGAGCTTTCTGTCTATGTTTTCTCAATTGAACTTTCATAGGGGCAATGGCATCCAGAACATTCAAGATGCTAGAAGTAACAGAATTCAGCATTTCATCAACATTGGCACCAGAGACGTTTTCAGGGTTTATCATTTCTACAAACTGTGCCCTAGTGCTCTCATTTATTTGTCTCCTTTGGACAACTGCAGGGCCAGGCGGTGGTTTGGGAGCAGACAGGTCAAAGAATACACAGAAATGATCAGAGAGGGCGACATCAACCACACTGACATTGTAAATAGTAACCCCCCTTGTGATGAGCAGGTCCGGAGTGTGCCCTCTGCTGTGGGTGGGGCAACTCACATGCTGAATTAGACTAAAGGTTTCAAGGACAGCATTGAGCTCTTTTGCATTTCTGTCATTGACATTATCAACATGAACATTAAAATCACCTGTAATGACTAGACCATCAAAGTCTGTGCACACAACTGAGAGCATTTCAGTGAAATCATCAATAAAACTTTGGCTGTGCTGAGGAGGTTTGTACATAACTATGCAGAGTAAGGGAGGAGTTTGTTTTGACTCAATCTTAAAGGACACATACTCAAATGATGAAAACACACCAAATGATAGTCTGCGGGTTGCAATATTATCTCTAAACAGTGCCGAAACGCCTCCACCCTTTTTATTTTCTCGTATTTCCGATTCATGTTTGTAGTTGGGGGGAGTTGATTCGACTAGAACTATGTTTCCTGTGTTTTTGTCAAGCCATGTTTCAGTTAAAAACATAAAATCAAGATTAAAAGAAGAGATAAGATTATTGATTAAAAATGATTTGTTGCATAAAGATCTGACATTGAGTGCAGCAAGTTTGAGATTAGTTTCCTTGGGACTGGTCAAAACCTTCTTGCAAGGGATGTGAACTAGATTTCTTTGATTGGACAGTCTAACTGCCCTTTTTTGCATTCTACGTGGTGCAACTACAGGTATAGCACCAGAAGGAAGCTGTTCATCACAGGGCCCCAGTTTGACATAACCTTTCCTAGGACACTGGGGGCCCGTTTCATCCTAGCTCCGGGGAATAGTACGTCTAGAGGCGCGCAGGAGAGGTTGAGTTGAGGGTAGTTTGGGTGATGGACCGGGAGGAGTGGGAGCTGGACGGGATTTGGGTGAACGACGGAGGGGGCGTGTTGGAGGGGGTTTGGATGAAGGCCGTGTTGGAGGGACTTTGGGTGAAGGATGAGGAGGGGGCGCTGGAGGGGTAGGAGAGCTCCTGTGTGGTGTGAGGCTCACAGGTGTTAGGGGAGCCATCTTAATTCCTGACTTAATGAGGCTATCAAAATGGCTAGGTAGGGCCATGGGTGAAAGTGGGGGGGACGAAAAGGAAAGTGAGTCTTCACTGGGAGTAGATGTAGCAGGGGGCGCCCACAGCTGGTCAGATGGTGGAATTTCTGGGGCCAAATCTGGTGGTTGTTGTTGTGGTTCTGCAGCTGGGTCCTTAGCTGGCGGTAGTTGTTGTGGTGCTGGTGCAGGTGAGTCCTTAGATGGAGGTGGTTGCTGTAATGCTGGTGGAGCTGAGTCCTTAGGTGGAGGTGGTTGTGGTGCTGGTGCTGCCGGATCCAAGTCATTGACCGGTGTTGGTGGAGGTAGTTGTTGTTGCCGTTGTGCTGTGGTTCCTGGGACACTGGCTCGGTCCTTCCTTGCTGCCTTTTCAGGGCCTTGGCCTCTATGCCCCAGAGCGTGGAGGAGGTTCTTCACTAACTCTCTTGCTCCACCTCTGTTCAGGTGTGGGCCTCTTCCCATGAAAAGGTCCTTTCGCTTCCAGAATGTATTGAAGTTCTCAATGTAATGCAATCCTCTGGAAGCACACTCTCTGGAGAGCCAATTGTTCAGCTGAAACAGACGGCTGAACTTGAGTGACACCCCATCGATGTTAGGAAGAGGTCCGCTGATGAATGCTTCAACCTCTACTTTGTCAATCTCTTCAAATAACTTGATGAAGTCTTTTTTCAAACGTTCGGACTGTTCTTTTCTGATATCGACAGCACCTACATGGATGATTATTCGTTTAACTCCTTGGTACAAGACTTTAGATAAGAGTCCTGTAATCACTGGAACAGTAGAACTTGGGCAACATAAAGTTTGCATTCTTCTGTGGCTGACTCCACTGATAGCGCCATCTCCAAGCAGCAGCGTATCTCTGACCTTGACGTTTGGCACAGATTTTCTTTCTGCCTGTGCTTTGTTTCCAACATTATGACTCCTTCTCTGTGGTCCAATTTCACTGTGTTCTTCAATATCACATTGTGTTAGGGGTAAAAATCTGTTTGTGAGCTTTATTTCGGATGTTCTGTCATCTTTACGCTTTGGCTTAACACAGAGTTCCTCCGCACAAAGTTTTGGAAAGGACACAACATCACTCAGGTCTATGTCACTGTTATTCTTCTCGTTTGTGGTAAGAGCAGGCTTCTTACCACCCGATGTTACTGGAAGGGTCTTGTGAAGTCCATTTTCAGTTTCCAAAGTAAATATCCGTGTTTGTAGCTCTTTTATTTCTTGTTGGTAGATCCGACAGCGTTCACAGTGGGAGTTTGTTTTTCTTCCTCTTCCGGACATGTCGCTGGCTTGTCAAAAATATTGATTTGTATAGGTAGAAGTCACAAAAAAGGATGACCAGTCTGATATTCCAGGATGTGTGGAAGAAGTAAAATGATTAAAAATGATTAATTAAATGATTAAAAAGCAAATAAAGCAGGAAGCAGCAGGAGCAGGGAAAAAAGCGTCTGCACTCTTTTGCAGGGGGAGGAGCAAAAAACCATTGTCTTTTATTGTGTTTATTGGCCAGCTGCTTCCAGACAGCTGCTTCCAGACAGACATGTTTTCACATGGAGCTTTTTACCAATCGCATTTCAGCTGTGCTTTGTTGCCAGGCAGGGCAAGGGCTTTCACCATGAGTCGTGAAGGCCTCCTAATGCAAAATCAATGTCGGTCATTAATTTCTTTCAACCAATCAGATTTTGAGTTTGTGTCTGCAAGGCCTTCTAGCAGGCTTAGCCAACGTCACAGTATTCAGACCTTCTGATTGGACAGAAGTTTCAGGACGTCACATGCAGCCTTACCCAGTTTGACACAGAGCCGCGGAGCACATTTTGATCCGTCTCAGTTAAAAACAGAGCTGACTGAAACATATTTTGCAGGAAAATCTTCCACTGATCTCCTTGACTTCCTTGATCAGAAAATCGGAGTGAATCATGAAGCAGAGAACAGATTTGTTTGGCGCTAACCATTCCCGTGTCCACGGCGTCTGTCCCGCGGATATTTTCGGCTCTAAAGCGAATTTAAACCAGAAACACAACTGGACAGACTCAAAAGTAATTATGAAAACAATTTGGTCCTTGGAGTCCAGGACTGCTGTGGGACATAAGTAAATTGATCAATTCATTTCTGCTCAGCTAACTTCACTAAAACCCTCATGTGCAGACTAAAGCTCTACCATATGATGGCGTTTGCGTAAGTAGTGTCCAGTTCACAGTGCAGTGTCATTTTGGGAGGAAGCTCATTGCTGCAGGTTTGTGGAACCACAGCAATCACTCAAGAAATCTGAAAACAGATGAGAATGTTGTAGTTCATCTACTGTCTCTCATTTTCTACTTCATGTGTGAGGGGCTGTGGAAGGCTGTGAATGTTGGTGTGCACTGTCTTGTACTTTTCTAGACCTTCATGCATTTTTTTACATTTGTTTCATCTTCCTGAATGACATGGGGCTGGAGCCTATCCCAGCTGACACGAGGGTAGAGGCAGGTTCACCCTGGTCAGCTCATTAGTTGTTACAGCACAGACTAGAATCTGATCTGAGAACCACAACTATGGTCAGCAAACGCACAAACTGAGAAACAATCAACAGAAATGCTCGACCTGAGTCTAATCAGAAGATTCTGTTGGCATATAGTAACACAAACCATTAGGGTGCCTTTTGATGGTGATGTTTGTATTGGATAATATCTGTCAACTGGTTATTTTAGGTGTATTTTATTTGAGCTTGCCTTTTATGTAAAGGCTTTTAATCTTTGTAAGCCATACGAGTCCCCAGTGTGAGTTGATTCATGCTGCCGCTTTGGCCATTTATCTTTTAACCTCAGCTTTTGGATGTCTGATGGGACAACAGACTTTTAGATAATTGGAAGCCAAGCAATAAGTAAACGTTTTATTATTTAACAGTAAAGTGTGTGGCTTTGTCATAACATTTAGAGACAAAATTGAAGTGAGACAAACATTTTTTCTGATTCCTTGATCTTCTCAGGGAGCAATCAAAAGCAAGCATTTCACCGTTAGCCTCTCCATCCTAAAATAGTCCATTTGCACCGCTCATAAACTGGATTAATAAATATCATGATTTCCAAATAATTTTTCATTGTAATTTATTTAACTATGTTATTTGATTCATCATTTGTGCTTCACGGGTTTAGTTTTTTTTTTATCTGTTTCAGTGTGCAGTGCAGTAGAAGATCATACAGGGGCTTTCTTTGATTATTCTTTGTCGTTTTAATTTAACTACTTTGAATCTATGCAAAATACAACAACATTTAATAGGAAGGAAAAAATGTGAGGAGAACGTGATGGTTTTAAGTTTAAACCCCATTGGTCACTGATAATATAATTTGCCTGTGTAGAAAGAAATCACATCATGGCTTTTTATTAAAGCTTGAAAGTTTTGGTGAAAATTGTTACAATGCAGGAAGAAAGGCGCAAAAGGCAGCTCTGATGTTCACTTCATCTCTTCTGGAGCAGCTGCAGAACGTTTTCCACATCATCTAAATATATGTAACACAAATACATAAAATGTCTTCAATCCTACAGATAAACCAACCCAGTCTCATCCTAAAATGTGTAGTAGCTACATTTGTCCACATGGAAATGCGTGAGAGTTTTACAAAAACGCCCCCTAAACTGTGAGGGGGATACGTTTCATTTTTCTATTCATTTTCTACGAGCCTTCTCAGGATCACGTGACTTTGGAGGTTTGGCCTGCCGTGAGCAAAAAACATGGCGGATGCACGTTCATTTTTTCGGTGGAATATCCCATAAAACAAGATATTTTGAGGACTAATTTTTATTTTGACAACATTTCTAGTGAGAAATATACCATTTTCTTTTAAAATATGCTTTCATTTAGGACATACAGTTTGTAGTTTGCTTGTTTCGTTCAACTTTTTCTCCCAAAAGCTCTGTGTTACGTTGGAGAAACACGTTAACTTTCATTCATATCTGCAGACGTGCGCGTGGGTCACGTGACTAATATGTTTCTCTTTTTTTCCGCAGAAAATTGTAAAATATGAGTGAATATGGACTGATTTTTTTTTGAAAACATTTCTAGCAGTATATATCCCCTTTATTTTCGTAATATTGCAGACATGAAGTTGTTAGTTTGTTATGTTCAACTTTTCCTCAAAGGATCTGAAAGCGTCTGATCTTTTCCATTCATATATGCGGGCTGACGTGGGTCACGTGACGTGCCTTTCTCTTTTTTTTCCTGTGGAAAATCTCGTAAAAAGGTACGTTGCGATTTATTAATTTCATTTATTTACATATCTAGGGACCCGTGTATAGGTTTTCTCTTTCCGTGTTGCTGTTGCGGCGATCAGGCTTTGATTGACATGTGACAACAAACAGGAAAAATGTTGAGTTCAGGGACGGACCAAAGAGTTCTTTAAATTGATTTTTCTGCATTTTAATTTATTTACACTACGAGTCTAATGGTGTGTGATTAAAAAAAAACTATAAATATTATGATAAATGAGATGAAACAATTATTTTGATGGAGTTTATAAAATATTAGGATCTATTATATTCTTTTTTCTTTAACTGTCAATTTTTTTGACGTATCTCATATATTATAGTATTACAATGAAGTGCTCTAATTTATCTGTTAAAAAAGGTTTCATCACTGTTTCCTGTAGTAATTCTCAATAAAGTTTTAAATAGGATATATTAAATAGGATATATTATCTAAAGTAAACAGGCTTTTAAGCCTTCAATTTGCCCCAATTGACATGAAGTGCGCATTTCGAAAAGCCAGTGAACGCAGCGTCATACGGGCACCCCCACCCCAATCCACCGGAAACCCCCGGATGAACCCGCAGGAAGGCGCGCGGCTGAAGAACTCTTGGACAGCTGGAAGGTGGGCGATGATTTGAACTTTTCTCTGTAGAAATGTAATGTTTAGATTTGGGAAACCAGAGATGGTTTTTAGTAAAAACGTGTTGGCTGTTTAGGATTAACGTTGAATGACGAGGCGTTTTTCCATCTTAAATTGAAAAGGCCGCAGGATCACGGTGAAGGCCTCTTCTGTATAGAGGACGGGGGCGGAAACGTCACGTGGTCTCCGCAGAGGTAAGTTTCCTTTTGGGTCATTTAGCCAGAAACGGGGGTCTGCAGCCCTTTAAACAGCTAAGAGCCTTTGTAATGTCTCACTGTCCAGAACTCAGTAGGACACACAAGGTGTCTCTTCAGCCTTTAGAAAATCAAACACTCATTTGCATTTATGTTATTTTGGAAACTTGATAACTACTGGGGTTTACAAAGGCTTTTTCTTTTTTACACATTGTAGATTTTATGTTGTTAGTACATCTCAGCCAGTATTTCTTTAAGGGCCTATATCATGCAATATCAACGTTTTAAAATTTTAAGTGTATTGTAATGTTAATTCCTCACAAAAACAAATCCACAGTAGTATTTTGATCCATTCACGCATCTCTCAGCATTCCTCTGAAACCCTCTGAGCACCAGCCCCTCCCAAATCACAATAAGAGGGTCCTCACATTGTGACGTCATCATAAGTGAGGAGCAGCCTCTTCTAGGAAGAGCCTGTGCAGCTAAACCGCCTCCAGGCTAACAGACACGCCCACTTTCTCAATGGAGCTAGCGGTGATCAGCAAAATGCTTTCATTGCACAATATTCACATCCATCTTTGCAAAAGTTTGGATGGAAGAAACGCAGAAACGCTGCCGACGCCGACTCTAGGTTGATGTCATGAAATAGGCGACACCCACAAGAAACGAAAGGCGGAGCCTCAGAGATCAAGGAAATAGTTTATTCTAAATGGCTAGCATGGTATAGGCCCTCTAAATTGTGCGTATTGACCTCAAATTGATTTTTTGTGGTACGTTGTCAGGTTTAAAAAAATTCGTCATAAATGCTGGAATTTCTTAAAATATTGTGCATCACCGCTTGATAGATTATTGAAGCATTATGGGTACTGTAGTCAGGAGCCTCGCATAGTAATACTTTGCTTCAACTGTTGAGTAGATCACCAAGTTGAGTAAAGTTTGACTTATCTGACTGTTTTGTTTTGCGTGATGCGCTGTGTCGTCTGAAAAATAGGATATTTGTTTGAATTAAAAACATTTTTATTTTTTGTCAGAGAACCGCAAAGGAGGGGTCAAGGAGCCACTTGTGGCTGTGGAGCCTCAGGCTGTAGACCCCTGGTCTAAACAGTTATGGCTGATTTGGCTGACCACATTTATTTATCCTAGCGTTGTCAACAAAGTTAAAGAGCCGCTCCAATGGAAGTCATGTTTTTAAGATCAAACATTTTTCTCATTATTGAGAACATTAACAAAAATATAAACAGATACACAATGATATAAGATTAAAACTGTTTCTGAGTATTTATTCAAATCTCGATGGATCAGGAGAAGATGAAACTCATTGTCTCAAAAAGCTCTTATTTGTGACGCTCTAACTGCCATGAATGGGCCAAAGTCTCTGCTCCACTCCAATTCTGATGCATCCACTTGCAGACAAAAACCAGTAGATCCATTAATGTCCTGAGTTCCCTTGTCTGAGCTGGTATCTGGCTCAAAAGTGTACACATGGATAGCTCCAATGTTGCTCATTGATTTTTTTTTTGTTATGCTAATGTCGGCTAGGGCTTGTGAGGTGCTATAAGCTAGCGGGAGAGAGAATCAACAAACGGTTTATGGGAAATTAGCAGAGGCAAACATCTGCACCACAGCTCTGAAGTGAAATTCTTATGAGCTGCTGTGCTGCAGAAAAATGTCTTTAAAAACAAAATGATCGTAATTAAAAAAAACACTGGGAACGATTTTATAATAGCTAAAAATTCTGTTAGAATGTCTGATTCCTGATTCTTTTGTGTGTGTATGTATATACATAAAAGAACCTCGTGTTTTTTTCCCTTTCCTCTCTCAGACTGGTCAGTTATTTGGAGACAACATGTACAAATAGTTCCTGGACTGATCTTCTGCTAACTTTGAGGTGGAGAGGCTGTCAGGTTCATCTGTTTCAGTGTCCTGCATGCTCTCCCTCCATGTTTGCCGTAGCAGTGGATGGAACTTGCAAAATGTACTGTTTTGAGAGCCAACTGGGGTGTGTAAATTTTTTTTCCACCTACATTTTTGATGGTATAAATGTTTTTCTTATGTAAACTTTTCTGTTCTTTTAGGCTCAGTGGTTATTTTGAAGATGCGTTTCTGACCAAAAACACTGTGGAGACCTCCTTTGTGAACTGCATTCATGGGGAAATAGAAAATGTAAAGCTATTTTCATGTCTTCTTCCTCAAGAAAAGGAACACGCCTGCATATATGTTTTATTGTATTTTGTGTCATATCATCATGTTAATATACGACATTCATTTGTTTTGATAGAATCCTGGAGATGGGAGATGTGGAGCAGGAAAGTTTGTGGCAGCACCAGAGTCCTCCAAAAAGTCTTCTGGCAAAGTAAATGAGGAAGGATCGCAGTCTACCGTCGTGGAGTTTTGCTGAGAGACGTAGTCTCCCCAGCGTGTCCTGGGTCTCCCTTAGGGCCTCTGCCCAGTGAGACATGCATGGAAACCCCCCCCCCCCCCCAGGGAGGCGTCCTCCTCTGGATGTAGAGAGGAAGTGGCTCCACTCAGAGCTCTCTCCAGGTGAGCGAGCTTCCTGAACCTGTTCCGTTGAGATATTTTCATGAACCCCTTCTATTTGCAGAAACGGCTTTCTCCACAGACCGTGCAGTTCTTCTGCTCTGATGTAGTCTACGAGTTCTGATCGCATTTGGAGAAGGTTGTGGTTCTGTGTCCTGAGATGCAGGACCTGTTGAACATGTGTCCTTTTCAAGTTCACTCTTGGATGTGTGAGGTAATAATTATCAACGGCTTATTTCTCATTATTCCTGTTGGAGTTTTTTTTCTAATCCCTTATGTTTCAAAAGTTTGCAAACATACATTTTGGTTGAAATGATGAGGATCCGAGGATGAAATCAAGAAGGGACAACATCAGGGAAAGGGACTGAACCGACTGAACAGCTTCCTCTCTTCAGCAGACACATGTTCCGAGTACATATGTGTCAAATATTGGTAAATACTCATTGAAGATGCATCCTTTTTGTGTAATTTGTTTTCTCAGTTTACTACATTTTGATTCTTTCATTCTGCACAGACATCCTCGCCGTTCAGGCCGGTGGCTGGAACAAGCAGAAGTCAGAAAAGCTGGAGCAGACGTTACCAGAATGATACCTCCAGGTAAAGACTCTGGTAATGTTGTAGATAAATGTTGGCTTGTTTCTTTCATGTTACTCTCATGCTGTTGATGTGGAATATCTCATGATTTTTTCAGTATTATTAATACATTAATCTCTTCCCACAAGGACCAATCAAAATGACCCAGAGAAAAACACTGAAGGGCTTTGTCTGAGCATCAGGAAAACAAGAATCAACATATGGAAAAAATCATTTGTTACACTTTCTAAAGTTGTTGCATAACTGATCAAGCATGATGTGATGGATTGCAGGTTATGGTGCCATGGTAAAGAACTAAAGGCTCTATGATGTCATGCTGCTGACCAGACTGTGGTTGGTGAAGTCGAGCAGCACTGCGGGTCCTTGAAGTGTGGTTGAAGAGCTCTCCTCCCAGCTTTTGGAAGGTTCTGCCCCGCAAAGCCAGGAGGTTTCTCTTTGTGATCTGCATGGATGTCCAGGGCTTGTGGCATTTATGTGTTTTCCTCTTCATTTCATTCTCAGGCAGCACAGAGGCATTGATGGAGAGAGGACGTGAAGGACTAATTGTCTGCTGAGGAGGAGACTTTCTGCAGTTCAAGCCCCAGCTCCACCCCTAAAAAAAGGCTTATATGAAGGAAAACCTCATTTCATTTTTGTACCAATTAATGAGTTTTAATTGAAATGAGAGATTTTTTTCTGAACTGCACCAATGAAGGGTTTTTCAACCTAAATTTCAACAATTACATTATTTTTTACCTCCGTTCAAGTTTCTACAACACTAGCTAAACATTTCAGTGCTCACACCTGTGCTGAAGACACTTCTCATTTTAACTCAAACGTTTGGCCTTTGATTTGTATGTCCAATACCTTAGAATGAAACACTGACCTATTAAACTCATATAATAAATGTGCTATGCATATCCAAATCCTTTGTCAGGGTACAGACTACATTTTAATTGTAGCAAGACTGAAGTAAAATGTAGCAAAATGACAATGAGTTATCTTAAATTAGGGGTAAATGACATGAGAAATTAAGAATATTAGAAGTGTGGAGTGATACGTGTATTTATCAGTATGTTAGCTGCAGGAAGGGCGCTGTCCTTGACACGTTCCTTTACTCAGACAGGATGACAGGTAGGGAAGGGGGTAGCCGATGATCTGCTCCAGTATCTTCAGCTCAGAAGCTTCTACTGCTCTTCTTCAGTTTGATCTGAGAGCCAGACCATGATGCAGTTGGACTGGCTGAGCGGTAGGTTGCCAGCAGCTTCAGACGTGCTGATGTGCCTTGTTGATAACGTCCTGGATGTTAGGAAACCAAGTTAGATCAGCTGAGATGGGGATGCCCAGGAAAGGGAAGCTGTGAACCCTCCTCTATGCCTACTAAAGTCCAAGATGACTTTCATGGTCTTTTATTTGCCGATCAGCCTTACACTATACAGTTTCCGCACTTGTCTACAAAGTTCACCTCAGTGACCTTTAATAAGTCTTTGTTATTGGCAAGTTAATTACTTATATCCAAGACATGGAGATGTGGGTCCAGTATGAGCAGGATTTGGGAAATGGCAGTTGCCAAGAACTCACATGAAGTTTCAAGGTTTTTGCCTTTATTTGGAGGAAAAAAAGTTTTTGTCCTTTGTTTGTTTTGCAGAATTGCAAACCTAGAAAGAAATCAAGTTGAAAGAATTTATATAAATGTATTTGCCCTTCTTTTGACCCTTCTACATCATGAATATTTGGTGGCTGTTGCTTGGCGACTGTGAGATCTCTCCATAGGATTGACATGGGCTGGGCCTCTCCATGACCTTGATATGATTGTTCTTCAGCCATTCCTTGGTTGCCTTGGCTGTAGGTTCTAGGTCACTAACCTGTTGGAAGACCCATTCATGACTGATTTGAAGGGTCCTGGCTTAAGGAGGGTAGGAAGTTCTCACTCAGGATTTTCCATTAATGGCTCCATCAACGTGGCGACGTAGCTCTGTGCAGAAAAATAGCCACAAAGCATAATGCTTCCACCTCCATGTTTGACAGTGGGGAAGCTGTTCTTGGGGTCATAGGTAGCAATTCTCTTCCTCCAAACCCAATGGTTGAGTTGATGCCAAAGAGCTCAGTTCTGAGCCAAACATTCCATTATGCAGAATAAACTGATAAAGCAAACCCTATTTTTCAGTGTGTGATTTTCATTTTTTCATAAATCTTAGGACAATTTAGATGATAAAAGTAACAAATAAATGAAAACAGTATAATACAGCAAATATGTAAATATTTGATGTGATGAACAATGCTTATCTGATTTAGACCCAACATGAAATATTTTTTGACACACACACATCAAGTTGTGTTATTTACTGCTCGTAATTTAGACACAAATGATAGAAATGTTAGGTTTATATGCCAAAGATATGCCATGTGAAAATTTTAGTGCAAATACGCATGCGTGCGCGCCGTGCACATAAAGCCACCCCACCCCCACGTATCCGCGCGCCGGTCGGTGGGTGCTGGGCGTCAATAAAGGTAATCTGGTTGTCGCGCGTTCTGCATCTCTGCACGAGCTAAAGAAGTCTCAAAGGTAAGAAATGTGAACACACGAGGCATTAATGAAAATACTTTATGATCATCTAAAAGTATTTTCATCTGACAGATGAATGCAGCTTTGTTATCACTGTGACGGAAGAGCGGTGCTGAAAAATACGGCCTCCATCGAGAGACTGAACGTAACACGACTGCAGGTTACTATGATCATCATAGAAAAATGTATTAATTATTTGTTTCGACTGTATAGTTATTGTGGTGGAGCAGAGGAAGGGAGGTTTGTGAGAATCGGGGTTACATTAGCTAATGATTATGGCAGCGCTCGCGCCACCGCCGGTTTCCCGGCAAAAAAAGGAACAGTAATTTACTGATATATAAAGTGTTAGGATTGACCTATTTAGGGTTTTTCTCCAAATTTACACAAAAAACGTTGTAACAACGATCATCTGGACTTGGTTTTGTAAATATTTTAAAACGGTCTCTGTCTCAGAGACCTGGACTGACTGACTCCTCCCCCTCACGTTCCAAACAGGAAGTACCCGCTGGCTCCAAGGAGCCAAAATCCTGTAGACTTCTAAAGAGAAACAAACAGCTGTTAGTTAGTCATTCTATGGGTCAGATTAACCATTCTTGTTGTGATACCCTTTTAAACATGTATTTGCTAATTCCAGTTATTTGTTTTACAAAACTGTTTCTTTATCACAAGTTATTCAAATTATAGACTGACCAACAGATGCCTCAGTAATAGCATGTGCCACCTTGAATGTTTGTTTGACAAATTCCACCAAGCTCACTTTCAGTGGAAGCAGTGTGGACTTTCAACAAGCTTACTCCTGATTGGCGACAGTAGTTGCCATAGAAATGTTGACTCAGATCAATCACTGTCAACTGGCTCCAACGTGGTGACGTCTTTATCACAGAGAAACGACGACAGAATTGACTTTGTTATGATGGATCTGGAAGGAAATGGGTGACGTCACACTAGCTCAGACCTTTTCTCTGATCCAGTCAAACTGCTTTTTTACCAGTTTTATTCCAGAAATCATTTTGGATAAGAGGAAAGACATTTTCAGCTCAAAACCAAGTCTTCATGACCTTTTTTTTTTATAACTTTTCTTTTTAAAATTCAGAACTAATAACCTGCACATTCTTACAAAACTGTTAGACTTCAATTGCTACCTTAATTTAATTGTAAAACTAACAACCATTGTCATTGATATGGCAATATTTTCCCCAAATCTTATCAGAATGTGGAACTGGAGACATAAAAATTCTGCTTTTCCTATTTTCAGCTGAATCTGCCACGAGGCTCGACAACGTCTTCCAACAACTGCAAAGCGGTGATTGCTGTGGCCGCCAAAACATCCAAATGTCAGGCGGGCTACAAAGATTTCAGGCCAAAAGAGAAAGCCTCACATGTGATGAAGTGTCTGTATTGGTATGTATTTACCATCTGTGACTCAGAGTCATTAACCAATTGTCGATCTGTTCACAGTGTTGTATGATAATTTAAATTTTGACGATGACGATACAAAAATTGCTGCCAAACCTGCCAAAAAGTCCCGCCTCTTACCACACACATGTTGTGCCCCCTAAGGTGCCCTAAGTTCCCTGATCAAGCAGAAACGTGCTTTGACTGGATGAAGGCCTTGTATCAGGTATACTGGTAATAATAATTTTACATTCACCTCAGTCTGTTGTTGTTCTTCATTATTCATGGAAGCTTGATGACACGACATCTTCAATCTGCTTGAACTCTAGTTTGATTAGAAACTTTCATTTGTGAACCGTCAGCAGATCTGGTCATGTCTCACCAAAACAACCACACTAATCATTTTATCATTTTCATCCATTAAGGTTGGAAAAATCAGCAGCCCTCCAGTGCTTCAGCCGTCCAACCATCAACCGTTTCAGACATCCATCCTCCCACCACTTCAGCCCCACAGCCGTCCACCAGTGTGCCAACTTCTGACATTTTACTATCCTGGTACAATCTTATTTTTCTGCACAGTTAGCAAAAATGATATGTTTTTTAGATATTCCTGTGTTTTTTTATCCTCAACAAATGTTTCTCCAAAGAAATATGAAAATACAGAATAATTCATCTGGTGGTTATTTTTACTCTTTTCCTCAAATCTTTAATAAGAAAAAAATAATTCAGTTCAAGTTTACTTGTGCTTCTCTTTTTAATGGGCATTACAGTTGATATAAAACATATAACATGCAATTAAAATGTTTTGTAGTTAAAAACATTTTACACACTATTAAAAGATTCTATAAAATATTATTTAAATAAAAAAGGATTCCTTTCCAAGAAAATGTTGACTACCGTATATCTTACAATAGTAGCCCTGGCGTTTATTCCATCACAGACAGAACTGTGATGGTTAATGGGTTTATTTTGCAGCAAAATTTCATCAAGAAATGTAGACAAACAGCAGCAGACGAACATTTCAGGATTTATTCAAATGATGAGAACATTGGATTGTGTTCTGATCAGCACTGGCTGTTGACGTTTCTTTTCTCCTTGAAGCATCAGCCTCCGTATCAAAAATCATCTTGGTTGTCATGAGGATCTCTTTCCTGGAGACACCCCCACCTTTCCGTCTTTGTGCAATAATTCATGTTCAAACCAGTTCTTCTAATTTGTCGCTTTTCTTTGCATTTCCACCAGTAAAAAGTAATACGACAAAATACTTGCAGAATTTGTAAAGATTTGGATTTTGTATTATTAATTTGCCTTTTTTAGTCTTTTATTATAAAATAACTATGCATTATTACTTTATTTTAACTAACACATTTATCTTAGTTTACAGTGGTCCTCTTAAACATCTCTTAAACAAGTTTACACTTTTCATCTTTCAGAATGCAGCCGTGTGATTGGAGGAAAAGATTAATATGCAATGAGGACATTTAAAGAAAAAAGGAGCAGTTTTTATTTTACATTATTACTATTTTAAAGTAGAACTATAATGTATATAAATGCTTTTTTATTAATTTGTTTGGCATATTTACTGTGTTAGAGTTCTGATGATTGTTTTGAGTGGTAAACGTTTTTATTTTATTTATGAAACCCAGATGGAGTTAATGGAGTGCTAGTCATGTTTTATGTTGTATATATTATTAATGAATTCATTTATTTATTTTGAAGTGCCTATTTGCAAGTAAAGAAGCCGGGGTTATGGTTAAAATATGTACGGACAATCCAGCAACGTGCCTCTTCAACATGAATTTCCATCAGTTTTTTTGCTTGGTCGCAAATAAATAAGTCCAAATAATAATCAGCCTAATTTGTTTTTTTGTTTATTTAAAATTATATTAATATTTTCTAATTTTCTTTGTCAATAAAAGGACAAAAGGGGTAGATGATGGATGCATGTCCAAGTTTTATTATTCATGTTCTACAAGTTGTTAGATATTGATTATTTGATGCTTTTGTGCTATGCGTTAAAAATCAATGTAATATTGTAATTATTCATAAATATTTGAATAATATTAATATTTCCTACAAAGGATAACTGACACTAATCAAATTAAAAACAGTCGTCCTGTAAGCACTGAGTGAACAAACTGTAGCCCATTGTCTATCACTGTTTGATTGAACCTTCTCTACTTTTCTTTCAGGGGGGGGGGGTCATGGCCTCTACGCTGGATTCCAAAAAAGAGACAAAAAAACCCCCGACCTCAACCCCCACTCTTAGTCAGACGTGTTTATTTTTTTATTTACAATAATAAATAATATACTATGTACATTTATTTTGTTTTACTTTTTTATACTTAGTTTCCTTATTTCCTATAATATTTATTAGTAGTTGTTGTTTGTTGATGTTAGTTCTTTTTAGACCCTTTTATGTTAAAATAGACGTAAATGATCCAGATGCTGATATTCTAATATATAGACAGATTTATGAATGAATTATTCTCAACAGAAGTTCAACACTATTGTGGTAGCAGTTTGACTGTTTTACTGTTTAGTTTTACTGCAATCTGTCGTGCCTCACCCACTGTCCATCCCATAAAAAAGAACAATTCTACATCATTAACCTTTTATTATTTTTATTCATATGGCACATTCATAAATACAAAGTTAGAAATTATACCCCCCATTTTTCTATCTTTACCCAGCCAGCAATGTCACGTGGGCCCCAACTGGGAAAGAGGTGGGCTATGTGGGTACTGACTGGGCATGGGTTTATTTTGGGTAAACTTTGAAGGCCCCATTAGGTTTTGCCTACATTGGCCCCACATTGGCCCCCCACATGGGTTACCTGTTAGGGCCCTACAAAGGAACCATGTGGGCTAGAACCCATGTAGGTCAGCCAAGTAAGGCCCATATGGGTTGCATCTGGGCCATAAAGACTTGGGCTGTAACTGGGACACTGTATGTGGGACCCATATGGTTTGGCCTACATGAGTCCAACGTGTGGAGCCCTCATGGGCTAACCATATAGGCCCGCTAAAGGATCTAGGTGGGCAAAGAAAACCTGGTCTGTAACTGGGCCACTGCATGTAAGACCCATGTGGAATAACTTACATGGGTCCCACATGAGGAGCCCTCATGGGCTAACCATATATGCCTGATAAAGAGCCCGGGTGGGCAAAGAAGACCTGGTCTGTAACTGGGACACTGTATGTGGGACCCATATGGTTTGGCCCACATGAGTCCCAGGTGTGGAGCCCTCATGGGCTAACCATATAGGCCCGCTAAATGATCTAGGTGGTAAAGAAGACCTGGTCTGTAACTGGGCCACTGTATGTAGGACCCATGTGGTATAACTTACATGGGTCCCACATGAGGAGCCGTCATGGGCTAACCAAATAGGCCCAATAAAGGGTCTATGTGGGCGAAGAAGACCTACTCTGTAACTGGGCCACTGTATGTAGGGCCCATGTGGTATAAGTTACATGGGTCCTACATGAGGAGCCCTCATGTGCTAACCATATAGGCCTGATAAAGAGCCCGGGTGGGCAAAGAAGACCTGGTCTGTAACTGGGCCACTGTATGTAGGGCCCATGTGGTATAACTTACATGGGTCCCACATGAGGAGCCCTCATGGGCTAACCATATAGGCCTGCTAAAGGATCTAGGTGGGGGAAGAAGACCTGGTCTGTAACTGGGCCACTGTATGTAGGACCCATGTGGAATAAGTTACATTGGTCCCACATGAGGAGCCCTCATGGGCTAACCATATATGCCTGATAAAGAGCCCGGGTGGGCAAAGAAGACCTGGTCTGTAACTGGGCCACTGTATGTAGGGCCCATGTGGTATAACTTACATGGGTCCCACATGAGGAGCCCTCATGGGCTAACCATATAGGCCTGCTAAAGGATCTAGGTGGGGGAAGAAGACCTGGTCTGTAACTGGGCCACTGTATGTAGGACCCATGTGGAATAAGTTACATTGGTCCCACATGAGGAGCCCTCATGGGCTAACCATATAGGCCTGATAAAGAGCCCGGGTGGGCAAAGAAGACCTGCTCTGTAACTGGGACACTGTATGTGGGACCCATATGGTTTGGCCCACATGAGTCCCAGGTGTGGAGCCCTCATGGGCTAACCATATAGGCCCGCTAAAGGATCTAGGTGGGCAAAGAAGACCTGGTCTGTAACTGGGCCACTGCATGTAAGACCCATGTGGAATAACTTACATGGGTCCTACATGAGGAGCCCTCATGGGCTAACCATATAGGCCTGATAAAGAGCCCGGGTGGGCAAAGAAGACCTGGTCTGTAACTGGGCCACTGTATGTAGGGCCCATGTGGTATAACTTACATGGGTCCCACATGAGGAGCCCTCATGGGCTAACCATATAGGCCTGCTAAAGGATCTAGGTGGGGGAAGAAGACCTGGTCTGTAACTGGGCCACTGTATGTAGGACCCATGTGGAATAAGTTACATTGGTCCCACATGAGGAGCCCTCATGGGCTAACCATATAGGCCTGATAAAGAGCCCGGGTGGGCAAAGAAGACCTGCTCTGTAACTGGGACACTGTATGTGGGACCCATATGGTTTGGCCCACATGAGTCCCAGGTGTGGAGCCCTCATGGGCTAACCATATAGGCCCGCTAAAGGATCTAGGTGGGAAAGAAGACCTGGTCTGTAACTGGGCCACTGTATGTAGGACCAATGTGGTATAACTTACATGGGTCCCACATGAGGAGCCCTCATGGGCTAACCATATATGCCTGATAAAGAGCCCGGGTGGGCAAAGAAAACCTGGTCTGTAACTGGGCCACTGTATGTAGGGCCCATGTGGTATAACTTACATGGGTCCCACATGAGGAGCCCTCATGGGCTAACCATATAGGCCTGATAAAGAGCCCGGGTGGGCAAAGAAGACCTGGTCTGTAACTGGGACACAGTATGTGGGACCCATATGGTTTGGCCCACATGAGTCCCACGTGTGGAGCCCTCATGGACTAACCATATAGGCCCGCTAAAGGATCTAGGTGGGCAAAGAAGACCTGCTCTGTAACTGGGACACTGTATGTGGGACCCATATGGTTTTGCCCACATGAGTCCCAGGTGTGGAGCCCTCATGGGCTAACCATATAGGCCCGCTAAAGGATCTAGGTGGGCAAAGAAGACCTGGTCTGTAACTGGGCCACTGTATGTAGGACCCATGTGGTATAACTTACATGGGTCCCACATGAGGAGCCCTCATGGGCTAACCATATATGCCTGATAAAGAGCCCGGGTGGGCAAAGAAAACCTGGTCTGTAACTGGGCCACTGTATGTAGGGCCCATGTGGTATAACTTACATGGGTCCCACATGAGGAGCCCTCATGGGCTAACCATATAGGCCTGATAAAGAGCCCGGGTGGGCAAAGAAGACCTGGTCTGTAACTGGGCCACTGTATGTAGGGTCCATGTGGTATAACTTACATGGGTCCCAAATGAGGAGCCCTCATGGGCTAACCATATAGGCTGAATAAAGGATCTAGGTGGGCGAAGAAGACCTGGTCTGTAAGTGGGCCACTGTATGTAGGACCCACATGGTTTGCTACAAATGAGTACCACAGTAAGAGTGCTAATGGGTTAACCATATAGGCAGGTATTTTAAAAGGTTGTTTTGTATTCTGTTACTAGACATATGCTTAAAATCCAAGAAGATGAGTAAAATGACAGAACCCCTGAAGACTCTTTCCAAATTGAATATGAATCACAGCTTTTCTAATTCTCATCAGTCCAGCTGTTAACACTGGCTAAATTGATGAACCACAAATAGACATACATTTTAATATTTTACCATGTTTTACCCAGACCAACCTGCATTTGCAATATTGGACAATTATGACATTTATTTTTTCCTGTCCAGAGTTTTGGTAGTTTGTAGAGGAAGTGCTGAGATTTTGAGGATGTAGCAGTAAGCAATTAGATACAAGTAGTGTGACCACTTGTCCCAATTTTGGCACCATACAACCATCTAGTCTTCTGTCTGGCTTTCCTATTTATTAAAAATATTTACTTTTTTCATTGGTGCTCAGTGGATCCAACACAGATTCAAGTTTTTAACGACACAGTTTAAGATGAAGTGGTAACTTTGTTTGAACATAACACATTTGTTGTGTTGCTGTCCTATTCAGAACAAGCCTGGCTTCAAGGTTCAAGGTTTTTTTATTGGCCATGTATGCATATGCAGTCAATGCTTAGGGGTGCAAAGGTCTCAAGGTAACGTTTTGAAAAAGAGGAATCATTGTGCTCCGCTCATGTGTCGAAGTGTCCTTGGGCAAGACACTGAACCCCACCTTAACTCTGTTTTTTAAGGTTGACGCAAGTGTTCGGCAGCGGAGCCACCACCAGTCTGTGAATGTGTGTGTGAAAGGGTGAATGGAATTATGACTGTAAAGCACTTTGGGCCTTCAAGGAAGGTAGAAAAGCTCTGTATCCGTGTACGACATTTACCATTTACCAGTATTGTAATTTGTCCTATCACAATCTGACACGTCACCGGACCAACGGACAGCCATTAAAAAAAATGTGACGTCAGCATTAGTCCCAGGACCCTGAAGGACCTCCAACGGTAATTGCAGGCTGAATAGTTTTGGTACCTACACCTACTATACCCTAACTTAAATTCTAAAACACAGAAAACTAATGCTATATACAGTATGTTTTGTGAAACACAGCAGTTTTTAACCTTTTTCAATCCACCCAGTTTTAGTGCATACAAAATGAACCAAGACTTTTATTCCCTGTAACTTGCAATCAACAAACAACACAGATTTAATCTCAGGGCCCTGCAGAAGGGCACTTGCAACCCATCAGTGGGCTCAGGCCAGCTGAATAAGAATTGCAGGCAATTAGATTGCAGATTACAAGTTATTAGACATTTATTTGGATGGTGGTCTTTGGTTGCATTTCAGTTATTAATTTTTGACATTATTTTAACTGTGGCAGTCTAGCTGTGGGAAAGGTGAATGTGTCGTGATGCTGTCCTCTGCGCTGTGTCTCACGCTTTGCAGTGTTTCTGTTTTAACAGAGTGAGCTGGGTGAGGTGAATATCTAATAATTCCCTTAGTTCATCTAATTTAGTGCATGCAATTTTAATTAATTTTTTTTGGAATTATGTTGGAAGTATTTAAATGTGAAATTGGTTGGAACACAGCAGAATATTCCCCTTCGTAGTAACACCTTTGCACTAATATGGGGCGGCAGTGGTGCAGCGGTAGGGCAGTCGACCCATGATCGTAAGATTGCAGGTATGATTCCCGCCTTGCATGCCCATGTGTCGCAGTGTCCTTGGGCAAGACCCTGAACCCCACCTTGCCTCTGGTGGGAGGTTGGCGCCAGTGTTCGGCAGCGGAGCCGCCATGTGTGTGTGCATGGGTGAATGGACCTGTGACTGTAAAGCGCTTTGGGCCTTCGAAAGAAGGTAAAAAGTGCTATATAAGTATACGCCATTTACCATTTAATCACAATGAGCATAAAGAGCAATTTGCTATTTTTTCTTTTACTTGTGTTAGCTTACAAAAATAGTTTAACATCTGTCATGCAAACTTACCTGACACTACTACTGAAATAAAATGTGTTCATATGCTGGATTGGTTTAGTCTAGTTTTTATAGAAAATTTTAATATGTAAATAAAATGACTTTTTTATTGGAGTAGAAACCTGCCTTATTACAAAAACCCATTTTGACTGTTGAAAAGTAAAAAAAAAAATAGAATTAAAGTTTTAATTTTTCTCAAAGGGCAAGCAGGGTGGTTTAAGGAGTTCAAAGTGGTAAGCAGGCGTTGCTGATTGGACGGTTGCTGCGTTTTGAATCTCCCGCTCATTTCCTGATACGGATTCAGTCAGTCGTCCTGGTCCGTCAACGCAAGGAGATTCTGCACTTCTGTCGCACCATTCATCCAGGCCATTTATTGATATCAAGGTAAGATACCTTTTTGGTTTTGTGTTTTGTTTACAGCTCTAACTGGCGATGATAAATGTGGTTCATAAAAGCATGCGCAGCTCGGGAGTGTTGTTCTGTCCTGCAGTTGAATCCATCCACGTTACAGCGGCTTTTGCATTTGAAAGAAGCCGGTGTCACAAACGGGCAGACAACTAGTTTCCACGTGCAGAAGGTTTATTTCCAGACATGATGTCAAAGATTAGGGTCGCGTCACCGATCATCCAGCCAGTGTGTGTCGGCGTTTCACCGAGGCGTCAAACAAGGAAGCGCATCCTAGTATTACTAGTAGTAACAGAGTTGCCAGATTCGGCGGGTTTCCGTCCAATTTAGTGGTTTCTATTTGGATCTTGCGGGGATAACTTGTTTTGGCCATATATAATTTGGCCAGGTTTTGTGTGAAATGTTTTTTTTAGTTCGTTTTATTATGAGTCTGAATGATCTTATTTTGAAAAATGACCGGAATTTCTCGGTAAAAATGAATGAATACTAATCAGTCCAGCGGCGAGTTTAGATCCATAAAATGCAAAATCTTTTTTGTTTTAGCTTTTTAGTGTATTATAATGTTGATTCCTCACAAAATGACACCTAAGCGGTATTTCGACCCATTCGCGAGTATTCCTCTAAAATCGAGCGGGTTCTTCTCATGAGCTGACGTGAAGAACACATTATTGAGAACGGTCCCGTTCATGAGAGTCTGCGCTGCCGGCACCGCCCACAGACACACACCCACTTTCTCCGCAGAGCAAAAATGTTTGTCAAAAGCGCTTTATTTTTATATGCACAATATGCACATCCATCTTTGCAGAAGTTTGAATGTTTTTTTGTTTTCCTGGGAGAAACGCAGACACGCTGCCGAGGCCGACTCCATCTGCCGAGATTGACGTCACACACACAGAGCGAAAGCCGGTGACTCAGAGGATGAGTCCTGTTATTTCCAGTTTGGAAAAAAACGCAGGATAATAACCAATATTTAATCAAAAAAATCCTTTTGTGTGTGTGCCAAAGGTAATATTATCATATATATGGATGTTGCTTACTATTAAGGGCTTAGAAATAACAGGGTATAGGCCCCTGTATTGAGTTTCTGGAAGTATTTAATAGTTTTAATTATGCTTAATATATATATAGAGAGAGAGAGAGAGAGAGAGAGAGAGAGAGAGAGAGAGAGAGAGAGAGAGAGAGAGAGAGAGAGAGAGAGAGAGAGAGAGAGAGAGAGAGAGAGAGAGAGAGAGAGAGAGAGAGAGAGAGTGAGAGAGTGAGAGAGAGAGAGAGTAAACGTAATTTTATTTATCATCCTAGAGTTACTTGAACACTTGCTTCAGGGAATGGTTATTTCAGAGTTTAGTTGTTTTGTCCCTTGTGTTGGTCAGGTCACCTGCAGCTTCACTCAAGTTGTTGTGACAGACTCGCCGATATAGATTTCATGTCAGCAGTTGTAAGTTTATACTTAAAGTTTTATTTTATTATTTATATATGTAATTAAGCTGTTAACGTTTAACTGCATCTTTCTATCTTGTGATATTTTCTCTATTTAAAAAGGTTGCTGTGGTTGGAGTAATTGGGGACTCTTGGACGATGCAACCAGAAGAATGATGGGCTTCCTCATGTCCAATGAGTTGGCTCTGCAATATAACCTGTTTGGACGTCATGGAGAGAATAAATTCTGCTAACTGCGTCTTTTTGATGTCTTCTATGGTAATTAGAGTTGAATTTATTAATTTATATTCATCACTGACAAATGATTTAGTAAGTTTAATCCCAGGCTAAAATGAATACTTTGTTTTTTGTGATTTCTTTTTAGGGGCAGTGAAGAAAAAATGACATCACCCAACCAGTCCCACTAAAGGAAGTGGAGAAGGGCCTCTCCAAATGGTTTGTTGGAGCTCGTGACAGGGGAGGAAACCGAGCTATAAGGACTCAAAGAGAGCTTGAATATCAAGCCGATGGAGCTTGTTCTCAGGAACCGTCAAGGATACTATGAGTATTTTGTTTTACTGGATTTATTTATTTTTTCGTCACATAATTGGCACACATTAAGGTTGTTCATATTGTACTGTACCAAGTGAAGTAGTTCTTTATTTTATTAAGTAACTGTTGTATGTTAGATCCTGTGTGTTATCTGTTAAACCTTTGGGTGACCTTGCCATGGTCTTGTATCTCGTTTTCACAATGCAGGATCAGGATAATTTATTTTCTTTTATTAAATTGAAACATTTTAAAAGCATTTTGTTGACGTCATTTGGAAAATTATGTTGTGAAACAGTGGGATTTTACAGAATCTTCTCATTTGGGTTTTAGGAAAGCTAGATGGAAAAGAAGACCCTATAATGGTTCACTGGTATATAGCACTGTAGGAAAACACAGGTGGGACCTCAATGGCAACACTGCACAAACCCACTCATGGCCCACATGGTGGCTTATTTAGGTCCCACATTAACCCAATATGCAATACTAATTGATGCTTAAGTGGGGCCAAAATGGGTCATGGATGATTACCTGATTGGGGCCCATCTTTGCCCTGTTTCAATCATACTTCCAGCCCACAGATGAAGAACTACGAGTTATGGTTAACTATGAGTATGGTTCTAATGCTACTTACCCACTAGGGGCCTACAGGAAACCCACTGACCACCCACTTCAAGCCCATGTGGGCACACACAGTTGGGGCCACCATGGAAACTGCGGACAAACCCACTCATAGCCCACATTATAGCCCATTTAGGTCCCACATAAAACCCATATGCAATACTGATAGACATATTAGTGGGGCCAACGTGGGTCTTGTGTACTTTTCCCAGTTGGGACCCATATGGGTCCTGTTTTAATCCCACTTCTAACCCACAGGGGTGAAAATATGGGCCCAATGTCAGTTCTAATGCTACTTACCCACTTGTGACCTACAGGAAATACACTCAGCACCCACTTCAAGCCCATGTGGGCATACACAGTTGGGGCCACCACGGAAACTGCGGACAAACCCACTTATAGCCCACATTATAGCCCATTTAGGTCCCACATAAAACCCATATAAGATACTGATAGACACATTATTGGGGCCAAAGTGGGTCTTGGGTAGTTTACCCAGTTGGGACCCATATAGGCCCTGTTTCAATCCCACTTCCAGCCCACATGGGCAAAAATATGGGCCCTACATGGGTTCTAATATTATTTACCAACTTGGGGCCTATCTGACACCCACTCAGCACCCACTTCAAGCCTACGTGGGCATACACAGTTGGGGCCACCACGGAAACTGCGGACAAACCCACTTATAGCCCACATTAAAGCCCATTTAGGTCCCACATACAACCCATATAGGATACTGATAGACACATTAGTGGGGCCAAAGTGGGTCTTGGGTAGTTTACCCAGTTGGGACCCACATGGGCCCTGTTTTTATCCCACTTCCAGCCCACATGGGCAAATATATGGGCCCTACATGGGTTCTAATATTATTTACCCACTTGGGGCCTAACTGACACCCACTCAGCACCCACTTCAAGCCTATGCGGGCATACACAGTTGGGGCCACCACGGAAACTGCGGACAAACCCACTTATAGCCCACATTAAAGCCCATTTAGGTCCCACATACAACCCATATAGGATACTGATAGACACATTAGTGGGGCCAAAGTGGGTCTTGGGTAGTTTACCCAGTTGGGACCCACATGGGCCCTGTTTTTATCCCACTTCCAGCCCACATGGGCAAATATATGGGCCCTACATGGGTTCTAATATTATTTACCCACTTGGGGCCTAACTGACACCCACTCAGCACCCACTTCAAGCCTATGCGGGCATACACAGTTGGGGCCACCACGGAAACTGCGGACAAACCCACTTATAGCCCACATTAAAGCCCATTTAGGTCCCACATACAACCCATATAGGATACTGATAGACACATTAGTGGGGCCAAAGTGGGTCTTGGGTAGTTTACCCAGTTGGGACCCACATGGGCCCTGTTTTTATCCCACTTCCAGCCCACATGGGCAAATATATGGGCCCTACATGGGTTCTAATATTATTTACCCACTTGGGGCCTAACTGACACCCACTCAGCACCCACTTCAAGCCTATGCGGGCAGACACAGTTGGGGCCACCATGGAAACTGCGGACAAAACCATTTGGGGCCCACATTTTCTGCCCATCTTTAAACCATATGGGGCCCACTTGGCTTTGCTGGCTGGGTATCAATGAGTTCAAACAAAACATGAACACAATAAGAAACTCTGACCATAAGAAAGCATTTAAAACATTCAATCTGTGCGTCACTTTCAATGTTTTTGTGAAAAATTTCATAATAATCCTCTGGTTTGTTTCTTTCTTGTTGCTGTTGGGAATTGTTGTTTTGAATTGTTACAGTCAATAAAGTTTGTATAAAAAACAACTGCAATCTGTCATGCGACATGATACCTGCAAAACAAAAAGTTTGCATTAGTAATGGAAACATTAATTTCTGTAAAAAAAATAAAAATAAACACCTGTTTGTCGCTGGGCTTATTTTTAGAACTTAACCTTCCCGATAAACGTGGGAGCAATCACAAAACCAGTTTAGAGCCAAACGTCTTTTTTTATTATTTACAGTGTATTTCTAAACTCAACTAGTTGATGTTGAAAAAATACGCTTGCATGGACGTTACGACAGAGTACATCGGTCCCTAGAAATGTTATTAAACCTAAATATTAAACCTCAGACGATCTTATTTTACGAGATTTTTCCACAGGAAAAAAAAGAAACTCGCGTCACATGACCCCGCGTCAGCCCACAGATATGATGGAAAAGATCAGACATTGTACACAGCATTTAGACTTGTAGTGTGAATACTTTAACATGTAAAAGAATATTGAATAAAAAAATCGCTAAGTAAATTTAGAGAACTCTCCAGTCTGTTCCTGAACAACATTCTTCCGGTTTGTTTAAATGTCCTTCAAAGTCGCAACAACACAGCATGAAACCTATACACGGGTCCGTAGAAATGTAAATAAAAATAATTAATAAATAGCAACGTACCTTTTTTTTTTTTTTTTTTTTTTTTTTTTAACTTGTCCTGTCCAACAGCTGGGCAGACAGATGAGAGCTGAGGGCCTCTTGTGTTGGACAGATTTTACTTTAACAAGAGGGGTTATTAATCTTCAGACAAACCAAAGGTATGTCTGGATAAACCCCTTTTGTAATTGAGGCCAAACTTTATTAATTTCAATCATGTCTGAAAATCTTTGGTGTTGGACCGGACGGAAAAGGAAAGAGGGGAAGAAGAGAGAGGGACGATAGAGAGAGGGGGGGTAGGGGGTGATAATAGGAGGGGAAGGGGGATAAGACCATGAAGCAGCATAAAGCAACAAGTTTACTGGTTGTTAATCATTATGGTAACGTTCAAATGTAGTACAATAAGGGCGGAGCCTGTCCACACACACACTCAAATGTTATAAACACACCTGCTAGCTGCAAAAAATGTCCACCTGTCGACATATATACAAAACAGATAGTGTTCACACGCATACTTATGCCTTAAAACCAACTAGTGTGAAATATTTCAGTCATTCAGTCATGCAAACTGTAAGTGCAAAGGTGAGCTAACACCTGTGCTCAGGTGAGTGTTTATGTTCTTCTAAAATGGATGGTGGAACGTGGAAAGAAGGAGGGAGAGTGCCCAGCCATCCCCACCCCAAGACCCCCACCGCAGCAGCAGCGGCAGCCGGAATCCCCCCAACGCCACACGGGAACCGGCAGGGAACAACCGCCGCCCGGGCGACCAAGCCCGCCACCCAGGCCAGGGCCAGCAGGACCGCCGCAAGGCCCCCAGAGCCAGAGAGCAGGGAAGCACGGAGGGAGAGAGAGCGCCGCCCCAGCCCAACCAGGAGAGCAGCCCCCCCGCCGCGCCGGGAGAACCCAACGCAGGGCCCCACCGGAGACGGACGCCCACAGCCCCAGACGAGCACCCCACCACCACCCAGGAGTTCCGGGCATCCCCCCGCCCCAACCCCAGGTACGAGCCAGGACCCCCCAAGGGAGACCCGCTCCGCGCTCCAGGCAGCCATCCGCCCGGCCCGCGGCTGGTCCAGGGAGGAGCGGGGCAGGGGCCCGCCGCCCCCGCCCAAGAGGGGGGGAACCCCGGGGGAAAAAAAAGAGGGCCCACAAGGGGTGTTGTAAATATGGCCCGACCAGGCTCGGCCACAGTTGGAAATATGGCGGGGCCCAGCGCCCAGGAGCAAGGACCAGAACCCACCCCCCAGGGACACGAACACTCCCGGCTCAGATGTAATGTGAACCCCCCCGCCGCGCGGAGAGAGCACCGCCGGGCCCAGGAAGCCGGCACCCCGGGGACACGGCCGCCGTTGCAAAGGGGCCCGTACCCCCCACCAGGGAAGAGGCAGGGGACAGATGGTCCTAGGTCCCACCTTCCTTGCAAAATGTGTGTGCGTGTATGTGTGTTTGAGAGGGTGTGTGTGTGCATGTGTGTGTGTTTATGTTGGAATGTATATATTGAGGGGGGAGGGGTGTGTGTGCTAAGGGGGGTGCAGTTAAAATTGGCGGGTAGGGCACTGAGGGGACATCTCCTGATTACTCACAGTGACGTCCCCTCACCCTCCCCACCAAGGGACCCTAAATGTCTAAGGTGTGGTTAAAATTGGCGGGTAGGGTGCCAGGAGGACATCCGCTGCTTGCTGGCAGTGATGTCCAAGCACCCCCCCTACCAAGGGCCCTACATGTCTAAGGTGCAAATAAAACCGAAAGAGGGGGGGCCCACTCCATACGGCAACCATGGGAGGGGGGCCACTGCCTAGTAAACCCCCCCCCCCAAGGCTCATCGCAGGCTAAGCCCCCCACCCCCTCACCCTATTATGAGGTTATATGAGGAAGGGGGTAAGTTGGGGACAGCTGGTAGACTGTCCCCCGGTGGTCAGACAGCTGCCCCCCCCCCCCCCCCCAGCAAGGGGGCCAGGCCCACCCAGCCCAGGGGCCCCACCCCCGGAGGCGCCGACACCCCAGGCCCAGCACCACCCCCCCCCACACAGAGAGAGAGGAGCCAGAAAGCGTCGGCCCCCCCCAGGAGCAAGCCCAGGCCCCCACCCCCAAACGCCGGCCCTGGAAGAGCTCTGGTCAGGCCTCGACGGGACCGAGGCAGCCGACCGGCCGGGGAAACCGCCGATGGCCTCAGCGGAGACCCCGACCCGTCAACCCCCCCTGCCCCGTACCAATGGTGCCCCCCCCCCTCCCCCAGAATGCCCCCCCACAAGGCAGGGCCGACAAGACCCCCCACCCCACCACCCCCCAGACCCCGCAGCCAAAGCGGATGACACCCAGAGCGACCGGGGGCCCCAAGAGGGCTGTCCCGTCCCGCCCCAGAGCCAGGGAAGGGCCGATCCCAGCCCCAGGTGTAGGTGGGAAGCCCATCCAGCGCCGCTGGGCCCCCCCCCGAGCAGCGCCCCCCGCAAACCCCCCCCAGCACAGGCAAAGGGACCACCCCCCCAAGCCAAGCCAGACCACCACCCCACCCCCCCACCACGCACCCCCACACCCAAGCCCAGAGGACCACGCAGCGCCCCAGCCCGCCCAACCCAGGCGCCGGACCCGACCCCCCGACCAACGGAGCCCCCACCACCCCCCGCCAGGCACCGGAGGCCCCGACCCCCACCCCAGCCCACGGCAGAAGGGCAAGGAGCGGCGACGACCAGGCCCCCCCCCACCCCCTAAGTCACGGAGTTAGCTATGGGAGACCAGAGAGACTGAGCTCTTTCAAAGTTACTTGAACCTTGGGCTGACATTTTTTCCAAGCTGATATGATCAAGCAGCAGATTTCTGTGTTGACTTATATTTATATTTTTCTTGCTTTTCCAATTTATTAAAATAGTTTTTTTAGCAATGCAAAGAGTTATGAAAATGATAGAGCCTAATCCTCCTTCTACATCGATGGCACTCATGTCACCAAGCACACAAAGTGACGGTGAAGCTGTGATTGAAACCTTAAGCCAGACTGATAGATCGGCACATACCTGCTGCCAGAGAGCCTGGACAGGCGTGCAGAACCACAGTGCATGCATGTAATTGTCGGGTAGATTACTGTCACAGTGCTGACAAATGTCTGAGTTACTGAGACCCATCTTGAACATCCTCTGTCCAGTGTAGTAAATTCTGTGAAGAGTTTTGAAATGGATTAGCTGCAGATTTGGACTTTTTGTCAGTTTAAAGGTGTTTAGACAAAGTTCTGACCAAAAGCTTTCATCTGTGCTGATGCTCAAATCCGCATCCCATTTTGTTGTCGGAAGTGAAATATTATTATCTAAATTACATAAAAGTTTGTATATTTTGGAGAGAGTTTTATTCATTGTGAAATTGATCAGAGTGGTAACTACATCTGGTAGCTTTAAATCGTTGTCTCTGTATTTAAACTTTTTAGTAATAATTGATTTAAGTTGCTGATATTCCAAGAAGTTATATATTCCATGTTTGTCTTGAAGTTCCTGGGGAGTTATGAATCTTCTATCAATAATTATGTGCTCTAGTTGTTTTATGCCCCCTGCTTGCCAAGCTGGGAAGTGGATAATCTTTTTGTTTATGAGGATGTCTGGGTTGTTCCAGATGGGTGTCATTTTGCACGGTTGAATTGATGATTTTGATATTTTGAGAAATTCCCACCAGGCTGTTAAGGTGGCATTTATATTGGTACTTTTGAAACAATCCTGTCTTTTAACTATTTGGCTGATAAATGGAAGATCTGACAGGTTGATCTTTCCACATAACGCCTGTTCCAAGTCTAACCATGAGTTGGTTTCTGGATTATTTTTTAACCATTTTAAGATGTATTGTAGTCTATTTGCAAGAAAGTAATTGTGGAAATTAGGTAATTCTAATCCTCCACAGCTTTTTGCAGATTTTAAAGTTTTTAGACTAATTCTTGCAGGTTTATTGTTCCATAGAAAGCTTGATATGGATGAGTCTAATGTTTTGAACCATTTTAATGGCGGCTGTGTGGGAATCATTGAGAATAGATAATTAACTTTGGGTAAGATTTTCATTTTTACCGTGGCTACCTTGCCCATAAGGGACAGAGGCAGGTTGGTCCAGCGTGTTAGATCGTCCTGTATGTTTTTCAGTAATGGGGTGTAGTTTAGCTGCACCAGTTCTGATATTTTGGGGGGAAAATAAATACCTAGATATTTTATATTGCCTGATTTAACTGGTATTGTGGGTCCTTGCTCCGCATTACTGTTCAGTGGTAATAAAACAGATTTATTCCAATTAATGGAATAGTCTGATATAGAAGAGAATTCATTAATGATTGTTGCCGTTTCATTTACAGAATGTATATTACTTAAAAACAGTAATATGTCATCTGCATAGAGACTAATTTTATGATGGCTGTGTTTGGTTTTAATTCCTTTGATACTCTCATTCTGTCTTATTGCTGCAGCTAGAGGCTCGATAAATATTGCAAAAAGAGAGGGGGAGAGTGGGCAACCCTGTCTAGTTCCTCTTCCAAGAAAAAACCTGTTGGAAGTCTGTTTATTAGTTCTAACTGATGCATTGGGGTTGTGATATAATATTTTGATCCAATTGATGAATGATTCTCCAAACCCAAACTTATGGAGGGCAGCAATGAGGAACTTCCAATTTACTCTATCAAAGGCTTTTTCAGCATCCAGTGATAGTATAGTCATTTCCTGGTTTTTGATGGTGGCAAAGTCTATTATGTTAACGAGTCTGCGGACATTGTCATCCGAGTGTCTGCCTTTGATGAATCCAGTTTGATCAAGGTGAATTATGTGAGGAGTGACTTTTTCTATTCTCTGTGCTAGTGCTTTGCAGATAATTTTTACATCTGCATTAATTAAAGAAATGGGGCGATAGCTTGAAGGACTCGTGGGGTCTTTGTCTGGTTTTAGAAGAAGGATAATGTTGGCAGAGTTCATGTTAGGTGGTAGAGATTGGCTTTCATTGATAAATTTTACCGTTTTATAAAACGTTGGTGCCAGTTGTTCCCAGAATTCCTTATAAAACTCTGCTGGAAAGCCGTCGGGTCCTGGTGCTTTGCTGTTAGGCATAAGTAACAGAGCTTCATGAAGCTCAGACAACGAGAGCGGAGAGTCTAAATTTGTGATTTGATCTTCGTTTAACTTGGGCAGGTTTATATTGTTAAGAAATGAGTTGATGCTTTGTTCTGATGGATTGATCTGTGGAGTGTATAAGTTTTGATAAAAGTCTTTAAACGCATTATTAATTTTTACCGGGTCATGGGTGACATTCCCTGTTTTGTCCATAATAGAAGCGATTGTTGATTTTTCTTTATTAATTTTAAGCTGATTAGCTAGAAATTTGCCAGATTTATTCGAGTTTTCATATCTTTCCAGTCGAAGCCTTTGTATCTGGAATTGTGTTTGTTTATTGATGATGTCATTAAACTGCAGCTTTAAATTTTTCAGGTCGCCCAGTATGTGTTCCTGTGCAGAAGCAGCATAAGCAGTCTCCAGGGTTTTGATTTTATTTTCTAATTCTAATAAATCTGCTTTCTCTTTGCGTTTTTTATGCGTTGAATAAGAGATGATTTTCCCTCTCATGACTGCTTTTGCTGTTTCCCAAAGAATACTTGGTGATATTTCAGAAGTATTGTTGAATTCTAAGAAGGTTGCCCACTGTTTTTTAAAGAATTCAATAAATTCCTGGTCTTTTAACAGAGACGTATTAAATCTCCAGGTTGAACCTGAGGGTGTGGGTACTTCCCTTGAAATAGTAACAGAAACTGGTGCATGGTCACTGATAATAATTGGATGAATGTTGGAACTTTTAATTTCTTTCAAAAGGGAGTTACTGACTAATAAATAATCTAAACGAGAGTGTGAATGATGAACTGGAGAGAAAAAGGTGAACCCCTTAGTGTTTGGATGACAAGAGCGCCAAGCGTCGCAGAGACCCAGATCATTCATGTACTGCTTTAGAATACTTGCAGACTGCCATGTACGCTGGTTTGCTGCTGTGCTGAGTCTGTCAAGTTCAGGGTCCATAACAAGGTTGACGTCTCCTCCTATAATGATTGTGGAGTCAGAGTGAGCTGAGAGTGAGGTGAAGAATCTGTGAAAGAAGGAAGAGTCGTCAACATTCGGACCATAGATGCTGGCGATGCAAAAGTCTTTATTCTGAATGGATATATTAATGATTACAAATCTGCCTTCTGGGTCAGTTACTGTGTCCTTATGAGTAAATGTAACATTTTTATTAATCAAAACTGCAACCCCTCTTTGTTTGGAGTTGAAACTGGCAGAATACATAACTGGATACTGGGAACAGCACAGGAGATTACCAGCTGATAAAGATAAATGGGTCTCCTGCAGCAGAGCTATATCTGCTTTAAGATCATTCAGGTGATTTAACACTTTCAATCTCTTTGGCCCAGTGCCAAGTCCACGCACATTCCAGCTAACGATGTTAAGACTGTTCATAGCTGTTCTAACCGGGAGAGTGCAAGGCTAAATAGTGCGTGTGCCCGTCCGTGTGCGTGTGCCCGCTGTGCGTACCTGCTACACTGACAAGCGCTGTGCGTAGGAGGTGGACATGTCTTGGCTGTGAGCTGCATGTTGCGTGCGTCCTGTGTGAGCCTAAGTGAGGTTTTTGCAGTTTGTCAACGTGTGTGTGCGGGATTGCGTGTGCATGCTCTTATGCGCGCTAGTATGCGCGCGCGCCCGTTCCGTGCATAAATAAATACTCACCGTGGTTGCGTTGACTTTACCTGATTCACATATGAGGACATGGGAAGGGGGGGGGACAAGAGAAAAGAGAGAGGAAAAGAGAAAGAACAAAAAACAAAAACAACGAAACAACAACAGAAACATGAATGTGAGAGAAAGAAAAAACACTTTTCCTGAGAGGTGTGGATTATTGATGATCCGATTATTTCCTATTCAATTAAATAAGTTTGCGGGTTTCTTCTGGGCGGCGCAGATGTCAGTGCACCTCTGAAAGCCTTCAGCACAGCCAGGGTGTTACCTCTGGGTCCCGGAACAGCTTGCCATTCACAAAAAGTTTATCAACGGCAACCACCGCGCGTGCTCCAGCAGACAGGTGCTTCCTCCTCAGCGGGAAGAGGATTTTCCGCCGGCGGAGGATCTCGCCTGGAAACTGATCATTCACGCTGTAATGTGTGCCTTTCAGCTCGCGTCCTCTGCTTTTTACCTGCTCCTTTTGTTTATAATGTTCAAATTTAGCAACAATAGGACGGGGACGCTGATTGTCCGGCCTTTTCCCTCCGAGCCGGTGAACCCTGTGGAAGGAGATCTTCTGGACTTCCTCCTTGGGGATCTTCAGATGGTCTTCCAAAAAGGACCTCACCGTGGCCTCGGGGACTTCTCCTGCCTCCTCTGGAACCCCGGAGATTACTAGATTGTCCCTCATGCTCCTTGACTGAAGATCCAGGAGGGTTTCCTTGATTGATCGGTTCTCCTCGGAGAGACGAGCGGTGTCGCTGCTCAGAGTCTTGACGGTCTCTCTGAGGGCCTTGTTCTCCTCTGCGAGCTCCCGCACCTGCTGCTGGCTGAATTCCAGAGACTCCCGCAGACCTTGAAATTCTCTATGGAGGATCTCCAGCAAGTTGAGGCGGCCATCAAAGCTGGAGAGCTTTTTATCAATCGAGTCCAGGATATCGCTCACGCCGCTGCCTGGAGAGGACGCAGCCCCGGGAGAGTCCTCAGGCCGTCCACGCTTGGAGGAGGGGGTGGTGGTGGCGGTTTTGGGTTTCACCATGACGCAGGTATTGTAGCACTCGTCGATGTATTTCTCCAGGTCCTCCAGGCTGACAGAAGCTTAATACTCTTAACAGGTTATGTTAATTTGCCGGAAATATTTTAATATGGCGGAAAAAATGAAAACAAGATCGAAAATGTTTGTTCAAATGCTTACGCGCCGCCGAGTCGACTCACCACACTCGTCTCGCTGGGTCTCGCGATACTACAGCATCACGTCCGCGATACGTACCTTTTGTTACTGCAACGTACCTTTTCACGAGATCTTCTATATGAAAAAAGAGAAACTCACGTCACGTCACGTGACCCACGTCAGGCTGCATATATTTATGGAAAAGATCAAACGCGTTCAGATCCTTTGAGGAAAAGTTGAACGAAACAAACAAACTACGAACTGCATGTCTGCAATGAATGGATATTATGAAAATAAAGGGGATATATACTGCTAGAAATGTTTTCAAAAATAAATTAGTCCACAATCACTCCTATTTTATGGCATTTTCTGCGGAAAAAAAGAGAAACATATTTGTCACGTGACCCACGCGCACGTCTGCAGATATGAATGAAAGTTAACGTGTTTCTCCAACGTAACAGAGCCTTTGGGAGAAAAAGTTGAACGAAACAAGCAAACTACAAACTGTATGTCCTAAATGAAAGCATATTTTAAAAGAAAATGGTATATTTCTCACTAGAAATGTTTTCAAAATAAAAATTAGTCCTCAAAATATCTTGTTTTATGGGATATTCCACCGAAAAAATGAACGTGCATCCGCCATGTTTTTTGCTCAAGGCAGGCCAAACCTCCAAAGTCACGTGATCCTGAGAAGGCTCGTAGAAAATGAATAGAAAAATGAAACGTATCCCCCTCACAGTTTAGGGGGCGTTTTTGTAAAACTCTCACGCATTTCCATGTGGACAAATGTAGCTACTACACATTTTAGGATGAGACTGGGTTGGATAAACATAAACATATTCTACATATCGTTCTTGTGTTTTCAATACATTTTAATAGGTTTTATTCCATCAAAGGAAAGAATCTGAGCATGTGATGGTCACATTTTTGCTCAAGCTTAAATCTGATCATGAGATATTAGCTTAACAAATATTAAAGTATTTTAAGCACAGCACAGAAATGTGTCTTGTGCAGTAGTGTGTTTGAATTTAACATATGCTGTACAAATAATTTCATTGACAAAATAGAAACCTCTGCCTGCTTAACCCAAAAGACAAAGACAATCAAATACAAATTCAAGGGCATCCAATAGTTTTTACATCCAAATCCATAGAGGTAGTAAAAGTGATGCATTATTCAAGTCAAATTGGATGCCTGCTGTTGTGCAATCTTTATCTAGTATTATTTATTTTACAATACACGGCATTGATTTGGTATAAGAAGGGAGCTCATCTAATAATGGAGTTAGGGCTCTATCAGTGTCAGAACATCGGTCCTGTTAGAGCAGGCAATTACACCCTGTGGCAATATCCCACCCCTGTTTTACACTTACTGTAATTCGCTCTTCAAGGCTGGGAGTTGCTCAGGTAATATGTCAGAATTCCTGCAGACAAAGGGAAATGCAGTTAATGTCAGCAGTCCTATAGGCTTGAGTTGCTGGAAATGAGAAGCATGTTGGGTTTACATTAAGATCTGTGCTAAAAGCAGCAAAACTCCCCACCTCCTGTGTATTCTGCACACAGGTAAAATGCTGGAGCCAGGTGTGGTCTGTAGTAAACGCTTCAGTGCCAGAAGCTGCAGAAACCATGGGGCAGCTTGGTATTTGAAAACTACCTGAGCTGATGGAGTCATGAACCAGACAAAAAAGTTTAAAAAATGTTATTGTTTTTTTTAAATTTGGTATTAATAAAAATAGAAATAAAAAATAAGTTTACAAGATACTTTATAACAATCTAGTGATCTTTTGTCAAATAATTTTTTGTCAGAGGGACAGCCCCTTCGTGCCCCTTTATTCTTTTTAATCCATTCTAAACTTTTAAAATCCCACACCAAGTGTCTTTAACTTTCACAATACCAATAAAAGGAAAAACAAAGCGTAATACGTTGTTCAGTTGGTGGTGAAATGTGTGCTTGGGGACAAATGAGGATAGTTGAGGCCTATTCTGCTCAGAACAGGTACAAATGAATGAGCAATTGTGTATTTGTTCTGTGAGGAATCCTGCAAAGAACTTTCCTGCAAAAGCACCAAGACAGAATAGCCATGTTACACCAAACTCAGCAGGTTACTCACTTCATGAAAAATGGGCCTTTGAAGGAATGCTACAAAATATCCTACCCTATCTGAAATATTTTGAGGCGTAAAAAGATACTTCTTTTAAGAAATATGTACTTTTATAATCAAGATCGCATTATTTGCCCGAATTCTTACAGCCAGTATAGTTAAATATTGGCAATCCTATTAGAAACAGAGGTCCTAATTATTGTAAATAATTTGTCTATAGTATATTTTCAAGATAAAGTGTTTTACTTTTCAGTAACAGAAAAGCTATTTGTCCAATTAGACAGGAGAACATGGGAAGAAAAGTTTGGATAAATCTAAAGAAACACAATAGTACTAATAAAATATAAATCTTAAAAAACTCCAGAAAAACTATTGCAAAACCTGTTAATTAGTTACAACAAAATGTGTTATTATTAATATTCAGTTTGGTTCTGCAAATACAACACAGTTCATGGTGCTGTAGATTTCAGCCTTTTCTTTGAGTTTATCCCTTGTGCTATCCTAGGCACTTTAACATTGGTAGTAGGGTCATCTAGACCCACTAGACAGTGCGCTGAACTTTTTTCTTCGATGATTTGTGATCTTCACTGGTGTCCATGGATTACATGAAATCTTTCCACCTTTATCCACCTTTGTCATGGTAGGAATTACACGTCAATTGTCATCTTGACCCCGTAGGATAGCACAAGGGTTAAGCCTGATTCTACAGTACTTGATTGGAATTTACCAGTTGACCTTCTATACAGTGGTCAGTAGGGGCTCTGTTCCTTGTAGCATTCTGTGTAAATGGATCCAGAAAGGGCCTGAGCAATAGGCCAACCTCAAGCTGCTGCTTGGAGCGAGCCCTCCAAAATGAAGACAAAGTTTAACATCATGTGTGATGTCACAGACGTGAGAGACATGAGTCTCAGTCAGCACTGAGCTTTGATGTGCCTATCTCTTGTCCAACCGGGCTGCCAAGAGAGCTGCTTTGGCTGACACTCACCTTCAAAATTGCTTGCTCTGGTGTCTTCACTCATGTGCCAGAACCTTAACATATGACATTATGTTCAGCATTCGTTTTGTCCATATTCTGTCTGCAGCTGTTTGATTTGATGGTGTCAAACTATTAAGAGGTTTACACAGGAGTCGATGGCAAAATTATCTGTTTTTCAAAGACATGGCAAATTGGTCAAAACTGCTAAAAAAAATGCATCCTACAACTATGTCACAGTTTAAAACGCACATAAAAAGGTTATCCATGTAACCAAGATTTAGGGCCCAAAAGTATTACCACACAAAAAAAACTACCAAGCATTCATGTTCTTTTGTCTTATGTACACACACATATGTGCCGTGTGCACACACGCATTCATGACTAATCTATTTGCACTGTCCAATAAACATGCTTTTCATCACAAATCTGCACACTGCAGCTCTGTAAAACTACTAACATTGTTTCACTTTTTCTTAACCATACCTCGTCCTAGGTTGTGCTTTCTGTATCAAACAGCCAATTCAATTCAATAATTAGCCATGCTTGTTCAGGTGTAATAATGTCCTGGGCGCTGGCAGGTGTTAACAGATACAATCTGTTCTTTAGCATGTAAAGGACTTCCTGTCACACCCAATAACTTACTCACTTAGTTACAAAAAGTCGTTGTCAGTGGGAGAGTGTGCAGTGGCATACACACATATTTCCCCACAGTCTCACCGCCACACACATTTCCCTTCCTTTGCTCACGCATCTGACTTAGTCTGTTCTAATTGTGCCCCCTCTTGGTAGCTGTGGGTAGTGTGGTTAAGGCTGTTCTTATCTGCTCTCAACAGGAAACCTGCAGCGAGGACTGTTTTGCTGGGCAGAAATTTACCTTTTTTTATTCTCTGTCAGATTACTTATTTTGCTCAACAATGACTTTTCAACTCTTCTTCAAAAGAAAATCAAGGATTATGCCAAATCCTGCAGTTTTAACATTTGTCACGACTCGTTTTAACAATGATTCCATTCAAATCATTGTTTGTGGTAGCTGATATGATATTGGTTCATTTTGAACGATCTGATTCACCGACCTAAAATCTATCCAGTACATCTTTAGCCAAAAATTCCACCAGTGTGACTCAGAGATAAAACCTGGGTACTGAACAGTTCAGGTGAAGTTTTCCAGATTCCTTGGATTTCTCGCAAGATAATCAAGTGTTAATTAAAAATGTCTACAAACAAACAAGTAAACAAGAATTTATGTTAAAACCATTCACATTTGAGATTCATTAATTTCAGCCACTGTTGTTTTTCTACATCAAAATAATACAAACAGAACATTATGAGAACATTCTACCACACTGTATGGTGACGTCTTTGCAAAATTCAAAATGTTTTCGGGCACATGAGACTGTAATGATGGCTGTATCAGTTTTTGCTACCATCACATGTGTGTTGTCTGCTGTGACGGTCGTTTTATGTTATAGTAAATAAACCTACAGTGCCTCAAACCAAATGGTATTTTCCAATATCAACATAATTGATTTATTTCTCTTTGAATCAATTTTATATTGGTATAGGTCGATTTTTAATCGGTCAGATTAACAACTTTTCACAGACAAAATGATCTGGTTGGATTGTAATGTTAATTGATTTATAGATTAATTGGATTAATCATTAAACCCCTATATGTTTTACAGTTTAATTAATCTAATTGACAAACATTTTACATTTTGTGTCATTTATTTTTAGTCACTTAAGACACTTGGTTCAAACAACTGTGAAGCATTATTTAAAATAAATAGGTAAAAAAGTCCTTTTCAGGTCATCAGTGTGAGTTATTACTGAGTGATGGTGAATTGTTTTACTTGCTTTTGATGACCTAAAACTTGTTTTTGTTTTTTTATATAGTAAGTCTAGGAGGCAGAGCCCTCATCACAGAAACCATCTTTTTGGCTTGAATAACAGCAACATATTCACCAATCATTCTGGCTCTATTGTTTTTTTGTTTGGCACCATAAAGTAATATCCATCCACTGCAAATGGCTTTTTTTTTAAAGTAACCATTTGTAACTTGCATTACAACATTGCTTTACATAGTAGTGCACATCCAAAGGTTGATGATTTCAGTATTGTTCACCACAATAGTTTAAAAACTTGCCGTGAAAAGAGAATAAAGAGTAAAGAAGAAAATGAAAGAATGGGATGTGAGAGAATCATTGTGGAGAGGCTATATTTACCATTGTCCAATTAGACAGGAGGAGACTGGAAGACACTAATGACCTGACATTTACAAACACTGAACCCTTGATTGCGATTATATTGTGCTGTTTTGTGTGTTTGTGCATGCATGCGTGAGCAAGACAGCAACAGACAAGCATGCAGAATTAATGACCCAGCAGAATAAAGGAGACTGTTTGCATTTGGCTTTTACACGTCTCCTCCTACAAAGAGGCTCGTCATAAAAATGCCAACATCAAAGCAGCCGTGTGAGTATGAAGCGGCAGACAGTCAAACACACTGGTGGAGCCTAAAAAAGTTTATATATATATATACACGTTTAAACAAAAATCGATTAGATATGACCCAAAAACAGATCATAAATTAGTGACCAGTTAATGAGTGAGTTGATCAATGCAAAGAGAGAAAAGGAGAAAGCCCTGTGCTGCAGAACACATGCAATGGAAGCTCTCTAACAGTGCATCTAGACTCAGGCATGACAGAAACCTGGAATTATCCCCTTAACAGTTAACCAAAACTGAATTATGAATCTTCTGGCGATAAAACCTGATTGTTTATACAGTTTGTAGAATTTGGATTAAACTGTGTGGTCATATTTGTTTGCATTCAGCCCATTTACAGAAAGTTTTTCCAGCTACATGGTCATTTTGACTGTGTGTAATTTAAATCTCAACTTCCCAAAAGAAAAAGGTGGGTCAAATGAGCCTGAAAATAGATGCAATACTCCCAGTAAACCTTTTTGTGGTGTTGATGATTTAACTGCCACCTGTCAATCAAAAACAATCTACATGTGTGTGCAATTCCGATTTACAATTTAAAATTAAAGAATGAAAAATGTATCGTTTTCAACTCGGTATAGTTGTTATGAAATCTAGCTACACAACTGAAAACTTTTTTTTATAGTTTGGCCATCTTGGCATGAATAGTAAATGCCCTCTAGAGGCTCTATGCTTCATTACAACAACAACAACAAAATAACAGGAAGAGCATCTTTAACAGCACTATTAAAACAGGGCTTTTAATGCTTATTACTACTTTAAATACACTTTTACGGAAAAATTGAGACCTTAAATACATATACTACTTCGTCACTTGTTCAGTTCTCCTGAAGAACTGATCGTTTCAGTGTTATACGAGGAAATGAAAAGTTTTAAAACCTAATGGCCAATAGATGCTTCAGGAGCTTATCATCATCCTTTATAAGAGGATCCTGGAGAGCTGAGCCATCTGAGAAAAAACAACAGCAGGTTATTCTTGTTTTGACTTTGTCCATCTGTTTCTAACATTTATGTTGCTCCGGGCCAACAAGGTGAACATGAACCTTCCAAAGATTATAAAATCAAAGATTTTCATTTATTTACACTACATATTTCTCTCAAAATCTTTAGATAAGCTCTCAGAGTATGCAGCTCAGGGATTTCTTAACTTGTGCTTCGACACATGCAAAGATTTGATTGAAGCATTTTCCTAAGAAAAAAAATAAATAAATAAACAAATCCTCAGATTAGTAACCCTGAGCTGAGTTGTTATTGCTTATCTGACTCACAAGACAGCCGGTTTTTGATCACCTAGTTTTGCTCAAGTTGGAGACACATTACACCACTTTAACAGTTTATAAACAAACTAAAAGCCTTTAGGTTTCCATATGACGACTAAAAGACTGAAATCGCAATCGTCGTTCCTCTTTTTAGCACATCAGCAATAAAATGCAGTTTTTCAACTGAGAAAGCAAAGTAATTTGTGTTTTTTAGTCTTTTTTTTCACAGCATGCATGGACCAACAGAGTTTATCAAAAACCAGTGATAATGAGCGAAAACATCCTGAAATGTAACCGAACACTCAGACAAAGCAGGACAGACGGATGAGGATGGATGTGGGAGGTATGACAGAAAGAGGGGGATTATGGTTGCATAAAAGAAACAACATGATGAGTTCATGCAAGGGGAGCAGCTGCCTCACCAGCAAGAGAAAAAGGTGCTTGATGGTGAGATAAGTGCACAAATGGAGATGGAGAAGCTTCTGCCAGCACACACAGAAGAGGAACTGTAAAGATATAGCCAGGATGTTCTACCAAATGATGAGCAAACGAATTGAGGCACCTTTATTCCTACAACACACAACTGAACATAGACAACACCAGGCGCCTCCTTCCCAACATCTTTTGCTGCACAGCCCTTAAAAGACTGTCAAATCCGGCTCTCCGGAACCTGAAATAGGCTATTTCTGATTTTAACAAACTCCCACTGTACTGCTCATTCTACTTTCATTTTGCTATTTGCATCTTGTCATGTAAAACAAGGCATTTCTCATGTCCCAAAGCTCTACATTAAATTGTGAATTGTTTTGCTGAAACAAAAGAAAAGAAATACTGGACAAGAACTTCTGGTGTAAACTTTGCTGCAGGTCCATCAGACACTTCAGGGGGTCAGCTACTCGAGCCAGAAGAAAGAGCTCTCAGAAAAACCGCCTTCCGTTGCATGTTTCCTTAAACATTGGAGATACTTATCAGGTTTTTGTCTTGAGTTATTGTTAATTTATTAACTATATCCAGACTGCAGCTGAATCCAAGCTGCATTGATTGGTTTCCAGGCAGTAATGTTTCATGACAGTAAAATCCACCTTATGGCTCAGACTTAGGTCAGAGGATTTCAATTCTGTATAGTCATAGACAATAAAAAATCTATAATTCTAAATAAACATGCAGCATGCAGATAAACCCCCAAACTGAGCATAATACTTTAAGAACCTTTCTGTGGGATACTGTGTGTTCTCGTGAAATTTTGATGGATTTTTTTAACCCTTTGACACCTGAGCTTTAGCTCCAGCGTTAACGTTCTTTGAACTACCGTAACTCTTTAACAATTTATGCAATTCAAACCAATTCTGCCACTTAAAAACACAGCTTTGCGGGAATTTGCAGCACATTTAGTTAGACCAGGGGTCGGCAACCTTTACCACTCAAAGAGCCATCTGGATCCATTTCCCACAGAAATGAAACCACAGGGAGCCGCAACACTGGTTTTGGCTATATATCGCCATAGTTCATGAGTAAGATGATGAAAACAAATTTGCTATAATGCAGACTCCTTTCTTTTTTTTTTTCTTCAAATCCAGTAACCCATAAAGTAAATAAATTTTATGGATGACAACTATTTTTTATTAAGAAGCAGCTATTAGTTTGTTGCGGGTCTGGAAACACAACCAGTGAGTCTAAGCCCCGCCCCCGCCTCGCTTCCTGTTCACATCCTTTGCAGCTCCAACTTGTTTCCCCATCGTGCAACCCCCCCACAACGGGTTCTACACAGACAGCGCAACATACGGTCATCATAGCAGACAGTTGACAGGATAGGAGGGGCGCCCTAACGCAAATTTAATAAATTTTACTTCTTTTTGGGGCGCTCATGTGCCCCCTACGAGATCGCCACTGGCTGTCTTTTTAGAAGAGCTTTCCATCCCATAACAGACCCTGGTCGTCTTCACAGCGGAGACACGCGTGCTCACGCTGCTCTCTGCCCCCTTCCTCCTGCCTGCTCCCACAAAAATCTTAGAACATGACAGTTATTTTACAAAATCACATAGAGCCGCAGCACAAGGGTGAAAGAGCCGCATCCGGCTCCGGAGCCGCAGGTTGCTGACCCCTGAGTTAGACGTATTCGCCACTGAAATCGCACTGCTGCCGGACCGCACCGCAACCTGCCGCCTAAATCGCGCCGCAGGACCTCAGATAACATCTGTACTAATGACTTGACATTGAAAGTAGCCACCTCTGCCACGCAAATCGCCTTCGGTGTGAACGCAGCTTAACCCAAGATGCAACTTGCAGAAGGGTGGGGGGTGGGGGGGTTCAAGGGCGGGGCTACTCAGCTTAACATCAATGGCCGCGCCCATGTGGTGGAGATTTTGGAAACAGAGGCTTCAGTTAAATACGAAATATGGCTTTTTAAGACATTTAAGTTTGGGGATTTTGGTTGAAAAATTTATAATCATAATTAAAATATTCATTCCTTTTCTTAACCGTTTTATCCTTTTCGGGGTCACAGGGCTGCTGGAGCCTATCCCAGCCACTTATGAGTAAAGGCAGGGGAACACCCTGGGCAGGTCGCCAGTCTGTCGCAGGGTAGAATGTCCACAATCACACATCCATTCACTCTCACACCTATGGACAATTTAGAGTTGCCAATCAACCTATGTAGCATGTTTTTGGACGGTGGGAGGAAGCCGGAGATCCCGGAGAAAACCCACGCATGCACGGGGAGAACATGCAAACTCCACACAGAAACTCCACACATTGTTCTGTTTCAGGTTCCCCAGCCGGGACTTGAACCAGGGGCCTTTTTGCTGTGAGGCAAGAGCGCTAACCACTGCGGCACCGTGCAGCCCATAAAAAACAATAACGATAAAAAATAAAATGTGAACTTTTTACTTAAAAAAACGTCATAGGGGAACTTTAAACGCTTAAGAAACTTGAATATGATGTTTTTAGACGTATTAGTTTATCTTATAACTGATAATCTCAGTTGGAATGATTTAGTGTTTAAATGGTTATGGTATCGGTTTATTTTGTAGCTTTGACAGTCTTTTCTTGTTTTCTATTGTACTAAATCCAGTATTTTTACAGATAAAGCCAAGTGTGCAAGCAGCATCTTAGGAGCGAGGCTCATCCTTAACCGTGTCCTGCTTTTAAAAGGGACAAACTTAGACTTCTTTGAGCCCAATTCTGCAATAAGCCTTTTTTTCTTCCTAATTATTGATGTAAAAGGCGTGAACACGCCCCAAAATTTCTATTTTCTTTACTCAGTGTATGGACTTCAAAGCAGTGCTGTTAACGCTTGTGCTATCTTAGATGACCCCACCCTTGCATTGACGTGTTCTCCCTACCATGACAAAGGTGGATAAAGGTAGAAAGTTTCTTGTAATCCATGGGCACCAGTGATGATCACAAATCATTGAAGAAAAAAGGTTCAGCGGACTGTCAAGTGCCTAGGATAGCACAAGGGTTAAAGTCTTCTGCTTGTATGTGCTGTCATCAGTGGTGTTATGGAGCTGCATTTAAGGCTTGAGACATTTTAATTGTTACTGCATTTGGAAGAAAAAAATTAAGATGAATCTTATCTTTTAATTGTTATTATGTCCAGACTGCTGTTCTGTAGGATAATGAACAGACCCCTTTCATTTGCACCTCTACAAAAGATGAATGGTAAGAACGTATACAGAATTTACTTCAAGAAAAAATGTCTTATTTTTGCAAGAAAAATAATTGTATCAAGTTTGTCAATAGCAAAATAAACTTGGTTTGAGAAAACACTTTGAAAGTAGAATGTTTTTCTTGAAATAGGAATTCTAAGACTGTTTTTCTTACCTTATTGGCAGAATTTCTTCTAATTTAAAGAAAATCTGCAAATAGGGTAAGCATTTTTTACTTATTTCTAAGGGGCCTCTTTTTGTTATAGAGCACATGTTAATGGATAATAAGAAGGAGGGATGATTAGAAAGAAAATTTGATTTGATTAAATGAACCATCAAATGGTAAATTCAACATCTCTATAGTAACATTGCGTTGTGACACATAATTGCAACCTTGTTTTGAAAGAAAAAAGTACACAATACCAATGAATCAACACAAAAATGCCATTTAGCACATAATTAACTGTGTTTTGGGGCACTGTTTCCTTTCACACTGTGCTCAGCTGACACTTCTTAAAAAAAGACTTCAGGGAAACCTTTATTATTTGTACATTTACCTATAGGTAGAAAGATTTTTTTTCTGAAAAAAAAATTATTTCCAGCAAATCATTACACATTTTATTCCAGAAAGTTTTTTTTAGGATATATGCAGTTTTCCTATAGGTCCCACTAAACAATTTTATGAAACTTTTGACCTTTTTTCGTGTTTGACTTTTGTGCAGCATGCGGTCATAAACAGGCCGGCCTGACACCACCTCTCCATAGCAAGAAAAATCCTTTCCTATCTCCTTTATCTCCAGATGCCTTGGCCGACTGCATCCCAATCCATATCCTGAGGCCAGAGTGAGAATAATCTCTCCTCCCTCCCTTTACATCACCCTTTATCCTGATATTTCTCACAGCCTCTGCCTATATCTCCTCAGCCCTGTCCTCATTTTTGTAGCAAGCTCTGGTGAACCATTGTCCTTGCCCAGCTCATTGACGGTGCCACTAAATCACGCTGGATTCCTTTTCTTACTGAGCATTGCCATACCTTACCATTGCAGCTATTGTTGGCCCACTGCCTGCTGTGATCCGCATGCTTCTGCTTAACGCCGCCTTACTGCCATCACACACACACACAGATACACACCAATTCACATGTTCACATATCCCTATATTCTCTGCATGTTGCAGAAGAGATAAATAGCTCCTCTGTCAGACAGCCACAAGTTGCTGGAGCCTGGGGGGAAATAATCCATTCAAGAGCCCTGCAACATGAGGCAGGACTTGATGGGGAAACTGACAAATTTAGAAGCATGCGTGTCAGAATAGTGAATCCTCTACTTTGACAAAAACCTGTTAGAAAAGTTGCTTATTAAGTACAAGTTTTAACTTAACAATGACCTCATACAAATTAAAAAAATGTTTTTGTAGAGGTAATTTGTTGGTATAGTTCCATTCAGTGTATGTTTTATTCAACAGAAATTATAATTGTTCATAAGTATCTGTTTAATAGGCTGACAAGATAAGGCAGACGCAGCACTTTTTCTGGTACGGCCATCTGCTACACAACAGGAGGATCCCAGTCTGCAAATCACTCAATGATGGCGCAACACCTGGAAGGAGGTGTGCAACACAGAAGTTGGCGACACCTTTCCCTTTTTTTTTTATTATTAAAAACCTGATGCATCAGTGCAGGTTGTGAGAGAAGACCCTCGTGGTTGGTTAAACACAACAGAAGAGGATTTAAGCTTCCCAGTCATACCAACATGATGGGGCAAATGCAAAAAATGGATAAGGAGAAGGAAATTCCTGCTCAGACATTTGTGCTGGTTTGTTCAGCTGTCAGTTTGAGGGGGCATTTACTGACAGCTGCCACAAGACATGTAAGCCTTTGTTTTCAAATGTCAAAATTTCTGTTTTTTTTATGATTGTGTGTGCAGACAAAAGAAGACAACTGTTTTTTATGATTTTCTTTTTTTTTCACCTTAAATATGTTTGTGAAAATTTGAAATTAGATTAAAATAAGTCTGTCAGTTGATTGTAAAAAGAAAGTATTAAGAGGAAAAAAATGTCCAATGTGAACACATTTATGGTTCTCCTGCTGCTTCACTAGCATCATCTGTCTACCCACACACTGTCATTTCAGGCATCAAGACATTAAAATGCAAAGTAGGACACATCCTCCTCCTAAGATTTATGAGAACTTGGAAGCTAAATAAACTTCTGGAATTCTTTAACACATCTCACAACTATATGATAAGATGCATGAGTCGTCCAGAAAAAAGCTGCTGCCATTGTTACAGGAAAGGAAGTGATAGATATTCCCATTCGTGTCAATCCCAAGACCCGAAGTTTCCCACAAGAAAATTGAAAGGAGCATGGAGATTGGCCTTATGCATCCTCCTGCCATCCCTTCACCAAATAAGGGCAGCACTCTCACTCTGCACAATGCAAAGGAGAGTGTGATCCACAAAGCAAGGAAGATGAAAAGCATTCACTTGAAGAAGTGTTCTGATGCTCACATTCTCACAGTTTAGTTCCATTCCCTTTGGCGGTTGACAAGGAGAGCAAATTGTGATTGCTCAAAGTCTGAAGTAGAGGAAAAAATCTTTAGACCTTTTTTGCAGCATTTAGCCCAACTTTAGGGTTTCAAATTATCTCCATTATTATTTGTTTGAGAACTATTAATTCTTTTGTAAAATGATGAGGGTTTTATACCAGATTTTCATAATTTGTGTCCTCACATTTTTAATATGTATGGTGGGGGTTACTTTATTATATATTCCCCTGTGTAGTTGCTGAAAGTATGAGTAGGAATCCTGTAGGATTTCTTGACAAATTTAAAAGTTTTGAGATGGACACTGGCTAACGTTTTACTTAATTGTGGTCGAGTGCCTTTTCCATGAATTTCAGATAATTCAAACTTGGTTCCCTTGAGTTAGTTATGTGTTTTATCCTTGAATTATTCAAAGTTGGGGTTGAGAGGCTAAATAAGCAAAAAGCAAAACAACTGTTTAAACTCTGGTAAAAAATATTCAGGTAATATAGGCAAAATGAAAATGAGAGATGGAAAAATCTTCACAGACATCCAGAAAAATATTGCTCTCTGTGCATGAAAAAATCAGTGAGTTAAGAATCAAGTACAACAGGGGAAAAAAAGACTTTGAGAATTGTTTTTAAGTTACCACCTTTTGCATTTACATGTATTTTTGTTATTTTTTAATTTACTATTTTAATGCTGATTGATAAATAACAAAATACAAGCAAAAGTTGGATACGCCATAACAAATCAAGAATCTTATCTTTTATTAATATTCTACTGGAGTGTTTCTGTGCCCGCAAGGAAGCCCTCCACTCTGTCTCCTCCTCTCACCAGCTGTCTGTCCTCTTAATTGGAGCTGGGAGTCCAGGACCACTTCTGACCGCCGCAAACACCCCTGGGAGCCAGCAAGGTGCAACAAGACTCTGTGTGGGAGTGTTTCTGTGCATGTGGGTTTGGCGTGTATGAAAGGGAAAATGAAATGCCGGGGAGCTGTGCTTAGCTTTGCCATGCACAGAAGGGACAAAAGTAACATATTCTTGCTTTGAGAGGTTAGGAATGGAAAGTACAAATCTGCTAACAGTATTTATAGAGAACAAGTTTGGTGAACTTGTCTTGCTGGTTCATCAGTTTTTGATATGGTTGCAAACGCATCTATTAAAATGAATTATATATGTTTAAAAAATAAAAATATGGATAAAGCAACAAGGATTTTATAGAGACAAAACTCAAAGCAGCACAAAAACATGAAAACTTAATTTATAGCTCCCTAAAGACACACTCGTCACCTCCACAATTCTTAAGAACCAGCATGCAACCAAAAACTGTCCTCGATGGGCAGATAGATTTATATGCAAGTCTGAACTCTAGTCCCTGAGACTGAGAAGATTTGTCGATGTTTTCCATGGATAAGTTCTGAGTTCCAAAACAGCCACTCATCAGGACATACCTCGTCATATCACCGTGACCACTTTTCTGCAGGTTCCTGATTGATTGGAAGAAGTAGTAAGTCTATGTGAAAACTGCAGAGACAAGAAAATACGTAATAGCTAACAAGAACACAATGCCATCAGTACCCTTTTCACTGTTGATCACAGCAGGTCCCAAAAGTCAAAACATGACGATAACAGAAAGAGACGCTTGTCACACCTCTTTTGATGATCACATGCAGGGATGGGGTGTAAAAGAGACAACTGGAGTGGCAATTTCATGGTCAGCTTGAATTCACAAGAGGAAAGTTATCAAAAAAAAGGTGATCATGTTTAGTTCTATCTATGTAAAAATGCCTGAGGATAACATTGCAGCAACACCAGTGTGTTTCCTGCAAGCTACCAGCAGGAGGTTGCTGGACAAGCTATTTAGTTTCTGTTTTGTTTCTCCTGTTTATGGTTTAGACACACACAGCTCCTCCCAAAAGAGCAAGATTTGTAAAAGTAATCTTTTCCACAGCAATTATTCATTCATTGATTGATAAAAGGTCTTTAATCAGGGAAAAAATCAGCGTGACATTTCTTAAATGATTATGGTATTGACTAGATAAACGCAAACTGTAGGTGCATTAGGCTGCGCCTTCATGCATGCCTGATGGAATTGTGCCAGGCTTATCGCTTCTGTTTTTTAATATTAAGATTAATAAATGAATTATCTGAATGTTGTGCTTGACAGCAACAAATGAGCACAGTCACCCTCAGTGATGATCTGTGAATTACTCTGCTCCTCTTATGGATTTCCATCAACTCTCCATTTATCCAAGTCAGCCTTTGCATCAAAAAAAATAGTTTTGTTCCGTCATTATCTGTCAGCTCTAATTAAATCAGAGCATAACTTGAGCATGAAACAAATTTTCTTTGTGTATGTACGTCTGCAGATGTTATGCTAATGTGTGTAAGTATATGAATACTTGTTTTGAAGTGAGTCCTGTAGGAATTGACCACATGTGGATCGATGGAAAGCATAGATTCACCTGTGATCTTGCAAGCTTTGCAAGAATCCAGCTGTATGCATTACCAGACAATTAACTCAGTTAATTTGTGTGACACTAATTTACAGAAAAGTAATTGCAGGGTGTTTTACAAAAGAAGGTAAAGTTTACTTAAACACACCTTTTTTATCCTATACAGCAGTGCGACTATGTCCAGATTTTTTTGTGTAAAATATCGGAGTCAAAGGTCCACAAGAGGGTCACACTTAAACAAAAACATAAATCCAATTATTTCAGTGAATATTCATTATTTGATAGGTATTTGATCATCTATGTTTATAAAACATAATTGTGCAGTGACTGAAATTCGGCTGTGGTCACATGACATATTGCTTTGTAAAAGGCAAATTTACTGCCAGTTTTTTGTTTGTTCTGTGGTTCATGAACTAACTGCGAGTTCCAGAACCAACATTTAACGCATTCTTGAGCTAAATGTGTCCACAGCTGAAGAGTTTTTCCACACACTGACCATTCTTGGCCTAGTATCTTTGGCCAATAAAGTTGTAGGGCCAACTATCAACCAAACGACCACACCTTCATTTAAGCCCTGCATCAGACTGGTGTCTTGTTCAGGGTGTCCCCCACCTGCACCCGACATGGGTCGGCTCCAACAGCCAGTTGACCCAGAAAGGAATTCAGTGAGTTTAGAGGACGGACAGACGGATAGATCGATGGATGCATCTCCACACAAGCTCAATTTCTTTGTGAACTGATCTGGCTACAGTAATTAACTGGAACAATAGAAGCAATAAACTGCTTGCCAGAATAGTTTCACCATAATTTCACTTCTTATTTTGAGTATTACTGAGTTATCAGCAAATAGGGAGGCAAAAAATCAAAATCAAATTGGCAATGGCGGCCGTGTCCCTTGGGTGCCGGCTCCCTGGGCCCGGCGGTGCTCTCTCCGCACGGTGGGGGGGTTCATATTACACCTGAGCCGGGGGTGTTCGTGTCCCTGGGGGGTGGGTCCTGGTCCTTGCCCCTGAGCGCTGGGCCCCGCCAAACTTCCAACATGGCCGAGCCTGGTCGGGCCATATTTATAACACCCCTTGTGGGCCACCCTTTTTTCCCCGGGGTTCCCCCCTCCTGGGCGGGGGCAGCGGGCCCCTGCCTTGCTCCTCCCTGAACCAACCGTGGGCCGGGTGGGTGGCTGCCTGGAGTGCGGAGCGGGTCTCCCTTGGGGGGTCCTGGCTCGTACCTGGGGTTGGGGCGGGGGGATGCCCGGAACTCCTGGGTGGTGGTGGGGTGCTCGTCTGGGGCTGTGGGCGTCCTTCTCCGGAGGGGCCCTGCGTTGGGCTCTTCCGGCGCGGCGGGGGGGGCTGCTTTCCTGGCTGGGCTGGGGCGGCGCTCTCTTTCCCTCCGCGCCTCCCTGCTCTCTGGCTCTGGGGGCCTCGCGGCGGTCTTGCTGGCCCTGGCCTGGGTGGCGGTCTTGGTCGCCCGGGGGGCGGTTGTTCCCTGCCTGTTCCCGTGTGGCGTTGGGGGAATTCCGGCTGCCTCTGCTGCTGCGGCGGGGGTCTGGGTGTAGGGGTGGCTGGGCGCTCCTCCTCCTTCTTTTCACATTCCACCATCCATTTTAGAAGAACATAAACACTCACCTGAGCACAGGTGTTAGCTCACGTTTGCACTTATAGTTTGCATGATTGAATGAATGAAAGATTTCACAACAGTTGGTTTAAAGGCATAAGTATGCGTGTGTGAACACTATCTGTTTTGTGTACATGTTGACATGTTCACAGGCCCCGCCCGTTTTGTACTACATTTGAACTGTACCGTAACGATAAACAACCAGTAAACCTGTCTACTCTATGCTGCTTCATGGTCTCCCCCCCCCCCCCCCTCTCACTATCACCCCCCCCCCCCTCTGACATCCCTTCTTTCCTTTCTTTCCTTTTCCGTCCGGTCCAACACCAAAGATTTTCAATCATGGTTGAAATGAATAAAGTTTGGCCTCAATTACAAAAGGGGTTTATTCAGACATACCTTTGGTTTGTCTGAAGATTAATAACCCCTCTTGTTAAAGTAAAATATGTCCAACACAAGAGGCCCTCAGCTCTCATCTGCCTGCCTAGCTGTTGGACAGGACAAGTTAAAAAAAAAAAAAAAAAAAAATCAAAAATAACACCCTAGATAACGCATGTACATCTGGCTCATTTCATCCAGATGTTTAATGAAATGTTCTTCATGACATCGAAGGAAGAACAATTGCTTACTAGCAAGCTGTCGCCCAGATGCTGATATGTGATCCCAAACAACGGCATCATTAAATGATCCATCATCTATCCGTCTTAAAAAAATAAAACTATGTGCAAACTTACAGTAGGCTAACCTGGTAGCCCTAATTGGTCTCCAAGCAGCAACCAGATCCATCCCGGCTGAGCTTCGGAGATTAGACAGAATCAGGCATGGTCAGCATGATTTGTAATGAGAGAGATCACAGATGAGGCTTTTGTGGCTGCATTTGACCATTCTGTCAGCTTGACCTAAAAGAAACTCTAAATGATAAATGACGATGCATCCTTTGCTGTTGTTGATGTTTTAAGCAATTTCAAAGCATTTGTCCTCTCTGGATTTTTCCAAAACATTTTGTCAAGGGACCTGAGGATGCTATGTCGGCCTAAAGCTGGAACAACAAGGACGTGTACATGCTGAAAAGATGATGCTTAAGCAGTTTCAAAAACATGGTGATCAACAAAAGCTTTTGGCAACTTGAATACCTGTCAGTTCCAGAGGCTCATTGTGTCAATGCGTGACATTGTCATCTTGGAAGCTAAGCTGGGTTGGCAATGCTACAGGGTTTCCAGACCAGTTAGAAATACGAGGTCCAATTTTTAACTCCTTTCTTTTTTTTCTTTCTTTTTGAGACAGACTGATGAATGATCGCCCAATAATTGGCCCGGTGTCTTTTGGATATCACAGACCAACATCTGGGACATGTGCAACGTTTCAACATTACTTTCACTAAATCTCTGACTGACACCTCTTTGAAGCATACCTTACTGTAGTTTTCTCATAAAATGATATCCAGTTTTTTTAAAAAAAGCTAAATTTCCCCTTTGAAGTTTATAGCTTTCCACTTATATATACTGAGCTAGACTAAAAAAAATCACCAATAGGAAACTGGAAAGCTAGAAAACAAAACTGAATTTGAAGGCATTTATACCTCCTCATTCATCTGATGTCTCCATGGTGAACCTGGGCATTGTAGTTCATGGAGACATCTTATTCAACCAACAAAATTCCTAACAATTGTTCTTTACTTACTATTTAATTACACAACAAACTTTTACTGTCACTTGACGTAGATATAACTAATTAAATGAGTCAAAAATGTCACTTACTCTTTTTTTCATAAATCAAGGGTTGTTTTTATCCAACATGTTGTTTCATTGAAGTCACCTTAAGCGCTTTGTAATTTTATCTGTGGAAGATGCTGCAGAAGTACATCCCTCTATCTTCTTTAGTATAAAAAATACATAATAAAAAGGAAAATAATTCCTTCTGATATTTCTTTGTGGTTACAGCATTCAAAGTAACGTTGAGTTGCCACCCTAAATTCCTCTTGAAGCCTTGGTTAAAATAAATAAGGTTCTTGAATGAGTTTAAAATCTCAACTGATATTTCTGCATACAGACAAGAATGAAATGGGCTTGCATGCAATAAAAACCATACAACTGCGAAGAAATTAAACCTTTTGTTGCTTCATTTAAAAAAGAACATCCACTTTAAAAGATAGATGGTTTTTTTTATGACAACGGTTTCTTGAAATTCAATTAGGCAGATGTTTCAGGGCAGTTAGAATATAAATAACATAGATGACGGCATACATTGAATTTACTGATCTTGTCAATAATTATAATAAACCAAAAGAAAAACTATAAGCCAAAATCAAAACAAATCTACATGAAATAAGGTACCAACAGAATAAAACAGAACTTGGCAGAAACAGAAGACAAAAAACACACACACAAATAAAAAGTTAAAAAGAAAAACAACTAAAAACAGTAAATCTACTAAACACAACAAGGTAATGAACCCATACAGTATTTGGAAATAATGTATTTTACCCTTTGCAGATAATATGCATGGTTGCTGGTTAGAGGGTTTAATGGATTCCCTGTGAGTGAGAATTAAAATCGGACACACTTGATGGGTGAGAAAAAATACAAAAGTGAGACATACAAAGACACAAAGTAGATATGGAGCAGAGAATGCTCCAGGCTGTAGAGAAAACAGGAGATAGGTTACATTTTCATTAGTCTATTTCATTTGTTCAGATTTTTCAGGCTGTTGGTGCTTTTACCTAACCCATTTCTAGTTTCAGCTGGCACAAAACAGGACTGTTTTCTCTCTCTTGTCAGCCATGAGTGAGAGCTTAATGAGGAGTAAGGTGAGCTTGGTATCAGAATAACAAAAAAGAAAAAGAAAAGAGCACAAAGCTGCTCCTATGCTAATGGTCCTAATGGGCTTGTAAGTGACGGCAGGTTGATAATGTCTCTTCATGTGAGCCTAAACATGCATGTATAGGATGGAAGACAAGGGATTTTTGCTATGTGGAGATGCTTTTATGTAAAAAAAATCTTTGATTAATTGTGCTTGTTCCTGAAACATTACACCTGATTTCCAATAACTGGAAATTATATACTTTCAACATGATGTCAAGTTTTGTTCCCCTCACATATAAAAGTTTGAATGATCAGGCTCTATCTTTAATAGATTTTTGTCAGTCTAATAAAAAACAGACCATCTTCATCTGCATAAAAACGACATAGACTGTCAGGACTAGTGTAGTGGATGAACACACCAAACTTGTCTTGTTAAACAACCATTAAGAAAGTCTTTTGTTTCCTAAAAATTGTAGTTTACATTATTTTAGCAAAAAAAAGTGGCCATTCTCAAACCCCAAATCCTTTTCTTCTCTTCTCTTACCTTGTAGAACTTCTTGTAATTTGAAGGACCTGATCACAGGCCGCCTAATTATGGACCTGTTTAGTTTGAAGAACCAGACAATATCTTTTTTTTTTGTTTTGGACTGTGTAATTTAAGAAAGTTTCTATAAGCTTGATGTGTTTAAATACATACATTGTTATGTGTTGCAGACTTTAAAGCACCATTTGAAATTTATGTTAATATGTTAATGTGGATGCCCTGTGATGGACTGATGAACTGTCCGTGGTGTATTTGTCCAAAAGTAGCTGGGCAGGCTCCAGCAACCCTGTGACCGTAAACAGGATTAAGTGGGTTTCGAAAATGGATGGATGTTGATTTGTAACATACTTCAGTGTTCCAACTTCAGTGGAAAACTAGAGCAGAAGCGGGCAGTTGTGCACCCAACAGTTGTTGGCAAACTACCATAAAATGCAAGAATGAAGATTAGAAGAAAAACAAGAAAAACTCAGATTAGGTCTTATCAGACAAGACGCACTACATGCTACACTTTGAAACCTTCACATATGTCTCATTCATGAAAGAAAAATGAAAACCACAAAGGATGCAGTCATCCTTTACAAAAGCTGTTTTTGGTGTGATCCAAAAATAGGTTTTCCAGTGACTTGCTGGCCAAACTATCCTTGCTGAAGCAGTGGCAGTATTTGTAGAAGCCCTAAAAGCCCAGGTGTCTGGAAAGTGTCAGTTAAGAACCTTGGCAGGATAATGAGCTCCCTTGGAGAGGGTCGGTAGTTAGCCAAAGCAATTGCTGTGTTCCAAGACAAAGGTCACATACCTCAAGGGAAAAAATGTCACAGAGTGATATGAGCACCAAGGAAAAGAAGAATGGCTAAGATTTAATCTGCTATAAAACAAAAAACAAAAATAACTGAAAGACAGAATTCTCCCGGGAGAGGCGACAGGTCCAATATTTGGTGTACTTTACTATCCCGGGTTTGATAAACTGCTCTGCCACACTGAGGCTATTGGACTTCAACTCTTCAGTACTATTTGTCTGATCAATCAGTCAACTTGCCATCTGATATTGCTACTTTTGAAAACAATTTCTATCAGCTTTTATAAAAAATAAAAACTTTTGTCTTAGTTAACAAGGATTTCTTTAAAACACCTGATAAATTGTTTGAAAGTAAATCATTTTATGGTAATTGAAGGAGAGCTAACAGCTATGCCAGGATGGCAGATATTTATAATCTACAGTCAGTGATATGATCCCCAAATGTTATTAAAAGTAGTAAAATGAGGCAAAAATAATCAAAAACTTAAAAAAAAGCTTTAACAGAAAGGTCTGCACAGCCATGGAACAGCTCCAAAAAAAACTCTTCCTCCACACCTTTCCGGTGTCTGTCGTGGGAGGTTAGGTCTGTCTGTGTGACATTCACCCACTGTATGCATTCTGACAATTGATATGGAGGTGGAAGAGGCATTACAGCTTACATTTCTGGTTTGCCAAGATAATTCTACTTCCAGCAGGCTTTCTGCTCAGATTCCCTTGTTCTAGTCACAGATTTTCAACCCCAAGAATTTTCAGCAGTCAATCTATGAAAGACTCTCAATCCAACGCATCTTTATTGGGGAGACATTTTCATCCCCCTGAGGGGCCCTTCTTGTGAGGCACCAAGTACTTTGACAGTGTGAAGCTTCTGAAATGTCAAATCGTCATAGTCTAATTGAGGTGTACGGACAAAGGAGAGTCGGCAAACCTCAGCGCTGCTGCTTTTTTTTCTCCAATTCTACCACCATTTATTCAATTTGATATTTCCAGTTAAATAAGAAAATAGTAGAACATTTTTGTTTTACTTTTTAATGTTTCATAAAACAAAAAGCAGCTGTCACTGATTAACCATAATAATAATTATAAATATTAAATGACAGAGAATGCCAAGGTTGTGCAGTAGGATGCTCTAGATATAGAAATTCACTGTCTTGCAGTTGGCAACAGATTATCTCAGCTCCCGTGGAGAGCCACCAAAACAGCCCCGTTTTCATCGACTTTCTTGGTACCTGACCTCTGACTGAGTCTGTGTTTGGTTTGTGCCTTGACCTCTTTCTGCTCAGTGCTCTGGAGTTTCACACATGTGAGCTTGGGCTTTGTTTGATGCATTTTCTAGTTAAAGGACCGTGCTCCCAACTGAACCAATTTTTGCAAAAGAACTGTCTGCATGGGGAAAGAAACAGTAGGTGTTAACTTCCTAAACAGATTTCTTTGAATTTCAACAAAAATGTGTCTTCATCAATAAAGAACAAGGTACTTAATAAAAAAAATACATATGATGGCAATCAAAATCTTTATTGAAGAAGAACATTTTATCTCAAACAAATAAAAGTTGTTTCTATTTCTACAGTAATTCTGTAGAAGCTATAGAGTTAGTATTGATGGTAGAGTAATACTTAACCAGACACCCACATTTAACCCTTGTGCTATCTTAGATGACCCCATGTGTAAGGGTGGGGTCATCTAAGATAGAACACCACCCTTACATTGATGTGTTCTCCCTAACATGACAAAGGTGGATAAAGGTGGAAAGATTTCATGTAATCCATGGACACCAGTGAAGATCACAAATCATTGAAGAAAAAAGGTTCAGCGCACTGTCTAGTGGGTCTAGATGACCCAACTCCCAATGTTAAAGTGCCTAGGATAGCACAAGGGTTACTTCATATAAGATCAATGGAATCGTTACCTGATAAAAAGGACTGAGATGAATGAGGACGTGAATACCACACATAAGTACGTTTACTTTGTCACTCTAGGTAATGGGCAGTGTGTGGCATTCATTTTGACAGTTATAAGTCATTTACATAAAATCATCAAAAATAGTGAAATTCTGCCCTGAACCGAGTCCAGTAAAGATTCATTTGTGCTGTTTGGGCTGAATTCGAGCTGAAAAATTGCAGCATAATGAAGATGTCTTTTTAGGTCCAGCATTTGGAAGGTTACTGTGACAAGTTGGGCTTTTTTTGACAAGCATTAATGTGAGTTTTTTTTTTTTTTATTCAGAGCAGAACAACATGTTCTTGTTTCCAGGGCGTTCAATTCTGCCACTTTTTTTTTTAAACGTAGTGCCCCTATTTCAGGAAAGCAAATGTAGGCAACAAATAAAGAAACGCTTAATTTTATTAGCAGTTTAAAAAAACTGTTTGGAAAGAAACTTTAAGTGATGCTTCATTTGCTGAAAGAAAAAACAAATTCATCCATAGTTATTGCGTTCATCAAGAATAAAAAAAATAGGAGGGGAACATAGTTTGAGAATCTGAAAAATGTTGTTGTTTGGACTATCTTCTGCAGATCTGCAGCAGTTTGAAGAAGCTGATGAATCAGTGGCCTCTGACACTTGCTCTGCCTTTGAACTAAGCTGACAGTCATTGTGGTATTTCAGTTACACTCTGTTTTCCTCCCTCTCTCCTGACACTCACACTAGCCACTATCTACTTTCCCCAATTAAATTATTTTTTTTTATTATTTTTTTTAAATGGCACATTTTGTGACAGGATGTTCTTTTGATCGTGGGCAGTGCTGCCTAATTTGAATGTTACTAGAAGAGCCTTGGCTACGGTTAAAAACTTTGCTCACAAACTCTTAATGAGCCCTGAGAAGCAAATGCTTTCAAAGAACTTTTAGAAACAAAGAAATCTTAAAGTTTTACAGCAACTACATCTAAGATCTAGCATGACTTTTCTTGTCCCACTTGTTGACCTAACAGAGCTTTGTGTTATCTGAAAAGAAAGGAAAACATAAAACAGCGAGAAAGCTAGCGGGATAATGAAAGAGAAAGAGAGGTGATCCTTTAATAAAATTACAATCCGAGGTGAACCAAGCACCGGATCCAAGACTTTAACGTCCTTTATTAGGCAACCCATCTCATTAAGCAGGTCTAGATAAGACACAGTGATACACCCGAAGAAATAAGCCGTTATTTAGAAAGTCAGCCCAATTAACATTTCCTTTGTGAAATCCTCCCTAATAAGGCAGCAGACTTTGACATATTGCCTCTATAACGAAGCCAAATGATTCCCAGAGTCTTTGTCAGCTCTCCTGCTGGGTCCAGCTTGTAAATATTTACATTTAGAGTTTCATGGACATCAGCATGTCAAAGAAAAAAAGCAATATGTCACCCGACCTAGCAGAGCTTCAGACATGCATCTGTTCTGCTCTCTCCTTCGCACTCTTTCCTTTATCCCATGAGAGCCTCTCAGGAGTCGTAGGGTGGACATCTCAACAGCAAACATGTCTTTTGTCCATTCCTTCATTTACATCCTTCTCCTAATCCAGGACAGGAAAAAGGAGAGGAGCAAATTCCTCATAGACATGTATTGACTTATTCAAAAGGATTAAACACTTGCAGTCAAGAAAACACTTGAAGATAAAACATTTGTTGTTCACTTTGTTGAGAATTTTGTGTTTAACATCATAATTTAGACATTAGTCTCAAATCTTGTGCTTTTATTGATTAAATGTTTGTGTAAATAAACAAATATCATTCTCCTGATTTAGCTCCAAAGCAAAGCTGCCTAAATTTTAAAATATTTAAACAATTTTGAACGGTTATATTTTTCATGTAACACAAATACATCACAATCCCATTTGTTTTATTTTGTAGATGCACACATGTACTCTCAGCATTATAATCAGATATAGTCTATGAAACGTTAACCTCTGATGCATTTATACAAACTGAGTTTTTCAGAGTTAGCCTGCAGATCGGGCTTCTACAAACTTTAACATGGATGATGACGTGATTGAAAGCTGTGGCATTTAGCACCAGTTTGTGAAATTCTTTCTAAGTCTTATGTTAAGTAAGAGAAACCCAATAGAGAAAACCTTTTGATTTTGTAGGCTTTGAAGATTCATTCGCCTGATGTATTTTCTCTGTTCATAAATCCTGCTCTGCTGATTAAAAGAATTATTTAGATAATAAATATAAAAAGCCAGTCTCCATCTATCTCTTTTTCAGCCTTACTTTCTCTGTCTCTCTCTTTCTTGCTGCCTCTTGCTTTGTCTTCATCGCCACGGGCAACAACTAAATAATTCTGTTTGAGATTTGTAGAAGTAAGGGAGGAAAAGAGATCTTGACACGGTGAATGTGAAAACAGCGATAGCTTCCAGCTCAGCTAGATCTTGTCTGCCAGACTTTGCACCAGAGATTCGCAGCAGAGGCCAGAGATATTGTTTTGGTACAGTTTAAATGACACAACAGAAAGTGAACAGAGACATGTGTAGCAAGGGATTGCAAAAGCAGTAAAAAAAAAAAAAAAGAGCAAAACACACCTGGACCAACTTGAACTCTATTTAGTCAAGTCAAAGTATAGAAAGTGAAACATCAAACAGTCAAAAAGGTAAAATACCAGTTAAGAATTTATCTACAGAGTCTATAGACAGGAAATAGACGTGAAATTGATTTTTCAAGTATTACTGATACCATTAATGCATAAACTATTATGAATTCTTATCAACAAATCTTTGTGCCGAAGAAATGCAAATGTTGCACCAGTGTCAATTTCTCGTCTTTTATTTGCTTGTCAGGGGCATTGAAATCCCTACAACACTGTATTTTTATTTTACCAGTTAAAGCTCCATAAAAAATCAGACTTGTCATGTTTGCAAAAGACAAAATTACAGTTTTAGGTTGTAAATTGTATTTTTTTGTACCTCCCTTTGTAATTTAATTCAAAAAAATCAAACTAAGCAAACAAACTTTAAAAAGGAATTCAATGTCAATTATAAAAATAGGAGAACGATTTCCCTTTGTTGTTTAACAAAAAAATGAAAGAGTTAGGGTGCAGAAACCTTGGTTTCCTGTTGGAAGTGAGAACGCAACAATTATCAGACCTTTTAACAAATAAAGAGAAGGATGAGCTGTTAATGTCTTGGCAGAAAACCTCGAACAAGCTTCTATGATATTTTAATGAACGTTAGACCACATCAGAGCAGGATTTTCCAGAGACTTTCACCAGAGCCAAGTCTTCCCTGATCGACTGTCCACAGAGGAAAAACTTGGCTGCTTCCCACAAGCTTGGCATTCGCACTGTGGAAAACTTTAAGAGGTGTCCTAAAAAGGGTAATCTAATATCTAAGCTGAGTTCCACAAGGGAAGAGTTGTACAGTAATCTAAAAAAAATGTGACACTGGTTATGATCAGCTGAGAACACAAAAACTCTAACTTCACCTGCTGACCTGTTATGATCAACAAAGTGTAGAAGAGAAATTTACATTTTCTCAGAGAAAATTAGACCTAGGTTTTGTCCAGATTACCTCCCTACTCCCTACTATAAACTATGTAGTGTGGGACTATTCGATACCCTGGTTGTAAAAGCAATTCAGACACCTTGCACTTTCATTTTTTTAACGACAAAATAATAAATATGAATATTTTACGAAGACTATTAATGAATCCACTGTTCTGATGATTAAGTCTTGGATGCTTCTTTAAAAAAATTACAATTTACATAAACATGTACCAAATAATATGCATTGTGGTCTATATATTTGCCAATCTAGTGAGCATTGATGCAAACTAATTTTTCACAGAGACTTCTGGGAAATTTCTAGGGCATTATATCTTTTGCAATTGTATTTTAATTGTATTTTCAAAAGTACCGCCAAATTCATCAGTAAAGTATTAAAATACATTTTATATTACCCTTTATTAGTATAATTTTCATTTGTCTATTTCATGTATTTTTTGCTTTGCGATAGCAAAATAAACTTTTTTTATTTTATTTGATAGTCTTGGGCTTCCCAAACTTGCTTCACAAGATCCATCACTGTCTGATCCCCATCCCTCCCACCCTGCTGCTGATGAGTTGACTCAGGTGTCCCCTCATTCAGACTGACTGAACACACCTGATCCAGGTAATCAACAGCAAACAGTGCAGGGGGAGCTGGAAATAAGCAGGGTGCTAGATCTCAAGTCTCAATCTCACACAACATTAAGAAAACACAACACCTGTGCATTCTCTGAAATAGAAAATGTTTAAAAAAAAGGGGGCGGATTTTTAAATCTGGTATTTTATGCTTTATTTACGGTTTACTTATACAAGAAAACAATACAGTAATAAATTAAATGTATCATTTTGTCAAAAATGTGCTTTCTGTTTTGTGTTCTGGCAAAAAAGATGTAAGATTACTGTGTCTGTCAGTCTTTTGGGGAATACTGAGGTTGCTGCGTGGCAACATTCACAGTACATTAAGTGCTTCTGTGGTCACGAGAGAATTAGGAATTTTCGAGGGGGTTTGCTGAAAAACAAATGTTTTGGTTTTTTCGCTGTTGTAGTTCGCTAAGTTCAGTCGAACGGCACTACAGCTGTGCATGTGAGTGGAATAAGGTGCTTTGTAAGGGCGGATTGTCATTATTCCTCTTCTCGCCTCTGATCCCCTGTTATCTCAGCACTCATCGCTCATCCATCACCCGAGGGAGTCAATGAAATATCTTTTGGATTCACTCGATTTCCTCACCATTCCACTCGGTGTTTCTCAGGGCAATTTCATTTTTTGGGTGTTGTTTGAAAACATGGTCCCGTGGTCCTATTTAGCTCAAGGGAAACAGTAGTATTCACAGGAGAGAAAGTTTAATTCACAAACAAGAAATAACTAATAATAAGTTGTTTTCTCGCTAAAGAGTTAATTACACACATTTAATTTCACATACATATTTTATTTCAAAGTGCAATCATCTATTTAAAATTGTCCTGTTAACGATGACTTTTAGCAGAAATTTGAAATGGTGGTTGTAACTTGGTTAATTTTAAAGTGTTAAATAACTGACCTGATACTGAGAGCCATTTCCACTTTGAATCAGGAAATATATCAACCCATTTTCTTCAGACCACTATGGTTCTAATAGAGTCCATGATCCTAAATAAGAAAACCAGTTTCACCAAATCATCATGTTAGGAGTGTTTCTGCTAAATCCTTTGCTTTCACACCCATCCATTTTCCAAACCCTCTTAAAGGGCCTATATCATGGTTTTCAGAGTAAACTGTATCCACACGTATGATAATATATTCACTTTGGAACGCTAAAGAACATTATTTATATTAAAGAATTATATTTGCATTCAATTTTCTTACCTGGAAGCAAGATGGCTCGATCTGTGATCTTCGCTCCTTGTGGGTGCTGCCCATTTCATGACGTCATCCTAGAGCCGGCCTTGGCAACGGGTCTGCGTTTCACCCACGAAAACAAACAACATCCAAACTTTTGATAAGATAGACGTGCGTAATGTGGAGGCTAACAAAAGCGTTTAGTCGATCAACGCTAGCTCCATGGAGAAAGTGGGTGTGTGTGTGGTAGACTGGGGGCGGTGCTGTCAGCACAGATTCTTCCTGAATTCAGCTTTGGTGTTGTTTTTGTTGAAGAATTAACATAAAACACATAAAAGCTCAAGAAAAGGCAACACTTAAAAAAACAATAAAAATATAGAGTTGGACAAAAGGATTAAAGCTGAAACATATTTTAAAGCATATGAAATTGTTTCATTTACACTTTAATCTCCATAAGGGGTTGACTGTGCCTGTTTGCAAGTGTTACTACAACTCAAAAGTGTAAAGATGTCACTTTCTCCATTTGGCACACAGATTGCATCACACAATAATGAAACACTTTTGCAAATATAATTTACTGCTATAAGGTCAATCTGCACTTATTACCCTAAAGTTGCTGCGTTCTACTTTTAGTTTTTGTTCAAAACCTTTTTTTTTTTTCACTCAACTTCCAGCATTCTTTTTTGCCAACATGGACGTTCCCTCAGACTGAAGACAAAATATCCAGCAGACATTGTGATTGTGCTTGTCTAACATGAATGAACATGAATGTCAGTAAATCTAGCCAACAGACTACCTTTTTGTCATTATATAAACAAGTGTCTGTCTTTTCTTTGTGTGTTTATTTCACTTTCTTTAAAAACGAATCCATAAAAAGTACCTATTGTCCAAGAAAATGAGCGACCTTGGTCGCCTTTCAGGCAGATTACTCTAGCAGTGTTTTACTCGGTTACTCCCCTAGGGCGGTTCAGTTAATCAACTCACCTGTTCAGCGTCCTATTTAAGTCCTGGTGTGCAGTTGTTCATTCTCTTCCTTACCGCAAGTGCTGCGTTTGTCGCCCCACCCTCCTCCCCTGGCTTCCACCTGTGAGCTCCGTTAGGGGTAGTTACTACCCAAAAGTCTTATGGAAATCTTGTCTCATGGAATTGTACGGAGCCTTATGCCAAACTAAAAGACTGTGAATGCCAAGTTAAAGAATGTGAAAACAAATATTTTTTACTGCATGAGTTGTCTGACTGAAACTGTGATTTACACCCGTTGTGAGGGACTTCACTGACCAGCACTTGAAAAATGTATCTGAGTTTCTTCTCAGCTTTCTATTTTTATCTAGTTTTATTTTGTTGGTCTCACTGATGGTCTTGTTTTCGAACCTTTTTGTCCTGTGAGGTTCTTACATTGTCTACTGCTTTGCAGTCAATACACATCTCCATCATCACAGTTCCCCAGGGCAGAAGAGTTTATTTTTTATTTTTGCACACTCGACATGCGTGCCTCATGGCCTGTGACTGTCACAAAAGAAACATCTGCTTGCCGTTCCCACTGTGTGTGTTTGTCTTTATTCAGATTGTATTTTTGCGTGCCTGAAAATCTTTCGAATGTTGGGGAATGTGATGTCTTTTGTGGGTGTGTGTGCAACCCTCTCTGCGGTATTCTCCCCCTCTCTAACCATCATCTGTCTGTCTGCTATCTGTCCAAGCTTAAAGCACCAGTTGTTTTCCAGGGAGGCCTTTGGGGAAAAAAAGAAACAACTGGGCGATTACGCTCTTTCTTTTATCCTCGCAAAAATGTTGTGCACCTCCCTGTCTTTTCTTGCAGGAAGTCTTTGCTGTGAGGCCTTTTCCTTTCTGCCTTCTGGAGATTTTATTTATCCATGTGTTTCTGCTGTTTTTCCTCTCCCTCATCCCTCAGTCTCAAGTGAGAATGTTGACTACCCTTGTCAGTACACACACTTGTGCTTGTGATTTTTAAATTTATTGACTGAACTAAAGTGGTCCAGATTTGTTTGAAAACTTCTGTTTGAAAGGTTGCCTTATGCAATCTGGTACACCCCTGCCAGAGTCAAGCCTTGTAACTTTCAGTGAGGAAACATGTAAAAGTGTATTTACTACACATGCAATCTGCATGCAGGAAGACATTTCAACACACCCGTGTAATTAATTATAAAATATGCATGAATATGAATACGCTGAACTCTTCTTCACCCACTAACTGATAACGAAGGCAAGGCCTTATGCAGTTTATTCATAACCACAAAAACCCTTAGACTCGACACCTTCAGAGGTTTGCATTTATGATTTTCTGTGGTCATTACTATTCTCATCATATTTCCCATCTGATAGCCCGCCGCTTTTAACATTTGGCTCAGATTCTCCTGATTATGAATAAACAATGTGGCCAATGATTGTGCATCAAATTACGCTGCAGATAAATAAATAACATGAACAGAAATAAATGTCTTTTAGAATTAGTAATTGAAGATTTTTCTGTGTTTCCTTTTTTTAACAGTAAAAGTTGTGTTTTTCTGTGGTTTACACCCTTCTATTAACATAGGTGTTTTATCTGTGGACATGGAGCTTAAAAATAGAAGGGGGGGAAATCCTTTCAAACTGAGGATACTCAGAAATTCAGTTTGAAGGTAGTTGTGAAGGCAGAAAAACTTAATGCAGACACCCACATTCCCATCCAACAGAGTTCATTACATGTTTTATATCTTTTAGTTGTCTCTTTTGTCATTCACTTTAAATGTGGTTTCATATTAAATTACTTGATTGAACTGTCTACGTGAGCGTTTGTTTTCTTGGAATTACATGCAATCCTCAAAAAGTAGATTTTGTATTTTCTTAAAAAAACGTGCAAATAAATTTGGATAAGAGACTTTCACTTTAGCTCAAGTATATTTTCCTACAGATTTCCTTCACAGTTAGTATTTTGAATTCTTACATTAGCAAAGATACATACGTTACATAACACAAGACTTCAGTCTCTGTCTCAGGATGGCATGGTATCCTCTAACAGCTTTTTTCTTGGTTTTGCAAAGGGAACCCAGCCTCACCACACCCTCTAAACTCTCCACATCCCAGTTAGATTCAGTAAAATTCACCAGAGAAACCATGAAACACAAACACCACAGAGCGGCTTAAATTCATCAAATAGCAGTTTTACTTCCTTCTTTCTAAATAAAACTATCTGCAAAACTTCCAAGTAATATATGTTTGATAGGCTTTTTGCTGACATGGTGTGGTTGTCCCATTGATGGCTGTAAACTTAAAAAAAGGGCTGGAAGACAACGTTTAAGTATTTTGTACCAAAAGTCACATCAAGCACCATAGAAAACAATCAGTCAGATCTGGTGGGTTCTAACTAAAACCCATTTTTAACATGTTACCACTTTACATTCCCAAAGAAACTCCCACATTTAATCAACAATGACTTTGAAATAAAATGAACAAAAACATTATATATATATATATATATATATATATATATATATATATATATATATATATCAGAAGGAGCGGCGTATGGACTTTATTTACAAGTAAAGGTAAGACGATAATAAGGTTTGTGCTTTTTTCTATGCTGAAGTTTGTATATGAAAAAAAACATGTTGAAATGATATTTTAAACAAAACACGTTAACTGTTGTCAATTAAATGGTGAATAAGTAACTCAGTATGGTTCATATGTTTGTAAATCTGACCGATGACGTCAGTGCCTCACCAGCCATTAACCTCACCGCACGTCACTGATATATATATATAAAAATTTCACAGTTTCAAAACAGTTGATATGAATTTTAACTAAATGTTTGAAGTGAATTTATGTACTAAAGGTGTAAACTGACATGTACAAAATCCAGACATACAAACTTGCTCATACCATGGTCTGGGTCAACACTCCATTCTGATTGGCTGCAGGGTATGCATTAAAAAGAGATATATCACAGTGATAATTTACACCTGAAAAAAGAAGTTCCGGTTGCATAACCCTTATGTTCTATATCCCTCCGCTGGCCTAAATGCCTTTTAGCACGAACCTTCCTCCGCTAAGGCTTCCGCATCGTCTGTTAATTTCTTATAATGGACACCTTGTCAGCCGTAACCCCCTACGTAATAGAGCAGGGTGTCTATCATTTAAAAAAAAAAAAAGAACATTGGTGTTCTTACTTTTACTTTCTGTGCATCTCTTTGAGTTTTTCCTTCAAGATCTGTGTTTTTATTTAAATGTTATTGTTCATTTTTTTTGCATATTTCTTTAGCTTAGGTTTGTTTGTAACAATATGCTGCATTTAGACGTAAAAGGATTTCTGAACACATATCCCTGTCGTCTGCGACAGATTGGCGACCTGTCCAGGATGTCCCCTGCCTTCGCCCACAAGTGGCCGGGATAGGCTCCGGCAGCCCCGTGACCCTGAAAGGGACAAAACGCGTTTAGAAGAAGATGAATGTATACATATCCCTGGGGTATTTCTGTGTTTTCGTCAGCTACCACAAAAAACTATTGCTTTTTTTTTCCCTTTTCAACATGTAGATTTCACTTTTTGAAGCCTCAGCTGTCTGTGCTGTCAGAGATAGGTGGGTCAGTCCTAATTGAGGAGGACTGACCCAACAAAGGAAAATGTGAAGCAACAGTGCACTTGTCATGCAATCTCACAAAGCAGCTCCTTAAGCAGGTCAGGAAAACAGAGCTGACCTTTACATAAACAATTTAACAAGGAAGAACAACCACAACTGCAGCGTGGGTTGTGTGATTTATTCATTTTTACTAGAAGGAGAAACCTGTGAAATGTGCCAAGAAGCTTAATAGTTGGTAAATAAGTTCAACATATAAATGAAACATTTAATAAATCGAAAGTTTATAAAGTGCTTTGGTTCTTGTCAGGGTGTTGTTGTTGGAGAACAGTCTCTAATTAACACAAGTTTTCTCCAATCGACTTTCTTTGGCAGATCGTTTCTTACAATCCTTTCACTGTACCTTCTCACTTTTGGATTTCTTTTTCTCCCACTTATATGATGTCTTTTTCCCTACGTCTCCCCTTTTTCTCTGTGTCTGCTTGATGCACCTTTCTCTTTTTGTAAATTCAATACCCTCACCAAGTGTCAAGTGGAAGGCCGGGGACACCCAGCTGTAAATTGCCCAGCTGGCAGTGGCTGGAGAAATGCACAAAGCAATTTCCACACCATTTCTCAGTTGGGTTCATCTCTACTGTTACCAAGGGACCTCAAACGAAAAGAGAAACCACCACTTAACCAGCAGCCAGACAGCTTGGAGGAGATTAGGAGGAAGGCGAACAGCGAGAGGCAAGGAAAGAGAGAGACGTTATCACGGCTCACACTTGACTAGCAGTTAGAGCCACCCAGATTACTGTTATTGCCACAGATTTGAAACAGCTGCATGCACACTGTAGCCAACAATAAAGGGAGTAAAACCTGCTGTTTATGCGGGGTTCACGTTCTGCACCAAATAATAGGATTCTCCACAGGAGGTTTGTATCCAGCCGCCCTAAACAAGGCAGACTGTTTTTATGTGACCATGTACTACATCAATAAGGTCTCGTGGTCACCCATGGCCAGCAATGTAAAGATGATCCTGAGAAGATCATATTATATCCGAAAATATATGAATTGGTCAGGAGGTTCATCAACTTGAATATGAAATACATTAAAGTCCCTGTTCGTTTTCTGGGACGGAGTTTACGCAGAGTGGAAGTTGTTCATTTGAAATTTGCCTCTAAGTTGTAGCATGGAGTAAGCCTCCCTCCATTTCCCATCATCCATCTGTTTACATGCTCTCCCTCCACCTTACAGCACCTCACACCTCAACCTAACATTAGCAGTGCGACAAAAATGGCGAGCAACATTACAGTTATCCAGCCGTACAGTTTTGAGCCAGATGCCAGCTCACACAAGGGAAATTAAAAAGACGTTTATGGATATACGTGTCCACAAAGTTAAGACTCACTAGCAAAAGAGACAAAAAAAAGGACCAAAGACGATTGATTTTACCATGAAACACTGGAGTAGTTTTTAAAATTCCTCCCTTGTGAGACTGTAAGGAAACTCTACATTAACTTTAACCAGGTAGCAATTAATTTTCTCAAGTAACCTGATTTCTTAAGTGTAAGCTTAAATTCCAACAAGAAAAATGATCATAAAAACTGCAATAAATCCAGTTTAATTAAAAATATGTTTATATCAGAGGTTTATTATGCAATGTGAATAAATGCAGTTATGGGATGTATCAAATGTGATCATCAGCGTAAAGGACTTATTTGACATGTCATTCTATTTTACCAGTCTCCACTGGGTACCTTTTTTAAATATTTTGGGAGCACTTCTGCATGAATCTCCAAACATGATTGTTTTTTGGTTTGTTTTTTATGTTTGTTTTTTATTTGGCCAAGCACTCTAAAATTCTCTTTAAAAAATGTAATAAAAGAAAATTTAAATGACGATTTTCTGAGAATTCTACTAAGCTGAAGACAAACTTTAGGTTTATTACGTAGACTAATTAATTGAACACATGAAGGCAGACGCTTTCATGTCTGAGTCTGATTTTTAACAAATTGCTTCAGCGGGCGATGGGACATGTTTTCTAGCACAAACAATTTCCTGGAGAGTAACTTTGTGAGCTGAGGTGGTGTCGCTGGTAGATCCAATCATCGGGGCAGAGCCACTTAATTCCTTGCAGGTTTGCAAGTAGATGGAAGCAGCTGTGAAAGCAAACAAGTGAGCAGTCTGCTTCTGAGCCTCACACACAGTCATGCATGCACATGAACACAGACAAGTTAACAGAATCCCCTCACTCCACTCTATTAGACACTACACTCATCAACAGAGTTGTGGAAATCAGTTCCAAACTGGAAAGAAATTATTACTGGGATTAATATAATCTCTGAGTTGTCATGCTTTGCATTATCTCCATATTACCTTTGGATTACTTTCATCAAACTAACTGCAGAACTAAAAATGATACCTATAAAACAATAATATTTGTTGCTCTGAAATTAAGAGGATGAAAATGCAGTGACATTAGGCTCTCCCGTTTGCTAACTTTGGTCAAGGAAAGGCAAAATGGTGTCAGTCCAAGCCTGGCAAATGAATGGCAGATTTCAAACAAAAGTTTGTCATTGTTTTGTGAATAATTTGAGTCAAATCATATCATAAAACTCTCTATGTAAACTTTTAGTCAAAGACAAAATCTTTTTTTCTGTGTGTTGCCATGGTTTCATTCTCTTTTAATCCAAGCTGTTCCTAATAGAAAACTTTCATTCACAGAGAGAACATAGTGGACACTTGTGCTTTTACAGAAAGTACAACTAGAGGACCAATCATCCATTTCAGTCATTTTAATTAAGAAAAAATGAATATATAGGCTACAAAAAGTCTATCTAACAGAGATCAAACAGAAATGCTGAAACCATTGAAGACAAGTGAAAATGACCCCATTTAGGTTAGAAAAAACACGTAAGAAAGCAATCAACGTAAACAAAACTCTGTTATTGAGAATGAAAACTTACACACAAAATCTCAGTATACATACTTACAAACTTATTGACCACAAACATTATTTCACAACTGAGCCAATACTGTGTAACCCTTGAGCTATCCTAGGCACTTTAACATTGGGAGTTGGGTCATCTAGACCCACTAGACAGTGCTCTAAACCTTCTTTCTTCAATGATTTGTGATTTTTACTGGTGTCCATGGATTACATGCAATCTTTCCACCTTTATCCACCTTTGTCATGGTAGGGAGAACATGTCAATGTAGGGGTGGGGTCATCTAAGATAGCACAAGGGTTAAACAATTAAAGAGACGGACCTTGTGTGTTGTTGTTCAACCCTCATTGTTCATTTACTGAGTAAAGGATCACTCAAAAGCTGATGAATAGAGCTTCATGCTACAGAAAGTAAGACATTTTTCCCAAAACTGTTGATCCCTTTGTGGATTAAACTCGGTGATGTCCAACTAAAATGTGATAATAATGACCTGTTTACTGAGAAAGATGACAAATAAAAGAAAGATGTACTCTTTGAAAATAATAAATGCTGACATGGTTTATTGGCACGGCAGGCTTAGATTTATACAAGTAAAATAATAAGAGTAGACATTTAAATGGAAATATCCTGGAGAGAGAAAGAGATTTGATAACTAATCAAAATGGTTATCTTGTAATTTTTAAAACTAAAACTCAAAAGGAAAAAAAATGCATCCGTATTGAACAATATTAGAAAAACATTGAGTCTACAAAAATAAGAGCTTGGTACTTACTTTTCTATTCACTGTCACTTTAGTAAGCCATATTGGCAGATTAAAAGTGCTCCTGCTATATCAGTGCTCCAGACTAACTTTTTTCACTAGGAGCACTGTGGCCCCCAACTGAAAATTTTAGGAGCACAACCAGAAAATGTAGGGGCGCATACCGTAAATCAGCATTCTAACCAGATCTACTAATTTCCACTGTATTACTAATAAATACTTTAATAATAGATGCAGAAATTACAATGTGCTGTTTCAAATTCAGTGTCACATTTTATTCTGCACTTTTGAAGATGCATCAAGAAGGTAAACTGACAGCACCATCGCTGTCATGACAGTACAAATAGTAAACAAAATACCATACATTTAGAATTAAAAAAAAGTTTTTTGTAACAAAGTGATTACCGTAGTAACCTTTCGGTCATTTCACAGTTACAAACAATACTTAAATGTATGTAAACATTAGGGGATGGAAATTCATGTTGGTGACACCAAATAGGTGCAGCCAAGATGCACAATAAGCGTGTTTGAGATCACCCAGGTGGACGCAACGCTGCGCAGATCACCTGGTGTGAGACGTATATTTTTGTTTTTGCTCCAACATCACCTGTCAATCAAAACAAAAATGTCACAAGAAAGGGGTGGGAGCAAGGCCCCAACCTACGCGAATGCAGCTGGAAATTTAGTACTGCACTGACTGAAAGCTGCCCTACAGACTACAAAACAATGCATTATGGGACATGTGTCCTGCTGGGTTTTTGTAGTTCAGTGATCAATTAAAATAATTTAATATGCCAACTGATTAAAAAAAAGGCTACATACATTACAAAACATAACAATAATTATAAAAGATACAATATCACAAATCACAGATCATACTAAGGGGAAGAGGCATATTAAAAGTAAATTGAATGTTAAGGACTACAACTTCCTGTTCTCCTTAAGGCTTCGCCTTCACCCCCCAGTTCCAGGCGCGGCGCTGGTTCATCTTAAACACGTATATCGTTGCATTTTCCACACGTGTTTTAAATGTGTCTAAGACTAAATTGTGTTGTCGCTCACACGTGTTTAATGTTAGAGCCCCGTTAGCTGTCACGCATGTAGGTGTGGGACATTTATGCTCCTCAGCTGACCATCTCCCGCGGAAGCGGTGTGCTTCCGTTACAGCCTTGCATGAGAGCCGTGGTTTGCTTCGCGAGTTTGAGACCCCTGCTGTAGACTCTGGTACTGGTACACTAGCTGCAGGTCGGAAGAACGAATCAATAGTTCGCTTATTCATAGCTCAGACGCTCATATCAGGTTGTGATGATATTTGTCTCCGTTTCCTTCCCACAGATGTTAACGCACGCTCGATTATCTCTAGGCCCCTCCCCCTCCACGCATTTAGCCACTAAAGGCCCGTACACACCGGGACGAATTTCGCGCGCGATTTTCGCCGACGTTTAACGCCTCGTTACTAAACAAAGGGCACCAATGAGAGTCTGCACACCGACGCGAAAAAACGCCACGCGACAAAGCGTCAAAAAAAAAAACGCCTCGGGTTTGTTTTTTTTTTTCGACGCGTCGCGTCAAAATCTATTCGACCAATGAGAATGGCGCTTTTGCACCCGTGTCTGGAGCTTCTGAAGTTACAGTAAAACACAACTTGGGGGCGCTCAAACACAAAACTGCCTTGCTGAGCACACATACCAGCGAAGAAGATAGACGCCAAGTAAGGTCTACACTGCCGCGAAGAGATAATGACTGACATTCTAAAATATCCCCGAACCAAGCATCAGTTGGAGCAACTGGTGCTTGAAATATTCATGTTTTCTTTGTATGATTCTGACAAGCGCTTAAATACTTGCTCTCTTCTTCTGAGGGAAAAGCGAGTTTAAGAAGCGTAAAGTTCCGCAGCGCCACCTTGTGTACAGGAGTATTTCTGTTTACATTAAGCGCCATCTAATGTCAGGGAATGAAATTGCATGTTCGCTCGGCTCATCGTCAGCGAAAATCGCCTGGGTGTGAACACAAAAAACGTGGCGAAAAACGCTGGCGAATATTCGCCATGCGAATATTCGTCCCGGTGTGTACGGGCCTTTACAGTGACTTTCCCTATTTTTCTCACACGCAGTGGCCGCCTCACAGATGGGCATCACGCGAGTGTGTGTTTGCGTTTCATGAGCATGTATGTGAGTGTGTGTGTGTGCGTGTGTGCGCTCGCGTCTCATTGATTATTTCATTGATCATTGACATGCCCCTTCCATGTTTAATGTATAAAAAATACGAAGGGTGGGGGAGGCAAATTTACTGGTCGCACATGTGCGACTGGATGTAAAATTCAGTCGCACTCTCTCAAATTTTGGTCGCAAAATGCGACCATTTAGTCGCAGTCTGGAGCCCTGTATATATATCTGGATTGAGCTACTTAACATTTGTGTGTAGCAGCTTCTGCTTGTTTCAAGAAACGCAATTGAAAACATTATTGATCATTATTAATGACCTATGATCTCACAGATAACAAAAACGCTCTGGATCATTTCTGCTATATCTCTTCTACTCTGACAGCTAAATAAATGCTTTTGTTCATCAGAAAACTTTCAAATGAAAACAAACTGGCTTAAAGATACAATATTACTTACAGCTGAACTGCTGAATGGTTCAGAAGAATTTCCATGCAGGGCCAGTCAGTTCATTAGGCTTTTTCACCCAATTTTAAAGCCCCGAGTTTGACCATTTTTTTTGGCTTTATTACATTACTGACCGATGATCTATTGAGATGTATTACAATCATGAGACGCGGGGAAAGGATGTAGAGATACGGGAAACCCAAGACCTTACCTCAAGCCAATACCCAACGTCTAGATCAGCATTTCAGAGTCACTCAGGGAGATTAAAAGGGAAGAGATGAGAGGGATCGAGCAGTAGGTAGCTGCAATGCTTATAAAAGAAGCAATTTAGGAGCTCATGCTCGACTGTTGGCATGATTAGATACATCTTTTTCCATTATGCATTTTCTTTTTATTCCATTTCATTTTCTCAAAGGAGATTTAGAAGATTTGCAATAGCTTTTCAAAAGACCTGCTGGTTGTGTCACTTACTGTAAGGCCACTCAAAGTCACACCACAGCTGTGCTCAAAGAAGAGTGGGTCCCTCTCCTTCTGCTTGTCTTTTGATGTTAAGAAAAGAAATCCCCCACGACTTGCTTTTTATGTCTATTATACTCTTTTTATCTTTTCCCTGCCAATGATCTTCTTGTTGCATTTTTTTTCATATATAAAATGAAATTCATCTTAAAATTGCATTTCTGTGTATTGCTTTTTTAAAATCATTGTGAATAAGGAGCAGGCGAAAAAATTCTGTTGGAACAAGGTTCTTCAACAGTTTTGGTTTGTAGTTGATGGATTATATTTGAAAAACTGTTCTTAAAACGGCTCCGGTGACTATGACGGAGTACTAGGGCCACCATGGAAAAAAAAAAAAAAACATTTACAAGAATAGAATTATTATGAGGGAAAAAGTAATAATTTTACCAGAAAGAAGCCATATTTTTTTTAAATAAAGTTGGTTGTGTAAACCTTCATCCACATTGTGCGCCGACTAATTCCATTTATGCAGTCATTTATGGCAATGGCGTGAATGGCGCCAGAAATCCGCTCCTTGTGGGTCAGGAATCTTCTTCTGGAGAGGCCCAGTTTCCTGCAAATTCTTTTCAATGTGCTGATACTCATAAAAAAAAAATATTGACCCACTAATAGACTTAGTATTTCCTTTGTTGTGAAACCATTGCTGAAGTAACCGCTTACAATACGTCTCTCATTCTAAAACATTACATTAGTTCTTTTTTGTTGTTGGTTCTATTTTTCTTAGTAAACAGACTTTTGCCTTTATTAAATGTATGACTATAATATTATAAATTCTCAATTTAAATTTTTAAAAATAAAAACTTTTTCTTAAAATATTGACTTTTTCAATCATAATACTGTGAGTTTTTTCTAGCAAAATAACACCTATTTCTAAGAATTTTATGACAATATTCTCGTAAAGCTAAAACTTTTTTCTCATAGTTTTACAACTTCATATTCATAAAATTATGACTTTTGTCTGATAATTTGACTTTATTCTCATAATTTCTTGTTATTTTTATGGTGACCGCAACACTGTGTCATAGGTTACAGACTCCTCACTTTTTTTATCAAAATATGACATTTTCTTTGACTGCTTTCTTTTTTTTTGGCATTGGACATTCTCAGAACACACTCAGGCTTTTCTTTGTCCTTATTCTAACTGAACAGAGCAAGTTTGGCGGCATGCGGTAAACCATCTGCATAAAAAAGTGGAGGTTGGGTTTCAATCCAGGCTAATCTAGAAAATAAATTCTAATAGCAAAAAAAATAAGGTGCTGATAGTCAACTTTGTGAGTGAGCTCTATATAGTTTTCACACTCCAAAGAATTTATGCAATTTCATATTTCTAAAATAAACAAATGCAACACATTTCTGAGCAGAAGGTGACTTAATACATCCACGTCAGTCCCTGGGATGATTGATGACTTTCGGCCTCCCCAGACGAGATGAAGCGTTCCATAACATTGACAAAGAGAGGCAGAATTGGGCACTTTTTGGATTTTGAGAGAGTGACTGAGAGAGAAAGAGAAGAAAGATTTCTGCGCATGAATAAAAAGAAGACGGCGCACATGCTCGTGCTTGTGTGTGGTTGTCTGCATGTGGGCGTTGATGGCTGTTGTCTAGTGAAGTAGAGCGCAGGCTTGACACTGATGGAGAGGTTCAAGGGAGGCAGTGTGAGGAAGATGAGCGGGGAGAGAAAAGTGGTGAGGAAGACAGCTTAGTGCCGTTGCTGGTTGATGATTTGAGCAAAAGAAGAGGGAAGAGAGACATCATCAGACAACAGGGAGAGAGAAAGGTCGTGACTGGTGAGAGAAGGAAAGCGATTCCATTACTGAGGAAAAGGAGTTCGTTGTCTTCGGCATCCTTGTGGAACGCCTCAAAACAGAAGAGCAGTCACAAGCTCACGGCCTGGAAAATGTGATTCCTGATAGAAATAAATCAGATTTCAAGAAAAGAGAATGATCCAATAAATCAACAGTCGTATACTGTATGTAAAGAAACAGGAGGAAGTTATGATCAACAATCTTTGTTATGCTTAACATTTTAACACAAATGAGACATTCATTTGTGGCTCATTTTTACTGAATTTTTCAATGATTTGTAGAAAGAATTCAGACGAAAACTCTGAAGAACTTTGGTGCAATCAAAAGGACAATACGGTGGCCCTGAAGTGCAAATCACATCAACAAATCAGTCAATGCAAAAACATATGAAAGGAAATTTAAAAAGCAAAACAACAGATAAAAACATTACATTTAACAAATAAATAAATCCAGACATCAAAACACAATTACGAAAAAAATTAAACAAAATAAAAATGATACGTTTTAAAAAACAAAAGTAATTTTGAGAAATCAACACGAAATGTTAAAAATTGAAATGAAAGAAGAAACCATAAAAGGCAGGTACTATGGGACATTGCTAATTGGATGAAGATGTTTGTCCATCATTTCAACTGAAAGTTATTTGGCGTGAAGCGATACTGGGTCTGCTCCGTAATCATAAAACTTTTATTGGTATCCAGACATTGAAGATGCAGTTGAAAAAACTTAAATGTCAAAAGTTAAACTTCATCATTCAATCAGAGATGTCCCAAAGTACAGTAAACCCTTGTTTTTCGCGGGGGTTAGGTTCCAAAAAGAACCCGTGATAGACAAAATCCGTGAAGTAGAAACCTTTATTTTTTTACAATTATTATACAATTAAATACTTTATTATACATTGAAAAGAAAGAACAAACCATTTTACAGGCTCAAGTATTTGTTTCAAAAATCAAAGTACTTTAGAAACAAATAACTTCTGTACTGTACTGTCAAATAATAATTTCAATCATCAATGTGAACAGAAGGCTTCAAATTGCAGAGATTAGCCCCGCCCACTGCGACCCGAGTAATTGGATTAAACAGGAGAAAATTTGAAATGATTATGAAAAAGATACAAAGTACAGTGGGACAAACAGTTACAGGTGTATTTCACTGGTCTTCAGACTGAGCCGCTGCATCCTGACTCCGCTCTGCAGGGTTTTCTTCTTTTGAAGTCCGCGGTCCAGGTGTGTTTGTTCGGGAGAAGAACATAGTGATAGGCAGTTGTTGTCGCTCTTTTTTTCTATGGGTTTTAGAGAAACTCGAAATTGCAAGAGAATTTGCACGTATGTAATGTAAATTTGGCAAACTGTTTTACGTACATGTACATATTAAACTGCAACGTTATTGACGCACAGGTAGAGAAGAAGTGGAGTCACTTTTTAGCCAATCAGAATGCAGAACATAATGCAAGATGCAAATCCGTGAAGTAGCGAAACCGTGTAAAGTAAACCGTGTTATAGCGAGGGATCTCTGTACTTACCTTTTTCAGTTTCATTTTTGACCATTTCCTTTTGATATCTGGAAATTATTTTTGTTTTTTGAAATGGTTAATTTTTATTTGGTTTCATTTTTGTAGTTGTGTTTTGGTTTCTGGAATTTGGTTTTGGTATCTAAAATGTAATGTTGTTTTTTATTATTATTTGTTTTGCTTTTTAGTTATCATTGTGATCTTTATATTGTTTTTGTGTTGAGTCATTTGTTGATGTGATTTGCACTTCAGGGCTGCCATAGAATAACTAGATTTATGTAGCTATTTAAAGGAGAGAAGACATGTAACATTTCTGAAAATATTTTAAAGTCATATGAAGTTCATCCCATCCCTTTGCTATCCAGATAAAGCAAAAATCTTGTTTTTAAATCTAGCCAGGTCAAAAACACATTTAGCCAACATCAAAACTAAGGACATTTTCTTGAATGTGTAGCTTGACTTTTATTTTTCTGTTCTGCAAACACAAGGTCAAACTAAAACGTTATATTTTTAACCCCCAATTTTTTTTTTGTTATCCTTTAACTGACTTTTTTTAACCTTCACCAAGTAAATGCAAAAAACCTGATGTGATGATAATTATACTTCAACAGGCTAGAAATATTAAAGCGTCAGCTGTATGCTCAAAAGGCAAAACTCCGGCAGCATAACCCAAAAAACAAAACATAAAATAATTGCATAAACGGACGGAAATTGCTTTGGTTAAATCAAAAGCCCAGAATTACTGTAAGAATCTGGCAAAAACCTAATAATAAAAAAGTACTATGCACAGTAAATGGAGTTATCAGATTGTAGTAAAGCTGAAAATAAAACTTTTTTTTTAATCATTGTAATGATGTATGATTATGAACCTGAACAACAGTTTTGAAACAAGATTCTAATATTTCTTTGTTTATGTAACCCTTGTGCTATCTTAGATGACCCCACCCTTGCATTTACGTGTTCATTTCCTGTCAGCGTGTATTCCTGCAGGTCAAAATGGTCACTGAAGATGCTGAAGCTCTAGGGCTTAAGGACTTTTAACCCTTGTGCTATCCTAGGCACTTTAACATTGGGAGTTGGGTCATCTAGACCCACTAGACAGTGTGCTGAACCTTTTTTCTTCAATGATTTGTGATCTTCACTGGTGTCCATGGATTACATGAAATCTTTCCACTTTTATCCACCTTTGTCATGGTAGGAATGACACGTCAATGTAAGGGTGGGGTCATCTAAGATGGCACAAGGGTTAAAAAAGGCTAAAATAATTTACTTAATGCTAAATCAACAAAGCCATAGAAAGATTAAGAAATCTGATGAATACAAAAAACAAAATTATCATCAATGTTGCCATGACAACTTACAATATCTACATAATGTGTATTTTAAGGGGTAATTTTTGTACTGCTGATAAAGTCAAGGGAGCCAAATAAATTTGGTACATTGCTTTGTTGATAGACAAGCAGCCTAATGCATCACATCGCTATGCATTAACAACACTGCAGCCTGTTTAGGAGGCCTTGGCTAGATCCCAGTACATGTTGCATTCTAAAGAGATGCTGTTGCAGAATGAGCAAAACCCCAGCAGGTGTGAAGGACTTATTACCTGATTTATGAAAAAAAATTAGAAAAATCTACACAACCAAGTATAGCTGGAGAGGTTCGCAATGTGCTTAAGAATGAAAAAACAAAATAAAAGGGATATTAATGGTCAAGCTCTGGGCCAAAATACCTTGGAAAGAATCCCATTTTTAATGACAGAAATATACAAAAAAAAGTTCAAATTGAAATGAGACTTCATTGTAATGATAACTCAGTGAAGCATCTCTTTAGGTGTAACCATGCTGAAAAAAGTTCTATATTAGTTAAAGCATTTCTCATTCATTTTAATGAGACAGCTTAACATGATCCTAACTATTAAAGTGACCTAAACAAATGCCGACTGAATAGCTCAGTTGCAGGACTGGCACACAAAACATCAGGGTTTTATTCTCAGGGTGTGTGATGAGCTTCATCCAATGTGGGTCCATGGGCAAGACCCTTCACGCTACTAACCATGTAGCCACAAGAGGTTCCCAGCAGGGTTGTGTCAGGAAGGGCACAACCATCTGCCAAACCACCAGTGCAAATTGGTTAAAGCTGAATTGCTGCGGCAACACCTGTAGGGATATGTGGAAATTTTGAACTAATCAAAACAGATAAAACATTATATATTTTGTGTTTCACAAAATGTTGCCTCCCTTTCAAATGTTCTTTCTTATCTTCATCTCTGGTCCAGTGTAGGGTCATAGGGGTTGTCAGAGCCCATCCTAGCTTCTTCAGGGTGCAGGCAGGGTACACCCTGGACAGGTCACCAGTTTATTGCAAGCCCTCACAGACAAACACACTCATGTTTACTCCTTTGGGGCAATTTAGAGGCACTAGTCAGCCTGTGCTGCTTGGTTATGAGCTGTGGAAGGAAGCCAGATTGCCCAGAAAAAACCCATGCATGCACAGGGAGAACATGCAAATTCCATCAGGAAAGGATCCAGGCAGGATTTGAACTAGGGCCTTTTGCTGTGAGATGACAGTACTACCCACCACACCAGTGTGCTGCCCTGGGCTAAATGTAATAAATGCAAATGTTACTAAGTTTTTACAGACACGTTATTTGTGTTAGTGGCGTACAAACTCGGTTCAACTAAAGCTAAAATGCAAGATCAACAATTTTGATGGACCATCAATGATTTGACTGCAGATGATTTCAGGTGAAAAAAAGAGCGGACCCTTTTCTGAACAAGCTGTTTCTTCTTTTATATCTGCATGATTATGCTTTTACATTATAAGGGCTTACCTCCCATGTCATCATTCATTGTGACTTAGGAACACTTTTAAATATAAAGGCACTAAATGCAGAAACAGTTTAAAGATAAATTGTGTGGTAAGTTTCTAAGATCGTGAATGATTTTTGTTTTTAGTTTTGTGCATCACCTGTCACCATCATTTTTAGTTTTGCTTTCCATCTTAAAGATTCCATCCTCACTTTTTTTTATTTGTCCCCCATTCTTTTGCTGAAGCTAAGAGATTTGGACATAACCAACTTTGTCTTCCTCAGCAGGTCTATTCCGGGGGCCACTTGAATTATATCACGTTGTGTAGGTGCGCGTAATAAACTGGTAACTGGGTCTGCATTATACTGCAGAATCTGGTCATGCTCCTGATTCATTTTTACTTTATTGTTTTTTTTGCCCAAAACCACCCGTCCCTTGATGTTGAAACATCAGTGTAATACAGATTGATGAACACACAGTATCCCTAAGCTTCTCTCTGCCTCATAAACTGTGCAATTAACAATGCATTACATGTGTTAGGGGTTTATTTATGACTAACAAGCAGTTAACAAATCATGATTTGTGTAGTGTCAGGTCTCAGCGGAAATTTAGCTAAGTTACAGTTACTTGGAAGCTGTATTTCACAACGATCCGTCCACGCAAGGCTCAATAACACTGATTTAAACCCTAGTCTGAACCAGCCAGTGCACATACTGCAGGGCTGTATCACTTTATCACACCCAGTATGCGTCTCCCACAACAAAACAAGCTGCAGAATAAGCACAACACAAGCTAAGTGGTGCTTAAGTTAAAGAGATTTTGATTTGTTGCCAGGCTGACAGTTTGTGTCAAGGGAGGTAGTGGGCTAATGAATGAAAACAACGGGAACGGGAAGGTTCTGAGAGAGATAGGGTGGAAAAGTAAAGTTTCAGAAAAAAAAGTACAGCAGAACATTAAAACTAAACAGCGGAGAAAATGTAAAAGGAGCAAAATGCATACTGTTGAGAGGAGAAGAGGCAAGCAGAGAATGCAAATCAGAGAGGATAGCATCACAGATATGATTGCTGCTATTACAATTATCATTAGCATGTGTTGTTGGCACTAAGACGGCTCATTATCGTGGATCCTATCATCATGCTAATTGTGGTGGATGCCGTGTTCTAGCATGCTGGGGGCTTTTTTCTTTCTTGAGGGGAAGAGTTCACCACAAAATATTCCCACTGAGTTCAACTAAATGACTGACTGACTCAAACTGGTATCACAGTCGCCTAGCTCTGAGCAGCACATTGATTATTTCTTGTTATGCACTAAAACTTCAACTGGTCATTCACATGCAGATCGTTTACTCTCCTATATTTAGCCATGCCTGCGTCATAAAAGCACAAACAATGGTGTGTGTCACTCCACGACATGTTTTGGCAGACGTGGTTTAGAGTATAAAGGGGTTTTCTTCCAGCTGGGAGAGGCGTGATTCATTTTCAAACCAATGAATGTGTCAGAATGTCCTTGTGGAAGACAGGAAAAAATGCAGCATACTGTAATAAGAGCTTGTGACTAAGTGGACTTAAAAAATGTGTTTTTGAAATCAAAAGTACATCAAAAATTAGAGGTTTTCATTCAAAGATGCTGTTAGTTCCTGCTTGTCTGCAGGGATCTTCTCAACTAACTCTCATTTCTTGCTGCCTCGGTTAAATTATGTGTTTTTATAATCCTCTGACTTGCAGATTTTAATTTTAATTTAGAATTTCTTAACTCATTTTTTTGTTAGACTTACTAACTCGAAAAAATACATATTAGCATGTTTTACAACAGTGTAAGACTTGTTAAGGGAAAGGAACTTTGCCCAGAAGAACCTGTGAGCCTCTCAGATCTTAAAGAGAGATATTAATCATGTTAAATATTTCAAATCTCTTGGGGATGTGAGGGGATTTTGATGTTAGATTAGCTGAGTGAGTGTTGCTGTCAGGAGAACAGTCTTATGTGGACCCAAAAGCAAAAGACCAAAATGTTTCAAACAAGAACCTAAATGTATTTTTTTTAATAAACTGAAACACAGTAAAATACCTGAAATAAAATATGACCAACTCAGGGGATTCTCATAGCACACCGTTCTTTTTGTAGGGGAGAATGGGTTAAGTACTGCCAATTTTTACTTAAAGTGCCTCTAAAGCAAGGAAACTACTGTTATGGCCCCAAGGAAATTATGTATGTATAGTTTAGGATCATCCCTGGAGACAGTCATTTTGGATCTGAAATCAACTTTTGGAGAAATATAGCTTTAGCGAAAAAACTTTATTGTGGCACAATTTGCCCCCTGGCATGGGGTACGTTTTGCCATTATAAAAAACACACTGGGGTAAATTGTGCCATTGTGAAGTACAACAGATCTTCTAAATCTCACAAATAATAATGCTGTACATAAGCAGGGGGAAAAGAATCCATGGAAAATGTATTTAATCAAGAATTCCTTTATTGTTTATTCAGAGTCACAAAAAAACATCACAGACCACATTTTTTATTAATGCTGCAGGAAAATATGAACCTTTGTTACCGTATGACTGTATAACTAAGTGTTTTAAGTCAAAGTACTTCAACAATGGCAGGGACATATGAACATAAACTTAGAACAAAATAAAACATTTGCAGTTCATCTCTTCACAGATTCAACTTATTGCTGAACATTTGTCAACCCTGCAAGGGGAAGTAAGCTTATGCTTCCAGCTGTTCCACCAGGTTTGTGTGGTAAGAGTAGCTTTTGGAGCACATCCTTTAGGGATGACTCCATTATTTTCTCTAAAAGTAAAAATGGACTTTCCATCAACAGACCTTTTCAATTTTTTCTTCAGAAACTTGGCACTGATTTCATTTCCTTCAACATTTTCCAGTTGTGCCAGTGGCACAACTTACCGTACAACTTACCCCACCCACCATTTTGAAAAAAATGTGCCCATCGCGGCAGCATCATGTTAACTGCATAAACTTGTGATGTAGCTTACTAAAGCACTAAAGCATGTGTGAACTGTTTTTAAAGTTATCTATAATTGTTCAAACATAGCAATCAAAAAACATTGGTCATTGAGTTTACACTTTGGAACGCAAAAAATCGTTTTTTGAACTAAAATGTGATCATGTCTCAAACCACCTGTCTCGCTTCTTTGGAGGATGAGTGAAATGGATGCTTCTTAACAATCATGTGGTCAACTCACATTCTTCTTCTGTTTTTTTTTTTTTAAATAAGAGGGGTGGCACTACTTGTCCCTAGACACAACTTACCCCATTATCCCCTACCAGTCTCGTTAAACCCAAAATGCAGATTTTATGTAGGATACGCAAAAACCCGGAAATAAACCACAGAATCTTAAACTTTCAAAATCGGAAGTTTTGTAGGTTAATAGGACACCAAACAATGTTGTGACAAAAGAAACGTAGCGCTTGTCTATACTTCTTACTGATGTATGCAAGAAGTGACGTGACTTAAGGCTAACAGGAGTAGATTGTTAAGTGGAGTCAGGGACAGCGAACGGTCGGTGCCCCAATAATATTATCGGGCTGGTACGAAACGAATAATGTGAGCATGCATGACATGAAATGACATGAAGCATGTAAATCTGACAATAACTGCCAATAACTACCAAAGAAACATGGAGTGTTCTTGAAACAGCGTTGAATGATTGGTAACCTTTGAGCCTGAGGTTTTATGAAAAAAAAAAAAAATCAAAGACCCACTACAATGACAATCATGTTTTTGGTGTTTTTATCATGTTCTTGTGGCATTTTTTTCCCACAATTGAGGACATGTATAAATAAAAGTAAGCTTAAAATTGTCTTTCTGAGTATTTCTTTGTGTTTGTTGTGAATCAGAAGCAAACAAATAAATGCTGTTGGAAAAAAGTCTGTGATGTAGAGGCTACAGTCAGTGGGCCACACGCTCCCTGCTTTGCCAATGCAAACAACCAGATACATGTACTTTATTGTTTTCCTGCCATCTGCATTAAAACTGTACGGCTGGATAATTCCAATATTGCTCGCCATTGCTGTTGCAGCGCTAATGCTAGCTTGTGGATGTGAGGGGCTGTAAGGTAGCCAGAGAGCATGTAAACAGACGGATGATGGGGAGTCAGGGTAGGCTTACTCTGCGCCAACAGTCCCCCCCGCAACTCAGAGGTGAATGTCCAACAAACTCCGGCTGCTTTACAGAAATGTTGTGCTAGAAAATGACTGATTTTTGGATTGTTCCTAAAAATGGCATAATCATAATTAAAAGACCCTGAGAATACTTTTATAAAAGATCAAAATATCTGTGTGGGCCTTAAACGTCAATATTTATATTGCTTTACTGATTAGAACATAGTAAATGAGTAAAATAAATTTTGTGTTCTTTAAAATGTAACCCAATTTAAAATAAATAAAAACATCTTTGTGATTTTTAGGATAGGAAACATTTAACATTTATCTATTGAAGAACTCTGTTCAGGTTCAGTGAAAGGGTTAGGCAATTCTGAAACAAGGACAAAAATCAGAGACTGCAATTGATGACTAAAGTGATGTGAAAAAAATGAGTTTCCCTGTTCCTAAAATGAAAAATCCAGTGGATGAAAGATGGTCTTGATTGAAGTTTTGAGTCACACTAATCAAAAGAAGCTGCTGATGAATTGAGTTTTCCCTCTAAGCAAAACAAGGAAATCTAAATTCCCCTAACACCTGCCAACTTCTATCTAATACTGATGGTTAAGGAAAATTCAATTGGCCGAAGCAGGTTTGGAATGTCCCTGGTTTGCAATTTTCTGCTTCTGCGCTCCATTCCAGTATGGAATCAGATGTTGGCATGGCTGCAGTTTGTACAGCAGGGGAGAGAGGGTGGGAGGAGTTTGATGTGTGCTCCAAAAATGATGGACAAAAGGATGCTGCATTTGCACAGACTCTGTTCAACAAGATTTCAAAAATTTGGAAAATTAGCTTTAAATTGAGAGACCCCCACCCCTTTTCTGAAATAATTAAACAAAAAGTCACTTCACACCACAAAGGAGCACAGACACTAAAACACAACACAATAGTGCACAGAACCTTTGTAAAAAAGCATAAAGATTTGCATCTATAACACATTATGGGCTACGTGTGTGAGAGTGGATGTACTTGTATTTGCTGCCCTGTTAGACCATGTGTGATGTCATCAAAAGTCTTTTTTAAGGCTGCCCAACCCTTGTGCTCAAGATCTACTACCCAACCTGTTTTCAGCTCTCCCTGCACTACTTGCTGCTGATTACCTGGATCAGGTGCATTCAGTCAATCGCCTGAGTCAGCTAGTCAGCAGAAAGCAGTGCAGAGAGAACTGTAAAACAGACAGGCTGGTAGATCTTTCGGACCAGGGTTGGCAGCACTGCTTTATACGGACCTCTGGGCTTTATGGGGACATTTTACCAGGCATAAAGCCCGAGAATACAATTTCTTGAATCCTGCTAGAGTTGTAAACGGAGCTGTGGGGAGAATTTTAGACATCAATTGGTATTAGTTCCAGTCAGGGTAAGGCCATGAAAAAAATAGGATTACAGTCAGGGACAGAGTTTTTTAACTGGTCTGTAATCCGAATGTTTAAAGCTGTGGCTTCAACCACTAATTTCTTGAGTTGGAAGTGTATGCCAACATTTTCCATTATTTAACTTTACTAAAAGACTGACTGAAATATGTGTGAAGTGTGAGAAAAGTACTACTTTTGTTTGTTTGTGCGCAGTTGTTGTTCATTACCATTGTTTGATTGTGATCCAGACAGATGTAATGACCCATGTTCTGATTATAGGGTTCTGCCCTCCACACATCAGGATACTCCGTTTTGCCACAAATTCAGGTCATGTAGAACCCAAATCCAGGAGAACAGACTTGAGAGGAGGATTTCATAGACTCACACAAGACTCAAATTTACTTTAAAAAACTCAAACTCAAACGTAAAACCTCAAAACCTAAACTTGACATAAAACAAAAGGATGATTAACTGAAACAAGCTGAGCATAATAATAAGCAGAAACCTGTGGTAACCATAAAATAAAAAAAAATAACTTGAAGCAAATCATCACAATTAAATTCAGATTTTTCTTAACGAACCACTCCAATGCCACAATTACATGTTTTTAACATCCTCCTCTGGATTTTTTTTTGATGACGATGGAGGACATATATTAAGAAAACTAAGCTTAAATCTTAATTTCTGAGTAATTTTTTATTCAAATTTTCATGAATCGGCAGCAGAAGACAAAATGCGGTTGTAAAAAGCTCATTTCTGTGACGTAGATGCTACCATCAGCAGGCTACAGGCTCTCTGTTGCATCAACCTGGAGACAAATAAATCCATGGACATCTTCGTTTTCCTCGTCTGAGCTGGAGTCTGGCCCAAAAATCCACGGCTGGATGGCTACAATATTGCTTGCCATTTTGGTTGCACCGCTAATGTTGGTTTTGAATTGTAAGCTAGCGGGAGAGAGTGTGAACGAAGGGATGACGGGAATGAGGGGAAGGCTTACACTGCACCACCAGTCCCGCCCACAACTCGGAGATGAATTTCTAATGAACTTCTGCCGCTCTGCTAAAACAAACGTTGATTTGGGCTTAAAAAAAAACAGCATAATCACCGTTAAAAGACTTCTGGGAACACTTTTTACATGAGATCAAAAGCTGATCAGTGTGGGAATTTATAATACCCTTTCATGGTGGATAGTCATATTTTTGTATTTTAGAGGTAGGTTAAGAGTTTCAATATTAAAGATGAAGCTTTTTACTTTTATTTACCTTATCTCTGCTGGTTGCGTTTCTTTTTTTAAACAGTTGTTTCTGCCTAATGCCTAACTTCAGCTTCTAAAATACGTGGTATTTGTAAACCAGCTCAACCATTCTCTTTAAGCACCAATAATGTCTCTCTCTACTTGAGATGTCTGAGTAAAAAATCTCAGAAAATCCCAGAGTTTGGCAAAATATTCAGAGCTCACAAATCAAATTGCTGTTCTGATGAGAGTCAGGAAGTAATTGCAGAACTAAAGCTCTTCCTCCATTTCTCATTTTCTTTTTCAATCAAACTGCAATCACGTAAATCTCAGGTGGCAGTGGACCAGTGGGTGTCCGCATTAAGGTACCTCTTGTAATTAAGTCTTCAGGTTCCCTGACTTTATTGTACCGTGCAGAGTGAACACAGCCAGCAATGATAATTAAAGCCGAGACCTCTTCGATGGATATTTTTTATTCCCTTATTTAATTACCTGTATTAATCACTAGAAAAGGTGTTCCACATGAATGAGTGCAGGTTATTAATTTGTTTTTTTAGATTACAAATGGAGTCTCACCGCATTCTGCATTAGAGTATATGTATTGATAAAGACCTACAAGAAAACTTTAAGCTATGGGTCTTATACTAATCTATATGAAAGGGGCAATTTACTCAGCTGGTGCTTAATGTTAAGTGAAGTTTCTGGTCTGGGGAGTTTTTGTGGGGTTAGTCCCGTCCATTGGTTTTATTCCTTTTAAGAGAAAGATACCTCAACTACAGCAAATATATCATCAGCACCTGCAGAAAAACATATAAGAAGTACACTTTAGCACTTAATTTTTAGGATGGAATCTTTAATGAAATAATTTAACATAATTTCATAGAGACGAGCAATTCTACTCTGAATGAATGAAGGAAAGTAAGAATCTGAATAAGAATGGAAAGTAAAACAATAAAATGATCGCATCAACATTTTATTACTTTTTTTTTGTAGTGGCTTATTTTACCATTTTGATCAAATTCAGGAAATCCTGCACAGTTTTGCAGGGATGACATCAAAGTTTAAATGATCCAGCAGGTTGGAATAAATTGGAGAAAAACGTTGACGGTTGGACTTGATGTTCCCTGAGAATTTATTAGCATTAACATCTGTAGGTACCTCTGCTGTATAGGACTCCATACTGCTGTGACTTTTACGCTGTTGATAGCATTTATCAAGTAACCCAATGAAAGTAAGCTACCTTGGTAATTAACTCACCTGCACTGAGAAGAGAACGAAATTGTAAAAAAAAAATTTGTATAGTATAATATTTGCCTATTTCCACCAAGTGTTTGTAAATAATAGCTCCTAAAACAATAATTTACATATGTTTTTTATTTCAATTTGGTAGTTGCCTGCCTAGAATTAGCAGAAGCTGTTTAAAATTGAAGTTAGTGTTTGCCTTTTATCATTACATGCAGAAATAAAAATCTAACTCATCTTGCTTTAATAAAACTGTCACGAAAAAACAAAGCGATTACAGCTGATCCAGATATATTTATACTGATACAAAGGCTGAACCCATCTTCCTTTATCCTCTGACATTGGTTTTCTTTGCATTTCATGTGTCATATGTTTAAAAGTGAGCTTTGGTCACTTAATTTGTTTGTTGAAACATAAAATTGTGCAAGCATTTACTTACCGGATGTTGATGCCTTATGTCAAAGCTGCAGTATTGTGAAAGCTGTGTCGAAATTTAAACAAAAATACAAACCACGAAGGTAAAAGTCAAATTACAGAACTTGTTTTTCTTTTCAATTAGCCATGTTACAATTGACTCCACAACATTTGATCTGTTAATTCGCAGGAGTGCTGCAGATCAGGTTCACATATCAGTTTTTTTCATAACAATTACAAAAGCTGTTGAGCATGTTTCGCCTGAGCTTGAGTTACATAAATTGTGATAATTCTATTTCTGCAACACAAGGAAAAACTTTTGTCAGAGTAATAACTTTTTTAGTTTTTTAAAGTTTAAATGTAGAAAAAAAAATATTAGAAGACAGAAAGCTTGTCTTTTTGGGGGTGATAGAAAATTCTCAAGTATATCTTTTTAGTTTCTTGTTGCTAACTGGTTTTCAAGACACATCATAATTAGAACATTATTAGCAACTCAGCTAATTTTAAGTAGTGTGAGCATGGTGTTGGAAAAATAACCAAAGGGGTCATATATTCCATTTTTGGTCTAATGTGGGAGGTGTTTCTATCAAAAGAGTGACAGCCTAATTTGCGAAAAGAGCTAAAGTCGCAGAGCGACAAAGACGGCGTTCTGTTTAGGCTTCTTTGGGTCTAATTAACAATTAGCAAGCGGTAAGTAGCTACCAGCATTTGTTACATTGGGGAGCAGGTAGTTCTGAGCGGATCTTAATTCTACAACAACATGGGAGCAGAAGCAATAAGGGGAACACGCATGTAAAGCTGCCCTCTGTACACAGAGAAACTAATTAGCAAATGAGGAGCAGCTGTGCAGCCGAGCTGCTGATAACAAGGGCAGTCTTCAGAGCCATTTCTCACATCCATCCCTCTATGCTGATTAATGGGAACACCTCATTCACACACACAGATAAATATGTGCCTCACCATGGAGCAGGAAATAGACTTTTTCTCCAGTTAAAGTGTTGGACTTTCCTCATCTTGAGACAGTCCTGTGTGGATAACTATCTTTTCTCTTAATTAAAGTCCATTCCAATCAAAATTCTGTTTTTGTGTCACTTTTCTCATGATGGAGGATATTTATAAAGAAAATTAAGCTCAAAGGTGCATTTCTGAGTATTTTATTCATTTAAATTGTGATGAATTTAGGAGCAGATGAAAAAATGCAGTTGGAAAAAACTACAATTGGCAGTCCACAAGCTGCTTCCATTCCGATGCAACCACTTAAAGACAATTAGATCCATGTATGTCTTTTTTTTTCCTCGTCCAGACCTGGAATCTTGCTCAAAACTGTACGGTTGGATTGCTTGCCTTTTTCGTTGCACCAGTAATGTTGTGAGGGCCTTTAAGCTAATGGGAGAGAGTTTAAACAACTGTAGGAAGGGAAATTACCCTGCACCAACAGTTCCGTCCACCACTCAGAGGTGAATTTCTGATAAACTCCTGCAGTGACTTTGTCCTAGAAAACGACACAGGTTGTTACTTTTTGGCTAAAAATAGCGTAATCATATTTAAAAGGTAACTGGAAACGCTGTTACAATAAATCAAAAGATGACTGGAGTGGGACTTCAGGTATTTCTAGTGTCCAAATAAAAGCCTTGGACAAGTATTTTGACCGCGGACAGAATAAGCATCACTGATGCCTCAATTTACATGATGAAATGTAAAGAACCACAATGACCTACAGTATGTTATCATCATCAGTTTGCAATACCAGGACAATTTTCAAGGACAAAATAGATCAAGAGGCCTGATGGGTAACCCTCACTTGAACTGCAGTGCATGAATGCATGAATGAATTCAATTGTATGTAATCGAGACCTGCATGGATAGAAAACAGTGTCCAGAAGAAAAAAATAACAACAAAGGTAAGACACTTTTTTTTGTTAGACAAGTGCTTTTTCATAATGCCAACATGAAATTACATCATGTTAAATTTCTCACATTTGTAATAAATAGCATGAAACAATTATTTCAAATTAAAAAGATCTCCATTATTGTGTTCTGTGGCAACCTTCAGCAACTGAAGGAAAGACTTTGCGTTAAATACGCATGTAAGATGTAAGACCAGCATGAAAGACCAGTCTGAATAATACAGAGACAATTGGAGTCAGTGTTACTTTTTTTGGTCTTCATTAAGGTAGGTCTGCATACATAGACATGTTTGTATGTGCTTTAATGTGTTTACATTTGTGAATTTCGAATGATCTAGAACACTTGAAAAACCACTTCATCTTCATGATAAATCCAGAAAGAGACCAAAAACAGGTCAAACCCCACATGAGCTGATGCCTTATTAATGCACAGGGACCTGGTTCAAAACGTATTCAGATTGCGCATTTAGCTTTTTGCCCCATTACGGGCAATATTAAGCCGAAGGGCGCAGGGCCCATTTCCAAAGAAACGGCGTGTAATGAGAGATCAGAGGCAAGGTTTATCATAGGCAATAAAACATGAGAACTGCGTGTCTGTTAATAAGACCTCAAGAGGATTGGAGTGGGACGTGAAAGGCGTGAGATCCTTGGATCAAAGACATGTCTGCAAGGAGAAGAGGAGAGGAGAAGATGAGAGTGCAGGAGTAGCATGGAACTGACAAAGAATGACAGAAAAATGGACAAAGGGGAAGAGAATGAACTGATAGGAGGCACGAGGGTATTCATTACAAAACCAAAATTGCAATGGTTCATCTCGTTTAAATATTTTAATTCTTAATGTTTTTTTATTGCAATTTTTTTCACTAAATGGGTATATTAAAATTTTGTAAACCTTGATACAGCAGCAAACACATATTTGCACTGTGAGGTAATAATAGCCTTATGATGATCTTAAAAATGTGCAGCCTTTTTCCCTCTGGGAGTCGTGAATGCAGTAAGCAGACTAGGCTCCATAATGACAGAATGATGAGACTGAATTCAAGCTTTTGTTGTAAATTACCTCTTTGGGCTTCTTTTTTAATTAAACAATGGTTCGTTCCTGCTTATTTGCACAAAAAGCACCATCATATATAAACTATTACTTTTCTATGCTATTACCATTCCTTCTTTTAAGAATAACACATTAACTGTGATCGTAAAAAAATTAAGATTTAATTTGTACTTTTTCAAAAAGCTCCTTCGGCATTTGTTCTGCCAACGGATGTGAATAAGATGGTTTTCTCTCAAAATTCATTCATCCACCCTAAAAGTGTTTGTTTGGATTCTGTCTCCATTTTGCCTTTGACGTAATAAAAAAGAAATAAATAAAAAAAAACTTTGTTCTTAATTACAGTTTATTTTGGGACCAAAACACATTGATGAATTAGCAAGTGTAGTCTGATTAAATGATTGTATGAAAAGCAAAAGGGAAAAACAACAAAATTGTGCGGCTAACTTTTAACTGCCTCCATTGAAGATTACTCCTGCTTTGAATGGTACTATTCAACTGTCAAATGGCAGATCACAATCAAAGTCATTTTAAGGCGGAAAATGGAAAATTACATCTGATCTTACTACAGCTACTCCATACAAATTGTACCCAGTTCGAACCTAATTGTTTTTTTATCGTTTTATATAAAAATAGTCAAAGCAAAAAGATCAATTCCACAACAAAACTTTATGTCCAATCATACTGGGCTTACACTGAGCGCTAGTGGAGCAAAAATGATTCTTTGTCAGAACCAAACCCAGAAGTTCAGGTCACACCTTAAACTCTTTTGATCTGAAGAGAACATGCATCAACAACATGTACACATGAAATCATTTTAAGTAAAAAGGTTTTTTTGAGATGAATTCCCCTCATAGGAACAATTCCTTTCCTCCTTTCTGGTTGTAAGTTACACCCCATTTGTAAAAAATCGTTCCATGGACCCTCTGTCTGCTGTACCCACTTTGTCCTGTGTAGAGTAATGGGGCTGCCACACCAACTACTGCAGGACTAAGATGGCGTACACCCTTAGCATGTTGGTAGTCTGTTGTGACCAATCAAACTATGAAGCATGCCTTTGGATTAAATCAAGAGTCCTTACAGGAAAACTCAAACATGTATGGGGATTGCATCAGACTCTGAACTGGGACCTTTAAACCAGCTCATTTTGTGACAATTCAATCAAAAACAATCTGAAGGAGGATTGTTTGTTAAAACCATCTGGGGATGTAAAACAACTTTGGTTGCTGCAGCACACAATAATAGAGACTTATGTATTTTAAATAATTGTTATTTATTACCGTGTGGTTTTGTATAGGGTTATTTATAATTTACTTAAGTAGAAAATGACCTAATAAAATTGAAGGATAGATTTTAAATGTATTATAGCATATTATAGCATATTGTATAATTATATCCAGCAGGTGCATATGTTTACCAGAGGCTGATGTAAAATATCAGATGAGATCAGAAACATGTTTGCATCCATGTTTGTTTTTCCTTGTTCTCACATACACTATTAAAAAAAAAAGGCAGAAGTGTCATTTTGGTGAGTGAGGGTACAGCGTAAGGTCCTCCCCCATCTATCAGGGTGTCAGAGTGGAAAACATGACGGTGGAGCAGCTGTGCTTGATGTGATGGCAGCCTTTGCCAATTTATTTTGATTGGCTGTGTTTCATGCAAGCCTGGGGTGGATTCACAAAAGGCAGCTATGTGTTCTTCCTCACACAGGAGAGTGAATCCCCCCCCCCAAGAAAAGGTTTTATAGTCTTGGTTTTGAAACTCCAACTATTACATATTTGCTTTCCTACGAGGATACCGATCACTTTCAATTACTAACCCATTAAGAATGGATATTTGATGTTCAGATGCTGTCATAAAGGAATCTGTTATGCTGCAAACATGCTTCTGAAAAAAGTACTTTACTCAGCAGCTGATTGATTTCTGGGCTTGTTTCAAATTGGAAAACAATTAACTTGGGGAGAAGCTAATTAAAAATCTTTTTAAAAAATATCTTCAGTGGAGGCTAATTCACAGTGTAAGACACATAATGAGTCCGACTGGTTTTACAAATGACTCCGACCCACGTGGTGTGTACAGTACTGTGCGCGGGTGTGGACCTCAGTGTGATCCTCATCAGCAGCCTCACTGCCCCCCTGCCGTCTTTGTGAACCATCTCAGTTCTTGTTGCATAGAATTCACATAAATAGGAACAAGCCCTGTGATCAGCCTGAACTGTAACTGATGTGAGGCAACAATCATCTGAGAGGACCCTGGTTTCCCTGACAACTCAAATCAAGTAGGATACAGGCTTATAAGTTCTTGCGGGAGTTTGTGATCAAATGCCAGACGGCAGATATTGATGTTGAACATTTTTAAAAGTAATTTGCACTGAACTATTTGTTTTAGAATCAAAATAAAACTTTTTGTTCATTTTTAGTAGAATAAGATAAACAAACATTTGTTTTGAAAGTTGCTCAAAAAGCCCAGGCAGACGGCTTGATGAAAGAAACAAAAGATGACAAAATCTTATCATTATACGTATACCAACGTTTTCCTGTACTGAGCCTCAGAGGGTTTTGAAACAACGTTCTTCTGTCAAACAGGAGAACATGAGAAAAATGCCCAACCAACAGGGATCATAAAAGAAATTTGATGAACACTTGTCTAACCCTTGTGCTATCCTATGACCCCACCCTTACATTGACGTGTTCTCCCTACCATGACAAAGGTGGATAAAGGTGGAAAGATTTCATGTAATTCATGGACACCAGTGAAGATCACAAATCATTGAAGAAAAAAGGTTCAGCGCACTGTCTAGTGGGTCTAGATGACCCAACTCCCAATGTTAAAGTGCCTTGGATAGCACAAGGGTTAAATGTCCAGACAGCACTGCAGGATAGTTCAGATCTCACAAAGCAAAGACAAAAATGAACAGATTTATCTCACCAACTCAGGTGACCCAGACATGTCTGAACTCTGACAGTTTTGTTTTTGTCATGTTTTGTTCAAAAAAGGCCTCATAACATGTGAAACTTGTACGTGTTAAATCACAGTTTGTTCAGTATCCCTGATATTAATGAGACGCCTCAGCAGAAACCAAAGGACACAAACAGATCAGATAGGCACCCTGCTGTCGTCTGGCAAAGATAGTACAGAGGAATCTCCTGTGTGGTACTGTGAAAACCACAGGAACAAATTGGGACTAAAACCGCAAAAATTCTGTAATCGTTGGAATTTAATAACTGATTCATCTTAATGGGGCTGTAATTTGGCATATAATCTTCAATACCCATCTCCAATTTTGTATTTATGAAGATAATTAACTGGAGTTTAAATCTTGCATCTAAGTGCCACTCCAGCAAAGCGAGGCCTCGCTTGCAAAGTTACAGGGCACAAAAAGGGAAATTATTCACGCTTCGAGGTTTCTTTAGTGAAACGCCTATTTGCTCGATGCAAGCCTCCAGCACCACATGTGAATATTTATTTCTTTAACTTCTAAAGATTTACGTGCATAAACTAACAGATTGTTAATAATGCATGTAATAGTCAACTAAAAACAAATACTTTTGTGGTTATGGCCAGGTGAGGCCTCTCAGTCAGATGTGTTGGGAAATGGTTCATTTCCAGAGGCCTGAAATGAGCACTGAGGACCCCTGCTGGTCTGTATAAGTCATACAAAGTTTTGGAAAAAAGGCGCAGTCTCAGTGGGAAAAAAAATGTACTGGCTTCATGTTTTGCTGACATACACATGAAGGGTTGAATAGGGAGGAATTTACAAACTAGTAAAGGATGCTGCATCCTAAAGCTGCCAGGCAAGAGGTCTAGAAGAAGACCAAAGAGAAGGTTTATGGATGCAGTGATCAAAGACGTGAAGGCAGCTGGCGTTAGAGGAGAGGACGCAAATGACAGGGTTAGAAGGAGGAAGCTGATTTCCCGTGGCAACCCCTGATGGGAAAATCCAAAAGAAGAAGAAGAAGAAAAGCAGATATGCTGGTAATTTACTCACAGGCCAGTTTGCAACTTAAATAAGTAACAATGGCAAACCAGCAAAAATATGATGTGGTTCTGACAAATACAACTTTTTTTTTTTTTAGTATGAAGGCTGCGAAAACTTGTATTTATAAAATTAATCTATAAATTATAAAATTAGTGACTTGGGAAATGTGCATCTGACAGTGTTATTAGTGTTTGTAGAAAAACGTGCCCAAATGTGCTTTTTTCAGTACTGGACCAGGTGTGTTTTTTTATCCTTTTTTGTAACAGAGGGAGTATATAACTAACTGTTTTTATTCACAAAAAGTAAATTTTCACAACTTTCTTTTTCCACCAACTATAATCTGCATTTCGTCCCCGTTTCTCCAAGTTGTTTTATAATCCATACTTACTGGTAAAATTAAGAATGCTTTGTCAAAGCAGAGACGGGACTTTAAATGTCACTGATGTCATTGTATCTAAATAATACGCGTCATGATAAAAAGCTTCATCAGGAAGTAGATTGATTACCAAGCATCATCATTTTATTTCACTGACACAAACGTTGACACTTAGTCCAAAGTGTTTTAGGAGAAAGTTGCATCACGTAAAGTTAATTCTCAGATTCTTGCGGAACATGCAGACTCCTCGTAAAGGCCATGTCACACAGCCACTACATTTTGCACATATTGCATGGATGAAAGTTGTTCATACATACATATACATGAAAAAAGTGAGAATAATTGTGGTCTTTATGTAAAGTTTTCACAGATGTATCACAAATAAACCACGTTAAAACCACGGAAGAAGTATGAGTAAACCACACAAAGAACACATAAATCGATGTAGAACATAAACCGTGTTTGATTACTGCGATGTTTATTTGCAATTCATTTGTGAATCATGCGTCAATTACGTAATTTTAACGTGAAATGTGCGCCGTAAATGCAATATAAAAGTTATACATTGGTGGTACGTGCACGAAAAGTCCATCAGACGTACATGCAATGGTCGTGGAAAGCTACAGATTTGCGTATGCATCTCACAAAAATCACGCACAATTTATGTAGTGACTACGTATAAACTACAAAAATCGCATAAATTGGGTAATTGTCAACAGACCAAAAGTTTTGAACGCCTCAAAGCCAAACACACGTAAAGATCCGTAGCACACATAGACGTATGACGAACTCTTCTGAATTACGTATATCACGCATGTATCACAAAATATCATCCGTGCAAAATGTACGTAGTGGCTGTGTGTCACGGCTTTACAGTTCAGATCCTGAACCTCTTTGCTGTAAAGTGACGGTACAAACTTTATATTTTTGCTTTAACCATGTAAATCAGAATCCCTCTGATACAGAAAGGAATAACATTTCAAGGGCAGCCTCTGAAATCCACACGTCTTCAACTCTGGTTTAACCTAGGCACTTTACCATTGGGAGTTGGGTCATCTAGACCCACTAGACAATGCTCTGAACCTTTTTTCTTCAATGATTTGTGATCTTCACTGGTGTCCATGGATTACATGAAATCTTTCCACCTTTATCCACCTTTGTCATGGTAGGAATAACACGTCAATGGAAGGGTGGGGTCATCTAAGATAGCACAAGGGTTACCCTCTTGACTTAACTTTTAAAAGCTTGCAGACTTGGACTTTCTTGTGACTACTTTCCAACATGGATTTTCTGTCAGAGGAGATTTAAAAGTCATAAACAGCAGTGACTTCTCTACCCATGTCAGTTTTGAAGGCAATCTTTGTGCGGTTGTCACTTCCCACCCTTTGCAGCCCTAATGAAGCAGGATTGATGGCACGCCGGCGGAAACATAGCTCACCTCATCAGCAACCAGCCAGGGGAGGGACGCCCTCCAATAAATAGGGCTGTAAACACACAATTAAGGGCCCACATATCAATGCGCCGTTATTACATCCTACCAATTAAACATCGGGGGCAGCCTCCTCATTTGTATCGCAGTATGCATGTAATCAGTAATTTAGTAATGATGTGCTGAGTTTCTGCTACCGGCTTTATAACTGGTGAGGGGGTGAAAATGGGTGGGGGTGATGGTGGCGCATTTGTTAGCTTTGAGTGCACTGAAATTATAAGGTGTAGAGTCAAGGCAGTTTTTAGCTCATTTAGGGATAAATAACACTGACAGTCTCTATAAGTGAGAAATTGTCAGACATCCACTGACTTGCTTTTTAATTATGTTGCGCTTGGTTGCTATTTTTTAGATAGAGCAATCTGCAGGCAATGAAAAGTACAGAGCCAGGATGTTCAGCTGTGCTCAATATAATATTGATAATCTTTCAAGCTCCAGGCCTTTTTCATCAAGACAGTCTTGAGGCCTGAAGGGAGCGTCAAAATGAGAGGTGTGCTGCAGTAAATGAGCATGCATACGTTACAATATTCAGCGACTTGCCCAACACAAATATTCACATTGACTGAAAGGGTATCTCATCTATAGATGTGAATAAACATCAGCTGATGCCTGCTTGTGCTCCATACAGTTTGATTGTTTATCTTTGACTGCCATCTAGTGTCAGCTGTACTTGCTAGTTGATGTTTGAACTCTACGGTACTCTGTAATGGAGAAAAAAAAAACAAAGTAACACATGAGTTGTTTACTTTAGAGGCACCATTTTCCATTCAGTGATAAATCAGTCACCAAATACACAAAACTTGGTTTAACTGAATAATCTATATATTAAATACGGTACAATATGGACAGGAACTTGAGTCAGTGACGGAAAACCTGAGCTTTGATTTATCGAGTGGTTAGTGAATATTATCCATTTGATTTATTTAAGGTAAAAAATATTAAGAACTAGTGTTGAGTGGGTCCAAGACTCCAAAGTTAAAATTATTTTAAATATCTCTAAATAACGATGCATCTCATCAGATTTGTACTCTCTTCATTTAAGGAGTCAGTAATAAGGGGAACAAGTAAATATTATGATAATGTCATGATAACATTGCAAACTGCCAAGTGAGTTCATCCCTTTAAAAAGTAAAAATGTAAAAATTTGGGGTACAAAACTAAAGTCAGCGTATCAGCTATGTTAGATTTTAACCAGCTTGTCTGTTTTTCTTAGCTTCCAACAATAATAATTGGAAAAGCTGCAGACTTGATGTATTTTTACTCAACTATGGTTGTTAATCTTTTTTAAGAAGTTATTGCAGGACTTCTTTTTCACAGCTATAAAACCAGTTCAGACTATTTTTCTCATGATTTTAATTGACAAAGAGTTCTAGTACATCACATGTCCATCCTGGGAGAGGATCCTTCATGTGGACATCCCGGAGGTTTTTTCTGTTTTTCCTTGGAATTCGTTTTTTTATTTTTTTGGGAGTTTTTCCTTACCAAGAAGGTCTAAGGGCAGTGATGCCCACTTTAGTTTAATCCTTTTAGTTTGGAAATCAGTTATTGTATTTCTGATTGATTGTATGTTTTGTACAATTAGTGAAGCCTGAGACAACTGTGTTGTATATAATATTGGGCCATATAAATAAAACTGAACTGAATTTGTTACAAGAATTAACCCACTTGTTTGGCTTCTTGCCAGTGAAGTCACGGATGCATGCATATGGCTTTGTCCAAACCAGCAGATAAATTAAAGAACAGAGGGGTCAAAAGATGTGTTTACGTTCAGATGCTGATCCAGATCTCAACAGTCATAATAGGCAGCAAATTCGAAAAATTCCCTTTTGGCATTATAAGAACAGAACAGGTTGTTTTCTTGGCATTCTGAAATGACCAAATTAAAGGTTAAAAGAATGCAGTAAATATGATGAAGTACAACCAGTTGTATTTGCTCCTTACCATTTAGTTTTAGATGTTTCCGGCATTTATTTGGGAGGGTTGTACAACTTTTAAAGTTTTGACAGCATTTAAAGTTAAAACGTGCCTCACTGGATCATCTGAACAAGAATGTGTCCCTCAAAAGCAATACTGAGATGAAATGAAATGAGATGAAATCATATCCTGACCAAAACAAACAGCCATCTTGGCCATAACAGACTTTCTATTAGTATTATTAGGTACAGAAGAACCTCCCCACAAATATTACTTCCTGCTAAGAATTTAATAGTCTTTCAGAATCAAATAATAATATAACATTTTTTGTTTTGTTTTATTTAAATGGATATTTTTGATAGTGGGACATTCATATGATTCCACTTTTTCCTAAAAGATGAGACATTATAGGGCAAAATACTTGCAAATAAACTTTAAATGTATCCAGCAGCTCTACAAGTGCAACCTGATTTTTAAAAATCACTATTTGCTTTTTGACAAAAAATGTGTACTTGTTTTTGTGTGTCAAACAAGGCAGCAATCACAATTGTCGTTAGCAAAACCAGGGAAAACCATTTACAGAATAATGGACAAACTAAAAGGAAATCTATACTACTTTTAGCCTTTGATACTTCTTATGGCCACTTTCAGTGTAAGGTTTCCTAAATTCACATCAGATAAAACCCTTAGTGTGGATTTAAAAACACACAAAATCAACACAGATTTAATGTTTTGGACAACTTTGTAAAGTCTGACTGCCTTTTAGCCTATTTTTGAAAAAGGAAGACAAAAATGCATTTACATTACACTTTGCTAAACAAGTTTTTTGAGAGGTCACCCCATCTAATAACTCCAGGCCAATCTTTTTTTCATTCTGTTTTTTTTTAAATAAATCATCTTTTGCAGATTTTATATTCCAGGAATAAAGGCAATAAGAACCTACGGTCATGACATGATAGAGAAATAAACACAGTTTTGATGCTTTCCTTCAATGGGTTTTTTTTTCTTCCTTTTTACTGTTTTTCTATTTGCTTTTCACTGAGAAATATATTGAAAGTGTGATTTTAAAAGTTAATTATTTACACTTCTACGATTCATCTATGTGTAGCTTTTCCGTCTTTTCTTAGGGTTAAAAAGGGCATAAAAATGTCCTTTGCTTGCCCCTTTAGTCTGTCATTTATCGCTACTCGGTTCAGGTCATTCAGAGGCCTGCAAGGCTTCAGGGTCCTGCTCAATATTTCAGTTCTTCATGTACTGCACTAATTTGAACATATATTGCACATGTTGTTTTTCAAATTTCTTGGAGCTCCATTTTGTAGATGACAGTATTAAATGCTTCAGTCACCACAGGGACCCCTTTTATCTTTAACCTCAATTCTTTCTCTTTCTCAATTCATCTGAGCGCTTGAGATTTAACATCAGACTTCTTAAGTTTCTTCTTTCGAACATTGCTGTCACTTGGGATTCCTAAATTTACCACCACAACCTTTCTCCACTTTTCTGCACACTTTGTCTCACTGGTTTGCCATCATCATCGTGTTGGATCATTTTTAGGGTTTGTTTGTGTTTAGACTTTAAGACTTCTACAGTTGTTCCTTTCAGTTTTGCCAACCTCTTTGTTAACCTCTTCCACACCTGGCTATTTTATACCTCAATACTGTATTGTCTTGAAGGCATCTTGGCATAGGCTGCACCCAAGACCTGGTGTTGTATGTAGCCTTTATTGATTTTGTACTCGTGGCATGTTCATGTCAACTTATTTTCACCGAGGGCCACATCAGCATAGTGGCTGTCCTCAAAGGGCCAGATATAACTTATACATGTAACCAAATGTAATGAAAAATAAATGTAACCACTCCTTAATGTTAAATAACTCAAATAGTATTTATAAGAACTAATAAGTTCTTAATAAGTGACAATTACAGTTGCATAGAAAACACATGTTTGCTTGTTACTCTAGCATAAATCCTTTGAAATTTGATTCTGTTAGGTTACATTATACGGACAGTGTTTAAGTCGTAATGTATAGTTGCCTAAGCCCATATTTCAAGTCCAATTCCCCCTAGATATGAATAAATACACATCAATTTTTATTTTAAGAAATTAAAAACTTGTACGCTCTCGCGGGCCACATAAAATGACATGGCGGGCCACATTTGATTTGACACATGTGATGTAAAGTCATGATCAATAAATTTGTTGAGTTTTTTCAAGCCTTTGGTTCAATGTTCTGACAACAGCTACTTCCTACCAGTGGAATACACCATGGCAAAAAATATAAGTATGTGTAAAATAACATTATGCTTTTAATTTATATTCAAATTAGTAAAGGTTTTGGAGGGACCTCAGTTGCCTTCTGTAAGCAGGGTGCAGTGAACAGGAAGGGGTACAGATCTGGATGAGGTTGCTCAGGTAGGAAAATGTTTTTGGTTTACCTCCGTACAAGCAAATGTCAGAGCTGTCACAGGAAGTTAATCCAGAGAACTGGAACAAGTTGGTAGTACAGTGAGAACCAGCTTGTCCAGCATCAGATCTACCAAACATTTTTTTCTCAATTCTAATATCTGATCTTTCGGAAACCTGGTTGACTTTGGCATGTAACCCAAGCTCACAAATGGACCAATAGAGACTAGTTAAAAGTTTAAATTTAAACCCAAAATTAAAGCATATTGTCTAACCTTTTTATAAATATAGAAACGTTTGTTTTGTTTAGCAAATCCTAATGCTTAGCAGTCCATTGCATGTTTTCCAATTCAGTATTACAGAGAATGTTAACACAGTGGATCACACTGTAAACACAAGAGAAGAACTCCACCTAGAATTTCCAATGAACGCCTCTCCTTTGCCACGCGGCAAATTCTCTGCTCCACAACTGTCCAGAAATGTTTTCAAAAGCTTGTCGCCCCAGACTTGTGCAACTACCTCTGGCTGCTGTGTGCAGAATGTGGCTTGGTTCAACGTGGGCGGGATTGAACGTCTTCATTTGTGGGTTCGTGAGATCATTCAGAGATTCTCTTGGTACAGTGAGATTCACTCCTGCTGCGAGGGCTGTGTCTGAATGGGGCCTTTTTATATCTTTGTGGATAGCAACGATGTTGCTCACCGTTTTGAGGATCTATAAGCTTGCGGGAGAGAGTGTAAACAAATGAGTGTTGGAATATCAACGTCCTGGTACTTCTGCGCCAACAATCCCGCCCACAAACCCAGAATTGAATTTCTGATGAGCTATTGCTGCGCTGCAGAAAATATGTCTGCATTTTGATTTTTGCTAAAAAATAAATAAATTATTATTAATAATAATAATAATAATAATAATAATAATAATAATAATAATAATAATAATAATAATAATAATAATAATAATAATAATAATAATAATAATAATAATAATAATAGACCACTGGATACGATTTTACAATAGATAAAAATGTAATTGGAATAGGACTTTAAAAAAAACTATACTTTCAGCAAAGTGAGTTTTTAAATTTGATGTAAGAACACAACCATACCATGTTTGAATATACTGGTCGTGTTAATTATCAACATTTCAATCAATAGAAAAAGGTAAGTGCCCTGTGGAGGCCAATTATGTCCCACCTAAAAGCACGCGCGAAACCGCAAAGACAACAAACAAATGGTCCTTTCGGCTTTCCGTACTGGGCGCTTTCTTCCCGTCGAGTTGTAAAGTCACATGACACACATGTCAGAGGGAAGCATGGCGGACATGCATGTGTACTCTGAAAACAAACTACTTCGATATTCCAGCTAACCCAACAGCGAAGACTATCGTTAGGGTGCGTGTGAAACCGGGCTGAAGACACCGCAATGGACGGAGAAGTCAAACTCCAGTTTCCGTCTCTGCCGGCGACAAAGGAAGACCTGGTGAGCAGCGCCTGACGACGTGTCAGCTAGTACCTGCCAGTAGTAACTCTTCGCCTCCTCCTGTCTAACTCCGCTCTTTCAAGGGGAAATCTATTAGCTATTTATTTGTTGTAATTTTTTGTACATTTATAATATTAACTTCTAAAATGTTAAAAGTGTTTGGCCGTTGAAAGACGTTATTTGAAAAAAGTGTCGTCGAGCGAAGACCGATGCATTATTAGCCTAGCTAGCATTAGCCACCTTTGCACAGAGAGTAATCTAAACTAAACATGTTTGCTCCTAGTTTTACAGAAATACAGCTGAGTTTGTTTCGGTTTTTTTTTCTTTTTCAAAATGTTCTTCCTGTTACAGGACTGGGCTTACCCAATGAGACGAGATATGCAGGTGTGTGCGCTGTAGTTGTAGAATTCAGCTTTGTTCAATTCACCTGATAGAAAATATGTTTAAACATCTATTGAAAAAGAGAAAATATTTCATCTTTTTTGTGTTTTTGTAGGAGATTTTACCAGGACTGTTTTTAGGGCCTTACTCTGCTGCAATGAAAAGCAAGGTATTCACTACTTTGCATGTTTTTCAACATGAAAACAGAAGTGTTTTATTTATTTATTTTAAACAATGATTTGGATATCTCCCACCTTATGCTTCTGTTTCTCCAGCTGCCAATTCTTGAGACGCATGGTATAACCCACATTGTATGTGTCCGCCAAGATATCGAAGCCAATTTTATCAAACCCAATTTCCCTCACACATTTAGGTAACCACGCTTGCATTACGTTGTCCTTATAGGAATTAAATGTCATAGAAGTTCATAGGTAAACATAGAAATGCGTCTATTTTATTAGATATTTGGTGTTGGATATTGCTGACAATCCAGTGGAAAATATAATCCGCTATTTCCCTATGGTAAGACGCATTTTCTTCTTATTGATTGTTTTGACATTAAAAGTTTGCTGTTATGATGTTCAATTTTTTTTTTTTTTTTTTTAGACTAAAGAATTTATTGACAGCTGCTTAGCAGCAGAAGGTAAGGAATCATTTAGTCTGAACTATTCATGTAAATTTTAAACATTAAGTCAACTGTTTGGTTTTGCTCCTCTAGGAAAGGTACTTGTTCATGGTAATGCAGGGATATCAAGAAGGTAAGACTTTCTGCGGCATTCTTTTTCAATTCAACCTTGATATAAACTAGAATATATATATATATATCATTTTTTTAATTAGATGAAGCAACTTCTAGACTAAATTGTGATACATTACCTCAGTGACACTTTCAGTAACTGTGTTATCTCATCAAAGGAAAGTTATAGTGGGTTGATATTTGCAAAATCACTTTTCTCCAAACCTATTCAGATCATTTATGTGAGCAAAAACCAGATCAGGTGATTTTTATCGTGCCAAAAGTCTCCAATCCTTCATAAGTTTTGTGTTCAACTTGCTGATTTGTTGTTGACTGCTTTATCATAAACTTACCACCATCAGAATATGTTGCTTCTCTTTCAATCTTTCCTTGAAAATGCTAAATCAGTTTTTGATTTCGATTTAAACTGTTTGTTGGTGTCTAAAGAATTTTTACTCATGAAAGTTTCAATTTAGTTAAGTTTAAAGTACTGGTTATGGATAAACTAAAATATGTCTATATTTGATTAGAAATTTGACAAATGTAATCAAATTAAATGTAAAAACCAGCCTGAAATCCAATTGATTTTGGTGTTTTGTTTCAGTGTTGCTTTTAAAGCTAAAACAAGGCTACATGCATTTGAAGTCTGTCGGTTTAAAGAATCTGTTCAGTTTGCCTGTTTTATCTCTCTTTATTTCCAGTGCTGCCTTAGTGATTGCATACCTTATGGAAACATTCGGGATAAAATACAGGTAAGTGTATTTGTCTTTTGTTTGACCTCATTCATCAAAAGGCCATATTCTGTTCTGCAGATTCAAAGTACTAGTATGCTTTAGCCATAACATCCAATAAATCAAAACCTCTAAATGCGGATGCATCTATTTAAAGTATAATCATTTGCTGGGAAAATCTTCGTTAATGTTAGTTTGATGCTAGTTTGTTAAAGGTATTTCAAGTTCCCTGTAGAAGGTCCTCACCCAAACCAGAAACCTGCTTTAATGGATCGACAGTTGATTCTATTTACAATCAGTTAGAATGTAACTGTGCTGCATTTGAATAAACACACAGAGCGGTTTCTGTTCACGGTATCAGTCCCGTCAGCTGACACTTTGATAAACCAAACTCTGTCAGAAATGCATTCTCCAATCCGTATTGGTGAATTCTAATCTGAAATCTCCTGGGAGGTCTGGACAAAATGGTACTTGAACAAACATTATGGCTTTACTTTATCAGATGTCCACAGATGAACATAAAACCGCACAAACAAGATGCTTATTTATTATTACTTTTTTTTTTTAAGAGGACTCCTTTTACCCTGTGGAGGAAATAAGGTTTTAGTTTGTAATTTATGTCTCAGTGGCTGTGGTTGCAACTGTCTGCAGGGATGCATTCACCCATGTCCAAGAGAGGAGGTTCTGCATCAACCCCAACGTGGGCTTTGTACATCAACTACAGGTAAAGCCTGGATCAGAACCAACACGCTCATCTGTCCAGGTAGCTGCTTGACAGCAGGTGTAGATGCTGCTTTGTCCGCATAGTCGGCAGGATTTTGAGTGTAAAGGATTTGATGAATGTTTATCAATGGATGCAAAATGATGCAGCTTTTACTTTTACTCACAAAAACCGGATAAATATGTTGTGACTGCATTAAGAACGAGTCATCAAGTGTTTTACTTTCATAATTCTTAAACTCTAAATTAGTTTAAGTTGCTTTTCCACTGTATGGGACTAATCTGACTGTACCCTAACGCGTGCTAGAGCGTGTTTTTCCTGTTGTATGCCTTGCTGCAGTGTTCCACGGTCAGTGAAATAAAGACATTTTTTTTTTTTACAGGAATATGAAGCAATTTATCTCGCCAAGTTGACCTTTAAAATGATGTCGCCCATGCAGCTGGGGCGGTCGTTCTCTCTACAGGCTGGGATGCCCGGTACGACAAACTCTCATCACTCGTGTCTTTAAGCTAAATGCAGGAAAATCGGGTTAAACAGAGCTGTTTGTTTTTTTATTAGCTGCATTTGAAGCAGCAGACTCTTGATATACTCTCATTCTTTCACATAGGCTGCTTCTCACATTTAAAAACTTCCGTTTGTTTGTTTCCTTCCCATTATAACAGTATTATTTTCAGTAAAACTAGCTAGCTACTTGATAACCTTCATGTATTTTAACAGTTTTTTTGTTGGTGGTTATTTGGGCTCTGGGAGCAAAATGAACTACTGTGGTAATTGAACCCAAAATGTCATGTCCACATGTGGACACCAGCTCTCTAGGTGAATTTGGGGAATTGTGGGAGCCTGAAACAAACTACATAAGTGAATAAATACAGCAAAAATATATTTTCTCATGGCTTTTTTTAAGCCTCATAAGAAACAATTACATGTAAGTACTAAAAAAAACTTATACGATCATAAAGGATTCCTTTTTTATTTAAATATTTGAAAGGTAACCTATTGAGCATTAATGAATAACTCTCTCTCAGAGATGTTAAGTTTAGATTTGTCTCTGTTTCTTGTGCCCTGCAGGGAGTCGGAAACGCAGCCTGGAGGACGACGAGGACTTTGGAGCGATGCAGGTCACGACGGCACAAAACGGATGAACGACGCTAACGTTGGGCTGTTTAACGCTAATCTTAGACTGTGTGACACTTCACTCTTTTTTGTTGTCATTTTCTTACATTTTTAATGGGATTAAAAAATGTAAATATTTGAAGTTTTTCTAAGGGGGCGGGGCACAGGCGGGAGGGAAACCACTCATGTCTGAGACATGTGGTAAACAAAGGCAGGGCAAACTGGTTTCATTTGGTTTTTGTTTTTTTGAGCTGTATGCACTGATGGGAGATTTTTTGCAGTTTTATAGTATTTAAAGCATTTTGCATTTGCAGCGGGACAGTATTGCAATAATGCACTTTCAATACTTGAATTAGAGTAGACGACTAGAAGAGGTTGTCAAAAGGGAAGGTAGTGGAGGCCTCACTCAGCTGAGGACCCATTTTCAGGCTTAAAGTGGAGCGGTCACCAACGGACGAATGAGAACTCACTGCTTAATAAAAACAAAGTCCTGACTACTGTCCTGTCCTGCTGTGTGCCATTTATTTTATTGCCATGTGTGGAGTTTGTAGGATTTGCTGGTTCTTCAAAACTTCACATTTGAACTTTTGTTCACAACCACAAGAATCATAGAAGTTTTAAGAACCTTTTTATTTTTTTTATATATTTTTATAATTTTTTATAATAAGTTATATCAAGTGTTCCCCAAAACAGAATTATAAAATAAAGCTTAAATTAATTTACTCTTTTCTTTTTTAGCAGTTTAAAAATGCTTCACTTATTACAGTTTTTTGGCTAAATACAAAACTTTACAAGCCCTATTAAATCCTTCCCACTGCTTTTAAAGCTTTCAGTAGAAACGTCATAACAGTCTTCCAGTTTTGCAGGAATCTGAACATCATTACAGCTGGAAAGAAAAAGTACCTCGTACTTAATACACAAACATAAAACCCTAACGTGAAGCAAATGTTTAGTACCATTTGTAATAAAAGTATAAAGCTTTTTGCTCTGACTTTCAGTACATTTGGTACTAAAAGTGCTTGTACTTCATTTTGCTTTGTAGTGTCTGATACTCGGCTCTTCAATCCCTACATAAAATTACAGCTTTTTCTGATGGTACAGAACATGTTTCAATGTAACAAAAAAAAATAAGACGCTGAGTTAAGATAACAAATGAGTCATTGATAAGTCTGCCACCGTTGCCATAAATACTAAATTACATGAATCTGAGTTTCACGTGTTTACCCTGAAAAAAAAAGGTTTTTAAGGATCCGTCGCATCCATCTGTAAAGCAAAAATTGTCTCTGGATCTATCTGAATGGTCCATGCCCCCCTTTGGAAAAAAAAAAGCCTTCTAGCTGCATCCGTCTTCAGTCAAAGAACCTGCACTGCATGTACGTCTCATCGGAGGCGCCGTAGCCAAACTTTTGGTAGAAAGACACGTTTCTGGGAGCACATTCCAGGGTCACTTTATAGCAGTTGAGCTTTTTGCTGAGAAGAGTGAGAGCAGTGACTAACCTGTAGGAAAAGAAAAGAAGGGCATTTACAAGTCATTCATAACGCCAAACAGTGGAGTTCAAGTTTGAAAAGAAAACAAAAAAAAAAAATACTCACAGCTTTCCCAGCTGTTTCCCTCTACACATATCACTCACAACGACCTCTTCCACTCTGCCCCTCTGCAAACAAAACCTGACTTATTTATTCATCAAGTCATCCTAATGCAATCGTTTCATAAATCCTAATGCAATCGTTTCATAAATAGAGCTTAACTGTGGAAATAATAATTAGCTAGTCAGTAAGTTACTTATTCATAGAGGTGAGGATAAGCTTAATTGTAAAGCAATAACCGTGGCCTCTGATCAATAAGAACAGCTCATGGAGGGCAGTGTACCTTTGCACAGGAGTGGATAAATTTGTGTTCTGTGATCAGTGTGGCTGTGGCAACGATCTGGCCCACATTTGTGTCTTCCACCACAATCACATAGTAGTCTCCAGTTGACTTCATGTGTTCGAATTTCTCTGGAATGAAAAAGGTGGACATTTGTAATCGATTACAACGCCGTCCGTGTGGAACACAGGAAGTCCAGTTCAAAGGTTTTAGCGTATGAGGGCACAATAAAAAATATTCAGAAGGTCTTCATCTGATAAGCGTGTTGCGGCTTTCATGGCGTGGACTCTGTCAATGACAAACTGTTTCCAACTTCCTTGTGTTATAGTCTGATCGTGGTCACATCTTTGTCATTGCTAAAGAACCTGTTTTTTTTCTAGACTTTTCAGATTCACACACCACTAACTGCTGGCTTATTTAGCCATCTAGACTTATGCATATTATTTATTTTAAAATATACGTCTGCTGGGTGATCCTTCAATTCTCTTTTTATTGTTATATTTCATAAAAAAACTCTGTTTTAGCCTTGATTTTTGTCTTTATTTCCCCCCTAATTGAGGCTGTAGTTGTTAAGTTGTTAAGTAGTTGTAGTTTTTTTTATTATTATTAGTGGTCTGTTCCATATTTTTTCAGGATTCCTAGGTTAGAAAGCAGCTTTCCACCCTCTGAAGGTCTTCTCCAACATTGTGCATCACTTCAAATTTGTTTTCTTTTCTCTTTTAATGTTGCCCTTTTTGTCCAGATCATCATCACTTGTTAGATCGCATTATTTGTTCTTCTTCAAATGTTATTTTTTTAGCTACTGATTTACATTTGTATGCATAGATCGTTCTTACTTCCCTACATAAAAGACATGGATCTTCTTTGGAGGCTCTAAGCCTCAAGTTTTCTAAGAAAAAATAAAAACCAACTGCACTCATTTAGCAAATTAACACTTCAGATATGAAAGAAGCTCATAAGATTAGACCAACACTTAGCAGATGATCGGTTAAGCAGATTTATACCCTATTTAATATCTAACTATATGTTCAAATATATAAAAGTTAAGGTACAGAAATATCTCGCCAAGGAAAACTGAGTGCCTTGATTTTGATGCCAACAAATTTTGAATCTCAGAACAAAAAGAAATACTCTGCACAATGTTTTAAACATTTTATAATCATCTTTCTGGTTTATACATAAATAAAAGTAAAGTAGCTTACTGGCAAACTGCTCCGGTGTGACATCACCAGTCTGGGTGAGCTGCGATAAAACTTTGAAGAAACCTGGAATTCAAAAGCAGAAGATTAAAGCTGCCCTATTTTTCCAGTTAAGGTCTCATTTCATTTTTTTGTATATCAAACTGACCTCTGTTAAAATCGGCCATACACAGCGGCCTGAGCACCAGACCATCTCCTGGACTGGACGGTGAGATGGGGGGAGAGAAGGTGACGGTGTTGTTGCACCAGTCGATCTCCTGAAGCAGAGAGGGCTCGAAAAGTGGAGTCTCGTCCAGCAGCATTCCACAACCTCTGACTAACAGAGACAAACACACACCCAGAAGAAATGTAAGTCCACAGAAACACACCCGGATAATTATTTTTCACTTTTAAGAGACTCTTAGGAGTTGGAGCTGAGTAATAGTCTGGCCATGACACATCAGGTCAAAGTCGGGGAACTTTGGCCTGATATTAAATCCAATCTCACTTCATGAATCAGCTGTAGGGGGAAAATGTGTAGATCTGGTGACAGCCTCACATAATAAAGTATGACGTAAAGTGTGACGTCCACGTGTTTATCATTCATTCATGCTTTTCTTCCAGGATGGGTGACCAGATTCAGTCAAGGATGTGTAATATGAGAAGAGCTGCTCCCACAGCAAGGCCAGCAGGTTGATGACAACTACATGCTATTGAGTCTGGCTTCCTTATCGCTTTGCAACGTGCTGCCATTATTTCCTGATGTGCAGATTTAAGTTGATTTTCAAGAAATAGAGAAATGGAGTCCAGTCCCCTGGCGTAGCTTCTAAGTCTAACTTTCACAAAATCTAACCTTCAGCGTTGTCACACTTAACTGTTAAATAACCAGTAAAATCCTAAATCTGAGTCGTGCTCTAACAGGACACGTTTAGACCGGGTAATATGAGCGTTAGCTACGTAAATGATTTAATAAATCCGGTACCGATATAGTGGAATTTGGTCGGGACCTACCGTTGAAAGCCAGCACACACAGGTGACGGTCCGGCTGAGTTCGTGGAGGGTGGTGCGGCGGTGACCGTATGAATGAGGCAGGGCTACATCACTCACAACAACACCGGCGGTGTCATCGCTACCACTTCCGCCACGCCGTTTCTGTCGTAGGACGTGGCACGGAAGTCGTTCCATTTCTTCTTTCGCTTGAATTGGCGGGTGGCGTCAATGTTTAGGGCGCGTTACTGCCCCCTACTGTGCGGGACTGTGAGTTGGAGTAAACATTTGCGGTTCAAATCCACTCCATTTGTCCTCTGATCTTTTGTTGAAGTGGTCCCAATATATATTTTTTTAATTAGAAATATGCCGCATTTAGCCAAAATCAAAGAACCTGCTTTTTTTTGTGGAATGATAACGTATTTCATTATATTTTTATACCTTGTAACTATGCATTTACTTGGTTCTTTATATACATGAACATTGTGTGCTTGCTTGCTGCAAACTGAACAGGCGGAACCGGCATGAATCAGCATATAAGGACAAAGAAGCGCTGAAGTTATCAGTTGTTAATCAGACATTTGCCTCAAAGTTGTAGGCGGGACTGTTAGCCCGGAAGTAACCACGCGCTGATATCCCATCATCACTTTTGTTTGCACTCTCCCACTAGCTTACCTCCCCTCACACCCCAAACTTAACTTAAGCAGTGCAACAAAAGTGGTGCGTGATATTGGAGCTCGAACGAGGAAAACAAAGACGTCCATGGATTTATTTGTCTACGGGTGGATTCATCAGAATGGAGCAGAGCAGGGACTGTGGCCCACGACTGTAGCACCTTTGTCACAACTACAAGGTTTTCAAACGGCATGTTTCTGTCCGCTCTTCATTCACAGTGATTTGGTTTTCAAACGGCATGTTTCTGTCCGCTCTTCATTCACAGTGATTTGCATGAATAAATATTCTTAAATGCAATTATAAACTTAATTTTCCTAATATATGTCCTCCATTAGACAAAAAATTGCACATGTTAAAATCACCAAAACAGGATTTTAATTGGAGTGGGTCAAGTATGGAGACCCCTTTGCTTTGTCATTGTGTACTCTGATAAATTTTGATTAGATTTGGAAGAATTTATAATGACAAAATAAAATGTGAACATCCACATTCCTATTTTTTAAGTCATGTTTTTACCATGAATAACATTGTTTTACCCATAATGTCAACAATTTTTTATTTTCAGAAAATTCCACACACACACAAGTGTACATGGTCCGGTGCACAACAAAAAATAGAACACGTGAAAAATATGAAGGCTAAATATGCAGAACTGCATATTTGACATCTTTTAAATGTTCTATGTTTAATAAGATACTGTAAACTTCTGGGCTGTAAATGTTAATTCTGTCCAATCTCCCCTACCAGTGATTTCCAACTGAATAACAGGTGGTGATTGGTTAAAAGCTCTGCACTTTTCTTCAACCAAGTGTCTTAGGCTCACAGTTGAAAGCCAAACTACACAACCACAAAGTTGAAGATTGGCACACACACACCTACCACCACCACCACCTGTGCTGTCATGGTGCTTCATTAACTGATGGACACCCATGTGGTCCAACATGGTGTTTGTTATGGACGAATTGTATTTAACACAACAGTCCAATTAAAAAACAACAACAGGGGTTTAGATCGGGGAGGTCTTTCCATCTGATGACACTCTACTATGTACCACTGTCATTGCCTACATGGGCACTGACATCTTCACATTTTGGAATAAAGTTCCCAGTCAGAGCGCTTTCTATTACACCTTTAGCCCTTGTGCTATCTTAGATACCCCACCCTTACATTGACGTGTTTTCCCTACCATGACAAAGGTGGAAAGATTTCATGTAATCCATGGACACCAGTGAAGATCACAAATCATTGAGGTAAAAAGGTTTAGCGCACTGTCTAGTGCAGGGGTCGGGAACCTATGGCTCGCGAGCCATATATGGCTCTTTTGATGGTCACATGTGGCTCGCAGACAAATCTTTAATTATACTTTTTTTTATCATTAGTCCAGTCCTTCTCGGGCGCGATGCGATGCCAGAGGCGCGCAGTAGTAGCGGTGCTTGGAGAAAAAATCTGCGCCAGCGCTATAAGTTTACAATTATCTATAATTTCACAGAGTTTGTACCAACTGGAAACCTGTGAATTGCCGTGCCTAAAAGTGCGCGCTCCCGTCTCTGAGAAAGAGCGCGCAGTTGCGGGGACGGGATGTGTGAGGAAGAAAGCAGGGGGGGAGGGGGGGGGGGGGCTGAGGTGTTGTGGGGACAGGCAGCAGGTGAATCGCGCAGGGATTGTAAAAACGTAAAACCCGCTGCCCGTCACTCACTGCGGCGTGTGAGTGTGTGTTTGGCTCCATGACTGCATGTGATCAGTCTTTGTCACATCTACAGAACATTCAGACCTACGATCACGTTTAAAGTCTCAACGCCTGAACGAAGCAGAAACTCACCACGTATCAACAAGACTAGACGATCAGCAAAACTACCACGAGGAATACTCATCATTTATTAGCAATAGCATAACAATGTTATTAAAAAGAATCCACAGACTTATTGTACTTTAAAAATGTTGAAATTACATCAAATGCACACATTCATTTGTATATTTAGTTTTAAACATATTGTCGCGGACTGAGTTGGATGGCTGTTGGGCCGCGTTAAAAGTTCTGGAGTTCATTGACCGCATCAAGCAGAGATCTGATTGGCTCTCAGTTCTGTCGCTCAGCCTGTTGTTAGGTAGTTTGGACCAATGGGGTTCAGCTATGGGCCGAATAAGGGAAATGGGAGGGCTGGAGCGGGAGCAGGGGAATATAAAGTTGGGAGAAGCGCTCTCGTCTCGTGTCGACAGGAGATATTCAGGAGTTGCTGAATTAATTGTACGGCGTTTGTTGTGGTCTACAGTAACCAGAATAAAGAACCTTAAAAGAGGTTAAGTATCCGTGCCTCAGTGTGGGAAAGGGACGCTACATTATTGTATGGCTCTTTCGAAATTACATTTAAAAATATGTGGCGTTTATGGCTCTCTTGGCCAAAAAGGTTCCCGACCCACTAGACTCTAGTGGGTCCAGATGACCCAACTCCCAATGTTAAAGTGCCTAGGATAGCACAAGGGTTACAGACTCTAACAACGAAGAGTACTTTGTATTGTTGTTTGGCTTATGAACTGAAACCACAGTAGGACAGTCCTTGCCCACCAGCTCAGGCAAGGACTGGAAAAGAGCAAACCTACATTAGCGTGTCACCTCACGCCATCAGAAACTAAGTGGAAGACTAACCCACCTAAAGGAGTTGGGTTTCAGAGCCCAAACTATGGATGATGGCAGACCCAACCATCTCTAGCCGGCACCACTCAGCCGCCAAAACAAGCGCAGGCTCTCTCCAACTCAGTCAGGTGACTTTCAATTTCTAGTGTGCTTCATTTTTATACAAATCAAGGCTAACTGATGTGTGTAATTCAGCAAGCCAAAATGTAAACATGAAAAAAACACAAATCACATTTTCTCTTTGTGTTTTAAAAAAAATGAAATGACAGTATTATTTTAAAATTTGGGGTAAATGCAAAACAAATTGCAAAACAAAAAACTTCACACTTAATGGTAAAAAGATTTGTAGAAGCAGTTTATTTGAGTTTTATTTTATCATATTTTACAAAAATTTGATTTACAGAAGTTGAGTTTTAACCTTCCCATTCTTCATTTAGGCACAACCTGGGGATAGTTTATTAAAGAAAAGAAAAAACTGCAATTAAATAAGAAATGTTATTACAAATATCCCATGAATAAGAAAATATATCATGGATGTTAACATTTGTTTAGTAGGTATTAAACTGAAAACAAAAGCATAGGTGTCCAGTTATTTTTTCTTAAATCAAAATTTGATAAACTAGATGGAAAATCTCTTTAAAGCATCCCCAAAGAAGTTTGAAAGACAATAAATGAAAGATCATTTAAAACTCCAGCCACCTGTGGAAGTGTTTGGGGCTGATCTTTGGGATCAAGTGAAAGAAATGAGTCTTTGTCTACCACCTGTGCATTTTCTCCAAACCTGTCTTACACTGCATTGAACAAAATTATTCTAGTTCCAACTTTCCTGTCCACTGATATGTCTCGTCCAGGTAGATTCTGTGAATCTACACTCTTCTGAGTGTCAATAGCCTAGCTTATGTTGTCCAGTGATATTCACAACTAAAGGTATTTAAGGCGAGGAAGACGGGCTCTCTGCAATGAGAGAAGACAAACCCCAACCCCAAAACTTTTCTCATTCAGAATCTTTGTCACCAAACGAAGAAAGGAACATCTGAGCAAAAGAGAGCAGGCTTTTCTATCATTTGAAGCATTTTGATACTTTTTTTTTCTTTTTAAGAGACATTTCCAGTGCAAGCATTTTGGCTGCCACTCTAGAACTTGGTAAACCTCTCACAATGGTGTCAAAACAAGTACAGCAAGTCCTGCTGTGAACGACTGGTCTATTCTACCAACTGTGTTCAGATAACTAAAAGCTCATACTCAAAAGGAAAAAAAACATTTGTATCCATCATAAGCAGTAGATTTCAAAAGAATAACCAATGCTTTGTACAAAATGTAATTCATCCCGATGATGGTGTTACAGACTAAACAGATACCAGCCCATGCGATTCAAAAAACACTGTTTGCAGCATAATGTCAATAGAAACATTCAGAGGTGACAGACAGGCTGACCAATACTAAAGTGACATTCTCTTACCATACGGTAAGAACCACAACATGTTTGCTACTTATTTCACAGTTGAAAATGACGCACATACCGGACGAGTTTCTTCATCCAGGATTTAAAAAAAAAGCTGTCTGTATTAAAAGAAAAAGCAAGTGACCAAACATAATAAAATGAAACAGACTCAAGTCCAAATCTGATTAAGAAACAATAGCTTCTCATCTCAACCCTTTTCTCTGAAGCCTTTCCTGTGTCTGACTTGTGAATGGTAACTTTTAAGAGCATGTCACAACAGGGACTGATACTGCTGAAGCTGCTGGCTGTGATGTGCAACCCAAGAATAAAGGGTGATGCACCACCGCGCGTCCTAAAGTGCACTCCTTCGTTTATGATTCAGCAGAATCAGTGATGCTGAGGCAACTTTCAATAGTCTCACCTTTTTTAGGCAGCCTAAAACAGTCCACAGGCCATGTTTGCAATGCTTTTAATTACAGTTTGGAAAAGGTGATGACCACCGACAACACCGAATGGGTCAAGGCTGAAATAACTGTTGTTGCCTCTCGGGATGATGAGGTGATGGGCTCTCCGGCTTTAGTAAAGCAGGTTTCAGGGCGCTGCGTCTTGCTGGTTTTGCATGCGTCTCTCTGCAGCTGCCGCCATTGTTCTACGTCTCAGCACAGTCAAGTCCATTTCGGGGACAGAATCCTCTTCCAGTCTGGGCAAGTCCTCGTCCTGATTCTCTGGACACTTGTTCAAATATCTCCTGCAGGGGGAACCATGGAATAGAAGTAGAAACCAAAACTTTTTTTGAAAACCATGCGACCATCCCTTTATTGCTTTTGTGGTGTCTACCAGTTTTGGCTACAGACTTAACCTTCATTTTAGCACTCATCTAACCTTTCTACGGTGGCTGAGAACCGCCATTGCAGCAGAAAAAAAAAAAAGTGACTGCAAAAACAAAAAAGGCAACAGTTGCTTTTTTTTTTTTTTTGCAGCAATGGCGGTTTCCTGGCCACCGTCATTTTCTACCTAATCCCTTCATAGTGAATAGCAGCATTCCAACCTGCGTGCATGCTGGAGCATCTCCTCTTTCCTCAGCATGAGCATCTTCTGTCTCTCGTCAGCTGACTTTGAGAAACGACCCCCTCTGGCCTCAATGTTGTCCGACTCGTTGGCGTTCTGTTCAGATGCTCCACTGGGACCTGCTTGCTCTTCATTTGTGGGTGAATGCTCTATGGCCTGAAGGGAAGAAGACACATACACAATTTTGCTGGACAAATGGAAGCCCGAAAAAAGTCACACAAAAACAGTTTAAGACAACCAAAGAAACCCATATGACAAGTCTTCTTTTGGGGAACGCTGCTGCAGAGAATGCAAAGATACTGACCTGTGTGGGGAAGGGCACCTGTATGCGTCCCTCCAGAATGTTGTCTGTTGTGACTTCCACAGAGCGAGTCAGTTGAAGGTCCTGCATTACAAGATACGAGGGCACCTGAGGAAACATCTCCTGAATCTGATGCGTCTGTTGAGAAGAAATGCACAAAGAGAAAGAAGAGAATATAAATGGAGAAGGAGGATTTAAAGAAAATACAAAGACACATCCTATTGTTATCTTTGGCTTGACCAGCTTCAGTTAAATCGCGCCAATATTTTCTAAATCTTATTAAAAGCAAGCACCAAAAGAGAATCATATTGTCTTTTCGGTCTTATACTGACTTCTTATCATCAACACAAGTTTGAACAAATACAGTAAAGAAAACAACTCATGCTTCCACTTTTTAAAAAAAAATGAATAAAACCCATAGAGGAACTGATGTTTGTTTACAAAGAAAATCAAAGACTACACTCTTCCCTTTTCTATACATTTTGTTCATGTTAAAAGGAATAGATATGAGGTCGTGAGACTTTTTTTTATTAACGTTTTAAATTTTGGGTGGATCTCTGTAGCAATATACAAAAACTCCCCGCAAGTCTTTAACAGATGACAATCTCACAATTGTGACACATTTTTGAGTTTAACTCAAAAATGGCTTGGACTTACCATGGCCATAAGCTGGGAATTGTTTGGTGGAGCCATGCCCAGAAGGTTGGTGGTGTGCATTACTTCCACTGAAAAACTGGGCAGCCAGCTCGCAATGCGAGATCCTAAAGGAGGAATGTATGACTGTTATAAGGTGCAGCAGATATTTATGATTCAATCTGTGCAGCAGACTTACCATCAAAGTGGAAGAAGTGATTGTGCTGGTTGATGTGCGGCCGAGCGTCTGGAGCAGCTCCAACTGGGCCGATATTGTCTTCCAAACCCACCCCTGGCTGCTGATTTCTCACCTGACTTCCATCGCCGCTGATATTCAGCGACGTTCGACACGTAGGACACGACGTGTCCTGCTCCAGCCACGAGCGCAAACAGGAGCTGTAAAAATAAATACATAAATCAAACAAAATAGTCCAGTGTCAAATAAAAAGTCATTTCTACCTAAGGACAACAAGGTTTATCAATCACTGCACCAAAATTGATAAATGCAGAGAACAAAAGCCTTTGTTTGGTAAATAAACACCAACAAAACTTATAAAATATGTGCATATATCATAAATAGAATGTAGGTCCATCTGGCTGAACTTATACAGAGATTACTGCTTCATTACTTATGAAAGAGATGACCGCAAGGTAGTTTGCGTGCTGTTAGCATGGCATCCCAGCAGATGGCGCAATCATCATCATTGGCCGCTAGCTCTTCAGCTGTAGCAACAGCAAATCTGGCAAAAATAACCAAAACAGAAATGTGACACACAATTACAAATCATGGCTGAAACGTAATGAGCCAGTCAAAAAAAACAAAGGCAACATTTTCCCACCTGGCCTCCATGTTGTTGATGACACGAAGGTAATTCTTGTGGCGGCGAACACGCCGCTGGACCTCATGGAAAAGGTATCGCAGCTGCATAAAGATAACCAAGCTTGCCATGGACAACCAGATGTTACCAAAAAGCTAATGGGACAAAAAAAAGATAGAAACTTAAAGTAGAAAAGGACAAACGTAGAAGAAAAAACAAAGATATACATTCAATTGAGACTGAATGGTACCAGCATGTGGATGTGGTGCATGAGGTCAAGAAACAGCATAGCCAATTCCATTATGAAGTCAGTGTAGTAGACATAAGTGCCTTTGCTCTCCCAGGTCCCTGGATGATTCAAATCCCACAGATGGATGGAGTAACTGAAAGATACGAAATATGTCAACAAGATTTTGGACTGGAGGAAATATATTTAAATGGCTGCACCATGCAAAACAATTTACTGAGCTTTTAAGTGTATTAGAATGTTCTTTCCTCAGGAAAAGAAAAGTCCTGCTTTTCTCAGTATTGCTCTAAAAACCTGCGCTCTGAGCATGGTATAGGCCCCTTTAAAGCAGCAATCAAATGCTAGCTAAAGCTTTTTTTGTTTAATTTTAATTAGCTACATTAGAGTATAAAACACAAAAACATTACAGTAAAACCATCCCTTAAAATGGGATAGCATTAAAAATGTCTCCATATGTCCCAAGTTCTTACTTAACGCTGTAAAAACGAAAAATTCCCCCGTTCCTGATCAGCCGACTTCATGAGGATCAGAGTTTTTGCACATTACTAAGCCCCTCCCCCAACAAGAAGGTCTTTCATGTCAGAGCTAATAAAACCAAAACAATCCCATGACAAGTCAAATCCATCATTTGCATGCTTCATGTCATCCCAACAGCTTGATGTGTTGCAAGTTTTAACATACTCACCGCATAATGACATGTCCAGTCCGCACAGTCACTAATAAACACTGAAAGAAGAGAAATGTTCTAATGATGCGGTTTGTTTTGGAAAAAATACAGAATCAATGAACAAACCTTAGCAAAAACTCCAAGTAGACTCATTTCTGTTACGTTTTCCAAGTCTTTTTTAAAATAATATTACTTTTAAAAAGGTACTTCAACCATAAATATGATGGCAAAAATTACTCAGATGCCTAAAATGTTTATAAGTTAGAATGGAAAAATAAACCAATGCATCATAATATTCAACATAGATGGACGTTCTTGTTTTTATACAATGACATTCCCACCAAAGGTAAACAGAACTCTGCATAATTATTAAAAACAGTTCAAAATATGATACAAAACTAACCTGTGATGAATGTTTAATAAACTGAGCATGTCAGCTGATTATCTAATAGAGTATTTTATGTTTTTTGAAACAAAAGTGTGGTAAAGAAGCCACAGTTACACATGAATGCTGCATTCATTGACTGATTTTGAGTTTTTAAATGCATCCCATTCTTTTTAAATATTGTGATGCACGCCATTTCTGTTGAGGATAAACCTCCATTGTTTACCTCAACTGTAAGCAAATATGAGCAGCCACTGTGGGCATCTCTAATCCTTTTTTTTTTTTTTTTTTTTAGGTTTTCTTGCTCAATGTGCATGAAAGCTCAGAAGAAGCCTGTGACGTGACTGCTTACTTTATCACATATTTCCAAAACGCACCATTATAATATTCAACCTCATTGGTTGAGTCATGTATTTATTAGCATGTTAATAACTAAATTAAGTTACTGAGTTAACAACAACAAATCATTGTTAAGTCATTCTTCTATTGAGAAGAAAATAAAGATAACTTACTACAAAATGTTGAGTCAAAAAGAATGTTGTTCAAAGAGATTAACCAGGAGTAACACAATTATTGCTTTAAGAAAGTCATCAAGCACTAGAGCCTCCGATTTCTCTCAATTTGATCATTTCCATCAGAGACATAATGAGTTTATAAACTTTTTCCAAGAAAAGTTAAAGGTTATTAGAACAAGCATGGCCCCATTATCTTCATTGCATAATTTCCATGAATCTCCCATCTGTGAGGAATGAATGCTGCAACAGTTCTCCTCAAAAACCATTTCAATGTTTGCTGGTTCCATCCACACCTCACTTTTTAGTGATAAAGAGTCTCTGATCAGGACAGATCAAGACGTTTTCCATGCAATATGTATCAGCAATGTCTCTAAAAATGCAACTCTTCCATCTCAAGGATATGAATGTATGAGTAGAACCAAGGTTACATAAAATCCTCCAAAGAATGTTTTGTTGTTTTTTTTCTAACCCTGCCTCTTTATCCTGCTGTGTTTTCAGCCTCTTACCTCTGCTGCCATAAAGGAGAGGGTGTGCATGCCATGTGAAGCCCCTAAGAAGCCACAGACCACAGCCAGGCCACAGCAGTCCAAGAGCAGGGAGACCAGCAGACAAAGCACTCTCACGTGGCTGCTCATAGGAGTGGAGGGGGAGAAAGACAGCTGCAGGGCAAAAACACAAAAACAGACTTTTTTATTTAAGTTCTCTTTCTAAGGTCTTCAGGTTCAGAACCTGCTTTCCTGGAATTGAGGCTCTTTCTTCCTACGTTTAAAAAAGTATTAAATAAATATGACAGAGTTCACTTGGTGCTTCTCTTGCAAATGTCATAGGGTGAGAAAGTAGAGAAAAAGCAAACAAAACAGACCACGGACTCCACGGTTGCTCTTGGAAACCAGTTCTGTTCCCTTCTGATCAAATTATTCCGTCCGAAAAACGTCAACAGCTGCAAGCGCAGACACCAACTATTCAGTTCTGTTATCTACATGCAGTTGTTTTGGTTTTTTTTAAACAGTTTCACACAAATGTTTTATCTTGACCCGAATGTGGGAACCTAAAGCTTTGAGGAGTCAGGAAGGAAAACAGCTGGGGAAACACAAAAGACTTCAACCTGAGAGGGAACATGAAACAGAGCCAAAGGACTAGCACACAGTCGAGCATACAAAGTGAGGCAAGTGTACCAAAAGAGATTCACAAAAAACAGAACTAGCAGCAACTCCAGGTAGAAACTACAGTCATTTATACCAACTCAGACTGCATCACATGAGAGCTACAACATTTATTTCATCGTGTTTTAAATGGGAAGGCTTGTAGAAGAAGATTAAATTTGATACTTTGTTTTGCCCAACATGCAGAACACTATTTGATCCAGGGGGAAGCCAATATAGCAAGTGAAACTGTACCACCAACATGCTGTCACAAGAGGCTAATAATAGATCTAAGGCTAAGACTTTATGATACAAGACACTTGAAACAATCTTCTGAAGAAAATATACAGTCTTGCTATAACATTCACAAAGCAGTTTTTGAATAGTTTATGTAAACCAAAGCTAAAGTATAAGTTTTAAACAAGTGCTGTCATGTATCCAGTATAGGAGAGAACCAAAACCTGTAAAGCCTGACTAAACATCGTAGATTAGATATCCAGCATTAGTATCCTAATTTACAAATTGTTAACAATATCAGAACTGCCAAAACAAGATTAGACATGTTTAAATTAGGCCTGCACAATAATTTGCAAATTTATCGTTATCCCGATATCAAGCTGTGCAATATGCAGATCGCAAAAGACGGCAAAAAATTGCTATAAATGGTTACCTTAAATGTGCTAAAACAATCTTATGGCAGCTTGGAGTGTTTAACGAATCAAATAAATCCATTTATGCATTCGACCAATCCGATGGAAGCCTTTTATGTCAGATGTTCATCTCCTGTGTCAATAAGGGTCATTTGGTGTATAATTTTCAAACTGTTTCAATTAAATGAGAAAGATGTTTGGTTGATGGTTGTTTTGCTATTTGTTCCTTTACCACAAGTTATATCGTTATTGCAATATTATTAACTAATATTGCAAATCGCGGGTTTTCCTCATATCGTGCAGCCCTAATGTTTATTCTAAATACAAATTCTAGCTCCTAAGATAAAATAACTTAAGTTTCAGAAAATACATTTTTCTAACACTTTGTTCTTTCTTGGTAAACATCTGCCAATCAAAAACATGCAGTCTTTTGACCACTCTTAATTCAGAAGTTGATGAACTCCATATATCTAAAACTAAATAAAAAAATGAAACAAAAGTTTCCATAAAAATCTCTTGCAGTTCAAATTCTGCTTTTTTGTTAAATAATTGTCAAGCTAACATCTTGAGTTTAATTGCATGGCAGCAATTAGATAAATATATAAAAAATATTTAGAACAAATTATTAAATGCCTCCACAAAAACAACAACAGCCAGGAAGAGTTGAAATTAAAATGTTCGCTCCCCATACTTACATATTCAAAGCGGTCTTTGCAAAGCTGCACCATGAGATGGAGAAAAACCAGAGCTGAGAACCACAAGCACCACATGACCACCTCCTCAACGGTTTGCACATTCAAGACTCCAAAGATGAAAATGAATTTGTAGAAGATAAAGTTCCAAAATTTGTCTTTGAGATGCTGCAGGGGATGAGAAAAGAAGGACAATATAATTATTTGTATTAGTGTCTGTTGAATGTCAGCTAAAACACTTTTAAAGAAACTAAACCCATTAGTTGAATTTAAGACAATTAAAAACTCACCTGCTTCTCACTGACTCGTAGAGGTCCAAAGACCACATACTGAATCATTTTTGCAATTAGCATCAAGGAGCAGCAGAATGTATTCACCAACACCTAGGAAATGGTATAAAGTAACAGTGAGTTTTGGTAGATGCACTCGTTATATTAGTAGGAGTGTAACCATTAATCAATTCATTGATGAATATTCCTATGATTCAACCAGATCCTTCTGTCAGAGGGAAGTTATGAATCATATCAACTTATAGTTTTTTAAAATCATTTCAGAATGAAATTAATTGATTACAATCGGTATTGGAAAATACCATTTGGATTAAGACACGGTAGGTTTATTTTACTAAAACGTAAAACCGATAAAGTGCATCACAGCGGACAACACACACAATGACAGCAAAAAATGATCAAGTCATCATTACAGTCCAATGTGTGGAAAAACTTGGAATTTTGCAAAGATATGTGACCATAGAGTGTGCTAGACTGTTTTAATAATGTTCAGTTTGGATTATTTTCATGTGGGAAAACAACAGTGGGCTGAACTTCATGAAACTAAAATTGCCATTGGATCTTGTTTTCTTGTATGTTTGTACACATATTTAATGTACAATTTCTGGTGTAACTTCCCCTGTACCATTCAGTACCCAGGTATTCATCTCTGAGTCACACTGGTTGAATTTTTGCCTAAAGATGTCCTAGCAGGTACTGCAAAGGGTGTCACTGTGCATGACGTTTGTACTGTGGCCGAGAGGTGTAAGACACATTTACATTTAAGATACAACAACAACAAATCCCGGTACAAACAAAGAAATACTGAAACACAACATCAAATCACGAAATACAACACCAAATCATGGAACAAATTACTGAGTCCTGAAACACAACAGCTGATCCGGGGGGAAATGACCAAATACAGAATTACAAAAAACAACCCTGTTACAATTGACCAAATCCAGAAACACAACAACAAAAGCAGGTCACGGCTTCTAACAGAAAAGACATAATATAAAACCAATTGACTATGATTTTTTTAAAGTTATTTATTACTGTTTTCTTTATGTGGACATTTTAATTACACGAAACATTCCAAAAGCATTTTTTAAATTGTGTTACTACAATACAAAATAAAAAAATGTTTAGTAAGGTAAAGTTTTTGCGTCACATCTGGTAGTAATGGTATTCCCTTTCCGTTGGCAGCTGCTCGCTTTCGTTCATTTTTTTCTCCTTCTTCTGAAGTCGTGTTTTGCACTAGTGCAAGCTTAATGGAAAGGGAATACCATTATTACCGGAAGTGCAGCAAAAACTTTACCTTGCTAACACATTGTTGTAATTTGTATTGTAGTAATAAAATTTAAAAAAATGCTTTTGGATTGTTTCATGTATTGAAAATGTCCACTTTAAAAAAAACAGTGATAAAGAAATGTAAAAAATCATACATAATTAGTTATGTATTACGTCACTTCCGGGATTCAGGATGTTAGAAGCCGTTTCTCCACTTTCCTTGTTGTGTTTCTGCATTTGTTCGTTTGTACCGAGATTGTTTTTTTGATTTGGTATTTGGTAATTTATACCCGGATTTGCTTTTGGGTTTCAGGACTCTGTAATTTCTTCAGTGATTTGCTTTTGTGTTTCAGTATTTGTTCATTTGTTCCAAAATTGTTTTTAGTGCTTCATGATTTGTTTGTTTGTTCCAGGATTTGTTAATGGTTGTATCTCAAATGTAAATGTGTCTTGCAGCTCTCGGCCATCATATGTTTGCGCATGTTTGCTTCACCGTTGAAGAACTTTGTTTCCGCGTTGGAAAATGTACAGCGATGAAATACCCTTCACTGTGTGTACTGGGATAGCTTATACTTTGATTTTGATTTGAAACAAGGTAGAGTGGACTTAGCGGACATTTGTGAGAAAATGGCAGCTTTCTCATGGCTTTGGATCATGAGTCATGGATAGTGAAAAGGCACAAGATAAATTAGGTCCCAAAAACCACCCGCCAACACATCATCAAGGAACCTTGATGAACCGCGCGAGGTTCGTCGTTGCGGACCCAAGTCTCACAAGTCGCATCGTGACAAACAATGTTAAAGAGCGCGGTAACAAACGGTCACAGGTTCAAGTCCCTAATACAGAATAATAAACCGCACTCAGCAGAGGTAAAGTATGCAATAGTATACATTGAATGATCTTCTGAAAAATATTCAACATTGCTGAATCCCTTGAATAATGTCCTGTGACAGATTGATGGTGTTTAGAGCACAGATAGAGAAGCTGTGGCATCGAAAGAGACATTAAAAAAAAAAAAAAACTTGATATATCTATACATGATTACCGGGTTTTCCCATTGTTTTCCGCAAAACAAAGGTGATCAGCAAGACGTAATATAATAATAACTTAATTTGAGGTCTATTGGGCCATTTCATTTATTTCTGTGTTCAGAATTGGAAGCTCTACCATTTGTGGTCACCAACTTTCGTCACTGGACCTTAGAAAATTGTGGCTTGTGTTCCCTAGTCCTCGACTCATTTTAGGTCAGTGAATCGAATCATATCAGACCATTAAAAATGAATCAATATTGAGTATTAAGAAACCACAAATTAGGATATGAATCAGACCATTGTTAAAATGAATTGTCACACCCCTACATTAGTCTAACGTTTTAAAGTGAGTGAAACTTACCCACACAAACAGACTGTCGGTCACAAGATACCACAGGATCGTTGTTGCCAGTTCTGAGTTACTGACAGCATTGCTTAGGTGTTCAAGATCGACGTGGGAGGGAGCAGGTGTATCGTCCGGTTCCAAGGCCCCAAAGCCGGGGTCTGTCACCGTAGGGTAGGCACTGAAGATGCTCCCAGCGAGTAAAGCCACACTCAATACTGTGTAAGTCTGCAAACTGGGCCACGGAAACCTCTCCAGAAACATTAGAGGCATTGCAGTGGGTGCAGTAGTCTTCAACGAAAAAAGGAAGAAAAAAAAGTCTGTTAACAAACAACACACATCTGGATTAGCCAATGTTGGCCTGACTTTAAACAGCTAAACAGATTATGTAATCAATGGGGTTTGCAATTTGAGGGCGATACCAATTCACCAATACTGGCAAGTTTAAAATAATAATCATTAGTAAAATTATATGAATATAAAATCTAAAGCAATAAAATGCTAATACAGACTAACGCAGGAAGTGGCTAACCCCCATAAGCTTCTTTAATTAAAAAAAATATATCAAGTTCGTTCGGTTTTTTGTCTTTGGGTGTATTTTAATAAATAATCAAACCAAAAATATTCAAATAGAATAATTAAAGTGAGTTAACATGTCCAGTGTTAGTAATTCACCTAGCTAACGTTACCTAATACTAGCTAGTTTGTTAGCCAATCTTTGCTGCGAAGCTAAAACCAATCGCCGAACTGCGGCTTTGTGTCTAGACTCCACTTACAGTTCCTTACAGACAACGTTTGACCCAATATCCCGGGTAATGTCCTAATCACTGGACCGAGTTTTAGTGCAGCTGCACGAAGAAGATCATAGAGGACGACAACATCGTCATGTTTACGCCACCGAGCAGAGCGACAGGCTGAACGGCTGACTCGCGAGCTGCTTCTTCTTGGTTGCGCAGGGAAACTACGTCATCGTGGCTGTTTAAAGGCATCGCCATTCAAATCATATTTCACACGATTTCACACGATTTCGCTGCTACCTACTCACTTCACACACTTAAAATATCATTTACCTTTGCTGCTATCAGCTGCACGAATCCACTTGTAATGTGTTATTTAAAATGTGCTATAAACCACGAAGACAGGAACGGGTAGTTTCTAGAACAAAGAAGAAAAGTCGCGACTCATTCGGGAGAGCAGGAGACGTCGTTTCTTTGGAAATTCACCCCTAATGACAGCAGGGTAGACGTTTATGCATGTAATGATGAGACCAATCAGATTAGATAGATTTTTTTCAAAGTAATAAATATGTATTTATACATAAAAACTCACTTCACAATGTTAGGAAATTAGTGTTTGGTAGATAATTCGATATAACACCAGCCCTTTAAAAAATGATCATATATTAGAACCATACATTTGTATTTTTAAAAAGTTTTTTTTTTTTTATGGGCAGCAGAGCAGATTGAGTTGCATCAATAAAGAATTTGCCCAATTTTTTAAACCAATGACACACGTCTTAAATGTATGACGTCATTGCCTCAGTTTTACATTTGTGAAACCTTCAGGTGGCCTTTACTGTAATTGAATACGTTTGGAATGCTAGCTTTGGTTATTGCAGCTGATGTCCTTTTTGATTCCTTGATGTTTTGTTTTGACAATTTGAAGGATCAGCTTGGGGCTGTTGTAGTACCAGCACAACCAGGCTGCCAGCCCATGGTAGACTAATGTGATGGCATCCCAAAGCAGTGTGTGACCAGAAGAGGTCCAAGGCTATTGTGGATGTGTTTAGCTCTTCCACATATTATAAACCCAATAACCCACAGACAGCGTAATCACTATTTCCAGCTAAAAAAAAAGTACGTTTAGAGTCAAAGTAGTTTAATTCATGGCGTCAATGGGGTTTGTCAATATAAAAATAAATTGCCAAATTGCTCATATTTTTTGTTTATTCAAACTTCAAACACTCAAAGATTTAATTTTAGAATAATGTTTTTGGTGCTGGGAGAGAAGATTTTGCACATTTATCACAAGTTTATTATAAAGTAACTCAATTTAAAAGGATAGTAAATAAAATTTAACACAGTAAGTTTTTTTTTTTAAGATGCATTATAACAATACATCCTGTAACAAACACATTTCCTTTTTTTCCTTTTACAATAAAAATAAATAAAACTATCTACCTAAACAGAAATTCGTGCATACGAATACAAACTTCAGAGTCAGGTAATATCTATTAATATTGAACAAACTGTGTAATAAAACAAACGTACCAATTGTTGAGTGAAGAAGAAGAAAAAAAGCTGTTTTATAATAAAGTCATGACAGAATTCCAGGTACCGATTGCTTTCATGTTCCAGCTTTCACTCTTCATTAACATATATTTTATATTAATATTTATTTATATATTTTGTAAAATCAAAAATTAGGAACTAGATCATGATGAAGGGTAACGACAGATAAGATAGAATAAACTTGAAACTTCATAGCCAGATGTTAATTATTAGCTACTCTAAAAGAGGACAGAAATGAAGTTGCAGTCCAAAGTTAACATTTATGGGAGTGTTGTAACAGATTCAAATTCAGAAAAAAAAAAGAAGTTACTTTGCTTTGGATTTTCTTTCATCCCTGAGCTGGACTTTTGGTGAAGTGTAACTTCAGGTAATCTGTTTTCTTCTACTTGAGTGTTTCTAGATCTGTCAGTGCCATGGGAGATTGCACTTTCACTCACATTTCAGCTTTTTTGCTATTGATCGGCACATCTCACGGGACACGGTGATCAAAGAAAAAGCACTGTATGTTCTCGTTGCCTTGAAAAATCAACGATTTTATACATTCTAAGTTATGATTATGAAACAAGTTAGTGAGATATAAGCATAGACAAAGTCATAATATGGATGTCTTTTCCTCCTTTTCTTTTTCAGCTTTTGCCTGGAATCCTGAATCAGTGGCCAAAACCAGCAGTCTCCTTCTCAAGATCTGGATCTTCATTTAACAGCAATCATTTCTGTTAGATAAGAGACATTTTTTCCCCACAGGATGTGGTTGGTACAACAACAAAAAAACAGGAGAAAAAAAACAAGAAAAAATATGTCTAAGCAATTTTACTAAAACACACAACATTGCAAATGCAACAACAGTAGCCATGTGATAATTGGGTCCTTGAAAATACATGGTTTCTGTTCAGTTTTCACAAAAAGGGAAGTGGAGTATTGTTTTTGGAGACGTTTAAATCATTTCTTAGTCAGACAGAAGAGAACGTTAGAAGTAGAATTCATTTTTGGAGGATGAATCCCTTCACTGTGGAATCCCCCACAGAGGCTCCTGAGGAGTATGGCACCGGGACTGCACTGGCATGCGTCATTCTGGGCCTGTCTTTTTTGATCGGAGTTCCAGGAAACCTGTTTGTGATTTGGACCATCCTGAGATCCATGAAGAAGCGTTCACACACGGTGATGCTCATCTTGCATCTTGCTGTTGCAGACACCGTGGTCCTCATCACCCTGCCTCTGTGGATTTACTCCATGGCGCACACCTGGGAGTTTGGAGAAGGAACCTGCAAAGCTTTGGTGTACTTCATCAGTACCTGCATGTACAGCAGCATCTTCTTCATCACTCTAATGAGTGTGGAACGTTTTGTAGCGATTTCTCATCCATTTGTAATGCTGCGCTGGGGGAGCAAAGGTTCTATGAACACATTTCTTCTATTTTTGTGGCTCCTTGCCTTTTCTCTTGGAACGCCAGCCATCCTGACCCAAACTTTAAACGAAGCTGGTGGAGTTACCCAGTGTTTTTCTAGAGAGTTCAGCACTGATACCCAAGCAATCATCATCGTGTGCCTGGAGACACTAGCAGGATTTGTACTTCCTTTAATCATTCTTTCCATCTGTAGCTGTCATGTCAGCATGAAAATCAAGAAACTGAGTTTTAATTCAAAGCCAAAGTCAGTGGTTCTTATTCACGCTGTGCTGATTGCTTTCATATTGTGTTGGTTGCCTCACCATATTATCAACATCATTACTGTCATTTCCCTGGTGATATCAGACACTGAACAGGAATACGTCCCTGAGTATCTTGTCTTAAGCTCTGGTGCTCTTGTTTTCATTAGCAGCTCGGTAAATCCCATGTTGTATGCTTTCTTTGCAAAGAATTTCAGAGGAAGTCTGGAAGGCTCTCGCCTGGTTAGGCTGTTTCAGGAAATGACTGTTTATACAAATAAACTCAGAGAGCTGGCAGTACAGCAGCAGTCGGATCAGGGGCCATCCACCCAGGAAGTGTTAATATCTGATAGTACATGTTAAAAATACCTTAAACCTGTGAAACTAAATATGAAACATTGTAACAACATTAACACATTTTCTTCATCTAATTTATCAATTACACTCTACAATTTCTGTTTAATATTAAATAGTTTACCTTTTTACAGCATTTTTGTGTTAGTATTATGTTACTTCAAATACATCTAAATAAACCTTCTTACCTTGAGCACAAGAGAACAAAGTCCCTGTCAGAAGTCCGAGTTATGTCTCCCCCTCTGGTCACCAGCGGGAAGCGTCTCCAGAGTTCTGAGTACGCTTCATCTTCCAGCATCCCCAGGGCAGTTTCTGGATGACACACATCTGACTTTCATTTGCAATCACTCACAATAAACCTAAGTACCATACTGCACTGAGCCTCACTCAGTGTGAAGTATTGAGTCCCACTCTGCCTGCTTTACCAGGTGTTACAGCTAGACCTGATCCTCTGATGTCCTGACCCTGCTTTGTCCTTGACTCTGTTTGCCTGTCGCCTGCCCCCCGCCCCCGCATCTGGATCTTGACCATCCTCGTTGTTTCTCTGATTCTCCTCTGTCAGACACTGATTTAGCTCTGTGGACTTTTAGCTGAAAAAATAAACCTGCTGCAATTAGAACCAGCTGCCTGCCTATTTTGTGACAGTCCCACCTATTTTGAAAATATGTCAGGTTTTATTTTACATCTATTTTTAAAAGATTATTCTGGCTTTTATTTTGATAGAGGTCAAGAATTCAAAATTCTGCATATTTGCACATTGTAACTACCTCTCTTTTTTGCACAATTGATGTCTTTTTTGTCCTGAGCTGTTCAAATCTCGATACAATTTACAACTGTAAACTGATTCTAAGATACTCACACAGTTTCTTTATTGTAACCAGAGATGTGTTTGTCATGGAATTTAAAATGAATGAAATTGTGAATACGTAAAGTTTTTCCTATTATAACTGAAAAAAAATCAATGACTGGATAAAATGATTAAAGTCAATCTCAGTCTAAGTCCTCATCACTCGTTGTCAAAATTGTTACATGAAGGATAACTGTGCTTCTTCTTTTCAATGAAAATCTTTTAAACCATCTTCTCAAATTGCTGTGTTTGTCATTTCAAATCAAAGTTTTTACAATTGCCTTTCATACGGTGGCTGGGAGGTGCAAGACACATTTATATTTAGGATACAACCAACAATAAATCCCAAACTAATAAATCACGAAGCGCTAATAACAATCTCGGAACAAATGAACAAATACTGAAACACAACAGCAAATTACGGAACTGTTCACTGTTGTGTTTCATGATTTGCTGTTGTGTTTCAGTATTTATTCATTTGTACTGGGATTTGTTGTTGCTGTATCTTAAATGTAAGCGTGTCTTGGCCACCGTACTTTCAGCTTAAAATCAATCTTTACACCGGAATCCTTGCCTTATTTTTTGAACTACACAATTTCTTGAAATTATTGAGTTTGAATTCAGATGCTCATTTTTCTGCATGATCCCTGTGGTCAAAATGGTCATGAGCGAGTCAAGGTTAGTCTCATAACAGCGTGTGGAGCAATGCTGTATTCCTGTGTGGTCTGAGCATAAACGAGAAGTGAAGACTTCCCTTTGAATACATCTGTTTTTCTTGTCATCCAGACACCACAGTCAGCATTTAAACTTGCAGCATGAGCATCTCTGAAGAGTACGTTCCCTCAGAGACAATGGCCACTAGGGAGTTGGATGGTGGAACTGTGGGGGCTTGTGTGATCTTGGGTTTATCCTTCTTGGTCGGGGCTCCTGGGAATATGTTTGTGATCTGGACAATCCTGAGGCACGTTAAGCAGCGCTCTCACACCGTGGTGACCATCCTGCACCTGGCTGCTGCAGACTTGCTGGTCCTCGTCACTCTGCCTCTGTGGATCTACTCTTTGGCGCGCTCTTGGGTCTTCGGGGAAGCCTGTTGCAAAGCCATGGTGTTTGTGATCAACGCCTGTATGTACAGCAGTGTTTTCATTATAACGCTTATGAGTGTGGAGCGTTTTATTGCTGTGCGTTACCCTTTTGCATCAGCTAACTGGAAGAGAAAACAAGCTTTGAACAAAGTTCTTCTGGCTGTTTGGACTGTATCGTTCTTGTTCAGCATACCTGTCATCCCAACTCAGATAGTTGATAATGATTTTGGACAGGAGCAGTGTTTGTACCGCTCTTACACCTCCACAGCTCAAGAGCTTGTGTGTCTTCTGCTAGAAACAGTGTTGGGTTACATCTTACCCTTCTCCATCCTTGTGATCTGCTATGGCTGCCTCTGCAGCCGCATCACTCAGATGACTTTCAGGTCAAAACGCAAGTCCACCGTGGTGATTGGCAGCATCGTGATTGCCTTTGCTATCTGTTGGACTCCCTTTCACATTGGGAATGTTCTCTCGCTTGTTATCCTGGCCATCCAAGATTCCTACCAAGATGCAGCACAGAATCTGGAGAGCATCAGGAATACCATGGCAACCATCGCAGGAGCCTTGGTCTTCGTTAGCAGCACAATCAACCCCATCCTCTACATGTTTGCAGCTCGCTCATTCAGAGAATCCCTGCGTGAAACTGGCATCCAGAAGCTCTTCCGCCACATCTCCAGCACCTCCCCAGGTGAAGGCACCAGGGAGGTGTCTTTTGTGGCCAAGAAGCACAGCAATCAGTCTGAAACCTCACAGTGTGTGTCTGATTCTAATGTCCAAATGGATGTTTTGTTGAAAATGTGCGAAGATACACCATCCTGATGCTGAAATGAAGTGTTCTTGGTGTACTTTTTGTGACAAAATATTTATTTTATGATATTCTTGCTCAGTGTCTCTAATTTCCTATTTAAACCAAAGCTGTTCTTTTTTTTTTTTTGAAGATTTAGAGTTTCATTAATGTCAAAAAAGTGTGTTACTCTCATTACGTGTAATTTTGAGATGTTTTGTTGCTTGTGGATAAAGTGCTCATTTTTCTGTCATTCTTTACCACTTCTCATTTTCCACACTTATGTGGCAATGACTTTTTCTTGCTTAACTTGTCTGTTCTACACCCCATAAATCTGTGAATGTGTTGACTATCTTTGCACTAAGAAAATCCAAGTTTGTTCACTTTATTTTTTTATGTAAATCAAACCAATAGGATAAAATCCCATTTTATTCACCTAAAGTTGTCTTGTTGCAGTAGAACAAAACTCAAGCTTTCAACTTCCTCTCGATATAAAGATTGCAAAAAAAAAAAAAAGACAAATTTCCGTCATGGGGCTACAAAAAGAGGAATCGAGCCCTTGTTTCTGTCAATGTCTTCTAACCTTTAGCAGAGTAGAATGAGGTCATTGTTCTTCTTGGACTTTTATTCAACTATGTAAATACAAACATATTTATAATATATATGTTATTTTTGATCAGTTAATTGGGCCAACACTATTCTGTGAAAAATGGTGCTGCGACTTATATTAAAATGAATAAAAATTGCTTACCTAAGAGAAAAGACTGTTTTATTAATTTACCAGTAGATGGCAGTACATCTTTGTGAGGCATAATTGTGCTCCTGTGAAGTTCTCTCAATTTTTAAAGGTGAACTTATAATTTACAATTTTCACAAGATTTCTTTTAGTGTTCTTGATATATTGGGACTCAGTATCTTAACATGTTTGAAAGAAAAATCCTGATAACATATTAAAAAAAAACACTAATTCCTCTATTACAGTGATGTTTTGACAATGATTTTTTTTATATTAGCCAGGCTATTTGAAGCAATACATAACAGCAAATATTTGAGAGAATTACTTTCTATATCATTAATTTCCAGGTTGGGAATTATTTGTGGCTTGAACTCAAACTGATTTGACCACACCCATTTTAAAAGCCCCGATCTTTTCACAGCATTCATTGAACTTTACCGAGGCTCACTTTGAACGTGGCAATGGAAAAACACAGCTTTGAAAGTCTTCCTACCAAACAAGGAAGCAACATTAACACAAAACTCAGAAAAACCATTTTTTTCTGCGATAGAAATCGTTTTTGTTTAATAAATTGCTGTGAATTCTTTCAGCTTTCTACTGAGACAAACTTCTCTGCTTTTCAGTAAATAATAAGAAGGACTACAGAGGTCAGTCCCTATTAGTAAACACTGACATAACTGAGCAGTTTTGTGCCGCTTAAATCAGTTCTTTTATTGAGGCCTTCAGCTCAAGCTTTGGGACTTGAAAGTATTTCCACATACAAACAATTTCAAATGAATGAAATTTGAATAAAAGAAGAAGAACAGACACAACGCTCTGTGTACACTGCAGGCTGAAGGCTCTCAGTGTGCAGAAAAGGGAGTGTCAGCAGCAACAAAACTTGGGATTCTGGGAACTAGGCCAAAGACTTAACCAAGGCGGCAAAACCATTTGAAGTTAAACAACTTCTGGTTTTGCATAAATGTTACTGTAATGTGCTTTTAGTGGGGAAAAAAAGGGTTATATGATAAGTTAAATCGAGAAAAAAATGCACACAATAAATGCACTTTGAAAGATACATATGGTAAGATTTCGGAGGATTATAGTGGGTTAAAGGGGGAAAAGGTGCAAGGGGTTTGAGCTTCTTTTCGTCATGTTCGGTCTTGTCTTTACCTCTCATTATTAGCAATAATCTCTTTCTGAATGAGGTTGTTTTTAATTTTGACTTTCTACAGTCCTTACTGCATTCCTATCCACCTTCTCTCTTTGCCTTAAATCTCTTTTAAATAACAATGGGACACAAATGTGTACACACTTTGTCAAAAAGGTTTATTGCAAATAATAGAAAGACTGATCAAAAACAGTTTTTTGCAATAAAACTGGGCTTTCTGTATTTAATAGTGACAACTAAATACATAAATGTTAAAGAACAAAGAAAAAAACAAAGGACAATGTATTCTCCCAAAATGTTGTTAGTTTTAGGTCAATATTAGGTCAAATATTAAACTAAATGTCTATTATTTCTCTTTTTTTTTGTTTGGGGTAAATCCTTAATGCATCTTAAAATGCACAGAGATCTGATGAGCAGCAACTGCAGGTGAGACGCTCAGTTTCATACTGTCAACACATAACTACTGAAAAATGTATGCTTCTAGAAAATGAAACCTGTCATTTTCTAGAAAACACAATAAAAAGAATAGACATACACCTGGTGAAGCTAGCGTATATAAAATTTATGAATATAATAAATGATAAAAACAATGCAATTGTCAATATTTACTCTGTTATAAAACCATCTACAAAGATTCTATGATGTATGGAAAAACTGTTATAAAAGTTTATTCCAAAGAAACACAAGATACAAAGAAGAAGAATAAAGATTTTTACAGCTCAGCACTCCCTTAAGCCAATGAAACACATCATGGGAGAAATAAATGTTTTTTTTCTATTCCTATTTGTTGGAACTTTTCAAACATAAAGGCACTATATGGAATTTTTTAAACGACAAACGCTCAAGTAGCATTAGATCTTCAAAAATAAATTATGAAAGGAAAATTACAAAAGGATTAGCAGCATTAAATGCAAGAAATTAGCGAAGGAAATTTCATCTTTTAAACCCACTGAATCCCTTTTAGGGTCACAAGGTCGCAGGAGCCTGCTCACCCTGGACAGCTCAAAAAACCTATGTGTAGAAAAATAAAAGTTGAAGCACAGCTTTGTTTAATTTCTTAAAAAGTTTTCATTTTGTGCAAAATATCTTGACATAGTTCACTTGAATTATAAGGTTGAAAGAACTTTATTGCCATAAACATTGTAAACATGGCTAGGAAACATTCAAATGAAGTCTGGACTTGTTCACTTAGACTTTTAATTGTGCAACAGTGGATGTTTTTTATCCACAGTAATGTGGTCAAATAGTATTTTTCTCCATATTTAATGTTAATGTTAAATTTAGGAGGTTTTAACTATTTTAACACTAATTGATTGTGGATCCTGACTTTTTTAAATTACAAAAGCACTTTAATCAATCTATGTATCTATCCATTTATCTATCTATCTTTTGGGTGTCGTTCACAACAAGTAATTTTGTGGATTGGATTCAACTTACATAGGTCACGACTTTTTTGGGCCAAAAATCACCATCTATTAAGTAAAAACATTTGCTAAAAACTCAGCAAGGTGAACTTTTTATTGATGTTTGTCTATGTTTTTTTGGATTTATGGAAACACCTCATGGAGGCCTTTCTGTGGCACACCACTTCCTGATGGAACAGGAACCAACGAGCCAATCACAGCCCAGCACTGAGCTCGACATCCCTCCCTCACCTTTGCAAATCAGCCAATAGGCGACGCCCTTACGCAAAGGGCGAACTACACAGGTAACTCGGAAAAAAATAGGAGAGGGAGAAAAAAAACCTCTGGGCTTGTTATGGAGTTCGTGTGAAGGGAACACGGATTTCCACCCGTCTTTACCAGTTAAACCAGTATCTCTGGATAGAGCGCACTCAAGTACAGCAACAGGTAGAGTCTGACCGCAAACTCTTCCGTGGCTCCTCTGAAAATAATCTCTTTTTTTTTCCTACTTCTTTGCGTTGACCTCAATTGAGTTTCCAGCCTCTTTTGTTCGCTCTCCTTTATCACTTGGAAAAGGTGATCCCTCGTGTTATTTTTTATTTTTAATCTTTGCTTTAATTGTAGTTTTTACCCTTGTGGTCCCTGATGGCTTCGCACAGTGATACTCTGGTGGTGTTCTTTGGGGCAACAGCTGGTGCAAATGGGGGTAAACTGGGTTCGGATGAGAGGGAAATAATTCTCTTGGTGTGGCAAATTGTGGATCTACATGAGAAAAAGGTACGGACCTTTCTGACCCCCTTCTCTTCGTTCGTTCGTTGTGTGGTTTTCTTGTGTAGCCGGTGTGTTTGTGGCGTTGTTGTCTTACCTGTAGAGGAGGATGTTTGACACTTAAATCAATATGGTGTGTGCTCTGTGTGGCCGTTTTGCTGCCCTGCTGTGCACGCATGCTAGCTAACGCTACATGCTCACCTTTCCACAGGTGACCAACATTTTTAACACGCAGGTGAGAGGTGGCGTGTTTTTTTTTTTTTTTTTTAATTTTTTACCTGAAAGGACAAAATACACCTTTTTTTTTTGGTTCAGCATGAAAGCTTCTCAAAACTTTATATTGACAATTAAGTTAGCTTTGCAACTATATTGTCAATTGTTTGCGTTTGTTTCCTGTATCTGGGGGAGGATGTGGCCATAACTTTTTTTTTTTAATATATTTTTGTACCACATTCTGCGCCATGAAACCATAACTTCCTTCACAGGTTGGGAAACTTCATAGTTATTATGTGAAGCCAGACTCTTTGGAGCTGACGGACCAATGCAAAGAGGAGACGGGGCTGACTGTGGAGGACATCATCAAAGCTGAGCCCCTGGACAAAGTTCTGCAGCAGGTCAGTCCACCTGAGTACTCTCTTCTTATATTGGTATTATATTTAAAAAAAAAAATCTGTAAATCTACAGAATCTTCAGACGCTCTTTTAGATCCAAAGATGGGATGCAACAATCCTACTTCAAGACATAAAGACCCACTCTGAAAATATTTGTTAACATATTCTGGCATTTTTATTGTGACAGAGGACAAATATATATATATATATATATATATATAAAAAGTATTTCTTTATTCAAATTGTTGTGAAACAGGAGCAGAAGGAAAATGCAGTGACGTAGAAGCTACTACGGCAAGCCGCAAGCTCCCTTGCTCTGCTCCATTCTGTTGCATCCGCTTGTAGATGTTTTTGTTTTCATTGTCCGAGCTGGAATCTGGTTCAAAACTGTACAGGTGGATAGCTCCAGTATTGCTCCCCAATTTAGTTGCACCGGTTGAGGGTGTGAGGGGCTGTAAGCTAGCTGGAAAGAGATGATGGGAAGGGGGCTAGCTTACTCCGTGTTAAGAGTCCCCCGCACAACTCGGAGAGAAATTTCTAATTAACTGCACAGTCGTTCTGCAGAAACTACAGATGTGTCCTGAATTCCTTCACTACTCACGAGATGGTGCACCATATAGTTCGTTTGTTTCCAAAATCAAGTACCCTAGAAACTTCCAAGAGGCCTCTGCAAAAAAGTAGTGTGCATCAATGCTCACCAGATTGGCAAATATAGACCACAATGCATCACATGTATATTTTATGATTATTTTAAACCTTTTTTTTTTTTGGGGGGGGGCTGAAAATGGGATAATTATAATTAAAAGACCACTGGAAACACTCAAAAATAGATTAGATGATGATCGGAGTGGGACTTTTGACGTTTGATCCTATGTGGCCTTTAAAAAAAATTAAAATAAAAAACCCGGACGGTCCACCTGGCTGGGAAATGACCCCGAGACTGTACTGACAGCTTGTAGAGCGTTAAGGTGGGGGCGAGAAACCAGGATAAGGAGGAGTCACAGGTCTGGTCTTGTCTTGACATCTGGAAGGTGGAATATTTGCATGCCACCACACCCTCAGTTTTAGGCTGCAGGACAAACAGGTGATTTTTATCTGTTGCTCAAGAAAAAATGTGCTAACAGTAGATGTGGAACCAGTGGAGGGCAACAGCCAAAGAGTAAGAGTGGAAGCGCAACCTCTGTCAAAGACTTCCTGTTTGGTGGATATGATCCACAATATGCTGCTGTTACTTCAAATTTCTTTCATTTTCCTTGTGCTAAAATCTGTCTCAATATGCTTAAAGTGCATTTAGGTGAAAGCTGTACAACAAAATAAAAGTCGTGTTTTTTTTGCATCTTCCAAATAAAAAATCAAATGTTTTTCTTCTCTGGTGGCTCAACACTGACAGCAAATTCTTAAAGGCAGGTTTTAGTTGTACGTATTTACGTGCGACCAAGCACAAAAACCAATGGAAATTCATGTTGACTGCATGTAATCTGCACATTGATGCATTGCCTGCACATCTTTTAAACCCAAGTGTTGACCTGCGCCCTAAAAACATGTGAATTCTTATATGTAGTGTTTTATCTTCAGCAGCAAGAGAAAGGAAGAATTTTTGTTTTTTAAAAGGCTGTCCGTCAAGACACACCTAGCTGTGTCTTGACAGAAGTGCTTATGTTGTCAAACATGTTTTTCAGCCTCCATTGCATCAGTGTTTGTTTGCAGTGGGTGTAACTGTCCTGCTCTTAGTTTTAAGCACCTCTTATTATCACAGACTGCAGCGTGTTTGTGTTTCGTGCACAAGGGGTTTCTGGGTAACCTTCTATTCAATTTGAAATTCTACCTTTTGCTTCACAAAAGTCAAACTGCTCTGTTCTACACATGTGAAGCGTAGAAACAAAGAGTGAAGAAAAAAAGAACTGGTGGGAGTTGGGTCTGAATTTGATGACGTCACACAAACAAACCAGGAAAGGCTTCAGCAAGTCGGAGTGTGTTCCGAACCTTCAAATATTAACCCATGCTATCAGTCTGTTGTACTCATGCCTTTGTCTTACTGGTCACTTTTCTCCACGATTGGTCATTGGAAGATTATTTTATCCTTGTTGAGGCAGAACATTTGAAGGTTTTACCAGATGTTTGTCTGTGCTCTGTGGCACTGAAGGGTTGCAGGACAGAGCAAGGTTTTCTGCTTGCTGGCTCTATGATGATATTAGTGCATAAAAGCATTAAAAAAAATACCCTGCTTTTTCTGTATGGTCACATCTCAAGGACATTTGTTTGGTGAAATATTTATAAAGACAGAGCAGGCTTTAGAGATTAGCAGTTGTTTTGTTTATTTAATCCCAGAAAAACTGGATAAATGTTGACCTTTAACCCTTGGAATCTTGTAATTTTTTTAAATAATTTGGACAGGTTTCTATCTTCTTTTTACCTTTTCTCAGTACCTCTTTAGGTTTTGATTAAATGTTTTGCATGTTTTTATTAAATGCCCACAGTGGAATGCTATGGCTATATCTGAATTCCTTCACTACGCACTACATTGTGCACTATATAGTGCGTTTGCCATTTTGTATTGCTGTCTGAATCTACAATTCCAGAATCGAGTGCCCTAGAAATTTCTCAGTAGTCTCTGCAAAAAACCAGTATGGATCAATACTCACTAGCTTGGCGAAAATGGACCACAATGCATTGCGCTTAGACAGTTTTGTGCAAAGAAAATTTGAATAAGCCATCAACGTTTTCATCTTCAGAAGACAGTGGATTCACAAATGAATGAGGCTGCAAGACTTGATATTTTCGCAAAACACAAAATATCAATGAGATTTTAACTTTGTGTAACCCATTATGTCATATTTGCAGTAAAAAAAAGAAGTAGTGAGCATTGTGTCCGAGTTGCTTTTAAAATGCAGTGCACTATATGGTTTTTTAGTAGTTGGGGAACAGAGTGGAAATTTGGACACAGCCTGTCTTTTTAGTCTTCTCTTGATTTATGTTTTGTTTTGTCAATTGGTATTTTTTATTTTTGTGGTCAAGATATTGGTTCCTTTTTGTGAGTTGGTCTTCTAATTTTTTTATTTTGTTTAACTATTTTCTTTTCTTTTTTTAGAATAGTTTTTAATTTTGTGCATCAAATTATTTTGACATAGTGATTAGAAGCTTTGAGGAAAATCTTAAATCTCACTGCACATCAAAGATTACTGGCAGTTTTTGATTCTTTCTTAGATTAATTTTCCTTTTTTAGTTCCCATTTATAAGAACCTTTTATATAGTTTAATACAAGAAAACCTTTAAGTTAAGAGGGAAATAAGGAAGTAATGTTCTGACTTTTGGCATAGTTGACTCACTGCTTGACAGAACTTTCTAGATGTCAGCGCTTTAAATGGCAGAGTCCAGTTTTTCATGCTGTTGTCTTCAACTGCTTTTTTATTTATTTTTTTAGTTGAGAAAAAGCTTCTTTATTTGTGTGATCACCATTAAAAATATATTTGCAACAATAAATATATTGCTAAAAGAATGAATGTTTGGCTTTAGGTTATCACACCCGCTTTCCACAAAGATGGAATTTCTTTTTAAAATGTAAAAAAAAAAAGTCTTAACCAACTAAGGCAACTAACTGGATAAATAGCACAAAGCTGATGAGCAAATGCCATCAAATTTTCAATATAGAGAAACCCGTTTTTAATTTTTTTTATAGGGGTCCTTATTTAGGGTCTTCATTTTCTAAATAAGGGTCTCTTACATTGATGTTTGTTGCTTCTATGTGTTCTAATTTGAATATTTTGTGCATGTGGTGATTATTTACAGTTCTGATGAATCACTAGAAGTCAGTTGTGCTGCAGAACATATTCCTGTAAAGGTTGAGCCCCTCATACTTGCAGCGCTCCTGTTCCCTTTTGGTCATGAAGGATATGAGAGGAATTTAACATTTCATGAAGGTCATTAAACAAAATCCATCTTTTTTTGAGCCTCTTTTTAAATTGTTTCAACGCTTAAAAAAAAAAGAGTAAATTCTTTCCACATTAGAAATTAAACAATGAATTCCACTGAAGTTGTAGGTGGTTTAATTTTTCAACTATTTTCCATGGTTTGCGATGTTTTCTTTTCCGTGTCACACTCCATCTTTGAGTAGGATTTAGCTGCAACCTTACCAACCGTACAGGTTTGACTTCAGTGTGAGACTCTGACAGCATGTCACAGCCTGTGAGGAGCTGCGCCTTACGACTCTTAGATCACGGTATATGAAAATGAGGTTAACGTTCTCACATGAAGTTCAACTGTTTTTCTATCTCGTTCATTGCACAGCCATAAAGAACTAATTCCAGTCATACTAGCTGGAAAAGCTGGCCAATGCCAGAGGAAAGCTGTCTTTGTAGCTGCACTAAATGAAAGAAAAAATAATATATATTAAACACATATTCACAGCCTGGTTTGATCTATACAAAAAATCTGCTTAAGATTCTATAGCAAACTCCCTAACTCTGCTGCCAAAGTAATTTTTTGGTCAAATACAACAAAATATGTATTACTCCTAAAGGGAGTGGTGCCACAATAGAATACTCTACCAACAAAATCTTTCTTTTAAAATGATGATTTTAAAAGAATGTCCAAAGAAAGGGATGGAAAACAGCCAGAAGGTTTTGAATATTTAGTTTTTAAGCTGTACTTCCACTATGCTCAACACTGTTAACATAACTATGTTGGACTTATAGTTGCAATGATGAACGATGAAGTCTAAGAGTTTTTGGCAGGTCAAATAAAAGCTGAAACAGTCCTTGTGTTGCAAAGTTGGATCTCCTGTGACTTAAACCGTGGACTTGCTCCAAGTCTGTGTTTAAACAGTTAGCCTCTGGGACTGCCAGGACACTCCCTGGTGCTCTTATCGCAGTTGGATTCAGCCACAACCAGCGCCTTACCTCACCTCTGAATGCAAACAGTGGAGCTGCACTGCAGAGAAAAGCAGCTCTGATAGTAGCACGTTCAAAGGCCACTTCCTCCTCCTCCTCATATCAGAAAATGCCTTTCAGAGGGGCAGCAGGACTGAAGGTTGCACTAAAATATTTGACTTTTGGAACCATTCGCCGAAACGACCAAACTCAGATAAACCTTCATTTAGTTTTTGCTTCATGTCCTGCAAAACGGCTCCCTGTATGTTCAACTCAGTCATCTACAATTAGGTTATGTCCTTTTTTAAAATCAGGTTTTTCCTGTTGAACCTTTTCCACGCTGTTATTTCTTTAGGTACCGTAGACTAATTTATTTATTTAAATGTATTTTTGTAGGACAGCAGGAAGAGGGAAGTGCCTCCAATCCGTCTGTAACATTTGCTTTTCTCCTGGTGATCCGGTTTCAGTAATAGTCCAAGGTGGAGTAACATGCACATCTCTGAGGAAATATTTGTTCTCTTATCAAGGCAAATAAGAAATGAAACCATGACTGACCTCAAGATGTGCCACCAAGATCACCTATAAAACTCTGAATTACCACTTTCACACATTTGTGTTTGTTTTACACAATAAAAGCCCCGAGAATTAAGATAAATTCCCAATACTTCTTCATGGAAATGATCATTTGTCATGACCTCTGTGGACGCAATGTAAAAACTAACTTAGCCAGTTAAAAAGTACATTTTTGAAAACCAAAAGAATATGAATAATTCTAAAAGACCTAACTTGGTGCAAACGTTATTCCAAATGTTCTCATGAGTGCTACTTTAAAGGTCCTATATCATGCTATCCTAAGCCTTTCAGAGTAAACTATTTCCAATTGATTATGTACTACCTTTGGAATGATTTATGAATGGAATCTGTTATTTTTGCTGCTCATTGTGCTCGCCTACATAAACAACACGCAAACCTTACCAAAGGTGGACGTGCATATTGTTCATGGAAAAGCTAAGCGTTTAGTCGACCACCTCTAGCCATGGAGAAAGTGTGTGTTAGCCTGAAGGCGGTGCTTTCAGCGCAGTCTCTTCCTGGAAGGGGCTGTTCTCTGGTCTATGCTCGCTTTCGTGGATTGGGCGGAGCTGGCTGTCTGAGAGCAGGTTTTTAGAGGAATACTCAGAAATGCACGAGTGGATCAAAATACCGCTTTGGGGTTTCTTTTTGTGAGGAATTTTAACACACTTAAACGCTCAAAAAGTTGATTTTGCATGATATAGACCAGGGGTCGGGAACCTTTTTTGCCGAGAGAGCCATAAACGCCACATATTTTTAAATGTAATTTCGAAAGAGCCATACATTTATGTAGTGTCCCTTTCCCACACTGAGGCACGGAGACTTAACCTCTTTTAAGGTTCTTTATTCTGGTTACTGCAGACCACAACAAACGCCGTACAATTAATTCAGCAACTCCTGAATCTCTCCCGCTGAGACGAGAGAGAGATTCTCCCAACTTTATATTCACCTGCTCCCGCTCCAGCCCCTCCCATTTTCCTTATTTGGCCCATAGCTGAACCCCATTGGTCCAAACTACCTAACAACAGGCTGAGCGACAGAACTGAGGGCCAATCAGATCTCTGCTTGATGCGGTCAATGAACTCCAGAACTTTTAACGCGGCCCAACAGCTAAGTTAAACTCAGTCCGCGACAATATGTTTAAAACTAAATATACACATGAATGTGTGCATTTGATGTAATTTCAACATTTTTAAAGTACAATACGTCTGTGGATTCTTTTTAATAACATTGTTATAGTGTTGCTAATAAATGATGAGTATTTCTCGTGGTGGTTTTGCTGATGGTCTAGTCTGGTTGATACGTGGTGAGTTTCTGCTTCATGCAGGCGTTGAGACTTTAAACGTGATCATAGGTCTGAATGTTCTGTAGATGTGAGACAGATTACTCACATGCAGACCTGGAGCCAAACACACACTCACACGCTGCAGTGAGTGACGGGCAGCGGGTTTTACGTTATTACAATCCCTGCGCGATTCACCTGCTGCCTGTCCCCACAACACCTCACCCCACCCTCTGCTTTCTTCCTCACACATCCCGTCCCCGCAACTGTGCGCTCTTTCTCAGAGAGAAAACGCGCAGTTATAGGCACGGCCATTCACAGGTTTCCAGTTGGTACAAACTCTGTGAAATAATAGATAATAGTAAACGGATAATGCTGGCGCTGATTTTTCTCCCGATACTACTGCGCGCCTCTGGCATCGCATCGCGCCCGAGGAGGACTGGTCTAATGAAAAGTATAATTAAAAGTATAATTAAAGATTTGTCTGCGAGCCACATGTGACCATCAAAAGAGCCATAAATGGCTCGCGAGCCATAGGTTCCCGACCCCTGATATAGACCCTTTAAATAAAAATATTATTTGAACTTTTAACTTCAAAGCACTTTTTGGTTGGATGCACACTTTTTAAAGTACTGCATAGCTTTTTCTTTCTTTTTTTTAATCTATCCTTTGTATTAATTTATTAAATCGCGCAAATAATTCCAATGGTTTTAAACACTATTTTCTCCCAATATTACTATTCAAATGTGACTTCTTTACTATTTCTAACTGCCAGATCTAGGATAAGAATGTTTTTTTTAAATCATTTTCAAGATTTGATATGTTTTAACTTTAAGTGGGTAATAAATAAATTTACAAACTGAATAAAATGGAACATAAGTAGACCTGCTGCTACTCACAGAGCCACTGTTAAAACAAACAAGTAGCTGTTTCCCCTTTAAATGCCTCTATTATTTTTGACCTCAGCGTTTTCTATCCATATCTCTTTGTTCCCCTTAATCTAACGCTATAAGCATTTGCTTCCTTGCTGCCGGTTGGTTAGGAGAACCGATGGCCAGACATCCCTGCGTCTGTTGTGCAGCGTGCCCGTACATGTACCTGTAACACTCTGTCTGAAAGGCTGTCATACTCCGCCATTGGCCATGTGAAGCAGTCAGACTCAGGAGTTTAAGGCGGTCTTGGGTCCAGATGGTCGAATGGCTCTCACACTTTTAATGTTCGGAGAGTAAACTAAACAACTTCCTGAAGCAGTTTCTGGGACAAGAACCTTGAGAGGCTGGAAGGTATCAGGATTCTTCAGTGATTGGTGGCTTTTCATAGCCTCTGTGCTCACGCTGGAACTAAATACTGTCTGAATAACCACACAGACAAAAAAAAGATGATTTTTTATCTTCTGTATTTGATATTTGTATTTTAATCAGCCAAAAGGTTGTGGATTGCACACAGTAAATTAACTACTAAGATCCTCAGAGGTCATATTGGAAAGTGGAGAAATCTCGTTTTGACAGTTCATCTCATTTCTCAAGCGTTTGACTCTGCGGCACTCCTTGAAGGTGCTGGTATGCAAGACAGTCTGCCGTCAGGCTGAAAGTGGGGGCCGGTTTGACCTGTATGGGTTGTTTTTGTTCTTGTCCATCTGTGACGCCGGGTTGAGCAGAGATGTGATGGCCCTGATGCTTGGTCTGAAGATAATTTCTCTGTTTTCTGCTCCTGTTTCAAAAGCGCACACCAAAACCGGTTCAACATGACCCCCCCCTTCCCCATGTGAGACACAGTACCAGCTCCACCCTGTTGTTTTCACTGCTTGAGTCTCAAACTCTCACGGACAGATTTTTATCGATCCATTCTTATAAATGCGCCTATTCCCTTTTGGGATCACAAGGTTGCTGGTGCCTATCCTAGCTGCTGTTTGGCACAGGCGAGTACATGGTTTACCAGTTAACTGTAGTGCCAAATGCATATCTAAGTGTAAAAAAGATCAGCAGCGTCCTTTTAAAACAACTCTTGGTGTTTGTTCAAACCTCATGTTGAAACTTTTCCTCTGTGTTTCAGTTTCAGCAGTCTGTCTCATCAGAAGTGAAATCCCTCGGCAGGAGCTCCTTCACACTTTTGGTGAACAGTCCCCTTGTTATCCGGCAGGTCCTCCACCCCGAAGCATCCAAAAAGGTTGGCGTTAGTCTGCACGCTTAACATGTCATAAGCCAAGAAAGTAATTTGCTTGAAATCATTTTTTCTCTTTTAATAAACAAATTAAAAGAACGTCAACATACTCCTGTTGTCTCAGTCTTCATGAATTTGTGCAAACTCAACATACATGCAGTAAACTAGCTAAGAAATGTGCAGGTGTTTCATAACGGTTCTACTCCGGTTAGTTTGCATATATCCCAATCCTCTGATTTCTTGGGCTTTAACTTGTTATTCCACCCCAGTTAAGCCCCCACACTAACTGGTTTTGTTTTGTTTCCATCCAGAATCTGGTCCTACCGGAATGCTTCTTTTCCTTTGTGGACCTGAGGAAAGAGTTTCACAAATGCTGCCCAAACGCAGGTCCTGCGCAGAAGCAGACACTTGTCTCCATGTTGGAATGTATCCTGTTTTTGTTGGCTCAGTCTGCTGCTTGAAGGAAAAATGGAACTGAACATGAAAAAGGGAAACGGCAGGTGACCCATCTGTGAGCTGCAATGCTTCAGGTGGAGAAGGTGGTTAGAAAGGTCAAAAGGTCAATGCATTGATTTATCAGAAGAGTGTGTGTCACACCCATTGGTAGGAGTCAAAGCAATGTAGACTAAGGACAATAGTGGCTAAAAAGTGTCACATATGTGAATAATAAAGACAGGAGTAAAAAGAATCTTCTATTAAAGCGGCCTTGACTGTGCGCTCAGATGTCGGCCTCCCCGCTGCATCAGAGCAGTTAACGGGCGTGAAGGAGGTGAGGAGCATGGTGCAGCTGACGCTCTGCATCCTGGCTGAACCCTACTGTAAGTACCCACCCGACACACCTACAACCTAGCCATGCAACCTTTCTTCAATTAGGACTTTACTTTAACCGGTGAACCACATGAGCTATTAATCTAGCTTTTAGTAATCCGAGAGCAACTCCTTTCCTTCTTTCCTGCTCTTTTGCCCCACTGTAAGCCCAAACTTCTCATCCGAAGGAACAAAAACTCATCATCGTAAAAAAAAAAGATGGTTTTATGAAAAGAGGGAAAGTTGCCTCACGGGGCCAATAAATCAAACTTAAATCTGAAATGTTCTGTCTTGACTTTGGTCGTCCCCTCTGGCTCCTCATGAAGGCCAAGTGTCTCTTTGGGTGTGATCGGACGTAGGAGTGCGGGAGGCTCACAAACCAATTTTCTTTGCACGAGAAGGACCTCTTCTAAAACAGTTTTGTTTGTTTTCCAGGTCACAAATTCACCTGTGTTGAAACAGTCAATTACAAGTTTGACTCTGGAGCGTGGTATGTTAAAACACGTGTTTTCTGGTGGACCTTCTCTGTTCCTTTCTGTGCTTTCCTGGCAGCAGCAAAGCCCCCTTTCTGTTGTTCGCTCTCACACTTTAGGCTATAAGCATTGATTACAGCAGTGAGGAAACCCTGTTGTGTGTTATTTGAGTCATCCAACTTTGCCATCAAGTGCTTACCTGGATATTGAGTAACGGGCTGCAGATCCTGCTGCTCTCATGAAGCCTCTCACCTTGATGGCTCTCCAACATTTAATCATGTTTCTGTTACGGCTTCTGTCTGCACTGACTGTGGGCACTTTGTTTAAACCAAACTGTCAAGAAATGTTAGTTTATCTGCTGAAACGCTAACAAACTTTGCTCATTTTTGTTTTAAACTTTTTTGTTTGTGTGCAGCTGCAAGACAGAGCCGGTGGACAGTGAGACGGTGATCCGAGCGCGGGGCCTTCCATGGCAGTCCTCGGACCAGGATATCGCTCGCTTTTTCAAAGGCCTCAATATTGCTAAGTGAGTTTTCTTCAACCAGCTCCTCTCCTCCTGTTGTGATCCCAGTGAAGAGATCACAAATTGTTGGAATTGTTTTTGTTTGTGTGTTACAGTTGTCCCTCGCTATATCACGGTTCATTTTTTGCTTTCTCGCCGTTTCACAGATTTCTGCAAGTGCAGTTGGCATGTTTTTTTTATTTTTTTGTTTTAAAAAAAAATTTTTTTATTACAGTGTCTTGATTTGGCTGCTGACCTTGTCAATCAAACTCCTCCATACCGTGTCTCCTGTACAGAATGCTTGCAGCTTGTCAGAGTTGCAAAAAATCTTCTTTGACGATCGGATCTTTGCTTTCATTCTGTCATCCTGGCCTTGTTTTTCTACGAAGGTTTGAACTTTGATAGTGTAAAGGCGTGAAAATGTTCATGTCTGTCTAAAAAAAGTGCATAAAGTGCGTAGTAAAGGGTTCTACAGCCTTAGAAGATCTGTAAGCCTCCTTTTCAAATTTCACCTTTACAGGTTTTTTGTAGAATGTGATAAAGGAGGGAACGCTGTGTTAGATTTTGCATTCATGTTTTGTCAAAAAAGTAAACTTTCTGATGGCAAAACTTGTTCATTTCAATGCAGCCCCGTTGATCCAGGTAATTTGAAAAAAAGCTCAAATGTTGGCAACACAAAGAATGTGAGAATTCAATATGTAGAGGAGTCATATAACTATTTACACTACATTAAATATCTCATTTGAATCGGCAGCTTATTGCAGTTTATTAAAAAATTACAAGAAAGATGAAGGTGAAATAATATTTCTAAAAGCTCAAGTTGGTTTGAGGACTTTTGTTGTTGTAATATTTTTTATTAGTCAGACCTTCTCAGTTCTTCTGGGGTTTTTTTTTTTCTGTATTTTTACCATTTGATGTATTGTTATAACTTCTCTATTTTTGGGATTGTTGGGATGTCTGATAGAAATCTGTGGCTGTTTTGCAAAGAGTTTTAAAAGAGTTAAGACTAAGCCTTTATTTCTTTTTTGCTTTAAAATGTTCAAAACGGCGAAACTAAACCTTCATTGGGCATGGACAACTAAGGTGACTTTATGCAAATATTGCGTTCTTTTTATTTAACGAAATCACCTACTTTCTGTAAGAGGACATTGTATAGAACAGCTGCTCCCATCTGCAATGCAAAGTAACATCCTCCTGCAGGTAAAGGCCATGTGTCTGGGTTGCCATATCTTTGTGGCTGACCAGGTTAATGCCAGGAGAACCAGTGTTTTCGTCGTGTTTGGTTGTACGACAGCCTCGCCATGCTCAGTGTTTCTGTGTCCGTTAGGTCCTCTACACATGTGAAATGCAGATAAAATGTCCATAAATGTATGTTGTTGTTGTTTTTTGTGCTGAGGTGTGTGCTTTTGTGTTGCAGGGGTGGAGTGGCTCTGTGCCTTAATGCTCAGGGCCGAAGGAATGGGGAAGCCTTAGTTCGTTTCATCGACTCTGAACACAGAGACCTGGCTCTGGAGCGCCACAAACACCACATGGGCTGCCGTTACATTGAGGTTCGGTCCAGCTGAGGCTCTTATTTTCAAAGCCCACTTTTCTACATGTGTTTAGATGTAGTAATTAGCCTATCAGAGCTCAATAAATCTGTAAAATAAACCAAAGTTTTTAAGATATTGTTATATAAAATGTTTCTGCACCTTTTTTTTTTTTTAATTTGTATTGAATCGAGGATATTTTCTCTTTAGGTTTGCCTGTATTAAGGAGTGTGCCGTCTTTAAGCTATACTCAGTTTGTCGCATGTTTTTTCTCAGGTATACAAAGCAACGGGAGAGGAATTCCTCAAAATTGCCGGAGGTCAGATTTCAGGTTTCCTTTTTTCTTTTTAAACCTCCCTCTCATCTCATCTGTTGTGGTTGCTTGAAGAATCATAGTGAAAGCCTTTCTGTTTGTGTGAGAATGCATTCTGTTCAATGGATTTCCTGCACCTTGGAGTAAAAACAAGCCTCCCTGCACACACACAGAGACACATCTGTGAAAGTGCAGCTCTGTAAAGCAGAGTGGCCGTTTCTCCTGTTACCTGCGTCTCTGCCTCATCCTAGTGACTCCCTGGCAGCTTATCTCATTTTAATAAAAGACACTTTGTGAGGAAAGCTCCCTCCCCAATGCCCCTGTCCTGCTGCCCCATCCTCAGACCGACCCCTTCATAGGTCAGGTGGAGGGAAATTTCAGTCTTGGCTCACAGTCACTCACCTGTTGAATTATACCTCCTGTTTCGCCCCTGTGGGGCAGGAAGGGCTGATGCCCGCTAAAAGGCCTGATCACTACTGAGAGGAAGCAGGTGTGAAGAGACTACATCAGAACCAGAGGCCTCTGGGTCATTGATCAGCGGGGGGCAGTAGCGCAGGGGCAGAGGGAGCAACGCAGTCACTCACAGCGCATGACGTGGAGCCGTAGTTAGACTCTGAACTTTACTCTGATGACGGAGGATCAATACAGATCGACGACTCCCTGGACTTTAGCTGACAAGTTAACATGAGGTTTTTTAGGAATAGAAACACATTTTATAAATCTCATGCAATGCTATTTTGACATTTTAAATGATGAAATTTGCAATTATTTAATGAATGTAAGAAAAACGTTTGAATTTCAGCTTGACCCCTTCCAATGAAAAGTGTGTTTTTTGTTTTTTTTAGGCATGTTCTTGTGACATTTTTCTCATGAATGGCATTAATAAAAATGCCATTTCTGAGTATTTCTTTATTCAAATCGAAGTGAATCAGGAGCAGAAAAAAAATGTTTGTTTTTTTAAATCTTGTAGGCATGACATAGAAGCTACTACGGGGGGCCACAAGCTCCCTGCTCCGCTCCATTCTGATGCATCTGCTCACAGACAAATAGATCCATTAACGTCTTAATTTTCCTCGTCTGAGCTGGTATCTGGATCAAAACTGTATGGCCAGATAGCATCAATATTGCTCGCAAATGTGTTGCACCAACATAGAAATCCTGGCCTTTGTGAACTAGCCAAGGTTTGCTTTTGAACATATTTTTTTCATTGGGAAAAGCAACAATGTATTTCTAATCTTAAGTGTGTTGGTCATTTTTCATGTTAAAATAACAAAAAATGTATTTTTCATAGTTTAACTTAAAGTTCTTTAAAGCAGGTCATGGGTTTGTCCCTAAAGAAAAAAATATTTAAAGCCATTAGATTTTTGTCAGATTTGTCAAATAAACTTAATTTGTTTTTTAAAGGAAATAAAGGAGGAAAAGAAAAAGGTTCTATTTCTTTTAAGTTCACATGGAAGAAGTTTGCAGAAGAAGAAAATAAATGCATCTCTTTTTTTCAAGACTTTAAAAAGGACAAATGTTTTTAATTGAGTTGCTACCAGTTTGACTGATGTACCCATTTGTGTTAAAACAGAACAGTGTGGTGAACAGAAAACCATCATGCTGAATTTGCCTGAAGCAGATTGTGAATTATTGCTGTTTTTACAACAAAAATAGTTTGACGTGATTGTAATAATTTGTTTTCTCATCATAATTCAAGTTTTTATTTTGGTGGGTAAATTTTTTTTAAAATTATATTTCCTTTTTTTTAATTCCAGGAACATCAAATGAGGTGGCCCAGTTCTTATCTAAGGAGAACCAGGTGATCATCCGAATGCGGGGGCTGCCATTCACCGCCACATCCCAGGAAGTTTTGAGCTTCCTCGGCCCCGAGAGCCCGGTTACAGACGGCGCTGAGGGTCTGCTCTTTGTCAAGTACCCCGACGGACGGCCCACAGGCGACGCCTTTGTCCTCTTTTCCTGTGAAGAATATGTCCAGAATGCCCTGAAGAAACACAAGCAGATCCTGGGCAAGCGTTACATCGAGCTGTTTCGCAGCACTGCAGCTGAGGTGCAGCAGGTAAATCATCTTCAGATTCTGCATCAAATGATGCAAAACGTGAAAAATGTTTTATTTCATAAGTACTTTCTGTTCATGGGACTTGTTTTTCTTTTTAAACATTTTCACAAATCTCTTCCATAAAGGATTTTAAAGAGGGAAACCTGTTGTAACCATGGTTTCTAGTTGACCCATTTTATCTTGATTGATTTTTAACTTTTTTCTCTCATGAATTCCACAAATTGCCAACTTTGTAAAAAAAAAAAAAAAAAAAAATTCAAGTCGTTTCCTTTTGAAAATGAGTAACAAGAGGTTGATTTTATGGGAATGTGGACAAAAACCAGTTCATGTCAGTTTTATTAAATAAAAAATTCTCTTTTTTTATCTTTAAATGTATGTGAGCTGTTTATATTCATGCTGGGTTCATCTTTCCATGATGTTGCCAGGTTCTGAATCGCTACATGTCCACCCCTCTGATCTCCACGCTGCCTGCTTCACCTATCGTCCCGGTCCTCGCCTCGCAGCCCTTCCTTCCAGCTGCCACCAGCACACGCGACTGCGTGCGCCTCCGCGGCCTGCCGTACACTGCAGGCATTGAAGACATCCTGGAGTTCATGGGGGAGCACACCGTGGACATCAAACCTCACGGAGTCCACATGGTTCTCAACCAGCAGGTGAGACTGTGGAGCAGCCACCGTTTTTCTGTTGGTCTGGTTTGAAAGGAGCTGTTGCTACGAAGTTGCTCAATTTGAAGTAAATCTGTCTGAACTGCTAAAACTACAAATCATCTGGGTGCAGCCATGGCACAGAGGGAGAGCCTTGGAAAGTTGCAGTTTATGACCATAAGGGGCTTTAGGCCTTAAAGAGGGAAGAAAAGTGGTAAATAAGGAGATGGCATTTTTTATTCATGTACTTTTTCATAAATGCTGTGATTTCCCCGGACTCTGTGCCCTCTCTGTCCTTCAGAGCTACTTTGAAGATTGACATGGTAGTGTTTTTCCTGCTGCCTCCTCTGCTCAGGGCCGGCCCTCGGGAGACGCCTTTATCCAGATGAAGTCGGCCGATAGAGCCTTCATGGTGGCCCAGAAGTGTCACAAGAAGACAATGAAAGATCGCTACGTGGAGGTCTTCCAGTGCTCTACAGAGGAGATGAGCATCGTGCTCATGGGTGGAACCCTGAACCGCAGCGGCCTCTCCCCTCCGCCCTGCAAACTTCCCTGTGAGTGACCTGCCGCCTGCTGAGGGCTATTGAAGCAGCACCTGGCTTGTTCGCCCGCTTGATATTTGGGATATTTCATTCAAAGAAGAAAAACCTCGCCTTCTCGGGTCACCATGTTCCCTGAAAGACCAATATTTACTTGTTGAGTCTGTCAACTTGAATCTGCTGGTAGAAATATTCGGTCTGTTTAGCCATGCTGCTGTATGTTCACCTTTGTTGACCTCTGAAACAATGATGCAAGTTTACAACAGCCTCCAAGCCCGTCTGAACGCTGCACTTTGCTCTGTTGAAGCTCATATCTGTCCTTCCTGCTTACAGATTAGACTCAGACCAAAGGTGCGATTTTAAACATCTTTTTTCTTTTCTGTGTTTTTATGATTACTGAATAATGACACTCTGATCTTCAACTCACCTCCACTTTATGTCATCTAGCTGCTTGAAGGTAACTGAGCTGCAGAAGGTCAGCAGTGTTGGCACCATGCAGTGGAACTCAAAAGCCCACATTGTGTGACTGCTTGTATGCAAATACCGGTACACCTATTTGTGTCTTTATGGCGGCATGAAGGACACTGCACGCTTTGTAAACGCAGTCCTGCTCTGCCTCCAAAGAGCTGCACTGCAGCCTTCATCATGCAATGCTTCACACAGGGCTGTTTGCTCCACACCAGAGTTCGTTTCCATGAAGCGTTTTGCTTTGTTTGTGGATTTGGGAAAGCTCACCTGAGCTCTGGTGTGGACCATCAGAGTCAACTCTGGTTTTTCAGGAAATAGCCCACATAAATACAAATCCATCATCAGTGGGAACCATAAAAAGTTCCTAATGTCCCGTAAAGATCGAAAGCTAACGACACACCGGACATGTGACACACGTTCAAGACCGCACTTAAAGCCCATTCTTGAATGTGCGTTCAGGCCGTGGTGTTCACACTGGACACGGCCTTCTTTTTCTTATTTGACTGTTCTCTAGCGCATGTCTGCCACATACAGTTGGAAGAGGCGTGGTGTGAAAGGTCAAAGCGGTGTAAATCTTGTTCCAGTCTAGGGCTGCATGATATGAGGAAAACTTGCAACATTAGTGATCAATATTGCAATGACAGTATAACTTTTAGCACATTATAGGTAACCATTTATCGCTATTTTTGCCGTCTTTTGTGATATGGGTATTGCACAGCTTGATATCGCGCTAACTAGAAATTTGCGATTTTATTGTGCATGCCTACTCAAATCTTGTTTTTTCACAGCTCTACTCTGATACATGTAAGAGTTGGTTTCAAATAATTCTAGCCGGATACTAACCGCAATTATTCATTTCTCCTCCATGATCAATTTTCAAACAGTTGCCCCTGCGTGAATTAAAAGGAACGCCATCCATTCGTCACTACTGAATTGGAGTCCTTGATTGGTCAGTTCAACCATATCAGTATGTAGACCCCGAAAACGGTCATAGAAACTCATGTAGCTACGAACGCCAAACACTCGGGTGCATAAACGTTTCACTGGAAGTGGCCGCTTGAATGCACATTACTGAGGCCTGTGTACGTCACTTTACAGCGTCGAGGCACAAGTCTTTATCGTTAAATGATGGAAGGAACTAGAGGAAATCACAGGTTTTTTTCTTTTGTTTTAGACAATACTGTCACCAAGTTAAGCAACTCCATGACATTTCTAGTGAGTGGAGGTCAGTCCTGTCCATTTTCAAGAGTGCAGTTTAAAAGTGAAAAAAATCCAATCAAATAAGGCGGAGTTTGAAAATTCAGCATTTCTTTGCTTTTAGAGAGCAAAGATTGATTCATCAAGTTAATGATTCAATTTTCCTTTAAAAATAATTTCTGGTATTTATATCTATGAAGATTTTCCTCATTCATTCTGGAAGGTCCATAACAGAGAAAGTTTAAATTGATTGATTTAGTTTTTTTAAGTAAAAGATGTGTCGCTTTTCATGCAAGAGGGTTTCTCAAGTCTGGTTTTCCATTTCTGGTCGTCCTTTTCAAGGCAAAAAAAATCCTTTCAGTTAGCTTGAAGAGTAAGAACATTTTCTGAAATAAAAGCCTCACCTTTCATTAATAGTTGTGTAAATTTACAACCCAATAAAAAAATGTTTAGAATGGAAATGTGAAATACAAATAAATCGAATTGTCAACCTACTTATCCAAATTGAAATGGTGTAACATTTTGTCAGTAAGCCTCCGGTCTAAAATTGGAAACATTTGACATGTTGGTCGTTTGAAAAGTCTGTAGAACTCGTCCTTCAAAAACGTAAACCTGTTAACATCTGACTTACTACGAGAACAGATGCTGCTGTCTCACTTAATGCAGACAAAGACAAAGAAGCAGTGACTACAGTATGTTCCAAGGGCCAGTTTTACTGGCCCTTGGAACATACTGTAGTCACTGCTTCTTGTAGTAGTTTTGATCTGTGGTTTAGGAGAAAATGACCACCAAAGGAAGAGAGTTTCTCTGTTTTGGGAACTCCATTCATCCAATTGTGTGGATCATAAGGAGCATATTCGTCTCTTCCTGCAGGTCTGTCCCCCCCCACAGCTTACGCCGCCTTCCCGACTTCCCCCGCTATTCTCTCGGAGGCAGCTTTCTACCAGCCCCCCCTGCTGGCCGCTCCCAGGCATCCTCAGACCACCGTAGCCAGCCCTGCTCACACGCTGGCTTACTACCCCCCTCAGCCACATCTCTACATGAACATGAACATGAACTACACTGCTTACTACCCCAGGTGAGCCGCCGACAGCTGCACGAACGAGCGAAGCCCATTCGACACCCAAACGTCTGAGGTTTCTTCTGGTGTCGCTCTCCAGCCCTCCAGTTTCTCCTTCCACGGTTGGGTACTTTGCGGCCCCCCCAGGCGCTGTCGCAGCGGCAGTGGCGGCCTCCCCCCACCCCGGTGCAGCATCCACCGTGCTATCGCAGCCGGGAGCGCTGGTGAGGATGCAGGGGCTCCCCTACAACACCGGGGTCAAAGACATCCTCAGCTTCTTCCAGGGATACCAGGTCAGTACAGGGGGCTCTGAACCGCTTGGGAGGGGGTGGACTAAAGCTTAGCACGGCATCGTGCAGCCGAGCTCACCGATCTACCGGATGTTTTGTGGATTTTTGAAAGTAAAAAATATATACATGTGATTCCATGAAACTGAAATTAACTGATGTGATAAACAGATTTTTAAAATGATTATGACCAAAATCGCCTCATTACATAAAGTTTAGCTGACAATCAAGTCAGCTTAAAATGCATTTTTTTTATTTTCATTTTAAAATCCATCCAAGTTGTGTTTGATTAAGGGACATGTGTGCACTTGTGTCCTCTTTTTTTCATTTTCATTATTATTACTCCTGCCAGCCCGAGTTCAGTGGAGTCCCCTGAAGCAGGTATGAACCCTGACAGGTGTGGCTTTAGACGGTTTGCAAGTTGAGAACTGAAAGGGGCGGGGCTTGTAGTGGGGTGGGGGTGGGGTTTTACGTTCTTGCTGTGGCTCACCCTGGCCTGCTTTGTTCTTCCTGGTTCTTGAGGAAACACGGTCTGACCCGTACGCTTGTATGACGTGAATAAAGTCGGTTTCAGTGGCAGAAACGCAGACGCACAGGCGATTTAGTGAGCACTCTGCTCTTTAGAGCTTATTTCACTGCCAAATGTTGGCAGAATTGCTGCAGTTGTGTGTCTGTGTGTGAATGTGCACGCTTTTAAAACTGTGTGAGGGTCACATGTGTTCTGTTCAGCCAGATTTTCTTCCAATTTTTTTTATTTTTGTTTGAATGAAATTGTCTTTGTTGTGTGAAACACTGCCGAGGCTGACTGTCCCCATCATTATGCTATCTGTAGTACGCCCCTGATGAGTACAGCGGCGTGGTTCAGATGAGCGAACAGGCCAGGAGTCTGGTTCAGCCCAAAGAATGGCTCTGTCTTTAGGGACTCGCTGCAAGGTAAGAAGAGCCTCCAGGGCAGAGAGGCAGAGTGGAGGAAGAGTCCACTTCTTCAGCTGCAGTTACTTAATGTGGCCAAAAATATTGTTTCATGTTTGGTGGTGGCTCTGAAGTCTTGAGGTGTGTTAAGAATGAACAAATTTTCTAGTTTTTTGTTTCTCTTCTTTTTCTAAGAAACTCGTTTATGTAAATTTCCCTGAATGCCTGATTCAAAAATCATCTGATTCAATTAAAAAAACAAAACAAAAAAACAGTTCTGTTTTAAATAAGTTATTGTAATTATTATTCTCAAATCCTCAATTGCTAGATTAGAAAATAAGTTTTAGTTTTTAAATCCAAAACTGTGTTAAACTAAAGTCTACTTTTAAAACGGGTGACTGTATTAGGATGCTTTTATTTTGAAAAGGTTTCCTCAGTAAAGCTCGTAAAATGAAACCACACATTTTAATTAACAGTTTAGCTTTTTTTATTTGTGTTTTTTCTATATAAAGATAGATGGATAGATAGATTTGGATCTGCTACCTTTTAAGATACGAGATGTGTAACTCTAACATGCAGGTGAAGCATTTGCCAACCCAAACACTTAACGATGATATGGAAACTAATATCTGTAGAACAATTTTTAAGAGTTTCTTTTTAGAATTAAAGTGCTTGTTTCACAGATTAAATTGAAAATCTAAAAGTTCTGCTCTTTTATTTAGTTACAGAAATAGAAGTTATAGGTTTGGTTCACATAAACACCTTATAGTGGACGCAGGGTTAGCATTTGATTTTTTTATGCGATGAGTCCATAGATGAAAAGCAGTTTTTCTGAGAAAGAGGACGCATCTTCCGTTTTGTAAACAAAAATCCCCTTTTCAGAGCGCTGTGAAAACCAGAGTTAAAACAGGTTGATGAGTCAAACTTCTTTGGTACAGGAGTGCTGTTTTTGGAGCAGTGGGTGGAAGCATGCACTAACCTTTTGCCTTTTCCATGCTCCTTCATGCTCCCCATGAGGACTTCTTGGATGCCGCTGCTGTTTTTGTCTCTTTCTGTGAATTGTTTCTAGTGTGTCTGCATGCAAATTAACAAATGATCGAGGCCGGTATGACCGCTACCAGCTTTTTGGGTTTCTTTTTGAGAGGTTTTTTTTTCCACCTCTTCTCAGCTTTGCCACCTCCTATTTTCTTGTTCTAACCAATCTGGTTGGCTGAGTGGACAGTTCTCCTCATCTCAGTTTGGCTGATGGCGCTGAACCGAAACCATGTCTGTGTTTTGTCTTTGTCTAGCTGCAGCCAGACGCCGTTGTCATCTTGTATAACTTCAGTGGCCAGTGCAGTGGTGAGGCCTTGATCACCTTCCCCAGTGAGGATCTAGCCAGGCGGGCTGTAGCCGAACGCTCAAACCATCCATTCTATGGTCAGCAGGTCCACCTGATCCTCTGTCACTGATGGCTAGCTCTCCGTGTTGCTCAGTTTAACGTCCCCAAGAAGAATCTCACCAGCAAACGGCTTCATGCTCCAGTACATCCCACTTTTTTGCAGGCATTTTTTCTTTATTCGCACAAGCTGACACTGCTGATCCTGACACTCCTGAGTATGCTGTTAGTTTGTTGCTCAGATGAAGCAGCTACATGTTTGGGTTTGTGTCATCTCTAGGATGTCTGCATCTGTAAGGGAACAGGAGGTGTTCTAGCACCTGGACTCACTGTTTAGCGGCGAAACATGCAGATATATTTAAATGTTTTCTCACATATAAACTGTACAGATGTTTCCTGAGATGCTTGAGGCTGTACAAACAACTTCTACACTCATGCTCTTTTCTGTGCATTTCTGCAAATTGAGTCTCAACCACTAGGTGTTTGAAGCTTTTTTGTAATTATGCACATTTTAGGTCAGCTGTGTGTGTGCATGTCTGATGTTTATTATTTGATGGCCTCTAGAATAACATAAAAAAGCCATAACTGGTCATTTTCATAACTGAGAACTGTTGTCTGAGTTTTTTGGAAATGACTTGATCTTCAGGGACTGCAGGATCAATAGCTGTGCCTGTGTAATACTAAGTAATCTGTGACTTTTGTTCTGTATAATTATATTTATATTGTGGCATCCAGTATGCTAACCCATTTAGGCACTACAATTTTGTTTTTTCTTTTGAATTTATAATGAACTGTGCTTCTATAAACAGTTTAGTAGACCAAATTAATTCTGTTTTAATGTAATTTCTTTACAGAAGTAAATACTTTGATAGCATGGTGACTTTTATGATTGTCTGCAGCTACAGTTTTTTTTTTTTTGCCCAATAACTATTGGTTTGCTGCAGCTTTAATGTCTGCACCCAACCTGACTACTGTGTAAAGCTGTGTGACTTTTTCCAGCGAGAAGCCAGCTCGTGGCTGTCTTCTCGTGCATACCAAGCCTACATTTCCCAGAGTCCCTCACTGGTCAGAAATGAGGCTCAGTCGGCCTCTGGTGGCAAAGGAAATCTGTTTTTTGTTGAGTTTGAGACTCTCATAGATCTGTGTATTAAATGTAAACAATAAAAAAGTCAAAACTTGTAATTCTGTTTTTCGCTTTGTTTACCCACTAAAACATGTTTAGTGGTGTGTCCAACTCATTTGCCTTATATAAGGGTTGTGGGATACAACCATTAGGAATAACGACTTTCTTGAGTCTTCACGTTTTGTTTCAGCTTTGATGACAAAGTAAAATCTAATTGAAAAAGAAAAGTTGAAATACTTTGTTTTTCAATCTCTTTTCCAAAAACTGAAGGAAACTTTGACGCAAAATGAAAAACCTAGGTACTTCCCATGATGCTTTGCAGTTATGGCATTCAAATCCACACTGTATAATATTTCACTTTTTAAAACTGAATTATTAAGACGATTACAATCCATACAAATTTATTTTAAAAATGACTATTGAAAGTGTTTTTTGAATTGAACCTGTTTCTTTGCTATTTGTTGAAGTTTATATCAAGCGGAACTAATATTTTCGTCGTAGTTTATGGTGGGGTCATTATTAGCAGCGCTCCACACTAAACCTAGCCGTTTGTTAAGTATTGCTATTTGCTACTAAAATAGACAAAAGAACATGAATATTTGGCAAAACCAATGACTTACATTTTTTTGAGTCATCGTTAAAATATTTCCGCAAGACTTCGCTCGGTTGTAGGCTATTTTAATGACAAAGTTGACTTTGTACTGATAAACGGTTGGTAGCCATGGGGAGCTCACTGTCTAGTGGGTCTAGATGACCCAACTCCCAATGTTTAAGTGCCTGAGATAGCACAAGGGTTAATGAATATTTGTTTCCATTTTTATCATTTATGGATCTCAAAACTCAATTTATTGACGACACTTACACCCCTTACACATTAAAGCAAATTTAGCTTTTCTAAGAAACTTTAATCTTTGAGAAACTCATTTCAGAACTTAAAAAATAAACGAAATGAGAACTGCTTCCCGTTACTCGTTGAATCACAAACCTGCCCCCCTGTGGTTGATTCTGGAGGCTTTATGACCAATAGGAAAATATGACAGACCTGTCAAAAGGTCGTCATCAGACCAATTATTTAGCTTATCCTTTTTCAGATTCTTAATAAATGTCATGTGGTCCTCGGTGATCCCTTTCCACTCAACAAAAATGGAGGAAGTTTCCACCTGTGATTCACCTTCACCATTAACTTTGATTCGTTGGTTTAATTATGGGTAATTCTATGCATCACTTATTATAATTCAAAGGAGAAACTAATTCATTTTTTTGTCAGTCTGGTTTATTTTATATATATTTTTACAATGATCAGTTTACCCTTTACTAAGGATTTTCTTTTGATTTTAAATAATTTTAAAAGCTTTTGTAATTATCTTTTAGCAGTTCATTACAAACTGAGGTCTTGGTGATTTTTGCCAGAATTATTTGAGTTTAATTATATCAATTCTAGCAAGTTGTCCAGGTCCTGAAGCTGAAGGGAACTCTCACATCATTCTACTACCGCCCCCGTGTTTTGCTGCTGCTTTGATACCAATTTCTTTTAGAGTACTTTTTTTTCCCCTTCAAGTAGATGCATAAATTCTCAAAAGGAAAAAAAAAATGTTTCTTCTCAGATGACAGAACATTTGGAAGATTTTAAACTCTCCCTAAATTAGGTTTGTTGCTTTGACCTTTTCTCGTATCCCTTGTGCTATCCTAGGCACTTCAACATTGAGAGTTGGGTCATCTAGACCCACTAGACCAGGGTTCACCAACCTTTTTGAGACCGAGGGCTATTTCAAGGGCGCCACTAAAAACCTCCTAGCCCCCCCCCCCCCCCCCCCAAAAAAAAAAAACCAACATAATTTGAGGACTACTTTTTGTGTGCCCTATTTTTATTTGCTCATTTTACACACAAAAACATGCATGAATTTTCTAGACTCGTATTACAGGGGGGCACTGGCGCCCGCGGGCACAGGGTTGGTGACCCCTGCACTAGACAGTGCTCTGAACCTTTTTTCTTCAATTATTTGTGATCTTCACTGGTGTCCATGAATTACATGAAATCTTTCCACCTTTATCCACCTTTGTCATGGTAGGGAGAACACGTCAATGTAAGGGTGGGGTCATCTAAGATAGCACAAGGGTTAAATAACTTTCAGATTTTCATCGTAAGAAATGTAAAAGCAAGAAAAATAAACAAATTTTTAATGTTTTTTTTAAATAGATTGGGTGTATTGATGTAAGAATTTGTGCCTCTGACAGAATAAAAATGAATAACGCCATAAGTGAGTTTTCTGTTTTATTGATTACATTAGAGCCTACAGTATGATGCAAGGTATTACTCCCTTTGTATAATTTCAAAAAGCACTGCAGTCTTAAAAGTTGCAAAAAATTTAAACATACAAATATACAAGAAATGACAATACAAGGCTTGGTAAACATCAGCTAATCCTGTATTTCCCTTTTATTTTACAAAATACATCTAAATAGTTTTTCTGTGCATCTAGACACCCACACAAAAACATGTATGCCATCTAGACAGAGTCATACATGTCCTCAGCCGTTTGTAGGAATGACATCCATTTCAAAGTATCAAAAATAGAATCCACTGCTTCGCCGTCACTTAAAACAGGAACAAGTTGTTCGCTCTTTGGTTGTGGCCGAAGCAGACGGCAGCCAGAGTTTACCGTCAATGCTGGTTTTGTTTCACTCTTTTGTCTCTTGAGCTGCAGAACTCGTCTTAATGTGAAAAAACAAACAGGAAGAAACTAGAATCCTGACCTAGGCCAGGGCAGAGAACAGCATACGAACAAGAGTTAAGGCATCTGAAGGGTTCACATAGTGGTATGATATTCCCACCACATGAATTCTCTTTTCATTTATCCAGAAAAATGTTGCTTCTGAGTTTGTGTTAGAGCTCACTTTTGCTGCGGTTTGCATAGACTCAACACACAAGTGCTTTTGTTATTGGAAAATAGGACCCAATCCTCTTTTTTCTTTTTTTTTATAGGATCTTGATGCAAATGACTGCCATTCACCATAACTCACACTCACACACACGCGTGTGCCCCAGAAGCCATCGAGAGGCTTCCACAGGATTTGAACAGAACCAGCCCAGCATCTGCAAAGACAAGTGTCTACCTATACAGGCATCAAGGTCTTTTTTTTGTCGTTTTTTAAGCATAAAGAAAGCATGAATGCATAGCAGAATCATTTCAGCTGGAAACGAGTTTCAAGCTTTTAAAAAAGCTCGAGTTGCTCAGCTCAAGTCTCCGTCCTCCCTGACCGGAGTTCGTGTTATCACTGCCATGTCGGCGCTGCATATCTGTGATGAAAGGACGCACCAGTCTGCCAGTGTTAACAGCAAACGGTGATTGTTGTGAGCAGGGTGGAGTGGAAGACCTCATCGACTTTGGGATTTCAACTTGTTCAATGAAATGAGGACCAAAAGAAAAACAACGTACAACAGAAAGACGTCTGAACGTTTCAAATACTTTCCGATCGTTTCTCGTCCGCTGTAAGAAAATCGAAGGCACACAAAGGCCTCTGGGAGATTAAACTGAAATTTTAGAGAGTGCCGTCTCTGTGGACCAATGAGAACGCTTCTGTTTGACAGAAAAAATAATGGGCGATTCATAAAAATCCCAAACACACAGGCTCCACAGCGGCTCCTAAACAAAAACATATGATCCTCAAACTGTGCAAAACAACAGAAAGCTTTTGCTACCATTCAAAGCTGATACATATCAATAAGGCATTTGTTCAGCTAAAAAGAGAGGAAAAAAAGAAACAGGCATAACAGAAAAGCCAGAAAAAGAAAGCCGTGTGAGGATTAATCTATAGATTTCTTAACAGCTGCAAGGCTACTGTAAGATGTGGAATGTTGCACTCTGAAAACCAGAGGAGAAGGTTTCATCAGAAAGGAGGGCGGGATGCGTCACTGAAATGTCTGGACAGCAGGCCTCTGAAAGGCAGGCCCGTCAATCAGGGCGTCAGTTTTTTTAGAATCCAGTATCTGAAGTCAAATGTGGCTTCTCTTCTGCTGATGCTCACACCGTCAAACCTCTGGAAGTGTTCGCCTCTTCCGTTCTGTGTGCTAGTCCTCTTCATGCTGGTGAGAAGGGGATGGAAACACTTCGGAGCGCAGAGCCGAGGGCTCAGGAAGACAGGAGGTCAAACTCGGGCCTGAGCGCTGGCGGACAGCTGGGATCCGTTTGGCGCCACGTTTCCCTTTACATGTAAGAACTGAGCTTCAGGTGTCAGGTCACTCAGGGGGGCTTCAGGGCTCCGCTGTCCTCTTCTGCCACCCGGACCAGAACCTGGACCAGGACCCGAGTCCTTGTCTGAGTTGAGGAGTTTGCAGGTTGACAGATGGAGGGGCGAGGTGGACCTTTGAGGGGGAGTTCAGGTGACACTACGACTGGTTGTGAGCTGATGGAGGACCGTGAGCACTTGGTGCCTGGGACATGTCTCTGCCGATGATTTCGTTCACTGCAGGAAAAAGACAGAAAAACAACAATTTAAACTGTTTCTACTAAAAAATGATCATTTTTTGACTAATGTAAATATTCTTGAGCTCTATGCATGGGTCATAAATGCACCCTACCTTTCAAGACATCATATTTTCAATTAGTAAATGTTATTTTAATCATTTTAATCAAAGTCCCACTCTGATCATCTCTTGATCTACTGTAAAAATGTTCCCAGTGGTTTTTAAATTATGATTATGCCGTTTTAAGCCAATATTAAAAATGCTGTGTTGTTTTCTAGGACTTAGTTTCTGCAGAGCAGCAGGAGTTCATTAGAAATTCAACTCTGAGTTGTGGGCGAGACCCCATTGCAGCGTGGAGCAGGGAGCTCGCTAATCTTCTACGTCACAAATACAACTCTTTTCAAAAGTTATTTTTTTAATCTGCTCCTGATTCACAACAATTTGAATAAACAAATACTCAGAAATGCAAGTTTGAGCTTAATTTTCTTTACACGTGCCAGAAAAATGCCAAAAGAACATGTTGATCCACCAAAAACACCCTTTTCATTGGAGCGGGTCTTTAACAATGAGTTTATACCATGGCACTGTCGTATTACGTCAAGGTTTGACAAGTTAACTGGTTAAAGTTAAGAGTTTGGACCAATGATAATCATGATTTGATTCACTCTGAGTTTATAATCAACTTTTACATCCACAAAAATAAAGATAATACAGATTTATTTCTTTGTCGGCTCTCTTCCGTGAAATCATCTTGAAGCAATGTGCAGTTGTGTCCAGCAGAGGGCAGTGGCGTTCCACACCGACTTCTCAGAAATGGACAAAATGTCAACATGGAGAAGCTGAAGGACTTCTGCACCACTAAGTCGCTGTTGTGTCGTGATTATTCAACAGCTTCCACCAACACTGAGGGACTCTTGCTGAAGTGTGTGGAGCTCACAGGAGTGACCGTCCTTTACTCCATCAAAGCTTGAACCATTTTGCTGCTTCACTTGACCTGGTGAGCAATCTTCTTTTCAACCAGTAAAGTTGATCCCAAAGAGGCATTTAAACAAATAAGAGTCGTCTCTATGAGAGTTGCAGCTCCCCCCCCCCCCCCCCTCTTTCAGGCCGCCTGCATGGTTGTTTTACAGCACTCACAGTGGGACCACAAGAAACACAGCAGGGAGCTCGTAAAGACTGCAGCCGTGAAGGAGATCAACAAAAATGACTTTGACGCGGTGAGGAAGACATGAGGGCAGAAAGACAGAGGAAACCTTTTTTTTTTTTTAAATGTTTTATTAGAAATGTATGGAAAATCTAGTTTCCACTAAAACACGTGGGGGCTCAGCTTTTGTCTGGGGAGCCGGGGCTTCATGTGGTTTTCCCTAAAAGTGACGATTAAAGGTCAGGCGTGCACAAACGAGGCGGGCCAACTGGTTTGGGGAGGGCGTAGCACAGACCTGTGGCCTAGTCTGGGGACTGGGAGGCTTCCAGAAAGACCTGTCTGTACATGACAGTCCACATGTGAGCTAGGACCTTCCCCAGAACAGAACAAACAAATACAGTGGTGGACAAAATTGTTGGAACCCCTCAGTTGAAGAAAGAAAGTCCACAATGCTCACTGAAATGACTTGAAACGTTCAAAAGTAACAATAAATTAAAATTGATTGAAAATTAAATAATCAAAATCAGCCATTACTTTTGAGTTGTTAACATAATTATTTAAAAAAACAAACTAATGAAATAGGGCTGGACAAAAATGATGGTACCCAATAACTAATTGTCCAGGGGGTCATGATGAACTCAGGTATGTCCTTTGATTGACATCACAGCTGTTTTCAAAGCCATAATCAGTCAGTCTGCCTATTTAAAGGGAGACAAATAGTCATGTTTCTATTTGGTGAAAAGGTGTGGACCACACTGAACATGGACAACAGAAAGCGAGGAGAGAATTGTCCCAGGACATTAGAAACAAAATTATAGACAAACATGGTAAAGGTAAAGGCTAAAAAACCATCTCTAAGCAGCTTGAAGTTCCTGTGACGACAGTGGAACAGATTATTCAGACGTTTAAGACCCACGGGACAGTAGCCAACCTCCCTGGACGTGACTGGAAGAAGAAAATTGATGACAAATTGAGGAGACGGATAGTTGGAACAGTATCCCAAATAGCCCAGAACAATTAATAATTAGACATTAAAGGTGAACTCCTAGATCAAGGTACATCAGTGTCAGATCGCACCATTCGTCATTGTTTGAGCCAGAGTGGACTTCATGGGAGACGACCAAGGAGCACACCACTGTTGAAAGGAAATCATAAAAAAGCCAGACTGGAATTTGCAAAAATGCATGTTGACAAGCCACAAAGCTTCTGGGAAAATGTCCTTTGGACAGATGAGACAAAACTGGAGCTTTTTAGTGAGGCACATCAGCTCGTAGACAAAAATAAAGCATACAACAAAAAGAACACTGTCCCCACTGTGAAACATGGATTGAAGTGGTGCAAGGTAAAATGAAATCTCCAGATTATCAAGGCATTCTGGATAGAAATGTGCTGCTTAGTGTCAGAAAGCTTGGTCTCAGTCGCAGGTCATGGGTCTTCCAACAGGACAACCATCCAAAACACACAGCCAAAAAAAACCCAAGAATGGCTCAGAGAAAAGCATTGGACTATTCTGAAGTGGCCTTCTATGAGCCCAGATCTGAATCCCATTGAGCATCTGTGGAAGGAGCTGAAACATGCCATTTGGAGAAGACACCCGTCAAACAACTGGAGCAGTTTGCTCATGAGGAGTGGGCCAAAATACATGTGGACAGGTGCAGAAGGCTCATTGAGAAATGCAGAAACCGTTCAATTGCAGTGATGGCCTCAAAAGATTGTACAAGAAAATATTAAGTCATTAGGTACCATCATTTTTGTCCAGCCCTATTTCATTAGTTTGTTTTTTTAAATAATTCTGTTAATCAACAACTCAAAAGTAATGGCTGATTTTGATTATTTAATTTTCTATCAATTTTAATTTGTTACTTTTGAACGTTTCAAGTCATTTCAGTCAGCATTGTGGACTTTCTTTCTTTCTTTAACTGAGGGTTACCAACAGTTTTGTCCTCCACTGTATGTTACTGTAACTCAGGGGAGGGGGGTGAGTCAGTCAGTCCATGAGCAACTGAACCCAGCTGGGTGTATTTTGATGGGAAATGGAAATCTTATGTTAATTTAAAAATCATTAGAAAAAAAGCTTCAAACCGGAGTTAATTATCAGCCCTCCTTCATTATTAGATTATAACAACTGTATATATTTAGTTTACAATTACATTTATTGTAAACAAATTCAAATACAACTGACTCAAAGTAGCTTTTCTTCAATGATTTATTGGAGAAAGGTTTGATTCAGAGCTCTAACTTGAATTATTTCCTTTTTCTGCTGCTTGCTTTTGTGTCTGGCCACCATCACTCGCATCATCCTGTTAGCGTGGGAGGCTTTTCCTTTTCCATGTCAACCATCTTCACCTACGCCGTCAAGCTGACACCACGCGCACACCAAGGCGGCTGCGGCCCGACAAACGCTTCTACCTTTACATGCGCAGTGCAGCGCCAGGGTGGAGCTTTAGGACGGGCGCTGATCCACTTTGTCACGCAACTCAAGTGTGAAAAAGAAAGAAAGGACGGCGACATCTCTGCTGAGGCCTGCGACCTTTTGAAAGACGAGAGACGCAGCTGGGCTCAGAGCAAACAGTGACTTACAGCTGTTAACAGAGCAGCTGTACCGATAAGAGCTCCGCTTTTGTGCATGTTCCACGTCACTAACAGACAAGTAAGCATTTGAAATTGGTTTGATGAACTTTACTGTCCTAAAGTGATTAAAAAACTCAGGGGTTTGTAGCTTCTAGAGCATGTGAGAAGCTCCCTGTGCAGCTCTGTTTACCTTTGGGTGTCAAATACCACAGAAATAGGCGCAACATGGAGTGAAGTGCGACACACTGACATTAAGTGGGCGTCTGCAGAAACATATCACCTTCCGCTGAACTGATTAGATTTGTGCAGAGGCAAACATTAACTTGTGGACGGATAAATAACTGCGAGGGAGGGAGGAGGACGGACGGACGGACGGAGGGAGGGCAGTCAAACAGAAGAAAGGAGAGAAAAAAGGGGGGGTCAAAAAGCTGCTGCTCAATGGAGTTCGGCCTTATTGTGACTCATATCAATCTGATTCACACGGTTTTCTCCGAAAGATGCAGCAGCAGAGATTTCCCTGCACGATTCGTCAGACTGACAACGCAAAGAAAAACTGTTCCAAATATGAAAAATAAAAATGTTAATCGAAGAAAATGCACACCGTCAGCGGATGACTTCCTGCTTTAAAAAACATAAAAATCTGTCTGTAAAGTGATGCATAAAATAAACAAATACAGCTTGAGATAAACTTTTTTTTTTAAGAGTCGGATTCCTTGAAGGTCGAAGGTCAAGAAAAACTATATTAGTGTTGATTTTCTTTCTTAAAGAGGGTGACTGTTATATTCTGAGCTCCACACATCAATACTTCAGAAGTGAAAGAGAGGTTTGAGTGGCGCGCAGCTTCTGACGGGTTTCATATGCCGATAGTGTTTTCTCGGGTTTACTGCTATTATTCATGACGGTGCAACAGAAAGCCGGTGATTCAGCGCTGCCTGCCGTAGTAACTGTGGCTCTGAATGTCTCAGCCGGAGGGAGATCCTCTTAAGATGACTGGGAGGGGGGCTCCCTAGCCAAAATATACATAAGGCAGTCAGTGAACTACTGTTACTACTCCAACTACTTCAAGTGGTCGTAGGCTGTTATCTGATTTCTCTGCCATCGAGGACTTCCTATTCTCTGCGTAGTTTAGGCATATGGAAACAAAAAAAAAGACGAAGACTGTAAGCAAATAATTACCCAATGATGTTCATTATTGAATAGAAACCTTAGAAAAATCCCTTCACTGCATATCATTGATTTTTCTTTTTTTTTTAAGTCATCACACTTCAGGGTTCATCCTCATACATTTCCATAATGATGACATCACACAAAATTTCTGAGAGACGGATAAGATGAACAGAAATGATCCTAACCCTCCACGACAAACAACCCCGTCCCCTGACTTTAGAAGGCAGAACTCTGGCAGAGCGGTTTAAGCAAACGGATTCAAAATCCAGAAAATGAAGACAGGACGCCTCAACGGAAAGGTTTAGGGGAAAAGGAATAAGAAAGACTTGTGTTGCCTGGAATATGAAGACAGAGTTTCCACCGTGCATGGCATGCACACATTTTCACAAAACGTTGAGGGTGTAAAGTAAAGTAAAAAAAAAACGCGATGGAAATGGAGGGTCACTTCATGGAAGTTGTAGCTCCATCCTCCAGACATACAGGAAAGAGAATTCACTTCAATTTCACTTCTGGAGAAAACGAGAAAGAGGACGAGAGCGCGAAGAGAGAGACTGGTCATGAAGTTGGTTTCTCAAAGTCGCTGGTTTGAGTGAATCATCTGTGGATTCCCGTTTCGTGTGACAGTGGGTGATTCACAGGTGATTTACAGGAGTCGCAGGCTTATATGTAGGGCACTTTTCTCTGCAGATGCCCGGAGGACTCCACTTTGACAAAGAAGTCACAGAAGCAGACCTACCAACTAACAGTAGAGGTTCAGAATGATCGGCATAAAAGCTGCAAGAATACATTTCTGTCACGCAGAAAAACTATTCTGCAAAAAAAAATATTTATATATAAATCCTTTGCTGTGTGAACGTTTGATGAGTTAAGAACCTACTCCAGTGAAAATAGAGTTTTTTAACATTTTCTTGTGGCTTTTTTCTCATTGTGAAGGACATATATAAGTAAAAATGAAGCTTCAAATTTTCATTTTTGAATATTCTTTATTGAAATGGTGGTGAATCCGAAACTACACTGTTCTGCTTCATTCTGATGTATCCGGATGCAGACGGCTGGATCCATGTACGTTTTGGTTTTCCTTATCCGAGCTGGCATCTGGTTCAAAACACTACGACTGGACAGCTCCAATATTCCTCGCCATTTTTGTTTCACTGCTAATGTTAGCTTGGGGTTGGAGAGAGTGCAAACAGATATCTTAGTTATGGGTGATGGGAAGAGGGGTGGGGTTAATCCATGCCAACAGTAACGCCCACAACTCCTAAGGGGAAATTTCTGATACTGCTCTGCAGAAACTATGTCCTAGAAAACGACACAGGTTTTTTTAGCTAAAAAATGGCATAATCAGAATTAGAAGAACACTTTTACAAAAGGATGATTTAACTAGTAATAAAATAAAATGTAGGATTTTTATTTAAAACGGTTTGTAGATAGCAGTTTTATTGTTATGTGGCACCACAATTACCAGGTTTATGATAAAACACAGTGTTTGTTTGTCCAACCACGCAGGAGCAGCACCAACCAACAGAGGCTCCAGAGAAACAAAGAGGGACGGCGCAGTTTCTTTCATAATGACTTGGAACTATCATGTCAAAAACAAACAAGAGGGCTTTTAAATCTCTCTCATCTTCAGAGGGATTTCCAGGGTTCCCTCAGCTGCTGGCGGCGCCTCCACTCGCGGCTCCTGCCAGGAACTCGGCTGTACACTCGTTAAACCCTCCCTTTCTGAAAGTCCTTTTCCATTTCTTTCAGGGGACATGGTAAAAGCTGGAACAGCCAACACTTGCCATTGTTTTTGAAAACCGGCGTTTAATGGAAAGGGATTTTCCGTCCAGTTTTTTCACAGATGAAGAGCTTGTTTTTGCTTTTTGCGGTTGCTTATTGGCTCTTAGTCATACACTAGGCCCAAACATTTAAAACATGAGGCATAGTATGTCACTTTCATCGTGCATTACAAATGGAAAGTCCAAGCATGCAAAACAAAATGCTCTTTCTGTTCATTTTAAGCCTCGACTGTATTTTTATGTATAGATCCACTGACAGAAATGAGCTAATGCAGCTTTGACTGTTTCTGAAATGATTAGCAAAGTTGATTAGGTGGCATTTGTAGACAGACGATATGTTCTTCTCAAAACAAAACAAAGCTGGGACCTCTCTTAAAAAAGTTAAGCCAAGCAAACATCTCAAGGCTTCTCTGGAACCATCCTGACTGCAAGCTGTTAATAAAGTTGCATGTATTGAAAAAGGGCAAGTCTTCGACCTGCTGCAGCACCGCAGAACGGGACTGCAAAAGCATGAATGCAGTTAGGTGGAGTTGATCATGTTTTGCCATGAGGAACAGGCTGTTTGCATGTCAGAGCAGAAACCTGAGCACATAGCAAATGTCATGGTTTGAAAGATTTTAAATTGTAACACATGTAAAATAAAATAAATTACAGATGACAAACGATGTGCTTTTCATAATAAGAGCAGTGCAGGCTCATAGCAGTTGAAAGTCCCACTATAAATCCTCTTTTGGTCTATTTTCAAATTGTTCCCAGTGCTCTTTTAATTATAATTATGATGTTTTTAGGCCAAAATCAAAAAACTGTCATTTTCTAGGACAGTTTCTGCAGAGCGGCAGGAGTACATCGCCTGTCATTCGCCTCAGCGTTGTGGGCGGGACCATTGGTGTGGAGTAAACCTGCCCCTTCTTCCCATCATCCCTTTGTTTATACTCTCACCCGCTAGGTTAGAAATCCAAACCTAAACATTGGCGGTGCAACAAAAATGGCGAGCAACATTGGTTCTCTCCAGCCGTACAGTTTTGAGTCCGACACCAGCTTGGATGAGGAAAACCGAGACGTCCATGGATCTATTTGTCTGCAAATGGATGCATCAGAATGTGGCCAGGAAGCTTGTGGCCTGCCGATTGTAGCTGCAAAGTCACAAATTAACGTTTTTTTTAAAAGGGGTTGTTTGTTTTTTTTAAACCGCTCCTGATTCAAAACGATTTGGGAAAAAAAGCAATCCTCAGAAATGCAATATTAGGCTATAAGTTTTTAGTTTTTTTGTTTTTGAATCAAAACAGCTTGAGCTGACTTGCAGATCATTTCAAAATGTGTGTCCTATGGAGTCTGTGTAAAAAAATGTCAATAAATGCATTTAATTGGATTGAAGAAAACAGAAATAGTTGACAGAGAAAAAAAAAAGTTGCCTTTTGTGTTTACTCAAGCAGAGTGAACAGAATAACTGCTATTTAAATGTCAAACAGAGTGTTTGGTGTCTGAGGAGAGAAACAGAATGATGGAGGGTTTCTGTTGCTGCAGCTGCTCTGAAGAGCAACAGCAGGAGAACAGACTCGCCACCGCCATCGCTGCTGCTTTTTCTGGACAGAACTTTCTCTACACCATCAGGTTACCAAACATTTGATCTTCTGTTTGTTTTTCTGGTAATCTTTTTTCTTCCCCTCAGCGTGTTGTAGGTAGCCCTGAGCTAAAAGTATTCCAGTGATTCACGCAGCAAAAGAGCGATTTCCTCTTTCTGATTTACATGTCGGTTACTCAAACAACGCTGCGGTTAAATTCCCACAGTCAGCGTACATGGAGGTCTTCAGTTGAGACATGGGGGAACTCCCCTCTTTCTGGGGACAGTTTTTCAGTTTTAGTCTGGGCTGCACAAACTTGTGGGAGAGTTGATGTTTCAGTCACTTTGTCTGATTTTGTTGGTCATTCTAACCAGTACTCCCCACTGTAGGAGATCTTTAATCCCCCTAAAACACGAATTACGTGAAGATGCATGAATCGGAACCTACTAAAGTCAGAATTTCAAAAGTGTTAAAAGCAACAAAAAAGACAAGGAAATATAATTCTTACAACAAAGAAATGAAGTGCATGTTCAAGCACTTGCAATATTTATTTGATTCCATCTCCAGGAGAACGTTTGGACGTCTCTGGACGTCACTCAGCTGAGCTCTACGTTTGCAGGTCTACATTTTGGGAGGAGTCCAGCTAACAAAAAAATGTTAAAAAGATGCAGGGAAAGACCCCCAGCACACCCTGTCATCAGACAGTTTCAGACAAACGCACAGAGACAGTCCCACCACTGTTCCCTCCACTTCATGCAGAGCATGACCACAGTCATGTGCAGATTAATGAGCTAAATGCACGGCTCTGCACCCGCCTCAGACTGTCACCATGACAGCTATAATTGGTCACATGAGAGGCCATCCTTTAAGCCACTTCTGTTAATTGAGTAGCCCCACACAAAGGCTGACAAGTGTTTGCACAACATTTTCATACTATAATAAAAAATTCATGTGGGTGATAATCTGATCCTCTACAGCAAATCCCTATTTTATGCGTGTTGTTTTATAATGCAACAAAAAGATGACAGAACATCTGATCCTTTTCAAACAATGCAACTATATTTCTGAACATTTAATTAAAATATATGCATTTCTATTTTAGTTGCTAACTACATTTCAGTGTGAATGTCTTCGCTGTGAGACCCTGCAGAGAGGATGGATTGTGATTTTGTCTGTCCATCTGTCTCTCCGCCTGTTTTTACACCTCCTGCATCTCGTGCTCTGCCTGCACACAAACACATATGCATGCACAGCCACCCAACACACACCTCCACAACAGCAAATAGATTTACATAAGCATAATAGACCATCTCCCTGCTACACACACACACACAAACGCCGAGCATGCTCTGATGTGCGTCACAGGGACCATCTGCTTGCTAACTAGAGCACTTTCTGCACACACATTTCCCATTCCTGCTCATCAAAACTGACACTCGGCTGCACCATTTCATTGTTCGTACGGCAAACTCTTCATCGTACAAAAGCGGCACATAGTACCTTTCAACAACAACTTCCGTCGTTCCGTAAAATCGTGGTCTTTGGAGAAATCTGAAGCTGGAAGGTGATGCCACGTCACCCCAACAGAGAAAATGATGACAGTTGCATCAGAAAGCCGGTTTCTCTTGTTGTAATGACACTTATCACACACTCGTTAAGGGCCAAATAATGTCATCAACTTTAATTAAGCAGGGCTTAAACTGTTTTACGAGTCTCACGTCACAAAGGTGCTATTAGCCTTTCAGTCAAACACTATTGACTAAGCAATGAGAGTAAATGAAATAGGTGCTGAATCATTGGTAAATAAAGCTTTACTCTCTGTTGTAAACACTAAAGATTTTACTGCAAAGAAAATCAGACAAATGGTTGATGAGTCCATTTTAACATAAACAGCTTATTTACTAATTTACAAAGAACAACAGAAAACCTTCAGTATTTCTGACATTTGTCATTATAACTAACCATACAGGTTAGGTTGTACTTTAGGAAGGGATTTAGTCGTCTTCGGTGCATCGTTTGATCACAGTTGTGATGATATTAGTCAAAAAGTCGTTTAAAGAGTCGAGAATAAACTTTTCAGGTTTCAAAGTTTTAATATAAAATGATAATATGTTACTTTGATGAGGGGACACCAGCTGGCTTCTTGTCACAGTTACATTCATTTCTATTCTAACCTTCAACAACAAAATAGTGGAAAACTGTTTGAACATTTTCATTCCACAGTTAAGTGCCACAATCCCAGTCTAATACAAAAGATTTTCTGAAAGCTTTGTGGTGGGCTTTTTGCACTTGTAATTCATTCTGACCCGTCTGCTGAAAGTGAGCTACTTTAGAGAGTGTGCCATGACCTCCTAAAGCTAAAAGCTGTGCTAAGTTTCCTGTTGCTACATTAAAACATGGCCTACAGAGCTGGGCTGGCACAGAAAGCTATTTTTAGCCACAGGCTCCAAAAAAGATCTTACATTCCCGGCTGAAGTGTGTCGCAAACTTTTTACGCTTTTGTTGGGGGGGCAGAACGAGTTCCCCCAGTTGTGTCTTTGTGGTTGTGTGAGGAGGGAGCTGAAGTGTGAAATATGTGGATAAACAGATATCAGGGGTACTCACAAATCCGACTGTAAAGAAGGGAGACGGCGAGTCTGTGTGTTGTTGGGGTATTGTCAAGCGTTGTGCACTGATGAACTCCAGTCGGTGCCGGTCCTTCACACATGATTTATTTACACCAGCCTCGTGTTAATTAGCTTGACCCCTGCAAACGCACAATATCCCCCCTCCCACGCTGCCTCACCGGGCTACTTATTAACCCTAAATCTTCAGTGGGCTCATTTGAATACGCCACCGGGGTTAGGAAAAAAAAAAAAACACAGGTGCGGATCTGATGTGCAGATAAGGAGGAGGATATTTTAGAGCAGTTGAAAGTGGTCTTTTGAGCACAGTGTGCGCAGGAGGAAATTAATATGCTAAACTAAGAGATAAAACTCAATTGTTAGGTAAACAAGTTTCTACTGAGCTTTTAAATGAGAGCTGCTACACAAACGAAAGCACGCACAGGATGCAATGACTGCAGCGCTCCAGCTGTAGCCGTACCAAACGGCACAAAAGGACTCAATACTTTGTTGTTCCCCAGTTCCAGGAAAATAAAGATTAAAGTGTAATTACTTTTTCAATCCACTGCCAGAGATACAAAAGCTTAATAGAACCAAATTACCTCCCAGAATATAGGATTTTCGTTAATAATCCGACTCCGTTAATGAAACTTGACACTATATTTGGTCACTGCTGTTGTCAAACAGGATCTTAACTCTTAAATACAATATTAAAAACTTAAATACAATGTAAAGGAAGTTTAATCTGTTTCAGATTAAAACTGAGCCTAATCAAGTACGACTCAGCACAAAGTAATCAGCTACAACGTACTAGTGAAAGAATATTTGACAAAGAGCAAATCACACACATGCAGAGACAAAAAAAGTCACATTTTTAAGCAATGGCTGTTTTTTCTCTGAGACACAAACTTCTCTGTGTTTAACATTCAGTAAAATAGAATGCTGAAACTTTAGGGGATCAGCGGTTGTCTAGAAGGAGATGGATCATAGTTTCACTAAAAAGAAGGTCAATGGTTTTCACACATCTTGAGGAATAAAAAAAGACATCTCACCATCATCCAGTGTGATGTCCTGCAGGCCAATGGAGCGGAAAGTGGGCTCTCTGTCTTCTGGCTCTTGTTTGATGATCAGCCTCTCCCCCTCAGAGGGGTAGGGCCCCTGAGGAGTCAGAGGATGAACCAGCGCCCCGACTGCTGCTGGAGACAGACTGCTCATGACCGGGCTTGTGGCCTGAGGAGACGGCTGTCCTGAATGCTGCTGCAAGGCCCCCAGAGGGCTGCCACCCGAGGTGGGGGAAGACGAGGTCGGGGAATGGTAGGGTAGCGAGTGGAGTTGAGGAGAAGAAGGTCCAGAGTGGGGAGAAGCAACCATCCGTGGAGGGGGCGCGGTGGATGGCGTGGGACAGGATGCTGATCTTTGACTTACGGGGTGGTAATCCATTCCTCGCTGCAGCTGGGAGGAGTGCTGCCCAGTGAGGGGGTGTCCACCTGAAGAGGGCACCTGGTTGGAATTTGAAGAGCAGTGATAACCTCCTAATCTGTGGAGGTGTGGGGATGAGGGCGTGAGCAGAGGTTGCTGGTTCTGCGGGGACCCTACAATGGGGTTGGATGATGCAGAAGGTGAGGAACAAGGGGAGGAAGGATACACCATGCCCATGCTCATTGGGTGCGATGTTGCAGTGGGGCTCTGCTGAAACGGAAGCCGCTCATAGCCCTGAGGTGAGAGGTTGGGTTGGCCATTAAAGGACAGGCTGTGACTCGGACTATGGCTGTGCTGCAAAGGCTGGTACAAGGGCTGAGGGGGAGGAGCGGGGCCAGAGCTCTGTTGGAAAGTCATGTGGCAGTCAGCAGGAGGGTGGTGCAAACTGCGACCTTGGAGGTGAGGCAGGTGCTGGAAAGATGGGGAGCTCAGGGGGGCGCAGGGGCCCGGCAGAGGTAGCAGGCCATGTCCGGAGCTGGTGGCCAGGCCATGAGGGGAGCTGGACAGAAGGCTGTCCGATGGGTGGCTCTGCTCAGGAGAAGGCAGCTGAGTGTGGACCAAACTGGCAGCATGTGCTAGGGGCATGGAAATGGGGGGTCCGGGGAGGTCCAGCTCGTCTCTGTGCTCCTGTTTTACCATCACTGAAGAGACATAAGTAGGGGAGGAAGAGGAGCAAAAACAAAGCAGAACAGAAGTTAATGCCCCTCCATGTTTGAGTTAGTCTTATTTAAACAGTCTCTGATCATGGTGTCCATCAGCAGCATTAGTCAAACTCCAGTTTTCTAAAACATGTTTTTTTTTCTTACAGCTGTTTATTATTATTACAGGGAATCAGTGTGAAGCTGCTGCAGTAGATCGGTACACAGAAGCTAGTGCTGACTATCACTTGTAATAAGCAGACAGTTCTGTTTTTGTCCTTTTCCTTACAGTGGGTGTAACAGAGCTTATTGCAGAGCTCAACTTAAAAGAGCCCTCTTTTGTTACTGTGTGTCTATAAATGCGCTCTTCTGAGTATCTGCAACAGAATGACAAACGGAGAAAACGTCTCTGTTTTAGAACACAGGGAAGTGTGTTTGTGCGCAGGCCCACAGGGCTGTGGTTAAGATGTTCTTACGCCCGCAGGTGAGGACAGCAGCAAAGTACGTTTATGTCACAATTTTATTGCGAGTACAAAAAAATATTAAAAAAAAAATACAGTTGAGCTAAGTGTTCTTGTGCAATACGGTGGAAAAGAAAAAAGAAAAAATGAAGAGGAAGGAAATGCAATCTTTAACTCGGTAAGATTTGAGATGCCTTTAAAGCACGAGAACTGCAATACCCAAAAAACGTTGCATCAGGGGTCCTTTGTTGCTGCACCCACTACCAACTCCAACATAAAAGATTCAAAGTTTGGGGATTTTCTTCTGATTTTAGCTTCTTTTCTTCCATCTTTAACACTAAAACATCTGCACTAAAGCTGAAAAATGTCACATCAGATTACTTTAAAGCAACTGAAATAAATATGATGTAAAAAAAAAAAAAAAGAATGGGGCCATTCCCTTTTAGTTTGACAGCTTAGAGTACCACTATGCCAATCGGTAACCTATTTCCCAATCTGGCGCCTTGTGGTGACTTTTATTTTTATATGGTTCTGAGACAGAGAGAGAGCATATGTTGTCAGTTTGGGTGCAATCATGTGAAATGTGTGGGAGAGCAGACAAAATGCCCGCCAGCCTAGTTTACACCAAAGGAACAAACAAGTTCACCGACTGTCCTCCACTCACCCTTAAAGCCTGTGGGGCAGTGAGGTGCAGAAAAGGCTAAGCAGGGATTATTTTAACAGAAACTTTGTGCCAAGAGTTTTCAAGTCTGCCTTGATCTTGCAAACAGCTACTAATAAATAACTTAAGTCAATTAAAAAAAAAAACAACAACTTTTAACCATTAAATTGCAAATAATCTTGTTATTCCTATTATCTTAAATTCCTCTTCAAAGTGAGACAAGAGTATGAGATGAAACATAAAATACTCCAGCTTGGCTGACTGTTTTTCTCTTCCTTTCTCTCTTTTTCGCCACAATAAAGCAGGCGGCGTCCCCGGTGACACTGGTGGTGTCAGCAACCCGGCCTGACTGATAGTGCGGTGTTATTTTACACCGCTCTGACAGGCTGCGCTGATCTTTCAGCGGTGAAAACAGGAACTGCTTGTGCCGAGTGGGCGTGCTTGCAAACAGAAAGGCTGGGTGGGTGGATGGGCAAGGCTGCTTGAACACATTCACACACATGCGACGCGCACACACACTGCTGCGGTGTTGGGATGCAATGCAAAAAGAAAATGCTCACATGTCAATATCCTACGCCAACTCAGTTTTCAGTTTGACTAGTTGTTAGACCAAGAAAAAAAACAACAACAATATCAAATATCAAAATATAGGCTTGACTTGAGAGGCAAAGAAAATCTGAAATGCTAATTTCTTACAAATATGAACGAAATGGTTTAAAAAAAGCCCTTTGTGGTTGCTCAGCAGAACATTTCAGAGATCAAAGCGTTCTAAAACCCAATGCAAAAGCAAGCAATGTATGTAAAGAGATTGACCATCTGTTAGCAGGTGATTATGATATTTTAAGTGGAAGCCACAACAAGGCTTTCTCTGTGGACAGAAAAGAATGAGGCAGGCAGATTCCTCATGAAGTGTGGCACACAATCTATGCTCTCTCAGTCAGAACCTTTAAACTAGCAGAAAACAATACAATACGTGAATGAAAAAGTATTGAATGACACACAAATTCATCCCTTCAAACCCTTATGTATACATCAACGGTCTGAAATCCAGTCAAAATATTATGACTGTCCTTCAGCTCACCTGACAGGTACGTGAAGCGTTGCGATTGGCTCCGTTTCCGTTTTCCATTGCAGACGTAGAACTGCACCTGGACGGCTGAGCTCACGGTCTTGCTGTGGTACGGAGGGACCTCCACCACGATGCAGGACTACAGAATACATTTCATATTAAGATCTGCACACCTTCTGTCGCAAAACGTGGCACTGTTTATTTATATCAACAATTTAGCACTAAGCAAAAATCACAGTAAAAAGGGGAAAACCTCACTTACGCCTTGAGTTTTCTCACGGATTATTTTGGCCTCGACTTCCCACTGTGGGCGTCCGTCTGGGAAGAAAACCAAAACAAAAGAATATTAGGCAAAACGTAACTAGCACTCGATGTGGCTTATGGTGGAAACCTTTCCACTAAATGTATTGCCGTGTTTTTTTTCAAGATCCTTTTTTTTTCACGATCCAAACATTTGAATAAAACAATTTGAAATTCTTGTGCTATGCTGATAAGAAACATCACAAAGTTGTTCAATTCTTCCTGTGCGTGGGCATTTGCAAAAGATGCATGTGACTGATGTGTCAAACCAAACTCTGCACCGTTTTATCACATCCTGCAATACTTGGCAGTTTTTGGATGTGAATGTAAGAGGAGTTGTTCCTGTTTCGAAAACAGCAACAGCAATCCTACCTTTTTCCGTTTTGCTGTGTCACAGTGAAACTTTTACAATAAAGCAGACCTTTTATCAAATTATTTGTGGAGAAAATCAGTCACTTTAAGACCCAAATAAAGGAAGGTCTTCATGGTTTTGAAAAAGTAATCAAACATCCAGATGTGCTTCTGTTTAACTTGGCAGGTTAACAAATTTAGTTTTTAAACAAAAAAAGTACATTTGAGTTCATCTATAAGAGTTTCAACTGTCTTATATTAATTAATTACGCAAGTTGAAGTCTGGCTAAAGGCATAGTGCAAAGAAATATTGCTGAGAAGCACAAACCTACTGAATACCCTTTAAGCTGCAGAAAACACACTTTCAGCTGCTTTTACTTCGGTGTTCACTCTTGATGCTGCACCTGCGTGGCGTCTTCCACAAAACCTTAGACATCCCCAAATGCCACTGCAACAGGCCTGCAGAAAGACCTAGCATACATGTCGACCCAAGTGGGGGTTTAACTCCACTTTCTGCCAAAACCCCAAAGTTTCTTCAGAGGATTCAGAAAGTATGTCATCTGAAAACATTAGTAAGGCTCCACTGATGCTGCATGTAAGAAATCCTCTCTACTGTGAAGAACAGCTTTCTTTCTTTTTTTTCCACCAGTGAGCGATGACCTTGCCTGTCTTTACAGCTGACAGTGGTGCATTACTGCAGCCCGACTTGTTGACATTCAACAAGCTGCACTCTTTCCTGAAGCAAGGGCCCCACATGCTCTGTCAGACAACAAGCACCAACAGGACTTCATACCACGCAAAAGCAATGGCTTGGATCATCAAACCCACCCAGATGTCTCTAAGGAAGAAGATACGAGCACACTTTTGTTTCACCAAAATAATGACTGTAAAACATGTCCATAAATGATTAGGAGGAAGGTTTAAATCTATTTTAAAGATGTACAATTAAATGAAGTGTTTACAGTTACACAACACCTGAATGAATGCCCCTGATGTGTGACTCATTGCTCAACATAGGCTGTAGCTGCTTTTTGTATAAACATGCCTGTTTGGAAAACTTCAAATGAAATACCAATTATGAAGTCTCCTTTTATTTTGTTCTTTGACAAAGTCTTGTTTAGGTCATCGGTAGGAAGCCCCAGCTGAAATGAACTCAGGTTGGTGTGGTTTTTTTATTCAATTATGAAGTCAGTCAAACCTCAAACTCCTTTGTTTCCCCTTTTCTCTGCCTAAACATAGTGATTACGTTCCTTTTTTTATATATATATTTGCCTTTTTTCATGTCAAGGAAAATGTGATGAGCAAATATAAAAGAAAGAGCAGAGGAAAAAGAAAGAATTACTAAAATATTATTTAAAAATTGCCTGATGTTCACCATGTGCATCATAAGACGCTCAGTGTGTGATCACTAAAAAAAAGAAAAGAAAACAAATCGCAGCGATCCAAGTTCAAATGATTTACAGGTTTACATGCAAAGTCAACATCAAAGAAGCAAAAATAAAAAAGAATCATTAAGGATAAAAAAGATAACTACGGTACTCTCTTTTTTATTATTGCAACAAAAACATCTCTTAAGCCGACGCTTTGATCTCCTCCTATGTGTATGGTTTGTACCGCAGCAATTTGGAACACACCCACCATTTCTTTGCATCAGCAAATCATGTGAAACTTTACGATGTGAAGTAACCTGCTGTTATCTTTCAAAGTTTAAGAGAGGACGGAAAAATGGCCTCCAGCTCCTTTTCTTCCATTTACCTGCTTTTACCAACTTCTGAATGCTCCAAAACGGACAGATCAGTAAAGTGGACGATCACTTAGACATTCCTAATCAATATCATACTTCAATCCATTCCCCTTCATTTCTTACAGTCAGTTTATTTTCCCCCCAACAGCGGAGGTGTGGAAGGACTTGCTGCTTTTCTCCGCTGTGACTCAGTAGCGATGCCTCACAGGATTTTTACACATCCCTCCCAGCAAATTCTTTTTCTTATCCATAAAGAATGACAGTTGCTCACAAAGACAACTCTGTTTAACTTTTCTGCCATGTGTGAACATGAATCTGGCTCTCAACATCAAAAAGGTACCTGAGGCAGGTAGAGACTGGCTGAAAAATTGGCTTCCTTTTAAAATTTCCATCTGGCTGTTACACGGGCTTGAATAAAGATTGGAGAAAGAAAAATATAAATAAATTAATTTAAAAAAACTAAGCTCTTCTCTGGTACTAACAACCAGCCCATATCCAATAGTCTTAACTTTTTTTTCCCTGCATTATAAAGCTAAAGATATAAATAGCTTTTGACAAATTCTTCTTTTTTTATCTTTCAACAGCCGTCTAGTTTTAATAATTACACAGTAAATTTTATTTGAGTTGCCTTAGTTACTTAACTAAATGTCTAAATTAAAATGTATTGTTGGATAAGAATGAACAATTTGCAGCAGAAGAAACAGGCTCAACCAACAGCAAACTCATGAAGGTAAAAAAATAACATTTGGTGATGGTGGTGATTGTGTCAACTCACGTAGAAAAACATGTATTTAAATGCTGACAACGTCTCTCATGCGGCTGACTAATCTGTTTAAGGCCAAAATAAATAGACAGCCATGAATAAATATGCTAATGAAAGTCCTATGCACCATTTCTGTAGTCATATTCTTGGGCAGATCCAGATTCTACCGGTCAAATACTTACCAGGGCCTTTCTCCAGGAAGATGACCTTGGACTCCGGAAAGAAGTTGGAGCCACTGATCACCATCTCTTCTCCCCCGCTGACCAGACAGCTGGTCAGGTTGAATTTCTCAACTTGCGGCAACTCTTGTGCTGAACGCTGGGCTGGAAGAGTAGGAGGGAAAAATGAAGGCGCACATGTCAAATGATTGGGATTTAAAATCACAACAGATCCACTCGTCTCTACAAAAGACTTGAACAAATAAGTCAAACTGGTTGGCCTTGTTTATGTGAGCATGTGAAAGAATGGACTTAAGCAAATCAAATCAAATTCCTGAATGCCAAGCAGCTTTTTTTTTCTAGAGGCACGGCTAAAATGCTCGTGTGGCTTCCAGCAGCTCGTTTGCTTTTCCTTCCAAGCTTTACACTGTTTTCTGAATGAATATTTTTACAACTTTGGACCTCCAGCTAGCTGGGAAACACTCACAGCACTCCACAGGAATAGAGGCAGCCTGCAGAGACAGCACCTTCCCGTTGGGCTGAGGGATGTGAACTCGGAACACCACTCGGACCCGCGTGTTCTTCCTTCCAATGTCAGTTTCCCCCTTGCGCAGCTCGATGTCGGAGTTCCGCAGTTTGAGTATTCCCGCACAGTCGATGCTGCAGGGCAAGAATGAAAATGTCAGCCCTGCATGGTCCCGTTCTAGAAATGCTCAATCCCAAACCCACAAATGGCAGTTTGTGTCAGATGCATTACAGAAGTAAATAAAAAAAAAAAAAAAAAAAAACCAAATATACTGAAAACAAAATTCAATCGTAAAGCAAATCAGGGCTTCCCAATAACTTTTTTCAGTGCCTGAGGTCACGAAAATATAAATAAAATAATATTTTTCCTTCCATAGCCAACACAGGAATCAATTTAAAGAGGTTAACTATACATTTCTGTGAAATGCCATAAAAGTGGCAAGATTTCCTCAAAGAGGGTAAATATCTTTATGAATAATGAAACCTCCAAACTCTTTCTGACATCTACCTGGCTGACATGTTATTTTCAGGAAGTAGAGGGATTTCAAGGACTTTGGTGCTGGAGACCAGAATTTCCTGGCTGGCCGTGGCTACAGTTTTCCCAGTGATCCGGTGCACCTGGTAGAAGGCGTGCGGCCTCAAGTAGCGGTCATCGGCTGTTCCAATGAACATCTGCAGGTTGACAGGCTTCTCGCTGTAGCCCATGAGCTGAAACCCAGAAGACAGAAGAGAAACAGATGTGAGTTCCTGACTTTACACCGAGAGGTGAAAACAAGCAAATATTGTCAGTTTCACTGCATTGGAAATGTCACAGATAACTCAGCTCATATGCTACAAGATATTCTTAATAAATATGCAATAAGACATTCAATAACAACTCATTCTTGTAAGTACAAAACAAGCCGAACCGGTGGGCCGTGAAGGACAACTACCAGCTGTACTTTGCTGAGTGCTTTCACCCAAATCTCCACCTAAAGACCGGAGTCTTTGATGACAGAAAAGTGACGTTTGCAGACTAAAGGCGAGAAGAATAGGAACTGAGCAAAATCTGTCCTCCGTGAAGGGACAGGGAAAACACACAGCCCATACAATCCCAGCACTGTTGTAATGTTGTGCTTGGCAGACTGTGACGGCAGGATGGCACCCCCCGACAAATACACGCTCTCACCATATTGCTCTCAATAACCAACCACACTTCCAGCTTAGGCGCAGAGCAGCCTGTTGAGGCTAGCAGAGAAGAACAAGGCCTTTCATTGCCGTTTATACCCCATAACGGCCAAACCCCAACCCCACCACAGCTGGCTATTGACTGTTTCCTATGCAGGTTTCCATCACATTAGAGTGTCTGGTACAAAAACCTGTATGAGGGACAAACACGTTTTGTAGCTTCCATTTGGTTAGCTGATGTTCCAAACTAAAACTTGTTGTTAGTAGATAGTGGCAGCCCAGGTCTATTATTTTTGTTTGTTTATTCTGACTCTGCCCTTTGAGGAAGCTCCTGTAGTGAAATAAGATTAGATATATTAGGCTAGGCTGAAATATTCTGTGTTCAATGAGAGATACAAAGTAAACAGGACAGTAAAGCTTACCTCTAAATTATTGGGTACTATCCTGAGCTGATTAAATGACTTAAATGTAATGGAAATGTGTCCCAAGACTCCATAAAAACAACAGGATGGCAGCGTAAATAAATGCACAATCAAATACATGTACATTTACTTTCTTGCTGCCAAATCAAAACAAAGCCTCTTAGTTTTTTCTGACTTTCAGAAAGCTGGTAAATGTATAAATTCTTTTAAGAAATCAATAAAATATGTTAATTTTAGTAAATAGATAAAAATATCAGCCAACACTGAATATTTTTATTGAGACTGTCCCCATTTAGTCCTTTATTTTTATACTAATAATTTAAATTAAGTGTTTTTGATGAAATGATTGGACATAAACTTTATTAATGTGAATCTAGTCAAATTGTTGTTGTAAATCAAAATGAATTCAGGTTGGTATTTTTGCAGTGATTCCAACGTTATATGGAACGGGGAGAAGCTAAGGGGGAACGTAAATGTTTGCAGAGTTACAGGTACAAGTTCACTAGTGAATCTGCATAAAAGCCACTGCCTTTTGAAAAACTAAACAGCCTGTGAAACTGCAGGGATTCACCTAGTTACTGTGTCATTCGCCTTTGTGCCATTTAGAGTTAAGAAAAGCAGATTTTTTAGTGAACTCAACTTGGAAATTTGTTGGAAATAATATTAAGCCAATTTAAGAGTGGAAAATGATTGCCGATATGAGTGATGGTTACATTGCACAGCTGGGTTTTAAGAATGGAATCGCTCTGAGGCTTAAGTTGGCTTCTGAAGCAAATACTCCCAACCGGAAAGGAATGCCGGCACTCCTTCCTAGATCTTATAAATCTGTTTTACTCTGACTTGATGATGGATTGATTTGAGTGCATGACTAACCACATCAGTCATTTTTGTTGGAGTTTTATTTGAATAAGCTCTGATTCCAGTGGCACGCTGCCGTCAAACAAAAGAGCATCATTCAAATATTTTAGAAAAGTGTTGAATAATGAACTGTTTTTAATTCAACTAAAGAATTGTTTTCTGAAATATCGAACGTCAAAATTGAAACCAAAAAATGAGGTGCAAGAAATGCACTTGGAAGGAATTTGCACCAAAGAGCAGGATGACAGTCCCCCAAAAGCCATAACAGGACCATCTTTGTAAACCACAGTGGATCTTAAAAACCACATAAGAGCATAAACGTTGCTAGTACCAACCAAACAGGTCATTAGGCACCCTGCCTGAGGGAACTGGTGGCTGTAAATGACAACTGTTTCAGGGTTCAGAAAAAAGTCCCAAAAACCCAACATCCCCGCAGGCAGTTTTCCTTCTTCTTTCCTTGATAATTTCTGCACGTTGTGGAAGTTGGTAAGCACAAAGTGTTTGCTCGTGTGCATGTGTCATTATGCGCTCCACGACACGTACAGCAGAAGTACAGTCAGGTTTATTACCAGCACCATGTGCGTTCCAGACAGATTCAAAGAACGTGTTTGCAGGAACGCGTTTGAGAAACAGAACAGATGTAAGAATAAGAAAAAAAGCTAAAGTAGACCAAGTACAATCGGTGAAGTTAAAAATATTCTTTGAAAGTTTCAAACAGGTTTTGCTCACACATTCTTATAATTGCCACTACTTTGTAAAGATGTTATCTAAAACGCTTTTCTACTTTTTTTTTTAATAAGTAGACATCAAATACATTTTTCACTAGTTCAATTTATGCAGTTTATATGTGATTTCCTTGACGTTCTAACACATATAGGAGGGATTTGCATGAAGCCACAGCTAAAGTGTTGACAAAAATACACAGCAAGTTTAAAGTTCTTTCCAAGTCAAATGATCAACCAAGTAAAACGGATTAAAGAGGCAGAAAGAGAGAACTCAGTTCAAGAGTGATAGCAACACCAACAAACACATGCCACCAATGCAGCTAGAAAGAGTAGGGTTTTCATTTGACTGCATTGCTCATTTTCACTTAATTTAGCTTACGTAATTTAGAAAGTTAGAACAATAATGGACAAATATACAAGTTTCAAACCCAATACGAATAAACCGTTTTTTTATTTATCTTTTTATTTAGTTTACTTCCTGTGCTAAGTTTTCTTTGAAAGTTATTTAATACAAAGACAGAACAGTTGGCAGAAAACCTTGATGTAAAGTTCAATCTATTTTCTATTCTACATTTTAAAAGGATATTTGCCTGACTGTAAACTCTAATAAAATGATAAAAAAGAGAACATCAACATTTGCCCAAAATGCTACAAACAAAACAGAAAAGTTAAGAAAAATAAATAGGTCAAAGCATTTTAAATTAATTACACTTTGGGTGGGGCTATTTCCACTTTTACTTTAGAAAAAGACTAAAAAGCACCCTATGCAGACATTGAGGGATGTCAACAAACACACCACGCTTCTCTGCATGAACAAACACTCTCGACTTGTTCCACATTCCTCAGTCATCTCTGCGCCACCTCCAAAATCTAAGGTTGGGTGTGAAATGCCTCAGCATGGTGGTCATCGCACTTTTAATTCTTCCCATTTAGGCCCGTGCAGAGAGATCTGAGCCAAAAGGCAACAGTAAGTCAGGCCTAATAAAAATACAGCTCTTTATTAAACCACAGGGACATTAAAAACGGTCACATGACTCAGCCTTATGTTTGCTGAGGCACATAACTACCTTCTGACTTTCAGCATCTGATCCACTTTAGGATAAAGCCTTTCCCTTAAAATAAGACCGCTGTATACGGTTACATACTCAGCTTCCACTAAATAAAGTCCCACTTATTTTTGGTCTTCATCTGTTCCACTGAGCCAGTAATAATGCTAGTGTGGTAAGGGAGAAAAGGACCTTTCAACCTGGCATACGTGCATAAACAAACCATAATAAAAACAGGACTGAATTTTCAGATTATAAATTGAGTTTGGTTTTTTTTGTTGCATAGTTTTGCCAGGGATGCAACTTGTACTCAGGAGCGATGTATGAAATATTAAAAAAAAATTTAATATTGGATCTTATATTTGTTATTTCCCAATAACAAGTTGCTCTTTAGCCATCTCTCCTGCTAACAATCAATAGAGGGCACTGCCGGTGTGTATCAGTATTTTTCTATCAACAGCAACGCATAAGAAGTGCCGTCCATAACGAATATCAAGGAAAATCTGATCGTTCTCTTTATTTTTTTATTTAACCTTTTTTTAACCAGGATAAAAAACTCATTGAGATTCAAAATCTCTTTTGCAAGAACCTCCTGAACTTTATATTTTTTGTATTTGCATCGAGACATTTTTATTTTTTCCTTCCAACGACAAATACGGTACGGCAAGTCATCAAATTGGGTCACAGCGACACGGAATTTATCTGAAAGCCATCATTCAGATGCTGGCTCCTGCAGTAGATGGTAAAGATCGCCATTAAAATATATATATATATATATATATAAAAAAAAAGACTAAATGGTCTCATGAAGCCAGACATGGAGACCTGCTTACTGACATTTTTGTAGAGCTCTTCAAAATATAATAAACCAGATCTCTCAACGTCTTCTGTGCTTTATTAATAAAAAATAAACACTCAATGCTTTCTTGTAGCGATGAGGCTAAAAACTTGACGATAGCTTCTCCCACAAGTGTTTGGAGCATCAAGTTTATAAACACATTTTTGGACGAGCATTGAGCACCGAATTTATCGGTCGAAAAAGAGGCTGCTGATGCAAATTTGGCGTGTGAATCGCGTTTGTTGTGAACACAGTTTATGCTGGGCTTGGCAGATTTGTTCAGAAGTGTTGTACTTTTTTCCAAAAAGTGTAACTTGTACTCCAGAGTGACTTACATTTAGTTTTTTTTTCTTTATTATGCATTTTCTTGGCTCTTGTGAATTATACTCCAGAAACTGGGGTATATTCAAATTCAGAGTAGCTGCATTTCCAGTTTTATACAGTAAAATAATGCCTTTGTGAGTGTGGTCTAACATCAACTACAGACCATAATAAACATTTTCTTCTTTTCTTTTTCACATTTCTCTCGACTCGCTGCCATTTCTTTTACCATTTGTCACTCTCTCCTCTCTATCCCTGTACTACCCTCTCACCTACCTCTGCTCCAGCTCTGGGCCGTAACTTGACACTTTCTCACAGCAAGCGCCTGACTATGCTAAAGTTGTTTCTCTGTATTGCTCAGCTGTTGCCATGGCGAGACTCCCTGTGTGTATGCTGGAGTGAGCATGTGTGTGTGCGTGGATAAGTAAGCACCACACTGGAGTAGACTACAGTTCTAAAGCTCGTGTCAGACAGGGTGAGTGTCAGAATATGAGGATTTAAGTGCACAAACGCTGGTGTAAACTGTGGTCAATGGAAAGGTCTGTGATGTGTGAGAGTGTCTGTGTGTGGATAAAATTGTCTAGCGTGTGTGCGACTCCCGTGTACAACCTGGATTCATCAACAAATGCAGAAAGAGAAGAAATGGTGGTCAAGGTCGCAGGAGGGGCCTTTTCTTTCCAGCAGTGGTTTCCCTGGTGTTGCACTGTGACACCATGGGATCCATGAACACACAGAACACTAACACAAGCTCGCTGTTTGCCGAGCACACTGGGGAGGGCAACGAGAGCCAGAGGGCTGGTTGACTGTTTGTTTAAACAAGGTCAATACAGGCGCATGCACAAACCCACTCGCACACACTTAGAAACGTTTACTGTATACAGCATGAGGGCTGTATATGGCCTTGCTGGGCTGATCCCGACTCAGTTCCTTCTATGCCTTTTCCGTGGTCTTCCTCCTTTCCTGTTTCTTTCATGTAGCTCGCTCTGTTCTTCGCACATTTTCAGGAGCCGCTACCTAACCCTGCCCCAAGCCCAATTAAAACACACGAGAGCCCAACGTCCTTATATCAAATACAGCCTCTGGGCAAGGCAACACGAGCTCAGACCAGTTCAAACTCAGTAAACTTTATGCCTCTGCACTATTATCACTGCCTCCTGATTGCTGGAACAGTGTTGGCGAGTGTGAGACATGGGACAGTGTGAGGCTGGGACAGGAACATCTGGATGGAGAAAAAGATCACGCAAAAATAAAAATAAAACAGAAGCACAGAGAGATCTTTGTTTTTTTTTTAAAGGGGGCTTGTTGACTGTTGAAAACGTCAGATTGAGTGACAGAGGCTGAACCAAACTGTAATCGGGTCATGAACACACATTCCAGCTTGGGGATCAAAATCATTCAATGCATCTAACTGACTGAATTATGCAGCTGTGCTGAAGACCTGCATTTTCTATCACTATCACAAACTTTATAGCTGCATTTTATTTAACTTTAAAACCTTTTTAAACTGCACATTTTCTATATATAGTTGAAGTAAAACTGAATAGATTTGCCTTTTTTGTTTAAACTCATTCTCAATCACTAGTCTTGCCGCTCCCTCTCGTTTAGAGAGACCATATGTCCACCTAGTCTAAAAATGCCTTTGTTATGTCTGTCTTTGTATCTGAATCCAAAATGCCAATGCCAGAGAGGCTCTTTATAATTGTGTGGGTTCAGCAGCACTCCAATAAGCTGGTCAATGTGCCAAAGGATACTTCAGCCTTTAGCCCGTGAGGCTTTGGATTTATATATGTCTCCTAGCAACAGGTGGACTGATTATATTTGCAGTTAGCAGTTAGAGAAATGGCAAAAACAGTCAGTCACATATGTAGAAACTTTGCCATATTATAAAAAAAGAATACTGTGAAATGACACAATGACTCCTCTTTTTGTAACGGCAAAGAAAAAAGATTGTGTAAAGTTTGCATTCCAAATAGAGAACAACCCCTGTGGTAAAACAGGTTTTGATCGATTTGCCACACTTAACTTTTACTTTATAGGTTTTCGGTGTTCTACCTGATCAGTCTCCTTCAGCTCTACTAGTTTATTCAAACCAAACTGGTGTCGCACACGCTGCAACACCACATTCATACATCCAGTTGAAATGAAAAATTCTTGTTGTAAGTGAAAAATAATCACACTGGAACCTGAATGAAATGTGGTTGCATGATAAATCCTGCATAATTGAATTTATTTTGGCTTTTTACTAAATGTGTACTAAAATGTATTAATAAAACGGAAAAAAAGACAAACAAAAATAGATGAGCACATTTATCTTTATTTTAACTTAAAAAGTAGATGAAACTGTACACCAGGGATTCCTGCCAACAGTCTTCAGATATTTCCTTCAGAGTATCAAATCACTTTCTAAGAAAACATTCAGCTGAGGAAGTAAACTAAGTGAAATGTCACACAGATGTTTTAAAAAAACGGGTTAAATAATAAAACACAAAGGACAGAAACTTGTTGTTCTTAATCATTATCTAAAGTCTGTGACCTGCTGTATTTCCTCCACACTGCCAGCATATGTTACACCTTTATTTCACTAACTACAATGTAGTAAGTGAATGTAGTTACTACATTCATGTAGTGGCTTCAATTTTCCTAATGCATGTTGGGGTATTCCACTTAGTTCAAATTGGTTTTGTTATTAACTGTGCAGTGCAGGGGTCAGATGGGCTGTAGCTTAACTAACAAAAACATTTCCTAAAAGAAGTTAGTTTTCTTCCTCATACAGTTAAAAAGCCACCATATATTTTTACATCTTTAGAATCTGAAAATGGGCTCTCCCCACAGCTTAGACATCCTCTTCATTTCATGCTGACTAAGCGTCACAGCAGAACACCGGCTTGGGCAACACTGTGGTCAAAAAAGGAAACTGTCCTCAAGCCCAGACAGCTGCTATAACATGATGCGACACCGTGCTTGTGAAATCCTAAAAAAAAAAAAAATTTAAAAAGGGAGGAAAAAAAAGGGAAAAGTTTACACCCTAGAATCTCAGTCTTGTAAGTTTTTTTTCTCTACTGGGATTAGACAAAATTTTAGTGGCATGTAGTTCCTATTTTCTTCTCTAAAAGCTTGCTGATAGTTCCCAAATAGCCAACTAATTGTTTGGAATTATTTTTTACCTTTATTATGATCATTTTAATTTAGCTTGATCAGCCAATTTATTTGTAACTTTTTTGGTGAGTATACACATTTAAGTACTTTTTGCTCACAGAGCAATGACAAAAAAGTACGGTAATTAATTTAAAATGAACTCTAATTCTCATTTTTTAATGCTATCCTATTTTCAGAGGATGTTTTGCATAATTTTACACATAGATTCAGTTTGCAACTTCAAATAGATTTGTCTAATTCCAGATTTGCATTGGAAAGGTGAACATTAAATGTTCTAATACCTGTGGCATTCTGCAAGGAATTAACAGCTCACGCTAAACCACTGAATGAAAGTCACTCAGGTCAGTTCATTGGTTGTCCCGATGCACAAGACAAACATCAAATTGAGTTCAATGTATTATGACAGTTAAAATCCAAGTTGTTCCAAACATTCTAGATTATTATAATCCTGTTCGAGACAGATCATTTCAATTAGCAGAGTCAGTTAGGCTGATATTTCAGACAAATCCTGCGTTTTGTGGTACATGAACCAAGATGTCCCCAAGGATCTCTTCTTTAAGAAAAGTATGTTAGCCTGAGAAAAATCCCAAATCAAAATGGCTGCCATTTGTAAAGACATGCACTCAATTGTTGTAAGTGTTTTCAATATCTATTTGCTCCATTTTAAAATGTTTAATATGTGCTGGTCTGGTCTTTAAACTTGAGGGATACCTAAAGATAACTATTATATGTATATAATGTACATGTAATATATTTTTTAATCTTGAATTATCTTTTTGGCTAACATGCTTTTCTGAAAGAAGGGATCCAAAGGTATTTCCATGCTAAATTTGGTGCTTGTATGACAAAAAGCACATTTACTTTCATAACCAGCTTCCCTAATAAGCCCAGATTGTTTTAACAGTATAAAAATAATAGAATGTATACTTTTCTACTGATCCATTTCCAATATCTCTTGAAGCCACCATGCTTTGGCTCTACCACTCCATTGTTGTTGTTTTGGTTTTTGTTTATGGGTGGTGGCCTAAACTCCCTCAACAAGCAAACATTGGGTGGCAGCGGAGAGGAAAACGACCTCTAATTGGAAGAAAAGGAAGGAATGTCTGGAACCAGGAACATAGGAACATTGGAAAAACTGTGACCATAACACAAACAGACATGATCAGACTATATGTGGCTCCTTCCCTTCAATAACTTGAAGGTTTCCTCAAACTCAAAATCCTACTATTGAAAAATATTCAAAGTAAGCTGTATATACCCATGACACTTTGAGATCTTCGTTAATTAAAAGTGCAAAAAATATATTTAAAAAAAAATGATACATGAAAGTGGCCATGGTATTTGAGGTTAACTAAGTATTGCAAAAACAAGTCTGACACCTTGGGTTAAAGAAATCAAATGTAGAACTTTGTTGTAAAGGGCAACCAGAAGAAGCAGACGTAAAGCAACAGAAACGTGGGTGTTTACTACAAACAACAAGTCACTCATAAACCTGCTGGGCAAGTGCATATGCAGTCTGTCTAGACATAGTAAAAGGAAGCAGTTCATTTGGTGTAAAGTGGCAACATGTGTGTGTGATTAGTGAAATACCACTATTCATACTTTGCTAACATTATAGCACATAACAATATAGCACATCAACACGTAGTATAAACGGACAGGTTCAATCAAACCAAATAAGTAAATATCAATGGAAACAAAATAAGTTCAGGTTTTAAATCGTTAGAAGAATCCTCTTATGTCAAGATGCCCCCCCCCCCAAAAAAACAAAAAAACAAATGTATTTTAAAACTAAATGCTAAATCCTCAAATTAAACTTTATTTATAAAACACTTTTCATGCCAAAGCAGTAAAAAGTGCATTACAGAAAATGAACGTGATTTTCAAACCTTAAAAGGGTTAAACTGTCTAACAGATCAAAGAAACACATAGGCCTACATACCCTCACCTCCCATTCCCCCCCTTCTTCTGCGCAAAGATACGCATTGTATCTCTGAACAAACATGTTTATGTGAAAATACAGATTAAACCGGAAAACGAGCATGAAATAAGAATCAAAGATGGTGGAAGCCTTATGAACATACTAAACCAATTATTGGCAGATTGAAAAAAAAAAAGAAGTGGTAAGGGAATTTGGCTGAAGCAGGTCAGCTAAACAAGACGTTGAAAGGTCACACTAAAAAGCAACAAGAATTATTTTATTGTAAATTCTATTATTCAGTGAGTTTAGGAAAGTAGGACAAAAAATATCAAATTTTAAACTACAAGCCAAACTAACTAAATGTTTCAGTTGATATAAAATTAGATTTTATTTGCATAAAATTAGAGATGGTGTTTTTGCTTTAAAATTAATCTTAAAGAAGCAGAAAAAGTCAAATAAACTAAATATCTCTTGATTTGTGTGAAAAGTAACTAAGTTAGTCAGATGACACCTAAAGCAGTTCAAGGTTATTCCTCAAACACCCTATCAGTGTTTTGGTGTTCTTAACATGTTCTTGTGACATTTTTCTCATGGAGGGCATGCATAAAGAAAATTAAGCTTCAAATTGCATTTCTGGATATTTCTTTATTTAAACCATTGTGAATCAGGAGAAGACATAAAGGCGCAGTATGCAAAAAGCTTGAAGCTGTGACATAGAAGCTACAACGGCAAGCCACAAGCTCCCTGCTCCGCTCCATTCTGATGCATCCGCTGGCAAACGACTACATCCATATACGTCTTTGTTTTCCTCGTCTGAATTGGCATGTGGCTCAAAACTTTACGGGCGTATAACTCCAATATTGCTCGGCATTTTTGATGCACATGTAATGTCAGGTGGATGGAGTGATGGGGCTATAAGCTAGCAGGAGGGCATATAAACAGATGGATGACAGGAAGTGGAGGGGGCCTGACTCCGCACCAACAGTCCCACCCACAACTCAAAAGCAAATTTCTATTGAACTGCTGCAGCTCTGCAAAAGCCATGTCCTAGAAAACAACACGTTTTAGATTTTGCCCCAAAAAAATGCATATTTAAAGAAGGAAAAAAAAAAAACACTGGGAACGTTTTTATAATAGACCAAAATATGAAGATCTTTAAGCATTAAAGCTGAGTATCTGTACACCTATGGTGTTATAGTACTGTTACTGTACTTTAAATATTTGTCAAGTCCAACTAGAAACCCTCAAGAATATTGTTTTCCAAAGGAAAAATTGTTAATAGGAAATAAACTCAATTCACAGATTTAATATGGTAAATATTTTTAATCATACTTTAATATTTAACGTGTAGGCAAATGTGTGATAGCAAAATACTAAATGGAATAAACTAAAAGTGTTCAAATGAAATAAGCAACTTCTCTCAAATATGCATTTAGGCAAACCTATAGTTCAAGCTCTGGCTCATTCACCCACACATTTTCTCACCATGCAAAGAACTCTGCAAACCATCTAAGGGAAGAAAATGATTTTTTTTTCTCTCCCCCTCTCACTCAGCCCCGTAAGTATGAAACAACGCACCTCTGAGAGTAAGTCTGATGATGAAATGTTCAGCAGAATTACGGTTCATTTTCACTTTCATCCCTGCAGCTGGTAATGCAAAACTGTTGGAACTGTAGATTAACCAAAGCATTCATATTATTGATAACAAGCAGTTTGACCTTCAACACACTGAGGGACACAACAAACACTGGTGTGTACATGGCTGCACACATTTGCTGTGTTTTTAGGTATCACAATGATTTTGAAACAAGATGCATGATTATACTGTGTAATTATTTCTTTCTTTGTTATAGCATAAACTAAATTACAATGTGTCTCAGGTGAACAGCTCCATACACTCATCATTTCTCTTGGTGTCGTAAATCAAATCCACTAAACTAATAAAGTCTTCGAAGTTTGGATCTAAAATTCTTTTATTCAAGTTCAGGTAAATTCTCAAGTCCAATTTCAACAAGTGTCTCAGAAAACTCCATAAAAACGTTTTAACTGGGAATAGCGTTATCTAAGAGGAAACATTTGTCACTTTGGCCAGTTTTCCCAGGGGTTGACTTTCCTTTGCGCAAACCAATGAATGGTTAAGACAAATAAAACACACTGGAGCTGCATTTCAGACTCCAACTCTGAAACCGTTTATGACCGTATATTTAAGTGTCAAGCGAAGAAAAACAAATCTCCTTTAAAGAGAAACTGGAAGTGAAGCTTTTTCCAGGATTACAAAGTTGCATCAGGAAAAACACAAAATTCTTTGACAAATATGATCCGAGTAAAGGACTTGCAATGGCTCTGTAAAAGTCCAGTCAGTCTTGATTTAAAAAAAATGTAGTTAGTGAATCCAAAGTTTGCATGAATCCCCAAACATCCCATTTAATTGAGAATTTAGGGAATAAAAATATTTAAAATTCAATCAGATTTTCATAATCCATCAGGTACACTGACCAACTCTTATCCTTTATTTATATTTTTTGGATTAAATAAAAAAAAGATAAACATTTTTTATATTTTTCACAGCAGTATATGATGTAATTTATTTTGTTTGAATGAAGGTGTCTTTACTTTTGAATTATAGACATAGGAGTCTATAATTCAACTAGCAAAGTTGCCTTTGCTAGTTGATGTCACATAGCAATAAAAAAATTAACTAATAGACCAACCTAGATTCATCTCCCTACAGTAATACTGACATCACTTACCCCCCGATACACAGACAGACACTGAGAACCAAACTCTAGCTGGGTCTGAAATCGGCTTTAACGTTGTCTTGTCTGACCCGAGACACAGTTTGAGTGCAAGCTGCAGCAAGTAAAGTTTTATAACAAATCAGTTCCCTCCGGGGTGGGAAATGAGGGCAAGTGTGGCAAACACTTTGCTGAAAAAAATTGACAACTAAATTATGCATCGGCACATATGGCAAGTTTGAATGTTATTCTAACTGAGGTAAAAACAGTTAATGATTGGCCTGAAAGGAGCCTGAATGACTGCATGTATGAGGACTTAGGACTGTAGCGCAACAAAACCCTGCTGTTCTAAGAAGTTTTGTGTACATGGTTTTTTGTGTTGTATTTTAGCTTCATCACTTGATCTTGCATAGTGCATTGAGCCAGCAATGCCTAAGTTCATGTTAGGACTTTTGAGGTCTCAGCCTACTTTACATTTTCTGTGTTCCACAAAGAAAAAGAAAGAATGTGGATGTAATCATGCACAATAATGGCCAAAGAGGAAAGCATTTAGAATTAACAATATTCACAAACAGCAACATTTAAAATGTTTTAAATAAAGTCTGCAGAAGGCTTGCTAGACTCTCCTTAAGTTCTAAAAGATTAGTGTGTGTGGAAAATACACACCATGTCCTACAAACCAACATTTTCCCCCAGTAAAAAGACAAAATAAATCATTGATCACTGTAGTGATTGGGTGTATGCGAGCACTCAGCATTACCATGATTTACTACAAAAGATAGTTTTTCCTTTACATTCATACACTAACAATGCATAGATGTACAACAGATGTACAGGGATATACTCTGCAGTTGAGTTGATTCCATCTTCCATCTTGAACCATGATTTGAATTCAATTCAGTCATTATTTTAAATTGAGAAATAACGCATTAACCAATTAAATAAAGTTTTGTTTTAAATGATAGTTAACCATTTGACTAATTTTGTTCAGATGCTTTTTTTCCTGTTATTTCTCCAAAAAAAACAAAGGTTAACGAAAACATTCTCTGTTTCAGCGCAAGAACATGTTGATTGATTTTGATAGGACGGTTGGGTTTTGTCCAAAAAATGTTGATCTGTGCTGAGTCAGGTCGCAGTCAGTGACTGATGTAGTTCTTCCTGGCTTCTATTCATGAAAGTGTCAGCAAACTAACTATTTTGGGGTAAAAGTCTCTTTAAAAGGGTCACATGGACACTCATCTACATCCATTGATTCCACAAAAACGCTTTGTGATGAGAAACCGCATGCATGCATCAAACCAGGATTTCTGTTCCATATAGATAAAACAAAATTGTAATTGGTATCAATAAAGGGCTTCACAATAGCATTTAAAATCTCTTTTCCACACCCTGCAAAAAGGATGCATGGGTCAAAATACCAGTGTGCTTAAGGACAAGGCCTAAGATTAGTGTGTTGAGGTTGGCTAAGGAGCTTTGCCAACTGACAAGTAGCGGCTCGATTTCTCTGTTTGAATTCAGCCATTAGTTAATTTCTACAACAATGCTTGCAGATGAGCACTACAGGGCTTTATGGATCACATGGTAATAATACTCGTCACATAATTTTAATGAGCCTACAACTGATGAATTTACAACTTTTTGCTGCTTTCTTTCATTATCTCCGTCTCTCTCAGCTACCCTGTCACGCGTGCTATCAAATGACATACCAGCTGACTGAGCTCCAGTCATTGCCCTTTAGCATGGCTGCCTCTCTTCGCTTCCAGCTGAGGAAAACATGAAAGTAGATAACCTTTTTGAAGTGCTACAAGATCCAAGCAGTGTTTAAACTCGGGTACCGCACAGACTTGGTTTGAGCTAAAAGTTTGTTAATTTTCACACATATTTGGTGGATGTTTAAAATACAAAAATAACCCAAACAAATGGAGAGCTAAAAAAGCTGCAACTTAAAAACATTTCTTAATTTGTTCATTTCTTTAATTTTTTTAAAAGATAAAATTTGAATAATTATAGGATTGCCCAGCATTTGTATAATAAACTGCTTCAGTAAGCCAGAAAACCAGGGGAGACATTGACAAAAAATATATCATCTCAACATATACAACATTGGTCTATAGAAAACAAGTAAGTTTTCAACTATAATTATAACGATTAATCAACTTAATCAATGCATCAATTTAAATTCAAAAGATCTAACTAGATCCATCAGTCTGAGGCCAGTTGATAACCGAATTGACCTATACCATTATAAAATTGTTTCAAAATAATATTAATTGGTTATATTGATAGTGGAAAATACCATTTGGATTGAGGCACGGTAGGTTTATTTTACTACAATATAAAAATGACAAAGTGACATCACAGCGAACAACGCACACATGATGGCAGCAAAAAAAGATCAACCCTCATTCCAGTCCAATGTGTGGAAAGGATTTGAATTTTGCAAAAAGCATGTGACCAAACAGTGTGGTACAGTGTTGTAATAATGTTCCATTTGTATTATTTTGATGTGAAAAAACAACAGTGGGCTGAAATCAAAATGTTATTGAATTTGCAATCAATTCTTGTTTACTTGTTAGTTTGTACACATATTTAATTTATACTTGATTATCTTGCAAGAAATACAAGGAACCTGGAAAAAACTTCACCTACACTGTTCAGTACCCAGGTATTTCTCTCTGGCCCACATCGGTTGGCTAAAGATGTCCTGGATTGATTTTAGGTCAGTAAGTCGATCGAATCGAATTCTTTAAAATGAACGAATATCAACTTTTGAATTGTATCAGCAGCAACAAATTATGACACGAGTCAAATTGTTGTTAAAAGGAATCGTTACACCCAAAGGCTTTTATCAAATACTACCATACAAAAGCATTTTATTTCAAACAGAGCTAAGAGTAGATGTCTCACTAACTTAATGGATACTTCTCACCATTTGACCAATCGGCATCCTCCATTAAAGGAATTGTGCAGAAGAACTGTCAGGTGGTTTAGCAGACAACTTTCTTTTCATCCATTACCTCTGTTACTATTTTTGAAAATTAAACTCTGTGCAAAGTCACAGCTTCTTCTAAAGTCCTTATGTTTGTGCAGCAGAAAGTCAACCTAAACTTCAGTCGAGTTAAAATAAAACGTACCTTTACGATGGGATGGCCCCCAGATGCTGCTTTAACGGCTCCGCGGCTACCCTCTGTCTCATAGTGTGCTCGATGGTGGGCTTTGGGTTGTACCTCGATCTTCAGTTCATACTGGCCAAACTGGCTTGGCAGTGGCCAATCTAGAGGAGGCAATGAGGAGGTCCTGAAAGGAAAAAAAGGCATGAAAATAAACACCTTTATCCACAAAGACAGGGGGCAGATGCTTGAGGTTGGGAAATCAACTATAGTTAGTGGTTCTAACTAATGCATAGAAATTAGAACATAGAATATTATCTATGCTGTAAGATACATGTTATAGCAATCATAAGAAGCCATTGCTAAATGTATTTTTGGTTAGTTACTTTTTACATCTCATGATGTCTAAAGACAATTAAAGTTTTCTTATTTGTTTCTAATAAACATTTTTTTCAAGTCCAATTAACAATATAAATCCTGTTTAGCAAGGGAATCCTGGACATGGGGCTGCAACAAATAAAAAATAGATAATAACAACAACAAAAAAATGGAAGAAACAACAGATTATCAAAAAAATCATGAGCTTGTCATGGACATGGCCTTAAGGACATTTAGTTTAGTTTTGAAGTTCTAGAAGTAAAGCTAAAGCTCTCACACGTGTGTTCAACATAATTTCTAAAAGTCAAGAATACGGTAACTTTATTTCACCTCATTGCCAAAAACTTCATCCTTCCTTAAGGCTATCTATGGCTTCAAAAGGCTAAACTGGGTATTTCCCTTTCAGAGGCTGACATTATTCAATAGGCGGAAAAATTGTATCAAAAATGTGTACGTTTTTCTTCAGCATCATGACTCACTGGAATGCCCATGTGCATTAGTCCTGTTTGAAAACGTATAACTTATAATATTTCATGTTAATTACTTAAGGATGAATCATTTTCCAAGAGGGACTTTTTTGTATGTTTTATGATGTGAGATAGAGAACAGGAGGTATGAAAACTATGGGTTAGCAAAGCATTAATTACCGTCTGATAGCCTCCACAGGGGAAGCATTTTGTTTTTCCTCTGAGTTCTCATTTGGATTTTTTTTGGGGGGTTTTGTTTATAAATCAGGTTAGGAACAACCATGTTCACACAGCAGCACTCAAAGATAAAACAGAAAACGGTTACCATCGCAAAGATACTTGTCTTTTCCATTGGCAAACATTCCAAAATCATTAAAACACCCATGGCATCAATTTCATTTAATGCAGATTTAAACTTTAATGCTTCCTGTGGGGCACTTAACATGACAACACCACGTAGATTATTTAATTATATTTTGTTTAAACTCAAATTAAAACTATGGAGCTTCATCTGTAACGGAAACGTTTTTTTTCAATCAGGAGTACTTGGATGTTACCAAATCTAATTTCAACATTCTGGACTTAAACATGGTTCTTCGTTGTGGTCGTGATCTTTACTGGGAAAGTTTGTTTGGCTTGGCCAAATGGCAAACGTTGGACTGCATCTTTGCTTGTTGCAGAAGATACGCAACTCCTTTACCATCAGGGCAAAGTCAATTTAGATAGTCTGAAAGGAAAAATCCAACTACTGCACGGTAAAAACAGCCCCCTTAGCTTGGTGCGTGTCTGGAGAGCCTAGGTTCTTCAAACATCTTCCACTTATATGGTGCATTTTTGGCAGAACCGCAGCCAGCTGGAGTGAATACAGTCAGCTGGTTATTTCCTCCCTGGAGTAGTTCAATAATGAGGCATAAGAGGATAAAGATGTCTGGGATCTTGGCTCAAATTGTGACCCAATTTAGCAAAAAGAGAAGAAAATGAATGAATCAATAATTGTATGAATGACAAAGCATAAAAACGAGAACTATGCTTCATTTACAGTTACATAGATTTCTTGAAATAATAATTCAATAAGGAATACAATTTTAAGGATTATTAATTTCCAAATATTGTTTTTGATTTGTTAGAAAAGGGTCCAATTAAGAACAAATACAAAATAAATATGGTTATGTTCACATACATCACATCCTCTGTAATGTCCTCTTTTTTTTACTCATCTGTTTTTCAAAATGGCCTTGCAAATTCACAAAATCAACATATAATCTTTAAATGTGCAAAAGCTAAGAATGCCCATATTAGTGATCCAATACACTTAATATCTCCAATTGAAAATATCTTCAGAAATTTTTATTTTTGAACTAAAAGCATCTTAATGGCAAAAATATCCTCTGCAGAAATGACACATCTACCAAGAAAGCCGGGGTTTACAGAGCTACCACGGTAACAAGAGCAGCGCACAGAGGGAATTTGAGCTTGTGACAGAGGAGAGCAAGAATGGACAATGTCTTGTCATAGTTTAACGGTTCTCAAATGTCTGTCACATTTGGGTGGATGCACTCTGTCCAGTTGCATAGCCACTATCATGTCTTCATGGTTCCACAACAATCCGTTTCACTTAATTCTAGTATCTTGTGTTTATAGTAAATAAGTTGCAAGGTTTACTAGTTGTAGAATATCCCACAAATCAATACAACCCTCTCATTTGTTTATCTTGCATTACTGACATGGTGGCCATGACTAATACTTGCCCTTATACAACTTCATTTGATACATGGAAATCAGAGCACATTCAATGAATCATAGCATATTATGAAGCATGCAAAACAAAAAAATAACTATATGATTGGTACAATGGCAGCCACTAGATAAATGAAACAAATATGTTATATTGGTTGGGTTTGGCGTTTTTCTTTTACTTTTTAATGTTTCATCTACTGCCACTTTCCTGTTGCAGCATTGTAGCCTATTTGTACATTCCCTAAATTTGTAAAACAGGCTTCATGCAAAAACAATGTTTAAGTTCAATAATTATTACGGAATTGATATGACTAAATTATAGTTTCTAAACTTTTTACGGCATTTAGAATCCATTCTCACTTGAGCAGACTTAAACTCATTATCTTGCATCAAATACTAACCTTGCTGTAAAAAATAATTCAGTAAAATGTGTTGTAATTATCTTTTTTAAAATGCATGTCAGAGTTTACATCTTGAATAGGCTTACTAAAGGTTAGAAGCTGCTGGGACAAAGCGCTAAAACAATTTAAAAATATTTCACGCGGCTGTCTTGGCTGTGGGAAAAAACACATAAAGGTTCCAAAGATCAACTTGTGACTCATCCCAGAGTTGACCCAGTGTTTGTCTGCACACTGTTAGGTCTATGTGAGCCTGCAGTTCTGTTATGTCTGTGCATGTGAGTGTGTGTGTGGGTGGGTGTGTGTGTTGGCCTTGGTGCCATATGTGCCATGTGTTGATATAAAGTGCTAGGGGGGATTGCACACAGAAGAGGCTTCGTCTTCATCTGCCTCACACATTGGGGGGAAAAAAAGACAGAAGACTGCTTCTGTTCCTGTGTGTGGTACAAATGCTTCACTAATGCATGTGATTAACTCTTCGATGTAACAAAGTCCAATTCATCAGATGACGTAAACCTCAAAGTTCTCATATCATCTACTGCAAAGTCCCATCCATGAGGTATTTTTGAAATTCCACAGCGTGGTTTATGACACTATTTAGAGTAACATGGGGTTATTAAAACAGAGTTTTTACTTTTTACCAGCATTTATAAATTCTTTAACTATTTATTGCCTATTAACATCGTCAGACCTCGTTTCTGAAATAATGACAATATTGCTAAAAGGAATCAACACTGACAAAAAAAAATTGTAATTGTCACACGTTTCTTGCTTCTAAGACTCAAAATAAATACATCTGAAATTTATGAAACTGTCCATCAAGTATACATTTAGATGTCAGCATAGAGATGAGGTGTTACCTTAAGAGGGATCGCAAGAATTGTTGTATTTTCTGGAAATATCTTGAATATAGAATGGTAACACTACAGCACAATTTCCAAACAAGTTAAGAGCAAAAAAAAAAAAAGTAGTGTATTTTAAACTCTCAACCTAAGAAGATTATTATTTAGCTTTTAAATGTTTGTTTTTTTCCTATGACAACATAAATACTTGTGATAAATTAAATATTCAATCTTAAATATAATATTAAATTTAAAAAATTAAAACGTAAATTTTTCAATTTTTAATCACATGTTAAGTTAGAAACCTAACATTACAGAAAATCTGTACTGTTACGAAAAACAACGCAATTTAAAAATATGATTCAATTTTGAGGATGTATTCTCTAATATTTCCCCATCACTAGGGGGGGGGGGGGTTGATGTTTAATAAGAAATCTGAAAACTTACATAGATGTTGAGTTACAGCTTAACATTAGAGAACTAGAAGAAACAAGAAAGACTGAAATTTTCTTTTTAATTCAGTTTTTAAAGTCAATTTTTTACAAGTGCAAAATATTTTAAACTGCTTCAAAAGGCAACTGACTGGTAATTTTACCCCCCATATGTGGACAAAGTAGTTTGTATAAAATTCAAGACAAGCACATTAAAGATTAAAACAAATTTTACATATGGAGATGAGTAAAATATATGAAAAATGTACCTGAAAATTGGTGTGTGACCAGGCTTGGGTTTACTCCATGAGAAGTGTGATGGCACTGAGAGAAACTGTTCCACATGTCCATCCTTTTTCAAGAGGTGCAGAGTCTCATCTGAAGGAGAGTCCAGACTGCTGGGAATATTTGCCTGCTCATCCAGCCCCAGCTCTCCTTTCCCAGTCTGCAAAACTGTTCTGTCTTGTGAGGTCTTTCTTGTCTTTAAAGGGATATCTGTCTCAGATGGACAGCACTGAAATGGTGACATGCCAAGAGAGGGACTCCCAGCCCAAGTGTCCTCCGTCACGCTACTCCTCGGTGAAGGTCCGGGTGTAGGTGTAGGAGAGTGATGAGGAGACAAAGAACTGGGGTAACAAATATCTGCACTGGAGTGCCGCCTTTTTCCGCAGGGTGAGGTGGGACGTGACGAAGGTCTGGAAGATGGCCGAGGACTCAGCCAGTTTTCATCAGTGACACTGGTGCGTGGTGAATGGCAAGGCGACTGTCTAGGGGACAGGTTGATGGAGTGAGAGTGGTGCACAAAGGGAGGGTTGTGATGTTGCCAATGAGGCTGCTCCTCCAAGACTCCACCAACAGCTTGAGGTGAGGCACATCCTGGAGAAGTGTGGGGGGAACCCAGAGTAAACCTGGCAGCTGCTTCATTCAGCTCTGAGTCTACATCATCATAGACATGAGAAAAAGATTCACAAGAGGAGGCATCAGAAAACCAGCTCCTAGAGGAAAGGCTACTGCAGGGACTAGGGCTGAGTGAGGAGTCCCGGTATGAGTGGTCCAGTGGCAAATAAAGATGATCTCTGGACAACGGTCTCTCTCTATGGTAATCCCCATCGGGACCGTTAACTCTCAACTCCCCTTCATTGGTATCCATCTCCTGCTGGCAGCTAGGGGAAATGGAGGTGATCTGGATACTGGGGCACTCAAAGGCCTTTGGTGTCTCCACTGGGGCTGAAGGCAGCAGGGGGGAAGTCCCATATTTTGAGTCTTGTGTCTCGATACATAAAGCCTCAGATCCTGCCTTGTGTGGTGGAGGCCGGGGTGACGCGTTGATGACCTGAGAGTGGGAGTGCATTCCATGACGAGGGAGTCCAATAGACTGGTGGTTAGAAACCATAGACTGGGCCTGGCCCACATTTAGGATATAAAACGAAGTATTCTCATCAGGGTCCAAATCTAACAAAGAAAAAAAGAGAGAATTTACCATACTTTAATCAGAAAAAAAACAGCTATATAATCATAATCTTTTATCGTTTTAATAGCTTGTTATTTAAAATAATCAAATTCACCTTGTATCAAACAGTTTCAATGATTAAGAAAAAACAGAAAATTTAATTAGCAGCGGATGTATTGGAGGATTTTAAATTGACTAATTTAAAGAACATAGCAACCTCAAAAAATGCATTAATGGGATCGCAAACGATTTCAAATCTATACATTAAGTTTGGTGTGATTATCAAATATTTATAAAAATCAACAAAACATCAAAAACCCCAGCCATATGATAGGTCCCAGTTATATTACTTTAACATATTATTATGTACTCAGTTAGCTCATCAGTCAAGGATATTGACAATGGCGGCATAAACATTAAAAGCTAAAAGTTACAACCAAGCTAAATTGAATATATAAAAAGAACAAAGAGCAATACAAATATATGTAAACCCCAAAGCCCTTCTCTTGTTGATCCACAATCTGCTAAATTTAAAAACATCAGGAGAACATTTGAATGGTCTTTCAGATGATAACACAGTCAAATTGATCTGTCATTATAAAACCACGTTTTTACACCACACTTCACCTTTTTAACACAAGAGCTAAATTTATGTTGCCAAAACAACTTCAAACTCCTTATTAAATTCTGTAAGAAGTTTGTTCTTGGAGCTAGTTACAGGAAATTGAAGGGCACACTGTTGCTGGGCGGCATTCAGTTGTACAGGCTTTGTTCCAGTATGGATAACCAATGTTGTACAGGACTACTCCAGCAACAAATTCACTCCACAGTGTGTGCTGTCAGAGTTTGTGCCAGAAGGCTATTTATACCAAAGGTCATTCAGCACAGCCGGTATGTATACACATAAACACACCCACACAATAAATTGGAGAAGAGTTGTATGCACCGGCAATATTTGGTTAGAGACTGTTGATATAAGTTCATAAGATATTACCAGCTCCCACTAAAAGTACTTTTGTGTGTATTTAATTATAAATGCATAATAGACCCTGAATTTGCGATTACACTTCCCTTTTACAGACAGGAAGTAACAATTTCATAATTTAGGATTGGCAAAATAAATCCAAAGGAGCTTCAAACAAATTGTGTAAGAGTCATGGGGTATTTGCATGGCAGAAATGGTCATCTCAGGGTACTTTAGGATAAAATATGAGATTTAATACATGGCCCATGGTGACACAATAATATCAAAATATAAGGATTCTGTGATTCAAGACAGTACAAGACAAAGGGATTTGCTAGATACCAAGAATAAAGAAACCATAGAAAAATCCAAACTTTAGAGTTAGTCTTGAGGCAAATCAATCCTTATTTTAAAACAATAAATATATTGGATCTTTGTTATTTTTTTGTCCTACTGCATCTTGTGTTAGCTTCAAAGCTAATGTTTACACTGTTTTAGTTTATACACAGAAATTAGAGTTAAGACAAATCTTTAGCAGTATGAATTATGCATTTATTTATTAAGTAACTAAGTGAGTGAAATTAGAGCAGAAAATTAAATAGTTGGAAGGTAGTTAAAAGTACTTTCTCACACATGGTTTTAAGAAAACACTTTGAGACAGTGCTAGTTCCATGCTGTTGCTAGTGACTGTGCTTAGCTGGTTCCACTAGGGTGCTTTCAAAGAACCTGATTGTTTTCCATTAACACAGAGCTAAGTTAGGGCTACGTCATTGGGCCATCTAAATGTCTTTACGCAGCTGAATATACCTGCCAAGAGAGAAGGAAAGGAGAAGCACTCAAGCAGACATTGTAAACATGAAGGAGTTTATTGTGCCCTCACAAGTGCTGTTCTTGCCCTTCTAAACTTGTTCTGACTACCGCAGAGGGACAAGTCATCTGTTTATGGCTATGCTACATCATTACATTACCAAGCAAAGGGAATTGCGACTTCATTTATGGGAAAAAGTTGTTATTTAACAAGACGTATGCTACATATTTAACTGATATTACCTGCAACTTGCAGGTAGACTTCAATACTTACACCAGTTACAAAGAAGCAATACAAAAATCAACAAGTTTATTTTTTTTTTATTAAATGGTGTTACAGTAGTTTTTAATAAATAGGTTGACCATTATGAGGACATATTCATAGGATTCTACTATTGAATAAATCAATGAAAAGTAGTTCTTTGCTCTGGCTCAGAAAATTGTTGGCACTTGTATAAACCAAGTGGCGGTGCACCAAAAATATCAGAGTAATTACTAAATGTAAAACATACTGTCCTGGAAGAACAAAATCTTATTTTTTTTATGTATTGTTTTTCTTTTCTTGTTTTATCCAGAAATATATTTACATTTTGCAGTATACAGTACATTTAGAACATGTTTCTTTTTTGTTTGAACATGAAAGAGCTGCATAAGACCCATTAAGCTGCTGAACAGGTCAAGCTGTTCAGCAGCTAAATAGGTCAGAACCAAAAATATTTATCAAATGAAAGGCAATATTTAATAAAAACATCTAAAATGTTGCTTAATCACATTCAACTCGTAATAGCAAAATGGTTGTTTTTTTTCCTTCAGTTTAAATCTTTTCAATCTGTCACAAACCTCAAAAATTGGTCATTGCCATATGTGAAAATACTTGTGACACTAATGGATGATTTTCTCTGAATTTTGGCATCAAATCAACCATGATTTATACAATCCCCATTGTATTTCTGGCCATTGACAAAGACAAATACTATGCAAACAAGTCTCAGTGGTCAGTGCCTAACCACAGTACAACAGGGTGGATCCTAAGACTTAAAAACACAGGTTTAACTGCAGAAAATAGAAATTTGTTTCTTTTTGACTCGTATTTAAAACAAAAGTGGGAGTCAGAGCTGCAGACTGATTTGTCAGAGGACAACTGGTACTCAATCTGCCTTTCACAACATACCTTGTTTTTGCACCCAAATTCTCTCCATCGTCTTGAACATGTGTGGGTCAAGACGATGGAGAGAATTCGGGTGAAAAAACAAGGTCCTTTATCAGTCCCCACATAAAGAGCAAACAGCTGAGGACTCCACAACAATGCTGGAGACTCTGTGGGGATGTGAACGCCAACCTTTCTTACATCTTTTGGACACAGTAAAATTGATCCCTTTTGACAAAGCATCATCAAAACTATGCAGAACATTCTTGGGCATGAAATACCTGCTTACCCACGGACACTATATCCGTTACCAATAAGTGTGATAGGAACAGAGGACAGGTATCTGTTCAAGGTCATGGTTATGGCTTGCAAAAAAGCCATTAAAAGGAACTGGCTGAAAGGTGAACCACTGAGACTGGAACACTGGGCAGACATTATGGATAAAATGACATTTCACTTACATTTGAAAGAAAAAAAATTTCAACTCCAATGGAGGAAATGGAAGCAATATAAATTCCGCTTAAACGTAAAGCTCAAATAGAAATCTTTGTTGTACCCCAATTGTTGTAGTTTGTTTGTTTAACTATTATTATTATTATTATTATTATTATTATTATTATACATTTAATTTAATTGTTGTTTTATTTAAGATTGTTCTTTATGTGTGCAAAACGTTAAATAAAAAGTTATAATAAAAAAAATAAATGAATAATAAGAAATGTGTTTCTCATCAGTCTACAGATTTGAATTAGCTATTTAGAGGATACTTTTATCCAAAGCAACCAACGACTGAAGAACAAAACCAGCAAAAACCGGGTCAGGGTCACACACTGAAGTTAAGTGATGCAAGAAAAATGTTATAGCCAAGACATAGCATACTTTTTTTTAATTCTATGTCAACGAAGTTGCAAATTAATTTAATTTTCAGGGCTTCTTGAAGATTGCAAATGAGACTTTTGTATGTGCTGAGATGGGCAGGTCACTCAACCACTGTAGGATTAGAGAAATGAAAAGTTTAGCTTTTGATCTTTGCCATGTTGTGCAGGAACCACCAGACGTCACTCATTTGCAGAGCGTTGTGTTCGTGCAGGGGTACAGATCTGGACCACATTGTTCAGGTACAAAAGAGCTGTGAAGTTTGTTTAAGCAAGGGTCAAGGCTTTGAACATAATCAGGGCAACTATTGGAACCCAGTGCAAAGACTTTAAGGGGAGAGAGACATGAGCTGTTTTTTGTTGGTTAAAAATTAGGCATGCAGCTGCATTTTAAATCATCTGCAGAGATTTAAAATTTATACACTGGTAGCTCAATAAGAAGTGAAATACAGTAATCAAGCCAAGAGGTGACAAGCATCTGTGCAAAAAGTTGAGCAGCATTAAACCCTGAGATAAGGTCGGCTCTTCTGAATGTTGTACAAACAATATCTGCATGCACGAGAAAAGGTAAAAATGTTTTCGTTAAAGTTCAGACAAATGTCAATGTCTTCCAAATTTTTTGTTAACTTTGTGGGGATGATTATGACAGATCCCAAAATGATGGTGAAGTTGTGCTTCACCATCTGAGGGACTCACAGGAAAGACCAGAACTTCTGTCTCGATAGATGTTCAGCTGAAGGTTTTATTTCTTTCATACAAGTGGATATGTTATAGAGATAGGACGAGACATCAGTGGAAACAGTCACATTGAGTGGAGGAAAAGAGAGCAAAAGTTGAGGAGTTGAGTGTCATCAGCATAGAGCAGGAAAGAGAAGCCATGTGAGCAAATGAAAGGGTCTACAATGATGTCGACACTTGTGGACAGAGAATAATAGAGGACACAGAAAAGAACACCAGTGCAAAATTGGTGGGGTCTGGATTCCATCCCCTGCCCCAGGATACTTTGAGTGTCCAACCAATCATATAGACTTAATCCAGTTCAGAATCATTCTAGCAGTTCACACAATATAAAAAGAAGAAAGTTGTAATTGCAAAACCTCTAGAAAGATCAAGAAACTAAAGGTCTCAGCGCTGGCCTAAGGATGGCAATGGAGACACAGGCCAATCTAAGAGATATCAATTAGTAAATATTTCGTGGTTCTTTATGTGATAGAAAACTATTGTACTACAAGTATAAAAGCAATACAATTTTTAATTTTAAATACATAACAAAGGTAATAAAGAGTTGCTATAAACGGAGAAGACTCAAACAGAGGTGACCATGTAGCCTGGCACAAAGCCCTGTTCTTACTCCCTGGTAAATTTAGATTGCAACCTAAAACTTCACATTGGTTAAAAAAAAAAAAATAATAAAAAAATAAAATAAAAAGGGCTGGATGTTGGGAACCCCCACCCACCCAAGTCACCTTAGGACAGCAGGTCAGGGAAGAGCACTTTGTAGGGCTGTTGATTTATCAATGACTTTGGTTGCAAGGCCACATACAGTGATCCTGAAAGTCCTGTGCGTCACACACTCCTCAAGTGTCCATACATCAGACAGCCAATCTGGTTAAATAAAGATCTGTAAGAGGCTTTGCTGTACCTAAGCTAATAATATCTCCGTCTCCCTGTGAGATGCTTCAGTGAAGCAAGGATTGTTGGATGTTTGTGACACATAACCAAGATCATTGTGTTCTCCCGGTAACAAAAGGGAACGGTCCGATCCAATGTTAATGATGATACTCACTGCAACTCCTTGACACAAAGCAGACCGTTAGCCCTCCATTGCACTCCCTGTGGATTCTCACATGGGAGATAATCCGCAGAGACTTTGTTCCTCTCTCCTTCTACTGTCACTGCACATGAGCTGCATCACTGTCCTGTGATCAGTAAGGGAACACAGGCCTGCATTCTGCGAAGGCCCAGTTTACTACAGGATAGGAAATATTTGTCTCTTCTAGAGAAGAATGACAAACTCACCATTTCTGCAGGCTTCTGTCAATGCACCAGGAATTGTTTTAGCTTTCTTCTAGTTGTTTGTATTTGTCAATTAATCGTAAGTTTTTTTTAAACAGAAAGGCAAAGGCAGTCCCATGGTTTATCGTGTAACAATACATTTTGCATAAAGGATAGATCCTCGACTTAACATGAAATGTATTTAAGACTTTCCACCCGCCTAACATTTTAATCGTTAACATTCCAACACCCAAAAATGTCCTTTCTCTAGGCATGACAACAGTAGACCACCACAAAACTGAACATATACAGACTAATGTATACTCATTCAAAGACCATAAAAAGTCCTTTCTGATTCTAAACTGATGCTAAACTCTGATGGTGTATGTGGAACAGTACAGTACAAAGACTATCAAAGCAGGGGCGGCAGTGGTTTAGAGGGTTGCAGTGGCTCAGGTGGTTGAGCAGGTTGTCCAATGATCGAAGGGTCGATCCCCGCTCCCCCCAGTGAACTGTCATTGTGTCATTGGGCAAGACACCCCACCCTCCCTGCCTCCAGTGTGAATGTGCGTGAATGTCCCAGTGATGGTCAGAGGGGCCGTAGGCGCGAACTGGCAGTCACACCTCTGTCATCCCCAAGTATGAATGAATAATGGACACATTGTAAGAGCTTTGAGCATCTGGAAAAGCGCAGAAACAAAAATTGAATCCATTATTATTATTATAAGTAACCCATTGGGTCTGAAGGATCATCCCAATAACAGACACACCAGGAGACAACACCTTTAGTGTTCAGGGTTATTTTAGTTGGAAAACCTTAAAAGTCCCAATCCAACTATATTTTTTTATCTATTATAAAATCTTTCCCAATGATTATGCCACTTTTAGCCAAAATCATAAAGCGTCGTTTTCAGCTTCTACAGAGCACCAGGAGTTAATCAGAAATTTGACTTGTGGGCGGGACTGTTGCCACGGAAGTAAGCCTTCACTGATATCCTATCATCCTTTTGTTTACATTCTCTCCCACTAGCGCTAACATTAGCAGTGCAAGTATTGTAGAGGCATGTGTGTGTAAATTTACATCTGAGTGTTTGCGTTCACCTGTGTGCATGTGCACATGCCCTCAACATATATTACTGTATTAGGTTACTAACAAACTCTAACAACATGTGGTGCTGGAGCAGCGGGGTAATATAAGCCAGGGTTCCTTTTGTGGTGGGCAGGCAGGTTGATTAGAACAGGCTCTGCTTACATCCTCTGCACAGAAGGCTTTGTGTTTAGGCCAGTCTCCACTTTCAACTCTCTTTAAGAGCCTGCTGATTAACAAAGCACAGCAAAAATGAACAAACAGACAATGCATCATGGGATGAATGCTGGACAATACCTTAGATAAATTATCCATAACCACATTTTAAAACAACGCTTAGTTTAATACAAAACCAACAAATACTTTTTCTATTTTCCATCACAATTTTACATTTTTTTATGTTTTACTAGCTTTGACTCCTTGAAAAAACATAAAATAATATAACATAACTATGTATGTGTAAATTATAAACATAAATACCAGTAAAAAATATTTAAAAAAAATAAATTATCAAAAAAAAGTACAAGACAGGTGTTTCCGGTGACTAGAGTTCACCTAAGTAAGAGTAATTCCATCATCTGGGCTTTCCAAGAACTCTGCATCTTGCTGGTGCCCTGCATTTCTAAACACAGACTTAGTGACGCACTTGCTCACACATATTGTAAGGGCTAGCCTACTCCTGGGACTCTAATCCCTTTGACTAGGTTTGGGCAAAACATGCAAGGGATCCTTGCATGAATAGATGACTGAGTTTTTGAGAGAATAAAGAAATTACAAATATATGTCAAAGGAAAATAACATGGCATGGTTCTTTTTTATAAGACATTGGTGCTATGGAGTATTGAAACTTAGGTTCCACACACAGGAAACTGCCTGCTATGGACTTTACTTCTGCTTGTATCAAAAAAGCCTTCCTGTGTCGTCACAGAAGACTTGGTAGCCAGCAGCGGCTTAACAATGGCAGTCTAAGCCAATGCTAACATATGTGGGCAGCTAAATTAAGCTCCTAATTAACAATCTCATGCCGAGATAATATTATGGGATAAAGAGAATGACAAGTAACCACTGAACTAAGTACCAAGCAACAAACTAGAATCCTTTTGAGCACATTACACACTCCACTTAAGGTATACTGACTTAGAAATGTTAAACACTCAATAAAGATCATTGTTTTTTGTTTCATTTGTTAATCCCTGAATCACAAATCAGAAACTTTTGGCCACTGACACTAATCAACACAAAAATGTCCTCATGTGCATTTGTAAAATGTAGCAGCTTTCACAGTCCCATATAGTTTATATATTTATAATCGTGTAATTGAATAACATAATAAATGTCAAAACACAAGTAAGCATGTCTGTATGTCTAAATGTAGCAAAATAAAAACACTATTTCTTAAATAGATCTCCATTTAACAATGTTAAATTTCTCATTGCAAGTGGATTGAAGCAGATAGAGCAGACTAGAAGAGAGCCCGGTAGTCCTAATTAACTCGAAGCAGATAATGTCAGAGGCTTCTTCTCAAAGGGATGACATTTAAACAATCTATCTGAGCTGACCATGTGTTTGCCTGAAAAAAACTCAGGGCTGAAAGGCAGAAAGTGTGAAAGAGGGGCTTACACAGAAATACAGAGCTTTCCTATGTCTGTATATAGAGAAACAGAGAACAAAAAGCTAAATACTAGAGTTTGTTTTTGTACAAAATAGAACTAAAGTGGAACAGTGAGTCTGTAAGGTTTGTGGAAACCACTTGTAAATTGCCTGCATATGACAATTCCACTAATCTAGTTAATAAGAATACAAAAAGACTAAAATACTGGGAAAGCTTTCCTACTGGGGTATCCAAGCATACATTAATACCCTAAACTATCTTTTATGACACCTTTATCTCATCTAACTCATATTATTGCCACCTACGCTCCTCTTCCTCCACAGCTCAGCATTAACTTCTTTTTGTTTCTACTAGTTTACTGATTTGTTTATGTAAATCAAAAATCTCTTTAGTGGCTCATAAATACCCTGTAAATGTGGCCAGCTGCTATTCTTCTCTTAAATAATTGTTCTAAATAAAAGCAGGATCTCCTCTTTGTGATGCTGTGACACTTAAAAATGATCAACCAGTAGTAATTCTTTAAAATTCAATTAGGTGATTTTATTTTCAACAAAGACAAAAAGTACAGTACCCATTTGTTAATCACAGGGAAGCCAGCAAAAGTCGCTTAAATAACTTCAAACTCACAAAAGTAAAATCAACCAATGAAAACGAAACATTACTTTTTGAATTGTTGTTCAAGAGGTTTTTTTCAAACAAACTACTGGAGGAGTTTTTAAGCCTTTTATACAAACCTTTTCATTCCTGGTTATTACTTTGTCATTTTTTATGTTATTTCAGATACCAAGAAGGGGTTTTCTATCAATAACAAAGATGAAAGAACAAAGTGGCTCACATTGAGTTGTACTTTTATTTATTTTATTTTTATTTTACCAGTCTGATGGACTGCTTTGCAATGTGCTGTGCAGAAAAAACTCTGTTTAAAACAACATTTTAATCAATAAAACCAATAAAAATCTACATTTTTCAATGGTAAAGCTTGAAAAAGTAATAAAGTAATATGAGGCTATTATGCAGAATTTTTAACAATAATGTGTTTTACATGCAGTTATAGATGAAACTTTATATAATATTTGAAAATTAAAATAAAATTTAGCAAACTTGTTTCTTTTAAATAATTATCAAGACATCACTTTTCTGTCCAGGGAGAGGATCCCTCCTTCATGAGGACATCCCTTCATGAGGTTTCTTTTTTTTTTTTTTAGGAGTTTTTCCTTACTGAGAAGGAGGATCTAAGGGCAGGGATGCCCACTTTAGTTTAGTCTGTTTAGTTAGTTTAGCAATCAGCCATTGTATTCTATAACTGATTTTATGTTTTGTACAATTAGTGAAGCATGTTGAGACAACTGTGTTGTAATATTGGGCTATATAAATAAAACCGAATTGAACTGAAAATTGAATCATGTAACTCAAAATTAAATTAAAAAAAAAATTACCTTTATTTCTTAAGTCAAATCTTATTTTGTTGATGTTCTCTGATTTGGTCTCTTGAATACTACAACTAATTCACAGGGTACTATATTTTCCACTAATACTTCAAATTAGGATTTGGTAAATGTATGGATTTTAGACATATAAATGAGGCTTTGTTTTATTTGTGTTTCATAGAAATGATTATTATATAGCCACTAGTTTAATCAACCACTGGTATGTAATGCTTTTTGGGCCCAGCTGTAAGCACATGTGGTTTACATTCCTGTTAAAACATATTCAGCCACTTGGAGCCCTTTGATGTGCTCTTCAACCTTCAGAAAATGTATAAAAAGTCTAACCAGTACATAAATTATGACCATTCTTTAAATTTATGAGTTTTGAATTTTCTTATTCACCAAAAACTAAAAACATTTTTTGCCAGTTGCTTTTAGCACAGTTTATGTTGCAATAATTACGGTACTTTTAAAAATCCTTCTTAGAAAATCTTGTGCCTCTTGAAATGTTACGCAACATAAGAAAGACCACAAAAACTACAAATACTATTCGAGTCAATGCAAAGGCTTTCAGTGAAAGCCAAAAAAAACAAGAATATCTGTGTGACTGGAGATGTCACAATATTAAGAAAAGACCGTTCGAGAGAGAAAATGAACCCAAGGTTCAGGAGTAAAACAGATTTCTCTTTGCTGTAAGGCAGTCTCCAGCATGTTGACACAGTGCAGCCAGTGGTAGCTTCTGTTACACTAAATTTAAACTAGACAGATGCCACACATAGTTACTCATGCCACGCCCCAGGAAACAAACGTCTCATTCATCACATTGGGTGCTGGGACCCCCTCTTTTCAGTAGGGTTAAGGGGCACCCACACAGGGACCTAACTCCACATGGGGACCATATGTATGACTGTCCAACGTTCTGCCTTCTTTTGTTTACATTTTGATTGTACCTCTATACAATTAAATATCAGTGCCACTATAAATAGAGCATCGAATATTTTCATAGACCCCAAAAGGTTGTAATCTATTGGACACTTTATCTAATTATTCTGAGATTAACACGTTTATAGATTTAACTAAATGTGCATTAAAACTAAAATTTTACAACATGAAAGCATAAATTTAGCTGAAGCATAGCATTCAGAGACATTTGGTGCTTAACAAATAAAAATGTCAATTTACATCTGGGGCAAAAGAAAAAAATACTTCACCTTCTGTTTCTATTTGTAAATGTAAATTCTGCAATAACAGCTGTTTACTTTATTGTGAGGCTTTCATTAACCCAATGGTCTAGACGAATGCATGATCAAACAAGACACACACCTGGCTGGAGTGCACGCCGGGTGTCACACTCACCTGGTGATGTGGCACACAGCATTCTTCCACGCCTCTACTTCTTATGCCCTCAAAGTGCTTCAGTAGTGAAAAGATGAAGGTTTCAGACGCGCTAGGACCACAGGGAATCTCCTGCTTTAAAGTAAGTCTCTAGAACCTGCCGTCTGCTCTCTGCCACTCTCATTGGGAGCTGAAAATAGTCCAGCATGAGAGCGATGTAATTTCAGTCTTTCCCACGACAAGGACTGAGAGGATTGTTATCTTGGCTTACGGGGGGGCAGCAATGACAACAACATAGACAAGGAGAAAAAGTTCTCAATACTCTTTCGATAGTTTAATTAGGTAGCAACCTGGAATGGTGTCTTTATATTTAAACAAGACAAAAACAAAAATAGAAGTCTGGTAAAATTAAGAACCTACTCACAGATCAAAACCTAATCTGACTTGTCATTGAGTGCACTGCATCTGGATAGTTCATTTGCCCAGGTCACTCTCCGATGTGAGCCTTGATCTCCTTCACACTCTGAAAAAACTGCAAGAGGAGAAATCCAGAGCCTCAGCTGTTCTTCTGATAAGTCTACAATTCTGCTTTGCAATGGTTACACGAATGGATCTCAAATCAACCGCTATGAATACAAATGACGTAAAAAGTAAGAGATCTCTACATGGTAGATGAGTTAAAACGAAAGGAGAAGAGTGTGTGAAATTAACGTGAACAAAATTATGGCCAATGCTGGCAGTTTGACAGGGAGTGTCAGATACCACCAATGTGGATCTACCAGCCTGTCAGCCATAAAAGGGCCCTCCGTCCTCCATTCTTTACATCATTTTAGGAACACTAACTTGACTGTTGAATCTATTAATATTCCTACAATCCAACTGATTCAATCTGTCTGAGGCAAGTTGTTAATCAAATCAACCTATACCAATATAAAATCATTTCAAAATGAAATAAATAGCTTCCATTGATCTTGGAAAATACCATTTGGACTGAGGCGTGGTAGGTTTATTTTACTATAACATAAAAATCACCATGTATCATCAGTGGACAACACACGTGATGTCAGCAAAAAATGATCAAGCCATTTTTACAGTCCAATGTGTGGATACACTTTGAATTTTGGCAAAGATATGTGACCACACAGTGTGGTAGAATGTCCTAATAAAAATAAAAAAATAGAAAAACAACAGCGGCCTGAACATCATGAAACTAAAATATGAATGGTTTTGCTATTCATTCCTGTTTACTTGTATGCATATTTAATTTACACTTGATTATCTTGCAAGAAATACAAGGAATCTGAAAATCTTCACCTGAACTGTTTAGTACCCAGGCTTTATCTCTGGGTCACACTGGTGGAATTATTGGCTGCAGATGTCCTGGATCGGATGTAGGTCAGTGATTCGGTTCGTGCTAAATTATCCAATATCAACTAAGAGTCGTATCAGCAGCCACAAATTATGATTTGAATCAAATTGTTGTTAAAATGAATCGTTACACCCCCGCCTCATATTGAACTACATATTCACTGCAACCTGTTCTAACAATCACTCAAAATGTACTGGCATTTCAAAATTAAAATTTTACTTAATTAGATCAAAACTTAAAAATTAATAAAGAACAATTTTTATGTGGTTTTTAGCATTTTAACAGTAAGTTAGAGATTGTGGTTAGTAAAATATAAAAATATAAATCTATATCTGAATCTATTGATTTTTATTCGATTCATTTATTGATTCATTTATTTATTTAAAGATAAAGATCAATGGATCCATTAAGTGATATTGCATATTGTGAGTTAAGATCAAATCAATAAATTGAAATTCTAGTTTAAAAATAGTTTAAATTGAGCCATCTCTTTACTATCTTGACATGAATGTCCTTTGCATTTATTTGTAATAGCAAACTACCGGTAGAAGGATTCTCTGAGCACAGATACAGAAAAACACCAGTCATATGAACTAAAGAGGCTCTAATAATATACATTCTAATAATATACATTAAGTTGCATTAAATTCCTCGAGAAGTCTTGTAAATAGGAATGCATTGGGCCTTCTATTGACTTATCTATGAAACGTTCTGTTATCAAAGGGCAGCTATAACACAACTTGATGGAATTCCTGGTATGAGTTCAGTTTGCTTTCAGAAATGACGGTATTTGTTGCCACAGTAAACACTATTTGTCAACTCATCAATTAGCCACAGGTTGCCAAAACAAAAAGCCTAAACAAAACAAGTTAGCAGTAAGAAAACAATAATAAGGGAGTAAGGATTTAGATATTGTACTTTTACTTAAGTACTCGAATAAAGCCCAGACAGAACACTGGTCAAATTCACGGCCGCGGACTAAGAAAATTAGCCAAACTCCTAAAGACAGGTTTGATTCCCCAAAAACACACTTTGGTACATATTAGACGTGCAAGCACCACACACACAGACAACATCAGAACTGATTCCAGGACCCCCTTTCTGAGGAGCAAAAGAAAAAGCTCGCCACATTGCCTGAGGAGTTTTTAGATTAACAAAATAAGTTTTTAAGGAAATTAGAAAATGGCAGCAATTTTTGTTTTCCTTTTTTCACAGCTCATACACACTGTGCATTAAAAGGCACTTTAACTTTTTTTAAAAATTTTAAAGTCAAATTAATTATAAAAATGATCATGTTGTTCCTTTAATCTTTTGAAAAAAATAACACTTAATATAATCCTTTGTGTAAATGAATTTTTTGCTATACAAACAAGGCATGAAATCCCTAATCAAACATACAAATAGATGAGAAAAGTTTTGAATGAAAATTTAAATACTGAATATTGAGCAGCAGCTTGTACATTGCCTCTAACCTCAATGTGGTAAAGCAGTTAAAAATGAGGAGGAAAATCAACACTGACCATCAAAAAATTAGGTGAAATATTATTCACACATATATTATAAGAAGCCAAATGAAGCCAGCATCACTTTGAAGGATCTATAGCTATTTGAAAAGCTTGGACTGATGGAATTTCTTTGTTTTTGATTATCAGAAAAAATAGAATTTTCATTATATTGCTCCTTTTTCTACAAATATTTATTTTTCTTCCCCAAATTAGTTTACCTACAAAACAGCCCTTATTTTGCAAGTAAAAAATAAATAAATAAGATTTGTAATAGTTGATTTAAAAAAAAATAGAATTAATTACCAGAGTTACAGACTTTGGCTGCCACTTTTACTTTAGTTTCCTTTTTTAGCTTGTATAATTATTTTTAAAACATTTTAAGCTAATACAACATAGCTTTGAGAATATTTGAAATCTAATTAAACAGTTATGACAAATATATAAGTTCCAACTTGGAGGTTTTTGGAACCTTTAATTGTTTTTCCATTGTGTGTTTTGAACGGTAAATGGTATTTGGTGTAGGGGTATATGTAACAATCATCTACCTTTCTTGAGGGCCCAGGGCCCTCTTACAGTCACAGTCCTATTCACCTAGACATATGGTATTCACAAACTGATGACAACAGCTCTACTGCCCAACACTGGCACCAACCTATAACCACAAGGGGTGGTTATATTATGGTTCAAGGCGGGGGCCGAACCTGCGAACGTTTGATCAGGGGTCGACCGCTCTACCTCTGCACCATAGTTGTCCTGAAGCTCTGTGAAGTGAAGTTTTCATCAAGGCAATCATTGCAGAGAATAAATGACCATCCTTCACTGTTAAATATGGGTGCGGTTTTCAAAAATAAAACAGCAGACGTCTTTTAGACATCCTTGCTCCAAAATCTATATTTCCTCCGGTAACCTAACATTAAGATGTGTCCCAGGTTCTATTCAATTCAACAGCTGGGTGACTTCTTCTGAATACTGACTGCTTTTATGTTTTCTTTTTCTTCGGTCAAACATGAGAACGATAACGGTTCTTTATGTTCAAAATGGTGTATAAGTACCGGTATGTATTATGCAAATATGAATATATTTAACAGGGCAGGACTGGTAAGTATAATTCTCAGTTGTTATTTTTTGTGATGCGCTAAGTTACTTTCTACAAAACATTTTTCATGCAGATACTGCACTGGCAAGTGTGTGATACGCTAAATAGAGGCTTACAGTCTTATTATCTTTTAATTTGAATTTATAAGGGTAACTGTCTAATTCCTTTGAATGAAGAAATGGAAGAATTCGTCTTGAAAGACCCTTTCCTGACATGTGAAGACTGAGGCCACAGAAAACCGTACAAATAGACAAAAAGGAATCAAACGCCAAAGACAGATGGAAAAGCATGATGTTCTGCGTTAATATATGAATGCTATAATCACAGACACATCTGAAAAAGGGAAGATGGCAAGGTAACTAAGACTTGGAATAAAGCAGATCAGAATGTAGTAAATGTTTCAGAGAGCCAGGGCTCAATTTTTGGTTTAAACTGCGGCTTGCAGTCAAAACCACATTAAAAGCCCTCCTGGTACTGTTGCTGCAAATATTTTACAAATGCAGATTCCTCTTTTCCTGCCTCAAGAAGACATTTAACTTCAGTCAAAAACTGGTTTTAAGATTTTAAAAATGTACTTTTATTAATCATCTGAAGGATTTATAACTCAAAATACAAGAAATAGAAATAATTGATTGCAGTGTTAAAGGAGATCTCTGTCTGGACGATCTAAGGCCAACCTAAGTGTTAAGAGCTAAACACTGAGATATGTTTTGATAACTTCTAAACATCAAGCACACATTTTTAAAAAACATGGTTCTAAAAAAATATTTTTAAAAAAATGTATGCTTGTGGTAAAAATCTTTTTTTTAATCCTTCCTCCATTCATTAAGTGGATTTCTGGATTGTGACTGTTCAGTATTGCTCAGAGAAACTGGAGGCAAAATGTGATGACAACTTATTCTGTAGATTTTAGATTATCACATAACAAAACATAAATATTAATCCCAGATAATGGCAACATGGTACTGCTGCAGTCTGTTTTTTGTTTTACCATTTGTAATAATCTATCCTTATCATAAAGTGTCCCAGAACCGCTTATCAATCCTTAAAGACTGACTTTCATTTTAATTCACAACCTTATTTCTCATTTCAATTTACAATTGAATTAAATAGTGATTCCAATTTTAAATATCCATTTCAAAGCCAATTTCATTTAATTTTGACAATAAATTGCTTTAACTCACAGATTTGAACAATTGGTATTGCACATTGTAAATAAAGATAGTCTCAAATCAGTTAAATGCTAAATCTGCTCTTTGATGCATTTTATAGTATATAAAGAAAATGCTAAATTTTGTCTGAAATTTTTGACATACATCATTTCAAATAAAAATAAATAAATTCAAGTAAATATTTTGTTCACCTCAAAACAGAAACCATCTCTTTGTTTATATACTAAGATAATCAGTTGTAATAAATTAAAAATGAAATATTGCACAACTCTGTTTTCTCTATTCAATATCTGCCATCTCTCTCATTGGACAGTCCTTCTTTAGAGACCATCCTTACTTAAGTTGGATACAACCTTGTTTGCAAGACAGGCTTCCACATAGACTTTTGTAATTGTCAACTAGATTGTCCTTTTGTGTTTTCACAGTGCATGGTAAGGTGGCTGTGTAAGGTGTGGGTGTAGCATGCAAACAGATTTGATATAAGCCCGTTTAAAAAAAACATACAGATGCCACAGTAATCTGTGAAGTTGATGTTAATCCTTCAATTTGGTAATGCTACATTATCATTTGATGCAGAAAATGTTAGCAACAGCAGCATAAACAACTGTTGTTACTGTTGAATCAACACACGCTTAACGGCATTTTAATGATAAAAGTTATTTTCATTTTGCCCTGAATGGCAGTTGTTGTTACACTCTCGTCACCATGCACTAAAAGTATGTGTCAATGTTTGAAAGACATAATTAACATGAGATTTTTAATAGAAGTTGGTGGGGAGAAGTGGAGGAATGATGCGCTTCAGTAAAACAAAATGCAAAAGACAGAGTTAGGGGTTGATGAAGGGAGAACCCCAGAAGAGGAACATGAAAAATGCTAAACAAAAACGTTTTAAATATTCTTTAAATGTGACCCCATGTGACTAATCCACAGTGATTCCATGTTGACATCATGAGCCCCGATCATATGACTAAAGCTTTGTGTAGTATTCACCAACAGCAAAGTCATTCCACTGTGTCATCGCAATTGTCTTCAGCAACTACTGCTTCAAAATTTGATAAAAGAAGCCGTTTCTTTTTAAATCAACACTGAAATTCTCAAGTAAGATTTTTTCTAAATGGAATGATTTGGGGAATGTTCACTAGCAAGATTAGTTTAAAATAGCAGGCAGATCATTAAAGTCACTGACTAAAATCTTGAAGGTGGAAAGCTCGAGTTTTTTTTTAAATATTTATTTGATAATCCAATCTGTCTGTATTCCTTCAAAAAACAGATCAAACACCAAATTATTTCATTGCTTCTGTGAAAGTGCATGTTAATGTGGCAACTGCAGAAACAATGCAATGGTAAAAATGATCTGCTATGTGTAATAATTTTTACAATATGTGAACGAAAAGTCATTGCAGCCTGAATACATATGACACAGATAAGCTCCTTATTTTGTTAAATGAAAGGCCTGCATATGGAATGACACTGAAACACTTGGATCAATCAAGCAAGATGATCTTTTTGTAGAAATACAGAAAAATACTAACCCCAATGAGGATTTTTACTTATTCCTCAAATTTCTGCTGATGCTTTCATTTATCTTAAAATCATTGAGTGCATAAAACATTTTTGTTTGTTTTTTTGTATGTTGTTTAAAGCATGCATGTGTGTTTACATACATTCCTTGACCAAATTGCCTATAAGTGAGATTTCAACTATTTACTCTGAGTCATACCCTGCCCTCATAGTACAATCAACCTTCCCTGGTGTCTGCTCAACCAGTTTACACAGTGAACTCCCTCAACAGGAGACATTTTACATCAAAAAATGCCTATTAAAAGGGCATCTGCATATTAAATGTTTATAAGGGCTGTTTTGTAGGTAAAATAATTTGGGAAAGAAAAATAAATGTACTCAAAACATTCAAATTGTCTTTAATCTGCTATCCTTTGTATAAGGATGCCACTATGTAATCCAAAAATAATTCTTAATTTTTTTATTGTAGGAATTAATTCCCAAACTATTATTTTTTTATTTGACAACTCTTCAAAAGTTTCCACAAAAAATACTAATTATTGCAAATAAATATTCTGGGAAATGTGTATTAATTTTAAAGCCAAAATGTATATTCTGTTGTTTTGAAATATATATCCTGTAATACTTATGGTGGCACAATGGTGCATATTTTATTTTCTGCAAAATGAGATTAGCCTCCTACGCCTTTCCTCATAAGTTTGAACGCCTGTGGAGAGGCAAATCCAAAAAGTTTATCAGACTTTAGCTTAAAACTTTTGCCACTAAGGTAAGTACAGCAGCTGTGCTAGCCTGTTAGCCTAGCATGCTACTGACAGCTGGTTGTGACAAGACATGATGGAGGTGACTGACTACTAGACAAAAATATATATATTTACATGGGAAAGGGAAAATAAATTCACTAATACATGAGTTTTGCTCCACAATAATTTTTTTAATCAAAATTTTGATATATTATGCTGCTGTTGAAAGTTACCAGGGAAAGTTACCAGAACAGTAGCCTAGCAGATGAGAAACGTATTGCGCCTTTAGTTCACAGCCCGCGTGCACAGACGGTGACAGGGAACCGCACTGACCTGAAGGGCCTACCGGCTGCTGCCCGTCCTCCCCAAAGATCAGTCTGAAGTCCAGCTCCTCATTCCCGGGGCAGTTTGCAGTAGTCATCGAGTTTGAGTCAGCTCGGGTTCTCACCCCGCCACTCGACCGTCAACCGCTGGAGCAGCAAAAAATAACAGGTCCTAAATGTCAAAACATTTGCCGACTTTTCTACGGCGCCAAAAAAAAGAGAGAAAAAGAAGAAGAAAAAAACGCTTTTTATGTTAAATACGTGGGGTTTGCGTTGCGCGCGAAGCCCTGTGTGTGTTTCAAAAATCCAAAATAATAAAAGGTTTGGTGGCGCCTCTTCCTCTGGCAGTTGACGAGCGGAATTCTGGCTTCAACTTCAGTGAAAGTCGCCTGCCCCCCTACGCCGGCTTTCTCCGGCTCTGACTTCTCGTCTGTGTCTCCCCGCCGAGCGTGAAAACACAAACAAACAAACAAAAGTGTTTTAACGTGGACTAAAACGCCTCCGCGCCGCCCGTGTAAATGTCCCGTCCCGGTGTCTCCTCTTGCCTGCTTCGGTCTCTCCCACCGGAGCTCCAATCCCAACTTTTACTAACCCCGCGTCACAAGGCAGTTCCTCTCCCGCGGTGACGTCAGCAGACACAACACAACCCAAGACGGACCCACAACCATGCAGCTAATAATTAACGATGAACAAGGAAAAAAACGTGACTTTTTACATATTTGACACATGGAAAATTAATAATACATGCTTAGTAGAGATACACACTTTTCAGTAATCGATTTCATAGCTTTAAGGACTTAAAATGTTGCAAACAAAAAGTGTTTTTTTTTCTCATAAAATTATTATATATTAATTTTAGCTAAATAGAAAAAAAATCACAATTTGATCACATTGATCTAGAAGTGACTTTATTAATCTGAACCAGTAGATTGCCTCCAGTTGCACCTGGCCTCCTATCCCATCTCTTTGACTGGTTCTAATCCAAGCCAAAATTGGCTGGAAGAATAACAACATGCTGCACTTTTTACCTTTAGATCCCTCAAGCCTGTACCGACACCACTACTTGATGACTAATCAATGTCATTTAGTCAAGTGACTGGCCCATAAGCCGCTGTTGTGGATCCGCAAACATCTTGGTCACAGCTTATTTTTAGCCAATTAAATTGTAGACCCTGCTTTACACAATTGGAGCTCGTCCAGAAGGGTTTTTCTCCGTCCAGGCAAGATGAAATCTTCTTTGTGACCCTGCAAAAAAGGACTGTTTAGGATTGTTAGGTTTTTTTTAAACCAAAAAGTAAAAAAAAAGGACCTCTAAGGGCACAATTTGATGCCAGATTGCGAACTCATTCTTCAGTTCTTTGTTTTAATTTAGAATATAACATACCACTGTGGGGTGATGTTTGTAAAAATTCATATTAAAATAAGTGTTGAACAAGAGCAAAGCGATTTGAAATCTGTTTGCATTGGCTGTTCCACTCCTAACCTCTGCACTGTCATCCTGACCATTGTTCTCCTCAGGTTAATCTTTGTTGAGTAAATAACCCAATAAAATAAAGCTACAATGGTGGCTTTCTTAGATCCATTTATTGCCTGACAGCATTTATTACAAAGAGTTTTTCATTTGTTTATTTTTAGATTTTGCAGCAGTTTAAAATATTCAAATCTGCAGCTTTTTGGACTCAGAACTTGAAATTTGCATAGCCTTATCAGCAATAACCAGATGAATTACTTGTTTTGAAACCTCCACACATTACACCGTTACACAGAGATTATGCTCTGCCTCTATCAGGACACTTTTAATGTTTCACTAAGGTAATTTGCAACACTCACAGGAACGGTTATAAACATTTATCATGTGCGTTGTGGCAGCTATTCAGTCCAGACTTCAAAGATGAAAGACGTTTATGTTTTTTTGCTAATGATTTGCAGCCAAACAAATGGTGCAAGTATATGGTTTTGTCCATTTCATGCTTGATTTATTAAAAAAAAAAAAAGAAGCACTTCAAAATCTTTTAATGATTCTGCTAAACTTAAAGAGTGCATTTTTGTCCACGTCCTCAGTTTATATAGTTATCTCAACTCTAATTTCTGTGACACAGGCAGACTGTAAGTACATATGGTAAAGGCATGTGGGCGTTAAGACAAGCGCTGAGTTCACAAATGCAGCTGAAAGCATCAATATCACATTTCCTGTGGTCTTGATTTCCAAGCAAAAGCACAAAATTTCACCTCCTTTGAAGCTGTTTTCTCCCAGCAATTCTCTACCTGCAGACATTTGTACATCTCCGTTTGCAGAGTAAAAACCAAACAAATCGCTTCGCTTCACTAACAGAAACCTGTTTCAGCAAACAATTAAAAATTGAAAAATATTTATTAATATTATAATGAGGACCTCTTTTAGCACAAATTTCAGGTCATCTGATAAATGTAAAGCCAGCTACATTCTATCATTTTCCCAATAGTTGTTGCCGTAAAATTAAAGTTTTAAACGTTAAGTTTGAACAGTTCAGAAAAAATACTGTTTATGCTAAAAAATTAAATATTCAACCGATCCTTCCCACAAAGCCCGGCTTAAAACTGTTGTGGTCAAAGAGACACATGCCATTCACATGAACAGTGCACAAGTGAAGTCTCCATATACGCCCCACCTTGGTCTAGTCTAATTCAGGTTACTTGCATTTCTTATCTCACAGATGACCTTTGAAGAGAGAAGATAAAGAAAACAAATCATGTGGGAGGCAGAAGATGTGGTTTATGATATTATGTTCTTGTTAAGAAAGTTAAGGAGAGAAAGCGCACAGTCTGCCCCCACACTGGTTGTTTTACAAGAGGTGTCACTCTTTGAGGGATTGGTGCATGGACGAGCAACCATGCAGCATTACATCATGATGCATATCAGTGTATTATGAGTGCAAGCTGCAAAGAAATTAGATAGTCATGGAGACAAAAGTAGGAAATGACATTTCTGTTTTGAAAAAGTTTAACAATCGGAGGCAGTTCTTTACTTTCTTTTTCTTCCTTTTTTACACAAGTTAATCTGCTAATGGAATCCTTATGCAGTCGGAGGAAATAAAAAACGGTCAAAAAAAGGTTTTCATCGTGAATACAATTGAAGAGACATTGTGCTTTTGTTTAGTTCTCTTTAGGAAAGAGCTGCAAACTTGGAAAAGTTTGCATGCACTTGCTTTTACTACTCTGTTCTGTTGAAACTTGAAGTCTCTTGTGATTTATACTGCCCTCTTTTGTTTAATCTGTGCAACTAAACAAGGACATGTTGATTTAGTAAAAGAAAGGGGAAATTAAACTTGTTTTGCAAATCGTAAGGGGAAAAATGCTGTCAGAGGACCACATGCTCCACAAAACAGATTGTGTAACACGTGAAGGAAGAATATGGTCATTAAACTTACTAACACCAATAATAATTGTTTTTAAGACGTTTTTTCCTTATAAGATCATCATTTGATATTGACAGTTGTCTGTTATGCTATAAATAACGTAAGCAAGTTGAACCAGAAGCAACAAGTCTTGGGTAAGTCTATGAAGACTCTTGTTCATCCAGGTTGATTCCATCATAGTAGTAGGTTTAGGGGCTGTCATCTGGACTTAGTTTTTAAAGTTAGAATTGACAAAGCCTCTTGGATAAGAGGTGAAACGTCTTCTAACTTTAAAATCTAAGTCCAGATGACAGCCCCTAAACCTTCTACTATGAAGTATTGGGTAAATTATTAGGCTACTTTTAGAGCAACGCTTGCTTAGACATTGGAAAACCACTTTGGTTCAATTTCAAGTGTGGCATCGTTTTTTAAAAAGGAATAACAACAATAATATTAAATGGGAAAAATAGAATCAGCAGTTTAATAATAGAAATAAATGGAGATTTTACGATAAGTTGGTTTAACGTTGCCTTTTTATCCTTTATTTGTGGCTTTAATTTGATTTGGAAAAGATATATGAAAATATTTTTAAACATTTTCCAATCAAACACTGCATTGCCATTTTAAGCTTGGCAAATTTTGTTTGATTGCAGATTGGTCAGATTGCTCTTTTTGGCTGAAAAGTTGTAAAGTAGCTTCGTTGGGACTCTGAGCTTATTGAGCCAACATTAGGCAGGAACTTACTGAAAGCACAACTGATGTTCTGTGGTTTCACCAAATCAATCGTTGGGCTGATTCACCCAGCACATGTTTAGTGTAGCCAATGTCCAATCGATGCTACGTGTGACAGAAATCCTAATATAGACTGCTGCTTTTTTATTCACTTTGCTGTGTTTAAATACAACTGGACTCATCAAAAGGTAGTAGTTTGTATGAAAATGTGCATGGATAGCCAGAAAACTTTGAAGGGATCTTCATCAGGAGACAGTAAGTGAGAACACGTGTGAGGCAGAGAGCTGAAAGTAGAGGTCTGTGTTCCCCTCAGGACCCTCTGCAGATGCATACCTGAAGAGATTAGTCTCTCTTTTTAATAATCCTCCTCCGCAGCAGCAAAGCAACAACACTGGATTATCCACCCGTGAACTATAGCACAGACATCCATAGAATAATTCCTGTCACTTCTGTAGCAGTGATTTATGATCATGACTGCAACAAACCTTTTTTTCATGATATTACATTATGTTAGTGCATTATGGGTACTAAAAGGCTTGATTTTGAGAGGGTGGACTGACCACAGCTCCATATTAGTTGGATTTTTATTGACAGTCACAGTTGTGTCAGTGACAGTGCTCTTTCCCACCCCTGGCTAATCTATCATAGTTTCTGTTATTGTCATACTGCAGGCAGTCCTGAATCACTGGGGCTTTAATCAGCTGATCGATTCGTTATTACAGGCATGCAACACAACAAAATACTCAGTTATCCAGATGCTGCTTTTTTTTACGGACTGACCGATGTAATTACTTAATTTTATTCTGCAAAATGATATTTATATTTTGGGCTGTTGTTGGCTTAAGCTTACTTAATAGTAAAGGACATATTGTTGCAAATTAATTTTTAAAGCAATTCAACTTGTGATTCTTGATCTGGATATGTTCTAAAGATTTCTGAGACAATAGTATTTTTGCTGACGTAAATAACGTGCACTTCATCTTTGTCATTTGATTTATTGATACTTGACCTGAATCTCTAAAGTATAAATAATTGATAGGAAGTTAAGAACCAGATAATGATCATTTATGTAAAGAAAAAAAAATAAAAATAAAAAGGTAGGTAAAGCAAAGGAATGGTGAGATTATATTATTTCGCTCCCTCCCACTCCATTTCAAGAAAATAATTAAACTCATTTGACAAACTTAATATTCAAAGGTCTGTGTACATAAGAATCAACCTGTCTATTTATAAGAGTAACAATTTAATAAACATTTACAGTTAGGAGGGTTACATTATCTTACTAAACAAAAATATTTTTTTAATTAAAAGTATACAGTTCCTTCAAAAGATTATATTTTTGTAACGTTCATATTTTACATGTGTTCCATTGTTTTGTAACACGATTTGAAGTCCAGACAGAAATAATTAAAATAAGGTTGTGAAATTTACCAAATAAAACAGTTGAACAACAAAAAATTGCATTTTTGGACAAACTATATAATTCAAAGCTCTTTTATGATTGTATCTAGTTATTTAACTTTGAATACGAATGCATTTTTATGATTGTTTTTAAGCATTATAAAACGTCATCATCCTGAGCGGCCGTGGCGTCATCAGTAGTCGCCACAGAAGCGTGGATGATGTGTAGAGAAGCGTTAGCTGACAGACAGCTAAGGTAGTTTACCCTTTTTCTTTAAATCCGTTTTTTTCATTGGGGTTTAGGTGTCATGTAGGCAGTTTTAAGTCGGTGTTTACGTTCTTTTCTTGTGTTTGATTCTTCCTTTGTTTATTTGTTTTTTAAACATGCAGACAGTCGGGTGTTTTTTAGCGTTGGCCTCGTCCAGACGTTCTCTCGTCTTTAGCAGACTTGAGTTTGTTAAAGTTCTGCGTCAGACTCGCCTCTGTCACGGAGGGGCAGCACCTCAAGATGAAACACCGGTTATCCGTGTGCCGCGATATCTGCAGAGACGGGTTGAAAACGTGAACGAAGCTCGAAGGAAAAGCAAGATCAGCACCGTACGAGCCGGAAAGGTCCTGATCCAGAGCAGAAACCCCGTCCTGAACCAGAGCGCCGCGTACGTGCTGGGAAAGTTCGAGGCGCCCACACTTTGTTCTAAGGGATGGAAACACAACAAGTCCTTTGGCGACTATTTTATCATCAATAACACCAAGGATGTGGCACCCTACATTTCAGGAAACCAGAGGAAGGACGAAGATAAACCATCAGTGACATTTAGCAAACTCCACATTTGCAAGGAGCTGCTAGACGTTTTAAATGACATTGGGATTACCCATCCTACCACAGTGCAGCTGCAGACCATCCCAAAGGTCATGAAAGGTCACAACATCCTTTGTGCTGCAGAGACGGGCAGCGGGAAAACTCTGAGCTACCTGCTGCCGATAGTCCACCGGCTGCAGGCGGAGAAGCAGCTGGAAATCTGCAGCATGGAGACGAACAAAATTCGTGCTGTCGTTGTTGTTCCTTCCAGAGAGCTCTCTGAGCAGGTGTCCGCTGTGTCCAAGACTCTGTGTGCCCCTTTTGGGCTTCGCACACAGACTGTGGGCGGTGGGAGAGGTGTGGGACACATCAAGGCTGTCTTCAAGAAGATCCATCCAGATATTTTAGTGGCCACACCTGGTGCCCTGGTCAAGGCCCTGCGAAGACGCTGTCTGAGTCTGGATGAACTGAACTTCCTGGTGGTTGACGAGGCCGACACCATGTTTGACCCCACTTTCTCTGATATGTTGGAGAACATCCTCTCATACATAAACATTGCTAGTGACCCCCAGGAAACATGTGGTCTTGGTGGGAAAACTCAATTGCTCGTGGTTGGAGCGACCTTCCCGGGCGGCGTGGGTGAGCTGCTCAGCCAGGTGACGGACCTTGGCAAAATGGTGACAATCAAGAGCAGAATGCTGCACTGCCTCATGCCGCACGTCAAACAGACTTTTCTTAAGGTCAAAGGTGCTGACAAAATCCTGGAGCTCCAGCAGGCGTTGAAGCTGCTCCAGCGTGAGAAAGGAGGCGGGGCTGTTCTGGTATTCTGCAACAAGTCTGCCACAGTTAACTGGGTGGGCTACTCCCTTGAGGAACTTGGGGTTCAGCACGCTCGACTGCAAGGGGAGATGCCTTCTGCGGTGCGGGCTGGAATCTTCCAGTCCTTCCAGAAGGGGGCGGTGGATGTGCTGATATGCACAGACATTGCTTCACGAGGCCTGGACACTTCCAAGGTGCGCCTCGTCGTCAACTATGACTTCCCAGAAAGCCACACAGACTACATCCACAGGGCAGGGAGAGTGGGCCGTGCCGGAGGGATGGAGGACGCGGAGGTGCTCAGCTTTGTCACCCATCCCTGGAATGTGGAGTTGGTGCAGAGCATTGAAACTGCTGCTCGGAGGAGAACCACCTTACCAGGGATGAAATCTGACATTCAGGAACCGAAGGCTAAAGTAGTCGAGACTGAAGAATAGATTTTTGTGTTTGAATGTTTAATATAAATATATGCAATAAAGATTTCAAGGCAAGGACTAAAAAAATGATTATAAATAAAAGTGAATTAAATTGTACACTGTTTCTGAAGAAGTTTGTTTAAAAGATTGAAGACATCATGAACACGTGAAAGTAGTTTTTGAACAATTAGAATCTCCTTTTACTTCAGTCCTGGAAAACTTAACAGTAAATTACATTCACACCATTCAAAATACTGGAAAACCAGTGTAGATATATTTTTTAATAGAGTGACTGTTTTGATATGAATTATAAAATAATTAAGTCATAAATTGAACAATTATTTTGAAGTGAAGCGGTTAATTTGATCTAATCCATGTTCAGTTTTCTATCCATTTTAGAACACGCTATATCCCTTTCGCACAGCTGGAGCCTACCCAGCTAATATTGGTTGGGTACACTGAACAGGTTATCAGTCTGTTGCAGGGCCACACTCACACATACCCATGGACAATTTAAGGACACATTTACCCTTTGTAGTATGTTTTTGGACTGTGGTAAAAAAAAAAAACTAAAGTGTGTGGAAAAAACGCACGCATGCAAAGGGAGAACATGCAAACTCAACACAGAAAAGTAACAGCCGGGTTTTCAAACCAGACCCTGCCTGCTGTGAGTTAAGAGGGCTAACCACTACACCATTGTGCACCCCATGTTCATTCTGACTTATTTAAAAGGAACATTCCTATGCATTTGATTTACAGCCAGTCCATGTCTTTATGTAAACTTTATTTTTCTCTCCAAAATCCAGAAACATTTTTATCGTTTCCTGATTTTAAATATTATTTTATTGCATCTGATCACCATAAAGACACAAGTCTGGGTCATTTGAATGTTTTTTCACAGTCTTCTTCATGTAATTAACCCCTACATTTTTATTTACTATCTACAATTTTTCTTCCAGTAAGTTATTTTTGTTATGATGACTGGTTTTCTTATGGAACAGATTTAGGCTTTAGGGGAATCTGCACTGACTATATGTAGCCACAAGGTGGCGACATTTCTCTAAAATAAAACTTCCATGTTCCAAAGAAGGCTCTAGACACTGTCTATTTAAACAACTTGCTACCTAGTTACAAACACCTTAATTAGTTGTATGCCCCCCACCCCCTTTCCAGACCTTTATGCTTCTCAAAGAAGCAGACAGACCTTGGCGTGTGGCAAAAGGACAGACAGTGTTAAGTGATTTGTCAGTAGTAAAGGGCTTCCATAAGCATGTCTGGAATTAAGCTGTGGCCATCCTGCTCCTGTTGGGGTCACATCTTTAAGCTTTTACCTCTCCTCGTCTAAACTTTGATTTTATCCAACTATATCCTTACTAAACGGTGCAGCTCTGTTTCTACTCAATCCAGTTGACTCCTATAAGGTAAATAATGTTTAAAATATTATCCGCATATTGTTCAATTTCCAGATGCTGGCCAGAATCAATCTCTGTTCACAAGGTCTCTTGCTTCAGCGCTGGCTTAAAAGACAGCACAAGCTGTAATCATTTCTGTAGCTGTGTAGGAAGATCATCTCGAGTTTTTGTTATTGCTCCATTTTCCAATCATTTAAAAATATTTAAAATCTTAAAATCCTGTCTAAAAATTGCAAGTTACATTAGACTTATATTAGCAGTTTGGGCTTCTTTTTTTCCCTCTACTTGATAAACTTAGACTTAGACTTCTTGCTTCTAACTTAAAGGCTAACAAAATCACTTGTTTTTAGAGTTTAAGGCAATATTGTTCCTTTGTCTTTTGTCATATTCCTCCGTTATTGAACAGACTAGGTGGAAAGAAATAATCTAAAGGATTTGAAAACAATAATTTGGATAAAAAAAACAGGAGCAGGATTATGAACTTTATAGATCATGAAACTCTTTGGCATTTGGGCACTGCTTTAACTCTACATTGTTATCAGAAATGTTAAATCTGCAGGTTACATCGTGATGTTAATTGCCCGTGTGTGAAATGACGGATCTGCCAAATTTCCGTTTTTTTTAGACCCATCTGTTGCTATTTAAAAACATGTTTTTAGGCAAAGATTGAGTGCACTGATGTACTGTTTCTAAGAGTAGCTGTAATAACAGAAAACTGGTGTAAATTAATTATAAATTCAGGAAATATTTATCATATGAAGCACAAATGAAATCAGTTCAATTACAGGCAAAAAAAATGCCAAACCAAGCAAAAATAATTATCACTGTTAAAAATCAAATACATTTGAAATAATTTCAGACTGTTCAGTCTTATCCAGATCATTAAAACATTTCAAAAAAGCTATATTGTCTTGGCTGTAGTTTAATAACAAACCCAATTAAGTAACCAACAAATTACATTAACTTTTTTGGAGTCATCTCTGTACTGAACAATCAGTACTGTGAGAGGAAAACTCCATCTTTATGAAGAGTAAGACAAAACTTCCAGCAGAACCAGATTCAGTAGGAGTGACTGTGACTGCTGAGGATCTGAGAGGGAAGAAAAGAGGCAGACAAACACGGAAATACTGGAACATCTGTTGGAAGACAAGTTCTGCAACAACAGACGTATACATTCATGGGAAAGACAGAGAGCAGGCAGAGTTAAGGTGGACTGGAAAAAAAACCCCAGGGAGTTCTAAAAATAATCCTGGCATTAAAAAGCCTTCAACATAAATAAAGTTGTGGGACTCTGGGTCACCCATTACAAACTAATTACTGTCTTAATCAAAAGAGAAAGTTTGAGTGGTGTTAGCCTCAGAACTGAGAAAGTTCGATGGTTAGAACAATCAAAATGCTGCAGATTGAGACAAAAAAAGAGGTAACTTTCAGGTCTCTGAAATAAGACAGAGAATTTCTGTTTAAAGCTTTAGATGTAAGTGTTGTAATTTCAAAATCTATTCCGTTTTTAATATACAACTAAATAAAAAAGGCTACTAAATTTGGAGACGTTTGACCTTGCCTTGATCTGAACTCTGGCTGCAGCATTTTGAACTAGCTGGAGACTTTTCTGAAAAGATGAAGAACAGCTTGAAATTGAGAAATTACAATGATCTCCCACACTGTGTAGGAGCAAATTTCTCTGCATCACTCTCAGACCACATGTGTTTCATGAAAATCTGCAGAAATTAAAGAAAAAAACTTCATAAGTAGTGCACTTGACGTTTATTTTATCAAGTATACTTAAGAACAGCTAGTATACTATAGACCATGTATTTGTAGTGTAGGAAGTATACAAATTGAATACCTTTTCAGACTAAATTGGAACATTTTAACTTTACAGAATAAAAATAAACTTCAAGTATACTGCCTCACATAAAGACCAAACATGTCCAAAGTCCGGCCCATGGGCCAAATGCGGCCCATTTTCTAAGAACCGTGTGTGGCATTTCCTTATTGTGATTGGCTCAATTACTTCAAAGCCGCTATCTTACTATGGCAACAATCTGTGTCAAAGCCAAGATTGTTTTTATTTACCTGTGAATTACGGGTCGATTTTTAAATTATTTTGTTTTGTTCATCTATTGAATGTAATCTATTACTAATAGAGTCTTGCAGGCAGCTTTATGCAAAAATAAAAATATTAACCTTCAATTAAAACAAAGCAGGACAATGTTAAAATAAATAATTTAATTTAGTGTCTTGGTCCGTTTGGTGCTGAATAAACTATGCAATAACCAATTTAAACCGTATTTGTAGTAAGAGCCATCGTTCATTTAACTACAAAACGGCCATTATTGATGACGCATTTCCGTTTCGTCCCACTCCCAGTTTAAACACACACGCACAGACACACACACACACACACACACACACACACACACATCCAGGCAGCAGCCGCCGCTCTCTCACGCTGCCCGGACACTCGGAAATTTCCCCGAGCAGCGCAGGATATCTGAGCGCCGGGAGCGGGGCAGCCTCTCCGCCGGCTCATGCGCGTCTCCCCGGGGCTGGCTCGGACGGTTGGTGCCCTAGTAGAGCATCTGGAGGTAAGCGTGCAGAAATCATGTAATCGGCTTTCTATCGTGCCCATCTCCCCCGCAGCCAGCAGACGGACGGGGAGCTGTCTGACCTGCTATGCGGCCAAGCTTAAAGAAAACATAAAAAAAGAAAGAGAAAATACCCAAACTGTGTCTCCGCGTGGGTTCTCCTGTGCTGCAGGACTGGTTCATACATTTTTACCCAAAGTTGCTGTGATGCTCATTGAAAACGGGGAACTTGTTGTAGATGATTGGCAATATTATCATCGTAAGGGACTTTACGCTGCGGGGGGTCTTTTGGTAAGTTTGGGGGTATTTAATCGTAACCATGATCTGGCAAAGCTTCTGCGCTTCACGCCGTGGGGTTACGCGCATGAACAGTCGTTGCGGTGAGCGTGGGGAGTCAAAGAAGCATGCAGAGTTCACGGACTGAGAGGCTGCTCGTGGGAATTGCACTGCGCCCCGGCCGGAGGAGAGAGAAAAAAAAGCCTCCGCCATGTTTCCATGTCAGTCAAGCTGCCACCAATGCCAAAGGCGATCGTTTCCAACTTTAGTTTAGTTTGGAGACGGGCGCCTGAGAGGCGCGCGACTGCTTTGGGATAATTGATTTGACCCATCATTGTTGTTGCGTGCATGGACGGAATAGAAAGCGTCCTTTTCTGGGGCCGTATCCAGAGCATACACCCCATTTTCTTCCTGCAACCCCCTTCAGCAAACCTGTAAGGAGAAATGCAAACAAATGCATGTCCACTCCAGCAGAGAATGAATGGAGAGGATAGATAGATGGATGCTAAGCTGGCTGCCACACCCCTTTTTTTCCCCTTTTCAAACCTATTTGAAAATTCCTCAGATCACATGCTGCTCTTACTACAGAAAACCATGTGAGCCCCCTCCCCCTGTCTGGCCACAGACTGTGTTTGATTACCTCCACGTGTGCCAAGTTTCTGCACAGGGATCAATACCTTTCATGGGTACTAGTATTGCTGATCCATCAACAGCCATTGAATTTACAGCTCCAGTGCCCCGAGCGTGGTTTGTGAGTCCACCGGGAAGCTGTAGCGACGGGCCATGTGAGATGGGAGCAGCCTGTAAAATGTTTGTAGAGTGATTGAGTCTCTTTGGCAGTTTCAGGGGCAAAAATCCCTCCCATTAAAGCCCCCTCATACCCCACACATTCTCCCATCCTGGTGTGTAAACCTTGGCTTGTCATAAGAAGATGCATGGCTTCACAGACTCCAAGATCCATTGTTTGTTTAATGCCCTGGGATCAAGTGCACTCCTTCCCATTCTGAAACGCATCCTCCAGGTGTATCTAAGGTCTGCTCCTGTGTTTACATCCATTTGCAAGGCTGCCAGGATCGTGTTTCAGTGGGAGTCAAACGCATTAAAAAGTAGAGCTGAGTGTGCGAGGAAGATCCAAGCAGCACCGGGTGAGGCCACAGCACCTTAAGGTGTTCCATGTTCAAATGTGTCCCTTCAAAATGGCAGCTCCTGTCTAATGAGCCGGGCCTGTGCGCCTTCATCTGTGCGCGGTTACGACTCTGTTTCATCTGTGTGAAAATATCATTTTCCAGAGCCTCACGCTTAACTCTGCCATCAGCCGCCACCGCCGCTGCCTCTGCACCTGCTTGGTATGCAGCTCCGCCACCGGCTACAGCACCAATCATTTATTTAACTGACCAAACTCTATCTGGCTCTCTTGACATATCTAGCAGTCAGGAGCCTTTTTCTCCCATTACTAACTGCACTGACCTTTTGAAGATAGCTTTTATGCATCCATTATGCTATTAGTAATTTTCAAAGCAGAATCATCAACAGATTCTCTTTGCTGGGGAGCTCTTAAAGTGAAAAGGTGCAGGGATGACTTTACGGGAAGCGTGGTAAATCAGAGGAAGCCTTCGGAGACTGTGTGTGTAAAAAGCACCACAGCTAACTTGGATTAACAGGAACAGGATTCTGCAGAATGCAAACAAATATGTGGATATATTTCTTATACTCATCTACGTTGTTGTGTGGCGTGAGAAATGCCTGGACCCTTAAGGGCAATCTCAGCGGGGTTGCTCTTTAGCTACGCATGGCTAATTTATTGATCTGTCTCTTTGTTCTGCAAGAAAACAAGCCTCTGTCATGTCTGGTGGGCACCGAGAGGAAGCGATGAGCAAGCCATAATGACATTTTCACAGGCGAGGAGGGAATATTCTGTTTGGAGGCAGCTGTACTCCTGCAGGTAGCCCTGTTTGGCTGTCAGAAACACAAAAAAACAAGTGTCAGGTGTCTAATCATCCATGTTGGTCAGATTTGCAGAGGCATGGCTGGCTTGTGCAGTTTAGGTCATTACTATTTCATGAAGGAGTGTCCAAGTAAGGCAAGGGCTGCCCAACCTTGGTACTCATGATCTATTTGCCACTTTGAATTTTGTTTGTGGATTAGCGAGATCAGTCATAATCAGTCAATCAAAACCCTAAAATCTTCAAAATCAGGAGCAGACCAAAAAAAAGCAGTTTAAAAAGACTTGTAGATGTGACATAGAAGCTACAACGGTAAGCCACGAGCTCCCTGCTCTGCTCCATTCTGATGCATTTGCTTGTAGACAAATAGATCCATGAACGTCTTCGTTTTCCTTGTCTGAGCTGGAATCTGGATCTCAACTGTACGGCTGAAATTGCTTTGAAATTGCTCGCCATTTCTGTTACATCTGTCATGTTAAGCTATGGTTGTGAGGGGCTGTAAGATGGCAGGGGAGCATGTAAACGGTTGATGATGGGGGAAGAGGGTGGGCTTACTCTTCACTAAAAGTCCTGCCCACAACTCCTGCAGGTGAATTTCTAATGTACTACTGCCATTCTGCAGAAATTGTGTCCTAGAAAACAACACCGAATTTAGATTTTGGTTAAAAATGTTATAAATATAATTAAAAGACCACTGGGGGACACTTGCAGTAACAAAGGTTCAGAACATGCTCCAAAGTAATTAAAAGGTTATTAAACTTCAGATGGTCTTTGTCGACTTGTTTTCTTCTTTCAGACCCTGGAGATAATTCCATGTTTTATGGATCTCGTTAGTCTGAAAGATGTGTTTGGAGGTGGTTTAGAGGGTGGTAACCAAGCATCTGAGTTCTACTAAAGTAATTATTGTAGTTTGGATTATTTGGGTGATAATGGTCCAAAATGAGTGTTTTAGTCATCATGTTTTAGAGAAATTGGCAGAGGAAGGTCAGAGATTAAGGATTAACCGCATACACTTATGTTTATAAACCGTGTCACTGTAGTGCTCTTAATCTGGGGCTTTATGAATGTAATTTCATGAGGCGATTCAAACATAGAAGAAATCTGTAGCTTGCATATTGGTAAACAAATGCAAGCGAAACCATTTTTGCTCTTTAATGGAAAATAACGTGTTTTCGAACATTCTGGAAATGTGATAAAGCAGGGAGATTTTTCTTTCTTTTTTTTGTGTGTGCATGGGCAGATCTTATGCATGAAGACATTTTCTTTACCAAATTAAAAGCTTACTGTATTCTGTGCATCAAAAGAACAAAAGCAGTTAATGACTTGCATCCTGGTGCTTCTACAAAATCAAAACATCATCAATTTACATAATTCAGCTCTCCTGCTAATCCCACTAAATCATGTTCCTTACAAATGTGGCACCATTTTAAGGGGTTACATTTTAAAATACTTTTTTAGTGATTATTGCCAAAGAAACAATCTAGCGTATGTATGGTAAATGTCCTTACATTTATAATATTTATTCGATGCATCTGGTGTTTTTGTGTTGTCTGGTATTGACAGTAACTAGAGCTTAGTCAGGGCCAAGTGAAAAAGCCTTTTATGAAACTATTTGGAAAAGGTCAGGCACTTTAAGTTACTCACAGGAAATTGGTTGAAGCGCCTTTTTCCAAAAAGTATAGAAAAATGGGGATCAGAGGTACTGGCAAACTGAAATTCTCTTGTTGTCTTGAATAATGCATCAAGAACTCGACTGCATCACAAGAAAATGCAACTAAACATTATATAATATTATATACAGGACAACAAAATGTACAATATTTTTGTTTCAATCAGTTAAACTTTGAGATAAACACATTTTTTTGGCACAAACTGCTTTGGCACACACATTTTTCTAATTTAGTTCAAGTTAACTCCATCTAGGAATGTCATACTCTGTTGTGATCACCTTAGGCATGTGTAACCTTAAACACAAGAGTCAAACTACAAGATTTCGCCTTGGAATTCCCGTGAGAAAGGCCTCTGTGTCTCCATTGGTATAGTGCTTGGAGACATAAGACAGAACAAAAAAAAAGCATTTGATCCTTTTTCTTAATGTTGGGCTTGAAAACACTGATAGGAAATCACTGTATTGACACGTGATAAGATTTTGACCAAATATGTTGTTTGATAGAAGACATCCATAAAAGTCTAAACGTGTAAATGCATTTTGAGAGAAAAATGATGGTATTTATTTACACAACTTGATGATGGGTTTTTGGGGTCTGGTCTGAATGCTGCGTGCATGAATGCAGCCAAAGCTATCTATCTTTTGTCTTTTGTCCCCACCTCCTACAATGCTCTCACTGCCTGCCTCCTACACCATCCCGTCTAAGATTGCATCACAAGAGGATTCTGGCACAGCAGCAGTCTGCTGGAACCACACAATCTCTCTGCACATTTTGGGCCTCACTAATTAAATTGTTTAAAATACTCAGCATGACTTAAGGTTAATAATTAAACAAGAAGTGTGCTTTGCAGACTGAGCAACTGTAGTCCTGCTGTTTTTTCTTTTTTTTTCTTTCTTTCTCTGTATGTGTTTCGGCACACACAGACCTTTACCTTGATACTATTCAGATCACGTGCTGCTCCAAAACACTAGTTTCTGAGCATGAGCAGTTTGAAATAAAATAAAAAACCTGGATGGTTGTCATAGAAACACCACAACTTTTTGGGTTTAAATTGAAAGTGTTGCCTTAAAAATATATAGGAAATTTGATATTTCTAACAGAATATATTGTGCTTTTTTTTTTTTTTTAATAGAGAGAAGAGCTTTTTCATCACGACTTCTGTAACCCTATCAAACAAAGTGCAATGCAGCATTTGTCCCCAGAGTCAGGGTTTACTTGAGTTCATTTTCTTGGATAGTCCTCTTTGTTTGGCGAATGTGAAAGCTCACCAAAAGTCAGATGTGGACCAAACACTTGGATCTTGGTTCACTTGCAAATTAACTCCAGTGGGCGTCACTTCGACATGAATATTTAGTAGACCAAAAGGGGAAAGCCTTCCAGTTTAAATGCTATTGGGACAGATAGCCCAATATGAAGACATGTAAACCCTGAAAAATGGTGGAAAATCTCATGGTTAAATGTGGTGTAGTTAAGAAATGCAAGTACTTCTATGTCTATGATACTCAGTGGATCAGCGGGTCTTTGCCGCCTTATATTTTTTGTATTATCTTGTCTGAGCTCATACATTTTGTCCCAAAGTGAGCAGCTGTTGAAACTGTATTTTCTTTTTCTCTTTTTCTCCATTCACTTTGCTCTGCCTCAGTTTTTAGTTTACTCCTGAGAGCACCGTTTGTGAACTTAAACAAAGACGGCATAAAATGCAGCACCAATTTCCTCCCATTCAACACAAGACAAAATAAACTGCATCCACTGCTGCCTGATATACATATATGTATCTTTTGGAAAAATAAATCACTTAAGCAAGCTTCTTAAGGTTCTTGATAAAACCAGGAAGTCTTGAGGTTGTGTACAATTAACCGTCTGTGGTCTTAGTAAAAACTGACAAAGCAGTACCTGTAAGTGTGGTGGTATACAAGCACCATCTAAAAATGCAGCAATGGCCAGGAACTATTGATTATTGCAGATGGGCTCTTTTTCCCCCTGAAAAAGCTGTTATGTAATGAAACAAGGTCAGACATGTTGGTTGGCTCACTTCATGTAAAGGTTATTGAACTTAGTCGTCAACATGGTACTGGACAAATGCACGTTTGTTCTTAGGCTTAAATGGCACACCTTCAATCTAAAGGAAATTCAAGAAAAATCAAATTTGAGAAATGCCCACACATGGCCTCGATTTTGTTTTCAAATGACCCTTAACTGCTTTTTCTTTTACTATTTTTATAGTGTCTCCTAATATCTTGGATGGTCATAATTTTTTTTTCATTCGATCATTGGTCAATCGTTGTATATAAAATTATTTGAATGCCTTTGATCACAGAGCTGTGTTCTTCAGCATTGAATTATTGGTTCTGTGTGTATTCAGGTTGAATAAATAAAGACAAAACAGTTACTTGCAATTGTTCTCTTATACTGCAGGTCTGTACATGAAGCCCAGCCTCTAGTCATCATTTTGGAAAGGTGTGAAGGGCCCGAGGGCCTCTGGCAACCATGCAGGATGCATAGAACCATAGTTATACTTTCATTTCAATGCTCTTATTAATGAAGCAGAGTCTGGAAACAAATAATCGTTAAAGCTGTGTTGAATTCAACATTTGGATTACAAACTGTTGAGCTAACCCGAGATTTGCGGTGAAGCTCCAGCCCGTAACCTAAGGGGTTTTGCTTAAATTGGACCATCAGCTTAACCCTTTGCTGAAAGGGAATCTTCTCTGTTTCAGGTTGCTCTTCAGCTATTACTGGCCTGCGTCTCTGGCAGAGATCCTCGCTGCTATGGTTGCCACCTCGAGGCACATGCCTCTTAGTCACCAGGGCAGAAATGAAACCTAATCAGGTGTCTGTTGCTCCCAGCACTTGAGCACACTGTGCTGCGAACAGTGTCCAGATGGCCCTTTTGTCCAAACCACGTGTGAAGAGCCACCCTGTAATTTCCACATATCTCCTCAATCGCCATCTTCTTTAGGTGACAAAAATCTTCCTCATTCATTCACTTGTTCTCTGTGCTTAAGGCGATTTAATCTGACCACAGAGTTTAGATTCTTAGAGGTCACAGGAGAACCCTATAACATAGAGCTGTGTCGACAGACTGAGTCACAGCCTGCAGTTAGGAAGTGGAATACCTAGCTCTGTTTCACTCAACAGGCTGGTAATGCCTAATAATATTTGTTCTTGAATATTCCAGGTTTTGTGCCAAGATCTTGAGTAACGGTGATTTCAGCCCCAGAGTACACTTAATGTGTGCATCCACGCACTGGGTTGCAATGAAAACCTAAGTCCCACTCGTTCATTTTTGAAGAGATGAAGACACTTGATGTCTGCCCTGCTCCTCTGGGGGGTCCCTCAGCAGCTGGTTGTAAGTGAAGCTATTACCCAAGTCAAGAACAAATGCTGCCATTTCAACCCGTGGTTCTCTTATCCAAGTTCTCTGCCTCTGAGATTTTGCTGCTTCTTTAAAAAAAGATTTTCAGTGTTGGAATTCCCCAGGAATGACTGAGGGTCTGCTCACAACTTTGTTTAGTAGAGCATTCTGCAAATGTACCCCACCCCTTTTGCTTCTCCTGCAGCTGAGGGAAGCTATTCTTGGTTTTGCCTTAAGGATAAATTCTTGCTTCAGATGTTTTGGGACCTATTTCCATCAGGGGTAACCCCCTCTGAAGGCCACCTGGGTGCCAGGAGAAGTGAATGTAACAAAATAGAAGTCAGAACTGCTACTGATAGTTGCACAAAAGTAGTTTTGAGGAACTGATAAACCTTCAGATTTGCTTTTTCCCCGAGTGCTGGATGACGATCTCCCTCAATATCCAAGTCATTTATATTTACTCTCCATAAAAGGACAGAAACTGAAGTAGAAAATATTTTTCTCCCCCGTGCTGCCAACACAAAGATATTGTGTGTCTTGTCTTTTAGTGTTTTTTTGTCAGTAAAGAAAAAAAGTTAATTAAAAATGTGACAAATGTAGCAGCTTCACAAGTTCTAACTTTTGATCACAAACTGGAAGAAGGAGGTGTATTTATTTAGATAACAATTGAGCTCCAAATAATGTACTTCTGTTGTTTTTTTAAGTATTAAATTTTGTTGTTCTTTGCAGTTTTCTGAAATCTATCCAACCTGACGCTGCAAAATTCTCCAAATGGCTGACCCCAAAAATGGCACTTTAAGTGGCTGTTAATGTTTGGGGGTTATGTAATCGTACTGTCGGTGCACCGTGCCCTTGGCCGAAACCTTTCTGTTTGGATCAGACTTTCGCTCCCAAGTCATGGAGGTTGTGTAGAGCTATATAAGGAAAACCACTCTTTGTTTATTAGTTAGGGGAGAGTGCATGGGACTCCTTCCAGGCGCTCGGAGCAGAAATTGGGACAGAAAAAAAAAGGAACCCACTGCCATGTAGGCTCTATACTCTGAATTTTTATTTATTTATTTTTTGGTGGATCTTCTGTAATTGAGAAAGCCGGCATGTGTTAGATTTGGCGTTAACCATTTGGATAAATTTGGCTTTATTTGGTTGATGGGTAATAATACTGTCTGAGAAATACACAGGTGTAATATTGATGGCACTCTGCTTGGAGGAAAGGGGGCTGCTTCTGTGAATCGAGTTTCAATTTGGAGACTTTGTGGCCTGGAGAAGAACTTAAATACATTTAAACTTTGTTCGTTTGAGCTATTGTGACAAATTGATATAAAAAAGGTCTGCTTTTTTGTTTGTTCGACAGCTGACAACCTCCCAATTATTCTAGCGACTGTGGTAGAACCAGCAAAAACGCTTGGATTTGGTGATGGACAGATGCATGGACCTTCTGTTTGTCCACAAATACACATGAGCTGCAGTTTTACCTCTTTTAGGTTACGCATGGTAAAGTAGCTGCTGTCGTCTCCCTGGTGTAAGTGGCTTTTGACAGTTTGCTTAACAAGATGACTGCGTCTAAGTTTGAATACATTTGCTATTATTAACAACTGTATTGTTCTGATACAACTTTTCTGTTCTTGGGTCACATGATTTGTTTCGCTTAATCTTATATTTTGCTTTGAATGAACTTTCCTTAATTAACTGTTTTGGTCCAATTTATTTTCCCAGCAGAAAAGGTTTTGTCTTTTTATTGGAAACCAGTTTGGAGCAGATTTTCTGTCTTTTTTTTTTCAGTTGACAGATGTGTGTTTTTTGTGTGTGTGTTTGAAAAGGTTCGATTCATTTCATCTGCTTGGTTAGAATTGAAAAACAAAGGGAAGTGCACAGAGGTTTTTGTGGAACAATAAAAAGTGGATGTGATTGCATGTGTGGCTGCTGCTGTTTCTGGACAGAACACTGACTGTATGAGAGAACTGAACTGAGCGAGTGAGATGTCTGTCACCAACAGAAAATGCTTCAAGTTACTTCAAGTTCCAACAGAATGAAGTCAATTCAGTCGCCATTTTTCCGATATATGTTCATCGTCATGTTGGAACCAGACGTCCTCAGTAAGCCGTGATTGGTCCGTGTCGGTCCGAGTCTACATTTCTGTGCCAATCCGGAGTGAGCATGTTAGAAGGCCACACCCCTTCCAAATAGTGGGGGGAGAATCTGTCAATCGCATGCTTCAAACGTTTAACGCGAGGTCACCTACTTTTATGAAGGCATCTGATTGGTCAGTTTATGGCTTGAATCACTTGCACTACAGCAAACGTATCATGAAGAAAAATAACATCAGCAAGAACATGTTTAAAAAAGGTTGCAGGGATTTGGGGTTTTTGGTACCGGCTTGTTTGTAACGTGAGGTGGGAGGGGGTAGCTCAGTCCAGTTTTCATACACAGTCAATGGATTATAATATTATTAATGACACTTTACTTCACAAACATAGAATTATTTGTACTAGATAACTTGCCTATCACAAGCAATAAAAATGAGGGATTTTTTACCTTACTGATAACCCTCAGGTATTGTGTTTTTTATTTAATTTAACTAAAAAAAACTCAGGATTTGATGCCTTTTAGAAAATTTTGACATTGCTACAAAATAAGAAATGCTTTTTAGATTGGTAAATTAACTTTGTCTTTACTCTGCAATTAAACAGCTTCCTCCTGTTTTCTGTAATGTTGTTTTTTTTTTTCTGTAATATTGTTGCAGCTGCTTCTCGTTTCATTTCAGCATGTGTGCAGGGAGATTGTTCTGTTGCTGAAACAGAGACAAATGCTGCATTGTCGGATTCCTCTGCTGGATGAACCGACTTTTGAACTCGGGCTAAAATGCCAGCCTTGTCCACACAGCCTTGTTACTTAACTTTGCAGAGCAGAAAAAGACCCCAGAAAAAATACTCGACCTGTTCCTGAACACGAAACTCTGTCTAAAGACTGACTTAGTTGTAATTAGTCATACTCTTAGTTAGATCATTAATGTTTGCTTGGTTGCTGCGCTAATGCCACTTACCGTACTGCTGTTTTCTCTGTATGGAGCCTTCATGCACAGGTCCAGCGTCAGAAACTGCACTGTAAACATTAAAACACAGTTTACAAACTGTCAATGGAGAGGTGGGATTTGCCTTTTTAAAGATTTCATCTGTTCCCCGTGTGACTGAATTGTTGTATTTCCATGCAGCAGTGGGAGCAGGTGAATGTTCCTCTGCAAACTGACTGTGTAGAATACTTGATGCTGTTGTGCATTTCACATCCTCCTTTCAACTTGTTTTGAATCGAGCAGCAATTGAGGCAAATGCACACTGCTTGGTTTAGATGTCTTGGAATCAGTATTCTGTATTTTTCACATGGACCCCCTCAAGGCTATTCTGCTATTTTCTCACCGTCTTCCAGGACTGAAGGATTCTTTGACTGATTATTGCGGCTTTTTTAGACATGGCTACCTAAAGTTGCCTAAAAACTGAAAGGTTGAACTCATGTTGCATGAAATGATGCCAGTAATCTACTCCCATGATGGTGGTGACTGTGCTTTTTTTGTTGGTTTACTATCTGCCAAGAAGGATGATGAGTTTACACATGCTTTTACCACCAGAATGTGCTTTTATGCAGACAGCAGTCTGCCTCATAAAGGGAAATGTTTATTGAATTTATACATTTACAATCTCATCTGCAATAATTTCAACCAAACTATCTTCTGCCACCATGGATTAGGTGCTGTAGATTTCAAATAGGAAATTTTCTCTGTTATGTGCGATTCATAAATCGCACATATACATTTCTATTTTATAATTGTTGGGTGCAGGCCAGGCACCAGTCCCTATGTGATTTAGATGGAACAAGGAGGACCGACTGCTTCTCTTCTTCATTTCTTTTCTTTTCCTTTCTTGTCAGTATGGCAGATGTCACTGCTTAAGGACTTAACCGTTTTGACTTGAAACCCCAAGCTCACAGTTCAATCTGAATTTAACATGATTCAATTTAAATATAAATATTGATTTAGCTACATTTTTTTAAATAATGAATTTTTGTTTTGAAAAATTGAATGAAACGCTGTTTGTTTCTGCAAAAACACAAGACTGCTTTAAAAGTAAAGAAGACCTTTATTGATTTGATTACTGAAAAATGCATTGAAATAGTCTATTTAAACCTAACCATACTGATCAGTAGTTACTGATGGATCCATTTTCTTCTCATTTTCCATGCAGTGGTATTGCTGTGCATCAGAGTGCACTAGTACAAACGCTTAACCTTAGCTGGGATGCAGAGCAACACAAGCAAACTGATCCATCTTAGAGTAGATATGGTTCACTTGTGAGTATACACTGGTGTGTTTCACTCAAGTCTAAACTGCATCAGTAAACCAAACCCAGTGCATTATGAATAGGAAGCCAACCAGCACAGCATGAATCCAAAGATTAATGAATTATTAAAAAGGTCTTGTGAGCAAACTGTTGTAGTGAGAAGGTGAAGGCACCTATTGAAATGGTGGTTGGATTACTTTTTTTTTTTTAATGCTCTTTTTTTCATTTCAGCAAACATCATTCCCTAACAAGCAGCTTGTTTGTGTAGATTTTCATTCATCCAGGTAGATTTCAGATATAACTGCTAACAAAGGAGCTGTTTTTAGCCATTTTCTTCCTTGACAGTTTGGTCTGTTCCAAGCTTTAGTTCTTTTTCAAGACTCGCATTTGTGAAAGCAAACCAAATGAAGGAATGACATTTTCCTCCATACCCTATCCATTTATACAGAGTCTGTCACACTGTTTATGCATGAGAGCCCTTTAGAATGATCTCATTTTCCGCAGCCTACCATTTATTTCTCATCATTTTAAAGGTATGATGGTAGATGTCAGTTACATCCATGTGTACAGTTAATGGAAATAACGGTTTGCATTTGGACAGAAATGCAATGACTTGCATCTGCAAACGAGCACAAAAACATGCACAAAAAAACAATAGAGATGTATTTTCTGGTAATGAATAAAGTAGTTTATCTTCTAATTGGATTTGGATAATGTGTTTGACCACGTCCCCCGTGGTATCCTGTGGAGGCTGCTCTGGGAGTATGGGGTCCAAGCAACCTTTCTGAGGGCTGTCCGGTCTCTGTATGACTGGTGAAAGAGCTTGGGGCACAAAGGCGGCAGTAAGTCAGACCTGTTCCCGGTGCATGTTGGACTCCGGCAGGGCTGCCCTTTATCACCGGTTCTGTTCATAGTTTTTATGTATAAAACTTCTAGGTGCAGCCAAGGGCCGGAGGGGGACCACAGGATTTCCTCTCTGCAGATGATGTTGTCCCGTTGGCTTTAGCGAGCCAGGACCTCCAACATGCATTGGGGCAGTTTGTGGCCGAGTGTGAAGCGGCTGGGATGAGGTCAGCATCGCTAAATCTGAGGCCATAGTTCTTGACTGTAGAAAGGTAGTTTGCCTCTCTGGGAGGGTGAAGTGCTCTTACCTCAGGTGTAGGAGTTCAAATATCTTGGGGCTTTGTTCACAAATGATGGAAAACCGGAGCATGAGATTGACAGACGGATTGGAGCAGTGTCCGTAGTTATGCGGTCGCTGTACCGGTCCATTGGGGTGAAGAGAGAAAGCAAAGCTCTCAATTTACTAGTCGATCTTCGTTCCAATTCTCACCTATGGTCATGAGCTCTGGGTCATGACCAAAAGAGTGAGGTCTCGAATACAAGCGGCTAAAATGAGTTTTCTCCTTAGGGTGACTGGGCGCTACTTTAGAGATAGGGTGAGATGCTCGGTTACCCGGAGAGAGCTCTGAGTAGAACTGCTTCTCCCCCACATTGAGAGGAGCCAGTTCAGGGTGGTCAGTTCACGTTTTGTCCTGATTCCTCCTGGACGCCTCCGGGCATGTCCCATTGGGCGGAGGCCCCAGGAAGACACAGGACACGCTGGAGAGACTACGTCTCTCGCCTGCCCTGGGAACACCTTGGGGTCCCCCCAGAAGAACTGGAGGAAGTGGCCGAGGTGAGGGAAGTCTGCTGAGCGGAAGAAGATGGATGGATCTTCTAATTGTATGCTAAGTGCTTTACAGGGGAGTTTCTCCCAGATCAGATGACTACCTTCTTTCTTATTTTTCAGCATTTTTTTATGTGTCTACTGATCTTATCATATAGTTCAGTTCTTTCTTTCAGTGTCGTACGAATAAAGTGCATCACATTATTTTAATAAAAAAAAAGCTGAAACTGGAAATGGCATTGAAAAGAATCTTTTGCCTGAGAAATTCTCAGTAAATACAGGACGCCTAAGTACAGATAGCAGAAGAGACGCAAGAGGCCTCAAAGCAGAATTCAAGAATTTATTAATTTACTGTGATCTATTATTTTACTAAAACAAATCTAAAAATCAGCTTGTTTGTAATGCCTTTTTTATTTTACATATTCCTTTCCAGATAGTTAACTGAGTAATAACTCAGTGAATGCATCTTTCTTTAAAATTACAGGTTGTTAAACGAGTATTTTAAGCCGCAGGAGTTTAATAGAATATATTGGGCTGGTATAAATGCTTTTATTTTCAAAGAATCACATTTTTTGCAGCCTTTTTTTTAGTTTTTAAAAGCTGGTCTCCTCCTTTCCTCTTGTGTTTGGGCTTTTTTTTGGGGGGGATTGTGGTATACCAGCTTAAGATAAGCGGTCATGGAAGCAGCTCCAGTCTGCTGACCCAGCCAAAGGGGCAGTGGCACCCCTCCCGTCTGCCTCTTCACCACTCTTTTTTAGACCTAAACTCAATCTCTTTCCCTTTTTCTTCTGCACGCCTTATCTAGCCTTCTATTAATTTCTCTGTCCTCTATTTCCGTTTCATCTTCTCTTTCCCGTGGCTCTCACGAGTATCAGCACATTGACTGAGACTCAGCCACACAGACAAAGTGGGACAGGTTTTCTAGGCTTTATTTCAATGTGCACACCAACTACCAATTACATAGATATAATAGGACCACATTACAATTTGTAATAAGTGTTTTTTTTTACCATCTTGATGAAATATTTCTCAATGGTATCAGTAGAAATTAGAAGTAAACCAGACCTTGCAGACGATTTTATTGAAGGCTGACTTGAAAGTCACCGGCTACTGTAAATGGGCTGCAGTCATCACTCTTAAATGTTTTTGCTGCTCGACTTACTAAACCATTCAGACTGAAGAGTTTGAGGTGAGATGGGAGTGGCTTCTGTCTGCTCCGAACAATAGAGCTGGCAAGCAGGTGGTCAGCCATTCACTTTCTAGAAAGCTTGGACAAACTGGGCTTAGAGAGGCTGAATTGTTCACCCATAACAGACAGTCACAACCCTGTTAAGGGTGTAGGGGTTCACCTCCCATCACCTCCCCCCTCCTCTCTCCTCTCTCTAGTGAGTGTCTGCTTTATAAATCAGTTTAAGTTTCTTGGTTATCTTACTTTCTTGGAAATTGTTTGAATATTAGGTTATCCTTTAAATTAAAGTGTTTTTTTTCATACATGAGCTAACACTGACTGCAAAAGCTTGCAGTGAAAAAAGATAAGGCCACTTTCTCTAATTAAAATGTGCTGAAAAGTAGATCTCTTTACTGTATTGGATTTTTTGAGCCAGTTCAGCTGGAAGTACAGTAATGTAGTGTTAAATGCCTACTAGCAGCTGTCCAGTCAATGAGCAGGTCATAGGACTCTCATAACCAGGCGGCTGAGATGCTAAAGAAGGTTAGATCAGCAGCTCAAGAGGAGGGTTGGTTGGTTCTAATCTGCAGAGCTGCCAGACTGAGACATGGCTTTTAAAATGAGCCTTTGATGATTTATTGTAGCTTGTAAAAGATAAATGGGCAGACAGCTACACAACTCGGTTTTTCTTTTTTATGGATCACTTGTCCTAATGACTATGAAAGAAAGCACATCAGCTTTACACATTTACCAAGCGTTTAAAGGAGAAATGTATTATGGAATATTTTGCTATGGAGGCTTCTTTTCATTAGTGATATTGGTCTAATGCGATTCAGATATTCTATTATTTTATGTAATTTAAAAAAAATCTTAGTTAAGATTTGGCTAGGAAAGACTCGCTACTACACAAGTTTAACGTTTGCATTTCAGATAAGTCGGGTTGGCATTTTACCAATGTGACTTCAAACTGGCTTAACCCTTTAAAGCTACTATCACAACGCCATCGGCATGGCGCATTCAAGCAACCGCATCCAATGAAAAGTCTATGTTAATATATGTTTCTGGCTTCTGCGTTCAAAACTCGCATGTTCACTCGTCGCAACACAAGTTTCTATGAGTATTTTAGGGCTCTACCTACTAAACACTCAGCTATTAAAAGTTAAATCAAGTCAAAATTTGACCAATCAGGGACTCAGTTTTAGTAGTGATGAAAAGATGGCGTCCCTTTTCATTCACGGAAGTGCCAACCGTTTGAAAATTGATAATGGAGGAGAAATTAATAATTACAGTTTGTGCCTGGTGAGGAATGTAGGACACAAAGTCTTTGAAATATCAGAATATATCTGTGAAAGAAAAAGCCTGGAGCGAGATTCATGAGATTTGCACTGCTTCAACATTTCGCACCAAACCTCTTCCAATTCTAAGTGGCGGACATGTAGTTGAAAAAGAAGAAGAATCCCTGCACTGTTTGTATGTGTTACAAACATGTTGCAAACAAGTATGAACATGGCACTTTTAGCACATTGTTAAACATGTGTCACATGCCTTTTATGAACATAGCATCACATTGGAGCTGTCGCTGGTGACGCCTAAATAAAACATGCTCTTTGACACACCGGAGCTCTTTGACTATTACATGATTGACATGTGTCAGCTGATTCCTATGAAAAGAAAATTGGCTTTACATGAATAAGCAACACTTTATTTGCTTCAGATTTCAATGGAATTGCGTTAATTGCGTAAATGGTTAAAGAGTCGAAAGAATGTTAACTCTGGAGCTAAAGCTCCAATGTTAAACAGTTATTACAAACCATTGGGTTGGGGGACCACACCTTTGTTCATCTCCATGCACGGTTTGGTAGCAACCACTGCTATCAACATGTGCATTTGCCAGCAAAGTCCATCTCAAGGTAATGAGAACGCCCTGTTATGCTATACAGAATGACACTGAGTTTAACAGTTTTTGGAATTACTAGCAGGCATGCCGTCATTCTACATTTTGGGCTTAGTGCAGCTGAGCTTTCGTTTTATTTTTATGTCTTGTAAACAGATACAGCTGTAAAGAAGAGTTGTAACGAGAATAGATTTTTTTAGACAACTTGTGTGAGCCAATCTTCCTTTAACATTTAGCTAATGTAATTCAGACCTAGCATGACCTGTAAACATGGAAACAATGCTGTTGCCACAGGCCCTAATTGGACTAATTACCTTTTATTGATATTTCTGTCTACTTTTATTATAATTAGCTGTAATAAATGCTTATTATGGGTTTAATTAAAAGAGCTTTGAATTGAACCAATTTCAGTGCATAAGAGGAAAACATCTCACAGATTAAATAGCAATAAACCAAGGAATGAATCACTGGAAAGTGCTGACTAGACCAAGGGGAACAGAATGTGAGCACTCGAATTAAAGAAAACCTCTTGATAGAAGATCAAGAAGCATTACCTCACATGACTAAAGAAAACTGTGGTCCTTGTAAGTCTTTCCTCTAAGTCTGAGGGGGTTGCTCTGGACAAAATCCAACACACACACAAGAAGGCCCACACTGAGACAAAAAAACCTACTAAACTGAACATGAGGATGTTCTTATGATGGCCAAAGAAAACCAAAAAGTGTAATTCATCTTGTGGAAACTTTATTCCTTATATAGGAGAACGTGAAGCATGATTGTATGCATTATTTTACTTTTGTACAAACTGTTAAAAAATACCATTGATTAAGTATTTAAGCATATACTGTCATGATTTGAACTTGTCTTGTTTTTGGTCCTTGTTCTGTCTTGTTTCTGTTTCCTGTTTTATTTTGAAAGTCTCCTGTCTTGTCTGTTTTCTTGAGTTTTACTTCTTTTGGTCCCCATCAGCCCTGATCGTGTCCACCTGTGTCTTGTCTGCCCTGTCTGTATTTAAGTCTTGTCTCTGCCTTCCTCCTGTGTTGGTCCATTAGTGTTCCTGTTCTGGTGTTCTCGTCTTGTCATGCCAAGTTCCTTGTTCTCTTGCCACGTCACAGTGAGTTATGTTTCAGTTCTGAGATCCTGCTCTGCAGCGCTTTTCGTTTGTGTTTCGCATTAAACCCCTTTGCCCCTGATCCTCATGCCTCCGCCTCTGCGTCTGGGTCCAACCGGCTCTCAAGCCACCCTGCACCATGACAGAATGGACCAACCATATTTTTTGGACCCAGCAGAGCGGGACATGCAGCTCCTAGAGGCTTATTGTCAGGAAGCCGAGCGCACGAGGTCTTACTGGGTTTTCGACCAGGCCCAGTTTGCCTCGTATGCCTGGAGTGGGAGCCACCTGGACTTCACAGGGAGCCGTCTTGCCCTGAGGGGGGGTCGTCGCCGTCGTCCCCGCCGTCCCCGCCGTCCCCTTCCTGTTCCAGAGGTGGTCCGGCACGCACCACATCGCTTTCCAGTGGTGGTGCCAGATGCACCCCATCCCCGTCATGTTCCGGTGGTGGTCCCGGATGCACCACAACCACGTTCAGTGGTGGTCCCGGACGCACCCCGACCCATCCCAGCTCCCAGGGGGGTGCCGCCTGCACCCCGACCCGTCCCGGCTCCCAGGGGGTTGTCGCCTGCACCCCGACCCGTCCCGGCTCCCAGGGGGTTGCCGCATGCACCCCGACCCGTCCCGGCTCCCAGGGGGTTGCCGCCTGCACCCCGACCCGTCCCGGCTTCCAGGGGGTTGCCGCCTGCGCCCCGACCCGTCCCGGCTTCCAGGGGGGTGCCGCCTGCGCCCCGACCCGTCCCGGCTTCCAGGGGGGTTCCGCCGGAACCCCGACCGGTCCCCACTTCCGGCTCCACGCCTGACCCGCCTGAGCTCGGCTCCACGCCTGACCCGCCTGAGCTCGGCTCCACGCCTGACCCGCCAGAGCCTGACTGCTGGCCCGACCCGCCAGAGCCTGACTGCTGGCCCGACCCGCCAGAGCCTGACTGCTGGCCCGACCCGCCAGAGCCTGACTGCTGGCCCGACCCGCCAGAGCCTGACTGCTGGCCCGACCCGCCAGAGCCTGACTGCTGGCCCGACCCGCCAGAGCCTGACTGCTGGCCCGACCCGCCAGAGCCTGACTGCTGGCCCGACCCGCCAGAGCCTGACTGCTGGCCCGACCCGCCAGAGCCTGACTGCTGGCCCGACCCGCCAGAGCCTGACTGCTGGCCCGACCCGCCAGAGCCTGACTGCTGGCCCGACCCGCCAGACTCCATGCCAGACTCCATGCCAGACTCCATGCCAGACTCCATGCCAGACTCCATGCCAGACTCCATGCCAGACTCCATGCCAGACTCCATGCCTGACTCCACGCCTGACGACTCCACGCCTGACGACTCCACGCCTGACGACTCCACGCCTGACGACTCCACGCCTGACGACTCCACGCCTGACGACTCCACGCCTGACGACTCCACGCCTGACGACTCCACGCCTGACGACTCCACGCCTGACGACTCCACGCCTGACGACTCCACGCCTGACGACTCCACGCCTGACGACTCCACGCCTGACGACTCCACGCCTGACGACGCCTCCAAGCCTGACGACTCCACGCCTGACGACGCCTCCAAGCCTGACGACGCCTCCAAGCCTGACGACGCCTCCAAGCCTGACGACGCCTCCAAGCCTGACGACTCCTCCACGCATCCCTCCGGACCTGCCTCGCCGGACCTCTGGGCCCCCCGGCCGTCCTCCGGACCTGCCTCGCCGGACGGCACGGACCCCCGGCCGTCCTCTGGACTCTTGTGCCCGTCGAGGTTTATCCTCCGGGGCCCCCCCCTCATGTGACTTTTGGAACCTCGGAGCGGTTCCTTGAGGGGGGGGTACTGTCATGATTTGAACTTGTCTTGTTTTTGGTCCTTGTTCTGTCTTGTTTCTGTTTCCTGTTTTATTTTGAAAGTCTCCTGTCTTGTCTGTTTTCTTGAGTTTTACTTCTTTTGGTCCCCATCAGCCCTGATCGTGTCCACCTGTGTCTTGTCTGCCCTGTCTGTATTTAAGTCTTGTCTCTGCCTTCCTCCTGTGTTGGTCCATTAGTGTTCCTGTTCTGGTGTTCTCGTCTTGTCATGCCAAGTTCCTTGTTCTCTTGCCACGTCACAGTGAGTTATGTTTCAGTTCTGAGATCCTGCTCTGCAGCGCTTTTCGTTTGTGTTTCGCATTAAACCCCTTTGCCCCTGATCCTCATGCCTCCGCCTCTGCGTCTGGGTCCAACCGGCTCTCAAGCCACCCTGCACCATGACATATACCTTCAATTTATGACTTATAAATGAAAATTTAGTTTTTATCTCTTAACATCTGCAAGATGACATTTTGAGTTTGCTGACTGGATCCTATTAATTGCTTAATTTTGCTTGCTCTTTCATTTTTTACTAGAACAGTCTGCAGCCAAAGTCCTGTGTTATAAAAAAATGTAAAATATTTATTTATTTAATGGTCAGATATAGAACTAGGTTGCATGGGAAGTATTGTCTGTGTTGAAACAAGTGGTTCAAAACATTATATTGTCTGGCCCAGATTCAAGTATTGCTAACCTTAATGAAGGCTCGGTGCCCCTTGTGAGTACAGAGCTCCCAGCAATTTCTGAGCGGAGAATGTAACTGTACAAAAACTGTAGCTTAATACGTGTCACGTTTCTATGGAAGTCTCTGAACTTCTCTGATTTGTGCTTGAAACCCCTCAGTGCTGATGAAAATTACAAAAAAGTGCTTGGGAAACATTTTTCTTTTGCCCCAACAATGAGCCTTTAATAAAACTACCCACCATGATGCCAGAACATCAAACAAGAGCTGCACAGCTGGATTGCGCTCAGGTCGAAGAGGCAACTTGTATCACTTACAGAGGAGAGAGGGCTTGATACAACTGTAGCGCAAAGCAGATTTCACACATCAAGCTGAAGCAAAAATGGGAATTCATTATATTAACCTGATTTATTACCCATTCAATGTTGACACTCTATAGCCCCATTACAAAGAAAGGGGGTTGGGGCTCGAGTTCCTTGCTGAAGGCAAGAAACTGCTTCATTTTAGCAATGTATCCAAACAACAAAACATCTTTCTTTTAAAGTAATGATGCTTGTAAATAACTTTAACATGCAGGAAATAAAATCTTTCCATTTTTCTTGGACAAAAAAAGGTCTTGAGTCTGGAACTGCCTGTGCTGAGTCCATGACCCACTGCCTACATTTTTGCTCTAAATCTTCAGTAGATCTATAAAATTCATTGCTTTCCACAGCACGATGAAGCAAATCCTCTAAAATTCATCAGTGGCTGGAACATCCTTCAAGACAGAAGCACATCAGTAAGACAGCTAGGTTAGTGAAGTCATTACGGGGGAACAGAATGCTTCCTGCAAGATCCCTGTGGCTATCAAGGGCAATCCCATCATCTGCAAACTATATTAAACCCTATATTGATTCCGAAAAGGCCTGAAACGTTTAGGCAAGGGAACACAGGGAATTTTTAGAGGCTTTGCACAAAGGAAAAACATCCTGAAGGATGCAGCCACTTTTCACATAGAAGGACTCGAAGTCCTAAATCATGGAAACTGCACCTCTCAGCCATGAGGTGCTGACTGAATGAAGCCCACTAACTAATTGTATGCTGTCTTTCAGCATGGCTATAGATTATTACCACACTTCCATATGCAATTAACTAAATGGATCCTTGAGATCTGGACTAAATAAATGGACTTGAGGGATGTGGTGGTGTGTGAAAGGGGATTTATTGTTCTATCTTTTTAGTCTACTTGTCTAGATATGCACTCTTAATCATCAACTGTTTCTAGAAAAGAAAATGAATTGAGCAAACCATATTTAAACAGGTTCCATTAAAGACCCACTTAAATGAATATCATGCTTTTGTTGTTTTTAAAGGGCTTATATCATGCAAAATAATCTTTTTGAGCTTTTAAGTGGACTATAATGTTCATTCCTCCTGAAAAGAAACCCCAAAGCGGTACTTTGTTCAATTCACGCATTTTTGATTATTCCTCTAAAAACCTAAACTTTGAGGACAGTCCCTCCGATCCCATGAAAAGGAGCTGGCAGTGTTTGGCAAAAAGGCTTTCCTTTTCAATGCACAATATGCACATCCATCTTTGCAAACGTTTGGATGTTGTTTTTTTTAAAATCGGCGAGACGCAGACATGCTGCCAAGCCAGGCTATAAGTTAACGTCATGAAATGGGCAGCATCTACAATGAGTGAATGCCAGTGCCTCAGAGATCGAGTCATCTTACTTCCGTGTAGGAGAAGAACTAAAGATGAAAATAACCAAGATTTAATTAAAAAAAAAATTTTTTAGTGTGCCAAACGTAATATATTATCATGTACATGGATATTATTTAATGTCCATGCACCGCTCCATCCTTATGCATCTACTAGCAGACAAATGAATACATTAATGTCTTAATTTTCCTTGTCTGAGCTGCCATCTTTACTGCTGTATCGCTCCAATATTACTCACCTTTTTTGTTGCACTGCTAATGTCAGCTTGAGGTTGGAAGGGACTGTAAGCTTGCAGGAGGAGAGTGTAAAGGGATGATGGGATCTCATCGGAGGTTTACTTCCACTCACGACTTGGAGGTGATTTTCAGATCAACCCCTGCCACTCTGCAGAAACTGTTTTAGAAAACGACATAGGTTTATGATGTTTGCTTTAAAAAAGGCATAAACATAATTAGATGACCACTGGGAATGCTCTTACAGTGGATCAAAATTTGATAGAAACGGGACTTTAATATTACCCTTTGATACCAAGATTTAAAACACTAACCAAGCAGATTTTGCAAGTTCCAGCAAACATCAGGGTCTTTTTTGAAAAAAAGGTTCTAGTTCCATTTAAAAGGGACATTGTTTGTTTTTTAAATCTGTGCATAGATTTACATTCTAACTATTTAGTAATAGACTGAAAATAATGTATTGACTGAAGTAGAACTTGGCCATCATTTATCCAAAAAGATCATAACTATAAAATTGAAAAAGCTGTTAAAATATGGGTAACCAAATAAGCCATGGCAAATCACTGTTAATAGAGAGACTGTACATCAGCTTATATCAAAGGGTCTGTATTTTACTTTGTGTTTTTATCTGAATAAAGTAAAAGCGAATGAAGGTATTTTGTCTTACTGGAAGCTTTCGAGTTCACAACCCCCAGGCATTCTCAAAAACGCATAGTGGCACGATCCCTTTTATCCTTTGTTTTGAAGGTACATTTTCTTCAGTTATTTGTCACTGCTCTTTTGGGAGTTGATGACATCTGGAGAACAGCTGCCTCCAGGCATATCACGTGAAGAGCACACTTGCAATAAAGTTGCTCCATAGCAATTACCATAAGAAGTTAAGGGAGTTGGGAGGTCAGTGTCCACATTCCCTATTTAATGTGGTTTAGGCATGGACAATCTCCTGAAATCAAACACCACACAGCCACATTTACACACCAAAATAGGTGCGGGTGATGCACGCAGACAGACACACAACAGAGCCCCTTCCGTCTCTCTTCTATACAAGGAAACCATTCAGCACTCCCTTGGAGGGCAGATTCTGCAGTGAGAAGTCTAGCCAGAGGGTATGGGGGGTGGGTGGGGGGATGGGGGGTGGGGGGTGGGTGGGTGTTTGGGTTCCAAGGAGAGAGATAATTCAATTACACATAAGTCAATTCCCCCGTCCATCCACATACAAACACATACCCATTTTAGCCTGTCGGTCAAACAAGCAGCATTGATGTTTACATTTGGGATCTCCTCTTAGTTTTTGTTTTATCATAACAGTCTTCAGTTTGAATATTTGACCGAACATAATCCATTCACATTTAGCGTACTTTTCTGTCATGCAAGTCAATAATTATTTTTGTACAAAGTTTTTCATTTATGAGCAAACAATTTTTGGTCAAATTTGTGCAAAAGTTGTGATTAGTCAAAATTTCAAAGAAAAGCTTGGGGATGGGTTGAATATGTCTCATGCCATCATATAGGGCAGCTGGGTACAGAGGTAGAGCGGTCGACCTCTGTTTGGTGGATCGCTCTGCAAGCCCATGTGTTAAAGTGCAAGACACTGAACCCCACATTGCTCCCGAGGTCATAGGCTGGCGCCAGTGTTTGGCGGTTCTGCTGCCAAACACTATGAATGGGACAGTGACTCTTAAACACTTTGGGCCTTCTAAGAAGGTTAAAAAGCACAAAGTATATGCCATTTTACCTTCTGTTTTTTTTTTTTCATAAATACAGTATATATATTTTTTACCATACCCTATGAGTTCACTAATTTCTAAGAGACTGATATGAATAAGATGAAACCTTTCACTCAGTTTTGGGGCATTTTTAACAGTGCAGTTGTAACTGGACCTAACAGAAAGTTGGCCGCCCAACGATCATTGGCTGACGTTAGGCCTACACAATATACCGCAAATCGTTATCGCAGTATCAAGCTGTGCAACATGCATATCGCAAAAGACAGCGAAAATTGCAATATATGGTTACCTTAATGTGCTAAAACAATCTTATGGCAACTTGAAAAATGTAACAAACCAAATAAATACCTTTATGACTAATCGGATGGACCCCTTCACGTTGTTGACCAATCAGATGGAGCCCTATTATGTTAGATGTTCGCCTCCTATGTCGACGAGGGTCATTTGGAGTATAATTTTTAAACTGTTGCAATTAAATGGGAATGATGTTTTGGTTGCTCTTTGTTTATATGCCACACATTATATTGTTATCGGAATATTGTTCACCAATATCACATATCACAACTTTTCCTCATATCGTGCAGCCCTAGCTGACGTGTTGATTCATATACCAGGTAGATGGTCTTTTTGACAGCATTTCAAATGGAAAAATGCAAATGGTTACATCGGACATGGCCTTGCTACAAACTGGCAGACCATCCGAGGTGTACCCTGCCTTTCCCTTCAATGAGTGGTTGACTGTGATAGGCTCCAGCAACCCAGTGACCCCAAAGGGACAATGCAGGTTTGGAAATGGATGGATATATCTGACAGTCTGCAGTTTCAAAAATGTTTCACTCAATAAGTCCATCCTGCTTTTTCTTTTTCGAAGCAACTGCCAAGCAATAAAAGGTTAATGACAATGAAAATAGAACCAGCTGCACTAAGACGATGAAATGTTGATGATAAATAAAGGTATTCTACCGAATAGAAATGTTTTTCACTCTAAATGTGAAATATTACTTTACCTTCATCCATGCTTAAAAATATTATTTGCTTGAATAACATCAGCCGATATTTTTTGATGAATCTCTCTGGAGATTTTGTTGAAGTAGACCTAAATAAGTAGCCCAATATATATAGCCCAATATTACGACAACGGTTGTCTCAATGGGCTTCATACCGGTAATTGTATAGGAAACATGAAGTCATAGAATTCAATAGGTAAATTCTAAACCAACCAAACAGACTAAACTGAACTGGGTAGTGTATACTATGTGCCACGATAGCTAAAGAACAGTTTGCATTAAATGACTTTTTTTTTCAGTTCTCAGTAGACTATGTGAAAAACCTGCTTTGATTTTGCCACCTGGTGACTTTTACAAAAATTCTCATAGTGCCTGGAGCAAAATTTTACAAATGAACCAAGACCATCATTTTCGTTGGTGACTCAGTAGTCTCTTGTTTATTTTGCACCAGAGTTTAGGAAAACCTTCACACCTGCCAAGTGAAGCAGACTATCGGATGAGTCAGCTTCAGCGTGAAAGACATTTGCAATCTAAAGTTTAAGTCAAGCGACTTGTTTCCTTGTTTGCAACATTATAACCTGATCATTTGCAGAAGATGAGTGAACATGGTAGGGATTTCTATAACTTCTTGGGGAAAAGACTGTCATTCTTGTTTTGTTTTTTTTAAATCGTGGTACAATGACTGCTTACATGTTATTCAGAACAATTATGTAAATGAGAAAAACTATGGTTAAACTGTCCAGTGCAAAACAGACTTTAACTTTGGCAATGGGTAATTTTGAATCTATGAAACTGGGAAATATGAGACTTCCTGCATTAAGACTTTAGAGTTGCATATCCCTTTGAAGGTGGCTTCTAGCTTCAGTTTATTATATTGTACTTCTGTGTGTTGACTCCTAAAATATTTTTCTCTTTTCTCCAAAGTCACGTTTGCTTTTAACAGCAGATATTCTTGTCTCTGCGTACAGAAACAAAATGAGCCACTCTATCAGAACATCTTATGTGCAGTGTTATTACTAGAAGTTGTGGGAGGTGAGAATATAGATTACGGTACATTTTCACAACTTTCCATTGATACTTAGTATTTACTGTTAGTACTAGTCAAATGTGTGGGTGTGTATAAGTATATAGCACCTACAAGCAAGCAATAAATTTGTTTTCACAGACCTGTTACTAATACTTTTAGAAACCTTTCTATTATCCACTGGTTACCTATGTTAATGGCACCCGTTTGAGCTCATTACCTGTATAAAAGACACCTTCTTAAGAACTTGCCCACTATGCCCACGGTCAAACTGCAACGTTTCCCCTGTGGACAAGACCAAAGAGCTGTCTAAGGACAATATTGTTGACCTAAACAAGACTTGGATGAACAACAAGCAAACAGCATTTCAGTGAAGAGATCAACTGTTGGAGTTATTATTAGAAAATCGATGAAATTCAAGATCCCAGACAGTTTTCCTCTATCCGGGGCTCCATGCAAGATCTCACCTGGTAGGGTAAAATAATCTTGAGAACAATGAAGAGCCGGTTTAGCTCGTGCTGGTTTGCGGCGCCTTCCATCCGTGAAACCCAGGTTCAACTCCGGGCTGCTCCCTGTTCCCTTCTCTACCTCTATGCCGGTCCCAAGCCCGGTTGCTTTGAGAGGGTTGCGTCAGGAAGGGCATCCGGCGTAAAACATTGCCAAGTTTACCATGCGACTTGTTCGCTGTGGCGACCCCAGATGGGACAAGCCAAAAGAGAAACAATGAAGAAACAGCCTAAAAACTCCTAATAAAATACGAGGGAATTGGTCAATGACCTGAAGAGAGCTGGGACCACAGTAACAAAGGTTACTATTAGTAACGCTATACATTTTGATGCAATGATCTAAAGGTCTCCCTGCTTAGGCCGGCATAAGTCCAGGTCCGTCTAAAATTTTCCAGAGATCATTTGGATTATCCAGAGGAGGACTGGGAGAATGAAATATGTGGTGAGATGAGAACAAAGTGGAACTCTTTGGTTTGAATGCTACATATCGTGTTTGAAGGGAGCAGAATATAAAGTTGTATCCCAAGAACGCCATACTCACTGTTGTGCATGGGGGTGGAAACATCGTGCTTTGGGGCTGATTTTCTGCAAATGAGACAGGACGACTGACTGATCTGTATTTATTAAGAGGGTTGAATGAGTCAATGTATTATTACATTTTAGGTAAAATTCCTCCATCAGTTAGAGCATCAATGATGGAATGTGGCTGGATGTTCTAGCAGGACAATGATCCCAAACACACCACTCGGACAAAAAAGTAGTGTCAACGTAAAAAATATTTCAAGGGGCTTAAGTGGCCTAGCCAGTCTCTGGACATCAACCCACTAAAGAATCCGTGGAGGGAGTTGAAAGTCTGTGTTGACCAGCAACAGCCCCAAAACATCACAGCTCTTGAGAGATCTGCATAGGAGAATGGACCAAAATAGCAGCTTCAGTGCAAACCTGGTGAAGATCTACAGTGTACGTTTGACTTGTCATTGATAACCAGACTTTCATTAAAAAGAATTAAACCAAACTTTTCTTCTTGACCAAATACTTATTGGCAAATAAAAAATCTGGACGTTTAGACAAACACATTATTTCCTGACTTCTTTTTTACATTCTGTTTCAGTCGAAGTGTACTTATGATGGACTTTGCATACTTCGTCCATTTTTCTGAATTGATGTATACTGAACACATTTTTCCTGACTGTATACATTTTTTTTTTACTTCTTTTGTAGAACTGGAAATGTACTTATGATGGACTTTGCATACTTCGTCCATTTTTCTGAATTGATGTATACTGAACACATTTTTCCTGACTGTATACATTTTTTTTTTACTTCTTTTGTAGAACTGGAAATGTGAGTCATTGCCTTCCAGTATGAAACCTTAAACTCTTGCTAATGTCAGTGAGTCAGTAGTTCCCAAGGGACAGGATTTCTTTTAAGCTTGCTGCCCAGGCGAAGCCAAACACTCGTCGTTTGAGTAGCAAACAGGTAATCTGATCATTTGCAGTTTTACATTTTGTCTTTCTCAATCTGAAAGCAGTACTTCCGAGTTGAGTCTCTACCACTGCTGCCCTTTTGTCTTTGATAAAGTATAAATCAATACATCATTTAAGTGTTCTGCAAAACATTGATGCATCATAAATCAAATCCCATAAGTATAGGGTTTACTTGGCAAATCTGTCCTACCTACTTAAGTACTTGCATATTGGGTGTTGCATTGGTAGTTTGTTCAGATTTCCCCCAAAGGGGAGAGGCAAAGAAGTGAGTGCCTGCAGTGTATTCCTGACATCATATGTTTAACGTGTCTTTCTCTTGTTAGCCGTCAATCCTACTGTCACTGAGGGGGCTGCAGCAGCATTGACCACTTCCTGAGCATTATTCTCCATGGACAATGAAACTATGTAGACATTAATAAAATACTGTTATAAAACAGATAAATATCTCCTTTTACGTCCTTCTTGTGATTACCAAATGAAAAATGCGATGACATTTTTTAGTCCGGTTCATCTATCCATCTGAATATGTGAGAAATGGGAGGTCTGTTTTGTCTTCCAAACTTTGTGTACATTTAAATGATGATTGAGCAACTTGGCTCATTTGATACTTAATATAACAAGTATACATTTTTAAGATTTTGTATATCCTTGGCTGCAAATATGATGAATAGAAATTAGGCATCAAAAGTTCATCTTTCACCTCCAGCTTTGTTGCCACCTACAAATCCGTATGTTTTCTCCTTTCGACTGGATATCAGAGCTTTTGTATCTTCAATTTCAAGGTGATAGAAAATGACTTCATAGCTGTCCTTTCTGGAGTTGTTGTGCTTTGGTGACTAGTAATGACGTAACGTTCTGTCTGCTCCACAGTTCCTGGCTACATTATGGTCTTTGGACAATTTTGGACAATGGACAATTTTAAACATCATGTACTCTGAGTTGACGGATTTATAACTTTGTGGTGCATTAAGAGGAAAATATGTTCTCAGTGAACAACATATAATTAGCTGTGTATTGCTCGGGTAAAAACAACTTTAATATATGATTTAAGTGCTATTTCCAAAAAACATGATGCGATTTGATGAAAAAACGTTTGTTCAACTTCTTTTCTCAGAGCTATAAGCATTAAGATACCTTTTCTAGTGCATTGAAACTTGGTCTTTTTTTTTTTGCATAATCTTCAAGGCTAAACAGATTTTAATGTGACTTTTTTTGCTAAGTTAGCTTGTGCGAAAAATATTCCTTTTCAGTTTAAGAAGGAATTATACTTGCATGGTATTTGAATTTATTTCAATTATTTACTAAATGATTGTTATCCTGCCATACTTAAATGTATATTTTAAAGCCATTCTATTATTTCTCAACTTTTGAACAAATGCTGAGATAATTAAAAGTTATTCACACCTCTCAGCTCTTGTTATTTTTGAAAATGTAATTGTAGTTGTAATGTGACTGTTTCTATTGTGTATGTTAATCTTGTTGAACTTGCATCCACTTTGATCACAGCAAATGTAGTTCTCCCCGTCTTCTCAGCAGAGCAGCACTATACATTTGCATTTCACAGTAATTACACTTTTGCCTTGGATGTGTGTGTAATCCTTATGTAATGCCAAATATGCACAGCCAATTGCAGATGTCTAAAAACACAGTGTTGAACATTAGTTTGTGAAATTTTTTTTTTTACATTTTTTTTTTTATTACATAGCATGTTATAAGCTGGTGTAAATGGTGTACACTTTTGGTTTCGTCTCACACATTTCCAACATTTTCTTTCATAGGTGCTAGGATCAGCAGACATCCAAAAGGTCTCTCAGCAATAAGGTAGGAAGGTTTTAATCTAATGCTGAAGACTTGAAACAATTATTCTTGTTTTTTTGGACTTTTGTTGACTAAAACCTTTAGATATATTTTGTTTAAAAGAGATTTAATTTTTGCCACTCAAGCTGAATTTTTATATCCTAGTGCAGTGGGATGAAAGGTTTTGTCAATGAGGTGCAAGTTTGGAGTTTTAAGAGATTTTATTGTCAGTGTAAATGATGCGTCATCTGGGAGGCACGGACTGACATGTGGTGTGCGACAATGTTCAGTCTTTGGCCCCACACTTTTTTACCTTTACATGCTACTACTTGGTGATGTCATCAGGAGACATGGCTCAAACTTTCATAGTTATGCTGATGACACCCAGTTATATGTGACTGTTTCTCCAGACGACATGGGACCCATTGATGACCTTATAAGTTGTGTTTTAGATATTGAAACATGAATGGGAGAGAACTTCTTAAAGCTCAATCAAGACAAAAACAGATATTTTAATTGTCGGTTTTGAAGCTGAGATAGAAAGGGTCTAATCCTATTTATCAATTTTTAATCTGAATGTGTGCAGTAAAGTCAGATACCTTGGTGTGATTTTAGATGCAGATATTACCTTTGAAGCACACGCAAAGCAATTTACAAAGACATTGCATTTTATCATCTTAGAAATATTGCCCGAGTGAGAACCTTTCTCTCCAAAGCCAGTGCGGAAATATTAATCCATGCTTTTATAACACCTAGGATAGATTATTGTAATGCTCTTCTTTTTAGTATAAAGAAAAAAATACTATCAACCAGCTGCAGCTTGTTCAAAATTCGGCTGCACGCCTTTTAACTACAACCAGAAAGAAGGAGCACAGTATTCCAATTTTGAAGTCTTTGCACTAGCTCTCAGTCAGCTTCAGGATTGATTTTAAGGTTCTTTTATTAGTTTATAAAAGTTTAAATGGAACTGGACCATCATTTTTATCAGATTTACTTTTAGTTTATGACCCTCCCAGTCTGCGGGTGGTCCCAAAGGTCAGAACTAAAACCAACGACAAGGCCTCATTTCAGCACTGTGGGCCTCGCCTGTGGAACAGCCTGACTGAGGTTGTGAGGGCTTCAGCCACTGTGTGTGGAGGTTTTTAAGAAAAAACTTAAAATACATCTTTTTAGTAAATCTTTTACATAGTTTTTGCTTGATCACATGTTTTTATTTGATTTTATAAAATTTTAACAACAATTCAATTTGTTTTGATTTTAATCGTGGGATTGGTATGTGTTGGGTTTTATGTGTTTTTATTGATTAAATAATTTATTTGTATTATTATTTGTATTATTTTTACTATGTTTATTATTTTAACTACTATATTTTTTATCTTGTAATTATTATTATTATTTTTTTTCTCTGGGAAGCACTTTGAGATGCTCTGTGGCATGATAAATAAAGCTGAATTTGAATGTCATCACATTAACATGCGGTAGTGTAACTGTTTGGATTCGTTATGGGCTGTTTACTTAAGTTCAACCCTTTGTTCTTTATAAATTTGTCAAAAAACGATAGAATCATTTTTGTCAGTCATTCTCTCTTTTTACTTCAAGTTTGTCAACATGTACTACATAGTTATCCGATCAATATTTAGGTGTTGAGTAATTTTCTTTGCTTAGGTCGTAATGGAAGAGGATAAAATCAGGCTACTGAACCCATATTTCACAGCTCATATAACCTTGCTTTAAAACATGAGACGTCTGACCCAGGACCAATCGACACTTTACAATCCAGTTGTACTTTGTTTAAGTTTACTCATCAAATGTGGCTACAAACAAAACCGATCCAAAGCTGCTAATAGGGTACACTGTTTATCTAGCTTTGGTTCCCATCAAAAGGAGATAACTCAATTCCATTTTTAACGTGCTGCATGTGTGTGAGGACACATGTCTCTCATGCCATACAATGTCTGTTTTAAGCTGACTGGATGTGCTGATTTCACAGGGTAATTAACTAGCAGCATCTGGTGCCCAGCTTCTCTGTAACCATGCTTCAGCCCACAAATGGCTTTAGTTGCTGTGTGTTTAAATTGACTTGGATGTAATGAGCTAGATGTTGATGCACATCATGCGGTGGGGCGCTTCAAGAAACGAAATTAAACTTGGCATAAAGTGATTAGCGTGGGTTCTTGGTTAAAAAAATAGTATGGTCACAAGCTCTTTTGTCCAAGGCTGTAACATGGACCTTTGTTCCTTAGTGCTCTGCAGAAAATGGCCTCCTTTCATTTTTTGCCAGAATTTAGCGTCTTTTATTGCGATTTTGATGCCATATCTTTGTTTTCATGCCTTCAGATTTTCATAGATTTCAATTTAGACTGGATGTTTAATGACGCTTAAGCTACTGAGGAAAAAAGTGAGCATCATATTGAATGAGGGGAAAAAAACAGAAGTAGAGCTTCCTCAGCTATTTTTATCTTGTCTTAGCCATCATTTACTGTGATTTCTGCCTTCACCAGCTGTTCCAGCTGTTTACTCACACATGATTAGTCCAATGTGAGCTCAGTTCATGAAGTTGCAAAATGGAAGAAAAAAAACACTCAACTTAGAAACTGTGTTCACAAAAGCACTATTGTCCACATTTTTGTAAAAGAAAATCTTTGTCCCGCTAAATGGAAAGCATTTGCGTTTCAGGACAGTATTAAAAAGTGTTAGAAAAAATCTGATTTCTGCTGCAAAAATGTTATTTTTTAAATAACTTCAGAGAAAATATTAGCCGTTGTAAAAGTATTTTTTCTAGTGTAATGGTAATATGGTCAAGCCCACTGAAATATGTGGTGATGTGGTGAAAAAGTGAAGAGGAGAGCTGCAGTGTTCCTGAAAAAGCCAACTGTTCTCGCCCATCAATCTGAGACCTGTCAAAACAGGCATTTCTAAATAATTTAGGCTCCATTGTGCAGTGAGAGGTTATTCATGGGTGGAAAAGATTGGGACCAATTACCAGCCTTCCTTAAAGCCAACACTGGAGAAAATGCTTCAACTGTATTGGGTTCAATGTTCATGAGAGGTCCATTTCTAATTGGTTGAATGTGATTGGCTTTAAAATAATTTGTACAAAAGTAAAAGCCTTCTGGTTGCCTTTTTTATCAGATGACATCAGTGTGAAGGCTTCCTTAGAGGGGTGAAGATTTGAGCTTTCACACTTATGATCTGGTGACAATACAGTCATTCAGTTAGTCAGAAAGTTCTGTTGGATAAAGTTCTCCAAATTTAGTATAAACTATGGAGACCATAATTCTGGTTTTCAACGGAATCGTGGGGAAAGTGAATGGTTGCATCTCTACTGCAAATGGATATTTATATTGGAAGTGTCTAACACTTTTTGTGCTAAATTTAAGGATATATTTGAATTGTTTAATTACATTGCACCAGGCTTAGTATAAGATTTTAAAAGATTTTTCTTTATTGTTGCTTTCTTTCTAGCAACTTAAGAATGTGATTTTTGTTGTTGTTGTTGTTCTGTAATACACAAACCATAAATCTAATCAAAATGAAAACTGTGACCCAAAAAATTTATTGTGGGGAAAGTGAATCAGTGCATCCCAAGTAGAAACTAAGTGTGGCACATATTTGCATCTTTACTAAATTTAGTTTTTTGCAATGAGGTTTGTTGCAGCATATTTTTAAGTGTGTTAAAAATATTTAAAAAAAACACAAAGAAAAACACAAAGCGGTATTTTTTTCCATTAACGCATATCTGAATATTCCTCTAAAAACCTGTGCTCTGAGGACAGCCCCTCCCATTCCACGAAAATGAGCGAGTTTTCACAAGCTGATGGAGACCAGTGAAAACAGCCCCGCCCAGAAGAAGGAGTCTGCGCTGCCAGCACCGACCCCCAGGCTAACACAAACACACACTTTCTCCATATAGCTAGCACTGTGTGGCAAAAACGCTTTCCTTTTCTATGCACAATATGTACATCTTTGCAAAAGTTTGGACGTCGTTTGTTTTTGTGGGCGAAACGAGGCCAGGATGACGTCATAGAATGGGCAGCATCCACAAGAAAAAAAAACCAATGCCTCAGAGGTCGAGGTGTCTTACTTCAGAGTTGGAAACAAGCTCAGGAATATAACAAATATTGAATACAAATGTGTTCTTTGGTGTGGCAAAAATAATATATTATCATATGCATGGATATTGTTTACTAGAGTTGTAGAAAAAAATCAATATTTTGATCATTTTGCAATACTTGTATCAATTTAAAATACTGTCAGGATGATATTTTTACAATTATTTATGGTCTTCCTTCACCGTCTGACTCTTGTTTTCAACTTAAACCCCCAGCCACTAGTTTCCAACACAGCAACCTGAACCTCTATTAGCAGCACTACACAACCCCAAAACAACTACAAGATCTCGCGAGAACCAGCTCTTGTTAAATATTCTGTCAGCCTCTCTGTTTTTGTTGTTATGAGACATGCACTACCTACAGAACCTTATTGGTTATGGCACATTCATTCTATTTTTTTTTTCTTATACTGCAGATTATTTTGTTGTGTAAATCAAACAATGTTCACTTTTCCCTTCAAGAAAAAAACATCATAATTTACAAAAAGAAAAGCACAATGAATTTTCATGGGTAAAAGCAACTTGCATATGAGATCCAGCTGGACTGTTAAACGTTAAACAAGAATATGACCATTTTATTACAATGAAAGGCACATTCATTTTCTTTTACTAAGTCATAGTCTTTAAAAAAATATTGAAAAAATTGTTCGGATACAGTCTTTGGATGTATCGCGATACCTATGTTTTCGTGAGACACATATGATATGTATTGCTTTGCTTGACTCTTGCCAATACACAACTCTATTGTTTACTATAAAAGTCTTTAGAAAAGCATAGGCCCTTTGCATTTCTCCACAAACTGCGTCTCTTGTCAAACACCTTTGAACTGGAACAGATACATCAAGATGGTTTGTTAGTGGAATAATGTTAGAAATATTAAATTAAAAGGAAACTTGCTGTTTGTATCATCAGTGACAGAGATTTTGTGTTTATTTTGAAGTGGCTCCAACATTTTTGTTCGGTGTGATCAGCCTCTATGTCATTGAACTAAATACCTCAGATCTGTAAATGCAGAATGTCTTCATCCTGACTGTTGACTGGACTGTGACCAGCTGCTGTGGAACTGACTCAGAGGCATCATTGAGCAGCAGTGCCAAATGTGCTGGAGTAAGGAAAGAGTGTTCTCACACAGTTGGCGGGGGGTGTTGATGCTTATGGGGGTGACGTGACTCTATGGATGGTTTGTCATGAGCTTATCCTGGAGACTCCTACTCACCCTGGGAAATGACTGGATCCTGACCACATCCTAAAACTATCTACCGCATTCCTTTTGCTGTCAGACATCCACTAGCAAGCAGTGGTTTTTGCTTCCTGGGGGGTCAGTCACTGGATTTGATGGTTGCACAATCTCAAGTCGAAGCCAAATGGCATTGAATCTGAAGTCTGGAATACTCAGCCAGCTAGATGATATGGTCTAAAAATTATCTGTCATTAAGTTGTATATCTATTTTTCTCTTATTTATGATTTTACAATTTCTACTCTGACACTTGTCAAATATCACAGCTGAAACCTTCATCCATCTGTTCCAACCTGCATGCACAAAACTCTTCCCCTCTTTCCCATACTGGTTTGTTCCAGACTGTTCACTGTAAGTACTTAAAGTCCTCCTCCTCCACCGCTGCTTTCTGTAACCTCGCTCCTTCACTTGATTCCCTCTCATTTACACATAGATGCTCTGTCTTCCTGCATCTGACCTTCATTTGTCTACTTCTTAGAACAAACCTCTACTTCTTTAGATGTTCCTCCACCCGCTGCCTTCCCTCTCTACACATCACAATGTCATCTGCAAACATCATGATCCACAAAGATTCCTGTCTAAACTTAATTTATCACAGTGGTTCTCAAACTGTGGGGCGCACCTCCCTGGGGGGGGCGCTGAAGCATCTCAGGGGGGCGAATCACCCTGTGGGACACGGCTGGGAGGGGAGGGGGGGGGACCAATGTTTCGACGTTGGAATTTTTTTCGCAGCAGAACATAAACAAAACGGGCTTCGGGACCACATATTTGCGGGTCTTACGTCACTCATTTTAACCTAATCCTAACCGTCACATTTGAAGACATAATTATTTTTGTTAGTGGAGGTTTTGACATCTGAACAGAATGGTAATGCCGCCCGGACGTTGATGCATTTCGCACACGCGACCAGTACGGACTGGATAACTACACCTGCCTTTCTTTGCAACTGTGATCAGATTTGTTGAAAATTGAGAAAAGCATGTGTTGTGGGATGAGTGTGTGTTTACTGAAACCGGTGTGTCTGGTGTGTGAACATTTTTCCTTCAACAAAGGGGGGAACAAGAGAAAAAGTTTGAGAACCCCGGATCTATCTGTCTGTCCACCACCACAGCAAACAAGGAGGGAAAGGATCCTTGGTGCAGTCCCACCTCCACATGAACAGCACATCTCACTACTGTCTTACAGCTCTCAACAACTTCAATGTATTTCTCTGGCACTTCCTCATAAAAACCACAGCTCCCCTATTGGTACCCTGTCAAAGACTTTTTCTAGATTTACAAAGACTGAATTCAACTCCTTCTGATCTTCTTTGTTTCCCTATCAGCTTGAAACCATACTATTGCTCATAAATACTCACTTCTGACCTTAGCCTAGCTCCCACTACCTTTTTTCATCATCAGCCAGATTGTTTGCAGAAGAGCTTTAAAAGCCAGAACCAAGAAAAAAAACAACCACTGGAAAATGGGATCTTTCTTTCAACTTCAACTTTGTAAGTTGCACAGTGAATATGAAACATCTATTTTTTCACCACAAAACAAGCATTGATTTTATTTTGCTTACTTTGTGCCATATCTGCTGCCTTTCACTGAAATCTGTAGCATTGTGGCATTATAAGTCAATCTAGGAGACAGCTTGGAGCTCCACAAGAGTCATGAGAAACTGCACAAAGCAATGGGAAGTACACATTCAGAAAACTAGTGAATAAATGTGCTCTCTCTGTCCCCAAAATCTCCCATGCTGACGACCAGCACTGGCACAGAAGCAGTCGCATTTGTGCTAAATATTTGACTAGCTGGGTGGTCTGAATCCAGCCCCTTTATTTGTGTCATTCTTGGATGTTATTCTTAACGAAGTGCAAAAATACTCTTAAGTGAGAGGAAAACAGATTTCAAATAGGAGCACACATTCCTCCTTTCAGCCATTTGGCTGAAAGGTGATCAACATGGCCGATCCTTTGTTTACAGTTTCCTACTGTGCTCTGAATGTGTATAAAGTTTTGTCAAAAACCTTGGTAATCCTTGTGTTTTGCCGATTCCTGCTGGTTTCCTGCAGTTACCTATTTTTGGACGTATTATCCTGAAGATTCGTTTTGCATCATGTAAGAGCAAAAGATATACACTTCTATCAAAAAACTAAGTTAAAATATGTTGTGTGCAGCACACACACACTCTGTGAATGTAGCACAGTTCTTGTGATGTATGAACTGTCTGGACCAGAAGAACCTTACATGACAAGCTGTTTTGCTTTTTACTGAATATACAGCAGCTGTAAGTAGAGAAGCACTTGCAGATTGTTGCTTTGCCAGAAACTTGCTAAAAGAGCTCAATCAACCTTAACTGAAATGTGGCTCTGTGATTTGACTGCATCTGAGTGAAGTAAGGGGAAAAGGGTCCAACGACTAAGTTCTCGATACTGATTGCAAGTTTACACCTGAGGATTTGTCTTTCCACTGTAGCTTTATGTGTATTTTTGTTTTGACGGGGCTGCTATGCTAACACACGGATACAGCCACAGGCAACAAAACAAAAAATTGGATTGAGGTGAGGTTCCTAATCAGTGTATTGGGAGAAAATCCCACAGAAACATTTGGATGTGTTGATGATGTCACTGCTTATGTGTTCCACTTCAACCAGTTTCTTTGAATGTTTCTTTGTGATTGCACGCAAACGTATTGAGTTCCTGCTCTCATGTCAACAAAGACCGATTTGGGTTCTGTGAACCGTCAGAGCTTAAAGACCTCCAAGATTTCTCAAGATTTCTTTTTACAAAAAAACTGTCATTCCTTATTGTTTTTTTACAAAAATGCTTTTCTGTGATGAACACAGCACTATCTGCTTTACACATTTCTCCAGCAGACCTTATTAAAACACATAAAACGCATCTTATAATGTAAAGTCAACAAAGTGAAATCTGCATTTTTATGGTCTGTTGTACACTCAAGCAGCAGATATATTTGAATCAGCAGGGCTTTCTCAGTACCAGTCCTTGTAAAACAAGACAGATATTAGTCTGGCCACAACTAGCCCATGTAACCATGGCAACCTTTACTTGAACACATCCGGGAGTAGCAGTGGAGTCTTTGTAAAGCTGAGTGTATGTTAGATAGAAAAAAGAAAGAAAAAAGCTGCCTCCTTCAAAAAAAAACTGTAACGTAGGAGTAAGCGAGTGATGTAATCCAAGATTAACTCCAAATGGCGGCTTAAAAGTCATTCTAGGAAATTATTAGGTACCCCATCAAAAGTTATTTGACACATTTCCTCAAATAAAAGTTTTGATTTTAGTTTCACTTATTATTCACTTACTCATTTATTTTTTTCTTTCTAGTTAAAACGGGGTTGAGGGGGATTTATGAATTTTTCCACCAACTTTTTTTTTTTTCCAAGGCAATCAAAAAGTGAAGGATTCATTCGTCTTACCGTCTTGCCGTCTTACCTTTTAATATGCTCTGTAGTTAAAAAGTTTCATCCACCAGGCGTTAATTTGTGGGACTGTTTGGCCCCACATGAAACCCAACACTTGCATTGGAGCTGCTGTCGACATAGATGCATCACCTGCCTGTTTGCCAGGGTCTCTCTCATAAATACAGAAACACATATGAATACAATACTTGTTCCTTTCACTCACCAGAAATAAAGAATGACAGGCACAGCTATCCAGGTGAAAAATACCTTTTCTTTCTCACACACGTCAGTGGGAAACTTTTTGTACTCGCAGCATGATGAATAGCAGGCTGGTGTTATACAGTAAAGTAATCCAAGGAAACAAGATGTAAAGTTTAACACAAGTCTGTGTTGAACTTTGAATTTGCATGCAGAAGATGTCCCTGCTTGACTTGGATGTATGAGAGTGGAACTCCTCACTTGGCGTTTCTCATCAGCCCCCTGCACTCTTCACCAGCTGAATGCTTGTGGCCCCATGCTGAACTGTGCTGGATTGATCTGGTTTAGCTTCAGATAAACTTCACGTCTTTCTGATAAATATTAGTGAAGTTTAAAATATCTGCTTTACATTTGCACGAATAGCTGAAGCAACAGTGCCATGGCATCTGAAGAGAAGAAAAAGTACAAGTTTTGTTGGCTTTAGATGTGCAAATGAAAAGTAAACTGATTAATGATTCACCATGGAGTAACTGAATGGATTCCCGACCTTAGGTGTATTTGAGGAAGAAAGTATACACAGTTGAGAAAACATACTTACAGAAACGGGGATTATATCTGCGTGAGCAGAAAGTCATTTTTTCCTAAATCCTTTTTGAAGTCTCAACACAAAAAACATGAGCAGACAAAATTTATTGCGACTTTCTGTATAGTAAAGGAAAAAAAGAGCAACTATTACAGGGGTCAATGCAGCAATGTGTGGGACTGGCTTTTGCTCTCTGTTTGGACAAAACCAAAGTTGCAGTATAATTATCTTGTCATTAGTGTAAAACTTTGATACCCGAATAAGGCTAATCCCCATTAAAATACAAGTCATTATAAGTCGATGCTGCTTTCAAGTTTTAGGAGTGTTGTCAAATTTTAAGACTTTTAAATGATTTTTACCATTTAAAGGTAAAATGGAAAAAGTATTTTTTCTAATTCAATTATTTTCTCCCATGCGTCTTTCTGTTGTGACTGTCATATCCACTTCAATGAAATTGTCTTTTTGGTGTTTTTAACATGATCTTGTGGCATTTTTCTGATGATGGAGGACATATATACAAAAATTCAGTAAAAAATTGCATTTCTGAGTGTTTCTTTATTCAAATTGTTGTGAATCAGGAGCAAAATGCCGTTTGAAAGAAATCGTATTTGTGACGTGGAAAATATGGTGGCAGACCCCAAGCTCCCTGTTTCGCTCCATTCTGATGCATCTGCTTGCAGACTAATAGATCCATGTACATCTTCATTTTCCTGGTCTGAGCTGGCATCTGGCTCCAAACTGTACTGCCGGATAGCTCTAATATTGCTGACCATTTTTGTTGCACTACTAATGTCAGGTTGGTGGATTGTAAGGTAGCAAACTAGCAGAAGAGTTTGTAAACAAAGGGATGACGGGAACTAGGGGCAGGCTTACTCCATGCCAACAATCCTGCTCACAACGTAGAGGTGAATTTCTAATGAACTCCAGCCATTCTGCTGAAACTATGTCCTAGAAAACGACACAAGCTTTTGACACAAGGATTTTGGCTAAAAACTGCACAATCCCAATGAAAAGACTACTGGTAATGCTTTTACAATCGATCAAAAGATGACCGGAGTATTTAAGTATTTCAGTTAAAGAATTTAAATAAATTATAAGGATTGTCATTTACTCTTTTAGTTTATCATCCTTAAAAATGTATTGTGTAATTTATCTTTAGTAAATAAAAAATGTAGTTTTTCATATTAACCCCTGTCAAATCACTTAGTAACAAATGAAGTACTGCTTTTCATAGGTTTAATGTCTAGCAGCTAATGGGACCAAACAAATGTTCATGTCTCTAGAAGCACATCATTCTTTTTCTTTATAATGCATATTTAATAAAAAGCTAGCATCCATTGGTCTCATTGCATGAAGTAAGTAAGTAAATCTTTATTTGTATAGCACTTTTCTCAGAGAGCGACTCACAAAGTGCTTCACAATGTTAAAACATTATAAAATCAGTAGTGAGACCCAAATAAACACACACAGGCATATAAGTAAACAAATAAACGCGCAGAAGTGAACACAAGTAAAAGTCAGCTTAGAGCTCCCCTAAATAAATTCAGCTTTAAAACACTCGACTGACTCAATCTGGTCTGGTCAGTCTCCCCTAGTTTTTGGAACACATAAAACGATTTTTATCAGTGGATCTCAAGGAACGTGCAGGAGTGTAGGGAGTTAAAAGGTCAGAAATATAGTTCAGGGTTCGTCCATGCAAGGCTCTAAAAACTATTATCAAAATCTTCAAATCTGTTCTGAATTTAACAGGAAGCCAATGTAGCGATAAAATCAGAGGGGTGGCATGACTGTGCTTATTGGTTCCAGTTAAAAGCCTTGCAGCAGAGTTCTGGACCAGTTGCAGACGTTTAAGAGACTTTTTGTTAAAACACGTAAAAAGAGAATTGCAGTAGTTTAAATGAGAGGAGATAAAAGCAGGGATGATCAGCTCAAGGTCAGATCTGGTTAACATGCAATACGTCTTTGTTTGTTCAAAATAAAAATTATTGCATGTTGCATTTTACTCCTAGAATAATGGTGCATTCCTTTTTGACAAGCACAATAAGTTTTTAAACTTAGTAAAAAATGAGCATTTTCTTTTTACCTTGACAAGTGTTCTGCACAAACTAGAAAGTGAAAATATGTCAACCACCCTCTGAGTGTTGGCCTAATTTAGCCGTCATGTCAAAAGCAGACCCCTACCATCTTATCTGAAAAACAAACTCATGCTCTGAGTCATAAAAGACTGAAGTCTATCACAACTGACAGGGCCACACATCCTTTGGCCAAAAATTTATTAGATTGCCAGATCCACAGCCCCACAAGGTTTGTTGTTTAAACTGGTGGGCTGCTCCGTTATTGGATTAAAGGCCATGTTACGGTAATAGAGCCCAGGTATTCCCATCAGGCTTTGCCCTTCCTCACTGATCTGCTGAGGAGTAGCTACATGTTTCTGAGCTTCCTCTCATTTTCATCTTATGTGTTGAGCCCTAATGTTCCACTAATGAAAAAGAATTGTGTATTTAAATGCAGCCTACTTTCTTCCGGCTCTCCGACACTGCCTGGGAACCCATCTCAGTCGTCATAAAGTCTATAGGTCAATGTCTTATTCACACTTTAACTTTAGTATGTGCTGAACTAACATTTGGGAATCTTCACAGCTGCCTCACATTTGTGATACATACTTTAAACACCCATACCAGGTTCAATAAACCCCCCTTTTAAAGTTTAAAAGCCTTTTCATACTGTAGTGTCAGCAAGGTTCAGGCAGCCTGCTTTTATTAGACACTTGATAAAATTTGCAAGAAGTGAGCTAAATAAATCATTTTTTAAATAAGAAGTTGATTTCATCTCCTCTTTGAGATTTGACAGGCTTTACTGTTGGGGATATTTCACTGGCTAAAGGATCATTCTGCACAGGAGCCTTCATTTGCTTTCAGTTGGCATCTTGGACTCTTAAGACTTTTATCCTCATCCTGTGTCTCGCTATTGAAGACGTGCACATAAGACAAAGTGTCTTGCTTCCCACGGGGCATAAAACAACCATTAGAATTTCAGTGGGTCTTAAAACTGCTTGTAAAAGTTTACAATGTCATAATAATGAAAAATATGGGCTGTGGGTTAAGTTTTTAACTGTGCAAAAACTCTTTGTCAAATATTATTGTCATATTATGTTGATTTAATTGATAAAACACAGTCATCTAGTGACAAGGTGGACCAAAAAACAGATTATAGTACTGTAGTTAAGGCAAGGTGGACATTATCAAGTTTTATTGGCATGTTGAATTGGATGTTGTTTTTTAAATTTTATACCAAGTAAGGTATACAGTCACAACAGCATTGGTTCAATTTCAGAACCCTGTGGAACACCACAGCTAACCATATTTTGGGAGAAATATCTGTTTATGCTTTACATTCATTTGAACCTGTTAAAGCATTGTCCTTGATCCCTACTCTGTGTAGCAGCATCATTACTTGAGGAAACCTTACTGCTAAATGGTTAAAAATAAAGAATATTTTCTAAGGAAGATTCAAAATAACAAATTTTCTTACGGTTTATTCACTTTGGCCATTCAAACATAAATTGCCTCACCACTGATCCTTAGGACTGCAGTGATCATGTTTTTACAGAGTTTTAGACATTGGACTTCCACATTTCATTAGTGCACGTGCAATTACGAAAGTTCTTCTCTCATTTTACTTGAAGAGGCTTCAGATTAGTGAGAACGTGTTGCAAATTTTGCTTGCAGCAGCGTGATACTGCAGAGTATTCTTTATGTGAGCCTTCTGTAGATCAAAGCAGCGTAGGTGTAACTGGTGCATTTGAGTTTTTCTGGGAACTTTTGTGTTGCTGTGTGGGAGTTTACAGTGTATGACTGATTAGGAATCTATTTCCAGTCTGCACGTCTGCTTTTAATTAATTTTCTATTGATTTGTGGTCAGATATATTTTCACTGTGAGAAACCAGAGCTCACACAGGGAGTTGCTTCTTTTTAACATGTAGATCTTTTATTTTAGGTTTTCATTTCACAAAACTGCAAAAACTTCCTAATGTGGTTCTTTAAAAAAGGGAGCTGGGAATTACTATTTTTCTTTAATTTAATTCTTATATATTCTTGATTAAATCTGTATTAAAAAATTGCTTTAGTCTTGAACTGGATTTTTTTATGATTTCAGATGACGCATTATTTAGCAATATTGGCCGGTTAATTACATCTAGATTTTTTAAAAATTAAATTGCATTTGTTACTTTAAAAGTCATCTGAAATGCTGATTACCGATGGACTATGAATGCTTAACACTCCCAAATGATCTCTCTGTAAAATGGACAAAAACTGTACAAATAATTGCACACGAAAAATACTCTAATTCTTTTTATTGTTTCCTTTATTTTATCATATTTCTTTCATTTTGTCTAGAATTTTTAATTTTATATATTTTTTGTTGCTTTTTTTCTTTTTGCCCTATTGCCCTGTGCACTGCTGCTGTAGGACCACCCACAATTCAACTGCTGCTGGAAATAAACGTCTGTTCTATTCTTTTCTGTTCTAGTCTAGTTGACTAAGAGTCCGAGTCCTAGTCTAATTCTAGTTGTAGTCCAAGTCTAGTATTAGTTTTAGTCTTAGTCCTAGTCTAATTCTAGTTCTAGTCCTAGTCTAGTAATAGTTCTAGTTCTAGATCTAGTCCTAGTCTAGTTTAGTTCTAGTTTTACTTTTAGTCTAATTCTATTTTATCTCTATCTGCTGTAATATTTGTCTTAATTTAAGAGGATGTCGCTAATCCCGCCCCCCTGCAAACATTCTCTGCTTTTACTATTCAGGAAATACAGAGCCTGGGTGGTTTGCATATGCAACGGGCAGACTAACAGCAGGCTGGTGCAGCAGGTGGATAAACTGCACAGTCATACAAAGAAAGCAGGTAAATAAAGAGTGCCAGCAAACAGATGGGCCTGTTTAGAAAGACTCAGCCGCACAAAAAGAGATGACAAGAATGAGACAGCAGACTGCATAGAGAGGAAAATGCAACGCTCCTTCATTCTGTCAGGATTAGGTTAATTTCTCTAGTGTACTCTACTGTTCCCACACTCTGCTGCAAAATCTTCTAAATTGTGTTCACTTATTATTCATAATTCAAAATAGGTAGCGTTATGCTTCCACATGGGCAAAATGACCTGCCGTTAACCCAGGAGTTTTCCACTGAGGTTCACCTTTTCTGTGTTGGTTGAACACCTTTACATATCTTAAATGGATTCTGTTTAAATCAGTTTAACACAAACTTGAAGATAACTGGACTAATTGAATATGTTCACAAGACTCCCTTTGACCTGCTTAACCCCCTCACTAATCATTCCTGAACCTGAATATCTCCAACACACAGCAGATTACTGAATGAACTCCATTTGGTTTCCACAGAGGACATTTGGTGGCTTTCCAGGTATGCCAAATGTGGAGGGATGGTGCTCTGGGGAAAAACAATGTTTTTCTCTGGTAGTCAGTCAAAGCCTCCGATATGTTTAGTTTTTATAGAGTGCCAAACTGCTGATGATTAAATAAAGAAATATGACCTTGTGCGATCAAACAATCAACCTCTCTCATAAATATATGAAAAAGATCATGAAATTGTGAAAATTTGAAATCTGAGGTTCTGAAAAAAGCCATAGAATTATAATAATGTTCAACATGATTAAAAATTAATATTTTAAAATGCTGTTTTAAAATAATGAACAGGTTTTTAAAGAAAATGAAATATATTTACTAATATAATGGCTAATTTAAAATCTGTGTGCAGGTTTTTCACTATTTCATGATCTTTTCTATATATTTATGAGAGATTTATTGGTTGATTGTGTGATCGCAATAGGTCATATTTATTTGTTTAATTATGAACAGTTTGGGACTCCATAAGTTTTGCGCCATAAATTATGAATATATCTATGGTAAAATATTTGTGATTTTATTTTATTATTATTATTATTATTTTTTTAGGATCGACAAACAGTATGTTAAATTATTTATTTATGTTTTTGCATCTTTTCAGTCACAAAAAGTCTTTTTTTTTATAAACTAGGAAATATGTGAACCTGTATTTTACTTACTGTGTGTTTGTCGGGGCTGCACGTATTCCCACATGTGATTTGTTAGCAGCTGAAAGAGTCTGTTTAGATGTTCCAGTGTTATGGGGGGCTTTAGAGCCATATTTGATCTCAGAAAATCCCATACAGTGTGATACTATAGTGGTAATCCTGCTGATATATCTATCCCACTTTTGTCTTATTGCATGATTGAGGGGTTTATCTTTATTTATTCATCCATTTTACACTTTTGAAAGAAATACTGTCTGATCTTTAGAATCAAGCCTTTGAATTGAAGATCTGTAGGAGAATCTTTCATGACAACTAAAGGTGTTATTGTTCATTTCTAGCTATGAAACAAAGCAGTCGGCATCATCCAGGCAGTATTTACATTGCCAATGTTGGTCTGCTGTCAAATTAATTCAAGAGAAAAAAGCTTCTTGCAATGGAGTTTAGAAGAGATCAGAGGAAGATAATTAAAGTTTTTATGTTGCGCTTAAGACGTTTTTTATGTAAAAGACATGTTTTCAATATAAAATGGAATCTGTTAAAGTTGCTTTCCTGATCAAAAACATTTAAAAAAGGCCAAATCTTCAGCTGTTCTGTACTCGATGTGGTCCACTGATTCAGAAACATGCAGAAGATCATTCACATGATGTTATAGCTCTGCCCCATTAGTGCTAATGACTTTACTTGAGTTATGACCAAGAGCTTGTCATACGTAATTAAAGTTCAAGTCTAATAGATATTAAAAGATCTATTTCTTATTTATTTATACATAAAGTTTAGTTTTTTGCACGTTGATGTAGCATACATTTAAGAAAATGTAAAAAACAACAACAATCACTTTGACATTGTAATGTAGACACAAAATAGTGTCGCAGTGTGTTATTCTGAGTGTGTGGATCAGGGTCGGGCAGTGAAGTGTCAACATGCTGGGTGAGATGAACACCTTCCCCCCCCCCTTGTGTGTGAGCAGATCCCACATAGGAGCCAGACTCTGAGAGTTGGAGTGGGGGTCACGAGCCTCCAGAGCAGAGGAGAGCTACATGCGAATGCCAGCACTGGGCTGCTGTGACCTCTGACCCGCCTGTCACAGAGCAGCTCTGTGTTCCCATTGGTCTCACACAGGATGTGCTCTGTTAGGGGGCGCAGTACAGAATCTGAAAATATGCAAGGATCATCTTCTTGGATATCTCCAAATAACTAAATAATCCTGTTATCAGGAACAAGCGGTGGCTTGTTTGTTCCAACAGGATCTGGAAGTTTTTGGGGAAAACTGCCTAAGTTCTTCTGATTGCTGTTTTTACTATGTTATCTCTTAAGCCCCTTTTTGCTCCAAATAAAATCCCCAAAACAAAATTCAGGACTTTCTCTTTGTTCCCAGCAGGGCATAGATGGGCCGTTTAAAAAAGAAAAAGAAAAACAAAGTAAAATTTGTTGTTAGCTCTTCTGCTTTACGAAGCATAACAAAGGCCTCCTTGTGCACAAATGAGCACTTTCTTCATGGGACGGCATTGTTATGACGTGAGAGGAAGGGAATTTTTCTCAAGTGTTGCTGCATCATAAAAGTGTTTAGACCTACATGAAATTGAAAAATACAAAGAAAAGGTCTCACTACGCACAGCACAGCGGATATTGTTATGTCTTTAAATGTGGACATTATAGTCCCCTTAGCAAGTTTTGGTAAATTGTGAGTTTCTGCACGGATCAGATTTGTCTCTCTTCTCAAGTTCTGATCTTTATCTGAGGTAGAACTTGAGACGATCACTAATTTACCATGTTTTCTGCTCTTCTTTGCAGCTGTAGCTGCAGCCCCTCCCAACTCAGCTGTCAAAGATGGTGGCGTTGTCGCTAAAAATCTGCGTGCGCCAGTGCAATGTTGTGAAGACGATGCAGTTTGAGCCCTCCACAGCCATTTATGATGCCTGCAGGATCATCAGAGACCGGGTTCCAGAGGCTCAAACGGGACAGGGTGAGAATTCAAACAAGGCGGTAGATGCTGATTCTGCTGGGATTTTAGACATGGAAATACTTAAAGCTGTTGTCCTTTCTGCTTTCTTTTCCAATAATGTCAATGTTATTAAACACTTCAATCTGGATTTTATACATGTTCTGGTTTCATTGTTCACGACCTCGTGACATCCAATATCCGCTCAGTAAGTCTATAAGTCAGATTTTAAAAAGGCAGCTGGTTACCCTGATTGTCAAATTAAGATGGGTTCAAACTAAAACATTAAGTTGTCAATTTACTAAAACAACTGTTGATTGAAACATAAGTTGTTTTCGCAGTGCCACAATCATTTTAACAAGATGGTGGTGGTAAAGATGTGGCCAAGAGAGTCTGTGTCCTTTCTCTTGTTTTAAAAACCAATAATCAGAAGGAAAAATGATGTAGTGTTCAGTCAGTCTTTGTATTTTTAATCTTGTTTTGGAAATGTTTGATTGGCTTATGCAGTTCAGTATCCTAGTGATCCCCTTGATGGTACTTGGGATGAGATGTGGATGTGTGTGTGTGTGTGTGTGTAAAATGACAGTCTAACATGATTGTGTTTCTCCCCACTGTTCCAGCATCCGACTATGGTCTGTTTCTGTCGGATGAAGACCCCAGAAAAGGCATCTGGCTGGAGTCTGGAAGGACACTGGACTACTACATGCTCCGTAATGGGGTAAACGCATCACTCTGTTTACCCGCAAGCCCTGAGTCATAGCATGAGTAACGGCGTCCGTTCTGCCTGGTGATGAGTGGTAATGGGCTTAATGAACGCTTAAAACACCAAGAAACACTCTCAAGTGACAAATGGATGTTTGGTGAACCTGGAAAACTGTTTAGCACCCTCAAGTTTATTTGCAAAACACATTTTCCAGATGTTTTAATTAAAAGTTGTTATCTAATGACGTCTAAATCTTTATAATGATCAACTAGATGAGCAAGCTGCTCATTATTGAAGCTTTTTTAAGATGTTAAAACGCTTAAAAAGTACTTAAACACATTTGAATTATGTCGTTTATAAACACAGGCCTGAGAAAAGTGGAAACATTGAAAATAAAGAGAGTAATAAGAGATAAATCTCAGTTCTAGCCAGATGTTGTTGGATCAACAGCTTGTTTAAAAGTCTCACATGTGCTGTTTAAAGCCTCTGTGTATCTTCTGTTCTGGTCAGCTTTAAAACACACCCACCCCCCTCCCTCCAAGTCCCCCACCATGACAGGTCGTAGGCACGACTGTGACCAATTATTTTGAACTAGATCTCACCTCTTTGTCGTACCTGGAACTGGTGCAGCAGACAGCGATCGGCAGCTATTTAATACGATTTTTTTTCCTGTCTATATTCTTTCTTCTTGCTGTGCAGCCCGGACTCTTCCACCTGTTTTTCCTGCCACAACTTTTCTTCTTCAAAGAAAACATTAAAGTTTTTATGATTTGTCTCGTGTGTGTGTGTGTGTGTGTTTGAGCAGGACATTCTTGAGTATAAGAAAAAGCAAAGACCTCAGAAAATCAAAATGTTGGATGGCGCCGTCAAAACCATCATGGTGGATGACTCTAAAACAGTGGGGGAGCTGCTTGTAACCATATGCAGTAGAATAGGTAGGTTTAATGATTCTTTCTGAATGAACAACAGTTGGTGTTGCAATGTTTTTTTCTAATATGATCCCAAATTACTTGTAGATAAAACAGATTTTTCCATTTAAATCTGTTTAGCACCGTTTTCATTCTCTTCTTCCCAGGTATCACGAACTATGAGGAATATTCTCTGATTCAGGAGACGGTGGAAGAAAAGAAGGAGGACGGAACGGGAACACTAAAGAAAGACCGCACACTGCTGCGCGATGAGAGGAAGATGGAGAAGCTGAAAGCAAAACTGCACACAGACGACGACTGTGAGTTCAGGAACGAGCAGCTGAATGTACTGAGAGGTGTTAAGAAAACTTCTTATACAAGATGAGCTGGTGGACTTTAAATTCCAGAACTTATTGACCATTTCAAAGCCCATTTTCACAGCTGTCTGTGGTATCTGTCATCCTTTACTGGAATTTGGGAGTAACACAATTTCCTCTTTTGACCTTAGGTCAGAGTAGCACTTTTTTCCTCCCATTTTTCATCCATTTATCTCCAAAAGTCCCACTCTGATCATCTTTTAATATATTAGAAGAGCATTCCCTAATATATTAAAAGATGATCAGAGTGGGACTTTTGGAGATAAATATATTAGAAGAGCATTCCCGGGCTGCACGGTGGCGCAGTGGTTAGCGCTCTTGCCTCACAGCAAGAAGGCCCCCGGTTCAAGTCCCGGCTGGGGGACATGAAAAACACAACATCAATGGGGGGCCTTTCTGTGTGGAGTTTGCATGTTCTCCCCGTGCATGCGTGGGTTTTCTCCGGGATCTCCGGCTTCCTCCCACCGTCCAAAAACATGCTACATAGGTTGATTGGCAACTCTAAATTGTCCATAGGTGTGAGAGTGAATGGATGTGTGATCGAAGATATTCCACCCTGCGACAGACTGGCAACCAGTCCAGGGTATCCCTTGCCTACGCCCAAGTGGCCGGGATAGGCTCCGGCAACCCCGTGACCCCGAAAGGGAATAAACGGTTAAGAAGATGAATGAATGAAAATGAATGAATGAAAAATGAAGATTTCCCATTTTTTAAATTTTTATTATGATTATGAGGTTTTTAGCTGTGTCATTTTCTTGGACGTAGTTTCTACAGAGCGGCAGTTATTAGAAATTCCACTCTGTTTTGGGAAGGACTGTTGGCGAGGAGTAAGCCCGCCCCATTACCCATCACCCATCTGTTTATCCGCTATCTCGCTAGCTTACAGCCCCTCCCACCCCCCAACCTAACATTACCAGTGCAACAAAAATGGCGAGCAACATTGGAGCTATCCAGCCGTACAGTTTAGAGCCAGCTCAGCCGAGGAAAACAAAGATGTATGTGGATCTGGTCCTCCACAAGTGCATCCAAATGGAGCGAACCAGGGAGCTTTTGTCCTGCCGATTGTAACTCCTACGTCACAGCTACAAGCTTTTTCCAACCGCATTTTTTTTGTCTGCTCTGATTCCTAATAATATAAATAAAGAGACTCAGAGATGCAATTTTAGCTTAATTTGCTTCATATATGCCCCCATCATCAGAAAAATGCTGCAAAATCATGTTAAAAACACAAAAAACACTTTTTCTTTTGAAGTGGGTTTTTAATTTATTTTGAATGGACGTTTCAAAATCTCTCTTTCATTTTAGACTTTTCTAATCTGAAAGGCTCAGTGGTAAAACTGTTGTTTTAAGAGACCTTTTCCTTCACGGAGTAACTACCTGCTTGTAACCAAACGTCTTTTATGTTTACATTTCAAAAAGCCTGTTATGTGGGAGAAATGACCTGCCTCTAGTAGAGGGAGTTTATCTGCTTTGGTTCTGTGTTGGCAGTAAACTGGCTGGACCACAGCCGAACGTTCAGAGAGCAGGGAGTGGACGACAACGAGACTCTTCTGCTCAGACGCAAGTTCTTCTACTCTGACCAGAACGTAGACTCTCGAGATCCGGTCCAGCTCAACCTGCTCTATGTTCAGGTCTGATCTCCATGTGACTTTTTCTAATGAAGCTTCTTTCCATACGCTGTGTAGTGAAAGTGAACATTTACTTTTTTAAATCTGACATCAAAGTATGTATATCCATAAAAGATAATCATGAGGCATAAACTTCTGCATCTTAATGAAAACAATGGAATTGAATGATATTTAGGCCTGTTTGAAAAGTGGTTTTACTGTCTCTGTTCTGTCGCTCATGACTGTTTATGTTTCAGGCTCGAGATGATATCCTTAATGGTTCTCACCCAGTGTCATTTGACAAAGCCTGTGAGTTTGCAGGCATTCAGGCCCAGATCCAGTTTGGATCTCACATAGAGCACAAACACAAGCCCGGCTTCTTAGAGTAAGCACAAATCTAAAGTTAATTCTGGACATACATGTGAACAAATAACTCCTTAGATAAGTCCTAAGTTAGATAAAAACAAGTAAATGTTCTTTTATGGATCATTGTCTGGTTATGAAAATAGGAAAAATGTACCAAACCAATGTGAAGGTCTTTGATGGTTTTTGAGAAAGTTACATGGGTTATTTTCTTTTTATTATTTTATTTTAAAAAAAAAACTATCTTTACAAATATTTTTCACTTTAGTTAGTAAGTAGAAATAGCCAATATTTAGAGAGTAAACTTTCTTTCTTTTTCATCCTCTTAAAGTTTGAAGGAGTTTCTTCCTAAAGAGTATATAAAGCAGAGAGGAGCTGAGAAGAAAATCTTTCAGGTAGGTTCATACTTTTGTCTGGATAAACAGTTTGCCTTAAATCTTGTCAATGTAGTCTTTTGGATGCTCATTTTCTGAAAATCTAATCTGTAGGAGCACAAGAACTGTGGAGAAATGACTGAAATTGAGGCGAAAGTAAAATATGTAAAACTGGCGAGATCCCTGCGCACGTATGGAGTCTCCTTCTTCTTGGTCAAGGTAAGCTTAAAGTTTGTTAGATTTTGATTAGTTTTATTTTATTTTGAAATTCTCAAAGACAAAAAACAAAATAGAATACAATTTTTTCTTCTTGCTTACATATGTTACTATTTTTAAAGGGAAGGTAGGCAATTGGCTTAAACTTGCGTTGGAACCTTTTATCTTCACATTTGGAGACTGCTGTTCTTTTATAGCTTAAATTTATAGCAGGACATTCAGGTTATGAAAATGTCTGCATGTACGTTCAAACTTCTGGCAGTTTAAAAAAAAAATTATGAACTTGTGCTGTGTTTTAAAACTCACATGTTTATATGTTACAACACTCAAAAGAATGACCCCCTCCCTTGGATGCTTTACATTTTTTTGACATCTGCTGTATCTTTGTATAACTCCCAAAGCCCACGTTCGCAGATGTGCACGATCAGCAGCACCTCTGCAGGCAGCACGTGGTTTTCTGGATGGACCAAAACCAGTTTCTGAGACTGAATTCAATTTTCTTTTATGTGTTTTGTAAGTTTTACTAGGAGGCATCATACTAGTTTGAGGTCTGTGGTCCTTGGCAGAGTAAGTCCAACAGCTGCCGATACCAGCTGATCAGTGCAGCTTGTGCCAAGAGTGACAGAAATCTCCTTTAATGTGTGGGAGTGTTGCCGAGAACACATCCTGTATTAAGTCAGGGGAAATCTTGCTGTCTGCATAAAGTCTTTTCCTGCCACATTTTTTTGACTTCCTTTCACACTTGGGGAAAAAGGGATGTTCCATCATAAAAGGAAGGATTTGTCCTTTTCTGATGAAGTCAGTGTTAAGCACTTCCTGGCTTTTGATCTGTGGCTTCCATCAAAGTAAAAGGTCAAAGGTTATAGAAAGGATGATTTTTTTAACATCAAAGCTTAACTAACTCAGTATTTTTCTTAACATAGCTTCATTATTTCAGTGTCCTCTCTGTTTTGTTTCTTTTTAAAAAAAAACCTCAAGTCTTGGTCTCACCTTTGGGATCACATCTGCTCAGGTTTGTTGGCTTTGGGATCTTTATTGACAGCAGCAACCTGAGCAGAAAAAAATGAAACCCAGCCTGTAACCTTTGGAGAATCCAAAAGAGTTCAAATACCCTCCAGAATTTTTGCACACCTCACCTCTTTGCCCTCACGTCGCAGCCCATCACTTTCTGTCCATCTGCCCTGCAGCCGCGGAGGAAGGGCTCGCTCTGTTCAAAGCCAGAGTGAAACGTTGGAGCATCAGTGAATGCTCTGGGGTTTCCAGTGTTCTGCATAGTGAGACAAAAACCTGATTAAGTCCAAATATTTTAATTACTATCCCGTTGTGGCTGTTAAACCTTTGTCACTCGCACAAGTTTATCTGTCCTGCTAACAAAATGCCTTCAGTAAGATGAGAGGGAAAAATGTCTCTGTTTCTGAAATACATCAAAAATGCATTTAAAATGCATCATTAGGCAACTATTAAGTCTGTCTTTTTGATAAAAAGGGTTTGACATTAGTAATTTTCTTAATGACTGTCTAATCCAGTCGGTGCACAAGTGTCATAGTAACTGATTAGTCAAAACTCTGTCGGCATAAAAAGAAGAAAAAAAAAACCTTGTCGGCATGAGCAGCCCCTCCCTGCAGGACAATGTAGAGTGCTGGAGAGAGCACCAGGGCAGCTGACCCCAAATTTCAGACCCCTGCAAGCCTTTTCTAATGGAGTGGATGCCACAGAAGCCCCACCTAGAAACAAAAGGTTCTGCTGTCAAAGTTCAGGAGTATGGAGATGCTTCATGAAACAAAAATGCAAATGAAATCTCAAGAGGCATATCTCAGTGTGCATTTTATATAAATCATTTTCACTAACTAGATGATCCGTAGCAGCCATATGTTTAACAGAAATGCCCAACTTTGACCCTCCCTGTAAAAGAGCCTGCGCAAAAAAACCCTTGTTCAAGAAAAACTGTTTTATATTTTGTCTTGTAAGAAAACATTCTTATCAAGAAATTTATTTAATAGCAAAAATTTCTTAGTTTAAGAAAAAATGTCTTAGTTACTTGATTCTTTTTACTTTTAATGTATTAAATCTTGAACATTTATGCAGGATTGTTATTTGTATGTGGTTTGTTTTTGCAGGAAAAGATGAAGAGTAAAAACAAGCTGGTGCCACGCCTCCTGGGCATCACCAAAGAGTCTGTGATGAGGGTGGACGAGAAAACCAAAGATGTAGTTCAGGAGTGGCCGCTCACCACTGTGAAGAGGTGGGCAGCTTCACCCAAGAGCTTTACCTTGGTAAGCCACACACACACATGCATGCACGCACACACTCTGTATTCACTCCAATGAAAATCGTGTGTTTGGTGTTTTAAAAGGAAATTGAGCTTAAATTTTCATTCCTGGGTATTTTTTATTTTAATTGTGGGCTGACAATAAACCAATCTGTAAATCAGACAGCTGAGATGATCCTGCAAGGCCTTTTGCTTTTTCATGCGGCACATTTATTTAGGAAACTGTTTTGTGCTTCCTTGTCAATATTTCTCTTCTGTTAGCTGTCTGAATTGAGCAGCAACACGGGTCTAATCTTGCAGATCTGAAAGATCTGCCAAGGGTAATTAGTTAAAGTGCCTTGCTGTTTAGTCTGTGTGTGTGTCACCCTGATTTGGGGATTAATTTGTCATTTCAATGTGGAGGAGAAAACGGGTAAATGTTATATTTGTACATGAGCAATGATAAATATTTTATTCATAGAAAAACCGTATCCTCCATCTTTAATCGTTTGCTTTACATTAACAGAAAATAATGTATAACTTTAGGATGTAGGATGGGGAATAAAGATGCAAATTGTCCTGCATTGCACGCAGTCAAAGATGGCTCTTGGGTTAATCTAAGTCTCTGCATGCTGCAGCAGCTTGACGTCAACCAACACAATGTGTGGTGTTCATCTGAGACTAGCTGTCTCCATGGATTCACATTAATCCTCGCACTAAATCCTGAGCCTGTACACAGTGCAAGCACTGTGCTGGTTACTTTTCATTGCACTTCAGTGCAAAATGCATGATCATGATGGGACTCTGTTTATAGGACTTTGGGGAGTATCAGGAGAGCTACTACTCTGTGCAGACCACTGAAGGGGAACAGATCTCCCAGCTCATTGCAGGTTACATCGACATCATTCTCAAAAAGGTAGGATGGCCCTCTTTAGATGAAATCAAATCCGTCCCTGTGGCTGATGCATTTTTCGATCTGCTTTCACCTACAGCTGCAGATAAAGGGCATTTCAGCAGATAGGCTTATGTTGCAGCTTTGTGCATGCATTTTGGTTTTTGTGCATTTTTTTGCAAACATTACCTGCTTGGTTTCCCTGGGGGGGAAGCATGAATCTCATGTGTCTCATCTCTGCAGAAACAAAGCAAAGATCGCTTTGGATTGGAAGGTGATGAGGAGTCAACCATGCTGGAAGAATCTGTATCCCCGAAAAAGTATGTTGCTAATACATAAATGGATAAGTAAAGACCCATCACAGTAAAAAAAAGTAATTTAGTTCACACATTTAAAGAAACCAACAGACTCTCTGCTGCTGCCTCCTTCATCTGCAGCTCAATTCCAAGCTACAGTCATGTTTGTTGGGCTTAATTCATTTCTGATTGCATGTATGTCTCTGCACTCAATGGTAGACATCTGTCAGAGTTCCTCTAATAAAATTTGTCTCTATAAGCCTCGACTGGGATGGCTTCCTAGTTTTCAGTTTACCACTGTTTCCTTCATCTGTTCTCTTTTTTTTTGAACATCTGATGCTCAGGAGCATGATTGCAAAGTTCCACCGGGTCCCCTCTTCAGAAGAACAAAGTGAAATCTGATTAAAACAGTGACAACTTTCTTTGTTATCTGTTTTGTATTTGACCAGATTTGTCCCATAATTTATACTTGAAATACATTTATATATGACCTTTATTATTATTATATGATTATTTACATTGGATATCCAGAGACTAACAGAGGATGTTAGGTATGAATCTCTGTGGAATGATGTTTGCAGATGACATTGTGATCTATATACAGAGCAGGTGAAGGAACATCTAGAGAGGTAGAAGTATTTTCCAGAAAGTAGTCAAATGAAGGTCACTTGCAGCAACAAGGACAAGAGTGTGTTTGGTGTGGCTGAGAAGGATGGAGCAGATGGGATTAAATGAAAATGATTCACTGACGACACCAAAAGGGACCAGCTGAAAGATGAAGAATAGTTCTGTTGGTATTTTGTATTGATGCTATTTTTGTGTGTATATGCAGGTCCACTATCCTGCAGCAGCAGTTTAACCGCGTGGGCCGGGTGGAGCACGGCTCTGTGGCATTACCTGGAGTGATCCGGTCCGGCTCCATTGGCACAGAGTCCCTCACTTTAGGAACCATGCCTTCTCCGCAACAGCAGATCACAATGGGCCAGATGCATCGTGGACACATGCCACCACTGGTAAGACATGTGACGCAGGTTGATGTTCCACAGCTCCGAGGTTTTGTTTTATTCCAGTAAATCACCCCAGGTGACAGGAAGGTAAATTAAGCATAAACAATTGGTCAGGTTTTGCAGCAGACCTTCTTTGTATGCAGAGTTCAGCCCAGCAGGCTCTCATGGGAACCATCAACACTAGTATGCAGGCTGTGCAGAAGGCCCAGATAGACCTGGGAGAGGTCGACAACCTCCCACCACTCGGGCAGGACATGGTATGAACAGCCACGATGACTCACTTTTGTTATCGCTCACCACTTTTCATAATAGCAACTTTGAAGTTATCAGCGTTGTTTTTCCTATTTTCTTCCAAATATTCATCATTTGCGGCCTCTATTTAGGCATCCAAGGTGTGGATCCAGAACAAGATGGATGAATCCAAGCATGAAATTCACTCCCAGGTGGACGCCATCACTGCAGGAACGGCCTCCGTCGTAAACCTCACAGCTGGTTAGTGGCCGTTTCTTGACTCATCTTGAGGAGCTTGGTTTTACGCACATCTTTTGGATTACATTTTTTAATTCACACCTTTCCTCTCAGGTGATCCCACCGACACAGACTACACAGCAGTGGGCTGTGCCATCACCACCATCTCCTCCAACCTGACTGAAATGTCCAAGGGTGTGAAGCTGCTGGCTGCACTGATGGAGGACGACGTGGGAGGAGGCAACGACCTAATGAAGGCCGCCAGGACGCTTGCTGGGGCTGTGTCTGACCTGCTGAAGGCTGTGGAGCCAGCTTCTGGAGAGGTGAGGCCAGGCACTTTGAACCTATTTTTAATACATTTTACTGCATACTTTGGCTTAGAACGAGAGCATACAGACGTTGGTTTTGGTAAGGAATTGTAAAAAGCAGAATATTCCACCTTTATTGAAATCATAAAACAAAAACATGCAAGAAAATATAGTTTGGAGGGACAATGACACAAAAATGGAGGTGCAAATTGATAAAGCGAAGTAAGCCACACATTTTCATCTTTAAGATTTCGTGACAAACTGTCAACCCTAAAGGCCAATTAAAATTAAAGTCACGTCAGTAATGCACAGTAAACAACTGATGCTACAGCAACAGTGAAAGGAAACCCAATTCTCATGATACAAGGTGGTGCAAGGAGATGGTAATCATTATATGTGACTGTGTCTTTGTGTGTGTGTTTGAAGCCTCGTCAGACCGTGCTGACAGCGGCAGGAAGCATCGGTCAGGCCAGCGGGGACCTCCTGCGCCAGATTGGAGAGAACGAAACAGACGAAAGGTTCCAGGTAACTCCTTAGTCTGCCATGTGTCATCAGTGTTACTTTAAGTGTCAAGTTCTGCTGACTTTCCCAGAACCACTCTCAGAGGGAAGTTTTATTTCAATTTCACCAGAGCATGCAGGCTTGATGTGATCCAAATTAACTTATTTCCCCACACAATGAGCTTTTTTTTGGTTACCTAAACAAAAAGGCAAGATAATTGAAAACTAGGCCTTAAAGTCCCCCTCCAATCATCTTTTTATCTGTTTTAAAAAGCGTTCCCAGCAGCGGTCTTTTAATTGTGATAACAAAAAAGTGTGAAACAACTGAAAATATGTCATATTGTAGCTTCTTCAAAGTAGTAGTAACTTTTTTGTTATGTATGTAATTCCACATGTGTTAATTCATAGTTGTGATGCCTTCATCGTGAATCTACAATTTTTGTAGTTTCTCCAGAGAAGCTAGAGTTTATTAGAAACAAAGGACTACCAACACAGATTAAACCCGCCCCCACTCCCCTCAGCCACTCACAACCTAACATTAGCGAACGAGTTCCGCGGACGAGGAAAATAAAGATTTATGTGGATCTATTGTCTGTGAGTGGATGCATCAGAATGGAGCGGAGCAGGGAGCTTGTGGCCCGCCCACTGTTTTTGTGACGTCAATTTTAAACGTAATATTCTGTATATTTGTCCTCCCTCATGAGAAGACTGCCACAAAAACATGTTAAAACCACCCAAAATTTGATTTTGATTAGTGTGTCTTTAAGGAATGCAGCTGTTGATGTTGAAGGTTTGAATATATTGAGAAAGTTTCTATGTTGTTCATGTGATTTGTTGAACACCACTGCATTTTCAATTAAATGGGGAAACAGCTTTTCACCTGATAATCCTACAGCTAGGAGTATTTTGTGTGTTTTTAACTCACAGTTTTTTTGGGTGAATTCTAGGACATGCTTGAGCAGTTCATAGACTATCGCTGCAATAACACCCACATGTCATGAATAAAATAGACTACATATTGTTTGCATGCACTTTTAGAATAATTCCATTGTTTGTTCCCTGTTGTAGGATGTTTTAATGAACCTGGCTAAAGCTGTGGCCAATGCAGCAGCTATGCTGGTGCTGAAAGCCAAGAACGTCGCTCAGGTTGCAGAGGACACAGTCCTGCAGAACCGGGTCATTGCTGCCGCCACACAATGTGCCCTATCCACCTCCCAGCTGGTGGCGTGTGCAAAGGTAAATAATGTGAAATGCTGAGTTTCACCCATATATAAATCTAGATATGTAAATATATGTGTGCATATGACATGTGCTGCGCTGCACTAACCGGCTAACATGTAATGTAGAAAGTGTAACAACATGGGTGTTTCTTTTTGTTGCACCATGAGTGAGGGGCCTTAGACCAGAAGTGAGGTGCATGCTGTTTGGCTGCTTGTTTGTGTGTGTGTCCAATTAAATGGGCTTTATGCCAGAAATGAGGTTCTACATTCAGCTCCTGTCATTTCCTCCTCCTCTCTGGGACTGTTCGGAGTTGTGCTGTGTATGGGACACGGACAGCTCTCCAGGACAGCCAGGTGATTGGCAGCTCATTTGACTGACAGTTTGGCTCTCGTCCTCTTCGCTAATCACAAAGCGGGAATTTATATTAAACTTGTATCTTCCTCAACAAATAAACCATATTCCCCCTGTCTCATGCTTATTTATTATATTATATTCTGCTCGGGCGCCCCTAGCGGCCGTTAGAAAAAATGCGTAAATTAGCCGCATCATTGAATAAGCCGCAGGGTTGAAAGCGTGTGACAAAAGTAGCGGCTTATAATCCGGAAATGATGGTACTCCAGTTCCTCTTTTTAAAACTTCTCACACCTCGTTTGCTGAAGGTGGTGAGTCCAACCATCAGCTCCCCGGTTTGCCAGGAGCAGCTGATCGAAGCGGGAAAACTTGTGGACCGCTCAGTGGAGAGCTGCATCCAGGCCTGCCTGTCGGCCACAGAAGATGGTGAGCTTCTCAAACAGGTGAGGAAGCTTTTTGTAGCATAAATTCTTGATTTAGAAAAGATCTGCCTTGCCTCCCTCAAGTTTGATGGCAAAAGAGAAGATGATGTTAGATACATGCAATGATTTTTGTTATTTGTAATCCTCTGAAGGTGAGCGCCGCAGCCAGCGTGGTGAGTCAGGCTCTGGCCGATTTGCTACAACACGTCCGCCAGTACACCTCCAGGGGAGAGCCGATCGGACGCTACGACCAGGCCACGGATACGATCATGACCGTCACAGAGAGCATTTTCATCTCCATGGGGGACGCGGGTGAGTCCAAAAGAGTCTTCTTTTGTTTTTTTGTTTTACTTATTATCTACTTGCTGTTTTTAATAAAGCGACGGTTACAAGGTAATTTCCCCTTTGTGCGAATAATAAAGATTTATTCGATTCTATTAGTCTAAAAAGCCTTTTTTCTTAATCGGCAAACTCTGGGCTTCAGATAATATTTTTTTGATAGTTTTGATTGATGTTTTTCCATGGTTTTTGGGCTTTTTAGGGGTTTGATAATAGGGACATTTAAAATTTATATTCCATACTTAACAAGTGAACATCTATTCATTCCTTAAATGACTTGGTTGGCCCATATTAATGCTGAAACTGTAAATCTCCTCTTCCAAATTGGAGCTCAACTCTGTTTTCAATGCTTGGATAAACTTGCTGCCTTGTTGTGAGTCTGTTCAGCCTCGTCCCATCCTTCCCTCTGAGAGACTGACACTGTGGAGGGTCTGAAGTGACGGCTGTCAGCTGCGAGGAAAGCGCTGAGAAAAGCTGACAGGGACGATAACATGTCTGACAGCAGAGAAAGACCAGTGGATTGGACAAGAAGTTGGGAGAATGTCAGGGTTGTAAGGTCAGCTCAGATGAACTGAGTGGCCTTATTGAAGGGTGGAATGACTGTTAGCCCCATTGAAATGGGGTCAGATGTGCAAGGGATTCCTTCAGTCGTGGAGCGTTGGCAGATCTGTCAGTGCTCTGACATGAATCTGAGAGTTTTGAACTTTATACCTTTTGTGGACTTTCAGGTTATATTCTTTTGGTCAGTCCTAAATCATAAAGAATATTGTCAAATACGAGATAAAGAATAGTCCCTGTCAAGAAGGCTTGTATTACTTCAGATGTGGTCAGTTTTGATGTTGCGTTTTGTTTAAGTAAGGATTCCCAACATCCTGCCTTACAGTTTGACCGTTCAATTTTAATTCAGATTAAAATGTGTATTTTAGACACATTTCTAATCTCTGTGTCCATTATTCCATCTGCTCTCCCTGCCCTTTCTAGGAGAGATGGTGCGTCAGGCTCGTGTTTTGGCTCAGGCCACCTCTGACCTGGTGAACGCCATGAGGTCTGATGCTGAAGCTGAGGTAGACGTCGACAACTCTAAGAAGCTCCTGGCAGCTGCTAAATTGCTGGCAGATGCTACTGCAAGGATGGTGGAGGCTGCAAAGGTGAGCAACAAGCCGAGCACAAAGCATGTAATTAAGTTCTCAAGTTTTTATTTTTGCTGTTGTTGCTGTTTTTCTTTTTTTTAAGGAAAGCAATCAGATATCTGCACTAAATACAGTTTTTGATTTAATCTATCAACATTACAGATTCCTGCAAGATGTTTGAAAAAGAACTTTGAATAAACCATGAAAAATGCTTTGAATTGCATCATAATTTAGGCTCCATTGCAGCAGCAACTATCACTGGCTGTGGCTCAGAACTTATTTGATGCACGTGCAGAGAATTCACTTGCACAGCAAACAAAATTAAATGCCAGAAAGAGAGTGAATATTCGCACGTAATTTTCTAAATTTAGGCGGCCAGTGCTGAACATTTTTCTTGGCAGCACGGACCCAGAGGAAGGGATGAGTTTAGGATTATGGGTTAGGGTTAAACTGGGTTCACACTGAATGCGATTTGCCATAAGGGGGGCCACTTACAATGTTAAGTCAGTGGTACAGACGCGGTCTGAGGTTCTGCGGCACGTAGAGTAGAACCCCCACAAATGGTTTACGTTCGTTTTGTCTTCTCTTTTTTTTTTTTTACATTTTCTAAAGCAAGGTTTGTAAAAGTGTCATTACTCACAATGAGAAACACTCCACAAAACATGATAAACAACTCTGTAACAAACTTATTCTGTTTAAGATTCATACGTCTTAAGACACGCTACGACTTCCTCCTTGAGGCAAGTTCTGGAACCAGAACAGTTCTACAGAAAACCACTGGGCGACTTCATAAGGAAATAAGCCCTACTTTAAAAAAAAAAAAGATACACTTGATAAATGTAGACCAGGTGTTATTTCACCTTTGGGGTTTAATGTGTTTGTTACACTTGTGCTGTGGTTTATTCTATTAAAATAGGCTTGGATCTGTAATTTTTGCTCAAATGGAGGATGGTATTCAGGTTGACATGTGACCCTTTACCTCTACATTAGCCTTTGCATGGTCTAACAATTGTCAAGCTCATTTTAGGTGGATATTTCCACATTTGTTAGTCTGCAGTATAGTGGCTAAATGATTAATAATTAGCATGCCTTGGATGGGCTGTTTTAAATCGATGCCTGATCTCAGTCCACAACTGTTTCCTTTTAGATGTTAATCAATATAATGTTTGACACCCAAGTATTGATACATTTGTGAAAGGTAACCACAGTAATGTCTGAAAATGAATCTCATTTTGGCCATTGTCAGTAAGCACAATTTCAACATGGCAGAACAGAATACTTGAATTATTAACAACTGCTGGGAATGCAATAATTCACTTTCTCTACGATTTGGTTTAAACCTCTATTTTTGGGCCATGTTTTGTTTTCCAGTTTGATTTGTGTAAAACAAAACAAAAAAATTATATATATATATATATTTATATATATATATATATTTAATTTCCTTTTAACCAAATTTGTGTAATGTGATAAATTAAATAATAAATCCTTTAATTTAGCACAACACATTCGACACTCAATGTAAACATACCCGTATACAAAAAGGGACCAACAGTTGATTTGTTTTAATGCATATGATTATATTGCATATTGCATAGTGCACATGATTCGGTTTTGAACCGAACATTGCGGCATCCTTAATGACTACAGCAGACACGATGAAAAACACAGATATCAGAAGATGAATACAAGCACACATTTGCATGTGTAGCATCCATCTTTCCATTTATTGCTGAAGATTTCCAGCCTCCAGTGGGTTTAACAGCCCAGCTATACAGTAAGTCAGTGACAACTGTGGTTGCCAATAGCAATTTTAAACATGACTCTGTACACTAGTCTGTAAAAAGGCCTGACTTTTTTATTGTGATTTATTCAATTAGTATTTAACACAGTCTTTGTGAAATAGAGAATAATCTGTAAAAACTACAGAATTTCCATAAATTGCATTTAACTGAACAGCATTTGCAGTTTCTCTCTATTTTCTTCTGCAATCTCAACTTCTCAGCACAGGAGAAAAAAATAAAATAAAACTGGAATAAGACGACATTGAGCTCTTCCTTTGCCGGCTGCTGAGGGGGAGTCTTGGCTTTGCTGCTTATTCCACCCTGATCTATCCAAACGGTCCATCTGCCATCTCAGCACATCAGCATTATTATCAGTCCACAGGATCACACAGACATTAAAAACTCGACTCCGCCACCATGAAAATAAATTAGAGCCTCCAGCTGGTTAGGCACGTGTGATACCAGGCTTATCACAGCTGTATATTTATCTGTGTTAATCGAGACGGAGACCTCAGACAGCAGTTTCCTTGGTGACTAATTAAATGATTTTACATGCTTCATTCTTTCTTTCGGGTTTGTTCTGGTTCTCTTTAAAACATTGATTTCAAATCACATTATGTCAATTTGCACCAAATATCTAGTAAATCCCAAAATTTGGAACATTCCAGGCTCTGAGGTAATGATGTAGCCATATTAAAACTGTTTGGAATTAAGTTGTTGCATCATATACATTCATATTTATAAAACATTATGTAGAAAAATGAATGTGTATTTAAAGCTGCAGGTAGATTTGAACAGTCTTTGGCATCTGCTGCCATTTGCCAAGTCCTCCAGGGTCTTGCTGCCCATTAATGCCAAAACTGGTCCCAGCCTCAAGAACAGGACTGCCCGACCCTGAAGATCTTGATCCAGTCAGGATAGTAGATCCTGCAATGTGGCAGCCCTTATCCAAATGTTTGATGCCTCTTAAAATTTTATCAATGCTTAAAAAATGTATGATTAGACTAAAATTAAAAATAGAATTATCTCTTTAAATTGTAGAAAAGCCAAAACTGAACATGACTTAAATAAACAGGAAATGCAAAATTGGCCAAATAATCTGCAGTAAATTTAAAACCTGCTGAAAACCATTAAAAGCTGTTAACAGAAAGACAAAATTATTACTTGGATAAATGGTTATTTTGATGCAACATTGAACAAAACAAAAACAAAAAATATCTGAACAATTTTAGATATTTCCAGTAAAAAAAAGACAAATTCTGCCTATTGTTGGAATATTTGATTTAACTGAAAACATGAAAAGTATAATATTATGAATAAAAAATAACAAAATACTATCAAACTTGTTTTTCTTCCTGCAGACAGTTCTGTTATCGTAATCCCTGCAGGCTTAGCCGTCGCTTCAGAAGTAGAACGGTTTCAAGCATTCGCTTTTTTCAATGTTCTTTTGTTTTTATCCCTGCTTGGTGTAGGCACACAAAAAAATACCAAGAAGCTGCAATATGTGAAAAGAACAAACAAAACATTTCAAAAATAATCCTCCAACAAAAAAAAAGGATTTAGTGAAACATTCCAGTGCTACATTTCGGGGATGTTCGTTTCTCCCCAGTCTTAAGACGGTCTCATTTTGGCTGCAACGGGTGTGTGTTTTCACAGGGAGCTGCAGCATATCCAGAAAACGAGGATCAGCAGCAGAGACTGAGAGAGGCGGCAGAAGGTCTGCGCGTGGCCACCAACGCCGCTGCTCAAAATGCCATCAAGAAGAAACTGATCAACAGGCTGGAGGTCAGGAGTGTTAGAGTATCTGTTGCGCGTTAACTTCAGTGCATGAGCTACATCAGAAGGATGCACAATTTCTGTATTCATTTCTGTATTTATTCATTATCAGTTTAAATTGGCAGCACCAGGTTGCTGCTAGCGTTTCCTAGTTTTATTTATTCTTTTGGCCAGTTCAATTCAGTTGTTCTTTTTGTTTAAACTCTTCATGTTTTGTTACCGTGCATTAAAGGAAGTAGCACACGTTTATTTCTTTTTTGAGGTGGAAACAATTCTCCTGTCTGCCCAGATATAAAAACAACAAAAAATATCGATTGCTTTATTTTACTGTTCCTCAGAATGCTGCAAAACAAGCTGCTGCTGCAGCTACACAGACGATTGCTGCTGCTCAGAATGCCGCTGCCTCCAACAAGAACACAGCTGCCCACCAGCAGCTGGTGCAGAGCTGTAAGGTAAGGATTAAAGCTCACTGTGAGTGCAGTGAGTTTTTTTCTTTTTCTTTCATAGTGCACCTGTAATGCTTATTTAAAAGTCCTGGCCTTGCAGTATTCTGTCCGATCTTTTCATCCATTGATTTCAAAACCTGCCCGTGGGTGCTGCATAACGGGAAAGAGGAATACCAGAAGAGTTTTTAACGTGAAGATGCGTGTTTGTATGTACAGGCAGTGGCAGACCACATCCCACAACTTGTCCAGGGAGTCAGAAGCAGTCAGGCCAAACCAGAGGACCTGAGTGCTCAACTTGCCCTCATCATTGCCAGCCAGAACTTCCTACAGGTGCATCTTTTACGTCCTCCACATTGCAGTTTAGGATATAGAACTTTTTAAAACTCCACGTTCTCAAACTGTCACTGAAAAACCTGAGCCCTACATTGGAAACCAGGCTGAAAGTATAAATAGTGCCTGTCGGTTGGGACCGTTAAATTGGGCCTGTAACCTCTTTTTTGGTACAAGCAGGCTTTAAAAGAAGTACTGTTGTTGTCAACAGGATGTGCTATTCACAATCACCTGCTAATAAAATGGCTCTAATTTAAAAGGACTTTTTCCCAAAGTAGCATTTTCTTTCTCACCCTGTAGCCTGGTAGTAAGATGGTGACTTCGGCCAAGTCATCTGTTCCCACGGTTACGGATCAGGCAGCCGCAATGCAACTGGGCCAGTGTGCCAAAAACCTGGCCACTTGTCTGGCTGAGCTGAGGACAGCTGCACAGAAGGTAAGGCACAGATACGCGGGAGAACTCATGCATGGATGCAGCTTACTGCTGCACAACCACTGCAGTTTTGTTACGCAAACACTGTATGTGGAAAACTGTATTTAGTTACATTTTCTATGTTGTCTACGTGACTTTAAAGGCCCACTCAAATAAAAAACAAATCATGTTTTTGCTGTTTTTAACATGTTCTTGTAACATTTTTCTCATGATGATGGACATATGTAAAGAAAATTAAGCTTAAATTTGCATTTCTCAGTCTCTTTTTAAAAGTTCATATGGTTGTGAATCAGGAGCAAATGCAAAGATGCCATTGGAAAAAGCCTGTGGCAGCGTCGTGGGTCGGCTACAGTCGGCAGGCCACAGTCTCCCTGCTCCACTCCATTCTGCAGCAGACAAATAGATCCATTAAAATCTTCATTTATGGATCTGATGCCAGTTTTGAGCTGTCATCTGGCGCAAACCTGTTTGGCTGGATAGTTTTAATATTGCTTGCTATTTTTGTTGTACTGGTAATGTAAGGTTGAGGTTCTGGGGCTGTAGGCTAGCAGGACAGCGTGTAAACAATGGGAAATGCAGACAGGCTTACTTTGCACCATCAGTCTTGCCCTCATCTTGCAGACAAATTGCTGATGAACTACTGCTGCTCTGCAGAAACTATAGTCTAGAAAACCACTTTTTTTTGGCTAAAAACAGCATAATCCTAATTAACAGACTATTGGAAATGCTTTTTAGATCAAAATATGATTGTAGTGGGACTTCAGTCAAAAATATAATGCAAATATAAAAAAAAAACATTTTTTGATGTAAACAAAGTTCAACAAGAAAACCCATGTAGTAACTTTAGAAAATGTGTTGTTGTTTTTTTTAACTGAACTCTTATTTTGAAGGCCCATGAAGCTTGTGGCCCGATGGAAATCGATTCTGCCCTCACTGCAATTCAAACACTGAGAAGTGAGCTGCAAGATGCCAAACTGGCTGCAACAACCACCCAGCTGAAACCTCTGCCTGGAGAATCTGTAAGAAATCCTATGAACCCATGAAATTCACCAGAATTCCTTCTATCAAAAGAGATATTTCAACCAGCTGGTGCATCCAAACTGAGTGATGGATGTTTGTTTTTTTAAGCCATATAATTTCCTGTCAGCAAATGTTTTGTTTAATGCTTTTCTCTTCAGCTGGAGAAATGTGCTCAGGATTTGGGCAGCACCTCAAAGTCAGTCGGATCCTCCATGGCCCAGCTGCTCACCTGTGCGGCTCAAGGAAATGAGCATTTCACTGGTTGGTTGCTTCTAGCATTCTTAAGTTGACTTTAGTAAAAACTGTTTCTCTCCTGCAAAGAGGTTAAGTTGACATCTGTGTCTCAAAAGAATCTTTACATATTTGTTTGATTTCTCAGTAAACAATATTGAACTTTAACTTTATAAAATGTTTCATATTTTGGTATGTTGTGCAGAAATATTAATTTTGCATGTTGTCTTTTGGTAAAGGTTTTTTTTTTCTTGTATGTTTTTGCAGGAATAGCAGCTCGAGAGACGGCTCAGGCGCTGAAAACTCTTGCCCAGGCGGCCCGCGGGGTCGCCGCTTCCATCACCGACCCCAAGGCTTCAGCTGCCATGCTGGACTCGGCTCGTGATGTTATGGAAGGGTCAGCTCTTCTTATTCATGAGGCCAAGCAGGCGCTGATTTCCCCTGCAGATGCAGAGAGTCAGCAGCGACTGGCACAGGTGAGGAGCTTCAGGTCTGCTCAGGGATGTGTAGCCTGTCTGCTGTCATCATGATAGGCTTCTCCACTCAGGCCACAGCACACCATCAAATGCCTGAGGAAATGTTCTACCTAATATGTGTTTGGGAGAATTTACAAGCTGCAGTTCACTTGGCTCTTTTGATTATTTTTAACTTGGCCCAGTTGCCTGTGCTCACCCCCGTAAACCTTGTCCGTTCTGACCTTATGTGTGTCTCAGGTGGCCAAAGCTGTCTCTCACTCCCTGAACAACTGTGTCAACTGTCTGCCTGGCCAGAAGGATGTGGACATGGCACTAAAGAGCATTGGGGAGGCCAGTAAGAAGCTCCTGATGGATGCTGTGAGTTTTCCGAATCTTAATTTTACTTTGCAAATTTTAGCTGCTTCCCTGAAGTGAAAGCAGCTGTTGTTGGGTTCTTGTCATTAAGCGTGCGTGTCTCTCTCATGTGTACTCTGTCCAGATCCCCCCGGCCAACAAATCCTTCCAGGAGGCCCAGAACGAGCTCAACCAGACTGCAGCCGACCTGAACCAGTCTGCAGGCGAGGTGGTGACTGCCACTCGAGGCTCCAGCAGCCAGCTGGCTGTGGCCTCTGGAAAGTTCAGCCATGACTTTGATGAATTCCTGGATGCCGGCATTGAGATGGCTGGTCATACGCAGGTTTGCCTGACTTTGTATCAGTTCCACACATCAACTTAGACGGCCAAATCATACACTTACACTATTTTGGTAACTGTTTAGAAAAAGGATGACCAGGTTCAAGTGATCAGTAACCTGAAGAACATCTCCATGGCTTCAAGTAAACTGTTGCTGGCTGCTAAAAGTCTCTCTGTGGATCCAGCAGCAGCCAACGCCAAAAATCTGTTAGCTGCCGCTGCAAGGTAACTGCACGCCTGCTCTTTTGTAGGTTTTATCTTCCACTTCTATTTCACTTCTAGATGAGATGAAATCTACATCCAATGCTATGTTCACACCGGGCATGTGTCGCACGTTCAATAACGAGCCTAACAGGTTTTTGAAAGCGCTTTTAGCATACTGTCTTCACGCTGGACTCTATATTAGCGCACGTTCATGCAGGTGGAAGAGGCTTGACGCGAAATATCAAAGCGAGGCAAGCGAGGCAAAAAATAAAATTCGTCCAGGCACAAATCACAAAAGTTAATTTCTCCTCCATGATTGATTTCCAAATAGTTGGCACTTCCATGTTTTGAAAAGGACGCTGACCATAAGTCACTACTGAATCACAGTCCTGGAGTTCAGCCTGGTTTAACCTTTATCTCACATTTTGTATGTAGAGCATGAAAGGACTTAAAAACAACGCGAAAGTTTTGAACAAGGAAGCCCAAAACACGCATATACTTTTAGTTGGAATTGGATGCTTGAACACATGAGGGCGGTGTGAATGTAGTTTAAGAGACTGTAGATTGTGGCGTCTCAGAAATCTATGGGCAGAGTTTTCAAGCATTGTTTAATACAAATAAGTATATCAGTGATGAAAGTCTTCCGGGAATTCCCGGAAATCCGGGTTTTTGAGCAAACCGAACGTACTTTCCGGGAAATAAAGACCTGATCTCTACGGACAAATCGCTTTCCGGATCAAAAAATGGTCTGAAATCAGCTAATTTTAGCTTTATTTTCTATATTTCTCCGCAAATCGCTTCCTCTATGGTCGTGGCCATCTCTCGTCTTCCCGGCCTAATTGACCAATGACGGGACGTTTTAGTTGCTTTCGGATGCGTCGACGGGTCTGATTGGCTCTGTCTGCACCACGTGGTCAGCGTGACTCGCTTCCCTAGAGACCAAAACTGGCGGACCCACGCTAAATTTTCACAAACACATCTGAAGAGTTTGCGATCAAATTTGTGTTAAAATAATGGCAGGCATCGTCATTATTGAGCGTGGTCACGACCTCAGTTGTGAGAAGACGATAAAAAAACAAATTGAAGTGGTCTTGGCTGGAAAAAAAAGATTTTTAAGGTAGTGTAGGTCAAATACTTTTTTGTGTAAAATAATCTCAAAACCACATTTTGAAATAATTTCAATTTTAGTTTTGAGTTTCAGTTTTTATTTTGAATACATTTCTCTATCTAATTTATTTGTATTTCCTAATTACCATGATTTAGTTCAGTATAGTTGACATTAATTATAAGTATTTGATGGTTTGGACCCGCACTCCCTTAAAAAATAATGTTTACAATGTTTAGCTTAGTTTGTATGTTTGTTTTGATATTTCCCAGATTACTTAGTATTGGTGTTAAAGAATTGATGTATTATGTTATAGAATTATAGTTTAAAGCAGATCCCATATTTTGATGTAGTTATAGTTTGAGAAAACAGTGCAAGTGGATGTTGTACATCAGTCATTTCTAAAGCAGAAATAATGTATAAATAACTGAGGTATTTTCATAGAATATAATAGTTACTGGTGTTCTTTTTGCCATTTGGGGCTTTGATGTTACTATATTTTAGCAATTGTATGTTTTGCAGCTTTAAGGAAAAGCGTAGATTGTAGGATTGTGTTACTTTGAGCAATTTTCCAAATTCTTTTTTGGGACCAGCAAGTCCTTAATGGAGAGTCAAACTAGGGGTTTGAATGACAAATCATGATGCTCCAATTAGTCTTAGTTTCTTGATAAAGAAGTGAATAACTAGTTGCCAGAATGCACCAGAATGCATCTAAGACCACGTATTTTTCCAAAATTTCGCTCTGTGCCCGCCATATCGCTCAAAGAAAAGTTCAGGGATTTTTTCCTTGCCTGACTTTCATCACTGGTATATAAAACCTTGATCCCAGGATACCTATAAACAATCAGTCCCTTCCTGCAGCTTTAATGGTTTGTTTTGTCACAGAGCTGTGACTGACAGCATCAACCAGCTGATCACGCTGTGCACACAGCAGGCGCCCGGCCAGAAGGAGTGTGACAACGCCCTGAGAGAGCTGGAGGTAAATCACACTTTCACCACCTTCTGATTCACAAAGAAAAGACAACAACCAGCTCTACAAATACTCCCAGGAGGCTTAGTATAGAATTACCAGCCGTGGTCGCGGTCAGTATTGGATGAATGTATCTTACTCATTTTGTTATCTGATGACTAAGATGAATGAAGTTGGAAGGAATGACTCCTTCTAACTCCTGCTACTTATCTCCCAGGCTGTGAGAGGAATGCTGGACAACCCCAGTGAACCGGTCAATGACCTGTCTTACTTTGACTGCATCGAGAGTGTGATGGAGAACTCCAAGGTGGGTCATTAGGAAAACAGCTGGGCGATCAAAACAATGAAATCTTGTCGCAATCACTGTTAAATTCTTCTGGCTCCTAAGTTTATTTTGACCCTTTTCCAGGTCCTCGGTGAGTCCATGGCTGGTATATCCCAGAACTGCAAGATCAGCGACGTGACTGCGTTTGGTGACAGCGTGGGCTCGGCCTCCAAAGCCCTTTGTGGCCTCACTGAAGCCGCCGGGCAGGTGCTGCATGCCGAGACATTTCTCTCAAATACCTAATGATCCATTTTCCGGGAGCGGGAGTTCCCTGTGATTAACACTGTTGACTGTTGACATTTTTCATCAGGCTTCCTACCTAGTGGGCGTGTCTGATCCTAACAGCCAGGCAGGACACCAGGGTCTGGTGGACCCCATCCAGTTTGCCAAAGCCAACCAGGCAATCCAGATGGCCTGCCAGAATCTTGTGGACCCAGAAAGCAGTCCCTCCCAGGTTTCTGTGCACATCATTTTCCTTATTGTACACACTCCAAACAGCTGTCTTAAGTGTCTGTTACAGCAAGTTTATGAATAAAGTGATCCTATCTTTCTGATATCTTGTCGCTGCTGTCTGTCAGCAACATGCTTTGGGTCATTGCAGATGTATTCTGTTTTTCCTCAATTTTATTTATTGTGGATTGTTCTCTGCCTAAGAAACCAGAGTTTCACTATATGTTTTAAAAATAAGGAAAAAGAAATGGATAAAAAAGACATTAACTGTAGCTCGACTGTAAAAATTTTCATCCTTTTTTTCCCCAATGTGGCAGGTGCTCTCCGCCGCCACCATCGTTGCTAAACACACCTCAGCGTTGTGCAACGCCTGCCGTCTGGCGTCCTCCAAGACCACTAACCCAGTTGCTAAGAGGCACTTTGTCCAGTCAGCCAAAGAGGTTGCCAACAGCACTGCCAACCTGGTCAAAACCATAAAGGTAGGAGTTTAGCCTTTCAGCTAACGGGTTTGAAACCACTGTGCACTCAGTCAGCACTATCCCAGAACATATTTTATACTTTTTGTTGGATTAAAAAAAAGAGAGAAACAAAAAAAAGCTTTAATTCAACAAAAACATTCTGGCATTCTTTGTCAGGAGCCCTTTGTGTTTTATCTCTATTTTGACCCTCATATCCACTTAAACTTAATAATAAAATTGGGAAATAAAACATGAGCTAAATAAAGATTCTTTCTATTGACCCAATAACGATATGTCATTTGCATGGACGGAGAAAGATGTAAATCCAGTTTTATTCTCTCTCAGCAACACTTTGTTTTATAATTTATTCCTGGTAGGAGATTTGAGTCCTTCTTCTCATTCTCTTCTTTTATTTTCTGACTGTAAAATTAGTCTTATTTTAATTACTTGTCACTGAGATTTTTCCTGATTCTGTCTTGTTTTTCATTAAATTTGAGTTTTACTTTTATCTTCTAATCTTTAATTAATTTATATTATAAAGTAGAAAAAAGTACCAGTCACTACATCAGGATTTTCCAAGTATATTTTTTTCCTAAAAATATACTTGGAAAAATGTTACAAAAAGTTTTCATTTTGCCTTTATAATCAAACTATTTTATTTAAACTATGCTAAGATGTTTAATTTGTATGATTCCCCTGTAATGAATTGAATCCATCCTTCATTTCATTCCTGAGTCTTATGCTTGATAACTGCAGGACCATAAATTGAAGTTTAATCACGGCTTCACCTTGATAACCCATGTCAATGACTGTTCAGGCTTTGGACGGAGATTTCTCAGAGGAGAACAGGAGCAGGTGTCAAGTTGCCACAACTCCATTAATAGAAGCTGTGGAGAACCTCACAACATTTGCTTCCAACCCTGAGTTTGCCAGTGTGCCAGCTCAAATCAGCAACGAGGTTTGTCTGAAATCATCATTGTCTCGTTATTTTAAATAAACATTCAAACCTACTGGAAATATTTAAACAAAAAAACAAAAAGGAGAATAGTAGTGAATGTTTCTGATGTTTGTGTTTCTCTGAAGGGCTCAGCTGCTCAGGAACCAATCATCCAATCAGCGCGCTCCATGCTGGACAGCTCCACCCTCCTTCTTAAAACTGCACGCTCATTGGCTCTCAACCCAAAAGACCCGCCGACGTGGTCTGTTCTGGCTGGTCACTCTCGAACCGTCTCCGACTCCATAAAGAGTTTGATCACAGCTATTCGGTTAGTGACAGAAAACTGAAGTAGTTGTTAAAGCATCACATTTTTAATTTACAGTTTTGTTTTACTGTGGGGTGTCAAAGTAAAACATTAAAAACTGGTACGAGTCCATGCAAATTCCACACGGCTGTGCTCATTTGTATGCAGTGAAAAAGCACAAGGTTTATTAAAGGTGGCAGCCTGAGATGAAGATTGTGAAGTTGTAAATTAGGTTTTGTGTTCCACAACTTCTAGTCAGTTTTATCTGGATGAATAATTGCACACAACGCTTTGATGAAGTGTGTCTAAAAACTGCAGCCTCGGGATGCAAGACTTTTTTTCCCTTAAGCCTACAAACTTACTATTTTATATCTTTTACGCCTTTTTGCTTCTAACTTTGTTTCCGAATGAAACTTAGAGCCATGAAGGACTCGATCCCTAACAAATGTTGAGGTTTCTTCGAGTCTCCGAACATCTGCACAATAACATTCACATGCAGCCACTTTTAGCATCTCTTTAGAGACCACAGCTCAGGCATTTAATAGGATTCAGTGATTTACCGGAATGCCAAAAGAATTCAGATAATACAGGACTCTTCCTACAAAAGCCGACCTCGTTACATACAAAGACGAGGTTCTTTAAGCTCCGCTAATGTGCCTTCATGCGTTGATTCTGATGTTTACTACTTTGTTTACGCTGCTCTCCCTCAAAACTCTTTCGGCTGCTAAGCTTGCAGCACGGTCATTACATTTCAGTAAACGATAAAACAGATCCTAAAGAAATGTTCCGTAACATCTCTGTTTCATTACTCTAATGGCTTGTTTTTTTGGTCTGCAGTCCTTTTGAATACTTTCTGTGTCTCATCTTCTTTTGTTCTTGGTTCGTTCTCAGAGACAAAGCCCCCGGCCAGCGGGAATGTGACTCTTCCATCGATAATATTAACAAATGTATCCGGGACATTGAACAGGCCTCTCTGGCAGTTGTCAGCCAGAACTTGCCCAGCAGGGACGACATCTCACTGGAGGTAAGCAACCATCCTCGGAAGGCTCCTTTCAGCTGTATCCGTTTAACCTCCTTGCTTTTGGTTGTTAATCTTTGTTATTACCTAACCTTTGTTTTTTGTTTTTTTTTCCTGCCATTATCTTACTCTATTTCTTTTTGAGGTTGCTCGTTTTGTCTGTTTTGCTCTTTTTATGACTGTTGGAATCAACAAAAATAAACGTTTTTATTGATAGTGACTCATTTTTTTTAGGTAAAAAATTATTGAAATCAGCATTTGAACATTATGCTTACTTGAATCCTGATAGTGTTCAATGTTGTGCAATTCAGAGCATGTGCTTTTTTGTTTCTACCTTTGTAAATTGTGTTTTTCTTTACTATTCGACTGAGTGACTGAAATGTTGGACTGTCTCAAAAAGGAAAACCATTTGATTTATTCCGTTGTCTCTCTCCAGGCCTTGCAGGAGCAGCTGACATCCACTGTGCAGGAAATTGGCCACTTAATTGACCCCGTTTCCACAGCTGCCAGGGGCGAAGCTTCCCAACTAGGACACAAGGTATGTGGGACAGCAAGTTAATTTGGAGTCCTTTGGATCTGTGGATTAACAAAGTAAGAGTTTTTGGCACCAATCTTTTTCTGTGCATCGTGAAAAATATTCCTTTGTTCTTCGTTTTGTCTGTCTGCTGCTCCTCACGCTTTAAAAGAACCAAAAACATGGATCAATTTATGAAATATTTGCAACATGACTGTGTATCAGTTGTAAGATTGTTTTTTTTTTTTTTGAAATCCTAATTTTTATATCTGTTTTCTCACATTTTTTTAGTTTCTTTCCGTAAAGTTTGCTCATAATCTGAAGCTGCTGTCCCCAGGTGACCCAGCTGGCTGGTTACTTTGAGCCCCTCATCAAAGCCTCTGTGGGCGTGGCCTCCAAGCTGAACGACCACCAGCAGCAGATGACTTTCCTGGATCAAACCAAGACTCTGGCTGAGTCTGCACTGCAGATGCTCTATGCTGCCAAGGAAGGTGGAGGAAACCCAAAGGTATGAAGATTTTTAGTTTTTGTTTTTTTTTACCCTCACCTATACTAGCTTTGAGTCTGCAAAGAAACAGTGAGGATATTTACCTGCTTCTGCTCACACCTGACAGGCATCCCATACCCATGATGCCATAGCAGAGGCAGCTCAGCTCATGAAGGAGGCGGTGGATGACATCATGGTGACACTTAATGAGGCTGCCAGTGAGGTGGGCATGGTTGGAGGAATGGTGGAGTCCATCGCTGAGGCCATGGCAAAGGTGAGTTTTTTTTGTATAATGTAAGTTCACAACATTTAGAAGAAAAAGACAGAAGATGGGGCTTTTAATTTGCACTTTCCTCAGTCTAAGTTTAGAAAGTATCTGCAGCTCCGAGAGGGTTTGGTGGCTGCTTTGCAGCTTTGAACTCCAACCTTGAAATAGTTTTGTGCAGGAACAGTGTTTCAGTGCATTAATCAAGACTTTAAATCTTTGATTATTTTTTTGGCATAATTAAAAGGTACATGGTTTATTTTTATGCTTGGCCCACAGTCACAAGTCTCACCCACCCAAATACATTTACACACTGATGGCACCTTTGCTGGTGTGCAAAGTGCAGACCTGTCACCATCAGGAGCAATGCGGGGTTCAATGGCTTACCCAAGGACACTTCAACACATGGCGGTGACCACACCTGCAACCCTACGATCAGAGGCTGACCGCTCTATCTCTGCACAAAGCCATCCCATAATTAAGGAAATAATCTCAGATCACAAGTTTTTGAAGTCGTTTTTTTCTTCTCCTTTGTATTCAGCCTAAAGTTAATCAAAATCATTCAAATATTCCCTGGATTACATTTCAAAACCATTGCAGTTTTTCTGATTTTTGTTTTTCCCCCCCGACTTTTTGTTATCAAGAAAAGTATTAATGGAGCAAAGGAGGCTCACGTATAAAAAGAAACAAAGTAAAAAAAAAACATTATTTCTATCATGACGTTGAGACGCTTTACATTGGAGTGCTTATCTGGTGCACCAACGTGGCTTCTGTCATTTTTGTTTTTAACTTCCATACAGTCTTTTTTTTTTTCAAAATGTCTGCCAATCCATAAATCTCATATCTACAAGTACAAAAATATCAGAATAAGCCCAAATTCAGCAAAGAAGGAAAGAAAGAAAGGAAATTACAACCTTTTGATTAAAAGCTGTTTTTCCTCTTTTTAACCCAAATTTCAGTGACTGTGTGCCATTTTTTTCTCAAGGTGTCAGTTAAAAACTAGACTGATTAACATATTCATTGAAATCAAAGGTCTGTGATTATAACGAAGCATTCACAGGTCCATCTTTCTGATCTACAACCAAACTATTGGCAAACACAGATATGAAAGGAAGAGCCTTTTATCTAGAATGAGAACTGAAAATAACATCAGCTAATTGGGCTCCCTCTCGAGTGAGAAGTTTCACAAAGGTGTGACTAAGTGGCTTTCATCTGCACAGTCTCCAGATGGAGTTGCATCCTTCCCTCCACATTTTGTGGATAATTATTGAAAGCAGTTGATTTCAGGTCTGTGTGTTAGGCTGAGAGGTTTTGTTTGGGTTTATCACTGAAAAGGAGGATAATCCCTTCAAATCAATCATCCTAATGCCTGTCTCTGTAGATTGACCTGAGCAGTCTTTGAAACCTACCTTGTGTCTCTCAAAGCTGCAGAATAGTTTCTTTCCTGAGCTGGAGGGGCGAACATCCCGTGCTTGACATATTACAGATTCAGTTTCGTGTTGGAAAGCTTCCCTCATGTGCCGTCTGCTCAGCCTTCACATTCACATGTGTGGAACTCTCACTAATTTGGCTAAAAACACTGGAAACATACCATTTGGGAATCAGTTTTCATAATCCATCTGATTTTTTAACCTGTAATTTAAGACTAGATTTAATGGCTGATTAGTAAATTGTGTTTAGCTTTCATGTTCTGAGTATTAAAGTGTTTTGCAGATGCGCTGCCGCCTGCACACCTGCCTTAATCAGTGTAATTGAGGGGTAGATGTGCTTGAACGTGTCGTGGCGACTAATGAGCCGCATGATTGTCTCTTTGTTTGGAGATGTTGACGTGAAGGACGAAGCTGTAATGCTTTTGATGAAAATTTTCTTTTTTTTTTTTGTTTAACTGTTTGTCTCTTGTTTTAGCTGGATGAGGGCACGCCACCTGAGGATGAGGGTTCTTTTGTAGACTACCAGACCAGCATGGTGAAACACTCCAAGGCTATAGCAGTCACTGCTCAGGAAATGGTAAGCCTTTGGGAAAATCCCCCACATTTTGGACAAAAGCAAAACTTAATTTACGGCTAATAAAAAGACTTTTAGTTTTACAGATGAAGCATAAATCAGATTTAATGAGTTTAGTTTACTAGAACCGTCCAAAAATGGTAATTTAGGTTACTTTAATAAATGTGTTTATATTAGACTTTTATTGGTTTTTAGAGGAGTTACCAAGTTTACCATGCGACTCGTTCGCTGTGGCGACCCCTGATGGGAAAAGCCGAAAGAGAAACAACAGAGGAGTGGCATGTAACTGTACTGAGGCATTTGCAGTGTTCTGAAATAAAGTACACCAAAAAGACCAGGGGCGTGTCCTGTAAAAGCTCATTTTGTACCAAAACGTTGAGTAAAAACAAAGTTTTCCACGGCTGATTTTTATATAGCAAAAAAGATCAAATGAAATTACACAACATCATGGGACATAACTCACACAAACGGTTATATAAGAAATTTGTGAATTATTTTTATTTTTATCACCACTATGTAAATTCTTAGTGAACAATAATAGATTTGAAATTTCTACAGACAGTTTATTTTGGTAAATAGGCTATATTTTGTTCTATTAGAGTGTAGTCAATGACCTAAGAAGCTCTGAGCTTTAAATCTGAAGGAGTGCCAGTGGGCAACAGGCCGTAAAAAGCAGCTGTGAGTGAATTAAAACATGCCATATTTTAACACTGCTTATGTCACACAGCAAAAATAGGATCTCAAAGAGCACTGATCTCTCTGCTCCCTGCTGCTGAGGATGAAGCTCTCTGCCTGTCCTTCTTCCCCCACTATCTTTTGTTGTAGGCAGCAGTCGCCTTAGTACTAAAGGAAGCAGAATACAGAGACTCAGATCTGTTTGTGCATTAAATATGATCCAATAAAGTGGTGAATCATGCCAAATGCATGTTTATCTTCCTATGGTAACTGTGTCATGCACTCCTGACAAAAATGTTTTTTTTAAACTGTGGCAAACACATACAGATATCCAGTTTTAAAATGTCTTTATCTAGACTCGCTTGAAAACCTTTTGTGGGTTTAGCTCCACTTATTTACCCAGATTGGCTGACCAAACCTGCTCATAAACATGTGTTCATCATATTTATGCACCACATAGTTAAATCTGAACATTTTCAGTGTTATTCAGTGGTATTTTGGATGTATGGTGTGTTCTACGCACAAATCCACACACATTTCAGAAAAGAGGTCTCTGGACTACACAGGTCACAAATAGACTGTGTGTTTCTGTATGGACTGAAGTTTATTTATGTTTTCATCATCAGATGACAAAGTCTGTGACGAGTCCAGACGAGTTGGGGGCCCTGGCCTCTCAGGTGACCGTGGACTACAGCCAGCTGGCGGTTCAGGGGCGGCTGGCGTCCCACACTGCAGAGCCGGAAGAGGTGAGGACCAAAGCCAGACTCATGAAGCATGTTTATCAAAGCTCCAAAGTTGAGTTCTAACAGATTTTTTAAATAACAAATTGCTAATCATTGAATGTGTGTTTATGTTCTGCGTTGCACTAGATTGGATTCCAGATCAAGACTAGAGTCCAGGAGCTCGGTCACGGCTGCATCTACCTGGTTCAGAAGGCTGGAGCTCTGCAGATCAGCCCCACTGACAGCTTCACCAAGAGGGAACTCATTGAATGTGCTCGTGCAGTTACAGAGAAGGTTTGGAAGCATGTCTCGATATATTCAGTTGGTAACAAAAGATGTGCTTTCTTATCAGCTTTCATTTCCCGTTACTGAAGAGAAAGGAGTTTAAAAACTAAAGTTTCTGATAATCTCAAAAACATATCTATCAACTGAATCCATCTGTTTTTTATTTTTTATTTAGTTAAATATTTTAGTTTCCCATATCGCTGTACTGTAATTTAGTACTAATCATTTAATTGCCTAAACTTCTCATTATGGTTTAACAAAATAATTCTAGGACTTACTTGGTATGAACAACTATTTTATAAGCAATCATATAATTCAATTTATAATTGCCCAAATGTTATTTTTATAAAAAATATTGTACCCTTTTTTACATTTACCTTTTTTACAGCATTTTGTTCATTTGAAGTTCCTAAAACTTTTTTCTGCCTGAAAGTAAACTAAAAGAAAAAAATGGATCTATCTTGTGTCAAGTAAATTGCTCACCCTCACCGGCATAATTATAGTCTGTGGTCTGCTTCCATGTCCCTCAGGTGTCCTTGGTGCTTTCAGCGCTGCAGGCTGGCAACAAAGGAACTCAGGCCTGCATCACAGCTGCCAGCGCAGTGTCCGGCATCATTGCTGACCTGGACACCACCATCATGTTTGCTTCAGCTGGCACTCTCAATGCAGAGAACGATGAATCTTTCGCTGACCACAGGTTAGAGCTCTGAATTTACCTGATGGGGATCTGCAAGTACAAAGAATCTTCATGTCCAGCTTCTGCTCACCTTCCATTAGAAGGTGACAGGATGACGTATTAGCCACAGAATGGGAGCACAGTTTGGGTGCTTGAGACTACAAATTACCTGGTTTGAAAGCTGCAGGTCGTCTCATGCTATTCATACTTGCCAATAGGTTAACTTGCTTTAGAACTTGTGACTAAAATGGTTATAAACCAGGTATATCCTGTGATGGAAGAGTAGGCTTCTGACTTCGTCTTCAATGAATTTGAGGCTTAATGAAAAATGAAGAAAGAGAACAGCAGAGAAACTGGCTGCTCTTTTCATTCCATTCCATTCATTTTCATTTCATTTGATTTTCATTTTCATAACATGAAAAAGCTGACTTAATTCATTACATAATCTTTCCTTTCCAACAATCTTTTGTTGTAGATTTCTATTATTGTTGACAGAAATTCAAAGATGCTCTGTCTACTACTACAGACTTAGCTGCTTTTCTTTGTTTCCCACGTCATCCTTTTCTCTCTCAGGGAGAACATCCTGAAGACGGCTAAAGCTCTGGTCGAGGACACAAAGATGCTTGTGTCCGGCGCTGCTTCCGGTCAGGAGAGGTTAGCGCAGGCCGCCCAGTCTTCTGCCAAAACCATTACTCAGCTCACAGATGTGGTCAAGCTAGGAGCTGCCAGCATTGGCTCAGATGACCCTGAGACACAGGTGAGGCTATTTCAGTTCCTCATTCGTTCGTGGTGCCTGTTATCAGGGCCAATGGTGGAAGAATGGTCTACAAAAACACTGTTTCAGTCTGACTTTGCTCCAGGACGTGATGGGATTAGTCTGTGCATTCTCTCTTTAGGTGGTTCTGATTAATGCTGTGAAAGATGTGGCTAAAGCTCTGGCTGAGCTCATTAGTGCCACCAAGTGTGCAGCAGGCAAGGCAGCAGATGATCCGTCCATGTATCAGCTGAAGAGTGCTGCCAAGGTGAGGAAATTGTTCTCCTGAAGCTGCATTTTAAACTCTTATATTAAAGTCTTGTCTTTTTGTCCAATTTAGTGTTTCCAAAGATTAACAGGAAAAGTGAAGTGCATTCAACCTTAAAAGGACTTGATCTAACCTCCAGCATGTCTAAAATTCTGCCTTTTTTCCCCTCCAGGTTATGGTGACCAATGTGACTTCTCTACTGAAGACTGTGAAGGCTGTAGAGGACGAGGCCACACGGGGCACCAGGGCACTGGAGGCTACGATTGAGTGCATCAAACAGGAAATGGCGGTGAGGAAACCGCATGTGACTGATTCATCTGAACATGAGAAAACTTTAAGGGACTAAAAACCCCACCTATCCCCCCCCCCCCACACACTCAGCTGTTTCAGTCCAAAGACTCTCCATACAAGACGACAACGCCCGAGGAGTTCATTCGCATGACAAAGGGGATCACCATGGCAACAGCTAAAGCAGTAGCTGCAGGAAACTCTGCGAGACAAGAGGACATCATTCACACCGCCAACCTGAGCCGCAAAGCTATTTCGGACATGCTGACCACCTGCAAGGTGTAAAATCAATCCTACATGTACACTACAGGGTAGCAGTGTAGTACTATTTACCCCTCTGTAAACATGGAAGCAGAACGCCTCTGAAGGCTAGACTAAAAAAAGATCTTATGTTTTATTTAAGAAAATTTTTTTGAGAAACATTGAAGTTTCCAAAAAACAAAAAAACAAATTACTTATGGTACTTTTTCACTGAAAACCAGTTCAAAAGCCAGTTGGAAAAGTGGGAAAAGGCAAGAACTTATTTGATCCAACCTATTTACAACTCGCATCTAAAGTTAAAGACCCACTCCCATGAAAATTGTGTTTCTGGTATTTTGAAGATGTTTTTGCAGTATTTTTCTCAGGATGGAGGACATATATGAAGAAAATCAAAAGAGTATTTCTTTATTCAAATCATTGTGAATCAGTAGCAGACAAAAGGTGCTGTTTGAAAAAGCAGGCCACAAGCTCCCTGCTCCGCTCCATTCTGATGCATGCACTTGCAAACAATTGGATCCAGATACGTCTTTGTTTTCCTTTTCTGGCTCCAAACTGTACAGCTGGATAGTTCCGATATTTCTCGCCATTTTTGCTGCACTGATAAGTAAGGTTGGTTTGGGCTATAAGCTATGAGGGAAGAGTGGAAAATAGGGTTGATGGGAAATGAAAGAGGGCTTACTCAGCACCAACAACTACTGCTGCTCTGCAGAAACCTTTTTGACTAAAAGCGACATAATCATAATTGAAAGACCACTGGAAATATATATAATCATTCAAGAGATGATTGGAGTGAGACTTTAAGGGTTGTGGTCTGTTGTTTCTGTAATAAAATAATTTTTTTTCTTTCTTTTCCCAGCAAGCGGCCTTCCATCCTGAGGTCAGTGAGGATGTGAGGACCAGAGCGCTCAGGTTTGGAGTGGAGTGTACAACTGGATACATTGAACTACTGGAGCAAGTTCTCCTGGTAGGTCAAACACCTGCATGTGGAAAAAAGTTATGCTTTCACTCCTGTAATTGCATTTACCATTAGTTTTTGTTTTTCTTCATTTTTTACATTGGTACATTGATATTAAGCTCTCACGTGTTCCCAAACTGGTAGTTTTAGTCCTTATATATGTGTTTGCGTGTGTGTAGGTCCTGTTGAGGCCGTCCCCTGAGCAGAAGCAGCAGCTGGCGGCTTCCTCCAAACGTGTTGCATGTGCAGTCACAGAGCTCATCCATACTGCCGAGGCCATGAAAGGTGAAAACTCTCTCTAGATATTGTAACAATTCACTCCTGGATGTGAAGGGTTTTATAGTTTTACTCGTTTTGGAAGCTACAGGGGGAAACAAATTATTAATTTTCCCAAAAGCATAAGAGTTTAGTATATGTGCATTTCAACTCTGTAAGAAAACTTTTTAACAGACGTGTAGTCATGTTCCTGTCCTTTTCTCTTGCCACAGATGGAGGTAAGCTGCTTTTCGTGCTGTGGCTTGTTTCCCTGGTTGTTTAAAGTGTTTAACAAATATCTCCTTTCAGCATAACAGATGATTTATTTTTGTCCTCATTAAACCAGAATCGCTAAGGCTTGTTATTCAAATGTGAGCTCCATCCATCATTCTTTTTTTTTAATCATCATCATCTCATTCCATTTACATCACTTCACTTTCAGCCAGTTTGTGGCCTGCATAGTGATGCATGGAATGGCAATAAATTTAAAATGCTTTACTTTGAATGCAGTGTTGAAGTTGGAGGCATGCTTTGTTCCGATGCAGGTTTTCCTGCTGATATTCAAACTGTGTTTTAAATGGTTTGTGGTTATCCGTGTTTGAGGTTCCGAGTGGGTGGATCCCGAGGATCCAACTGTAATCGCGGAGACTGAGCTGCTCGGAGCAGCAGCATCTATCGAAGCAGCAGCCAAGAAGCTGGAGCAGCTCAAACCCAGAGCCAAACCGAAGGTGGGTCACTAAATCACCGATACTTCTCCAATGGAGAAATAATAACAGCGAACTGTTCCTAAAAGTTCCCAAAAACATCTCCTTTCAAATTCTCTCACTGTGCCTTATGTATTTATAATAAAACGTTCATGATAAAGTAAAATTAGGACTAAATGTTTTTGACTTGCACTCTTGTAATCGAAAAAAAATTATTTAATGTGTTTTGATTGTAACATTTTAATCGTACATTCTAAAGATATATATATATATATATATATATATATATATATATATATATATATATATATATATATATATATATATAGCCTTATCCTTACATTAACATCACATTACATTACCTGTTCAATTGGATGATGATCAATCGTCCTGTATTTATCCAAATGAATGTCTTCAACTAAACCTAAAACGACGAATTCTTCAGCTTTTAAAGGCAAAGATATTTAAAGTTTAGTGTTTTAGTGTTTATGAGATCAATCACGGAAACTTTTGATCTATTTTTTTAATTGCTCAGGGTTCAATTTTAAAGTTATACAATTTGAACTTGCAACAAACCAAGAGGAAGAACGAAATTATTTTTAGTCCTACCACAGTTAAAATGCGATCAGCTGTTTTATTTTAAATATGGCTACAAAGATAAGGCATTGGAAAAACGTTAAACAGCTTCTTAATTTCTCATTAAAGCTATTAGGGGCTTAGTCAAATTTTTTGTGCTTTTAAATTGACTAAGCCCCTAATAGCTTTAATGAGAAATTAAGAAGCTGTTTAACGTTTTTCCACTGCCTTACCTATGTAGCCATATTTAAAATAAAACAGCTGATCGCATTTTAACTAAAGTGGTAGGACTAAAAATAATTTCGTTCTTAGTCAAATTTTTTGTGCTTTTAAATTGGATACATAAAAAATAGCACCAGTGTATTATTTATATGACTAAGTCTGATGGCTAAATAGTTCAAAGCACTGTTTAACCATTAAGTCAAGGAAGGAAGTGTATTTATAGAGTTGTACAAAGGTTTAACTCTGAGCTATAGTTGGCCTCTTTTGTATTGTTTAAAAGTTTAAAAAATTCATCACATTGAATTTAAAATATTCAATCAAATCCTGGCTTACCCAGCACCATCCCATTTGCTGTCCTGTCCCCCCTCCTCTCGACCTCATCCCTCCATTCGTTCGTCTCAGCTGTAAGTCTCTCTCAGTCTACCGTCTCCTATCTCCCCCCTCCTCCCTCCTTCCTCCCCTCACCACCACCGGAGGCCTTCTCTGCAGGGCTCTGTCTGATATGTTTGATATATTAGGTTGTAATTCAGTCCCAACTATATATCAAACATATTCCTACAGTGTCCCGCTCTGTCTACAGAGTTGTGGCGTGAATGTGTTTAAGGTGGGCTGATAGGAGTATGATTGGTTGTCTGAAGCAGACGGTTATGTACCTTCCTGTTGTCTGTCGCTCCACGTTAGATGTTGCTTCTCAAATAGATGTCTATGAAGCAAAAAAATCAATAAAACCAATACCTGATAAATTAAGATTTCTTTCACTATTAAGCAATTACCACGGAGATCAGGATTCTTCTGTGGTTGATAACTGGACTGCCTTAGTTTGACTGTCTCACTGTTTTTGTTTCCAGCAGGCCGATGAAACGCTAAACTTTGAGGAGCAGATCCTAGAAGCTGCCAAGTCCATCGCTGCAGCCACCAGTGCTTTGGTCAAATCAGCCTCTGCTGCCCAGAGGGAGCTGGTCGCTCAGGGGAAAGTGGGCGCCATCCCAGCTAATGCAGTGGATGACGGACAGTGGTCTCAGGGACTCATCTCTGCCGTAAGTCCTGCAGCGAAGACGTGTTGACCCACCTGAGACGAGGCCGTTTCGTTGTCATGTTTAATTCAACCCTCATCTTCAGGCTCGAATGGTAGCAGCAGCAACCAGCAGCCTGTGTGAAGCAGCCAATGCATCTGTTCAAGGCCACGCCAGCGAGGAGAAGCTTATCTCTTCGGCCAAGCAGGTGGCAGCCTCCACTGCCCAGCTGCTGGTGGCCTGCAAGGTGAAGGCAGACCAAGACTCTGAAGCCATGAGGAGACTGCAGGTCTGAACAAGCCTAGTTTGTAAAGAGCATGAAATGATTTCAAACATAAAAAATGTTTCTTTTATCTGTCTTAGTGACTGCAGAAGATAATTTTTTTTATTTTTCATAACATGTAATTCTATTTTTGAAGGTCTATGAAGTTGCAGATACTTTTACCTGTTTGTGTTTTTCCTACTTTGTAACTTGATATGTGTGCATAAATATTTGGCATTTTTACACAACTAATCAATTTTTTTTTAATAAATAATGCGAAATATGTTTTATTCTTTAAATCTGGCTGCTTACTGAACTCACCTCACCAATGCTGCATTACACTTGCAGTTTGAAACATTTCCTTTTTTTAGCTAAAGCACTCAACACACTACATTGAATTGTGTTTTTGTTAACTGGTGTTTAAATATTAGAGAGAGAGAGATTCGATCATCATCCTCAGCAGCTCTGTTTGATATGTAGGTTGCAGGAAACGCTGTGAAAAAGGCATCGGACAATTTGGTTCGTGCAGCTCAGAAGGCAGCTTTTGACAAAGCGGATGAAGACAACGTTGTGGTCAAGACCAAGTTTGTGGGTGGAATAGCACAGGTAATATTTTAAGTAATGGTTAGTATATAACCTGACCACTTACAATCTATGTTTGTAAGAAAAGCCTAGAGCCATTATTACAAGATAACATTTGCTACTAAAATCTGACTAGTTTCCCTAGCTTTTAGATAAATTTGCTGCAGACTTTCGACCTTTATGATTTGCTTTACATGTTTTTGTAAAAACAAAACACTGACATTCAGCATCACATTTCAGATGCTGTTGCCTCGTTACTTTTGTTTCTGTAAAGCAAAATGTTTTTCCTCAGTTTAGAATGAAAGAAATTGAAATTAGAGCCAAATGTATCCAGATTTCCAAATATAAAGAAGTGCACAAAGATATGGTCTGAGAGTCATTTGAAAGCATTCCTCAATATAACATTTTTAACAGGTTTCTGCTTTCTGTTCAGATCATTGCAGCCCAGGAAGAGATGCTGAGGAAGGAGAGGGAGCTGGAGGAAGCAAGGAAGAAGCTGGCTCAGATTAGGCAGCAGCAGTACAAGTTCCTGCCCAGCGAACTTCGGGAGGATGCCAACTAATAATTACCGGCTCCTCCTTTCAAACTCCTCTGTCTGTGTGTGCAGATTTGCACGCATGGGAAGGCATGTGACCTACAGAGACTTCAGGCGCTGATTTTTATGAACCGGTGAAGCTTCCGTCTGCAGAGAAACACACCTGACTTTATTGCATGAAAAGATCAAGTCAGATCCGAAATATTTTATACTACTACTGCGTGGAAATGACTACTTCTCCAAAACAACATGAAGAATGTGGTAAACTGACATATTTTATTGTCCATGAAAAGCATTATCTACTTTAACTAATGTAAACCAGAATGTGACATGCCAGGGACAAACAGCATAGCTCACACGCTCTCTTGTGCGCCCATAAGCTAGACTTTTCTTTTACGCTTAAGTATAGAACTTTGAAATGAAGAATTGATTGCACTGCTTTTCCTGTCACGTCTGCCGTGTAACTTCACTCTGAAAGCAAAAAAACAACTCTGGTTGTGGGAATGTCAGCCTTCATGCTTCTGTTTGCACATTAGTGTCAGTGTGAGTCCTGCCACCACTGTGGGAAGACTTGAATCCAGTAGTCAAAAACCCTAATATGGAAGGAGGAATTATGCATATTGGTGTTTCTTAGACACTAGTGAATATTTCAGGAATGGAGTTGGTTGGTTTGAGAAGGATTCATTTAATTTTGGGATTCTGTTTTTCTTTTATCCATTTTTTTTAGCTCTCCATAATAAACGCTTGGAAGAAACCCATCCGGATAGATGTGTGCAAACTCTGACTACACTACATGTGAATTTTGTGCAACCATAGGCAGATTATTTATTACTCGTTAATATATTATTAACCTCTAGATTTCTTTAGGAGCAGAAATGTTTGCATTTTAACTTCAACTAATGTAGATTGAGACAATTTAGGGACAAGTTTTGATCATGTTTCCTTTCTGTTAGACTGTTATAAATATAAACAGGAGTTGGATCACAATGCAATGGAATGGATGGTGCTTTAGGGGGCAGCATTGGTTAGCAGTACCCCATGCAACATAAACTGGTTATCCAAAGGATGATGTTGCTGTGAATGGCTTTAAAAGCTCATAATTCTGTCAGGATGAGGGAAAAATTGTGTGTGTGGTCACTACCTCTACTTTGGTCCATTTCTTAGTGTTAATTTCTTACACCATTACCCATTTCTTTTTAGGAATACTGCTAGCATCACTTCAGCTTTAGTTGTATGCATACAACGGTTTGGCAATGATTTGAAACTCTTTTGCAAAAGTCTCATCCCTGCAACTGATCCATCTTTTTTTTTTTTTTCCTGGGAGCTCTGTGCAACTTGCTGCATTAGAAGTGTCTTGTTTACTGAGTTTGATTGTACGCTTAGTTTCTGCTGTGCAAATGCATGTGTTTGCTCTTCAAATGCAGAATAATGTAGACTTTCACATAAGGGCCGCACACCCCCACACCATACAGCTGGAGGCAGACAGCTGTTTTACAGAGGTTGCTGTGCTGAGGCATTTTCTATCTGAGCATTAAATAAAGGGAGAAAGAAAGGGAATGTCCACTGCTTATATTGGTTTGAATGTTTGTTGTGTCATTATTAGTGCCTTAGTCCTTAGCCCATACATTGTCAGCACCGTTTGAGTGGAAGCTTCACATTAGTGGTTGGTTAGTTGAGGGTCCTGGAGGAGCCAGTGTTTAAAGGTTAAAAAAAAACTTGCAGTTTTAAATGTTCTATCAGTATCAATACTGTATATGTATTCTACTCATGGACACATTTTTGTACTGCATTCCATGGGCTTGTACAGCACCACAGTGCTTCTAAACTTCACAGACTGCAGACATAAGCCAGTTAGCTGCTTTAACGTGTGTTATGAAGTCTCAAAAGTGTTATGGTTGGGCTTTTTTTTGGTGCATTTATGCCATATGAAAGATAAATGAGGTTGGAATATTTCAATGTATACCATGAAGATGTGATGCATTTCAGTGCTGTGGGATATTTGAGGTGTTACTAAGAATCCATGCTCCCTTTACAGAATTCGATTTGGAAGCTGGTACGCCAAAAATGATTGACAAGTTGCATTATAAAAGATGTTTATCTGGCCTTGATTAAACTATTTTTTTGTATTCACCCGAAATAAAATGATTAAGTATAATGAAATTTTGTGTCGCTTGTCTTTTTTTTTTTTAAATTTCACAGTTTACCTGATTTTTGCTTAAGCGAAAAGGACTATGCGTTGAGCCAAAGGAGGCAACATCTGTCATGATTTGATGGTGAATAAATTAATAATAGGTATGATCACCATAAGCTGATATAGTAATAACTGCAAATGCTAATTTCAGTCACCTATCATAAAACCCAATCTCCTTTTTTATGGTGCATTTCAGCTGTGCTGTAGCACAGTATTCTTGAATGTAAGTTAACTGTAGGATAAATAAATATTTAAAAAAATAATCATATTAAACTTTTTGTTCAAACTCTGAATTATTAAAGATAATACAACTTTAATATGATGTAAAAATACCAGTCTCTTTGCAAAAAGTTTGTAGAGTTGTTCTGGCAGCATAAACAGACACCATTTAACATGAAGACTGGTTTTTGGATTTCTGTGGTATTTCAGGTAATTCTTTCGCTAAGTTTCTTTGAAGATGTGGAATTTTTAACCCATTTTTATGTATAAATTAACCATATCGCCAGAGCTCGTCTCTTATACAGAGTGTTTGAGCAGCAAACCAACAGAAGGCAGGGCCAATAAAGAGTTTGTCTGGCAAGAAAGGTCAGTTCCAGCAATCCTATAAAGTTCCTATTAAGTGTGAAGAGAACACAACATTCCTGAGTCAGCACTAAACTTAAAGCTAAATCCAGTCCAGGCTATAAACTGAGACCAAGCTAAATTTGTCAGGCACTAAAATCTGAGGAGGCAATGTCAATTACAGATGCACAGCTGCTTTCAAGACTGCAATCACTTTTCGGATATTTTTCCATCAGCTTTTAATGTTTTTCCTGGCTGACCTTGTCAAATGGAGAAAAATTTGGACCTGCTGGAGTGCAGGTCATCACTTCACCTTCTTAACTTTTCAGCTCAACATATAGTTGGTTTCTTGATTTCAGACAGTCTCATTTTTATCACTAAAATTATGTTTTGAATCAGGATATTTGAGGCCCATTCCGACGTTAGGAAAATGTTTAACGCAGCTGTAGAAGACAGATATTTCATATTCCTAAATTGCTTCACATTTGAACATTTAAAATGGTTTGATGAAAGAAAATTAAGAAATAAACAATGCCTTTAATTACCTTGCATGACATTTTGCTTTGCCCATTTTGTCTCATCTGAAAGCTCTTCCAACACGAGTTTAATAGAAGTTAAAGGGTGCCAGTCTGAGCAAATTAGAAAAATCTGGGATCAACGATAAAAGACAGGATTAGTAAACTCCACAAAACAATAAATCGGCAACACATTCATCACAAAAACACAATGATCAACTACTTAAAGACTAAAACTCTGTGTTGGAAGGCTGACTCCTATTTGAACATTGGGAATTCCAGGAATACTCTGAGTAATTTCAGTTATGCCGCTTGTCTGTCTTCCAGTTTCAGCAGCTCTTTTGCATTCAAACAGAGCCACGGTCTGTTTCTCTTTGGAAAATTTGAATTTCTGTTTTCTTTACATACACTATGGAAACCACAATTAAACACGAATATGATTTCAGCAGTAGCATTTTTCAGATTGGATTTGAGTAGTTGTTTCACAAAGAGAGTTGTGAAACAGCACCATCAATGACAGTATAAGATCTGCTTCCTTTTTCCGGAACCAGGACCTAATCCGAGGAAACCATTAACTGCTGGACAGGTACGATGTGACGATGTTCCTCATTCTATCTTCCCAGGGTGTTAGGGTGACATGGATTGCTCCATAAGACCCTCTGATCTCAGTATATGACTGGCATGTCTGTCTGGCTGCTGAACAGTCCACAAACCACATGGCAGGATGACAACAAAGTGACAACTGACCGCCCTAAAAAGTCCCACAGGAAAGGAAAGCAGTCACGCCAGACCACCAGAGAAGGAGTACAGTAGTCACACAACAAAAAAAAGGAAAACTTTGGAGTGCTTAACAGGTCTTAATAGCAACATTTTGAAAGGTATTTCATTCTCTGCTTCTTTTAAAATAAGCAATACCTTGATGCTGATTGTTGCAATAACTTGAAAGCAAAAAGTAAAAAAGTATTTATCATAATTGGAAATAAATTCATGCGTCAAAGGATTAAGATTGAAGAGATGTTTGTATTTACTTTGATTTAAGATGACTTTTGTGAGGGAAAATACTAATACTAATTAACTGAACAGTCAAAGAAATGTATGTGTCATTTTGTGTGAAAATGAGAGTATAACAATAACGGCTACGGATAGAATCTGAGAGGTGTCGTTTAAGATTCTAGATTCCACAAAAGGGAATTAACAAAACAGGTTTAAATGATAGAGGAGCAGCAGAAAAAGCATCAAATCCATTTTTTATGATCATTCAACATAAATCTTTTGCACCAAAACAAACTACTATGAGTAGCCCTGACTGTGAAACAGCTGCTACTGTGTCTCTGACCCTCTGAACTGTCAAAGCTGCAGAGGGGCAGAGTGGGGGCTGTTGAAAAGCCAAAGCTTCTGAATATTCCACCGCAGTCACCAACGCACCAGCTGTAGCTTGTCCGAGATACAGCTTTAATGCATGTATTGCAAGCTGGATTACACAAACTCCAAAGGGCCAAACCTATCTGACTGCTGCCCAGAAGCCGGCCATGTTGGGAGGGAGCTGCTGAAGTGATCCCTAGAAGACAAGCAGGCCACACTGGCTAATGTGACATGCCTCAAAGAGAGAAGAATTTTCACAGGGGCTTATCCAATCAGCTGCTCTTGTTTCGAGAATACATGACACGCTCCTATTACTCAATCAGTGCTGAAAAGTAAATGAATGAGGGAACAAGCTGAACACCATGAGCAGGATCATCCATGCTTCATGAAACAACTCTGGTGACTGTTAAAAGCTTCTGAATATAAAATAAACAAAAACCTCCAAATGATTGTTTATTTTTGTATGTAAATATATGAATAACATTTTTTAGAATAATCCTCAAAAAACTGGTCCAAGAGTGCAAGGACATCTTGATCATTAAAACTTCCACTTGGAGGTTATGTTGAATAGGACGTCCTGGTTTGTGAGAGGGGGAAAAGGGAGGGGATGTGTGACACCTGTGCTCCATGTATAGTCACGGATGTGGTCAAATGTCTTCCAAGGACGAATCAGTGAGGAGAATCGGGAAAAATGCAAGTCCCTCCTTGGCAAACAGCTGCAGTTGTTTCCAAAAAAGTATTGGGTGTCCAGTATCTGCGCAGCCATAATACATATTTGACTCACTACAGACCCGGTGGAGTCACACTCCAGCTTGGCGTTCAGGGTGGTTCAGACGCTCCCATCGTTTCTTTTGTTCGTAGTCTGTGCGGAGACCCCCAGACACTAAGCAGCCATGGATGCCATCAAGAAAAAGATGCAGATGCTCAAGCTCGACAAGGAGAATGCCTTGGATAGAGCTGAGCAGGCCGAGTCAGACAAGAAAGCATCAGAGGACAGAAGCAAACAGGTCGGCACTAAACTCTCAGTGCAGTTTTAATATGATGGTGCCACGGTGCGCCCTGTGCGATAGCCTGATTCTGTGTTTTCCTATTCAATCAAAGTAACTTTTAAAGTTATTTATTTGATGTTTGTTTTATATGTTGACTGAACAAACCGCTAAATACCAACTACGATTTTTTTTTTTATTGTTGAAAAGGAGACCAAGTTTGATCTAATTTCAGCTTTTATAGATGTTGCTTGATTAAGCAAAGATATTTGCTTTCACTCTTTTTTCCCCTAAATCAAAATAATTGTGAACTAAAGCTAAATCTCTTTTGTCTGGGCATCAGCTTGAGGATGACCTGGTGGCACTGCAGAAGAAACTGAAGGCAACTGAAGATGAGTTGGACAAGTACTCTGAGGCCTTGAAGGATGCCCAGGAGAAACTTGAGCTCGCAGAGAAGAAAGCCACAGATGTGAGTTTGGTCCTCAGGTATACCACCTCACTTGTGTTTGAGTTCAGAAAATGACTATAACCAACTTCCTCAAACATTAAGTAGAACAATTGATCAGAGGAGATATTGAAGCTCCATAGGATGTGTATAGTATAGTTAAATTTAGCTCTTGAGCTACTTATGGTAAGGTCAGTGGTTGTTGAGTTACTAGTGATTTACAGAGACTCTTGGGTGAATCTTAAGACTGGTGTCCTGTTTCAGTACGGGTACTTTGGCATAAAACTTCTTTGACAGATTTGTAGTTGTGCAGGTATCAGTTGCCACTCCACAGCTCTGCTTGAACCAGATAAAGTTACCAGTTTATTGACCCAGCCTTTCATGTAAAGCCAAAATAACGGATGTTCACAACTTACAAATAACAGAACATCAAAAATGGCATCTATTTGTTTCCAAAAATGTATCTCACACAAACGGTTGCTGACTTTAATTGAAACCAATAAAGCAAAAAAAAAAAAACATATTAAAGTTGCATTAATCTAATTATTAAGATTAGACAAGACAAGATAAGATGGGAAATATGTTTATTATCCAAAAACGGATTTTGCAAAATGCAGAAGCAAAACAAGCAGGTTTTAAGGAGAACAATATTGAAAAAAAGGTAAATTTCAGACATTCACAGAAAACTTGTCGAGAACATGTCATGAATGTAAATCCTTAGCAAAAAGTAGCCTTTTAAGTGTACTACAAGCATACTTAGTCTGTACTTAAAGTGAGGCAAAATTCTAAAAGTTGACTTTTTATATTCTATTTATATATTATACATTTAAAATGTTCCAATTTATTCTGAAGAAGTATTTAAGTTATTCAACTTCCAACACTCAACTTAATAAAGTAAACTGGAAATGTGCAACTTTTTGCTTAGGGAAGAAAAAAATATTTTTCAGACACTACTCCATCATAAATAGGGAAAAATGGCAAATAATAATAATATAAACACATTTAATAGTTGGATATTTTCTAAAGTGTTCTTTGTAGTTGCAATATGTGGTATTTCGCGTTGATTAGTGGGACTTCTCAGCAAGTGCCGCTTCTAAGCTGCTCCTCGCTGAAGTGTGTGATGTTTGGAGCCCTGATCTCTATGGGAATAGCTCAATGTGAAAACAGGGGATGCGCACACAATTACACTCCAGCCAAATGAGCGTAAAATACAATTAAAAATACGATAATATTTCTTAAAATGGATAAATAAAATAACTGAAATCAATAAAATCTACATTTTGTTTGCAGAGATAAAAAATGAACTAAATACGGGTAAAAATCTGTACTTCCGGGGATGGTGGCACGTCCCAATCCTCATCAGTAGTTGATTAAAGGCGGTGGGGGCAGGGATCAAACGCGCCGCATCCCCAAGACTGCGAAGTTTCCGCGGAGGGTTTTTTGTGCACCGAGTTGAGAAATATTTAGCCGGGCTGAGACAAAATATTTCCCTAAAAAAATGGCCGGTGGCAGCTCTCTAGAGGCGGTGAAGAAGAAAATCAAGTCGCTGCAGGAGCAGGCCGATGCGGCGGAGGAACGGGCGGCGCAGCTACAGCGGGATCTGAACCAGGAGAGGAGTGCGAGGGAAGCTGTAAGCCGCTAATCATTTAAGGCAATTAGTCCCCTGGCTGTGGGAGGCATTAGGCGCAAATCTGGTCAAAAAGCGTGGCCGCTAGGCCCAACAACCAAGGTTTCCGTTCGCTTACAACTGGGTATCAAATAGATCAGCTCGGCTGCAGCTTGCGTGAACATAAACGGGTGGCTTTAACCAGGCTCATCAGAGCGCATTTTTGTGTCAAATTTGTTTATGACCCAAAAAGTTACGTCGTGAAATTGCTGGGTGGGTGGTGGAAATGATGCCCTGGCATTTTTTTTTCACACATCCTAAAATTCTAACAAATCATCCAACCAAACCTACGTTTTTAATCAATGTATACATTTGTTTTTATCGTTCCTATACGACTTCCGGTCTTAGAACAGGCCCGTTTTAAGGGAACCACTAACTGAGTTTGGTTGTTCTAGGCTGAGGGAGATGTAGCCTCCTTGAACAGACGTATTCAGCTGGTTGAGGAGGAGTTGGACCGTGCTCAGGAGCGTCTGGCCACAGCTCTTACCAAGCTGGAGGAGGCTGAGAAGGCTGCTGATGAGAGTGAAAGGTGAGCAGATTTAATCATCCAACACAGTTGTCTTTTTAATACTCAACACTTGTGTGACTTTAAAAAAAAACTGTGTTCTGATCTGATGCTTAAAGGTAAGAAAGATTGTGTGAAGATGAAACTCATACCCATCTTAAGTGTACATCACTCTTACTCAGAGGATGCTGCTGAATGACTGTAACATGAAGCATGCTGGAACAGAATCATTCATAATGTGTGGACCAGTGCTGCCACCTCTGGCTTAAAGTAGTACTGCACGTGGTTGAAGAGAATTTTGGAAATTGCTCTTCTGATTCCCAATTATTCCTGACAAAAACCTATTTGTAAACATTTTGATCAGAGCAGAAGCCTGCTAATGCAAGGGAGGAAAGTGCTGCACTGTTGGAAATGAATATTGTGGAGTTGATCACCACATAAATTTTGAAAGAAATTCTTTTTGTTAAACACTGAAAGGCCTGTCCAGGAAAGCCAACCCTAGTTGGCGTGTTTTAAATCCCTTGTGTGTTTTAAAACCTGTCCTCTGGCTCAGTGCGGCCAAGAAAGAAGTTCAGCACTGGTCCACATATTTAGAAAATTACGTGTGAATCATCATAGGGCTGTCACTAACGATTATTTCAGTAGTTCAACAACTATTGTCTACGTAAAGCGAGGGGCAATTATTAATTTATATATTTTTTACAAAAGGTGATAGTGCTGGTACTCGGTCTATGGAGGTTTGCGTCATGTATGGCACTGCTAATGCTCGGCGTATGGTGCGTTCACAGAAGTTGAAACTTTAAATGTAAAATTCATGAATTTCAATTTTACCTTTTTTATAAAAGATAAAAAAGTTTAAGGTCCCAGGTAAGCTATATGCTGGCATAAAAAAAAACATAATTAGCTCACAAGCTATAGGGTTCCTGATTCCTGCACTAAATCATTATCTGAACTTCCCTTCTACAGTCAACGGCGCAGACCAGAGTTTCGTGCTTCTGCATCCAGAACGCCCGTGATCGCGCGTCGCGTTTTTAAGTCCGGTCTTGAGCTCTACGTACAAATTTCGCGTTCATTGATCGCATGCTGACAGTTAAACTGGTTGAACACTTTTACGCTGAATCGCAGTGCTAACACCAATCGGGGATTGGGATTTAGTAATGTGGGTGGTGTCCGCCTCAAAACACGGAAGTACCAGCCGTTGTAAACATGATCACAAAGGAGACGTCAATAATTGTGGTTTGTGTTCGGTCGGATTGGAATGACTCCAAGGCGGACATTTACAGGAACAGAGCTGTGAAAACAAAAGGTCTGGAGCAGGATTTGCACTGCTATGACGTTGCACACCGAGCCTCTTACTGTTGTAGACGGCGGAGGAGCCCGTCTGTATCTGTCTTCTTCTTCTATGGTTGAGGAAGGGCTATACTGCCTCCAAAAGTTCCTGTTGGAATGCTGTTGGATCATTCCTAAATGATTTAAATGGACCTGCTGCTGTTTTTTCTCGGCTACAGAGGCATGAAAGTCATTGAGAACAGGGCAATGAAGGATGAAGAGAAGATGGAACTGCAGGAGATCCAGCTGAAAGAGGCCAAACACATCGCTGAGGAGGCTGACCGTAAATACGAGGAGGCAAGTTTGTCAGCTGTTCCCTGCTCTCTGGGGGGGGGGTTCAGATTCCTTTCCTCCAAAATGGTGGTGCTGTCTACAGGTTTGTAATGGATGGATGTTTGATCTTTAGGTTGCCCGTAAGCTGGTGATCATTGAGAGCGACTTGGAACGTACAGAGGAGCGTGCTGAGCTGTCTGAAGGGTAGCTACTCCCCTCTTTATCTTCAACCTTTATTGAGAATTGCTAACGGTAATAGATTTCAGTAATGAAATCCCACATTTTTAAACTATTCTGTTGTTTCACAGCAAATGCTCTGAACTTGAGGAGGAGCTGAAAACTGTGCAGAACAACCTGAAGTCTCTGGAGGCTCAGGCAGAGAAGGTAGATCGTCTTATCAAGAGGAACACATTTCTCAATGGGAGCACATTTGTTTGGGGCTCTCAGCACATCTCTGTAATTCTGGTCTTTGTGTGCAACCACAGTACTCGCAGAAGGAAGACAAGTATGAGGAGGAGATCAAGGTTCTTACAGACAAGCTCAAGGAGGTGAGAGCTCCGGAGTCCAGATAAAACAGTTGCTGCCCAAACATGCTGACACTGTACTTCACTTGAAGGACTGTTGCATGCTGGTACTTAAAATGTCGCTAACACCAGACCTGGCTCCTCCTCTCAGGCTGAGACCCGTGCTGAGTTTGCTGAGAGATCAGTCGCCAAGCTTGAGAAGACCATTGATGACCTTGAGGGTATGACATGTTTACACTTGGACAGCATTCACCAGCACTCCTCTAGGAGTGGATGCTAGTTTTTTCAGTAGGCCTGGGTCTCACCACCACAATACTGAATTTTGGTTTAACAAGGTCACTATTCAACTTCCGATTCAATGAGATACACTTTAAAATGGATTTGGTTTTCAAATTGCCAAAACTATTTTGTTTCGTTCGATGAAAACTTGTCAGGCAGATATTTAAACAGAACAAAGGTGAGTTACTAAAAAAAATAAGTAATTCTCACATTAAAAACTAACTGAAAACATTTTTCCCTTAAATGTGTTAGAAATTATTTTATTGATTCATGGATTTGATGAACCTATTGCCTTTTCTATATGAAGATCTATTTAAATAATATTCTTAAACCATTTTATGAATTTATCTAAAGGAAACACGTGAGTTTGAATTCTGGGAGAGGTTTCTTTTTATCACGATAAAGATGAAAATTTGGAGGATTATGGATTTTTCTCAACAGGCTAAAATAAATTCTGTAAGGAACTGTGAAAGGTGATCCACAGCAGTCTGCTTGATAGTCATGGGGGCAACATTTCTGAACGTGGCGCTGTGCGGCGCTCTGCTGTAGTGACTTCAAGGCTAAGCAGTGTTTGCAGGCGGGTGCAGCTTCTCAGTGACTCCTCAGGAATCTGACACAATAACAATTAGCAGCTGTTCACCTGACTTCCCTATTTTTGCCCTGATTTGATTTAATATTTGTTTTAATTTATTTTCTTACCTTTCATTTTCTACATTTTAGGTTCTGTTGCAATTTCCCCCCTCTGACTCCTTTTTGTCTTTTTTTTTGTTTTCAAACTCTCCACTAAATAATAACACAATAGATGAGCTGTATTCCCAGAAGCTGAAGTACAAGGCCATCAGCGAGGAGCTGGACCATGCCCTCAACGACATGACATCCATGTAATTCTCCACATGCCTGACAGTGCTTTGTGCCTTAGATCCTAACTGATGTAGCAATAGCTCCCTCTTGTGGCATGTTTGGGGTGTGTGGATTTATTCTCAGCTCAACTGTAGATTTTTTAAAATTCATCTTTGCTGCTTGATTTACTATGATTTGAAAATAAACCAATGGTGCTCTGACTCTCTGGACTACCTTCTTAGATTTGACTCACCTAGATTTCTTTATATTGGTGTGAGTGTGGCCCTTAACTCTCATTTTCTACATTTTTTTTTTTTTTTTACATGGCTTTATCTTTTTACCCCTTTGATTTCTCCATCCAACACTTTTGCTCTTCTGTTTTCACAGCTAAATGCTTTCACCTTTCACGTCAGAAGCTGGTTGTGTGTCGTCATTTCACTCCCGGGCAGCGCGGCCCATTTTTCGATGTCCTTCGTGTCTGTATTTCTTTACCGCCCTGCCACTCCTGCACATTGGGCCGTCGCTGCCAGCACACACTGCTCCATCACTCGTTCAGACTTTTGGGCCCTTCTGCTTTCTGTAAAATAAACTTTATTCCATCTGTGTCAGCCCTTCCCCTTTCTCTTGCAACCTTTCTTTATTTGCATTTGTCCAACTGCTTTTTTGTTTTCATTTGTCTTTTGTGTTTTAATTTATTTTGAGTAGCTTTTGAATAAAATCTGGAGCTCCTATCCCATTTTACTGTTCCTTCTTCTGTTTGTGAGGACATTGATACAAGTCCTCACAGTAGGTGATGAACTGATAATGGGATTTTTAGTGTATCCAGCGTTAAGGAGGCTTTTTAAAGCACATTCTCTGGAATTTTCTGACCAAAATATGTCAACTGTTAAGTTTCAGCCTGTACATTTATATAAGGAGGTCCATTGAAATGGACTAGAATTAAATGTTCGGATGCCCTCAACACTTCTTGATCCCAGATATAATAAGGAAATAAGAAATATAAAATGTTTCACGATTTTATCTTTCTAAAGAATTACAGTAACTCTAAAGGATGGAAAATATATTCGTAATGATTTTTAGGACGATCATATAGACTTTTCTATTACCTTTTTTAATGCTTCTTTTTTATAAAGCAGGGGTAAAGTAGGTGTCAGACTTTTCTAGAAGGTCAATCCTTAAGTGACTGCACCCTGAGGCATTGAGCTTTAGACACTTGAATCCACTTCAGAACTGCTGACCTTTTGCCTTTAAATGGCTTCACGGAGGCCGTTTTCATCGGACACTTCTTCAGAGCAATGTTAACCCATTGTGCACTGTTTGTACTAACCTGCCGTCTGTCTTTTTCCCTTTTTCTCCTGCTTTCTGACTGTCAAGATCATCTATACAAGCAACTTGAGAAAAACCGTCTCCTTACCAATGAACTGAGAGTAGCCTTAAATGAAGCATAGCCCGAAGAGGGGATTGTGTTCAGCGACTTAAAAACGACATGGAAAGTAGAGTCTACAACCTCAAAAGTCAATGACAATTTCTTCCCAACTTTCTCTGGTTTGAAATGAGAAGCCTGTGTGCTTATGAAAGCGTGTCACACTTAAGGCATGAGGATCTGGCCGCCACGTTTCCAGTAACCTTGAAGTCTGCTACAATTAAATGACAAAGATACAAGCTATTGAGTACTTTCTCCTAACGTGAAATGTTCAAGAACCCGGGGACACGTTTTACTGAACAACAGACCCAACTTACTGCATTCCACTGAAAGAATGAGAGTTTAGTGGGACTTCTGTGTAGCCAAATAATCAGGAAATACAAAATTATTGATCGACGTCTCTGTAGATTGTCTGATTTGGAATGTTAAAGTAGCACTTCATTGCCGAGCACTAGTTTGAAACCTGTCAGAAGGAAAATCTTGCAGGAAATCCTTTGGACTTGGTTCAGTTCTGCTTTTGTTTTGATCCAATGAACAAAGATAATGTGAAACTCCACATGAAAGGGAAACAAACAGATCCTGTTTGTGTGTAGGAGGACAACAGTAACAGCTGTTCTTATCCGATTTGGTTTACTTATAAAAAATAACAATTTGTAGTTTTGCCTTGCCTGTTGTGAATTTATTAATATTTTCAAAACGTGAAGGGATGATAAAAATATTCTCTGCATCGTTTGCTAGTCTTTGATGTGACTGGCTAGGACACAAGGTCCTCGGAGGTCGTGGGACATGGGAGAAGGTCTAAGCTAGTGGTCTCCAGCTCTGGTCCCCTGGAGCTTCTGCCTTGCTCATTTTTCAGATAACAGAGACTTGGCTGGTCCTGATTGGGTGAATCAAATGTTTCCAGACTGATAAACAAAACATGCTCGATTCAGGTAATCAGAACTAGATGAAACTTTATTTATCTCACGATGGGGAAATTCTTTAAATGTGAATGTGTGTGGTGGCTCTGGAGGTCACTGCATAAAGCAGGATGCTGGATCTAGCTAATGAAAAAACCAAAAGTTTTTACTCCCCACATTTTTTCAGATGTTCTTAACATGATTTGTTCCCATGAACAGCTGATACAGATAATATACAGATAATATTAGGGGGTGGAATACATGGAAAACATGCAAGACACACAGGCCCTTGAGGCCTGGTGTTCCCCACTCCTGCTCTACACAAAGTAGCGAGAAAAAGTGCAGCTCAAATACAGTTTGCCTGTTTCTGTCAAGTTCAACTTTTATTTGAGTGAAATGGTTTACACGGTTATTTTAGGTAATTTGCACTTTTTTGCTGGAAGCATGTTGCACATTGTCATTCATATGAAGCCATACATACTGTTGTGACTAAATAACAAGTTTTTTTTTATTTATGTTTCAATGTCACTGTCAGTTTGTACTGTCACATACACTTAGTGTCTAGTGTTTTTGTTTTTTCATAGATTTTCCATTCTTTTATGGCACAGTTGAGATGTTTTTTGTCATTTCCTGGAATTGTATCAACAAATATATCAATAAAGATCTATGTAAAATGTTTCATGGTTTTGTGTTTAAAAACAAGCAAAAGTACTTAGCAAAGAACAACACATAAGAATGTATGCCCTTACATACTGAGAGCCCAAGTTAAGTCAACTACCCTCGTCTGCGCACTGCAGTCTCTGAAGTCGTTGCAACACCCCTCCTCGCCACACGCGGCGCTGTAGTTTTTGCGCAGGATGGAATGATGCATATACACAAGTAAAAGTTAGCTAACCAGCTGGAAATCCAACCTCATGAGAGCGAAACATGACTGAAAATCAGGAGTTTAACGAGCCTTTACACGACAGTAAGGCTGCATACGTACTTAGCAATGTTGCTGAAGTGGTTGAGAGAATCTTGACTTTTGTACCGACAAAATCGCTGTTCCGGATTGCGAGGTAAAGAAAAACATTTATATGCTAAGCTAATAACCTTTCTAATGGTTAGCCGTCGAATGAAAGTGAAACAGAATTTTTTTCCTCCCAATAATGATCTTAGTTTGGAGGATCCTTAACTTTAACGGAATAGTTTTTATTTTAGTTTTTATTTGAATCAGATTATATACTTGAGGATCTATATGGCGTTTTGCTAAAACTATAAACAGAGCAGGTGACTGACGGATCCGCTGTTGCTCCTAGTGTGTGCAGGTTGTGGAGGAACTGCGCTCGCAGAGTCCTCAGGACTCAGCAGCAGCTGGCATGGGTGTCGGTCTGTGGACCTTCCACCACAGAGGCTCATTCCCTCTGCAGCTCCCTGTCTGAAGAGGTGGAGGTAAACCAAATCGCTCAACCGAATGGGTTTCTTTTTTTCATAAACATTGAAAAGTTCAGGGGGGGGGGTTATCCTCGAAAAGGACACGCCCCCTGAAAACCAGAGAGCCTAAGTATGATTGTTATTTACATGACATTTATATTTAGTCATATGTTTCAAGCAACCTGCCTAATTTTCATTGCAGTTTTACCTTAAACTACTCAATCAATCCCTATATTTTTAGAGCACATTTCATCAACATGCTGAAGAAAACAAGGCACTTAACATAAAAGACATATATAAATATAGGTTAAAACAATGAAAAGTCAGTAAACACATTAAATTAAAAGGAACGTCAATCAAAAGACGAACATAAAATGGAAGGAAACACTGTGGTTAATGGTTTAGATTAAAAGAAAGGGTAAAAACGTGTGAAGAACCAATGAAGAACCATAAAAGCCACTTAAATAGCTAAATAAATAGGTTAAATGTAAAGTTAAAAAGATGTCTTTAAATTACATATTAAACTCTCAGATCTTCTGGTAAAATAAACCACAGATGAGGACCATGGAACTAAAAGGAGGCCTTATCGTCAGTCCTGGTTCCCAACATGGGAATTTTTCAGAGAGCAGAACCCGATGAAGGTCCAAATCCATCAAGATGTTTAAAAACTAGAAGGAGAATCTTAAAATCAAGCCTGAAGCTGACAGGCAGTCGGTGCAGGGATTTTAAGACAGGAGTCATGTGGGCTCTCTTCTTCAGATCAGTTACTGTAATTTCTATGCTTTCAGAATATATTTAATCAACTTTTTTTCTAGTCTTTTGCAATGTGACATGTTCTGAAAGTTTTATGAAAGAATTAAGACGCATCAATATTGTTCGACCTGAATTTTGCATCTTCTCATTTTCAGAAAGTCTTTCTCCTCCCCAAAACAGTTCTGGCTATGGTGGATTCTGCTACACTTAATGAGCAAGTTTATTGTTACAGACAAAACAAAGGTTGGTATTTGCATTCTGTGTGTTCATTTCTAGTTTCCATACATCAGAAAATCTACGTTTTTGCCCAGAACTTTTTGGCGTACTTCATTTTTAAATGGGATATTGATGAAATGTCCTTTTTTTTGTGTGTTTTAACTGCTTCATTTGGTGCAAAACAAAGACTGCTTTATAGTTTTCAGTAGCCACTGTTTACTTTACAGTATTTCTGACACCATGTTGGTTCAGGCTCTTTTTGTGTGTCAGAAAACGGATGGTCTTTAAAAACAGCTGAAACGGTAAAGTAGATACAATTAGTGAGAGACAGCTGATCACAGCACTTCCTGTCTTCCCACCATCATTATTTGATCATTAGTACTTGATGATGTGCTTCAGTTATAGCACCACAGTTTTTCCATTATCTCAATTAAAAAACAATAAACAAATGTCCGATCTTGTAAACGAAACAGTTTTTGAATGATATCAAATTAAACCTTTGAAACTTAGGAACTTCACATATAAAATTAGTTCTTACTGTTGAGGATATAAATCGATAAAAATATCAGTGTTTTTCCATTGATTTCATGACTTGTGTATTCCTGCCTTTCTAGTTTTTTTTGTTAAGTCAACAGATTCCTGATGGATGATTTTTGTGCAAATAATATATTTGACAAGGGTTCCAACATGTACTTTAATTATAGCACCAGGTTCATTAAGGCTATAATTTCCAAAATATATCAAGTCATGTGGGATAAACGTTACTGCAGGAATCCATTGGACTCTTATTTTTAACCTTCAGGCTATTTGAATTGATTAGATGCCGATTTGGTTGTTAAGGATCCACATATATGAATATATTTAACTACATTTTTTGGACACTAATGCCACTTTCTTGCAAATGTTTTTTCCTGTTCCCTTTTGACTGAAGCAAAAAGAAGTCGCCAAAGTCCAGACACGGTCCACGAGTTGAACCTGCTTTTCCCCAAAGGCTGTGACGTCCTCGGTATTACTACACCCGGCATAGTCTGTAAGTGTTTCTTCCTAAGATCCCACATTTTAATATCTCCACCTCATCAAAAAGAGGGTTGTCAAAAATGTCGGCCGTTTCTTTTATTTGTTTGAATTCAATGTACTTTTTAGGTTTAGTTTGCATTTGAAAAAGAGGAAAAACAAGCTTATCATGTTGGTTTTATGAAATGTCAAAAAAGGATTACTTCCTGTATGCAATGGTTGTTTTAAAAACGGCATTTCCACTTAGTTGTAAAACACACAACTTCACGCATTTCTGTTACACACGCAAAGAGAAGTGTCAGTTTAAATGAGTTCAAGTCTTTTTGCTGAGGAAGGATTTTATTGTTCTTACTAGTCTTTTTTTTTTGTCGGAAACCTGGTGGTCCAAATAAAATATGAAGTTTATGAGCTCAAATCAACAGAAAAAAATGTTACTTAACTTTTCCCTTTTTTGTTTTGAGACCAGATTTTAAAACTGAACTAAAAAGAGGCTGAAAGAAAAAAAAACAGCAAGTCCATTATAGCCAACACTTAAAGTGAAGAACATGAAGTCACATCGGACGAAAAATAGCCCCATAATAAATAATAATAATATTATTATATAATAAATGCAAGTAACATGTCTTAATAAATCATCCTTCTTCAATGTGCAAGAATTTCATGTCAAAACTTCCTTACATGGGGTAAAATAACGGACATAAACAGTACAGACCAAAAGTTTGGACACACCTTCCCATTCATTTAAAAGGGGACATGTGTCCAAACTTTTGCTCTGTACTGTAGGTGACATGCAATGAATGCACTGCTATAACTGCTCATAATTTCAAATTATTTTAAGAGGAATTCTTTGTAAAAACTTTTGGGGGTTTCAGTTTTGAGCAAAAGTTCTCAAATTTTCCAAACGTTTCTGAAGCTTCGATGTTTTATCCTAAAAGTCGAGCATTTAGGGAAAAGCTTTAAAGGTGCCACAAACTAAAGTGATGGTTAAAACACAACAAAATGTGCCGTTACTACAGGGAGTCTACTTTACATTGATTGTTGTATGATGGCTGCATAAAAATAACTGTTATACTGTTGGGGGGGGGGGGGGGGGGGTGCTCCAACATCCATTCTTACTGTCCAAATTCAAACGTTTACCTGTATGTGTTCATCCTCTGTCCTGAATAGAACTGAAGGAAAAGAAACCCAAAACAACTATGATTTTTGGAGCCTTTTTAAGAGGAATAGTTGCCCCATCCTCTGACAAGAGCATGCATTCATCCTCTGTATTGCTGGCGGCTGGCATCGTTCTGCCTTTTACATTGATAAATTACAGAGTGAGTGTGGCGCTGCCCTCCCTTTTCCTCCTTCTAACCACAACTGGCCAGAGAAGTGACTTTCCATCAGCTGTGCTCTCCTTCCTCTCTATGATGGCTTTTCGGGCTCTCCTCGTCTGTCAGCTTTAATGGCTGTTTGTGAGAACTGTCACATTTGTGATATTGCAGCCAGAGTTCACTGCCGGGTCGCCGCTCTCCGCTTATTCGGCTAAATTAAACGCTTAATCGAATAAGGGTCAGGCAGTAACCGGGGCAGCTCATCCATTACAACAGGTGAAGCGGTGCTTAATAAAGCATTGATTATCTTTGCATTTTCTTATTGCAAATCACTGATTCATGGCTTGTCGCTGCAGTTGTGTTTCGTAAACAGCTGCACCCAAAGGGCAGATCTTAAAGCCACACAGGTCTCATCAATCCCAGCTGGATATATTTGATTGATCAGCAGATATTCCAATAGTGGGATGAAGAACATATAGAATACATTTGTAACCATTTTCTGCATATTGGTTCATATTCTTTACTTTGAAATTAAAAATAAAAGATGGTTGTCAGCACACGTTTCTTCATTTTCCTAAATGAGCAGCGGGTACCAGGGAATGAAATTACAGCTTAAGTCTCGTTTGGCTTCAAGCACATATTACTGCATTTTTAATATGTTAGAAGGTAAGTATTGAAAAGTGTATTCATCCTATCAATGAAAGAAGGCATGAACTCTGTGAGGGATCAGTTAACTCATCGATCAGGTGATGGTGTGGGTGAATGAAGCTGTCCCCTGACGATGTGTATTTATGGCTCTGCAACACCATGCTTTCTCATTTGCATCGCCGCGCATCCATCTCCTAAACAGAGAGTGGGCTTGATTATCTCATTAATTTCTGGTAGTAAAGTCACATGAGGAGCGCTGAGTTGTCCTTTTATGGATCTCGTTTGTCTTCTGCTGCTGTTACCGTGCAGCTTGTGCAAAAAGAGCCGTAACAGCAGCCGCAGCAGCCCGTCTGTCATGGTGGATCCGCCAAAAAACTCAAACTGGATTCCAGAATTTGTTTCACTTGTGATTCTGGTGTTTTGGTTTGTATTTAATACAATACATTATTACTGAAAGATACAAAATACATTTTGAGCAAATAGTTATTTGTGATGTAAAAAATATGCTGGGCGGGCCCCCGTTGCGTTCCTCTCCAAAACGAAAAGGGGGGCGGGGTTGCTCTGCAACAGTCACACCCACAACTTGCGGGCGAATTTTAATGAACCACTTTGCAGAAACAATGTTGCTTTTTTTTTAAACGGTAAAATCATGTTTAACTGGGAACACGTTGAAAATTGTGGGACTTCAAGTATTTATTCTGCTGGTTTCTTGCTTTTAAGGACAATCATCTTATTTCTTTGGAACAGTTTGCTTTTTACCATCAGTATTGGTTTGTGATATTATGACCAATAACTTCTCAGATTTTGAATCAAAAACACATTTCTGTGTAGTGAACTCTGACAGTAGTGTCTCACATTTAAATGAGAAAGCAGAAAGTTGATGCATTAGTAAAACGGTTGTAACTGCACACATTTTCTGCTCTTTTGTTTTTTCTTAATTGAAAGATGTTGATTTTCATAGCAGTTCTTCCTTCCTGTGTGTGTGTTTTTTTGTTTTTTCTTCAAAAAGTGAATATTCATCGGATCTTGAGCTATGGAGAAGAATAGTTCTGAACAGGCTGTGAGCTCCAGCTCCCATACTCCCCCCTCATATGTGACGTTCTGGTCGCTTTTCTGCAGTGACTCCTACTGGCTCTTGCTCCGGCTCTCCTCAGGAGTACCAAGATGGAGAGGCTGGCTTTGCAGTCATGTTCCCCAGCACAGAGGGCGTAAACATCAAGCCCTTCCATTTTTGCAAGAAGACCATCTCCCCGACGGCCCTTAAAGATGCAGGTTAGTCACTAAAATAAGGCTATACTTTCAGCAGCTCTCTGTGTCTGTTCTTGTAATAAACATCTGCTTGTTGACTTCCAGGATTAGTTGATAACTCAGAGCTGCGTGTAGTGCTGATATTTTTTTACGAAGTCTATAAAACTGGAGGAGCTCGTTTTCTGAATCAAGTTCTGGAGCCGCTGGCCAAGACCAAGGCTCTGATCGCAGGAGGGATTGTGGAAGGTGTGTTCTCTCCTCCCAGACACTGGTGAGTTGCGAACTTATTACCAAGATTCCTTTGAAAAAGATGAATAACTACTGTTACGTAAAGAGCTGCTTTCATTTCCTGCTACTTTCCGCCATCTCCCACTCTGTAGCTGCAGCGATGGTGCATACGGCGCAGTGGGACTGGCCCTGAGTGGCCCTAAAGTCCAGGGAGCGTCTGTGCTTCTGGACCAAGATGTGAGCTGCCCAAAGACCGCGGAAGCCACTATCCGGCGTCTAAGCGCAGCCAAGATGCCAGAGAAAAATACCCTGGGGTTAATGTTTGCTTGTGTTGGGAGAGGCCAAAACTACTACAAAAATCAGCCTAACGTGGAGGCAGACGCTTTTCGCAAAGTCTTCCCCAAGACGCCGCTCTTCGGCCTTTTCGGCAACGGAGAGATCGGCTGCGATCGCATCATTAAAGATGATTACACGCTTTGCGACACAGACATGGACACCCTCCAGCACGAGTACACCACGGTCATGACCCTTGTCCATCTGGGCTGAAAGCTTTGCAGTGGTCAATAGATCCGCTAAAAGTTGAAAGTTTGCAGAAGAAATTTAACGACATGCATACTAATAATGGAGGATTTTGAACCTTCAAAGCCGAGAAGTTCCCCTTTGGAGGTTTAAAAACAGATTTTCTGGAGTGTAAAATACTGTTTGATATTTTAATTTTTTTTAGCAATATATCAGACATTCAGCGTGCATTGACAGGACTCCCTTTTCCTTAAAGGTGAGTTTATGTGTTGCCGTATTTCTCAAGCATGTGTAAAGGTTATTGATTCTTCAAAGGCACTTTTATTGTAAGTAAAAGAAACGAGTAACAGGGTAAACGTATGCATCTTTTACATTAAACAGTTTTCCCACATCTACCCTTTTAAGGGTGTGTAGGTAAACCATCCAGAATGTACCCAGTATTGTGTGACCACAGGGATAGGCCCCAGCCCCATGGAAACATTTAAGAGGGGAATGTATATCAAATGCATTTTATACATTTATGCTCCCAATAAAAGATGTCAAGCCAACTGATTAGAATTCATGGTTTCGGTTGCAGGATTGCAGGGGGAAGCTTTCCAGTGTGCTCTGTCCACATTCCAGATAATAATTTGCTGCTTATATTTATAAATGCTTGGGCTTTTTTTCATGTTGCTGTTGATAATAAACAGTTTTGGTTCAGAAAATTTGGAGAAGTTATTTTACTTTGGCTTTTTTTTTTCTTCCAAAAATGTTTTTCTTTAAAAAACAACAATCCAGGTTGTGTTTTTAATAAGGTTTGTGTTTAGATTCTCCTTTCATACTTCTTTCTTGCCTGGAATTGTGTCAAATAGCCTTTTCCTTACAAAAATAAACTTCCTAATGATCATTTTCTTGTTTGTAATTTGCCAGCTTACTGTTAATATTTGTAATGTCATTGTTAAATCTAAGTAAATTACTTTTATTAAAAAATGCAAATTAGGGCTTTAACTTTTTAATGCGAAAATTGCATCTCTGTAAAAAAAACACCTTTAAATTATTTAAAAAAAAGATTCTGACAATGTTTTTGTGAAGAATTTACATTTTTTTTTTTGCAGTTTTCTAGATATCCCAAAGTCCTTCTCTTCTATGATATGAACAATATTGATTTTTGGCTCCTTTTTAGACCGTTCAGTCCAGCTCCTCCCGGAATCTGTGCTCTCAATCCACGCAAAAACAGAAATGCAAATGCGCGTTTTTTGCGTTTTACGCGCACTGAAGCCTCAGCCAATTACTCAGTCAGTATTCCGCGTTTACACTTGTTTTAAAAAACGGGATAGAGCTTCAGATTGATTGATGTGGGCTTTAACCATCGACTGGTTAATCCTAGTGAATGGCAAATGCTTAAGCCAATTGCCGTGAAGGCAGTTTATATTCCCATAGTGTATTTTATTTTGGGAAAGCAGGAAAAAAAAAGAACATTATGACACTGAGAGGAACGATTATCCAGACGTGAAGCTCACAAATCCATCTGTGGCAGGAATCCGCTGGCTTAGGATTTGGACCTGGATCTGAACACATCCATCTCCTCTCACATGCGCACGCTCAACCATCCCGTGGTTTAGTTTAAGACTGCTATGTCGTGACCGGAACGATGCAAATGTCACACGATTTACAGGCTCATGTCAGTCTCCGTTACGAGCACGTCAATGTTTTGGCTGCTTCTGGATGAATTTGTCGGCGTGCCGGCCGCTTCTCGCCGCGGAGAGCATTCGATAGACTTGGTCGGGCTCGCTTCAGCACCTGGACAGCTCCTTCGGAGGGTTCCCCGCTGCGCACGCGGGGGAAACTGGGCTGGGGGAGCGGGACCCGCTTCTGCATCTGGAACAAGCAACCCCCCCACACCCCCCAGCCATCATCACGGCCAGGAGGGCCCTCGCTCGATCGCTGGGATAGCTCTTAAAGGCTAACATGCCGAGAGACGATGCTCCTTGCGTTTGAGCTGCAGCCTCCACTCGGGTTTGCACTGAAATCCACGCAGCGCGACGCAGCAGCGGGGGAAGGCACTGCTGCAGCCGCCGCTGCTGCCTCACTCACTCTTATCCCCACTGACTGAGGGAGATATCGCTGTCAGCGAGGGGGCAACGGGAGGCACGGTTACCCCCAAACAATGGACGCCTCACACAGGTGAGCCCTTTTCAATTCACTCACGAAAGGAGCACCTCGGGTTCTGCACACGCAGCTATCAAGTGTCTTCAAGTAAACCGGTGTAGTTTTAAAAATGGAGCTATTATTACCGACTCCAGAGCGTGGGAAGTTCAGCTCTGCAGAGCAGAGAGCTGAAATCACACACAGTCAATGCTTTATGCGTAAAGGCACTAAAAGTGCTGCTTTTTACTTTGAGTTCAAATTTAAATTTGTTGGCATTTTCTCTTCTTACACTTCTAGAATTAGATTGGAACTTTTTTGGAAAAGTTTTTGGTAAAAGATGCAAACAGTTGATGGGAAAAAAAAGTTTTTCTTGGCTGGTATATCCTAAAAGTGTCAAAGATACAGAAAGTAAAGTTCAAACTGAAAAGAATAGTTTTAAAAACAATCGTTTTTGGTTGTTGTTTTATCATTATAACACCTAACCTTTTTTAGAAAAAGAAGTACATAGACCTGCACTAATAGAGTATGAAATTAGATTATTTTGCTCCGTAAGTGGCAATAAGTGTTTTCTCAGGTTCACTATGAAACCGGAAGGTGAACTTCAGCTTTAAAACGAGAAGTGAGTGAAGATCTTGTGTGGAGCAGCACCACGCTTCCATCTCCAACACCCTCCATCATCATGGCTAATGCTGAGTAAGTAGTTTACACACCATGTTTGCCACACAGCTCCTTATAGCACCACAATTTAACATTTGTTTTCACATTTGTTTGCAAAAACCTATCATTTAAATGTAGTGATAAATAACAACGCTATGTGCAACTCTCTTCTTTTTGTTACTATTAGCTCCAGCTAACTGCTCTTTCTCAAAGATCTCATCTCTTCTGCAGTCACTCAGTCTCCTCTTTTGCACAATACCGACATTTACTCATCCAGACACAGTTCCCATTGAGGTGTTGCTGACCCTCATCTGTCTGAATGAACATGCAAATTCATGCAAACACACCTGCATCGCTCTGACTGTAGAGCATTTGTTCAGCACTGATAAACACTGATGACTCCTTTGAACCTTTAATACTTCTACTAATATAATTATCCTTACTAATAGTATTTGTGATGGTACTTTTTGAGGAAAATGTCCACCTATGGGTCCATTCCAGCTTTCTTTTGTGAATTTCCTTCCTTATGCTGTGCATTTCATGTGACAGGCATCATCTTATGTTAAAAAAAACAAGAGGATAAAAAATAATATTTGTTCTGCTATTGTATGGATGAAGTTTGTCTCCTGTTAACTAGCTGCATTCATCTCCCTGACCTAGATGAATGGCCCCAAATTGTATCTCCATGTGGGCTTTTATGAGAACACCAGTTCTGCAGAGTGACTCCCATTAGCTACCCATGCAAAAAACACAAACAAGATGAAAAGAAGACAAATAAATATTTCAATTAAATAGTAGTTGAATATATTTGTTTCTGTTTTGAAGTAAAAAAAAAGGAATGGAGGCATGAGTACCTTGGCATTAACAGATTACAGCTACATTTTAGCATCAAACTTTGTTTTTGCAAGTGTGTTACATTTTTGGATTAACATTTTGACGTATCACATTTTTTCAACAAAACTTCAGTTTTTTGAAGTTTTCAGGCATTTTTATTTATGTATGTTTAGCTTTTGTGAAGATCCATACAGATCAGGCACAGATCTGAACCTGACTGATGTCTTTCAATTCTTCTCATAGATTTCTTGCTATGATCGTTGTCCTTTGCATGAGTCATATCCAGTAGAGTTGGAGCTGTTGAACCGATGATGTCAAATTTGATGTCCTTTTGAGGTTTGCTCAAATACATCTTTGCAAACTGAAGTTAGGTTGCAATTTTCTTAATGAAACTTTTTTTTTTTTAAGAATCTTTCACTGAACAAGCACTTTAAGCAATCTCTGTTTGTACAGTTTAATCTATTGTTTTTGCCATTTTTTGAGCTTGCAAATATTTATGGTTAATTTATTTGTACTTCAGATATATGGAGGAATGCCAATAAAGTTTTCACCTTGGCTTATTTGTTTTCATCGATTTCAAAGTGACCTTTTTTTTAGATTGATAAGAATTTATTTTCCATTTTCCAAGATTATTTTAATAAACCCTTTGTTTTGGTGTTAACCTGGAGCTGTATTTCCTTTTTTAAGTAAATGCCAAACTGTAATCTATTATGTTGTATTGTTTTTCTAATATAATATTTAATTTGTACATCAGTTGAAGCCTATCAGAACAGAACTTTTATTTTTTTGTATTGAGGTACTGCTGGACAAAAATAGAGTGTCGCCTGACTTGAGCTTTATAGAATAATATACTCATGTGCAAAGTATGCAGGGAGCTGTTGGACTGAGCTGGTTCCTCTGAGCTGGATGTGATCATTCATCTTTCTCGGCACAATCCTGTTCATACAGTTTTTTTCTGCACACTAGTGGGAGATTGAACTTATTTTTTTTCTTTTAGAGTGAAAAATTGATGAGCATATGGTGTGTTTCTGCCTTTTGGGAATAAATACTGTCCACAAGTGCCCCAATATCCTGATGCCATAAGGACTAGCTCTTCTTTAAGGAGTTCATTTCTTTTTACTTTAATGCATATATGTTCTAACTTTTCACATAAAAATCTGGATAAGATGCATTATTATTAACAACTCCCTATCTTTTAAAGGATATCAGAAATAAGATGTGATTCCTTTGGTGTTTCTGTGTCATTTAATGTTTTTACTGGGAATTAACCACACGGAAAACAGCTGAACTCACATATGTCTAGATCGGGGCAGATAATTTACACTTTATGGAACCTTTAGTCTAAAAGATAAATAAAAAAGTCATTTTCTTATGGTTAGAAATTAGAAAAAAGTATTTTACTCATGCTTCTGTAGAAATGAGACCAAAATTTGATTGTGAGATAGTGTAAAAAAGGTCAATGGACCTCTGTTCTAAAAACAAACCTCTGCTGTTTCACTTCTGCTCCAAGAGTTTCTGTGCCTCCTGTGTCTTTCCCGGCTCGCATCAAAAAAGGTCAGATAAGACGCTGGTCACTGCGGCGCTAAAACTATTCATTGTGCAGTCCGCCAATTCATCAGAAACTAATCTGTAAAAACAGTAATGAGGTTGGTAGACTTCATTAATGTCCACTGGCCAGATATAATATCACCTTCATTTATAATGCACTTTAACACAATTAAAAGTTGAACAAAGGGCTGTTCATTAAAAGCTAAACATAATAAAAATACCGGTAGTTAAAACAAATAAGTACCGTAATTAAAAGCATAATAAAAAAACTTGAAAGTAAAAAAACACAAAACTGAATGTAAAATAACAGCAAAATCAAATGTTGGACCAAATGCTTGCTACATAAACGAGTCTTGAATTAAGTTTTACAAATGGCTAGTGAAGACGCTTGTCTAATTTTTAGCGGCAAAATGTTCCAAAACTTCAGAGCACAGGCTTGTTCACACATACACTTACATTTAGACCTCGCTACCTAACGGAGAAGCTGATCAGCTGACCTTAGACACCCGGCTGGAGTGCAGAGAGATAGAAACTCGGCAAGGTAAGGCAGGGCGAGGCAACTCAAAGATTTAAAAACAAATAAAAGAATCTTAAAATGAACTTAAAATTAGCAGGCAGCCAGAAGAGGGAAGCCAGAACTGCTGTAATGTGTTCCAACCAGAACATGAGCAGCAGCGTTCTGAGCTGCAGATGTGAGAGGAACGACTGGCTGACCCCGAAGTAAAGGGAGTTACAGTAATACAGCCGGAATGGGATGAAGGCATGGATTACATGTTTCAAAGTACTATTTTCACCTTAGTTAACCGGCTCAGCTGGAAGAAGCTGGTCTTTACTTCTGAGCTGATGTGAGCCCAGTTTAAAATCATCATCCATTTTAAAACACAAGTTTAAAACAGACTGTTTAACATGTGGAGCCAAGAGACGCTAAATTCCCTTCAGAGGGGTCACAGGAACTGTTAGGACCAAACACTATCACTTCTGTTTTTTGGTCATTAAAACTCAAAATCTTACAGCCATCTAATCTTTGATCTCATGTAGACAAGACAGGAGTGGCGTAGGGTCTAAATGGTAAAGCCAGAAAAGAGGTGTTATATAAGTTAAGAAGAGTTTTGTTTTAAAATCCTGTGACCACAAAATCTGCTATGAAGTGATGAATTACTCGACTAATTGAAAAAATATCAACACATATTTTTCCTCTTGGTTTGATTGGTTGTTGTCTTATGTGGCAAAAGTTGTTATGGTTTTTAGTTGATTTTTCTGGTCATAAAAAGATGAATCTGTTGTGTTAATACAGGGGGAATTCAGCTTCTGCTGCCAGCTGCTGGGAGAAGGGAACATCTGCGTTGTCTTACCTCTTTACTGGCCAAATTTTAGGTCTTGTACTCTTGTCAGGCACAGTTATAAACTTCATCTTACAAAAACATTTTGAACTATTATAGAGTTTATCTGATGTTTCAAAGATAAGATTTCATATCTTCGTCACAAAATATGATGTTTTTTTCTGTTGTTCCTGCAGGTTTGAAAGTGATATTAAACTATTCTTAGTTCATGTTTGGAATATCAAAGCAAAAAAATAAAAAAACATAGCACAATATGTCTGAGTTTCAAAAGTAATTAAAGTTGAAAACTTATAAAAGAACTATGCTTTTTTGAATTTCAACAGAAGTGTTGCGATTCTTTTAAATTTATGAGATTTTAATTAAATCAAATATTAAACTGATGATTCTGTGATCATTTGTCATCACATGAATCACTCCATAATTGCTGTTGTTTAGGCTGTTTGAAGGACACATGTTTATCTAACCAACTAATTGCCTTTTCTTCTCTGGTCCCATGCCTTCTTGCAAGTTATCAGTAAGTCAGGAGCTTCCTGAGCCAGGCATTTCGTCAGAGGCGGAACATTGTTTGGCACAGCTGGCCCTCAGTTACTTACATGACCTTCTGTTTTGGTCAGTGAAATCCCTTAAGCAAGTGTTGTCACATAATGGCCTTTTCTACCTGGCTCTCAACACTACAGTCTACCATTTAATTTTATCTCCCACCCTCAGGGAGACCTGCTCCCCTGAATATCACCTCTGTCCCGTGGCATCTCTTCTGTAGTTGGACTTCCTGTTAGTCTTTCCATGAAAGACTGTTTTAGAATTTTTCAATTGGCTGTTTCTGTTAGATAAGAACATCCAGAAAGGTCAGTTTTTGTATAAATTGAACCCAAATGTATTTGTATTTAGTGCAGAAAGAATAGATGCATTTTATATCCTTCAGATTTGACACAGCAATGTTCAACATGGGTCACATGATCACAAAGTAATATTCAATGGATACAATGTCCTTAAAGTAGTATTAGCCTTTCCTGTAACTTTTAATTGGAGCAGTTAACTGCTCTGATAGACGGTTGGCTTTATAATCTCGTAGTTTTGGCACATTCACTTCCAGTAATAATACAAACAAGGTGACACACTAATCCTCTGTGATATATTAATACACTATGGCAAGTTCTATTACGCTGAGAAAGCAGTATAGGTTCTCGGGGGACATGTTTATTTTCAGCAAAAATCTGCTCAAGCTGTGTTGATTAAACCAAAATGTAATAATCTACAATATCATTTAAAAAAGTCATTCACTGTTTGACTCATAGCAGCTTCCCTGTGTGTCCATAAAAATCAGTCAACTTCAGTAACCCTAACCCTTTTCCTAGTTTTGTAATTGTCATCCTGGCAGAGCCCTTGTTCCATCACTGCAGAGTCTGGTCCAGCAGGCTTCAGACAGCTTGTGTCTGTCAAAAATAGTTATGCGTACAATTCTGATTGTTTAGGACAAGAGCCAAACCTGCAGCTGTTCTGTGGATGAGGGGTGGCTCGGCTTGTACTTGCATAATTAACCCTTGTGCTATCTTAGATGACCCCACCCTTACACTGACGTGTTCTTACCATGACAAAGGTGGATAAAAGTGGAAAGATTTCATGTAATCCATGGACACCAGTGAAGATCACAAATGATTGAAGAAAAGAGGTTCAGAGCACTGTCTAGTGGGTCTAGATGACCCAACTCCCAACGTTAAAGTGCCTAAGATAGCACAAGGGTTACAAAGAAAAAAAAACATACAGTGGGCAAAAAGGTATTTTGGTCAGCCACCAATTGTGCTAGTTCTTCCACTTTAAAAGATGAGAGAGGCCAGTAATTTTCCTCATAGGTATACCTCAACTATGAGAGACAAAATGAGAAAAGAAAATCCAGAAAATCACATTATGTGATTTTTATTTATTTATTTTTAGGCCAAAACATCTAAGCCAAACTTTATTCATCTTAATCATATTTGTAACATTTTTGTGTTGGACCGGACGGAAAAGTACAGGAGGGAAGAAGAGAGGGATGTTAGAGAGGGGTGTGATAGGAAAGTTATTATAAAAGGGGGGGGGGGTAAAACCATGAAGCAGCATAAAGCAACAAGTTGCTGGATGTTTATAATCATTAAGGTGAGGTTCAGATGTAATTCAAATCTAGAAGTGACGGGGCCTGTCCACACACACACTCAAATGTTATAAACATACCTGTTGGCTCCAAAAATGTTCACACGTCAACATGTGAGCTGAATCTTTGGGGAAAGGAATTGTTGCATCCCTGCTGCCTATAAAGTTTAATATTACTATAAAAATAAAAACTCAGGAAATGAGTTCAATCAGTGAAGATTTCTGACTCTGTGAGCTCATTGGTAACAACACTGCACAGCTCTTTTGGTCTGTTTTGTTTGTCAACAATGAGAAGCAAGAGTCTAAAAGTTAAGTGAAAAACCCAAATCTTTTATTTACACGCCTAGACATTTTAACATTGATATAGTTTTACTGGATTATTTACTTCCCATCACTATGGTGACAGCCAGAATGGAGATAAGATTGTCTTCAGCCAGTGCTGACAGCCTCCTTCTGTCAGTGTAGACCTCCTCAGAGCACTTTCTACTGTCTGTTTCTGGAAACCGGTTATGATATGTAAATGCATGTGATTTCTCTAAATTTGAGTGCATTGACATCCTACTTAGACCATCTTTTGATCAATTGCAAAAGTGGTCTTTTAATATTATGCAGTTTTTAGCCAGTAAATCAAGAAACCTGTGTCGTCTACTAGGATATAGTTTCTGCAGAGTGGCAGGAATTAGTTCGGAATGTGTCTCTGAGTTGTGGGTGGGGGACATTGGTATGGAGTAAGCCCGCCCCCATTTCACATCATCCATCTGTTTATACTCTCTCCTGCTGGCTTACAGCTCTTCATGCCCCTAAACTAACATTTGCGGTGTCTGCGCCTTTTTCACAATGATTTAATAAAGAAAACACTCAGAAATACTCTTTATACATGTCCTCCATCATGAGAAAAATACCACATGAACATGTTAAAAAACACCAAAAACATGATTTTCATTGGAGTGGGCGATTAATGTTTATCAGGTGTAACATGGATCTCCATGGTTTGGTTTTGTCACAACATTTCCAAAAACAAATTGTAAATGCAATGTGTGTTACTTAAACAAATATTAATAACTTTTTGCCATTTTTCCAACTGTCTGATGTGTTTTAAATCTCATTGACGTATCTGCTGTGAACATCTTCTTTGTCCCTCCCCTCTTCTGTTTGTACTTCCTCATTCAATGTTTTATCCACTTTCTGTTTCCATATGCCTCCTTAATTTTTGTGCTCCTCCCTGTCTGTGTCATTTGCTTTTTCATTCCCTTTTGCTTCCACCGTCACCTTTCATTCTTGCATAACCTTTGATACCCCCCCACTCTGCTTGTTTCCCCTCCTCGTCCACCTTGTCCCTGACTCTCTTTGACATTTGAAGGAGAGTGGGGATCCACTCAGCTGACAAAGGGAGAAGCAATGACGTCACAGCAGACATGATACACCAGCATCTGCTCTGGTCTAAAAATACACACCACAGGGCGCACACAGTCAGTCTGCAGATGCACTCAGCATTTGTTTCCACCTCCACGAGCTGCTAAGATGGCCCAGCTTTTGTACAGATGGGGCTTGTGGGCACACGGGGCTGCATGCTGCTGGCTTCCAACTGGGCGGCCGTGGTGTGTTCAGATGTCATGGTTGATGACTGTAGCTGGTCAAGAGTAAATGTTTGCTTCCACTGTATGAAGACAGCAAAAAATGCATGCATATTTGTCTGCCTGTCAACAGTCTTTATTACAAAGCTAACCTAGAAGAAAAACTTATGTAAAAAACTAAATGCAATTAAAGACTGTGTTAGGAAAACCCAAAATTAACATTTCAAAAAAAATTCCTATGCTCCATACTCTGTCTGAAAATTTGCAATTGTAGTAAAACCATTTAGCCAATTTTGAACCATATCTAACACACTTGTAAATTCATGATATTATAAACTTAAAGATTCTCTTTGGAGTGAACACACATTTTTTCCCCCCAGAACTGTATTTTACAGAGACTTGAAAACATTTCTCATGCACTACAGCAAGGAAGGAAAGCTTAGCATGTTGGCATAAATAGCTTTGTTTTTCCAACAAGTTCAGTACGCCTTGAACTATAGGACCCAACTATATGTATAGGACCCTAAAAGCAGAAGTCCAGGCTTGGTGGCAGAAACTTGAACATTTAATTAATGAACCTAAACATTGGGTAAAAATAAAACCCATGGCAAAACAAAAATAGCGACAAAGCAGGTGACCCGATTGAAGATTCAAAAACCAGACATTGACAATCGTTAACACAAATCAAGACAGGTGTGGAAAATTGACAACCTGAACCTGGTGTGACTTGCAGACAGAACATGACAAGAAAAAAGGAAGTATCACAAAAAAATCCAAATTACAATGCACTATCCTCACACAGCAGACATGCAATAGACTTGAGATGGATATTAAACATAACATATGATTAGGGAAACACAACAAGGCTGAATTAAACACCAAAAATATATATTAACATGTGAAATTGAAAGATACAAATGCAGGGATTTAATTTTGTACAAAAAAGTTTTAACAAAAGGTCATCTAATGATGTAGTTTGAAAACACATAAAGCTGAATCTAATATGATGGATACAAATAAATCCAAAGAGCATTAAGAGTCATGAAATTTTGGTGAACAAATTCTCAAAAAAGTTCCTCTAAAGCTTATATTTTTGGTACTTAAGTACTGTCATTGCATTGTGCAATTTTTTTCTTCCTTCGAGTTAAATCATGTTTTTTTTTGGTGATTTTATTTTTGCCTTGCTTATGTTTGATGGATGGTTGTGAGAGTAGAGCACTAAACCTGTTTGGTCTTCTGATGGTGGGAATTTCCTTTTCCTGGGGCCTGTTTCAGAAAGGAGGTTAAGTGTAAACTCTGAGTGCATTAACCCTGAAATCAGGGAAACCCTGGGTTTTCCGTTTCAGAATGGGAGGTTTGTTAAACCAGAGAAAGCAGAGTAAGTCAAACCCGTTTCTGAAAGAGAGGTAACTTCTACTCGGAGTCCGTATCCATGGTTACTTATGCTGTGAAACTAACCTGGTCGGGAGCAGGTTTTATTCTCCAAACTCAAAGTTTATGCCGGTCCCCTCCCCTTTTTAAAGACGAAGCGGTATTTTTCGCTTTAACCTTCATTGCCCAAATGTCCGTCACACAGAGACGGTCTAAGTGACAAGAATGGCTTGTTCTTTTTTGGAGGACCCAATAGACGAGGAGGCTGCATTAATTCATAGAGAATTACATTTACGAAGATTTTGAGAAGACTCGATTTCTTTTTCACTTTTAACTGCTGCCATGTTATTTTAATTCCTGCAGGATTGCATCTACGTGAAAATGAAATCAGGGACATTGAATTAGATTAATGTAACAATTATTTTATGGAAACACAATTTGCTAGCACTGCTTACTTTCTTAATCCCACATACACCTATACCACTTGATCAATACAAGGGTAGTGTTGCAGCGTGTGTGTGCTGAGCGGGGTGCGAGCCACGAGAGACAAGGGGAGGGGCGATTGCAGGTGCAGATGGGGGGGGGTTGAGCACGGAGCAGAGGTGTGTGCGGGGAATATATTGTGTGTTCGGAGGACGGAGCACTTAGTTAAATAAAGAGAAGGTGTCATTCTCAGAATAACCGTTTTGGAGTCATTCTTAATCCGCTCTGGAGGTTGAGGGTTTCGAACGGGAAGTGAACCCCGAAGGAGAATTCCCTTCGGCCCTGAAGGAAATCTCCCCTGCGCTTCTGACCACGGTCGGAAAGAAGAGAGAAAAGAAAGGAGAAGCCTTCGCGCAGCGAAAGGTTCAACAGTAGACAAAAGTTCACTTTTAAAAACACAATTGCATGTATTAATATTAAACTGACTAACGTTTGCAAGAGGGGAAGGTTAACAAAAAAGTCCTCTAAACATTACCAACGTTAAATGCATTTCCCCCCAGATTGGTTCTGTACAGTATGCAGCATTTCATGCATTTACACCAGGAATAACACTTCAAAAGTACACCTAAATATCGCCATTTTTTATTTCACACCGTACGCTATTTAAAAAGTTATTACAGCCAATATTTTATAACAATGATTTAAATGCAAACTTAGGCATTAACTTGAGCAGCTATGTTTTCCCACGCTAACTGTCTGTTTTGCAGATGCAGCGGTGTTGCTTTTCTTCCGGAATATGTGCTCATATTCACTGTAACTCTGCAGCAGCACGTCAAGTTCAGCTGGCGAAAAATACGCAGACCTCTTTTTTTCACGGTTGCCATGGTGACTCGTGATATCTGCGCTCCATTGATAATGGCTTCTTATAGTCGCGGTGCGCACGCTCACCTCCGAATCAGTCCACTCAGAGTTGATTGACTTAACTCGGATCAGCTTCTCTGAAACAGAAAACTCAGAGTTGTTAATCTCCCGATTGACCAACTCAGAGTTCAAGTTCAACCTCAGAGTTGGTTGAACCTCCTTTCTGAAACAGGCCCCTGGTGCCTAGTAGGTGTCTGTGTTTACTGCCAAAGCCAGCTCTGTACATATGAAGGTTTTCTTAGTCAAATTGCTGGACCTAATAATTGAAGTATTATTTTCATTTTTGGATTTGAACCTTTTTGTTATCTATACAGAACCAACTCAGTCCTGTGGTGTAATTTCACTGTGATGTGTGAAAGTAACGTTTTTTCCTCCATAAAATCAGTCATAACCGCATATGGCAACAGTTTTTATGTCAGTTTTAAATCCACATTGCTGGTATTTGTAGTTTTCTTTTGTCATAACTGTGTGTTCTGTCTCTTTTGTGTGCCCATCATGGTGTGCTGGCATCTGACTAGGGACGTGGAGCAAGCGGGTCTGTCAGACTTGGAGATCATCTCTCAGCCGGTGGACGACGAGAACCAGTGCTTGGCTCCTCCGGTGCAGCTGGTCAGCTTTGGCTACAGAGATTTACCCCTGGCCGCTCTGGACCTCTCATTGGCGGGTTCACAGCTGCTTTCCAATGCAGATGAGGATGAAAACAGGGAGGGGTGAGTGGAATTTCTCAATCTGGGATTTTTGTTTCAAATATGTAGTAATTTAGCCAAGTGAAAAAAATGTCGGCAACACATTGCTTTGTCTGGTAAAGGAGCCAGCAGTTATGTGTCAGATAGGCTGAAGGCTACTGCTTAAACAAAACTTGTGTGTTCCTTGGCAAATCAGCACCAAAAACAAACAACTTTTTGGAATTAAAACACTTCGGAGTTTGTATGGTTGAACCCAATTGTCCTGCTGTTTCTCAGTTTCCTGGCTTTTTCACCATTCCTCAATCCTACCATTCTTCCATAACAGAACTTTTAAAGCTGACATGGAACCTCTCCCTGAGTATGAGCTTCATGGTCATTCTGCTTTGACAGGCAGATCAACTCTTCATGTTCCCTCAAAGTTCATGAATCTTTGTGATGTAAGTTACTGTTGTTTACATTGTGTCAGAAAACAGCATAAAGCCCTACAAACGATAGTAAACAACAAGTGCTTGTATCCCATGTCTGAAGTATGTTTAGATCAGGCATGTCCAAAGTCCGGCCCATTCAAATTTTCACCTGTTTTGGAAAAGTTTGGACAGCCCTGGTTTAGATTAAAATGACTTACTTCACTGAATTAGAATTCAGAGCTTGTCATCTTTGCCCCGAGGTAATTACCTGACTAAAACATCAGACTTCAGGGGAGGTGGCAGCAATAGTATGCAATTCATTCTTGCCAGCCTTATCTAAACATACAGCTCAATAGCATAGGTGTCCATCCTTCAGTCTCTGCTGATGGAAAATCAATGTTTTACCTGACTGATGCAAAGTGAACGCCACAGATCATTGGGTCTGGGGCTGTGACAGCGCTCAGGAGGAACCTGCAGACAGCTGGGAACGTTTTGTGTTGGTCTGCAGAAAATTTTAAAGACACTCTTTAGAAGAGCCAAAGAGAGACAGCGAGTTATTGATCAAACATGTAAGCTTTAAGGACACGATTGTAGGGCGTGTTGCAAAATAAAAATTACCTTCCACTTGAATGAAATACAGATCTTGAGACACATCCAGTGAATTTTTAAAGACTTGGAAACATAACTGTCTGAAAAAAATTGGAGACAGTTTTACCTACAGCATTTCTCTAGAGAGAAGCATACAGAGATACACATACTGCCATACTTCTACATAAAGCTACATTTTAAAAATCAACTTATGATTTTGTTGCCAATAAGGGCTTCTATTAAATTGTGCTTGGAAAGATGCAATAAAAGAAATCCTAATAGCATTTTAATGAAACTTTCTTTTTTAAATTTAGCTTTATTTTATTAGAATGACAGGTTTTCATTAAATGTTGGGTTCAACATTTGACTGGACTTTAAAATTGATAATAAAAAGTTGTATTTTTTGCTAATGTGTCAGATTAGAACAGTCTTCATCAGTTGTCAGTCCATTTACTGTACTACTGTACAGTATTTAAGTATTTATGCCTTCTACTGTACAGTATTTAAGTATTTATGCCTTATATAGCTCCTTATTCTTATTCTTATTTTATTTTATTCTACCTTTTTATATCGAGAGTTGCTGGAAAAAATTTTATTGTGCTCTGCAGAATGATAATAAAAGATTATGATTCTGATTCTGATTCTGATGTGACTTTGTTGTGATCATCTGCACGGCAAAATACCAATGAGTAAATGAGCAATTGCTGCTGCATTTCATAGATAGATCCTTCAGCCTGCAGGTCTGCAGGACTTAGCCGTATTTCAATATGTGGATTTCAGCACAGCTGGGCTTTCTGTGATTGTGCTTGTGCCTCCTTTTTACTATTGTATTGATCTTCCTATCAAACAGACCGCAACCATTAGATCCTCCAATGACATTCACGATCACTGATCCTGTGCACCATCATCATGTTTTGCATCAGTCTCCTTTTGGCTGGACAGTTTTCCGGGATCAGCTTTTTTGGCATAATATACCTGAGAGTTGACTTTGTCGGGTCATGATCAAGCACTGTCCTGCCAATGTCTGAGTGGGTTTACAGATTGAAATAGTAAAAATAAATCTTTGGGAAACCAGTTCAGATGGATGTTTTTTTTTTATCATCAGAGTGAAAGGATGAAGTAAAGCTGAGAGGAGCCAAGAGATCAGCAGCAGGATGACATCAATTGCTGACTCCACCTGGGGAAGTGGATTGCATTCACTCCCTCTTCCACCACCACTCTACTTCTAACATGCATTAGCTGGCTAGTTATGTAGAGATTTCGTATTGGTGGGTTGAGAGTTCACTGGTGGAAGTGCCCATGTTTTTTTACTATCAGTGTGGGGATGTGTTGCTGAAGGTTGGCCACTTACTCCTTCCAAGTGAAAGGGGGATGCTAAGGAAAAAAGAGCAAAAATCCGACTGCATCATCTTTTAAAGCCTAAGTTCTGTACACATTTTATGCACCAGCCTGTGTTTATATGTATTTGATGTTGAAACTAAGATGAAAGAACAGAAGACTACATATCTACACATGCTGTGAGAAGGAGATAATTCAATAGAGCTTTGTCTCATAATTGTTTGACAATGCAGCATGTTAGCAGAAGGGAAGCAGGGGGAATTAATCAAGAGAAAAGGCGTCTGTGTCAAGCTGCCACTGTGTGATGAAGCACCTGCTGTCAGGCATGTTCACTTATCACAGCCTGTAGAGTGGTGAAGGTGGAGCTGACCTTAATGCTACTTCTCCCGTAGTGCACTGCCCTCGCTTTACACAGCCGCTTCGCAGCCACTCACTCACGACCCCTGGTCCTTTTGCTCTTTTTCTCCCCTCTGAACGCATATATGTCTTTATGCATGAACAGAAACACAACGCGCAGAGCATCCATGCACCCAGAAAGAGAGTCAGGAAACAAGGCCACGCCTGAAAAGCCTTCTCTCTGCACAGCATAGTGGTTGTTATCTAATCCTCGGTAATCATGCTTCACTTCATATTCCAGTTTATACTGGACTGTCACACCATATTAGGAACAATAGTGCTCTCTCATTGATGGCACTGCACATTTGTGTTTTCTTCTCTTTCACCACTTTTCTACTTGTTTTCTGTTTTGTTGCATTCTTGCTTCCTTTTCTAACCTGTCAGTTTCTTTTTTACCTCACAACACACTCAATCTCTCATCTTTGTTTTGGGTTTTTGCCCTCATATTTACTTAAATATCACCTTTTTTTCATCCTCAAAATTGTCAGTGTTGTGATTATATAAAATGGCAAAACAAGTTTGTCATCTAAACACTGATAGGAGGCACCTTCACCATATACATGGTTCTTAGAAGGGGATGAAGATTGGCAAACAGGTTACCAGCACTCGCTTGCAGTCCTGTTGCCCAATTCTGTGTTCCTGTCTGGAGGAAAGTGGGGAACATTTTGTGGTAGGTGGTTGTTCTACCTAGCTTCAGGGGGCAGTTGCAGTGTTAGCGGTTTTGGCGCCATGGTAAGTGGAGTATAGTTATTATTAGAGCAGGGCCCATCCATCTTCCTGTCTGAAAAAGATGCTGGGAGGACCAAGATGGCATGAGCTTGTGTTCAGCACTTTCATAGCCTGCTTCCCTCCCCACCTACTTATCAAGCTGCTTTTATTTGTTTGCTCACTTCTTTTAGATTGATTTTTTTTTTGGGGGGGGGGGTTCGGTTGGCAATTTTTAACAGTCTTTTATTTTTTGGTGCATCTCTACTTGAAACTCTCAAAAAAGTATTGTTAAGATTGTACTACTATAAGTCTGTCATCAGAAAAAATAGAGTAAATTCCACTTGTGCTTCACAAATTGATTCAATGTGTCCTGGCTTGTATGTATAAGTACAAACATATCTATTATATATGAATATGTATCTCTTTTACCTTTTTTGCCCCCATTAATTCATCTTCTAAACCCCTTTTGTCCCTTTCGGGGTCACAGGGTTGCTGGAGCCTATCCCGGCCACTGTTGGACAAAAGCAGGGGGCATCCTTGACAGGTCACCAGTCTGTTGCAAGGCCACAAATCCAACACTCACATTCACACCTAGGGAGAATTAGAGTAACCAATTAACCTATGAAGCATATTTTTTTGGACGGTGGGTGGAAGCCGGAGTCCCCAGAGAAAACCCACGCATGCACGTGGAGAACATGCAAACTCCACACAGGAAGGTCCCCCATTCATATTTTTATCATTTATTATTATTCAATTAATCAATTTAGTTTTTTTTCTTCTTTTCAATTAAGTCGCCATTATTTATTCGACGTTTGATAAATCTATGTATAGATTTATTAGAAATATGATCTCAAACGGTTTATTTTCAGCAATCAAAAATAAAATAAAACATAATGATAGAAAGTACAGAAATACTTGTATATACCCAAACAGAGATATATCAAACTTAGGATAATTAGTTATTAAATTGATTGGAAAATTCACCTACATCCACATACAAATCTAAATATCTCAATTACTCTTAGTCATAAATAGACATATTAGCTCTTTTACATACAGATCATGACAGATTTAAGCCATTAAATATTAAGTTTTTAATTTATATATTGCCAGAACTGCCATGTTAATGTTTTTGATGATTTGCTTGAAATGGAGCAGGAGGAAGCAAACGTAATCCCACCCTGACTATGCTTTACTTTCATTATTTATTTATTTGAGTATTTTTGTTTTGATTGCATGAAATAAACCAATTGCAAGTCCAATACCAATTCCAACTGACAGTAAAATCGGTGAATCCTTCTGAGATGCTCCTGAAAAGGTTAGGAAAAGATTCCACATTGATGGCTACTAGCAAATGTGAAAGCTGAACAGAAAGTAACAAAAAAAACTGATTATATTTTGGCTATATAAAAATAATAAGATTTAAGTTGCCAGACTGGCCCAGCAGACCACCCGAACCCCCAGAATGCAATTACAAGTGAGCACCTGAGCAGTGGAGTGATGTCACCTCCCATCTCAGTCATAAACGTGTGGTTGCCAGACGCTGAGACAGAAGCATATGTTACTGATATGGCTGCTCCAAATGTGTAAGAAATCTGTGGTTAGGTACCAACACCAGATGGTTCATCTAATTCTGTAGTGAGCAAGAGGGGAACAGAGGAAAAAACAAATGCTGCTACCCCTTTCCACCCTCCGGCTTCATGCCAAAGGAATCCTATATTTGGGAGGGGAAAAAAACAGCATTTTTCCAAAGCCACGGTGATTTTGTGGTAAAATTGATATGAGAATACGAGTAAAAAGCTTTATAGAAAGTTTATGGGTCATCTTGCAAAAATGCATCTAAATGCATGTCTTAAACTTTGTGGGAGAAAGAGGGGGGCAAAGCTGACATTTTACTCTTCATTTCCGTGTAGAATTCGGTCTGCTCAAAAGGCTTTCACCCAGCTGAGTTAATTTGTTCTTATTTAATTAAAGAGCAAAGGAAGCCGTTTGACTATGTGCTGAGGGGGTGACCAACCTTCCTGTTATCTCCCAGGCTCCATAATTCTTCTGCCTCAGGGGCTGCTGCTGGCCCACATAGTATGGAAGTTAAAGGCCTTAACGTCCATCCATCACTTTGTGCTGTTGAACTGTCGAAGGACTCCTTTTAGAAAACACGCACATGCACAGGAGAACACGCAGACAGGCCAAGAGGTCAGCGCTCGAACACATTTACCGTGAGGGCAATGTGCCAGCCCCACTGTTTGATCAAAGTTAGATCTGCTTTTAATGCATCAGTATGAAGTTTTCTTCATTAGCATATCCAATTTTAATTATATGTTGCTCAGATCATATTTTCCTTTGCTCTGGGATTGGGTGGCCCAGCACCAGGTAGACAATTTTCATTTTACCCTGTGGTGAAATGACAAAAAAAGATCCAAAATCTTTTTGGAATGCATCCTTTCGTCAAGCAAGTGTGGGAGTTTATCTCAAGTGCTGATATCCATTACAGGACAGCGGCTAATGTTATGCCTTTTTAAGAAAATGTATAATTCTGGACTGCAAATCTTAAGAAAGCAAATAGTCTATTGTTGAGAGAAAAATTGTCTCCTTAAAATAATCGTTTCAATAAAGTTTTTCAATATCAAAATAATAGTTTAAGAAGACATGTAAAATTTCTTCTTCAGATAAGAATTCTTGGTAAGACCAATTTTCTTACCTCATTGGTAGATTTGTCTGATATTTGAAGAAAATCTTCCAATATTTGACTTATCTCCAAAGGGCCTGTTTTTCACAATGTAATACTACCTTAAAATCGGAATTACCAACAAACGGCCTGATAAGATGAGCAGATTTTATGTTTGATAGAACATGGTGAGAACTTCAGACATTTATATGTGTTTGTCTTTTATAAGTTCAGAGTTAAAAACAACATGTTTTCTTCACCACACTACAGTTGATTTTTGTCATCAACAACACAATAAAAAATAATAAAGATCTGAGTCAAACATGACCATGGTCATGCCTGCTTTAACACAAAACTATATAAAAAAGTAACAGTACTGTACTTATTTATTCAACAACTCATGCCAACAACATTAAGGTAGGAAAATGATTGCATTTCAGAGACTTGGCCCAAAAAACAGTACTTCAAATAGCTTTTTAGCATGTTTAGCTTTTGAATTAAAGAGTGGTGAATCTTTTGCTTCTGAAAACTTTTAGTATTATTGGAGATTCATGGAATATTTGAAAAACTTTTGTGCTTTTGCTGATTTTGGAGTCCATGCTGCCAATGCTTCAGGGCCAACTCCTTTTTTTGATGATCTGCTGTAATCAGTGATGCGTTTGCTCTGGTAATGAGGAGCCATTGAAATGTAAAATTAACTAAATGCCATGTGGCAGAATCAGGGAAACTCAGCATGTACTTTATGCTTAGGTGATACCCCCTTCAACCGCCTGGTTCCCATCGAGAGTTGGGATACGGATTCCAGAATATGGATTCTTTGTGTGACACAATTGCTTTTGTGAGGCGACCCGATGCGTTGCTCTTTTGAGTATTTTATTAACTTTTCAAAAAAATATGTAAAATGTGTTGTTTTTTTCCAGTTGTAGTCATTTATATTTTTGTATACATTTTCTCCTTGTTTTAATGCAGCTTTGAAAATTGCAGAGGACCCGGGGAGAGTATAAAAGAACATGAACACACAGCGAGATGACTTTCTTGAGTTGAGTTGACCCAGGTGCTTTTTTTACCCTTCTGGATTTAGTCTCAAAGTTTGCTCTTTATTCTTACTTAACCCTTGTGCTATCTTAGATGACCCCACCCTTACATTGACGTGTTCTCCCCACCATGACAAAGGTGGATAAAGGTGCAAAGATTTCATGTAATCCATGGACACCAGTGAGGTTCACAAATCATTGAAGAAAAAAGGTTCAGAGCACTGTCTAGTGGGTCTAGATGACCCAACTCCCAAAGTGCCTAGGATAGCACAAGGGTTACAACCTGTTTATAGTGTAGTATTACAGTTGACATCAGCACAGAACAAATATCTAGTATAAAATACATAAAAATTGTATACAAACAAAACAAGACGATTAAAACAAACAAAAATAAATGACATTGTTTTAAAAATCCGAATTGGCCTTGCTGAAATAAAAATGTTTTGGGTTTGTTCGCCATAAATCAGAAGTGTTTTTAAAACTGTGATGAGTACATTTGAGCCACTTTAGTTAAGTCTTATCTGTACACTCCCATTTAGTGCTGTCTCATTCTCAAAGTTTGAATCTTTCCTTTTGGATCTGTATATGAATATCAAGAAAAGCTGAAGAAAATCTGAAATGTTGAATTTATATATAAAATGTAAACATTGTAAATATTTGCAAAAACAATCCTCAATTATTTTAAAGTTTAAAACGTATTTTCAGGTGCTAGCTCTTTCTCTGTATGTGTTCTGGTATGGATGGAATTTTGCTTCATCCACTGGGATTTTGTTTTTTTTCTATCTTAGCATTGTAAAAAAAAAAAGTGTTAAGATGATCTCACTTAACGTCTGCATTCACAGTCGCACCTCTCATCCGAGGAATAGCTGTCATCACCCATTTCAAAGCACCTCAGGTGATCGGAGCAAAAATAGAACTCAAGTCAAAGCAAAAAGGCTTCAGTTGGGAGTAAAAATAAAACAGAAGACAGCTGTTGCCCAAATTCATTACACCTAACAACAGAATCCAGAGCGGGATTGAGGTTTAGCCGGGAACTGTTCATCGAATCAATTGCTATACTTTCTGCTTGTTATTTCCAGTGGCAGTCACAGCATTATTCAAAACAACCATGTCTATGACAGACAAGTCTATTTTAGCAGCAAAGGCAAAAAGGGGCGAAAACAATCTGTTTTATTTTTAACCACAGTGTTTCATTTTTTTTTACTCATTACCTTAAATGCCTCCTAAAGCTGAGAAACTGCAATAAATTTAGCATCTATTTTTTTTGATAACATGTTTTACTACATTCTTCCACACTGATAGTTGGATAATTTTGATTTGATTTCTTATCATTTACATTTATTTCTACATTGTATTTATTCCTGTTCATTTTATTTAAAAGTCTTTGATGTAATAGCACTCTAAATTAAACATTTGCTTCATGTTTTTTAGATTTTTGAACTAAAATGACCACAATTAGGCAGGAAAGTTCTTTGATTAGGGAAAATTCGATTTTTGTCTGTTTTAGACAAGCTAATTCCATGAGTTCTTTATGTATTGAGACTTTCAGATGAGAGGCCGAGGGTTCCACTGTTTTGTACCTCCCTAAAACTATTGGTATTGATCCCTTCCACTGACTTCATCTGCTTCCTGTGTTTCCCTGGCCAGCCTCACTCAATCTCACCAACAGGAAGCATGATAAACCAGTCAAGTGTACACTGGCGTCAGAAAGACAAAAAAAGAGCAAGAGGTAGATAAAGTGAGAGAGTTTGGAGGTCAGAGAAATCCTCATTTTGTGTTTCTCAATTTGATCAAAACAGTGACTAGGTTGCAGCTGTTTTAAATCTAATAATCTCAAAACTTGTGAAGCCAAAGGGGCCTTAGATGAAAGCAGTTTGACCTTGTGTTCTAAAGCAAACACGCTTGTTTCAGTTGACATTGGTCAAACTAAGTACTTCTATCAGACTGTCAGGACCGAGAGGCTCGGAAACGTTTGTTATTGTCCTGTTGCTTTATTAAGACTCATTAAAATGCTGCATGTGTCACCAGCCACGTCTGACCGCGTCGCCTCTGGGTGCGGCTAGTTTTGGCCTGACATAGAGAAAGGACACACACAGCTTTCTTTTATTAGTATTTCTTCTGACTTTATCACAGTTTTATCCCAGCTTTAGAGACCTGCTCTGATGAAAATCGTGTTTTGGTGTTTTTAACATGTTTTATGTGGCATTTTTCTGATGATGGGGGACATGCATAAATAAAATTAGGTTTAAAATTGCAATACTGAGTATTTATTTTCTAATCCTTTGGAATCAGAAGCAGGCGAAAGAATGCTTATGTAAAAGCTTGACGGTGCAATGCAAAAGATACTATGACAAGCCACAAGCTCCCTGCTCCACTCCATTCTGATGTACCGACTTGCAGACAAGTAGATCCAAGAACATCTTGGTTTTCCCTGTCCGAGCTGGCATCTGGCTAAAAACTGTACGGCTGGATAGCTCCGATGTTGATCACCTTATTTGTTTCACCAGTACTGTAAGGTTTGGGTTGTGAGGGGCTGTAAGCTAGCAAGAGAGTGTGTAAACAGATAGTTCAGTTATGGAGAAGGGGAAGGGGGGTGAGGTTACTCTGTCCTCAACTCAGAGTCTAATGAACTACTGCCTGGATACAGAAACTATATGCCAGAAATATAGAAAACAATATGTTTCAAGGCGCCTGGTTAAGTTTATTCCACTCCGATCATCTTTTGATCTGCTGTTAAAGCGTTCCCTGTGGTCTTTTAATTATAATGATACAATTTTTTGCCAAAATCAAAAAAAGCACATGCCATTTTCTGAAACATAGTTTCTGCAGAATGGTAGTGTTCTATTACAAATTTGCCTCTGAGTTGTGAGTGGGACTATTGAGTGAAGCAACCCGCCCCGCCATCCCCTCCCTATTACTGAGGGCTCAGAGCAGCGAGCTGCTGGCCCGTACTGTGTAGTTTCTACATCCCAAATATGTTTTTTTGCTTCTGATTCTCAACCATTTAATAAAGAAATACTCAGAAATACAATTCTAATCTTATTGTATGTCATTCATCATCATAAAAATGCAGCAAGAACATGTTAGAAACATGAAAAACACAATTTTCATCTGAGTGGGTCTTTAATTAAGTTTTCCAAATTTTCTTACAGTTTATTGGTACAGTATGTTTACTAAACATAACACTTGATTTCATGTGAAATACAAGAGTTTTCCTGAAATTCTGTTCACTTTAGTTTGCTTTTAATTATTTTGTCCTCTTTTATTTTGCCTTTTTTAATCTTTTCACCCCTTTACACGATTAAAGTGACGAAGTTAGTAACTGCTTTTTTTGTTCTAAAGTGTATTTTTTATTTTAGTTCAGAAATCTGATCTTTAAAAAATATGTGAAATTTTCTAAAACAGCTCTTAAACAAACACTCATATTTGTGCAGTTCAAACATGCTAAGAAAAAGGGCAAGCATTACTAGACCAAATTTACTCTAAAAAGTGAGCTGGTTTATACTTTGTGTGATGATGATAATTGTCTCTCCGAGACTCTGGAAAAGCAGATTGCACACCATCTGGAGCTTGAACACTTGTGCCACCCCAATCAAAGCCAAGGGGATGATTGCTATCAGCATGGCCATGCCTTTATTAGATTAGCCACACATTGTTTACATAGTTGTGGCTTTATCCGTGCAAGGCCCGAACAAATGGTTCTCTTAGAGAATTCCGTCACAGGGTAGAGTGATCCACTCAGCTGCAGCTTTCCCTTACAGCTGCACAAGCATCGTACCATAGGAGGATATGTATTAGGAAAAAAAAAGAGCCCAGAAAGAAACAGTTTCTTCTTCAGCAGTTTCCTTTGTCCTACTGTCTATGAGAGTTATGCCGGTGAATTTTGTCTCTGCTCACCCAAATAATAGGGAGGGAGGGACACATGTGAAGCAAATGAAAAAAGACACATGTGGCCTATTCCACTGACTGAGCAAATATGCAACACTGAGGAGGTGACACATAAAAAAAGAAACCCCTGAGACACTTTAGTTGCAGCATTTCCACTGTTTGTTTAAGCTTGGAGCCTGACATAAGGACCCAACAGAATTGAGTGACACACTTTTATTATGGGTCACATAAACGTGCTGTACAAGAGACTAGTGTTGTAGTGAGACTGGAGTTAAAGGAAAACAAGACCATCCTGTGTGTGTGCATGTGTGTGTGTAGGGAAGTGTGTGGGTGTGTGCGCGTGTGTGTGTAGGTAGGTGTGTGTTTGTGAAAAAAGTCCATCATTTTAAACTGACTCAAACTGGATGTTCCCCACATGAGTACAATTGAATAGCCTATCTGCCATTGTAATACCATAAATTCAGGCTGTGTAGGTCAACATGCATCCAAAATGGCTCTGTGTGTTACTTGACAAAGTAAAAGGGTGTTTTTGAACCTAATGCCATGTTTGTAGTGTTTTTTTTCCTGCTAAAATGAATAACATGACAAAATAATTCTCCTGTCGTACGTTTTTTATGAATAAACTTCTTGTTTCGTTTTCATGAGCAACAAGTGTACAGAAACTATTTTATTAGAGTTTAGTTGGATTTTTTTTTAGCTTTAATAAGCCGTGCTTGCAGACGCCCAAAGATGCTACAAAAGTATTTTCAATTTGATAAAAAATGCATGAGATAATAAAGAAAATGTTTCAAGGAAAACTTGAAATAATTGGAGATTAGTCATATTGTTTACTTCATTGGTTGTTCCTTGAACTTCTTTTTTATTAGAAATGTTGCAAAGAGAATGTTGTTTTTTTTTTTTTTTAGATTTGGGTTTTCTGTGCCATCTCAGTATTTCTGTCTTGAAGCTACAAAACATGTCATTTAAATTACTTCATGGTGAGAGTAAATCTGAAATTGCTGAAAAAAAATCAAGCCATTTTGCCACCATTGTAGTGCATATTAGCATCACGGCAAGGAACGAAAACCCGATCAGAGGAGGGAAGCATTCTGCCAAAGTCTGCCTCCTTCATGCCAGTACATGGAGAGAAGGGACCGGCAGTGGCAGAGCCAACTTTCCATTCCAGCTGGAGAACTGGGGAGAGGCATTGTTTCTGTCAGTGCCAGCTGTCAGCCTTTGTAGTTGCTGATCTTTATCACCACCTCAATTTTTCTAAATAGCATTTGGCTGACTTGCCAGACTTTAGTTGCCTTAACAATGGGTTCTGCTGTTTTCTACAGATCTCTTTGTTCTGTAGCAAATGTTAACTTACTACTGTCTTAAAACTATGAATAAAAATAATTTGAAATGTTTTTTTAAACCTTTATTTTATATCAAATTGTACTTTTTAAGTATTTTTGTAGAAAAAAAAAACGATGCTTCTCTTTCCAATCAGCATCATCCATAGTAACTCTATTGATGTCCACATGAAAAGGAAGCATCAGTATTCCAGTCAGGCATCTGATGGTCAAATCACTGGTTTACAAAGAGTCCCTGTTTCTGTCAGCTCATCTTCTGACCACCCTTTACTCAGATATCAGCCCCATTCTTTGACTGGATCCAGGGAAAGTTCACCTTTCAAAAGTGTTAACTACAACTCCCCCTCCTGGTCGTTTTTGGCACTACAAATACACTAGTGTGTCCCGTTGGATGGGTTCTGAAAAGAACAAGAAAATCTGTTCTGACATGATTAATGATCAAACGTGTTTTTATTGTAAGGTACAAATTCAAGTGTCAAAAACCTTTTCTATCTAATAATTATATTAATCTGTCGTTTTACAGTTAAACCTCATTTTAAGAGGTTTTTTTCAATTATATTAAACAAATCCTTCTCCTTCATTCTCTCAAAGGTCCAACTGGCTGAAGCCGTGCTGTGGGCGTCGGGTGGCTCTCTGGCAAGTCTGTCTGCTCAGCGCTGGCTTCAACTGTGTTCTGGTGGCCTGCGTCCTCCTGGTTGTGCTTTTCCTCTCTTTGGAGCTGCTCATTGACACCAAACTTCTACAATGTAAATGATTTGGATTTTCTGTCTCTTCTCTTACTTGTGTCTCTTTGAGCTGTGATAGCAATTAAAGAAGTGTTTTAAGTGTCATGTTTTAAATAAAAAAGAGCAAAAGCAAAACAAAAATAACTATTTTAAAATTCCAACTCCTATCTTCTTTTTATCTATTTCAAAAGCGTTCCCATTGGCCTTGCAATCATGATCATGCTGTTTTTGGGCAAAGTCAAGAAATGTGAGTCATTTTCTAGGACATAGTTTCTGCAGTAGTTCGTCAGAAATCCACCTCCGAGTTGTGGGCAGGAGGGTTGGTGTGGGGCAACCACACACCCCCTTCCCATCCCCCATAACTAAGAGCTCTCGGTTTACACGTTCCATCGCTAGCTTACAGCCCCTCAAACTTGCAGCATGACTTCTTTGATATCTGAGTCTGTCAAAAAGAAAGAAGTGATTTCCATTTTTTTACAAATATTTTTTAAACCAAAGTTTGCACAGTGGAGATCCCACAATTCTCACGTTTAACCTAAAAATAAATTACTCTCAGTGTATGTCCTTAAGTTTTATTTCTTCCTACAAAAAGTTGTCAAATCTTCACTACAGTAACCTCTTTCTTTCATTTTTCTCCACAGTCTCTAATGCTTTCCAATTTGCCAGCATTATCCACTGGATCAGCCTTATCATCCTGTCACTCTTCTTTTCAGAGGTAAGCCATATCTATATTTTTGCCCCAATCATGACTATCATTTTAGCATGTTTATTTATTTCATTTTTTTCACATCTTTTTTTTTTCTAACCACGTGAGTCAGTTGTTGATTTCCTAAAATTAAAAAAACAGAAGATTTGATTTGACCCACAGTCTTCCACTTTAATGCAAAGCAATTAACCCGTTGGCCTTGGCTTTAATTTCCTTCACTACACACTAATTAGCAGTGAGCAGCAGGAACAATAATTAAAGCCCAGCCTAATAAGCAGTTGGGGATGAGGTTACAGTGATGTGATCTGTCAGTATTCCTCGCCCACTCACCTCACAGAGGAAAAGTCTCCACAGAGAGCTTTGACATTCTCTGGACATCTTTGGTCTTTCTTGTCCAACCAAGAAGCAAAACTGGTGAACAGATTTTGTGAACCTCATTCTTTTCTTGTTTCCTTTGACTCCAGCATAGAAAGTTCATATCCTGTGGATTTGACTACATTTGCTTAAATCCAAGCGGACTTTAAAACTCGACACAGTTCAGAACTAATTCAGCGTCTTTGCTGCTTTGTCACATCATCAATAAATCAGTTCAGAGCGCTGACCTGGCACCGTCAGATCATGCAGCCTCATGTCTTCCCACTGTCTCTGTTGGTTTTACAGAGGAAGATAAACGATTTGCTTTATGGGCAGTACCTTCCATGTAGCTTCCTTTTTTCCTTTATTTTGATACCGTTTTATCTTAGTTTTCTGACCGTCTTATAGGTTCCTAAAATGTTTTTGTTCTCACTCTTATGCATTCACTACAACAATCTTAAATTCAAGTGGTTTCTAAAAGGTGTATTTTAATAAATATTTGGTGGTCAACTACAGATAAACATTTAATCTGTTAGAAAAATCTGTTTTAAGTGTCCATTTTTGGATTTCTACCTAAATCCTTAGGTAGAAATCAATTTTGAGTTGCCAAATGCTTTATTTCTAAGTTTATTGAATGTTAGAATAATTTGATGATTGAGTAATGCGAAAACTTTTAATGTCTAAATGTTGAATTGAATAAGTGGAGATTGCTCCCCCATTGATCTATTTTACAGTTTTTTTTGTCTCCATCTGTGTCTTTTAGACAGTCTTCAGAATTGTAGTGCTCGGGATCTGGGACTACATAGAGAATAAAGTTGAGGTTAGTGGTGATGATGCGACAAACGTTTATGAAACTAGTCTGTCTTCATGTCCTATTCACATGCACTGGTATTAACTTTTTTCAGTTTCTGATTGTGGGATTGAATAGTTTTACAGAAAAAAATGTAAAAACATTTTTTGAATCAAGAGGACAATAAAACAAAACCACCTGCAAAAGAATTATAAAGTTGTATCGTGCTGTAGAAAAGACTGAAATACTGTATTTTTAAAGTTCATTTTGAAACTTTTAGTGATCAAAGCTTGACATTCTGACCCCTCTCTAATGCTTTTCTGCATCCAGCTGCAGACACACATTACACTACAGAGCCTGCATTTGCAGCAGGGTTTGACTACACTGACAACTGATCCACACAGGGGCTGTCCGAAGAGGCGTAGTCAGCCACTTGATAGAACAAAAAGGAGAAATTTGTATCACTCTGGGCCACTCCATGTCTGTTCTTTCAGAGAGACATTGGTTTAGTCTAGCACAGTGATAGTAAAGTGATACTTTATTAAATAATTTTTATGTTACAATTTATTATTTCTTCATTTTGTTGAGCTCAATCTTCTTCCGAAAAAAAAAAAGAGACAGAGATGCAACAGTAGTTTGTTTTTTAGTTTGCAGTTCATCAAAACACAATGGAATAGAAAGCTTTATTAAACTAAACCCAACCAATTTACTCACATATATGATGTACTGGATCAATTCTTTATGTAATTATAAAGATTGTATGTCATTAATTTCCAGTCGTTTTTGAATGGGGTGGCTTTGTCAGTACAAATGTAGCTAAAACAGTTGTATTTGTCATTCAAAAGAAAAGGCTTTCTTATTAAGAAAACCACAGAGTGGGTCAAAAAAAGTATTTGGCAAGAAATGATTCTACAATTTAAAAAGATGAGACAGGTCTGTTGTGGTCATCCTACGTAGACTTCAAATGTGAGAAACAGGATGTAATAATAATCCAGGAAATCACATTACATGATTTTAAATAGGGCTGCACGATATGAGGAAAACTTGTGATATGCAATATTAGTGATCAATATTGCGATGACGATATAACTTGTGATACATGAACAAATATCAAAACAAGCAAAAACATAATTTCCATTTGACTGCAACAGTTTTAAATAAGTATTTAAATAAGAGTCTACATAACTTCTATCTAACATTAAAGAGCTCCATCCGATAGGTCGATAACCTAAAAGCGTCCATCTGATGGGTCAAATGCATAAATGGATTTATTTGATTTGTTAAATACTTCAGGCTGCCATAAGATTGTTTTAGCACATTCAAGGTTACCATTTAGCAATTTTTGCCGTCTTTTGAGATGCATGAGCCATTCTACAACATAGATGACCTCTGTCATTGTCAACCCAGATTCCAAAATAAAGTATTGAGATCACCTTTTGTAACATTACGTCTCCCACAATGGATTGGATGTATCCTCACATAGCGTTTTTCTACTTTGATTAGGGCCTAAGCTCTTTACAGTCATTAGTCCCACACTGATGGTGCTGCTGCCGTACAGGCTACAAACCAGACCAACAGGAGCAATGTGGGGTTCAATGTCTTGCCCAAGGACACTTTGATCTGTGGACAGGCAGGGTGGGAATCGAGCCTGTGGCCTGACCTTCAGTCAGGGAATGATCGTCTGCACCACAGCTGCCCTGCAGTGTTGTCCAATGATGAACATTACAGATCTCTCCCATCTTGTCTTCTGGGACAACTTGCAGACAAATACTTCTTGCTCCACTGATGTTTGATTTAAAACAATAGTTCTGGTTTTAAAAAGCAGGATCACATGAAAGCTTCTTTTCTGGTTCAGATTCATTGTGCGCTCTTGTGTTCATGACACCCTCAGGTGTTTGATGGAGCTGTCATTGTGCTGTCTCTGGCCCCAATGATGGCCTCTACAGTTGCCAATGGGCCCAGCAGCCCGTGGGACGCCATCAGCCTCATCATCACCTTACGGATTTGGAGAGTCAAGAGGATCATTGACGGTGAGGGAAAAAAAACCTTCCTTTCTCCATATTTTGATGAGAGTATAAGCAAATTCAAAGTATCCATAATGATTATGCGGTTGTCCCTACTATCATAATACAGTCATGCTTTATGGCATGGTCTGGGGCGTCACCTCCACGGGTCTTCACATGGATTTGTTTCTGGATATTTGATCAAGCATTTTGAAGTCTTGACTTTTCATTTCCAATGAAATTAAAGACTGTTTACATTTCCCTTTAAATCTGCCTTATTTGTCTATGTCATGTTTTATCTTTAAGATAAAAAAAAATGTTTTTGCTTGGTTACAACTTAAACCCGTATTTAAGAATTTCAGTACACATCCAGGTGTACTTTCTGTTGGAACTTTCTAACCTTTTTAGTATGAGGTGTGCTTCTGCCCTTGCAGTTTGCTCTTTATTCTTACTTATCCCTTGTGCTATCTTGGATGACCCCACCCTTGCATTGGCGTGTTCTCCCTACCATGACAAAGGTGGATAAAGGTGGAAAGATTTCATGTAATCCATGGACACCAGTGAAGATCACAAATCATTGAAGAAAAAAGGTTCAGAGCACTGTCTAGTGGGTCTAGATGACCTGACTCCCAATGTTAAAGTGCCTAGGATAACACAAGGGTTAAGACAGCACAAAGTCTTGCAAATTCTAAAAATGTCCTAACACACGTTTTACTGTATCTTCCATTAAAGGAAGAAGCTAACAAAGGAGAAAAAAACAAAAAGTTTTTTATTGAAATTGAAAAACCCGTTATATTACATTTTCTTTGTGCAAGGAGCACAAATGTGTGACTTTAATTTCTTATTAAAGCATGCCATCACAACTAAATATTAAGTTTCTGAGCCATTATTCAACCATTTTTTTTTAGATATTGGATTTTTTTTTATAATTATCTTTTTGTGATATTTAGGGTTTTAAGGTGTGGCACTGTAGGTGTAGCACTGTTCTGTTTTCGTCCACCACTGGGGGTTTATCTCCACTGACCTTTGACACAGAAGTCCTACCTGAGATACATAATCAATTTTGGATTTTTCTGCTAAATCACTGTATGCTTATAGTTCATTTTCCTTTATTAGAAGCTTTTCTTCCTTTCTCTCTGTTTTAGCGTATGTACTGCAGGTGAAAGTTGAGATGGAATTGGAGATCCAGCAGTGTGAGAAGACCAAGGCTGTTAGAGAGGAGCAGCTGGAACGCCTCACTCAGATCTGTCAGGAGCAGGCTGTGAGTCCCACAGGATTTAGAATCCCAGCTAGCTTCTTTACTACTGAAAAATGTACCATAAGGGTGTTGATGTAACATAATTCATTTCTGAGGAAAAGTTTTTCTTTTTAATCCAAAGCTTTTTGATGACTATTTTGCTCTTTACATTAATTTTATTATTTACAATCTGTATTTTGACCTTTTTGTCACATATTTCAAATTTCCCTCATATACCACCAAAAAGAAAAAAGAGAAAAAATCTCTAAAAGATCGTTTTAAGGGTATTTTGTTTTTTCAAAGAATAATCATACTATTTGGCCACTACATAGTTTTTTTCTCAATATATACTGATTATAGATCTATTTATACTATTTGTGTTTGAAGGACCAAATGCTCTGAACAGAAATTAATATTACACCTTGTTAAAATTGGTATAATTGGTGGTAATGTGAGTATATTGCTTGTTTTATATTTTGCATATCTACATTTGATGCTGTAATCCATTTATTTACCAGAAGAGGGCAGCAAAAGCTCAACTATAGGTCTTGTGGCCAAATCACAGTTTGACTAAAGAAAATACAAAGAATCACACATATTTTTCAAACACATCATACCCAAATTTTGTCGACAAAAGCCCAAAAATACTGCACATTTAAATTTCCATCTTAAATTTAAGTTAATCGTGTAATTGAGTGGACATTTTCTCATTTGTTAGTATTATTTCTGTGCCATTATCGGTTTGTTTAGGTCTGACCATATTTCTTCTCTTTTGTCATTTTATTGTTTCTTCAATCATGTTTTTAAATGATTATTTTTGATCCCATCATTAACACCTCTGACCCTCTCTGTTTCTCTTTTTGGATTCTTTGTAAATATGGATACTCACCAACCACCTTCAGTTTGAGATCAGACAGCTGAGAGCACATCTGGCCCAGCAAGACCTGGACCTGGCTGCAGAGCGGGAAGCAGCCATGCAGATTCACCACGTATGGGGCAAGCAAGGCCGGAGCTTTCACGTTGTAGAAGGTTTGACACCGGGGGAGTCTGACGATGAGGGTGGTCAGAGGAATCCCAGGGAGTCGCATGTCAGTGCAGGTGGGACGTGGTTTCATAGCTATTAGTAATAGACTAGAATTATGGTCATTTGACTGATGCAAACTCTGCTTGAGAAAGCAGCAAAGGTTGCAGTATGAAGCATGCTTGCAGTCATGCGGAAGGAAACAGTCTCAGACAGGGTGACATCAGATGAGCAGTGTACAGTTAATCTGGAGCAGTAACCCTGCGGCTTCTTTGGGGCCAGGCTCTTAGCCCCTCTACGCTCACGCTCAACACCCCTCTGACCGCAGGCGCTCTGGGGATCAATGTGGGGGCAAAAAAGCTTTTAGGATACGATGAATCCTGGAGAAAACATGCATGTTCCCAGATACCACATCAGGCTGTGTGACTTCTGTCAAGCCCTGACCATCTGTCTCACTGACCCGCTCATGGTGAGTCCGGCCCAGCTTACCCAGGCCACTCCGCCTATTTCAGGTACAGAGTGCTCTGTGCATTGGGCCGTGTTTAAAAAAAAAAAGGGCTCCTGTCAACATCTGTTCCCCACCTGGAAACCACAGTTGGGCACCATGAGGCTCCACGGTGGCCACAAAACACCCCAAGGGCATGGTGGGAAATTTAGCTCACCAAAACAAGTGAGGCTTTTTACAGGAACATTGTCACTAGGATGAGCATTGGACCACAGGGTGTGGGACCAGTCGAATTCATTGGTTCTCCTCAATATTTCAGTTGTTGGGGCCTGCAGGGTACCATTAAACTATCAGGGACTTCTGGTGCGCTCTTTAGAAACATAACTTTCTGAGACAGCCTGATGACAATATAAACAACAAACTTGTGGGCTTGGGTCATTTATGGCAGATTTCTCTAAACAAAAACAGAAGGACATTTATTTAACTTAATAAATGAGTGTCAGTCAAAGAGTTTGCTGCTGTGCTCACAAATCTGTAAACCAGATGCCATCCAGGTTACAAGTTGTTAACATCCTGTAAATATTGTGTTTATTGTTGTAGTTCTGTTTGTTATTTTGAGCTATTTCCATTGCCAGTGCTGTTGTTACAATTAAATGTACAATTTAGAGTTGAACTGAAAGGACCTTCGAGTGTCACCTCTCCTCCTCCACAGTGAGGCGACAGCTTGGTAAGTTCGGTGACACAGATAGAGGAGGGAGCCTCTCATACATGCTGGACATCCCCCCCCCCACCTTACATCTCATGTGTTATTAATTGCGGAGTGATTGTCTCAGCCTTGTTTTAGTGAGTGCAATGCTTCCTCTCCAGGGGTGGCTCAGGGATTAATATTTTAGTCTGAAAAATAAATGAAATTACCCATCAGAGTCTGCTGCTTGTCCCACGAGAGAGGGGCAAGCACTCAGGGTACTCAGGGCTCGCAATCAGCCAGTGGACGGTGAGCTTAAGACCAATCAAGCGAGCAGAAGAGCACAGCAGATCGCAGTCACCCTCCAAGCACATTGAGTCCAGAGCCATAACAAAGAGCTCCTGGTCCCTCTAACCCGCACCCACACCGTTCCCGTTTATTTCTGGTGCAATAAAGTGCGGCTAATGTGCAGCATGGCTGCGAGTGTATGATCACTTGCCTTTAAAGCAATTATGGCCCGGGGCTCAAGTCTTTTTTGTCGATATTTTCTTGTAAAGACAAGAGATGTATTTCATTGGAACAAATTTGTGCTGTGATTCTTGAAAAGGAGCTAAAAATTATGTTGAAGTGTAGTTATCCTATGAGAAAAGCTACAGAAACAAATACAAGTTAAAAAGCATGAATTCCTATGCATTTTGGTATATTGTTTTAGAACATTTTCTCAAAGTTTTAATAGTCAACATCTCCAACTTAGATCCAGTTGTGCGTGACGACATGAACAACTACATCAGTCAATATTACAGTGAGGCAAGCAGTGGTAAGTTTCTTTCATAAATTCCTTTATTATTAAATATGCAAAAGTCCATTTTTTTATCGTGAAATTACCTTCCCTGTATTTATTACATAAAGTATAGAATGTGCTTTTGCTGCACTTAGAAATGTTTTTTACAATTTTGCCAATACTGGTCTTTAAATTGGTATTTTTCTTGTTTCATTTCATATTTTGGCTGTTGATGGAAAAACCAAGTATTTGACCATAATTGTAGCAAATTTGTATTTTTTGTCTCTAGATGCAGGAGTGTCTGGTTTGGGTACTCGGGTCATCACCACTGCGGCGATCGACATCCACCTCCCCACCGGTCCGAACCCCATCCAGTCGAATGCGATGCTTGCTGTGGAGCGGGTGGGCAGTGTTATAAATGAGTCCTCCACCAGCATTTCCCGCTCCAGTGGCAGCCTGACAGCCCGCCCTCTCAGCTTGATCAACCAGACTCCGGGCTCGTCAACGACGGACTGCAGCACCGCTCAGGACCTCAGTCTGAGCTACACCTCCCATCGCTGCATCCCACCTTCCTTCTCAGGCTCGGACCCCTGCAGGGACCCCTCAGCAGTGATGCAGGAGCTACTTTCCTCCCTTTCTGAGGATTCTTGCCTTGCTCAAAAGGGCCTGGCAGTAAACCTTGTCAACCTTAAGCTTCCCAGTCCTACTGGTTCAGAAAATGCCAGTCCTGAGTTGGACAACAGAATAAATATCTTCAACCGCAGGAACCAAGGCTGTGTTCTGCTGCAGACCAAGCCACTAATCCACCTGCAGGGCAGCAGCACTGAGCCGTCTCTGGAGGAGAAGTACCGGCTGCTGGGCCCAGCGGACTCGCCTCTGGGACACACGCCTGACACATAAGTTGCACACATTTACACAGAAGTTTTTATTCTCTTATAAATGCGGTTCTATTTGGCATTTATCTGCTCTCTTGTGAGATCCAACCTCATGAGATTGACTGCACAAGATTTGAGAAAGGGGATTTATTTTAATTGCTGTGTTACTTCATTATTAGTCAGTTTAGAGCAAGCTTGAGCCGTAGCTTCCAGCTGACACTAAAGTACCTCCATTGACTGTGTTCAGAGGTAAGTAGTAGGAATGAAAATTCTTCTAATGCAGTCTACCATACTGGTTTTTCAAATCAAAAATCCCTGACATAGCACAAAAACAAAAGGCTAAAACATCCGTCTGATTTTTGGTGGACATAGCCTTTATCAGGAATTCTTAAAACTTTGAGACGTCAGCAATGCACTGAACTTAACAAGAATCAAAACCAGCAAAGGGCCAATTAAGCCTAAATGGAACTAAAACACAGACGCTGAACACACTTCAGGCAGGTAAGGGGGCGTTTTCTGATGCATTTTTATTTTCTTTCTTTTGATTTGTATTTCAATGTTAAACTGACTTATGCTGTTCTTTGTTCAAACAGCCACAGGGTATATAAGGCAGGACTTAAAATTCAAACAGCCAGTTTTTTAAACCTTTGCCTTCCTGTCACCCATTTGAAACTATGAATCATGAAAACAACCTTCTGAAAGGCATTTTGGGTTTTGGAATAATAGTATTAGTTTTTGTTTGGATGAAATGAGAAGGGAACTGAGTGGACTCCTCACATGAGTGCTTGTAGCATGAACCTTTAAAGACATGTGCCATAAACAGGTGAGCAAATTCTTTGCACTTTAATGTTTACAGACTATTTTGTAAACTTGACATGGAGAGAGTTGTTGCCAAATGCAGGAGTTATTTGAATAAAAACAGCAAAAATAAAACTTGGTATTTCCCTAAAGGCTCTGAGGCTGGTGATTTCTGTTGAAATATCAATTAATGGGATGTAGGGCTCAAAAGTTCTCCCACGTTTAGGTTTGCATTGTCTCTTCATCTGCATGCACTTCTGATAACTTTGAATTATTTAAGGTCATTAACAGGAAATCTGTCAAAACAAACAATAATTGGTGAAGCCACTGTCGGAAGAAGATTTGTTTCCTCAATTACCCTCTGGTATCATTAATTCAGAGTGTACCATTTTGCTGCTTGTCAGATGTTTATCAAGAATGTTAAATAGTTAATACTTGTCGTAGTGGACTTAAGTCTTTATGCTCAAAACATTTAGGGATATCTAAAAAGGCTTTTTTCGGAGCGAAACAAAACTTTTACATAAACGCAGGGTGAGAATTCTGTTTGTTTTACCCAGAGTGCATTTTGCTTTGATCAACAGCTGTTTAACCCTTGTGCTATCCTAGGCACTTTAACGTTGGGAGTTGGGTCATCTAGACCCACTAGACAGTGCGCTGAACCTTTTTTCTTCAATGATTTTTGATCTTCACTGGTGTCCATGGATTACATGAAATCTTTCCACCTTTATCCACCTTTGTCATGGTAGGGATAACATGTCAATGTAAGGCTGGGGTCTAAGATAGCACAAGGGTTACAGTAGCTTTTTTTTCATTTTGAAAGTAATAAAACCAGAATTTCAATGCAGACCAAACCTATTCCTACAAATTGGTTTTGTCATTTTTTCAAACATAACACTTAAAAAATAAATTACAGAGTTTTGATAGTAGCAAAAACCGTAACTGGAAATAATTAATTGGAAAAAGATTTACTGCTCAGCTGTTTTGCAAGGAAAATGACCTGCTTTGAGAAACATTCATGGATCGTCACCTTTTTATCCATTATTCTACGTTTAGATGGGCATCTTTAGTTATAGTATTAAAACATTTAAAATAGGAAAGGATTGTGACAGAAAGCAAAGACGCACGATACTCTGGATCTGCAACCTACCAGGTATTCCTTACGCTCTCACATTCATCTTCTTTACTCAGACAGAAGGCCCGTTGCATGCTATGGCACAAGTAAATAAATAATGATACACTTGGCTCTTGACACTCACAAAGGAATCCTTTTCAAAAATGGGTGCCAAATTTTGGCTCGGTCTCTATCTGACACAGCTGCCATTGTATTTATGTCTCAAGTGGAGGTGTAGTGCCTCTATTCTGAACCCCCTTCAGTCCAACCAGCCATGGAAAGAAGAGACAACTCACATGGTTCAGTTCCCAGATTTATCATGTGCTCCGTGTGAAAGCTAAATCTGTGAGGAAATAAAATCTCCAAACAAGCGTTGTGTAAAAGTGGAGACTGAATTTATTTCCTTCCTAACCACAGGCTAAATGATTCATATTGTGAGAACAGATCATACCAGTCAGTCTGGGTGCAACGCTGAATTTTGACAGGTCGGGACACTGGGCCGATCTGTAGGAGACACGCTAAGAGGTAAATTACTTTTGGGACCTCTCCAGTGAAATAGTTCCTGTCACACACACAAGAAGAGCACTGAAGAACAGTGACCATTAGACTCTTAATAATTGAAATGATTTAATAATGGCGCAGAGGGAGTCACTTTGACTTTATTAACATTACATGATCATTGTTTTTTTTTCCATTGGCAAAGGATAAGGAACTTTTTACCCTCACTTAAAAAAATTATGTCTTATACAATTACAATTGATAACTTTATTATTTATTAATTTTTTACAAAAGTAATAGCTAAATTCACTTATAAAGCTCTACTGTAATGTTAGTTTTATAGTCTCAGTTCATACGCACACGTTAGATGAAACAGTGAGAAATGTTTGCTTGATACTGTTGACAGATTTCTAGGGCTGGGCGATAAATTGATTTATTCAAATTCGTTGTTTTAGATGATTCATTTTTGGGAAAATCGAGATTTAATTTTCCCGGCGCTCTGCTGTCTTGGGCTTCTGTTGTTTGTGGTTAAGTCTCTTGTCAGATGTAGAAAAATAATAAAAATAGAAAAAAACTGCAGCATGCAAAGAGACTGTAGTTCCACGCCGCGAGAAGCACATGCTGTGACAAGTGAAAAAGATTGTAAATAGCCAGGACAAGCGGTGTAAAGAACGCCTGTTTGGGCCAACAGAAACGTCGCTTTTTGTGCACATTTTTTCAAAGTAGCACGTAACTGATGTCGTCTTGTGTTGTCCCAAGAAGGACATAAAAAGCGGCGTTTTACCACAAGTTGAAAAACTATGTTCTAGTGTGTTGAAAACAGCGTTTTGTTGTGTCATTTATAGCCATTGAATACGCCGTAATGTTTGAATAAATAGGCCCAGGTAGAAGTACAGTAACTGGAATCTGTGATTGCCTATAAAGCGAATGCTAATTGTGTTTTTTTTCTCGTGCGGAAATTGTGAGTTCGACTCCAGGGCATACACATGGATGCCTTCCTTGTTTATTATCTTTTTCGCCTGCTGATTTTTAGCAACAGTATTGTTTCCATTGTCGTTAGTGTTTTTGTCAACAACCTTTTCTTTTTTGTTTTTACAAGTATGTATTACATTGATAAACTATTAAATATATCAAAACAGGCTTTCTTTGTCACAGACAATCAAGAAATCTTTTTTTGTTGTCATCAAATTACCAAACCAACATGCAGTTACAACAGAGACGGTTGATTCCTGTTTCAAATTTGTGAAAAAGCCATTGGTGAACAAATCTATGAAAGTATGGTCCATTTTGGAACATTAATACCTTCATACAAATCTTTCATGAAACTCCATGCACAGCAACATGTGATAGGTTGACGTTATCAGAGACAAACAAACCAACTCCAGTGTCTACTGGTGGTGCAGTGGAATTAGTCTCTCAATGTTTTTTTCCTTGGAGTTAACTGGATTCAAACCCCTCTTTTGTAACAATTGTGCTATCCAAGGCACTTTAACATTGGGAGTTGGGTCATCTAGACCCACTAGACACTGTGCTGAACCTTTTTTCTTCAATGATTTGTGATCTTCACAAATAACACGAACAACACGTCAATGTAAGGGTGGGGTCATCTAAGATAGCACAAGGGTTAAAAATGCATAGTTAAATTTCATTAGGATAAATAAATAAACAGGATTTTTTATTCAAATGAATAACTTTTTGGAAACAACAACGATTACACCAAAGGTTTTCTAATGAATTGTAAACTGCTATCTCTGCTGGAGCTCTCAGGAAGTTAGAACAGAGTCCAATGAATCCTTGGTTTGACAAAGTTGTGTAAAAAAATAAGAAAATATATTCATATGAATAAAAAATCATGTTTTCATGCCAAATGAAATTTAACTATGCATTAAAAAACATGTCAGACTTTGATTTGAATCAGGATAACTCCAAGGAACACCAGTACAGTACAAGCCTGGCATTATTCCACTGCACCACCACTGAACATCAGGAAATCTGGCCAATATGTCTCTGAACAAGGGCAACCTACCACATGCTGCTGTACATACTCGTAAAAACAAAAAAGAAGAAGAGGACGCGCAACAAGAAACACTAACAAATAATAATAGTGTTGCTTAAAGTCAGCAAAAGAAAAAACAAAGATACCCATAGGTATACCATTGGGTTGAACTCACAAATCCCGCATGACAAAAAACACAAGGCGCAATTACTTTACACACTAGGCAATTATTTAGCCTGTGACAATTTGTTCAAACATTAGTTTTTTCGACAGCTGTATGTGACAAAAAAAACGGCATTTTGAATACACAAGAATACCGTTTTGGACACACGATTTGAAGGCACTAGAACACCACTCTTTACGCCCCTCTTGGGACAACACCAGACGGCGTAAATTACATGCTACTTTAAAAACACGTGTAAAAAGAGGCATTTTTGATGGCCAAAATGGCGTTCTTTACGGTGCTTTACATGGCGATTTATGATTCTTTTCACCTGTCATGATTCACCCCAACTTTGCGGTTGTGACTAAAGCTTGGAGTATCAAATCACATGCAGAAAAATCTGTTTCAAGGCTGTTGATATCAAAAATACTCTGCTCAGTGCACTCTTGTATTTCTCTTTATGAGTTGCTCAAGATAGCGGTAGCTCAAAAAGCATCAGTTGCATTGTTCTGCAATACCCCAATTTCCAATTTACTGTTACAGAAAGTAAATAGCAGGGATAAAAAACCTGATTAACCCTTGTGCTATCCTAGGCACTTTAACATCGGGAGTTGGGTCATCTAGACCCACTAGATAGTGCGCTAAACCTTTTTTCTTCAATGATTTGTGAACTTCACTGGTGTCCATAGATTACATTTCCACCTTTATCCACCTTTGTCATGGTGGGGAGAACACGTCAATGTAAGGGTGGGGTCATCTAAGATAGCACAAGGGTTAAAATCAAATTTTAAATGAAAAAATTGGAGATTTTATTTTTTGGCCATATTACCAGCTCTACATATGTCACAGTTCATGATGCATATGTGGCACAATCTTCCCCCTTTTTTGAAAGTATTGTGTGTTTAAATGTTAAGAATACATACCTTCATTCAGTTTCTATTCCGTTTAGTCCCTTTCGGGGTCACTGGGCTGCCGGAACCTATCCCGGCCACTTGTGGGCGAAGGCAGGGGACATCCTGGACAGGTTGCCAGTCTGTTGCAGGGTAGAATGTCCGCAATCACACACCCATTCACTCTCACACTCACGGACAATTTAGAGTTGAAGCATGATTTTGGACGGTGGGAGAAAGCCGGAGATCCTGCAGAAAACTCATGCTTGCATGTGGAGAACATGGAAACTCCACACAGAAAGGTCCCCCATTGATGTTGTGTTTATTCATGTCCCCCAGCCAGGACTTGAACCAGGGGCCTTCTTACTGTGAGGCAAGAGCGTTAACCACTGCGCCACCGTGCATCCCTAGAATACATACCTATAACATGTTAAAGGTGTAAAACAATATGGTAAAAAATACCAAAAACAAATTATACACAAACCCTAATTTTGTCATAACCATTAACCAGTCATTTCGATTCCAAATGGATTTTTTTTTCTTATTTTTTATGTTCTGTCACAGTATTGTCCCAGTATTGAATTTTAAATTTAAATGAGAAATTCTTGTTCTTGTTGACATGTTCATAAGTTCTGAAGGTGTAACATAAATCTTAATGAGATACTTCAAGCAAATTCTAGAGTCGTGTTACAAACTTAATCTTCTCTGGAATTCAAGATACTTTCTTTAAATGTCATTCATTCATTCATTCATTCATTCATTCATTCATTCATTCATTCATTCATTCATTCATTCATCTTCTGTTTTTTTCCCTTTCGGGGTCACAGGGCTGCTGGAGCCTATCCAGGGCACTCGTGGGTGAAGGCAGGGGACAGACTGGACAGATTACCAGTCTGTCGCAGGGCTCTTTAAATGTCATTATTCTTATATGTCAGTAACTGAAAAAACTACCAGAACTGGTATTTGCAAAATGCATCTCCTGGAGTAATTCAGCTCACAGCGATTTGACACATAACTGCAGGGTTTGTTTGCTTTTCAGCTCTGCAGAGACTGGTAGAGTCTTATGTCTGCATGTTTTGTTTTGTCAACCTGGACCTTTGTGGAATGTTCTCTTATTTCTGCTCTCTCAGTGAGTTACCTTGAACGCATTACAAAAACATTTTAAATATAATTTTGTATATATTTATTTGGTTTTGGTTTACACAACAAGCAAAACTTAAAGGAGTTTTATCTTTAGAGTAGGTTTCTTTTAAGTGATTAATATTCTCTATAACATACAAACCCACCAGAAAAAAACAAACAAAAAAAGATACCCTGATATAGTAAATATCTTTCCTTTTTGACAAAGAACATAATCAGAGTTGCTTTGGGATCCAAATTGTCTAAGAAGTTATAATAAAACTAAAATGTTTTGAAAAAAGACGGAAAAAAAAGAAATGGGAAACAAAAAACAGTTTTAAAAGATGTCAGAACTCGTGCCTTTTTATCGGGCTTCATCATCTCAAATATAAGATTTGAAATCCTTGAGATTACCGCAAACAAATCACAGTTTATTGCTCCTGCATGAAGAACATACTCTGTTAATACAACTATTGGTGAGTCATCGTGTAGTCATGACCACTCTCCCTCCATAAAATACATCTTATTTTTCTAATAAATGTTTTTGATGCACCTCACAATACTCAAAATTAAGAACACATTTTATCCTTTCATAAATAGAGTGAACTTTTAGTGGTTCAATTGTACGTTTATTGGTATTTCTGTCTGGAATTTTAAAACTTTGCAGCGGTCTAACACATTCATGACATTTAACTGGCAACTCAAGATGCTAACAGCAGTAAAAATGAGATTTTTTGGATGGAACAGCATAAATTTGAAGGTGGAATTAGAAGATGGAATGCTTTTTACAAAAACAACATGTTCTCCTTCTCCTAGAATATCATCAGTTGATAATGTTTCTCAATGTTTCTGAGTTTCTCACAGAATTAGGTAAGAGGTCAGCTCCCATTTTTGTAGCATCACGTATTCATCATGTTTTTTATAAAGTAACAAAAATTAAAATGAGTTAAAATATGCTTTTATTTGTTTGGAAAATGTGAAGTCATCCTGCTCCTACATATTATCCAGCAACAGGAGTGTCCAAACAAAGAAACCACATTTACTTTGGGAGGTTTTGAGGTGGAATTTCAACTTTTAAATAATTAGTTTACTTTTTTGGTGCTTTTACTTAGATAAAATATATTTTAATAATCATAATATACTTCACAACATAAAGTCATCCTCAATAATGTACTTTTTTTAAAGCAAACTCACACTACTATAAGAGGTATTTTAAGGTTTTTATGTATTAGGTTGGTGTATGGGTGAGGTTTGAGATACAAGCCATCTTACCTCAGACTGGAGTATCCTTTAAGGGATATGGCAGAGATTTTGAACAGAGCTTAGTGGCACCAAGCAGCGGGGTGCAAAAGTCTTCCTTTAGAACAAACCGATACCATCAGGTTTTTGCCGCAGCTTGAGGATTCAGAACGTGTCCCATGCAGGAAGTTCCACAGAGCCTCCGAAGCAGGAGAAAAATACAAATAAATTATACATCATTTTTTAAAAAGCTTCTCAGGTTTTCTTTCTGAAACATACATCTTAAGTGCTCTGGATCCAGCAGTTCGCCTGGTGGAAGAAATCCACTCAAGAGACTGTTGTCATGGCTACAGAAGATTTTTTTTTTCTCCATTAAACCATTTTGGTCTGCGGCCCTTCAGATTCGTGTTTTTCCTTCAAGTAAAAGTGGGTCACCCGATGAGACGAAAGAACTGCGAACAAAATCCACTAAGTGGCCAAACTAAATCACTGCAGTCCTGAGGGGGTGTCAGGTAAATTATTTACCAGTTTGTTTTAAACTATGAACATAAATAAAGCCCTAAACAAATTCTAAGATGAGATTTGACTTAAAAAAAGAAAAAAGAAAAAGAACAACATAATTTTGTATCATGCCGGTCCTGCATAAGCAATCAGAAGAAAATATAAATTAGTAAGTCATGTGACAAACATAGGGACACAGCTGACAGTCTACTGGGATCTAAAACATTACATTGCTTTATGAAAGGATGTACTGCACTTCCTAATTACCAGAGCAGTTGTCTTTTGGTGAAGATGCATGATTGGCCACAAGAGGGCCGACGGAACCAATGTCCTCAAATCAAAGTCTGAACATTTTTCCAGCCTTCTGAAAGTCACATTTGATGTTACACAAGCAGTCTGATCAGATCCATGTAAAGTGATCACTTAAATGAATAAATCCTCATTTTCCTACAAAATTATTTTACTTCAGAAATAATAAATGTTTGTTTTATACTGTAGTTGTATAATTATTTTGTGAACTGAACAATGTTATTTACTTTTATCTCTGGTCACTCTGGTTATATACTTTTAGTATTATTTACTTTTTTTTAAATTTACTTTTATCTCTGCTCACTGGGGTGGACACTACCTTTCTACTCCCTACTCTGCCGGCCAGATCAGGCTAAGCAAATCACAATCACTGACTTGGCCAGAGCTCAGGGTGTCTGCCAATGCATGCTGGGCCCCGAAACATTTCCATCTGGCCTCTGGGGAGTGGCACATCAATTGCTCTCAGCTAAATGCACTCACATATGAATATTTCAGTACAATTTAATGTTGCAGCTACAGCCCCAAAGGAGCAGAGCATCAATTTGTGAACACAGTTCTCCTGGAGTTAAAAGCCAGGACGAATAATACAGGATGAAAGGCTCTGTCAATCCAGAAGGCCTTTTTTTCAGTGGAGAAGGAAAAAAAAAGAAAATACATTTAGTATCCAGCTGCACCCAAACAGCTTTTCAGAGCTGCAGACTGATGGAGCAAATGGCATCTTTTGATTCACCAAATCCAGCAGTCGATTTGCCAAGCTCGGTCAGTTTTCCCACAAGTCTGGCTGTCTGCTGTTTGGTCTCGACATGCTCAAGGAGACACACACTCACAGCTGGCTGAGGGTGCGGGTCAGGGAGTCGTGCACCTGCTGTCCTGTTGAGAAAATACCCCAAAGTGATGCTGAAACCTCTTCCTTCACACTGAAAAGCTTCCCTCAGGTGTGAGAACATGAGTGTGTCACAAAACAAGCAGATCATGACAAGTTCATCAGATGGCCTCTCAGAGTGGAGCCCAGCTAAGGACTGAATCTGGACAGCTGAACAGAAACACAGGCACTCGTCATCACACAAGTTGTTTACAAACCACAACACAATGATCATTGTAATAAATAATCCTCTTTGAAAAGCAATATGAAAAAACATGTTAAATTATCCATTCAAGAAATTAAAAAATTAAATTAAAAATGTTTGAAATGTTAGGAAATAATATTTGCTGCATTAGTTATTTACAATACACACTATATTTTGAGTATTTCATTGTGCTGAGTCTAAATATAGTCACATAATTATTATGACTCATGCAAACCCCTGCTCTACCACCCCTTAAAAAAGACAGAATGACTTCTCAGAGTTGATGAAACCGGCTGATAATAAAATACAAGCTGCAGATTTGTAAAATAACACAGGCTGCTGACACTTACAATAATAAGGTATTGAGGTTTTCCTGCCCAACAATATAGGGCTGCCCTGAGGCGCCAATCAAAAATTAATACTAATTATCATGTGAATACTGCATTAACTCTGAAGAATTATGAATTATAAATCTGCAACATGGTTCCCCTCTCAGTGTGACTTTGGGTGCATGTGGATAAGATTTTTTTCTCTGTTTTTTATATTGCGGTGGCATGTCACAAAACCAAAAAGCTGTGCATTCAAGTGTAACATTGCAGCAATGACAGTGAAAAAAACAACACATTTTTAAACAGGCTAAAAATTACTCAAAATGATCATTTTGAATTTAAGTCATGAGGGACAAAGAGGATTTTACAGAAGTTTAGTGCAATTTTAAAGTTTTATTATTAGTTCAGATTTGGCTAAAAACAAAGTGAACATCATACTCATCGTGTTGGATTTGGTTCACTTTAAAGATCTTTGAGCCTTTGATTAACTCAATTTTGGAAACACCCTTCTTCCAAAACATTAACACAAACATGCTTTAAAAACAGCAATTTTGTCTCTAATTCAAATACGTATTTTGAAATTTCAATTTTTCTTCATCCCTTATCAAGCCGTGATTACACTTGTGGCTTTGGTCACAAGCTGGAGTTAAAAACAGATTATTAGACAGTTTGTTTTGTTCACATTTTTTTCAACCTGTGTATTATCTCTGAATATTCAACACTTTTTTGATGTGGCTAACCTCTGGATGTCAAATCTTTTTTTTTAGGATATATAAAACTAGTAAAGTTTGTAGATGTTTGTCATTTAATTTTAAATCATTTTCTTCTCTCTTAGCCCTTTTAATTTATTAATATGATTCATTTAAAATAGTTTTTTTTTTCCTTCTTGTAGCAGCTCTTTGATATGGGCTTAGGTAAGAGTGCATTAGAATAGCACAGCTTGAAGATAACACAATTAAATGATTAATGCCTGCAGTAGATTCAATCAATGAAACAGCCGGTTCATTTTTGGTTCACCTGTTTGGCACTGAGAGTAAAAAACTATCACCAAGTGTCACTAGATGTGCAAAACTGATGACACAGTTGACTATGTGTGTGTGAAAACTTCTACAGCAACTGGAAGAAGTCCCTGTCTGCTCCCTTCAAAGTGAAAACTTTCTAGAGAGAGGTTAAATTTGAGAAATATTCACCAAACTTCTGTTTTATTTTCTGTTAATGGTCCATATGAAACAAATAGGAAAAAGCATCTAATTTTTTAAAAATGCTGTTGTTAAAGTTTCATTGTTTTTTACAGTTTGAATAAAAATACGTGCAGACACAGTTTGTTAAATGCTGAAATAATATCAGCAAACAATGCAAAATGGAGAGTTCTGATATGCAAGTTACAGACAGCCGGGGTGCAAACAAAGAATTCCCTCAACAAACATTGAATTGTATTCTTGTGGCGGGGAAAAACAAGCAAAACAAACAAAAAAAAAAACTATAGTTTGACTTATCCATCTGGTAAAGTTTAAAGCTTTAATAATGTGTCTGATGTCTTCAGAGAAACAATATACTAGCCTAGACCACAGAACTTAATAAAAAAACAAATACATGCATTTATATTTATCTAATTGTTTTGCTTTTTAAAATCTTTTATCTGATGGAACTGTCAATAGCTGTGATGGGCATAGTAAAAGTGTAAGAGCTTATAAGCCATAGGTACCTAAATGCTGGATGGTTCAGTTTGTAACGTGTGAAAAAAGACAGCAAAACCATACAACTGATCAATTTACTAAAGTATAATCCTTATTTTCCATGAACACAAACCTGCTAAATTGTTCTACTAAAACGTAGAGAGACAAACAGAAGAAAAGCTGCCATGAAAAACCTGCTTCAGTAGCTTTTCTTGAGAAAAGACATTTAATAACTTTGAGTCAGGACTCTTCTCAAAGAGGAGAGCTGAAGTGCTGCATTCCTCTCGTGTAAGTTCACCTCTCCTGCCACTAGATGGCCCTGCTTTCGCTTAAACTAGCTCAGATCACCAGTAACGGTCCAAAAAAGTATGCATTCAAGTAATCTTGTTATTGTCAAAATGTTTTTAGAGGAAAATTTATAGCAACCCTACAAACATATATTTGGATTTCTATACATGTTGCATCATGACATGAAAAAATATGTTTCAGAGTGAACAGCAGACAATATAAAATATACACTTTTTAAGAAAAAAGAGCCTAATTCAAATTTCATAACAAAGTCGCTTTGCCATTGTGTAACTGAAATTATAATTTTAAAAACTTGTCTAATTGAATGAGCAGACGTTGTTGATTATGCTGCTTTTGTTTATTATATTGACACAACAAATAGATCGAAATAATCCACATAAAGACTGTTTTCCCCGTCCGCGCATTCCAGGCTCATGTGAACTTTTCCTTCTTTCTGTGCGCCGTTGAAGAGGTGGAGAGGTGCGGTGGGACGATTGGAGAGTCCGCTGTTGACGTCATGACGTCACCCCAGCAGCGTGTGGGACCCTGGTAGCCTCTTCGGCCCCCTCCTGTCCGGAGAGACAAGTTATCTAGGAGGCAGCCGAAGGGCCAGTCACCTCCTCACATCTTTTCTGCATCTACCAGAATCACCGTAATACTTCCTGTATGGTGGATATTATTTTCAGCTCTTCTTTCTTGGATGATATGGGGGATCATTCCAAAAGTAAGTACGCGGCTCTGTGCGCCACAGCAGCAGCAGCGGCGGCGGTTCTCCGTGACGCATCGATTTTTAACAAATATTTTTCCACGGCTTTTGGATCCGCTTTGATAACATTTAAGTTGTGCTTCGTCCATGCCGCCAACTGTTACGCATTTAGTTTACAGAGAGATCTTAAAAAAAGGAAAAGGAAAAAATGAGTGGGAAAAGCAGGTTGTGGTGTCGGAGATGACGAGGCTGTGGGTTCTTTTGCAGAGAAGCCAGGATTCGCGATGTGTGTCGGATGTGGAAGCCAGATCCATGACCAGTACATACTCAGAGTGTCTCCCGACCTGGAGTGGCATGCAGCCTGCCTGAAGTGCGCAGAGTGCAGCCAGTACCTGGATGAGACCTGCACTTGCTTTGTCCGGGACGGAAAAACTTATTGCAAAAGAGATTATGTAAGGTACGAGTTTTGGGGATTTCTCCCCCTAAAAAAGGCTGATTCACACCACATGCAAATGTAAAAAAAAAAAAACAACAAAAAAAGAATAATAAAAAAGCGCATAAGACAATTTTTAAAAAGCTTTAAAAAAGGCGGGGGTGGTATTGGAGAAAATGTTTAGCTGAAACTGGAAAGTTTTAAAATTGTATTACAAATTTACATTTTTCTGAAATTGTTAAAAATATGTAGTATAAAATTGTTTTTAAAACTAGTATAAAAACAACTTTCTGTGGTGCTTTACACTTTTTTATTCCCACCACTGCAGTTTTTGCTAATAGCTGTTCTTGCTGCAGGCTTTTTGGAATAAAATGTGCAAAATGCAACCTGGGCTTCAGCAGCAGCGACTTGGTGATGCGGGCTCGGGATAACGTGTATCACATCGAGTGCTTTCGGTGCTCGATGTGCAGCAGGCAGCTGCTGCCGGGAGACGAGTTCTCCCTGCAGGAAGGAGATCTGCTGTGCCGGGCGGACCACAGCATGCTGCTGGAGAGGACCTCCGCGGGGAGCCCCATCAGTCCCGGACACATCCACTCCAACAGACCGCTGCACATGGCAGGTCAGATCAATCATAAAAAAATAAATGCGTAGAAATACGATTTTAACAGTACTTTAATCACAAGGAGTGTGTGAAGACAGTCACAGTCGGGGCTGGTTTTGTAGCATTATCTACATAATCTAGTGTTTGTGTTGCGGTCGTGGAGGTGTGTGTATTTTTGGTTTTCTGTGTTTGTTTGGGAGTTTGCGTTAACAAAGAAACAACCTCCCTGCTTTGGAAAAGTTGGCTGAAGCTGCACAATTCGGGCGCAGACTTATGCCTCAAAAGAAAAGGAAATGGTTCATTTCTGCTGCATTTTCCCACAACTTTTACAGCGAGATCAAAAACTTTGAATAGTAATTCGGCTTTCAGTCTTAAAGCTTTAGGGAACATTGACCTTTAATCGCAAATGCAAGAAATTACAGATATTTTTCCTAAGTATTTTTTAGGAACTTTGCATCTTTAAAATAAAATTAAATACATTCTGTTTTCTAAATTTACTGATTTAAAAACAAATATAAGTTCAAATGCTTTTGTCCATAAATGTAATATTTATTTCTGCTTGGATCCACCCGACAGCGGTGCGTAAATGTCCAAATACGCCAAATAACAGCAGGTTGTGAACGTGAGGCCTTATGGTGAGGACAGTTTCTGATGAAGCCTCGGTGTTTCCCCGTCCTCAGCAGACCCAGTGACGGTGCGGCAGGCCCCGCATCGGAACCACGTTCACAAGCAGTCAGAGAAGACGACTCGCGTAAGGACGGTGCTGAACGAGAAGCAGCTTCACACGTTGCGAACCTGCTACAACGCGAACCCGCGGCCGGACGCGCTGATGAAGGAGCAGCTGGTGGAAATGACCGGCCTCAGTCCCAGAGTCATCCGGGTGTGGTTCCAGAACAAGCGCTGCAAGGACAAGAAGAAATCCATCCTCATGAAGCAGCTTCAGCAGCAGCAGCACAGTGATAAGACTGTAAGCATCTTCGTAAGTTTGACGCTTGATGACTTCCACTCCTCAAAGCACCCACACCTGACTGACTCATTATTATTATTATTGTTATTATTATTATTAGTATTATTATTATTACCATTATTATTGTTGTTGTTATTGTTGTTTTGGGGTGGGTTAGTTTACTTTGTAAAAAACAGTGTTTTTCTCAGTCCTTTTGATAATAATTTCTTAAAATATGCTTAATTATAAAGCACTGCACCCTTTTTAAGCTCTGTTGCTAAACTGTATTCAAACTTGAGTTCCAATGAATAATGAAGCAACAGCTTTGGTTTCAGAGTCTTGATCTTAAAGATTAAAAAAAGATCCTCTGCAAACCTTTTTTTTTTTAAATCTGGATTGGAGAACCTCAAGTCAGACTGTTTTCCCCAAAGAGGCAGGTTTTGGTTTTGGTTTAAATACAAGAGAATACATATGTGGAAATATCAAACTACTTTATTTTAAAAGTAATTTTGGTTTTATTTTACATATTTCCTTCCAGAACCTGCAAGGCCTTACAGGGACCCCCCTTGTCGCTGGAAGTCCCATTCGGCATGAGAGCACGGTGCAGGGGAACCCAGTGGAGGTTCAGACATACCAGCCTCCATGGAAAGCCCTGAGTGACTTTGCCCTGCAGAGTGACCTGGACCAGCCAGCCTTTCAGCAACTGGTGTGTGTTCATCCATGCATCCATGCATCCATCCATGCATCCATCCATGCATCCATGCATCCATCCATCCCTCCATCCATCCATCCATCCATCCATCCATCCATCCATCCATCCATCCATCCATCCATCCATCCAACCATCCATCCATCCATCCATCCATCCATCCATCCATCCATCCATCCATCCATCCATCCATCCATCCATCCATCCATCCATCCATCCAAGCATGCATAGTAACAGTTCTGTCTCCATTTTCAGGTTTCCTTCTCGGAATCCGGTTCCCTTGGGAATTCATCTGGCAGCGACGTGACTTCCTTGTCCTCCCAGTTGCCGGACACCCCTAACAGTATGGTTCCCAGCCCGGTGGAGACGTGAAACGGGGTCACACATGCAAGACCTTAAAACTACCCCCTCCTCCTCCCTTCACCACCAACACTAAGATGACCACCACCTCCTGCAAGGACAGTTTGCAGCATGATCCCAGTCCCCCCAAGTCCTGCATGCGACCAGCTCATCACATGGCCTCGACCCAGAGAGGAGTTTTTTTTTTTTTGTTGCTGTTTTGTTTGTTTCCTGATGGAAAAAGGAACCAACAGAGCAACCATTGACTTTGCATTTTTTGTGTGCTTTTTTTGAGATCTTGATAACAAACACTAAGCAGAACAATTGATGCATGATCGAAGATGTACAGAGGATTTCCAACTGGATATACTTAAACAAACAGAAAGGAAAAAAAAGAGAAGAGGCCTCAGAAACATTTGGGACCATTTTCACCCATGCAGACGGACTCTCTGCATTATCAGTGTGCTCATACTGTGTCTTGTTTCTTCAATATGAGACCATTTTTGATACATTTACTGCTTTTTGTCTTAAGGTCAGAGCATGATAATCTGCAAAGTATTGGTGTTGTAAAATACTTTATCTTTGAGGCGGGATGCAGGTTGTTTGAGCTCCGCGAACAAAAAGTTAAATTATTGTTATATTATTTATTCTTAGGAAAGCAATTCGTTAAAGGAATATTAACTGATAAAATAAAAAAGAGGAACATACAGCTGTCTTCGTGGACGGTGATTGCGCTGGCGCACTATTTTATTTTATTTTATTGCAAAACTAGTCGATTTTTATTTCTTTCAACCACATCAAACCATGCTTTTATTTCCTCCATTAAAGTCGAGTTTGTAGATAAAAACACGGTACGACTCATGTTAGGGAAAAAATGGCTTGTTTGTTGGATGATTTTCTCCACTGCTAAAAAAAACAAGTCCTACCGGCGCGCATTTCTGACGCGCCTAACGAGTCTGTCACGTTGAACCCTTAAAGCTGACCCGAAGCCCACAGGCTGCGCTGCCTTATCACCGCGCTCCATCTCGCCGTGTTTTCCCTTCAGTAATGTGGCAGGAGTCGGCCAGTGGTCATTTACTATCTTGGGGGCAAAAATCTGCTGTAAATTGTACTCAGTCCAGTTCCTCTGGTTGAGCCAAGCTGGTACAGACAGCGCGCATAGGGATCGGCGACCTCTTATCTGGTCCTGGCATCACCTGCAAACGATACAGTGACTGAAGCCACAACAAACTAAACACCCCCACCTTAGACACACACACACACCACGTCAAAAAAAGACCCCAGAACGGAGGGAACAGGGAGCAGCTCGTGTAGGGTCACTTCTCCTCCTCAGTTTATTTTCCTTCTCTGAACTGCGTTATTTCTGTCGGGTCGGTCGGGATGAAGTCTGTGCGCAGAAACCAGACCTAATGCTTGTTGGTTTATATCATTTCTTTTAATTGAATGTTGAGATGACTTTTTTTTTCTTTTTGACCCAAAATAGCAAATATTTGAAACTTTCAGGTAATAACAAATCTTTTTATTGACCGGTTGATTTTCTGCCTTTGCAAAAATATTGAATAAAAAAAAACGAAAATAAGACTTTTTGGAAAACAATGCAAACACTTTTATTTTATTCGTTTTCCACAAACAAAAACTATTATGCATTTATTTATTTTTTTCTAATTGTTTTGGTACACGGAGCTCCTCAGAGACCTAACGAGAATTTTGAATGACAATAGACAGATTATAGATTTGTAATTGAGCTATTTCAAATAAGATAACGTATGCAGATTAAGATAGCGCAGATAAGTGAAGAATAACAATGGAGTTTACAGGCAAGAATGCAGAGCTTGTTAACTCTCCTTTGCAGAAAATCCTATAAAAGCAAAGCAAAAGGTTGATGGTTGATAATAATGAAATAAAGTTTTTAAAAAAAGCAACAACATTTTTAATTTAAAAATATATTTAAAAACGTAAGAAAAAATAAAATTGTATTTTGGTTTTTTTTCTTCACTTTCGTTTTATTCCAAATTCTCCACTTTAGATATTCCCACTGATAAGAGCCTTCAGGCTCCGAAACCTCAGTTTGATGACACATTTTTTCTGTGTGTTCACCCACACCTCCACACGCGGCGCGCGTGCGTTCATTTCATCACTGAATTCAAAATAAGAATAGCTTTCTTTCTTCCCCCTCAGCTTGTGGACGCCCGGCGCTCTGACACAAGCAGGAGAGCCAAATCCCGCTAAACGCATCTGAGCAGAAACAAAGCGACAATTATCCCCCACGCCCCCTCGTGATTAATTCCGACTTGTGTCCCCGCGCCGACGAAAACGAGTCTGCACGTGTCATGTTCCCACAATGCAACTAGAGGCTGTCAGAGGGAATGACACCGTATCATTAATGATTAAGAGGCGAGTCCATTTAAAGGTGTCGGCTAATTCTCTAATTGGTGGAGGGGTGGGCGCATTTAGATCATCCACGGGGGGCGCGCATCAGTCACGGCGATTTTACACAGACCTGCCAAACATTTCTTCTTTTTTAATCATTTTAATTCGTTTTTTAAAGTTCAGAAAAATAGTAATAAATCGTCTTTTAAACATCTACGCTTTGGTCTTTTATATTTGTCTTGAATATCCACACTTGGCTTTTACAATTTATTTGCGCTGATTTCAAGAGAAGCCTTCATCTAACATTTATTTTGGTAAAAAAGGTGATTTTTTCTTAATACTTTTGACCTTTTAATAAAAAGAAATCCCTATCAGCTTTAATGAGAAACGATTGTTATGTACAAAGATATATAAATTAATGAGAATTAATAAGATACACACACACATATATATATATATATATATATATATATATATATATATATATATATATATATATATATATATATATATATATATATATATATATATATATATATATAGGTCTATTGCAGTTGATTAATAAAACTATTATTACTGTTATTATATTATCAATATTTATTTATTTTATTTTAATTACATTTTATTATGGATTTTAATATTGTTATTAATTGCAAAAAAGTACAATCTTCTCTAATAACTTAAAAATTTACAAATTTTACATTAGAAAACAAAACTGACACAGAAGACAATAGTAAAAATAAGTTTGAATATATTTACATTAAAAAAGCGTGCATCTTCATTCATATTCTATTTTTTGCTCATCCTTCCAACTTCCTTAATTAAAAAAGGAAAATAAATGTGTAAAAATATTAACTGCAAAATAATTCCTACCTATATATATATATATATATATATATATATATATATATATATATATATATATATATATATATATATATATATATATATATATATATATATATATATATATACATTATTAGCAGTAGTATTTTTATGATCACTTATACAAGCAAAATATCATCATTTCAATCATTTTTTCTTTAGGCTATTGTTGATCATTACCATGTAAAAAAAGGGGGGATTTCAGGGCGTCTCTGTGAAAGCTTCAACACGCCGCGCTGCTCTGACCTTGCTCTTTCGACAGAGGCCACCAGCAGTGGAACAGCCGGGACAAACTTAAAGTCCAAAACTCCCAAGGGAAGAGTTCTGACAAGCTGACTTAATGCAGAGTCTGAACTGCAAGCCTTTTCTTTTCTGGAAAAGAGAAAAAGAAAAAGGGGGCTGGGTGAAGTGGGGTCAGATAAAGTGTGGACGCACTATGAGCAAGCCAGCGGTTTCTCTTTGAAAAATCTTCAAAATAGACAAAAAGGAATCCGATATTTATTCTCACTGGCTGCAATCTGTGAGGAAAAAAAGGGCAGTGATTCACCTGAAAACTACAAATCACTCATCTTTACATACATTTTTTTCTTTGCACAAACAGTTTTTATAGTGTGTATCTTTACCTTTCACACAGTAGGTTTAACACATTTTATCCAGTATTTTAATGAGAAATTTAAGAACCAATTCATCTGTTGTGTGAACAAGCCAATTAAACATCTGGCGACAAGAGTTTCATCACGCCTGCTCCCAGGTTACAGCCATAATGAAAGAGGAGTGTCAACATCTGGGTGTGCTGCTTTGCTACTTGTGCACTATTGATCCTGGAGACTAAATGCTGCTTTTATGGGAAACTGACACAATGAGTAAATATCCACATATTATCCTTTAAACTTTTAAAAGCACCAAGGCCAAAAGGGTAGAAGGCTTTTAAGAAGCAGCATCAGTAAAAAATAATTTGACTTTCATGTGCCGTGTGTGATGCCATATTTCAGCCATTTGTTGTTTTTGAGAAATGATAATTTCTCTTTTGCTTACATATCTAATAAACAAAATGAGGAATCATGCAGGGCTGCGGAGATCTTTGCACCTTTGTTGAACTTGCAGGTAGGAAATTGCGTCAACAGTTTGCTGGCAGCATTACACAACAAGAACGGTGTGCATGCAGTGAGACATTTTTGTCCATGCCCAGAGGAAGCTATGACAATAGCTCGGGTGTGTGCTGAGATGATGAGAAGACCTCAGGCTTACCTGGAACACACAGAGAGTCCCCATCAACTCGTCTACCCGCCGCTGAGACAGTGTCAGGGCTCTGTAAATCAAAGCGCCCCACCCACGCGTAAATCTGCTCCAAAAACAACACACCAACGCCCATTAAGACGAGAGGGGAAGGTTGGAGCCAACCCCCCCCCCCCCCCCCCTACTTTTCTATGACGTGCTATAAAACACAAAGGAGATTCACCTGTTCCTACCAAGACCAAACTGTTATTAACTGAAAAAGGAAGACAAACACATGTCAATGGATTCAAATAATGATTCAGCGAGTGTGAGTCACACTCGCCCGGATGATAAATGCCATCAAAAGGTTTGGAGGAGACACTCTGGCGTTCATCAGGGTCATGTCAGCGTCAGTTCAGGAGTTCAAGAATGGTTTTTGGAGTCATTGCGTTGTAAATTTAATACCAAGTTCCAGTTAAACTTCCTTATCTTTAGCAAGAACGGAACAAGGGGAAAGCCTAATTACAGCAAACAGAACAGAACAGAGCTCTAAATGTCACTCAAATAATGTTAGAATAAAGGACAAAAAACAGTGAGTCATCCTTTTCAAGTTTAAACTGACACAATTTTAACCTGAATAAACCATAAACAAGTCATTTCTCAACACTGGCTGTGCTCAACAAACTCACAGTCTGCTGCTTGTACCATTGAAAAATCTTCATCCACTGAAATGGGTGTGTAAAAGAGACAAGTGGGATAGGCTCCAGTAGCCCTGTGACCCCAAAAGGGACAAAACCGGTTTGGAAGATGAATGAACCCCCCCAACATTTTTGAAGATAAAAAAAGCTGTTTTGCTCCTTATTATTTACAAATTAAAATCTCAGACATCAGATTCTGGTGGAAGCATGAGAAAAAACGGTTTCATCTTTTTTTGTTATGAATTAGTGGAAAAAAAAAACACTGCAGGTCTTGTTAACTAAGAGATCACATGTCAGTGCCTCATAAAAGCAGAGGTTATGGGAACTGTCAGGACAGCCTCCTATCAGACAGATACTAGTGCTTCTGAGGAAAAAAATCAGTGCAGGAAAGGGTTAAAAAGAAATACAGTTGTTGACTCAATATTTATATTAAGAGAGGGAAATTGTTTACTAGTAAAAAACAAAACACAAACAAAAAACAACTTGTGACAGTGGTTCCAAATGCCTTTTTAACCCCTTCATGCCAAATGTCACTAATTTGCAACGTACCAGTTAACCCAGGACTCCACTTAATGTAGTGCCGCCTTGAGTGGAAAAAACATTGAAACCATTTTTTGTTTATATAACTGGACATTAAGTCAGGCATGAAGGGGTTAAACAGCAAAAGAAAAACCAAAAAAAACAAACAAAAAAAACCCCGCTAAAGATCTGATGATGTTAACAAAAAGACAACAAATTTAAAAGCAGTCTTTATGTTGCAAAATGTTAACTGTTTGTTTTAAAGACCCACTCTGATTTAAAAGATGATAGAGAATACATTTAAAAAAAAATTGCATTTAAAATTGTATTTCTGAATATATCTTTATTCAAATCATTGTGAATCAGAAGCAGACAATCGGCAGGCCACAAGCTCCCCGCTCCGCTCAGTTCTAATGCATTCACTTGCAGACGACTAGATCCATTTCTCTTTCTCTCAGTTTGATCCATAGATTCTTTGTTTTCATCGTCTGGGCTGGCATTTGGCTCTAAACTGTACGTCTGGATAGTTCCAACATTGCTTACCAATTTTGTTGCACCGGTAATGTTAGGTTGGAGGTATAAGGGGCTGTGGGCTCAGAGTGTAAACACATGAGTGATGGGAAATAGGCGTGGGCTTACTCCCTGCCAACTATTCTGCCTGCAGCTAAGAGGCAAATTTATGATGAACTCCTTCCACTCTGCAGAAACTATGTCCTAAAAAAATGACAAAATAATTAAATGACCACTGGGAATACTTTTACAATAAACCAAAAGATGATTGGTTGGGAATGACTTCAGGTGAGAAATCTGGACACAAAACAGAGTGAATTCGTGAAGAAATCAAATACAGATGATGTGAGCCCTTTCCAGCCAGTGGACAACAGTTTTCAACACAGAAGTGGACAATTAAGAATAAAGATATTTTTTGTGAACATCAAAATATTACAAAGTGATGGTGGTGCAACGCTTCCATGACGTCAAGAGGATAATTATGACAAAATGGCTAAAAGAAAATTGGGGCAATCATCAGGAAGTGGAGACCCTTGTCTTCTACTAGTCCTGCAGATCTGACCGTGAATGAGCTGACAGATATATAATGCATGCATAAAGGAGCAGACTGTTAACACTCTGTAACTGCATAGTAACAGGTCAAAAAATATGCAGGTAACCAATTTGAACAAAGAAGATACGTTCAAAAAGAATTGAACTGAATAGATACAGACAAAAGGAAAAAAGCTAATAAAATGTTTTATGGTGGAGCTTCATGCACAAACTGCAGTGATCCCCTATTCTCAAGACAATCCTGCCACTTTAAGAAATGAAGCAATATCATTAATGGAGGCCACCAAGGGCTGACATTTTGCTCCAATTCACCAGTCCCCCGTCCATCACACCATTACGGTGGGCCCGGCAGTATTAAAATCCAATCACTCCTTTGGCTAGTTTGATTAAGGAGGGCAAGTGCACAAAGAAGGAGCTCTGACCCATTGTTGCCTCTGCCAGAGTGTCCCCTGAGGCCGGTGCTGGGTTCTGGTCTCAGACTCTCATCACAAGCTTTAGCAAATGCAGAGTGACTCCAAAACGTTGGACTCTTCAACGTTATATTTTTTTTAGTCTTTTTCCAAGAATATCATGACATAGACTCATACTGCATGAAAATGTTTAGATTTATTTTTCTTTTTATGCTGAATTTGAAAGTTTCTTTTTCAGATTATCCTCTAACTTTCAGTACACTGGAAGTAGAATATAATAAAAATCACTGTGCTTAATAAAATAAATTCAGTCCTGCAGCTGTTTGTAAAGCTGCTACATGAAGACTGATGGCTGTGGAAGGGATTTAAATAAAGACAAAAAGTCACTCAGATGTACATCACCACCAGCAGATGGTCAAACAGATTTTCCTCTTTTATCCAAATATCTTAATTTGGTTCCCGACAGGCGCTCACTTGCTTCTCCTACTGTCAGGCTCCTGTTGCCCCCTTCTTGAGGAGCTGCAATGGTCAGACGGCATCTGGGAAACATGGGAGCATCACAGGTATGGACCTCAGAGCCTAAAGCAAATTAAAACCAGAAGACCAGGGCAAACCTCTTCGACCTCAGTGACATAAATTACTGGGATTTACAAGATTTTTAAAACACTTTTAACAATACTCCCCCTTTAATGTGCTCTCTGTTTAATAATGCACTTTAGCTTTTAAGAGCATGATAAACAAACCAATAATTCACATTTTTATCATCTGAGGGTGAAACCCTTCAGGACAGTGTTCTACAGCAGCGTTCAAAGGGCTCTCGGACTGATGAAATGAAAGGCGTCGCATGATGTTTGGGACGACAGTTGAAATTAAACCAAGGACCTCTTTTTGTTCTTGAGGATTAGAGGAAACCGAAACTCATTTTCTCAGGAACTGGGCAACATTTAAAAGAAACACAGACAATGAAATAAATAAACACGAGACTTGATATCAGACATTTGTGGCCCTTCTCATGGGATGAAAGTGAAAGATTCTTGGGTCGTGCGTGCTCTGGAAAAAAAACTATCATTAAGTGTTTCAAATACAAAAGAAAGACTTGTGTGAAAATGGGAAATTCTAAAAACTTGAGCTGGAAGACAGAAGACGCCTTTCGATCAAAATTTTCCTGGAAAAATGAAAAAGTTTCATGGTTTATGTTATTGCCTTCATTGCTTTTCGCCTTCATTTGTGTGTGTGTGTGTGTGTAAGTAAGTGAGATCTGGGAAAGCTCACAGTAGCATTTGGCTAGTGATTTTGGTGTGTGAAGCGATACAGGATAAGTCAACGATCCTCTTGGCTGCCAAAACGTATAATGAGGACTCAGCAAAGCTTTTGTAAATCTTGAATCATTGAGATTTCACAATAGAAATCTTTCAGTTGGAAAAAAAGAAAGTTGAAAAAAGGCCGACCGTGGAAAAGAAGTTTCCTTCTGAGAACTGAGGCTCCATTGTCATCAATGTAACTGTTTGTGGCAAACAGAGGGTAAGACAACTGACGTCTGTGTTGGAGCAAGCACCTGGAACTGTGCGCACAACGTGTCAACTCAGCCCCAACACACACCCACGGTAAAAACACTGGCAAAGAGGAACGTGCTTGTACACTGTACACACCCACAAGCTTCCTCACATGAACACAATCTCCGAGCGAGCCGCCACAAATCACTGGACCCTCCAGCAGCCAGTGCCACAGCACTAAACATACAAGCAAATTGTCCTTCATCAAATGTTCCCTGCAGGAGAAGAAGCTGTCGCAGATAGCTTGGCAGGTCTGAAGGGTTTGATCCCGAGCGGATGCTGACTCTCTGCAGCTCCACGACACATGACAATTTTTGTTTTGGCAGCTCAACAGCGCGTACTAAATCGCTCCAAGCAGTTCGTTTTCAATTAAATAAATTATCAGGGATAGCAGCTCTGAGAGCATCCAGACGTGTGGGTGGTTGTTTTTTCACCAATTGACTATCAGTTGGTTGAGTTTCTCATCAGAATCTTTAAATTAACAAGAATTTTTACAAACAGCTAATATTTACGAACGATGACTGAAAAGTGTTCACAACTGCTACAGAAATCTGAATGTGTTTTCTGCAAACTCGCTGATGAATTAAAGTCATGCAAAACAGTGAACTATGGATCCTCTTGCCTTTTCCTGTAGCGCCACTGGGAGGCTGCAGTAGAAAAACTGCTTCTGTTATGGAGGGTTAGATGTTCCATCAAAACAGACTGTCCATGATTTATGATGAGGACATTATGACTCTTTAGCATTATTAATGCTGCATTTTCTAGCTTGTCTGGTCTACGATTTACCATGATTGTCTGATTATATTATTAAGTTAAATGTATTCACTCTGGTGGTTTTAGCACAGAGGTGGGCACTGAGGGCCGCATTCCTGCATGTTTTCCAGCATACCCTGCTCTGGCATGTTCTAATTGGCTGGACACACCTGAACCAGGTAATCAGCCATGAGTAGGGCAAGATTATTGGCTGGACACACCTGAACCAGGTAATCAGCCATGAGTAGGGCAAGACTATCTGGAAATCATGCAGACACACCGGCCCTCGAGGCCTGGAATTGCCCACCCCTGTTTTAGCATGTTGCCCAAGCCTTAAAATTCTTTTTCCCTGCTTACTCCACCAATCTGTCCGTCTGTATTGTTAAATGTTCTGTAGATTTTGAGTCATGACACATTTAGCATTTTTTCCTAATTATCAAATGTTTTAAGAGCTGCGCAAACAGATATGATCTCTGTCACTAAGACTAAAAACAAGACTCTGAAAAATTCTGCTTTAAGCTTAACTTTTATCTGATAATCTTTCAGTCGGGTGATTGATTTCTGGTTTGGATGTGTCAATATTTCCTATTTTGTAAGAGCCTGAACTCAGATACATGTGGCGCCTGGGTAACAAAAAGGCTAAAACTTTGCAGAAAAAGCGGAATAATCTAAAAAGTTCAGGAGAACATAATACAAATGTAAAAGCCCTTACGTAACTAAACTAGAAAAGTGCTTGATAAATGAACACTATTTTGACTAATCAATTTTCTGATAGCTGAAACTTCAGAACTAAAATATGTGTTTTAAAATTTTGTATGAAGTTGACTTTGAAAGGTGAAATTGAAAACCCAACTTTCTGTCAGATATCAACAACCATTGTGAGCCCAATAAAGCAACACATCAAAGGATGGAAGCTGCAAGTTCAGGTTCTGGTGTCGACACCCTGAACATCTTTTTCTCCGAGATCTGAGCTACGCATCGCTCCGATAGAAGCTGGAAGTGGGCACGGTCAGGTTTCTGATAAGAGCTAGGGCACAGCTGTATCTGGGAGATCTGAGAGATGCCGATGCTCTTGAGAAAAGGAAGCCGCTGTGGAAGCTTATCTTTACAGTTTCCTATACCACCTACTGACAGATCCTGAGACTGTGTAAATTCCTCTGTCCTCCGAAATGACTCTGACCAGACAATGAGACGACACTTTGTGTACCGATGTGTATTATAACACAGAGAACAGAGGAGATTTTACAAGGTATGCAGGACACAAAGACAAACACAGGTTACACGTGTCACAAAATAGTGTTTGAAAATGGACAATCGAAGTAAACCAGCGGAGCGTGCTTTATACCTTACCTGTTGACTCTGTGATTCAGCACAAAAGTGAACACATTAACTTGGTGCTTTTCATGGACTGGTAAGTTCAGCAATGTAGAGAAAAAAAATGGATGGAGTGATGCCATGTGACAGATCTCAGAGAGCATGATTCAAAATGTGAGGAACACCAGGGGAGAAACACTTCCTGATGTTTTGGAGATGATGGTGGGTAAGTCACTCCTGAGATGTTATTGGGGGTGGGGGTTATTTACATCCGAAGAGCGGGGGGCATTCATCATCCAAGGATAGTGGTTCCCCTTCAAAGTTCTCCTTTTTATGACATGCATTATTTCTCATGTGCACACACATAAACAAAGCCAAGTCTGCCGGCACTGAATCAGCAGACTGTGTCACCGTGTGGCCTCTGGGTCAGGCCAGCTTTCTTGTGCCGCCAGTGCTTACATTAGCATGTGAAAGGCTAAAGCTGTTCCAAATATTCCCTCTAAACATTTATCCTGCCTGGACCTCATATGGAAAAATTCCAGGGACTAGGATGGATCCAGGTTTCCAATAAAAAGAAAATAAAAAACAAAACTTTTCCTCATGTCAAAGCAATCCAACAAATGAAGATGTTGAACTAATGAGCAGGAAAGAGAATTTTCCAAACTTAACCAAACTTTAAAGAGAATCATAAATCTCTAATTATTGACTTTTGAGTCGTGACATGAGATAAAGGAGTTAGCTCCCTTTTCAATTTCAAATAGATTTAAGACATGTTTCACACGTTTTTTTTTTTCACTGGGACCTCCTGGTCGAGCCTGTCTATAACATGGCAGGCAGGCAGGCACCAGAAGTCTGTGTTTACATTTGAAGTGCCTGGAAATGAATTTCCCCACACTACTCTCATTTGTCTTATCAGTGTGTAAATGTGGTGCCTCGTTGATGGAGGAACTGGCTCAAAACACACACAAAAAAAAATACGTGTCTCCAACGTACCAAACATTTACACTGTCCACCTTTATTCAGTCAGAGAAGAAGAAATGGCGTTCTGTGATCTGGAATGCGCGCTCAGAGCTGCACATTTTTTAAATTAGCAGAGTGCTTCTGTTGGGGGGAGAACCTCAATGGGACGTATAAATATTCAAAAGGTACATGTCGTATTCCCAGTCTGCTCATTCTGTTAACTTTTCCTCACCGCGAACTGAATCATCTGTCATTCACCCTAATTTAATCATCAGCCACTCTCATTCAATTATTCAATATAATATGCAAATGAAGCGAACAATGGGCAGCTCATGCTAATTATGTACATCAGAATAATTAGATTGGACAGAAGTGGTGGAGGGAACCTGAACTATCATAAAATGGGGAGCAGATTCTTTAATTAGGCTGCAAAAATTTTATTGGAATCTGTAATCTGCCCGTAAATTGTTGAATGGTGGCTGTGCACAGGGGGGACATTATTCTTATTGGAAAGTGTTCCCTGAAGACCAATGCAGGGAGGCACAAGGCACAAAAAGAGGCGGGGAGAAATAAGAAAAAACATTCATACATATATATTCTCAATTCATTTTAAATGCGAATTCTTCAGAAGATGTCAAACTATGACTGAAATTACTGACAGATGCTAGCTTTCTTTCAGTGTAGAAGGACAAAGCGAAGTTAATTAAATATAAATGTATCACATCACTATTACTGTTTTCTTTTTTCCCCCGATTTACCTCCTTTAACCCCAGTAAATGGCCTGAACTGCATCCAAAGTTCCCTCAGCAGTAAGCAAAATTAAAGGATGTAAACTGTGTGTGCTGAGCCAGGGCAGCAGAGCGTGCCTGGCAACCTCACAGAAACATCAGCCTTAATCCAGTCCTCCGCTGCTGCACGCATGCAGGCACTGCTGCCTTCCCACAACAGACCCGCCATGTCCAGCAGCACAAAACAAAACAGTCTGCCATGGGACACACAATGGGTCACTCTGAGGACCAGCAGACAGCAAGCAGCAGGACTGGACGGGGGGCTGAGGCCAATGAAATATTTACAGAGGCGTGTTTTGTTGCTTTTGTGTTCAGTGATTGAAGGGTGCTGTTCAGACAGTCTATCTGGTGTTGCTGCCAGCGGAAGTCACTGGAGAAAAAAGAAAAAGAAAGGAAGGGACAACAAAAATAAATCACTTTGTGTCTTTTACAAAGAACATTATTTGCGTTGTAGCGATGTCTCTGTGTACAAGAGGAGTTTACTTAGAGGGAAGAAATGTGGAGGTGTGTTTGAAGTTTGAAGAAGTCTGAAGTTGGTTGAATCCTACATAATCCATCACTCTCAGTGCAGACAGACAACAACACCTCTGTAACACCACGGTGTGTCCCATCCTGGCCAGACAGTATTTGCTAAACATGTCAGCATGACAGAACAGCAGTAGGTCAGAAGCACAGTAGATTAAAGGGGGAGTAAGCTAGAGTGAGGATGTAGCGACATCTAAACTGACACATTAACAGGTCTGATAGCTTGTCTGCTATCTCGTCTTCTTTTTCCAATACGTTCACAGTGAATGCGCACAGAGGAGAGGGGTCCCTGTTTACATTGGACACCCTCTTTGCAGTGCATTATCTGCAATTATCTGAATGTAAGCCGTGCCTAAATGTAGCATAAAGAACGCACTTTGTGCTCAGTCTGTTTACTTCAGTCAATTTATTTCAGTTTAGTGATGAACCCTTTTTAAGTGACTTGTTGAAATCTTTCAAAACCAAGTTGTCACTTGTGGATAGTGAAGTTTTTTTGAATGATATTGTTTTTCCAATTTGTAAATGGTCAATAAAATCATAATGTCTTGCCCTATAAAAAGTTAATTCGGAAGCAAGCAAACTTTAATTTATGTCCAAGTAAAGACAAAGCTTCTTATAAGAGAAGTTGAAGTTGTAGTAAAAGAATATAGCAGGTGGCATTGAAAGGGGAAAAAACTTTTAACTATTTTGAAAACATAAAATGCTTAAGTGGTAGACATTATTTATCTGAATGTGGTCATGATTGACATGAATAAAACCCTTTTAGAAGGTTTTTAGCTGTGTCCTGCTCTAAACCTTCAATTTTCAAGAAAAAAAAAATCAGTAGATCTGTGGGGAATTGGTTCTGAATTACTGAATGACTGAATGACTGAATGACTGAATGAATTTCCACAGAATGTCAGTTTTGCACAGTTGAAGCCGTCATTTTGTGATTTTGATGTTTTAATACATTCATTTGAGGTTAGGTTAGTAGAAATTATGTTATATTGAATGGGTTACAGTAACGGTATATTATATAGTTACTGTATGTATAAAGTTATAATAAATTTTGTAACCTTATTGTATCATCAAATTTGCATTTTAAACAACAGCAAAACCAGGTAAATGTGTAAAATGTTAGGTGTTGATTTTTTTGTTGTTGTAAAAAGTGTTTATTGTAAAAAATATTGAAGAAATGTAAAATAAAAATAAAAAAAGACTAGCAAAAAGTCTTATTAAAGATAACAAAAATTTTTCACTTCAAAGCGTTTATCAAATGCCAAAAAATGAAATTGGACAGAGGAGCCAGAGGAGCATCTACTCGGTGACATTTGCTCGAATAACCCCATCCATCCATTTTCTGCTGATTGTCTGGGGTTTGGGTCTACTGAGTAACTTTTTGAGAAGGAAATGTATTTTAAAAGTAGTCTCTCTGCAACATTCTTTCATTTCACATGAGTAGATTTGTGATAAAGAACCAGCATTCTCACTTAGTCACGATGGACTGAACTAATCTCATAATTTTGGTTGTTTTTGTTCTTAATTTGACATCCAGAGGTACCTTCTTGTGTTACCAAAAATATCAATGAAGGTTTATTTATATATATTTTTTTATTTTTATCTAGAAATAAAGATTAAATGGTCAATGTTCACAACACTGAATCAGACATTTAAGCCATTACGAGTCGTTTTTCACTGGGTTCTTGCAGCTTTAATTTAGCAGACAAAAAATATATGAAAAAGATTTACCAGACAGGCTCTGATGAGTAAAATTGTCCTTGTTAATTAATTGGAGACCTTCAGGTTGAAACAATTTCTACATAATTAAAATTTTTTATGTTATTTTTATAATATAATGTTACCAAAAGTAATTATGCTAAATTTACAACACTGTGGCTCCGTACACAAAAATTGCTTTTGTTCCACAAGCCGTATTGTTTATGTCTTTTGAATTGGCCGTTGAGGACACACATGCGGCCTTTTCTTAAAAGTTCAGCTAAAAACAACAAAATACAACTGCTACAAACGCCCTCCCTTTTCGGAAAGAGAGTTTGTTTTAAACTGCGTCACATGGACTCATATTTGGGCGCCGCGTAATTTAGTAAACTTTCTTGAGTTTGCTTTAATGTGTCGCTTGATTTATCATAAAACCAGCTGCCCTAATGTTGTAGTGTTTATCGTTTTCCCCATGACAAACTCTGTTCTCCGCCTTGGTTGCAGGAAATGACAACAGCCTTACAGATGCGTGGAGTCAAACCTGAATCACAGCAGAAGGCATGGGAGGAAAACACAGCAAAGTAAAAACTGAATACACTCATGAGAATTAGTTTACAACTCTAGTTCCTCATGTTTGATTGGGTTCTATTATTTCTGAAGAGCTTCTACAAAAAAACCTAAACCAAATACGAGACAAATGCATCCTTTGACTTCTCACATTACTTACGTTCATGCTTGAAAAACAGCAGCTCTGCTGATGCAACGAGACCATGTCTTGGCTTTGTCTTATCTGTCCTTGTGATGGATGTCCAGGGGGCAGAGGTCAGCCATGGTTTTTCTAGCAAGTGAAACATCTTTTTTACCGACTGCCTATAGGTTCAACAAGACTTTTTCTCCGAATAACACATCAAGCTTGGTCTACAAGAGTTTAAATGCTTTTTACAATGAATTGATAAATACGAAAAGAACAGACAGAAAATCATGAATAGTTTATTTAAATAATTACAATTTCTGATCTAAATTAATAAATGAATTGAAAAAAAATTTGACTGACAGCTCTACCAAACAGAGTGAACTGTCAGCTGAAAAGAAAATGCTGATAGTTGAGGTGTCTCATCCTGAAAAGAAATCTTTGTGCTCAAATGAAAGCGAGTGACACTTTGAAAAAGGGATTTGATTAAACTCAATTATCTCGGATTATGCAGTTGGGCTCCTGGTTCAACTCAATAAACAGCAAGTGCAGTTCCAGCTGGTATGCAAACAAACCTGTCTGATCTCCCAGAGCTCTGCAACACAAACTCCTTTCACTAACTTTAATGAGTCAGCAAACATTTTTACAGCAAATTTTCACCACTTTGGTCCTACATTAATGCATAAACACCATGAGCAAGTCCCTTTCATTTTGCAACTTTGGACACGGGATGGATGTCTGTACATCCTATGTGTTTGCAGCGTTGATAGTGAGAAGGGTGCAGAGCTGAAGTGATAGCTGCATGCTGGCATTTGTATGCTGACATTTGAATGTCTTCTAGAGCTGCTTCACTGCACTTTGGTTTTCTGACAACCGAAGAAAAGAAGGAAGACCATATCTCCACCTCCTTTTACTAGAATCAATGCTTCTCTTGGACACCGGGGGGTAAGGGCAGTCAAATGGCACTAAAAAGACACCATTACCTCTCCTAGAGGCCACAGGGTGCACCTTGATGGACTCCTTTGAAGCAGTATTAAAGACAAGTGTGCCCCTGTGCAAAAGTAGCACTTTAAGGGTAGATATAGACCAGGTCAGAATGATTCAATACCAAGTAAAAGTGAAATGAAAGAGGTCTCTGCTCTCCTCTCTGCTCTCCTTTGGCACAGATTGAATTTTCTGGCTACTGTGCAAGCTGTGGTGGTGGTGAGGCACTGGAATGAGTGAGGGAACAAGCAGCATTTTTCTCACACATATTTAGTGACAAATGAGCCACCGATCACACAGCTGGCTGACATTAGAGCCCAGCAGCTGGAGTTGACATGAGGGCCGGCAGCAGGACGCAGGAGGAGCCGACCCTGAAGCAGACAGGGATCAGTCACAAAGTTGAGCTACGCCTTGGAGACAAAACACAGCAGACACAACAATCATTATTAACTTCTGTAAAATGTTATAATAAAAAAATGATGGAACACAAATAAGCGACTTTGGGAATGAGCATTTTTAATAGAAACTATATATAGAATCATTGTATGTCCTCAATCAAAATATTGTGACTTTTTAGCAGGATATTTCAAGAAAGTGAGATATTGGAAAAATTAAAGCACATTTAATGTGAAACATTAAGGGCTTTCTTATGAATTTATAAGAATTATTTCGCTAATGTTTCAGAATCTTTATTAAGAATAAATATTTTTAGAAAAAAATTGTTGGTACGTTTTGTAAACTGAACAATACACATAGTATTTATGTAAGTATTTTTAACATGTCTCAATACAGACAGGCGGCAAAAGTGGTTTTCCTGGTAACTGTGCGAGCTGGATGGAGAGAAATTTATTAAATCAGCTTGACTAATTATTTATGTAGCTGACAATATTTCTTTGCTGCCATTATGTTTATCTTTGAACACATTTAGTGGTTTTAAGAGGAGGCACATACTTTACAAAATTCTGTATGACTGTTGATATAATGATAACCTATTACATTTAAAACTAAATGAAAGTTGTTTTTTCTAAACAAAAAATGCAGGCGTTACTCTAGAGATGCACTTCAATAAAAAAGTTTGGAGTTTTTACATTTTTTGAAGCATTTTATTTCACAATGGAAAACTTATATCTGTTTTTTTGTCCCTTTGATGTTTCTCCATGTTTTAAAGTCTTATGTCATTGTCACTCTCTTAAATTAACTATGTATCTTTGTTGCATTTTACTATTATTCTTTTATCCTGTCTTAAAAGCCCATCTAGGGACAAGTGCCACAAATTAGCTTCTTCTATAAGCATTTCGGTATTAGCTTGGGCCACTGCTTTGCTGTATGTATGTGTTTTCATATTGGTCTTTATTAAAATAAAATAAATTATTTGTATAATAAAATTTAAGATTAAAACTGCATTTCTGAGTTTTTTCTTTATTCAAAAATGCCATGGGTATAGATTGTAACTTTTACGTAAAATCAACAATTGGCAAGACACAAACTCTCTGCTTTGTTCCACTTTGATGCATCCACTTGCAGACAAAAAGACCCATGAACGTCTTTGTTTTGCTCGTCTGAGCTGGCGTCTGGTTCAGAGCTGTGTTGTGTGGCTGGATAGCTCCAATATTGCTCACTATTGTTGCACCGGCCATGTTAGGTTTGGGTTGTGAGGGGCTGTAAGCTAGTAGGAGAGTACAAACAACCCCAGCTGCTGTGCAGAAACTATGTCCTTGAAAACATCACAGGTTTTTCTTTATTTTTGTGTAAACACTGCATAATTAATTAAAGGATCACTGGGAACACTTTTACAATATTAAAGATAATTGGAGTGGAACTTTAAATGCAAGAGGTTGATAATTTGAAGGATCAAAAGGGATTTTCTAAGCAAACAAATTTAATAGTTTTAAACTCACTCCTATTGAAATATGATTAGCTATATTTAAAAAGAAACTGCTCAATTCATTGGCAGTATATAGATTTGGACAAAATAACACAAATAAAAGAGTTTTAAATTTTGTAATATAAACAAAAATCAAGTCAACAATCACTTATAATGGGACAATATCATTTTTTTTAACTGATGAAAGAACACAAAGCAACTTTTGGGGGCTCAGTGCTGAAGAAAATTAGAGATAACTTTTGTTATGCAGCATTGTTCACACGTTAGCTGAAGAAGGTAAAAGCTGACCGACACTGACAGGACAAAAAACATTTTAAGTGGCATCTAACTGAAGGTGGAACAGAGTGAAACAGGAAAGCATTGTATTGTATAAAAATAGAGCAAAAAAGCTGCACTGAAAAACATTTTTAATGGTGATTTGGTTGTACAAGTCATTGACAAGATCTCTGATTCTTTATCTTGTAATAAAGGTTTGATGGCGTTACTGCAAAGTATAGAGAAACAAACTAGTGGCCATCCCAGGCTTCTGTGCTTTGCTGCAAAGCATTATTGGAATATTACAAACTGATCCACCAGTGAAAAGTCAAAAAAAAAAGAAAAAAACATTACCCCTTCACCCTCTCCAGTACAAATCACTGGTAATTGCCCTATTACCCTGTCCCCAGGTTTGTTGAATTGCTCCAGCTCTCTTCTGTATGAGGAGCAAACGCATGTATTTGTCTCACCTTGTCTGAGTGGCTCAGGTATGCTGCCCCCTGAGGGACTGCAGTTCACTTTTCTTAAAGGGATATCCCACGGAGAGAGCTGTCCATCACCAGACCTCCCAGTGTGTCAAAATTCTCCCAGTCAGCTCTGCAGGCCAAGCGCTGGTCGATCGCTGCCGCTAAGAGCATTTAAAACGGCCTCTTTTGAGCTTCCACAGTCTCCAGGACAATCCTACTCTTTCACATCTTTGTCAGAGCTGTCACTCAGTGCAGACTTTACATATACCAGTAATTACAGTCTCAAACCACTCACAGCCTCCTTACGTGGTGTGTCACATGTCACAAAGACTTAACCTTATTGTTATGACATTTTTCCTCTAAATGGCTGACTAAGGCATCTATTGTCAGTTTGTCAGTCTTTGCGCCTAACGGTCCGGGATAGATTTACTCGCAGTTACAACAGACTTTCTGCACAACAAGAACAATTTCCTGCAGACACATGCAGACAGGGATTCAAATGACACTTTTTGTGATGCTACATGGTATTGCGCAGAAATACATTATACAAATGCATACATTGTTAATGGAAGTTAATATTAGCTAAAAAAAAAAAGTTTCAAATTAGCTATGCAATAGTTTTTTAAAAGTAAAAGCCCAGCTTGAGCTATGGACATTTGAATTATAATATTTGTTTTATAATTGAATTGTATTTTGTTAACGAGACAATATCAAATAGACTCTAAACAAGAAAAAAAAAACGTTCAGAGGCTTGGTGAACTCTCAAGTGTTCAACTCTCAAATGTTCGTCCACTTCTTTTATGAATATTTTTAGACAGCGTTAGGAAGCAACTGCACCCAAAGTAAGCAAAAAGCTAACTTTTCTGGAGTTATACTATTATTTATTTTTATACCAGCTTTGGAATGTGTAGCTATTTAAACTTTTTATCGATGTCATGAGAAGCGTTAATGTATCAACTGTGTAAGTTATCAGGCAGGATCATATGGCTGCTTAGTTACTCATACAGAACAGCTGACAGGGCTTTGTGATACAGAAACAACAAAAATATCAGATTTGGGTAACAAACGAGTCAATGTTTCAATTTTTCTTGTTTTGGTGTACATGCAGAGTAATTTAGTATTTGGATGTTTTTTTTGTAACGTAAAATATAATATAGGAAAATAATGGCAGCAATTTTCACATAGATCTGATCTCGCACAAAAACTTGCTAAAACTGTAACAAATGTTTTAAGAAAATCCTAAAAAGAAATGCCATAAAAGAGATGGTATAATAAAGCCAGTTACTGGATTTGTAAAAGTCAGATTTACACTGTGCAGAATTTAAGAAAAATTAAGTATGTTTTTTTTAAGAAAATTATATTGTGTTTTATTAAATTTTTTTAACTTTCATTTGAGCAGGACATTAAATACATTTTCAAATCAATCCTCCTTTAAAACATTTTTGAACTCAACAATTAAATGTTTAGCAGTAATAACAGATGAAATTCTTTAAATAAATAAAGATATAATTTTTACCAAAAGTGGTGACATGAATGCCACAGCAGGAGTGGAGGTTGGATTAACAGGATTTTATGAGCAAGTTTGGTTTTACAACGTAACAAAAAAGCTTCACATTTTCACTTAGACAGGTGTGAGCATTCTTTTTTACTTTAAAGCTGCAACCTATTTCAAAATCTTACACAAGAAATTTGTTTCCTTATCAAATATAACAGACAAAGTTTTTAATTTCTGATTTGATTCTGAAAAAAAGCCTTTCACAACTTTTTTTATTAACAAAACAATGATTTTTGGAGAAAAACATTGGATTTACTTCAACTTTTTATCTCCCTGCTCAAAACAAACAGCAGAGCGCATTTAAAAGACAGTAAAAACACTGACTATGTGTTTTACAAGGCAATAAGGAGCAAAAAAACATTGGTTTTTATTGATTTTGTCTTGGTTGGGCAGTTAAATGGTTAAGAAATAGCGGGCACTTTTTTTTTTTTTGACATACATTTTGTTTTTCATTTGTGTTTTTTCTTCATGAAGTCTGCAGGACATGACCATTAAAACAGCAGATACAAAATGGAAAATCAAAGATATGTAATATTGCGAATAAAAAGCAAAAACACAAGCCTGTTGGTTTAACTCAAGAAACAAGATAACTCTTTAAATAAGAGTTATCTTATCTTGAGTTATCTTCGTTTTTAAAATCAATTTTTTTATTTGTGGATTTTCTGAGCTTTCTCTAATCTGTGAAATATATTTAAATCGCTGAACCGATTTGCTGTAAAAACATGCATAGGGTACAGTTGAAAACCCAGAGGGCAAACTTCAAAGGCTCCAGCAACATCTGTGACTCATAAGACAAAGGGGTTGTACATAATACATGATTTAATGCTATGTTTTGTGTTATCAAATGTAACATGGAAAAGTGTGCATGCTCATTTAGTTCTTTGTTCCTACCAGCAGCCATAACAAGTGGGCATAATTCTAAATATGTTTAATAATTTTTAAACGCCATCAGTCACACATTTGTCTGTGTAATCCATTCAGCTTCTTGTCTGCATGGACCGTCGGCATCTAAATGCTCTGTAAATATAGCTCAGCCAGTGAATCCGCGCTCTGGTCTAATTCCAGGCTCAGCCAGTTTGAATTGGGCATGAGGCCAGCACAGCACTTCACCATGCTGGCTAACAGCTAATATTTGGCTCATGCTTGTGTGGTAAGTGATCAGTTTCATCAAAACGGCCAGAGCCTAGCATGGCTGATTCATCTGTCGCCACTCTCGAATAGGCCTGCTGAAAGAAAAAAGGAACTTGGTGGAAAAAATAAGATCGGGAGTTTATTCATAGGTTCTGGAGTGTTTGATGATACACAGCTGGAGCTGGTAATGTTTCCGAATCTGTAACAGTCTATCTGTTGCACCTGCAGTTTTGCTAACAGGCTCTGACAACTGTCAAAATAATGGTTAGGAGATGTAAATAGGACAACTTAAAAGAAAAAAAAAACTTTTTGTAAAAAAAAAAAAAAAAGAATTTAACTTTCCATACATTTGAAGGAAAGGAACTTGGCAGCATTTAGCATGCTCTCAGCGATGATTATTCTCAGCGAGAATCCCACAGCATTGTACCATGAATAATAGCACATGTCTCTATATTATTAATTAGCTCAGGGGTAAAGTTGGCCATGAGGAGTCACCGTGACAGATGCTTTCTGGTCGAGTGCCAAATTGTGGGAAGTGATAAGTCTCGCAAGTGTTTGCAGGAGGGTGTAAGGAAGACCTACAGGTCATGTTCACGCTGTTCAAATAACCACGGCTGAACACTGAGGCTAACCAAGAAAGCTAACAGGGATGGGGCACATATTAGCTCTAGACTCTTACAGCATTAGATCACATTGTGTCACTGAGGCTAAACAAAGGTGAGGAAATAGGAAAAACAACCCAAAGATGAAAAAACAGGAAGCAAGTCATTTGGAGACCAAAACATTGTGAACATGGTCTTGCTGAAAAATTAAATGAAACTTGAAAATCTGTCAAAAGTGACATTGCACGAATTTAGGGTGTTCAGGCAGAAGCAAGCAAAAACAGTTTCCTAATCACCGTTTCTGAAGCAAAAGGTAACAAGCCCAGCGACTGGCAAACTGTTAAGGGTGTACCCTGTCTTCATACCCTGCCTTCACCCAGCTGTGGTAGCTGGGATAGGCTCCAGCAACCCTGTTACCCCAAAAGAGATCATGCAGATTTAGAAACATGGATAAGGAAACAACAAAGATAAACAAAAAAGGGCATAATGACAAATAGTTTTCATGGGTCAGATTATGAGCATAAATTACAGCTTCATTGCTGTACAGCTAATTAGTTTTAAAAGTACATAACTTTACAGGATTACAGGTTGACTCTTCTGTTTTTGGAATATATTATTCCAAAAATAAATGTCTGGAATAAATCCAGAAAGGTATTCTTGTATTGTATTGTGTACGGGTTAGCATGGGTGCGTGTGAAGGCATTTTTGTGATATTTGAGGCCCCACCCTTTTGACTAACATCTACATCTGACAGTAATAAGACTAAACCTCCAGCAACTTGTTGCTTTGTGGTTCTACACCCCATACTTCTTAAGCATCCTCCAAATTCTTTAACCTCCCTCCCCTTTGTTTGTACCCTTATCCCCCATCTTTAACATCCTCCTCTCTCCTGTCTTCTTTTTTTCCCATCTGGTCCAACAAGAAATGTACACACAAACAAATAAAGTTAAGCCTCAAACACAAAAGGGGTTTATACAAATGTACACCTCGTGTGTCGGAGAATTCATAACCCCCTATTGTAACAGTAAACTCTGTCCAAAACAAGAGGCCCTCAGATCTTATCTGTTCACATACTAGACAAGGCAAGTTAAAAAAACAAAAAAGATATTTACTTTGAAAAGCAAACGTCCTTAAGTTTAAGCTTGTGTGTGCATGGAACAAAAGATAGACTTTATTTTACACAGTAACTGTAACTAGTAAATGAATCTAAGTTTTAGTTTTGCTTCACATTACATTAAAAACCCTTTTGTAACATCACATTTTTTCATGTGGTCACACCATTTAATCCACCCTCATGTTTTTTTCTCTAAATGCAAAAATGAACACCATGTATTTTAGAGTTCCATGTCATCACTTGCTGCAGTCGCATTTCTGTAACTGAAATCTGGAAGGAAAAAAGTCAAACATTTGATTTTAATCTTTTCTAATTAGAACCGTATGAGTATCATGCTTGTGAGTGATCCTGGAAAATCTATATTGGTCAAATTTAACAATGTTTTTGTTGTTCTATCTAGAAAAGATTAAAAATAACAACGTTAACAAACGCTCTCTTACGTGACGTGTCATGTCAAAACAGCAATTTCTGTGTAATTATGTGGACTAATCTACATCATGTTTTTATCATTCCATTTTGGCCTGAAATCCTTGTCAGTTTTTGGTGACTTCACAAACTAAAAACTACATGGGCAAAAAATAATCCAGACAAACGGTGGTGTCTCTGCTTTGCACTTGCACTCCTGTAAAGAATTCATTTATGCCTCTGAATGCTGTACTAATTCTTCAGACCCTGTATTCAATTATTTACGCCAAGTACATAACTTTTCAATTAACTAATTGCCTGGCTCTGGAGATCTCTGCAAACACGCTGCCCTCTGGCAGGTCACCAGCAGCCAAGGAGGAACTCTTCACTTGCATTGTTAATACGCAGTGACTTAAAGAGCAAATAATTGAATAAATATTTAAGAGAACAAAATGAGCTTTTAAAGCGAGGAGCTCACAGACAGAACCAAAACGATCTTTTGTTCATGTATAGATTTTAATCTTTTGAGAGAGGAATTTGCTTTTTCTAATAAAAACTCTGCCAGAGGATGTTACAACAATGTTATCTTCATGTAAGTACAAAGATCATAGAAATATTTTATAGGTGAAAATTACCTGCCTGCCAGCAAGTACAAAAAACTAAACCAGGACATTGGTTTTTGTTTTCTGAAAAACACAAATAAAGTACAATTCTGAAATGCTTTTCCAGAGAATGTCTGACACTACAAGGCTGAATTGCTTCACCAGTAGATGGATAGACAGCTGTGATGGGTGAGGAAGTGGCAGACAGTTGTAAGGAACCTGTTTTACTCACTTGCCAAATTCTGTCATGTTGGTGACTATCTAATCTGTCTGACCTGATGACCCGGGTGTAGAGATAAGAAACAGAGGGAGACCATTTTCCTTTTGGGAGCTAACATGGATGCATTCTGTTTATTTGTAAATTCCCTTCAATGATGATTATCCAGATGCATATTCTTAATCCAATTAGATCACATAAACCAGACAGACTAATTTCTAAAACCAAGTTTTTTACTTAGAATTTGATTCAAAGTTTGATTGGTAATTAATGTGGTTTTGCAGAGATTTCTGCATCTATCAGATGACGTGCCATATCATCCATCCAAGCCCATCCATCCAAGTCTTCAAAAGCATAAAAAGGTCATTCATGCCAGAGCTTTTGCAGGTTTTTAACCTGAAACAGAAGTCCATATCAAAAAGCCACATTTGTGCTATTTTAAAGGCAACTCGTGTTTATCCCATTTCATAAACAAGACTGTGTTCATGATAGGACGCTCCATCTGGTCCGCATTCTTAAGTCAATCTTCAGAGGATAAACATCATACATACTTACAAATAATCTGCGTAATGCTTCAGGCCTAGGACCCAGATCAAACTGATTTGAATGTAGGTTTAGTACAGCTGCTTCCTCTTTCAGACAAGTAAACAATGTAATAAGAAACTGTCACAACTAATTTCAGAGGCAGACAGCCAAAAGCATGAGATGAAGTGACATGTCTGCTCATATCACAGCCTGCTGATGCCAATCTCTTTTGTTGGAGTGAAAGTGATTGCTGAGCATGTGACAAAACAGCAAATAGGAGAGAAGGAAAGCTGCCATTGGGGGAGAACAGTTCTGAGAAGATGGGTGGAGAAAGAGTAGGCAAAAGAAAAAGGGGCGAAAGGGAAAGTGCTGAGCAGTGATAATACTGCAGCCTTTCAGCCGATGCACATTGGTAAGGTGAGACTCCCTCCAAACTGTGCTTTCTGGGCAGCAGCCCAAGGCTCAGGCTGTCTGATGGCTACAAGACCCAGTTGTACAAGAGGTGATTTCACCCAACCAGCCTGAGACATATCCACAAGCCACATAAACCAGCAGTTTGGAGTGTAGACCTAACTGTATTTTATTAATTAAAAAACATGTTTTAAGAATAAAAATGTATATTTATTGAAACAAACTATTTTTTCAAGTTCCATCTTTTACTCTGAGAGCAAACAAAGACAAACCCCAAACACAACAAACTCTGAAAGACCCACTTCAATTAAAATGTTTTTTTTTGGTGTTTTTAACATATTTGTTTTGAATTTTCACATAATGGAGGGCATGTATAAAGAAGATTCAACTTACAATTGATTTTCTGAATATTTCTTTATTCAAATAGTTGTGAATCAGGAGCAGACGAAAAGATGTTGATGAAGCTTGTAGCTATGATGTTAAAGCCGTAGTAGGGCCAGAGCTCCCTGCTCCTGTTCCATTCCGATGCATCCAGTTATAGGCAAATATATCCATGTACATCTTTCTCATCCGAGCTGGAATCTGGCTCAAAACTGTACTGCTGGATTGCTCTAATATTGTTTGCCATTTTTGTCCCACTGCTAATGTTAGGTAGGAGGTATGAGGGGCTGTAAGCTAGCAGGTGGGATGAAGGGAACAAAGGCGAGCTCACTTCACGCCAACATTCCCGCCCACAACTCAGAGATGAGTTTCTAAAGAACCACTGCTGCTCTGCAAAAAATATGTCCCAGAAAATGACACAGGTTTTTTTTTTGGCTGAAAAAGGCATAATCATAACTAAAAGAACACTGAGAATGTTTTCAAAACAGATCAGAAAATAATTGGAGTGGAACTCTAAAAATGACAATGTCATCTTATCAAAACAAACATTTTTTCCCCAAATTCTATCTATCCATCTTCAGACTTACTGTGAGAGCAAACAAAGGTGACACTAGGCTCAAATACAGAAAAATAGGACTCTGAAACCCAATGAAGCAGAAGGCCAAAAGAATTGTTTATAGGAATATTTTTTTACCTCAATGACACGAGTGGAAAAAGATAATCATTTTTTTAAATAGAAAGAAGATATTAGAAAGATCAAAGAACACATAACGCAAATCATCACAAACTGGCGCTGCTCAACAAAGATCGTAAAGCAGAGATGCATTAGGAAGCTTCCAGTGGGAGTTTCCACAAAGGGGTGGCCTTTGATTTCCTGCATGGCAATGCAAACATCCAAGTGCAGCTGAAACGTATCTCATATTTCAATGGTGCTATCCGAGGATGTTGTTAGGACTGTGTTTAAATACACAGATGACTATTGCCAGAATAGCTTGCTCTGCAGAAGGATATTTTTTCTTTTTTTTAGAGCTATTTTACCTATGACAGAAATAGAAGTACACACTGTTAAACAAAAATTTAATCATGCTTTCCTTTAGGGAATGATCCATTTATTATGTTGCAGAGGGGTTGGATCTGGGAGCAGGGAAGTGCTGTCTGTGTCCCTGTGTGAATCAAACCCTCTCTGATTAGCCATTCAGAGTGGATGGGATAAGGCTGGCCCCAGGTGGCCCCCTCTGTTAAATTGCAGATTAAAGAGTGCACAACTAATTTCTTTAGTCTAATCTTATTAAAGGAAAAAAGCAGCTGTCAACCGTCACCATGTGAATATAAACTGTACGCAACAAGAGCAGAAGTGCACGTATTCTTCAAGGATGCAACACAAACACACATACCTACAATATTTACATATTCATCACCTGCAAAAGCAAATGTGGTAAATGTAATTTAAATTCATAATAAACTTTAAAGGACTTGTTAAACACTGGTATAGATCCACAGAGCTGAGTTAAGAATGAACATTTAAATTCATTTAGGATTCACACACATTTTAATTGGGTCCTTTTTTGCAAACCTTTGCCTAAACTTGATTTAGCAAAAACAACAGATGTATTTGGTAAGTATTAGTAGATATTGTGCATGTAAAAATGTTAGATTTTTTTTTATTTTGTACCTTTAGCAGTAGTTTGTCCTTAAGAATGAAATCTTTTTTTTTAAGAGAGAAAAAATATAATTTGATAGGTAGTTTTGTGTTGATAATTAAATAGTGAAATATAATTATGTACTTGTGAATATGTATGTATTTGTGTATGTGCTTGTGTATAAATACAGTATATGTATTTATATGTATATACATTTGGTTAAGTATTTGGATTTTTTGGATGGCTTCCATAAGCATGATGCTTCAGTCCAGCCGCTTTATGTTGATTATTGTTTGGAAGTGGTGAGGGTGTTTTAAAGAACAAAACTTCAAACTGAGTAATAAATGCCCACTTTAAATAGAATTTTTTATTGCAATCCCTCTTCTTATATTATGTGTTTACAAGATCTGCAATAATCTGTGAAATTCATCCACAGAAGCTCCTTTGTTGTGTAAACCTTCACCCCAAAAAAGTGCCTCTTTATTTCTGGATCCATCTGTGTTGTTTCATTTTCATCACTCGTTCACGTTCACAGCTCAGCTTGGAATTTTTGGCGTCGTGCCCTCTGACATGATCTGACACCAGGCGCTTAGGACCCCGAGGTATTTTGGGGACCCCTCTGATTTAAAGCCTCATCACCTCTGCATCTCCACCCATGTAATCCTACTACTCCTCCACACACAGACACACAGGTGGAAGTCCTCCTACCTGCATACCTGTCGTTCAGTTTAACTTTCAATCCAATTCAAGGTTGAGAGGAATCACGCATACACAGTTTTTTAAGCTGTGAGTGAATGTCGGTTTGTCACTGTGGCTTATGACACCCAAGCACTGTAGGCCACACATTCAGTGCTGGACCATCACGGCCTTTTGATTGCTCCTCCTCTCTGTAATTGCTTGTGATTAACTCTGGCATGAGAGCAGGCCAGCAAGAGTCTCTCTCCCTTCTCTGCTGACAGTTCTTGTCAGTGGGCTTGAGGGGCAATTTGGCTGCTGACATGCCTGCCCTGGTCTCTTGTTACGGGGGAAATTTGCTGTGCTTGACCCGGTACTGCCAGACTATCTGCTGAATTCCTGCCTGTCCCTCTCATACCTCTTCTCCCCATTTCTACCCCCCCAACCAATACCACTGTTTGCCTGTCTCTCTTCTGTCATTGCCTTCCTTCTTCCTGCCAGACCGTTTCCTTCCATTTTCTTCCACTGAAGTTTTTCTGCTTTGCAACGTTTGTCTTTCTTTCTGCAAGAGTTAACTCCCGACAACCCGACTCCTGGGCTTTAGTGCCTCGGCTGCCTGTATTTGCCTGTTTCAGGACTGCACCAGGGGAGCAAACAATGGGCATATTGTTAATCTGTCCGTAAGAGAGCCTTATCTTGTTGTAGACATGGTATTAAATTTCGGAGCGGCCCCATGTGGCCAGGTTGGGGGTGGGGTGCACAGAGAGGGGACGGAGAGAGAAAGAAAGAAAGATGTAGATAATAAGCTGTGTAATCGCTTCACCTTCTCTAAACAGCTTAACCTTGTCAGAGGCTGCTGGTCCACTGGCACCCACCTGGCAAAGAAAAACGTTGGTACTCATCTTTACTGTATGTGACACAGATTGGATGAGTTAGACTGTAAAGGCAGGTGATGGACGCATGTCTACTGCTAACTACTGAATACGTGCAAAGATTTAAAACCTTGTTTTTAGACATTCAAGATACTTTACCAGGTTTTAAGATGTTTTATCTCCTTTTTGCTCTACACTTTTCCAAGCTATTCTCAAAATCAGCACAGTCCAGAATGTCTTGTCACATTAGAAGCTAGGATCTAGAAATAGGAAAATTATTATTAAAACAAGTCAAAATCATTTTCCTCCATACGTTTAATAACAGAAAAACTTGATTGATTTAAGAAATGTTCACAGGACATTTAGAGATATTCTGGAAACAAAAATTTTAGAATTGCTACAGTTTTAGATTTTATGAGGATTTACTACGATTGGTCAACTTGTATTAAGATTGGATTCTCATTTTGTTCACATTTAGTTCTAAAATTAGTCGTTTCTATTTATTAAACTAATTTTTATCTCTAGTCAAAATGAACTACAATTAGGTACCGGTACATAAAACTAAAAAAATACAAACCATTTGCTTAGAACTAGCAAAAAAATACTTATCGTTTGACTGTATAACATTCAATTTTAGGTAATTCTATCAAACAGCTTGCTTTTTTAGCTAATTTCCCCCATTTTGAATCCTTGGAATTCCTTGTTTCTAGATTCTGATGTCTTATGAGATTTGTTATTAAGTAAAAAACTTGCCGCATGGACAGATCATTTCTCTACTTTTTAGTGATTTTCTTCTTAAGATTATTTGTCCTTTCCTATTTCTAGACTACCTCTTTTTGCAGTGTAAGGATTTGAGAGATCAGACAGTTGGCTTTTTTATTTATACTGTTATAAAATTAAGCTTTTTAAAAATATCATACATAGATGGTCACAGTTGAGCAGATATCTGGTTCTAGATAAAAACATACTTCCAAAAATCTTTAAGGTTTGGGTGAATTCCAGTCTGAATTCCAGAACAGATGGTTTATCTGGGGGAGGGGACAAAAGAGGATTAAAGGAGCCACAAATGACAATTTTTGGTTCAGACAATGCCCTGATTTCCTCATAAAAGTGTTCACTGGCCATTAGTTCAGCTCTCAAAGCAGATGTTCCAAGGGCCTTCGGTGAATGCAGAAACTGATATCAAGGCTGCTTCAAAGACTTACAGTAAATTCAAGTAGTAAAACTTCAGTTAAAGTAAAAAAGACCAAAAAATCCCACATGTGGAGAGGGATCACCGGGATTACTTTGTTCAGGGGTGTGCACCTACCGTTTGCATCCCTGGGTTCAAAGTGGACACCCCTGTGAAAAAGACACTCATGAACTGATCCATTTTTCATAAAGGCCTTTTCACACCTTCCATAAAAGTATTGGAAGTGTTGAAATAAATTATTATCTCATACGTGCCCAGAATAAATTGTTGAATGATATTTGGAGCTATGAAGTAGACAATTGATTAAGAAACTGCAAGCAATTAAGACCGTCGTGACTGGAACAGGTAACATCTAAAATTTAGTATTTTTGGTGTTTCTAACATGTTCTTGTGGCATTTTTCTCTTTTTTTACATTTTGCCTAAAAATGGCATAATCATAACTAAAAGCCACTGGGAGCACTTTCACAATAGATCAAAAGATGGTTAAAATGGGACTTCAATATTATAAAGCTGTGGTCAAAATGCAAAGTGGCTGTAGAAAAAACTGATAATTATCTGTCCAAATTTTTTTTGACCACCTAAAATAAGTTTGTAATTGTAAAGGACAGTGTCTGAATAACTATTTAGAAGCAAGTGTAATTATTGTTTAATAAGTGATTAGCTGCAGTAAGAAATTCACACTTACATGACAGAAGAAGCAGGATTACATGTCATTTGAAAATGCAGTCACAGGTGTGAACAGGCACTTTGTGATGCTGTGGGTTTGTCTGTCAGTGTCCCTTGCAGACTTGGTGAGTCATGCTTTGGTCTGCTGACAGCAGGTTGGTGCTGAGCCCAGATTGAAGGAACAAGCGCCAGACACGGAAACTGTACTGCTCTCCAGCAGCACCTACTGGATTCTGCAGGAACTGCTGCACAAAACTGAGGTACACTATGTGGCATGCGTTTGGGAGTATGAGCGTCTTTGAGTGACAGAGAAGTCAAGAGGGAAACTATAAATGGAGAGATGCAGAGAGATGGAAAATGCCAATAATATGTGTTCTTTATTTATTAGGAATGTTTAGGGTCAATGTCTTGGAGAGTGTCCATCTGCACATTACACTCAGGAGCTGGATATGTAGGTGAATGAACAGCTGCTTCTCCCTTTGAAAACTACATTCACCCCATTGTAGGGAGAGAGATGTTCATCCTGCTTCCAAAACTACTTGGATCTATAACTTTTATTTGTTACTATTTTTACTATGGAAATGTGTTCAAAACTGTACCTAAAAGTTTAAATGCCTTTAGAAAATAAATAACGCTCAACTCTAGCCGTTTCATCCACGTGTGATTTTTTTTGCATTCACTGTAATTTCGGCCAATGACTTGATAGGGCTGGCCAAGAGGCCGTGTGGAAGACCCAAGAGGAGGGTTATGGGTGTGGTGGAGGAGGACATTGAGGTGGTTGGTGTAAACTACTGGTGGTCAGATTGAGGGGGAAAATTCCCTTTGGTGACCCTAAAGGGAGCAGCCGAAAGGCTGTCTAGAAGACTTGATCTGGTTGGAAATCATCAATATGCTTCAATTGATAAAGTTAGACGTAACAAGGATTAAAAGCGAGAACTGGTAAAGTAAAATAGTGTGCATCCACATCTGACACACAGCTGATGCTGATGTTAGGGGACAGGAATCCAGGATTCCTGATATTTGGCAGTGCTGTAGGGGGCAGAGGGTGAACAGAAAAATGGCGGGCAGTGAAAATAATATGGAGGTTGAAGTAGAAACAAATTCAATCATGATGATTTCTAATATTAACAGTTTACAAACATGTTCAAAGAAAATTTTAAAACACTACAACATAGGAAATCTTCTGTCTCAATCGTGACAATGATGTGGCTTTTGTGGTCCATTAAGGCAGAACCAGACCCTGATTGAGATAGATCTTCATGGACCACCGTGGCTGTTGTGGGTTTTTACAGCTTCCTGGTCTTTCTCAGTGTGTTCGAGAGAGATTACATTTCTAATCTTGTTAGGACCTTTGTATCACCACAAACTTTGTGGTGACCATTAAACATACATGAGACCAAAGAAAACATTAAATGCAAATAAATGGTCTTTCTGGGCTTTCAGTTTGGGCTTAGGGGAGCACTGGAAAGCAGTTTTGGATAAAGTTGGATTAGACTTTGCTAAATGAAGAAATGCCAAGAGTTTGTAACTAGCTCTCCAAACCTGTGTGTATATATGTGTGCATCATTACAGTTCTAGAAATGTGTGCCAGCAAGAAACTGGATTTGTTACAGTCAGATTTAAAAGGATAATCCTGTGATATTGGCGCAAAAGTTATTGCATGAATTTATGTTTTTGTGTATTATTCTAATTTGATTGCTTGAAATAAACCATTTCAAATCAAATTATTAGAGAAAGACATTGCTAGATTCTCTTTTCTTGACTCAGATTTCTCTGGACTGGTGATAACAGAAAGAGGAACAATCTGTCACACGTCATTTAAAGAAGTTTTTACACACTCAAAGGGAAAAAGAAAGTGGAAAACCAAAGACAGAGAAAAAAAAATGTTTAGTGATGTTGGCTACCTTCAGGCAATTTAAAACCTAAAATTTATAAAGCTGTTTTTGTCTATTATCTTTCAAATCAGGTCTTTTTGAAAAATGGTAAAACCCAAACATGCTTTAAATTTATCGAAATGCTTTCTTCCAGTAAGATTGTTGTGAAGAGGGTTTTACTGTCATTTGTTAATCAGCAGACTACACTCCACTGTTTTGCTGCATAAATGTGCAATTTCTTTCCCTATTGCCCTTAAAGGCTAAATTTACAAACAGGTGTTATACCTGCAGAGCCTGAATAAGAATGCATGTGCTCTGTTCTGCCTGTCAAACGTGTTTCAGAATCCAGACACAAATTAAAAATGTGCAGTTTTAGCAGTTCTCCAACTCTAAAAACAAGCGGAATAAAGGGCAGAACAGAACATAATGGTGTTTTTGACCTTATATCAGAATTCATATCCTACTTGATACACACATTTCTGATTCTGAATAATTTTGATTCCAAATAATTTGAATTTTCTGTAGATTATTTGATGTAGTGGGCTTGACAGGGTTAAATAGTGTTAATAGAAGCTAAGATGGCTTCAATTGCTCAGCAGGGATGAATACTCAGGTTCACAGAATATCTGACAATGATACACATGAAACAGCCTCTTTGGTGAAACCCCTTAAAACGGGTTGTCTCAGTTTAGAAAGCTAGTTTTTCTTTTAATAGGTGATTATTTTTAAATCCTGTTTTCAGTTCTCCAGCTATGTTCCACTGTCTCCAGTTCCTTAGAAAGTGAAATATTTTCTATTCTTGGCGCTTTTTACAGTCACCACATTGCAAAAAGTCAAAAACTCTTAAAATCTGGGGAAAAAAATTTGAATAAGCTAAAAAAAACAACCAAAAAAAAACAACCTGACAATTGGATGAGAAAAATCTATTCACAATCTATTTATTTATTTTGCTTAGTCAAAAAACCTGCCTTTTGGACAGATTGTTAAATATTCCAGGTTTGTTTTAACATATCTTTTAACAGACAATTTACACTTTAAATAAATTGATTTATTCAAGATGAGGATTTCTTTTGCTGAGCAAATTAGGAATTGTCTTTAAATTGTTTTGGGAATTTGTCTTGACCTTTTCATTGAGCATTTTTTACACTTTGCTACACATTTTTAGAATTCAGCCTTTTATTTTGGAATTTTCAGCATCTGCCCACCAAACCATAAAAATTTCTAATTTTTTGACATAGAAAAAATATTCTGTTAAAATTTGAATGAAGTTCCCAATCAAAATCATGTCAGCACATTCACACTTTATTTAGCAAACATAACTCCAACATTTTTTGATTTCATCGATAGCAGGAACATTTTTCAGCTATAAGAAACATGTTATTCACAATACATTAGTTTATGGTTTTTGTCTATTTCGATATTTTACAGTTCCTGTTACAACATAAAACAATAAAATGAATTAAAAAGCAAAAAATACAGACATAGCTAAAAAGTTTTAAAACTGAATCCAGCAGATTTGCTGACTCATTAACGTGTTCCTCAGATACATAAACAAAATCACTTTACTGCACTTCCTATTGCATTACGATTCATTCCTTCCCCCGTGAACCGCCACCACACCCGCATCAAAGTGTTTTCTTGCTTTGCAGCTCAAACCAATACTTCCCGCCTAATGCAAACAAAAATACCTTGCTTCATATTCCACAGTCGTGTAGATTATGATATTGATCGTCTCTCTCAGTAAAAGCATTATAAATATTAAGAGCATTTCTCCATTAACGGCGAGTAGGAAACTGGCTAATGCTAATGAGCCTCAGAGTGCCCATTCCAGTCCATTAAAGGCTCTTAGCGCTGGGAAATGATTGTGTTTTTGTAGAAAGAAAAAAGTAACATGGCCACACAGATTCAGAATCAGAGGTTAATGATAAATGATACTAATGGACTTTCTGAGCCTAAAGAGAGAAAAAACAGGAGACTGGAAAATAGGAAAATGTATTTGTAATCTTAAAAGACTTAATTATTTAAGGAAGTAATTTTATTTGCACAACATGACTTGACAAGAAAAGCAGTTTTATGAAAAAGAGGAAAGTTACAATGTCAATGATGCGTAATGCATTTTAAAAGTTGCATTAAAATTCGATATTTACATCCCATTAATTCATATGAAACATATTCAGTTATCCTACCACTCATTTATCGCTGTAACCATATATCCATTCAGAGAATGTTTGTTTATGTATTAAATAATAGTTACTTAAGTCACATTAATTCGTCCATCTGTAGTGCCTGGTGCTTAGACATCAGACTGTTAAGCTATTTGTCAGTGATTTTCTATGTGGTGTATTTTAAACTGGTATAAGCCTCCTTGATGGATTGGGATCACAAAGAAATTATAAATTAATGTATTATCTGGAACAAAGTTTTATTTGGGGTTATAAATCTGAAGGAGTTCCAAACAACAAATTCTTAGCAAAGCACAATGTAAAGAAAAAGTTTCAATCTTCTACATTTATGACAGCTGAGTTTAACTTATCTTGACCGTTTTAATCACAACTTCGACAAAGTTAACACGGAACCTGAGAGACAAAGATGCCACATTTCTCTAAGCCAGAGTCATTTATCTGGTGAAAATACCTAGTGTTGTACTTAGTGTTGCTTAAATTCACTTAACATTCAACCATGGAAGGAATTAATATTTAGAATAGCTCAGCACAGCTGGATACAGTTTTGTCTTCCATTATTTTATTTTGAAAAGCCCATGTTTAAATTTCTACATGCTTGCAGCATCATAGACAAACACATCTAACTTTATTCACTTAAAAAATAAAAAAGATAAATATCATGTCTAAAACACGCACACACACACTAATCAATCACAAATAATCTTAAAGTGCTTAAAGTTCTTTTGATCTTTTGTAAAAGCCTCCCTACTGGTATTTTGATTATCCTTATGCCGTTTTTGGCTAAAATAAAAAAAGATCTATGTAATTATATAGGACATAGCTTCTGCTGAGCAGCATGATTTCATTAGAGTAAGCCTAACCTCATTTCCCATCATCACTTTGTTTACACTGTCCCAGTGGCTTACAGCCCCTCACACCCCCAATTTAGCATTAGTTGTGCAACAAAAATGGCGAACAATATTGGAGCCATCCAGACGTACAATTTTTCAACAAAATGCCAGCTCGTACAAGAGAAACAAATACATACATTGATTTGTCTATTTAACAGAAAATTCTAAATGTTTCTGTTTATCTCTAAGCCGATGCATCAGAATGGAGCACAACAGGGAGCTTGTGGCCCGCCGATTGTAGATTTTACACAACAACTACATGCTTTTCCAAACAACATTTTTTGCCTGCTCCTAAATCACAAGAATTAGGAAATTACGAAATTCTCAGAAATGCTATTTTAGGCCTAATTTTCTCTCAGGAGAAAAATGCCACAAGAACATGTCAAAAATGCCAAAAACGCTATTTTCATTCACATAGTTGCTAATTGTTTTGTTTATTTGTATTACGATTGGCTAGAGGGTTACTATTGTTTCAATAATTTTACTTTATGGCAAAGAAAAAAAGGGGTAATTTTGTTTCTATTAGATTCTATTTGTTAGGACATGCTATGTGGGATTTGGGGGATCAGTTTAAACAAACACACATTGTGCAATGAAGAACTCTCTTGTGAAAAGGTCTGACAAGGGTCACAGCATTAAACAAAGGCGCAGGGCGAACAATGTGTTATGAATGGAGTGTTTAGAGGGGTCAGGCCTCTGGTGCTTAAAACTGAAGCGCTACAAAGGAATGCACATGGGGCTGTCCAAGAAAAAAGGGAGCGGATGGGTGGCAGAGTTAGAGGTAGGGTCAAAGTGAACTACCTGTCTCTTGAGTCCACAGGAGACTGAGGGGTGAGAAAAGAAGGGAAAAACAATAAGAAAAGGGAGGGAGGAAAGGGGGGGGGGACCATCCAGTGAATGTTAACCTGAGAGAAAAGAGATGGAGCTGGGCTGTGTGTGTGTGTGTTTGTGAGTGGGGTTGTAGCTCAGTGAGTACCTGTCTGTAGAATCAGTGTTCCCCTCCGACCTGTAACGTTACTCCGGCTGCATTGTTTGGCGATGGACAGAACAAGACACAGTCAAGAACAGCCAGCCAAGTCAGGGGATCAAATTATTCTCAGGGAGCAAAGATTTACCCAGAACAACCCCCCCCCCTTCCCAGCCCACCCTCGTCTGGCCACATTCTCCACCTTTCTTTCGCCTCCCTCTCTTGCTCCCCTTCTTTCCGCCTCTCAACCCTCCTCTGTGGAGCAAAGTGATCCCCGAACTATTCCTGCTTAATCTCAACAGCTAACACACGTTTCAATCCTCCTTCACGCACACCCACACATAAAGGTGTATAGACAAACACGTACCAGCGCAAGCTTCCGCACATGCTCACAAAACTTGGGAGTCAAAACTGAAAAGCTAAGGAAAAAACAGGTCAAAATGGGGAAGGAAGAGGTTTGGATATGAAATCAAAAAAGAAAAAATATATGGACGGATATAAAAAAAAGTTAAATTTTCTAAATAATATTTGAATCTGTGTATGCAATTTGTCTAAAACATCAAAAATGTGTTTTTCAGAATGTTTGCAGTCTGCAGCAGACTCCTGCGTGCCTCTCCACGGCATTTCTCTGTATAAACGCGGGTGTCAGCTTACACTGACACCCACACTGTGGACATTTGTCACTCTTAAACCACATCAGTCATATAGACATGTATACATACCTACACATTAATCAGTGCTACTTTTTGTTTCAACAATTTGCATCTCCGGATACGAAACAGTTAAAAATATTTAGTGTTTTGTCATAAAATCTGTATTTTACTGATTTACTCAGTAAATTCATAATATTATTTGAGAAATGACTCAAAAAACTGTGAAACTGACAGCTACCTGACTGGACTCACAGGACATTATGAAATGTCATCAGTGGTTCACGAAAATTTGTTTAAAAACATAACTGAACATTCAATTTTTTAACTTGATTTCTTTTCGCAGCAGATTTGGACAAAACAAAAAGATAAATGTAATCCCTCCATTGTGTGAAATTTGAGCAACAATACAAAATATTAATATCAAGCTCATCAGATATGAAGAAAAACAGGAGAAAGTTTAGGAAAAATGAAGCAACTGATGAACACGTGATCATTGCTTTTTTAGACAATTCATGAACATGGGATGTGGTCCTCATAAATTCTAAGAGTGGAAGTTTTTCCATTATACTATCTCTTCTCCACTGAAAGACAAAGGAATGATTCAGACAACAATTTGCCTCAGTGATCAACAACTAGATTAGAGATTTGTTCTTGAGCAGCAGACCATAGACAAACAACAGCCGTAGGCAGGCTGGGATGGGAAAAGCAGCGTCCCAAAGGTGAGTGACACAGCTCAGCCTGTTATACCCCGAGATTAGCTCTTTGTGTCCCAGTGTTCCTGGCAGTAATCAAAAGACCAAACCAGGGCTAATAGTTAAAAATAAAGGCTCTAAAAAAGGTGGGGGGAGGTTAGTGGGTGGGCCAGATGAGGTCTTTTTACTGCCCCCATCACCATACATACACTAATGAGCTGGCGTTGAAGGTGGAGGATCTAGAGGGGGCTTTGAGGGAGTAAAAGAAGATAGAACTAAAGAGGAGCAAGAAACATGAGAGTTGAGAAGATGAAGGAGGTCAAGAAGACTATCCTACTTGACGGTCTCAACAGATGGAGAACAGCTAGCAGGGGGGGGTTGTGGTGTGATGTGACAACAGCACAGTGGGCAAAAACACACACACGCACACCCTGTGATGAAAACTGGAAAATTGTCACACACAGTTTTGGCGTGTCTAAACATGTGCCCATTCCATCTGCCCTTAAGTGTTCGATTCAACTGTTTTACGGTTTTATTCACCATAAATCTATTATGACTGTTCTTACAAGTTTCATGACCAGGGTTTGGGCTGCTGAGGCACCTGCCTTTGACTGCCACCCAAACCACATTGCATCGGCCTCTGTTGAGGTCTCCTACAGGTGGTGGGCCCATGGGAGAGTTGTCCCACGTCATTACTTTGGGCTGGGCCCAACTAGGGCCGGAAAGTCATGGTCACCAAGGGCTCGCCTACGAGCCCCAATCCCAGGCCTGGCTCCAGAGTGGGGCCCGGTGAAGCCTATCTGGGCGACGTAACTGGGTCCTTGCTTGGGTCCTAAGGCCATGAGCTCTGGGTCATGACCGAAATAATGAGGTCCCATCTACAATTGGTTGAAAGTAACCACCCTTTCTCCGTAGGGTGGTTGGGCGCTCCCTTAGAGATGGAGTGAGAAGCTCGGTCACCGGCAGAGAGCTCGGAGTAGAACCGCTTCTCCAAATCGAGAGGAACCAGTTGAAGTGGCTCAGGCGTCTAGTCTGGATGCATCCTCGACGCCTCCCTGGGGAGATGTTGCGGGCATGTCCCACTGGGCGGAGGCCCCGGGGAAGACCCAGGACACGCTGGAGAGACTACATCTCTCGGCTGGCCTGGGAACGTCTCGGGGTCCCCCCAGAGAAGGTGGAAGAAGTGGCCAGGGCGAGTGATGTCTGGGGATCTTTGCTTAGACTGCTGCCCCCGCGACCCCGTCCTGAATGAGTGGAGGATGGATGGATGGATGGATGTTAAATTGCATCCAAGAGGTAAGCAACATCTGACAAATGCATTTGGAGAGTTTTCAGTTGTGTTCTCATGTGAAAAAAATAGCTTTTTTTATGATCCTGCTTAAGCTTACAGAACACAAAGAGACAAGTGTTTTTCTGCATTTGGAGAACTCAGTGTTTACTCAACTTAACAGTTTTATTTTTGATTTAAAGTTTTTAAATAGGAAATCGGATCCCACTCTTAACTCTTTGTTTTAGCCGTCAGTCATCTTTAACCTTGTGCTATCTTGGATGACCCCACCCTTACATTGATGTGTTCTCCCTACCATGACAAAGGTGGATAAAGGTGGAAAGATTTCATGTTGTATATGGACACCAGTGAAGATCACAAATCATTGAAGAAAAAAGGTTCAGAGCACTGTCTAGTGGGTCTAGATGACCCAACTCCATATGTTAATGTGCCTAGGATAGCACAAGGATTACGTGATCTACAAGCAGTTGAGAATCAAAAGAAGGTGGAACAAATTGTCACAGAAACGGATGGAGGAGATATATAACCAGGTTTGTGCATTTTAACATCTCCAGTTTAACCCTGTATATCTGTTATCAAAATCATCAAACCACTTTAGCTCCAAAAAATCCTTAATTTAGCATCTACTTGAGAGCAAAAACATTACTGCTCTTTTTTTTTTACAGTAACAAGAAAATTCAGGCATCAAGGGGTTAATACTCTGGATCTGGAATCAGAAAAGGAACATTTTTTGACTTGATCAGTTTTTTAAATTATCTAAAAAGTAAGGCTTCCATCAAGTCGGTCCAAAAATAATCATAAAAGGGACAATTTGTTTTGGGTACCAAGTAGAAGGGACCATTCATTACACCAGCACTTTCAAAAGTATTACGCAGAATGCATGGGGTGACCATGAAGCGTCAAGTCAGGCACCTCCAAGCTGCAGACAGGAGGCAGGGATAAACTCAAAAAGCATCAAATTAACCTCCAAACACCATCCCAGTGGGCACAACTAACAACCACCATCCGCGGCAGCATTCAGCATCTTGTAAACACTGTCCGTCTTGGCTACCTTTTATTTGAAAGGTGTCACAAACAATGGAATGCAGGCATTGTAAACATGTGAGCTCACGACAGGCTTGAGTTGCACAATTGCTGAATTTGTCCTGGAAATCGGAGCAGAGTGAAACTAAAATGCGATTTGACACAAAATAAACCATTACGGGTCACCAAGGGAGCTGCACTGGGAGGTCATGGGCTTTGCCAAACTTGTAGACAGGAAAAACAGGGGGGTGGGGGGAATGGTTGTGTGGGGTTGGAGTATAAGGCATGCTGGCTACATTCCTTGGACCTTTTTGCAAAAATGCAGAAAAAGATCAGATGATCTTTAAAAAACTGAAATTAAAGTGTCTCCAGGAAATGAGATCTACTGAGTCAGGAGAACAGCGAGCACTGTTTGATGGAATTGTCAGTTTTACATATGCACAGCGGGAGACTGTTTATTGCACTTTGGTGTGGAGTCAACTTTTTTTCTCTCAACATCACTTTATTTTGGTGACAAGTGAAATGGCAAACCTCACCCTAGAATTTGCAAATACACACACACAAACACACACCTTTTCTGCCAGGATTATTGTGCACACAGCAGTTCTGTGGACCCTCTGCTGCCATGTGTCTGTGGCAGCTCAGAGGTAAATAAAACAAGCTTTGATCAACCAAGAAGTATGCAAAGAAGCAAATGAAAAAAATGCCATATTTTACCTAATTTGTCTTGGCTCTTCCCTTTTAACCTCCAATGTTTAGAGTTTATGCACTTGCATGCCCCTCCCCTCTCTGAAAACAACAGTTTAATAAATAAAAACAATACATGTGTGATAAAAACATATTTGTAAGATACTTAATATTATTTCAGTTGAGGAAAAATTAACAAAATGAATGGAAATGTTTATAAGTTTTGACATTTTCCAGCAAGCATCTTTATTTGTCCTGTTTCAAGAATTCTTAGATCCAAAATAGATCTGGAATACCTTTTCTTGTTTTTTATTTTAGTATTTTTCAACAAAATGTCCATACAAACAATAATAAAGAAATAAAAAGTTTTCCAGAATTACAAAATGGGTCAAAAAAGTCATTAAAGAACTTTATCTCATATCCAGATTTTATTTTGAAATTGGATCCAGAGCTCATTGCAGTGAAAAGAGAGACGCACATACTGTAAATCACAGAGACGTCATTCCATTGTGGAGTCTATCAAAAAAGTAACAGTACAGTCTGTGTCTGTAACAGTGACAGCAGCCGCTTTATTGACTGGGCTTGATATGTGATCTGGGTGTTCTGCAGGGCTGTGCTCTGACCTTTGACTCAACAGCCCTCCGGCTTGGCCCTTGTGCCCACTAGCAGATGTGATTTACTGGAGCAGACTGTCCAACAGGGTGACAGCTTGTTAGAACTCTCCTCACATCATCACCGCCACCACTACAACACCCGTCTCAAGCATGGAAACTCCACCTCCTGTACATTTGCTTCTGTTGTGAGTTTGACTCTTTGCTCCACCCCCCCAATCGTTGGTCCCAGGAGGGATTCATTAAAAGGCTTCTTCTCCTGTCCCCTTTAATGATTGGCACCATCAACAACCTATATACTCCACCCCTCTGTACGCAACATGTTACTATGGGGCTACATGAGTGTGAGAGAACAGCTGGGAACAGGGTTGAGGTTAAAAAGCTTTTGCATCTAAAACAACCAACATAGGGATTACTCTCCTCTGACCTTACAGACTAACAAGAGCAGTAGCAACTACAGATGCAACGATTCACTTTCCTCATGATACGGTTCAAACCTCGAGTTTTGGGTCACGGTTATGTTTAAGTTCAATATGTGACTTGTAAATGACCAATTCCAGAATTGTGGTATTCCCAGTAGTACCTACGTTTGGATGTTACTGGTTGTAACCATTGACTGTAAAAACAATGGACAGCTCAATCCCTCCCTTCTCGTGTTCCCAAATAAAAAGTACCATTGCTCTTTGATACGAGCTCTGATATTGCTGGTGAAAGGGAGGAGGGGCGGGGTTGCTCCACACGAACAGTCCTGCCCACAACTTTAGAGGTGAATTTGCAATGAACTACTGCTGCTCTGCAGACACTGTCCTAAAAATTGACAGGTTTTTTTATTTTGGCTAAAAACAGCACAATCACTTTTAAAAGAACACTGGGGACACTTTTAAAACACATCAAGAGAGGATCGGACTTAAAATGGCAAAGTTTGTTTATTAAAAAAAAACAAAAAAAAAACATTTTTCTGTCTTAACTATATAAGCCCCATGAAATGGTTTTCCCTACCAAGTCCATATCTGTTGTGGATAAGTGGAAGGAAAACAGTCAGTGCTCACCAGAGAGGTGTCACTTGTTCTCAGTATTAGCAGTGATGTAGATAAGAAAACAGATGGGACAGAAGAGGTCAGAGGGCCATGCTATGCCTGACAGGTTTGTTTATTTGGCATGTCTCTGATATCCTGCTTTCCCCCCCTCCACGGCCGGCACTGACTCTGCCTACAGCCTGACCTGGAAGTGACCATGCAGAGATGGATCAAGGCCACTTTTCACCAGGAGAGTCAATACTAACCGCCCCACTCACCACTCAGGCCAACTCAAAACACATGTAGCAAGTGTGGACTTATTACCCCTACTTTGACAAGAATAACAATTGACTAATTTGTACTTGCATGGCTGGATGGAGCCAAGTTACTGTAGGAGAAACTTCAAGGAAAACAAACCTGGTTGACACCAATGTTCAGTATAAGTGATGGAAACTGATTCATGTTGCAAAGCTACATGTGAATGTGCTTCTTTTGTTGAAGATATTTCCTCATTCCAGGAACATACCATCTCAAGAAAAAGCACTCCAAACACCCAAATCTCCTCTTTCCAACAGTCTGTGTGAGGCCCGAGGTCCTTGTGTCTGAGGGAGGCCAGGACTGATAACCCCGCCCGGGCACCAGCAGATAAGACTAAGATCCCACTAACACTGCGGTAAAGAGCCTTTAAGGAAGATAAACTGTATCCAACAGATTCCTGGAGATTCTTGCAGTCAAACTCATTTCCTTGAATGACAGATGGCAAAGAACAGATGGCTGAAGTTTTGAGAAACTGCAATAATTTAGGAGAACTCCCAGGTTTCAATCATAACCTTTTTGACATGAATGTTTATGATCTAGGTAATGTTTAAGCAGCTGGTTTTATCTCTTTTATACAAAGTCTATTTAAGACAAAAGCATTCCCTTTACACTAAATATTACACTCAAAAATTCTGTTTCATTAGCTTAAAGTAACATTTAGCATCTGTTGCTCTTAGACACAAGATGAAATCCTCTAAAACAAAATGTTCACTCTTATTATTTACTAGCATGCATGTTAAAATATAAGGAATGAAAATTGTGTTTTCACTTATTGAAACATATTTTAGGGAATGCATGTTGCAATTTTGCTCAATGAATTTTCATTACTGCTACACTGATGTAAAATGAAATGCACAGAATATTTGAAATATTTAAACGTATTTGGTGGAAAGCTCCCTTAATGAACTGAATTCCTGACAAACTTATTTTCATTTGTTGACTTTTTCTCATGTTAGCAACACATACTGCTTACTTGTTGCCAGTTTCTTCTAAAAAAAAAAAAAGAGTACACGGTTTACATCTTTCTTTTTTACTCTTATTTTAGATACGTTATACTTTTTTGATATATTAGGTAAAATATCAGGATTGAAATCTTAATTCAGATAACATCTCCTTTTATGTCCTTCCTTCTTTGCATGTATGAGCTTAATTCAAGAATTGTAATTTATAGTATTTGAATTTGCACTCAAATAATTATATTAATGGAAAAAATAATTCAATTGAAAATAAAAAAGCATAATTTTGCAAAAAATGTGCCACTTCAAACCCTATATTTTTAAATACTGACATCATATATTTTTGGAAATGCTGGTCAGTTTTTATTGAAAGGGTACAACACAAGGTCTTAACTTGCACTTTTACAAATGTTTCATAGTGGAGAAGAGGTAATCCCTCCAGTTCTAAACAGACAAGGGAAAATCAAAAACAAAGTAGCGTTAAAAACAACCAAAACATCTGCAGGGCAGCCACAGAGGCAGAGAGAATATCCAGCACACCCAGATCCAGCCAAGCAGATGGTTCGACTCTGCCATCGCTCTCCCTCACACACACACACATCACACACTTCCTATACGCACACACACAAGAGCAGGAGCGAGAAGCGGAGTGTGGGACTTTCACAATGCAGAACAGCCCACGGCCCAGGAGGAAGATAGTATGACTGCGAGTGGGTTTGAAGCATCAGACCAGTTTCACACAGTCATCTATAAAGGTGTTGACTAATTCCAACACACCATCCAATGCAATATGAAGAAAGTCATTTAAGATGTGCTTTCCACTTCTGAAGACAGAAAACAACAAAAGAAATGTGTCGCTTTACAGTGAAAGTGCTGAAAGACTTCAGTGTAAATTGTTTTGAACTGCAGAAAGACAAAAGCACTGTGTGCGCCTTGGTAACAGAAGAAGTAAATTCAGCAGAAAGAATGATGCAGTCAAATCTAAATTTCTGTTTCTCTATGAATTCTTGTAATGAGCTCCATCCATCTCAGGGAGGCTTGTTCAGTCTCCTGTTTAGACTGGGCCAGCGCCAGGCGTCCCCTCACTCCGCTTCGGTGGTGACAGGTGAGAGCCGTCAGCTGACTATCATCACAGTCACCCCCAACAACACAGCAGTCAATCCATCACTCCTGTCTGGTTGAGTTAAGGAAGACTGTGGTGGCTTGTGGGGCAATTATTAGCAAAAAGACCTTTCCCACTAATTCAATTATTTAGTTTCATATTACTAATTAAGTTGAAACATGATTCATGGGGTTATAAAAGCTGAAATGGAATACAGCAGGACTTTTTTCCTCCCATATCTCACTAAATAAAAGGAAAAAACTGATTATTACAGAAAAAGATGAATTAATGGACAAATCCTTACAAGACAAATGCACTTTGTTTTTTCCAAACACCACTATTAGTCAGCTCTTGGTGCAATCTTTGCACAAATAATAGGGCCTCCGAAACATCACAACATGTTTTCAATGTAAAGGTCTGAGTTAGTAGTTGTATAATTCAAATAAATTAGCATTTCGAAAATAGATGATAACATTCCCAACACTGAATCAAAAGTTATCTCCATTATAGGTGATGTTCCAGTGGTTTGTCGCTTTATTCCTGTCAGCATATGGAAACTAAACATCAGCAGAGTTATCCAACCATCATAAAAATCCTGAGGAAAATCACTCTTTGCTCTTTTAATTTGTATGTCATTCAATATCATCAGAGAATCCACAGCAGCATCAACACTTGACTTTGACATGATGGGAAAGTATAAAACATAACAAAATATATGTGTGGGGCATTATCATTTTAACTATCAAAATTTAAAAAATGTAAACCCCCTTTTTAACCCCTTCAAGCCAATTGATGCAAATGTCAAATTGATTCTGCCCTTAATTTAGCATCGAACTTAAAGCAATAACATACATTATTTTTTTTCATATCTGGAAATAAATTCAGGGATGAAGGGGTTGAGGTATAATTTTTTCGTCTGCATAACAGTCAAAGCTGAGGTCATTCTTATTGTATCACATGCATCCGATTTTCTAACCCCGTTTTTTACATCATTTTAATTTTTCCTGTACCTTATTGAACCAATGTTTACATATTTTTGTTAATTAGAAATATTTTCTTATGAAATGATTTAAGGTGTTTTTTGGTTCTTATTAAAAACAAACATCTTTGGTTATAATTATTTTTCATTTTAGATTTATCTGGCTTTACAAACTTTGTGGGCTGATCACCCAATTAAGGGTAAATAATTCAGTGTTTTGAACAACAGCTTTGCACTCCTCAAGGTAAACTGAGGATTGGTTGCCCGGGAAACAAATATACCAGACAACATCCAGTTAAATAGGTCGCAGTTATATATATAAGAGCTGATATTTTATAAATCAAAACTGTCCTTGCTTTCGCCTCCATATTGAGACCTATTAGGATAGCGCTGGAATTAAAAAGGTCTTTTAGGAAGTGAAAATATAAACAACATAAAATACATAAAAAAGTAATATTTTGGGGAAAAATTAAACATTTTCAGCATGAATACTGAGAAAGTGCCATTAAATTAATCTCCCAATTTTAGAGACAGTGACAATAAAAAGTAAAGAGATTACATTACATGTGATTGATAATATGAAGTCATACAACACTTGTGTTTTATATGCACAAAAAGCTCAGTTCAGAGGATAATCCAGACTTAACCTCGCTTCTACCTGGTTCCTCAAACTTCCTGCTGTGTGTGCTCTTTAAAGCTACAGATACACACATAAAATAAACATACACTACATCTGTGCAAGGCAAATGTACACACATAAGCACTGAAAACATGTGAATGCACACTGACAGACATTGAAATGTCCACTGTGACCCACCTCGCTCTCTCCCTCCATTAACTGCCTCTAAAAGCCTTTTCCATTTAACAGTGGGCCTGGGGCTGTGAGTGACAGGGAACAGAATGGACCTTATGTTGTCACTTTTGCAGCGCTGTGGCCTGGAGGGAAGCCTGGCACAGCAGTCTGCTCTTGTGGCAGGGTGGCTGGTGGTTTGAAGGTGGGGGTGGTGAGGGGGCGGACAGTGCAGCTCGAACCTTCAAAAGCACAAACCTAACCACTCTGAACCATTGCACTGAAAGGCGGACCAAAGCCTTTTTTGTCTCTTTTTATATACAAACTGAGTAGAGGTAAAGATATTTCAGCTTGTTTGACTGACACCTGTGGAGGAGACCGGCCGAGCAGGCAACTGAGCAAAGTGACTCCTGCACCAGTACCTCAAGCAGAAAATCTGAAGCTTTTCGAAGGATTTTAGATCATTTCTCTTCAACAGGAGAGACCACAATGATTCCACACTCAAGAATCATTAAGCTACACTCTTCATCACATTTTAAAAACTGGCCGTAATCTGTTGCAAAATTTCATATTGAAATAGCCAGATCCCTTTTAATCAGTTAAACTTCACTCTTTTTATTTGAATTCGATTTATTGCGGGAGGTTTTAGAAAAGGAGCTTTTAAGTCCCACTTCAAACCTCTTTTGATCCATTTTAAAGGTATTCCCAATGGTCTTTTAATTAGGATTATGCCGTTTTTTAGGCCATATCCAAAAAGCGGTGTAGTTTCTTAGGACATAAAATCTGCAGAACAGCAGTAGTTCATTTGAAAATTTGCCTCCGAGTTGTGGGCAGGACTGTTGGTTTGGAGTAAATCCCCATTTCCCGTCATCCCTCTGTTTGCCCTCTGACCCGCAAGCTTGCAGCCCCCCAACCCCAACCTAACATTGCAAGTGAAATAAGGGTGAGGAATATTGGAGCCATCCAGTCGTTCACTAGTGAGCCAGATTTAATTCAATTCAATGACCTCATCATCATTTTGTCCAGATGATGAAGCTGAAGGTTGTTTTATAGAAGCCGGCACAGTGATACAGAAGAATAAAGATAGGTGACCGGAAGTTCTTTTTGGGGCATGCGGTTATCACTGTGCGTTATCACTTTTTAATGCACACCCAGCAGCCAATCAGAATCGAGAATTCACCATGGTATAGGCTCGTATCCATCATGGATAACCCTGAGCATCTTCTCCATCTTGTACTTGACGGTCAGCGGAGCATATTTTCCAAGAGGGTAAGGCAGCTAAAGGAGATCATTCTACTTCACTCCATTGGACTCTATAACTCATCATCCTTTTGCCATAGATAAACCTATTTAATGTTTGTTTTTCTTAAAGCTGTTATCTGACTGATTGCTTCCTTGATTGTCACTCTTGTTTTGTTTGTTTGTACAAGGTCGCTGCAGCAATCACATTTTAAAAGCTGGGATCAATAAAGTATCTTTATATTATCTTTTCTTATGAATATGAAATCATAAAGAACATTGAGCCGTAAAATTCAATAGGTATTGGCTAAATTCAACTAAACAGACTAAACTGGGCATTAATGCCCTTAGACCCTCCTTCGCAGTAATGAAAAACTCCTTAAAAAAAATGGATTCCAGAAAAGAAACTTCAGGGATGTCCACATGAAGGAGGGATCTTCTCCCAGGATGGTCAGGCGATGTACAAGAACTGTGGTTGTAGAGTTAGCGCAGGGGTCGGCAGCCTGTACTTCTCAAAGAGCCATTTGGATCAGTTTCCCACTGAGATGAAAGCACAGGGAGCCGCAAAATTAGGTGATATAGAAAAATGTTTTTGCTGATATATCGCCATAGTCGTTCAGCAATACTTTTATTGATTCAAAATGCTGTCAGGATTGTTATTTATTTATTTTAATTATTTTTATTCCTAATGAGCGTGGTGTTTCCTTTGATATTTTGTCCGTTTTCCACAACCTTAAGTAGACTTTCCATCTGTCAAATACCAGAGTTCAGATGAGTGAGAGGATGGAAACAGATTCACTTTGATGCCGACTCCTGTCTATTTATTTTTTTTCTTCAAATCCAATGAACCCAATAAATCAATTAATTTTATGAATGACAACTATTTTTTATCAGGAAGCAGCTGTTAGTTTGTTGCGGGTCAATCATAAGCTGTGAGTCTAAGCCCCGCCCTCTACTTGTTCGTTTTTTTTCCCTGCGTGCAACCCCCCCTCCAGCGTGTTCTACACAGACAGCCCATCATACGGTCATCGTAGCAGCAACGTGACAGGATAGTAGGGGCGCCCTAACGCAAATTTGATTAATTTCAAGCGGAAATGGGATGGTTTTAGTCTAGGGGGACTAAAAAAAAAGGCTTTTTTGGGGGGGCGCTCATGTGTACCCTACAAGATCGCCACTGACTGTCTTTCCAGAAGAACTTTCCACCTCAAAACAGACTCTGATTGGCGTTCACAGCTGCAGACACGCCCACTTCTGCTCTCTTCCTCCTGCTCTCTTCCTCCTGCCTATCGCACTACCTGATGCTGTTAAAGGCACCACGACAATCTTAGAACATGATAGTTATTTTACAAAAACAGAGAGCCGCAGGACAGGTATAAAGGAGCCGTATGCGGCTCCGGAGCAGCCGGTTGCCGACCCCTGAGTAAGCGTATCTAAATCTACAACTACATGTTTTTCTTTTTTTTTTAATTTGTCCTGTCCAACAGCTGGGCAGACAGATGAGAACTGAAAGCCTCTTGTGTTGGACATATTTTACTTTAACAACAGGGGTTATTAATCTTCAGACAAACCAGAGGTGTGTCTGAATAAACCCCTTTTGTAATTGAGGCCAAACTTTATTAATTTCAATCATATTTGAAAATCTTTGGTGTTGGACCGGACGGAAAAGGAAAGAAGGGAAGAAGAGAGAGGGATGTTAGAGAGGGGGGGATAGGAAGGTTATTATAGAAGGGGGGGGTGGTAAAACCATGAAGCAGCATAAAGCAACAAGTTTCTGGATGGTTATACTCATTACGGTGATGTTCAGATGTAATACAAGTCTATAAGGGCGGGGTCTATCCACACACACTCAAATGTTATAAACACATCTGTTGGCTCCAAAAATGTTCACATGTCAACATGTACACAATACAGATAGTGTTCACTTACGCATACTTATGTCTTCAAACCAACTAGTGTGAAATATTTAATTCATTCAATCATGCAAACTATTAGTGCAAAGGTGAGCTAACACCTGTGCTCAATTGAGTGTTTATGTTCTTCTAAAATGGATAGTGGAATGTGAAAAGAAGGAGGGAGAGTGCCCAGCCATCCCCAAACCAAGACCCCCGCCCGCAGCGGCTGCCAGAACCCCCCAACGCCACACGGCAGCAGGCAGAGAACAACCGTCCCCCGGGCGACCACATCCGCCACCCAGTCCAAGGCCAGCAGGACTGCCGCGAGGCCCCCAGAGCCAGAGAGCAGGGAGGCACGGGGGGAAAGAGAGTGCTGCCCCAGTCCAACCAGGAGAGCAGCCCCCTGCCGCGCCGGGAGGGCCCAACACAGGGCCCCACCCTAGAAGGGTGGCCACAGCCCCAGACGAGCGCCTCATCATCAACCAGGAGTTCTGGGCATCCCCCTGACCCAACCCCAGGTACGAGCCAGGAACCCCCAAGGGAGACCCGCTCCGCACTCCAGGCAGCCACCCACCCGGCCCACGGTTGGTCCAGGAAGGAGCAAGGCAGGGGCCAGCCGCCCCCTCCCAGGAGGGGGGCACCCGGGGAAGAGGGGGGCCCACGAAGGGTGGAGAGAGCACCACTCTCCGCGTGGAGAGAGCACCACTGGGCCCAGGAAACCGGCACCCAGGGGACACGGCCGCCGTTGCCAAGGGTCCAGTACCCCCCACCAGGGATGGGGTAGGGGAGAGATGGTCCTAGGTCCCACCTTCCTTGCAAAATGCGTGTGCGTGTGTACAACTACATGTTTAAATAGTCCAGCAGATGGGTTTCTTCCAGATACCTTATTAGGAAAACAAGGATCTAGATGGATCCATTTGTCTGCAAGTGGATGCATTAGAATGGAACGGAGCAGCTTGTGGCCCGCTGATTGTAGCACCTACTCCACTGCTGCAAACTTTTTCCAATGGCTTTTTTTTCCTACTCCCAATTCACAATGCTTGGTATATAGAAATACTCAGAAATGAATTGTTTAATAGTAATTTTCTTCAAATATGTCCTACATCCAGAAAGAAAATGCCATTAGAACATGTTAAAACCCCCAAAACACGTTTTTCATAAAGGTGAAAACCAGCCAAAACCAGCAAATTAGCAGAGAAGAAATCTCACAAGCAAAGAAAATAAAATCACTTTAAGTCTTAACATATCAAATTGGTCAAATCTGTAAGTAAAAACTACATTAAAGTCTTCTCACTAACCTTAAGTCAGTCAGGAGGAACTTCGGTATCAAACCATCAGTTTTATAGGAAGTGACTGCAGGATCAGTATGATGTTTGTCACCAACAGCTGGGGGTTGTTTTGTTATTTTATCTTATCTTGAATGAATATTTACTTGCCCGTATTACAAAAACCCTTACAAGACGACTTTCATAGCGTTGATCTGAGTTCAAAAAAGGCATCTTATTACGCAAACCCAACGGCTTATTTTTGCTCGTGATCCATGTGAGCCATTGCTATGCAGGTGCTGCAGGTGCAGATGGCAAAATAGATACATTCTGTTCCATGGAACTGCGGATGGGAAAACTTCAAAAAAACAGTTTTACTGACGTAGTTGTGCCAACCAAATGGTCAACAAATAAAACAAATCGAGTGACCTAATCAGTCTTTCTGTCTTTCAGTTTTGCAGGTTCTTGCCAGAAAGTAATTAAGAAGGAAACATGGAGTGGTCATGCAAGTGATGCTCACTTTGTAACCTGCATGAGACTGCATGCCTCAGACTACAAAAACTCGTTAATGTCAATGAATAGAAGCTTCCTTAAAAAGATAGTGGCCCATTGTTAAGCCCGTGGTCAAGGTGTCTTCCTCTATTACAACTTTATGAATGACTTATTTATGGTCTGGTTACAACAGTGTGGGACCAACCTGTCCAGTATTTAGGTATGTAGAAATGAAGAAGATGTGTGACACTGACTGATGACTAGGTGTGGAAAGGGAGTGACAGGTAGAAAACTGGCTGTACGGTTCATTTGGAGATTCGCTAAGAAATTTAGACAGATTTTGCTTTAGTGAAACTCAATCTTTTGCCTGTAGTAATATTAACACCTTAAGCTGTGGTAATATTTTCTGTTGCAGACCTGGGAAAAACAGGTCATAAAAACAGGACATAAACAGGGCCGATGTGACTTAGTTGCACACCTTTTCCTTGTTTTTGCTTTTCTCCTCCAAAGACAAATGCCTCATCTTCATTTTCTATTCAAACCAGGTTCCAATCTTTTTTTTTAAATATATATTCCTCTTTTGTCTCCATGTTGTGACAGACATCTAAATTGATTAAGCTCTGCCCCAGGATCTGACACTACACCGTGTTGCTTTCTATTTGTTGATTATTATTGATTTTCTTTGATACTTCATTTAAAAATCAATAGTCATAGCAGAAGAAAAATAGGCACAGTTTACACATACTTCAACATACTATTGTGTAACAATGGAGGCTGCAGTTTTGGCAGTGGCCACCATAGCAGCAGCCAATTATGAGGAAAGCTCTTAACAGGTGAAAGAGAGAGGTCCCAGATCGATTCCAAGCTTTCTCCTCCAATCCCAGAAAGTGGCCATAAATTAAAGCGCATCTGTTTTGTTGTGAAGACAGACATGAAGCATGGTAGCAACTTTTTATTTTTATTCTCTATTTGTTGGTATCCTTTGGTCTTTATTCAACCCACACCTAAAAAAAGCTGCTCTATCCTCCATTATTGCATGACAGACAGAAAGGACAAGTGTCAAATAACAAGCTAACGGTGTGCCTACAGCGTGATATATCAGGGAAACTTGACCTGTCTCACCGCCACTTGAATTTACAATGGCAGTGTAAAGTAATTTACTGTAAGTTATGTTGTGCCATTTCTTGGATCAGCCACTCTTGCTGTATTACTCCAGACTTATTATGTATAAGGTGTCAGTGTATTCCCAATAAAGAAAACAAAGAAAAATATCAATAAACACTAAATGAAAAGTATGAAATTTGGGGGGGATTGAACTTGTTACCAAAACATTAAATCTCCATTTAGATGGCAATGAAGCAGTTTTGTTTTTTTTTGCTTTTTTTGTAAATAAACAAACAGGTGCATTGATATCATTTAGAAGATTGTGGGAAAACAATATCTCCTAAATGAGAATCAGTGAGGCTTGTGGTCAATTTGAATAGTCTTGGGATCCTTTTCACACTCTTTACAGTCTTTATTAGGACCAAACCATCTGAGAACATTCACACGGTTTCAAGAACTGTTCATTTGTGGGAGCCATTTTCAGCTCATCATTGGACTTAATTAATGAGACATGTTCATCAAAGCAAACGCTGCACCACAATCAAATAAGCTGGACAAAATAAACAAGTTATCCAAAAATGAAAAACTCGAGAGCTGAAAAATCAGCTTTAGTACAAAAGCATGTTTACATTTAAGAGGGGGTTTGATTGAAATGATTTTGAACCTTCGCATGCCTTGCAAATACAGAACAGTTTGCTCATCTGGTGGTTGACAGTTTGCCTTGAGAGTGTAAGAAGAAAAAAAAGGTTAACTTGAAAAACTTAATATCTTTTGAGAAAATAAATGCTGAAAAAGTCCCAGGTTTTAGTGGATCTGCTTGAATGGAATGAAATGGGGAAAGTCTGCTTTGAACCTCACCAGTATTAGCTATTTAATCAGTTGTCAAAGTATGAAAGTTGAAAATCATTTAATCAAGAAACTTTCAGAACTTGAAGTGTGTTTTGGTTTTACGAAGTTGCTTTTGTTCGGCATTTGTGTTTTCCCTCTGTCTGTAGTTGGATGTTTCATATTTGTCCTAGCTTTTCTTTCATTTTTGTACTCACCTTTCTTCTTCCCTATCCACCCTCATGTCACCCCTCTCCCAAACTCAAGCATGCAGAACTGAGCATGCAGGTCTTCTCCAGCAGACCTGAACACTCTTTCTCAGAGTTCTCACCTTTCACCCGGGGTTAACGTGAGGCGGCATCACTTTGGCCCCCGAGCCCTGGAGAGACCAGAACACAACACCGTCCTGCCGAGCCGAGCTGTATGGAGAGTCAGCTGCGTGGTGAAAGACACAGGCTTGTAGAAAGAAAGCAAGGAGAACAAACAGGTGACCGACATCAGAGTCCAGACCAGGATGTGACATGGAGACAAAAAGGCTGTATAGAGTGTACGGTTGTCAAGTCCGATGGTGTCAGAGTTCTTAAATAAAGCGTAAACGATGAGGAGGTTGGGATAATTTGCCTAAATTAAACAAGAAGCTATTCAAACTGCTTTGAAGCAAAGCACACCGACCTCTGCAATAAGCTTTCAAGTGACCACTTCCAATGATAAGTCTACGTAAGCACGTGTATGTGCACGTTTCGGCCTTCCGCATTCAAGACTCTCAAGACTCAAATTCAATTTTTGGACTTTATGTACAAAGCGTGCGGTCAATGAACGCATATTGAAAAGCTAAACCAGTTAAACTTTGACCAATCAGGGACTCAGATTTGGTAGTGCCGTATGGGCAGCGTCCTTTGCAATTCACAGAATAGCCAACCGTTTTAAAATTTATCATAAAGAAAAAATTAATCAGCTGTCATCTGTCTGCCCAGCTATTGGACAGGACAAGTTAAATAAAAAAATAAAAAAAATTAATAATTGCGGTTTGTTCCCAGCTGGAATTATATGACACCAAGTCTTTAAATTATGAGGAAAATCATGTTTTTCACCCGGGGGATTTTAGTTAAAGACTTCATAATCATAAGTAAAACACCACTGGGAATGTTTTTTTGTTGTTTTATTGTCATAGGGGGACTTTAATATGCTTGCACCGCTTCAACATTTCGCACCAAACCACTTCCAGCTGTACAGGTTCATGCGCTGCTATCGGGTAGAGCCGGTCCGTGTAAACACTGAATGCTAAAAGCGCATTCAAGAAATGCCCGTTCAGCGCGTTCGACGTGCATCACATATCCGAGGTGTACTTGGCACAACAGCAAAAAGTGTGTCCCACGGAACAATACAGACGTTTATGCACCATTATCTCCAGCCGCCAGTATTTCAGCATCGCTGTTTTGTTCACTCTTGTGATTCTGCAAATGTGTGCCAGCAGAGGCAGCCCAACAGCCCCCCTCCAACAGGAGTGCCAGATGCTCAGTAATCTGTGTGAAAGGCGATCCACCACTTAATGGGATTGTTTCTGTTGCACCTTAACGAAGAGGTGGCCAGGAGAGCTGAGCTGAGCATTCGTCCTCCATAACTGCTGTCCTGGGACCTCAGGTGGACACAGTGGGTGAAGACACACGCAGAGAGGGTCAGGGGGGGGGGAGGGGTGGTCCTCACACCTCAGAATCATAAAACGGTCCTGAGCTGCTCTCCTTGCAGCATGTATTGTCTTAAAACAGATGGCTGAGACAATGACGAGAGGAAGAGAGGTGATGCGGCTGAAATGCGTGAAAGCTTTTGAGCATACGGGGGCCTTATTAGGCCAGATGACTAATATACTTTCAGGCTATGTTAAACAGATGTTTATGATGATTTTATGAAGACTTTTGGAGTTTTAGTTTAGATCAAAACTTTTCAAGAATTTGCACGTGAACTTCTGCTTGCATTTTCCTATTTGAGGGAAATAAAAATCTGCTTCAGCTGTCCACACCCTCACTGACATTATAACTAATAACATAGAAATAAAAAAGGAAACCCTTTTAAATTTTAAACACCCACTAGAATGTGAATGAGAAGGACTTAAGAAATCAGTTTACCACTCCGATCATCATTTGAAGTCTTGTAAAAGCATTCCCACTTGTCTTTTAATTATGATTATGCCAATTTTAGCCAAATTCAAGAAACCTGTGTCGTTTTCTAGAATATAGTGACATGCTTAGTACATGCCTCTGAGTTCTGGGTGGGACTGTTGGCGCGGGGTAGGCCTTCCCTCATTTCTCATCGTCCCTTTGTTTACACCCTCCTGCTGGCTCACAACCCCAACCTGACATCACTGGTGCTACAAACACTGGGGCTCGAAAACCGCAGTTTTGAGCTAGTTGCCAGCCCGGGTGAGGAAAATAAAGATGTAGTTGTCTGCAAGTGGATGCATCAGAATGGAGCAGAGCAGGGGAGCTTGTTGCACAAACATCACTCACAATCTTTCCAATGGCATTTTTTCCATCTGCTCCTGATTCAAAACTATTTGAATAAAGAAATATAATTGTTGTTGCAATGCAATTTAAAGCCTAGTTTGCTTTATATATCTCCTCCCTAGGGAGAAAATGCTAAAAGAACATGTTAAAAACACCAAAAACACAACTTTTATTAAAGTGGGTCTTTCTGTTCTCACTTTAACCTCAAATAATACACTACAGTGGGTGTATTGACTTAAGTGTCAGGATTGTTATTAAATCAATGACCTATTATCTATTATAGTAGGGGTTATCTATGTTTTGGGCACTGCTGTGTCACATTCTGTGTTGCAGCTGCCTTTGAGGAAGAGCTGACAAAGATCCATATCTTTGTTTTTGCTTCCCTGTCTTTGGTTCAAGCTTAGATCTCAAATCAAGCATTACCAGGCAGGTGTCTTCAGGTTTTGGGAGTGAAACACACACTAACCCTAACTTTTTTTTCTTTTTTGCCTCACTATACAGAAATTATAAAAAAAACATTACATAAAAACCAACAAGAAATAAATGCACATTTGGAGCATAAATACAACACGGTGCAAAATATATGCCCTTTTTGCTATAGTGAAATCTTCAGTTTTCTTTATTCTACAGTTTCCTTAAAAGCCAGGAAATCAGAGATTAAATAGACAAAAATCTGATAAAGGAAATAGACAACCTTTATCTCTCTGTGATCTGTGTGTAACCTAAGACCGAGTTTCCTTCCTTCTTTCCACCCCTAACAGCAGTAAAACTGGCTGTGTCATAACGCCCAGTGTGTCAAAATGATATGTTTTACCATCTTTTACCTATTATTCAGAACAATAGTTGCCCAGGTTGGATTTCCCTCCAGTGTGAAATGACAGATTCCCTTTTTTCTTGCCGAGTGCCCACTCGGCTCAGCGCTCCTCTTCAAAAGACTGCGACTATGTGTCACCTGTGTAGAATGTAAAGACACGTTAGATAGAGTTTCACAGCAGACCTCTATTCATGCTTATGATTGCTTTGTTTGGTGGAGAGATTTCAGCGTCCATAGGGGCTGGGAAGGTGGGACCTCGGCTTTATAAATGAGCCGTTGCTTTGTCAACACAGGAGTGGGGTTATCTCAAGCAGCAGCTGAAAGATTGATGGAGGCAGATGATTATCAGTGAGACCACAGTAAAGTGTAAGATGGGGTTCAGACAGATACTGTATTTACGCAGGGATCAAAAAGTTAGAACTTTAAGTCATAACAAGTGAACACAGATTCTCCATCAGTGTATACCAACATGAAAAACATAGAAATGATCAAAAAGACATCCTTTCTTGTCACATTCCTTAAATATATTCTTTCAACCCCAAAAATATATTGTTTAAGCGTTTTTTGTTTGTTTTTTTAAATACGGGCTGTTTTCTTTTTGTCTAATTTATGAATTAAGTTTCATCATGTTTCAACATTTTTTTTGGAACATTAAATGTTTACGTCTTTTACCTGGCAACATAGCTCCACATTACCCTTTTAATGTCTCCTAAATTGGTCAAAGTTAGTGTATATAGACAAAAAATGCAAGACAAAGGCAAAACAGGTGCTTTTAGAATGTCAAATGTGACGTTTATTGCTTTAAAGAAACATTAGATATCAGATAGCAACAAACAAATATGTGTGTAACAGAATATTATCTATAACAAGCAGAAGAGGAGAAAAGTTAACTGGACAGCGTTAGACTGGTAAAATCATGTGATATTTTTTTAATTAGTATGGAAACACGTTTATTGTTGCATGTTAACAACAAAATCATTTGTAGTCAGACATGCGATACATTTGACGGTTCTGGTTTTTTTAGAATATCAGTTGAACGTTGAATATAAAAGCAATCAGGGTTCAAGTTTTGTTAGGGTTTTTGCTAAATTTTTATCTCTCATAAGTGACAGAAGAGGGAAGGCAAATGTTTCGCCTGCCCATCGGTCCATCCTACATTTCTCCAATATAAATACAACCATTCAAAACCCAGTCCATCCATTCATTTTCCAAACACATTGGATCCATTCTGGGGTCACATAGTTGCTGAAGTCTTTCCCAGCTACAGTTGGGCAAAGGCGGGGTACACCCTGAACAGGTCACCAGTCTGTTGCTAGGCCAGAACCAAATTTCCGACCCTCCATTTTCAATTGACTGCTGTGCTGGTGAAATTCCAAGCACACAAGTATAGCCGCTGCTTCTGGGGGCAGTACAGGGCAGAAAGTAGTGCAGCCTGACAGGAAATAGAATTCAAAAATGTAGTTTGAGGTCTACCTAAATGCTAAAAGGGAGAGAACATCAAATTAATATAAAGGAGAGAAAAGTAGTAGGAAATATTTATGATGGCAAGTACCAGAGCCATGGGTTTAAATACCGTGAAGGTGATAAATGAAACCGAATAAAGAATCTTACAAAAGACAGACAGATTATCATATCAATAAACTTCTAAGTATTCCTCACAAAAATGTAGATACATAAAATAATATTTGAATTCTTTCTCTTCCATGAAAGACTGACAAACAGTTGAATGATTGATGGCGTGGAGGTCTTTAGGGAGCGGTCTGGGGCCACAGATCAGGAGTCCCTTCCTTTTCCAGCCTTTTCAATTAAGCCCTAGCATACTGGTAGCAATTTATGAACGTGACCTTCCAACTCTTCAGCTTCACATTTAACCCTAGGAGCAAACCTGTCCACCCCCCCACGCACTTTCCCACCCCAACTACATCATGCAAGGCTACTTTGATACACATATATGTATAAACACACACCCGTGTCCCCACTGTTCATTTTGAGGGGTCAGTGGTTATTCTTTAGGGCAAGCTCAAAGGTGAGTAATAAAAAAATCCAATACAGTAAATGTACGGGGTTGCCAGCATATCAATATATAATACAGAAACAGGACACATGACATCCTGCAAGTTGATGGAAAGCGATTGAATTCTCTGTTTCTCACTATCTGCCCACCTTTGGATGCATCAATCTGCAGCTGCTAATAATTGAATTAAGACGAAAATGTGATTAACAAGTTCTTCAAAAAAGCTGGAATTGCCTGCAATCTGATGCCTGGAGACGTTGATGGGCTTCTCAGAGAGCAAAAACTATTTGTGACATCTCCACAGTTCAGCCAGCTGTCCTCATTTTAATTAAAAATCTTTCATAGGCTTAAGAGTTATGGAAGGTACAGCGGAGGCTTCTGGCAGCAGCCTGAAAGAAATACCACATAACAAATTGTGTGTGTGAATGGAGTAAGCAACAGCTACATCAATTGGATGTGAGGGGAGATGCGATTTCCCAAAAGGGGGCACATAAGGCAGCCAATGTACCGTAACACAGGAGAAATTTATAGAAATTGTGAAACTTTATATCACATAATGCCAACAGTTTTCATTAACCTAGGCTTATTGCATTATAGCAATCATTTTGACTGCAAGGCTGTTTGACTTTGAGACAATTACTATACATGTTTTATTTGACTTTCCTTCAGCCTGGAACATAAATTAGAGAATCTAAAATACTTCAAACGGAATCTCTGTTTTTATGTTGTACTTTTGTGAATTTCAGCTTGTTACTGACTCTTTTGGCAAACATGTTTATGATGTCTGGTTTCTCAAGATGATCTATAGTCAGAAATGCTTGTTTTCCTTCACAAGAACATTTCGGCCTGACATACAACAATGTGCTGTAGTGTTCAGTCAATTTTTATCCATGAACCTTTTTTTTCCTATCTACTTCATTAATAAGTACGGTGGCCTTGAAGTGCAAATCACACCAATAAATCATTAAACGCAAAAACATTTTTTAGATCATGACAGTTAAAAAAGCAAAACAATTAATAAAAGAAAACATTACATCTCAGGCATAAAAAAAAAATTCCATGAACCAAAACACGATTCCAAAAATGAAACGAAATAAAAATGAAACATTTCAAAGAAATTTCCAGATATCAAAAAGGAATGTTAAAAAAAGAAACACAACATGAAATCAAAACAGTTCGGTACTATGTTAGATCACTGATTGGATGATGAAGTTTCATATTTGAAGGTTAGGTTTTTTCAAATGTGTTTTTCAATGTCCGTATACTAATAAAAAGCTTTATGATTAGTACGGAGGATATCCAGAATCACCTTATGCCAAATAACCTCTGCTTGAAATGATGAACAAACGTCCTTATCCAATCAGTAATCTAAATAATTACCTTTGCCTGTTTCCGTAAAAAAGAAACAGAAAACACTTGGGGAAACAACATGGAATTCCCAAAAATCAAAATGAAATATTACATAAGAAGACACCGAAAAAGATTTGCTCTATGGGGCATCGCTGATTGGATGATGACGTTTGACCATCATTTCAACCTAAAGTTATTTGAAATGAAGTGAAACTGGATCTGCTCTGTAGTAATCATAAACATTTAATTAGCATGCAGACATTGAAGATGCATCTGAAAAACACTTAAATGTCAAAAATTAAACCTCGTCATCCAATCAGTGATGTCCCATGGTCCTTACCTTTTTTGATTTCTTATTGTGCTACATTTTCTAACATTTTATTTTGATTTCAGTAAATCACTTTTGTTTTCTAAAATTGTTCATTTTTTTTGGAATTTTGTTTTGATTTCTAATATGGTAAATGGCGTATATTTGTTTAGCACTTTTCTACATTCCTTGAAGGCCCAAAGCGCTTTACAGTTACAGTACCATTCACACACTGATGGCGGCTCCACTGCCGAACACTGGCGCCAACCTTCCATCAGAGGCAAGGTGGGACTCAGTGTTTTGCCCAAAGACACCTCGACACAAGGGCGGGACAGGCGGGAATCAAATCTGCAATCTTCCGATCAGAGGTTGACCACCCTACCACTGCCCCATAGCCAAAATATGTACAGTAATGTTTTTTATAATTTGTTTTACTTTTTTAAATGTCGCTGTGATCCTAAATATGTTTTTGCATTAAGTGATTTATTGGTGTGATTTGCACTTCAGGGCCTCTGTAAAAAAAGGCACTTCTTTTAATTTAACAATATGTGTAGCTTTTGCACTTAAAATAGAGTACAGTATGACAAACACTTTATTCAAACACTTTTTCAAACCTCTCCTTGATTCAAGCTTTTAGAATGTATGAAGGAAAAGCTTTTATTACTTCGACTTTATGGCCCGAGTGCTGATCCGGAATCAGCTTCAGACGTGTCTCATTGGGTGAATCTGAATACATGTAGGGCCGGTGGGACACCACACACATCACACACACAAAAGCAGAAAATTAATTGTCAAATTAGTTGTGATCTCATTGCTTATTAAGTCATGTCTGTGCATAAAAAGACAGTGGCAGAACTCTGAGACGACTGTGTTTAATGACTATGCATGTGGGGGCCACATTTGCAAATCATTTTAAATACCAATAAATGAGACATAACTGACTGACCTGAGCATAAGTCTGCGAACAATTACACCTCGTCTTACCTCAGATAACATCATCTCCTTTATCAAAACTAGGATGATACACCGTGTGTCTGCTATGGTAATGACCTGCTGGTCCATTTTTATAGTTTGTGTTACTTTTTACTATGAGAAACAATTTTTTACTCTCTGAAACTAAACTGCTGTAGTCTGTCATCTTTATTCAAGTTCAGACTCCCAAGACCTCCATCAAACTCCCCAATACTCCTTAATAGATAAAAGGTCCTCCCAGTGACACCATAACTCAAACTTTCTGCTCTGCCGAGGCTTTTGTTCGCTTTTTTTTGTTGGTTTCTCAAGATTGCCCATGTTTTTCTACTGCAGTAACAAAGACAGAAACGGCTCCCACAAATATGCAAATATTTGAGTGCAGAGCTCTTAATTTTTGGATGGGGTTTGCCTTAGTCTGACCATAAACGCTGCCTTTACAGAAACAATCAGACAGCATGGTAATCCGTCAAAGATCAAACACAGACCTTGGCCATAACATGGTCCAGTGTGGTGCATGTCATTAATGTGACCCTGGCAGGGCAGTGGAAGGGGAAGTAATGAATTAGCCTGAAGCTGGGAAGACAGAGATTAGGTAGCAGAGAGGAGAAACTGCAGGGTCAGGGGTTAGACATATACCACCAACAGTCATCAGAAAACAAAGGAACATTTATCAACAACATCTATCTGAGATAATATGTAGCAAACAGACAATCAAAAGTGGGTGAGAACAAAAATCTATAACTGACTGTTTACACCAATTACTTACTAAAAACCCAATGTATGGTAACTATATAAAACAAATGGTCTAAATCCTTAGTGACCACTTCAATGCTTTCACGCATATTGATGCAAATATGCAACAAACCACTTGGGTTCCAAAATAACCTTAATTTAGCATCTACATGAAAGGTAAAACATAAATGAGTTTTTTCATAGCTGGAAATACATTCAGGTTTCAAAGGGTTGAGTTTTTCAAAGAGGATAAGCTCTGATGTAATAGAAAATTGTATAAAACCATATCGAACTGAAGACTCCCAATGAAATAAACTAAAACTTAATGCACCTTTTTTTTTTTCCAAGTTGATCTTTTGTTCACAGAGAAACTTTTAATTGAACCACAACAGTGGCAGGATTTTGTTTCCTCCTTTGAAAAATAAATAAATAAAAGATTCATGGCTGTGCAGCTCTGATCCTTCCCCTTGAGTGGGAAGATGCTTTCCCAAGACCCTGAAGAGGTATAAATTGTGCCGTACTCCATGAAAGACCTTGTCCCCCTCCCCTTCGTGCTTGCCCTCGTAGGTGCGATAAGTAAGGCATACTTGTAAATCTCTTGGCCATCAAAGAAGTTCTGTTTCCAGACATTGTAACCGCAGACTCTGATCTGAGACGCACAGGGGTCATGCGCAGAGCCTGACTCACACCGCGGTCGTCAATAACAAACTCTTTCCTTAACCGTCCAGGTTCTGCCGCTGGCTCCTTCTGACACATCACGTTGTTATTCTTACTGTGAAACATTACACACACCACAGCTGTACTGATGATGGCGTAAATGATGACCAACCCCAGACGTGGGAATCTGAGCAACCTTTGGAGGTCGGCACAGCTTATTGTGATGTAATTTCCTGCCACAGTGACAATAACTAATGGCATATGTTTACTGTTAATCACATGATGTATTCTTCTTTGACAGCTGTTTGGTAGTTTTTCTAAAATAAAGCTTAGTCACATACACTGCACTGGGTGGCTTACAGAGGACATTTAGTTCACTGTAGATCCCAGGACTTTGGTCAAAATTAAAAGAACTCCTGAGTCTGAGAAGTTGGAAAAAAGTCTGAAAATTACTGAAGTTTTGTAGGTTTGTAGAGTCAGGGAAATCATTCAGTAGTTCATCAACAGGGATGTTTTATTATATCAGTGAAAAAGTACGACTAAGCAGCAGTTAAAGCAGATCACAAATATATTTATGTTTCAACACTTGTTAAAACCAATTAGCAGAGTAGGATAAGTGATTATTATATTTAATTCTTAACAGTTTAGGATGGTGAACACATTAACCATAAAAGTGCCATGGATTTCTGTCTAAATCCTAGTTTCCCTCGACAGCTGGTTCAATGAGTTTATATTTACAGGTGAAAGAAACACACACAAATTGCAAAATGAGTTTCTGCAAAACATCTTTTTTCCAAACTGCACTCTCAGAGAAAGATGTAGATCTTTCAACCATCAGGTCTTTCCCATCAATCTAAAGTCTGTGATCAGTTGCAGTATTTATTAAAAGCAGACAAAGCCCCGGTTGTGGTGACAGCAGCACTGCATACACGTTCTAACAGGTTGAGTACTCTTATCCCTTTGTTGTTCTCATTCTGCTTGTGTTTCAAATTGGTTTCTATAAACTTTCAATATAATTTGTTGAAAGAATATTATATTTACTAATTCTTATCCTAAAAAGTCCATATAGAAAAAAAATCCCCAAATGGGCTGCCATTAATTTTCACTGATGTGGTAATGTCACTGTTGTTTTTGTCTATGTTTATTTGTCCCTAACAAAAGAAAATCAAGTAAATAAATACAAAAGTGATAAAACAATATAACGCATTGCAATACAGTATAAATTAAACTAATATAGGATGGTGCAACCTTGAACAGACAAGTTGCAAAGGAGATGTGAATTCTATAGTTTGGAGTCAGAGGAACAGGAGGCTCTACTTTTCGTGGGGCAGAGGCCGTTTCTAAAATGTGTGTGCAATTTCTTGATTGTGATTGGCTAAATTACATTACAAGCTGTTGTAAACCAGTGACAACAACCTGTGGCTACAAGACCTTCAGAGCAGTAAAGATGAAACTGTGGTGTGTGAAATCAAAACCACTGCAGTTCTGAATAAGAACTATTTGTGTTATTTTCCTTTTCACATAATTTATATTTAAAAGATCACAGTGAGCATTTTAAACCAAGAATAATATGAAACATTTCATATGTACCCAGATTTAATTTAATTTGTTTTGTTTTTTTTCAGCAGGCATTTTCTTTATTTTATTTCTGGTCTTTAAACTTTAAGTTCACAGTAATAGGTAAAAATGTACTTAGATGTATTACTGTTTTATGTGAGGAATGGAAATGTATTACATTGCAATAAATTGCCATTAAATAGTTTATCTGCATTCATTATTAAAAGGGTTCAAAGAAAGCTGGCCAAATGGTTGGCCTTCACATATTTTTACTTCACCAAATCTGGCTCTCTTTATAAAAAGTTTGGATACCCCTGGTCCGAGGTAATATGACTGTGAATTGATCTAGATGGAATGGACTATAACAGTCCAATTTTCTTTTTATTTTCGTTTGACCAGTTTTATATTTTTACTTTTTGTGCAGCCTATGGAGATGACCTTTGTTTTGAATTGCCAATTTATTTTCAAGCCTAACTAATACACATTGAAATGAATGCACAGATTGTTTTTCAGTTATAAGGTTTCTTTTTCCAAAAAAATGTGTGAATTGTGGCCTGCATTTTATTAAAACTGTTGTTTGCTCCTGATCTGGCTGTACAACCATGACTTATGTCAATTAAACAGAGTGGCTGGATAGCTGTGACCTGGAGATGATCTTTGGAGTCAGCTGCTGGCCAAGGTCACGCTACAGTGTTAACAAGATTTGATCCTCGGAGCTCTCCAAACCACTTTCCTCACTTTATCTACTCCACTCGTCCCATCTTCTAAAATAATATTTCACTGTCAGGTTTTTTCTGTTTTTGGTTACTGCTGTTTTTTTTTAATACATCCTTTTCTTTATGTATGTCTTGTCTCACATCTTCCTCAGCCAATGGGATCATTTTAATCAACAAGATGCGGGTTGACATTCATAGTTCCACCCATTCCATTTTGTTCTAAAGCAGATAAATGTTCAGCCACTTGATTTGTAGCTTGCTGTCTCGCTTTTATAAGCATAAACGTAAAAGGCCATTTGTCACTCCGACCACTTCCTGTTCAACAAATGTAGTTAAATCCTCATTTAAATATGCTCTCTGGAATTAGAGGAGTAGAGGAGCAAACTTTCAGGTCAGTGGGTGTACCAAAAAGAAAAAAAACTTCCTAAATTTACATATGATTACAGAATGCATCGTCCCACAAGGCCTTGTACAGACATTACTGTTAACAGGGATTTTAAAACTACAGAATATTAATTATTTGTGTAGCTGCTTTATGGGGGATAGAGTGGCACCTAGTGGCAAAGTTGTATATCAGACTTATTTTTTGATTTATCTCTTAAAGTAAATATGAATGATGACCGACTTTAAAAAGAGTGATCGTCTATTTCTTGATGTGTGTGTCTGTTACGTCCATCACCGTGCAGAATGCTGGAAGAAGCATTATGTCAAACTAAAACACAACCTTATTGTGACTTAATTTTACAAGAGTTTAATGTTTTTAACCAACTCAGTCGTATGTAATCAGTTTTCTGATCCTTTGCTGGTATAACAGTTACAGTTAAATATACTTAATGAGTTTTAAAATGTGATGTTTTCTAAAAGATTTTTGTTCAGTTTTACAGATATACTGTTAGATATGGAAGTTTCAAAAAATTGAATTAAGTGCAGTATCAACAAGGAGTCATTTCAATTCTTTCTTTTGTTAAAGGGCCATTAACACTTGTATGTTTGGATTTAAAGCTTACAATATGCTGCATTTTAAGTTCTTTAAACATACTTTCCACAAGTTTACTTGAAAAATCTCCATATAGGCTTTTCATATCAGCCATAAACGCCAAGTTTATCGCGTAAAAACCCCTAAAGAGAATCAGATCCAAAAGATTTATTTACATTTCATCAAATCATGATCAACAAACTACACATTTCTGTCAGAATCCCAGTCTTTTTTTTTTACTTTGCAAAATGGAAACGTTTGAGTTTATGGCTTAAACTTTATTCAAACAACAAATAACAGTTAACAACAAAAGAACAGTTTGACAGCATGAGTTTACGCTTAGTTAGGGAGTCAGTCTTTGACAGACTGAGGGACAAAAATTCTGCTTTTCCTAATTTGATTGTCAACAGAGGACATCGCCTTCCTGCAGCATGGAAAAGACTTATCAGAGCGACTGATAACACTCCCCGATAACACTCCCCCAACCTGCCACCGGTTTTTATTCTTTGCAGTTTGATGTCCTACAGATTTTAGTAGGTGGTCTAATTTTATAGGTGGGGCAATAAAGGCCTTAAAGGTCTTGCATTAGGGGGTTCTCCAACCAGATATTTTACAGTCACACAAAAGACGATTTTGCAGAGTGAAAGTTTTTTTTTTTTTTTTTTTCAAAGCTGTAAAGTTGTAAATCTTTCTCAAAAATAAAATGTATTTGTTCCTCTTCTGTTTCTTAAAAGGATCCACTATGAACTCTTTGGTCTTAATAACAAAAACCCCAAAGCCCTGTGATTATCAGAAACTGTATCTGTGCCAAAGAATAGGAAATTTGTCCTCTGGGGGCATTTTCTTTCCTTTTTCTTGTCGGGGATCAGATATTCCTGTTCAAAAGCTGCATTAGTGGGTGTCACCAGCCAAGAATAGCTAAATCTATAGAGACTGGATAAAGGATGCATTTTGTACTAAAAAGGCTATAAACGAAAACAAATTGGAGATTACAGATAAAGAGATGTGCAAAGCTGTGTCACTTAAAGAGGAAACTGGAGAGTGGTGTGTGAGTCATGCCCTTAGGAGACACACAAGTAACTTCATACATACCTACAGCAAATACAAAAAAAGTTTAAATAAAAACAAATTAAATGCGATAAAAACTGTTAAAAAAATGTTTTACCAGCTGTCATTTAAAAATGAGTTGAAAATCAGAAAATGTATATTGTGTTGCACTTCCATCTGTTGTTAGTCCTGTAAGAATATTTATATCTAGAGATCATAAGCAGAAACGTACATTTTGCTCTGCTCAGAGGTTGTGCTATCTTTAACATCAGCAGTAGCAATATTATAGCCTCACTAGGCTGTGCAGGTCTCACTTGAATAATGTGATTATCTGCTCCACTGGTCACCGTCTGCTGGCTGGCTGAAACACATTAGCAACTGGGATGTTTCCGCCTGGCAGAGCCACCACCCTGCGTGTGTTTATGGGTATGTGCTTCATAGCACTGTGATTCTTGAACTTATGAAAAAGCCAGAGTAAAGAAAGTAAAGAAAATGTATTCTGTTTTTTTTTCCTGCTTACATATCACCTGTTGAAATTTTTATTCATTCATTTATTTTTACAAATAAGTAAAAAACAATGGAATTTATTCACAAATCCTTGCGACAAAAAAGGAACCTTTGCTTTTTCAGATCCAAGACTTTGAATGGACAGAGCTGCTACACCAAAATTCCCCTCAGTCAGTGTGGCAGTGAGAGGAAACAGAGATCAGTCAGGCTTAAATGGTTGAGAGCTGCAGCTCTCTCCTGGTCCACCTGTGACACCTTCCAAGACACTGAGCACGGCACTGTGGAAGAGCCTTTAACACGCCTGCATGCTTCACTGAAGCCAAAAGAAGTGTGAATATCTCAGCCTATGTTCACTTTACATAAGCATCCCAGAGGAGAAATGGCGAAAAGGCTGCATGTGGCGACAGGTGCTCATGACGCAACAGCCACATGTGCACATACATTTTGTTTCAGAACTGTTTTGTTAAAATTTAAACGTTTTTACAAACTGCTACTTTTTTGAACATGCAACTTAGCCGTTACATTCCTACTTACATTTTGTGTGGTCAAAGAAAATGTTAGTGTTTAACAAAGCCAAATAGAAAGCTGATGCTTTCAATTAAAAACTCTTTTCCGGTCTTGTCATTCTGTCATGTGTCCAAATCCAAAGAATGAGAAAAGATCTTGATTCTTACAATAAACTGATAAAAATATACTGTGAATTTTATTACATAGCACACTTTCCAAAATGCTTTAAAGAATATAATAATAACTTCAACAAAAATTCACACGACTTTAAAAAAGTTACTATAAAAAAACTCAGAGGTATAAAAATAAAAGACCAAATGACACAAAGGAATACACAACTCAAAAATTCTATGTAATATATGCACATTTTGGGCTTCTGCGTTCAAAACGTTTGTTCACACATTCCTGAACAAGTTTTCAAGTATGTTTTTGGGCTCTACATTGAACATACGTTGAAAGTTAAACCAGTTTATCTTTGACTAATCAGGGACTTAGATTTTGTAGCGGCGTACTGGTGGCATACTTTGAAGTGATCTTGAGAATTCAAGTCTGTCACATATCGGAATAACAAGATTTGCGACATTTTCAGGGCTTTGACCAAGTCTCTTCCAACTGTGAGTACATGCGTTAGTATCATTCAAGAACCCGCTGCGTTCAGCATGTACACATATATCACATGCCCGGTGTGTAAGTAACATTAGATTGTTCATGGCAAGGATTCGATAGCATGTGCTGCCATTGATCTTTCAGTCTGTTACCAAAAAAGTTAAACCCAGGGAGATACAAGTCCACACCTCCAGCCTTTGGTTTATGTCTGAAGTATAACACAACTGTATAGGAGCACAAAGCCAGCAAAAATACTGATACAGACCACACAACACTGTGTTCCTCCTCTGCTTCTACCTCTCCTGCAGATTCCAAACTATCCAGTTCAACCACAGGGATCAAATTTGTTTGACATCAATTGGTATGAATTATTTGCTGAAGCCTTATCCAAGGCTGCTTAATCCATTTCTTTTTGGTGAAATATTTATGCCTCCAGCCAGGGCAGATCAGACATAACCCCCAGTGTTCTGTTGTGTGTTTGTGGGTAAATGAAGGCAAACCACAAACACAGATGAGTTCCGACTGCCTCCTCGTGTGTTATCAGCACTGACGTGTCAGCAATGGTTATGTTAGATGTCAGAAAGGTTTAGATCAGGCAATGACAAGAGGCCACTCTCAAATGCAAACGGTAAAATATAAGCCATCTTCCTGTACTGATGTCTGCTGGGGCTCATGTCATCTCTGTTCTGGATGAAACCTCATATCTGCAAAATAAGAGAACAACAAATTCTGTCTAATATGTAAACTTACTGTTATTAATGTCGATGATCTACAGAATTGATCTCAGGTGACTTTGAAAAGTTGAACTTTGGGTTGAAAATGGAAAACTTCTCTACAACACACATCTCAGACAACAGGGTGTTGATTACATCAAACTAATATGAATAAAAGGGTGTTGCTGTGATTGTTTCAGTGAGTAGTTCTTTTTGATAGAAAAAAATAGATGTTAGTATTCACAGTCACATGTTACAATAGTACTCTGCAGTGTTCTTTAGAAGTCCCAATTTTACCATCTTATGATCTATTTTAAAAGCATTCTCAGTGGTCTTTGAGTTATCATCATGCTGTTTTTAGCCAAAATAAAAAAAATAAAAATAAACTGTCGTATTGTGAGAGAGTTTCTGCAGAGCGGCAGGAGTTATTAGAAATGAGCCTCTGAGTTGTGGGTGGGACTGTTGGTGTAGACTAGAGCAACCCTGCCCCCACTTCCCATCACCCATCCATTTACACTTTCTCCCAATAGCTTACTAACATTACTGGTAAAAAAATAAAATAAAAATAAAACTAGTGACAAACAATATTGGAGCTGTCCAGCCGTACAGTTTTGACCCAGATGCCAACTCGGAAGAGGAAAATGAAGATGTTAATGGATCTAGTCGTCTACAATTCAATGCATCAATCAGAAGGGAGCGGAGCAGAGAGCTCGTGGCCTATTTTCTACATAGCTATAATCTTTTTCAAACAGCATTATTCATCTGTTCCTAATTCACATCAATTTGAATTACTCAGAACTACTCAGAAATGTAATTTTAAAGTACATTTTTGACCACCATGAGAAGAAGATCACAAGAACCTGTCCAAAACAGTTTTATTGGAGGGGATCTTTCAGCATGCTGTATTGAGGGTATTACTAACACCTCTCACCTATTTTGTATGTCATAAAAAAATTCCACAAAAAAATATGTTAAATAATGTGTTACTTTTACTTTAAATTATTTTTTCATTTTGTATATTTTATTATCAATGCCCTTTTTTACCTTTAAAGCCAAAATGATTGTGATGATGATTTCAGTCTGGGTTGTTTTGTCTGAGCCCTGTTTATTTCAGGTAATTGGTCCCTGAAAAACACTTATTTAGCAACTGAATCATGATTTAAGACGGTCCAACTGTTTACTCAAGGCTTTCCTGGTGAGAAAACATCTGATGATTTAGGATTAAAAATTAAAACTGACTTCTAATACTTAAACACATTCATGATATAACAAAAAATACAAATGTCAAGAAAATAAAGCTTCTATTTTATGTTTCATAAATCTCAGCTTTTATTTTTAGAATGTTTTAATTTACTACATGCCAAAAACCGTTTAAAAACAAATGAGACCGGCATTTTTTTGTGACAATACCTGACTTAGGCCGCATAACAACAACATAATCAGTCCCGTGCTCTTATTGGGCTAAAGCCATTGGATGAAAGGAGATGTGCACATCTGGTACCTTAAATGCTTTTATTTATTTATTTATTTATTTATTTATTTATTTATTTATTTATTTATTTATTTTTAAACTTTCTCAAGTTGAAACAATTTTTCACAATCACCCTGTAAAACAATTGAATCAGTTAGTTCGAAAGGGGCCCAAGTTCAAGAGGTTTGTTTTTTCAGGAAATGAATTTAATTGCATAGCTCAAAGGGAGGCTACACCAAATGATTAATACTTTACCCAGATTTAACAGTTCATACCTTACCAATGCTATAATATGAAGCACCTCACTTTTATCATTTCAGAGGACTAGCAAACCAAAGTCTCTGGTCTTGGGCCCTTCTTGAAATAAACAGGGGTGCTGCCATATTGGATAACTAGTGCTCCCATCTATGGGATAAAGCAAAACCCATGCAAAAGAGGCCCAAGTCCAGGAATTTTGCACTTGATGCATTTTAAATGTCATGCCTAGTCAAAACATTACAACGGACTTGGGACTTTTTTGCACATAATCAGGTTTTCCCTTGAAGACCAAAGAACATATAATATCTCTAATTTGAAAAATTGTGGACTTGGGCCCCTTTTGTACTAACATTCTAACAAAGGTTGAAGCGAGGTTTTTAACGCCCCCCAAAAAAGACTTCCATTAGTTTTGATCCTCCTTCTGTAAAAACAATGAAAGTAAATCAGAAAACTTCCGGTGTGGTTCCTGGGACACAGACCGAGTGCCGTTTCTTGTCACCACCTTTTGGAGTCATATCACACACTAAAAAAAAAAAAAAAAAAAAAACAGACCAGCCTCCTTAGATTAGTATCAATCCCTGAAGGCAGTTAAAAAGTCATTTGTCTCCATACAGATGGCAGACAGACAGTTGAGATCATGTTTTATTTTAACCCTTCAAGGGCCAGTAGTCAGACCATTATTTTGAGTCATAAATTTATGTCAATAAAAATACTTTTAAAAAGGATGTTTGTTAAAAGAAATATTTTATCAAAGATAATTTAAAATGTAATAAAAACGTCTGTTTAAGGTTCAATACAGGGAGCCTTCAGTAGAAAAATTTGTATTAGAATTTTCTTTGCTATTCTTTTGATATCGTTGAACCCCTGAAGGCTTTAAATTATGCGCACGCTCTTGCAGCGCTTCAGTGAGGTTAGAGAGTCATTTCTCCTTTTCTTTTGCAGCCATTGTGTTGTAGGTTTGTTAGAGTGCTTCCGATTGTTGTTACAACGACCTAAATTTAGAACCGAATTTCGGGAAAAGCCTTTTCCAACAGATGGCCTGGCATTTGACTTTACTGTTCTCTTTCATGCGTATTTTTTAGTCTGACTGTGAAGCAAACGAAATGCTGGAAAGAAGGCTAGAGTGGGCAGTAGCTTGAAAAAAAAAGATAGAAATGTTAATAGTGGCAATCCTTTGGTCCTCAAAAAACTTCATTACCATTCGCATCCACATTAGTAAACACCAAAATGTTTGTATTTAGAAAAGCTGTGGCAGTCTTGATCAGCCGTGAGACACTTTACAGCTTGCCAGCAGTACCAACATGCAACAATAAATGTTAACTATTTTCTTAACCATTGTAGTTAGTTCATGTGTGTCATGTCCCTTTTTATTAACTAGCCTTACCGATCTTTGGAGTTAATCTTGAACTGTAAAATGATCAAATCATGAAACATTCATTTTGTGGCAACACAACTTTGTTGCAACATATTGGTGGCCAATTGTCACCATTAAGTGACCGGGATAGGCTCCAGCAGCCCCGTGACCCTTAAAGGGAACAAACAGCTTAGAAGATAAATGAATGAATGAATTAAAGTTACATTGACACCGCCCCCGGCAACCAGTGTTCAAGTAACCACTATCAATGAAAAGTTTATGTAAACGGGGTTTACGTGTTCAAAACTCCCACACAATTTTCCAAGCAAGAACAGAACCGTTAGGGAGTAGACCATCATAAATGTATGTATGTGTGTAAAGATGTACAGTAACTAGGAATTGCATCAAAGATGGTGTACATCCTGATGTGACAAATCCAAGTCTTTGTCAGAGTACCGGTTATTACAGAGCCAGAAAAAAGGCAGATGGAGTGAAAGACTGAAGGGAAGAACTCCAATCAGTCACAACGAAAAAGAGATAAACACTGAGACAAAGGAGGGTGAGAGCGAGAGCTGTGGAGAGCATGCAGGTTGGAGTGCGTTGGCCAAGCCCCAGCGGAGCCATCGATCCAGGCTGGCCTTACATCAGAGACAGGAAACCTGAGCTGCATGCTTCATCACCTTCCCTATGGAGTCGTCCTCACTCCTCTATCCTGCATCTTTCTCTATGATTGTGTTGTCTCCTCAGCTGTCCCACAATGCACAGTAGTGAGTACTTTCCTCTCAATTTTTCAATGCCTTTGCTCTCCTGCCCTGTCTTTTCCTGGTGATCCAAGGCCTGTCAGCTTCTACTAGGAGCTACTGTCAATTCATCATCCTTGACTGAGGCTCACTGCACTAAGTGCACATAGCCATCCATTCACAGCCACTTATTCATTAACCCCCCATGTGCACGAGCATGTGTGCACTTGTGGCTTTCAGTATGTCAGCAGGCGTGCACATCATTTTGTAAATTATGCACAACTTGTCTTGCCTGTCTGCCTAAGCTATTGTTTTGAATTGGGAGGGGGGCATTATGGGGGACGGTACTATGCGACTTGGGGGTAACAAGGTTAGGTTATCGAATTTGTTTAGGCGTCACTGTCTCCTGTGGGACTGAATTTAAACCCCACGCAGCCTCAACACTGAGCTCTCCCCATCTGACAGAAATATCTCAGCAGCGTTGCGTAAAGAGAGCTATTGTAAAGCCGCTTGAATGTTTGGTTATATATGTTTTATCACACTGTAAGACTTAAACACACATTTTAGATTTGATCATTTATGCTGTGTAACTTGTCCCATTCATTCATTCATTCATGAAAAAAATGAATCATTTGTCCCAAAATAAAACACAAAACCCTGTCCCGTTGCATGCATTTTTTGTTGCACAAATCAGTTTGAGACTATTTTTAAACTGAGAGCTTTGAGAATTGAGGGTTAAAAAGTGTGATTCAGTTTTAGTTTTTCAGTAGTTCCAGATGTTCATCTTTGCAACACTGATTTAACTGAAAATGGAATCAAATCTGAACCGTTTCTCATGTCCAAAATAATTTATTTGCTAATTATACATATTCAATATTTACTTAGAGTTAGTTCATAACAATGTTGTACATGGTAAATGTTTTTTTTTATTAACTTATTGTATAAACATCTTTTTCCCAGTCATGCTAAAAAAAAAAAAACAGTGTAACATCAAAATGACTCCTTCACGGCCTTCCTGCCCAACGGGCAGTCAGTATTTTATCATCCTTTGCAGATTATATAGTCATCCATGCCATGTGTGTTCATGCAACAACCATGACAATGGACTTTCTGGCCTAGAGTGCTACTTTTTATTTTGTTTCTTGTTTTTTAAGAATTCCATTTAGACTCATTTAACTTTATGTTTTTTTGCAAAAATAAAAAAGTTTAAAAACACTTAATTATTATTGTATGTTAAAGAATGTCTGCTGAATGTGATTTATATGTTGTTGTTTTTTCAAACCTCGTGGTTTATCTGTGTTTTAAAGGAAAAGCTCAGGAAATATTAAGGCTGTTACTAGAAAAATAAGATTAACGAAGTTGCTGTAACAATTGGGGGTGAAACACCACAGTAATATAGTTTATGAAAGTGTTTTATTCTCTATGCAACACCTAAAGTGAGATGGTGAATGTGTTATGTCTAGCAGTGAAATTCTGGACATTTGTCTACACAAAAAAGATAGTAAACAAAATAGTAAACAAAAACAAAATGATTTACCAGACATGCAAATTTCATACATTTTTTTCATTAATTTGTTGTTGTAACTAAATTAGATGTACTAAAGTTATTTTTATTCTTTCGTGTGACAGAAATTTGTTATTTTACTTACTTTTTATTTTTAGAAATCGTACTACCACAGCAGTCGTAGTAAAAATCTTTTTTTAATTTTACTTTAATAAATTGACTCAAGACTCAATAGTCTTACAGCTGCATTGAGCTTCATCGTTTAACACCATGTATGCTCCTATTGTTATCAAAAAAATTAAAACAGTAAACTGAACTTATTTTGTAATTTCTGAAATATAAGAACTTTTACCTTTTTTAAAAACTTTTACTTCACTACTTATATTTTTGCTTATAAATATTTGAATTAATATTTTTTCTTCTACTTGAATAATGATCATTTAAAGTAATAATCATAATTTAAAATTTCTGCTTCTGGTTTTTCGAATGATCATATTTAAGATACATTTTAAACTAAATAACGTCAATAATACCAGAATCTAAGATTCTAGAAAATCTGTTTGAATATGTTTCCAATTTTTTTTTTATTGAACTTGGTACAAATTTGAAATTTCTCATGAATTTTTTTTTTATACAAATAAGGGCAAAATGTACTACAAAGTTAAAGTCCAAACCCCATTCGACATGCCCCACTCATTCTCTACTTCCAAAAAAATCTCATCAACCCAAACAGGACAAGCGCACTTCTCCTCCTCCCTTCTCATACTGCATTGGTCTTTTTTACATTTTCACATATGCACAATCTGATATTCTGCCCTTCGTCACACATCACTCGCCTTCAAGTCGATGTATCTGAAAGATACCGGGCTGACTGAGATTATTCTTCTTGAATTCCATGCCGTCTGCCTCGTACCCTCACCCCACTCCTGTGCTCTCCTGATCAATGCTGACGGAATTCCCCGGATCAGACTGATGGAAATGTTATCTCACTTACATGTGAATGTGTGCCCCGGCAGCCAAAATAAGTGACTTATGGGAGCAAGGTGAGTATTAAACCTACAACAAATGACCAAAGACAACAGTAGATTACCTACAGAACATAATTATTAAGGTATGAGGGCCATACTTAGTTAAGCAAAACCCCCTGAAAAGTTACCTGTTACCATAACTAACACACTTTGAGAGGACATTAGCCTGTCCTTTTTGCATGCATGACTTGTTGATGCCTCTGGATGTTCCAATGAATTTTTCAATGTCACTGGTATGTTAAAATAAGATGACTCCAGCAATAATTGAAAGGTCTTTTCCAGAGTCCAGAAAAACTCATTTCAGGGATCTGAATAATGTAGACACCAGGTGGAAAATATATAAATAGCTTTGTGTAAGAAAAACAGCTTGCCCTGTTTAAAGAAACTGTGGAGGTAAACTTTGAATTTAAAATTACGCAAAAATATTCAGTTTCTAAGTTATCTTCAGAAATCCTAAATTTCTTGCATCATATTAAAAGCGCAAATATGTATTTTGTTTTCTGTTTATTGTAAATAATATTAAAAAGGAAGTTTTAAACACCTACAATAGACACAAAATTCTTAATGTAGATTTTGTGTCTTTCATTGTCCAAATGATAAGAAGAGTGAACATTTTTTTAAAACACTTTGGTGTGCAAGCCCATCTGTTTAATTTTGACACTCCATTCAAAAGTGATAGAATCTGTATGGAGCTACATGATTTGGCATAATGGGAATCCCTGGTTAATGAATTTATCTTCAGGATTTCTATTGTTATTTTTGGCTTAAGACATTAAAGTATAAAACAAAGCTATTCGTGTCATTCTTCGGTAGAAAACAGCGTAAATCTTCTCTGTGAGCCATGATGCCATCTTTGCACAACTCCTTGGTAGGTCTCACTTTGCCTCCTATGTAGCCACAGAGTGAGTAAATGGTCATCATGATCAATATCTATTTCCTGCGGTGTCAGGTTTCAGAATAATGTCCATATTGAACCAATGTTTCAGCAGACTCCCACCACAGTTTTCTCTCAACCATCCGTCATTTCCGTTGCAGAAGGAGAGAAAATCCCTACAAATCAGATTAAAAGAATGATTTTCAGGCAAGCCATTGATCATCCATCTTGCTCCACTGGCCTAACTGGGAGATCCTAACAGTGCGGACCAGGCATCTGAGAGGGCAATGTGCCTCTAATGTGGTTTGCGATTCCTGTTTATCCTGCACAGATCAGCAGGGTTAACCTAATTGGTGGAAAGTCTTGGTCTCAGTGCTACTCTAAGAAAACCCACCCTAAAACAAAATTTATACATTATGCTGGGGTGAGACAATTTGGATTTAAGACTTTAACTCTTTAAAAACCAGAAACTCTAACTTGTGATAAAAAAAAACAAAAAACAGAGGCTGCTAATATTGGGAAATTTAGGAGAGGTCAGGTCAGACTTTCCTGAGACCGTGAACGTCGTAAATCAGATGGGTTTCATGATGTGCCTGATTTCCGACAACTTGTCTCCAAATGTGGGAAAGAGTTGTTCACGTTGGCATTCAAAGATCAAAGACGCAAAAGTCCTTTTTTTCCAAAGTAGATTTCCCTTTGAAAGCCTGTTATTAATAACATTTCATCAGGCTTCACTAAAACATGTGATTTGTAAGTGATAGCGAATGGGCCGCCGTCCTACAGCTTCTATTCACTGAAACTCTTTGCAAAACTGTAAACCAGCTCATGTAAAATACATTTCTACATCAGTAAACTGAGTTATTCCCCTTATGGGAAACAAAAAGGCCAGAGCCCATGCAAAGTACTGGTAAGGCAATCAATGTATGGTCTGTGCTAAAAGCACAAATCGGGGGAGGGAGTGCCTACTTAAAAGCCTGCACTTTTATGCTTTAATCAATTTATGGGTGTACTGGTCATTCTGTTTAAGCCAATAAACTGGTGGATTACCTTGAAATACTGCTTCGCCCATTGACTAGCGGTGTTTATGATGGAAGTTTAGGGGGTCGTGTTTATGTGAGTGTTTTTTCTTCCTCTTTTCTTCTTCTGTTCAGATTCATTCTTGACATGGTGAGTGGTACAGGGACCTCGCTGTCTTCCAGGATGACATCATTACACACATGATAAGGTGCACATGTAAAATTGTTGAGTAAAAACACTGAGACAAAGAACAGCAATTACAATTTCAACAGATCTTCAAAGAAAGGCTGTTTTTCTTTCTGTCTCATTCCATCGGTTGAAAAAAAAAAGCTTCAGGTGGGAATCAATCGGAACTTTTAAAATAAATTTAAATCAATAAAACTGCAACCGTTTGTGGTCAAGCTAAACCACTTTGGTTTAACAGTTCAGAACTAAAACATAGACAGCTAAAATAGTGATTTTCGTTTTCTAACTTAGTCTTTTTTCATGTGAGGAGAGAAAAACAATCTTTTAGTGTTTAACATTTCTTCATGGCAGCATACTCAAGGTGACTTTCCCTGATCAAAAGCAGAATAGTAAGAGCAGATGTACTGATGGCTTTCCAAGATCTTTTTTTCATGTGGTTTTCTTCTCTGCTGTAAAATCATTAATTTTTTACACACAAAAAGCAAGTACATTCAGCTATAATAGTGCGCAAAAATAAAAAAATAAAGACTTAAAGTGTGGTCACAAGACTAACTGAGTTCAAAGTGAGAATTCATTTGGTCAGGCACTGGGTTCAACCACCTGTCAATCAAAACAATTTCATAACTTTTTGAACTCTAATAAAACATTCAAACAACAGGGGGAAAAAATCTTACACATGTTTAGTAATCATGAATGTAAATAAAGCGTTACTGGCCACTGTATGAACTCCACCTAGCTCCATTTTTTGTACACTTGAATGGGCTGCAATCCGGATGCCAAAGCGTCTTAACTTGGTTGGCAATAGTCATGGATCCATCACTGATGCTAAAATCTGAAGATTTTGTGTGTATATATTTATACTGCTGAGAATAAATGACTGACATAAAATAAAGGTAAAACTAATTCTGTTTGGGTGACATTAAAAATTAAATAAAGGCTGAGCAGAAAAGTAATGGTGCAGAAAAAGCTCAACATTTTGAACAGTGTAGAAGAGAATGGCAAGCAAGAGGCACAAAACCATCCAAAAATATATATATATATAATAAAAACTGTAAAAGATATTGACTATTTGAAACCATACATTGGCAGAAACACCAGCATGCATTTGAAGCCCTTCCTCAAGGAACAAGATACCTTTTATCGTAACCTTGCTCTTCCAAAATAGTCTGAATTCAATTAAAATTAAATTACGTGTGATCCAAGGCTTTGAGTTACATCCAAGAACTAAGTTAAGTTTCTTTCTCAGAGCCAAAAGAGTGATAGGTGTTGATCTTTGTTTTTATGTGCATGCAACTGAAGACATGAAAGCAGCCAAGAGCAAGACACCAGAAACAGCAGATACCTCTGAGTACGCTGAGGAACCACATTTTAAAAACAATTTGTTTATGTTCAACAGAGTACTTATTTATCTGGTTGCATGAAGATAAAGAAAGTCAAAATAGCTTTCTAGAACCAGACAAAGTCACTCATAGTTTATAAACTCACATCTTCCATCACCCTGACAGGATCGTGTCTCTACTCTCCTGCATTCAGTTTCATTTTTCATCTCTCACACTTTCCCTTTTCCTTCCTCCCACTCCCCTCTCTCGCTCATGCTCAGGCAGACAGGAAGTGTCAGGGCAGGCCAGGTTATTTCAGGCCTAATTGAGAGATTGATGTTCATTCAGAAACCTGGCACCTTGACATGCCTTTCATCCTCTCTCATGCACTTCCTCTCAAACTGCAGAAGCCAGACATGTTGACGGCTTGCTGAAAAACATACAACTGTCCTCGAGGACTTTCTTTGCAAGTCAATAGCAGGGATGATTTTAAAGCAATAAGCTGCATCAGCATAAGCAGTCCACAGGGGGACAAGACTTAAGAAATGTTCAATGTAATGTGTGCACCTAAAAAAAGCTTTATAAAAAGGAGTAGCACTCATTCCTGAAGGGTGCTGGAAAATACCAGATCAAGGGAGTTAAGGAAGGAGTGGGAGGAATAGCTTATGGTGTCGTCTATCACCAGGGCCACACCAGAGCAGGCCTTAACCTCTATGGTCCACCACTTCTGCAATACAGACAACTGGGAAGTGAGGCAGACATGGTCCACTGAAGCATGCCCAGACCAGCTCTTTTTGTTAATAAAAAGGCAATAATATGGTTTCAGCCTACACATAAAAGAAAGAGAATTTCAAAACTTAATATCAAAGAAAGAAATGTTGTTGAAAGTTCAGTTTTTTTTTTTTTTACATACGCTTTTTTGTTTGGATCTAGTTTGTTAGCTTTCGCTGTAAAATGACGGAGATGCGTTTCTTATAAATGGAATGCTGTTATGAGTCTGTGCCATGAAGAAAACTGAAATTAAATGACGTGAAATCCCGAGGGGAACACAAGTCCAGAAACAAGGAAAAAGATATCCAATTAGGCAATCAGCATTCACTATATAAGACGTACTTCATTAAGGAGATTGTGACCCACAGATGTGAGAAAGGTAAATTCTAATCCATGGGAATCGCTGTGGTCCTTGGAGATTTCAGCCACTGTCACATCACAGCTCTGAGTTGGGTCTACTTTATCTGGCCACAAATGACAAAAATTCATCTTAGAGGCTTTCACTCAAAACACCAGCGGCCACAGCAAGATGCCCATCTGTGACTGGATGGGCATCTGAAATTACCAATTAGTTTACCAATTGGCTGCAGCAGATTCGATTGGTTTGTAATTAATTCTAGTTACTGGCCCGTTGAGCAGGACGGATGGCGCCATGGCTTTGTCCTACTGACACACTATCCCACAGAGTCGGGCCCTGGGGGAGGCAGCGGACATCAATACAAGGCCCTGCAGCTACTGAGCTCTTCACCTTCTCCTCAACACACACACAGACACACAATACCTTACACACGCTGTGCCTCACAAACACACACAGACAGACCACACAACGCCTTACACACACTGTGCCTCACAAACACACACAGACAGACCCCCTCGCAGCGCTCGGCTGGTTCCAGAGAAGGCGAAACCTTAACCACCTGAGAAGGTGCTGACGACAAACAAAGACAACAGAAATCTTGTGTGTGTGTGTTGTGTGTGTGTGGGGGGGGGGGGGGAGTGGATGGGAAAGGAGAAACAAGACAAGCTCTCCTTCATGAAGAGTCACAGCAGAGGCAGAGTTGGAAGTGGAATCTTACCTTTTTTTATAGCTTTCTCTGATTTTCATTAGATCATTTTCACACGTGTGAGCAGGCGTGCCTGGCTTTTTGTGCATTAGCAAGTTGTGCAGAGGCAGAGGTCACATGGCTCATGGATACCTCCCACAGTGAAGGTCAAACCTTCTCACCCAGGAGTAGAGGAGGAGAGGCTGCAACAGATCGATGGTCCAGATAAAAATACGCTGCACCTCAGCCAGTCTGCTTTATAGACACACGCAGATTCACAAACACATTCACACACTCTCAACAAATGACTTAAATGCCTTTACAAATGATCTGGGCTTCCTCTTAATGAAAGCGATATCAAAGTGAGAGCCCGCAGCAGTCACAGCCGGCTTTTAGGATAACGATACAGTAATAGTAGATCATTAAAAGATCATAACAGCTTAAACGATGAGGCCTCTGTTGTTGCTCCGTCATGAAGCTCCTGCGATCAAAGAACCGTTTGAACTAAATACGAAGGTGGGAACAAGCTAGGAGGTAAAATTACTTCTCGGCATGATGCTGCCTTCACAGGACATGCAGGTGGAAGAAGTTTGCAGCAGAGCCTGGCTGACGGGGGGAAAATCAGATAGGACTGCAGCTCATGAAAGTCGACTATGCGTGATTTATGTGAGCTGTGAGAGGAGTGGTAATTGGGAGTAAAGCTCCACAATGCTTTTAGTTAATGACAAGTGGACTGGTGAAAGATGTCTGCCCCCTAACTGCTGCTTATTATGGATACTGGTTAACAGTGGGAAGAGGGCCGTGCCGGTGAACACTCATCAAGTAATAAATGAGGGACTTGGCAGCAACTGAGCAGAAGGCACGATATTTTGTCCATTAGGTATTCAGATGCTCTCCATAAAAGACCAGATTAATGTTATAGCTTTCATATATTCTCATGATCCAATAAACACAAGCTGGGGGAAAAATATTTAAAAAGGAAAAGATTCTTAAAAAAATACCTTACATTTTTGGTGGCCCTGTATTGAACATTTGATCTAAATTCACTGGGCCTATAAGGGGACAAGAATATTTGTGTTTCGATAACACAAATAAATTAAATTCTGCCACAAAATATGACCAGATCTGAATTAATCAAGACTTGATGAGAGTGGTGAAAAACTCAAAAAGCTGCAGCTTTAAAAACAAAAAAACTCATTCTTGTAGCAAAAGATTTTTGCAAGGCAGTGAAGATTTTTTTCAGGCATCTTTAGCCTCAACATCCAAGAAAACCAATGAGCCACATGTCGGATCTCACTACATTTCTCGGCCATCAGCCACTGAGACAAATGAGTGAAATCAACACGGGAGAATTTAAATCAATACCGTTACTATCTTTTACCCCGAGACGGCTGTGGGAATGATGCTATTTATTAATAGTGTGGGACATGCTGTTCATGAGGTAATGCCCTGAAAAACACAGAAACAGACGTCATTTTTGCTTAACTTCAAAGGAATATGGATGAATTCTGTGACCGTAAGGCCCGGAGCCATTTTTGAACAAATGGAGCAAATAGCGTTCTTTGACAAGACAGCAATAACTGCCTTGCCTCGTTTAATGGATGAAGAGAGATAAATCAAGGTGCAGTCTTAGACAGTCTTGATAAAAACGAATTAGGCATTCACACTCTGGGTTGAAAGGGTCTCAGTGTTGTTCAAACAAATTCATTAATCATGATGTGCATGTCAGTGGAAGATATATGCATAGAAGCAGAACTGAGCTAATGCAGACATTTCAGATGATGTGATAAAACCCAGAAGATCAAGCTGAAACTAAAAGCTTATCACATAGAGACAGAAAACAATAACTGGATTAGGATTTAACAGAAAACAAACATCTCCATCGTGTCAGATTTATTTTAGAATAAACAAACTTGTTCTTCAAACTTCTGGAAGAATTGTGTCTTCTGCAATGATTGTCCAATAAAACTCATGCGTGAAAAGTTTCTTTCTTCCACATCTTTTATCTAGTGGTTTATTTGAAAGGTGAGGACGTGCAGATTTAGCCGCCATTCATTTTCAAGTAACAGAATAGCCGAGCTGCTAGTAAAAGTTTTATAGCGCCAACAAAACCGCAAAGAAGAGCTCCAGACTGTCATGACAAGACTCAGACACAGGCAGACTCACATACATCATATCAAAACTATTGGCTTGATGTTAAATGAGTTGTCCCCAGTCCACCACAAGTGTACTGGAACTGCTCAAGCTTGCAAAACATGCAGAGAGGGGACAGCAAAAGAGATGCTTTGGGGCGCTCTGAGCATGCCTGTGGCAAACCTCCGTCAGATATTGTTTTTGTTTAGCGCTCGGGCTCCATGAAGAATTGATGAAGCTCTCTGGAGCTATCACTGAGTCGGGGGAGAATCAGAGCATGGCAAAGACCATTCTCCTGACAAAACTGAAGTCAGTTATGAGAGCCTTCCATTAGCTTCAGCCACAGGGTCCAACTGTGGCACACACTCACCATCGGTGTGCGTGCTGCAGCCGATTCCTGGGCTTAGAATTAAGAAAGAGAGGAAATATTGGGAAAACCTAGCGAAAGAGATAAATATTTTTGTCTGTCAGTGAGCAGTCACTTTATATTAAGATTGGCTGAAAGCACAGACTGAGCAGAGCTGGAGCAGCTGGTAGCTCCTTTCAATCCTTCAATTTGTAAGTGAAAGAAATATGTTCTATTTACAGATGGATGTGAACAATACAAATATAATACACAAAAAATAGCAAATATATACATATAAAAATGCATTTAAACAATGTGAAACACAAATATGAAGATGTAAGCCATCAAGGGGACAGTGGCCGCAGAAGACAAACACACACGGACACACACACCGATCTTCTTACACAGCCTGGCTGTCCGTAGGCTAACCACAACCCTGCTCCCTGCAGTGCTGACCGCAAAGCAGTCAACAGAGGCACACCAGGCCTTATCCTGCATGACACACTGGTCGATAATCATGCACACCACCGCATAGCACAACACCACTGTAACTGCGACACCGGGGCCTGCCGACATAAACTGATGGGACTGAATGGAGCCGCTCTCCTGCTGCTGTGTGGAATATAGCAATATCTGAGAATTTGTTTTCTCATCGTTTAAAAGAATACATTATTTTTGGAAGAACACACTTTTTGTGTTAGTCAATACAATCCAAAAAGCTCGAATTAACCGAATATAATAATTTCTTCAAAGGATTTTTACAAAAATATCCATTTTAATTTCCCATTTTCAGTTTTTTTTTTATTAATGTAGTCACTGACCAGAACTTCCCTCCAGAAACAACGTGAAAGCAAAACATGGTTTTAGGTTTGTAAGTCATTTTCCTTTCTTTGAAATGTAAAGCATGTTGGTCCTGCATGGATAGACAAATTGTGTTATTCTTAGATGACGTTTTGTAAAATTTTCAGCTCTGTAGTTCTCCAAACAACTTCCTCACACAAATGCCTGGAAATGCCTGCACATAGACAAACTACAACCTTGCATGCTGTCATGACGTGAATTATTAACACACGGATCCAGTTATCTATTTTGTTTGCTTGACAAACCTGATAATGGATAACATAAAGGCAGCCAGTGAAGCAGAGTGGAACTAAGCTGAACGTCAGCTTATTAACAGGTGCTTCTGTCTTTACTGTTAATAAAAAAAAAAATATGTAGCTGATGTCGTCTTTATTTCTTTGGGAAACATCTGAGAAAAACTATTCCATAAAGCAGATAAAATAGGTTTACTGAAACCTTCCTTCAACACCTAAGAGTAAAAAGAGTTTATGGAACATCAGACGTTCTTTTGGGAATGTCAAATATTACCAATTAGGAGGTGCAAATCGTAAAAAAACTACAACATACATGTATAACAAGTGATTTAGTGCAATGACTGTGGAAGCTTTGGTTTTATTTATTTTGGTATATCAAATTATGTAAAATTTGAATTTTAAAAATAAAACATTGTAAAGATCAGGCCTCATTTAATTAAAACAACAGTTGTAAACTAGCTAAAGATCTTTTCCTTCCCCTATTTTTGAGAAATGGGTGAAAAGGGTTCAATCAACTGTGGTCGATCATTTCAAGTACCGTAATCTATTAAACATATTCATTTTCCTTAACTGGGAAATTCCAACCTCATCAGAATGCAGCAGTGCCGTTTTTTACAGCGGGGTGAGGGCTGAGCTTCAGAGGAGGCCTTACCATATAAGACTGAACAAACAACACAATTAATGGCTGGAGATGGATGAGGCCTGCAACTCCACCAGGCATTTATAGAAACTCAACAGCCCCACCTGCTGTTCTACATGCGTACAGGACCAAATTCTAGATTTGTTATGGGGTGTGTATTGGAAGCACTACCGTATTTAAAATGGTTTTGGGTTGTGTTGTTAATTATAATATAAAAAGAAATGAACAAGTGAATTTAAAAAATTAAGAGTTTTCCTTTAATCTTTTTGCCTTGCTTCACTGTCAGATAAATACTCAGAAAAATGCTTCTTGGAAATTTGAACTTTCTTTAAGCAATTGCATTGAAAATATATGCATGTAGGTCATTTGCATTTTCTATGCATTTTGATTTTACAATCTTTGCTTTTGTAAAACTGAACAAATTAAAACACTAAAGCATGAAATTCAAAGGCAGAAATAATAACTTTTTAGTCATCAAAAATATTTTTCTGAATAAGGGAAACTGTGGGCTTAATTTTAGCATTTCAAAATAAAGGTTACTCAAGATCTTTTGGTAATACAAGTGAGCAAAAGCACAGACTCCCTGTCTACTTCTCTCTCGCAACTATTAGCAACTGATCTATTTTTGCAAAGCCTCTTCCTATAATTGTTCTGTTTCAAATAAAAATGTATTTTACAGCTGAATTCTGAGATAGCTGGATTTTTTTTTTTCCTATTTTGAGCATCAGAAACTGTCTCGTTTCCCTTGTTCACTGACAGAGATCGCCCCTCACACCTTAATGTGAAGCGTGCACACTCAAACCTAAAGACAACAAACCTGAGACCTTTTATCAGTTTCTCAAATACTGGCAGCTTTTCTTTTTATGGCCCTTTAAAACATCACTACACAAACAAAGGTAAGTATGGGCAGGCACATGCACGCACTCACACACAGTCCATTATCTTGCTCTAGGTAAACACAGTCCTGCACACAAACACCTAAAAAAATCCATTTGTGCTCTTTGAAGTCACAGAATAGCTGAGCAAAAGTAGGAGCTGAACTCCAGACGGACTGACTGGGTGTGCTGCCCTCCGTCTGTGCAGATTCTGACTCCCCTTGTGGCCAGATTCAGAGGTGTGAAGCCAAGCAGAATCTCTGGCCTGTCTAAGGTGGATGAGACCACTTAGCAAATTCACAGCCCCCCAACCCCGTCTTCACAACACACACACACAGACGTAGATGCACATTGCGAAAGCCCTCGTACAGGTAGGTAGGCACAAGAACTCTCATCTGTGTGCACAAACAAGTACCGCTGGGGGGGGGGGGGGGGGTAAGGGCCGTGTCTGGAGAGACTAGCAGGAATAGAAACACACAGGGACTGTAGTGAGAAAGAGTGTGAGAAGCTGAGGAGTGAAAAAGATAGAAAAAGCTCAAGGAGGAGGAGAAGAGAGGAGAAGATGATGACATCAGGAAAGAAGAGGTGGGGAAACTAAGGTGAGAACAGAGGACAGCCGCGGTGGCAAAAGAACCAAAAATGGTTCAACCATAAAGAAACAAATATTACTAACATTTACTGCTAAGATGCTTAAATTGCTAAATGCAAAAAACAAACAAAAGAAAGATTCACAGTCATTTTTCCCCCGGAGTCAAAATCCATTTTTAGTGATCAAAAAGACAGGAGGAATCCCATGATCCCATTATGTGACATCTGTGCTAATCAAATATTTATATGAAGGGAGGGAAATCTATACAAACATGGATATTAGCCATGTGTGCGCACACGTGTTCTCCTGCTGTGTTCATCCCAGAGTCCAGAGAAAGCCCATCAGGGAATAGCAGACACTGAGGATCCAGCGGATTGAAGCTGGAGTGCAGCGCTGCAGCACCAAGGATTAAAGCAGTTAATAAATGTTTTATTCAAAGCCAGACTAAGGTCAAATGCAAGAAGGGCCCCAGCTTGTTGTGCTTTGTCTGTGAGCCCTGACTCTCCTGTCCTCCTGCTCCTCTGTTTCCTTCTCCTCCACCTCCTTCAGCTGTTACATTTTCAGTCGTATTATGACAAGCACCACTCACTGTCTCACTTGCAACTTTAGGCCCTGCCCTTGTGCCTACACATCATTAGGCCTCCATCTGTCAGCTCTCTAACAGGTTTCCAGTAATGTGGCCAAGGACTCCCTTCATCGCATTCCTATCAAGGCAATTTTTAAACCGATTTGTCTACAAAATCTCGGTTTTTGCTTATTTTTTTCTTCTTTCAGTCCCCACCACTCCTTGTTATCTTTCTTCATAGCCTCATCCTTATTTCTTTCAACTTTTTCCCCACCCTCTCCAAACTCTCTCTCCGCTCTCCATCCACTTTTAATCTTTCCACTCCGCTCCTCCTCTCACCCCTCCTTCTCTTCTACTCAGACTTGTCCCTCAAAGTATCTGGTGAGATTCAGGGCTGATGTTTGCGGTCAACAGGGGATTAGCAAGAATGGAGGGTAGGAAAAGTGTGAAAACCAGTTAAGTCACACGCTATGCTCACAGAGGAGCTCGGATACATCCCACATGTTCATAAACCCAAACAGCCTAGACGTTTCAGGCAGCCAGCGTCCAAGCCTCAAAAAGAGCACTAAGGACATGAAAATCAATACAAGTGACCAGCTAGCTTGAAATGAATGAAGTGAAAGGAAATATAAAGCAGAAAGTCCACTGAATGCATAGAGAACAGGATGAAGTGGTAAATGGAAGCAATGGTGACACTGGTCTCAGCAAATGGGCTGCGCGGCTGAGTGGGTAACTCTATCTGTGGAGGGGGAATACAGCAGCGGTTGGGTAATGGAAAGGTCATTTAGCCAATCCCCCAGGTAGGGGGGGCTGGTCTGACACAGCTTGTTTGTCACAGTTCAATAACTGCCACTCCGGGGAGTGTGAGGGAGAAACAGAAAACAAGTGAGAGAAGGGTAAGAAGTGTGTGCATGCGAGCGTTCACTTCAACCCGGCTGTGTGAGAGTGTGTCCAGGCCCTGGAAGCACAGCCGTTTTCCAGGGCTTGTCCCCCCCATTTGAGGCCTCAAACAGGGTCGTAGTAGAGGCCAAGCGCCATGGATTCCGACATGTAGATGTCTGTAAGCCGTGGTCTGGAAGGATTATTTTAACTCTAAGTGGTTGATGTTCCGTTTACCAAGAGGGAATTGTTACTCTCCCACTGAACTCCAACAAGGCTGCTCTTGAATAACGACCAACTATAGTCTTTGACTGTTGATCATGTCAGGTTAGTAGGGATGTAGCAATTCATTTCAGTAACGATTTGATATACATAATAATTTGTCGTCGATATAGGTTCAATTAAAATTGTTTGATTCACTGACCTAAAATCAGTCCAGGACATCTTTAGCCAAAAATGTCAACCAGTGTGACTCAGAGATAAACACCTGGATACTGAACAGAGCAGGTGAAGTATTCCAGATTCCTTGTACTTCTTGGAAGATAATCAAGTGCAAATTAAAAATGTGTACAAACAAACAAGTAAATAAGAATAAATGGCAAATCCATTAACATTTTTGTTTCAGCCCACTGTTGTTTTTCCACATCAAAATAATCCAAAGGGAACATTATTACAACATTCTACCACTCTGTATGGTCACCTGTTTGCAGAATTCAAATCCTTTCCACACATTGGACTGTAATTATGGCTAGATCAATTTTTGCTGTCATCACGTGTGTTGTTTGCTGTGAAGACACTTGGTTGTTTTTTACATTAAAGTAAAATAAACCTACAGTCTTCATTTTCTTTTGGCTGTTTTCCCCGGTTGGGTCATAGGCTGCATACAAGAGCTCTCCAGGCAGACTGGTCTTGGGCGAGATTTTCCAGCTGTCCCCACGTCTTCTCCCATTCTTTTCACCCCCACTTCCAGCTCTCTGTGCCACGTGTTGCCCTTTTTCTTTTTCCTTGGGGATTCTCTGTCAGTGCCTGCCTTCTAGTGCTCGATACAGGTTTTCTTAGGGTGTGGCCAAACCCTCGCCATTATTTTTTGGAGACATCTTCTACTGGTTGCTGCTGCGTCCTCTCCCATAACTCCTGGTTGCTGATGATGTTGGGCCAGCGCACCTTCAGGATTCTTGTGATACTGGTGTTGACAAAGGTCTGGAGTTTCTTCAGTAGGTTTCTTCTCTCTGAAGAAATCTGATGTACCTCAGTCCAAATGGTATTTTCCAATATTAATATGACCGAATAATTTATTTTTTTTAATTTTGAAACCATTTTCAATGGTATAGGTTGATTTGATTCCAATAACAACTTGCCATGTGGTTGGATCATAGGAATGTAAATTAATTGTTACACCGCTGAAGCTTTAGGAATAAAATGAAAATGAAAAATAATTCCGCATTATTGAGTTTTAGGCTAAATAATAATCACAGGAGTAAAAGGTTACATTTTAAACCTTCTGTCATCAAATAAGTTCATACAAATCAGCATGTGTACCTAAGACAATATCTTAAAGTATTTCATTACCATGGAAAAATAAAACAGTGCACATGGGTACATATCCATAAAAAGAACACATATGTGTTGACCTGGAGTTATTGATTCTCATTTGACTGTATTGATTCGCTAACATGCTGAAACGCGTGCAACAGAATGATCCCCCAGCTTCCTGAGAGGCCCAAAGATTTTCACACTTCTAACAGAGCGGCTGGTGAGAGACACAACAGTCTGTCTCTCTTTGAAAATCAATGAAAAGCTTCTATGTGCTTCTTCTTCTTCTCACTGTCTTCTCTGAGCGATGCCTGAGGCACAGATTTTCATTCTGCTCCGACAGATCAGGGGGTTTAAGGCCAACCACCTGCAGACATGTAAAAACTGTTGACTCTGTGCAATAGGTGGGTCTGATCCCACTCTTGCACACAAATGATACTCGGCTTGATGTTTTTCTCAAGTGTATGTCATCCTCTTGCGGTCATAAGTGGAACAACAGAGATAAATATAACAGAAGTGAGTCCATGTTAAAAAAAAAGAAAGAAAGAAAACAGCTTTGGAAAAGAAAGCATGTGGGATAGACTCTGAGCTCTGATCAAACTCAAACTCAAACTTTATTTATTTATATAGCGCCTTTCATTTCAGTTAAAAACACAAAGCACTTAACATAAAAGCAGATAAAATAATCATAAAAAATAATGAAAATTATTAAAACCAGAAAACACAGGACAATCACAAACAGATGGGACCCCTCCCTCACCAGATTCCTCCCTCCACCCACCCAGTTCCCTCAGTAGAACCCTGAACAAACAAAGAACTGCAGCTTAAAGAAGGTCTGGCTTGGTACAGCTGTGAGGAAACGATATCATGGGGATCCATTAATTCCAAGGCCCAGCCCGACCCCGTGGGTCATTACCAAATCGAGCAGCCTAGGGCCCACTCTACAGCATTTGAGCACAGAACGGGACCCCAGCCAGCCCAATGAGAACGGGCACCGCAGCAACAGCACCCACTACAGGTGAAGCCGGTAGTGCCCCAGAACGATGGACCCCCAAGAGGAAACTCTGGAGTAAGAAACATCAGAATAAAAATTATCATACAATAACAACAATAAAAATAGAAATAAAGAATACAATAAGATATAACAATGTTAGTAATAAAAAAATAAAAAAATATTTAAAAAATAAAATATGTAAACTGATTAAAACATAACCTAAATATCATAAGTAAAACAACAATAAAAAGAGTAGCATATTAAAAACAGATAATAATAGTTCTTAAAGGAAAACAAACAAAAAAGATTAATAAATAGATAAATAATAAAAGACAAAAGCAGTTACCAAAGTCAGACTAAAAGGGTGAGTCTTGAGCTTCTTCTTAAAAACCTCTACAGTCTCTGCGGACCTGAGGTTCTCTGGCAGGCTGTTCCACAGGCGAGGACAGTAATGGCGGAACAAGACCTCCCCGTGTGTCTTGGTCCTCACCTTAGGAACAACTAGGAGGCCAGTGCCAGAGGACCTCAGGGTCCGTGAGGGCTCATACTTTAAAATAATATAATTTAAATAAGAAGGCCCAAGACCACAAAAAAAATTATAAACCATTAAAATAATTTTAAAATCAATCCCGAAACACACAGCGAGCCAATGTAGTGATTTAAAAACTGGTGTAATGTGTTCCCACCCTCTGGTCCTCGTCAGAACTCTTGCCGCAGAGTTCTGCAATAGTTGTAGATTTGAGATCGACTTTTTTGAGAGAGAAGAGCATTACAATAATCTAAACGACTAAAAATAAAAGCATGCATCAACACCTCTGTGCTGGCAAGAGAGAGGAATGAGCGGACTCTGGCAATGTTTTTAAGATGATAAAATCCTGTTTTCACCACGTTTCTGATGTGAGGAATAAAACACAGCTCAGAGTCAAAAAGAATGCCCAGGTTTCTCACACATTGAGAAGGTTTAAAATTCCTAAGTTGGGGTAAAAATCATCCCTCTCTTGTCTTAAGGACCAATGATTAGTCATTAGTTTTGTCCTGGTTGAGCTGTAGGAAGTTTTCTGCCATCCATGACTTTATATCTAAAATGCATTTTAAAAGTGTTTATAGGTTCAAGGTCATCAGGAGATAAGCGATGTAAAGCTGTGTATCATCAGCATAGCTGTGAAAGTCAACGCCATGTCTCCTGATGACATCCCCAAGAGGAAACATATATAAATTAAGTATTGGACCCAAAATTGAACCCTGGGGAACCCCACAACTTATTTCATGGACTCTTGAGGACCGAGTATCCATACTTACTAAAAAGTGTCGATCTGTGAGGCAGGAATGAAACCCGTTAAGAGCAGTTCCTGAGAGGCCGACCCGACTCCTAAGTCTGTCTAATAAAATCTGGTGATCTACCGTATCAACGGCAGTACCAAGATCCAGCAGTACCAGAACAGAAAGTTTCTGCGAGTCGTAATTATGTCTGAGATCATTTAAATTTTTTAAAAGGGCCATCTCAGTACTGTGATTTGTCCTATAACCAGATTGACATTTTTCAAGAACATTAGGTTCATTTAAAAAATCATGTAATTGAAAAAAAACAAATTTTTCAATAATTCCATCCCTTAAAGAGCAGACTCCTAAAAACCTCAGAGATGCTTTGTCCGATGTGAAATGTTTTGTAACGCTTGCTTAGCTTGCTCTGACCTACAGAAGATGTGTTCGACTCAAGGAGCTCAGAGTGTGTGGATAGAAAACGCAACACAAGAATAAAGTAATCAATTGACTGTATTAAATCACAAAGAAAACAAATAACAAAACAATAAGTTGAGACAGTGGAGAATGGAGTGTCCAGAAATCCACAAGGGTATTTTTCTGTCTTTGGTTTTCAAAGTTCCTTTTTTCCTTTGGGTATGATGTCTTCGTCAAGACTCCTTTTTCATTGGTTAAATTATTAAGCTCTCATTGACGGTTCGTGGGTAGCTCACCATGCACCATTTCTGACTGGTGTAGATTAAAAGTGGTTCCAATCAGGGATAGAAGTGGGAGTGGGAAAAAAACCTGACAGAAGAGTAGTTTGTTCAAAAGGTCTGGTCCAGCGAGATGTTACACCAAAGTGTGGTTTAAGGTTTAAATAGCAGACAGCTACAAGAAATGCAGCCAGCCACAGCAGATCAGCAACAGCCAGAGCTTGAATGACAGGAAGTGACTATGTGACTCAGATGTTAATATAGGGAACTGGACCCACCAAAATAAGAGCGCCAAGGTGTTCCAAATCTGTTGAGGTAAGTGGGGCACTGATCCGGGTTACATGTTATCAAGCACAAATGCACATTTTTACTTTGAAGTATTACAGAATCCATCCATCCATTCATCTTCTGAATCTGTTTTGGGATCACAGGGTTGCTGGAGCCAACCCAGCTACTGTTGGATAAAGGCAAGGTGGACCCTGGACAGGTTGCCAGTCTGTTGCAGGGCTACACAATCACACACACATACATACACAAACTCAACTACACACCTATCAGGACAATTTAGAGACACCAATTCACCTATGAGGCATGTGAGAGGAAGCTTGAGTGCCCAGAGAAAACCCACGCATGCACAGGGAGAACATGCAAACTCCACACAGAGAAGTCCCAACTGGGATTTGAACCAGTGTCTTCTCACCATGAGCCCAGAGAGCCAACTGCTAATCCTGCTTTTGTTAAAAAAAAAAAAGAAATAAAATATCCGACCAATCTTAAAAAATGTGTGAAAATTATTTTAAAACAACTTTACAAAATAAAATCATCCTTAAAGTCAATCACATAAAACGCTTACCGGTAATAGGTTGCTATCCATTATTTACCATCTCTGTAAAGAACGCATCATCTATCCAGACTTCTCAGATTATTATGGATCAACTTAAAATAAAAGGAAACACAGTAGAAATTGTTATGCTGCAGCAAACTCCCAGAAAAATAGAAATCAGCCCAAATTCTCAGTATTTCTGAACCAAGACAGAACCTATGCACTCTATGTTTGATAGTTTGTTTAAATATATTTATATATAGTTATCAAACTTTGTACAAATGTCTCCGCTGTAGCTAAAAATGTTCTATCATATGTTCTTTTTTTATCTGCTGCAACCGCTATTGAGCAGGCAGACACTGTGGGCACATTTCTGGACAGCCTGTAAAAAGTCTTGCTCTACTTTCAACTTCAAATAGAAAACCTTTAGCTTCTGTCAGAGAAAAGGGGCGGAGCGACTGACTTCACTGTGGTCAGTGACATCACGGGACAAAAGCTCTTCCTCATTTAGAATGACTCACTTGGTGTTTAAGCCCCTCCAGCCCTTAAAACTGTTCAGAAAGCTAAATAGTTGAAAGACCTTAACAGCTCCTTTTAATTTGTTGATATGAAATTGATTCTTCAGCAGAGTCCTGTTGGTGAAAGCTAAACAAATGTCAGTTTTGATGTTTAAAGATGCATTCTGGGTAAGTCTGCTACTGTGGTCTCACAGCTTTCTGTGGTTTCCTGATATACAAGGTTCTTAAAGTAGGTTTTATTCTCTTAAAGTGCAAAAATTAAAAAAAATTTTACTCGGCATGTAAACTCAGTGCATTAATTGTTATGAGGCGTGTTGCAGTAAATGGGCAGAAACTGCTATGGATAATATGCAATGTAAAGTTATTTTCAGCTATACATGCTATAAACCCCTAAAGTTTAAGTTTATTGGAAATTGTTTCATATAATAATATGAAAAGATACTTAGCGATTTTACCAATGACTAAACACGACTTCATGCCCTAAACCGCTGTTCTCATAAGTTAACTTGCAACTTCTGCATTTTCACCAAAATGGACTCTAGGATCCACTCAAGGATGTGTTGTCACAGTTGTTGGTCTCTACTTTTTGGTGCAGCTTTTCTTTCTTTCTCAATGCAGGGGTCTGATTTCATCTGTCATGCCGGTTATGATGCTATAATCCAGAGGTTACGAGATGGGAGGCAAATGTGCAAGGATGTGGAGGAGCTTTTTAAGATGAGGTTGTATTTCAGTAACTGAATCCAAAATGGACCACTCAAATGAGAGAGTTTATAAAATTATCTGCTACTCATGTCTGGTAGACATGGCTGCAGACTGGCTGCCTTTGCAAAGAATTGTCCCTGTTATTCCCCCCCATCACGGGAGATATTTGAACTGCATCGCAAAAGTATTTCGAGGGTTATCATGCAAAAAAAAGCCTAATAATGATTTCTGTAAACAGTGTTTGTCTTTTTTTAAAGGTGCTAAACCACACATGTGGATCAGAATAAAGAATTTTAAAATATAATGTTCTTAAAATATCCTCTACGGTTCTAACATTCTTAGCGCACCACTTTATTCTCTTCACTGTCAAGGCAACACTTTTATTGTGTTTTTTTCTGCAAAACAAAGTAAACTTGTGATTAAAAAAAGTTAAATTAACAGCAGGGATATTTTTAGCTGTTTTAAACAAAACTGGTTTAACTCACAGAATGCTAAAGTGCATTTTACAATGTCAGCAGTGCCTTTTTTTATGTGAAAATGCAAAACTTGTGAACATTTTTGCGCGGCACTGAGACAAAAGATGCAGCTAAAAACCTTTTCTGACATGTCCTCAAGGTCAGATGAAGTACCGGTAAACCCAAAGTCAGATGGCAAATAAAACGTTTTTCACCACGTCAAAGTAAAGAACAACACAGTTCACATCATGTGGCTTCTGAAACAATTCATCCATCCATCCATTTTCCAAACCCACTTCCTCCCTTTTGGGGTCACAGGGTAGCTGGAACCTAACCCAGCCCCTGTTGAACAAAAGCAGTGTACACTCTGGATAGGTTGCCAATCCATCGTAGGGCTCTAAATACAATGTTTATCTCTCCTAACTCAAAGTTGTTGTAACTTTTAATATTCTAGCCTCACATGGTTGCAGTGGGATTCTGGTCCACTCTCCAGTAGACTAATTTTCTGATTTCAGTATCATCATCAAGATCAGATTATAGTGATGGAGTTTGACACGCAGCTTTAGGATGTTTCCAACACCTCAGGTCATTGTCTGACCTTCAGGGGAAAATTGCTCAAAAGTTGACCCCTGAAAAACATGTGCTTGAAATGTTTTGCTAAGGTTGGAAATGTTTTGTTGTCATTAAATGTTAGGCTTGAAAAGTTTAGAAAAATCGCCCTGAAACTCTGATATTTATTTATGTTAATCTGCGCTACTGGTTCCAAGTTTTTTTTTTTTTAGCACACCTAAAAGCAAGCAGCAACATTGTCAACTTTTTATGGACATTAGTTCTAATTAAGCTGATCACGTTCAGTAACATAACCTGTTGGTAATAAATACTTCTTTATACATGGAGAGCAACATTGCTGGGATTCAGTATAATGTGTCCAAACTTTTAATATCCAAAGGGCACTCGCAGAAGAGAAGTATGGAAAGGAACTGGTGACTATTGCTCACAAAGCTGGGGGAAGCACGGAAATCAGGTAAAAAGACATTGCTTCACACTCGGTAATGGTTTAAAATAATTTCTTTTAAAATTCTTGGCATAAATATGTCAAAAGGCTAACTCATTGGGGGGTTGTATGATGACTTTTATACACAATGAAGGCTGTTTTCGACTGAGTAACCAATGAGGTAAAAGGTCACACTTGTTACCTTTGAAAAAGCTTTATCCTTAGGGGAAATGCACGTTTGTGCACTTTTGAGCAAAAAGAAATAGAAAGTAATTGTGTTTCACAGACTGCAGCAAATGTGCAACCCACCACCCAAGAAAGTTGGTCATTAACCTTTGTCTTCTGATTGTTGTCAATGGCAATATCAAACAAGAGGATTGGTTTTATGTCAGGAGAACACTAAATATGAATTAAACCTTCTGCAGTGCAAATTTGCTTTTCGTAGAAAATAAAAAAGATGTGTGCAGTTGCCATTGCAAAGCATAAATCTTTGTGGTTAAAATTAACTAAAACATTTTTGTCTTGGTCATAGTGTTGTGACATGGTATCATACAGTGTGTCAGTTCCTTTTTTAAACAGTTCTCAGGGCAGCATTTGAAAAAGGAGGTGCTCTACTTCTTTGCAAAAGAAGGAAATTATCTTAAGGCAGTTGATCAAAAATGTCCTTAAAAAGACTGTTTCTTTTGTTTGTTTTTTAGCACCATGAGAGTGTCCTTTGAGCAGCTTAAAACTCGTAAGTCCTTTCACCATTTTCAGACATGTTTAATTAGCGCTGTGCTCAAACAGTCTAGTGGATTTTGGTTTCAATGTTTGCATCTGTTATTCTGCAGAAATTGAGAACATTGGGAACTTTCACATCCAATTATCGGACAAACTGAAAGAGGAGGTGAAAAAAATGGAAACTTTCCGAGAACATCAGAAAGAACAGAGGAAGAAGGTATTTGGCGAAATAGGACTTCATCTTTTCTAGAAAAGACATCCATTAGAATTGAGTTCTATGAGTGACATTAAAGGCAAAAGAAAAAATGAGGGAGTTAGTTAGGGAGTTATGTAATTCCATCGGGATCTTATTTAGAAATACAATTGTTGTGAGAGCTTTTTTAAATTTAATTTTTATTGTCTATTTTACCTGTAGTTTGAAAGCATCATGGAGAAGATTCAGAAGAAAAAGGTTGCTTTGTACAAGAAGACTATGGAGGTGAGACATTCCTATATTGCTGTAAATAAAGTTAAGTGACTGTTTTGGCATGTATAATTTAAAGTAAAATCCTTTAAATGTTTATTTTTCTGCTTCATGACATTTTTTTTAATGGTAAATACAGTAATTACACACATATTTGCTACATTTCCAAAGTAAAATAGAATTTAAATTTTGATCCTGCGCTTTTAATGACTTTCTCCTTCAGTCAAAGAAGAACTATGACGTGAAATGCAGAGAGGCCAATGAAGTAGAGCAGGGGGCCGAGAAAACAAATGCTGCAGCCAAAAATCCTGACAAGGTATGCATGTTAAAAATAAATAAATAAAAACAAAGGGATCATTTAAACTGTTGACAACAAGCAAGGAAGTCAAGTTTAAAATGTTTAGGACATTTGTGATGACCGTACTGTAATCAGTCCCTGTAAATTATTGACAAACAAAAAGGTTCAAACTGTGATATTTCCAGTCGACAACAAACTCCCAGCTGATGGCAGGGAAGAAATGATAGTGTCACACTGCATTTTTCCAATGACAAATGAGATGGAGTTGACAAATTGAGATCAGTGCTTTTCCTTCTTCACATCTTCATTCACCTTTTTGAAAAGTCAATTTATTCACAGACAAATAAATCATTAAGACCCCAGACTGTGGGTGCACTTTGTCACACCACACATGTCACTTATTTCCTGTTAACACTTGTCTTCCAGCTACGTCACAAGACAAAACAATGCAGACAAGCAGCCAATGAAGCAGGTAACCTCCACACATTCTATTTCTGACCTGCACTTGTGCTTTTGCTGCACGCACGTTTTGCAGTTACACAGCAAATCTGAATAGGCACTGAACAAACTCACCTTTCTGCAAACGCTTTTTTTGTAATATTTCTGTTTTTGGAATAACTAACACAACCATGTTGTACAGAAAAGCTTTACATGAACAACATACATCAACTGGAAGAAATTCGCCAGGACTGGGAGGAGACGCACAAAAGCATGTGTGAGGTACTGCAGCAGCAAAATGCTCCCTTAGTCAAAGCTAGAATAAAAGCTTCTGTAACTCAACAAACCAAACCACAAAGCAACTGCCTGAATGACTGCTGCCCGGTGAGGAAGTGTGCATCTGATATTCAGAGACTACTAAAAATAACTGCCTTTACTGTCATAAAGGAACATCGTCAGATCAAAGCAATCCTGTTGAAGGTTTCTGTATGTTTTTTCCAAGTTTGTGGTATCACTGGCTATATTATCAGTGCATGATTTGCGACCCAAATTCTAACAAAAAGATAAGAAACCTGAAAAAGATTAATTCTAGTGGTTTCTGAATGTGTTTTAGGTGTTCCAGGAGCTGGAGGGAGATCGCATCAGCACGGTCAGGTGTGCTCTTTGGGACCACTGCAACCATTTCTCCATGCAGTGTGTCAAAGACGACGAGGTGGGGTTGTTTTAATCTTTGTAAACCTTTTTGTTTCTTAGGTTAAGTTTCAACAGAAAAGGTACAAAAATCTTGTTCAAAGATCAAATTAATGCAGTTATGCAAAAAAATATATATATTGAAACCTAAATCTTACTACATGAGTGTTACAAAATTATACAGGAACTCTGTGCAACCCTGATTTCCGTCTCTTTGCAAACCAGCTTTATGAAGAGGTGAGAACGTTTCTCGAGCAATGCGACATCGTCACAGACAACAACAGCTTCATCAAGATGAAATCAACAGGGTCGAGACCACCGGGTGAGCTTTCACTGCAGCAGAGATGGAGAAGCAGCATGAAAATATATATATAAAGCCAGACTTCAAATCAACTCCTGAACCTTGTCTTTCAGTTGACATCAAGACAGACAGCAGCCGTGAACTTCTCAAAACCAGCCGCTTACCTCTCTCTCTCTCTTTTTTTTTACAGAGCCCATAGTGTTTGAAAGCTATTATCAGGGTGTGAGAATGAGGAACAGCAATGATCTGAGGAACAGCAATTCCTCAGAAGGAGAAGACATGACAGCGAAATTTGAACTAAATAACAGGAGGGAGAGTCGAATAGATGGAGCCAGGTAAAAAAAAAAGCCTGACAGCATTTGCAGGATTTTTTAAAGAATAGAAAAACCATCACTACTGCTTTCTAATAATTAATGCATGTTGCAAGAAAAAAACCCCATTGTAGTTTTAACTGATAGTTAATTCTTTGGAAGTCAATGTGAGACTCTTTCTATGCACAGGTGCTTTGACCCTTTAATCAGAGACTCCATAACCAGTGATAATGACAGAAGAATCTCACAGTCAACACTGACATCTACTGAAAACAGTAAGTATTGCAACCGATTTCTGCTAGACTGGTTGTAAATTATAACGACACCTGAATGTGAATGATTACAACACACCAAAATATCCTGGAAAATGCTATGGGGTTTTATTCTGATGTACGGTGGCCGAGAGAGCTCAACACACTAATTTAACATAAGACGCTAGAGTCGACACCTTCAAGTTAAAAAATAAAGCTTCGTCAACTTCACTCTGGAAGTTGCCACTAGCTCTATGTGCTGCAAATTGAAATCATGAAACACAACATGTTAGCTCCTTTTCTGTGAAAAAAATAAAATTATTATTCTTGAAAATAAAGATTCAATAAATTGGGGGCCTAATTTGAGTTGTTTTTGTCACAGGAACGGAACTACTCAGGTTTAAAAATGATTAAAAGAATAAAACTGTAAATGTACTACAAGTACATTTAGAATATACTAAAAGTGAGGCAGTATAAGTGAAGTTTACTTTTTATAAACTATATTTTGTAAATTTAAAATGTTGCAACTTCTGAAGAACTATTCAGTTTGTATACTTCATATACTGCATGTACAGGGTCTGTGATATACTTGCTATACTTATACTTAAGTGTACTTAGTATAATGAACTTCAAGTGTACTACTTTTTGCTATAAAGACATGTGGTGTTATTTTTACTCTTAGCTCTTTTAGCCATCTTTATCAGGATCAATCTGCAGTAACAAAAAAGGTTCATCTTTATGAGCATTTAAAAGAGATGATATGGTGAAGTAATTAATGCACTAGAATAAAGACTATGTAGAGGAAAAATGGGAATGAGCTCAAAGAAGCTGAGGCTTTCCATGTCCAATGTTCTGCCTTGACTGTACTCAGATAAGATGGAAGAGAGTGGATATGCAGCCCTTCCAGGTCCTTCACAACAAGCATCTTTAGTGTCTGCTTCAACTGACCAGGACCAGTTCTACATTGTGAATTATGAGTACAATGCACAGGTAAAAATGTCTCTTATGATTAATTTAAAAATGATAAAAGTTAGCTATTGTGAAATACTGCTTATCTTTTTCTTTTTTTCTTTTTTCCATGGATGTGCACCAATATTTGATGTCTTCACATGGATTGAGCAGGAGGGGGATGAGCTGTCTGTGAGCAGGGGGGATGTGGTCCGGTTGTTGGTGCAAGGACTGGATGGATGGTGGACGGTGGAGAGGAATGGGTGCTGTGGACTGGTGCCAGGAAATTATCTGGGCAAAATTTGACAATGCATTTGCAAACGGATTGATCCAACAACACCATGTAAAAGTTGACCATCTTTAGCCTTCAAACCCAAAATGTCATCTGAAGCAGTTTATTTATGAAAAAGGAATGTATTTTACCTCCTAACATGGAGCTACATGTCAAACTCTTCCCCCAACCCCATACATAAAAGATGTGGGATAAAAGATGCATATTTACAAAGAAGAATTTAAAAAATGGTTATGCGAAAATGTTCATATCTAGATTTGCACGGGTACTGTAGACAGGAACTAGTAGCATTTGTTAAATGCACATTAAAAAGTTAATATCCCAAGTGAAAGTGTATTAACAAACTATGCAAATTGATACTTTATATATCTATGTATATATAGTTTTTTTTTTTACACTTCCTAGAAATTGTGAAGCTTAAAAACATGGAGAGTCTGTACTTCATGAATTGACAAATAAATGTATTTTAGTGTTTTTATTTTATTTTATTTGCAAGACAAGGTAAACGTGTTTAAAAATTGTATGCGTCAATACAAAACAGGTGTAATCAATTGACAGTAATCAATCATTAACAAGGTTTTTGCCAGTGGTTTCTTTTAAAACTTACACTTTTTAAGGTCAATTGTCTTCTAGTTGTTGTTTATTGATTGTGAAATAGAGCTGTTTTTGTAACAGTTTAAAACAATTATTGGTCCTACCTTTCTAAGGTGTCCTCCTCCACAAAGAGCTCTGCAACTTTCATGTAAAAGTCCATCTCAGCTTCTTTAGTCTCCAAGTCTCATAGTAGATCTGTAGTATTTTACTTTGGAATTTAGTTTAAATATAGAAAAGATCAGCTTATAGCTGCATTGCCTTTTTTAAAATGAGGATAGCTAGAATGTAGTCTCATGAGCGCCCCCCAAGGGTGACGCAGTGTACTGTCTGCCCACCTCATGACATTGCTCCCCAATGAAAGAAATGACAGAAAGCGGACATTGTTCACGTATGCCAAATCTCCCTGCACTCTGTAAACCTGATACTGTGAAGGAGAAATGATACGATCCACACATCACCTCCTTCACTTAGGAGAAACGCCCCATGTTGCTGACTCCCCTCAGGTGTGTACGCCCATAAATGTTAGAAATTATTTAAATCATAATAGAAAAAAAAACCTTGATAACGTATCAGTGGATAAATGTAGATTTTAATTATAATGGATTATATTCAGGCATTTCCTCCCCCTTTGGCACATCATTAAATCTTTGCTCCAGCTTCCTGTTCTTTTTCAGAATAAATGTAAAAAGTGTGAAAGCTTCTTTCAATGTATAGTGCTTCAGTCAAAACACCGCAGATCAGCTGCTCCTGGTGGTTCTACTACTTAAAGCTGTACAGATAAAGGAGAAATGAGGATTCTACCTCATTGCTGATATTTATTTCTGATCATGCAAGATGTCCTTCTGCTTCGTATGATAGCTTTAATTTTTGTCTTTTTTAAGACAGTTCTTAAAATGTATATAATTTTATGTGCAAAAATTTGCATTTTAAGTTTGATTTATAGAAGCAAATATTTATAAAATGACTTCTTTTTCAGGTACTTGTTACCAACCATAGAACATATCATGCCAAACAATGTCACATATGAAATAACAATAATATTACATCACATCACATGTAGAGATAAGGATTACATTTCAAGAAAAAGCAGTCTGGTTGAAATTTACAGGTTTATTTTTTTTTTGTGTCTCCATTTCAATACAATTAATGACTCATTTTTCCAGAAGCACAAAGCAACTATGGAAAAACTTAACAAATTTAACATGTCTACAATATTCCCAGATCAAAAACTACCAGTAAATGAGGAAAGAAATATAAACAAACTAAAGAATTCTGGTATCACTTTTAATAGCTCTCATTTGTGGCACCAAAACTAAAAAGGTGGGTTTGCTATTTATACTTTACCTCACTCATTGGACAGACTCATCAAAAACCATTTTTGCCACAATCTAATTTTTAATAAAGATGAGGAACTTTTTCTACCAAACACAAACATAAAAGGAAATGTCAAATGAAAAATGAATGGAAAAAATACTCACTTCTGCTTCATTGTTGTTCCTTATTATCTAAACACTGTATGCCTAAAGTGACTAAGATAAAAAAAATATTGGAAATTTACAGCACAAATTAAAGAAACAAAACAAAACAAAAAAACTCTTGTCAGATGAGGATTTTAGGAGTAGTGTACATTTGTACATTTTCTATACCAAAGCTTGTGCACTTTTACAACCATCAGAGCTGCAGTGCAAATTTGCACATCAGCTAATACATTCAATACAGCACCTCTGGTCAAATGTTCACACTTCTTCACATGACCCGTCATCATCCTCACATTTCATAAATCACCAAAAGAAATCTACAACAGTAATGTTACACTTGTCGCATACAACTTTGGCATTTACATCTAGAAATGAGCGAGAAAAGGAGAAACATTTAACTTATACAGCATGACAATAAAGAGCAGTTTTTTCTCTTTAAACCACCCCAAAAAAAACAAAAAAACAACCTCATTGTTAGTGTTTGCTACTCCATCTTGAGTTGTGCAAAGTGTGTTTGAGCTTATATAACTACAGCTGAACTACTGTGAACGGTTCTGATGGCGATCCTGTTGAGTGTCTGGGTGCTGCGTTGACCGGCTGCATCCTTCATGCGTAGCTATTGGTTGTGACCAGCAGCTCGTACGCCGGGTCATGGCCCCTCCTGCACAGCACCACGCAGGCACAGAGCATGCCCAGCATCTGCAGGGAGAAAAACAGGACTTGTATTTCACTAACCTGTGTTCAGCCCTGTGGCTCTCATTGAGTATCGGCTTTGCTGAGGTTCCTTTTTTGGTCATTGTGCTGCCGTACCACAAAAGCAGAGGCAGCAGCAATACCTTTTTCACACCTACCCAGAATGCAGAGCTTTTTTATACCCCTGTGGTCAAGTGAAATATCGATTTGTCCCATTGAAACACAAATGCAATACTTTAGTAGAACAAATTCAGAACTTCCAGTCTGATTAGAGTTGAATTTATGCTTTAAAATCCTTCACTGCTGATTACCATTCTACTTTTTCTGTCTTTCCTAATTACAGCTTTTGCAGTGGGGCAGGAAGACAGCTCTAAAAAGACCAGCTTAACCTCTAAGCCATCCAAGGCAGACAAACCACATGTCAACCTCCACGGTATTTTTGGGTTCCCCATAATAAGCAAACAGACATCATCGTTTTGCTTTCGGCTTCCAACACTTTGAATCGTTACCTGTATAGACGCAAAGGTTAATGCCGCCCATATCACGTACATCATTATCTCCTTTAATTTCTTCACAACAAGGGCTTCACAACCCTGAAAGAAAATACACAGAGGGGGTTTGTAGCAATAAACTCCTAACAATGCTGCAAGTCAACGCTGTATCAGCCTAACATTTCTACGCTTGAATTTTTAAACGCATAGAAGGCGGGGGTTTCTGTTAGTACCTCTTGGTACAGGTCACCAGGTCGAGTAAGGGTGCCGGTGCAGTTGCTGATGTTGGGCTGACAGCAGCTCACTGGGACACTGTTATTCTTGGATTCTATAAACCAGTGCGTGTTCCTCCAGTCAGAGTAGTTGTGAATCCCACAGCAGTGGAGCTGCAGAAGGAAAACCCAGTTAAAAGTTTACAACTTAGATCTTAAAAAAAAACCTGTAAAAAAAAAATTGCACAAAGTTTCCGGTTTTTCCTCACCTGCTTCTGCACGTAGTCAATAGCACGACTGGGAGCATCAGAATTGATCCCACTGTACTCATTGTAAACCTTCTGAATGGAGTGATTAACCTGATCTTCAACCTGGAAGAAATGAGCATTTGCAGTCACTTTCAGTGATAGCTGCTTAATGGAAGCAACAACCATTTACCCTCATCCAACAAGCCAATATTATGCATTATGAGCTCCACATGTTTATTTTTCATCCAACCCACTGGAAGAGGCAGAATTGTTCCAGTCAGCTTCTGTTTACCTTTGCCCTGTATATGTAGCCAAGCACCACCACCACACACTCAGTCACAAAGACCAGCAGAAGAATGGCAGCAAACTGCAACGACACAAAGAGATTACACACGTGCATTTGGGTTTCCCTTTCAATAAAAAACTACATTAGACATGATATGACCAAAGTCTTACAGATACAAACAGTGGTAACGATGTGGAACAAACCCTGCATCTTCCTCTTAATGGCAAAAATGTACCGGTAACTCTATGAGGTCTAAATTCACATTTTACCTCAATAAAAGAGTTTTACTATGGAGCTTTGTTTACATGGAATAGTCTGCGAAAAGATCTTAAAGCTACACTCACTGATTCCTTTAGGAAGGGGTTTTATCACAGCAGCCCCTATTTATGACCCCTGTTTGTACTCATTACAAACATTCTTTCATTTTTAGGTATTTAAATTTGCTTTATGTATTTATTCAATATTTTAGCATTTCATTTATTATGGCTTTAGAACTTTTAAACGTTTTAAGTGTCATCTTGAAAAATATAATTAATTAGAAGTAAATCTATTAGAACAGAAAGCTTTTACTCCTTTTGGCTACAACAAAGCAGATTATTTCGATGGTTTTAAACAGCACACTGGTATTGTTATAGCCACAGACAATAAAAAGAAAAGGAGAAAAATTGCCACAGTCTTACCAAAGCAAATACTAACCAGAAATCTTTTTACAGAGCAGAGGCAGAGTTAAAATGCTTGTGGCAATAGGGAGTCACAAAAACGCATCCCTGTAAACTCTCATCTTTTTATGCTGCTTGATTTTTCTTTCACATCCTAACATGACACAGACCAACAGTATTTCAACTTGTGTATCAAAAAGAAAAAATCCTACTGGTCAACACTCACGGTTGCCAAGCCACAAGAGCTTTCACGTATTGTTGCACAGCAGCCGATCAAGCCTATGATGAACAGAAGAGTGCCGACAGCGATGATCACCACAGCAGGAATCAAAGTGTACACATCTTCAAAGAAGTGGTCATAGTCGTCATAGGAGATGAACACATAGGCTCCGATGTAGCATAAAATTCCAGCTGCAGCCTGCAAAGACAGACAGAAAGGAAAAAGCAGCTCAATACAGAGTCTGTTTAGATGCACACCAAAAATAGATACTATATCTGGCTTTGGACTAAGATTATTCAAGTAATCAAGTATACAGGATATTTTAAAGTATTTATCCCACTAATACAGTTCTTTGAGTTTGAGAAATCTGATTAGCAGAAAACTATTCCTCCACCCAAAATCAGATGTTTTATTTTAAATTACATGTATTAATCTGAAGAATGCGCAAAATAAAGTGAAAAAGATCACAGAAAATGGCATTACAGTGTGACTGGAAAAAAAAAAAGAACAGTCATCTTTTCTCCTTGGAAGAAAAACAGAGAAGTGCAGCAGCATGTGCCGTATTTTGCAGACCTGAGTAGGAAAACTCTGAGATCACACCCAGTTATTTACACAATAAAAGACCAGATGTTAAAATTTTACACAGGAGAGTTTTTGAAGCAAGTTGTTCATCCAATCAAATTATACCATCTTAAAATCCTTTCTATATGAAATAAATCAATTATTAATTAGAATTGATATTTGAAAGTAACTTTTGGATACAGGTAGGTTTATTTTACTATAATGTCAAAACAACCAAGGGACATCACAGCAGACAACACACATGTGATGGTAGCAAAAAATGATCAAACCATAATACCAGTCCTATGAGTGGAAACACTTTGAATTTTGCAAAGACACGGTAGAAAAAAAGTCACCTTTAAGACGGATAAATAAAACCAGATTATACCATGGTCCAGATGAATTCTCGATTCTGATTGGCTGCTGGGTGCGCATTAAGAAGTGATATACCACAGTGATAACGCAGGCCTAAAAAAGAAGCTTAAATGTTCACCTAGCTTAAATGTTCTGTATCACTGCGCTGGCTTCTTTAAAACAAACTTTTGCTTCATTATCTGGAAGAAAACAAGCGGTTAGAGGTGAACTTTCTTTCTGAACTGATGCTTTATTTAACCCATCGTGATGATCAGCATATATATCCTTTGCCGCTGCACTCAAGGTCACAGTAACGTGACAATGTGCCGCACCACGTAACAAATAGTCCACTTTTTGTGAAAAAAGCGACTCAAACTGAAAAAATAACAAGAATAAAGTACTAAAAACTGGTTGAATATTTATTTCTTCTGTAAGTGACCATGCTCTATGCTGGCTAATGGCCTTCGAAGTGTGCATCATCAAAAATTATCGCACTTCGAGTCAGACGGTTCAGGCTTCCGTGGCGGAGTGTTAATTTCTGATAATGCACACTTCGTCAGCCATTAACCATTCCTTAAAGTCTCTAAAAAAACAGAGTAACGTGCACTGCAAATTGCGCAGGAGGCATATTCTTTCTAAAAATGTAAATACCACCAATGTTTTTCATCAGCTAAAGCAGAGCCACCAAGCTTGCTTTATCTCAGACTGAAATAACGATGATGGTAAGACCAGCACAGCAGCAACAGTCTAAACTATAAGAAGAAATTCTGAGAAATTGCTTTTAGTTCCTAGCTTATTCACAGGATGTGGACAAAAATGTTTCTCAATTCTATGTTTGTTCTGTGAAACTTGAAATTATTAGAATTTATTTGTAGAATTAATGCTTTATTTTTAAATGGAACTGATCAAGCAGTTTAGCATTCGGTTTTTTATATGTGCTCTTTTGAAAATGGAAGCCTTTGCTTTAATTTTCTGTTTAGTTTGTAATAAAAATGCCTTTTCTAATTTGGAGAAAAAAAACAACCTGTTGTATTATGTTCCTTCGGTGAATTCATTATGTGTAAAGCTTGATAAGAAATAAATACAACCTGTAATCTTCTGATAATTACACATTTTACACATTTGTTTTATGACCCACAAAATGTTCAAATTTGACAAATATAGTTACTTGGCTTATATCGTGATAAATATCGTAATCGCCTGATATGTAAAAATCCATATTGTGATAGAAAGAAATTCCATTTAGCCGAGCCCCAATGTAATGTTGAAAAAGAAAACACAATAAGAAACCGGAGACAAAGGGACATCGCTGATTGGTTGACATTATGTAGTATCCCGCTTCATGCCAAATAACTTTCAGTTGAAATGATGGGGAAACGTTATCATCCAATCAGTGATGTCTTTGCAAAATTCAGTTTCTTATTGCTTTGGTTTTTTAACATGACCTTTGGTTTTCTTTAAATTACTTTTACTTTGCAAAATGTTTTTTTCTTTTTTATGGTAACTGAAAAAGGTACATACTATAGTACATCGCTGATTGGATGACGATTCATGTCCATCATTTCAACCGAAAGTTATACGGCACGAAGCGATACTGGATATCGTTTGTTTTTTTAACATTTCATTTTGTGTTCTGGAAATTCCTTTCGTTTTCCGAAATGTTTTTCTTAGTTTAAATTTTCTAAAATGCCAAGCTATTTTTGTAATATTTGTTTTCCTTTTTTTTGAATTGTTGTGATCTCTAAAATGTTTTTGTGTTGAGTAATTTGTTGATGTGATTTGCACTTTTCCTTAGGTTTGGTAACAAGTTAAGTGAAAACATTTTTTTTAAGAAAACAAATTTCACTAAATGAGTGACTGAATGAAATGTTTTACCTGTGTTAGTCTAAATGCATAAGTATGCGTGTGTGAACGTTAGTTGTATTGTTTACATTTTGGCATGTTTATATGTAAAGATTTTAGGAGCCAATAGGTATGTTTCAGTGATGAAAGTCAGGCAAGGAAAAAATCCCTGAACTTTTCTTTGAGCGATATGGCGGGCACAGAGCGAAATTTTGGAAAAATACGTGGTCTTAGATGCATTCTGGTGCATTCTGGCAGCTAGTTATTCACTTCTTTATCAAGAAACTAAGACTAATTGGAGCATCATGATTTGTCATTCAAACCCCTAGTTTGACTCTCCATTAAGGACTTGCTGGTCCTAAAAAAGAATTTGGAAAATTGCTCAAAGTAACACAATCCTACAATCTATGCTTTTCCTTAAAGCTGCAAAACATACAATTGCTAAAATATAGTAACATCAAAGCCCCAAATGGCAAAAAGAACACCAGTAACTATGATATTCTATGAAAATACCTCAGTTATTTATACATTATTTCTGCTTTAGAAATGACTGATGTACAACATCCACTTGCACTGTTTTCTCAAACTATAATTACATCAAAATATGGGATCTGCTTTAAACTATAATTCTATAACATAATACATCAATTCTTTAACACCAATACTAAGTAATCTGGGAAATATCAAAACAAACATACAAACTAAACTAAACATTGTAAACATTATTTTTTAAGGGAGTGCGGGTCCAAACCATCAAATACTTATAATTAATGTTAACTATACTGAACTAAATCATGGTAATTAGGAAATACAAATAAATTAGATAGAGAAATGTATTCAAAATAAAAACTGAAACTCAAAACTAAAATTGAAATTATTTCAAAATGTGGTTTTGAGATTATTTTACACAAAAAAGTATTTGACCTACACTACCTTAAAAATCTTTTTTTTTTTTCCAGCCAAGACCACTTCAATTTGTTTTTTATCGTCTTCTCACAACTGAGGTCGTGACCACGCTCAATAATGACGATGCCTGCCATTATTTTAACACAAATTTGATCGCAAACTCTTCAGATGTGTTTGTGAAAGTTTAGCGTGGGTCCGCCAGTTTTGGTCTCTAGGGAAGCAAGTCACGCTGACCACGTGGTGCAGACAGAGCCAATCAGACCCGTCGACGCATCCGAAAGCAACTAAAACGTCCCGTCATTGGTCAATTAGGCCGGGAAGACGAAAGATGGCCACGACCATAGAGGAAGCGATCTGCGGAGAAATATAGAAAATAAAGCTAAAATTAGCTGATTTCAGACCATTTTCTAATCCGGAAAGCGATTTGTCCGTAGAGATCAGGTCTTTATTTCCCGGAAAGTACGTTCGGTTTGCTCAAAAACCCGGATTTCCGGGAATTCCCGGAAGACTTTCATCACTGTGTTTGTAACGTTTGAGTTTGTGTGGACAGGCGACGCCCCTTTTAGATTTATTATACATTTACACTTGACAGTAATGATAGTAGTACAGAAACGTACTACTATATGGTGCTTTATGATTTTAACCCCCCCCCCCCCCCCCCCCCCCCCCATAATCACTCTCCTACCCCACCCCGTGCCTCTTTGTCATCCTTCTCTCTTTTTCCCTCCTCTTCTTTTCTGTCCGGTCCAACAAAAAAACTGTTACAAGTATAATTCATACAAATAAAATAAATAAAGTCAAGTCTAAATTACAAAGGGGTTTATTCAAATATATACCTTGTGTGTCAGAACATTCATAACCTGTTGTAACAGTAAAATATGTCCAACACAAGAGGCCTTCGGCTCTCATCTGTTCGCTCAGCTGTTGGACAGGACAAGTTAAAAAAAAATCCCAATAAGTCATTTATTTAAATCCTTTGATTGGCAATAGGCAAAATTGTGAACTTGGTTGGAATCAATTTAGCATCAGATGTTGGATTTTGTGTAGATGTAATGCAGGCTTTGTTCAAGACAAATACATAGTAATAATAATAATAATAATAATAATAATAATAATAATAATAATAATAATAATAATAATAATGAGGTTCACAACATAGCAAAATAAGAGGGCGGAGGCTATTTTAGGACATAAAGACAGAGCAGGTGCCAAAGCAGATATATCCAGTCAAACAGTGAAATACAAATGCACAGTAGTTTAAATCCAGTTAAACCAGTCTCCAATCTGATTGGCACTTTGTATCGGAGCCTGCGCTCGAGGTGAAGTCATCTTGTTACCTGCTGCATGACATCATTGATGGTTTTGACAAAGCATTTATTTTCAAAGACGCGCTATTCATTTGCACTGCTGTGGGTTTGATCTCTTCCTCCTCAATCTAGGTCATTTCAGCCCGCAAGGACGGCAAAAGTCACATTCGTGCCACATTAAGCAGCTTTTCAGTCGCTAAGCTGCAGACTGCAGCGCATATCTGGCGCAGTCTGCTAGCGTGCTAACAGCCCCCCCATCCCTGGATGCTGCACGCGCTCTCCACCAAACATCTGTCGCTTTCTTCTTACCCAAAATATGAGATTGAGGAAAACCAGGACGGTTTTAGATGACGTAATTCCACACTGCCCCATTCCGTCGCGAGCGCTACACGCTAAACAGTTATGTTGCTTTAGAAAACTGTAATTTTAGGAAAACGTTGGTGCACCTGTGCCTCTGCTGTTAAAATGATAAAATGGCTTCAGTCTGCCCCACCGTGCGGATTCCTCTGGGCTCGACCAATGAAATCTCTGAAATGAGCAGGATGAAAGTCACGTGCTCCAGTGACATCATCATTCAAAACAAACCCTGTTGGTGCTTTTCTTCATCCACTGACGTCTAGTTATTCTTTTTAGTTGATATCTTTGTAATCTTTTAGCTGTTAATATATCGTCTAAAAGCTTTTATTAACGAGTTACATTTCAGTAATTTAATTTTTAAAAATTACAATATTTCAATCATCTACATTTTACAAATTTTGTCTTTTTTTCTTACATAAACCTTCGTACAGTGCATTCCAAACATTAAATAAAGGCTTATCGATGGAAAAAAAAACTGTTGACAAGTCAATGTTATTTTAGTGATATTTTTTCTATTGCCATTCAGAAATGACAGAATTTGTAAACCATTTATCTGCATCTTTCTGGAAATGATATAGATCAAGAAGGTCTAATATATTATTTAATTGGTATATATTACAATGAGAAATTGTCATTCTTCTTCATTTTTTACTCTTTGTTTTAACATCATTTAAATAAACTGAAATCAAATGAGTGTGTTATTAAATTGTTACTGTAGTTGAGTAGTTATTTTACAAAGTTACATTATACTTTGATTTGAGCAATTAATTGGATTGGATGTCTACTTTTGGATGTCTACTTTTAATTTATACTTAAGTAGAACTCTACCTGACCACAATTTGCGGTTCCTTTTTCTACCTTTGCCCAAAAAACCCATATGAGGAGTGCCTGCAAATGATAAAAGACCAAATAAAATGCACAAGTTGTGGTTATAAGTCATCAAATATGCATGTCGTACATGCTTACCATGTCATTAATATAAATAAGTTATACCAACGCTGACGGGCTCAATACAGAAAGGTTTAAAAAAATGCAGTCGCTTTTAGAATTTAGCAGATTCTAAAATGGATTGAATTCGAACAAGCACTTTTAAGTCTACTGATATTTTTCAAACTTTTAAAAGAAAAACGTTGAGATGTGTATGTAGTTCATTTTGAGAAATGTCAAGAAAGTTATGGGTAGAGAATCATGACTACAAACTTGTGCTAATGTACGTTTTTTTCTCTATTTATTCTTTAAAAACTGATGGAGATGGTTGACACTGGGAAAGGCTTTTGTGCCAGAGGGTGGCAGTGTATCATTGCTAGTTTTACCCTCAAGTGCAATTTGCAAATAGCTCTCCTCTGTCACCATGTCATCTTCTTATATTATAGGGGAAAGTTTTTACCAGTATGATCCTGTTCTGCTAATTGTATGGATACATACATTTGTACACATATTGATATTTATTTTAGAACTGTAGTATCTATTTGTTTGTCGGTAGATCATAATTTCTGACTGTAGTTGTGCATTGTGTTTTTCCTGTTGTCTTGATTCATTGCTAAACAAGACAAAGTTATGAAATAAATATTTGCAAAGGCAAAAAGAAAGAATAGTCCTAAAAGCATTCATCATGACTTTAACTTAGCCTAAAAAAAACAACTTAAAGAAATGTTTGAATCTCGGTTAAAAAAAAAGAGGTAATTTTTGTCATCACAACATAGAAACATAAATGATTTACTTCATTAAAAATTTGAGGAAAGCTCAAGTAATGAAGTAATATTTGCAGTGAGATAAATTTGTTCATCCAGACATGATATGATTTGTTACATCAGAAGTAAAATAAAAAAAACACAAAAACAAAACTGTCAAACTTGAACTTAGAAAAAGAAGGACTCTCAGTATCTTAGTAAAAAAACATGAAGCACCAATGTTTCAAAGTGCAATGTTTTAGATTTTTTTTGATTCTGTTAAATGGTTTTTGGTGCCAACATGTAAGGTTTTGAAAGACCAAAGCTCAGAACTAATAATGAGATAAAAGGCAGATATTTTTTTTCTGTTTTGTGTTATAATGAAGACTCACTCAATGATTGATATTTAATGAAAATATGCAAATAAAATGGACAACTCTCTTCCCAGTTCTAAACACAAAACTGTGAGTTTTTGCTTTAAAAAACATGTTAATTGCTCTGTCTTTCAACCACAAAAATTATGTTTATTGAATATGTATGTTTTTATTTCTGTGGGTATGATTTTTCTTTATAGGAATTTAAAATATTCCTTGTGTGGGATGACACAAAAATGGGTTAAATCTAGGCAAATAATAAAATAAAGTCCCAACCATATTTGAGCAACTTCAAGGTAAACAGAGGCTTTGGATGGAAATGCTTGGCTGAATTCCCTAAGGATGAGGAAGCACACGCTGGGACTGCTCGCAAACATCACCTTCTTCAACAGTTAATAATCAGAAACATGTTTGGATCTGCAGATTTCACTTATAATGTAAAAATGTATTCATTATTCCAATTAAACACCCATCTCAACTAAAAAGTTCACAGCAATAAATAGATAATTATAGCAACAAATTAAAAGGCATTATGCTAGATTTTACAAAAAGCTTAATTGTTTGCAATTTAAAACTAATGAGAAAAAAAAGCATCTGATGATGAAAACATGGGCAGCTTTTAAGAACAGGTGAATCGTGTGATGGATGAACAAATAAAAAAGCAGCAATAGTTTCCTAGATTTAGTCCCTCTTTTAAATTGTAAAATAAAATTGTGTGAAAGCTTTTGGTATCAGAAAAGCGTCTTCATTGAATTTTACCTGTGCAAAAACACTTTCATGCAACGTTTGTGCTCTAAAATTCCAGCATCTCCTGGCTGTTGTTCATCATAGGGGATAATGAATATAATACTTCTTGATTGTTCCTCAAAGCTTACAAGAACATATATATTAGTGCTGTCAGTTCTGAACATCAGTGCAAAACTGTGATGCTTGATGGCTTTAGAACTATGTGAAGTCATTTTAGGTTATAAATGCTGCCAGATTGGAAAACACATTTTCCTACAATGCAATCCGTTATATCAGTACCACAACAGCAGCTTGGAAAATGAGCTGATAGCTTGTAATTCTTTACTCAAGTTGTTTCGTTAAGCAAACAACGTTGATGTAAGACATTATGGTTTTTAATTCATTTTATTTACCTTTATGAGCACAAAGTTGCCAACGCAAAGAGTTATACAGACTGCACAACTGCTGACCGAACTAGAATTTGAGTAAATCCAGTCTCTCTCCAAGTTACATTCAGAACGTTAAAATGTCAAAATCAGCAGATGGGGCATTGTGGGGGAAGACACTGAAATAGTCTGCCTGAGATTAGCCCATGGCAAAGAATCTGCATGGAGCATCTCACTTCTCTATTGATCTGGAGAACAAATCATCCTGCAAATCTTCATACAAAGAGGCAGAGTTCAGAAGATATTGATTCCATGTGGAAATATTCAGGAAATGAAGAAGTATGATTTATGTAAGCTGCCCACATTTTTATTTATATAAGTGTTATTTTGAACTCTTAGAAACATGAAATGTCAGTGTCGTTGCACCTTTGTGCAGGAAAGTAATGGTTGATACGTTCACTGCTGGTTGTTTTTTTTAAAGTGTGCTAGTTTGAAAATTTTTACAGAACTCATGGGGTTTTGCTTTTATAAGTAAAATAGAATAATAAATCAAATTATTTTTTACTGATTAAACATTTAGAAATACATTTTAAATTCTTGCTGAGGGCAAGGGTGTTTTCTGTTGTGTTATTTAGAATTAGTTTAAATGCAGCACGTCACAGCCAACGCATTGCAAATAATTATTTTATTTCATATAAATAGCCAAAACTACAAAAAAAAGAAAGAAAAATAAAAAGAACAAAATGTGGTGAAAAAACTGTAATTGTTTGCAAATGAAAGATTATGACCGTTACAATAAATTACAATCATGATGAATAAAAGACTTGACGGTTTATTTCCCCTTTAGATTGTGATGCAGGCGACATCAGATCCAGGATGGTGCGCTCAGGTTTCCATCCTCCTGCATCACTTTCTGCTTTGCAAGTAATTTTCTAAGATCTTCATTAACAAGTCCGTCTCCTGAAACAGAGAACAGAGAGGAAACCTTGCATTAATTGAAGAGGAAATTCAAAGTTAAAGTAACAGACAGAAGAGGCTGTAGCTCCATCATCACCTCGTCTTTAGAGCGGCTGCCCTGCGTGTCCACATGCGCTTCCAGCGCCACGCGCAGGAACTCGTGGAATAGCTCTCCGAGCGCAGTCCGCTCCGTGGGGACGAGGAGATCCAGCGCGTCAGCACCCTGGTCCTCAGGTGAGGGCAGCAGAGGCGCATCCACCACACTCTTCTTGCCCATGAAATGTCCTAACCAAAACAAACGTCCAGTAACTTTCCAGCCTTGCGCGTAATAATAGCAGGAACTCAAATGTTGCCTAAGAATGAGGAAAATAAAATAAACTTTACTCACCCGTCGCCCAAAGATTGCCTCTTGGATTCACTTTGATTTTTGCTACTTTATTTCTAAGCTCCGTGAGGTCAAAACTAACCGCAGTGGTCAAAGACACGAAAGAAAACAACATAAGATACGTAAACAAGCCGCACTGGCAAACACCACTCAGTGTGAATCCTCTCATCTCAGCGCGGACTGCTGGACTGTCCTCCACAGAACAAACTTCAAGGGTCTCCTGGAAGTGATGAAGTGTTCGGACGCACCGCATTTTTATAGGCTCCTTGTCGGGGTGGGGTCTGTTTGTGTTGCGTGCGCCTTTCATTCAACCTGCACTGATGAAATCAGTCACTCTTTTTGTTGCAGCCTCCAATGAAACGTGTCTCTGTCTGTGCGTAATTTCAGCATCAGGGACTATACTTGATGAGCTCTTTGGGGTAGATTTTTTTCTCAGTGTGTGACACAATTATTTTATTTTAGAACAAACATTCTGGTTTCCTCAGGTTTTCTGTGTATAGCCTGTATGTAGCAGCAAGATCTAACCTCAAAACAGTTTTAAACACAGGTGCTCTGATGGTGCAAATACATTTGCTAGTGGTAACTTCATGCTCAACCCCCACCAATCCACCCCCAGCTCAGGCTCCAGGGGCAAGGCCTGGCCCCAAAGAGCAGCATGACATTTGGCCAGTTGCAACATGCTACTGTGGTCATCATCAGTCCTGGGAGGACAGGAGAACCTGCTGATTCTCACCGCTAATTTAGAGCTGATAAGACAGATGGCCTCTTCGTCACTTCAGGGTGCTAATGCTGAAGGTTTCGTGGAAGAGGTGTAGCTTCTGTCTTGCTCTTTAATAACCTTTCACATTAACACAAAGACTGAGATTTCGTAAAATTTGCACAGTTTTAATGTCAGTCTAATTAAAGGACCGGCGGAACATGGCAGCATCTCACTTCTACTCCTTACGAACAAAATACTGTTGCATTCCGACCCGTTTGTGGACACATGCATTGTTCTGTTCAGTTTGAATGGAAATCATTTATGCATGACAGGACTTCCTGGCAGTTCTAAGTAAATATATATCTAACCCTAACCCAGTCCTTTAAATATAGAAGTACTAGAACATTTGTTAATTTATAGAGCAGCAAATAGGTGGACTTTAAGTAACCAATACTTTCTCAAGGATTTAGAGTTTCTCAATCCTTAACTATTTATATATTTAACATTAGACCATAAGAATCATAGTAATACAAAAAATAATGACAATTACAGATCAACCTTAATATACAACTAGCTGTTATTTTGGCTTCTCTGTAGCACAATTATCTTTAAAGAATAGTGGGACTCCAATTTTTAGTGACATTACCACTGTTAACTGAGCAGGGGTCAGTTTATAAATTAACCTATAACCATTACAAGGTGAAAATAATAATGAAACTCTGCTGGTTATGTACTACGGCTCAAGTAAACAAATGTAGTCAAGCTCATTAAAAACAGACTTTCAGATTGAATCACATTCAAATCAACACTTAAAACACAAAGGCTGAAATAGTTCAGAAAACAATATTTCTTTAAAAATGTGGGCTACATTGATCAAATTCATACCACCGTCATTCAGGTTTAAAATGAGTCATGTTGAATTATTGTGTCCACATACGTTTCAAAACTTTTACTATTATAAATGTAAAATAATATAACTAAGTTTGATCATGTGTTTGAATGACTTGGAATTTAAAGACCGAAAAATACTTTAGAAATAACAGAAAAATAAGTATTTTTTTTTACAAGTAAATATTTTTTCTTTCCCTAATAAAAGCATAAAAAGTTCTATAACATTATCCCTTAACACCTTAACCAAAAACATTCTAACTGACAGGAATTTATTTAATAAATACAATACAGAGACTGCTTTAAAAGGGTCATTTTAATGAACGTGTTGTCTCAAAAAAACGGTGACACAAAACTTATTTTTTCCACTTAAAGATTTTTAAAGACAATATCACTCAGCAGAACAAGAGTGAACTTGAATGCTTGTTTGTAGCAATAACTACTGGTACTGTTAAACAGGGGCCAAAAAAATTAGACAAACATTTAATAAAATCATGTGTGGATGGTAACCAGGGTTTAGGTTTAATATTCATATTCAATTGTCATAAAATACTTCACATCCACCTGAAAACAATGACTCAACAACGAAAAACTGAAACGTAGTTTAATCTTAACAATGTGGCTTTACATTTGAAAAATAACAGATCAACCTTAAATTAAATCAAACTTAGTTCCCCACAAAAATATTTTAAAGCTCCAATTTTTTTTTCTGATGCAAACGCCCTATCCACTTTTCTACAAAACATTGAAACAAATGATACTAAAAAAGCCAGTCGCGCTTGACAAAGTCTAATGTCATTGTGTTTAGAAAGGCATGAGGTTTCCTGGACGTAGGCCCTGTTCGAGTGCTGGGACTTCACTCCCGGTGGACCAAGACGAACAGACCCAGCAAGAAGAGCACAGCGTACTACAGGAAGGAGACACAGTAAAAATAAATTACAGTCCATTCTTTACATTTCTAAGTCTTAATATTAAGGAAACCTTGTAAAATTAAATGATTTAACAGAAAGAACAAAGTTACCTTGAACTTGGGGTAATCATTCATGAGAATTGTGACAATTCCAATGTATGGCACAAACCTGGAGATGACAAAAATGGTACATAGATTTCTAACAAACAGTAACAACCTGAAATATTGAAGCTTACACCACAAAAAATAAAATAAAAAATCAATGTCTAAAAATAATGTTTTTGCTAGTTTAAATGATTTATTTACAAGATAATGTTGCTTTCTTTGTAGAGTTGTATGGATTATTAATGAGTCATTGGAATATTACCTAAAAAGGAGCAAAAGTGCACTCAGTTTGGAAATAAAAACAGTTTTTGAGCAAGGTACTCAAAAGAGAGGTTGACAAAAATAATCTTTCTTTAACCATTTAAAGCACGTGTCAAACTCGAGGCCCGTCATGTCATATGTGGTCCGCGAGAGCATACAAGTTTTTAATTTCCTAAAATGAAAAACAAAAATTGGTGTGTATTAATTCATATCTAGGGGGAATTGGACTTGAAATATCGGATTGGGCAACAATACATTAGGACTTAAACACTGTCCGCATAACCTAACCTGACAGAATCAAATTTCAAAGGATTTATGCTAGAGTAACAAGCAAACATGTTTTCTATCCAACTGTAACTGTCATTTAAAAAGTTATAATAAATAAATAAATGAGTTATTTAACACTAAGGAGTAGTTACGTTTATCTTTCATTACATTTAGTTACATGTATAAGTTATATCTGACCCTCTGAGGACAGCCAATATCCTGATGTGGCCCTCGGTGAAAATTAGTTAGTCACCCCTGATTTAAAGCAACTAAAATTACACTGTGGGTTTAGTGTGTATTTTATGTTGTGACACTTTTTCATCACAAAGATATTTTCATAGTCACAGAGCTGGAACACCTTGTAGCTGATGCTTCAACTCTCCTACTTTTTTTTTCCTGTCATGACCCAGAATCAAATTTTAGTTTGATTAGTTTTAAATTAGTTAAAATTTTTGGGTTGTGCATTGACAACACTGTGTCTTTGTGCTTCGTAACATTTTCCAAAAACCTTTAAACCTTAATATGTTTGTGTAGATCAGGAAACTAACCAAGAGCCGGTTGGTTTCAGTGTTGGTTTTTAAGATATCCCTGGCAAACCTGATGTTAGTTACCTAACAGCTAAGTGCTGCCTATAACAAGCAGAGAGATAGAGTTGGTTTGAAAACAAGGAAAACCCCTTGATAACTGCAGTCAAACAAAGGCGGCGTAACTAGTGATTATTATATACTTGATTATAGTAACTATCCCCTTCCCTCTTGCCTACAGAGAAGTTACATACCCCCTTGCTCGTCCCACCACGTCTTTTTTCTCCAACCAGTGTTGGCCCTGTTTGTACAGCCCTCTGTCATCAACCGCATTGTTGTCTCCTTTGGTCAAGAACTTAATGTCTCCATTTTCCCTGCGAACACAAATGAAACATGAAATTTCAACCACAAACAACAATATAGCTTCATATTTAATATTCTGTTTAAATAATCATTTGTGACGAGGTTCTCTGACATGTGAAAGAAACTCATCTCAAGACCAATTGGTGGATCTATCACACAAAAATCAAAATGATAAACAGCAATCTGAGGTTTACTTTTCATGAATCTTCAGTACTCTGTGTACTATTGGGATCTCTCTGCCTTCTATCCTGAACACAACAATCTCTCCAACCCTGATGGGATCCTCTACCCGATTGGTGAGAAACAAGAGGTCTCCTCTGTGGAATGCTGGCTCCATACTTCCACTGAAATGAAAAACAGGTAAGGAAAAAGTTAGAAAAATCTCTTTGCATTAATTACCATGAGACAATATACTTCGTTAATCAAATACAGTGAGACTTCCTTACTCTAAAGAGGTAACATTTTTCAGACTAAAGTAGTTTTGTTTCTGGCAGTATCTGGGGATCTCAAAAGTTAGGAGTTTTTTGTTAAGAGAGCCCAGGATTGCAACAAATTAAATAGAACCAAAGTTATGGGAACATCAATGCTAAACAAGTACAAATTAAAAAACAGTAAAAATTGAACAGAGAGACCAAAACCACTTAGTGGTAAGGAGAGAAGAGAAGCTGCGAACACAAGAGCTCATGTCACACAGGGAGACTAAAGACAAACCATCCTGCAAAACTTAAGATTCCCTGAACCATGCTGGACAGAGGAAAACCAGAAGAGAAAATGCACTCCCGTTCCTTCTATTAAATACACAAAAGTTATCAGTTGTACCTAAGAAAATTCCTTTTTAGTGGTTTTAACCTTTATTTTATACACAGCCAGAAATAAAAATGATTGGGTCATTTAGTGGAATATTAGTTTATCCCAACAAATCCATTAAATCCATCATTGCTGTTAATGAACAGTCTTTGTCTCATTAAGCGTACTGTGTATTAAAGGGCCACTCCGATAAAAACTTCTGTTTAATATGTTCTTGTGCCGTTTTGATCATGATGGAGGTCACATAAAAAGAAAATTGAGCTTAAAAATGTGTTTGAGTACTTCTTCATTCAAATCATTATGAACCAGGAGCAGACGAAAAATGCCATTTGAAAAAGCTTGAAGCTTTGACGTAGGTGTTGCAATCGGTGAACCACAAGCTCCCTGCTCCACTTCATTCTGATACATACACTTTCAGACATAGATCCATGTACGTCTTTGTTTTCCATGACTGAGCTGGCATCTGGGTGAAAACTGTACGGCTAGATTGCTCCTATATTGCTCACCATTTTTGTTGCACCAGTAATGTTAGGTTGATGTTTTGAGGGGCTATAAGCCAGGAGAGTTTTAGCCAACAGATGATGGGAAGCAGGGGCAGACTTACTTTCCGCAAAATTTGAGGCACATTTCTAATGAACTACTGCCGTTCTGCAGAAAATATATCCTAAAACAACCGTTTTTTTAATTTGTTTTTTGGCTAAAAATGGCCTAATAATAATTATTCTACTAGGAACGCTTTTACAACAGATCAAAAGATGATCAGAGTGGGACTTTACATTGATCAAAAGAAGATTTTTATTAAAATAATCTGATACAATTTAGCAACTGAATGGAAAAATTGTAATGAAGAGGAAAAATGATCTGACCCTAATTAATACCATCTTTTTTACAATGATAACGCACTAAAAGAGGCTAAACATAAAAAAATATATATAACAGTGCAGCAGAGAGCATAAAACACATGCTGCTTCGTTCTTACCTGAGAACAACTACTATTGGACTTTCACTGCCAGTAACAACCATCAGTCCCTTCCAGATCATCAAGGCAGAGGAAACAATCATACCAAAGTTCAGTACCTGGTAATAGAGCTACAAACACAAAAAAAGTAATTCTTCTTGTATGACACGTCACATTTTCAGCAAGTTTTACACACGTAAGAATTAGCCTTCTTTAAAATGAGTACATGGTCTTGTTGCGGTGACTTATAAGTTACATTACAGTAACTCAATCATAATAATAAAATTGTTGGCATACTAACATTTACCATCTGGCGACAAACTAACGGTCCATGTTTGTTTCAAAGAGGGCAACAGTTAGCTAAGTGTACTCACACTCACAGTTGCTGCTAAACGAAATGTTTTCGAAACATTTCTATAAATTATATTAATTTAAAGGGCAATTTAAAACACAAACGTTCACAAAAGTGTTCATATTGGAGGTCGCAGAACTGGTACGATTTCCGCACTGGGAAAAAGCACTCGGTGGCTAGCTATATTAGCATTCAGCTACAAAGAGAGGAGGTAAGCAACACCACGAGCGGTTCCTACCTGCCGCTTATTCATGCGACGAACATCGTCAAGGAAGTCTAACGATAACATTTTGTTGTTGTTGTTGCTAATGCTACGGTCTAGAAAAAGATGGAAAATTACTATAGCACATTTAAAGCAACGAGCATTTAGATGCGCGGGCGAGCACTGTAACTTGCATCCGAATCTTCCGGGTGCGCACTTCCGGAAGTCCCGCCCCGCGTTGGCGGTGTGTTGAGGTGTCGCTTTGAGATACGAGAACTCGAAGTGGAGGGAGTGGGGGATTTCTCAAACGGTTAAAACAAACAAAAACAATCAGACAACCGTTTCCTTCGCTTCGTCCTGTCTTCTCGAATGTCGAAAGACGTTAAAGTCCCAGTTTGATCATCTTTTGATCTATTTTCAAAGGGTTACCAGTGGTCTTTTAATTATGATTATGCCGTTTAAAAAAAAGACATAACCCAAACCGTCTATTTTTTGTAAGGAAATAATTTTAGGAAATAATTTCTGCTAAACAGCGGGAGGTCATTACATTTTTTTGCCTCTGAGTTGTGGGCAGGGCTGTTGTAGTAAGCCTGCCCTTACTTCCCGTCATCCTTTGTTTACACCCTCTCCCGTTAGCTGACACGCCCACACATTCCCATTGCAGTTGTGTTTTTTATTGCATACCTAAAAGTACATCCTTGTAAAATGGAATAATGTGCAATAAAGTTGATAAAAAAATAAATAAAAAAAGCCCTCACATTCCCAGCCAGGTGAAACAAAAATGTCGACCAATACCAGAGCCATCGAACTATACAGTTTTGAGCCAGCTCGGACAAAATATTTTTTGTCCCTTTGTACCTCTTTGAAGAAACAATACAATAATCTCACATCAAACAAATGAATAACTCCTTATCTTCATGGACAAATTCTCCTCTAATTTCCAAAAGAGACTGCAGTTTAGCATGTCAAGATTGATGACCACACAAATTTGTAACCATGCAGATCTTTCTGAGTGCTGACTCATCAGTGGGGATGTTACACTTCACCTTTTAATCCTGTATGTGGTACTTTTTGGGGAAAAGCCTGTCGTATATGAATGCTAGTTTTTCCCCGATTGAAAAATGCATATTGGATTGCTCAGAGAGAAAATTCTTAATGATGTCTGATATACATGAAATTGAAGGGGTGATGGTGAATGTAGTCAGTGGGTATGCGCCACAGGTTGGCTGTGAGTTAGAAGTGAAGGAGAGATTCTGGAGTGAGTTGGATGAGGTCATAGAGAGTTTTCCCAGAGGAGAGAGAGTTGTTATTGGAGCAGACTTTAATGGGCATGTTGGTGAGGGCAACAGAGGTGATGAGGAGGTGATGGGCAGGTTTGGTGTGAAGGAAAGGAATCTGGAGGGACAGATGGTGGTGGACTTTGCGAAGAGGATGGAAATGGCTGTAGTCAACACTTACTTCCAGAAGAGAGAGGAACATAGAGTGACATACAGAAGTGGAGGTAGGAGTACTCAGGTGGACTACATCCTATGTAGACGAGGTCATTTGAGAGAGGTTAATGACTGCAAAGTGGTGGTAGGAGAGAGTGTAGCCAGACAGCACCGCATGGTGGTGTGTAAGATGACTCTGGAGGTCAGGAAGAAGAAGAGAGGGAAAACAGAAAAGAAGACCAAGTGGTGGAAGCTACAGAATGAAGAAACTTGTGAGGAATTTAGGCAGAAGTTGAGGCAGGTCCTGGGTGGTCAGGATGAGCTTCCAGAGGACTGGGAAACTACAGCAGAGATTATCAGGGAAACAGGTAGGAAGGTGCTAGGTGTGTCATCTGGAAAGAGGAAAGACGGTAAAGAGACTTGGTGGTGGAATGAGGAAGTACAGGAATGCGTCCAGAGGAAGAGGTTGGCTAAAAGGAAGTGGGATGTAGAAAGGACTGAGGAAGGTAGACAGGAGTACAAGGAAGCGCAGCGTAAAGTGAAGAGAGAGGTGGCAAAGGCCAAACAGAAAGCTTACGATGAGCTATATGACAGGTTAGACACAAAGGAAGGAGAGAAGGACTTGTACAGGCTAGCCAGACAGAGAGACAGAGATGGGAAGGACTGCAACAGATAAGGGTGATTAAGGACAGAGATGGAAAGGTGCTAACAACCCAAGAGAGTGTACAGAAAAGATGGAAGGAGTATTTTGAGGAGCTGATGAACGAGGAAAATGACAGGGAAAGAAGGGAGGAAGATGTGGTTGTTGTGGAGCAGGAAGTAGCAGAGATTGGAAAGGATGAGGTTAGGAAGGCTCTGAAAAGGATGAAGAGCGGAAAGGCCGTTGGTCCTGATGACGTACCTGTGGAGGTATGGAAGTGCCTAGGAGAGACAGCAGTGGAATTTCTAACAAGGTTGTTCAATAGGATTTTAGAGAGTGAGAAGATGCCTGAGGAATGGAGGAGAAGCGTTCTGGTCCCAATCTTTAAGAACAAGGGTGACACGCAGAACTGCAGCAACTATAGAGGAATAAAGTTGATGAGCCACACAATGAAGCTGTGGGAAAGAGTAGTGGAAGCCAGGCTTAGGAAGAAGGTGGAGATTTGTGAGCAGCAGTATGGTTTCATGCCCCGTAAGAGCACCACTGATGCCATTTTTGCTTTGAGAATGTTGATGGAAAAGTACAGAGAAGATCAGAAGGAGCTGCATTGTGTGTTCGTAGATTTAGAGAAGGCGTATGACAGGGTGCCGAGGGAGGAGCTGTGGTACTGTATGAGGTCGTCTGGAGTGGCAGAAAAGTATGTCAGAGTAGTTCAGGACATGTATGAGAAAAGTATGACGGTGGTGAGATGTGCTGTAGGTCAGACAGAGGAGTTCAAGGTGGAGGTGGGACTACACCAAGGATCAGCTTTGAGTCCTTTTTTGTTTGCTATGCTGATGGACAGGCTGACAGACGAGGTAAGACAGGAATCTCCCTGGACAATGATGTTTGCGGATGACATTGTAATTTGCAGTGAGAGTAGAGAGCAGGTGGAGGAACAGCTAGAGAGGTGGAGGTTTGCTCTGGAAAGAAGAGGTATGAAGGTCAGTCGTAGTAAGACAGAATACATGTGTCTGAACGAGAGGGATCAAGGTAGAAGCGTTAGGTTACAGGGGACTGAGGTGAAGAAGGTGCAGGAGTTTTAGTACTTGGGGTCAACAGTTCAGTGTGATGGGGATTGTGGAAAAGAGGTGAAGAGGCGAGTGCAGGCAGGTTGGAGCGGGTGGAGGAAAGTGTCAGGAGTGTTGTGTGACAGAAGAGTGCCAGCAAGACTCAAAGGAAAGGTGTACAAGACAGTGGTGAGACCAGCTCTGCTCTATGGGTTAGAGACGGTAGCAGTGAGACAGAGACAAGAGGCTGAGATGGAGGTAGCGGAGATGAAGATGTTGAGGTTCTCCTTAGGAGTGACCAGGTTAGACAGGATAAGGAACGAGTACATCAGAGGGACGGCTCATGTTGCCTGTGTTAGCGACAAAGTCAGAGAAGCCAGACTGAGATGGTTTGGACATGTTCAGAGGAGGGATAGTGGATATATTGGTAGAAGGATGTTGGAGATGGAGCTGCCTGGCAGGAGGGCAAGAGGACGGCCAAAGAGGAGATACATGGATGTCTTAACAGAGGACATGAAGTTGGCTAATGTTAGGGTAGAAGATGTCCATGATAGAGTGAGGTGGAAAAGGATGATTCGCTGTGGCGACCCCTGATGGGAAAAGCCGAAAGAGAAAGAAGTCTGATATACATGTCATTTAATGGTAAATTGAAAACTAAGTGTATTCACAGTTCACAGTAGTGTTGTTTTTGTTCTTCGTTATATTTTGTAAAATTACCAAAACTGAAAACAAAACTTGTGCAAGGTAACATTTATTTTTGACTTTTGGGTCTTTGGTCAGGCTTACCCACGTGCCTTTGGAGCACCACGTAATTATTTATTTAACCTAATGGCAATATTGATCTTTTATAGCCTTTTTCACTTGCTCATATTTTTGCAAGAATAACTGATTTGAGTAAATTGACAGTTACCTTGAAAATAAAAGATTTCAGCTCTGCATGCAGTACGTGCCTGATGCATGAATGAGCAAGCACAGGAAAAACGGCAGGTGTCTACACCGCAGAGTTGAGTTACTCATTAACCTCTTTTTCTTTTATTCTTTTTCTTTCTAAGCCAATGGCTACAATCAGAATCCACAGTATAACTGTGTTTAGAGGCAGATTTATGCAATGTGAAAGAATCTATAGCAAAAAGGAGCAGGATGCATACACAAACACACTTGACTGACCAAAGGCTACAGAGGAAAACACAGCGGTTCACTATGGTATAGTGTGAAAAGTAATGACCAAGGACTTACTTATGTGCTAGTAGGTCGTTAAACCTATATTGGAAACCACACATTTCTACAAATAATGGCAAATACTACATATGCAGAGTTCATGCACAGATTATGTCCATTTTGTTGTTTTTCAATTATTGACAGTATCTGTTTCTCCTGTCCTGAAGTCTATGCAGGCTGTTATCAGGTAATGTTAACATACAGATCACCATGTGATTCTTGATTTTATTTTACTTTAATCTAGCATACAAAATTCACGATTCACAACACAAGTCATGTGAGATCTATGAATGTAAAATGCTTTGCACTCTTCTGGACAAGAGGGTCGTCCCACTAATGTTGTTCAATTGGCGTTAAAACTGAAAAAAAATACAAAATGTCACTTTCAACTCGTTAAAGGTGAACACTATGTTAACCAGAAATAATTGAGAACAGCTTACCATAACCTTGATGAACTTGATGATTAAAGTGCAGGAAACAGACAAAATGCATAATATCTCTTTGATTGATTTCAAATTACAGGGAGATGTCCAAAATAGATGTCCAAAACATCTACACTGCAAGGTTGATATGAACAACCCTTTCTTCTTAAACTGATGTTTTTAATTCTTTTATTTTATTTTAACAATCATTTGCATTGTGTGTCTTGTTGTTAGGATTTATATGTTTAAATTATAAATTATTTCATGTTTTCCACTGCAACAAAATATATACAAAGACAACACTGATTGCATGTTGATTTAGCCTTTAGGGCCTGTGAGAGAAAATACTAAAAGATATGTATCAGAATGGCATTATTTCATAGTCAGCAAAACCTTCCTGTGACACGACAGATTAACACGGCAGTAACGGTCAATTTAGCAACCACTGGCAATGTGCGACTTTTGGAAGAGTGGAGATAAAACTTATTTCCAAATGTCAGCTAGTCTGTGGCATTTAAGAATGTGTGATCCTTTTCATTTAATCTGCCTAAATGGTCACAACCACATTGGCCTACTGATGCTAATTGAGGTGAGTTAGATACAACAATGTGAGGTCAGAATTACTGCTTGTTCACACTACACTGCCCGGCTTGAACGTCTTTTTTCCCTCTTCGCTTTTTACTTGATTTTCTCATTTCTGTTCTCGCTGCGTATATTCTAATACAGCCATGTGCATTTTGTTTACATTTTCTATTTTTGCCAATAGTCCAAGAGCCATAATAAGTGTTAAAATTGTCTAAAGGAATCGACTTGAGCCTATTTTTACTTGTTGGTATCTAATGGAGCCGAATGTGAGTTTGAATGCTATAAATGTGTTTAAAGTGCTCAAAATTTGCATGCTGAGTAGAAGACTTTCATATTAACTTAACATTAAATCTTATTAAAGGTAATGAGAATCACTTTGCCCAGACTGTACATGAAAAATTTCAACAGTTAAGGACTGACAATTCTTTCATTTTCTGGATCTTATCATGGGTATTAATGCTTTACGGCATTTTATCAGAGTTACTCACAATGAGGAGCTGTGCCAATACATCTTTTTGCTGTAATTTTTCCATTTCTTTCATAACTTTAGTTTTAAATAACTTACAGGACATTTCTGAATCAAAGTTTTTCTCATTTCTGTCCCTGCACCACTTAAGTGTTTCAGATTTTTTTTTTTTTTTAAGCAGTTCCAAATTTTCTTTTGTTTGCTGGTGTTGAACATGATTCTGCGCTTTTTCGGCAGACTTAATAAAGTCGTCTTTCTCACAGTAAGAAGACACTAATCTCCTTGGATGGATTCATTTGCTTGTTACGTAATTTTCCACTTGCTCATGCTTTTTACTCGTTTATTTTTCCATGAGTGGCATGGAGATTGAGCTAACAGCAGGTGGCAGAAGTGCTGTGCCATGACTGCCCTAATTTTTTTCCACATTGGTGCCATGCTGAAGTCACTGACCAAACAAATGAAAGTAATGAGTGGAGGGTTACATTCAAGTAACCGACAGTATCATTCAGAATGAAGTAAGTTAACTCACTTGGTTTTTTTCATGTCCAGCCAAAATAGCTTTCATTGTTTTATAAGGCTATTATTGCTACCACTAAGGGTCTAATAAATATTGGACAGGATTTCTGGACTGCTATTTTTTTACAAATCCTGAATTCTGAGGGGTGGGGTTATATAGGGGGGGGGGGTATTCTGTAATTAGGGGTTGGATAAATGTGCTTCTTCCCACTCCCTTTCAAGCAAATCAAACTCTATCTTACAATCATATTTTTGTCTCATGTATGTGGATTGGTATCCCTTGTGCTATCTTAGATGACCCCACCCTTACATTGACGTGTTATTCCTACCATGACAAAGGTGGATAAAGGTGGAAAGATTTCATATAATCCATGGACACCAGTGAGGTTCACAAATCATTGAAGAAAAACAGTTCAGAGCACTGTTTAGTGGGTCTAGATGACCCAACTTCCAACGTTAAAGTGCCTAGGATAGCACAAGGGTTACAAGAGTAATTATAGCTATTCATAGAGGTCCACTAATTATTGTGTATAAAATCGTTTTCTTTTGTTTATTCTAAATTAATTTATGAATTAATATCATAAATAGATGTGATAGATGTACACAATTTTTTTTATTTTTTTTTAACTTGTCCTGTCCAACAGCTAGGCAGGCAGATGAGAGCTGAGGGCCTCTTGTGTTGGACATATTTTACTTTAACAAGAGGGGTTATTAATCTTCAGACAAACCAAAGGTATGACTGAACAAACCCCTTTTGTAATTGAGGCCAAACTTTTATTCATTTCAACCATGATTGAAAATCTTTGGTGTTGGACCGGACGAAAAAGGAAAGAAGGGATGAAGAGGGAGGGATGTCAGAGGGGGGGGGGGGGGGTGATAGTGAGAGGGGGAGGTAAGACCATGAAGCAGCATAAAGCAGACAGGTTTACTGGTTGTTTATCATTACGGTACAGTTCAAATGTAGTACAAAAAGGGCGGGGCCTGTTCACACACACTCAAATATTATCAACACACCTGCTAGCTGCAAAAAATGTTCACATGTCAACATGTACACAAAACAGATAGTGTTCACGAACGCATACCTATGCCTTTAAACCAACTAGTGTGAAATCTTTCATTCATTCAATCATGCAAACTATAAGTGCAAAGTGAGCTAACACCTGTGCTCAGGTGAGTGTTTATGTTCTTCTAAAATGGATGGTGGAATGTGAAAAGAAGGAGGAGGAGCGCCCAGCCACCCCCACACCCAGACCCCCGCCACAGCAGCAGCGGCAGCCGGAATTCCCCCAACGCCACACGGGAACAGGCAGGGAACGACCGCCCCCCGGGCGACCAAGACCGCCACCCAGGCCAGGGCCAGCAGGACCGCCGCGAGGCCCCCAGAGCCAGAGAGCAGGGAGGCGCGGAGGGAAAGAGAGCGCCGCCCCAGCCCAGCCAGGAAAGCAGCCCCCCCGCCGCGCCGGAAGAGCCCAACGCACCGGAGAAGGACGCCCACAGCCCCAGACGAGCACCCCACCACCACCCAGGAGTTCCGGGCATCCCCCCGCTCCAACCCCAGGTACGAGCCAGGACCCCCCAAGGGAGACCCGCTCCGCACTCCAGGCAGCCACCCACACGGCCCACGGTTGGTCCAGGGAGGAGCAAGGCAGGGGCCCGCCGCCCCCGCCCAGGAGGGGGGAACCCCGGGGAAAAAAGGGTGGCCCACAAGGGGTGTTATAAATATGGCCCGACCAGGCTCGGCCATGTTGGAAGTTTGGCGGGGCCCAGCGCCCAGGGGCAAGGACCAGGACCCACCCCCCAGGGACACGAACACCCCCGGCTCAGGTGTAATATGAACCCCCCCACCGTGCGGAGAGAGCACCGCCGGGCCCAGGGAGCTGGCACCCAAGGGACACGGCCACCATCGCCAAGGGGCCCGCACCCCCCACCAGGGAAGGGGTAGGGGACAGATGGACCCAGGTCCCACCTTCCTTGCAAAATGTGTGTGCGTGTATGTGTGTATGAGAGGGTGTGTGTGTGCATGTGTGTGTGTTTACGTTGGAATGTATATATTGAAGGGGGAGGGGTGTGTGTACTAAGGAGGGTGCAGTTAAAATTGGCGAGTAGGGCACTAGGGGGACATCTCCTGATTACTCACAGTGATGTCCCCTCACCCTCCCCACCAAGGGGCCCTAAATGTCTAAGGTGCGGTTAAAATTGGCGGGTAGGGTGCCAGGAGGACATCTGCTGCTTGCTTGCAGTGATGTCCAAGCACCCCCCCTACCAAGGACCCTTCATGTCTAAGGTGCAAATAAAACCGAAAGAGGGGGGGGCCCACTCCATACGGCAACCATAGGAGGGGGGCCACTGCCAAGTAGCCCCCCCCCAAGGCGCATCGCAGGCTAGACCCCCCACCCCCTCACCCTAATATGAGGTTATATGAGGAAGGGGGTAAGTTGGGGACAGCTGGTAGACTGTCCCCCGGTGGTCAAACAGCTGTCCCCCAGCCCCCCCCCCCCCCAGCAAAGAGGCCAGGGCCACCCAGCCCAGGGGCCCCACCCCCGGAGGCGCCGACACCCCAGGCCCGGCACCACCCACCCCACACAGAGAGAGAGGAGCCAGAGAGCGCCGCCCCCCCCCGGAGCAAGCCCAGGCCCCCACCCCCAGACGCCGGCCCAAGAGGAGCTCTGGTCAGGCCTTGACGGGACCGAGGAGGCCAACCGGCCGAGGCAACCACTGATTGCCTCAGCGGAGACCCCGACCCGTTAGCCCCCCCGACCCGTACCAATAATGGGCCCCCCCCCTCCCCCCCAGAACGCCCCCCCACAGGACAGGGCCGACAAGCCCCCCACCCTACCCCACCCCAGACCCCGCAGCCGAAGCGGATGACACCCAGAGCGACCGGGGGCCCCGAGAGGGTTGTCCCGTCCCGTCCCAGAGCCAGGGAAGGGCCGATCCCAGCCCCAGGTGCAGATGGGCAGCCCATCCGGCGCCGCTGGGCCCCCCCCCCCCGAGCAGGGCCCCCCGCCAACCCCCCCCAGCGCAGGCAAAGGGACCACCCCCCCAAGCCAAGCCAGACCACCACCCCACCCCCCCACCACGCACCCCCACACCCAAGCCCAGAGGACCACGCAGCGCCCCAGCCCGCCCCACCCAGGCACCGGACCCGACCCCCCGACCAACGGAGCCCCCACCGCCCCCGCCAGGCACCGGAGGCCCCGGCCCCCACCCCAAACCACGGCAGAAGGGCAAGGAGCAGCGACGACCAAGCCCCCCACCCCTTAAGTCATGGGGTCAACCACAGGAGACCAGAGAGACCGAATTCTTTCAAAGTTACTTGAGCTTTGGGCTGACATTTTTTCCAAGCTGATATGATCAAACAGCAGATTTCTATGTTGACTTATGTTTATATTTTTCTTGTTTTTCCAATTTATTAAAATAGTTTTTTTGGCAATACAAAGAGTTGTGAAAATGATAGATGCTAATCCTTCTTCTATATCGATGGCACTCATGTACACATTTTTTTATTGTCTCTTCCTTTAGGTTTATTGCTGAGAATTGCTTGAAATAAGCCAATTCATCAATAAATGTAATAAACGAGTAAGTCAATATGGATTTGATTATAGAAGCTTGTAGAAAACAAATGTAATAAAGGAAAACCACTACAATGGAACTTGTGACATTTTTTACAACCTGCGTCAGTTTGTTCTTATTTTCACTTTCGTGATTTTACACATTAACAGGAGTTTTTTTGTGCTGACATTTTTGGCAAGACTCCCAATTTATTACATGTGAAAGAGATGAATGTACACATATGCAGTAAAAAATACTCCACACCCGAGTGTGTCACCTGTCTTTTGTAGAAAACATGTAACCTTCTCATTCCACTGGACATCAACAGAGACACCTTTCTTAACAGCAACTTAACATTCTATTTAGCATCACTGTTCACAAATGTGTGAGGCCACTGCTTACATAACTGATGAGTCACTAATGACCTGGAATCACTTATGATTATCATGATGAAGTTACCCTTTCTTCCTGCAAACACTGACAGATGGTGCATGTACAAAACCAAACTCTTTAACACTTTTGCATTTCTATATTGGTTTCTGAATATTAGCATTATACACCAATCCACAGAGATGTCTGTTTTTTGCAAACATTAGCTACAATGAAAAACACTTATAGTGCAATTACAACACAAACAGCATCTAAGTTTTTACACACCTAACTTGTTATTCGAAGTTGTCATCAATTTTTTATCCCGCACTAAATTGTCTAAAGAACAAATCCATGTGTTGCATTGCCATAAATGTCATATTGATTGAATTGTAATGTGTAAAAATTACTTTCATCTTTACAAATGCAACTTAATATAACAGGAAGCATTAATGTTGGGTACATAAAGATTTTTTTCTGTGAGCACCCCTCAGATGCCAAAAATACTATTTGATAACATCTCTATTCATAAAACATATTTATTGTTGCTTTGAGTGGAGCTGTTTCTGAAATACACGGTGCAAAGACAAAAATATGCAAATAAAAACACTTTTACTTCCATTACAAAATCACAGACGCATGGCCACTGTGCAACAGTGTCATGTGACAACATTTGCTTTGATTCTTTTCTGAAAGACAAGAACTGCTCCATTACTCCCAGCATTAGAAAGTATGCAGTATGTAAACCTAAAGCTTGCTCTGCATACAGACTGTAAAATATAATGACACTTTAGTTTAAAAAAGTCTTTAAGTCACAAAATAAAGAAACACTACAGAACAAGCTTTAAAAAATAGAGTTCAGTGGGACTTTAATTATGAAAGAATGCAAATCCAGAGGTGACGCTGAATCGTTAGCCTCAAAGTTTACAAGTTGGCACATTTTTGCCACAGCAAGTCGCATCAAAGAAGGAATGGTGGCTGCAAAAATAAAAAAATACCATGTACTATAAATGGGTTTTTCTATTTCTCTCCGCACAGAACCTCTGATACACAAGAACATTTCTTTGTGGCGTACCCGTCTCCAATTTCTTATTAATAAGTCTTTATTTTATGTCAGCCAAATTACTTTTGGGTGGGTCTGCAGCTTTTTGTCGAGCAGGGGTCTTGCAGCCATCCTGCTCCACTTTCCTGGAGACACTGGGGCTACCAGCGGCTTTCCTGCTGTTCTGAGGACTGGCAGTGGTCTTGCGCTGAATCAAAGGGCTCCTGGAACTCTTTGACCTTGTCGGTGTGGCTAAAGATTCCAGAACCTTTAAAGATCTGAGACCAAACAGGCCACAGAAATAGTTGCACTTGTGTTGTGAGACAAATTGCTCGAAAATTTGGGGATTTCCTGCAACAGATAAACCTTGATACCTGTAAATAAAGCACAACATCCATCAGAGTTAAATGATGGTCACGATCTTTAGAAATCTAAATTACCCACAAAATGAGATTTCCACCATGAAATTTGATTGAAAAAACAAACCCAGTTGATTTGACAGAAAAGCCAATATTGGTGATCTTTGTGTCGACACCTGCAAAACAAAACCACCTAATTACTTTTTGAGTTTTGATTTGTGAATAATATTGAGATGCAGCACAGATTTTGTTAAAACAGAAATATACAATTGAAAATTTTGGAATAAAACATTCTCAAAACGCCACACATTATATTTTTCTCAGTTCATAGCAGATTATGTGCAATAGTTCTAAAATACTCATGTTTTTCCACTTTTTTGTTATACTTTTATTGTTCATGTTTATTAAAAACAACAATGCTTGACTTCACTTTAAGCTTCTTGTACTAGTTATGTCCTGGGTGTTTTCTGGAATTACCTTCCAGTCGAGTCAGCAGAAGATTGCCATTAGTCCATTGGAAAATCCAGTGCTGAAAAGCACAACACTTCTGCTCCACCGTAGAACTAGTCCTCACATCTAACCTCCCTTTATGATCCAGAGAAGAGTATTTCTGATATGCTCCTGTCAGGTCTGTCTCCACTGTGGCATAGGGGACAACAATTGCTGGTCGGAATATTAAGTAAACTGGAATCACCCTGTGTGACAAAGACCATCTTGTAAATAACTTTGATACATCTCATAGCTTCCAACAGTTTTGTAACTTTGATGTTACAACTGTACCCACTCAAGACAGGGTCCAAAGCTTTCTATTGTTCTGGCTTCTGCAGAGAAGATTTTGCAGTATTCTCGAGCCAAATTCTGAATTTTACATTCCTGCACACACACAAAAACAATGACGAATATTTTAAAAAGATCAGTGCAATGTTCATATAAGCATCACTTCTACCCCCTATTTTAATTTGATTAGTGTCAATATAATCCTGTGTGGGTGAAAAAAAAGCTTTGATGTCTGATTTGCAATTATGCTTAATGTTATTCCTGAAGCCATTATGTCAAAGATGAATTAAATAAATGAAACTAGTACCTGCTTCATCAAATCCAGGTTCCTGTCTATGAGACAGCTTTCCTGTCTTCCCTCGTAAGTGATAGGACTGCGTATTTTAATGATGCACGTGTTGCCAGATTCAAACACAGGCTCCAGACCGTAGATGACTTTTGCTCGCCAGGCTTTATGGGAGCAGCCATCGCCGATGTGAGATTCTGTCATCATGATACGCCCAAAGAATTTGTTGCCCCAGATCCCAGAATCAGCCAAACCCTTGTTGAGGATCAGGGGTGTCATTTCAATTTCTTCCCCAACTAAACAGATAAAAATAAAAGTAATTTAGAAAAAGAAATTGGGGGGAAAAATATTAACATTATGATGGGAACTTCATCTCACCACCAAGATCTTCCCGAAGAAACATTCCCGCCAAAACTGCAAAACAGTAAAGAAGATGACAAACAACATATTTGTTTTCTAGGGCATATGGAAAGGTATCAACATTTAATCGTTTTAAGGCTAAGTTAAAATAAAATACACACTGTCTGCACTGAGAAGAAAGTCTGTAGAAGCTGTCCCATATTCATTAGTTATCGAGCATCCATAAACACCAGCATCTTGGCATGATGCCTGAACAATGGCAAGATTCACCTGAGATTCATCCCCAGCCCTGGAATAAACAGAAAACACTTTAGACCATCTTCAAACTAATTCATTTCCACATTTATGGCAGTTTATGAAAGACTACCAGACCAGTATTAATGCTGGATTTGCAAAAGCTTACTTTCTTGCAACTTGAGTGATTTCCTCTTCATTTTTAAACCACTTGATCGCAGAATCACTAAGAATATTGAAGAATTGGCACCACAGTTTCAAGTGTCCAGAGGCATCTGCAAACATCTCACTCCTGATTTTACGGATAACCTGAGGAGCTAAAAAAAAGAAAAAGAACACTCTCAGACCACATGCTCTAAGTCCATTTTGAAAAATTACATAAGTTCCCAACTATGTGTAGAAAAATGTGCATGGAAAAACCCTCTGTAATTTATTGGTCACTTACATTTGTCTTTTTTTCACAATATGGAAATAATATTCTTATAAATGTGAAATTAATTGAAAATTTCCATTTGTAAAAAATGTAAGTTATCGTTGAATTCTTTACAGTATGAGGGACCTAAAGTTTTCACTGGTTGGAAGATGAACTCATTAAAATCCTATTGGAATGTAAATGACCAAATATTGAACAATCTCTGTTTATTGTTACCATGGAAGGTGAAAAACCTCAAAACAAATGTGACAAAAATAAAAAAGAGCTCATTCAGCTCACTTTGGCTGTCTTTTTCTTTAATACACTGAAAAGGGATTAGAATTGTTCTGGTCGCAATGATTTTATTATGACTTGATATTGTCTGGTTGCCTCTTAAATATAAGTGAAAGGAAAACAATATTTCGCACTTTGAATAATTTAACTTTTTAAATGTGTTTGCAGTTATTAAAAAAAAACGTTTTTATGATTATTATTTACCTTTAAAGGGGCTGTGTTTGTCCACACGTTGCTCATTGGTGTTGCTCTCGTCAATAACTGGCTGTCTGGGAGACAGGTTTTCAGACGCTGTCCTTCGTCTGGTGAGGAGTGGAGAGCGCCTTTCTGATGTGGAGGTTGGTTCAACTGTTGGCTGCAGCAGAGGTGAGTGTCGAGACAGACTTGGAGACAAAGACTGGGTCACAGAATTTGTGGGAACTGCCTCCTTCTTCTGATGTTCTCCATCAGTGGGTGCGGTCGTATCTTCAAGTTTGGGTGCTGGGACTTTGCGGCGTGCACCAGAGGCAAGCTCTTGTGGAGTAGCAGAAGGGATGACACAAATGTTGTCACTCCTTTTTAACTGTGGACTTGGCTCTGGAGTTGGTTCAACGCAGGACTCAGACCTAAAACTTATCTTAACTACAGAGCCTTCCTGTTGAATGAGATTAATATCATCCCCTTGTGTCACATTGGCAAGGCCACTATCAGTGGGGGGCATTTGTACTGGCTGAATAGAAACTGTGTTTGTTTCATGGTCTTCCATTTTGCATCTACCTGTAAGGTTTATCATACTACTTTTGGCAACTTCCCCCTCCTTTTTGCTATTTACTCTTATTTCTGGAATCAATTTGTATGTTAATCCCTTGCTTTGAACCTGAACAGGTTCACCTTCAGGATGCTTCAAAATTGTAGCCTCTGGTATATTTGACTCCACGTGTGTCTGTATGAGTGGAGATCCAGCCTCCGGAATGACAGTTTCTGGCAGATTTGAAACCGTTGGAAGTATGTGGAGAAATCCCTTGTTTGAATCCAAAAGAGGAGAGTTGTCTGGGCTGATATTCTTGGTAGGGGAAGCCACAGTTAATGCATCTCTTGCTTTGCTGATGTCCATCGCTTCCTTATTGTGTTCTCTGGAGTTTCTATTAACTTGTTCGTCATTTGCATCACCTCCAGTGATGTTAGGGGCGTGGTCAGACTTATACAAAGGCTGATTAGTTGAAGCTGCTGTTGGAGTAAGATTTTGTTTTTGGTCAGTTTCAATCAGTTGCTGATAAATCTCGAGAAGGGTTTCCTTTATGGTTTTGGTAGCTGGGACATCAGGGCTTGACTTGGTTTCAATGCCATCCTTAACTGTTTTGTCATCCTTTAATTTCTTACACACTTCAGTTGTTGCAGGATCTGGGGCTAAGTTAGAATGGACTGTGATGCTGGAGACTGAAACCGTTGATGTTAAATCAAGAGCCTTTATTTGTGATCTTAAAAGTTCAGCTATAGATATAACTTTTGTAGCAGGCTTTTGTATTTTATTGAAGTCCACCATCTCCTTTAACAAGTCTGTGTTTCCAGAAGTCCTTGCTAAGTCTTGTGGAGCAGTCTCCTGTATGTTTTCATGCACATTTGACTTTGAATTTTGTACATTTAAGCAATTTTTTTCTTTCATCATTTCTGTCTTTGTGGAATCTTTATGTTCCAGGTTACCAGCCTTTTCCTTTTTCGTTTGTTCAGTCATATGTGGACCGGCAGTTTCTGTCTCCATTTTCTCAGCTGGGGCCAAATCTTTAGTCCGTCTTAACAATGTACCTACCTCATTAACCTCTACTTCCATGTGATCTTTTATTTCTGTCCCTTCAACAGTTTTTACAGCCCTGTCAACATGGCTAGCAGGTGAATCACAAGTCTCCGAAGGTTGAGGTAACTTCTTCTTATGTGTCATAACCGCTGAGAGCCTTTGACTTGATTCGATGGAAGTACTACATGTGTTTATGGCCGTTTTGTCCATCGTTCCATGAGGATCCCTGCCCAAGGTGGAGATCTGGATTTTAACAGTTCTTTGTTGCAGCGGTGATCCAACTGTATATTTGTCAGGTGGTAGCTCAGGCTTCAGCGCCGCATCATTCCTGTTCCTCTTTGTATAGGTCTGGATAACCTTGGGACATAACACCATCTGTAAATACTTGTTCCCTTATCCCTGGCTATGATGGACATGGATAAACACAAGCAATTTTAAAAACAGCAACACAGTAACCAGGAACACATAGAGAAAGGAATGGGAAGGCTTTAGATGTAGAAAAAAAGCTCAATTAAAAAGATTTAAAGCATATTTACATTCTAATCTGGTTTATTTCAAAATGTAAGGATATTTGAATGCCTTTATAAAATTATGATACTTTTTTAGCACATTTACAATCTAATTTTTTAATGTTTGGTTTAGTCAGTTAAAATTTAAATGCATCAAAATCACAGTTTTTAATCATGACTAAAAACATTTATGAACATTAAGTATATTGCAAAAGCAGTATTAGCCAGGAAAAAATATCCCAAAAGACTCCGCCCAAGTGAGATTAATAACAAGCATGCCTCAGGGTTCTGCTTTGCAAAGTTGCACTGTTTATTGATGTGCGCTGAACCTTTTTGTCCAGTTTCTCCCTGTATGGACCTCTACCACTTTATGTCAGCTCACTAGTAACATTTTTAGGCAAATACATGGTAGCCACCAGGGCATATCAAATTTCCTTGCTCACTTCTTGGAAGTGGGACTGACATGCTAAAGCCCATCATGAAGGTTGCTATTTTACATTTAAGGGTGGCAGGGAAGGAATTTCAGTTATTTTAAGGACTGCTCCAGTCATGCAGTGTTTAGTCTCAGCTCTCAGTTCTGTCAGTACTCAACATGCTGGTGAGGTAAGGCCGATTGCATAAGCAATGTTCAATAACAGGTAATCCTTCCGTGGCAAAATACATTTGTGCCAAGTGAGGATTCTGTTTTCAAAAGCTTCTTTGTCCTAGTTAGCTCTTTTCCCTCCAAATTTTAAACAATAGTTATTTGCTTAAATAAAAAATAACTTTGTTAAGAAAAAGAGTTAAAAATAGTTGGCTTTCATACAACTGTATTTGATTTTTTTTTTTTTTTAATTTTATTAAGGCTATCGTCCAACCGGTAGCAAGCCAACATGAGCTGAAACAGAACAGCTAACTTGTCTCTAACAAATAAATTGCATCTACCAAGACTTGAACATTAACACGCATCTGTTTTAATGACATTAATTAAAAAAAAAACAATATTAGAAACGACTGTGGTTTTCATCCAACAGGAGCTGGGTTGGCTCCAGTGACTCCATGGTCCTGAATGGGGCTAATTGGGTTTAATTGGGTGTCCGTCTTTAGAACCTGCTGTATCCCATTAGGGGTCACTAGGCTGCTAAAGCCAATCCAGCTACAGTTGGGTGAAGGTGGGGTACACCTTACACAAGACACCAGTCTGTCGCAGAGCTACACAACCTCTCAGAAACTTGCTCACTTATATCCACCCCTAGGGCCATTTTAGAGACACCAATCAACCTATGAAGCATGTTTTGGACTTTGGGAGGAAGCTAGAGTGCCTGGAGAAAACCCACACAAACACGGCGAGAACTCTTTAGAAACAAAAAAAAGTCCCAGCTAGTATTCAAGCCAGGGCCTTGTCACTATAAGGCAAGAGCACTGACCACTACACCACCATGCAGTCCAATCCAGCTATCCTTATCCAGCAAATAACCAAATCAAACTTAACCTTGCTCAATAAGAGTTACCTTTTTTATTTTCTCAAACAACTGTTTGCAAGAACCAAACAGTATTTTGCAAAGTTAAAAAGAAACAATAAAGATTGTTTTATTAATCTATATCATTCTAGGAGGTTTACATATTTTGATCTGAGCAAATGTATCAAAGCCCTCTTCCAAAAGCTCTGCCCCCACTACCTGTTACAACTGTCAATACGTGCGTCATTTAATGCTCGTCACCCAGCATGGCATGCTTGTAAAAATTATATATAGCTCTGGGATGTTCACATGCTGATGGAGTCTGTGTTGGCGGCACAAAGCAGTCATGAGCTCATGAAAAAGGGTTCACTCACCTCACTTGGCAGAGCTGGTAAAGAGACAGACTCCATCTCTCGGCTGAAGCTTGTTTCTTTCTCAGACAGATGAGTTCTTGTCGGTTCACATGGGCGCTTTGGCAGATTCTCATTGTTACACGATGTGTTCTTAGACTCACTGGAAATGTGTTTAAAAAATTGACCAGAAGAGGCTTCTGTCTTTAAATCCGTTTCTTTAATTTGGCTTTGTTCTGTTCTATTCTCCTTCAATGGAGCCATACTAAGGAGAGTTGATTTGACAGAAGACCTTTTCTTTGTTGAAAGAGTCTGGTTCTTCATTTTTGAATGTTCTTCATTATCTTTGCACCTGCTTTCTTTTACTGGCTTTTCACCCCCAGATCCTGGCCCAATGTGACCTGTAAAGGTCAACTGGTGTGCTGCCGCAGTAAGATCTTTTTTCTCTGTAGATAACTCATTGCATAGGTTGTCATCCTTTATGAAGTTTTTTGTAAGTACTTCCTCTTTTTTACGTTGCTCTTCATTTTTATTTTCCACGGCTGAGTCCACAACTGAGGAACTGACTTTTTCTACTTCCATGACCTCTTCTGAATTGCCATTTATTGGCGCCGTCTCTTTGCAGACAGTCACAGAAGAGGAATTCTTCCCATCTTTCGGCCATGTCTCACTGGACAGATCTTCTCCTGTTTCTTCTTCACCAACTTTTGCAATACTAGAAATTTTGATTTTCTTTTTAACGGATGGAGTTTTACATTGATGTGCAGTGAAAACCTTATCGGTAGGATCATAGATGTATGTTCCACTCTTACTGCCAGTGTCACTGTTAAACTGTCCGGTTGTCACAGCAGGGCCTCCTCTCTTTGCACTGGCTGCAGGTTTCATTTCTGGTTCTTGTACAGTGGGCTCCTGTAACCTGTCCTCAGCTTTAATATCCACAGATTCATGGTTCTCCTCACTAATATCATCTTCTGTGGAGCTTGGTGTGTTGAGAAAGGCTTCCATAGTTGAGCGGCGTTTCCTCTGTGTGCGATCTGGACTGATGGTTCGTATTGGTTGCTGGTTTTCTTTTCCCTCCGTCTGTCTGCTCGCCGACTTCTGCTTCAATTTGGCAAAGTACTTCTGGTGGATCTTGAACTCGTTCATCTCGCCCACTTCCAGAACTCCAGAGCAGGAGACAATGCCTTTACTGTTGATAGCAGATGCTTGGTATATAGCTGCATCCTCCACAGTGCAACTACAAGTAAATTGAAGTCATTAGGGAGTTCATGATTTCAAAACCATGGTAATGAGCTATGTTTTTTACAGAATCTTAACCCCTTCATACCACATGTCGCTAAGTCGCAACATACCAGTAAATCCTGGACTCCACTTAATCATCTTGAACGTAAAAAACATTGAAAAAATATATTTTTTTAGACAATTTGAAACAAGCATGGAGGGGTTAAAACACAAATTTAGAGCAATTTAAAACAATTACTTAGCATTTTAAAAATTCCTCTTTCTGGTATTTACATATTTGCTTCATATATTTTTCTGTACATCTCAAAGAATATTAGAACAGACAAATGGTTTGACCAACTGGAGAAAAGACCTGTAATCAACATGCTGGAATCAAATATCTACATTTTAAGCAATAAAAAATTGTGTTTTTAAACACAGTTTTTTGTGCCTTGTGCCACCCCCTGATATCTTCTCTCAATGTCACAAAGATGTATATTAAGACATTAGAGGTAAACTTCTTTTTGCCATAATGTCACATGCACTATTATATTTCAAGATTCATTTTTGCATAGCAAAATTAACCCATTTCAATTCGGTATTTACACAACTTTCTAATATTCTCAACAGTTTTTACAAACATGCATACTTGTAAATTTGCAGGGAATGATTTTGTCCATTGTGGAATACTTCATATTTGGGGAGCCCACAAAGCCTGTCCAGCTGTGTGTCATCCTTATACCACGTCACCTGAGGGACAGGATAACCTGGGAAAAACAAAAAAATATATATCTAAATTAAAAGGACATTTTTTAAGACATGTAGCACCGGGTAATGTGGCCATTTATTCTGGCTCTTGCAAAATGTTTAACAGACACCACAGTTATCATTGAAACTTTTTGCTATGATTGCAAAACATCATGCAAACTATTTCCAAACAAGTCTTAAATGTAAAGAAATGTTTACCTGTAACCACACAAGAGAACTTGACATTGCAGTTTTCTGACACGGCCTTTGACTTTAGAGTTGTCACGAAGGAGGGCTGTGTCTCCTCAGCCAACTGTGCCATCACACTACAGAGGGTGCTCCTGTTCAAAAACAACAGGCTGCTCAGCTTAACTGCTTTTGGAATACAGTAACTGTGTTTTTTTCTCCAAGCTGCAATTTAAATAGATTTACTGTTTTAAGTCCAGTTAACTTTAATATGTTACAAAAGTAACACATTAATTTTTTCCTGTAACTAAATAGTGGAAGACATTATTATTAAGTACTTAAGTACTCTTTTACTTATAACATTTTCTTTACTTCTGTTTTAGAGCAAGGTAGCCATCAAAATTCGAATTGACAGATGACAAGACAAAAAAAAAATGAAAAACACCACACACAAAATATTTATACTATCAAATATGCTTGTTACTTGTAACTTTTATTCTTTCCAACTTGAAATAGTGAGTAAATTTCATGTCAGGCTTTTTTTTTGGTTTTTCTGAGGCACACAGTAATCAGGTTCTCTTTGTATTATTTTCCAGTGTAGATGGTTTAAATTGATTCAACGGAGGGTTGGTCTTCCAGTTGTTTGCTGCTTTGTCTTCGTCAAAATTTACAATATTATTACCACGTATCATTTTGAAGACATACAACCCCATATCTACAAGTGAAAAAAGGTCACCTTTGTAATGTTCTGCAGGTTTTATTTACAGTTAAAATGAGGCCTGTAATGCGTTATAGTTCTAAAACAATAGGGTAAGAGATTACCTCTAAATAGTAATAATCTTTCATTTGTAATCTATTACAGTTTGAAAGTAACTTGCACAGCACTGTTTATAACAATGTAATGAAGTAGTATTCTATTAGTAAAAGTACAGTGTTTAGACTAATCTGACCTTTTGCCTTAGCAAATTGTAAATGTCACAGATTTAACATCAGCCCAGCTGGACAGAAAAGTTGTGAACCAACACGTTAATTTTTTCTGGTTTAACAGAAAACCTGTTTTTAAGATTACAAAGTCAAATCAAGTATTTTGGTGAGACATTTCTTTGCCTCATTAGAGGATGAAGAACTCTGGAGGCTTCAGCAGTTCACTTAACAACAGTTACTCAGGGGGAAAACAAAGGTTTAAACATATTTTGACCTTCAAATTCTGACAAACAAAAACCACACAATAAATTATGTCAAGGAATGCTTCTATTTCTCTTCAACTGTCTTTTTTCCCTGTTTGAAATTATTTTCCAAATATAACCAAAATTAATCATGTGATTCCCCCAAAGTTTCTATGATGCAAAGGATGCTTCCTTTTTTCAGTAGCTGAAGATGACAATTTGCTGTTTGTCTAAATGTGCTTGTTAGTATACATTATTTTAACAGATCTAAAAAGGATATCCAGAGTGTCACAAATGGAACCTGTGAATTGCATTTTCACAGCACATGTGTATTTTGAGAGCAAAGCCCATAAATGTCAAGGAATAAAAAAAATGCATCAGAAATAAGCATCTAGGACTACAACGTTGTAGGTAGAACTTAAAATAAATGTGTTTTAATGAATAGAATGCATTATTATTGGTAATTTCCAAAACAAATGAGAAAAAGTTTAATTTAAAAGACAAACATGAAGGACAAATCCTCCTGTCCAGTGAACAAATCTTTCCACGTAGGAGGTGCTGCGTGGCATGAAACAGGGCTCATGGTGAATGAATGAAATTCTGATATTAATCTGTGGCTTATTTAAGGCCTGGGTGACCATGGCAACAAACAAATAACTTGTGAACCTCTTTTATTCTGGTATATGAAATACTTATGTTTCTGTTAGGCATAGACCAAGCAGGAGAGGTTCAACAAACCAAAGACTCCAAAGTCTGTACCTATTTTCTGGCCTCACGTTGGAAAGGTAGCTTCGGCCGCCAGACCGGATACTTCCATTGGCATCATCTCCAAAGCTGGACCTTCCATTCCCATAATTGTAGCGTGTCGTTGTCCTCCGTGAACTCATTTCCCAGCAGATGCAATGGTTGGTGTTGAGAAAAATAAACTTCTCCAGGAAAGAAGTTCTGGTGTCTTCTAATTTTTCCTGTTAGGTTTTCCCAGACATTGACCCAGGCTAAAACATAAAAAGATGTAAACACATAAAAACTGAAAACCCAGGGGGGAAAAACAGCTTCATATAGTTTTAAAAAAAATCTTACTTTGACTTTTTGCCCTTTAAAGTTTGGCATAAAACACTAAACTTCTTCATGAGATTTAAAATTTATCTGTATATATCACATGCTTTCTTGTTTACACTGACAATATTTAGCTGTCATTTTCATGCAGTGAACTCACCATTCAGCAGTTTCACTCCCTCCCTTGACAAATACCCCACAGACTGACTTAAGGCGCTGCAATTTCCAATCAAACATGAGCATGCGTGGGATCCTGGACTATTTATAGTAGGCCTGCAAATAGGCTCCAAAGAACAGCACTCTTTCCAAAACTTGCCTTTGGAGTATTTCATTTTTAAAAAAATGGAAGAAAATCCAAAAAGAAAAAGTTATAAAAGTTGTAAAAAGTTATAAATTTAGTTGAATTTAGCTGCTTTGTTAATATTTTGAAACTAGTTTTGTCTGACAGTCTTAAAACAGAAAGATGTTCTGAAAAAAAATTGGAATTTTTACACTAATTTCTTTTAGGGGATTGTATTTCTTAGCATAAGAAAGTGCTCAACGGTTTTTCCAGGCTTCAGTTGTTCCTGCGAAACTTTTCAACTTATAAACAAATGTTGCAAACACTTACCTGTCAATCAAGATCCTGACCCTGATAGTTTAGGTACGTTAAAGATTCTTTTTCAGTTATTGAAGAGAAAAATACCTCAAGTAATACATATATATTCATATATATATACAACATACTAATAGTATACTTTGTGTTCATTTCTGTTGTTAAATTAAAAATGAAATTCTTCTACTTGTTGATAGCAGGCATTGTTAATAACTTGATTTGATCCCCGGAGGAAATGCAGTAGGAATAGAACAGCCTTATATAGGCAGATGGCATTGACTCAGCTCTTATCTTTATGCAAGCAGGCTCACACACAAATACACATTTGGACGCACACACTCACCGGCGATTCGCATTTTCACTTTTCTATGTAGATCACTAGACGTAAAAAATGTGTGCTTTATTTAAAACACAAAAATTTTAGGAAAACAATTTCTCGGCACCTGTGCAAAAAGCATAAATTACTGCTTCACTGCTTCCTGAGCAAGCTCTGTGGATCAGGTTCAGAGATATAAATCCAATTATAGGAATCATGTTACACATGCCTGTGTACCCTCCTTTCAGCTATTTAAGTTTTTTGTTCCATCCATCCATCGTGTTTCTTTGTAGCTCCATCAAATTACAACCCTTTTTTTATGATCTACATGTATATATATATATATATATATATATATATATATATATATATATATATATATATATATATACATGTATATTTTTTTAAAGCTTCCCAAACATACTTGGATGCATTGAAGTGGAGATTTGCTGTCAAAATAGACAATCGACTCAACATTTGAGAATTAACTGTGAAATGAAGCCCTAGACCTCCATACCTAAGGCACACAAGGGCTGCATGTCGTATGGGGGTTGGGAAAAACCAGTTGCTTCTGCATAGTCCAGTTATTCTGGATGGGGTCTGTTTAAAAAAAAAAAATCAAAGCACAGAAGAATGAGGATCAGTGTTACAGGATGTCCCAACGAGTTTTGTTGCTTTTGGAACACAGAGTAGGGTAATACAAAAAAACAAAACAAAAAACTACATAAAATAAATAAAACATAATATGTTTGGGGTACTTAGTTGCAAAAGTAAATTTTAGCAAATTCAAACAATAGAAGAGTTGTCAATAAACATATGAGTTACATCTGCAAAGTCACTGTTCCATTTCTAATGTGGTACATACATTTGTAAAATGGCCATAAGATCATCTTTTGACAGTCACTACAAATCTGAATTCATCAAAGGTCAGCATGGGGACACGACTTCAGCCTTGCACATCTAATGCTTCATGTTTTACTATGTATAGCTCTTTTCAAAATCCTGTTATGGCTTAGTCTGGAGCAGCTACTGATCAGACTGTGGGACCACTAGGTCTTAATTATATCATTATCTGTCTTCTATAGATTTAATTATGGTACAAATATTAATTATTAGATCTTTGGTACCAACAAATCCAGAGTTAGACTCCATTTGATATATATTATATATATAATAAATGGGCTTGTTCTTAAGACAATACAATCTCATTGAAATCTTTCAAAAAATGCAACATTTCTTAAATCAGACTGAAGAACATTTAGACAATTTTTCTGATCCTAGTAAATCATAGCCTAAATGTTCCTTTGGGCTTTCTCATTTTTCATGTTTCCCATGACTTTTTGGAAGAATTTGTTGTTTTCTATGGGTTTCATTTCAGTCAGCTGCTGTTTAACCCTAAACTTTAGTGAATACCTTTATATACTTTTATAAACAAAATCTCTTTAGAAAATGTGAAAATCATGTTTCATTTAAAGGAGAAACTTCATCTTTTTTAAAACATGAATCCAATGAAGATTGGTTTGTTTAACTGCAGTCAATGATAAAATAGTTTTTTGCTTCCAATGCTGCTTTTGGAGCAAAACTTTTTTTGACAATTTGATATATTTACGTTAAAACTAACCTGGAAAAGAACAAGATAGGTAAGATTAATGGCAAAATGTTTCTTTCCTATATCTGGATTACTTCTATGTAGATGTTTTTTTTAAAAAACATAATGAGATTGTTTTTGTTTCAGATATTTATGTAAATTTGCACAGACCCAGCTGAAGCTGATAAGCTCCTGAGTATTTCCCTTACTAGAGGTTGAGTGTATTTTTCTACTTTGTCAACTTCAAAAACAAATAATCTCAAACAAAAATACATGTAAAACCTTTCAAGTCAGACATTTTATTTTCAGAATCTTATCAGTATGCAGCGCACAACAAAATTGTTTTCAGCAGCTCTTTTTCAATAAATGAATAATAAGCTCTTTTACAATAAATAATATAATTAATTAAATTATTTTAAAAAATATAATTTTCAAAAAAACGAGCAAGAACTTTTCAAACTTGCATTCCAACACCTCAAACAAGCAAACACCTGAGTGGAATCAGTGTTTTGATGCTGCTGCTTTCTGGAAATGCGGTCCAGAGATAAATCTCTATTATTGAGGCTACATGAGACCCTCCATGCATGAGAACATGCTGTCCTATTCAGCTCAGATCTTGGATCCAAGATGTTTGAAGTTCTTAGGTGTCAACACAGACACACTAAGAGACTAACAGTGGGCCGTATTGAGCAACCTGACACATTTATAATGGCAAGTGAATGGATAGATGCTTAAATGACTAAAACGTAAAATTTCGAAGTTATGGAAAATAATCCTAGTATTCTTCTGGAGTGATTAATGGATCCCGGAAACAAAGTCTTATAGACTGCTGGACACCAGATTGTTTCGCAGTTGACAGGTCTCTGTGGAAATGGAGCTTGGCTTTGTAACCGCCATCTGCCCCGCTGCTGAGGTCCTGACATCATCCCCTCGAAATTCACACCAGTGTCAGCTCCAAGGAAGCAGAAACAGGAGAACACTTAACTCACAAGAACAGCTGTGTGTCTGCGCACCCCCACCCCCCACACACCCTATTTGCCTTTATGCAGAGTTGCACTTGTCTCACTACCCCTCTGCCAATCACAAGCACACAGAGTGAACACTCACAATGTGCTGTCCTTTTATTTCTACATGGCTTCTGGAACAGACGTTTACCAGATTCTGGGGTCAATGTTGAAGTTGGGATCTTAGCCCTTGATGCCTATTGATGTATATTTTCATCAAATCACTTCGTTTCCAAAAATACCTTAATTTAGCATCTACTTGAACGCAAAAGCATCATTTTAATAGCTATAAGGGGTTAAATGTTGATTATTTTCCACATTTAAATTATATAGACTTTTTGCCAGATTTCTGTCTAATGCTGTTACCGTAAACATATTTTATTACATTCTAGACGTTAAAATGGTCGGTTTACCAGGAAGTTCAGAAATGTACATTAGGGACGTTCCTTTAAGTCAGACCTCTTGCATCACCTAGGAGCTTTTAGCTGCTTCCTGATGGGCGCTGCTCACCCAAGCAGACGCTGTTTAAACACAGCTGAAGGCATTTTTGTTCTGCCTGGCTTTAACTGCATTCTTAGCTAATTGCGTATGGTTACCATGACATTAGAACAATATATACATAAATATTTGCTTTATTTTTTGTGTTACTTGTACTGTTAAGTCAATTTGTACTTCAGTGCTATCTGCATAACTGTTTAATGTAAGCTATTTAGTGTATTGGAATACAAACGTCTAAAAAAAGGTTCTTCATTAAGAAATGCATATAGAAAAGCAAAGAAAAATACACGTATATAGTCACTTTTGTATCTTTATTGATGAGATTTCTTTAATCCACTTAGGTGTTGGTCAGATGTTCAACTGATCAAAAATGAAACACGTTTCTCTAAACAGAACAGCAGCCCCCTCTAGTGGAAACTTGAAGCAGAGATTTTGTATTGTGTTGTATTTGTATTGAGATGTTCATGTTGACTAACTTAACTATTGTTTTAACAAGTGATAAACAGGTAAACATTTTGAATTTTACGTTAGCTGGAAAAACATTCAAGGCAAAATATATACATTGTTCTTTAATAATTGGCTTTAACTCCCAGAGAAACTCTCACTTCTGTAAAAAATATTTTTTTTTAATCTTTAGGTAAAAACAATATTGAAACGTTTGTTGCCATTTCATCCTGAGAAAAAAAACTTTCAAACTTGTAAACACCTAAAGATATTTTCTGTCCATTTAAATCTATTTCTATTATCTGCCTTAAAATATTTTATCAAAGAAAAATCCTTTAATCAAACTGTTTTGTTGTTTTACTACCACCTTACACTGGGTAAAGTAGCCCTTATTGAAGACTTTAGTCAACATCAACCATTAGTTTGGCCAAAAACATGAGGTTAAGGTTTAATGCAACATGAAATGCATAAAATCTAAGTAACATTTGACATAAATAAACAGTTAAAAGTATCTTAACCATAACTTTTTGCTTTTAACATCAAGCTAAAGTCCAAAGAAAAAGAGAAGTAAAAATGTGTAAAAATAAAAATAATTGTAAAATAGATTCAGTATTGAAAGAACCCCATAACCTTTAACTGAAATAACTTAAAATGGAGTTTTTTTGGTAGATTCTTTAGGGAACATTTAACTGTATTCATATTATTTGTTTAACTCCTTTTTTGTTTCTTCTGGATCAAGTCGACAACAGTTGGAGCTTTGCGCTTTACACCTTAAAAGAAAAAAAAACAAACAGAAATGTTCACTTCGTAAAGTAGAATCCACTAGACGCACGAACATCTTTAGGAGATAAAGTAAACAAAGTTACCTTGTTTCTTGGTTGGAGACTCAGTGCTGCCTGAAGTTCTCCGGGCATAAGCCTGCTTCATCCTCTGAATGTTCTTCTTGCTGATAACTTCATGCTCTATGATTGGCTTTGGGTAGTCTTTACCCACAATGCATCCTGCTGCCTGCTGGACACTGCGGGGAGCTTTCCAGGGCTCATAGATGTATTGTGGTGGGAACTTCTTGAGAATGGGAAGGTACTTTCTGCAAAACGCCACAGAGGCTAAATTATTTTACAACCTCCATTTTCCTTCATGCTTCATTAAAAGGTACTGAACGTTACTTTATGTAGTCGCCATTTTTGTCTGTCTTCTTGCCGAAGGCGACAGGGGAATATACCCGGAAAAACTGGTGGAAGAAGGTGCTTGCAGACAGCCACTGCCAGTTTCCAGCATTCAGAGCCCAATCTCCGTCCAACAGGAGCTTCTCAAAAACCTAATGAAGGAAACACAGAGGATCAAAATAGTATTTTTGTTTAAATATTTAGGATTTTTGTTTAAATTGTAGCGGGGATTATTGAGAACACAAATACTTCACAAATGTCCATATGGCTGTTGAAATATAAGGTTTATACCGATATCACGGGCATTACTAAGAACATAGGCAGGCAGCCGTGATGCAGAGGTAAAACGGTCGACCTCTGATTGGAAGATCACAGGTTCAATTCCCTCCCTGCATGTTCGTGCATTGAAGCATCCTTGGGCAAGGCATTGAACCTCACATTGCTCCTGGTGGTTATACATTGGCACCAGTGATGGGCAGCAGAGCTGCCATCAGTGTGTGAATGTGTGTGTAGGGGTGAATGGGAAGTTACACCATTTACCATGGGACAGTGAACTGTTACCTCTGACATGGCTTTAAGCCTGAAAATACTTTATTAATTTGTGTATTCCTGTGTGACAGCACAAAATACTCCAAAGATTAAAAACTTTGAACTGACATTAAATACATTTGTCCATTTTATGGCTAGAAAAACTGCTTGTTGAAGTGTATATCTGAGCAACTGTCATCATTAAAATTGGTTATATTAAAACAATTAAGGAAGATAAACAAAATAAATATTTATGTATCAAATTATCTACATTTGTTCGACACTGAAAAAAATATCCCTTCTTGGAGTAAACGTTGGAATATTTTTTTTATTAGGAAAACTTCCTATAGCCACTTTTTTAAATGTAATTTGATCTTTTTCTGCACCACAATGTCACGAATTTAGAAGAAAATATCACAAAATTAGGCTTTTTACAGTAATTATTAGGTGAGATTAAAATGGATGAGATTAAATACAGGTCATAATTAATTAATCACACAAAACCATTTATCACATGACAGCACTAATATTTCTATACATAGATATTATCTAAAAAATGATTTTAACAAACATCTATGCACCTTCTGTCCTTCCTCCCAGCTGATCCACAGGTCTCCTCTGGTGAGGAAACAGGCAACGGCGTGTCTGGCCAGGTGGTGAATCCATCCTTCTTGTCTCAGCTGAGTCATGATGGCATCGATGAAGGGGAAGCCGGTCCGAGCCTGAAAAGGTTTGGAGAACACGACGTGACACTTTTAGAAACAGCAATAAATAAAGGGGAGACTCTGAGAACAGCCAGTACCTCTCTCCAAGCAGCTAGATACTCCTGGTTTTCATCCCAATCCACCTGAGTACAAGCGGGGTTGCCCGTCATCTTGTTGAAGTTTGGAATTCCCACACTCGCCGTGTAGAAAAACTCTCTCCAGAGCAACTGACCGTGTAGGGAGACCGGAGGATCAGAGTGCTTTTTCTGTGAAAAATTATGTTGTGCTTTAGAATTTGTGGACGACTTATCATTAAAGACCCACTTTTCACTTGGCCAATAGACATGTTTAACTAAAATGAAACAATTTAATATCCCAAAAATAAACATTTTTGTTTTTAATTTAGACAAAAGAAAGACAAATAAAACTGTTCACATTTTGTGTAGTTATAATTAAACCCATAAACATGACTATAATGTTAGGCTTTTTATAATAAAATGTATCAAACATGCTGTGATCATATATTTTATATAAAAACTACAGTTTCTCTGTCACAAAAAAAACAAATAGGCCTATTTAAAAAATAAATTACCATTTTATTACCATTTTATTTGCTTTTTGTGAGGTTTACATGAAATTGCATTTTAATTAATTGGAGGGAAAAACAACAACTTGGGCAACTTTTCAAATAAACTATTTGAAAATTATTAATGACAATTATTGCAACTTTTAGGAGAAAAACAGCTGCAACGTCACATTTTTGAGCCTCAAATATGACACATAAATGCACGCGAGATCATGGAGGGACTGTAGATCAATACAGACTGTAGAGTTTCTGGTTTTTTGTTTGTTTGCTGGTGCGTTTTGTGACTTTAGTCAGGAAAAAAGTCTATCTTGGCTTAAAAAAAGGTTGAAAAACACTGATTTATTTAGAAAGTCGGCTCTGAGTTGTGGGTGAAACTGCTGGCGTGAAACAACCCTGCTCCCCTCCCCTTCCTCATTTCTGAGAGCTCTCTGTTTACATGCTCTTCCACTAGCTTACAGCCCCTCACACCACCAACCTAACATTACTGGTGCAACAAAAATGGCGAGCAATATGGGAACTAGCCAGCCGTACAGTTTTGAAATAGAAAAATACATCTATCCAGCCGTAGAGTCACTATTTGACTTTTTTCATCTTATGATTCACAAAGATTTAAATAAAGAAACACTCAGAAAGGCAATTTTAAGCTTCATTTTCTGAATAAATGGCCTCTATCATCAGAAAAATGTCAAAAGAACATGTTAAAAACCCTACATTTTCATTGGAGTGAGTCTTTAAACTTTGTTCATGTGTAGATCTGCTCAACACTCACCCCTTGGTAAACTTCTGCGAGTCTCCACCAGAAGGTTCTTGCTGACAGACAGCCAAAAGTCACATATGGACTGAGGACGGTGGTGCTGGGGCTCAGAGAGTTTGGAGATGTGTTTGGCTTCTCAAAACTGCAAACCCACCCCTAAACATAAAAGGAAACCTTTAAACTGGAAGGACAAATATATTCTAAACTGTACTTTTGAAGGTGTACTTCTTCACACCACAAACTAAAGATTAGGAATCATCAGGAAGCCGCTTAACTGGTCTTTGCATGTATGTATCCAGCCTCCTAAGAGCTTCCTGTTCCCCTCCTGGAAAAATCTCTTCTGCAAGAGAGGAGGTGTCCAGGCCGAGCTCCTCCAGTGAAGGAATCCCGTATTCCGGTTTGTGTTTCTCTGAGAAAGGCGCTATATCTAAAACAGAAAAGCATTTAATCCAGTTACTACTGGAAGTTGACGTTTATACAGAGGACAAATAGACACTCATCAATTCAGGCAGTTTCAACAAATAATCCGGTGGGAATGTAGAAAGTTTAAGGTACTTTTCATGTCCTCCACGGTTGGGGCAGGAATCGGTTTCTTCGGTGAACCCAAAGCTTTCACTATGTCTCTCAAACGATTGTAAGTGAGAGGAGGCTTCCCATTGTTTTCCTCAATGATCCTATAAAGATCAAAACACACTTCAGTAAAACAACAGAAACAACAAAATTACATTTCAGAAAAGCACTTTGTGCAAGTATATCTAAAATGTCCAATACCTGTCTATATCATAAAGCGTATGGGAGATTTTGTAGATGACTTGAATTCGCTGTTCCTCGGCCAGCATGGTGACGTTTTTGTCTCTGCTCCGGCTGTACGGCTCTGTGTCGTACTCATAGGTCAGCTTTGTGACATTCCACTTTGTGAACAGTTTGGGGAGAACTTCTTCTGGCTTTCCTCTGACGACAAACAGTCTAACCGATCCAAAGACAACACAAAGAGAGTCTGACAGCCGAAGTTATGGATAGAAACTATACGTCCTGAACAAGACCGGATAAACATCCAAAATGATCTAAGAAGAAAAGTTACAGCATTCAACATAACACTTATAATACATTTAAAAAAGATCAAAGGAGAAGATAGATATAGATTTAATAGATTGATGAACTTAGACCCCTGGTCCTGAATGTGTCTGTTACCTGGAGTTGAGCTTCCTCAGGCTGCAGTCCAGGTCTTGAAGAGAACTAATGAGGAATCTCAGGCGGTTGATGCCGGCCAGGTTCTGGTCATAGAGGTAGGGGTCCAGGATGAAGAGCGGGTACAGCTCCTTGCAGTCTCTGAGAGCTGCCATCAGTGCTGGGTTGTCGTGCAACCGGAGTCCCTTGCGGAACCAGTGAATGCACACGTGAGCCATGATGAAGACCTGTGGGTGCAAAGCAAAGCACGCGGGGGAAACTTACTGCATACGTGGAAAAGAGAGACGCCGCGTGAAAACTGCGAGTAAAGGTCGTAAAAAAAATTGGAAGTAAACTAACGTCCACAGAACAATTTTAAAATAGTTTGACGTAAAGCTAGCTGAAGTTTAATTCTTCATTCCCTAATTACTTTGTTGTCCTTTGATTAAACTCAAAACTGAGATATTAACACATCATGCTGATGAGTTGCCTAAAATGAAAGCAACGTCCTGTTAACAGAGACAAAATGCAGGAGTGCAGTTTAATCTTATTACCTGCAGCTACGCTCCGGACTGTGAAAACTCAGACCTGGTTTGCTGAAAAAAAAAAAATCAGTTTGATAACAGGCACGCTGTTCGAGTTACAAAACAAGAAAAGTGTTACGTATGCCGGAAAATCTACCAATCAGAAAAGAGTTAGTCACATGACGCATCCTGTAACCACACAGGGAATCACAACTTGTCCACTAGATGTCAGCATTGTGCAGGTAATGGCAGATTGTGCCTGAAATGTATTTTGTAAAGGTTATCTAAAATGTGTGAGATTCCTCTTTTGTGATAAAACGAAACTGTAACTAGTTAATGAAATGATATAATAACAGAACTATCCAATTAAACCATATATGTTTGTCACTGAAGTTTAAATCCCTAACTGTTGCAGACGTCATCGCATCTTGCCGTGATCGTATAGTGGTTAGTACTCTGCGTTGTGGCCGCAGCAACCCCGGTTCGAATCCGGGTCACGGCATTGTAAGTCACGGGCGACTCTTTTTTGACAGTTTTGCTGTGATCATTGGCAAAAACAGTAACATGTATGAATTTACGTAAGATAATATACTTCTCTGTGTAATCGTAGACAGTTGGTTCAAACATAGTTACCGTTTATGTCAAACTGCTAATTTCATTGTATTCTTAAAACGTTGACATTTTTACAAACAACCAACAGAGGGAGACATTTCACAAAAAAAGAAAGAAAAAGCGACCGCTTTTTAGATTGTATACGGCACAAGTCTTTTTCAGGAAATAAACTAATTAATAACAACAGAAATAATAAAAAATACATTAAATGAGCAAAAATCAGAGTACTTGGTATTCAAGCAATTTATATAGTATTTCTTTCTCCCCTTATTAAATTAAAAAGACAACTTTAACTAATATTTTTAATGAGAAAAGTGTAAATTTGTGTAACTATTACAGAATTACGTTTTATCTGTATTTTAATTCATTAAATTCTGCACAAACCCCCTGTTTGTTTTGGTAAAACTTGGTGCCCCGTTGTCTTATTATTGGAAAGTATGCGTCTACAGTCACGACGTTTAGCCTATCGGAATTTCGCCTCGTGCTTGTGACTCCGCAGGCTGCATCCTTGTCACCACTGAGGAGGCTCACACTCATTCACAATCAGTCAAGCAGAGCTGACAGACATGGCAAGGGCAGGGGGGCTGGCAGGGAGGGTGTGGTGAGAGTGGGGCAACTGAACCGGACCAGAGAGAGGCAGCAGATGCAGCAGCGGCAGCAGCAGCAGGAGTGTTTCGATTCTCTGACTGAAGACGCGCAGCTCCTCGGCCACTCAGCGCTCACGCGTTGATGAAACGATGCGCCTCCGCCGCCTCCCCGCACAGCCGCTGACCAGGTGTTGGAGCACGGAGCCGGGGCGCTGCTAACGCGACGGAAGGTGAACCCGTGTCTGCGTGCACTTGTGTCTGGTCCGGTTCGCAGACAATCGAAAAGATGCTGAGCAGACTGATGAGCAGCAGCATCAGGAGTCTGGACAGGGAATGCAACTGCACCGTGAGACTGCTGGACGACTCGGAGTACACCTGCACGATTCAGGTCAGTGGGAACCGACGACGGTTCCTGTTTATCACCTTTTTGGTGGGGCGACGCGTCAGCCACTTAAAAACCGACGTCTGCTCGCATAGGTCTCTCTGTCAGATGTAAGTTTAAAAAAATCCACATGATTAAGCAGGTGTTTTTGCTTTGGGTGAAGCCAGTTTAAATACACATCTGGTTGTAGTCAGATGTTCGTCATCATAAAAGGCTGCAGATGATGCTGTTGTCAAAGAATTGCATGTGAGGACATGCCATGACTGAAAGGGGTGCGTGATTTGGAAAACAGATTAAATCCAGACACAGAGTCATAAGTTTACACTAACACAAATGTGTATAATCTGTTGTTGTTGGATGCTTGTCCATTTTTGGATGCATTAATCTGGTGTTTAAGAAGTCAGCTGATGGTTCTGGATTTTCTGGACCAAGCAGACAGTTTAAGGATTTTAACATTCTAGCTGCATCTCATATTGTTAAAAAGACATTACTACATTTTCACGTGTCAGGATGAGACTAGTTCTGCACTGTTTTGTGTTTTATTTTATTTTATTTTATTTTACCTACCCTGGTTTTGAGCCGTGTGTACAATAAAATGTGGTCAAATTGAGCTGATCTCTCTTTTTTACAGTTTCTGTTTGGACACATTAGAACTCTTAAGAATGATTTCCTGTTAAGTTAAAGTCATGTTTTAAACATTTGTCTGACCAAGAGACAAGCTCTTGGCACACAAAGAGCCTCACCTTCATGGCTTTTCAAAAGAATGCTTTATGTTTTTAAATTCTAACAGTCAAAAGAACATGTTTATGTTCTAATGCTACCTAAAAAGGGTTTTGAAAATCCTTTTCTCTGACTACACTATAGCTTAAAATCGGCAAAGGTGCTTTATGTCACAGTCAAGGCTCCAAAGGGGAAATGTAGTTTTAAATTTGTTATGGGCCATGATGCTAAGTGAGGAGGTGGTTATATTACATAATTAGCAAGCTTCTATTTTCCAGTCACCTCACTTAACTCCTCCCTTATAGTGGGGTGGAAAACTCTTTAGGGCTTTAAGGGGCTTATTCTTCTCCAACCATTTAGGGTGCCTTTTCAGGTTCTGAGTGACAGGATAAAGCAGGTGATCACCAGAATATGAGAAAATCCTGAAATCAGAACTCTTAAAACGCATTCGATTTTTTTCAGTTGCTTGTTGTTAACCGTGACCACGTACCTGCATCGCCATCCAGGAGATCTTTATACAATAGGATATTAAGCTCACTTTGGATTCAGCTGGAAGTTTCCTTACCTGCAGCAGGTGGCTTTTGAACAGTGCCCTAATGCAGTATATGTGCACAAACCCATGACAACTGGGTATGAGATTTCATTTGGACTCATTCATTCATTCATCTTCCAAACCGGTTTTGTCCCCTTCGGGGTCGCATGGCTGCCGGAGCCTAACCCGGCCACACATGGGCGAAGGCAGGGGACATCCTGGACAGGTCGCCAGTCTGTCGCAGGGGCACAATCACACCCATGCAGACTCACATTCAATGAAGCATGTTTTTGGACTCATTATAATTAAATCTGATTTTGATAAAGACTGAGTTATTAATAACTTCAAATTAGCAATCCACTATCTGGTAAACGGTACTTGTTTTTAGTTAAAAGGAGCTGTTCCTTTCCTGTTTTAAATCGTCTTTCTTTCGCCTTTTTGTTGTTTGCTTATTTAGCTTAACACAGACCAGCCATAGCAACATTTTTCAAGTTGAAATCCTCTGAAATTGGTTAGATTTGAGGAAAATGAGTCAGACAATAGGAAACTTTCAACGTTTTTAATATTTGACCTAATGCTCCTCTGTTATTAATGAAGACCTGACATGGCGTGTATTCTTTAGTCAGCAGGAAGTTGAACGGTAAAGTGCATGCGTCTTCCGCTTGTCTGTATTTGTAATATGTTGAGTGCGGTCTAACCTGGTTGCCTGAGTTGGGTTTGATTTGTTATACTTGAATAGATTGTGTTGAATGAAAGAAGACAGCAGACAAAGGCCATCAACACGTGCATGTGTGTTAGAAGTGACAGCAACGACAAAGCAAGTCTTCAACAGCTTCTGACACTTTCAAGTTGACGCATTCCACAGTCACACGTTTATTTCTTTGTTCTAGTTTCAGGTTTATTTTTCACTTTAAAGGACATTATTTGTTGCTAACAAGTGCTCAATGTCTTTGCTTTCTCCATTGGCATTAGATCCTTCTAGCTCACAGGGCGATTATTAAACATAATTTGCTTTTTTTTATGCGATTCATGAAATACCTTTTGGACAAAACCCCAATGAAAAATAGTACATTAGTTCACTTTTTCGCCATGTTTTTAAACTTCTGTTGGAGGTTCCCCAAAAAAAGTTGGTTTTTGCATCTTTTACAAACAGATGTTTATCCTTATATGAATAAATTATAGGCACATTTTAACTTGTTGGGTAAATTTTGCAAACCATTTGGATGAAATTTTTGTCTGACTTGTTTTTGTATGTGCCAATTGTATACATGTTTAACACATTTGTTATGTGTCTAGTTCTAAGTTCTCAAGTACGGTTTTGTCTGTAGCAGTTGTTTTTTGGGAGTGGAGCGAGCCTCTCAAAGAGGGCTCAGACAAGAGCAAATACAGAATAGTGTGAAGTTTGGTGGAGATGGAGATTAATAGCACAGAGAAATGGATGAAGATGTAGGTCTGTAGACGAAACCCCGTATGTTTTAACCATGTAGACTTGTACAAGCCTCCAAATGACGTTCATGACGTGTAGTGTACTATGTCCATTGACTGAGCCCTGGACATGGATGAGACCCCTCCCCCCTCAGGTTCCCACTGTTTTTATCGACTCTATAAGAGAACTGGAGTGTGATGTCATCCATAGAAAATGCTTTAGGTCCGGCTCCGACGAAATGAAGTCAATTCTGTTGCCATTTTTCCGCCATATGGACAATGCCATTTGGAGCCAGACGAGGTTAGTAAGCAGTGATTGGCCTGGGTCAGTCTGAATCAATGTTTCTATGGCAACCATGGTCGCTAATGGAGGTCCCTACCTCCACGCTGTTTTTGCTCATCTGACATGTTTATATCTGTACATATCACTCTGCCCACAATTACGGACATTTTTATATTTGCAGATTTCATATTTTGCATATTTGCAGACTTCTGTTGTACCTTTTGTACCTATTGTACATAGGGATATTAGTTTTACTATACTTCGTTAGTTTTTGTCTTTGCACTGTAAATGGTGATGGCTTCAATTTCATTGTCCAAGTGGACAGTGACAACAAAAGCATATCAATCCATCTATCTGTCCGTCCGTCCATTTATCTAATCAGTAGTGAGCTTGTTGGAAGTCCACATCCCTTCCACTGAAAGCAGGCTCAGGAGTCAGAGTAATAGCTGGTGATTTGTCAGAATGACCAATTCTTGCTCTGCTAGCTTTTTCATTCAATTCAATTCAGTTTTTTTTATATAGCCCAATATTACAACAACGCATGACCCTGAAAAGGATAAAACGGATTAGAAGATAAATGAATGAATATTACAACACAGTTATCTGAACAGGCTTTACTTTTTTTATTTGAACTTATACCAGTTAAAAGCTGACCAATCAAATGACTCAATAAAAGTGAGTGGTTTCATGTCAAACATTAAAAACTATTCATTAACAGATTCTCCTAAGCGGACTTTCTTGTGGTGGGGGTGTGGCCTTCCAAGAAGCTTTTTTCCTGATTGGTTAGAGCGGTTGCCATGGTCTCAGACCGACTTGGACCGATCACTGTTTACTGACGATTTCCGGTTCCAAGATGGCGGCGTTCGTATCATGGAAAAATGGCAACTTAATTGACTTAATTTCGCTGGAGCCGAAAGTCAGTTATTGTGATGTCACACTCACTCAGTCTGGTTTCATACACAGTCAATGGTTGTGTCTTTTCAGAGATAAGTTCTATTTAAACCAAATACACCAGCAGAGAAAAACATTTCTTCTTGATTGACAACTTCATTTTTCCTTTGAGGCAGTTCAGTGTCCGTGACAAAACCAGACAGTTTTTTAGTTTGATCCGACAAACTTCTGGTGCAATCTGATTTTTTTTTACTTTGTCTTTTTTTTAGAGGGTTTCCAGCACTTGTTCCCTTCTGACTCCTACTATTCTCCTTGTCAAGCATGATTCAAAGGGTTTGGCTGTCAGGATAGGCTGATCCCACTCTTTCAGAACCCGAAAGCACACTGTAGGGACAAAATGTGCAATTTATTGTGTAGCTTCTATTGAGAGGAATCTACCCTCTGTTGGCATATTATCCTCAGCAAGAGAAGAAATGAAATGTGTTATTATTTTATAATACGAGTCTCATGACACAGCATAACTGGTCTACATAGAATCATAAATTGGATCATCAGCTTAAATGATTGTTGTTTTCAGCAACAACATTACCATTTATGTTCTGGCACCAGAATTAGCAAACATAACATGTACATGGCAATAAAATAATTATGTTTTACACAAATAGTCTGTGACGATAACCTGCATTGCAGACACTTTGGGTTTAGATTTAAAATGTTGGTCTTTTTTTTTAAACACCAATAGCAGGAGTCTGCAATCTTTAATACTATAAGAGCCAGGGCATTTTCTGCATGACTTTGGCACACCATCCTCCTTTTTCCCCTTTTACTATTTGATACAAACATGACATCATTTGTGTAGAGTGTTTTAAAAAAATATACATGTAAATACATTTATGTGTTTTAGGAATTTTGCCTCTGAACACCAACTAGCCACTGATGTGCAGCGGAAGATAAGAATATGTGCTTTATGCTTATTTTAATGATAAATTGTAAACTGTAAATTGTAAAATATTTTACCATCATTTTGCTCCGTTATCTGACATGTTAAAAACCAGAACACAAATAACTTAATTAATTGAAACAAGTGAACCAAAATTACAAACCCGTTAGTTGTTAGCATTTTTCTTTAAAGCCAAAGAGCCAGAATGGAGGGATAAAACAGCCGCATGTGGTTGCAGACCTTTGATGGAGACACTTGTGGGACACAATAACAGTTTCTTGAGATCATCTGGCCAGCCCAGCTGCTACCCTAAAACTCTGTAATTGTAAATATTGCTGGTTACGACCTTTTTGGTATGCCCATATCTCTGTCTCAGTCTGTGGTAAAAAAAAAACTAAAACAAACTTCATTCACCTCACCAAGAGAAATGAACACTTTTCAAATGGCTCAATGGCAACCAATGGGTCACAAGACCACATCACTGGATACAGTCAATGGTTACATGTTTTTAACAGAAACTATAGAAAAACAGTCGGAAGTGTTCATATTTATAAAGTTGAAGGGTGTGAAATAAGAAGATCATACATGCAACTTGAATTTCAGACCTTGAGGAGTCGTTGAATACAGAATAGTAGCGCCCAGCAGATGGTACATAGATATTCTATCATTTTTATTCAACGTTCCATCATGAAGTGTTATCACTGGCACATTCATATTCTGTTTGTGAGCAGCAGAGAGAACAGAACAATTATGTTTAACATTTTCCCAGCCCAGAGCTGTTTGCAGCAAACTATAATATTTGGATAAAGTAGAAGCTTCCAGAAATATGAACAGATTCCGCAGGACATCATGCTTTTCATAACCAAAAAGATTTTTAGCAAAGTAAAGTATTAAATACTGATAAAAATTATAAGGATTTGGTGTAAATGACAGCTTGCCATTCAATAATTGAACAAAATTAATTTTGTAAAATAAAAATAAAAAATCCTTAATCAACCAAGATGTTTAATATTTGTAAAGTGTAATCAAATCAAATAGTAAAGTGGTAAAATAAAAGCTAAATGCAGTGATTTATTACTTTCTAGGATAAATGATAGGTTAGATTTCTTTTATGTTATTGTGCTTGGTTTCTTTGTGTAGGTTCAATTCCTGCCTTTAGGTTTGTTTGTTTGTTTAGTTAATTAACTTTCTTTTTTTAATCAACTCTACTTAGTGTCACCTCTAATTCTCACCAAAGTAACGCCCCCATGATGTTTTTGGTGTGAATTTGGCAAGAGTTTTTTCACACCTGGTTTCTGTTAATTACCTCTTCTGTCTCTTCCTTGTTAATTACTCCCTCGGAGGATATTTTCACATTGCTGTCAGTTGTTTGCCCACAGATTCTCATCATGTTTCTTTACAGTTTCATGATTCAGATCAGTTTTGGTTTATAATTTTTTGGGTAAATTTTGCTTATATTTTTACAAGAATACGACTTATGATTATTATTTTTTGTATTTATGTCTTCTTACAGTTGAACAACCATTGAATTTTCAAAAGATTACAGAAGGGACAGGAGAACTTAAAAGGCCTTACAAATTCCCAATTATTTTTATTGGTAGTTTTACCAAAAAAATTGGCATATTGGCAACAAAGATCAGGCAAAATCCTGAAGAGATGTAGTAATAATTCTTGTAAGCTTTACAAAATATGTCTTTGCTCATTTTGACCAAGTTTCCATTGGTACCTTGTTGGTGAAAATGGCTTTCATTCAGAATTTAAGCTCAACAGGTTTGCTTTAAACATCAGTAAATTAAAAATAACCAACAAATACGCATAAAGTTAAATTAAACATCTACGACTGCACTTTAACTTAAACAGTATAGCAGCCTAAATATAACTGAATAAAGATGAACTTCTGAATCAATCCAGAAATTATTTATAGTAGAAGAAAATTAACATACCGGTAATCTAAGAGGATTCGGAAAATTACCAATAGGACAAACCGACCTTAGATGATTTTGTGTGTCTATGTGTGGAGCAAAAAGTTGGAAGAGTCTGGGGTTTGAACAAAAATAATGTAAAAATATTATAAAGAAAAAAATAATTATCAGTACACGCATATTGTATGGTCACAATACAATAAAATATAACAAGCATATATAAAGATAATAATGTGAACATTAATGACGTCAACCGACGATTGCAATGATAAAAACACATGTTATCTTTACTATTAATATTTAAAGTAAAAAGTGGCATAACTTTTATCAAACGCTTCTGGGATTTTTGACACACACACACATATATATATATATATATATATTTACAGAATATATAAAAAGAAAAAAACGCCCCTCTCACCCTCCGCGGGTGGTTGCTCCTCCAAGCTCGGGTTCTCTACCAGAGGCCTGGGAGCTTGAGGGTCCTGCGCAGTATCTTAGCTGTTCCTAGCACTGCGCTTTTCTGGACTGAGAGGTCTGAGGTCTTTCCAGGCATCTGTTGCAGCCACTCCTCCAGCTTGGGGGTTTCTGCCCCGAGTGTTCCAATTACCACTGGCCCCACTGTCACCTCCACTTTCCAGGCTTTCTCCAGTTCTTCTCTGAGTCCCTGGTATTTCTCCAGTTTCTCATGTTCCTTCTTCCTGATGTTTCCATCGCTTGGCACTGCCACATCCTCCACAATGGCTTTCCTCTGTTCTTTATCCACCACTACAATGTCTGGTTGGTTCGCCATTACCATCCTATCAGTCTGGATCTGGAAGTACCCTTTCATTCTCTACCACCTTTGGAGGTGTTTCCCATTTTGACCTTGGGGTTTCCAGTCCATATTCTGTACACATGTTCCATTATATTATTCCAGCCAGTCCGTGTTGGCTGGAGTGGCTCCCCATTGGCTTCAAGGGTGGTTTTCCACAGCTTTATTGAGTTTCCTATGAAGGCTCTTAGAGTCCTGTTGATGTTGTACAGCTCCAAGCATTCAGTGATCCACGTGTGTGGCATTGAGTCATAGGCTTTCGTGTAATTAATCCAGGCTGTGCACATGTTGGTGTGTCGTGACCTGCAGTCTTGAGCGACTGTTCTGTCGACCAGGAGTTGGTGTTTGGCTCCTCTGGAGTCTCTACCAATGCCCTTCTGTGTGTTGCTCATGTGTTGATCCATGTGCCTATTTATCTTGGTTACAATGATGCCTGACATGAGCTTCCATGTTGTGGAGAGACAGTTAATTGGCCGGTAGTTGGATGGTACTGCACCCTTTGAGGGATCCTTCTGGATCAGGATCGTTCGCCCTTCCGTTAGCTATTCAGGGTAAGTCCCATCTCTTAGCAGCTGGTTCATTTGCGCTGCCAGGTGCTCGTGGATTGCGGTGAGTTTCTTTAGGCATGTATCATGTCAGGGCCCGGTGCTGTCCAGTTCTTCATACCTGAGACTCTTTCTTGGATGTCTGCCACCGTGATGGTTACTGGATTCTGTTCAGGGAGGTTGCTATGTTCCATGTATGTGTGTGTGAATATATATATATATATATTTTTTTTTTTCTTGGCACAAATTTAAACTAGCTAATGAAATTGTTTTTTGCTGTTTGTTTAAAGTCAAATGCAGAACTTGGAAGGAGCTTGTCTCGTTGTGCTGAAAATGCATTATTGAAATAGGGGGTTATTATGCCCAAAGTGCTTTCTCTGCTTTCAGAGTGTTTTTCTCCTGGTTTGTGCTGCTATAACTGGAATAGAGGTTGTAATATATTCAGTTTAAAAAACACAACTATATTCTGCTTAAAAATCCACTTCAAAGACATAATGCTAAAAACAATGAAGTGAGTCTGTGTTACTGAATATTTATATAGCAATTTAAGTTTGTATTAATAAAAGCAAACAAAAATATTAGTTTGCAGGATGGGGTTTTCTATGGAAAATAGAATACACCAACCTTTTTTAGGCCTTTATTAATCCAGAGTATAAAAGCTTGAATCCTGGATATTTTTTGTGTCAAAGGTTTACTATACAAGAGTACAGTAGGATATGCTTTAGACAGACTGACTCTGATCTGCTGTGTGGCAGCCATCAGCCGCCTCACCGAAGTCTGCAGCAGACGCATCTTTCTGAGATGACAGCCTGCTAAATACTACGTAAATCCATTATGTGTGGAAATGTTAAAATATGCCTGCAGGGTTTGGTGTGCTGTCAGGTTGGTGCAGTACAGTACAATGACTGACTGTAGTGAAATGTTGTGAGTGCACACTGACTGTATTCATTCATTTGGATGAAGTCATCTAAGGAGTGAACAGAATGTTTTGGGATTTGATCTGACTCATTAAAATCTGTGAACCATTCAGCGTGAAAATATTTGATGCTCAGGTGTTTCATGTAAAGGTGGGTATACTAATCAATAGTTCTCTTTTAATGTAATATTAGTGCTTTTATTGATATTTATTTTACTTTGTAAGTAGAAGTATTTGACCACTAAAGTTTATTGTGGAGTTTTGGGATATAGCATAGGTTTAGTGCTCGAGGCTTTCATTTTAGGCAGCTAAAAAAACTTGCTGGGTTTTCTGGTGATGCTGCCTCTTCTTCTTATGGTAAAACATCCACATTAGGCTGATTGTTGCCTTTAATCTCATAAGGAGTGCTTTGGTTGTTTGTCTTCCTAAATGACGCCCATTGACAGACTGTGACTAGTTTATGGTTTCCCCATCCTATCACTTGATGGACAGAATTTATGAAAAAGCAAGATACACACACCCATCTATGATTACAATAACAAAGTAGGAATTGTTGGTGTTGTAAATCATGTGCTTCCATCTTCAAAATGTATGTCCAATGAATCGTTTTCTGGGCCGATCCGTTTTAAAAACTTCTGAAATTTCTTTTAAAGGTTGGAAATTGATTTGTTTGACTTTTAAATAAGTAAATATTTCAAAGGGTGCTTGTCTGGTGTAAATGCTAAAGAAGTAAAAGTCAAGAGTATCTCCTTTGTTTTCTTTTTGAGGTTGTTTCTCTGCACATAGATATTCCACTGACTTTTTAGCAGAGCTCGTTAGGTTTCCGACAAATCCTGCATTTTGTGGTACGGCCACCTAAAGTGGCATGGATTTACTTTGGTACATCAGGATGTACCCATGTTACAGAAAAGCAGGTTATGGCACAAGAAAAATCCAAAATGCTGTTTGTAAAATTATTTTTTAAAATCTTAGATTTTCTTACTAATGTACTTTTTTTAAGAGAGCATCCTCAGGTAAATCCATTCCAAATTTGCTGCTTGTACCACAAAATGCATGATTAATAACACTGCATTTTGAAAAAGTCCAGAAAATATTAAAAAATATTCTACTGGTAAAGATGATGCAATGATGAGATGAAGACACTTCAATGAGGAGAGATATTAGGAATGTGAGTAAAAATTTATATGCGTCACAGAAAAATGTGCATGTAGTAAGTCCATAATCTTTGCCTGGTAAACTGTGGGCTGATGATGTCATGCATGCTTTCGATGAACTCGAACCATAGATGTGTAAACCCCAGTACCTAAACGCTGATGGTGGTTAGAGGCCAGACCATTCCAAAGCTTCACCCCAGCTGGAGAATGGGGTGGAGGACGTCAGCAAACTGCAGAGAATGACTGTGATAGGCTGAGAACAAGGAGGGTTATTTATCTGTTAGTTCAAATTGAAGGTCTAATTTATAATGTATATAACAACCCAGAGTACCTGAAAGTGAGTAACATCTGTCTTGTTGCAATTGCACCAAAGCTTCACATCAATATCATAGTTAGAAAACTAGCGGGATTTACAGCTTTTTTTGTCATGGTTTTATTCTCATGACAGCTCAGTCTGGGCAATTTTCTTCATTAGAGAACAGCCGAAGATGATTTGAGCAGAGTCAGCACAATTATCCCATTTCCTCTAACTGGTGCAGTGAAAACATTTATTTCACTGTTATATTTTTTTTTTAATTTTAAATGTTGTAATGCAGATGTCTTTTTTTAAAAAGATATTAAGACATACTTTAGTGGACACCAAGTACCATTTAAGTTCTCTGTATATATTGGTTATGCAGATCCCATTTTTAGTGTATTTGGCCACCTCAGCGTGCAGTAAGGAGTCAGAGGTACCGGATGCTGTCTTTTTAGAGCAGCAGCAGTGAGTCTCAGGAGATTAACAAAATAGATGTGTATTAGCCTCTCAACTCTGGTTAGAATGAGGCAGGCTGAGAAATCCTTCTCACACCAGCAGAGGCTGTACAGCAGGGGGACTCTATAAGGCATTACAGAAATGAGAGAGGCTTCTCTTGTTCTCACTGGAGTTTTCTCTGGTGCTCCTCTTCCGCTTGTCTTTCCTCTTTCATGTCTCACTTCAAAGTGGGGAAAAGCTTGTTAGGGAAGAGCAGAGGGTCTGCTAAGGATGTCAGTGGAGAAAGCAGCTAGACTGCTGGCATGAACTTGGAAATGACTATGCAGAGATTTCTCCTCAAACTGGGGTTAAATCTTTTATTCATGATGCAGTTTCATCTGGTTGCTATTTAATCAATATAATAAAGATGATCTCTGAGGGCCTTTTAGTTGTCCTTAAGTGCATCTTCTCTATTTGGGCTTGTTTTTATAGTGGCATTGAATTTGTTGATATACTCATACATACTCACACACACAGATGCACACAGTACATCAAAAAAGTGTTTGGCAGTCATAGATTCTGCAAATGGTCCCACTTAAAAAGATGTGGTGTCTGTAGCGTTTATCATAGATACACTTCAAAGACAGAATTTAAAAAGAATTAAAACATTTTTTAAAAAAATTCATTTGTACAGTTGTGCAGAAAATTCCTTTTTAGCTTCTACAAAAAGCTCACAGAACTGTTACTTCTTCTTTAAGAATGTCTTCCATCTCCATTTGTTACCTGCAACAATGGCACCTGTTTGAACTGATTATCTATATAAAAGACACCAGTCCAAAGCCTTAAACAGTCAAACTGCAACGTCTTCACCATAGCCTAGGCCAATGAACTGTCTAAAGACACCAGGGAAAGGAGTTGTAGTAGTAGTAGTAGTAGTAGTAGTAGTAGTAATACATTTATTCATCCAGGTATAAATGTTTGAGATCAAGTTGTTCTTTACGAACATGACCTTGCCAGCATTGTCCAGCATCAGCCCAAAACATCACAGCTCTTGAGAAGATCTGCATGGAAGAATGGGCCAAAAATGCAGCGACAGTGTATAGAACAAAACCCTATTTTCTGCACAATTCTACAAATACAGTAAATGCTTTGAAAATAATACAGTAGGATTTCCTGTATTCTTTTTATTCCAGTCTGTTTTTCACTATGAAGAAAATAGTAAACCTCTCATCTTTTTAAGTCGAACATCTTGCAAAATGGGTGAAAATATCAGTGAGTCAAGGAAAAAACTGGAGAAAGCTTGGAAGGTGAAGCTAACAGTGGTACCCTTGGTAGTCGGAGCAGTAACCCCATAAACTGAAGAAGTGGCTACAGCAGGTCCCTGGAAAATCCTCAGACACCTCAGTCCAGAAAATTGCAGTTATAGGGACAGCAAAGATATTACACAGGACCCTCAAGCTCCCAGGCTTATGGTAGAAGACTTGGGTGCAGCTTGGGTGAGAAACCACCTGCAGAAGGTGATAATCTGTACACCATCCTCAATATAGGGCTGGAAGTCCCAAAGTCAAGATGTAGGTGGTCGCGACTGACCAAGTTAAGATTGTGTGGGATTTCAAAATCAAAATCAACAAAATGGTAATGTAACGCTGGACAAAAAGGAGAAGAAGGTGATCCATGCGTCATGCCCAAGTGATGGCAACATCATGGAGAAGGATCTTGAGAAAACAAAATAAAATGGGCTGGGAGAAGACCTGGGGAAAAAAAAGGTTAAGGTGATGGCAATAGTGGTTTCCATGGTAATTGAAACACTCTGGGCTGTGAGCCCCACCACCTGGGAAAATGGCTCCAGCAGATGCCAGAAAAAACATCCCAAATCTCTGCCTGGAAAAGAGCAGTCCTAACAACAGCTACGAAACTGCATAGGACCCTCAAGCCTGCAGTTGAGAACTCTAACCTAAAGAGAACCAGACTTCTCACATGGTGAGTTTTTTTTTTTTTTTGTATAGTATATTTTTATTATTTTGTCTTTCAACCATCATTATCAATGAGGGTTAGAATAAAAAAAACTCTTTAGGTGTCATATGTCTGCAAAGTATGAGCAGAGTGCTTCAGAAAGGCAAAAAGCTTTAATTACACTCCAATGCTGATGGGTGTCTGCTGGCTCTGCACATTACAGACAGTGATATCCTCTATGTACATTTGCATTTGTGTGTGTGTGTGCATGCGTGTGTATACAGTTGCTTTAGGACGGAAGCTTTAAGTTGGGCTAAGGAAATAGTGACTTGTCATGATAAAAGTTATTAGCACTCCCTCTGTCAAAAGGGAACAAGCTGCCTCTGCTAATTACTTTGCGGCAATGAGACAACACAAATACGAACACTCAACTGAGCTGCAGTATGAAAAAAGACAGATGTTGAACGTGTCAATGAAATTAAGTTTTATTCTGTAAATATGAGCAGTAAAACTCAAGCCACAATGTATGTTTTAATATTAAATCTGCATTTACGAGTTAATGCACTCACGAAGTGAGTACCGGTATATGTGAAAATGAGTTAATAAAATCGGATTGGAAGTGATTAATTAATGTTCCTCTAACTGTCTGCAGGTCTGTTTTAGGGCATGTGGTGTGGTCTGTGGTGGGAGTGTTTGCGTTGTACTTGTTTTGTTTGCAGTCTCCTGGGAAGGTGCGGCTGCCTGCGCCGATATGATGAAACTCCACACTTTTTTTGCTGAGTTCGCAGAGCCAGCTTAAAGGTAGAGGATGTTGCACCGTATCAAGCATCTCGAGTCCGCCAAGGCACTTCCTCTGCTTCTTTTTGGACGTTCGGCATCTAGTAGCAAAGTGTCAGCGTATCCTTATTTTAGGGTTTCTTCTTTGTTGAACCTCTATACCTTTAAAATACAGGTATATTTCATTTCATTCCTGTCAGGAGTACCTCCTAGCTTTTCATCAGGATATTGCTGTCCATCTGCTTCAGCATTCTAATGTGAAGATCTTGGGTTTCATTTTTGTACCCCTTGGTTTTACATTAGTCATATTTTTGTTTTCAGTATGTTGTATTATGGATTCAGGTTTTGTAAGGTAGTTTGGATTTTTGGTCATTTGTTTGAACACTGTGTTTTGTTTCAGTAATCAGCCTCATCAGTTAAGTTTTTGGTTGGTATTATCGTCAGTTCTTTTTGATTGACACCTTGTTGTTTTCCCCACAAGTGATGTTTGAGTTTTACCAGTTAATATGTCACATTTGATTACCTTTTTACGACGGAGTTTTAGGGCCACCCAAAAAAAAAGAAGTAAAATTACGAGATTTTAAGTTGTACAGGGAAAACTGGTAAATTTACAAGAAAAAAAATTGTAATTTTACGAGATTAAAGTGGAAGTGAGCATACAGAGCAGCAGGTGAACGCCGCGCAGCAGCAGAACAGACTGACTAGACTTAGTTGAACAGGTGAGCTGAATGTTTATTGATAATGTTTTACTGATATAGTATTATATTTTAATCATATGAATGACTTTTATAAGTAACATAATCTGGATACATTTTATATAACTGATCTGCATTTGCAATGTTGATTTCTGAAATAGTTATTTTTACACAATAATTAAAGTAATTCCTCTTTGTCATGTGCTTTATTGATACTTTACGATTCTTAATTCTGTCTGATAAAAAGTATGAACCGGATAATGATAAATCATGTAATAAAATGGTTATAGTATAACCGGGTGGGATTATATAAATTCGCTTCCTTCCACTCCCTTTCAAGCAATATTTATTAAGATGCCTAATTATCCTAAGTTTGATTAGTTACTGTATGAATGTATAACTGATGATTGTATTGCTTTTGTGTATCATTTCTATTTGATTGCTTGAAATAAACCATTTCAAATCAAATCAAATGTTCCAAATGTTTGGAAGCTCATTTAATTTACAATTTATTAAAGTTTTATTAATTGATGGGTGGTTTGCAGGATCTCTGCAGCCCAATGAAGCCGGCGGTATCCCTGCAGCTGTACACTTCAATCCTTTCTTCTTCCTCCAAAGACAAGATCTCTACGTTTGTGTGATGCTTCCATCCGAGGAGGAGCCCTTTTTTGGCATTTTCAACGTTCTAATGTTAATATAACAGATTGTTTTCATTCCTCTTTATTGTTTTATGTTGAAATGGGACATTTCATCTGGAGGAGCGGGTGTATGTAACACTGTTTACTTCCGCATTGGTGTTCGGATGACGGGTTCATGACGTAAGGTGACAAATGACCTTCAGGTTGTGAGAATGAAAAGGAAAATAAAGGCTGCAGCGGTCCTCTATACCCAAACATGTCTCTGAGCTCCTTATTTTACATATGAAACTCTGCTTTACTGACACAGAACCCCGGAAAGCCGGCTCCACTGAAAATAATCAGATTTTGAGTCGTCAAAAGGTTCAGAATCTCTGTTTTTTAAACCTATCCGGAAATAAAGCTTCACGAAAGGCTCCACATATTTCATCTTCAAGCTAGGCTCCGATAAACGGAAAACTTTGGTATTTTTTACTCGTTAATCTCTGAATTTTTTAAATTTAAATTTCATTTTAAATTTACAAATTTTCATCTCGTCTCGTAAATTTACGACTTAAAATCTCATAATTGAACAGTTACGACTTTTTATCTCAAAAGTTGGAAAAGTTAAGTTATCTTAAAAGTTGCAATTTAAAAAACATTTTTTTTGTAAGCTGGCCCTAAAACTTCGTTGTACTTATTTGGTTTAAGGTCATGTTTTAGTTTATTCCTTAAAAGTTGCTGGAGCCCCTGTCTCTTTTTTTCTGATCTTCTACAGTTGGGGTTCTCCTCAAACCTCAAATCATGACACTGAAGGCCAATTTTATTACACATGCATTTCTGTCATCTACATTTGTGTAACTTTAAGGAATTTTTTTAATCTGATTTTAGTTTGAACAACAGCATGTCTTCATTATGTCTACATTTCTGTCTGCACTGACCTTCTTCTATGTGATTGACAGAGTAGAGCCATTGGAGTGGAGAAAAATGCACATGAAATGTACCATTAGCAAACATTGTCCTTGGTACATACACATTTTTTCCCAAATACAAATGTTTTTAGTGTCAAAAAATGTTATGTAAAAAAACAATTTAAGATGAACTATATAGAAGAATAGCAGGGACCAAAATGCCATAAAAAAAAATCGAGTCAAGCTCAGTTACCTGAAGAGCTGAAACAAAAGTCTACTACTCCAGGTGTTCGGAAGACCTTTGCATGCTCAGACTTAGTATTTCAACGAAGATTTTTTTTTTTTGTACTTTTAGATGGCTTAAGGCACATCATCAACACACGGTTCTGATAGGCATAGTTGGCAATAACTGAGAAATGACAGTCACAGATGTCCATGTCTGCAGGACATTCTTCCATCCGGCTCTTGTCTTTCCATCTCACAAACATCTGGAGGCTTTTCAGCAGGAAAACAAGACAAATACCACAATTCTTGTGGTTTGTATGGAGTTCTAGCTTATATTTCTAAACACTAGACATCTTCCAGACCGGTCTGGATCTCCCTCTACATCTGCGACGGTACCTCTCTTTTTAGCTAAGCTCCTCAGTCCACAAGTCTGCTGCGGTCTATTTTTAAACTCTTGCTATAGTGGAGCAACGGTGTGTGCGTGGAATATTAAGCACCCGCTCTTGCTCGTTCCCCCTCTAACTGTGTGTAACTGGAGTCATCATTGGCTCATACTCATACCAATGGTAGCACATGCTTCAGTAAAGTGTCAGTCCAAGTGCTCACACTTTCTCTTCCTGTTTCCCTGGCGTTTGGTCTTATGAGTCTCCCAGCATACACACACAGTCTTTTCCCATCTGTCTTTGTCTTGCTTTCATCACTCCTGCAGTGTTCTCTTCCTCTGTGTTTGGTAAGCTCAGTTCTTTGGAAGAGAAAGGAGAATGATCAGTGAGCAGAATGGCTAGGACTGCTTTGTAATCTCATGACGTTTTCCAAAAGAGCTGCTGCACTGTTACACAGGACTGCCTTTTGCTGTGTGTGTGTGCGTGTGTGTGTGCCTCTGAAAACAAAAAAAGGGAGGAGGCAGCACAGGTCTGCCTGCGCTGTGGGAGCTCTATTTTCTTCCCTTCTTCCTTCGTGGCTCTGGGAGAGTTGGACAGCATGAGAATGACTCACTAAAAAGGGATTGATCCATGTACCACTGCCAGCATTCTTTTTAACAATATGTTAAAAATTTAACTCCTATTTTGGATAGACGGGGTATTTTTCTGGCTTATCTTTGCATAAGGCTGTGGAGTTTAAAAACTGTTTTCTTTTTTATTTTTCTGTTTATTTTAGACAGATAATGGGCAAATAGGCTTATTGTCCAGCAAATAATGTAAACAAATAAATAAAATCAGATTTAGCAACACAATTCATCTCTATATGGGGATTTGTGCATAGTTAATTCAAATTTTAAAATCTGAATTTGGGGAAATGTGAATGTATGTCCAACAGTAACAAATGTGTGATGTGGTTGCACCATCTTTCATTGTGACATTATGCACACATGTTCCGACACACACGTCTGCTGTGTCATTAGTTCCACTAACACTATCGGATATATTCCAGTCACTTTTTTTCATTTGTTCTTGTAGTTTCAGCTGTCACTTTAAATACAGAGTGTGGTCTTTGCAGAAAAACTAATTGACTAAGTTGGCTCTCAGACCTAGTTATGCATCATTATCAGGACTAGAATAGACTTTTGGTTGGAATGTAACATTTGAGCAGAAATCTCAAGAAGAGTCTAAGGCAGGGGTTGGCAACCTTTACCACTCAAAGAGCAATTTGGATCAGTTTCCCACAGAAAAAATACACGGGGAGCTGCTACACACTTTGGAAAACCTGGTACTTCCAGTGAATGGCATAATTTCACTTGTTTTTATAGTTCGTGAAGAGATGTTCATTTTTTTTTGTATCCTCTGTCATTTAATGGTTTCTGATGTGAACTATTTCAAGAGAGGACACAAAATTAGTAAATGTGTCATAATTAACCAGCGGTTAATCTGCTTCTCCAATTGATTTTTGTCAACAAACAACTTTTTTTCTCATCTGGATCAGGATGTTTTTGGGCAAAAGCTGTGTCTTTATTTTGGAATGTCTTGCCACATTTGAGACTTTGCTCCACCCTTTAAATGTTGTTAGATACCTAATTTAGTAGAAAAAAAAATTGTTGATGGACCAAATTATTTTCCATTTTGTTTTGCTTTTGAATTTCCTTATCTACATTATCCTTGAAAAAAAAAAAAAACCCAGCCAATTAAATTTCTAAGTTTGGCTCCTGGCTCTTGACTTCAAGGTAAACTTTACATATTTGGTTTGAAACAGCCCTTTGGCTTTAATGGGCAGCAGACCAAAGAGCTTTAAATCTTTTAAACCCTATTTTTTGGTCTACTCTCTTAATGTGCAATCCTTTTTTTATTTTCTATGTTTTTCTCCAGGTCCTTAACTGACTCTAAAATTATCGGTATTGAAGAAATGTACATATTTTTGCAGCCATGATTATGGATTCAGAATTGAGACTATTTTTTTTCTTTGAAAATTGTCTAAACTTTAATGTCACAAATGACAAATAAAAAAAATAGGTTTTCTATCTTTTTTAATACACTACCTTTAAAATGTGTAAGAAGCTGTTTGACTGGGAGATTAAAACCTTCTCTGGTTTAGGATTTTACTAATCCCAAAGCAGCTGTTTGACACCAAATTAAAATGCAATAAGGTCTGGGATAAATGTTATGCTCTTATTCCTTTTCCTTTTCCACAAAACAAAGCAACAGCAAAAGCTTATTTAGAAATTCTTTTGTTTTTGCTTTCTAACACTGTGTGCCATTTCAGCAATGCTTTCATCACATAGCATTTACCTGTGAGGGCAGTCTCTCAGAATTCCCCTATTGGCTGTGACTCGTGTCTCACTGCAGCTACGTGTCCCAGCCAGCCAGTGACTTTCCGCCGTCCTTGAATTTTTGGTGATGCTAGGGAACAACAGGTTTCCATAGCAACAAGATTATTACATCACTTCTCTCCAGCTGCTGCCGTCAAGCTGGTGTTTGGCCAAGCTCTGCGGCAGCCCAGCAGTGACTTCACACACACAGAGCTGTGCGTGCCAAAGCCCTCACTCTGACCTCCCCTAACTACAAGAATACAACTAAATGTTTCAATTGTAAAGGTGCTGCTGATGGCATCCACTTTTTGGGAATAACTGCAGTTGTGCCTATATGAAGTGCTGAGATGTCTGACATTTTTTGTGTGCAGATTTATGCCAGTGGAGCCACACTTCAAAAGTCTTAATCATAGCAATATTGAACAGATGGTCACTGCTACCGCTCAGATCTCACCTTCCATCCTGACTCTCAAGTTCCACTCCGATCAACTTTGAATTTATTGTGGAAGTGTTCCCAGTGGTCTTTTAATTATGATTGTGTCGTTTTCATGCAAAAAAACAAATCAGACACGGTGTTGTAGGACATAGTTTCTGCGTATCCGCAGTAGTTCGTTATATATATCCACCTCTGAGTTGTGGGCAGGACTGTTGTTGTGGAGTAAGCCTGCCTTAATTTCCCATGATCCCTTTTCTCTAGCTTTTTGAGTCAGATGCTAGCTCTGATGAGGAAAACGAAGATGTACATGGAATCATTTGTCTGCACGAGGCTGCATCAGAACGTTGTGGAGCAGGAACCTTCTGGCCGTGTAGCAGCTACGTCATTTTCCAAAAGCAGTTTTTTGTCTTCTTCTATTTCACCACAATTTGAATAAAAAAACAACTCAGTTACGCAATTTTAATCTTAATTTTTTTTTCTTTATGTCCTCCATCATGACGATAATGCTCCAAAAAATGTTAAAAATACCAGAAACCCAATTTTCATTGGAGTCTTTTACACTTTATGAATGTTGACAGAAAATCTTGTTTAAATAATCTTAATGTAACTTTTGTTCATTGTATGTGTCCTAAAACTGTATTGAATTCATAGAATCATTATTAAATCCAGATCATTAGTCGAGGGCTGATTGTGCCATGTGATAATCTGATCCACAACGCTCACTCAAAAGCCATTGTTCCTCAGTGATATCATGTGTATGTGTGCTGTGCAAAAAAATGGTACCGTTTGTGCGTGTTGTACAATGTAGAACACGCACGTCCAATGATTACTTAATACTTGTGAGACTTGTGGCTGTCTTTACCCTAGTTTGCCTTTTGCCTCAGGGAAGGTTAAGTCCTAAAATGCTTTTTAAACGGGGTTAACCTTCTAAGTTAGCCCAGTTTTCAGTCAGCCTCCTCCCCATGGATCTCTGAAATGTATGGCGCACTGAAAAACAATGTTCACTAAAAGAGGGTGAAGCTATGTTCGGTGCTAAAATTCTCTTGGCAATATGCTTGACATTTTCATGGCATCGGCACTGCTGCCTCTCTTTTCTTAACACCTGTGCCTGGCTCTCATTTCTTCTTCCATTGCAACTCGTCACTACAACAAATGATTCAGATGTCACAAACAGGAAAGCATTTCCCCAGAAGGGAATGAGTATTTCTTGCTTCAGTCCAGGTCAAGGTGACCTTGCTGCCTAAACACATTCTGTTTGCTGTGACGTTGGTCTTTCGGCACCCTTGGATGGGTGTGCGAGCTGCGTGGTGCAGGCTCCAGAGTGTCACTAAGAGGGATGAGTTATGGACAGGTTAGAGGAAAGCTGTTAAGGGAAGGAGAGGAACAAAAAAGAAAGTTACCGACTGTACTGAACTCCTTCAAACATGAAGTTACATTAAATAAAAAAGTAAAAACTGTCCTTATTCTTTAAAACACCTGTCATTGTACCTTCTTGTAAGTTTTTAAAAAAAATCTAAGCTATATTCTTCTAAAGGCAAATCTAAAATAAGAACTGTGATGTCAGAGCTGCAGGTCGGTCAGGAGCGGAAATTAAAAATGTATAAATTGTCAAGAGGTGGGGTGTACTGCGGCAGAATGAGAGGTGATGTCCAGACTTATGTGCCCTCAAACACAAGGGGGAACAGAAATACAGTCAAACAGTTTTGCAGTGGAGTATTTAAGCTTACATCTATGTTTTCTAAAAGATCATAACAGCTTTTGATTAAAAGAAAGAAATCTTCCTGTTTTGATTGCACCTGTTCAAAAACTAAATATCAAGGTATTTTTTTAATTGAAAACTTTGTAGTTTTTATGATTTTGACTATTTGAGCATTTCAGTTTAAGACTTCTGACTGTGTTTTTAAGGATGGACAGGGCCATTTTCAACACACTCCTCAATGTAAAACCAGAACTACCCAACCATGGTCCTCAAGATCTACCCCTTGCCTCATTTTAGCTCTCTTTGCATTTCTTGCCGATGACTACCTGGACAAGGTGTGTTCAGTCAAACGTAATGAGGAGACATTTGAGTCAGCTAATCAGCAGAAAGCAGTTCAGAGAGAACTGTAAAACAGACAGGGTGATAGATTGATAGATCTTGACGACCATGGTTGGGCAGCACCTCTGTAGACCTTTCCTCTAGCTGTTCTCTTTCTCACTCATTAATATGTGTCATTGTTGCAGTTATTAATCTGTGTGTCTCTTGTCTTCTAACAGAAGTTTCAGTCTTTTTGTGTCTGTCAACATTTTGCATCGATTTTGTTTTCCATCTTAATACTTTTCTCTGTTTTCTTATAACAGATGTTCTAGTACAGGGGTCTGCCACCTGAGGCTCCAGAGCAACATGCCGCTCTATTATCCCTCTATTTACTTCAAAGAATAATTCTAACACTTTAAATAAAATGAAGTTGGTTAAGTCAAGCCCATATTCCAATCTATGCTGCACAACAGTGTCCAATTGTTAGAATATAATAGAAGTACAGAATCAAGGTCCACAAAACAAACAAAACTTAGAATTGAAAAAATTAGAATACAAGTAAACTATAACTTACAAACTTAAAAGATTATATATATATATTTTTTTTTTTTAGATGAATGGCTTGATGGCTTCATAAAAGTAAATAGCGTTTATTTTTCTGAAAGGTCTATCTCTTTTGTCCTAAAACAGATGTTTCATGATTTAGTTCTTGTCTGCTTTCTAGTCCCTTACTGCTGCATTCCTTACCTCGTCTCTGGCTCACCTCTACTACTGCTCCTACACCTGGCTGTGGATCCTGTCTCTGGCTCGACTCGTGCCCCCGACTGTCCCCCCCAACTCCGTCTGGATGAAGCTCGTCTGCTGGACTTTAAATATGAAGTTGTAGAGTTAGATAAGTTCATTCTTCTCTATGAGTTCTGGTAATCGCCTGTCCGTCCTGGGGGAGGATCCCTCCTTCGTGTGGGCACCGCTGAGGTTTCTTCGAGTTCTTCCGGAATCCGTTTTTTTTAGGAGTTTTTCCTTACCGCGAAGGGGGGTCTAAGGGCAGGGATGCCCAGTTTAGTTTTGTCTGTTTAGTTAGTTCAATTTAGTATTTTCCTACTGAATTCTATGTATTCATGATCCTTTTGATTTGATGTTTTACTTTTTCAATTACCTATACGAAGCCCATCGAGATGACTGTGTTGTGAATTTGGGCTATACAAATAACATTGTTTTGAATTGAATTAAATCCTGTCATAGATGTTCCAGGGATTTTGTTTGTCCATGCGCTTTCTGTTCTCTCACTGCTGCAGTAACTGGCCTCCCTGTTCATCTAGGTTTCAGGAAAATTTCTTTTGTCCATCTCTTTCTTGTCATCTCAGATCCCAACAGTCACTTCAGATGGGAGCCCTGACTGACTCTGGTTTGACTGCACTTTTCCTCATAATCTTCCATGTTGAGGCAATGTTCTGCTTCACTGCTCATTTTGCTTGTGCGGTACAGGAAAAACACTATGAATCCTTTGACATGCTCTCTTGTTCTCTTACATAGGCTATAATTAAAATGACAGTTGTAATTATTAAAGCTCAATGGGTTATTTGTCTTTGTGTTTGACCTTAAGACAACTTTTGTTTTATAAGTGAACTTAATTGATTTTATTGTCAATTGGACACCCGAATACAGAACAGACAGTCAGCATTTACTTACTATCTATAGCAGGTCTTCTGACTCCTTCACCTCAGGAATGAGATCCTTGTTTTTGTTTTTACTCTAATATCTGTGACACGGAGCAGTTTTGCCGCTGTCAATTAAAAAAACCTGCCAGCTTAAAGCAGCGTTACTAAAAAGTCACACTCTGTACTCTCAGCTCTTCAACATCCGTCCATGTTGTTACGGCAGCTCCTTCTAATTCACATAGAGTCACGGAAACAGCTCAATGAAAGAGTACAGTTTGAGACCTTATTCCTCAGTGTTGTCAGACACCTCTGATAAACTCTCAGCTGCCGCCACTGCTGCTCATGACTGCTTTACTAATTATGGTCAGAAGGCTTGTTAATAAATACAGTGAAGAATTAATTTAAAGACTGAAAAATTGTTCAATTAAAAAAGTGGGATTGTCAATAATCAATAGACTATTGTCTTTTACAAATTTCCTTTTGATTAAAAGTATGTTTGGTAGATTAATGAGCCTATACTTTCTGTAGGAGCTGTCTTTTGCAGCTGTGTGTTCTAGTGATCAATAGTGACAATAGAAGGATGTAGGATCTGGTTCTGCAATGACCCTGAAAGGATGAGCTGGTACATAAACCACGGCCACAGTCTAATACTGTACTACAGCCAAGGCTGCACATGACCTTCAATAGAGAAGTGTTGATAGATGAACGCATCAAGCTAAAGGCCAGGGAGTACTGTAGGTTGTGTCAGAATTAACGTGAAACGTGTGGAGGAGAAAATGTATGACCTGTGCTCTAAAACTGAAGGTTCTTCAGTTTGTGTTTTCGAAGGAAAGATTGGATTGCAATTCCATTGTTTCTCTTTCGGCTTTTCCCATCAGGGGCCGCCACAGCAAACGAGTCGCATGGTAAACTTGGCAATGTTTTACGCCGGATGCCCTTCCTGACGCAACCCTCTCAAAGCAACCGGGCTTGGAACCGGTACAGAAGTAGAGAAGGGAACAGGGAGCAGCCCGGAGTCGAACCCTGGTTTCACGGACGGAAGGCGCTGCAAACCAGCACGAGCTAAACAGGCTCCCATTGGATTGCAATTCCATAGTTTGACTGAAAACCTTTTCACTTTAGCATCGATTCAAAGTATTTTTAAAAGGATATAACCTTTATTTTCTTTTTGACTTTCACTTTGCAGCTAAATTTGATCTGATTTGTTTTTGGTTATGCCATGTACTATGCAGTATTTAGAAAAACCCACTCTGATGAAAATTAGGTTTTTGGTGTTATATCATGTTCTTTTGGCATTTTTTTGATGATGGAGGGCAAATATAAGGAAAATAAAGCTTACAATTGCATTTCTGAGTGTTTCTTTATTAACAAAAATATTGTTGAAAAAACGTTGGAGCTATGACGACAAAATGGCAGGCTACAAGCTCCCTGCTCCACACCATTATGATGCATCCACTTGTAGACTACTATATCCGTGTACATCTTTGTTTTCCTTGTCCAAGCTGGCATCTGCCTTAAACCTGTACGGCTAGATAGCGGCAATATTGTTCGCCATTTTTGTTGCACCCGTAATGTTAAGCTGGGGTTTTAAAGGTGTGTAAGCTAGCAGGAAACAGTGTAAACAAATGGATGATGGGAATTAGGGGCAAGCTTACTCTTCACAAACAATCCTGCCCACATCAAAGAGACAAATTTCCAATGAACTACTTTAACCTTTGAAGTCAGAAGAAATGGCAATTTGACATTTTGATTTTTTTTTTCTATTCGCATTAGCCATAGTTAAACCTAAAAATGATACTACAGCAGCGGGTAGACAGTACGGGGCTGAATGATAAAGAAAGTAAAGCAAAAAAAAATGTAAATGTAAATCATTTTTTCTGAAAATATTTGATTTTATTATAATGTAAAACTGATTACCTGTTGCCCCCAAAATATGTCTGCATAGATCTAACTGTGTACATTTATAAATAAGTTTGTTTATCTTTTACATGACATTTTACATTTTCATATAAGTAGATTTTATGATGTAAAATGCTGATGAAAGTTGTATTTTTTAACAATCTACATAAAATCTGAACTTTGTGTCTTTTTCTGTAATTTTTGACGTTATAAATGTAAAGTAAATGCTAATTTCCTTTGGGCAGACCTGTTTGCAGTTCACTTGATTTATGGTGACTAAGAGGAAATGCAAATGATGCTGGAATAACTCATGTGGGCTTTGAGTATCTTTATAACATTTAGGTTCTGATGTTGGCTGAATGTTTTTCCAGATTTCTTTGTTGAACAAATGCAATCCATGGTGAATTGACAAAGGCTGCCCTGTTCCTTTTGCCAGGCACATCATACTCATGTTCCTGAGCTCTCCTCTGCTGCAGTGCATTTATATTCCTCTGCTGTTGTCACTCATTAATTTAGTAGTCTGCTCTGACTTTGCAGAAACAGTGGACCTTGCCTTCTAAACTGAATTTTTGGATGGATTGCCAGTTTATGCTTTTGGCAACAGGTCACCGTGAATGTTTTTTTGTAAAGAATAAGCTGTTGTTTTATGGAACTCTGCTAAGGTATTTCCCATTGGATTTGACCATAAATAGTTCAAAAAATAATTCTCACTTTTAATGTTTTACTCTTGAAATTAGAGCAAAAAAACATTCTCTCTCTGTGCTGCCACCACATTTCCTCTGCAGTCGTTCTAATTTAATATAAGTGCATTGGATCACTCATTCACATTGCTACTGTTTCTACTGTATCTGCAGTAATGAGAATTAAACACAACATCAAGCAGCATAATCTGTCAGCTCTGAGGATGCAGATCAGCTCCCATACTCTTTCAGAGACCTGCTGACAGAAATTATGGATTACAAACCACATGCAGCAAAACATAATTACCACTGCAAATTCCCAAATGCAATAATAGGGACTTTGAAACAAAATCTTTAGCTAGAATAAATTTTAAAAAAAAGTTAGATGTATGCTTCCTTGCTTTACACCTTGACTGCCTGTGTTTACACAGCAACAACCTTTACCACATTTTAGTTTGCGACCTATTTACAAAGATCCATTTACCTCTGGGGGTTCAACCTAACCATGAGTTTAGAAATGCATTTTTTATTTTTTTATTGGTCATTGGTACTGGTTGATAGAAGCCTATCCCGTTTTTTTGCTCTTTTTTGTTTCAATTTTTTAACTAAAAGTTTTATTTCTCACATTTACTGGTTGTGTAGATCTAAGCATTACCTTTGAAAGTAGATATCAACTTTAGCCATACAATCACTCTTATAATATATTTTGATACCCACATTTCTTTGGCGTGTCCCAGGGCTCTATCCTGGGGCCCCTGCTATTTGTCCACCTTCTACCTCTCGGTCAAATCCTCAATAAACACAAAGTTCCCTTTTATTGCTATGTGGACAACGCCCAGCACTACATTTCCACCAAACCAAAGTCCTCTCTTCCTCCCACTTCCCTCACCGACTGCCTTCTCGCAATAAAAATTTGCTTCAGCACAAATTTTCTAAAACGAAATAATGATAAAACCAAACTTCTCCTGATATGCACTAAATCCATCCTAAACAGCATCTAAACTTCTCCATTTCCTTCGAAAACTCTTCCATTTTCCGGTCCTCTCAGGTTAAAGGTCTGGGTGTCATCTTGGACTGCACCCTCTCCTTCACTTCGCACATCAATAGCATCACCCGGTCTGCCTATTTCCACCTTCGTAGCATCCGTCGTCTTTGCCCTTTCGTCAGTCCTCATTTCACTGCCGCCTTGGTGCACAGCCTTGTTACTTCCCGGCTTGACTACTCCCGGCTCCAACTCCTTTTGTTTTTTTTTTGGACTACCTCAGAAAGCTCTACGTAAACTCTAATATGTTTAAAACTCAGCTGCCAGAGTTATCACTCAAACAACATCCATCCAACACATCACACCTGTTCTATAGCAGCTTCATTGGTTACCGATCACACAAAATACTTCTCCTGACTTTTAAATCCATCCACAACCTTGCCCCTCCATACCTGTTGGAATTTGTTCATGTTGCCACCCCCACCCGAAACCCCCAGATCCTCCTCCTCCCTTCTACTGGTTGTCCCCACTGCTCACCTCGTCCCTATGGGGAGCAGAGCATTCAGCTACTCTGTAGCTCTTTTTTTTTTTTTTTTAACTTGTCCTGTCCAACAGCTGGGCAGACAGATGAGAGCTGAGGGCCTCTTGTGTTGGACATATTTTACTTTAACAAGAGGGGTTATTAATCTTCAGACAAACCAAAGGTATGTCTGAATAAACCCCTTTTGTAATTGAGGCCAAACTTTATTAATTTCAATCATGTCTGAAAATCTTTGGTGTTGGACCGGACGGAAAAGGAAAGAGGGGAAGAAGAGAGAGGGACGTTAGAGAGAGGGGGGGTAGGGGGTGATAATAGGAGGGGAAGGGGGATAAGACCATGAAGCAGCATAAAGCAACAAGTTTACTGGTTGTTAATCATTATGGTAAGGTTTAAATGTAAAAAAAAAACAAAAAAAAAGGGCGGAGCCTGTCCACACACACACTCAAATGTTATAAACACACCTGTTAGTTGCAAAAATGTCCACCTGTCGACATGTACACAAAACAGATAGTGTTCACACACGCATACTTATGCCTTAAAACCAACTAGTGTGAAATATTTCAGTCATTCAGTCTGTTGAGCTAACACCTGTGCTCAGGTGAGTGTTTATGTTCTTCTAAAATGGATGGTGGAACGTGAAAAGAAGGAGGGAGAGTGCCCAGCCATCCCCACCCCAAGACCCCCACCGCACCAGCAGCGGCAGCCGGAATCCCCCCAACGCCACACGGGAACCGGCAGGGAACAACCGCCGCCCGGGCGACCAAGCCCGCCACCCAGGCCAGGGCCAGCAGGGCCGCCGCAAGGCCCCCAGAGCCAGAGAGCAGGGAGGCACGGAGGGAAAGAGGGCGCCGCCCCAGCCCAACCAGGAGAGCAGCCCCCCCGCCGCGCCGGGAGAACCCAACGCAGGGCCCCACCGGAGAAGGACGCCCACAGCCCCAGACGAGCACCCCACCACCACCCAGGAGTTCCGGGCATCCCCCCGCCCCAACCCCAGGTACGAGCCAGGACCCCCCAAGGGAGACCCACTCCGCACTCCGTAGCTCTACATTTCAGAGCTACTCTGTAGCTCTGAAATGCACTACCCCCTGACCTCTGAAACATTGGCTCTCTCCCACAATTCTCCAACTTGCAGGTTTCCCCCAAAACTTGACATCCTTTGCCTATTGTTTTTTATTAAAGTGCATATTTTTCTGTACATTTTACTGCTGTTTTGTTGATTGTTTAGCTGTCACTATTATGTACGGCGACCTTGGGTTCCAAGAAAGGTGTTAAAATAAATGAAATTTATTATTATTATTATTTTTATGATTCTTAGACTCGGCACGGTAAAAACTTTTCCTTTAAACCCTATTGTACATGGTCCTAGTCTGCCCTGTAGTGAATTATTTTTCCATTAGGAGCAGTAGAAGGGCTTTTCCTGCTCATTTCAAAATGAAAGCTTCCATAAAACACTTTTGGGAGGAAAACGTTTGACATATTTTCTGAACTTTATGATGAGAACGCTAAATGTGTTGATAATTAGTTCTTTGTAATACTGTTACACCATGTTAAAAATGGGTGGATCAAGTTTTAGATAGTGTGTGAATTAGGTTCTTTTATTCCAACATTTTTGCATCTTAAACTAAGATTATGTGAGCAAAAGTTACTAAATCACCATAATTGAAACTATCTATATCTCATAAAAATATATTGAAATTTTTTGTGAATTTTCTTACAGGGTCTAAAAAATATCTTAATTCCGAAAATTGTGAATTTTCTTTGATGCATTACAGAGTTGAACTACAATATAAAATGGGTTTTGAATAAAATTGTGAATATACCTTCAGATTGCCTTGCAGGTTAGAATTATATCTATAAAATAGAAGGAATCTGGGTATTGCGTCTCTCCAAGTTTGTTTTAAATTGACAAATGCATCATATTTAAGATTAAGTATTGTTTCTTCTTTGGTCCAATTTTTTAAAATAAATCTAACATACTGTACCTGTCTGCTTTGGAAAGTTGGAAACATCTGCTGAACCTGTCAGACCAGGTTGATCATATCAGTCAATCTAGTCCAATTTAGTGAGTGGAAAAGGCATTACCCAGTGTTTTTTATATTCCCTGTTAACTAGGACATGCAGACTCATCCCTGTTAAGCCAGCACTGCTAAAGTAATCTAGAACTAATCTAAAAGTCAATTACAAACTCAGGGCCTCAATAATTACTCTGTTCTTCACAGAGAATTGAGTGCAATAGTTATAATAAAGCCTCAAAGCCCAATTTTCCCTACATTAATCCATGCCTAACTAACACACAGACACCCAGTCTAGTGGGCCGGTTTGTTCCATACCTCTTTGTTATTTTTTCAAAGTCACAGAAATGTCTAATGTCTCTAAATATCACCAAAAAAAGAAAAACCTCTGCTTTTCAGAATTTAAGGGATTCTCCGATAATTTGGTACAGGCGGTGCTGCTAATCTTTTTGCAGAAAAGCTGGCTCCTTTCTCAAATAAAACAGTGATGCTCATTAATACTTGGGCTTACGGCTCAAGGACCTCTTTAAGTGTCACTCATCCTCTCATGCATGCAGAGACACAAGAACTATGATGGTAGAGGTCAGGCAGCACATGAGTGTACAGAGCTCAGCAGTCAGCTGCCATTTAAAGCTTCCTTCCTCTGCTCCTCAGTGCACACAAAGTGACTTGTCTAAGGCGCTGGGGGCTCTTAGTTGAAACACTAGCTCTGAAAGTTTCTGTCCTAATTAAACTGTCATTTCAAAGGGAATTCCCTACTTAGCTAGAACTCGGAAAACAGCAGCAGAAAACAGAAGAAAGCTTGAGCTTTAAAATATTTTCTTACATTGTCAGGGGAACAGAAAATGTGTCATTTAGATGTTGATGTTTTATGTTACCTGAAAAGTAAATCGGGATAGCATTTCTTCTTGCAACGCTCAACGCTTGATCTTTTTTTTTTGTTGGGGTTTTGTATGTCTTAGACTAATATGGACTCTGACACCAGGGAAATAAAACACCTAAGCAGTAATGAGCATGATAGTAAGGATGCATTAAACTGACTGCAACCAAGAGAAGAGATTTTAGACCAGATGTGGGAGCATATCGTTCTGTGCTGTATTAATTTCCAAAACCAAGAAAATGTCCTTGTGTGCCGTTTGTAAAGGTTTAGAAATCATCTAAAGAAGTATTCCAAAGACCCATATAGACAGCACATTTGTAGATTGCATATAATTTACCTTTAACATCTTTTTTTAAGCTAAAAGCCATTTTAGCTTTTTTATAAATGCTCGTATTGATTATAAAGGGAGGAAATTCAGCATTACATGACCTGATGTCAAAACCACAACAGCCTTTTGGATGACCTCTTTGTCCAATAAGTACCTTTGGCTTTAAATCACAAATATGTCTTAAATCGATCAGAGGAGGTAAAAGTCGGTGAGCTTAACGATTTGTTCCCATGCTGTGTAAAAAAAACAGTCGCAGACATAAACAACTCAAATCCCAACTCAGCCTTTTTTTTTCTGACAGTCTGCTTTCTGTGTAAGGAGCGTGCAGTTGCGCTCAGTGTGGTGTGACGTGAATGTGAAGGACTCTTTGGCTGTTCTCTCAGGGGCCCCGCAGATATTCGTCTGTGAATGTGCTGCAGTACTTTTCCTGCTACAGAAAACTGTCTCCATCTGACATGAAAGGAGCAGAGTCAGCCTCACATGAGAATTTGAGCAAAGGTAATATAATAATTTATATAAGAATAATTAACTTAAAACTTGAACAGGCTGAGTATTTTTTGCTGTGTTAATTTCTCTGTATTTCAAAAGGCATCAAACCATCTTCCTCCCACTAACTTCTTGAAAACCAAACTGTCAAAAGACTGCAAATGCTCATGATCTTTTTATTGCCTAATTCCAGTGATTCCAGGACTTTATTCTAGAAGTCATTGTGTGTTTATATAAATCAGTTCACAGTCGTCTGTCTTAGCATGTCTGTGTCCAGACGGTTCTATTGGAAAGAACTACTTTTTAGCTCTCACTAATCCATCTTGCCTCTTTTCAAGTCTTTGTCACATGATTGTTTTCCACTTTCATTTTAGGGAACAAATGCAGTAATCTGGACACTTGTGATGCTCTGTCCTTATTTCTGGCAGGCACACTTGCTGTATTGCAGCTGAATTGCAGTTCAGGACTCAGCAAAATTACTTCCTTACTAGCTGTCTTTGCAACCCTCTTGATATTTGCAGCCCACTGTGGATATGTGCACCGCGGGCGCACATATATATCTTTATTCAAACTCTTGTTACATGGACTACAGCAGTGCGATTCCCAGAGGGTTGTTTGTGACAGTATGCTACGAAGAGCAATGCATAGACTGAGTGTAAAAAGTTTTTATAATTGTTATGGGAATGGAAATCAGAACAGAAGGACACATCTAATTTCTTAAAGATCTTTCAATTTAAATCACATGTCCAGAAAAATAAAATACAATAAAATAAAATAAAAATAAAGAACGTAATTTTGTATTATATGTGTGCTTTTAGATTTTCGAACCAATACATTTAAACACATTCCATATTAGGGCTTTTTAGCATATAATAGGCTATGTTCACACTGCAGGGCTTAATGCTCAATTCTGATTTTTTGAAAAAATCAGATTTTTTTGCAAGGCTGTTCACATTATCAATTAAATGCGAATTTTCAGTGATCTCCTGTGTGACCATGAAATGACCCAGATGTGACCCGCATGCGCAGAAGTATGTTGAAAAAGAAAATGAAAAGCATTTTGAAGAATTGCTTTTTCATTTTAATATTTAGTCATTTGATGCACCTTCATTTTGAAAATTAAAAAGCATTTCTGTGAATCAATTTTAATAGTCAAATTAGACATTTCTAAATGAATTTTGCTACACATTTATCAGAGAACTTTTTGAAAATGAAATGTCAAATACCATTTTCTTTATCATTTTAATTGACAGAATAAGCAGTGTTGAGGAAGAACATGAAAAAGCATTTTGAAGTATTGCTTTTTCATTTTAATTTCGAGTCAAAAAATGCAGCTTCATTTTGAAAATGAAAAAGCATTTCTGGTATTATCTTTTATTTTTAATTATGCTACAGAATTGCTTCCATACAGAAGAGTACTCAACGGGGAACGACGTCACTTGTTGTTTGTGGAAGTAGCTAACGTTAACAGTGGATGTCAACAACAGTGTTGTCAACAGCGGAGCTCTTTTTGCATTGTTACATAATATTTATTTTCACAAAGGAGCCAGCACAATTACAATCTTCTCATTTTAAGAAGGCATTGGAGCCGGGATCGTCTGTACCCTGTTGTGAAATAGGGATGTGAATGTGCTCGCGCGTGCAGCGAGGTAGGGAATGGGGGGGCAGTGGGGGAGCGCATTCATGTTGTGTGTTACGGAGGAAGGAGAACGATAATAAAATAATGCTCCCCCCAGAAGAACTGCTATTGACTCTTTATTAACCCGTTCTGGAGAATCTGAGGGTCTGAACGGAGAGGTGAACCCCGGAGGAGGATCCCCTACGGCCCTGGAGAAGCCGGTCTCCCCGCGCTTCTGACCACGGTCGGAAAGGGGAAAAAAACGTATCGTGGGAAAGGTTCAACACCACGCTTGGCCATGTCACTGGAAAGTTTTTCAAAAACCGCCCAGTTGCGATAAGAGCCCTTGAGTTTGGCCTGAATAGAGCTGTCACCCCAAATATGAATCAAATCAGTGAGCTCGCTTCCCTTCCACTGACTGGTCTCAGCAGCATCGTCCGCCATGGTTGATGTTTATGTTCTCGTTCCCGCCTACTTCAACGCAGAATTATGACGTTTGTAGCGTATCAATGACGTACGGGTCGGATACATGTGGCCTGGCCGTTCAGATGGAGGTCGCATTTCAAAAGATAGGATACGCATCGGATTCAGGACCACATACCATACAAGTGGCCTGGGTTGCATTTGAAGTTGAAGATCTGATCTGTGTCGTTCAGACACAGATCAAATGAATGAAAAAATAAATCGGAATTGGGTCGTTTCAGCCTGCAGTGTGAACGTAGCCATCGTTTTCTGAACACTGAAGTCGCTGAAGAAGATGCAGAAGAAGCGCCGCTTGGTGGAGTTGTTCCAAAGAAAAACAGAGAATGAAAAATTTGATAGAGATTAGATTTAGAGATTTGAAGTGACATAGAAAGTTTAGTTGACTTGTTAGCATTTTCTTTATGCTATGGTTATCTGAATAATTGTTCACATGTTGCACCATTACACTAGATTTCTCAGATGTTTCATGAAGCTAAATAAGCATCAATGTGTTATGGTGGTGAAGAGTAACACTTAACATTTAAGTGTCTAGTATTGTTACGTTTTCTGTTGTTATGATTTCTTTGTTATGATGTGGGTTCTTATTTTAAATTTTGTGACATACTCTGGAACGACTAATTGTCTAAAAAATACAGTGTATATTTTTAGCAATAGTTCTTACTTTGTTCAAAGACCAAGCTCAATGACAAATATGTCAAGTTCATATGTACAGTATCACTAAATTTTTTGAGAGTCAAAACATTTGAAATTTTCCAGCATCTGTTGTGACTTAAAATCTCACCCCTCCATTCTTACCCAAGTTCTGAGACACTCCTCCATCTGGAAAAGTGACTCATTCTTAATACAGGTAGCCCTTTTCTCGGTCCTCATGCTGAGGACTATGGACTCAGAATTAGAGGTGATTATTCAATCAAAGTCCTTTTACACACAGTCATTGGTTCCAGCAGTGCCCACTGTATCTTCTGCAACTTTTGTCGTATATGGATCATTTATAGAAATTCTGTGATGAGGAGGCAAGAGGTAATCCTTTCTTAGTGAATTCAAAGCAGAGCAAAGCAAACCCTGCTGCTTTGATGGTTTCTGTTCTGATTCATTCATCCCAAGTGGCAGAAATTAGAGGTTCAACTAACTGGAGTGTATGCCCCAAGGCCACTTTTCCCAACAATTACTCAGCTTCCTCAACCTGATATATAAAAGGGTTGTTCATTTGGAAGAATTAGTCAAGCAGCAACGTTAAAATCAAGGTTTCATTTCTTGGATGGTTGACCTTTCAGCTCTCTCTCAAACGAAGGAATAAGATTCAAAGTTTTTCTAAGAATCTGTGAAAAATCAAGCCACCACTACTGAAAAGAAAAACTCTGAAATGAACAGTATCAAGTTTCCTGCACAATGATTTTCACATTATAGCTTACAATATTTTGTATTTATAGAACCTACTCAGATGAAAATTATGTTGGAATATTTTTTTTTCAAACTTTATTTGTTTTATGCAGAAATTGTACAAAATCTCCATCAAATCACAGATACCAGTCGAAATAAAGGTGCTTTTGCACAATCGTCTTTTTAAAAATAAAATTAAATTAAAGAGCTAAAAGCAAAACAAAAACAACAAAAAACAAAAGAGAAAGAAAAATTAAAAACTCTGTCACACAAAACTGCACCAACCCTCTCTATTAGTGCTTTAGAAAATAAGGTTTCAACAATTGTAACTGAACACATGCCCAGATTTCTCAGAACAGTAGATTTAAATAAGCAAAAAGTAAACATATCCATGAGATAAAATCAGACAAAAGGGAGCCCCCAGGACAAGTGATTTAGTCTGGAAAAGAATAGAATTGTATTTGCCGTGTCGTTTGGAATAATGGACACCACCTTTGTTCAAATCTATCAGAGGAACCATTCAATGTCATTCTTATCTTTTCCAACTTGAGGAAGTACAGAACATCCTTGAGCCACTGCGAAGATGATGGGGAATGTTGGTCATTTCCACTTTAAAAGAATTACTCTCCTCCGCAAGAAGAGTCATAAAGGTGAGGGAGTCCCTTTGAGATTTTGATAGGGAAAGTGGCCCTGTAAAAATTTGGAATGTTTTTAAAATGTTCTTTTAGCATTTTCTGATGATGGAGAACATATATTAAAAAAATCAAATTAAAACTGCATGCGTTTTGGATTTTTTTTTGATTCAATACGTTGTGAATCGGGAAAAGACAAAAATGTTGTTGGAAAAACTTAAAGTTGTGACCTAGAAATCACAGTCAGCAGGTCACAAGCTCCATGCTCTGCTTTCTGATGCATTCATTTGCTAACAAATAGATCCATGTACGTCTTTCCTTTCCTTGTCTGAGCTGGCATCTGGCTCAAAACTGTACATCTGGACACTGGCAATATCTTTTTGTTGCACCAGTAATGTTATGAGGGGCTGTAAGCTAGCGGGATGTTGGGAAGCAGGGGCTGGCTTACTCCGAACCAACAGTTCCCCCACAACTCTGCAGCAAATTTTTAATGAACTGCTGCTCTGCAGATACTATAAATGGTAAATGGCGTATACTTATATAGAGCTTTTTTACCTACAAGGACAAAGCACTTTACAGTCACAGACCCATTCACACACTGGTGGCAGCTCTGCTGCCAAGCACAGGTGCCTGTCTACTACCAGAGGCAAGGCGGGGTTCAGTGCCGTGGCCAAGGACACTTCGACTCATGGGCGTGCAAGGCGGGAGTTGAACCTGCAATCATACGATCATGGGTCGACCACCCTACCGCTGCACCACGGCCGCCCCTTTTCTATGTGCTAGAAAATGTCACTGTTTTTTTATTTTGGCAAATACCACAACACTTTTACAATAGATCAGAAGATGATTGGAGACTTTAAAACCACAGTTATCCCCACCGCAGAGGACCTTGGCTTCATAATGAGAAAGACCTGAGGGGAGGACAATAACAAAAATCTTTGAGCTCTGACATCATGTTTGCTCTGTTGAAAGTGATAACAGCCGATACTGTTGCCCTGACCAAGCAGTCAGCAGGTCAAAACTGTTAGTGATCATAGCTCATGATAGAAAGAGGCGCCCTGCATCTGCTGCGTATGCATCCAGACAAGGGTTCAGAAGGACACCGGTTTGTTTCAGAGCATTCAAACCACAAAGCACGGATCTTCTGTCCTAAAACTATGCTTGTACATCCTGACAGAAGTAACACACATGCATGGTTTTCTCTCCATAAATGAAGCAGATGGTGGGGATAAGAAAGATTTCCTCAGACAGTCAAGTGTGAATGTATCCTCTGCACAAAAGCCTTCAGTGTTTTTCCTGACAAAAACCATGAACATATCAGGAGCACATTGATGCACTTAATGAGCTGGAAATAAAGCAGCATGCTGTTCTACAGTCAAAATCCTGCCAGAAAGACTTTGTGAATTAATATAGCAAGTCACAGTAAGTAATGGCCTTGATGAAAGAGGCTGCACTAGCAAAAATACTAAAGAAAGCTAATTATTTTCTGTTTTTTATAAGGCAAAGCATTCAGAGTTTAGCTTGAAACTCAGGATACTCAAAATAGAAAACTACATTAAAATAAGAACAGTTGTTTTTTCACAACACATTTAGAAAAATACCTTCAAGGCTGAAGTCATTGTGAGCTGTTTAAGCACCGTGCTCATCAGTGTAGGTGGTGACCAAAACCTGAGCAAGGCCACAATTCTCAACTCCTACAATACAGCGCATTTTCTCTTGAAATGCTTGAGCTCACATACGGCACTGAAAAAGACATGTTGAGTGATTCATTCAGACAACTTGTTATGCTTCAGAAGTATGCGTTTGCTCTCTGAGTTCTGTACTGTATGAATAAATACTAGTTTCAAATAACTTTCTTTAAAATCTCTATTTGGATGATGTTAAATTGCAAATATAAATATTCTTTTATTAGATCTGCCTGTTCTATTGGCTGTCAGTAAAAAAAAAGAAATGTGTTGGTAATTTAAAAATCTGAAAAGAACCAAAACTGTGTATGCCAATATTTCTACTTTTTTATTTGAAAATTCAAAATAAAGCTAGAATTTTGCTGTCGTATTTGCACCAAAATCTTTAAAACAATTCTTTGTAGTATATGGATACAGCTCTTTAATATTAGATTTCATTTGTTTTGTTTTTGTTTTTTTTAACTTGTCCTGTCCAACAGCTGGGCAAACAGATGAGAACTGAGCGCCTCTTGTGTTGGACATATTTTACTTTAACAACAGGGGTTATTAATCTTCAGACAAACCAGAGGTAGGTCTGAATAAACCCCTTTTGTAACCGAGGCCAAACTTTATTCACTTTAATCATATTTGAAAATCTTTGGTGTTGGACCGGACGGAAAAGGAAAGGAGGGAAGAAGAGAGAGGGATGTTAGAGAGGGGGGGATAGGAAGGTTATTATAGAAGGGGGGGTAAAACCATGAAGCAGAACAAAGCAACAAGTTTCTGGATGGTTATACTCATTACGGTGATGTTCAGATGTAATACAAGTCTATAAGGGCGAGGTCTATCCACACGCACACTCAAATGTTATAAAAACACCTGTTGGCTCCAAAAATGTTCACATGTCAAGATGTACACAACACAAATAATGTTCACACACGCATACTTAGGCCTTCAAACCAACGAGTGAAATATTTCATTCAATCACACAAAATATTTGTGTCAAGGTGAGCTAACACCTGTGCTCGAGTGAGTGTTTATGTTCTTCTAAAATGGATGATGGAATGTAAAAAGAAGGAGGGGGAGTGCCCAGTCATCCCCACACCAAGACCCCGCCGCAGCAGCAGCGGCAACCAGAACCCCCCCAACACCCGCACGGCAGCAGATAGAGAACAATCGCCCCCCGGGTGATCACATCCGCCACCCAGGCCAGGGCCAGCAGGACCGTCACGGGGCCCCCAGAGCCAGAGCACAGGGAGGCCAACCAGAAGAGCAGCCCGCCCTCCCCGCGCCGGGAGGGCCCCACTGGGGCGGGCCCCAGAAGAGTAACCAAACCCTCAGACGAGCACCTCATCACCACCCAGCAGTTCTGCCCCCCCCCCCCCCCCCGCCCCAACCCCAGGTACAAGCCAGGACCCCCCAACGGAGACCCGCCCCGCGCTCCAGGCAGCCACCCACCCAGCCCACGGTTGCTCCAGGAAGGAGCAAGGCAGGGGACAGACAGTGTCCTAATCTATTTTTATGTTGCCAATTTATTGTTTACATTAGCTAATAAATCAATACTATTCACATGTGTTGTAAAATGTGGTGACATTTTCATTTATTTGTATTCATAGAAATAGAAATTCATGTAATCATTAAAAAAAAACAATTCATTGAGCTACATATAAATGCCTCAGTTAAATAAACAGAAAACATTAGGTACTAATAGTGGGTTTTCCATCAATTTAATTTGTGGCTTTTACAGTCTCTTACTGTATTCATTAAATAACCAACCATTCCAGACCTTACGTCTTCACTAACACAAATCTGTGATTCTGAATGATAATGATCTTTAGTTGAGATAAAACTATTCAGAAGTTTGAAAAAATAAATTCAAAAGGCTACAGATTTTTTTTTTGCTTATTCACAGCATACATCTTTATTTCTTAAAGTTAAATATTTTCTGCAAGATGTTGCATATTTTTCTTTTTTTTTACCCCATCTGGGTTGTAGTTTTGCTTTAATGTTGTTAATTTATCTTGTTTTCCTCCTGAACACCAGCAATTTGTCCTTCTTTGACAAACTGACATTGGAAGAAACATTGTTTTTCCTTGTATCCTAATTTGTCATTTTGTCACACAGCTCCTATTTTTGTTTATTTCTAATTTCTAATTGGCAGTTTGTTATTTTAGTCTAAAACGTTCAGATCGGTTTCACATTTGTTTAGGCTAAAGTTGGTATACAGTCAGGACCATAAATATTTGGGACAGAGACACATTCTTTCTAATTTTGTTTCTGTACATTACCACAGTGAATTTGAAATAAAACAACTCAGATGCCATTGAAGTGCAGACTTTCAGCTTTTATTCCATGGGTTGAACAAAAAGATTGCATAAAAATGTGAAAAACTAAAGCATTTTTTAAACACAAACATAAAATTCACTCTGGTAATGTACAGAAACTAAATTAGAAAGAATGTGTCTCTGTCCAAATATTAATGGTCCTGACGGTAGATAGATCAAGGCTTAGGTCAATTCCTATTTACGAACATAACATGTTGACAAACCATAAAATTGAACCATTAATTATTAAAGTAATATGGAAAGGTTTTAAACCATGCATTTTGACAGGCTAAGTTTGGGATTGGTTTTCTGATATTTCAACTCCATTTCCATCTTCTCTCCCAGCAGGAGCCGGTTTTTCAGGCACCACAAATAGTATAATTTAGAAAAAGATGAAATATGATTAAACACATGCCTAAGCTTGTCTCTGTTCAGCTTGAACTCATCACAGCAGCCACTCTCAGTTGGGGTTTAATCATGAACCCCAATTACACAGTGTTTCTAAGTGAGCTCTGACTCCTGCTTGATGAACACATTTACAGTCTAATGGACCACGCTGCTATTTAAAGAAAGCCCCTTGTGAACACAAGTCACATTTCATCTCGTTTTATTTTTTTCAATGTCTGCGTTTTTTGTGGTTCAGTAAATTGAATTAAAGCGGTGTCCCTTTATTTGACATACTCAATTCACAATAACAGTGATGTTTAATTTGAAAATTGTATTAGAAATAACTTATCAGTAAATTGCTGAGAATTCCGCTCTGTGTATTCCTCTCGTTCATAATGGTAAACAAAAACTTAAGCCAGTCAAAGTTGATTATATATATATATATATATATATATATATATATATATATATATATATATATATATATATATATATATATATATATATATATATATGTGTGTGTGTGTATAAATATAAAAATCAACAAGAAGAAAATGATGTTAGTCGCTTCTTTATTCCTCAGCTGGTCTCATCCATTTTTGTTTGCTCTTCACAGAACTCCTCCTGTTACATGTGTGCTTTGAGTTGAACTCATGCTAAGAAAATCCACAAGTGAGGAGTTTATATTTTAGCGATTAGAACCTAGAATACAGAAACAGAACAGCTCTGAACTTCTCTCTCTCTCTCTACACTTCAACCTCCTGAGGTGTTGAGATCCTCCAAAAGCTCAAAAGGGGCCGTGTTCGATTTTATTTATGCACCAATGTTTTTTACAGGCAGTCATTAGACACGAGACTGTGTGCCGTTTTTTTTAATGAATGAATGAATTGATTAATATTTTTACTGTACTTAAAAACTTTAACTTTGTAACATGTGGTGCTTTTTATTAATCTGCATTTGTGTTAAAAGTACTTCATGAATAAAGCCGAGATGAGTGTTGTAAAACAGAGAATAAGTTTAGGAGCATTGAGGAAAGGAAAGTCATGATAGTTCAGTTTAATTGGGTGGGACATGCTCAAAAAGATCACACCTTAATCTGGTTTTGTTAGCTTTTGAACTGAACTACGCAAAGCTTATACCGGTACATTGGAAATTTTAATTCCGTAATGACAGTTGAAATATTGCCCAAAATGAGCACAGTACATATAAAAGGTATAGCTTTGTGAGAAGTTTTTGTTTATTCGTTTTCTTTAACTGCAAATGCCCTTTTGTTTTATGTGATGCGTCATGTTTTATATGTTGATTTTGGCTATGTGTAGTATATTCATTAAATGTATTTCCTTTGTACAAGCCTGCCTCCCTCTTGCATTTAGGTCCTACATCCACATAATTCATCATCTGAGGATCCTTTAGAATCACCTAGAATTAAATCAAGTTTAGATTGTTTTGTCCTCAAACAGAGGAAACCAAGTAAAACTGCAAAACTAAAATAATGAAGAAATATGTGAACAATTTCATAGGCTCTTTCTGTTATTTAGTGGGTTTAAGGATAAATGGAAGAATGGAGATGGGGCTTAATAAGTTTAACTCCTCTACTACATCATAGACTTCTTTGTGGAGAAATGCTTGTTCAGCAGAGGACTCGAGACACTTTGCCTTTTTTCCATGGTGAAAAATCTCCCAAAACTCTGTAGGTTTTCTTGCTTACAGGGTCACTTCTACAGCATGACGTCTCTGTCATGGATCCCAACAGAGCCTGGATATAAAAAAGGTTTAAACAACTGAGGTCTAAATGTGGGCTCAGTTCAAAAGCAATGCTGACTCCCTCTGAGCCAGTGAAAGAGTGGTTAGCTGACAGTCTGCTGACAGTGAACAGGTTTTTAAGAGGGTCACTGTTTTTCTGCATGCAGCAAACAGATGTTCCTGTTCCTAAATGAGGGATTTTAAAAATCTAATGCTGATGTGTTCCAGTAAACAAACAATATCTCAGGAAAGAAAAATGGTGATTCGATATCTATTTTTGCTGAAAAAGTGCATTAACACAAATATGTTATTTTCCTTTTAGAATTTCCTAAATTCAGTGAAGAGAATTGTTTTACACTTTGCAAACATAGAGGCAGCAGCTAATTTTAAATTTACCCCGATCATCTGAGACGTCAGAGTATGTTTTTGTCACTGTGGCTTTAAAAAAATAAACATCTCTTTCTTGCCATTTAAAACCCAAACATTTTCGCTTTCTCCACTAATTTGCCCCTCTAAGAATTGTTGTGTCACATTGCCATCCAGGTACATGGCAGTTTTTAGTACGGACAGATTTTCCTTTGTGATGGTGGAGCAAGTTGCTAATGGTTGTCTAAGCAGAGGTGGTGTAGGCACCATTACCAATCGGCCTGCAATAACCGTTCGGGGTCCTATCAACTGAGGATAACATCACACTACGGTAACCCCACTTAGACAAACGTTGCGTAGAGATCTGCTTGGGCTCTACATATTTTTATTTCACGTTTCCTTTTGTAACCTAAATTTCTTTTACCTAATAACTTGAGTCTGAAATTATTCTTTGTAGTGTTTATAGAGATATTTTGCCACAACCCACTTTGTAAAAAGATCTGTGGCTGTTAGAATGAATCGGCTGCTCTACACAAGCAAACCGTGTCTCTGATCAGACTAGCTGGAGTCTCGTAGCTTCGTGTTTGAAGGCAGGGAAGGTGCTTTGTTATAGTGTGTGGTCCAGAGAAGGGTTCGGAATGCAGTCCGTTCGGCTGCAAATGCATTTAATAATAATCAGAACAGTAATAAAAGCATGTTTAGAAGATAATCTCACTCTATGTCGGAGAGCTGTTTGTTTACAACGGACCGCATGATATCTTCTATGATAGTATAGTATTTTGTCCAGACCAATCACTGTCTGACGTCATCAGACCAACGGACAGCCAATCACATAATGTAACGTCAGCACTACACTAGTTAAAGGACCGCGAACGGTTGTTGCAGGTCGAATGGTTATGGTACTACAGTGGCCTTCTTTACCCTAATTTTTCTGTCTTGCTCTCACTCATTAACATGCATTATTCAGACTTTGCAGTTCTTTTGCCTTTAGAAAGATTTATTGCTTAGTGCTCAATGCAGAGCCTAAAATTAAACAATGTTCCTTAAAGTGCTTTAGATGCACAATAAGTGTTTTCTAGATCTGTGACGGTTTCATCATCCCAGTCCTTTATTTGATAGATGGATGGATGGATGGATGGATGGATGGATGGATGGATGGATGGATGGATGAATGGATGGATGGATGGATGGATGGATGGATGGATGGATGGATGGATTTAATGTGCTGTGTTAGAGCTTTAATACAGTGAGTGTGTTGCTGTTTGAGTTGCCGTATTGTTATCTGCGGGTGAGTAATTCATCATTTCTTATTTAATTATGTCACCTGGTTGTGCAGTAAGAATGAATCATCAGCTTATTGCCACATGTAAAGTAACGGCTGCGGAGGCAAATAAAGAAATAGTTCAATGCAGTTTGAAGGAATGACGTGCAGAAGGAGGCTCTTATCCACAAGCAGTGAAGTGACTCATCCAATTACTAATGAGGAGTTTAGTTAGGTTTGTATCGACCCTTTCATGTGCGTTTCTTTTAGAGACTTTAATTTAAGTTCAAGTTTTTACAGATTCTGCGTAATTTATGTCTTTTGAGCAGACACCTAAAAACCTTTCCTCCTCTTTGTTGCTTTAGGTTTCTCTATAAGGTCACTTTGTCATCATAGTTCTTACATTAATTGTTTGATTTGTTTGTCAGTCATTTCATTTATTTTTCCTTTTTCTAATTGTGAATTCATCATTAAAGCTGCTAATTTGTTCATTTTAGATACGTTGTGTTTAAGTACAGTTAACCAGGTCTATCACGCCCCATTTATTTACAGCTTTAAGGTCAGTCATCTTTACATGACATACCAGAACAACTAGATGATATTACGTCATCTACACTGACTGAATAATTTCATAATATGAACAAGAAAGCACATAGATCAGTAGCATCTGCTTCCATCAGTATGGATAGTACGCATTACCATAAAATGAGATTATAGAAAGCCAGTTACAGGCTTTGCCACTCACAGCCTCGAGGCGGAAACTTTCTGCGCTTAAGACGGAGGCATAGAGATCACGCAGAGGACTCAAGCTTAGTATGGAGCTCAAAAGAAGCTGTCTTTCTTCAAGACCACCATGAACAGATCTTTTGCTTCATCTGCTGCCCAAAGCTGTGTGCAGCACATATCTCCACTAAATGCAAAAATAATTCATACTACTAGAAGCAGTACCCTTTTAGGACCATAACACTCAATTGTTGCAATTTCCGACTTCCAGCTTAAAATGACACCATCATTTATTGATGGGGTATTTCCAAAGGTGATATGGAACCCCGTTTAATAATTAATCCGCTGCACAGCAGAAAGAGTTGTGCGCTGCTGCCTACACTCCGTTAGGGGTCGCAGTGTACATTTGGCCCTAGCCTGGGTTATTTCCATCTCCCCGTTTATCACGTTTATTATTGCTGCTGAAAACACACAGCACACGCCCCCATAAAGCACTTCTAGGCTTCGGCTTACTTAATACATTGCTCTTGCTGTGACAGGCCGGCTCCTGCCTCATTTACACATGGGTCACACAGGCTAACATCACTGCTGCCTGCAGTGCATACCCCTCTGCTATTGCTACTTATAGTTTCTCTGGTTTTTTTTGCTTTTCATTCTTTTTTTTCTTTGGAAAAAAGATGGTGTGCTGACTAATTTAAATTTTTATTTTGCTGTTAATTAAAGCACTATTTCTGGCATCAGCAGGCTGAAGTCCTCATGGGAATGATGTAAAGGCATCTTGAAACCACCTCCTGTCAATTTTACTCAATTCCAGTTATTTTAACTTTTTGTTGACAGTTTTTTTTTTTTTTGAGAGAGTATTGCTGTCAGAAAATGACTGATGAAGGTTGACCAAACATTTGTTTCCATCTATCCAGTTTAGGCAGATTTTTAAAAGCCAGAGAAGCTAGAGGTTGTAGTATATAATCTGCATGAAATTACCATTTTCGTGTCTCTCGAGGTTTGATTCTAACATTTTCTCAGTCTGATGCATGCAGTATAGTATGTTGGCATTGACGAATTCCAAATGAGCCCCCGGAAAAGCTGGATGACACTAAGCTCTTTAAATGCTACAGTTTTGCTAAGCGGGATAAAACATGATGACAGTAAACAGCCTTTTTTTTTCACTTTTAAATTTTGTTTAACTGCTTGTGACGAAGTAGCGTCACAGGTTGCAGGACAGCGCCTGAACACCAGCCTTAATAGTTTGTTTGTCTCTTCTCTCCCAGTAGCAGTTTATAGTTTTCACCAGACACATCCGCAGACACAGGCAAACAAATCATTCACATTTCATATTGTGTTTCATTCTTAGGGTGCACTCTTGGTTTTGAAGAGAATCTTACTCACCATCTAAGTTTCCCTCCACAAACAGCCAAACCAGAGAATTGTACACATCAGGATACATTTCCACAGATAACAGGAAGTGACTTCACATGTTAGAATTGTTTAGGTTATTTTATTTTCCCTTTCTTTAATTGATTTTGTTTCAAACCCATTTCAATTTTTATTATCTTTTTATTTGTTAGATATCTGTAATTTTGGAGATGTGTTTAAGAATCTTCCAGGAATTTGTTTTAAGGAAGTGTTTGGTTAATTGGCCCGTGGGAGGGGCTAAGCCTTTATATTGGGTGGACTTATCCCAGTTGAGGGAGAGCCGTCTTGGTTTCAGTGGCGGCGGCAACAGGCTCTCCCAGAATCAGTTGAATTCTTTCTTTGAATATTGTTTTGGGATCAATAAAATCCCATTGCTTGAAATTTGGAGTCTGCTGGCTTGGTCACCTTATTTTTGAGTAACTTATTTCCTTACTGCTAAGAAGAACCTGTCACAGTGCTTTATATTCCTTTATTGTGCATGGTAAAAGCATAGTAACTGTTTTGAAATGCAGGATGTTTATCTGTACGTTTAACTTCAAACCGAAACAATTGAGACTGCACTGAAAGTTGGAAATTACCAATAAAAGAAGCATTTATTTCAGTAGCTGGGAGCTTCATTGTCCTACTTCATAAGGTTTTGACAATAGATGATTTTAATCAAGAACAGCGCAGATACTATTATTTCTCACCAAGCAATAAAACCTTAGGAAGGGACAGCTAATGCTATAATTGATTGAAAATCACATTACGTAGTAGCTTCTAAAACATTGAAGCCGTGCTTTCAGGGTGAGCATATAGTTTTTCCTTCCCTAACCACAAGTATACTGCAGCTTGGCCCTGAGTTTAAGTCTCATAAGAATGTTGAAGAACACTTATCTTCAGATCAATAATGTTTCTGCCTCAGAGGCTCCCTTTGTGTCCCAGCGGTGCCCGTTCAGCTCACAGAGGCTCAGTGTGTCTCATTAGTATGCAGCACATCCCCACATACACATTACAAGTCAGCTTCCTTCATCAGCTTCTCTGCTGCTTCATTGTTAAGTGGAAGCAGGCCGTGAGCTTTGATCGCGTTGTTGCCTCACCGTGCACAATCCGGTAAATTGCTAAGAACAACAGGATTACCTGAACGCCCTTTAATGCAAAAGTTTGTTATCAGGTCTTAGCATTTGAAATCTGATGTTAACACTGGCTCATTAAAAAAAGTGGTTATGATGCGGTGATGCTATAAAAGCTATTTAGCGGCCTTTTTAGAGGCAGGAAATCTGTTTTCATAGGTTGAATTTCCTTTAGGAATCACTTTCCGTCATCTGTTTGAGTCCATCTGCTGCTATCTGCTGTTGAGCTGGAATAAATTACCTCAAATCATTGTTGCTGCTTCAGAAAAGTCAAATATACCTGTGAATTCTGATTCAGTTTATGTTTTGCGGAAAAGTGGAGTGGGAAGCTGTGGTCTCTAGAAGTATCCTTCTCTAGTGGCAAAGGAGAGGGAGGGAGAGATGAGGCTGAAAGGGGACGCAGTGCTTTTCTGCTGCAGGGCTGGCCAGCTGGCCTGTTGTGGTGAGTCAGGTTTTATGTCGTGACAGTGACATACAAGCACACTGACAGAGCCAACGCAGGGTCAGCTTAGTGTATTAGGAGAAAATCTTTTAGCTCACAGGTGAACATGATAAGTGTGGATGTCTCTGTGTCATGTGGGGCGAACACATGATATATAGTTCATTAAAAATCTTGAAAATCATTTATTTTAAGATGCCCAAAAGAAGGGCTGCAAGCTTCTTATCTCCCATTTTTTTTCTGGTCACTTTAGATACAATGTTTCTTAACTCTGCTCCTTAACATGGATGAGCTTTAGAAACATGTTTTCTGGTGATTTTATATAATGCAGCTAGCATTTAATTTTGAAGAAATTCTTTGGAGTAGAAGTTTTTTCTTCTGTCAAAACACCCAATAATATTGTCGTGCATGGCTGTGACAAAGCAAAGCAATTGTGGGGTAATTGTAAGTCAAGTCCTTGCTCATGTCCTCCTTTATTGACCACTTTGTTTAGCCTGCTGTAGTTCATTTTTGGTGGATTTGACATGTAGTGGCAATCGATAAGTTGTTGCGTTGTCTTAATGGAACAGAAAGATGTTTTGAGTGACACATAAAATTGAATAAATACTAATTTTAAAGACGTATTTGATACAAAACAAACAAACATCTGTCTGGTTTAGCATATTTTTTGCCATGAGCATTGCTTGAATTGTGCATGGCTGGCTTAAGGGTTAATTAATAAGTTTCTTTCGCATAATATGTAGGGGAAAAAAGAGCAAATAGGTACAAATATGAAGTAAAATGGGAAATGGTGTATACTTGTATAATGATACATTCTTAGAAGGCCAAAAGCGCTTTTATAGTAACAGTCCTATACACACACATTCACACACTGATGGCAGCGCTGCTGCTGGACTCTGGCACCAACCTATAACCACCACCTTTGTGTGACTATTCTCTAAATAACTCCTTTAAAGTAACAACAATAGTAAAGGTTTTTGACATGGAGATTTACCTGGAGAAATATTCTGATGTCCCTCATAGGATTCTGAACATTTGTGACGATTTTGCCCATTATTTATTTTTTAATTAGATTTTCTTTAATTGCTTTCAGTTGCTTCTTTGGTTAAGGTCATGTTCTGTTTTCTGGTTTTGTGTTTTGCCTTTGTTCATATTGTCCCTTTTTTTTAATAAATAACAACTGTTTTTTATTTTGATAATTATACCTCATTATGTCTGAGTTAAGTTGTTTCTATCATGTTTAGATATATTTATTAAAGTTTTAAATTGCTGCCACAGGCCTGTTCTCCAGCATGTTGGGTCTAACAAAAGGAGGAATTGTATCTTGAAAGCAGAGAGGCCCAGTTCCGTTTAGTTTAGTTTAAAAACATATGCTATTGTATTTTATGACTGATTTTATGTTTTTGTGCAATCACTGGTATGATGCCCGTTGAGACTACTGTGTAGTGATAGTAAGCTATAAAAATAAAATTGAATTGAATTTATGTCCCCTAACTCAACAATATTCCAAAAATGGACAAGCCAAGTCAAAATGGCTGAACCAACTGGAAAAATGTTGCCCTTCTGACACAATTGTCCAGTGTTTATTTTAAAAAAACAGCAACATTGGAATTGGCCTGGTTGGCTTTAAATTCAGGAACAGTATGCCGGAGGCTTGGTTGTACTACAGTCCTCTGATTTACTGACCCTGTTTTGTCTCTGACTGTTTGCCTGCCGCTTGCCCCAACTCTCGTCTGTCTCCTGACTACCCCAGTTTCTTCTCTGATGCTCCCATGCTCGTTGTTAACCTACTATTGTTGTTTACGGTAATTGTAAAATGTCCCAAAAGTGGTTCTCTCTTCATGAAAGCAGTTTGGTGCTGCAAATGGAGCAAGACCTCAAATGTCAGGGAGCCCCAAGTGTCACACTCCATGTCACCTCAGGGTTTGTTGTCAGCTTTAATTTAATATTAAGTGAAATGAAAGTGTAAACAGGCTTCATCATCGATTATATCAGTTTTCAAGATGTGTTTCATCAGCCTGTTTTCTCTTTTTTCCAGTTGTCTGTATTACATTGAAATAACATGGAAATGTTTTTCATTTTCATCATTTTAGGTTTAAAAAACTACCGTATTTTTTCTATTGTCCGTCGAGTGACATTTGCAGAACATGTGTCTCTTGTGATTTGACACATTTCTTGGAAACACACTGACAACTTGAGATTAGATAGCATCACACCCATTGTAATCTTTACCTGAACAGCCATCTCTGTGAAATTCTCTCAAAAATGTCTCTTTTCAGATGTTTTTGATCATTATCATCGCTTATCACTTGTGTCATTTTAGACCTTGATATTTACACTATCATTGTCTTCTTTTACAAGATGCGTTTTGACATTAACAATAGTGAATTAAAATCTTTAAAAAACGTTAAACTGGACTATTTGAATTTTCTTTTATCAAAATTCAGGATAAAGTTACTTGTAATAAAGAAACATTTATACTGTAAATGTTCACTGGACGCAGATATACATCAGTGTGTGAATATGTTTGAATGGGTGATTGGGACTGTAAACTGCTTTGGGCCTTCATAGTAAATTCCTATACTGGTATATGCCATTTACCATAAAAAATGTGGTCATATGGTTTGGGTTTTGACAAATAAATAGTGGTTGACTACAATAGCTGTGACCTCAAGCTTAAGTTGCTGCTCAAAAACGCAGCTTTAACATAAGTTGACGTGTAAATTTATGGCTCTATAATGTGACACTGCAAGTATTTGGACAAGCAAATGTTTGTTCTCCTCTTTCTGTTCTGCTGGTCCTTTCTCTTCTCTTTACTTTTCTGTTGGTCTCACATATCTGCCTTTGACTTTCTCTGACTGTGCAGTTTCCTGTCACCTGTGTGAACACAGTGTCCTTTCTAGAGGGCAGAGTGGAATATTTGATAGCATTCCTTACATCTAAAAAAAGATTATTTATCACATTAAACATATATATTCCATACCTGTATATTTTCCCTTTACCAGAGAGAACGTAGATTTGGTAAATGACTAACTTGACTAAATGACCAAAAGGCAAACTTGACTTATTGATTTATTTAAGACAATCGTTTTTTTACAAATGTGGAACTGTTCATAGGTGAATAGAATAGTTGTTGGCTGCTGTTGTTGGAAAACAGGAAGCAATTTGTAAAGACCTGCCATTCCTGAGCCTTCTTGTTCAACACTAATATTGTTGTTTGTCTGGATAGATGGAGGCAGGCCACAAAATTGTTTTGCCAGCAACCAATAATGGCTAGAACTTGATTTCCAGGAGCTACTGGGAATCCGTGCAGTTCTGGAGGCTTTCATGAATGAGTAGCAGTGCTGAGAGAAGCGCTAGAGGAGCACAGCTGTAATTGAAATGAGTGATAACTATTGGACTTTTTAAGCAGCCTGCTAAAAACAGCCTGTATTTTTCGCGAGGCTCGACTGAAAGATAGTCAGAATAAGAAATAACCTATGATGATATTTAGAAGATCTTTTATGTTTTTAATTTTTGTATTGAATAGAAACTTTGCCTAAAGATGAATAAATTAGTTAGAAAAAGTGAAACACAGGGCTTTTTAAAAAAATAATTATTGTAAATACAACAGAAATAATCGTATTGTAGTATATTAGTATGAGGCCGATTTAGGCTCTTTTTAAATCCATTAATCTCCCCTTTAAATTCAGCTGAGCTTTTTCTTTGCTCATACCTTTTCTGGCTCTTTTCTTCCATGTCCTTTCCAGTAGCAGCAGCTTCTTAGAGCTTTCACAGATGGCTGCAGCTTTGATATAAATATTTTATAGCCCTCATATATATATATATCTCCCTTGAGGATTGTAAAATATTAAATACTTTCTGGTGGCCGTTTTGACTTCTGAGAGCTAAATCACTTTCACACAACACTTTCTTGAGATGTTTTCCTTGATTCAACTGGAAACAGAATAATTCTGTGATTTTTCTCACTGTTCCAATATCAATGGTATTAAAAAAAAAACTTTTCTTTATTTGTTTGTTTTTTGCCTTTAACTGCCATTGTCCCCCAAAATGAGCGACACTTAAGGTTATTTGTCTCTCTTTCAGCGTGATTCCAAAGGACAGTATCTCTTTGACCTCATTTGCCATCACCTCAACCTGCTGGAGAAAGATTACTTTGGTATTAGATATGTTGACCCAGACAAGCAAAGGGTGAGTCCGGTTTTTAAACTCAAACTTTTTCAAAGTTAAACTTAATTTGAGAGGAGACTTGAATTTAGTCAAAGTTTGTGCTTGAGTCGGTGTTTCTCTTTCCCGTATTGTTCTCCTCTACTCCTAAATAAAGTTTAATGATAATGACAAGGCAAAATAATTCACTCTATTGAAAGAAGCTTTATGCTCCTAAATCTTAACAAAATATTATTATGGTGGCTTTTAAGTGTGTTTAAATTAAATATATTGCATGATCATCACAACAGAAATGTTAATAACTGATACACCTAACTAAGCAGATTTGTTTTGCAAAAACATTCAAATGCTGACAAAAAATACAAACTCAACGAAAAGTGAAGGATCTCTGCTTCCTTTTTTTAGTTTGGTTTCAAAATAAATAACATTTTACTCATACAGTGTAATAAAATAGGTGCATTTGCTATTAAAACATCCCAGATTGTACAGTTAAAATATGTAAATTGGAATTTTAGGGATTTCTCCAGTCTCATGTTTTACATTTCTGATTTCTATTTGATTGAATGTATGAATGGTGCAATGACTTGCTGATGCAGTTAATCACATAACCATCAGTTCTTAAGTTTCTACGATTACAAAAGAAAACATTCTACATTTTATTTAGCTCTCATAAATCCATTGTAATGTAATTTCTTAGATTAGCAGACATCTTTTATAAATTAAAAGGAGAACAGGTCATGCAGACATAAATATTATCAAATGAATGAACACATTTAGTAGTTTTGTTAGGCCGGAATATTTAACTGTGCAAGTTTTAGAGGGTTAAAAACTTTTCGAAACTGAGAGAAAGAGAAAAAAAGCTATAATTACATCTTGACGTAAAACCATTTTTTTTAACTTAGAGTTAACCTACAGAATATGATCAAAATTACAACACCAGGGCATATACAGGCAGTACTGAAGTGTGAAGCTGATTTACTGAACAATAAAAGTTCAGTCATTGTATTGTGTTTACTGATTAACACTGGGCTCGTTGCTGTTACCTATAAGTGACTTCATTATTCTAAAAATCTGTCATTCTTAGTTACTGCTTAACACGGTTTACTTGAAAAAAACTTTTTTTTTTTACACTTCTCCTATTTTAGAGACACATTTAAATAATTGTGTTGCAGAGAATCTAAATGAACAAAAGGAATTCAACCAAACTGGAGATATTTTAGAGTGGCTATTTAGGTGTCATTTCTTCTGTTGCAGCACTGGTTGGAGTTTACAAAATCAATTGCCAAACAAATAAAGTGTAAGTTTTTTTTTCTGATCTTCTAAAATGATTTATCCCTGTTTTTTAACTGATCAAAACATCTCTAAATTGAATTAAAATTTTAAACTCTAATGAAAAAATAAGTAGTTTATGCTAATAAAATAATTTATGTAAAACAGACAACTTTGTTTAATAGATAATAAATGAAATATTAGACAAAATGTCTTGCCGTCTTTTTTCAGCCCAGCCTCCATTCACTATGTGTTTGCGGGTCAAGTTTTACCCACCAGACCCTGCTGCTCTGAGAGAGGAAATCACAAGGTATGTCATCTGTGTAATTAATGAAAGATGTTTGTATTTTATTTATTGCTTTTATTATTGCTTTGGAGAAAGTTTTCATCTGCAGGTGAGCGTCGGCTCATTCATAGAGCATTTGTAGTCAAATAAATCCTCACTGAATGTTTAAAGTGCAGCCAGGATTTCACACAATCTCATCATCAAAGGTTTCAAACAGAAAGAGATTTAAGATCAGTCTGGCTTTTTTATTTATTTTAAAGTACAAGCATTACAGTAAATCTGTAGCCCACACCAAAGTGTTCTTAAGTGATATATTTATTTTTCCTTAAAAAAAAGTTACCTAACTCTTAAATCATACTAGTACATTATTTTTAAAAAATGTGGGGAAAAAACTTTTGTCTGGAAAGAAATCCCAAACAATTTTGAAAGGAGAGCATTTTATTTATGATTAAATGTATTCAACGATATCATCAGATGCTTCAGGAAGTCATACACTCAAATTAATTGAGTAAACTTCTTTTTTATTTTTTAATTAGACAGAGATTTTATTAGCTCTTCTCACAAATTTTTCAAAAATTCTTGCATTGACATCCAGCAACTTGTTGCCTCATGCTGCTTGACGGTTCACCCCCCCCCCCATCCTCCCTTTAATCAACCCCCCCCGACATTCCTCTCTCTTCTTCCCTTCTTTTTCTCTTCCCATTCATTAACCTATGAAGCCTGTTTTTGGATTGTGGGAGGAAGCTGGAGAGGACCCACACATGCACGGGGTGAACATGCAAACTACACACACAAAGGTCCCAGCCAGGATTTGAACTGGAGCTCTAACCACTGCACCACGCTAAATTATATGTGTACAGAAGCTCGACACATTTATATTTGCTGTTTTTACTCAGACCTTCAGGAACACCGACTGACTGTCGTGAATCTCACCAATATTAGGCCGGAAAAGTCCCCACTTAGACAGAAAAGGAAGAAAAACAATTAGAAAGGTGTTTTTAAAGACAAACCATCCATCCATCCATCTTCCTCCGTTTATTCGGGACCGGGTCGTGGGGACAGCAGTCTAAGCAGAGATGCCCAGACTTCCCTCGCCCCTGCCACTTCCTCCATCTCATCTGGGGGGACCCCGAGGCGTTCCCAGGCCAGCCGAGAGGCATAGTCTCTCCAACATGCCCTGGGTCTTCCCTGGGGCCTCCGCCCAGTGGGACATGCCCAAAACTTCTTCAGGGAGGCGTCCAGGAGGCATCCGGACTAGATGCCCGAGCCACCTCAACTGGCTCCTTTAAAAGCGACTAAATAAATCTAGACACCATAGAAAAAGAGGAGGAACAAAAAAAGAATGGTTGAGTTTATATGCAAGCCAGCATTGCTCAGTATATAGATAAAGTGAAACTGCAGCTCCACAAATCCAGGGATTATCACAGAAGAGACTGCTCTACGGATCAGATCCTAGCAGTTCATCTGAGACCTGAGCACAGAAACTTTTACATTCTGTATCAAAAAGGAAGATGTGTAAGTTAAGTTTGATGAAAAACAATTCTGTGCAGCTTTGACTCTTCCTCTGGGGTTTTAGTCTCAATCCATGCATAAAAACGATCTGAATGTTGACCCCAGTGAACAATGACCCTGACTTCCTGCTAATTAGTTGTTTGATTCACAGCCACTAAAAGCCCAAAGAGTTTTGTTCTCTTCCTAAAATCAGTCTCAGAACAGTTGCAAACTCAAACCATAAATCAGTTTGTTGAAGGCTAAAAATAACATTTGTTTGTGGTTTAGGTGGAGAAGAGAAAGGTAAATTGAAAGGTAAAAGTATTAAAAGTATTCTGTTGGAGGTCCGATTCCAAAGCTCACTCAATAATTTTAAGAGCTTGCCAGATGGAGACTCAGTGGGGATTTAAGAGCATCCTCTCCTCATAAACTACAGAGCCACAGAGCTCCTCACCACTGCCGCTCTGCGTGCAGCATCCATGACAGCTGAACAAACTGCTGTGAGGAGTGTGCCAAAGCACAACGCAAAGCACATATCTCTGTAAATCACATACTCTGATGAGTTGCCACGCAATAAAATATCTCCCTGGAAATCCAGCTCTTGTTGTTTGAGGAGAGCACCATCAAGGGAGAGCTCCTCCATCCTCCATCCATCTGTTCTGGCTGGAGGTTTTAACCGACTCCCAGGCAGAAGAATAACTGCCACCATCAACTTTTCTTATTTACTTTAAAAAAAAAAAGTCTGAACCATGAACTGTATTTTATTATAAATATGTAATTAGTTGAGGGATAAGTAAACAAACAAATACAAATACTTTTGATAAATCTAATTGAACTTGGAGACAATTTTGAACAACCAATAATCGGTTAGTTATTTGGTAAATAGATTATTTTCATTGAAAAACAATTTAGATCCACATTTACTCCAGCATTTTTAAAGCAAAGATGACTCTTTTTACAATTTAGTTGCAACAGCGTAGAATATAATTCTGTATTTTAATGAACAAACATCAATCAAGAAACAAAGGGAAAATCCATTTACACTTGTCTTTCTCATATCTGCTCTTCAAGTCCCCTTCTTTAAGTGTAAATGGAATTCAGCCTCAGTGGACATCTTCCTGTCAAACTTGGAACATTTCAATCTGCTGACTGTTGTTTATGAGTGCTAACCCTCATCAACGTCTTCATTCCTACTCTACTCCACAGATATCTTGTCTTCCTGCAGGTCAAGAGGGACCTTTACCACGGCCGCCTCCTGTGCAAGACATCAGATGCTGCTCTGCTGGCTGCCTACATATTACAAGGTTGTCTAAATGGAAATCCTTTTTTTATTATCATCAAAAGCATGCCACTTTTTTTATAGCTGGCTTTCAACCTGTGTTTACAGCCCATCAATCCAACAATTCTTACTGGGCATGCCAAAAATGTTTTAGCCTCATTAGATATGTCACCAAACATGCCACACTGATCAGGCTGCAATAACCATTAGCAGCCTGGAAATCCCAAATGCTATTGTTAGCATATGGCATTTTAGTTAAATACAAAATCTGACCACAGCTTTCTAAAGTCTCCCACCAAATTAAAAACATTTGAAAGCAAACAAGCATGACTTGATGATTTTGCTGAGATGTTGCTTAGGATCTCTGTTTCGGACTGTCATTGCAGTAATGGTGCAGCTAAGCCAGTTCTGAGCCAATAGAAGAGCTAAGAGAGATGGCAAAAATCAATCTGATGCTTTCTGTTGTTGGCAGGAGGAAACCCCAGAGCAAGAAGAACTCAAACCAAACCACTAGAAGGTTTAAAAGATTTAATACCCCCCAAAAACAAACAAAAAAATCACCACAAATGTGATAAAAAGGGACAAAACAACAACAAATCTTCTGTACCCATGCTTGTTGAGTCTACAGGGTAAACACATATGAGGCTCTGATGCTGAAGACAGAAAGCCATCTCCTTAAATAATGAAAGCAAACTGGTAATACCAGGCAGCTGCAGCTTTTTAGGAAAACCCGGGTGTGCAGGTCCAGTGAAAAATGCAGAGACCGAATCAAGAGGAAAACTATCTAGTGAACACATAAATTTCAGTTCTAGACAAGTGCTTAAAAGTCCACCGGGACCTTATTTATGTGTTCTGTGACATAAAACAGCTAGCCTTGATTGAAATCTCCTGGCTTTGTGTTCAAATACCTCTTCAGCAAAACACTGAAGTAAACCAGTTTGGCGTTGACACAGAGCAACAGTTCCTTTTTTTTTCTTTGCTTTTCCTCCTATCTCTCCTGACCTTTAATAGGTTAAATAACTTGTCATTTTTTAAAGTGGAGTCAAAGATTTTTGACTTTAAATTGTCAGTGGGGCCGACAAGTTTGGCATGACATTTAAATTTGAAATGGCTGGTAAACAGGAAGCTCATTTTACACTGAAAAAATGTCCACATCCGAAGTGTTTTACAACATTTAGTTTTGCGTCTACTTTTTGTACGATTGCAAATAACAAGTTCCTAATTCATAGAAGGATTGATATGAATAGATTTCTTTCTATTGCAGGGACATTTAAGCAACACATATCTTTCTCCTAACTGATGTTTCACGTTCCGTATTCACCAATGCCCTGAAAACTTGCTTGGCTAAATTTTGTTGTCTTTTCTGAGGTTGTTGGACAGAACTTAGGTTAACCTGGGTCAGATCCAAAAAACATAATTCTGGATTTCTCCAGTGTTGTATGTTTTTTTTCTGTGTTTTCAGCGGAAATTGGTGACTACGACCCAGGAAAACATCCAGAGGGCTACAGCTCCAAATTCCAGTTCTTCCCCAAGCACTCAGAGAAACTTGAGCGCCGGATAGCAGAAATCCACAAGACTGAACTGATGTAAGGGTGACACCTGTTCAGACTCTTGCACCCTTGGGCAACTCATTTATTCAATGGCATCAACAATACTGAGGTCACAGCTTCCACACACCTAATTCTGCTGTGCTTTCTCCGTTAGCTCCAAAAATAATTAAAAAGAAAATAAATCCACATTTTTATCTTTATTTTATTATTGAGTAACGTTTTTAGGTGTTTTTTATTTTTATTTTTAATTGAAAAATTATGCCTTCGCCCATAAGTGGCCGGGATAGGCGCCGGCAGCCCAAAGGGATAAACAAAAGAAAGTGAATGATTGAAAAATTCTGCAGAAATGACCATAAACTACTGGGATTTAGTGTGAAATACCAGAGTCTTTTTTTAGATAAAGGCAAACTGCACCAACCTTTTAAGGGTCTTTGTTTGTTCTTCTGAAGGGATTAAAATTAATCATACAGAGACGTTTGCTTTTGTTTTTACCTTTTGAGACATTTTTATGCAAAAAATTGTTATCTTGGACATTAAAAGTACCACAGGATCTTAAATCTCTGTAGCAATCTTTGCAAATTAATGTTTAAGTAATGCATCTGTTATAAATCTAACCCTGAATGTATATTTAAACCTATACTGCCCTCTATTGCTCCTTTCGATAGTTTCCATAAAAGATCATATAGTACCATAACAACCAGCTAGCCTTGATTGAAATCCATACCATAACAACCAGCATTCACCAACTTTTAAAATGTTTGTAAGTAATTACCTCTAGTTAGAAACTATGATATTTATTGTGTCTATTAGGAAATGGTTGAACTTCAGTTTTACTTTTCAACCCTTCACTGTTAGAAATGAATAAAAAGCACAAACACTGGTTTCCCAGTCACATGTTACACAGATGAAAACAGGAAATACTTCAAAATCCAAAGCCATAAACCAGAGATAGTAACATTATATGGAGAAAAACACAAAGTGAACTGGTAGATATTGATGTGGGGTCATCAGAAACTAAAATATGATTTTAAAAAAATGGTCAAGCAGGTAAAACTCAGAATCAGCAAGAATAAAGTTTCTGCTGACAAAAATAAAGTGTAGCATAACAGTTCGTTAATACAAACTCAGTCATCAGTCAAAATCCATAACTGCTGGATTTTTTTTTGTTATAAACATGTCTCAAAATAATTCCCAAAGGAGGTCACAGATTAGTTGATGATCAGATTTGCATAAAACCACACTGAATATTTTGTTCTATGATCAACAAACATTAATCCTGCAGTATTAATATCAGGAATTTACATAAAAATGCTAAAATCTCTATATTCTTCCAAAGGTTGATCTAAAGTGATTTTTTTTTTGTTGGAACAAAAGCCATTACAGGACTCTCTTTTTTTTTCTTTAAGTGGTCAAAGTCCGGAAACATCAGAGCTCAACTTCCTCCAGAAAGCCCAGATGCTGGAGACGTATGGAGTGGATCCTCATCCATGCAAGGTACCAAAACAGATTTTTTATCTTACAGTCTGCAGGAGTTGTTTGTGGAAGTATAATTTCCCCTTTCAGTTAAAAAATGCTTATCTATTTATTCTTCTAGTGTTCTTTAAAGGAAAATCAAAAATTATAGATCTGTCTCCTTGTTAGGATGTGTCTGGGAATCCAGCTTTTTTGGCTTTCACGCCTTTTGGATTCACTGTGCTCCAGGGAAACAGAAGAGTTCATTTCCTCACATGGTTGGTGGAAAATAAATATTTGTATTACTTATATTTAACTTTAAACATGTTTCTGTGTTTTCTTGACCTGTTTCTGACTCTTAATCTCAGGGAGGAGGTGACCAAACTCAAGTTTGAAGCAAAGACTTTCCACATATATGCAAACCAGAAGGAGGTATGTGAGCCACTATTCATGGAATTGAAGTGGTGTATCGTCAAGATCGATCACACCTGCTAAATACTTGTGTTTAATGATTAAAAAGACCACATGGTGTATGTCTTAGCCTTAGCACAAGGTTGTTTAGACCAGTGTTCATCTGTGTTTGTTGCCTTGTAAATGCACAAATGAGCTTATGTGCCGGACGCGTTACAGGACAGGAAGATCATCCTGACCTACTTTGCTCCAACACCAGAGGCCTGTAAGCATTTGTGGAAGTGTGGAGTTGAGAATCAGGCCTTTTATAAGTGAGTCACAAGAAATCTGAAACATGACATAAAAACTGAGGTTTCTAAGTTGTTTCTTTGATCTTTCTCTTCATTCACCAACAGGCTGGAGAAGTCAAGTCAGGTCCGCACTGTGTCCAGTAGTAATCTCTTTTTTAAGGGTAGTCGCTTTAGATACAGGTATCCATGGAAACCACCACAATTACACAGTTATCAAATCTTTTATATGGATTTGACTGTTAATCAATTTTCTTATTTTGCAGATCCTCATGTGTTTGTTCCTCTTGTTTTTCAGTGGAAAGGTTGCAAAAGAAGTGATGGAACAAAGTGCCAAAATTAAGAGAGACCCTCCAGAGATCCACAGGTCATGACCTTTTATCATTCATCCACAGATTTTTAAATTAAAATAGAAAGAAGATCAATATGTGTGGGATATGTGTTTCTCCTTTAAATGTATTTAATATCTTCAGGGCTGGCATGGTACCAAGTAGGAGTTGTCCATCTATCACCCATGGCCCCCGTTTAACCAGTGTGCCACGGACACGACGGAGAGCCGTGCACATCTCCATCATGGAGGGTAAAAACCACACAAGCACTACACAATAAAGAAATTCTTTAATCCATTCAATATGAGTTGAATTAAGGACCCTTCTTTCTATGTGCATCTATTTTAGTGCACTCCGAAAAAATATTATTAGTAATTGCTTCCATTTTTTGCTGTCGTTTAGTTCTATAGGCATTAACAAGAACTGCAGACTGCATGCATAGGCTGTGCAGTCTGCATGTCAAGTTGTTTTGCCCCACTTGAAGGGGAAAGCATCAAATGGAGGAAACACCACCATGACGCAGAACTCCATGAACTTGTCTCTTTTTCCTTTATTTGCATTATGGTTTAAGAAGAACTTTCTGCAGTGAGTTAATGAGCATTAGGCCATGTTGAATGAGCTATGAGCAACCAGGCAAGGTGAAAAGCCTGTATAGAAACAATCCTTATGAAAATATATTCTGGTTTATAAATAAATTTCAAATAACTCTATATAATTTGATTTCAAATAACAAATGATAAAATTTGAAGTTACAGTAATGCACCATGATCAATCAATCATCAATGAATAAATTAGAAAAAGAAAACACATTTAAAGCGATTCATGTCCAAAAGTTGCACTCTTAATGCAACAAACAGCTGATCAACCCCCGTTTACTTACACATCTTACCGGCTGCCTGCCCACTTTTTTGGATGCCTCGGAACGGTTTTTGTTTTTCATCAGATGGTCGGCCTCAACGTGTGTTTCTTTCGGCTTGGGCGTTGCTCAACTTTGTGCGTCACCCAAATCACCATGTGTGTGCAGGCAAACTGACGCGGGCTTAATTCTTTTCACCTGTTGTAACTGACCTACTTTCGCAATCATATTTTTCTTTTTTTTCTTTTTATCTTTTTCACTTTTCAACTTTTCACTTTCCATTCCAATTTGAGTGTGTGTCTGTGTGTGCATGCGTGTCCGTGTGTGCGTGCAAGTTTTGACCCAACATTACATTTAATTAGCACACAAGAAGTGAGATTTTAAAAAAGCTTATCGGTGCAGAAAATGTGGCTCCACTTCAAGACAGCTCCTTTAAACCAATTTAATAAGAAACAATTCTCTCAAATGTGCCACTGTAACCCTTGTGCTATCCTAGGCACTTTAATGTTGGGAGTTGGGTCATCTAGACCCACTAAACAGTGCGCTGAACCTTTTTTTCTTCAATGACTTGTGATCTTCACTGGTGTCCATGGATTACATGAAATCTTTCCACCTTTATCCACCTTTGTCATGGTAGGGAGAACACGTCAAAGTAAGGATGGGGTCATCTAAGATAGCACAAGGGTTAAAGACCCATGCAGTCTGGAAAAGGTAGTGCATTTCTGTCTGCTTGATGAGTAGCTGTAAAACAAAAAGTTTTGATTTTTTTTCCCCTTGTGGTTTGTAGGAAAAGATGGCAAAGGTTTGATTGAATGGGTTAGTATGATGTCTTTGATTTACCCAAACCATTACTAGATGGTGCATGCAAGCAGGCTGAGTAAAGTTACAGTGGTACTCACAGAAAAAAGGTAGATATTTTCCAGTAAACAGTACTGGATACTTAACTCTAGGTTTCAAAAAACTTTATTTTTGCAATCAGCTAAAGAAAAAGTCTAGTAAGTAGTCTAGCTTTTGTTTTGTTTTGTTTTTTTATATTTTGTTATACATCACCCAACAAACTTCAGCAGTCTTGGATATTTGAAATTCTTCTTTTTGAGTTGTTTCAACATCACAATGTGATTTAAAAAAAAACAGAGTTCAAGCTTTTTAGGTCATGTTGGAAAACACAAAACATTCAGCCATTTCTTAACATAGTGTAATTCATTTAAATTTGTTTGAATTATATATTTGTCATTGCTTCCAAAGCAGATTGCAGGATTTTTTTTTACGCCTCTGTCTGTCCTAAAAGTGTTGATTTCTAAAGACAACCATGCACAGTGAAGAGCGCTCATCAGACACTGGTCTCAGGCATTGTTTTGTCATAAGAAAGTCATCCTGTCTCTTTATAAAGGCCACTCACCGTCCTCTCGCTCCTCAAACTGGCTATTAACCTTTTGCTTCCAAAGAGAGGGAGTCTATTCCCAGTGGATCAATCCCATAATAAAACTAACAAAGTATTTGTAAACTGTTGTTGAATGAACAAGAAAAATCTCTTGTCAAACTAAAGTCTTTTTCCTGTCAGGGACAGTGTCTGCTGTGACAGTGAACCTGAAAGTTGTAACAGTGGAAAATATGCCCCCTGTGTTTTGTCATGTTCTTCTGCCTGCCCTGGTACTTCAACGAGTAATAATATCTCAACCTGAAAATAGCTCCTGCTGTCAGAGGTTCTGTTGTGTGTGTCACAGCCCACATTGAGGAGTGAACTTGGGTCCAAGTAGACGGCATTCTTCAGCCTTGTCTTTCACTCCCTTTTATTCGTCTTTCAGCTTGTCTGTGTGCACTTCTCTGCTGCCAGACAAAGACCTAAAAAAGGAGAGAAACTGAAAGGGATTCAAGACAAATCTCAAGGTTCAACCGAATTCTTTTTGGTTAGCCATGGTCAAGTGCCTGATCCGGATCAAAACCAAAGTGAACGTGCACTTGCGCATGATCAACCACTGTTATCGGGATGTGAACGTGCGTGTGCTCTCTATGGGACCCAGGCTCTTGGGGAAGGTTCTGGGAGTCCTCCCATTGTTCCCAGCCCTTCCTGGTGAATCTTCCACCTCAAGATCTGGGTCTGGATTGAACTCTAGGTCCTCTCTCACTGTCCCATGCAGCATGCAACAAGGTAAAAAAAATGCTGGTTTTAATGAGAAGGTTTTTTAAGCTTCTTGGGGGGATCTTTGGTTCTGTGCTCTAAACATTGATGTTTTTCTTGATGGATGCTTTCATTCTTACTAGTAGTTTGAAGATAGAAAAATACTCAGATCATATTAAAAAAATAAAATCAGTGAGGGTTGTGTAGTGCTTACAGATCCTTTTCTTGTGTGTTTGTTTAATTTTACTCAGTTTTATTTTCTATTTTCTTGGGGGAATGCAATTTTGTCAGACTATAACCTGCTTCCTGAAATACAGCAGCTTTAGAGATCAGTTAGAAATGAAAGAAGCACAATATTGTTCAGGGGCATTGATTTTTACCTCTGAGAATCAGATACAACATCATTACATTCATCACTCTGGTCTAGAACCTAAAGTGAAACTTAATCTCAGGACATTATCAGTGATGAGACGAGAAATAAAGTAAAGAGTTTTTTCCTCTAATTTTGTGCGGATCTTTTATACCAGTGGTGGATGGGAGAAATTGTATCTGGAGTGCGAGGGTTTGGGGGGGCATAAGAGGACGGCACAGGGACAGGATCTGTTTGGATTAAATAAATGATTGTAAAATTATATTTTAAAACCATTTTATTTTAATTTCTGTCAATGCAAACATGTCATTGTTGTGTTCCTACTAACAAATAGTAGGAACAAAACTTCTGCTGAATAAAAAAGCTGAACTTGTTCTTAGAGCCTGGATGTACAAGAACCTCTGCTTAACCAATTTTTACCAACAAATCAGGTTTCTGCACTGCAGCTAAAACCTTCATTAAAATTTGATAAGTTTTCAAATTTTTATGGATCTTGTTGGGTGAACTTTTGAGTGGCTGAAAAATCTGAATTTCAGTCAAATTTTTTACATATTTTATGTCTGATTATTGGTGTGACATAAGTATTTTCCTTAGGCATTCTTGGCCATCTATCAACTAAACATGTTATTTAAAAAGATGATCCTACAGGTTGCTGCAATAGAATTACGTCTACCATGTACAGTCCTGCATCATCTGTTTCATCATTATTGTCCCTGTCTCTGCTTCTAAATCTGAATCTTGATGTTTACTTTCTTTTTATCCTCTTCTCCAATCCGTGTTTCTTCACCTGCTCCTTCTTTGACCGTCACTTTTTAAAACTCTCCTGGTCTTTCCGGCTATGTTTTTTTTTAAATGATAAACCTTTTGGGATTTTTGAAAAGCTGGCTTAGTCGTTTTACTTTTGGCTAACTATTATTCGCAATTATGTCAGTGAATATTTGAGCAACCCACTGGGCGTCAAATTCAGATTTTAACAAATGACATGCTCCAACCTACGCAGAAAGCATGTACTGCATCTTAAGTCAATAAGCTGCCAAGACTGGGATCCTGAATAGATTTTAGCTGCTTAAGACACATTGTATTGTATACATATTGTATACACATATCCCTTGTGCTATCTTAGATGACCCCACCCTTAAATTGACGTGTTCTCCCTACCATGACAAAGGTGGATAAAGGTGGAAAGATTTCATGTAATCCATGGACACCAGTGAAGATCACAAATCATTGAAGAAAAAAGATTCAGCGCACTGTCTAGTGGGTCTAGATGACCCAACTCCCAATGTTAAAGTGCCTAGGATAGCACAAGGGTTAAACACATGTATTCACCTTTTATTTTCTTAAACGTTTGATTTTCAAAAAGGGAGAACACAATGAATCTAACTGTTAGTAAATGTCAGCTTGACTCCTATAAAAATAGATGCAGTTGGAACTATGTGGTGGAGCTTTAACAGGCATGTTGAACCTGTTTTTGGCACAACACAGGCCTGACACCAAACTCCCTGGATGGACACAACGTGACACATTTGATGTAGCTCTGGTGTCAAATATTAGAAGGCCCTAAAATATTGAATAAAAGCTTAGTGATTTTTAGTTGCTTGCTAATAAAGTTGGACAAACACAGAATTGGAAGGGGGTGGCAGGTGCACCCTCTTGCCGCCCCTGTAGATTACCTCCTTCTATATATGGTGTCAATTGCATTTCAAGTTCTCATTTGTATTTTCAGGTCTGGAGTCGCTTCGAGACAGTGCCCACTCCACGCCTGTGCGCTCCGTCTCCCATGGCGACTCAATAATGCCTTCTCGGCGCCACAGGGTGGATGGGAGCGAAGCAAGCACCTCTGCGGTGATCTCCGATGAGGCTTACAGCCCCTCAGACAGCGTTCTGCCGACGCCTGTGGCAGAGCATGGGACAGACATGCCTTTGGCTCGACACCTCAATGGAGCACCTTGTAGCATCGACGAGGAGAAGGAGTCAGAGGAGAGGGCTTCAAAGGAGAGGCAGGCTGCCGAGTTTGGCCCCAGCAAACGATCCCTGGGTATGGTCAAGAGCAGACAGTCACCGGATGTAGAGGAGCTTAACAAGTTTATTTTAAGCGTGTTGCGTCTGTTCCTGGTAACTATTGGACTACTGTTTACCCTGCTGCTGCTGCTCATCATGTTAACTGAGTCAGACTTGGACATTGCTTTCCTGAGAGACATTCGGAAGACGCCTGAGTTCCAGCAGTTCCACTTTGAGTACTTCTGCCCTCTGCGGCGCTGGTTCGCCTGTAAATTACGGTGGATGGGAAGCATAGTTGTCACCAAGTAAGATGGAGACTGACCACCACAGACAGGTTGGGGACTTGGGAGCAAAGGAGGCAGCTTCAGTTTTATCAGCAGGGCTTGGAATAAGCTGCCACCACTATGAAGAAAACAAATCATATTTTAGTTGAAGAATTCAAATCATATCAAGGTATTTATTTTTTACAGTAACATGGTTTTGATTTAAAAACAAAAAACAAAAACAAACCAAGTCTAACTACTTTTATTAGTTCAAGTTAGAGTTAACTTTATTTTTCTATTCAGTTCTTCGTCGTTCAGATGTTTTTGCAAGATAGGAGTTTAGCAAAAGAAAAGAGCGAGCAGAAAAGTATTGAATTAAATCAAACTGTGATGAATTTACTGTGGGTATTGTTGGAAACTGATGTGGAGCAGTCGCACAAAAAAGCAACAGACAGTAAGATACACATCTAATGCAAAATGAAAAACACTTCACACTTCTCCTGGGGCCTCATTTATAAAAGTCTCCACTCACAAAAAATTGCTTTAAGCAAATGGAAATATGCAGTGGTTACTATCCATTCATCCTTCTTTGTCCTGTGTCGGGACATAGGATGCAGTCTTTAGCTATCCTAGGCAGGCTTCACCCTGAGCAGGTCACCTCTCTATTATTTCAGGGCTGCACAGACAAACTCACTCCAAAAGGACAATTTAGAGTCACCAATAAAGCTGTGAAAAAAAAATGCTTCAGGTCTGTGAGGGGAAGTCGGAATGCCTAGAAAAAGAAGAACATGCAAACTTCTAAAAGAAAGAACCCAGACGGGAAGCCAGTTCTGCTAACTCTGAGGCAACAGAGCTAACCACTGCACCAGGGGTCTGCAGCCTGAGCCTCTGGAGCCACATACAGCTCTTTTATCCCTCCATGAAGGCTCTTTGACTTTAAAGTAAAATGCAAAAGCTTTGAAATAATAAGTTAGTTATTTGACATACAATGTATTTTATTTTGAAAGGAACTTTTACATGCTGCTGTCTAAAATCAATTAATTAAAATTACTACACACATGGAAAAAAAACACACAATTTTAATTCAACTATTGCAAATATTTAAAAGCTAAATTTTATACATAAAAGAATTATTGGGCACAAGTTGTATTTTTCCAAACAATTAAGTGGGGCCTCACATTAGAAAGTCTTTAGAAAAGCTAATTTGGGGACATTTTTAAATTATTGTATAGCTCTACGAGGCAACATACATATGACAACATATTTGTAAACATGTCATCGTAAAAAATGCCTAAAGACGTTTTCAATCATGAATGGGCTAAAATCCAATATATCCCATAAATAAAGTTATCACATTGCAATCAATGATGCGAGGACGCTCAGAGCTTTAAATCTGAAGGACTGATAATGTGCAACAGGCAGTTAGGAGCAACTGGGAATAAGAAAAGCATACAGACTTTAAGATGTTTCTTTATTGTGCCACAGAGCAGAGCAAAATAAACAGTAATAATTTTTTTAATATAATATATCTGCCATTAAACAGCATCTGTGGCTGAAACAGTATCATCGGCCTGACAGTGCACTGAATAAAGAAGTCAGCAGACAGTAGTAAAGGAATTTTAAAAACTGTAATGTTGAGTTCTCCATGCTGCTTTCTGATTGGCTGAGTTTCTCTTGAATGTTTTACTTCCTAAATTTACTTTTTCTGGCTAAATGAGGGCGGAGAATAGGAGGAGAACAAATCATCTGCATACACTCAAAAAAGTAAAGGGAGCTCAGCATAAAAGAACAGGTTAAATCTAAACATTTTCACATTTTTGTGTTGGGTGCTAGCCAACAGCGCAGAAATCCACGTACAGTTTTATAAATGAGGCCCCAGATCTAAAAACACATTTAAAAAATGTGTTGCAGCAGCTCAAAGGTTTGTAAGTTCTGTTTGTGGTCAGATCTGTGTTAAGTGTTCTCACGTTATTACTGTCGTCCAAATGCTGAAGTTAAAAAACTGACAATAAGTTAAGCCTCTAGGAACATAGGTAGCCATTACATAAGTAATGGAATAAAATTCTTAAATAGGAGCCAAAACCCGTAGTAATACAATCAGTGTGTGTGTGTGTGTAAGGACAAGTAACTTTTCTGTGCTTTTACAGTAGATGTAAAGGTGAAAGGACAATAAGTAAGTGTTTGACTAATTCTTTAAATCCTGCAGTCTCTTGGAGGGTTAAATCTAATGTCCTTTGTAAAAATTTAGCAGTATTTTCCCACATTTGATGCTGCTTTTCCAACTATTCTTAGCATTATTCTTTTTGTTTTCCAGGTCTAGATTTGTCTTTGACATCTACTTGGCCTAGTTGTGTTGGACTTTTATGTATTTGTCTCTTAAATCTGGAAAAAAACAAGGATTTGCCCAAATTACTGTCCTGATGCTGTGTAGATGTTTCCTTGCAGTGACTTTAGCATTTTTGTAGTATTTTCTTTTGTGTTTTTCTAAAGCCTAAGACAAATCATGTTTACATCCTGTTTAACCTCCGTCACCATATTTACCAAAGAAGCCTCTGTTGTCCCATTCAAGTCTATTTATGGCAAAAAGGGGGAAGCTCTTTTTCCAATGGTCTGCCATTCTTTAGGCTTGTTACGCTTAGTTTACCCGTTAGTTTATATTTTATTTGGAAAATATTTCCTGAAGGTTTCGCATCTGTTTTGTCTTTATATGAAAATGTCCCCGCGGGGTGTAGGTCCATTTAAATGCCCTCATGGCTGCTGAAAACAATACTTTACTTAGACATGTAGTTCATCCAAAGGCTTAGATCAGTGATTGGCAGGAGTTTATGGCCTTGGTGGCGTTTGACCGTAGTGTTCCCGGCGTTATCCTTTGAATGGAATGTTCTAGAAATGTGCAGTTTTTAAGGTTAAAAACAGCTAAAGTTTTGCTGGTGTACATTTACTAATACAAAGATAAACTCAACAGACATGAATATTTCTCCAATTTTTTTACAATTGTTGCATTAAGACTAAAAATGTTAACCAACATTTTTCTATCAGTTTTCAAAAAAGCCTTACTTAAGATTTCACCAATTAATTAGTTTTGGTCAAATATGAATCTTGAAATGTTTTTCCCTGAAGAAAAGAATGACAGAAGATTCTGTCGAGAATACATTTTAAGGCCTGTAAACACGTTTGTTTCCGTCAAAAGATGAGAAAATATCTGTAATTCAGTCAAGCGGTCTTTTAGATGCATGTGGAGAAGCCTAGCAGCTGTCACTCCCAATGTCACTTCTGAGTTTACACACCACAATTTTTTTTGGCTTTCTGGAAATGTTTTAGTTTATGGTGTGAATAAATGCGTTAAAGATTTAAATGCTATAAGGACTTTTAAAACAACTTTCCTGAATGTGAAACTGTATAGTTAAGCCTAAAAAATACAATATTACTGGTTATTGGATCTCAATTTTTGGAGTCATTTTTATTATGACCAGTTCTATCAACATGACAAAGACATTTCACAGCTCCACTCCCAAGCAGTACTTTCTTGCTTTGTTCATTTTACTGAATCACTAATGTTCCTCCCATAACCATCCTACCTGTATGAAGACCCGGCACATGACAATGTCTCTGTAAGCATGTTTATTGCATTTATTACCTCCAAACAAGGCTGCTTATTTGCAATTGTTGACTAAACACTGGTGTAAGCTATGAATAAACATTATTTATTCTTTATATCTTGCAGATAGTCTGCTTCCCAGTTAAATTACTCTCAAATAATTCAGAATTTACAAAAAAGAAAAGAAAAAGAAACTACTTAGCTCAGTCTGTTCTCTTGTTTTGTTAGACTGCCCTCTTTTGGTCACAGATGTAATGACACAAAGTACACAAAAAATATTTAATACAAAATCTATGCATTTGTTGATTCCAAAGTCAGTAAATTAAACAAAAAATAAAACATTTATTTTTACCGTTTACCATCATTAAAGACAATGTAATGAATAAACAAACAGAAATCTTGCAAGTGTTCATATCTTTTCATATGTCTGCATTTTCCAACTGTTAGTCCAAAATCTTTAACCTAAAGAAACACATCCTGACTCATAAAGCTGAGATGTGTAGAAGACATGTGGAAGGTTTGAGAAAAGAGGAAAAGAAGAGAAGATTTACGAAATGTCTTCAGCAATCGGATTTAAAAAAAAGAAAAGAAAAGGAAAACAAAGCAAAACAGTGACTTCAGTTAAAGGGAAAGCCACAGCAGGTGACTATGAACTACAGGGTCAAACTGCAGAAAATATTTCTATATTTCACATCTGTGCCAACAGATGAGTATAAGTCAAAACAGAGTCTGAACTCCTGGGAATGTGTATAAAGAAATGGGTGGAACTATGTTTTCCTGCTTTACTGTATGAACTGTTCACTGAGGATAGATCGCTCGCGTTGGAAATTCAGTTTAAAAAAAAACTCAAACCAGTTAGAGGTGGATTTACAAGAACAGAACCATGTTTTCAAAAATATAAATATATTTATGGATTCGATAGCAAAACTATATAAATAACTCCTGCATGTAAACCTAAATCTAGAATGGTTTCTGTAATCTGATTTAATGTAGACTTGTGTGTAATTTGGTAAACAAATGGACTCTTCACCCAACATTTTAAGTTGTGCCATAAAACATTCACATATTTTAAGACGCAAAATCCCTAGGAAAGAACAGAAAACACATCACAACTGTGAGATACATGTTTGCGTACGTTGTTTTTAACTGGCGAACACGTGCAGGCGACCTGATGCGTTCCCACCCAACACTGCGTTTCTTGTGGGGTGGAAGGCGGTGACGGACAGCACTGTGTTGAGGTTCTCACTGTCCATAAAGGAGTGAAGGAGCCGGCCACTCTCATGAAAGACCTGCACCCTCCGAGGTCTCATCATGCTCCCCACCACAAAGCAGTCCTCTTGCTTGGGGTCCCACACCGCCGAGAGTTTCGACAGCCAGCGGCCGGTTTGCATGTCATGTCTGTGAGAACGGCAGAGAAAGGAAGCAGCGCGGGACCATCGTCGTGTTAAATAAAGTAAGTCTACAAAATAAAAGAAGTGATGCATGAATGTACCTGATGGACGTGAGCAAAGGGGAGCTGCTGGTCATTGCAGAAGTGTCGTATATTCTGGTCATTTCAGAAGTAAAACTGTTAAACTCCAGGAAAACAACAAAACAATATCCATCCATCCATAACGGTCATTTTGCTTTACCTGATGTTGTTGTCCAAACAGGAAGTGAGAACTCTGTTGCCTGTACATGGAGAGAAATAAGCGCTGCTTACGCCTAAAGTGTGGCCTTGCAGCAGAGAAACGGCTTTGCTTTTGGTCTTCTTCAGACACCGGCTGTCATAAATATTGACTGCCCTGCAGACACAGCCAAATCATTAAAATTAACACCTTTAAAAAAGCTCCCTTCAGAATAAAAGCTTATCAAGTTGTTGGGTTCTACCTGCTCTCTGCAACAGCAAAGTAGTGCATCTGAAGAGGGTGAACACTAACACAGCGCAAAGTCTTTGTATCCAGTGTGTGGAGAGATTCATGGGAGTTCCTTCAGAAAAACAAATAGAAAAATAGTTGTAGGAACAAGTGACATCATTAAAAAGACACGTTGCTTTAACACGGTACAAGTTTTACCCTGGAGTACGCCGATCAACGATGGCGACTTCTCCATACCAGTCCCCAACCACAAGCGTAGAGCAGTCATGTGACATGAACGCAAATGTTTTCAGGCCATCTTCAATGTCATACACCTAAAAACAAATAAAAGAAAATAAAAACTTTTGGGATCTGCAGCAAAAACAAATCTCTCATCCAGAGACAAAATGCTCAGGACAAACAAGCAGGAAGAGTCATTTATTTCAGAGTCTCACCTCATCAAAGACAGCTTTCTCCACGTCCATGCAGCGCAGAGAGCCGTCATAGCTGAGGCTCAGCAGCTGTGTGGGGCGAGCTGTGGAGAACGCCATGCAGCCCACTGGACGGGTGTGTGGCTCAAAGAGCAGAACGCCGTCGTCTCCCCAGACTCCACCCTGACAAACAGTTGGAGTACCGACTGAGTTTTTAGTTCATTTTTCAAGCAGTAACTGAACTGTCATAATTCTCAATGTAACGTCAAATGGGAAAATGAAAATATAATACATATAAACGCATTTAAAAGCAACATGTTACATAAAATAAAAACATCTTCTGTTAAAGTGAACCTGTATACAGTGCTGGTCTTTCACTCACTGCTAACTTAATGCTGGGATGACACAAAAACCCTTCATTGTGATCTGTTGGTCACTTAAAATCCCACCGTCTGCTGCAAAACTCACCAAGTTCCAGAGTCCCACTTTGCCCCACTTGTCTCCCGCAGCCATCAGCAGGCTGCTGCTGCAGGGGTGAAAGGCTGCAGAGAATATGCGATCCTTCACTACTTTGACCACCTTTTCTTCAGTTATCTTCATGTCTTTCAGCTCAGAGGTGTACCTGCATCCAAAGGGTTTTATTCCTTTGTGTTTGTTTTCGTGCAAAAATGTGTAAAATGTTGTAATTATACACATAAAAACAAATATCATTAAAAAAGTTCTCACTCTTTCAATTCAAGCTTGAGCTTTCTTTGTTGCGGCTCCTGAAGAAATCAAGTGAATGATTTTTAAAGTAATTTTTACAACAAACAAAATAATCAAAACGCAGAGTAAAAGTAAATCAATAAAACCTCAGATAAGAGTTCAAGAAGTGGTGGCGGCAGCTTGTAATCCTCCGCCATGTTGATTGCTTCCATAGGCAAAGGACCAGATGGTTTCTTGGCCGGTGAAGACTTTGAAGAAGGAAAACAGCTCAGTTTAATGATCATCAGCCATCAAATGAACATCGACCATCAGGTTTGAAAGCTGTCACCTGATCATGGGGGAATGTTCCTGTGGGCTCAGGGGGAAGTGTCAACACCTCTGCTTCTTTCTTCTGGAGGCGCAGGGATTTGCGGGCGGGGAGTACGTCCTTCACACCCTGTGATCTGCAACCACATGTTGACAATACAAAAATATCACAAAGAAGAAATCATTAGAATCAATTCTCAAACATCACAGTCAAATACCTCACGGCTTTACCAACATCATCAGTGCTGGGCTCACCCTGCTCTTAAATAACGGTCAGAAAATACATCAGCTATACCTCAAACCCCTCTGAGATGGCTTCGGTCGAGTCAGCTGCTTCAACTCCTCAGTTGCCTTCAGACAGAGAAAACATTTCAAGAAAAACTAAAAACATTGTCACAAATTCATTCATTCATTTTCTTTTCCGTTTCTCCCTTTTGGGGTCACGGAGCCTATCCCAGCCACTTGTGGGCGAAGGCAGGGGACGCCCTGGACAGGTCGCCAGTCTGTCGCAGGGTAGAATGTCCACAATCACACACCCTCTCACACTCACACCTATGGACAATCTAGAGTTGCCAATTAACCTATGAAGCATGTTTTTGGACAGTGGGAGGAAGCCGGAGATCCCGGAGAGAACCCACACATGCACGGGGAGAACATGCAAATTGTTACAAATTACACACGGGAAAAGATTTAGATGTCTGGCCACAAGCTTCCTGCTCTGCTCCATTCTGATGCTTCCACTTGCAGACAAATAGATTCATGCACGTCTTTGTTTTCCTCCTCTCAGCTGGCATCTGGCTCAAACCTGTACAGCTGGATAGCTCCGATATTGCTCGCCATCTTTGTTGCACCGTAAATGTGAGGTTGGAGTTGTGAGGGGCTGTACGCTAGCAGGAGAAAGTAAACAAAGGTTTGATGGTAACTACAGGCAACAGGTCACACCCACAACTCAAACACGAATTGCTGATGAACTACTGCTGCTCTGTAGATACTATGTCCTATAGAGACTTTTTTTGGTGCCTAAAAACGGCATAATCATAATTAAAAGAGCGTTTAGAATGTTTTTAAAACGGATCAATAGATGATCTGAGCCAGTCACCTTGTAAGCCTGCCCCCACTTCCCATCATACCTTTGTTGACACTCTCCCATCCTCGTCCGAGCTGACATCTGGCTCAAAACTGTACGCCTGGATTGCTCTGATATTGCTCGCCCAGATGTCAGCTCGACGTGGAAAACAAAGACGTCCGTGGCTCTAGTCGTCTGCAAGTGGATGCATCAGAATGGAGCAGAGAAGGGAGCTTGTGCCCTGCCGTTGTAGGTTCTACATCACACAGACAAGCTTTTTCCCAACAGCAGCAATGTGAATAAAGAAATACTCAGAAATGCACATTTAAGCTTCGTTTTTCTTTATAAATACTCTCCGTCGTGAGAAAAATGCCACAAAAACACGTTAAAAACAGGATTTTGATCTGACAGGGTTTAACAGTTACATGGTTGGTTTGAAGTGTGTATAAGTGAGTCTTAGTGTGACAGCATGATGAACCCACCTGGAATAAGTTAATGGATGACAGAAAAGCCTGGTTCTGTCGGATGTTTTCAAGGCGCTCCAGTTCATAAGCAGACAGCTGTCCGTGTGATTTCTGTTAACACATGAAGACCTTACTAAAATCCTACAACATTTCTATTTTACGCTCTATAATAAGGAAGGAAAATGTTCACATCTTTGATTTTTGGACAGAGTTGTCGCACGTTTACCTGTTCCTCATCACTCTTTGTAACATCTTCCTCTACTTTTGGTTTCTTCGGCCTGAATTTATCTCCCTGGCTGTTTCTTTTCTATTAAATTAAAACAACAAGGACATGATGCAAATATATAACAGCAGGAAATGTGCTGGTTTGAATGCGTGTCTGCGGTCGCTCTTACAGTTTTCTTGAGGGGGGCTTCGGCCTTCAGGTTGGGGGAGTACCGAAGCCTCTTCGGAACCAGGACGCTTCGTGAAGATCGTCGGACTGTCGCCCCTAAACTCTCGGGAGTCACGTCCTGCCACACCACAGGTGTGTCCAGTTAGTCATTACTTTAAGCCCTCTTTCAAAACATGTCATAATTATTTAGATGCTTTTTTTGTTGTTGTAATGTAACATCTTGTTTGCTCACAGTCACACCGGCGTTTGTCATTTAACTTAAGTGAAGTGAAGAAAGTGAAACACACAAACATACCTTCACAGCCGCGTCACGTTTTGTTCGTTTTGTTGCCATTTATTCCCTCAGAACCAACAACTCGAGAATAAAATGAATCAAGGGAACGGACAAACTCGGTCGGAAAACTTGATTAAACGAGCTTTGGCGCCTCGAGGAAGAGATGTTTTGTAACAAGCTCCTCCTCACTGCGTTGCAAAAGAGAATTCTAGCAACTACATTGGTTTCTTCCAAATCTACGTCATCAATGAGAGGCCGCGCTCTAAAGCTTAACAACCAATGAACTTCTTAGAATTTAAATAGCCGCTCTCAGGTGCATAGATGTTGTTGAGACAATACTGCCACCTAGCGGTAAGGAGTGGGTAAGTGGTAATCAATAGTTAAAAAAACGACTTGTTGAACTATGAAGGGACGAAAAAAATGATTATTATTACTTTTACTATTATTATTATGATTACTATTATAACAATAATTATTATTATTATAAGTGATTTGGATCAAGTGTTTTATGTCAAACAACATCTCTTGGTCAATCGAAAAGATACCACATTTGTTTCTTTATTCTCTTTTTTCATAAAAACGTTAAAAATGCAATCCACTCAGATTGTAAGTTAAGTGGAAAACTGTTAAGTGGAAAGACTGATATTGGGGATTGCAATAATGTGCTTTATCTATGTAGATAACAGGTGAAAAATGTTTTGTGTTTCCCAATTATTAATAAAAATAAATATCAATATATAATGATTTTATAATATTATGAAGATTGTAGGGCTGCACGATATGAGGAAAACTCGCGATATGCGATATTGGTGATTAATATTGCGATAACGATATAATTCGCGGTATATAAACAAATAGCAAAACAACCAAAAACATAATTTCCGTGTTCACTGCAACAGTTTAAAAATTATACTCCAAATGACCCTCGTCGACGTAGGAGGCAAACATCAAACATAAAAGGGCTCATCTGATTGATTAACAATGTAAACGGGTCCTTCCGATTGGTTAAATGCATAAAGGGATTTATTTCATTTGTTCAATATTTCAAGCTGCCATGAGTTTGTTTTAGCAAATTTAAGGTAACCATTTATTGCGATTTTCGCCGTCTTTTGCGGTATGCATATTGCACAGCTAAATGCGCGATAACGATACATTTGCGGTATATTGTGCAGGCCTAGAAGATTGTAATTAAAACCGTAAAGATTCCCAGTAAGAAACCACTGAGTGGACAACATTTTCACGGATCAAACCTCAACATCACAAATATTCCATTTTGGGTGAGACTTACCATCCTGGACAAAAAATAAATTTAAAAAAATTGAAAAAGAAAATAAAAAAATATCCAGATCTGACTATTTTTTCAGTGCAAGGCAGTCTTAGTATTCAACTTTTTTATTGATAAAAAGAAGCGTCCCTATAATTTCAAATTTTAGCATGAGGCCATGGAGAAGGACTATCGGTTAGCCTCAGAGAAATTCTGGCAAACCATCCGGCGCCTCAGGAGGGGAAAGCAGTTCTCCACAGGCACCGCTTTCAGTGCAGGTGGGGGGCTGTTGACTTCGACTGGGGATATTGTCGGGCGGTGGAAGGAATACTTCGAGGATCTCCTCAACCCCACTGACACGCCTTCTTTTGAAGTCTGCCCTGAGTACCTCAAGTCTCTGGATGCTGTGGGAGTGTCTTGGCCAACACGTCTCTGCAGCATCGTGTGGCAGTCGGGAACTGTACCACTGGACTGGCAGACAGGGGTGGTGGTTCCGTTCTTTAAGAAGGGGGACCGGAGGGTGTGTTCCAACTACAGGGGAATTACACTCCTCAGCCTCCCTGGGAAAGTGTATGCCAGGGTACTGGAGAGGAGAGTCCGTCCTATAGTCGAACGTCAGATCCAGGAACAACAGTTAGGTTTCCGTCCTGGTCGTGGAACAGTGGACCAGCTCTACACCCTCTCTTGGTGCTGGAGGGATTGTGGGAGTTCGCTTTCCAGTCCATATGTGTTTTGTGGATTTGGAGAAGGCGTTCGACCGCGTCCCCTGTAGTATCCTGTGGAGGGTGCTCTGGAAGTATGGGGTCTGGGGAGCCTTACAGGGCTGTCTGGTCTCTGTATGCCCGGAGTAGGAGCTTGATTCGCATAGCCGGCAGTAAGTCAGACCTGTTCCCGGTCCACGTTGGACTCCGGCAGGGCTGCCATTTACTATCGGTTCTGTTCATAGGCCGGAGGGGGTCTGGTTTGGGGACCACAGGATTTCCTCTCTGCTTTTTGCAGATGATGTTGTCCTGTTGACTTCAGGGAGCCAGGACCTCCAGCATGCATTGGGGCGGTTTGCGCCCGAGTGTGAAGCGGCTGGGATGGGTCAGCACAGCTAAATCTGAGGCCATGGTTCTCGACCAGAGAAAGGTAGTTTGCCATCTCTCGGTGGGTGGATTATCCCTGCCCCAGGTGGAGGAGTTTAAATACCTTTGGGTCATGTTCACGAGTGAAGGAAGACCAGAACGTGAGATTGACAGGCGGATCGGAGCGGCGTCCGTAGTTATGCGGTTGCCGTAACGGTCCGTTGTGGTGAAGAGAAAGCTGAGCCAAAAAGCAAAGCTTTCACTTTACCGGTCGATCTTCGTTCCAATACTCACCTATGGTCATGAGCTATGGGTCATGACCGAAAGAACTAGGTCCCGAATACAAGAGACTGAAATGAGCTACCTCCGTAGGGTGGCTGGGCGCTCCCTTAGAGATAGAGTGAGAAGCTTAGTCACCCGCAGAGAGCTCGGAGTAGAACCGCTTCTCCTCCACATCGAAAGGAGCCAGCTGAGGTTGCTCGGGCATCTAGTCCGGATGCCTCCTGGACGCCTCCCTGGAGAGGTGTTCTAGGCATGTCCCACTGGGCGGAGGCCCCAGGGAAGACCCAGGACACGCTGGAGAGACTACGTCTCTCGGCTGGCCTGGGAACGCCTCAGGGTCCCCCCAGAGGAGCTGGAGGAAGTGGCTGGGGCGAGGGAAGTCTGGGCATCTCTGCTGAGACTGCTGCCCCCGCGACCCGGTCACGAATAAGTGGAGGAAGGTGGATGGATGGATGGATGGATGGATGGATGGATGGATGGATGGATGGATGGTTGAATGGATGGATGGATGGATGGATGGATGGATGGATGGATGGATGGATGGATGGATGGATGGATGGATGGAGCATGAATAGACAGAGCATAAAATCAAAATAAAAAAATAGGGAAAAAAAGACACATCCGGTAACTCACCTTCTTCTGAATTGGGGGTCCTCTAATAACTTGTTCTTCTAATTATAATTTTTCGAACAAAATTTGAAGTCTTTGCTTCAAAATAGGGGTGTAACGATTAATGACTTAATTAATAAATCAATTTATTTTCCTACTATCCAACCAGGTTGGTCTGTCAGAGGCAAGTTTTTAATCAAATTGACCTATACCACTATAAAACTGTTTCAAAATTAATTAAATTGAGATAATTGATTTTGGAAAATACCATTTAGATTGAGGCACGGTAGGTTTATTTCACTATAACATAAAAATGACCAAGTGTCATTAGCGGACAACACACGTGATGGCAGCAAAAACCATTGTCACAGTCCAATATGTGGAAACCCATTTTAATTTTGCAATGACATGTGACCATTACGTGTGGTAGAATGTTGTAATAATGTTTTGTTTGTATTATTTTATTATGGAAAATCAACAGTGGACTGAACTTTAGAAAAGTAAAATATAAATTTATTTGCCATTTATTCTTGTTTACTTGTTTTTTTGCAAATATTTAATTTACACTTGATTATCTTGCAAGAAATACAAGGAACCTGGAAAACTTCACCTGAACTTTAGTACCCAGGTATTTATCTGTGAGTCACACTGGCTGAATTATTGGCTAAAGATGTCCTGGATCGATTTTAGGTCAGTTAATAGGATCGTTTAACCCTTGTGCTATCCTAGGCACTTTAATATTGCGAGTTGGGTCATCTAGACCCACAGCGTCTGAGTCCAGAAGCTGGGAAATTAACTTCCTAAAGTGGCTTACAATTGGTTATAGCTGCTACATACATTGCCTGGTGCTTACATATTATTTACATCATGTTGCCCACCAGGGGGAATAAAGTGACATTAAGATATTCATTTCATGCTGGTTGAAAACAAAACATTTTCTTTAATGTTTCTAATTTTTTCAATAATCAACAAAGATAAAAATGTTTTTCAATCACATTTAAACTTGATTTGGTTGTATTTATCACTGAAATAGTATTTCAGTTCAACAAGCCAGGCGTTGTTTTATTTCTCCTGTTTTCACACTGAAATTGAATAACTCCAGATCTAAAGGAACAAATTTTTTGTGTAGCAAATGAAAGGACATATTTAAGTGTTTTTTTCCAAAAAGAAAATGGAGGCTTGTTTAGATTCTGCAGCTGCATAATTGTAGTTCTCTCTTGACGTCTGGCACAAAAAAGTGGCAACTGTTTTTTTATTCTCTTAGTTTAAATAAAAATAAAGTAAATGTACAACAATACAAAAATAACATCAATATAGAAATAAAAGTTCTCTGGGCTTCATCTAGACCCACTAGACAGTGCGCTGAACCTTTTTTGTTCAATGATTTGTGAATCTCACTGGTGTCCATGGATTACATGAAATCTTTCCACCTTTATCCACCTTTGTCATGGTAGGGAGAACAGGTCAATGTAAGGGTGGAGTCATCTAAGATAGCACAAGGGTTAAAATGGACCAATATCAACTATGTATCGTATCAGCAACCACAAGTTATGATATATCAATGTGAACATTAATCGTTACACCCCTACTTAAAGATTAAACTCTCAATGTGAAAGATATGCAGCAGTCTCTGAGAAATTTCTCCCCCTGAGAAAGAGTAGATTTATTAACAAGAGGTAATCAGGAAAGAATACACTTTTATACAAAACTGGAAATACTACTCAAGCTGTTGAAATAGACTGAAAGATAATTCTCGTATCACAGGGTATTGCTCACTGCAAACATTGGATGTGCCTGTTAGAGGGTAAAGATTATTGTGCAAGGTTGGCGTTTAAATACAGTTCACATACGGTTCTAGATACAAGTTTGATTTGAACATGTGAAAGTGAAACATGCCTGCCCATCAAGCTTAAGGTGTTTTCAATACAAAGCATGTAAAAAATACATATAAGTATTCCAAGAAGAAGCACAATAATATTACTGTAAAGTTCCTGTCAGCACGTCGAAACAGACAGGATGCAGAATGTGTTACACTTATAAGTTGTTTTCAACATGTTTTTTTAAGTATCATACACAGAAAAGTTGTTACAGAGCTGAACGTTCATAAGAATAACACATTTCAGAGAATGTTTTTTTTTTCTTGTTCTTATACACATTGCACATTAAGAAAATGACTGCCTGTACACAGTATTATACACAGCCAATATTTCTGTTCCATTGGCAAATTGTAGAACAAAATAGTTTACATACTTTTGTTGTTATATAATCTTTTTATGATTAAGGCAAACCCATAATGCACTGGCCAAAGAGAATCAATGATGAGGACAGTGGGTCACACTGTCTGAGTCCAGAAGCTGGGAAATTAACTTCCTAAAGTGGCTTACAATTGGTTATAGCTGCTACATACATTGCCTGGTGCTTACATATTATTTACATCATGTTGCCCACCAGGGGGAATAAAGTGACATTAAGATATTCATTTCATGCTGGTTGAAAACAAAACATTTTCTTTAATGTTTCTAATTTTTTCAATAATCAACAAAGATAAAAATGTTTTTCAATCACATTTAAACTTGATTTGGTTGTATTTATCACTGAAATAGTATTTCAGTTCAACAAGCCAGGCGTTGTTTTATTTCTCCTGTTTTCACACTGAAATTGAATAACTCCAGATCTAAAGGAACAAATTTTTTGTGTAGCAAATGAAAGGACATATTTAAGTGTTTTTTTCCAAAAAGAAAATGGAGGCTTGTTTAGATTCTGCAGCTGCATAATTGTAGTCCTCTCTTGACGTCTGGCACAAAAAAGTGGCAACTGTTTTTTTATTCTCTTAGTTTAAATAAAAATAAAGTAAATGTACAACAATACAAAAATAACATCAATATAGAAATAAAAGTTCTCTGGGCTTCTACTCTGCCTATGATGACAACTGCACAACAAGTTCATTTGGGAGCAGATACTAAAAGGGCACAGCCTACTCTGTCTAATACAAATAATGGTAAAATTACATGCTGAAGTCTTGCTTCTTTAAGAGAACAGAAATAGACAGGTCGTCTTCATGATGAAGTTTTGGGCTCGATTCTCAGAGAGGCTTCATATAGGCTCTCCTCATCCAACACTGTACTGTTGTCAAGCAGGTACTTTGCCACCTGCAGAAACACAAAACAGAGCGGTTAAAACAGAACAGCATAAAAAGAGTGGTCTAAAGAGAGTGGTGTAAACGGAGCCGTTAAAACCGAGCTGTCTGAACAGGACAGTCTAAACAGAACGGTCCAACAGACTGATCCAAAAAAGATTGGTCCAAATATATTGGTTAGAATAGAGCGGTCAAGAGTCAGCAAATGGCATGTTGAATCAGACATCTAAATGGGCTCTATGTCAAAACAGACATTACCCTCTAAAAAGCTGCTCAGGTCAATTATCTAGCAGTCTTTACAGATTCTCAGTTTCTAAGGTTTAGGTTTCTCACCAAACATGAGGACAATAATGTTTCAATTTCTTGTAAAAAAAAATTGGGGCAGGAAACTTCCAGAAGTGGGGAGTTGTTTTGGGTTTAGCCCGACATTCCTAACAGACTTTAACAGAACGTTTGGGTCTATCCATTCTCTCCGCCTGAGAATCTAACTCACCACCAGGTGGGGATAGGTGGAAAGCCCCGCCCCTTTTGTCAACCCAGTGTTATGCAACGTTCACACCAATGCATGTCTGAGTGACCACTTCCAATGAAAAGTCTATGAAAATGCGCTTAAATGCATGGTTTCGGGCTCCCGCATTCAAAATTCTTGCATTTACACATCACTACGCAATTTTTTTAATCCGTTTTTGGGCTCTACATTCAAAACCCTCAGTCACTGAAAGTGCATTGAAAGTTAAACCAATTGAACTTTGACCATGTAGGGACTTGAATTTGGCAGTGACATATGGATGGTGTCCTTTTTTAAAACAGAAGTGCTAACCATTTGAAAAATTGATCATGAAGGAGAAAACAATGGCAGTTTGTGCCCGGCTAGAATAATATGACACCAATACAGTCATATATTGGAATCAAGCAGTGAAAGTAAAAGCCTGGAGCAAGATGTACACAATTTGCACTGCTTCAATATTTAACACCTAGCCTTTTCTAACTTTAGGTACATGCACTAGTATTGAGAAATGACAGTCCAGTGTGAACACCATATGCTAAAAGTGCATGAAAGAATCCGCATTCAGTATGTTCCTGAACATGCCACGCATGTCTGGAGTGTAGATAGCATTAGGACACACAGCCAAAGGTTAGATAACACAACCACAAAGTCAATCTTTTACTTATCCCTATCTCTAAATATTGCGATGTACTTTTAAAAAGGCTACCAACTGCACAACAACTACCACCAGTCAAAAAACATGTCACACCACTGTTTAAGTCAAAATGTGCTGATTAGTAAAAGAGATTTTAAGACTTTTTTGTAAGTCTTGGGTCTTAAAATAAGGTATTGAGCCAAGACCCGATGTTGTGAACCCTGTACCTACATAGCACTTTACTACCTTCCTTGAAGGCTGAAAGAACCTTACAGTCACAGTCCCATTCACTCCTGCACACATTGATGGTGGCTCCTCTGCATAACACCGGTTCCAATCCATAATCACCAGGAGGAATGTAGGGTTCAGTATCTTGCCCAAGGACACTTTGACTCATGGGCAGGCAGGGTAGAAACCGATCCTGTAACCTTCCAATCAGAGGTCAACCACTCTACCTCAGCACCACAACCATGCAGTGCTCTGCTTGCTCCTGTCAAGTTCTAGCATCCTGTGAAATTTTTTATTTACCGTAACTTTATTTATCTTTAAAAAGTTCATTATGAAATATCAAAACGAAAGTTATCTCACCTTAGTCTGAGAATCTATCTTGTAAGCTGTTTGCTGAAATTGTCGTATTTCTCTGATAATGTGCGATATCTGGAAAGAAGTCACAGGAAGTCATTAAGTTGAGTCATGCAGGTTGTTTTGTAGGTCATTTTAAGAAGGAAGAAAAAAACTTTGTTGCTCTTTGTGTAGAGCAACAAAGTTTGTGTAGAACAAGAAAAAAAGAGGTCTAAGGCACAAAACAGAATCTGTGTTGAAGTTCTCTACCATCCTCATCTTGGAGAAGTTGACCAGGTTGTCCTCAGTGTAGTTGGGTGTTCCTTCCTCGATGAAGGCCAGGTCAGTCAGGTACATTCCCAGGTACGGAACACAAGGTGGGTCACAGCTGAGGCAAACAGACAGATCAAGTAGAAATAATTGTACATGTGCAAATAAAGATACTGCACATGTCTCCCAAACTCCATAAGAAAACCAGGACTGCTTACTTTTTCAGCGCCTCTCTCAGGTTTTTGAATCGGCCCTCTGATGACACCAACTTCTGTAACTTGTCAATCACAGTCTTGGTCTGAAAATCAGTTAAAAATGAAAATATTACTCTTTCCTTTTAGAGTACCAAGTCCAAAATTTTCATGATATCCTGTTTTTTTACACATATATGATCCAAGAGACTTCATTAAAAAAATACATATTTAATTTGATGTTTGGCTTTTAAACTGGACTGGACCAAACGAGAAGTGGAACAAAGTAGCAACCAAGTCAGGGAAAAAAATAAAACATGTACGCACAAAAGGCAAAAACGAACAGAGGACCTGAAACTTGTTTTGTCGTCACCAGTTAAGGTAAACTTTCACACAAACTTACACACCTGCCTGCTGAAGCAGAATATCCTACTTTTAAGTGGACCAAAATCCTCCAGGGCTGACTAACATTGGCCTTTCATTCATTTCCAAACACCTGTGGCTATTTCTAATAAAATTTCAAAAGCCAAAGAAAACCCTTTAAATTTGCAAACTTCCAAAAAGTACAATCGGAAAAGAAAATAATTAATTTCAGATGTGCGAAATGCAAAGCTGTAGTTATGGAAAACCCTGCTGCAATTTAAAGATCTCCATCCATCAGGAACCCCAAAGTCCCACCATGAACAATGGCGACGTTTCCTCCATGGACATTCAGACTACATTCTGTAAATGGCACTAAATTGAGGTGTGTTATTCACTAAGTAGGTGTGTTCAGGTAGACCACATACTTGTACCACGGGTTACAACAATAAAAGCATCATTGCTGTGTCGGGTGTCGTGAACTATGCAATTTGCAGAACAGGACATGTAAAGTTTAAAAATGAATGTTCAAACTGCTTACTGAGTCTTATGCATCATCATAATTTTTTTTATAAAGCACTTTAATGCAATTAAAAGTTAAACATAATAAAAAACGGCTAAAATGAATCTAATAAATAGGTGAATAAAAACATAAAACGTAATAAATGGAAACATATTCAAACGAACCTATGTATGTGAATATTGGAGTTTTAAATGATTACTGAGTATCTTACGAGACTGTCCTTAATCTGATTAATTCATTTCACAGGTGAGGACTCTTTCATCAGAAAGTGACTGATACCTGCTTGGACACTTTGAGCCAAGTCTTCTTGAGGCGGAAGATGGAGCTGCGGTTGAGCGAGGAGGTGATCTCCAGCACAGCGTTGTAGTTGTGCAGGCAGCGGCAGATGTCGGCCACAGCAACCCATTTTTCTATCACGGCCACTCGCATGTTGACATCGTCCCACTGCAGGATCTCTGAGGCAATCCGGTTGCTGATCTGATGGAGAGGATGAAAGGCATGATCACACCTGTGCTGCTGTCTGTCTGTCTGGGTTTGCCGTTCTGCCATGTCATTAGCGGGAATCACTCACGTCGTTAAAATGTTTGGTGGTCTTTATGATGTATGGTGTCCTTTCGTTCTTATCGTTCTTCATCCATCCTTGACCAAAGAACTCCCTGTTCAAAAACAAATATGTTATTATTCAAAAATAAAGGTCAGCGTTCCCTTTTAAACACTTCCTGTCAACCTCCATGGTTTGCAGTTGCTTCCATGCACGACTCAGCGCTAGTGTTTGTTCATCCATGTACACACTTTTGCATGAACTCACTCGTAAGGAATGACTTTGAAAACCAGGTGATCGAGCAGCGTGAGCTGCTCAGCAATCTCCAAGGCTGAGTGGTTTTCAAACGGTTCAGTCTTACTTTCCTCCATGGCCTAAAAACACAGGAACCCACACAAACGATGACCAAAACTGGAGTGCAAATGACTGTCAGGGAAGAGCTTGCAGACAGTTTTTGTTCCCCTCACCATCTTTGTGATCTCTTCAATGGTGGCTTGACTGTCTCCAGGATCCTCTTGAGTGAGAGTCCTGCACAAAGATTTGTATAATTAGTGCTTTTTTATTTATCCTTTGAATTTGCTTAAATTAATGAATGATGACAGATTATGTAGGTTATTTATTCTGTCCAGTTTTGACATTTTTCCTCTTAGTAATAACAAATAACCAATCGCTCATGTCTATTACTCCTAAAAGACTTGGTTTATTTCTTCAATGCAATTGAATTCTAGGGTAATTCATGTTGGGACAAGGGTAGAATAGAATAGAATAGAATAGAATAGAATAGAATAGAATAGAATAGAATAGAATAGAATAGAATAGAATAGAATAGAATAGAATAGAATAGAAATGTATTTATACTGGTAGAAATTAACTGGTTTCAGTAGAACCCAGAACAGGACAGTACAAGTTTGGAGAGCAGAACAACTTTTTCAGGTCCCTTAAAAAAGGAATATTTTTTGAGCAAAACTAATGCTTTGGGTTACAGTGATTTTAATTTTAACCCAATCTATGATTTTTTTTCCTGATTTTTTTTATTGGATTATTTTTTTCTGAGTTTAAAGTACCCAACATAAAGCCAATCTCTTTGAGAGTTAGGTTAAAAACAGCCCAATTTGTGTTATTTTTATCAACTAAATTTCTAGTGCATTATTATTATAAAAAAAACCTTCAAATTTCTATTATTTTAAATCTGCATGTACGTCTTTAAATGTGTCAGGAAGTAATGGCTGAAGATCTACCTGATAATATTGGCAGCTGCCTTTCTCTCTTGTGTCAGCAGCTCTGGGTCGTGCATCACTTCCTCCAGGAAGCCAATTACACGCATTTTCAACTCTGAGTTCAGCTCAAAGTCCTACAAATCGACACAAAGAGAACAACAGTGAGCTCTCATCCAATTTATTGTATATCAATATATCAAATATATGTGGAAAAGCAAAGAAGCAAAAAAGTAAAGAAGCTGCACCTGTGAATGTTTGGAGACCCAGTGGCGCAGAACATTCAGCACTCTGTTGGTGGCAGCTCTTCGAATGACAAACTCTTTGTCCCCGTTCCTCTGATCAGTAGGAAAACCTGAGAAATGGGAAATCAAGGTTTTGGCACACACATACATACTTATAAATGAATAAGCTTAGTAACTTTTTATTTTTATTGATAAATATAGAGTGAATTATAGTGAGATGATTTGAAGAAAACAATTTAAAATGATGCAGAAAACATAAATATCTCTGTCACTACAGCGACTCTTTACAGCAGATGATTACTTTATCTTAAAGAAAGAAAAAAATGTCTACAGCAAACATTATAGAGCAAACTATTATAAAAAGCCCAGTAATTATATCCATGAGAACACCTGACATAAAACCTTTTTTTAATGGAGGATAAAATGGTCCTTTATCTTTCCCGACCTGTGCTGGCCAGAGACATCCGGCGGTACTTCTCCTTGGTCGGCGTGCCCTCATTGGCTCCAGCTGTGGCAATCGCAAAGGCCGAAGCAGCAGAAAGGGCACTGCGGTTATTTTCCAGCTCTCGACAAGATGACACCACCATACCATTGTTGAAGTTAAACAGGGAAAACTCTACAAAAAGAACAAAAATAGTTTTGTAGAAATGAATTTATTGTCATAAAGTACTTGAAAAATCAGTGAAAGTTTAAGTTAAATAGGACTTCTTTTGGCATCTGCAATGGTTGTGAATGTCTGTGTGACATTAAGTAAATATATAGTAGCAAATAAGTATAACTAAGGGAAGTTGTTGACCATTAGAGCACAACAGAGAGCTGAAACAGATGCAGCACAGTGTGTCCTGCAGCTCATGGCAGCAACTGCCTCCCTCCTTTACTCCCTTCTTCCCTCTCTGCCTTCCTCCGTTAAGCCGGGGGCGGTATAGAAGAACACGTACATCGTTGCTAAGGTACAAGGTTTCCTTCCACCTACTCACAAAAGGCACTGGCTTCCCTTGTATCCAGTAACGTAGGAAGAGAACACACTGGGGATGAATTGTGCTTGACTACCTACGGGGTGGATGCTCCCTCTCTGCGGCACGGGGAGGGCCAGGATGCTGTAGGTGGTTTTTCTCCAGACCTTATTTGGCTTTGTCTATGCTGATAGTTCACTGAGAAAAAAGTTTTCATAAGGCGGCTGTTGCTATATTTGTTTATCTCCATCTGAGGGTTTGCCTTTTTACCTCAGTTTCCTGTCAGGATGGGAAAAATACCTCATGATTCTTTTGACCAAAACTAACTCATTTAGACTTTATATTTTTTCAGAAAGTGCTGGAGAACAGTAAGCATTAAAACAGCCGGCTGAACATTTCATCAGCATTTAGGATTCTTCCTTATGGCTATATTTTTTCTACAAGGTGGCACAACATTTAGACACGGCTATTTCAAAGTCTCACTCTAATCAAAATCCTGTTCTTGTTGCAGTTTAGTCATGATGGATGACATATGTAAATAAAATTAAGATTAAAACTGTCTTTCTGAGTATTTCTATGTTCAAATTGTTGTGAATTGTTGTGAATCAGGAGCAGACGAAAAAATGCTGTTGGACTTGTTACGTAGAAGATGCGCTGGCCGGGCCACAAGCTCCCTGTTTAGCTTCATTGTGATGCATCCACTTGCAAACAAATAGATCCGTTAACATTTTAATCTTCCTTGTCCAAGCTGCTGTCTGGATCAAAACTGTACTGCTGAATAGTTGTGTCGGGGTTGTGAGGAGCTGGAGGCTAGCTGAAGAGCATTTAAACAGAGGGATGTCGGGAAATGGGGAAGGGCTTACTCCATGCCAACAGCCCCACTGAATTTCTGATGAACTACTTAAAATATGTCCAAGAAAATGACACAGTTTTCTTATTTTGTCCAAAAAAAGGCATAATTATAATTGAAAGACCAGTGGGAATGCTTTTACAATAGATCCAAAGATGTTTGGAGTGGGACTATAAAATCAAATCGTCAATAATTTTCAAGAACTTTGGTGTATCAGCGGGTGCTGGTAGACTTCTCATTGAATCCAAAGAATATCTAAAGTTTTTTAACTGCTAAAACATCAGCTTTCTTATATTTATGGTTGAAAATCAACAAGTATGTTCCCCTAAGTCCCATTCATACTTTTTGCCAGTTTTTCTTTACCATAAATCTCTCTAACTGGTAGGTTGGGTTCAAAAGCAGGTTTTAGGCTAAGGAGAGAGGTTGCCTTGTACCAGAGTTCTTTGACTTGACATTCTTGGGAGTCGATGGAGATTTTGGGGATGACATTTCTGCTTCTGCCTCATCACTTTGACTTGGATCCTCATCACATTCCTCCCTTACTGACAGATCTGGAAAGAAAATTTGCAGATTAGAAGAGGAGAAAAGGAAGAGAACATGAGCAGGACTAAAGTAAGAGAAATAAAGTAACTATCACCAAATGTGTGAGGTCAGTGTAACAATTTTACATTGTAAAAATTTCTCCTGAATTTATTCAATTTAATTTAGATATTTACTACTGCAACTGTGAATAACAGAATTGTCCCACTGTTCTAAAAAAAAAAAAACATTTCAAGGTTGGCTTTTATAATTGATCTAAATTGTTTAAATTGCCGACATTTCAGATGCTGGGTTTCTATTCACAGTGGAGCAGACCAGAGTCCTTCAGGCTCCAACCTTGCTTGTTGAGGACAGCATCCTCAGCTTTGCCTTCAGCTTTGGGTTCTGCCTCATCTGGGATTTTGCTGGCCATTGTGCTGGACACGTAGAGCTTGTTGATGTCGAGTGTGGTCTTACTGAAGGGGGACATGCTTGCATAGCCGTTAGGAGAGCAGCTGAGCGCAGCCAAGTCCAGGGCTTTACCGCCTGTGATGATGGGAATGTTGAGGGAAAGTTTGCGACGGCGGTTCGGAGAGGACGTCTTGGTGATGGAGAGGGGAGGAGGGGAGGAGAACTTGCGGCTGGCACGTGGCGACGTGGGTGGCTCGCCGTAGAGGAGTTTGTTGTTCTGGCTGCTTGCAAAGAAAAGCTCCAAAGAGCTGGAGGATACAGAACACAGGGAGTTGGGATAAAACAGAAACAGGACTGTAAGAGGAGCTTCTTTCTAAATTGGGTTGAAAAGAGCCCGATCTGAGGAGGTGCACAAGGGAGAAAAGGATACACCGTGATGGGGGGTGCCTGCTGCACGTGTCAGAAGCAGAGTGGGGACACGTTAACTGCAGGGCTTCTCTGGAGTTCCTGCCTCTTTTATTTAAGCTACATTGTTTAAGACAGCATCTTCCTTGCACTGAGAGCCACCCCCTCTGAAGGCCTATAAATAGCATGTCAAGTGACAATGTGGGAGGTACGGGTGCTGCCAACAGCAACCAGCCCAAGGGAGGCCCACAGAGACATGGCAAGAGAGGAGCAGAGAAAAGGGAAGCCTAACGGAGAGAAAGGAGACAGGGGTTTACAGAAGAAAAAAAAAGTGAGGGGGTAAACAGAAAAGCAGCGAGGGAGGGCATGAAGCGGGAGTTAATGCAACATAGTGGATATGGATTCCACCACACTGACGACGGCATGCTGGGTGTGGGCGAGTGGGGAGCCTCCAGCCCTATATGGTGATAGCTGCAGCCCTGATGTTTCTCGTTGCGGAAATTCCAGAAAAAAAAGTCGGAAAAAGACTTGTTAGGCGCTAAAGAGGAAATGAGGGGCAATCAGATTAAATATAGACATAAAAAAGAAAAAAAATGAGGGAATGACGGAATAGCTAGAAAAGAGGACTACAACAAAAATAGAGGAAAGGTGACAACATGAGAGCAGGGTGCAAAACACCGACATCAATATTTAATACCGTGGATCTGCTGCAGATGATGGGGGAGAGAGGGAGAAGACAGGAGGGAATGGGAGAGGGTGGGGTCCTGCAGCAGAGTGAAGGGTTGCTATGGTGACAGCGCAGCAGCAAGAGGGATGGTCAGACTCTCGGAAAGAAATTAAAAGTGAGAAAACAGATAAAGGTGGGTAAAGAATAGGCGCAATGAGGAGGAGGGAGTGACGACAGGGATGGGTGGAACCCAATTAGCTCGGATTGATGAGGACAGAGGAGGTGACCCCCGCATCTGTTCCATCCCCACCTGGACAGAATACGGTGGCTGCTCACAGACAGACCATGAGAGAGCAAAGACTAATGTAGACTCTGGGGAAGTCCCCACCTCCTCACTGCACCAGTACATCACTGCTGCTGCATCTCAGGGGGAAATGGGAGCGATTCCCAAACTTTGTTCCTGTTTCTCTTATAACAAGTTGGTGGGATCCACCACGCACTGAGGAACTTGTAAAAATAAGCAGTGTAGTTATAGTGTTTTCTGCTGCCAAAACGGAATTTCAAGAAAGTAAAAAAGATCCTTGTTCTGGAAAAAAATGGTCCGCTTTTCTATCTTTCAAGAAAAATTATTTCATCAAAAAAGTTTTCAACAGAAAAATAATCTCAGTTTACAAAAACATGTCTTAGTGGTGGGTTTTTCTCTTAAAATTTAAATTCTTGGTAAGAAATGGTTTGGCCCTTTGCAAACTTATTTTTTGCAACAGTTCGATCAATGTCATAATTTGTGTTTCCAAATCCGACTCATAGTCGATTTTGGTTCATTTTGAACGATCCGATTCACTGACCTCAAATCGATCCAGGACATCTTTATCTAAAAATTCAACCAGTGTGACTCAGAGATAAATACCTGGGTACTATGTTTCAGATTATTTATATTTCTTGCCAAATAAGGAAGTGTATATTAAATATGTGTACAAGCAAACAAGGGAACAAGAATGAATGTCAAATCCATTCACATTTAAGTTTCATTAAGTTCAGCCCACCGTTGTTTTTTACATGAAAACAATACAAATAGACCATTCTTATAACATTCTACCATATTGTATGGTCACATGTCTTTGCTGAATTCAGTGCTTCCACACATTGGACTTAATGATGGCTTACTTATTTTTTTTTTGCTGTCATCATGTGTGTTTTCCTCTGTGATGAACGTGATAGCTTTTATGTTTTAGTCAGATAAACCTACTCAGTCCATATGGTATTTTCCAATATCAATATAACAATTTATTTCATTTTGAATTTTTTTTTTTAATGGAATAGGTCGTTTCGAACAACAACTTGCCTCCGTCAGATCGATCCAGTTGGATCATAGGAATAAAAATTGATACGCCGGTTATTAATTAACACCTCTATCAATTTAAGAAAATGTTTCAAATTTGAAGAATTTCTGACTTCTTTCAAGGGGAGGCTTCTGTTTGCAGTGTAGCAGGGAATGATGCTGGTGCATCTTTATCAAAAAAGGAATCACATAAACTTTCAAGAACTTATTCTATCCTTAATCTCTAACTTTATCCTGAAAGGTAATATTAATTAAGGCGTCCACTGAGGGAATTTCCCCAGCAGGCCCTCTTACCGTGCAGGGATGGCACTGATTGGCTTCTTGTAGATGGTGATGAGCTTGTCCAACACCACAGCAGCACTGGTGAAGACACGATACGAGTGGAGGAACGTGTTCAGGAAGTCAATAGAGAGGAATCGCAAATCCGTGAGCCTCTCCAACAAGCGCTCCACGCTGGCGTAGCGAATCTGCAGCACCTTGCACGAGTTCATCATTTTGCTGAAGCGAATGTCGACGTCATCGCAGTACAAGCTGGTGTCTGACCTGAAGTAGAGGTCAAAAGAATGGGGGGGGGGTACCCACATGGATTCAACGGAACGCTTTATTGTAAATGACTGAGTCAGTAGAAAAGTTGTCACTTCCTTAGCTCTAAGAAAAAGAAACTTTCAGGAATATTTTAACAACAGGTCTTTGTTGTTTTCTTTTTACTTTTAAGTTCGATGCGTAATCCTTTGACTTCATCAAACATACACAGTTTTGCAAAATTCATTGCTTCTTAGATTTTTCAATTCAATTAAAAAATCTACTAAGACTGTTTGTCTTGTTTGTCTCTCAATATTTGGTGGACCACGTTTAAAAGCAAACAAAAGCTTTTGGTTTTGACTTCCACCTAACAGTAAATTGAAGCATTTCATAAAGAGGAACTGCTTTTTGCATTTTCCATATATTTATGTAATGCTACAGGAGTCAAACTGTGCGCATGTAATACATTGGTGACCAACTCTTACTTAATCATCTGAGGTACGGTGACTTTACTGTTTTCCTCAAAGGCGTTCATCATTAGCCCATTGCAGCGGATGTTGTCAATACACTGTAAGGTAAGAGAAGAGAACAAAAAGAGCTCTTACAGAGAAAGGGGAGAGCTTACAAACCTGCTTATTCACATCTTCACTTTGTTACCCAACTCAGAATTCTGCTGCTCTAACTATCTTTATTATTAGATTCTTTCTCAGAATTGATCACATCCAAAGAAACTAGACATCTAACCAAGAGTTGGAGGAAGACAGAAATTTACGACAGACCTGACTGATATCACTTGTCCAGGCTGACTTTTCCTGTCGGGACGAAGCCACAAGGATGACTGTGAACGGCTGGACGTCTTTGGGCTCCACCATCACCTTAAAGTCCAGGTGCTCCGTGTCCTGACCGCTTCGTTCTTTTGCTGCAAGTTCAACAGTCCTTGTAAGTTTGTTTGCAGCAGAAAAACGTGCAAAAGTGAAAAGCGGGATTACTCTTTAAACTGTTTAGATGCAAATTTGGTCAGAAGTATTTTTTTTGTTTCTATTAGCGCTGGGTTTAGAAAAAATTTAAAAAGTGGGCTTAAATTGCTCCAAATTTAGGAAATGCAGAATGTATTCATCAAATCCATAAATGTATTTTAGTTGAAAATTGTTTTGTTTTTTAGCATTTTTATCAAGCAAAATATTTTTTTCTGTTAGTTTTAATATAGAATTTCTAACCTTATAAATGAAAGTTCCACTCATTGTCCAGTTTAAATCTCAGGCTTTAGCAAAACTGTCTTTCCTAACTAAACATTTTTTTGTTTTGATGAAAACCCGAAAAATAAATGAATGTTTGATCAAACGGTTTTAAATCATAAACCAAGTTATAGATTTGAAATTGAATCACCAGAGTAGTATGGCACTGACATCCAGGCTAATTTTTTTATACAAGCAAAAGAATTATCATTACAAAAAACAGTTACACCTCCTTTACCTGGTCATAAATACCTCAGGGTAACTCTTTTAACTTAGTTGTGCAAACAATTCTCTGAATTTTAAGTATTTTTGACATTACATTTTAAATGCTATGAGTAATTTGAGTCATAACATGTAAAAAAGATTCAATGTAAGTTGAAGATGCCAATTTGTAAGATTTGTTATGAGTTGAACAATCAGTGAAAAAAAATGGGCTCCAATTCTGTGTATTTTATCAGACATTTGTATAAAGTACACACAGTGGCTTACATTCATCATCTGTGCCCTCTGGCTCCTCCATCAGGGTGCAGTCGATGAGAGACACCACTCCATTCTGTGACATGATTGAGAGGTCGAACCATGTTAACAGCTAATAGAAATGTTTAAGTACATTAGATCAGGAGTTCAGCTCTCTGCCTTAAAGCGTCCTTCACAAAGCAATACATCACTAAGCACAAGTACACATTTAAGTATATGATAAGAAACTAACAAGTTAAGCTTTTTTTTTTTCAAATCGGCCACCAAAGATCAATAATGCTTTAAGTTAATAACAGATGAAAGTAAATTCAAGACTGCCTCCATTAAACTAATATGAAGCGTTTTTGAGTCCTAAGTCACTTAACGGTTGATCCTGCTTCACCTTAGTGATATGAAGTTTCCCTCCAGACCCTCTGGTGCAGATGATGAGGTGTTTGGTGAAAAGGAAGCACTGCCTCTCGCCTTCCTTCTTTAGAGACAAAGAGCCCAGCCGCCCCCTTGTGATCTTCCCCTTTTCACTCATTGGCACCTGGATCAGAGAACCTGTAAAAACACCGACCCGTTAAGACATAGCTGCTGAGTTTTACTATTCTTATTTGCTAAAATCATTAGATTTTTCGTGTTTGCTTAAATACTCGTTCCCTTATGAAACCATAATTTAAGTATTATTTGTTTTGTACTTTACAGTCAAGTAAATGTGACGTGAATGTTTGTGTAGTGATCCAGCAACAAGACAAACTTTCTTTCACCTTGTCGGACAAATGTCTGGCTGGTGTCCAGCAGCACCTCACAGCCCTCCACGATCATGCGCTCGATAGCCAGGTTCTTCCTGATGTTCTCTGTCTCGCTTACCTCATCGTGCATAATTCTGAAAGGACAGCAAATCTACAGGAGCTGGAAAACTTCTCCAGAGAACCTTTACATTCGTCTGAACAGTCTTAATGGACTTTTTCACCTTTAGGTGTCAGATCCAGCATCATCCAATTACTATAATTTGGTACAAATCTCTTGTGTGTACAAAGGTATTTGATTTCAAGGATTGAAGACATAAAATGTTAGTTATTTTATGTTAAACTTGATTTAAGTAGTTAAAGTTTTATAGGCAGTGCAATTATCTTTGTTTTTTTTCTGTTGTGCTGGGTGTGAGCAGGTGGTTGTACCTAGAAAGCTCCTCCAATTTTGACTTGGCGTAGTCCAAGCTGTTTCTTTCCACGTGCTCATGAGGTGTGTGAGCCAGCAACTCATGCAAAGTCAGGATGTAACGTGGAATCTGAAAGGCAGAGAGAGGGTAGCCTGAAATGAGTATGAAGCACAACTTTCATTAGCAAAAACAAGGATTTTTAAGCTAAAGGTAACCTAATTCCTTTTCTTAAAAAATTCTGACATGCGTTAGCCAGGGAATCTTCCATCGATCTTGAAAGGACCAAAACCAAATCATATTGGAGCATCATTAGCGCCATGATGACGTTAGTCTCATAACTTCTCAGCATGTTTTCACCCTAATTACAGTCTTCAGATTGACTTATCTAATAGTGATGATGTCATGAAAACCCCATCCAACATGAGAAACTATTCTCTTTAAATCCTTATATTCATATAGCAAAAACTGATGTGACACATTTATTAGCTGTGAAGTTGGGTTGTTGTTTTCATTTTTGAACATTTACAGTTGTCTTGCCAATTGGACAATTACAACAACAATCTGTCTAATTAAACATTTAGTTAAAACACTTCAGCAGAAATAACTTGTTTAGCTGGGAAAGTAAGAAGGAACCATTTATTTTCCTAACTTTTTGACACTCGAAAAACCTGTCTTTCTTTTGTTTGTTTTTTTAGATATTGCTCCATGAAAAAAATAAAAATAAACTATACTTTAAAACTAACTTATAAACTCTCAAAAGGAACCACGCCCTTTGTAGCTATGGAACCACACCTGAAACATGGGGTAGGTGAGGAAGGTCTCCAGAGTCCGCTCCTCACAGTCAGGTTTAGCCTCGTACTGCTTGAGCAGTTTGTCAAAGTCTCGGTTCTGTTTGCAGTGGGCCAGGATCTGCAAGCTGTACTGATGGTTCCTCACAAACTCTTGATAGATGTTGAGCATGGGCAGCAGGATGTCAAACAGGTCAGCTGGAAGAGAAACAGCAACTTAGGCTGTGTTGTTGGATACAGCAAGTAAAAGCCTCAAAAGAGCAGTAATATCCTAACATAAATTTGTCAGATTTTTGGAAAATAATTTATCCTTTTCTTTTCTTTTTTTTGTAGATCAGACACTGGCCTTAATTATGCCAATGCCTCAAGCTTATTTGAAGAGAAATTTAGAGAATAAACCACATACAAACATCAAAAAGGAGTCAAATTAAAGTAAATTTAACCTTTAACAAGTAAAAAAAAACAATGCTGCTTTATGTGTGTGACCTCCCAGGCTCCGCCTCTTACCCAGCACCAGTGTTGGCCAGCTGGCTATCCTGGCCTTTAGACCCTGATAGAAGATCTGATGAAGGAACATTATGGTCTCACTGATCAAACAAAAAAAGCAAAATGTTAGTTACAAGCCATTCTCCTTTCCTCTCTTCTACCACTTCCTGTCTGACCCCGGTCACCTGTTCAGGAAGATGCTGCTGACGTCGTCGTGGGTGATGGGGGGCTTCTTGGAGCTAGCTGCCATGCGAAGTGGCCGCAGGAAATTGTTGACCAAGATGTGAAGCTGTTGTACATACTCGGCCTCAGCTTCCAGCATACTGAACACCACCTGGTTCCTCTTCCTCATGCTCTCGGCGTGTGGTGATCGAATGTAGTCCTGGATGATGGTTTTCCACTTCCTGCGGCAAATCCAGCCTCGCAGGAAACTCTGGACCTAAGATGAGATGCATCATAGATAAGGACAGTGCTACCTTTGCACCAAATGCAGTTTACTTTTCAAAAGAAAGTTTTTTTTTGTCAGATTTTGCTCATTTTGAGCATTTTTTTAAATTATACTTGTAACATTTTTCACTTCTGTTTTGCTGCGTTCATCAGCATAAGCATCAAACACACTTAGTGAAAACTAATTCCCACTGCCTGCCTGGAGTTCATTTTTCAGTTTTTCTTTGTAAATTGTAGATTAATTTATTTGTAAAGACCTTATGGTTTGACACATAGCAACAGCTAGGGAGAGATAATAAAATTAACTTACAAGAAAGCAGCTCATGTGGTTTTGAACTACATCAACATATTTATTCATGACAATGGCTTCATAACCACACAATAAATGTTTTTCATTCATTTAAAATAAGAGATTAATTGATCAATTGATCAAATTAATTTAAAAAACATTGATTGTGCTTTTAAATCCTCTTTGCATTGGTGTGTTCATTTTTTTAAGGATTAAAACCTATGATTTTGACTTTCTAGATAAAACCTTTACAGCAGCAAAGCAGCCAGACTTCACCTTCTTTATCTTTTTTATCTCTGTGTCGTCCTCACTGGGGGGCACCTCTGGATTCGACTGGATCTTTATATTGTCCTTCAGCAGCGCAGCAATCTGTAAAGTCAGCACAATTCGTTTTTTCACCTGTATTCAGTTTTATTTAAGAGGCCAAGTGTTTTTACTCCCATAAAAATACTTGCAATTTCAACAAAAATTTTTGGAAGCATAAAAGTTTTGCCCCTGTAAAGGTAATTTCATTTTTTTTTACTTCAGCAGTAAAACTCATTGGGAGTGCATCCATCCATTTTCTAAACCTGAGGTATCCCTTTTGCTGTCATGAGGCTGCCAGAGCCTAACCTGGCCGCTGTTGGGTGAAGCAGGGTATATCCTGCCAGGGTGTACCCTGAATCACACACCCATACACACTCTCAGTCACACCTAGGGACAATTTAGAGTAATCAATCAACCTATGAAGCATGTTTATGGACGATGAGAGGAAGCTGGAATCCGCTGAGAAAACCCACGCATGCAAGGGGAGAACATGCAAACTCCACATAGAAAGGTCCCAGCTGGGATTTGAGGCAAAAGTGCTAACCACTGCTCCATCGTGCTGCCTCACTGGAAGTGTAACTATTATGTTGTTGTTTTTGTTACCCTTGTGCTATCCTAGGCATTTTAACATTGGGAGTTGGGTCATCTAGACCCACTAGACAGTGCGCTAAACCTTTTGTCTTCAATGATTTGTGATCTTCACTGGTGTCCATGGATTACATGAAATCTTTCCACCTTTATCCACCTTTGTCATGGTAGGGAGAACACGTCAATGTAAGGGTGGGGTCATCTAAGATAGCACAAAGGTTAAATGTTTGTCTAATCAGAATTTGTGTGAAAATCTATGCAGAGGGACATGAAGGTATGGCTAGAAAAATCAAATAAATATTTGCAGTACATGTTCGCTAACAGCATAGAAAATGACTAGTCTCAAATTGCTTTTAAGTGGGACAGTCCAAGCATTACCCAACATCTTTTTTTTATGTTTTAAATCTACAGTTAGTCTCCCCCAAGGGAAATTTCTTACCAGCATTTGACCAATGAAAGGCTCTCCAGCCGTTGGGGCCGCAGGGACAGCCAACATTTCAAATATTTAGTGCAGATTACATCAAACAAACTGCTGCCTTTCAGCAGGTTGAACAGGTTACAGACTGGGTCAGCTAGTTACACTTTTTTTAGCAAAATGCAAAGAATGGGGTTTGGTGTTAACCAAACCCAAGTTAGCATTTGGATTCTTTAAAGAAATATAACATAGCAAAACATGTTTTCCACCATCCTGAGCTGTTTTGTGCTGTTTTTAAAGATCATTAAGTTCATTATTTTGTTTTTATATGAGTTTAAAAAATGTTTTTTATTCCATTAAAATAATTAATCATTTTCAGGCAATTCCTAGTATTTTTTTTATATTTATTATTTATTTATATATTTTATATTATTAGCCACTAAAATGAGGTGTGGTTATACTGTGTAGCTTTTTTTGTGATAGTGTTTATTCAGGTACTCTTGTCTTTTTTTTATTTGATTTTCATTCGGACACTCTGGTTTACAAAGTCTGATTCCATTTACTAAGCTATGTTCTGCTGCTCCTCTTGTTTAACTTTACCGGTCTCGTGTTCGCATTGCTGTAGCACGAGTTACCCTATTTGTGGTAAACCCCATGTCCTGCCCAATGACAGCTCCTATAAGCTCCTCCCCCACCACCCTTTAACCTGTGTAGACTAAATTGAGTACAGAAAATAACTGGTTGCATGTTTTATTCATCATCATCATCATGTTGAAAAGCCTTTTGATCAACTTTGCTTTGGTCTATTAGCTGCTTCAAAGAGTTGATGGAAGAAGAAACTGTACCAGTAATGACAAAATGTCACCTATTGTGTTTCAATTCTGCTCCACTCAAACCCTCTGAATGTGAAGAAGAAAACTTTTTAATAAACAGCTGATATTAAACATCCATTACTAGCGCACACTTAACCATGAAAAGACAGAAAAGTAGATCATTTTGTGATACACTCTGTAGTATCATTGTACAACAAAAGCTGACTCATGCATATTGAAAATGCTGAATTCAATTGAAGCATCCATTAGCACACTAAAGAGTAATGCTTTGATCTTCTTCAGCCTGAATAATGAGGAGACAAAACCCTGAACAGCACTACTGAATGTCCAGGGTGCTCTGCAAGCTGCAATGCTAATCCTGAACCCTTACTGTCCTGGTTTAGGGTGGCAGACTCTGTTCTGCGACCTCTTTGTGCCTATGACCTCTCTGTCTCACTACTTTGTTTCTCCATTGCTTTCTCCGTCCCTCCAGATTTCCTGAAAAAACGTGAAACCAAAATGTCTATTCACACAAACTCAGGTTTATCAGGTTACCTCTGATTTTAGCCGTTCTATTTCGATTTCTCCATCCTCTATCTGTTGTCGAAGTTGCTTGGCAACCGTTTTCTCCGTCTCCACTATTTGGAGTAGATGAAGATACTTCTGCATGAGGGTCTCATGCTCTGTCGCCAGGTTTCTGTAACTACACAGACATACGTGGACAGAGATTAGGAAGACCTCATTAACACATGTTTTAGTGGGCCTCGTCAAGCAGACCTGTTAAACGTTTGAACACAAGATCCTACGCCTGTATCCTCTAGACCCGCGAAGTTATGCAATTCACATTTGTGGAATACTTGCTTACTTTATTTCCAATTTGAGCTGAAAATTACACAATCCAACACTTTTTGTGCACGTTCTGTAGGGCTTCTACTGAGTTTGTTTACTGATTCCTAAAACAAAGCAGATTGTACCTATAAGATGTGACATGTTTGGATATGGCATGCACTCAACTTCAGTCCTGCCATGCATTTCAGTACATCAAGGCAGTTTCCCTCTGTACAGTACGAGCTGCTGCCTGACAGACAACCAATCGATTTAATCTGGAGCACTGCCGATCAATTGACCTTTTGCCAAATAAATGCACACCACTGACATTTCCACTGAGGGTGTTGCTGGGATTTCATTGCCTTTGGGTGTGCATAATTCTTAAAGATTTGTTTCTCTCATAAACTTACGTCACTGATTTTAAAAATGAAAAATCCACCAAAAAGAGCTAAAATAAGCAAATGTTTGGTTACATTTTTGTTATCAAAAAAGACAATAATTTCAAATGCTTTAGTTTTTATGTCATCTAATAGATGAATAGATAGACAGACAGTTAAACATACAGATAAAAATGGACATCTACTGCTACATTAAAATTTAAGTTGACATAATGTGAAAAACTGATAAATTAATATGTCTTACTCTTGAAATGCTTGAATTATTTTGCTGCACTTTTTAAAGCCTGATGGTTCCTAAAACCTCTTGCAATCACTAAAACAACATGCACAGATGCACAAGTTTAAGCGGGTGAGGGGTCAGGTGTGTGAGTTACCTGGCTTGAGTGATGGCAGCCACCCACTCATCGCAGTCCTTGACGTCTTCTGTGCGCAGCTCCAGAGCTTTCTGGTTGTCGTGATTGAACGTGACAGTGAAGTAATACTGGAGGACAAAGGCAAAACAAAGTTGAACATTTTCTCAGATATTAATATGGATGTTAAGTTTGTGCAGAAACAGAAACTGGCTGAACTCATAGGCGCACATGCACATATATACATGCACATGAACATGTGTACGAAAGAGTGGAAGCAAGAGATCCTGAGGGAAGTGTCTTGAGAGGTTCATTGTGAAGCCTTCGTGGATTCTGTCTTGTAACCTGGCAACTCACCTCTGAATTGGCAGGAGCCTCCTTGTGACACTGTGGTTTTATTTTGGCATCTTCTAGTGATCTGGTATCATTTTGGCAGCATTGGGTTTTTACAATTGACTTACTCTTGTAAAGTGTCTCATCTATTTGCAGCTCTAAAAGTTCATTTATGTCAACGGTAGGCAACAAAAACTGTTTATTTTTAAATATAGCCCCATAAAATCAAGTCCTTAGACAACAAAGTGCTGGTTCCTGCTGTGCAGAGATATCTGTAACTTAACATCCAATTACTTAACAATGAACACTGTAAAAATAACCTACAACCAAAACATATTGTTTTTTTTATTCCTCCCAAATGCCAGGAGCAAATGATTATTGAAGGGGAGTAATGTTCTGTTTTTCCAGTAATGCAGAAGAACTGGCCTTTGTCAATAATGTGTTTGCCGTCTCTCACATTCTGCCAGTTGGTGGGTAAAGGTTTTTTTTTTTTTGTTGGCAGCTATATTTAATTTTACCTCACTTCATATTTGGTACAGACGCGGTTAAGTGAAACCATCAAAAGGTATGGGTGGTCCTCTCTTCAAATGCTCAAGCAGAAGTTGGATTTTATCAGAAAGACCAATAAATGAATTTTTTTTTTGGATTCAGTTTTGATCCAAGAAAAAAGGTTTTTTCATCTCCAATCTTTTCCAAACTGTTCTCAATTTGTTCCTGTTTCTATTGAAACTTCTTTTTTTTTTAATACGTACAACTTTTTAAAAAAATATATATTCACTTAAGTGACCAAATGCATTACTGAAATTAAATAGGGGAACAATAAACGTAAAGATACATGCTTAAATATAACAGAATAATTAAAAACAAAAGCGGAAAACCCCCCTCCTTTTTTCGCTGCAACAAAAAACCCTGCTGACTTCTTTTGAGTTTTCATACAACCACTTTTTTCTACATTTGCTAAATGAAGCACAATGCCAAAGCATATTGTTTCACATTTTGTAGTCCCCTTCAAATGCACTTTTTGAGATGCAAATAGGGGTTGCCATAGTAACTGTGGGCTTAAACGTTGCTCGCCTTTTAAACGAGAAATAAGAACGTATAAAAAGTAGAACGCACCGAAGAATACAATGAGAGGGGAGAGACAGACGAAGCAGGAGGTTAAGAAAGATCTTTTGCCTTTTTGAGGAGTGAGGGCTATAAAAAGCGCTGCAGCCCTGCAAGGTAGCGGTTGATTTGGAATCTTTTCGCTGCATTGTCCCTCTCCCTGTCACAGACAGATAAGATCTAGTACTCTCCTGACCATTCCTCTTGCTGCTCTAAAACACACATACCGGCTGATGTGCACAGACACACTGCACAACAATAATCTGGAACCTGCTGCAATTCACACGTGTCACACATTTTGTGTTGGGACTTCACAGTGGCATTGCCTGCGATGACCCCTGCAGTATGATCATCGACTCCTCTGCCATCCTTGTATATTTCAGAGCACGTACTGTCAAATGGAAATCTGTACAACATCAGAGACATGAAGCATTGATTAGACTTTTTGTCCTTAGTTCACCTTCTCTGTGGAGCTGCTCTCTTATAAAGATCAACACCGGTGCATGTAGGAAGACACACCGAGGCAAATATAGACTTCAAGGCAACACACAGAAGATCAGATGAGTCGCACAAGCTGTGCAGACGTGGACACATGCAGGCATGATTGATCACACACAGCAACGCGTGCAGCTCCTACCACAGAAAAAAAAGAATACATTTGCGAGCCTGCACTTTATCAGATGAAAAATAAAAAGAGCATGCTCCTGACTCATTTGACCTAAACAGCAGACTGGGATATGTTAATTGAAGTCTTTCTAATCCATTTAATTCACCACTGAAATAAATTTACTGGAGCAGTGGGCATGAACAGCTGTCACCAAAGATGTCATCAAGCACGCATTTCATGCATACTGCTGTCCAAAAACCAATGTTTAACATACAAGCACTTTGTGCTTATCTGCAGATCTCTGTGAAAGTAAAATCTAAAACACAATAAAAATCAAGTGCTCACAAATCTTGCATCATTCTTTATCTGGGGGGAGACACTTTGCCTTTACAGACACAGTTAAAATCATTTCAGAACCGTTGACAGCAGCATAACAAACTTTCAAAGAAATTCTGCCTAACAAGGCCGAACAACATCTAAGGGAAAAGTGATCAAACTTCTCAAAGTAATGTAACCATGAAAAAGATGAAAAGGAGGAAATTTATTTACTTTAGTCTTGGAGACTTTGAATTACACTCAATGATGACAAAATATTCTTCTCTAAGGACAGCCGTGGCTGTTAGTTTATGGATTTTTGAATATAGACACAAACCTTATCTGTATTACATTTCACAAAGTCTTCAAACACCCTGACCACCACATTCTTCAGGAAAATTGACTCAGTGTTTGGGTCTTTGCTGCAGAACTGGTTCTGACGTAGCTGGGTTTTTCTTATAAGTGAGATTCTGGCTACCTTTAAGAGCACACAGAAGTTGTTTGACCCTCACACATGTTCCTCCTCTGCATAAAAAAGTGACTTCAAACTGAAGGTGCTCTGGGAAAAGCAATAGCAACTCCAGGGACATTCTTTGGTTTGTCATTCAGTGCTGTTGTTAACAGCATGTGATAAAGCCAGAGCTATCACCTAAACCCCGGCTATAAACCGGGGAAACACAGTTGCCAAGGCAGGATGCTATTAATATCAAGAGAGGGAATTAAATCAATATGTCGAAACGACAAGTAAAGAGGCAGCTCTCCCTTTCAAGAAAGAAACCTGCAAATTTTGGATACAGCCTAAGTTTGCTCCTTCTAAATGAGCTGCATTCACTATCTTGGTGAGTTTACACAAATGTGATGCCAAAGTGATGATGGCGAGGTAGAGTTGGGAAAGTTTGCAGAGGTATGCATGCATTCTGTCATCTGTTAGCCTTTCTTAATGTGGATGTTTGGTAACAATCAATAGACATATTTTTTAGTGCAGAATAGAAGAAAAATAGTAACTATGTAACTTTTTTTCTGGGATTTTGCTTGGGTTGTGCAGCCGAAAAGGAAGATTGCAACATTTTTTTGCAGTAATTTGAAGGCTGTGACGGCATCAGAATGGGGATTACCTCTGGCAGAACTCCTGCACCTCTGCGGAAGTCTTACCTGTTTCTCCAGACATTCCTTCGCTGACAGAGACGGTTTCGGGGACGGTGCTCTGTCGCAAGCACACCCCTCCAACAGGTAGAGTCCAGAGGGGCGTGAACTGGAGTCGTTTTCGAAATAAAACAGCATGTTCTGCAGCAAGGCGAACCACTTTGAATGCCATTTTGTGTTGTCTGAGCTTTTCTTGCTCAAGCATCCTCTCCTCGTCCCATCTTTCTTCGCCAAAAGAGCAAGGTAGGTGATATGCCCATCATTGAGTCTTATCCCTTTCTGCATTGTGGCTGAGAATCCGTGAAGGATCTGCGCGCTTTCCTGCTGATTCTTACATGTTCTTTAGGGAGCACCCCCGAAATACAGTCACATTTCGGGGGCAACAGCCCACTCTAAAGACCCCACCACCACATGCTACACTTGCAACGACAAAAAAAATAGAAAACAAAAAGGGGTCGAAGAAGGGAAAGAATTTACGCACAGTCGCAGACACACATTCAGCTGCTCGGACCTCTCCTCGCTTCAGGCAAACTACAGCAACCCCGGAGCCCGCTTCGCTATAGATCGCTAAAGAACTGAACTGTCCGCTCTCTGAGCCCACGCAGGAGCGCGCGCACACTCAGCAGCCTGCGGAGGGAGGAACCGCAGTCACGTGAGCAGCTCCTAGAGCGGCAGATTTCAGCACCACGGGCAGAGACTCCAAGCAGAAAGACATAATAAAAAAATATAATATTAATAACATGCATATACATTTGTTCACACATTCTAAAATGAAAAAAAACGTTTTCGTTTTTATTGTTTATTTATTTATTCAAGGGGGGAGGGTCAGATTAAAATCAAACTATTTATGAAGCCTTCCTCACTTGTCACTTATCAACTTTGCCATTAGGGGAGCTTTTTAGGATTTCTGTTATAATCCTCAGATGGATTTTGTGCATCTTATCTTTTCTTTATCTGTCTTTACAAAATCATTCTGCGTATGTTTTGAGGGCCACAACACTTTTAATCTGTTTGACAAATAACAGAATATTCTTGGGCAATATTATTTTAAAATGAAAGTTAAACTAAATGGAAATTTGTGTTTGATTATTTTTTTGTTGTATAAAACTTTCTGTTCATAAACAATGTTTGCTAGACTGTTCTATATTTGAAAAAAACAACAACAAAAAACAAACAAACATGCATTTGCATGATAAACTGCAAAGCTGATTATAGTTTACACTAACACACCTGGCTGGATGAAGTTAGGTCTCTCATTTAACCTTTACATTAATAACAATTTGGCAGTTTAACTCCCCAAATTAACCTTTAATGCTCAAAAGTTTAATTTCCAGTTCATGTATTCCAGACACAGGCCAAACATATCTGAAAGCCCATCTTGTTGATTGTCAGCAACAGGGGGAAAAAAGTTGTCAAGAGTCAAAAGAAACATCCAAAAGCATTAGTAACATTGCCAAATTGTTCATGGATCAATCAAACCAACTCACCTCTTGTCTTTATTCCATCTTTACATTTTTCTTGCAAGCTTTGCTAAGGATTTTTAGTTGGGTTAAAAAAAGTTAAGATTTGAATGGTGAAATGTGGGGCGCTTTTTTGTAGTGTGTCTTGGTGTTCATGTTCTGTTATGAGTTGTGCCCCTGTTTCAATCACAAAAGGGTCAGATTAACAATACATAGCTTTTTTAATTGAATGGTTTGCGACACTTGAATTATGTTCACAAAATGTTCATACTTATTAGGTTTGTTGTTAGGAAAATAATCACACATAGACATACAAGCAAAAAGGTCCACAAAACCCACAGAAGTCCCACCCTGATACAAATCAAATACACAAAACACAGAACAAACAGAACTAAACAAAAGCAAATACAGCCACAGTCGTAACAACTCTATAGTTTTTCAGTAGTAGTTTAGGACTGGTACCATTCTAAATGAACACGGTTCAACACATGAAACTTGTGAAAAAGATAGTAATTGAATTATAGTTATTTAGAGCTTGTATTGTATTTTTACATTTTTGAAATTTACTGGACTATGCTATCAAAGTGAAACAGGGTTTTTGTTTCAATAAATATAGAAAGCTATGGGCTAAGGTCACAAAGTTTATTTTTATTTTTTTGACTTTATTTACTCCTAAATCACAAACTCTTTAAAAGAAAGTTGTCTAATCTCAAAGCATTTTGATTTAATAGTTTTCCACAAATTTAGAATTTTTAGATCTAAAATTATTTGAAAAAATGACTTTTAGTTTAGGAGATAGCTTGTGCCTGAACAGTGACCCACCTCTAGTTTTAAGCCTTAGTTGACCTCATGTTTCTGTATGACTCTTTCCCCTTTGCTTAATCTCTCACCTCTCAAGTGAAGAGGAAGATAATGAAAGTGTTATGAGAACATGCTTAATCTGGCTTTTTCCATTTCTAGACTTTCTGTTTGATGAATTAACAAAATAAAAGAAGAAAAAAAAGAAACCGCCATTAATGTTGGCACGGTTACAGGAAGCCAGTGATGGTTAGTGATGTACCCAATTGCCATCATATTTGGGTCTGGATTACTGTCCTAATGTCTCTGCCTCTGCTCCTCATCCCTTTGTGTCTGGATCTGACATGTAAGTCACACAGGCTGTGCTGACTTTTCAACATCCCTACAAATTCACCTTTGCGACTGAGATATTTTAATCCAGCCATAATATGTTTGGAAATAATCTGTTGCAGCTAAACCTTTGTCCTTGTCTCCTTCTGTCCCATCCTGTCTTTTTTATACCACGCAGAGAGGTAACAAAAGCCTCTCAACACTGTCCACTGCTGGTGCATTTACATATCTAAGAGGGCGAGAGAGATACTCATTAAGGTTGGCCCATAATTAATCCTGGATTAGCATATTGGGGCGACTACACACACAATGGTTTATTTCATCACAGTGGGATCACAGCGCTGTGTCTGTGTGGGATCATTAAAACAGTCCAGGGAGAGAACGGGGTTTCATTGATTTGGCTGCACTCATTGCTTATTTTTTTTTTATTGAACAGAGAAGAGGACCCTCCACTTTTCTCAAGTAATTAATTTAATTTTTATTTCTTTCTTTTGTAACAGGTGCAGTGAACAGCAGCAGCAGGGAAATGGAAAGGGTTAGAACTGCAGAAAGAAGGGAGCTGCAGTTTAACCCCATGCAGCCATTAGGAGTCCGCCTGAATGCCCCAGCCTCAGCTCTTGTTGCTGGGTTCCTTCCATCCGTGCCATAATCAGCCCTTCAGACAGGAGTGGTAATGAGGCGGTGATTCTCCTCCGTGACTGGCGCTGATAGTAAAGATTATTTTTATGGCTTCCTATTATAGACGGCTCAAAATGGAAAAGCGATGCAGACGATGGTTGAGACAGAACGGTGATGACATTTTAGAAAGGTCATGGAGGGGATTCAAACTCATGAAACTGTGGCCAATCAGAGCACAGGTCTCAATGGGGGGGGGGGGGGGGTATGATTTTGGACATATTGTGCAACAGGATTTTAAGGCATCCTTTCTGGGTTACAGGACCACGCTGGAGTTGCTCATCAACAAAAATGGGATAAAAGGGTGTTAACGGAAAGTGCCGATTATTTACCCGTACACTGAAAATGCAAATTGTTAGCTACTTCAACGTTGTCTGTGATGTTCCTGAGGCAGATCAAATGTGTTAGGTTCGGAATGCACCCGTTTTCCCAGAAAAACAGACCAGCCTTTTTTTTTTATTCACACTCCTCTAAATGTGGTTAGTTACCTGATAGTCAAGGATTTGAAGCTAAATCCTGCTCATTTAGTGAGTGCATATTCAAAACAACAACGTTATGGGAATAAACACAAGAATAGCCCACAAAGCACAAAAAATGTCAAGAAAATTTAAATATTATAATATTTCAAATGTAAATGATGACAAGCCCTATAATTTGCTTCTCCTTTTTGTCTCCCCATGGCAGGCTGGCCTGTGTTTCCAAGCTCTCTGTCACTAAGACTTGGCTGCAGGTCTGCACACTTTGTGCCAGGTACAGCATGCAGGGTCACCACCTGGCTGCAGCCTCCCCGGGCTGAGCAGCATCACAACTGACACAAAGCAGGAGTATTTGACAGGAACAACAACAGACATGAATCCCAGCTTCACAATGCATTTACTTTTTTCATATAATGCAAGCCAGTGGGGACGATGGAAGTCATGGTGGAGACCTTGTAAATGTATCATTGCATAATAATTATTGCATCTTTTAACTTTTCATCCAAGCCATTTTTATTATTTATTTTAAATATGACAATGAGGAGAGAGGACGTTGCATCCTTGTCACATTTGCAGAAAAAAAATGGGTTGTTGAATATTCAGCCCCCCTAAAAGAGGTTTTGCAATATACAGAACAAATGCTAAAGGAGTCGTTAAAAGACTTCAGTTTTGAGACCCACAAACAGCTAAACAATAAATAACAACTAAATCAAAATAAAACTGAAAATAATTGCAAGAAGAAATCTACAAAGAAAACTGTGGCTGCAGCATTTTGTAGCTGGAGACTTTTCAGAGAATGTTTTGGAACAGCCTGAAAATGAAGAATTTCAATGGTTTTACCTTAAAGGGACAAATGCATAAATGCCGGATAGAAACTCCATATCCCAGTGGAGTTTGAAGGATTTTGTGTGCATTTCCGTTTTGCTCTTTTTAGGCTCTTCATATGTAGCAACATAATATTTTAAAGTACCGGTAAATAGCTTTTTGTCTTTGATATTTTCTTTAAATCTTTAACTTTTTCTTATTATTTATTATCATTGTACCTGGATATTTTATATATATATATATATATATATATATATATATATATATATATATATATATATATATATATATATATATATATATATATATATATATATATATATATATATATATATATATATATATATATATATATATATATATATATATATATATATATATATATATATATATATATATAAATTCTAAGCTCCAGCCCATGAAGTTGGTTGGATTATCATTGTACCTGGATATTTTATATATATATATATATATATATATATATATATATATATATATATATATATATATATATATATATATATATATATATATATATATATATATATATATATATATATATATATATATATATATATATATATATATATAAATTCTAAGCTCCAGCCCATGAAGTTGGTTGGATTAGCTGAGAAAACTCTCCTTGTGAATTATTAACCCCTCCCTCAGTGACCTTGAAGTTTTCCCCTTGGGCCCCTTTGGGTGCGCATTGTCAAGTAATAAAAAGAACATAACAATTAAAATTAGAATAACAATGAAAGTTTTATCATCAGAACTGATCTCAAACTATTTAATCTACAATTCTACATGTATGAAAAAGAACAAATATCAATGATGATGAAAATTGTAAACATTCAAAACATCCATTATATAACTGAGTATGCTTGTATTCCTGTTTGTTCTAAATGTGAAAAAAAATTCTTAAAAAGGCGATATTCATATTCCATATCCAATTTACAGTCTCTGTCCCAAATATTTGTTAGTGTTCACTTTGAGACTGCTAAGCCCATCTGTTGGCAGCCAGCTTAGTTCTCCTTAGTCTTGTGCTGAGGCACCATACCAGTCTCGTTGAGGGAGGGGTAAATGTTGTTGGAATTGGAAAAAAATTTACAAGGAGAGTTTTTTCAGCTATTCCAACAAAGTTCAGGGGTTGGAGCTGAAAAAATATTAATTTGAAAATTCAGCCCTCTGGAAGGACCACCCTAATACATAAATATAGCTTGCTGAATGATCATTTCATATAATAAATGATCATAAATACAACCCAAGATTAATAAACAGACCACTGCACCTGAACCTCCACAGTGTAGCTTTGTGGGAGTGGCATGTTTGTGTTTTCCTAACAGGTGTAGTTCCCACATGTTCGGCTCTCTGCTGCACTAAAGATATATGTTAATGTCATGCAAATCCAATGCCACAGATTTGACGCAGAAGCGTGTAATCGGCACAAAAGTTCATCGTCCTTGAAAAGTCGGCTCCCTCTTCTTCCGATGTTAGGAGGAGGTCAGTGGTCAAATCACTGGAGATGCGGCTGAGGCTTTCGGGGATGGTTTTCCTTTGACACGAAGCTGCATGGACACATGCATGGGGGATGGTTGTGTTCATGCTCATATTTATGCATTTGCACTTACAGATTGCGACCACCGTCAGTCTTGTACTTGCACACGCAGCTCTAGCAGTTGGATCAAGGCGGCTGACTCATTAGGGCATGTGTTCATTATTATAATATAGTCAGTGTGGAAGCATCTGCAGATGATCAGGTTTGCGACACATTAAACAGATAGATGGATTTTTACAAACCTTTGCTGCTTCTTCATGCCGTGTTGTCTGCAGGATTCAAAAAGAAGACTAGGTTCTTATCTGCATGCATGGTTTGAATCTACAAAGCCAAAGTTAGAGTTCAGGGTCAACTACAGGGCAGCATGACACAATACAACACAGCATGTGAAGCAGCAGCAGAGTGAGGGGCTTTACCCAGGTTATCTGCGTCTGTCCAGGCCAAAATGTGTAGCTGTTGCACTACAACTCAAATTGAAGCCAAGACTGTTGCACACCATATTCTAAAAACAAAACATACTTTATTGCACGTGTTGCATTAAATGAAATATTCCTGTTTTACATATTCTGAATAAATACATCAAGGTTCAGATGAGCTCACAAGAATTCTATTAAAAACTGTCGTTCCTGATGGTGGGGATTATGACCATGTATATTTGTTGCATAAGTCTGTTTCTATCTTTTTAAACCAACGTGTTTGTCTGAAACAAATCAACACTTGTTGGTTCGTTCTATGTGTCTAGACACTGGAGAGCTTGGATGACAGTTTAGAAAATCTAAAGGATATGGTCATTATTTTATCTGTTTAAAGCCTTCAGTAAGTGCTTCATTGTGTTTTCTCATTCTTCTTTTCACAATGTAACCCTTGTGCTATGCTAGGCCCCTAAACATTGGGAGTTGGGTCATCTAGACCCACTAGACAGTGCGCTGAAACTTTTTTCTTCAATGATTTGTGAACCTCACTGGTGTCCATGGATTACATGAAATATTTCCACCTTCATCCACCTTTGTCATGGTAGGGAAAACACGTCAGTGTAAGGGTGGGGTCATCTAAGATAGCACAAGGGAGAAACTGAAAAAAAAACCATCTCAAGTGTCTAATCACAAATATGATCTGGTCTTATTGTGACCACATCAGACATGTTTTTAGCAGAGATATAGTAGAGTTTATTTGGGATCTGCATCCAAATCATGCTTTTGTTTTATTTTTGCCCAAAAAAAATCAATAGTTTATGTTTATCATAATAGTAACAATAACATAAATACAGTTTAGTGTCTTATTTTTCTAAAGGGTGAAGTCAGACTCTGTGGCTCCCACTGGGTTGTAGTCAGTAAGTAATCGACCCGAATGGTTCTTCTAGTGTTAAAGTTTGCAGACCACCTTTCTATCCATCCATCCGTTTTCTTAATGATTCCCACTGGAGACCAATAATTGGTGGCTAAAAGTCTAAATGAACAACAAATACATTCTAGGATTGTTTGTTGTAATTTTGGATTTGTTGTGATCATTTCCTTTCCATGTTTGAAGAGATTGCATTTAAAAAATGGGTTTCAAGCTGTAATACTTAAAATGCTTTATGGCTAATACTTGTCCGTTTTCTGGCCTTTTTTAAACTTCTCATGTTCTGTCTTTTAATTTCCCTAACAGCAAATATCAGAATATGTTCCATGTTCTTTAGCTTTGTATGTTTATGGTCTTCCTTTGGACTGAATTCCATTTTTTTTAATCACACATATTAAAGTTCATTCTTTAACATTCCATAATTTGATTCAACAATCATAATTGAATAGAGCAAACTCTGAACGCTCTATGTCCTTTTATTTGAGAAAGAACTCTGAGCTAGCTCATGAGAGCTTGCAGCCTCGGTGGAGCTCCAACAGATGAGAAGCACCTCTGTGAAGCCTGCAGAGCTGCAACTGTTGTGCAGTGCTACACCCCTGCTGCTCAGTGGAGAGTGAAATGGGATCATGGAGGGCTGCCAGCACACATCAGGACCCGGCAGCTGAAATGGCAAACGCAGCCAACTGCAGTCTTGCCTGTCTCTGCCGTCACTGGAAGTGTCTGAACACAAGGGGGCGAGCACTGCATTTAGATCGCTAATGGGGTTTCTTTTTCTCTGAGCTTCACAAAAACTCGGAAGTATTTAGTTTTAAAGACCCGCTTCAATTAAAATTGTGTTTTATAGTGTTCTTGTAGCATTTTTCTCAAGATGGAGGACATAAAGAAAATTTAAATTAAAACTTTGTGAGTATTTATTCAAATCATTGTAAATCAGAAGGAAACAAAGAAAAGTCGCTTTAAAAACCTTGTAGTCGTTACATAGAAAAGACGATGGGTGGGTCACAGGTTCCCTGCTCCACTCCATTCTGATGCATCCACTTGCAGACAAATAGATCCATGAACATCTTTGTTTTCCTCGTCTGAGCTGGCCTCTGGCTCAAAATAGTTTGGCTGGATAGCTCCTATGTTGTCCACCATTTTAGTTGTAGTGTTAGGTTGAGGTTGTGGAGGGCTATAAACTAGCTAGGGAGAATATAAACAAAGAGTTGATGGGAAATGGGGCTGGGCTCATACTGCGCCAACAGTCCCGCCCACAATTTAAAGGTGATTTTCTGATGAACTCCTGCTGCTCTGCAGTAACAAAGTCCTAGAAAACGACAGTTTTTGATTGTACAAACTTAAAAACCTCCTAATCATACTTGAAAGACCACTGGGAACACTTTTACAATAAACCAAAAGATGATTGGAGTAGGACTTTACATGTTCTCACAGCACCAAGTATAAAGGTTCACGGTAGGAGAAGTGTATCAGCAGGTTTTTAATGTCCTTAAGGGCTGTCTTTTTTTAAAACATGTTTGTATTATAAATGCAGTGCTCTCTATGTTTCTTTATTTAAACAAATATTATATATATATATATATATATATATATATATATATATATATATATATATATATATATATATATATATATATATATATATATATATATATATATATATTTTATTTATTTATTCTTTGCATATAAGTGACATATTCCTTGCCCTTTATTTTATTTTTTAATTGTTTTATATATTGTTGTTTTTTTCAGATGAGCACATAATGAGGTAAAATCTTTTCTGTGCAAAATCAATAGATAAATGTTTTTTCTGGAGGAGGAGGTGGAATCTGTCCCACGGGCAACGGTAAGAAGGGATTAAAAATCACACCAAACAGGTCTGGGTTTATATTCTTCCATTTTTGGTGCCTGTTCCACATAATCATGCTTGCTTTTTCACCGTGGGTACTGAGTGCCAGTTCTGCTGAAGTTTGAAAATTAAGCGAGGCATACTCTGGGAGGTTTATTACCACCCCCTCGCTCTTACATTCTACCCTTAAGGCATGGCAAATGCAACTGTGGGGAGAGACACTGCCACAAATAGACTCTCTAAATGTGGAAAGCTTTATTCTGGAGAAAAATACATGACTGAGTTGTTGGCCTCTCTGCTAAACACAGTCATGAAAAGAAGAGGAAAGGCATGAATGTTCAAAGAATCTTGCAGGAACACGAGAAAAGGTGGAGCCACTGTCACTTACTGACCAGTCATGCACGTCCACACTTCTACAGGTGTTGGTGTAATTGTACTTATAATTCAAAAATATTTTGAAATCAACTTCTCTTTAAATGTCTCTCAGAAATAGACTGTTTAATTAAATATCTGCAGGATAAACAAAACTTCATCAATACATTTGATTCACTCTATTACCAAATTCATCACATTTTAATGAATGATGTCCAATTTTCTTTTGGACTGAATGGCCAAACACAGAAATATCCTGAAACTAATTTCTGATAAATGAATGTTTTTTTAAAAACTCTTTTTGTCTGTATGTCTCAGTCTGTGCTGCTCCAAAGAACTCATGAACCCTAATCTCTTTACCACCAAGATTTAAATGACTATCAAAAGGTAAATACAATATTGGTATAGTTAGTAGGGGTGTGTATAGGTAAAAGTCTGGCGATACGATACATATTGAGGGTCAGGAGTGAAGCAGATGCACAGCTGCACTCGTTCTCAACTGGAGCCCACTACAAAGCGCCAAAATTCCTGTTTTTATACGGTACTGGCAGCAACGTTGCACAGAATTCCGGTTTGTTACACATCCCAAGCAAAAAGAAGTAGAAAGTGTCTCTTAACAACAAAAACTGCGAGGCTGACTGAACATTTAGCATTTAACACAAGCTTATTCTCGCAAGATCTTGCTGTTTTGGTACGGTGCAGAGCTGCTCAAAGAGGTTCAGTTTGCTATGCTGCCAATTAGTGGTCAAGTGTTTAGGTGGAAAACAAGAGTCAGACGCTGAAGGACGGTCATAGGCAACTAAGTAAATATCACCAAATGAATGTGATATATTGCTGATCTGAATTTTTCCTACACCCCTGGTAGTTAGGTGAAGGTGCACGTATAGATACATGAATTTAGGCTGATGTAAAGTTTTGATTTGATTTGATTGATTTCAAGCATTGAAAAAATATTAAACACAAATATAAAGTACATTTTTAAAAATGATAAAACACAGCTGCATCAAATCTATTTCAGATATGAATTAATACATTGATTAGAACATTAAAATTTCAAAGATCTTGGAAAATAAGACCATCGTCTTGACGGTGTAATTACTCATAATCAGAAATAGACGTTTTTGCTGCAATGTATACAGTGCACACACATGTCCCATTATAGTCATTAAATATAATTTTTTTTTTTTTTTTTAATTACGGGTCTGACAATTAATCAACAAATTGAATTCTACTCCTGGCATAGAACCAGATCAATCTTTCTGAGGCAGAATAAAATAAACCAATACCATTAAAAATTTGTTTCAAGATTACATAAGTTGGATAGTATTCCTATTTTTACTCTGAGTAATTTCTGTCATACTTGTCACATGGTAAATGGTGTATACTTGTAAAGCGCTTTTCTACCTACAAGGTCAAGGACAAAGTGCTTTTACAGTCACAAAACCATTCACCCAGTCACACACACATTCACACACTGGTGGCTGCTCTGCTGCCAAACACAGGCGCCCGCCTTGCCATCAGAGGCAAGTTGGGGTTCAGTGTCTTGCCCAAGGACACTTCAACTCATGGGCGTGCATGGCCGTGCAGAATTGAGCCTGCAACCTTATGGTCATGGGTCGACTGCCCTACCGCTTCACCACGGCCGCCCCATATCATTCTTACATGTATGTAGGCTCAGCATTGCCACTAAAGTCAAAATTTCCACTCACATGTTTTGCTATCTTGAAAAGCTGTTGCTTCAGGAAAGTAAGTCCCAATCGAAGTCTGGAGATAACGTGATCCGGATCTTCCTTTTCTTTACAGATTTATTTGGTTTTGGGAGTTGTGTAACATCACCAGTCATCACCACACCTGATAGAAATTGTCTAATCGTTACAGCTGTTTTTCTGTTTTATTCATTAACCTTCAATGAGTCTGGACTCAAGGTTTTTGTGACTTGTGGTCAGATTCTCCTTAGTGCTTCTTTTCCTAATTGGTTATGTTTTTCTGGAAGATTTTTTCTTTCTTTTGTAATTAGTTAGTGTGATTCTTAATTCTTCAAATATTGAGATTAAAAACTGCAATAGATAAACAACAAAAATATTTAATAGTGAAGCTTTTTTTTTAAATTTTAACTGCAAAGTCATGCAATGTGTCAGTCAAACGCCCCAAAAGTTAAAAAAAAAATTACATAAAAAAAGAGCCGTTGGCGAAACGCTTTGGCTTTGATAACAGTCCACGTACCGCCCCCTTGTGGACACTTGTGAAATTAAAATTGCATAAATTTTAAAACTCACTTTTTCAGCTCTCAGTCTTGATCTCTTTGACTCAAAAGGGTAATTATGCACGTTGCTACCAGCTTCAGCAGATACATGGTTGATGTGTTTCTAGCAAAAGTTGTATCTAACTTTTAAAACAATCCAACAAGGTAAAAGCTGTAGTGAGTCTGCGACATGTGAAGTGGCATGTTTTTATGCGTCATCAGCAGGTTAAATGTGCAAATATCACAGCCTTGGCATCCCAGTTCATACACTTTCTAGAATCCAACTAAACATCTCCCATTTGAGAGGAAAGTGGGGTTTGGTGATGCACTGTGCACGCGCACGAGGGGAGCAAAATGTCAAACTGTGTACTTTTGGTTTTGGAGAATTCCAGTAAGTAAACAAATGTCAATGATTTCAGAAATTTTAATTTTTCACATTTTTTAGGAGCATGTTCTTTAAAAGTGTTTTTTGTTATGAAGTTGATTTTTTGCACATGTTGAAAAATCCCTTTTGGAAAATCTAAGTCACTGTAAAAACTAATTAAATGTCACTTTGCAGCTTCAGCCACTAGCAGGCGTTGCAAACTCAAAGGTGGACACTCAGAATTCAACTGTCAAATTGCTGTGTTTGCTTAATTCAGTCTTTGCTAGATGATTGCATTCTTTGTTTTGTGGGATTTTTTGTTCAAATTATAGCGTTATCTAAGGTCTGTGTTTATGACTTCAATCAAATGACAAAATGAACAAATTGTGTTTATTATGCTCTGAGAAACGCAGTGAAATGCATACAAAAAGCCTCACTGATAATGAGACCACAGGCAAACTAATTACAAAATTGCTTTTTTCTTCAATTATTTCAATGATAATAACTGAAAAAAATACTAGTTTTTATGCATTTAGCTGATTTTACAGTAATATAAACTATCACTGCAGTACAGAATCCAGCTCTTGTGCATTACCGTGCATTATTGTGCATTAACCTTTGTTCTCTATTGTTGTTTTTATGTTTGCAGGCAGCAGAGCTCGCTTACTTTACAGAAAATGAATAATTTTCTAAAATAAGTCTTCACATTCAGGGGAACACAGTCCTTTTTTATCAACAGCCTTTAATGTAATTTTTTTAAATTGCTTTAAAATTTGTTGCATTTACTTCAAAGTTGAAGAAAAAGTAATAATGAAACCAATCAATGACACCACATTATATCTTTTTTTAATTATTATTAATCATTAAATTTGATTATTTAAATCAGTAAACTGTAGGTTACTCCCAAACTAGAAGATGTTTCTTTAAAGATCTTTACTAAACTTGTCAGGACTTTCAACCTGTGGTTTGTTCTTTATGTACATTTTTTATTCTTATGGATTTTTGGTCAGATACACTCAACAATTTACAGCCTTTAGATTTGGGTTTAGTCATTGAGTGAATGAAAAATAATTGTTTGCTTTTACTCTTAAATTTGGCATAATTTTAAACAAGAAATGTCAGTTTAACAACACATACAAGGTCTCATTATTGCAGAAAATGACCACATGAACCTGCAACTCAGAACACAGAAGAATTCAATGATCATTCAGTTAGACCACCTCTGTCTTCCCTCCTATGTCTGAATTCTCTCACATGAAAGGCTGCTTTTTGCTTCATAATTAACCCTTGTGCTATCTTAGATGACCCCACCCTTACATTGACGTGTTCTCCCTACCATGACAAAGGTGGATAAAGGTGGAAAGATTTCATGTAATCCATGGACACCAGTGAGGTTCACAAATCATTGAAGATAAAAGGTTCAGCGCACTGTCTAGTGGGTCTAGATGACCCAACTCCTAATGTTAAAGTGCCTGGGATAGCACAAGGGTTAATCGGACTAAAATCCATTCATTCCCAGTAGAATATTTAACCCTTGTGCTATCTTAGATGACCCCACCCTTACATTGACGTGTTCTCCCTACCATGACAAAGGTGGATAAAGGTGGAAAGATTTCATGTAATCCATGGACACCAGTGAAGATCACAAATCATTGAAGAAAAAAGGTTCAGTGCACTGTCTCGTGGGTCTAGATGACCCAACTCCCAACGTTATTGTGCCTAGGATAGCACAAGGGCTAGAAGAGTAAAAGATTTGGAGCTGCTCTGAAAGCTGGGCAGCTGGAATATTTTCATATTTTCTCCCTGGAGTGCTGGTAAAAGTATGCAGGGACATTCCACTGGAGTCCATCCAGAGGAGGATTGGACTCTCCAGGGGGGCAGATCCTCCTGTTACCTGACTGCAGCCTACAGATGATGGTCTGGTCTGCATTAAAGGTTGAAGTTAGATGTGTTCTGGACATATACTCACAGTGTTTGCTACAAACAAGCAATGGGTGAATTTTCATTGACGTGGTGGCGATTAGAATTTTTGAATTTTCATGTACTGGTCGCTTACGGTGTTAGTATATCTGAAGGTATGGCTACTCACACCAACGTGAACAATGTCAGACAGATTGGTGGGAGTCCCAGAGCACAGGGACTCTGAATGTATCCTCACTGATCCACTGAGGGACAGGAGATGTTTTAGTAGATCTCCTCTGGTCAACAGGAGCCACACGGGTGTCCAACGTTCCCACAAAGTCCCGGAACGGGATTAAGAGGAGCCAGGCCCTGTTTGCTTTGCACCAGACTGTCATGCTGACAGAAGGAACTCAACTAGATAATCTACAACAATGACAGCAGCCCTTCCTTTCCCAGTGGTATGTTAAGACATCACAAAAAATCAAGAGGAGAATGTCAAACCATGCGGAACAATTGCTGTGTGTGTTTCAACGGAAGAGTAAAACAAATAAAGGATGAAACAATTCACCGGTTTATGGATAAAAGGTGAAATAACAAGAAATATCACAGGTAAATGAACGAATGAATTATTAACTATTTGTAATATCCACTGAAATGTAGGCCTGGAAAATAACCCAGCTTTCATTTTTCTGCATTATTCATATAATTATTGCTCTTTCTTCACAAGACATGTCAAAGAAAGTACATTTAATCCATGAGTTTTTAGTTTCACATACGAGTCATTCCAGTCTGGTGCCCTTTCCATTTCAGCCGTCTCCAGATATTTTCCAACTAAACCTCTGAATGGAGGCAAAAGCTAATGAAATTTTAGATTATTTTTATTTTCTAAAATACATTTTGCCCCTTCAGACTGATTAGCTCACATGACCCCATTACCACAATCGCTCACTGACATGACCACCCCCCAAAGACAGATTTTTTTGCCTCATAAAGCACACTTCTTTATGGTTTAGAATGCTTGTCAAAGCTGAAAGGAACTTTTTGTGACTAAATAGTAAATACCTTTTGCATATTCTCTCTTTTTTTTAAGCAAATACCATTCCCACTAGCTACTATTCCTTGTTGGTCAAGCTATGTTTTCATTTGAGTTTTGTGTGACTAATAGTAAGTCAGACATCAGCACTTGTCTATGAATGCAGATGTGGGATGTGACCTCTGCCTTAAGGATCTGATGGGAACCGTGTGTTGAAAAGTCCGGAGCACAGCAGCGTGTCCTAAACCATGCAGACAGCTGACTTAGCGCCTCCCCTGTTGTCTATGTGCTCACTGAACAATGCGGTTATTGCCAGCGACAGAGTACAGCCTCAGGGCCCGAGCACCCCTTCCAACACCAAGGCTTGTGGAATTCTTTTAGACACCCCCGATCCTGAGTTTGGTTTGCCCTTTGTCTTTCTGCTCTTTCAAATCCAAACCACAAGCATGACTGCAGAGCCTTCGCTTTGAGCAGATGTCACACACTGAGAGGAAGTTCTGTGGTTTTGTGTTACCTGCTCAATGAGGTTTAATTTCCCCTTTTGGGACCAGGCTCCGCCCACATCTGTTGTGACCCATTAATGATCACCTTTTAGTCACTTTTTCATGATTATCTCCAACTTCAAATTTGCTTTTGTAGAATCTTAACTGTTTTGTATCTAGAATGTTTTAGGAAAATGTTTCATTTTCATGCAAATGTTTTTTTTAAAACTGTAAACATTTAAGAAAAGAATTTTCTGAAACAGCAATAAAAAGTCTGTGCCACCAAAAATGTGCGATAACAGCGTGACTGAAAACACACAGGACTAATACAAATCCGCGTTTAAAAAAAAACAAAGAAATGTAAGCAAAAACTCACACAGAAAAACAAATACATGAGTTCCCATTTCTTTTTATTTCAAATCTTTAAAAAAAACTATTTAGCCTTTGGGTAAAATAAAATAAAACTTAAAAATTTAATTTCCAATGTTGTATTAAATAGAGTTTACTTGCTAAATGTTTGGAAATATATTTCATAGTAAAACAGCTTTACAATGAAAGTACAAATAAACCTAACAGCATTATAGAAAAGTTAAATATGTGTGGCATAAAATGCTCTGGAAAATAAATAAAAATAGTTCAGATGTGAGACAAAAGAAAACTGGGGTGACTTGAAAAAAACTTTGACTCTAAACACGTTCTTAATTTTTGTTTTTTGATTGTTTTTCTGGTACAATATGATTTGTTTGCAATTGAACAAAGGAACAAAAGAAATCACAGATTTTTAAAATGAATTTAAAGGAAAGAAATTTTAACCCAAAAAGTTTAATTTTAACCTTTTTACCTTTGTTTTTTCATGTTTTTAGTTTGTGTCTTGTTGATTCATTTGTTACTTTTCCTTTGTATTTTTGTTGCATAATTAGTCATATAAATACAACATTGTTATTTTGAAGGTGAATGTTTTAGATAAGTTATGGATGATTCCTGTTGGGTTTTTTTCCGGCTGATGGCAACTGATTAATCCCAACACGTTTCTAATGTTAAACTCTAGATTTGATTGTTGGTGTTCCTGGTGTTCATTTAAAAGAAAACAGAAACCTGACCACTGACAAAAGGTTAGTGAGCATGCAATAAAACCTTTCTTTCAAGAAATAAAAAATATGACTCTCATCATTGTGATCATCCCATTTTTGGATACCAAACACCCAAAATCATTCAACCAGGCACTTTATTCTATAACACTTTACAGTTAGGTAATACCTGTTTATTAAAATTGATTATGTCTGTTCCAGAAAAACACATTTTCTAGTTGAGAGCTCATGTAAGGATTATTATGTGAGAGTGGCTGGTGACACAAACAGCCTTAGTCAGTGTGGCTTCTCTGACTCAGCTCTACACAAGCACAGACCCGTCTGCAGTAAAGTCAGGGCCCGTCCTTTTTGCTCCTTCTGATGCCCACGAATGCAGAAAGCCTGCATTTCCACTGAAGCCTGAGGCGCACTGTTCACGCTCGTACTCCAGCAGAAAGAGTAAAACCGAGAGACGGAAGGACGGCACAGAAGACAGGGAGAAAAATGGGAAGAGGATCCGAGGAAAGTAGTCTAAGAGAGACACTTGCATACCAGGGAAAGAAAGCACAAATCCTCACTACACACACAGCCTTCACAGGGGATGTGTGTGATATCCAGAGGGAGAGAACAGGCACAGATGATTTGAGGCTTAGGGGGAGAGAGTACATGCCACTGCCTGCACCTGCGTTAACTGCCACCACATGTCAAGGTGATTCAGCTGCGGTTCCTAGAAAACTCTAAGCTACTTTTATTCCCCATATTGTTATTATAATACTTCCCTCACTAAAAAAAAGAGGAAACTAAACCTAGAATGTACTGTAAACAGACTTCATGGCAGAAAGCAGGTTTCGTTTGATGTTTGGGACATTTTGTTGAACTTTACTGAAAACGTTGTTTCATAAGGGGATTACAGTGGTCACGGCAACAGGAGTTACCGTGCCCCCTATCTTCATAGGTTTCAGGTGCTGAAAAGTAGAGAGTAAGTGCCCAACAGAGGTCTCACTTTCTAGAAGCAGCTGAGTACCTGAGGAGCTGACAGGTATGCACTTAGTGGAATGTTCTCACCAACACCTGTGGGGAGCACACCCGCCAAACCTGGTCTCTCGCAGCTCACTGGTTGATCTTCTCTGTGACTGACATTGGCAACAGCTATTTGTCTCGATTCCTCAAAGGCCGGGGGGCAGGTATGGTGAGTTCTGACGGAACCAATGGCAACAGAGAAAGTCTATGGGAGCCAGGCGGGGCTTCAGTGAAGTAAAACTCATCAATGGGGTGTGTCTGAAAAGTCTGACAGGAGTCAAATAGTGAAGGGTTATGCCTGCTGAACCCCTTTTGCCTGGTGAAAGCTCAGCTAGTCTTTTGCTGCGTGAGGACCCAAGGAAGGCTGGCAAAGAAGAGCTACATCTTTGTTTTGAGATCCGTGGAAGTGAAACGACCGATGACATCTGCTAAGAGCTTCAGGAAGTCCACTTTCAGACCTGGAACTTCAAGGAAAACAAAAACGGCTTCACACAGCTCTTGGAAACTGCAATGAAAAACGTCTGACAAGAGGACTTTGGTCAGGAAATGCCACATCTAGATGGTCTTATAGTCACTCACATCTCCTTATCACTTTTCCAGCCCAGCTATGTGGTCTGTATTCGTTGGACGGAGAACTGATAAGGGCATGTGCATGACATTACCTACAGGTGCCTGTGAGCCCCATAGCCTGTGGGCTAACTGCCCAAGTTACAACATTTTATTTTGGTTGCACTATGTCTCTGCTTAGAACAATTGAACACTGCAACATACCTTCAGTGTAGAACATGTGACAAAAATAGAAAAACCCAACCCGGTAGGATTTTTTTATTCAAGCAAAAAACTTGAAAATCAGCCCAACATTAGACAGGAATGCTAAGTTCAGAAGTCGAACGGAAGATATTAAGCAGGAATTCAAAAGTTGGTAAGTAATTAGAGTATTTTTTTTTTTTGCAATTGCTTATATACTTTGCATTTCTGCATGTTAACCAAAATGTTTGCATCATTAAACGAACAATATATTGGGGGTAAGAAATCATAGTATGGACAGAAATAGTTTTAATTTTTGACATAAATTATGAGACTTGGAGTTTGTCTTTGTGATTTTACCAGTAACATTAAATTAGTCTATTAAAAAAGCTCCCCATTAAATATTAATAGTCAAAAACTATTAATGTACATAATATAGCTCAACAAATGACCAAACAGGTTAGTTTTTGTACAAACAGATGAGTGTCCTCAGTTGAGCAGGTGAGCAGTTCTCAGTGAGCAGACGCCTGGATCATTTCACTGTCTTTGTTGACTCGGCGCCTGAGGCATCAACCTCCTCTCTACACCAGGTGGAGGATCATGTCTCCTCTCAAGAGCAAAATTTGCAGCACTTTCAGTAAGGAGGAAAAGGTTACTTATTTCATGATACATTTTTCCTGCACCTGCACCAATACTTCTAATAAAATCCATTTTTAACACCCAAAAACTCTTTTGTGTCTTTATAAGAAGCTTTTTGATGCATTTACTTATTGTTTTTTCTTTTAGTTGAAACAGATACTGACTGTTCAAAAACACTTTAAGCCTTAAAACAGTATAACAATTGGTTAATTGGCACCTATGACTTTGTTTTGATTAAATTCTGCATTGACAGATGAGAAAAAAACCTCAGGATCTACAAATTGCTATGTATTTCAGAATAAAGGCATTGAACTTCCCCTAGCAAAAAGTTAGTTAAGTGTACTACAAGCATCCTTAGTCTATACTAAAAGTGAAGCAGTATACTTGAAGATTATTTTTTTACACTACCTATATATTGTAAACTTAAAATGTTCCAATTAGCATGGAGAAGTATTCAGTTGGTATACATCCTACACTGCATACATATATTGTGGCGACCTGGGGGTCAGCCCGGCCTTCAGCTCCTAAGACTCATGGGAACTGGGGAATCTTGGGTGTAAAGTTCCTCACCATGAGTGAGTGGCCTGTGAGCAGAAGTGAGATCCATGCTGTTAGGCTGTTTGTTGTGTGTTCAAATAAATGGGTATTGATGCTGGAAAGAAGATTGGGCAATCTGTTTCTCTGTTTACTTCTCCCTCTCTGAGACTGTTGGGAATCGTGTGGTGTTTGGGGCACAGGCAGTTCCACAATGCAGCCAATTAATTAGCAGTTTTGCTCTTGATTCCCAGCTATAGTGACATACCAGCTGGGTTGTTTTATTGGTGTCATAAATGGGATGGGGTCAGCCGGTGCTACTACGTCATGGAGAGCTACGCCATGGAGCGAGAGATGGCAGAGATAGAGTGACAAATTTGCATCCTGGAGGCAACTCGGGACAAGCGAAGAGCAAGGGCGAAATTATCTCCCTGGTGGTACAAGCACCCGCCATCATTTGCAGTCTGTCCCTGCAGGTCGGGTTTCCACGCCGGTAATGAACCGTCCAGAGCAGTCTGTGATGGCAGTACGCAACCCAATAAAACTTCCGCGATACAATAGCTTAACACCGTTGGAACCACACCTGGCTCAGGTCAACTTGGCGTCCGGGTATGGGGGCTGGAGTCCCAAAGAGACTGTTACACCTAGCCCTGGCGTTGGAGGGCGCTACACTCCAGGTACTACTGGACCTCTCTTCTGCGGAACAGCGAGACCTGTCGGCATTGACAGCAGCATTGGAACGACGCTTTGGAGAGCAGGTTTCGACAGAGCGGCACCGACAGCAGCCGTAGAGACGACGAACGCCTGGGGACCTTCGCCGCTGATGTGCAGCTCTTCGCTCGGCAGGGTTATTCAACCTTTCCACCTGCTGCAGTGGAGGAACTGAGCCTCCATGCCTTCCTCAGAGGACTTGCTCCGGAACATCTGCGCCAGCATGCATGGCTGGCGAGGCCATCTAGCCTGGGGGCAGCCCTGCAGGAAGCTGAGACTGCAGAGGAATTACTTCAGCTGAGAAGAAGACTGTTGCGGTGGTTGGAACAAAGAATTGTGAGCATGAGTTTTCAGCTATATGAGTGTTGTGGGGACACTTAACCCTCTTAGATGTGGACAGTTTGCCGACCTGTGGGTTAGCCTGGCCTTCAGTTCCTAAGACTCATGGGAACTGGGGAATCTTGGGTGTGAAGTTCCTCACCATGAGTGGGGGGCCTGTGAGCAGAAGTGAGATCCATGCTGTTTGGCTGTTTGTGGGTTTGTTCAAATAGATGGGCATTGATGCTAGAAAGAAGATTATGTACTGTTTCTATGTGTACTTGTCCCTCTCTGATAACGTTTGAGGTCGTATAGTGTCTGGGGCACGGACAGCTCTCCAACAACTCTTGTTTCAGCTGGGTCGTTACTATGTCTGTGTGTAGGTGTGTTTATGTGTGTTTGCTGTAGAATACTGACATACAGATACTCAAGTAACCTTAATAAAAAATAAAAGAAACTTCTGTACTACTTTTTGCTAAGGGCTGCTTTAATACGTCAAAACAACAATGCAGAAATTAAGGAACCAATGCAAAAAGTGTGCACTGCTGAACTTCACAGTAAACTATAGTGCTTTATTGAGAAGGAATAATCACTGACATTCTGCACCCTCATGATGACAGCATTTACAATTTTATCTTAAAATTGTGAACCATAATGCAACAAGGTGCTAAAAATGTCCAAGTTTCCATTTATAGTGGATAGTTTGTTGGGCAGATGGAAATGATGATCAAAACTCTTCATCATGAATTTTGCAAAAAGCAAAGCTATGATCTTTCCCCATTGGTGAGGAAGATCCAAGATGATCCCCGAGTGAAGATTGTATCCTTGCCCATCACACACGGAAAAGTTGGATACAATCTGTCTTTCAGTGAAAATAAATCTTTCCTATCCATAAAGTGGGATATTTTCTATTCAATCTCAATGACAGACAAATATCTTGCACAAACATTCTAGAATATAGAGGCAAGAATCAAAGGTACAACTTAACACAACCCTATTCTAGTGTTAATCATATTTTTAGATAGGCCAAAGGTTATACAATACTTGATGAGTTAATATTTTTAAGAGGTTTATTATTTCCTAGAAATATTACAGTAAAATATAATTTTGTTTTAATGCATTATGTGTAAAAATACAACAAATATACAAAACAAGTAGACCACATGACATTGGAATGGCGGGGGGGGGGGGTATATACATTACAAAAGATACATAACAATACATTTAACATCCAAATCAGACAATTTTCATATGTTATTATTATTATTATTATTATTATTATTGTTATTTTCTATTATTTATTATTATTAGTTCGTTTGTTTTGTACATACTTTAAGAAACGGTACATAAGTCAGTAAATAACATCAACTACCCGGATGTAGAGGCGTAGAATCCAGAGGGATTTTCAAAATAAAACTAGCTAACCGCATGTTGTCAACACTTGAAAAAACAAAAATACAAGTCTAATGAGCTTTGGATTAGCTGACAAAGATTGACTTAGCCATTTTAATCAACTCTTATACACACGGACCTGGCAACATCTGGAATTCCGTATGCAATCGCATGTTTCGCATTGGAGAAACGTATAGCTTTCTCATTTCGTGTATTTTAACTATTTGTTTAAGATTAAATATTTGTTGTTGCACCCCCCCCCTGCATTTCATTACATTAAGGATTTTGTTGGGTTACTTCATGTGAAAATAACAAAATAAATAAATAATTAAAATCGAATATTCCTATCCCGGAAGTAGTTCGCGCTCGCGCCACGTCAGACTCAACCAAGTAAGATTTCTCCATAGTTCAGAGTTCAGGTTTCTGCAGATCTTCTCTTGTGCTGCCGTGACGATGCTCCGCCGGGGACTGACTTACCTGCTCCTGCACGTGTGTGCGGTGACGGCGACTGAGCTCACCTTTGAACTCCCAGACAACGAAAAGCAGTGTTTTTATGAGGAACTAGAGAAAGACGTGAAGTTTGACATAGATTTTCAAGTGAGTTTCCGTTAGAGCTGTCCATGTCATGGTAATGCTGGTAAGCTTAAAAAAAAAAAAAGAACTGAAATAATGTCTGTTAAAGTAAATAAACACATTTTAGCTAGGGAGACTTATTTGCTTACCAAACATGTTTGATGTTTTCTGTTAATTGGTTTGTCTTTCAGGTAATTTCAGGAGGCAACTATGACGTGGACAGCTTTGTTACAGATCCCCAGAACAATGTCCTTTACAATGAGAGGAAGAAGCAGTATGACAGCTTCTCCCACACCACCACCATGAAGGGAGTCTACAAGGTCTGCTTCAGCAACGAGTTCTCCACCTTTACGCACAAAACGGTGTATCTGGACTTCAGATATGGAGATGAGGAACCACTCCTTCAGAGCATGACTGGAAGCACAGCACTGACTCAGGTGAGCCTGAGATTAAGTTGTTCCTTTTAAATTTTATTAACTACCAAGATACTGTGCCGTCTTTTAGGAAACATTACAAATAACAGTTGAGTAAGTTGATATTTAGTGCCCCACTGTAGATTACTGGTACTGCAGTTCAAGGGAAGTCCACTAGGTGGAGACAAAGTTGGTCACATATTAGCCTTTGGAACTGTAAGCAATGGTGGGCTTTGCAAATCTCCCAAAAATGCCTTAACCTGCTCAAATATTGTCACAACTGCCTAGCTAAAAAACAAACTAGGTTTTAATTAATTATAGTTCTGTTAACACTAAAATCATTAAAGCTAGCATCAGAATAACGTATCAGAACAACATTTAATATCAGACCCCTTCCACAGACCCACTGCAATGACCTGCTACTAATTCATGTTTCCAAAAATGTAAAAAGCTCATTTTCATTGATTTGTTTTTACATGAGTTTAGACCTAACTTTATAAACCCTCATTATTTGTATTTTATCTTAGGTTCAGCTGTGTAAGTTGCAGGGGTTGGGGCTGGTATGAGATTGTGGGACATGAGCTTGATTCATTATACGATCTATTTGCAATTCATTTACTTAAAGGTTTTGGTTCATTTCTAAAAGAAACAAATGTCTTAACACTATTTTCCGAAACAATAGTCTACAAACAATTACTCAGCGGAAACTAAGATCTTTTATTTTAATAAAATCATCCAAATCTAGCAAATGAAAACAAATTTCCTTTTGAACTACTGCTGTTTTGCTGAATTTTGCAGGGCACCAGAGTGTTATCAGTTAGGTACCCTCAGTTAGCGTAAGCTGGGTACATACGGATGACTGAATGACTGCAGTGCTTCTGCCAGCAGCATAGCAAAAAGAGTGTGAAGGAAGAACCGCCGGCCGTTGTGTTCGTCCCGCACATGTAATCAGTTGATTAAATCGCTCTCCTCCGATCCTATACCTGATTAGAAATGATAGTTCACACTTCAGTCAGCATTTTGAGCTCTTGGTTTTCAAGCTGCTCCCTCAGCGGTTTTGCAGTGGGGGTGTGACAAACCTTCAGGATGAGAACAGACAGTCCTACCAGTGAGAAGTTATCAGCCATGTCGAAACAACCTTTTTATTTATGTCAAGACCAAAGCGTCTTCTTACAAAAATAATATTTTGGTTTTGATATCACCCTATCCTGGTGAGTTTGTTCCCTTGTATAATCTTAAAAGACTGATGATTTTTAAAAATATATTTATAATGCATATTGCTTGTTCTCCCCGTGCATGCGTGAGTTTTCTCCGGGGACTCCGACTTCCTCGTCCAAAAAACATGCTTCATAGGTTCATCGGTTACTCTGTATTGTCCCTAAGTGTGAATACGAGTGTGTAAGTGTGTGTGATTGTGGCCCTGCCTTCACCCACAGGTGGCCAGGTTAGAGTCCGGCAGCCCCATGACCCCGAAAGGGACAAACATGGGTTTAGAAGATGAATGAATGTATATTTCTTCTTGCAGTTGGAGTCGTCCTGCGTCGCCATCCATGAGATCCTGAAGGTGGTGGCGGATTCTCAAACATGGTACAGGCTAAGAGAAGCACAGGACCGCACAAAGGCAGAGCACCTCCTCCAGCGGGTCACTTACTGGTCCTTTGGAGAGGCTGTTTTTTTGTTTGTTATTGGCATTGGTCAGGTCATGCTGCTGAAGAGCTTCTTCAGCGAGAAGAAAGGCTCTGTAGCTGCCACCACTTAACCCAGCTGTTCCATTCTGTCCTTAGACGGGTGGAAAGTTGAATGTGCATTCAGATTTAAGCTCTTATTTGGTTGTTTTCGATTTTTCAACAAGGCTATGTTAAATAAATAGTTAAGAATTTATTCTATTCTTCATCGCTTACAAGAATGTATTTTTATTCTGGTTTTGTTTTCAGATTGAACGGAAAAGAACCACCACATGTACTGTCTTGAAAAAAAATCAGCCTTTTTGTTGATTTTGTTTCTTCTTTTTTTCTAATTTAAGGTAAATGAGATTATATTGGGTGTCATCATTGTTTGTCACCTTAATACGTGTATTGTTACATGTAACATATTTTGCTTTCATGTGCATTGCTCTTGAACTGCCCTGAACCAAGTGCCTTAAGATGTACTTTTTTCACTTTTTCTAAATTAGTATTATGAATTTCTGTTGTTTTTAGTTCTTCACTGGATTTGTTGAAGCTACTTTTGTTGAGGAAGTTTACACCAAGTTATGTTTAATGGGCTTTTAATTATGTCCTTAACATTAATGGTCAAACATTTCATTTGAAAACATTTTAGAGATTTATGAGTTAGTATTGAATAAATTTTTATTAGACTTCAGTCTCTCTTACTGTCTTCATCCAGAACCAACATTGGGTCATTAAATCAGTAGCAACCATGAACAGATAATATTTAGAAAGTTTTAATCTATGTCAGGCCTTCACTTGTATCACTCTCTCCCTCTCCCTCTCTCTCCCTCTTCCTCTCTCTCGCGCGCTTGCTCTCGCTCTATTTGTACATTCAAATAGTAAAAACAAAAGCCTAATATTGTAATTTAAAAAAATGTATACTTACAGTTTTTTGAACATATATGTTGAAAACTGAATAGACATGTAAAATGGGAAATTTGGATTTGAAAGATGAACATTTTTGAAAAATCAAAGTGGATAATTTTTCTCTTTACCCGATGGGTAAACTCCCCCAATGACAATTTGATCTATAAAAATGTTCTCAGTGGTGTTTAAATTATGATTATGAAGTTTTTTTCACCAAAAATTTCACAACCTCAATGTCTTAAAAAGACATATTTCATGTTACTCTGAAGCCTCTGTTTCTAAAATCTCCTCTACGTGGGCGTGGCCGTTGGTGCTGACATCAGTAGCCCCGCCCTTTATGATGACGAAAGCTGCGTTTTGCACGAGTGCTGAGCTTTACGCAAGGGGGCCACAAACGACACCGACTGACTGACGGTCTCTGTTCTCAAAAGTTTATCTTTAGCGATAAAGAAACAGCGCAAATTTTGGTCCCGAATCGACTCTTTTTGAACAGAGTGTGAAAGGACAAAACAAACGTGTGTACCCTGCTGTGTTAACCCTTGTGCTATATCTGGGGTCAAGATGACCATTGACGTGTTAAATAAAGTAACACACGAAAAAGAACTTTGAACCATGAAAAATGCTTTGAATTACGTTATAATTTAGACTACATTGCAGCAGCAAGCAGCACTGGCTGTGGCTCAGAGCTGATTTGATGCACATTCAGGCTGAATTCACTTGCAGAGCAAATACAATGCAATCCCAACAATAAGATAGTGACCATTCACACGTATTTTTTTTCAATAATCGAGAATTCAATATGCAATTCAGGCTTCTAACATGTCTGTAGTAGAAACCAAAACATTTTTATTGTATCCTACGCGTTATTTGAAGGCATAAATGTGCCAAAAAACAAAAACCTGAATCACACACAAATGTAAAAGTATTTGTTTATTTATGTATTTCTTTATTTATTTGTGTAAAATTATACATTAATAGCTGTTATTTTGCATAGTATTTAGTTATTTATCTTTAATTAATATTACTTTGCTCCTCCTTAGGTGTGACGAAGTAAAAAATAAACAAGTAAATAAATAACGTTTGCACTTGACCACATTCAACGTGGCTTTGCTCCAGCGATCCAATCAGAAAGGGGCCTGGCGTCACGTGGGCAGAAGTTCCGCCGTGCGCCACTGACATGCTTCATTCATAAAGAGATAGGGTTCACTTGTCCCTGCGTGACCGTGGGTTAGTCGTCTCCCAGCATGGCGGGAACCCTCAAAACCCTGACGGCCGCGTTCAGGAGCGCAGCAGCTGCCGGAGTGCCGCCCTCCGCCGCCGCGGTGTCTGCGGTCTGCCACCGCAGACACCAACGCAGGAACTGTGAGTGAACCGCACAAAACCCGCAAACGAGCGACTTTTGGTTATTATGGGACACTATGGCGCAGGAAGTAAATATTTGGCGACTCGCCATTGATGAATCACACTAACACTTAAAAAAAGTGTACAAACAAATTTAATACAATTTATCATGATAATCTTAAATGCTTGATAAATGTTAAATGTATAGCTTTTTGCTCTTTTAAGCCAAAATATCATAGATCTAAATCAATGCTTGAAATCATTAACTATGTGAGTTCACCTTGTGTTGTCTGGCGTAGAAAGGGCTTGTCAGGTAATAAAACATTATCAAAGTCTCATACAACCCCAAGGCCATGGCGCCCAGCAGCTCTGTTTCTTGCAATGACTATATACATGTATGTTTAACTTTTATGTGCACCCTTTGTTGTTACTGTCTCCATAAAAACGACGCCAGTGTGAGATGAAGTATAAATGTCCTTTGTGTCATCCAAATTGGTTGGCATGCTGGATTCAAATCTTTAGGTACATTCTTGCAGCTAAACTGAAATAATTCAGAGAACTGAAGTTATTACTGAGCTTTAATTAGTCTCTTGCTGATAAATATATATGACACTGCTATAAATGTTTATTATTAAGCAACGCCTTTAACCCTATTTCCGTCTGGTATCCTCCAAACCTTCATCATTTTGATGCTGTAAACCTGAAGTCCATCTGACTCTTTTCAGATGCAACAAAGCGGATCAAGGTGGACCAACCAGTGGTGGAGATGGATAGAGATGAGATGACTCGCATCATATGGGAGTTCATCAAAGACAAGGTAGACCAGACCAGGTGGTAATGCTTGAGTGGCTTTACCTGAATTCTCACCTATTAGAACGTTGTTGTGACACATCCTTACCTCACACAGCTTATCCTGCCCAATGTGGATGTAGAGCTGAAGTATTTTGACCTGGGCCTGCCCTATAGAGACCAAACAAACGACCAGGTCACTATTGACGCCGCTCTGGCTACTAAGAAATACAATGTAGCTGTAAAGTGTGCCACAATCACCCCTGATGAAGCCAGGGTTGAGGGTAAGTCAGGCTGTTGGTGAAAATGTTTCTTTGCATTTTTGAATCGTTCAATCAGTCTTTGTAAAGTCCTATCACCGCTCACATTATCCGTATCTTCTTTCTTCAGAGTATAAGCTGAAGAATATGTGGAAGAGTCCCAATGGAACCATCAGGAACATCTTGGGTGGCACAGTTTTCCGTGAGCCCATCCTGTGTAAGAACATTCCCCGGCTTGTTCCTGGTTGGACATTACCCATTACGATCGGCAGGCATGCTTTTGGAGATCAGGTATTTGTCAAAGTAGAAACATAGTTACATGAATACATCTGGATGAAAGCCTGTTTGATCTCACAGTACAGGGCAACAGATTTTGTGGTGGAAAAACCAGGAAAGTTCAAAATGGTGTTTTCGCCAGCTGATGGAAGCAAGCAGCAGGAGTGGGAGGTGTACAATTTCACTGCAGGGGGCTGTGGGATGGGCATGTACAACACTGATGAGGTAAAAATGTTTCTCTTTTTTATTTTTATTTACTTAAAACATTAGTTTGACCAAAATCAAACCATAATAGAAAGAGTTTTATTTCTGAGTTGGAGTTTTTCTTTGTTGAAAACTCTGGATCTTTGTTTTTCAGTCCATCAGTGGCTTTGCTCATAGCTGCTTTCAGTATGCGATCCAGAAGAGGTGGCCTCTCTACATGAGCACCAAGAACACCATCCTCAAGGCCTATGATGGCCGCTTCAAAGACATCTTCCAGGACATCTTTGAGAAGTAAGATGTAGTGTAGGACTGTCTTCCATACACTTAACATAGTTCTTTGGGGGTTCTGAGTGTTTGATCTTATAACCTGTTTTAGGAACTACAAGCCAGAGTTTGACAAACTGAAGATCTGGTATGAGCACCGGCTTATTGACGACATGGTGGCGCAGGTCCTCAAGTCTTCAGGCGGATTTGTTTGGGCATGCAAAAATTATGACGGAGATGTACAGTCAGACATTCTTGCTCAGGGTAAGTGTTGCTCAACGAGGCCCAAATGCCTACATACTGTGGTGGTACTTGCACTTTAATAGCTTATTATCTGTTTTGGTGGTGCATGGGTGTGCTGTAAACAGGCTTTGGCTCTCTGGGGCTTATGACGTCAGTGCTGGTGTGTCCTGATGGTAAGACGATTGAGGCAGAGGCTGCTCACGGCACCGTCACCAGGCACTTCCGGGAACACCAGAGAGTAAGAGTAACTATGGAGTTGTTTGCACCGTGGAGAAAAGTCCTTAGCTTATACTACCACAGTCCCTCGTTTATCGCGGGAGTTACTTTCTAAAAATGACAGCAAAGTAGCATTACAGATGTTTTAAAGCTGTAAAACCCCACACTACACACTTAATACACTTTTTTCAGACAGATTTGAACATTTTTACACTTTTTTCTCGTTTAAACTCTCAAAGTTCAAACTTTTGCAGAAAGAAAAGGTCCAGTATTATAGATTGAAAACAAAGATCTGATCGCGATAAAGGTTTTGTAGATTTGACAAGCGGAACACATTCTGTACAGGAGACAGTGACATGGCCCGGAGGAAATTGATTGACAATGCCTACAGCCAATCATGATGCAGAACAGATCGGCTGTATAAAAAGAAATAAATAAAATGCAGACTACAAAATTGCACTGAAAAAACAATTTTTTAAACAATTAAAAATGTTTTAATAAAGCCAAAACCAAACGTGCCAAAACGTAAAAAGAGATATGGCTAGGTATTTATTATGTATTCATCTTGGAGGCTGTTCGGGTTTTCCATTTTTAAATGATCAATATTTTCTTGGGCTGCGTCTGAAGGGTAAACCGACCAGCACCAACCCCATTGCCAGTATTTTTGCATGGACGAGGGGGCTGGAACACAGAGGGAAGCTGGATGGGAATCCTGATCTGATCAAGCAAGTGAACTTTTTGAGTATATTTATTAGCAATAATGATGATTAATTTTTTATCACAGTCATTCTTTCTGAACTGCATCATATTGGTTCAGGTTCTCCCAGACTTTGGAGAAGGTCTGCGTGGAAACTGTGGAAAATGGTGTGATGACCAAAGATCTAGCTGGCTGCATTCACGGTTTGGCAAAGTAAGTGATCATTTTTTGATTCTCAGTTTAAAATGTGTGATTTAACATTTTTCAAAGTGTAAGAAAATGTGTGATTTTGCAGCTGCAAGCTGAATGAACATTATGTCAACACGTTGGATTTCATGGATGCCATCAGGACTAATCTGGACAAAGCTCTGGCCAAATAAAGGAAAGACGAAAGCTGCACTTCATTGTAAAAGCCATTCTTTTACCTTATTCTTCTTTGCATTCATCTCTAATGGAGACATGTTTTTTGGGGGATTTTTGATCATTTTTATTTATGTTCTGCAGTTTACAGACATTTTTTAAGACTCAAATTAAGTGCCCAATAAAATGGTATTTCTGAAACTTCTGACTTCCCCTGCTCATTTGGGAGAAATCTTCTGCTGGAAACATTTATTACAGGAATTGTCAGGGGAAAACCGTCCAAAAAACAGACATAATGTTTGGATTATAAACGTGACAATAAAAAGAAGTATTCTTTACAACCTGATAATAGTGTTTCAGTTTACAGCTGGGTTTTCAGATCAGTGCTACTTCTTTGAAATCTGAACAGGGCAGAGCTTTTAGATATTCAGGGTGGGGTTACAATTAACTGAAAGCAGTTCAGCTAAATGGTATGGAAGCATTTGTGTCTCATAATTCAAAATAAAGGTCTATACCCAAAATACTTTTTCATTTTCACAATGAACCTGCATTCGTTGACTCAAAAATGAAATTAAAAATCAATCCGCCAACCTCCTTTTCAATTTTTTTCTTCAACACCGCTCATTCTGTCTCTCAATTAAGATGATACAGAAAATGGTAGTTGAAATTTAATTTTCAAAAAGTTCTCTAGTAAATGTGTATCAAAATTCAATCAGAAATATCTACTTTGACAATTAAAACGAATAACAGAAATTCCTTTTTCATTTTCACAATGTAACTGCATCAATTGACTGAAGAAATAAAATTAAAAATCAATCCTCCAAAATGCTTTTTCATTTTCTACTTCAACACCGCTCATTCTGTGACGGGATTAAAGCGATAATACAAAGAAGGGATAGCATCTTTGTTCTCACAGCCACCACGCAAAAACTGTCGCATGATTTATTTCCAGTCAGCAGTTCCAGGGGGAGGCGGGGCAATTCCAGTATTGACTTTCATTTTGAATTATGAGGCACAAATGCTGCCATAAAATGGTGAATCCAGAGCAATAACTCAAATAGAGTCAACATATACCTTAGTCATTCATTTAAAAATCATGTCCTGCAATAATTAGTGTTTATGCTAGAAAAGGGTCAAAAACTGACAGGACCTTCAGCTTTTTGTATTTTTATCTGTCCTCTTTCATTAAAACGCTCTTTCCTCACTTGTTTTGTTTCAAATAAAATTTTCCGATAAAGGAAAATAGTTTACCAGTACCAATGGTTCACTGAAAAACCTTGGAGTCAAATTAAATTGAAATGTTAGATCCCTTCTTGGAAACAGTTTTAGTTGCTTCTTGCATTTTCTACAACAAAAAAAAGTATTTCTGCCTCATCTCCATAAAGTTGTGTCATCTTCCATCAAGGATCATTCATCACCTTCTCAAAAACATAATCTGTTACAGCAGAAAATATAACAGGGCTAATAACACTGCCCTGTGGGATTCCATTATCTACTTACCGTATTAGTTATTATCATGCATTTGAAAGCCCACTCTCTACTTTCACATGCATGTGCTTATTAAACAAAAATCTGTAATTCCTACCTTTGTAGATTGTATGATGTATTTCAGATTTCTGCTTCAAGACATAACAGTTGTTTTTTTCTCTTTATCTACTTTAGTATTGAGATAATGCATTTTCCAGAAAATACGCAATCCTTTCTGTGATCTTTTCTAGCATTTTGTGTGCATGTAAGGTGAGAGCGATCTGACTGTAACCTTTTCCTGGTTTGATGATTAGAACAGTAATTGCCTTTGACATTTTAATTTAATTTGTTTCTGTAAGTGATTAAGCATTTTATAACATAGTGGAGATGTGAAACCAGATTTTGGTTCGGCCCATTTCAGAGTGAGAAAAGGGGGCATGTGGGCTCTCCATCAGTGGCTTTGGGATTGTCTTAATCTATTCTGCTTCTCCTTATTTCTGTATGATCATCAATAATCCATATACTATAAATTCTGATAAACATTTTTGTCATTTATTCTTGTTAAATCTGTGGTTATATCATCACCCCATTTCAATTCTGGATATTTCCTTTTTTTTTCAAATACCTTTTCATTTTTCAATCTTTCCCAAAACATCACTTACAAGGGTTGTCTGACCGATCTTTTCACAATATCTTCTCCACTTCTCTCCTTTTGCCCTTTTTTAACCTTCTTTATTTCAGCTTGAAATGTTTTATGTGACAATAAATTTGGAAAATTATGAGTTGTCCTTAATACTTGTAGACTTTTATTTCTGTCCTTAATTGCCTTCTTACACTTTTCTGACCACCAAGGTACATTTTTCTTTTTCATCTTTTGCTTTTGGGAATCATTAGTCTGAACTATCCTAAAGGTTTTTTCTACCTCATCCATATTCTGGCTGGTATCCATCCTTACATGCTTTTTTCAAATCAACGCCTCGTTTCTGTGTACTGACGATTGCAACAGGTTTCTTCTCTTTCTTTATTCTTCCTGTTGAAAAACTTCTCACCTACAAATCCAGATGTTTCTGCTGTCCTATGGCAGACTACCCAACAACATCTGCATTTGATACTTTACTCTGTAATCTGGGTTTTGTGTCTGGATATCCTTCTTTATCACCTGACTCCCTTTAGATGCAACACTATGATCTCCCTCAGATTTGCAACATTTAGGCTGCATCCTATTTCCAGATTATCTATAGTTTAAATCCTGTTAATTCTCAAATACCTACAGCATGTGTGAAATTTCTTCCCTGTATTTGAGCCATCCCCTGGGGGAGCGGTGAGCTGCAGACAGCGGTTGTTGGGAATTATTTAGTGCTTTAACCCCCAATCCAAACCCCATAATGCTGAGCGTCAAGCAGGGAGGCATTGGGTCCCATTTTCTTTGGTATGACCCAACCATGGATTTGAACCCACGACCATCCAGGATCAGGGAAGACACCCATACCACAAGAGCACTGTTGTTTATGTGATACTTTAAAGAAAGAAATTGGAAAAAAAAATCAAACTGAAATTTAAGATTTAAAAGGCTTTGGCGCATGTTTCTTTAATGAATAAAACAAATAGTCAGAGGGGGATCTGGCTGCACACAAGATGGTGCCCAGACATCATTAGCCGCAGAAAGCAGAAATTCCTCAAGTTTTCAGATTTGTAGCACACTATATTAAAACTTTTTAATGTAAATAAACAGTTTAGTGTGCAAGATGAGCTTAAAATGGTGCAAAAGATTCACGTTGATCGTGCAAGGAGTTATGGTATGTCAAGGTTTTGACAAAGACATCTGTGGTGTTAAAGGCTTAAAGATTAAAGCAGGAAAAAATGTAACTATTAGGGCAGACAGTTAAATTACTCTTTTCAGAAGAAAAAAAAAGTATTTTTCTACCAAAAGGGGGGAAAAAATGTGAACTTCTAGTTCTGGTCAAGGACTTCCGGTTCCAGCTGATGTCTGGGCGCCATCTTGCCTTTTTTAAAACCATCTTTGAACACTTGAAACCTCCTTGTCACTCTTCTCTTTGCAATTTTGAAATTAGTTTTTATTTCGTCAACGGACGTCTCCATCAGACTTCCTCTGACCTACTTTTTTCTCCACTGACCTCCCAGTCCCACCTTTAGTGATCGATCACCTAGTGCTTTTCCGTTATAACAATCAATAGTCAGCTGTCCCCCATTGGTTAGTTTGATCTCCCTAATTTGATTTTTCATAATCAGCTCAACTGGACTCAAAGAATGGACTCCAATTCCATCATTGAACTTCAAAATTACTTTGAATTCATCCACCTCTCCCTCTATATTTTTCTCCAATTTGTTGGCATCCTCTTTCTTCCCTCTGCTGCACCAAAATATATATTTTTTCCAAATACCTATGTCCATACTATCTTCATTTTTAAAATCAAACAAATGACCCCACCTCAATCAATCAGCCGTCGAACTGGCAACACAAACAAACAAGAGGGAGTAGCTAACTGCACAGGCACAACTCACTAACTTCCGTCTGCTACTCATCCCACTGATTCATGTTTTTTAAATATATATTTGGCATCATTTGCAAGGGAAACTGGATTTTCAGAGTATTCGATTTATTGCCAAGGACCATTTTTTAAGCAAAGAAGTTGGTACTTTTGTGCCGTTTAATTGTGATGGCAAAATTTTACCAGCAGATGTCAATGTTGGATAAAGCTAACTCTTTCTTTTGACACTTTGCATAATCATTCAAGCCCACTATGATTATTGCTGGCAGCTCCAAGCTGTTGACGCTGCAGAATAACCAAGGCTTGCTGCAATGGAAAATTCCACTCAAACCATCTGAACTGCCAATCCCCTGAAGTCATGCCACCTTCAGGGATGTCTTCATTGGTGTGATGTGTTTTTTTTTTTACTGTGCATTAAAAGCAGCTCTCAGGCACTAAATTTAGAGAATCTTGGAAACCGACTCGTTCTGCTTCATTATTTTAAACTCTGTCTCAACAGACATCTTAATATCTTAATAACCAGACCAAGTCCCAATTTTTCCTCCTCTTTTCCTAAACCATTCAAGAGAATGACCAAGTGCCTTGATCAAAAAAATTACTAGAAATTACCATTTAGATGACCTTTTTTGCCAACTTTTTAATTTCCTTTCTGGGAAGAAAGTTCCCCTGGAATTGGCAGAGAACGTCCTATCTATTATTAGCTGGCAGCCTTTAAAACTCAGTAACTTTGAGCAAAATGAACAGCGTCATCCTGGAATAGAATTTGCTATGCAGATAGAGAACAAACCCACAAACCCAGCACATCGGACAGCTCGAATCAAACCATCTGAGCATTTTATGCTGGAAGGGTTTTCACTGTAGGGGGAAGTCAAAAGTTTGTTCACACAGCAGGAATCCAGAAAAAAACTTCTGTTTTTAAAAAGATGTGTTTACAAAAAAAAACTTTTACTAGCTTTAAATACCCACTACATTGTAAATTGTGTTTTTAACGTGTTCTTGTGCCATTTTCCTCATGATGGAGCGCATATATAAAGAAAATTAAGCTTAAAATTGCATTTCTGGATATTCTTTTATTCAAATTGTGATGAATCAGGAGCAGAAGAGAAAAAAGCAGTTGGAAAAGACGCCTATTTGTGACGTAGAAAAAACTCTGGGCAACCCACAAACCCCTCCCCCAAGCTCTGACTAATAGGGAAGGGGGGTGGGGTTACTCTGCACCAACGGCCCCGCCCACAATTCAAAGGTAAATTTCTAATGAATTACTCCCACTCTGCAGATACAGTCCTAGAAGATGTTTTTTTTTTAATATTTTACTAAAAACGGCATAATCATAATTAAAAGACCACTGAGAACACTATGAAAATAGATCAATTGATGATCAGCGTGGGACTTTAGACACATTTTTCAGAAATTCCATATAGTTTTTCTCACCAACTAAGTAGAGGCTATTCTAAATATTTCATATTTTCAAACATGTTATGAACCAAATTTTGAATTATCCCAGCTGATTTATTTATTTAATCTGATGTCACCAAAAGAGAAACCAGAAAGGAAAATGTAAGTCAGTTTCAGTGTCAGCTAATTGTCTTTCCCCTGTGAGCATAAAGCTTATAATATTCTGTCAGTTTCACTTTTTTCCTTGCAGATCAAAGTGGAGGACGAGCAGAGTCGTTCCAACTGCCTCAACACTGACTTATAACACTGGGACAGATTCAACCCGCCTCATTCATCATTTAAACTAGAGAACCTTTATTAAATAATTCAGTCAATTTCCAAGAGGTCTCAGTTGAATCATTTTCATCTGGAAAAAAAAAAAGAAACAGTAGACCGTTCCTCTGGTTTAGTGTGCATATTAAGGCTGACCTGCATGGCAGGACAAGGGGAGTCGAATGCAGTCCCCAAAACTAGAATTTGAGGTGTGGGGGGTTAGTATCCCTCCACTGTCAATTCTATCCTTTCCAAATCTAACAAAGCAGGATCTTTAAATTTGAACTGGTGCATGTTTTCCACAATTAAGGATTTGGGAATACATCACAAAAACGAGTGTATCCAAAGTGAAGAGAATCCAGCAAACAAACGGATGAATCTTCAGCTGAAACATTTCTATTTGGGAATCAGAGTTTTACAAAAACCTTATAAGGAAGCTAATTCAGTTAGTATTGCCATAACGAAAAAAAAAAAAAAAAAAAAAGAGGGTTAAAGATGTAACTATCTTTTTTTCCACCCCACTTCTCCTGTTTGCAAAGGATTCGAATCCTACAAACCAATTTTCACAGGAAAAATGAACATGTTGGATGTAAAAGTGCTTTGTATAGTTGTTGCAGTAATTCAAAAACTAGAGCAGTATATTCACCACACGGATAGGTTATCGCTGTGAAGCTATAAAGCATCTAAAACAGAAAAGGGCGGCTTAACACGCTGCACGGTGTTGCAGATTTTCACAATGAAAGAAGATTTACATGCCAGCTATCATTTCCTCAGATTTTAGCTGACATGAGACAGAAGCAACTTTGATAGAAAGTGCCCTGATTAGGGAGAAGTAACAATGTCCTGTGCACAAACACGCCTGAGGCAGTTCAAATGTCAAAATAGGAACAGTTAATTAGGACTGTTAAATAGGAGCATTCAAACCTATGAATATGTAGTGACTATGTACCCAAATGTCAATACACAGTGAGTAAATAGCAGACATGGTATAAGCTTAGTTGCAAAATGTCTGTAGCTGGCACTTTCCGTCAAAAATAGAAGGGCATACATTGGATGTGCATGAATGATGATGGCAAACAATGATTTTCCATCACATCAAATGAAACTGATGGCTCTGCGACTTCTTTTTTTTTTTCTGCAATAACTGATACTTACACACAACATATAGATTTGAGTGTCTATCAGAGTCTTTGAGTCGGTACGTGTAGTAATCCTTTAAAAGGAGCTCCAAGCACTCGCCGACAGTTTCAGTGTCTCTGTTCAGGCAACGGATATGAAGCGCTTCTGTCTTTGAAGTTCGGCTCTCTCCTCGCCTCAGTCGGATCTGCTCTTTTGGAAGGAGGTCAAGACAAAACAAAAAAAGCTTTCCCAGAGTCTCCCCAAAGCCTAAAAAAAAATCTGTAATTTCCTTCAGGACACAAAAGAAAATACAAACAAAAGAGAAAAAAAAATAAAGAAAAAGGGAAAGCACATCTCCTTGTATCCATCAATGCCTCAAGGTGTGGAGTAGCTGCCTGTATCTTTCCCGAAATTGTAATACTCCTCCATGTCCTCCATGTTTGCTGTGGTGAGTTTAGTCAGGTTCTGGGAGCCACTGTTGTCCATACTGTCTGGTGATGTAAAGCTGAAGTTCTGGCTTTCATAGTCGCCCTGGCTTTCCATTTCAGGAAGAACTTCCGCTGCAATGAAAACAGAGAAACTGTAATTATACTTCTGAATGCGTCTTTATTAGATATTATCATCGGTATTAAATGGTTACATTTGAGACATTACAGACAAAGCTTTAATTTATGCCAGTTCCTTTGTGACAGTTTATCATTTCTTTTGCATCAAAGATGTTCTAAAGTCTGGCTACCATCTACATCCTTTGATCTATTGTAAAAGTGTTCCCAGTGGTCTTGTAATTTGGATTTTGCCGTTTTCAGCCCAAATTAAAAAAAAAAAAACCTGTGCCGTTTTCTAGATCATAGCTTCTGCAGAGTGGCAGTAGTTTAGTAGAAATTCGCCTCTAAGTTGTAGGCGGGACTGTTGGCACAGAGTAAGGCCGCCCCCATTTCTCGCCATCCATCTGTAACTGCTAGCTAACAGCCCCTCACAAAAAACGGCGACCATTAATGAAGCTATCAGCCATACAGTTTTGAGCCAGATTCCAGCTCAGACGAGGAAAACGAAGACACACAAGGATCTATCAGTCTGCAAGAGGAGTGGAGCGGCGGAGGCAGCTTGTGGCAGGTCTCACCTTGGCCCTCTGGTGAAACGTCCATTCCATGCTTCACCTTCATATGCCTGCTGAGGTTTCCCTTCAGGTTGAACTTGCTGGTGCAGTATGGGCACTTAAAGGGCTTACTGCCAGCATGGAGGTGCATGTGGCCCAGCAGGTTGTACATTCTGTTGAAAGACTTGCCACATACCTGAAAAAAAATAAGTAAACAAAACAAATTCAGAATTGACAACATTCTTATGACTTTTATGGGGTCTATCCGCTGTTTTTGTGCTTAAATGACCAGGAAAGGAGCAGAAACCCTCACCTTGCATTTAAACGGTTTCACAGGCAGGTGAACGATCATGTGGGTCTTGAGGGTCTGCTTCTGGATGAAGCTCTTGAAGCAGACGTGACACTGGAAGGGTCTGACGCTGTTGTGAATCAGCATGTGCCTCTTCAGATTGGCAGACAGCGTGAATTCTCGAGAACACACGTCACACTTGTGGCCTTTCATCCCCTTAGACAGGTGAACACACAGGAAAGCAGTCAGATGACAGCTGTTGAAGACGTTTCTTACAGAAAATCCAAGAATCATCTGTAAGGGCGGACTTGAAAGACCAGGGCTAGAAGCAAAGTGGGGTAAAGTAAGGACAGCTGAATTCTCTAAATTTGGCTCCTGATTGGCCTTTTTCTCTGAACTATAGGTACCTGGTGAAAGAGGGGTCAAGTTGTTCCACCCCTGTAGCCTCTTAAGGCCACAACTCTAAATAAAACTGTGAGACAAGCCAGGCAAGACGGCGAGAGAGCCACTGATGAGGCTTTATTTTGACTCTGGGTACTAAGAAATGGCCCCAAACTACAAGTCTGAGCTGAAGGTCCAGAAATTGTCTGCGGATTGTCGCTTATTGTTCCTTCTCCCCTCCACCTTTTCCCTTCTGAAATCATAGTTAATGGTGCCATAAGTGAGAACAGACACATCTGATAATCTTCATCTATGATAAGGACACAAGGAAATATGTCCGATTCTAGAAAGAAAAGAGTAAGTCTCAACAGAGCTCCAGAATGAAACACAAAGATAGAACAGAGTCGTGCCGGTGGCAGACTCATATTCTGCAATGAAACAGACTCTTTTCCGTGCAGACAAACCCTGAAAGAGCAGATCTCCCCAGCTGCGTTGCTGAAAAACTCAGCGTAGCCAGGGCAGAGTTTCCCTGATGCTTCGCTCCAAGTCCAAGGATTTGGGGTTGCAGTGGAAAGTGCACCAACCAGTTTCCAAGTGGAGCTGATTGAACTCCACAGACATGTTCAAGTTAAAGTACGACTCTGTGGTGCTGCGGTTTGCATGCTTTCTCCCAGACAACTCCATGCCCAAGAGGTCCAGGAGGCTCTGCGTTCGGCAGCATATTTGCAAGCGTTAGCAAACAAAACATTTAGCAGGAGTCGTCTCACTGATGAACACTTTCACTCAATCCTGAGGATTTCCTCAGCGCAGAGTCTGATTCTAGACGTTGATGCATGCAGGAAGAGATGCCAGGAGTGGGCCTTAAACCCGAGGGCATCAGAGCAAATCAGAGTGTAGCAAACTGAGCTTAAATGAGGGTCCTTTTTATGCTTTTTACAACTCCGAAGCATAGACTGTTAATAGTTGAAACATTAATATTACTTTTTTTTGTCTTGGGAAAAAAATATTCCAATTAAAAAGGAACCCAAAATGCTGGAGAAGAAGTGCAAATGAGACCAGTAGTGAATACAGCTGTTGTGGGCTCAGTGCAAATAATTGTTCATGTTTGTACTGTTAGCTTTGCTTGATCCAGATTTAAAGATTTTGAAAAGCCGAAGTTTGTTTTCATTGAATTTGACATAAAAATCTAGGTGTGGGTGGTTGCTGATAGTGATACTTGGGGCCAAATACCCAGAATAAAGAGTAAAACTGCATGCATACGTGTAAAACAAAGAGCAAGTCTGCCCTAACAGAAAAACTAATCTCTCATGCTCAGGCTGTACATAAAATATTAAAATGTTTGTCAGAAGTTGACATTTTAGGTAGATTACAACAGCACAAGCCTCCCTTCAGTACTTCTTCAATGTCTATACTGCATGTGCCCCAGGAAATGCATAAACGTGACAAAGCAAGTCACACGCACAGAAGTGACTGTAGCCTACAGGCTTCACAAAAGGCTTCATGCACTCAACAGAAAAACAAGTTTGGTAGGTAAATGTCTAATGTTTCAGATAACAAAATTGTATTTGTATTAGACGCCAGTAAGGTGAGAAATGATGTTTGTCTGAAGAGACATTTAGCAGGCGGCTCCTCTGCCCACTGCTTCAACAAATGAGTTGTGCTGTTGTCCACAAGGGGGAGCCATAAACAAGCATCAGGTACAGGTTACAACGATCACAAACAAAATGCCCTCAGACTGCCTTCTGTCCAAGTTTGACACTTTTAACCCTTGTGCTATCCTAGGCACTTTAACGTTGGGAGTTGGGTCATCTGGACCCCACGAGACCTTCTTTCTTCAATGATTTGTGATCTTCACTGGTGTCCATGCATTATATGAAATCCTCTCCACCTTTATCCACCTTTGTCATGGTATGGATAACACGTCAATGTAAGGGTGGGGTCATTTTGACCCCATAAGATAGCAAAAGGGTTAAAAAGAGTTTCACTGGAGAAAAAAAACAAAATACTTGGTATTTCACCCCCTTAATTGTTGACATTATAATACTTTAATTTGCATTTGTTTTTTAAAATGTCTACTTTTAAAAATGCAAATCTTCAGGAATACAGGAACTGACAGCAAAATGTGTTTTGTCTTCCTTGTAGGAACATTTACCACAGGCAGGGAAAAATGGGTAAATAACAGACAATCCTGTGCAAGGACACAACGGGGATGGTGATTAAAGCAGGTTAAAGAGCTGTCTTTGTAAAAACGTTTCTGTTTTTGTTGCCGACTTTTGACAGCCCTCTTTTTCAATTTGCAAATTGTGTTTTAAATTGTCACAAAATACAAGCACTTCTAGTATGATTTATGATCTTATGAAAGAATCAAACTGGAAAAAACAAAGATTTTCTGATTAAAATTGAGTGTTTTGGATCAAAACTCTTATTATGCCAAATCCCTTTCAAATCTAAGTACAATTCCAGGTCTCCAGCACTAACATCCTACCGGTCCCTTTTTTCAACTTTATCCAATGCTAACAGGAAAACCAGCTGCAGGTTTTGTGGCAAAGAATTGATGACTTTCACGTCTTTCTACAATATGTACAATATGAGAAAGGGAAACTTTTGCTCGAGTGATCTTCACGAAATCTTACACACATGCCGCCAGCTCTAGTCTACTAACACCACAGCAGTTTCGTTGACCTTTGACCTTGGGAAGGGGCCGCCATCTTGAACTTAAAAAAAAGCAACTTTGGTACCAGCTACAAACGAAAAACTCCCCCCTAGGAATTTTCATCGATTATCTTGTAACTTCTCAAGCATCACTAAGTACTTAAAACGAAAAAAATGATAGAATTAGAAGTTGCTGATTTTTACCGGCGTGCGCTTGGCAGCTCACACATTTTTTATTGGAATGTCGTAAAAAGGGTATCCATGAATTCGCTGGCTCATGCTGAACAAAAGGAATATAAGATACAATATGACAGTGTTAAAACTCTGGGCATGGTAAATAAAAAACTGTTGCAAAAAAGTCTACTGACTCAGCTAAAACATTAAATTCGGGAAATAAAAAAGTTACAATTCACTGAAGAAACCAATACACACTTCTTGGGGATATCCCAAGGAACTTTTGAAATCATTATGGGATGGCCACACGACCAACGGTTTGGCAGCCATTTTGTGCCAAAATCTAAGATTTAGCGATTTTCTTGTTTTTCCAGCTTAAGTCTACAAAGACCCCTGCAGTTTTGTAAACCTCTAACCTTGGAAGAGGCTGCCATCTTGAATTAAAAAAAAAGCCCCTTCAGTGCCTGCCCCAAATGAAAACTCATCCTGGGGATTTTCATTAATCATTTCCTAACTCCTCAGCCATCCTTAGGAAGCAATATTGGGGGAAGAAATGGCAACTAGAAGTTTTAGATTTTGAACAGCGTGCACGTGGCGAGCTCTGGGAATTGGCGTCTCCTATTACTTGCACATTTTTTAACACTGGAATACTGGAATTCAGGAAAATGTAATTCATGCATCTATGGCTTGAACTGAACAAATTGATATAACATTGGATATGACCACATTAGGTATGTAGGCCTTGTTAGCAAAAAAAAGCCCCATTGCTAAGCAAATCCAAAAGTTTTCTTTTTCCGAACTCAAGTCTCGGCAGTTTATTTTGGCTAGATCTTTGTGGGACTACAACAGATAAAAAATAATGCAAGGCCTCTCTTTATTTCCTTACGTTTTACCATCATCTTCTGTTTATGAGTCTGTACAGGTAACATTTAAGCCTAGAAGGAAGAAAGTTTATTAATAACAGTAGTAAAAGGTGACAGGGAAAGTGTCAGGTGTTGGTACCTTATGAGTCAGTGAATGCTGACGCAAGTGGTGGAGCTGCACAAACTCCAGGCCGCACTGGGAGCAGGTGTAAGGCCTCGGGCTCTGGTGCTTCAGAAGGTGGTTCTGCAGCTGGCTACGGTAGGCGAAGGACTTGTTGCACTCGGTGCACTGAAAGGTGTGGGGGCCCTGGTGGCTGGTCTGGTGTCGCTTGAGATGAGCGTAAGTGGGGAACTCCATGCCGCACTGCGAGCAGACATGGCAGCGTCCACGCTCGTGCTTTACCTCGTGCGCTCGCAGTTCACTGGGATAGGCGAAGCCTCGGCGGCAGAAGCGGCAGCTGTAGGGCTTGATGTCGGTGTGCTGGAGCATGTGTCGCTTCAGGTGGCTCGTCTGTGTAAAGCCCTTCTTACAGACGGTGCACTTGTGGGGACGAGTGCCTTGGTGAGTCAGCAGGTGGGTCTGAAGATGACTGGGCTGTTTGAAAAGTTTCCCGCAGTGAGGACAGGCGTGAGGTTTGATCCCGTTGTGGCCCAGGATGTGTGTGACTAGATTGTACTTGGAAGTGTACGACTTGTCGCACATCCGGCATTTCCAGCGCTTTAAACCATCTCCCACATCTACACAGTAAGACTCATCAATCTGGATGTTGATATCCAGGCGGTCTACTCTGCGGCCACCATGACGACGAGGAGGCTGGGGGTGTGGAGGTTGCTGGTGCTGCGCCCCACTGCTTCCATCTGTCCACATCATGCTCTGGCTACCGTCTTCATACTCACCTCCCATTCCCATTTCTGTTGAATCATAGCTACCCACTTCACTGGTCTGGAAGTAGCTGCTGATAGCTTCCTCTTGCTGCGTGGGCTTCATCATGGCGTTTGTCTGGTGTTCTACTTCCTCTTCACCTTCTCTGCCACCTCGACCGTGGCCTCCCATAGGGCGCTGGCCCGGGAGCCCTCTGTGGCCCTGCTCTGGCCCTCTGTGGGCCACTTGGGGGGGAGCAGGATGGACGTGGGGATTAGCTTGCTGCTGGTTAGTTGCTTCCCGTTCACATTCTGCACAGTTTTTGTTGGTGCCTCTGAGAGCAGCAGGATCTACTTGAACTAAACCGCCCCTTGGAGCCATATTGTTCAGCATATGGACACAGGAGGGCATTCCAGAGGTCACAACTTCCCCTTTCACATGGGAAGAGGCCACCGGCAGATCACTTCCCTGAAGGCCATGGCGATTGGGGAGGATCATTTTCTCGTCAGGATGTTGGGGTGGCCCTTGCTGCCACCTCCTCTGGCTGCAGCTTGGTTGCATCTGGTTGTCTTCTAAGTTCTCTCCCAGGTAATCTCCGTTAGCGCCAATAAGCTGGTCAGCGTACTCGTAGTCAACACCGTCTACTGTTGGGGCAGGGGATTCTTTGGGTTCACCGGTGTAAAAGCCGTTGGGTGCAATAGTAGCTCCAAAAACTTCATTCTGGGAGATGAGACCTAGCACGGCGGCCTGGGCTAAGGACAGCACGACAACAGGATCTGTTTGTGTGCTTATGTCCACCAGCCTGGCCATTACCTTGGGCTCACATCTACCCAGGCGCCGGCTCGCCTCCTCCTGGAAAAGAAGGAAAAACATGTAGGTAAGTGAAGCTGTCATCATTTCAAACAAATCAGTAACAAAACAAAATAAATCAAATTTTTATTCAGCTAAAAGATTTTACCAAAGGGAACAACCAGCAGGGAAATAACCTGATTGTGTTGAAAATCCAGGTTCTTTCACCAATACCTTTTTTTTGCATGATAACAGAGGCATACTCCAAGATGACAACGTCAGGATTCATCTGCCTCAAACTGTGAACAAGTGGTCCAGCGAGCGTGAGACATCCTTTCCAACATGAAGTGGTTACGACACCCTTTAAAGACCCACTCCCATGAACATTGTGTTTTGGTGTTTTTAACATGTTTTTGCAGCCTTTTCCTATGACATATAAAAAGAAAATTAGGCTTAAAACTGCATTTCCGAGTATTTCTTTATTCAAAGGTGTGATGTAGGACATTCAACACCAAGCCACAGGCTCCCTGCTCTGCTTCATTTGGATGCAGACAAATAGATCCATGAATGCCTTTCTTTTCCCCATCTGTGCTGACATCTGGCTCAGAACTGTACGGCTGGACATTGCTCAGCTTTTTTGTTGCACCTGTAATGTTGGGTTGAGGCTATAAGCTAGCGAGAGAGAGTAACAACCGATGGATAATGGGAAAAGTATGGGGGTTTTCTCCTTGCCAACACAACTTTCTAATGAACTCCTGTCACTCTGTAGAAACTATGTCCTAGAAAACGATTGTTTTGTTTTTATTACCAAAAGTTACTGAACCATACAATAAGGAATGGGTACATAGGCCATATTTGGAAAATGTATTTAAAAAGAAAATACGTAAATAATATTAGAATCTGACATTTGAGTCAATTGTCATAATAATTTTTTTGCATTAGTCAATACAGCAAACTATGTAAAAGTTAAAAGGAATTAAGGTGAGAAAACTTGCAAATTTATACATTTCAGTTTATTGTGACCAAAAAGAGAGTTTCAGGATAAACCTCTAATTCATGTTTATATCATATATCATCATAAATGTTCCTGTTTATTTTGAAAACAAATTTTTTATGTTCACTTATGGCTAAACCTAGACGTTGGTGGTTCTGAAACCTAAATTGAAGTTTCTAGCACAAGAATTAAACCTCAGTAAAGGCTGTCTTGGAACAAACGATTAAATTATTTGACTGAAGGACAGATTGTTGATCCAGCATGCTAGTGATAGAGGGTTTAGCCTGTTCGTGTGAGCTGACGGGGATTAGATGGGCTACAGATCTCCACACTCTCAGAAAAGGGAGAAAAATAACAGAAAACTTAAGATTAAGAAAGAAAAAAAACAAACGGTGAAGGAACCAAAAGAGAAAGCAAACAACAAGCATGGAGAGATTAGAGCAGGCTTGTCGATTTGAAAACAGGAAGCAAGACAAATGAAAGGTAGAAAGACACGAAAGTAAAAGGAAAGATGAGAAGAAATGGAGGAATTGGAGGAGGAAGAGAGGAAAGCTGAAAGACAGTAAAAGCCATGAGGAGGGTAAGTGTGAAGCAGCGGGCAAAAGAAAAATCAAGAGACGGAAAGACATGTAGACAGAGGGAAGGAGGGTTGAGGAAGAGAGGCAATGAGTAACCTGGAGACAGAGAGAGAAAAAAAGGAAAATGCCACAATGAAAGCTAGAATAAATGAGTGTGAGGTGAAAAAGAGAGGCATGAGGAAGAGCTTTAACTGGAAGGACTGTGACTGAGCGCAAAGCTTATTTGTTATTTAAATATGAATATCTACCACTGAAAAATTACCTAAAAATATAGGAATATTCACAAAATCTTCTTTCAAAGCAAGTCCCAGACCATCCTTTAACCTGCATCCCAGCCGTGCCTCAGCAAACCACCAGTTCACATGTTCCAAATGAGAAGCAATGAACTCACCACGCTCCTCCTGCTATGAGCCTTCAGGTGCTTTAAGGATCTCATTCTTCAGTGTGTGTGTTCAGTGAGAGTAGACTGTGTTCATCTCCTTTTTATACGTGCGGATGAGCTGAAGGCGGGGCTAACATTACCCCCCTCCTCCACCATCTTGCTCAGCACAGTTTCAGTAGTGACTCTGGTCATACCAGCACAAACAAACAAACACACAAACAAAACCATCTTTTGCTATTGAGTGTGTGATCTGCTGGTTCGTCTGTGATCCCTGGTTATATAATGATTAATGTACAAAGATGTCCACAATGGTACATAAACATCATGTCAGACTTGCATTTTTGGTTCGACCAGGTAACTCAATTCACTCCCTCTTCTATGTTGTTTCCTCCTCATCCATCCTCTTTCATCTAAGGGCCATTCCTTGTTTTTGTCTAACATCTATGCATCTTTTTTTGACTCAGCATCTCTCATCTCTCATGTGAGCTTTATGGAAATGTGTTGCAAGATTGTTTCAAGCTCAGATTCGGAGTGCGACGGGGAGAGAGGAGGAAGAGAAGCGGAAGAGACGGAAGGTGACTGGCAAGGAGATGAGCAAATTGAAGACAGAGGAAAAAGGAGGATGGAAAAACTACTCAAAGAAAACAGAAGGGAGGGGAGAGGCAGAATGACAGAAAAAGGCGAAGGGGGATGGGAGCAGAATTTAATAAAAAAAAATAAAGAAATGGGGGACGAACAGCAGGTTATGACAAAAGTACAAAGCAAAGCTAATCTAGTTGTCTTGGATAAACCACCATATCTTAGGTCACAAAAACTGCTGACTAACTTCTTAGGAAACACTGGTTAGGCCCAAAAGCACTATCATCTCTCTTTATGTCATATTTCACCTAGAGTAACCTACAGCTAATTATGGACGCCATGGTGGAGCGGTGAGACAGGACAAACAGTGACTTTACAGTAGTGTACACAAAGGTTAGGACAAGCCCTCAGTGTCTGCTTCCCAATAGGATGCAAATGGGAAAAAAAAGTAACAAATGTTAACAGTTCCTTAAACCCCTGTTATGGTGTCTGAAAGGAGATACTACCAACCGACTCCAATGTTGGGAATTCTGATTTTACACATTTAAAATAAATAGATTTGAAGATACAAATATATGTATGACCTTTTTGATGAAGGGGGTTCAGAGAAAGAAAAGGAAAAGTTAACACCAGCTTTGTTTTAAATAGATCAAAAAACCTCCAACCTGTAAGACATACAAAGAAAAGGGACATTTAATGACCAATTGAAACCATAGCAACCTCTTAAGAGTACAGCCGACACTGTTTTAAGTCAGACACAGCAATTAAAATTCAAATAAGACACAGAGGTCGTTAGAATCTGCTGACATTTTCAGTCAAAAATACTAATTGACCTTCAGATTTTAATTCAAAGAAATCTTAAAGGTTTTGTTAAAATATGCCAAAATATGGACAATGAGTAAAAAAAATACTTCTGTTTCATGTAAACAAATAACTTAAAAACTATGAGGACTAAAGCATCACTAAAAACTAAATAAAAACGAGATTGGTGGAAATATTTATGGTTAGCTTGCATTTTAAAAGATTAACAATAAAAAAGTATTTTGTTTACCTCAAAAGAACATAAATACCTGCTAACTTAAACTCATCCAACCATCTTTAGATTCCGATGATTCCCTTACAGCCTCACTGGGCTACTGGAGCCTATCCCATCTACTGCCGGGCAACGGTGGGGTTACATGCCAAGACAAACAATCACACCTTAGGGGCAACTTAGAATCACCTAGAGTCAATTACCCTACAAAGCATGTTTTTGGACTGTGGGAGGAAACTGGAGTGCTCTGAGAAAACCACGTGAGAGAACATGAACATACAGACTCCAGACAGAAACAACCCAGCTGGGATTTGAACTAGGGCCTTCTCGCTTTGAGGTGAGAGTGCTAACCACTACACTGCCCTATAGCCCACTAAATAAAACATGCAATGAATTAACTAAATATCTCTACGCGAATATATTATGTAATGGAAGAAGCTTTGATTATAAGAAACTATTCATATAATCACATTGATAAATGTTCTACAGTAACTAGAGGTTAAGGTCTTAAGATTTTTTACTGCATGATTTGCACACAGAACACCCATTGTCAAGATTTACATTTAGCAAATTGTTTGACTTTTTAGTTAACGAGATAAATCTTTCACAGATAAATCTGTGACTACATAATGATCCACGCAGGACCAAAATGTTCCATTAGATACTGACATTTAAAAACTGCAGGGCTTAAAAATATTAGAACTTCCAATGTGCAATTTTATTGTCAGGTATTGCAATAACTCAAGCTGCTATATATTAACCAATACTTCAGTGTATGGTGACGTGTGTTATATAACCTTTAAGGGGGGGGGGGGGGGGGGGGGGGTCCCAATTATAACTGCAAGTCCTTTGCCGTACTATTGCAGCTAGAAAATTTCGGTTTTGAAGGCCTGTGGCTATGATCACATGACTTATCTGGACCACATCAATGATACTTTTTGATACTGTTTGAGCAAACAAGTGTTGTTTGATGCCTTAGAATGATGAAGATTAAAACACTAAAATCTATTTTTATGTTGCCCTTACACTTAATGTTATCATATAATGTTTAAGTGTCAAGTAAAAGTAGTACTACAATGTAAATGGTGGACTTTACAAAGCTGCAGTATATTTTCCATTAACCAATAAACAATTCATGAACAAAGTGTAAAATTGAGTGACTTCTGTTCAAACGGCTTCTTAATCTGCTTTTACACTAGGATATTCCTGCACGGTAAACACATGGAAAATACCAATAATTCTTACACTTTTGTCTGGTTGTTTGCGTACACACATTGCACTTTCAGATGAAAACCAAACACTTAAATATAACATAGTAATAAGTGCCTTTACCTTCTCCCTACATCGTGTTTACTCTGTTAGACATTTTGAAAACTTTCCCAGGAGTCCTGCTTCTTCAGTTTTATTGGCAGTTCATTTTGTTCCTCGTAACACACCGTGGTTACGATGCTTATTCCCTTAACTTAATTTCCACACTTTATTCGAAGACCCTTACTCTGAAAAAAGACCACAGTTTACATCTTAAGTCCATACCAGAATTCTAGCGAGCCTTAGGACCCTTAAAGTTTAAAAACGGACAATCCAAACCCTATGCAAAATAAACCTGTCAGTGTGCCAGGGCAGACTCTATTTCTTATAAAAACCCAAATATTTATACCATCTAGAAAAAAGTGGCTATATTTAAGATGTCTTTAAGACTTGAGTGAACTGGTAAGCTCCTATTGCACATGCATTGGCAGATGCTGTAAAAAACATATTGTTTAATTGCACTTTATTTGTGTCAATTAGATTTTTTCAACTCAGGAGAATCAGCTGCAGGATTAGACACCATTTGGAATTTTGAAATAAATCCTTTTTTTTCTTTTACAGTTTTATAAGCTCTTGGTCAGGAGAACTGGTTGCAGTGGAGCAAGCAGTAGAATTTTTCCCTGTCAGAACCCAAAAAAGCCACTCAAAACAGAAGTGGGTGGCATCATGCTCCCGCCCACAGCAACTATCACTTTATATGTTTTGCATTAAAAACATTAAAAAGAGCAGCATTAAGTCTGGCTAATCTATATCAAAATAAGAAACCATAATATAACACAAAAAGTTGTAATTGTCCTCATATTTAGACTACTATTGACACACTGTAAATGAAGCTTTGTTTTTATTATCAAACTATGACAAGCGCAATAGACTGGGATTTATAAGAGGACAGCATGGCTACGCTACGTTCACACTGCAGGGCTTAATGCTCAATTCCGATTTTTTTGAAACCTTTTTGCAAGCTCGCTTCCCTTCCACTGACTGGTCTTAGCAGCATTGTCTGCCATGGTTGATGTTTATGTTCTTGTTTCCGCCTACTTCAACGCAGAATTATGACGTTTGTAGCGCATCAATGACGTACAGGTCGGACGGAGGTTGTATTTCAAAAGATCAGATACGTATCGGAATCAGGACCACATACCCAAGTGGCATGGGTCACATTTAAAAAGATCGGATCTGTGTCGTTCAGACTATCATGAAAAGATCAGATACAGGTCGCATATGGGCAAAAGAAAATTTGAAATTGGGTTGTTTCAGCCTGCAGTGTGAACGTAGCCCATGATGGGGATGTTGAAACTGTCCTGGAGCTCCAACAACCTCTGCAGCTCTTTCACCTGCTGGAGAACTAAAGCCATCTGAGTTTAACGTGACAGAGGCCGATAAACAAAAGATGGAGTGAAAGCTCCTTAACTGTTGAACGCCTTCACACTGCTACAATCTGAATAGAAGTTCATAAACGCATCCATCTAAGCACCTCTGAATGCACAGTAGGTGGATGAAATTAGAATGGTCCATACCTCCTACTTTTTCTGTATAGAGACTTAATCCAAGGTACGCTAAATTCACTGGATGTCACACAGTTGCATTTGGCACAGCTGGCTTTTTAAATAACAAAGTGCGGAAAAGGTAAGCAGACACTCATTAACCGTTTTTTGCTCTTTGACTAAGTATACAAGGTATAACTCTTTGGTCACTCTGTATGCTCATGAGAAAAACATGTCAATGGACTGCTGAGGACCGGGGCAAAGTCATATTCTCCGATGAAGCCCCTTTCCGATTGTTTGGGGCATCTGGAAAAGGGCTTGAAGAAAAGGTGAGCTCTACCATCAGTCCTGTGTCCAGCCAACAGTAAAGCATCCTGAGACCATTCATGTGTGGGGTTGCTTCTCATCCAAGGGAGTGGGCTCACTCACAATTTTGCCCAAAAACAATGCATTTTCCAGCACAATGGAGCACCGTGGCATAAGGCAAAAGCGATGACTAAGTGGCTTGGAGACCAAAACGTTGACACTTTGGGTCCATGGCGTGGAAACCTCCAGGATCTTAATCCCATTGAGAACTTGTGGTCAACCCTCAAGATGCAGGTGGACAAAGAAAACCCTACTAATTCCGACAAACTCAAAGAAGTTATTATGAAAGAATGGGTTGCTATCAGTCAGTATTTGGCCCAGATGTTGATTGAGAGCATGTCCAGTCAAATTGCAGAGGTCCTGAAAAAGAAGGGCCAACACTGCAAATACTGACTCTTTGCATTAATGTCATGTAATTGTCCATAAAATCCTTTGAAACATATGAAGTGCTTGTAATTATATTTCAGTACATCACAGAAACAACTGAAACAAAGATCTAAAAATACAGTTTAGCAGCAAACTTTGTCAAAACTACTATTTGTGTCATTCATTCCTAAACTTTAGGCATTGATTGTATATATTAAAACTTATGGTGAGGACTAAAACCTTAAATCAGGCCTGTCCAAAGTCCTGCAAAATGCGGCTCGTGTTCAAATTTCCACAGGGTCCTGCATTAAATCTGCACAAATTCTTAGAAAGTTGTTAGCACTTTCCAAGAAAGTGGACTTTTCTTATTGCAATTGTCTTAATAACGTTAAAAGCGGTTTTAATTCTGTGACTTAATCAATGAATCGACTTATATTCCTACCTTTTTTCACTATAAGGTAAAAACTACAAAGTGCCATCACAGCGGACAACACACGCGTGTTGCAGCAAAAAATGATCAAGCCATCATTACATGTGACCATACAGTGTGGTAGAATGTTCTAACAATGTTCCCTTTGGATTATTTTTATATGCAAAACAACAGTGGGCTGAACTAAAAACAGAAATATGAATGTATTTCCCATCAATTCTTGTTTCATTGCTTATCCGTTTAATTTCACATTCTTCCTCAGCCAATTAAGTAAATCTTGATAAGGCAAATGAGACAAACCATCACCTCGTTCTTTTCACTTCAGCCTCATGACTAACATTAGCTACGGTGTTGTAAGCCACCTGTTGAATATGAGCAAACAAAATAAGTACCAAGCCTAGAAGAACTCACCTTGAACTAGACTGGGATTGGTGACGAACAACTGTACTCTGGTTATTGTGAAGATAACTTTATTAAAATACACTGTGCATGTTCATGTTGTTAAAAAGGATGTTTTCTTTTTCTCACAGTTTCCCGGTGGATGTTGTTTAATAAAGTTATGTCATGCAAGAAAGAAAAGTGGTGCACAACATGAAAAAGAGAACATGGAGGAAAAAGAGAAAGAGGGGAATGGCAGAAGACAAAATGGGGGCATAATAGAGGAAGCATGAGAGAGAGAGAGAGAAGGAGAAAACAGATGATTGCATGGAATGAAAGAGGGATTGATGGGGAGGGAGGGGATAAAGAGCGCTGGATGGGAGGGGGGACAGAGGGAGTGAAACAGAGGAGAGAAAGAGAGAAAATGAGAGGCAATCGTGGGGGAGGGGAGGATGAAGAGTGAGCAGAAAAGAAACGGAGAGCAAGACAGGAAAAAAAAGAGAAGTGAGACAGGCAGCGACGCCAGAGTGAGACGGAGGGATGGATGGGTGATGTGCAACGTGAGAGAGAGGAAGAGAGGGAAAAAAAGGAGAGCAGAACAGAGGGAGGGGCAAAGCATGATGGAAACCCAAAGCAAGTGAGAGAAAGAAAGAGACAGAACATGGAGGAAGGGAGAATGAAAGAGAAAAGGAACAGAAAGAGGGGGAGGGGAAGAGAAAAAAACAGGGGGAGGTAGGGAAAATAAAAGGTCCGAGTTAGAAAGAAGGAGAACAAAAACTCCTCTCTCAATCTTCCTTCATTTTTTAGTTTCACAAACCAAACTGCATCCAATAAAAAAAGGGACAAAATGATGCAGTTTATATCAACAAACTCTTTAGATCAGAACATCGCTTCATCCTAATAATCCAGCCTCAGAACTCGTTATACGCAATAATCTCTGAAACATGCTGGTCGTAAGTTTTTTTGCAGCTCCAAGGCCCTCAGCAGATCTTACACGGCTTACATGGAATGTTACAGCAAGTAAGCAGAAGCAGAACTGCTGCGTTTTCTTGATTCCCAAAGTCAGGAGGGGCTTGATGGCAGATTGCGAGAGACATGAGGTAGCTTAAAGGGTTCTTAATAAACAATTGTTAAATCAAGAATCAAGATAATAACAAAACCTTTGAAAATCAGTCTAAGGGGGCCAATGGACCTTTCTGTCTTTGTTCACCTTTCGCCATATCCCTACAGTGGGCCGGGCCGGCACAGGTGGTTTGGCCGGGAGTTTTACACCGGATGCCTTACAACTAGGGCTGCACGATATGAGGAAAACTTGCGATATGCGATATTGGTGATTAATATTGCGATAACGATTTAATTTGCGGTATATAAACAAATAGCAAAACAACCAAAAACATAATTTCCATTTCACTGCAACAGTTTAAAAATTATACTCCAAATGACCCTTGTCGACGTAGGAGGCAAACATCAAACATAAAAGGGCTCATCTGATTGATCAACAACGTAAACGGGTCCTTCCGATTGGTTAAATGCATAAAGGGATTTATTTCATTTATTCAATATTTCAAGCTGCCATGAGTTTGTTTTAGCACATTTAAGGTAACCATTTATTGCGATTTTTGACATATTTTGCGGTATGCATATTGCACAGCTTGATGTTGCGATAACGATAAATTTGCGGTATATTGTGCAGGCCTACTTACAACCCTGTATTTTATTTGGGCTGGGGACCGGGGCATGGAGACTTAGACTTGGCCTCCACATGGCTACACAGTTAGCCAGTAACACGAAGGGTCTTGCCCCAGGGCATGATTTCCCCATGCGTCAGTCCTACATGCAGCCAACTGAGCCATCCAGCTACCTAATTAATTTTTTTTGTCTGATATTTTAAATGTGGCTTTTTATTTGTCACTGTATTTTTCAGGCGTTTTTAACCCTTTAAACAACATTTGTGCAATGCCTTACAGTGATAAAGTATTGCATGTCAGTGAAAATCTGCTTTTCTCAACTTCAGACTCTGTTGGAATAATGTTAATCACGTAAACAAAGAGTTACGGTATAGTTAAAATGGTATGTGTTATTTCCATTGACTGTATAACAGAACTCGACCTAGCGAGAGTGATGTCACCCATGGAAAATATCCTATTTCTGTCTCCAATTCAGTCGCTCTATGGACACCACCATGTTGGAGCCAGATGATGTCAGAAAGCAGTGATTGCTAAGAGTCAGTCTGAGTCATTGTTTCAATAGCAACCACTATAACCAATCAGGAGTCAGCTAGTCGGAAGTCGACATCCCTACCAAGCCAACACTTTTATTGAAGCATCTAAATTGTCAGTTTTTAACTTGAATGACTTGTAATAGAGAAAAAATATCATGAATAGAAAAATTAGGATTAAAAGAACAAATTAAACAAAGCAATAGCAGAGCAAGAATATTAATTCTGACAAATGATGACTGAGTAATAGTTGTTCATTTCTGAAAAAAACTTTATGGGCTTGAAGCCAATGGGTACTTCTTATTTGGAATGCTATTCTCATACTCAGTCAATGGTTATTTCCTGTTGGCTGCAACAGCTCCGATGCAAATTATATATATATAGGAGCTTGAGGGTCCTGTGCAGTATCTCAGCTGTTCCCAGCACCACGCTTTTCTGGACTTAGAGGTCTGAGGTCTTTCCAGGGATCTGTTGCAGCCACTCCTCCAGCTTGGGGGTTACTGCCCTGAGTGCTCCAATTACCAATATACCTTGGATCAGTAATTATATATATATCAGTAATTATATGCATTGATAACAGGTTTAATGTTTCCAACTTTTCCATGGTTATCTTAAGATGTGTGTCTATGGATTTAAAAGTTCTTACTTCTCCTGCTGCAGTGGCAATAATTTCCGGTTTCAACAAGTGAAGTCCCACTGGAAAAGACAGGAAGAACAAGTACTTTTTGCTTAGTTGCAAAAATAAAACTTATTTTTTTAAATCAAACAATAGCATTTTTGACAAGCAGGTTAAAATAGCAATTTTTGTTCAAACATTCATGTCTGGAATGGGTCAAATGGATCTCAAAATCCAGTCCATCTTAAAAATAGCAGCCTTGATTTGTCTTTAGGATGCCAATAGAGAATTCAGTGGGCGTGTGGACAAACACCTGCCACCATTGACCCTCTGAAATGAATTCCCAGAGCTTCCTGAGGACCAGGTTAGCCCAACTCTGAGCTTCAAGAAACCCTGCCCTGCATTTTTCCAGTTGGCTACATGAATCAAGTGTTTTTAGTGAGTAACAACCTGGAATCACCTGATCCAGATAATTAGCGTGAGTAGGGCAGGGATAGGAGGGCGATAAGCTCTCCATGGCCAAGACAGGGCAGCCTCAAATGAAGCTTAACACCTCTATTCTGCTCATTCTTGGCAGTGAAATAAGTAGCAGGGAGGTTGAATCAGCTGTTGGCACATGCACCATATTGTTCATGTGCTTTGTTACTCACATGAAGGCTTGCTCTGCAAGTGAGAAAGAAATCCAGGAACACCTTCTGTTGTTTCTAAATATTTCTCTGAGATATAGTTTTGCAAGCAGATAAATACACACTGCAGCAATAAGAACTTGTGCTGATGACAATATTGTCAAGCAACACAAATTTAATATCTCACTTGTCTCACAGACAGATGGTTGTCTACAATGATAAGTTTAGCATTACGTGTTTAACCACAGATCTGATTCCATGCAGATTGAAATCAATAGGTTGATGTCTTTTTTTTAGTATATATATTTCTGATTCATGTTAAACACAAAAAATGTAATGACTTCTCACACCATTTGTTGATTTAGTAGTAAAATAATTAAAGAGAGACTGGCTTTCTTTCTTTGAAAGTATGAATAATTCGCTACCAATCCCCCACAATACTTCCCCAACCTTAAGTAAATAAATGTTGCAGTTCCTAAAATGATCACTGGGGGTTGGTTTCCAAATGAAACTATTTTCCATTGATTACCATGTTAAAAAATCCAAAATGTAAAGCCCGGTTACAAAAGATTTTTTAAGATTTCTCTGTGTCAAAATTTTAGACAATTATAAGCCATTTTGATTTCCATACAGGCTTAACATATATATTTATATTTATTTATTTAATCAAATAATATTTGATATAACAGTATATAATGCTGACAGAACCAAAAATCCAGTAGCCAGTCCCTAGTCAACCAAGAGAAACCACAATGCATCAATAACAAAAAAAGCAGCAATGACTGGATGATAACTTGGTTCATGTACGACTGTTGACCGGTCAAACTGCCCTGACCTAAGGCTCAATCTGCCACAAATCTGCCTCTAAAGGTTTCCCTGACAAAAGAAACATTTTTACTAGTATCTCAACAACTCTCTTTAATAACCCGTTTGGTAGTCAGGAGTCCCTCCACACTCAGACACAAAGGAAAACACAAAACATGACATTTAAACTAAAAGTCAACAAAGGTACACATTTTTCTGTTATGCTTCACCAAACAAAGATCAGCTGTGCAACAGCACCCTCTGGGACAAGACTGAGTTGGAGTGACTTGCACATTGTCACTAAAAAACAAAAAAGATCTTTGATTTTAGATTAAATGTTTTTACATCTACATCACAATAATAATTTATAATACATATATATTTATTATATATATATATATAAAACACAAAACAAACGCCCCTCTCACCCTTCCGCGGGTGGTTTCTCCTCCAAGCTCGGGTCCTCTACCAGAGGCCTGGGAGCTTGAGGGTCCTGCGCAGTATCTTAGCTGTACCTAGCACTGCGCTTTTCTGGACTTAGAGGTCTGAGGTCTTTCCAGGTATCTGTTGCAGCCACTCCTCCAGCTTGGGGGTTACTGCCCCGAGTGCTCCAATTACCACAGGCACCACTGTCACCTCCACTTTCCAGGCTTTCTCCAGTTCTTCTCTGAGTCCCTGGTATTTCTCCAGTTTCTCATGTTCCTTCTTCCTGATGTTTCCATCGCTTGGCACTGCCACATCCACCACAACGGCTTTCCTCTGTTCTTTATCCACCACTACAATATATATAGTACAGACCAAAAGTTTGGACACCCCTTCTCATTTAAAGAGTTTTCTTTATTTTTTCGTGACTATGAAAATTGTAGATTCACACTGAAGGCATCAAAACTAAGACACATGTGGAATTATATACATAACAAAAAAGTGTCAGCTTGGATCACACAAAAACAATAAGCGATTCAGCACAAAGTTTCTTTTTTTCTTTTTCCTTTGTGCAAATTCACAAGCTCCCTGATAAACAACATGGCATCACAGCATTCTCTGAAGGGCTGGTCTGGGACTTTTAAGTGCCTGCATTTCAGGGATAAGCTGTAAAACACAGTAAGGGTGAGGATAATGAGATGCATCTTTTTAGTGTTAGGGGAAGCCAGAGTATTCGGACACAGCCAGGCAAGCGAGCACATGACAGAGGCTTAAATCTTCCATAATAAAATTAAAGGCAGTCCGCTCTGCATAGCAGCACCACTGGAGCTAATAAGCAGTCACCTGCTTCACTGACCACAGAATTGCACCACTGTTGTGGAGCCGCAGACAAAGCAAGGACAGCACAAGAATGCAGAGGATGTAACACAGAAAGAAGTGGCTGATTGGGAAGTAATTTAAGTTACTTTATTGAGGAAACAAAGCAAATTTTTCTTAAGGTCAAATGGTTGTCTTTTTGGGAAAAGGGGGCATTGACTGTATATGAGAACTGGACTGTGTGATAACTCCCCTCTTGCTTTCCAAAAAAGAAGTACCTGCTGGCTCTAAGAAGCCAAAATCCCATAGACCTTTATTGAGAAATACACTGCTATTAATCAGTCATTCTATTTGTCAGAGTAACCATTCTTGCTCAAATACCTGTTTTGACATGTTTTGTTAATTCTAATCTTTTCATGATAGTTTTGTCTGCATTGAAAGTTATTGAAGTTATAAACTGGCCCATCAGATGCCTCAATAAAAAGTTTGTAGTGCCCGCTGGACCCCACTTCGAACACTCCAAACGTTTGATGAACAGATTCACCCAAGTCCCTTTCAAGAGGCAGGGTGTTGATTTCCAACAAACTCACTCATGACTGGCGACAGGCATTGCCATAGAAATTATAAGAAAAATCTGTAAGTGGTTGCCATAGAAACGATGACTCAGACCAACTTTGACCAATCACTACTTACTGACATTGCCTGGCTCCAACATGGTGGTGTTCGTGTCACAAACAAATGGCAACTGAACTGACTTGATTTTGTTGGAGCCAGAAGTAAGCCACTTTGCATGGCACTTACTCAGTCCAGTTCTTATATAAATTCAGTGGAAAGTGTTTCAACATACTCCAAGTATCTGTGGATTCACACAAGTCTTTATATCTAGACTAATAGTTGGGTAGACAAAACATAATACTTATACAAGAAAATTCCAAAGCAATATACTGGAAACCACCAACCTCTGATTGTCAAAATCACTTATCAATGACTTAGATTTTAGGGGCCCTTAAACTTAAAAATAAACTACCGGTATGTTCTTTCTTTTTTACACTATCAACTGCATGAAGATTCACAATTTCACAATGCAATGCACAATTTCACAATTTAGCTCCTATCACAAAATCAAGCAGATGCAAAAAAAAATTGAAAAGGGACATTGGGAAATAGAGACACACCTTTAATACATGCATATTATAACACACAGCTAAAATTACATTCAAGAGGGCATGAACTAGGCCACTTCTCTGCTTTTCTCTGGGAAGTGGTTAGAAGAGAGGCTTGTGAGAGACCTGAATGCTACACGACAGCTGATAATAGAAGGCTGATAATTATTGGGGTCGACTCACTTTGGGTAATCATATTTAATGCAGTCAGAGTGAAAGAAGAAACACAAGCAAAAAGACACAAATGTGTTTCTGCACTATTAAACCATTTTCAGACAATGATTTTAGCAAGAAAAGATTTTAACGTGGATATTAGCTTCCTCCCTTTTGAACTGCAACAAATAATATTTCATGCAAGATTGGAGAAACTAAACAACCAAAGCTGCACGTTCTACATTAAACCGTCTATTTTCAATTCTACGTTTTCCAAGTAACACTGGGGGTTTTTACACTGACTGTTTAGACTTTAAAAGTGAATAAACAATGTCAACTTCTCCATAGCAACAAATGACAAAGTCACAGACAAACTGGCTGTGCTGCACAATCTTCTTGCAGTTTCGTGAACATAACACAAGGCTGTGAGTTACATCCTCATGATAACAGTAAAAAATGAAAAGTTGGTCAGTTACAGCTGACCCAATAAGACAATGACTGTTTGAAATGTTTTAGAGGCGCTCAAAAGGTACTGATGTTAAACTAATCAACAGCGTTCAAGGGAAATTTTACAAGATTTAACCGCAAACAGAAACCTAGTAAATGGCGTATAGTTATCAAGCACTTTTCTACCTTCTTAGGAGGCCCAAAGTGCTTACAGTCAGAGTCCCGTTCATCCATGCACACACACATTCACACACTGATGGAGGCTCCACAGCTGAACACTGGCGCCAACCTCTAGCCAACAGGAGCTATGTTGGGTTCTGTGTTCTGCCCAAGGACACTTCAACACACGGGCGCACAGGGCAGGAATCGAACCAACAGTCTACAGTGAGAAATGTTTTCTGAAGGTCCAGTTCATCCAGATGTTTCCGGTTCAATGATACTGCCCGAATTTATCCACTTGGAACGGAAAATTGTCAGGGTACACTCTAATTTACAAACCTGCTTAAAGTCCGACTCTGATCATCTCTTCATCGATTTTCAAAGCGTTCCTAGTGGTCTTTTAAATATGATGACGTCGTTTTTAGCCCAAATTTTGAAAACCTGGACATAGTTTCTGCAGAGTGGCAATAGTTTATTAGAAATTTGTCTATAAGTTGTGGCAACCCCCCCCCCCGTTGTGAAGCAGAGAAGACCAGGGAGCTTGTGGCCCGCCCAGCATATTTTCTATGCTCTTTTTCCAATCAACATTTTTTCGTCTGCTCCTGACTCACAACGATTTTAAAAAGTAAATATTCAAAAATGCAATTTTGAGCTTACGTTTCTTTATGTATGTCCTCCATCATGACAAAAACACTAAACATGTTAAAAACACTCAATTTTTATTAAAAGTGGATCTTAAATCCCTTTTAGAATCACTGGGTTGCTGGAGCCTATCCCAACTACTTTTGGGCAAAGTTGGGGATATCTCTGGCAAAGGTTTCCAGTCTGTCAGAGGGCCATCACACACACACACACACACACTCAAGCATGCACAACTAGGGACAATTAAGAATCACCAATTAACCCACAAATCATGTTTTTGGGACTGTGGGAGGAAGCCAGAGTGCCCAGAAAAAAATCTACACATGCTCAGGGAGAACAGGCAAACTTTACACAGAAAGGACCCAACTGGGTTTTGTACTAGGACACTCTCACTATGAGATAAGAGTGCTAACCACTACACCACCATGCAGTCCCTGTAATTCATTTGATCTCTCAAAAAAGGAACAAATAGCTAAAACTAAAAATGTGTTGAAAGCTACACTTCTGGTCAGGTCAACCGTCAGCTTCACCTGCAAAGCTGTAACAGATTATTGCATGGGCAATGGCAACACAAAGAGTGCAAGTTAGTAACAATACATAGTTGTAAAAAAACTGCTGGGAGATTCAAGCAAGCCCACAAAATTAAAATAAAAAGCCCTGCTTGTAAACTGTGTTTGCTTTAGGCTCAAATTTGGTTTTATTTTTTACCAACTCCACATCACAACACCTTTTTTTTTTAACTTCCCTTTTTCAGAAGGTCATAACATTGTGCCCACACATAGCGCTTGTGCAGCACATCCAAACAAACTGGCAGCGCTCGCCCGAGGTCGTGCAGCGTGGCTGTAACCAACAGGCACCACACATTAGGCCTTTGTGCTTTGAGAAACATCAGCCTGTTTTTCTAAACCCTGCCTGCAGCACAGCAAAGCGCTGCAACATGCTGACACCATCACCAGCTACTCTAAACCTTCTACCACGGCTACATTCCTACTGATTAAGAATAGGCGGAGGAAAAACAAATTCCTGATATTCAGTATGCTTACATTTACTGAAAAAGCCCCTTATATTAACTGGCAGCTCATTTTTAGGGGAACAGTGAGGCTCTGCTTTCTGTTTGGCCCCCTTCAGCTTAATTCAACCCTGCTGCCGATGATCCATGAACAAATGGCTTATGATTCCCTGAGCAGCATACAAATTGTGCCGTAGCAGTAGCAGTAGTAAAATAACATCTTATTGATCCAAACTTGGGTTTTGTTTTTTTGCGCTGTGTATTTCGAGCAAGTGGAGTTAAAACTGGAGATGACAAGCTTCCATATTCGACAACTCACCAAAGCTTCTTTTAGCAAATCTGTCTGGTGCCTGAACCAAACACAACAAAGGGGGTTTAGGGGTAAAACGGAACACAAAAAAAGCACTAGGCAGAGATACAAACAAGGAAAGAAGAGCCAAAAGGCTGCAGGTTTGCAAAGAAAATGCAGACTTGATTGAGCTGCACGGAGAGAAAGATCATGTTTAATCTAACAGGCCCGGTCAAACGGCCAGAAAACTGCATTTAGTAAGTAAGAGTGCCGCAATCAATGTGACCGTGACAGGCCATCCAGTCAGAGAACTCAACACACAAAGATTACAAGGTTCAACTCTTGTAAGAACTCATGAAATAAGAGCAAGAGGCCAAGATGCTAAGATGAAAGGCTGATTTGAAATGTGACCTCCTGGGAAACCACTTCAGTCAAGCTGCCAGAGGAAGCTGTGCAGTCGGTGGATGACGCCCTGCGGCCCCCAGAGCACCGAGGTGATCGACTCGCATCAGGATTCTCCTCGGCTACATGCAGCGTGATCTGCAGGACAGCAAACCTTCCCGAGTCATTTGGAGATTTTCATCAAGAAATCCATCAATAGGACGACCCCAAAGACCACAAAGGGAGGATGTCTTTTTAATTACCGCCAGCCACTGAAGTGCACCGACACGCTGCATCAGAGCACGTCTACCACCCCGGTACTGCCAACTGACCTACAATGTGCAGCTGGCTTGCTTTGCTGCGTGCAGTGCACCATCCTCATTACGCCATGACAGAGCAGGGCAGGTATGCAAAGGGGGTCAAAGGCATCCTCACTCACAGCCAGCTTTGCATTTCATTACATAAAAGTAGCAACCAACACATTTGCCATTTGGGTCCCTCAGCTCCAGCCTCATTTGTGCAATGGAGGATACCTCTGCGGTCCATCAATGATCTCTGACAGTCAGCAGCCAGGAGGTGGGCTGACCCGGCCCACAGGTTATCTGCAGCATCCTCCAGGTGTGTCTGACTGGAGGCTTGATGCACAAACAAACACCAAAATCTACCATCCAAACACTGAGGCAGCACGAGCTTGCTCAAATCAAATCAAATCCAACCCAAAAAAAATGAACTTAAGCCTTAGGAAGACCTACAACTTAACAGTAGAAACTTTCTTGGAGGGAGGCCTGGTGAAAACACATGAGCCTCCCGTGTCTGGACATGATGAAGGTGATGTGTGAATGAATGTGCAGGAAACAGATTTGTGATGGGCCAATATGTAGCCTGGTGTCGCCCCTGCTCCTTTATGCGTCTCCCTGACCGTTCTCTCCATCCCCCTCTCGACGCCATCTGTTTGTGGCATGAGAGAACGTGGAAGTAAAAAAGAAAAGAAAAAAAAAAGACGACATTTTGGTTTTGGTTGCTGACCTACATCGCTCGCTTGTTTGCATTGGCGAAACGAAGAACCCCTCTCGTCGTGAAGGACAGCCGTCCAAACGGGGGCGAAACGCGGGTAGCGGTTTAGCCGCCTGCTCGGCAGGAATGCGATAAGTTACGGTTGAAGCACTTCTTCTCCGCCTCGCCGGGCCGGACAAGTCCACCGCTCCGCCACCACATCTGCATGTTACCTGCAACCTCCCCCCTTCCCTCCCGACACAAGACAACGCCAAAACGACCACTCACCTGATTCCAAAAGCGGTTTATCGTGGCGACCTGTCCGTGGTTGAATATTAAAACGGGGGGTGGGGGGTGGGGGACAGTCAGTGGAGGGTCCCCGTTGTGTGGAGCAGGAAGGAGGGAAGGCAACCGAAAATGGGCTGACGTGAATGAATAAACAACCGAGCTCCTCCTCAAAACAAGTCCGGGCAAAATGCCACTCAGTTTAAAGGTATTAGCCGCCACGCACCCATTAATGAACGGATGTAGCTGTCACCGCTAACTGCTGCGTTTGTTGACCTTCAACATTTTTTATTAATTCACGGTTTAATGACACGAAATGTTACTCTTTTTTATTTGAATGATCAAAAAAAAATTATAAACGTATTAAAGATTCTGCTGTGTCACTACAAGTCTTTTTTCATAAGCGAAATCCCAGATATTTTTTTTAAACAGTAAAAGACTATTTACATGACAAATATAATCCACTAGATGGCGCTATGCCAGCAAGTAGGTGTTGGTGCATACTCAGCAGCACTATTCTGTCTAGAATTACTGTTGTTGGACCAATAAAACATAGTTTCCTAAACCCACTCTGATAAAAATCGTGTTTTTCATGTTTTTAACATGTTCTTGTGACATTATTCTAATGATGTAACACATATATAGAGAAATAGGCCTTAAAATGGCATTTCTGACTATTTATTTTATTTTAATCGTTGTGAATCAGGAGCAGACCAAAAAAACGCAGTTAAAAAAAACTTGTAGCTGTGATGCAGAATCTACTACGGCAAGCCACAAGCCTTCTGCTCCGCTCCATTCTGATGCATCCACTATGTAGGCGACTGTCAGAATTCCATGACTACTCACCAGTGCACTAGGGGCGTAACAATTCTTTTCAACAGTCAATTCTACATTAGTGGTATTCGATTAATCTTAAATTTTGGTTCATTTTGAACGATCCCATTTTTTCCAATTCACTGACCTGAGATAATTCAAGGACATCTTTAGCCAAAAATACCACCAGTGTAACTCAGAGATAAATCCTTACTGAACAGAACAGGGGAAGTTTTCCAGACTCCTTGTATTTCTTGCAAGATAATCAAGTTTAAATTAAATATGTTTAAAAGAAAACAAGAATTAATGGCAAATTCATTTACATTTAGTTTCATGAAGTTCAGCCCACTGTTGTTTTTCCACAACAAAATAATACAAACGGAACATTATTAGAAAATTCTACCACACTGTGTGGTCACATGTCTTTTTAATTGAAAGTGTTTCCACACATTGGACTGTAATGATGGCTTGATCATTTTTTTTTGCTGCCACCACATGTGTGTTCTCCAGTGTGATGGTACTTGGTTGTTTATGATAAAATAAACCTACCGTGCCTTAATCCAAATAGTTTCTTCCAATATTAATTATAGATCGTTTTCATTTAATTTTGAAACAAATTTATAATGGTGTAAGTCAATGCCATTAGATCCAATTAGCAACTTTCCTCAGACAGATTGATCTGGTTGGATAAATTGATGAATCGATTATTCGCCACACCCTAATAAAAAGTAAACTTTAGATATTCTGCCTCCCTTATTGTATATGCTTAGTAGTACACTTAAATAGACTTTTTTCCAAGGATACATGTTTTATACATTTTTGTCAAAATGGTTTAAAAATGACTATCTAGATTTCACAGTATCTAGTAAGCTAACTACGGTAGAATTTGCCAGACAGATTTTGACTCAACACTGAATTCAGTCGTTGTAAAAAGTATTTAGCAGCAATTTCAATAACTGTATCCATAACTAAAACATTTACTTTTTACTCTTGCTAAGATGACGTCATTGACACTGAGGTGTTTGCATTTAGAATATTCAGATGAAACATGTCTTCAAATAAAAGCAAAAACTTGTAAAATCCATAGCTAAATTTTAAAAAATTCATTGAATAAAAAAAGCCATATCTGGAAAAATAAGTGGATAAGTTAATTGTCCCCGTAGGACACTTTATATCATGGTAGCTAAGACCACTATCTACCACCACGCTATCGTTTTAAAGTGATGCCAGATCAACATGTCAATAAACTAATGTATGATGTTCTTTTCATCTGTCGTACTCTGCTGGTCTTTGAAACAACCCTTTTTTTGTAAATTAGAGGATTATTTTGTAGAAAGTTGATTAATTTTCTCTTTCATTTTAAAATTTTGATTTGCAGAATACATCTGCCTTCTTTGGTTCCTTATTTTGGGCAAGATTGCACACTCAGTTCAACATTCACACAAAATCTGATTTAAAAATAAATTAACTAATGTGCGAGTTGTGGGAGAGGTCCTCCCACAATCTCCTGTGTGGTTCTCACCACCCGGGCAAAGTCCTTCCTGTCTTGAGCGGTGCAGCTCCCATACCACACTGTAGCCCTCAGACAGAGGATGCTTTCTATGGTTGCTCTGTTCCCCAGAAGTTGAGATCACAGTTGAGTCCAGTCCTTTTAAGCTTCATGAGGAAGAAGAGTCTCTGTTGAGCCTTCTTCACCAGGTGGGATGTGTGCAGCGACCAGGTGAGGTCAGATGTGATGTGGATCCCCAGGAACTTGATGTGGTCCACCCGCTCCACCTCCTCCCCATGAATGGGGGGGGGGGGGTACCACTTTCCTAGACCTTCTTAAATCCACAATGACCTCGACATCCTCCTGGAGCTAACAGGCCTGAGCCTTGTCCTACTATATTCCACTTGAGCTAACTGGCCTTGGCCTGAGCCTGCACTTCGCACCTGTTAAGTTTGTTTTCACTTCTAATAAGTGTTAACGTTTTTGGATGATGGTATTACTAATTTCATTTATCCCTTGTGCAATCTTAGATGACCCGAACCCTTACATTGACGTGTTATTCCTACCATGACAAAGGTGGATAAAGGTGGAAAGATTTCATGTAATCCATGGACACCAGTGAAGATCACAAATCATTGGAGAAAAAAGGTTCAGCGCACTGTCTAGTGGGTCTAGATGACCCAACTCTCAATGTTAAAGTGCCTAGGACAGCACAAGGGTTACATGCCTATTGGCCTTTTGGGATCTTGGGATCTTGATACTTTTGATACTAAATTTGGTGACAAGCAGACATCCAAATATTTTTGTGCCACTAGAGGTCAGAGTGACTCTATTGAACTCCTGCTGCTGACAGTAATGAACATCTTACTCCATTTAAAGGACTCGCCCTTTAAATGGTTAAGAGTCCCTAATTAAATCACAGCTGTAAATGTGAGAACAACTGCATCAGTGTCCTTCCTTATAAAATGAAAGAGAAGATCAAAGCAGGTTAGCTATTTCACCCATTAGTGTGTAGGACATGTTCACTGTCTGCTCAAAGGCACCCAGGAAAGAAGCAGTTCAGGTTCATTTGATTCTGGTTCTCATAGACTGACAGCATGCAGGTTTTTACTTGTTAAAATAAGTCGAACGAAGGAGGCTGTTATGTTAAGCTCCTCCGTAGAGTGTGTTCATCCTGGTACTCATCATTTCCTCTTTTACTTTAAAGACAGCTACTCTGACCTGGTCCACTAAAATGTTTGTGGTTCAATGGTCACAAAACTTCAGACAAAACCTGTCAGCAGGGTAATGTAGAAAAGTCAGGAGAAAAACACAGAACACTTCACTTTCTTCATTAAAAATGTGTATTTTAAAGTGTTTGCACAACCAGCTATATTTCTTCAATTCCATTACGGTAAAACTAATTTGCAAGATCAGTTACGGCATTTTTGAAGAGTAGAAATCTGTTCTTGGAGAAGGCTTCCAAATCTTGGACCTTTTTTGTGGGTGGTTACTTGATAGCAGAGCCCATCTGCTCCTCAAACACCTCCTCACTCTCCTGCCTATCTGCACTCAGATCAAAATCTGCTCGGTCACTTAAGAAAGTCATCTAGATTATTTGATATGCTCTCTTTCAGTACACAAAACAAAAAATCAAATCCACAATTTCCAGCTCTGAAAGTACTCCAATTGATGTCATACAACAGTGGCAACTGCCCATCCTGCTTAGCATTTCCAAATAAATGCAAGAAAAGTGAGACGACTGTTGCACAATAATTAATGGGAAACAGGCCATCTCTTAAAGGCAAAATACATCAGGGAGAAAACGCCTGCTATGGCCCCACTGGCAGAGACTTGTTCTAGTGATTAAGAACAATCTTTTTCCTGATTTGTTCATAAAGACAAAAATTCTGATGAATAGATTCTCAGGAAAATGGTTGTGTAACAGGTTACTGACAGTGAAAAGAAGGCGGATTTACACTTCTACTTACATCACATTTTAGCTGCAATATGGCTCCCCATCAACAGAGCAATGGTAGTTAGGATTTGTGGGATTGTCATCATTTGTAAAATTTAGTTTAGGTTGATGATTTTTGCTAATTCTGTTTGAAAATGTCGTTGCACAGACTTTTATAAAGTTAAATTGTAGCATCCGATTCATTTGATTTTTGAAATTCCAAACATTCTTTAAGATTTAATATCACAAGTGCTTTTTTCCAACTTGAAGCAGCCATGTGTTTGTTATTCACTGCAGGCAGTGTAGTACTCTGTTTCCCCATTCAGTTGTCAGTGTTTTTTTATTTTTTTATTAGGGTGTAACTGTATTACCTCATTCTTCCTCTGACAGCTCTCTCCAAGCTTTTAGTGCTTTCCAGAAATGTGCAGGCCGGGCGTGTTGGGGCCACTAAAGTTCACATGTTCATATCCAAACCCACTGAGAACATAACCTTGTTGTGTAAGACCTTCATGTGAAAAAAACACATCCTTCCCTGTCAAAAAGCTTTTAAAACAGAGAGCATCTTTGCTTTCCTGCCATTTCTGCACATATGTTCCAGATGCAGAATGCATATTCATGACCTTCCACAACCTTTTATGCCAAAACACACTGACCCCCAAGGTTCTTTGAAGTTATAGGGAACCAGGGCAGCAGTAGGAGTGCCACAGTGAGGTCAGACTGCTGTAAGAAAGGTAAATATAGCAGAGAAGCCTCTGATCAGCTTGATTAAGGCTGGAACATCTTCCTTACAGAGACCCCCCTCAGAGACAAGCTCATCAGTATTCTTCTTCCACTGAGCTCAGGAAAACTGGTCAGCCCTGTTTGGACTTTGGGATGAACATGTAGACAGAGGAGGAAACATCATCTTTTTGTGCACCACTGCCACAAAACAAAACAAAAACCAACAACTTTCATTTCAATGTATAATTAAATTGACTTTTTTCACTGTTCACAGTTAAAAATATAAGCCCACTCCTTTTCAAGCAATAAATCAAGCTCAGCATGTTTTTAGTTAACGATCACTACATTTAATTGAACAAATGTAATTCAAGTTTTTCTTTGTTTTGCTTTTTTTATCATTGCATTTCATCATTTCTGTAATGAGTTTGATAAATCTGTGTATATTCTTTATTGCCTTGACTAGAATGCTTAAAATCAATCAATCAATCAATCAATCAATCAATCAATCAATCAATCAATCAATCAATCAATCAATCATTTAATTGAATGCAAGCAGTTCCTTTAGAAGACTCATAAGGTTTGTGTGCATTACAAGCCACCAATCAGACAATCACAGTTTATTGAAAAATTTGGCACAATTTTTGATGTTTTTCATGTTAAAAATGGCTGCTGACCCAAAAGAAATATTTTTACTTTATTTGGTAAATCTGGTTTTGAATTAGCATAAACAAAGGATTGATATTAAGATAATTTTTTTAATATTTATGAATACAAATCTTACCTGATAAATCCCACAGAAAGAAACTTCATAAAAGAATCAGAGAAATACAAACTGTAACCAGAGTGACCTACAAAAACCTGAAGTAATATAAAAAAAAAAAATACAATATATATATATATATATATATATATATATATATATATATATATATATATATATATATATATATATATATATATATATATATATATTAACGAGCAAATGATTAAAAGCTGATGTTATCTGATATTATCATTATTATCATGAAATCTCTGGCTTTGTATATTCTAATATCCTTACCCCCCCTCCCCTTTTTTTAAACAATGTAGGCCAATCTAAATTGTTTCAGATGAATGGGCTTCTGTCCGTCCCTCCATCTCATGGTTTCAAATTTAGTTGGTTTAATTTAGTTTTTTAAGATCTCTTTAATCTTTGGAATTTTTTTCTGAAATGTGGTTTGTAATATACATTTGGACGGAAAAAGAACAATAAACACATTCAAGAGGTAAGAATGCAAGAGATAATCCTGTTTTTACACAGCGGACGCTTTGCGGTACATTCAGAAGCAGCTGTTGTTCATCAACTCATGCCTAGTTATCACCCACATTCATGATACAGAGTCAGAAATGCAAAAACAGATCATCTCATTTTAGAAATTTCAGTGGTGTTGTTCACAGTATTTTTGGGCTGTCAGTAACAAATTCTCCAGAAATAAGGATCCTGACTTCAGCTAATACCAATTAGGAACAACCGTTGTGAAGCATAGTCCTGATAATAATCCTAATAAAAATAATAGTTTAATTTAAGCTAAACAAATTTAGCCCAAATCAACTGTTGGTATTTAGTCTGAATCTCCCCAAAGTTCTGTTTGAAAAGTTTTTTACAAGGCATCAACTAAACTCACTTTTACCAATATTCATGTAATAGCATGTTAGTTTTTAAACAATCATTTCTGGATTGCAAAAGCTAAATAATGTAGTGTATTCAAATATACAACTAAATAGAAATGTGCATTTAAGATGGCTGGTCTTTTATTAGTCTCATAAGTCCAGCACAGCATAAATATCAGAGATACCGTTTAACATTTTAAGAGACTAACTGACTAATGAAGGCTTTTGTGTGTTTCTGACAGAGAGCGAGAAAAAAGAGAACATGATTGCATCTCAAGGTGACAAACTGACTACATTTGTAAAGAGAGCACAACATTGAAATTAATGAGATACAGGGTACTCCTTTGATGGTTTTTACACTGTAAAGATTATTCTTTATGTGATGCAGTCTTTTTTTTTGCCTTATTTCCCGCATTATTTCTCAAATCTGCTAAAGTTAGAGACTCAGATTTGTGAGAGGCAGCAGTTATGGAAGATGGTTTACTGCCTTGTTCAGTGATAAAATTGGCAGTAACTGGGGCTTTTTTGGTACCCAGTGCAAAGCTGATATACAACCATCACAGTTTTTATGGATAGGAGGACATAAGTGAGGCACCTTTTGGAAAAAAAAGAGAACATTTTGAAGCCTGAGGTGAGAGGCAAGCACAGGTGATGCTTCTTTTTGTTGTCCGACATGGGGGAAATCCACCCACCTGTATCTGTCTCACTGAAAAGTTTCCCTTCTGTGGATTTACAAAGAGCTTTCAGGTTGAGATGAAGGGTGAATGTCTGGCACGTGACAGCAGGGATGGAGATTCAATATCAAAGCTAAGCAGGGGGGGTTAACCGGAGGGTTTTTTCGCTGGCCACAACAGAGGGTTATGCACAGTTCAAAAGACTTCATGCTTCATTCTTTAACCAAGCAACATAAATTTAGGAAAATAAACAAACTGCGTTTTGCAGATATCATATGCAGCAAAGGACAGTTTTTTTCAGTTCTTCTGAAGTATCTGGGTTAGAATGTTGCTTTATTTATTCAGTTTGACAAAAACCTGCAAAAGTCTCAAGAGTTATATCTTAAATTTGGTAAAATGCTTCTAAATCAAGAGATTGTCAGAAAACATAACAAAACACAATAATTTGTTTCCACTTATATAATAAAGGTATGAGTAATGTTGGCAGGAGGTAGCAGCATGTGAGTAAAGCATTACAAAATCCATGTTTACGTCATGGCTGGACACAGCTGCACTTCATACTCAGGAGTTTAAAGAAACCCAATCTGCTGGCGCATTGTCCCAGAAAACTGGTGTTTTTAAGATTTTTCACATTTTAATGCAGTACCATCCCACCAAACTCTTCCATTAGTGATGTGTCTTTATTATGCAATCACGAACAAAAAACTTGCAATAACGATCTGAGCGAGCAGGGGGGGACAAAATGAAAACCTTGTGGTACAGAAGAAAATGTCCTATTCTAACTTTTTGTTTAGCTCTTTTCAATGCAGCTCGTTTAAATTGTTTAGTGAGAGGTCAGTGCTCGGGTATGAGAGACTCATGCTACACACTGCAGACTTTTTGATACTTGCGAACATTCAAAACTTTATTTTGATACATTCAAGACATTTTACCAGGTTTTAAATTGCTTTTCTTTAAACCTTTCCAAGCTTTCCTCTAAATCAGCACACTAAAGGTCTTTGGTCTCATGAAGAGCGAGGATCCATAAGGAAATTAAAATGAGTCCAAATCCTTTTCATCCATATTCTTGACAATAGAAAAATTTGATAGAAATTGAAAACATAGAAAAAATCAAATTTCCTTGTAATTTTTAACTCAATTTCAAGGATGTTATTTTAAAGGTTCAACAAATGTTGACAAGATAGACCGGCACTCATCATTGTGTTAAAAAAATAATTCGGATTTACTTTCTAATAATCAGTGGTAGTTTTAGATTTTAGGATTTATTAAGACGGGGTAATTTGTACTAGGATCATATTCTCATTTTCTTCACATTTTGTTCAAAAAGTATTATTTGCTTTAAGTAATTCTAACAGCTTTTATAGCTTCATTTGTCATGGCAAGCTAGGCGAGGCAGACCCAGGCGCTGAAACCTTGGAAGGAAAACACAAGGTGAGTGAGGAGGAAAGTTTTAATGTTATTCGGAGTAGTTTGAGATCTTGATGTGGCTGTCCTGAAGGCGAGGCAACAACAAGGTTAGCCGTGACCATGAACACTTGGACTGAACTAGCCATGAGACCAGGTTAAGCATCATCAGGGGCAACGAACTGGCGATTACTGCTGGTTCTGGTCTCCTTATGAAGGTCTGGTTGGTGATGAGGTGAGTGGACACAGATGAATCAGGAGCCAAGCAGAGAGGGGAGGGGGAGGAGAGCCGACAGAGGCACCATGACATCATTTTTCCTTTTTGAATTCTTGTGTTGATGTTGTTGTTTCTAGATTGTGATATCTTCTCACAAAATTTGTTGCTAATTAAAAATGATTTGCTGCAGATAATTTTAATACTTTCTAGTGATTTTTGTCTCAAGATTAGAGTTCTTTTCCTATTTGTATGCCACTGTTTTTTTTTAAAGAAAAAATTTTAAAGCAAGAAAAAAACAAAGCAGGAAACTATAGGTCAGATATTTTTAAACTTATAGACTGCATTCGAGTATACGGGTCCTTTTGCTGATGTATCCAGATTACATTTACTCCCACTGAAAAGAACCAAAGATAACCTCTTTATGTGGACAATCTAAAATACCTCAAAGGGAAGCCAACGTTTGAATTCAAATCGTACTAAAAATGGATGTAATTTAGAAATTTAAAAAGTTAGATTGGTGCAGATGCTTCTTCTATTGCAGCAGTAGCTTCATCTTTGACTCAGTTCTTCAGTTGAAAAAAAAAACTTAAAAGAGAACATGAAGGAAAAAAGTCATTATTGTATGACACTAAGTGACAATTCACGGCAACACATTCCTGAATCGTACTGTCAAACAAGCTTTTGTGGATCATTTAAAACCCACCAGTCAAAGGTTATTTATTATCTCCTGCATCAGAGCAGCATTGCTCTGACACATCCTGTTACCGCTGAACCATTTCAATTAAAAAAGCCAGATTGTTTGAGTCTTTAAAGAGAAGCACAAGTAGCCTTGACGTTCGGTTATTTCCCCCAGTTTGTAGTTGTAATTTCCTTTCTTTTGGAGTTGCGCAAGTCATTCACTCTGAGCTTCTTCCTGAAATACTAGACAGACAGTTTACATTTGAATTTTTCAGGTCAAAAAATCTTGTTCCTGCATCCAGTTCATTTTATTGTTTTTAATGTCGATTTCAATGTTGACGATGGTGTTGTAATTTATAACAAAGTCCTTGAAAATTCAATGCTATGATCCTGTTTGTTTAACATTCACAGATTTTGATGTATCATGCATTCAAAACGTATTTTATTTTAAATCCGACATGAAATCTTTTGGCAGCTATCCTGCATCTAATATTTTTAAACGTTACTTTTCAATTCACCAATAAAGTAATCCAAAAAGCCAATAAAAAGACACAGCTTGATTGGGAACATTTGTGATAAGAAGTCGAAAGATTCACATTTTATATCAGTGTGCATCTTCTTAACTAGCGTTTTAGGTTCAGGTTTGAAAATGCATAAATAAAAAGCATCAAATTTTGAACAAGGTCAGGTTTTCTGCTGCAGGCAGGTAGAATGCAACATGGCTTAAGTTAATGCCTTCAAGTGTGGATTTAAAGGCATGCAAATTGCAGATCTTCCATGACAGCTTGCTAAAAGAGATTTCTCTGTGCCAGTTCAAAGTGTTCACACTGTAGTAAAAATAAATCTAGCAGAACAATGGGGAGCATTTATTTTTTTAAGGCATTCATGGTGTAGCACATACGTGTAAAAACGGTCACATGGTTGCAACACTTTGCATCCTGAAGTGGCTTTAACTTAAATTTCCTGCAGTCCCAAGTGTTTGCATGTCAAATCACTGAAATGAAAGCAAATTGATTAAAATAGCACATTACTATAACAGCAAATGCAATTCTGTTTGCTGAATCCTATCTCTTTGTATCTGTAGCTCTTCATTATATCCAAAGATTAAAAAATAATTACCAAAAGAGGCCTGTGCCAAACTCAATCATGCAATTTATCGCAAGACAACTTCACTGCTGAGTAAAAGAATGCCACATAAACAAAAACAAGCAAAGATCTTCCTCAGATCTGACTAAATAATAATTTTAAGTAGACTTAAAAGGTGGAAAGTGTGACAAAATGTGGTTTGGAAACACAAACATGTGAAAACAGAAAACAGCATATTTTATGTAGCACATATTTTATTGATGTTTCCACTAAAGTTGCATCTTATTTCAAAAACAGACTGTTGCAGCTTTTAAGAAACTTTATTAGCTCATCAAACTCATCACATGTTGAAAATATTTTACGTTGCTTCATCTTTATTTCCTCTGTAACTTTAGAATTATTGCATTTTTAAAATAGAGATGTGATCAAGCACCTTACAAAAACATATTGACCACTTTCTACCTTTACTGCTGAGAATTAACATTGTGTTAGATTCTGCAATTACAGTCAAAGCCCTGAAAAAAAGAAAAGAATACACAAGTTCATTGCAGTCTGAAATGCTCTGTCACAAATGTCAATTTTTCTCTTTCCAGAACTGCTCAGCAAATCTTTATTTTTTTTTCTTGCATCTGCAGAAAGAAGAACACACATGTCCTGAAACATAACTGCTGTGAGACACAACCTCATTTGTAAACTTTGTAACACACAATTGACTTTGCACACACAATTTGTACCTCACATTTACCTATCTATAGTCTGTTCTGTGGTTTTCTGATAGACATTTCTCAGTAACTGTTTTTTTCACCAAGTTTATGTAAACTATCTAGTATGTATTTAAAAGAAAACATTGATTCAGAAATTATTGAGAAATATCTCATTACTGATTAATTGATTTACATTTTTTATATTTTACCTGGCTTCAAAAACAGGTTATAAGCATAGCAACATATGCAAGTGAATGTCCCAACAGTGAATCTATATAAAAGATATATTAAAAAAACATAAATTTAAAAAACAAATGTATTAAAAAGGAAAAATGTTTTATTACAAGCTTCATGGCCTCAAAGAAAGACAAAAAGGCTGCACTGTCATACATCTGTGGGGTACGTCATCATTTCACCTTCAAATGGACATTTGTGTGCTGCACTCCAAAATATTGGCAACTATTGTGGGTTTAAGGTGCAGCAATCTGAGTTTCACTGAGTTGGGACCACGGCACAGAGAAGGTCTTCACTGCCAGGATTGTGCTCTGGTTTTTGGTTGTCAGCTTTTTTCTGCGCTCATCCACAGCTGTTTTCATTTCTGTTAATTAACGTCAGTGTATTTTAGTGTATGGTTCTCAATTATTCATTGTCAAGTCATCTGCTTGGTCACTTTTTTGTTTTTCCATGTATATATATTTTTAATTTAATAAATGTCAGAGTTTCTGCCTCCTAGCCTGCAGGTCTCTTACATTTTGGGTCCTTCACTACCATTTCCTGACATTTACAGTGTTTTGGCATCCCAGAACCACTTCATCTTTGTTTTGACCCACACTCCCAACTCATCTGGATTTTTTAAACATATCCATTTGTTTATCATCTAGTTCCAGGTTCCTCAAAAGTAGGGATTTAGCTGACATTGAAATTGCACTCCTAACAAGCAGGTTTTTGTATGTACAGGAGTACTGAAAAAAAAAAGATTTTTATAAAATAAGTTAACTCCAAAAGATGTGTTCATTTTAGTTAAGTAAATTTATGTAACAAATGTAAAAGTTCATGTTGAAGGAGAATGATAAACCAAATGGCTTTAAATTTTTATTCAAAATATAATTTCCGGTAACATGAATGAACCTTCAGTGCAAATAGAATAAATTATTTTTAGACCATGGTCCGGGTGAATCCTCGATTCTGATTGGCTGCTGGGTGTGCAGTAACCCTAGTGCTATCTTAGGTACTTTAACATTGGGAGTTGGGTCATCTAGACCCACTAGACAGTGCTCTTAACCTTTTTTCTTCAATGATTTGTGATCTTCACTGGTGTCCATGGATTACATGAAATCTTTTCACCTTTATCCACCTTTGTCATTGTAGGAATAACACGTCAAAGTGAGGGTGGGGTCATCTAAGATAGCACAAAGTGATGACCGCACGGTGAAAAAAGAAGTTCCGGTCACCTAACTTAAATGTTTTTTATCTCTGCTTCTTTAAAACAGCCTTTTGCTTCATCATTTGGACAAAAACAAGCGGTTTGAGGTGAACTTTCTCTCTGAACTGATGCTTTATTCAACCCATCGAAAAAAGATCAGCATATATATATTATAAATTATTTTGCCGAGTCTTGACCACGTAACAAATAGTCCGCTTTTTGCGAGAAAAGCGGTCTACATTGGAAAAAAAACAAGAATAAAGGACCAAAAACGGGTTACTATTTATTTATTTTGTAAGTGACCATGGTATAAACGGGTTAATGGCCTTCGTAGTATGCATTATCACTTTTTAACGCACTTATACTAATTATACTAATAACCAAGGTTTAAAAAAAGAGTCTGTGTGAAAGTACAGGATATGACACATTTTTGTACAGAAAGTCTAAACTTTAGTAATAAATGACATCATATCCTTCTTTTTCCCAGCTGCCTGATTAGAATGATGTGTGTTGTAGGGTTGGGCCGGCCGGGCTGGACGCAGAAGACTCTGCTCCTCAACCACATCAGGACTGAACACTGTGAGGTTTTGTTTGTTCCCTGCCTTACTGGCTCTCCTTCTGTCTCCCCTACCTTTCTTCTCAGACGTGTCAGTCCATCAATGATTGATGTCTCCCTGTAGGACTTGACTCACTTTCACCTGCAGCCTGCGTCACAGCTGTTCGGTGAGCTCGGCATCAGGCCCAAATGTTCTTCACCCCATGATCTCAGTTTTTTGGAAAGTGTTATGCATCAAACAGCTCTGTCTCTACATGATTCATTCTGACTGCAATCCCCCCAGGATTTTTCTTCTATTCTTATGTCTTTTTTTTGTTTTATTTTACAGAATTATGAGAATGGTAGATCAGTCCAGATGCACTTTGTTTTTTTTTCTTTTAGCTATTTCGTGTGAGAATTTTTGCTTTTATTCACTCTGTTCCTTTCCCAAAAGCACAGGAATAATAAAACAAAACAAAACAAAACACTTTTTTAGCTGCAGAGGCTGTAATTTCATGTTGTCAGATCCCTTTGTATTCCAAAGGCTGCATCTGTTGTTTTTTGCATTGTCTTTAAAGACATGGGAGCGGCCTCAATGGGCACAATTATGCAGCCTCACAAACTGAAAAAAACTGCATCTCCCTGCCTCTGGATCAGTGGTTTTTCATGAAGCCAAAGGTGGGGGGAAAAAATCTGCACACATGTGTTTATCTTCCATGGCCACAGACATTTGAGATTTATGCTTACACGTTGTTCCTTAAAGCCTATAAAGCCACATATTCATGACAGGAACCACAGCTTTGACCTAGCAGCAGTATTTTGTGGCTTTTTTATTTGTTGGCAAATCATGAATTAAAAAAACTGAAATCCTTCCTTTGAACATTATGCTTGTTTGGCAGGGGGTGTTTTTAAGGTCTCCTGACAAAACTTCTCCAAATGAGTCTCTGGAGTAGCAAAAAGGAGTGTAGATTCTGAGATCTGACGGAAGATATACGTCTTCTGACAATCGTGACTGGTCGTTACTGCAATAGTGACTGGTCACTGGGCTGTGTGTATGCTAATGTTTACTGCACACTTCAGTTGTTGTGTGTCATCTGCACTGCGATGACCCAAACAGTTTCCAGTCAGTACCCTACATACAGGGTTTCTACAAAAATGATTGTAAAGCTACGTTTACACCGCCCTCAGCATACTCACATTTATGTGTTGCCATCTCAGTTTCTAAGACCTTTTTTGAACTTTAAGCGTTCAATGGCCGCAATAATACTCTTTCATATCTCAGAATAGAACTAAATGCGCGTTCAAGACCCTGTGTTTAATGTCATATGCCTGGTAAGCCAGAAGCGGCAAACCTGACAGGCAAACTGATCCATGACATCACAGACTCTAACACCAAATTATTTTACGTCTACAGTCACATCTACTGGAAACTCAAAATGTATAAGAAATGTAATTACAATTTAGTCTTATTTTGTGGTTGTGTGCTTAATTGAAACTTTTTTGTGCCGTCTCTCCAATGTCTTTCTCTTTCTGATCATGTGACTCAGCAGACACAATTACCCAGAATTCTTATAAATGTATTCCTATTTAGATGTTTGAAGTCCCATCATCCACCCAGGAATGTGGATTTAGTTCTCCTGACCCATACCCTGGTGGAGCAGTTAGCTGAAGTCTGAAGCTGAAGTTAGCTGAAGCTTTGATTTAACCCCCAATTCAACCCTTAATGCCTGTCAAACAGCCAATATTTTGAGTCTTTGAAATACCCAAACATTTTGATTTGAACCAACTATCTCTCAGTCTAAGGGCAGACACTCCACCACTGGAGTCCCACACAGAACTGGTGTTTATTTTAATTGAATATCAAAGCCAAATGAAATACTCTCCACCCTATAAACTGTGATTTATTACTTGAAAAGCTGCCCTGCTGTTGTTCACACATGAAAAGACATGAAGTGAAAATAAAGTCGCAGGCTGACAGTGACATTGTCTCATACAGTGTTTCATCACAGTCTTGTCACACGTGTCAGGTATCTCTGCAGCATCAAACGATTACGTCTTCTGTCTTCCACCAAACAGCACCTTTCTCCTCTATTGCCGCTGTGTGAAAACCTCTGATGGCGCCACAGTGACAAGACCAAATAATGAATGGGATTTTTTTTTTACCTAATAGCCAGTGAAACACAGTCACTCTGAAGAGGGAGCAAAGGCTGCATTGAAGTGATCGAAGCAAATGATATGGGTTGGACCTGTTCAGAGAGTTCTGCCCTCGTCTATCACTGTCATCATTAACTTGCATCCAAATTTGACCAGCTTTGGGGCTCGTTTTTGGCCTAGCATTTGTCTTGTTAGTCTTTGGCTTCACAGTGTCCCTTATATGTTTTAAACATTGACTGTATATGAAAACTGGACTGGGTTTATCTTCCCCCTTGTGTTTTTTAAACAGGAAGTACTCACTGGCTCCAGAAAGCCAAAATCACACAGACTACGGAGAAATAAACGATTATTTAGTCATTATATTTGTCAGAATAACCATTCTTGCTCTGCTACCTGCTTGCTAATTCTAATTTTTTTAGCTATGTAGTTATAGCTATTTATTTAAGTTATAAACTAACAATCAGGTGCCTCAATGAAAGTATGTGGTAGGTGATAGATTCTCCTGAGATGGCTTTCAAGTGGTAGGGGTTTGGACTTCCAACAAACTCACACCTGACTAATGAGAGTGGTTTCCATTGAAATTTGACTCAGACCAACTTGAACAAATCACTGCTTACTGACGTTGTCTGGCTACAACATGGCGACATCTTTATCGCTGGGTGACGACTGAAAATGGAGACAGAATTGAGTCAATGGTTTCATCTTCACACATGTTGGCAGTAAATTTATTGCAATTATGGACTCGAATTGTTAGCTCTTTTTGTAGCCTTTTCAAACCAATTCTCCTGCCATGTTTGTTTTTCAGAAACAGCGACTATCTTCCTGGGTCGATTTGACCCAGCACACATTTATTTAAATGTCAAAAACCAAAATATCCCAGAAAACATTGTTTATTTCTCATCATTAACTCCTTTGCTAACCATTTCACACAATTTGTAGTCTAATTATGTTCTTTACTGTTCCCAGATCATGATTCAATGAGGATAATTATGCATTTCTTCAGTTACAATAGCTTTACATGGAATTTTATTTTTTTTACAATTGTATGCTATTTTTAAATTTAATCTTTTTTGGAGGGGTCTTAATAAATAAGACACCCTCTCCACCTCTTTGTATAATTCTGGATAATTTAAATTACACAGAAAAACACTGTTTAACTTGCCTGATTGTTGCAAGAGATTGTTATTGTATGTTGTAGAAGTGACATGACAGTATGCTGCCAAATATAATAATTCACCACAACTAGGTATCAGCATTTCAGAAGGAAAAATTCAAGTGATTTGTGTGTCTGACACCTGATGCATACAGTTATTCATGATTTCTGCGCAGGCTGACATGAAACAGAACAGCAATAATCAGGCTGTTTATTTCAGCTCCCCAAGCAAAGCCCTCTAGTTCTGTTTGAACCAAATCAGAGCTTCAAAGACCTGAAAATGATCACAATTATGAAAGAATTTCCTTTGCAACATCTTGAAACTAGCAGTCTGATCAGACGTTCTTGACTGGAACCAGACAAACAAACATTCACAGAGCTGTGGAAGCTGCATTACTGCACTGAAGGGCTGATCATAAATGAATGGTTTCCCTGAAAAATGACACAATCCTCTGGGCCCAGCTGGGAGGAAATGTACTACGACGTCTGTGCCTGGCTCTAAGTGCCAAAAACAGAAAGAAAACAAATTATTTCATGACTCTTTCACAATTCGTGTAATTGAAATGGCTGTGAGATTTCTTGTATGACCTTTAACTTCATAGGGTGGATTTTTTAACACATGTGACTCAGAGGAAGGTCAGGGGTGTTTTGGCAGAAATCTCTTTTGTTCTCTTTTAGCCAGTTTGAATGTGTAATTTTAAATCCCTCTCACTTAAAAGTGAGTAAACCTCACAAGCAGCCATGAGAGAAGGAAAGAACTGTAGATGAACTGACAAACAAAACTCAAGGGCTAACCATTTAAGGCAATCAGGGTGATGAAAACTTGTTTTAAGAGCTGCATTTTGACCAGATTATGGAGTTATTATGGTGGCCTTCCAGCAGTCCTGCAGGTGAAAAAAAGTATTCTAGATGGGAATATCTCCTCCAACTCTAAAGCCATTGTCTTCAGTGGTGCACTGCCTCAAACAGAAGGGTTAGTTTAGGTAAAACATTGATTAATGCTGCCTGCACTGTTTTTTTTTCAAAGCTACTCACCATGGAGCTCCGGGTGGGTCCCAATAATGATCCAAAAATTATTTTCTTTGAAACTTGCTTTTTGCACCACCTAAAGGATAAGACGAAGTGGTCAGCTATGCAGGCTTTGAGCATCCCTTTGCATCAAACGAGGCAGTTGATGTGGTTTAGGCATCTGGTCACAGTGGAAGCTTTTCCCACTGGGAAGAGACCTGGGGGCAAATCCAGGACTGGCTGGAGTGATTATTTTTCTCAGCTGGCTGCTGATCTGACATGCCAGTCAAACAGTACAATGACAGATTTAAGTTTGTCAGAAATATAAGATTTGTTTCCATGATAACTGCATTGTTCTCTTGCTTAAAAACCCACTCCAATGAAAATTGTTGTTTTGGTGTCTTCAACATTTATATACTGATAAAGGATACAATGGGTATGATGGAGGAAATAAAGAAAAAACAGTTTTAAATTGCATTTCTTAGAATTTCTTTGTTCAAATCGTCGTGAATCAGGACCAGACAGTAAAACATTGTTTGGAAAAGCTTGTAAGTGTGACGTAGAACCTAGAACGACCGGTCCTTTCGGATGCATCTATTTGCAGACAAATAGATTCATGTACAGTATATTTTCTATTTCCTAATCCGAGATGCCGTATGCCTCAAAACTGTACGGCTGGGTTGCTCTGATATTGATCCCCATTTTTGTTGCACTGGTAATGTTAGGTTGGGATTGTGAGTGGCTGCAGGCTATCGAGAGAGCGTGTAAACAGATGGATGTCAGGATGATGGGATGTGGGTGCAGAGTAAGTCTGCACCACAACTCAAAGGCAAATTTCTTATAAACTACAGCTGTCCTGCAGAAACTATGTCTTAGAAAACGACACAGGTATTTTGATTTTTTTCAAAAAATGGTATGATTAAAATTAAAAGAGCACTTTTAAAAGATGATCGGAGTGGGTTTTTTAAGTCAAGACCTTTCTTTGTATTTGGAGGGGGAAAATAAATCCTAATTTTAATTTTAAAAAAATCAGTTAATCTGGGATTCACACATTTAAAAACTTTTTTTTATTACATAGAAACAGAGACTTTATGACATTGTCCTTAGTTGTGTATCTGGGATTGTTATAGAGACATCATTACAGCTTTTTACCAAACCAGCTGAATGTTTGTTACTCTTCAAACCACAAATTACATTTCGATAACTTCCAACCTCCTTGCAATTTTTTAAGATAATGTTGGTGATTATAAATTAGAAGAAAAACATCACTTGTGTGTAAATCTGATGCAAACAATCAGTATTTTTCTTTTATGAAGATGCAACTATATAAACTTTCAAGCCAGGTCAGGATTCTTCATTATTTTTCAACCCTTTTTTGCACTATAAACCCCCAATTCTTATTCCAAACTCAGATATGAAACTGTGTCACAGAGTCCTCTGTCGATCACATGAAGATTGTTTAAAAATGCACATCCAGTCAAAAGAAGAAAGTGCAGCCAAGATCTGTTCTAATTTAGCTGGAAGGCAGGTCAGATGGGCAACATCACAGGACCCCATCCATCGCATTAATAAGCCCCCTGCCACATCTGAAAGAGCACCCCCCTCCACTTCCATGCTGCTGTTTGAGGCTCCAGAGGCAGCATATGTGTGTTTCATTTCTGGACCAGCCTTTATTCAAAAGGCCATTGGGGAGCGTCAGGGACATCCGCCTCAAGCTCAACTTGATGTCACATTCCTAACAATAAGACGGTAATTGACGGGTCTTCCCCGACGCTGCTGTGAACGGCCATGTGCCGATGTTTGACAGCTTCGAAGAACTTCAATAGACTCTACTTTTAACCGTCATTTGCCATTTGCACATGAGTCTGACAGATTATACGCAGAGCTGGAACAATGTAGCTTTCATGGAACGTTTACAGATGAGCGGAAGATATACTGTGTATTTCCCCACTCATCCATGGTCTTAAGAGAAGAACAAGGAACAGGAAGTCTATTAAGGGGAATTTTAGGTTTTACAGAAAAATCAGAACCAATGAACTCTTTGATTGACTTCCTCAGTCCATCTCCCCCATGACCCGTGTTCAGTGCTTCACATCTACTATTTTATTTGTGAGCACCAAAGGAGGAGCTTTCATTGGCTTTCACCCCCAATTCCTTTATGTCCCTTCCACACCATCAGTCTTACGGATGACAAGCAGCTGAGTGGATTTATTGGTTAGCTAGCTAGTTTTTCCGCTGGCTGCTGGTCTGTGACAGCGTTTGTTTGATTGCCACTAATAAGTAATGGTAAAAAAAGAAAAATCTTTTGTTGACCTTTTACCAAGGTGACCAACTGGCTGCTGAGCTGGCTGAGTCCTTCCAGCTGCTTCGAGTGCTGACTTTACCAGCTGAGTCACTCAATTGGGCTTTGGGGATTTTATCTTCTGCATGTGTCATGAAAAGTACAATATAAGCACCTGCTTACTTAATGCAGACTTTATCAGCATTAAAGAGTTTTTACATCTGCCTGAATACACACACTTTTACATTTAGCCATGAAACTTTGCTGCACTAGGACAAAAGTTAAGTCCTGCTCGCATAAGAAGATTAAAATACCCAGAAAGGGACACATCGTCTTTTTCTAACAAAGCTTCCTTCTCAGTCCTGTTTGCATGTGTGACTGAATAATAGTTTTACTTCGTTAGTTGGTTGATTTGTGGCTTTACTTGCTGTTTGGAATCAGAGTAAAGGCTGCCTATCTGAAAACTCATCATTTGTCTCTTTTTTCCATTGCTGGTTCTTTGAACAGGTTTGAGTGGTGCTTCAGAGCAAAGAGACATTCTGTGTCTTACTTTTTTCCCTTTCTGTTGCACACCATCTCTCATTTTAAAATGGACTAGTTTGAAAGCAAAAACATGCTATTTATGAAGAATGTGTCTCCCTCTCAAGTCTAAATCCTCCAGTAACGTGCTACAATGACCCCTCCATTGATGAGGCTTGTGTATGTCTCGAAAGGCTGAGTGTGTGTGATCAACTTCAGGTTGCACCTGCCTTTCTTTGTTTCCACAAACTCTAAAGACTCTTGAGCAGAGTCCAGGGGGCTGAGAGATCTTGTTAGGAGCAGAACGGTTTGTTCGCACAAGGGAAGGTCGGACAGACTCGCAGAGCAAACGCTCCTTCAAGACAAAACCAGGCAATTAAAGCTGATGAGCCTCAGTGGAGGATACAAAGTGATAACCATTCTCCTGACACTTCATTAAATTCTGGGAACCTGAACATGAGAAAGGCTCTGTTCTCTTTTTGTGAAGCTGATGCTAAGGTGGGTTTGAACATGAAGCTGGAACCATCAGAAACTGGCCTCCATTTATCAACCTCACTTTTCTCATCTTGGAATTATTCCTGGAGAGGTGATTCACCAATCATAGACTTCACAAGCAACAGGCGCTGTTCTGTAGAGCACCGTGCCAATGTGGCATTATGGTTTCCCCGGTGAATGCCGCCAGCAGAAATCTAAAACCAAAAGCGCAGGACTCTCCGACACAGGAAACCGAGACTGTGCTTTTAAAGAAAAAGACAACCTTTATTTGAAATTGTTAAAATTCCTATTCTAAAAGATACCCAAAAGAGTCACAAAACCAGCCCACAAGTCAGCTGCACCCAGCTGTGCGCTCTGTTGCAGTGCACCCGGCTCAATGCCACACCCCTTGCATCCAGTGGCCGTAGCCGACGCCAGTCCTAGGTGGTGGGACACTGGGCCTGGTGGTGCCTGGGGCGATGGAAGGCCAGAAGGGGGGACTCGCTCCAATAGCTGTTAATCCTGCTGTGTCACACCGCTCGCCAGTGCGTGGATGGACAGCAGTCACTGACACTCTGTATGGAGCACACACGATCCCCAAAAATGCCGGCCGTGGCACCGCTCTTGGACCACAGTGCACCAGGTTGGGCAGAGCAGGGATGAAACAAACAATGGAAACCAAAACAGCGGCACCTACAAAATAAGTGTAAATTAACACAAATAACCAAGTATAACATAACACACACACACACATACCTGCTCCCGCAGCTCAAGAGGACTCTGCACAGGAGTTGCATGAGCGGCCAAACACTGCCTGCGATCTACACAGTGATAACAATAAGAATGGTGCGGCAGCAACTTGGAGGTGAACAAAGCACAAACCTACCCGGCTATGGTTAGGGCCCTACACACAGCCAAAGGCTGCTGCTGCACCTTCCACCTGGAAGCAGCAGGTCTCTGCCTGAAGCTCTACTGACAGGCTTTTATCAGCCCTCTGCTAATGAAGCAGCTGGTGTGCCAGATGATCTCAATCAAGTGGCCCTCTGCCTGCCACACCAAGAAATCAGCTGGTGGCTGTGGGTGGAAGCAAATTTACCTATAATGCTACGTTCACACCAGGCATGTGCATATGGTGTTTACACTGGACTGTTGCTATCTGACACCAGCGCATATCTGCCACCTACAGCTGGAAGAGGCTTAGTGCAAAATGTCAAAGCGGTGCAAATCTTGCTCCAGACTTTTTCTTTCACAGCTCCATTCCGATTTTTTAAAACGGTGAACACTTCCATAAATTGAAATCCCAATCCCGGAGTGGTTGAAGTTCAACCGGTTTTAACTTTTAACTCGCATTTAGTGGCTGCGCATTTTGTATGTAGAGCCCAAAAACGGTCTTAAAAATGGGCGTAGCCATGTGGGAACGTGAGAGTTTTGAGCATGGAAGCCCAAAATGTGCGCAAACTTGCGATTGCATTGGCTTTTCATTGATGGGCTTCTGTGCAGTTTTTTTATAATCCTATAAAAAGATTCACTGAAGCCTGAAGGATGTGAGAAACTGGTCTTTGTCAATAGTTTTCTTATTGGGATCAAATTTGGTCTTCATCAAAGAGCTGAATGTGAGAGGAGAGAGATAAAAAGGTAAAAGTTTATTCCTTAGCTAGAAGTTTCGAACAACAGTTTCTCCTCCTGATAAAATGTTTACCTGCTGTAACAATATAGTCAAAAGGGAACATGGGGATAGTGCTTTTTTTAAGTTTAAGCTCCATAAAAAAGTTTCCTAAAGCACAGTTGTATTATTTTATGACTTCATGGCTCAAAAACTGGCCTAAACCTTAGTGTGTACCTTCCCTTTACTGCAGTGCTGACACATTTTGTTGGCAAACTCAATTTGCAAATTGCATGTAAAGAAGCCCGATAATAATAAACTATGAGAAAAAGACTGTCATGATTCACTTTGTGGAGCATTGCCTTTTTTCCACACCTTTGGTGTCAGAATCCCTTTTTTCCAGTTTCTACTTCTTAATGTGAGGCTGACTAATCCTAATCCAAAAAAGGAACTTCAAAGCTTCATTAAAAAAAAACTTGGCTCTTACATGAACATTGATTAAAATCTGAGTTTGAGAATCTGCCGACCTGTCAGAGCCGACAATGATTTATATGATTACAGGGGATTTTTGCTTTATCTTGTTTCACAAGGTTTCTTTAAAAATTAAAACATTTTTGGACCTATGAGCACTTTCTGCAATATTCCTTCTTTGATAAAGAAATGTTGCAAAAGTAAAAGGAAAGTTGGATTTTCAGATGTCAGGTGTCAGCAACAGTTGAAAAGGGAACTGCTCTCTGTAGGCCCCTACACGGGAGAATCATTAGGAAGAGAATAAACAAGGACAGGCGTGTACCTTTTTCTGTGCACCACCTAAGTGAATCCCCTCAGCTGCTTGGGGGCAAGAACAGAAGTTGCTGTGTGTGCTAGAACAGACAGAAAGAGGGAAAATAGAAGAAGGCCTGACTGGCCATAAGGTTGCCAAGGCAACAGGGAACATTGGAGGCATGGTGAGGAAAAAAGAGGAGGTCCAGACTGGTAGAAATAGACGCCAGGGGACACCTCTGTGCGTTAAGATACTCTAGGCAATATCTTAAAGAGAAGAAGGAGACTTTTTAAACCAACAAATGTATACCATAAATTGGGTTTTTAAGTGGAGGCTAGACCTAAAGGGACAGGAGGAGGAAAGAGGAGTTTCTGCTAACCTGACAAGGATGAACGGTTACTTTGCTCTCCATGTCTGCCCTTTTTAGTGCAATGCAATGTAAATAAACACCATTTTATGTTGACAAACTGCTTTTTTCTGTGTAGCAGTCAATATGGCACTTCAACATGAACACATAAAAAATACATCAGATCATTAATTTTATCTGCAGATCCACTTTCTTGGAGAGATTATTTAAACAGTGATTGTTGAATAAACAGTATTTTTTCCTTGTTTTTTCATGCTTCAGTTACAACAATATATTTTTTAATTTGACTAAAAATACTAAGAATATGTTCCTGTTTAGAAACTTTGGCCTAGGAAAGAAGGGAATTACAATAAAGAAATCTTAAAAAATACACAAGAAGCTAACATCAGTGGAAATAAATGCTGTTTTAGTTTGTCTTCCAAAATGTTTCATCACTTTTTACATTAATTTATATGTGTTATTTAAGGTACATTAGGGAACAGTGTGTTTCACTTATTATAATCATTATTAGAATAACGTGTTACAAAAAAAAAGAAAAGGAGCAATAGTCAGTTCTGCCCCCCCACTGTCTGCAGCTACAAAAGACGGCCGCCTACGTTTCTTATGCCAAGAACTACTTCTGGGAAGAATAACTACAATACTTCATTTACCGGTACTTTTTAAATTTGATGGACGTTGTTTTTTTTTTTAATACATTACATAGTTAATAATCTGTCCACTATTACTAATCTCTCAGCATCTTTCTGTACCTTAAATACATCGGTGTAGTTTCTCTAAGAAGAAATACTATTTTTTAAGATATTTTTTTTTAATTTAGATACAAAAACATCAGGATGCCACGAAATCTATAATAATTAATCACCACACATGCTTTATTATAACTTGCATATTTACCTTTGTAGTAATAGCCCAGCCACTGTAGCTTTGCTTTCTCCCCTCATGTCATAATTGCTTCTTAATTTTCAGGGCCCAGCAACACTGCTAGCATGTTGACTTTGGACGAGGCCCCTTCTCATCGGGGTAGAGTTTTGTTTTCACAAGGCTAGGAAGATGCCGCTTCACTGGAACTCATAACAGGCCAGTCAGCACAGACGGGCAAAGAAAAAAAGAGGACCCTCTCCTGCAGAGTACTTCTTAAACTTTTACAAGCTCAGCCCAGTTAATTTAAAAAAAAAAGATTTTATAAGTCCTGAGTCAGCAAATAAAATGTTTATAAATGTTTATGATTACAAAAAATTGCCCAGTGGTGAATTCAAAGGCAGCAACCTGATAAAAGTTGTCTCCAAACTTCCACAGATCACCTTCAAGAGTCTTTGCATCATCTTTAGTCTCAACTACAAACCATAATTTGCATAATTCTCTGCTGTTAAAGAATTCTCTGTTGGCTCTACTATTGTACTTGTGGGTGTTGCATGCCTGTTACACTGCTTCACACTTAGTTCCTGCACAGAATTACAGTAAAGCCCAAAATTAATCATACCCATGAAAATATATAGCTTTTTATTCTTTTTGTAAATAAATTTTAAAACAAACAAACAAACAAACTTTCAGACTGATGTACATCATCTTATTACCTTCTGGAAGATGACTGTGTCATTTCGAGTCAAATTTTGCCAGGCATATGTAAATATCAGAGTTGGAGTGTAAATATAGTTTTTTTGTAAATCCTGAAAATAACGCTGATGTCTGACCAACTATATTTATGAAGCACAACTGTCTATTCCTGATCTGAGTTTGCTTCCTTGCAAAGTTTATTTACTTTTTGAACCTGTGGAAGCTCACCTAACCAAGGTTAACTTGCAAGGGAACAGATTAGAAATATTGTAAAAACAGTTGTATGTTTAACAGATGTGCTGTTGTCAGGTAAACGTTTCAATCAATTTCTCATTTGCATCAATGTAATCTTAGACTGCATGTCATGTTCACCTTGGAACATTTCTGTGTGAATGTATGAGCGCTGGAAAAGGCTGTGTGTGCACAGCATGGTGAACATATACAGGGGAAGATGTTGGTTTTCAGTGAAGTTAATAGGTGCTTTTAAAAGCAAATATTGAAGATGATCCATCAGTAGTTGTATTCTTTTTCTCTCCAAGTCATGCTGAAAAACGTTCAGTTGATTTGAAGGAAAAAGTGGGGCTGCAGACTGTTTACGGCTGTAAGTTGTTACTGATGTCAGCTGCTAAAGCTAATATTTTTGACATGCATATTTTATAACATCCTGCTTTGAAGAAGAGAGAAAAGGCAGATTTGATTTGCAATGAACCCACAAGAAAACTAGCATTCAGGGCTAAACACTGACACAACATTTGAAAATTAATGAAGATGGCTGCAAGAAAGGACTCCCTTATCTTTGTGTTCCTGCCACAAGTGCCTCCCCTATCTCGGTTTCTGCTTGTCTTGTACCAGATTGTTACAGACGGAGCTGAGGTGCTGGGCTGACCCTGAGCTGTCATTGTTTTCCTCCATGCCCTTCCTTTCCTTCTCTGTTCCACTTCAGGAACTGCACAAAGATAGATGATCGTGGAGATATAGTTAGGAAAAAAACTGTGCTTGTGTGTGTGTTCTGCTTTTCTCTTTGTCAAAAGTGTGTGGAGTCCCTCACCTTAAATGTCAACGACTTCCTATCTGGGGTGTCTGTGCTTTTTCAAACTGACAGGGTGGGCCCTCAGTCGCATCTGAGTGTGTCCTCTGCGGTAAAAATGGGTGGGATTACAAAAAAACCAGCGTGATTAAAAATAATTGAAAGAAAACCCTCATCTGGACTTGGGGGTGTAACAATTAATCAACTTAATCGATGAATCTATTTTATATCCCTAGGATCCAACCAGATCAATCTGTCTGCGGGAAGCTGTTAATCAAATCGACCTATACCATTGTAAAATCATTTTAAAATTAAATAAATTGGTTATGATATTGGAAAACAACATTTGGATGGAGGTGCGGTGGATTTGTTTTACTATAACGTGAAAATGACTAAGTGCTTCACAGCGGACAACACACACGTGATGGCAGCAAAAAATGATCAAAAGATCAGTAAAGTACAATACAGTGTGATAGAATGTTCTAATAAAGTTCTGTCTGTATTATTTTGAAAATCAACAGTGGTCTGAAATAAAATATGAATGGATTTTCCATGAATCCTTGTTCATTTGTTTGTTTGTACAAATGGGATATTAAGCTTACAGTCACACTAAACCCCGCATTGGTCCTAGTGGTTAAAGGTTGGTGCAAATGTTGGGCAGCGTGTGTGCATAAGTGCATGGGATTGTGACTGTAACGGAACTTCTAAGAAGGTAGTAAAGCGCTATTTAAGTATACGCCATTTACCATTTCGTTATCTTGCAAGAAATACAAGGAATCTGGAAAACTTTCCCTAAACTGTTCAGCACTCAAGTATTTATCTCCGAGTGGCACTGGTTGCAGTTTTGCCTAAAGATGTCCTGGATCTATTTTAGGTCAGTGAATTAGATCTACTAAAGATTATGAGCCAATATCGAACACTAATTATGATATGAATTGTATTATTGTGAAAATACTTTTTAAAACTGATATAGGGGCCCTCAGTTGCATCCCCTTGTGAACGCTGGTAAAAATGGTTGCAAAAAATGTGATTAAAAAAATGGAAAGAAAGCCCTCATCTGGAATACATCTATATGTGAATGCTTATTTATAGTTGCCAGGAGGTTTTCAGCGCACAACTGACAAAATGAGATGGACGTGTTTATCATTATAGTTCCTGAAAAAACTGCATTTTATATTCTGCTTATGTGTGCCCAACCACACACACACACACACACACACACACACACACAGCATGACGACACTCCAGCATGCAGCACGAACACATTCTCAGTCTTAAATCATCTGGTGGTCTGCTGCAGAGGTACACACAGTGTTGCAGACACAAACACAAACACACCTTCCCCCCACCAGCAGCCCACCCTCCGCAAACCTGCCGTTCCCTAAGTCCATGATGTAATGCAACTAGACCCCTCCTCTGCTGCTGCTCCCTCCCTCCATCTCTCACACACTCCTTTCGCTCCTTCTCCTTATTCTATTGGTGGCTCCTGTCTGCATCTGCTGGATCAGCTCCGGCTCCCCGCACTCATGCGCGCGCGCACGCACGCTCCCTCTCACAGACACTCTTACACATACACTACCGGGGGGGATTCCTCCGCCACTGCAGCCTCAGCTCTCATCACCTGGCCCCCGTTCTCCTGCCATGAGGAGGGAGCATGGTGAGTCTCCTCCTTTTTCTTTTTTCTTTTTTTTTTCTCGTGACAGCGGGCGGTTGTGGATCAGGGGAAAAAAAAGACAAAAGGATTAAAAAAAAGGACGTTGCTTCACTCTGCGGACTGTGCGGGACAAACGCCGGTGCAAATGCTGCCACTGCAGTCTTGATGAGAGGAGATGCTGCTGAGTTTGTGCGTGGAGCCATGCGGGGATGTGAGTGCGTTACTACAGATGCTGGTCATTTTCACGGACTGCACCCAGTCAGGGAGCAGGCTCATGCATTGTGTGTCATATCCTGGGCAGATGCTGAAAGTCATGGGGTGGTGCACGTGCGCGCGTGAGTGCGAAACTGGTTAGTATGCATCAGGATCATTTGAATTTGAGTCTAAAACATGCCCCAGGGTGTGGAATGATTACCTCTATGAGAATTTTGAGTCTCCTTGATTTGAGAGAAGATGCTGAATGACTTGAACATCCAATCAAAGCTTTAACTGCTTCTTTAAGTTTCTGCGGACTAGTTTGCTCTGACTTCTGCTTATCAGTTTGATTTAGTGCGTTTAATTTGGCTTTTTTCACATCAAATAAAGACGGGCGAGCGCACACGGTGTCAACTTAAGTGACATTTGGATATTTTTTCATTATTGCTTGGCTTTTGACTGTTTAATGACACATCGTCGTTAATAAAATTGAAAGAAATGAAATCACTGGAGCATTTTCCTTCCTCATATGGCCAATTGTGGCATTTCTAATTAACTTTATCTTTCCAATTAATCTATCCATGAGCACACTTTTTTTTCCCTGCAGCCCTGACTGTCCACAAGTTACCACGCACTTTTATGTCATAAAATCTTTGTAATACATTTAAAATCTTAATCCCTACAAATTTTCCAATTTATATAGCCAACTTTCAATAAAGCAATTATTTATGATGCCGCAGCCACACAGTAACAAGAAAATCCCTGTAAGATATTTGGAGAGTCAGCTCAGTTCAGATTCCCTTATGGAGGAGTCTAGTGAATTTTCTTAATCAGTGGTTAGCAGAAGAGGAGAAGCTTCTTCCTTGAGGCTGTTTAACGTTGACATTACCTCTGTAGCTAAAACAACAACTAATTAGGTTTTAGGAATGAATTAGTCAACAGGCAAAGAGGGAAGTGTTGTTCACACATAGTGGGTTTTAGAGCATTTAGTACAGGGTCATAGTTCATATTGATTATTTTTTAATGTCTGAATCCCATTACAGAAAACAATATGGGGTGTTGCCTCTGTGACTAAGACCTTTTCGGCCAATATTATGGTTGGATGCTGCACATTGTAATCATGTGGCTGAATCTGAACATAATTTTTCTCATTGAAAGCGTTCATTGGCTGGTTCCACATTTTACTGATATTGAAAACTTTATTGGTTTACATAAAATATACCTAACTATTGTTTTTAAGGCTTTCTGAAGTTTTTGTTGTGGTTGTCCTGACTGATAAATGCTGTGACAAAAGTTCTTCTTATGATAGAGTCAATGTTCAAACAATGTGTATCCATCCATCCATCCACCCACCCACCCATACATCCATCTATCCAGCTATGAGTCTCGATAAAATGAAATGTTTTCATAACATTGACCATCCTGAAATGTTCTTAGTACCTTAGGATGTCAGAATATCTATCTATCTATCTATCTATCTATCTATCTATCTATCTATCTATCTATCTATCTATCTATCTATCTATCTATCTATCTATCTATCTATCTATCTATCTATCTATCTATCTATCTATCTATCTATCTGTCTATCTATCTGTCTATCTATCTATCTGTCTATCTGTCTATCCATTTTCTTTACCTGCTGAATCCCTTTGGGATGCTATAGCCAACCCAGGGACTTTTGGGCAAAGGTGGTGTACACCCTGAACAAATTGCTAGTCTGTTACAGGGCCACACACATACTCACTTGCACACCTAGGGGCAATTTCAGAGATACCAATGAAGCATATTGGATTGTAGAGGAAACTCCACACAGAAATGTTCCAGCCAGGATTTGAACCAGGGCCTTATCTCACTGTGTACCAAGAGCACTAATCACTACCCCACCTTGCAGCCTGCTTAGACTATCCACATTTGATCAATTTTGCCTGATTACTAAACACTTGATTGAAAAAGAGATTTTAAAAAGCTATCACCGGTAGACAAAATGAATCATACCAACAGGTCTCAAAAAAAAAGCAGTTTTCAGGAAGGGCATTCAGCATAAAACCAAGTGCGGATCAGCGAAAGCTGATCTGCTGTGGCGACACCTGATTGGATGAGCTCAAAGGTGAACAACAACAACCTGTTGAGACTTTACAACCTTAGAGACAAAATGATTAATTATCAGACTTAAATGGTTCCAAATCCATTACTAAAGCTTGATGTTTTTGAGGCTTTATATTTTGACATCTGATGAAACTTGTACATTCTGTGCTACTTCAAAAGAATTTATGTCCCAACTTCTTAGATATAAAAACAAAATCAAGAAATGTATTAATGTTGGGAAGCAGTGGATGCGTTTTGCTTTTCTCAGCACTGTTGCTGTGTGGTTTTATTTTCTTTGATGTTACTTCATGATTGTGAAAAAAGATCAGTTTGAAGATCAGTATGAAGCCATAGAGCTGCTCATTGAATTAGGAATCATTTTAACTGATCAGAAGAATTTAAAGAAGACAGTGTGTCTTGTTCTTGTGTTACACAGTGTGTGGTTTTTATGTGTAATAAAAGTGCAGTATGAGGACAGGTTTGCTTCACTTCATTACCACTCTGCAATTATTTTTGTCAAAGCTTAAATCAATTTGTGCAAATGAAAACTCTGCACTTCTAGTTATTCATTACAAAAATCCAATTCACAAGTTTCTTCCATGAATTTTCCTGTGCATTGAGTCAAAAGTAGGCTCCACCCCTATATCATCCATATATTTTTCAATGTTGCTTTATTCCCATTTGGTATCTTAGGGATGCTGGAACCTTCTAGGCTTTTGTAGGGTGAAGGTGGGGTTCACTGAACAGTTTGCTGATCCATTGCAGGGCAACACACAATTTACCAAACACACACCTACAGGACAATTTAAAACCACCAGTTAACCTATGAGATATCTTATATGACTGTGGGAGGAAACTGGACTGCCCAAACCATTTAGACATTTGATACCCTGAAAGCTTAATAGAAAGCTTACAGGGATTTGAACCAAAGCCTTATTGCAGTAAGACAAGAGTAAACCATATGGCCCCTCCTTTGATTCAACTCTAGCAAATTCAAAGACTGCTGCGATCTGATACTGGGAGAGGTAAACCACACAAGCGCCACCTCAGAGGTGGGAACCTACATTTGAGACTTGAGTCACGCTAAAGTCTCACATGTGGAGACTAGAATTGGTTTGGGACATGTTTGTTTGCTGTTATTTTTTTAGATCTGGCACAGGTTAGGTCTAAAAACAAGAACTTTCTTTATCCCTTGTGCTATCCTAGGCACTGTAACACTGGTAGTGGGGTCATCTGGACCCCAAAAGAGAGTGTGCTAAACCTTTTTTCTTCAATGATTTGTGATGTTCACTGGTGTCCATGGTTTACAAGAAATCCCTCTTCACCTTTATCCACCTTTGTCATCCTGGGATAACACGTCAATGTAAGGATCGGGTCATCTGGACCCCATAGGATAGCACAAGGGTTAAAATGCTTTTGCATTAGGAATGCAGAAACAGCAACTACCTGTTATTGTGTTTCCATAGGTAGTTTAAAAGTAGTTTAATGACAACTTGTTACCATAGCATATCCATATTAAAGGAGGTTTTAACACTTGACTTGAAATTAGAGCTGACGACTTGAGACTTCACTTGGACTTGCAAAAAAGGTTATTTTACAATTTAGGTCATTTATCTAAAGAAAAATGATTGTTTGTGGAAAGAGATGTAGAATTTAAAGTGGAGGCTTAAGCACAGAACAGAATATTAAAAATAAAACAAAACATGGTTATTTAGTTATGTACGTTTCCGTGGTGTCAGCTAAAGCTTCCAGCTGGGCAGAATTCCAACTTTTAATTGAGCCTTCCATGTTATAGATTTATCTGAAAACCTCTGAAGATAAATCTCAGTAAAAAAAAAAAAAAAAATTTTTTCGTGTTATTCCAATTTAAAGCTGTAATATATTCACTACCATGATTAATAAAGTTTGTTCATTAAATTGACTAAACCTCATTAAGTCCTTCTCTGTGCCTGGAGGCTTTCCTCCGCATCCATCCCTCTTCCCGCTGTGCAGCTGTGCAGGACCTTCACCTATGCCCTCCTGCTGCGGAACCCACAGCCTCCCAGCTTCAAAACCATAAAGAAAGATCAAGACAAAGATAATGTATACACTGAGCAAACACAGGCACTGCTGTCTTCATTTAAACTGCACTGACACCATTCTCCTCCGGCTCTCTGGGGAACACCAAACCACATTTAGGTGCATTAATCTCATAACATCCCATAGAATTCAAATTATCACCACATGTCAACCCTTCCCCCAGAAGCCATTGAACAGCTGATGCTGTCTCTCTTTCATCAGGGGACATGAACAGACCTTGCATGGCTCTGGTGTGTTCTGCTGGTCACATGTGCCTGTCTTTTGCTTTACATCTTTGTGTCTGTGGATGAGTTTCCTGTAGCTTGGCTGATAAGCTTTCTTTTAGAGCAACAGTTCAATAAAACAGATGGACTGCCGCTGATATTCTTAGTCTTCCTTGCCTCCTCTCTCTGCTGCAACAGACTGGTGGCCTGTCCAGAGTCGGCATGAACTCTTGCAGAGTGACAGCTGGGTCAGACTCCAGCCTCTTTCTGAGTCCAGCGGAAAATTGATGGACATGATTAGAATCCCTTGTTTAATTATCTTCCCTGTCACTGTAAATGCAGGCCTTCTTCTGACGTGTGTGGAAAAAGCAGGCAGCTGAAGCAGCAGGGATGCGGTTACACATCCACCAAAAAAAAAAAAAAAAAAGCTGGAAGGGTTATTTTCTTTTTCTTTAATATCACAGGCTGCCTTCCAGGGAGGTGGAGAGATTTTCACATGTTCTCGGTAATTATTTAATCTTTTTGGCGGCTCACTTGGTCGTTTCATAAACATAAAAAAAAATCATATCTAGCTACATTATATTACCAAAAGTATTCGCTCGTCCATCCAAATGATCAGAATTAGGTGTCTTAATCACTTGGCCTGGCCACATGTGTATAAAATCAAGCACTCAGGCACACAGACTGTTTTTGCAAACATTTGTGAAAGAATGGGCCACTCTCAGGAGCTTAGAGAATTTCAGCATGGAATGGGATGCCACCCGAGCAGCAAAACTGTCAGGAAATTCCATCCCTTCTAAATATTCCACAGTTAACTGTCAGATCTATCATAAAAAAATGGAAGAGTTTGGGAGCAACAGCAACTTAGCCACAAAGGTAACTGACGGGGAGGGGTCAGTGGATGCTGAAGCGCACGGTGCAAAGAGGTCGCAGACTTTCTGCAGTCAGTTGCTGCAGAGCTCCAAACCTCATGTGACCTTCAGGTTAGAGTAGTACAGCACACAGAGAGCTTCATGGAATGGGTCTCCATTCCGAGCAGCTGCATCCAAGCCACACATCAGTGGATGCAGCGGTAAAAAGAACACCTCTACTGGACTCTAGAGCAGTGGAGATGTCTTCTCTGGAGTCAGGAATCACGCTTTTCCATCTGGTAATCTCATCGAAACGTCTGAGTTTAGAAGTTGCCAGGAAAACGGTACATTTCAGACTCCATTGTCCTGAATGCTAAATTTGGTGGGGGATGAATTATGGTCTGGGGTTTTTTTCAGGACTTGGGCTTGGCCCCTTAGTTCCAGTGAAAGGAACTCTGAATACTTCAGGATACTAAAACATTTTGGACAATTCCATGCTCCCAACCTTGTGTGGACAGTTCGGTTCCACATGACTGTGCGCCAGTGCGCAAAGCAAGGTCTATAAAGACATGGATGACAGAGTCTGGTGTGGATAAACTTGACTGACCTGCACAGAGACCTGACCTGAACCTGATAGAACACCTTTGAGATAAAGTAGAGCGGACACTGAGAGCCAGGCCTTCTTGACCAGTGACCATTGGTGAGGTCACAATGCCAATCACAATGACCAGGCCTTCTAGGCCTGGTCATTGTGATTGGCATTGTGACCTCACCAATGCGCTTTGGAAGAAAGGTCAAAAATTCCTATAAACTCACTCCTCAATCTTGTGGACAGCTTTCCCAGAAGAGTTGAAGCTGTAATAGCTGGAAAAGGTGAACCAACATCATCTTGAACTCTACGGATTAGGAATGGAATGGCATTTCAGCTCATGTGAGTCAAGGCAGGTGAGCGAATACCTCTGGTGATATTGTGTATAGTGACCATGTAAACAAACACACAAGCCAAAGGCCACATTTTTAGGTCATTGTGTCTTTTGTTTGTGTTGTGCTTTTGTTTTCTACACTTTGTGTTTATTTTCTATGCAGAATCAACATTTTTGACACTAAAAAGTCTAGAAATTTATGTTAACTTGAAAAATTGGCCTACACATTAGTGACAATATACAGCAAAAAAACAAACAAACAAACAAACAATAAAATAAAAATGAAAAAAGGATGTTTAAAGGCCATTAATGTTGCTTTGGGCCTTTTTTGGGTTGTAAACAAGAAGGCAGATACCCAAATGTGTGTCACACACTTAACCCCAATGAAAGCACCACGGGTGGCCATGGCCTTAATATGAATGGCTTCTGCATGCTCCCTTTGTTCAGGTTTACAGTGAGGGGAGATGTATATGATTCAAGTGCCTCATCCGATTTAGGACGATACGTTCAATGACGGAGCTTCAGAAGGGGTTTTGCCGCTGGTTAGACACAAACCGCCTTCATCTTCAGTGAGTATCCCTGCGTGAGGTCTCCTCACACTTTCCACTGTGAAGAAAAGACAAACTTGTCGTGATTATCTCTCAGTCACACTTTCAGCTTTTCTTTCCATGGATCAGAGTGCAGAGAACAGAAACGTAATTTAATAAGGAGCCATTCTTGGAGGAGTTCTTACTGCTGAGTGTGTGGATCCACCCTGTTGGTTTAGGACCGTCTCTGGCATAAATTGGATGAGTTTCATCTTCACAGAGGTAATCCTAATTTGAATTTGAAGGATTATTTTGGGTCTGAGTAGATATAAGGAAGAGGACCTTTAATTTGCAGTTCTTCCTGTCTGAGAACCAGACAGACTTAGAAAGAAAAAGAAAAGCTGATGGAAATAGTGAGAGAAGACGTCATTCCTGTCATAAACTTTACCCCCAACTGTCACTGGTTTTTCCAGTTTTGGGGACATGTGGAGGAGGAAACGTTGGCCTTTGCTTCGTTTGAGATGCAGTTGCACAAAACCAGCCATAAAGTGTCAACATTTTGATTATAGCTTGTCAAGTTTCTGTCAAACAGAGCCATCAGGATGCAGCCTCCAGCATTCTGTGGTTAGCTTTGTGTAAACAGTCAAAATATCGGGTGAATTTATTACACTGTTCTGGGTCACCAAACTCCAAGAACTGGGGACTAATTATGTATGCTGTCCTCTTCCCTGCAGGTGTAGAGTACTGCGAGTTAATCCTTGTTTGGATAAAATAATCTTTATTTTGACGGCAGAAAGGCCACTGCTTACTGTTGCTCTAACTCAAGGAGGAAACTGAGTTCACAGCTTGTATTTTCCCTTTTTCAACGAGAAAAAGAGATTACATGAATGGTCGATTCTGGTTCTGCTCAGGTCTCTGCTTTTGTACATAATCCCCTGTAATTCTCTTTGTGGTGGGGGCTCTCAGATGTCCCTCATTGTTTGATGGCTGCAGGGTAGCCCTGTGAAGAAAAAAGGAGAATTGAAACTCGAGACAAGACCAAAAGAGAAGTTCACTGTTACCGAGAGAGGGCATCTATTCGGGTACTTGATTTATTTTGTGCTCCATAACACATTTAATGAGCAGTGATGGAATATTTTCAAATCTAAATCAGTTCAAATTAACAAGTCAGTTCTTATTTAGGCTGAACAGAAACTGGCGGGAACTGTGTTTTTGTGCACAAATTAACTACTCATAAGCATAGACTGTAAATACTAGCACAGTGTTTTTACGGTCTATGCTTATGAGAAAAGAAAAGTTAAATGAAAACTGTTAAAACTACAAAATTTATATTAAAACACAACTTAAACAACAATTGCAAAGGAAACAAAATAAGTTTGTGCCTAAACTTTCAACATCTTTTTCTTAACTTTTAGACTTTTAAAATCAACGTGTATGTTTAAAGCATTTTTCATATGTAACATAACACAAAGTTCTGTTCACCAAAACTAATAATATAAAAACAAGCACATAATCTAAAAATAGAGCACCCTGCCCCTCCCACTTATTTAGTGTTACATTTTTATGTATACGTGTGTGCGTGTTCAGTTGTTTTTATATGGATTGTAAATGCATCTCTGTGCAATTCCAAAATTATTTTTTCTGTAGTTATATTCTTATCTTATCTTAGAAAAGTGGCAGAACTGTCAAACAGCAACAGTAAAGTTTGCTTACCACAAAAAAATCTTATTTTAGAATCAAACCAAAACTTATCCGTCATTTTAAATATAAGTTTGTTTCTATAAAATCCTAAAATCATCAAGGCAATCAAAACTGCTACCACACATCGATACATTTTTATTGATTATTTTCTGTCACATCTGTCCTCCTATTTTATTGTATCTATTTATTTTTCTTTTTTGCCTGCTTTTTTGTTAGTTGCTACTATGTTTATTTAATTTTACTGTTGTGCTTGTTCATGGATGACCCTGTCTGTGTTGTTCTGTATCTGCTGTTTTCTGCTCTCTGTTATAGTGATTTAATTTGTCTTTTTACTAAGGAACCGTCAACCTGTCCAAAAAAATCTTATATATTTGCATTTTTAAGTGTTATGTATGTCCTAAACAAGCCAAAACTTTGAATTTGGCAGAAGTTCACTATTTTCCTCAGAAGTTCAGTTTGTGAACTAAAAATTCTGTTTTTCTTTGTTAAAAAAAAAGCATGAATAGAGCCTTGCTCCGTGCGCGTGTGCGTGGCTGGCGTGAGTTTTTGAGTGTTTGCAGACAGGGCGCGTGTGCAGTGGGAGGGGCTTAAGTTTGGGGGCTTGAAGAGGAGCGGCGCCTTTCCTGTGCGCTTACATTAGACTCACATGGTTGGATGGTCTACCTCACGGACGCGCTCTCGGACTCTCGGCTCTTCATCTTTGCGCGCACGCTGTGGATTTAGGAGTTTTTCTCCTTCGTTCGTTTCCCGACAGTTTGACCATCTGCAGACCGGAGCGCTGCGCTCATGCCGGGTAAGGTCTCACACCTTTTTTTCAGCGAGCAGACGCCGGGCGCACGGCTCTTGGCTCTGGGAGAGGAAACACCTTATTTTTCTTTTCTAGATTTGGCATAATTTTACCAACCTGATGGTTTATTGTGGAAGGACACGTGTAAAAGGCAGAATAAGTTTTTAAAAGGAACCAGACGACTCCATTGGTGCTTGGAGAGCAGACGCACGCAGGCTTAAATTTAAAGCGCTCATCACAGATGCCCTTATCGGGACTCGCTCTTACTGTTTGCTCCATACATGAAGGGGGGGGGGGGGGGGGGGGGTGGATTTCATTACAATCCAATTTTATGTAATGTTCATTGAGCGAGATTTTTGTTGTTCAAGCCACGAGACAGTTTTGTCTTCTCGTTTGTTACAGCTGCTATAATCAACAAGTCCAAAGAAAAGCAGTGTTGTTGTGTTTTTCCAGTAAAAATAGCTGAAACTGATTCTTGTCCAGCTTTACTCCCTCTCCAAATGACTTCTCCCTTATCTGTCGCTCCTCTTGTCTCCTCCTTGCTGGTTTGTTTTAGTGTGCTGAGTCTGACATTACTCACATATCACATGTCTGCAAAACGAGCATGTCCTGACCCTGGATTTGACCCCAGTTTTCCTTCATTTCAAAGATTTATCTCTACAAAATCAGGGTTTTATCCGGATCTGCTGGAGCACACAAAGCATTTGTGATGCACAAAGAGCCAGCTCCTTATCTTTGTTTACAGTACACTGATATGTCTTCGTTGATTCAGACAGTAAGTGGTCAGTGGAGCCATCTCCTCTGTTTCTGTCTCCTTCTATCTTGCTGTAAAAAGGTTCTTTTTTTGTTTTTTTCCCAACCAGCATGTTTTAAAAGCATCTTAACTAAGCACAAGCCCTCCCTCTCGTTTTACTCACAATTAGGCACACACAGACCTCCACCCACACCCCGAAGCACTCAAAACAAACACGCAGTCTCCACCCAACAGCCCTCCTGTTGTAACAACTTCTGATGATTGGTCAGCATGTTTGGAGTAGCAGGGGTGAAGCCACAGGTCAGGGAGCTTTTAATCTGAAAAGGTTGGAGATATCTCTCTGACTGCAGTAACTAGAACTACTCTGTGCAAACTGATGGGCTGGTGCGTGTTTTGAGTCCCCGTGCAGCATCCCGTACTGCTCAGAGATGTTGGAACGTGGCCATGCACGCAGGGCTGGAGTCGGATCGCACCCAGAGACATGGCTGACATGAAGCCAGTCTCTCTGTTTTTCATTAAGTGAGCTGGTTTGCATGAAAGATCTCAAAAGAACAAGATTTCAGTGTATTCCACGCTGAAAGAACCGAGTGTAAAATCTGATTTCAGGATTTTTTACACACCGTTCTGCCAAATATCTGGCAGTGAAAGCACTTCAGGTTGAGGAAGTGTGGCGGTTCTTGAGAAAAATCACACTTGGTCTTCACACACTGAGGATAAGGTTTATTGGTTCCACATTCCCATTCACTAAATTACAATTTGCAGGTACTCTTTCTGCAGTGCTCAGGCATGGCTTTGTCCGCCAAATGCAAGGCCATTCACATTCAGCCCTCCCTGCAGGTCCCTGACTGCAGGGAGGGCTGAGTTTTGGGGTTAAAATTAGGATTTTAACATGTTTTTGTGGCGTTTTTTAATCTGACGGAGGACACATAAAGACAACTGAGTTTAAGATTGTGTTTCTGAGTATTTTTATATTTAAATTGTTGTCAATCAGGAGTTGATGTATTTCTTTGTTCTCCTTGGCTGAGCTGGCATGTGACTTTAGACTATAAGGCTGGGTAGTTGTGCTATTGCTTGCCTTTATTTTTTGTTTATTTTTTTTGCACCGGTAATGTTAGGTTGGGGTTGTAAGCTAGCCGGAAAGCGGGTAAACAGATGGATGGCGGTAAATGGGGGCAGGCTTACTCAGTGTTAACAGTCCCGCCCACAACTCGGAGACAAATTTCTAATGAACTGAGCTGCTCTGCAGGAACCATGTCATAGAAAACGACACTGTTTTTCTTTGTTGTTGTTTTTTTTTTTTTTTTTTGCCTAAAAACGGCTCAATTATAATTAGAAGACCACTTGGAACGTTTTTACAATAGATCAAAAGATGATCGGAGGGACATACTGCATTTTTGCTTGGTTTAGTTTTGGATTCAGATATTTTTATAAATAAGAACATGCTTTATTTATGTTTTGCAATGATCATTCCAGGCTTCATGCTGTGGAGAAAAAGTTTTAGCTTCATCTCACAGTAACAATAAAAATTGACTGAATAATGTTGGTTGGAGTTACAATTTTAAGATGCCAGTAACGGGGGCCGGATGTCTCCTGAGGTTTAAATTGTGGCTGCTTCTGCATTTAGGGGTCACAGGAGATGTCTTCTTCAGCTGTGACTTGGATTTACAGCGCACCAAATGGTGCCCATGGCAACACTCATAAACTCTCTTTACTGTCAGCATCCAGGCACAGCCAACATGTATGTCGATCTGCCGGGGCTTGTGTTTACAGCACCACTGTCCTGTTATTCAGTCCAGGGGCCGGTGCTGCAGCACACCTCTGCTAGACAGGCCGGTGGACTTCTCTAGGGAATCACAGGTACCAAAACAGCTGCAGTTCGGGGCCAGATGGACTCTGGAACAGTCCGATAGGTGTGTTTTGAGTCGGTCTTTAGGGGCCCCAGCTGACACTGTAAGTCAGCTCTTGAACGTATTTTGGATAGAAAAATGTATTGCGTAACACTTTTCTCCAGAGAGAACCCGATGTCTTCTGCTTTCCCTTCAGTTGTTTTTGAAAGCAAGTGGAGGCAAAAGATAAGCTGCGACTTTTGGACTTTTGTAATGAAAAACAGACATGTTCTGTGTTTTTGGAATGTTTTTTCCTAAGATCTTCACTGATATCTGAATCTTACATTTCATTTGGGTTTTTACACTCTGATATAGGCACCGTGTTCCTTTTGAAATGGTCTGCATGGGTAATCCTACTCTTATTTTAAATGTTGTCTTCAACATTCAAGAAAGCCTTTTGTTCTTTGACATCCATGTTGTTGAACACAGATATCAAAGGACAATGTTTATTTTTATGTAAACATTTTCACAAAAAATGCGACAAACATAGTTTGGCGATGCAGACATCCCCTTTTTTGTTTTTTAAGGAGGTGGTTTTTAATTTTTGGAGAATGTTTTTAGTCAGGCAACCTGTTCATAATAGCATGCCTTTTTTGTGTTAAATGGTTAATGCTCCACAGGAGCAGGAGGACAGTCTGAAAGGTTGGCTCCCACTCAATAAAAAAACAGGACATTTTGTCATAATCCACAGAAGGAGCAAGAGAATTTATGTTTCTGGCTGGAACATTTTGTGTCTTAAGAAGCTCATTCTTACAATTCCGCTGTTTTTGTGTGGATTGAGATTAAAGAAAAGAACATATTTGAAGCATATGAAAAATTGCAATGTTTTTTTTTGTAAAGATATTGCTAAATGAATCAAGACAGAAATGGAAGTTTCATCCATATTGGTTCATGTAGAAATAAAATTGAGCTTAAATTGCATTTCTGAGTATTTCTTTATTCAAATCATTGTGCAGCAGGAGCAGATGAAAAAATACAGTTTGGAAAAGCTTGTAAGTGTGACATAGAAGCTCCGATCAGCAAGCCACAAGCTCCCTGCTCCCACCATTCTGATGCATCCACTTGTAGACGCCTAAATCCATGTACGTCTATGTTTTCCTCGTCTGAGCTGCGTCTGTCTTTGAACTGTACAACTGGATAGCACCAATGTTGCTCGACCTTTTTGTTACACCGGTAATGAAAGGTTGGGGTTGTGAGGAGCTGTAAGCTAGCAGAAAAGAGTGTAAACAGTGATGGTAAATGGGGGCGGGGTTGATCCACACCATCTGTCCCGCCCACAACTCAGAGCCAAATTCGAATGAACTCCTGCTTTTCTGCAGAAACTGTCCTGAAAACGACACAGGTTTCTTTGATTTTTGCCTTAAAATGGCATATGATCAAAACTAAAGGAAAGGTGGGAAAGCTTTTACAACAGATCAAAAGATGATTGGAGTTGGATTTTAAGGACACCGATTTCAAATGTTTGACCAATCATGAAATGCTCATTTCTTATTTTTTCCTATTTATAGCACTAATGAGGGGTGAGTTAAACGGAGAAACGGCTGTTTTGATTTTTTTTTGTGCTCACATTTGTTCATTAGGGAAAGTCTTTTTTTTGATTGACAGCTGGGTGGACCAATAGCTGGACTTAACAAAACTATCACCTGTCTTTGTCCTGCCAAATTACCAGTTATCAGAACAGATGGGCAGATTGAGCTCCTGTCAACAGGACTATGGCACTTTAAACTTCATTTTCTTTTTCTGGTCCATGTCAAAGTTCAAATAAGTCTGATCATTGGCCTGGGGAACGATGAAATAGATTTATTACTTCCTCGAAACTCATGAGCTGCTCTCACAGACAGAGCCCAGATCTGACAATAAACAAAACAGATGTGCTTCAGCTGTTCCTTTTTGAAGTGGACAGGTTTACGGGGAGTAAACAGCCCTCTGCTTTAGACCCGTAAAACTGACAAATGACTCAAACGGCGTCATGTTTCCACCTGGAATGGATAGTGGAAATAAAGTTATGTTCTGGGCTTAAAGTAAAAAAAAAAAAAAAAAAAAAAAAGTCACATTTTACCCAAACATTGAGGTGTTTTTTTTACTTGGGGTTTAACAAGGGGAAACCAAGGCCAGAGGCCAAATTCAGTCATCTGATACGCTTTAGAAATCCTGTTGTCCTGCTTGTCAAATCATCTAAAGAAATAAGTCCTCACGTTGGTGGTTTAACCACAGGGATTATGGTGCCCCCCCTACTCACACACACCTCTTAACCTGATGTGTAACTCATGAGACTGCCACAGCCAGTGAAGCTTTCAGATTCAATGCTGTAATTGGCAAATGAACTGTTATGCCAGCACAGCATGATCCAGACATTACAGAAGTCTCCATTGTGTGATTACCTGACTGTGAATCTTCAACTCGCTTTAGTCACGCCACAAAGTTGGTCTACAATCTTTAGTTCCAGCCCTCTGACAGGTGATGTAGTTCTGTTTTGCAGACTGTTGGTAACTCCTGTTTTATGTCTGGGGTTGAAAATACTGAAACTTTAGAAACCAGAAAACCTGATTTTTAATTAAGTTGAGATTTCTAGCCCCCAGTGGAAATGAAAGCAATTAGAAACTTTTTTTTTTTTTTTTTTTGATGTTCGCACCCAAGGACTGAAACTCTAATGGACTGGATTTCCTCATTGGTTGGTGTCCTTCATTAGTCTAAATGGTTCATCAGCTTTAAGTGTGTAGAGCTCTTTAAGCCATGAGCACATAATAAAAAATACAAGAGGATTAGTGTAATCTGTTTTCTAGTGAATTTTCTGTCTGCTGGTAATTATGTTTGAGCATAAAAAGTTTTTTCTCTGCTTTATCGCATTTGCTTTGCAGAATTTTATGTTTGGTGTGTACCCGGTTCAGATTGATGCATTGGTCATTATTGACACTTTGCAAGTTTTTGCATGAGTGAATTCTAACAGTTTTCTGTCAATCTTGAATTGGTCTATAATATCAGAGGGATTGGGGTGACCCGAGTTCTCCTCTAAGCACTTATCTTCTGCTAGCTTCTGCTTCAGTCTCCCATTTGAAATGATAATTACAACTTCCTGCCTGGCCATGCTGAGCAGTATTTTCACTAATGTAAGGAGCAGTTTTATTATTCCTGGAAGCCGACAGAAGCTTAGATTATGCTGAGAGTGGTGTCACATCTCGCTCTTTGCTCTTCTCTCCACAGCATGGAAGGTAGCGTGTGGAATTGGATGTCACAGAGAGGCAAGTCTAGTCAAAAACCTCAAAAGAAAAAGCAGAGGTGGGATTGAAAATCTCTTTGCTTTTGCATTTCAATAGTCCTTTTTCACGCAGCTTTATCTTTGGGTGGAGAAAAAAAACTGTTGCTGATTCTTTTTGCACTGACGCAGGCCGAAGAGCACCCAGTTCATACAAAACAGCAGAACGCATAAAAGATGTATGTGAGAATATAAAATTATTGCCTTGACTTAGACTGAATCAACTAAGCGATGCATTCAAAAAATTTGTTAGGTTTTAGTCGCATGCACCTACCTGTATGGGGTCCATGTGACAAAAACCTGCAGCGTTGTCTGGGCTGTAGGACGGCCGTGGAATGACCAAACAAACTACGCTCTCATTGCCTAATATCCTAATTTCTAACAGTCAGGGTGCTCCTATGAACACACTTATCACTTGAACAGCACTAACAGGCCCTTTGGGCAGTGTGCAGTGTTTGGGGGTTGAAATCAGTACGACGTGCCTATGTCTCGCCGACTTCACATACTTATTAGCCTTGCGTGGTCTATAAGTGCTCTCTACAGCCTGTTGCTTGCAGCATGCCGGTAGGAAAAAAAAAGTCCACAATCGAACATTTTAGCTCTATTGGCTCATCGGGTTGTCTACAACCTTGATATTTCCTGCAGGTCTCCTGCATGCCTTACACAGGTTCACATATTTCATTGCCAGCAGCCTGTTTTTCAAGGTTTCTGATTGAATACAATTTTTGTCTTTGTTTTTTTTAAATCAAAGACCAATTTTGCTTGGTTATTGAAGCAAATTAATACCTAAACAGAAGTCTTTTGCCTTGAAAAATTGGATTAATTAGAAAATTGAATGGTTGATACGATAATGCACCTTTTAAGAAACGGATTCAACCTTTTTTTTCAACACCTAGCCCTGCTTAACTAGGAAGTTAATAAAAAACTTAGAGAAAAAGATGGCAATATGGTCTATGAACAGTTCTTTCACCATAAATGAAAATATGAATGCACTTCAAAGCCCTTAGAAAAAAATCCTGTCTAATATGATTTGCACATTCTGATTATTGCTATGAGCTATTTTTTCTGTAACTGTTTCTTTTAATTCACTTTCCCTTTGGTTGCTACATAGTCCACGGGGATTCATATTTGTTAAACTGCACCAGGTTTTGTCTACAGTAAAACCAAGAACCTTGTTTCCATTTTTTCACCTGTTTGTGGAATCAGAGTCCAGTTCTTAATATTTTTCTCAATCTCTTTTTTTTAAGGTGTCCTTGGCTGTTCTGAAATGTGTTATTTTTATTTTTTTATGAAATGCATTATGCTAAAAGGATGCATTTTTTAGGCTTGCTAAACAAAACGGACTGAATAACCAAAACTTGGGAACTAAAAGCCAATTCAAATGTGCCTTCAGAGTTGCATCCATGAAGTAGTACGCATTAAGACATCAGATTGGTATTTTGAACAAGTGCAATTTTTTTATTTCCTCCAATGCTTTTTTTTTTTTTTTTTTGGTTATTGTCACCACTTGGAAGCACTCATCTAACCATAAACCTTAAAAAATGTTGATGTTGTGTGATAAGTTGTAGGTGCTCATTATAACCTCCCATGACCACTTGTTACTGCTGTGCTACATCATTGTCAAAGTTGTCCTGCACGCATTTTCTGTGTGTGACGATGCAGAAGCAGATTAACATTCTGAACACTACGGTTTTTGAAAAAGCGGATTCTGGGGATTTAGCAGCCTTGGCAGCTCATTTTATCACCGAATAATGCTTTTGAGTGGAGTCAGTCCTCTTTGCATCAGTCATACTTAACCAGAGGCTTGTTCTGAATTTGCTGCTGCCTGGTGGGAGGTGGAACTGTGGGAGAAAGAAGTCGTTTATTTATTTATTTATTTTTTTGTCAACTATGTCCAACATTTTGCATTTCAGATTATGAAAAACCGGCATTATTGAATTTGTTTGAACATCATCCATCTTATGTACTGAAATGCACTGGAGAGATGCCACAGCAGGATGCTTTACAGCATCATCAACACTAAGATAATTGTGTGAATAATTAATAACACATGCTGTAGAAAGTCATCCCGCTCCTGAATCAATCTGGGATCAGACATATGAAATATTAATTGGACAATAAAGAGGTTTTCTGTTGCTCTCAAGTCGGTATTGCGTGACGCATCCTGTTGTGTGCAGGAAACAAAGCCCAATCATCGACATGGGACCATCCACTCACAAATTACTGCTTTTTAATTTTAACGAAACAGTGAAGTCCTTGATCAAGCTTTCCATTTTCTAATCTGCTTCTTTTTTAGGTACATGCAGCAACAACTTATCACTCATCATTAAGAGAAACACGTCAGAAAAACCAGGCGACAAGTGTAAAACGGCCACTGATTGGCTGTCACATCCATATTTGCTTCAATTTGATCACATTTGTTTCTTTCATAAAAAGTTTACTTGTAGACATTGATAGTCTTTAGTGTAAAACTGTACTACATTTTAGACAGAAGATGACATAATCATGATTTTTTTTTTTTTTTAATCCTTAGTTAAAATCCTGTCTGCTGCAATCTTGACAAGGAAGCCTTAGTATGATGGAAATAATTAAGAGTTGGTGTGGGAGCAGTTGTGGCTGTTTGACACCTGATTTTTTTTTTTTAATTTAATTTTATTTTATTTTGTATTGATAGTTTTGATTATGAAAATGTATTGTTAATTAATTTAGCAAATACTTTTTCTCTTCATAGCCTATCCTTGTGTTTTGTTTCATATGAAAAAAATGTAGAGAAATACTTTTAAAGCCACTTCTGAAGTTGAATTTAGGTTTTTGAAATTGCACAGAACCCTATGTCATTTCTAGATTCTTCAACTCTTTCTATAAAAACAAGTCGATCTTGTCTTGAGGTGACAAGTCTCTCCTTTGAATTTTTGTAACCACTTGTTGATGTTGTGATTGATCAAGAGCACCTTTACTTGTCTGTAACGCCATTCCAGTATGACAGTTTCCTTATCCAGATTGCTGATTTGTGCTTTGATGCTGTGCAAACCCAGTCTCTCTGTTGTGGAGTTTACAGCAGTCTCTGCCAGCTTAAAAAAAAGAAAAAAGAAAAAAACAACAATTACTGCAGAGTCAACGGCTGCTTGAAGTTTTCTTACAATTTGTTTTTTATTTTAGATGTGGTTTATTTAGCAGTCTGCCCTTCTTGGTGTTTGGAGCAGCCTTTTCAGCTGAAACCTACTTCTTCACTGCGTCTTGCCGCGTTCTCAGGAGGGCTCGCGAAAGGTTGTAATGTGGCGCTCCATCTTCTTTGAAAGTGCTGCACGTGGGGCTGTGCTGCAAAGACGTTTAGGAACAGCACTACTTTTTGACCCTGAGAAAAGAGGTTGTTCTGTCCTCTTTTGATTTAAGAACATGCAGGTCAGTAAGTACAAAAAAGTATTGCGCAGTTTCCTAAAAACTTGTCTTTGTATAGGTTGTTCTATTTCTATTGCTTGTTGTTGTTGTGCTGTAATACTCAACAATAATGAAGTTCAAGGAAACAGTTAAGCAAATAGTTGTGAGCTGAGCTCAAAATGAGGATGCAAACCAGTGAATGTAAATGGATGTACCAGTAGTCATGTGACTTGTTGGCTTGCATTGGGCTTTGATCCAGTGTTTTAACCTAAAGTTTGCCACTTTGTTGGCCTCATAAATCATAGGGCATTTGTGCTATTTTGAGGTCAAATATAAAATTAAATTGTGCTTTATGTTAATTAATTCAGTTTGCAATTGTCATTGAAATGTAGTCCACAAAAAAAACGTTTTTGAACCAGACTCTTTATTCCTGCTGTAATGCTTGAGCCCTGCTAAGTGCTTTCACACCGGCCTATGTGATCCGCACCGGAGTCCATTTCTTCAAATCGTCAGTTTTTTAAATATTGGATGTGAAACTCGATTTGAACATCTGTAGAGATGTGGTCTAAGGGCAGTTAACCTGCAAGTGGATCCTGGTGCAGTTCAGCCACAGTGTAACCACAAAAATTTTAAATTGATCAGGGTGGCAAATAAACATTGTATTGGTTTGGCAAACAAAAAAGTGTTGGGACTTACTGGTCTATTTGGGGAATCTTTGACCTGATTAGTACTTATTTTAGACAGTCCCACCCCCAAGCTCACAGTTGTCGGAACTGCATGGTGTTTTCTGGTGGTTTGTTCTGCTTCAGGCTTTGGTCCATGTTTGAGAGTACAGGGAGTGCAGGCAGACCAAACTAATGGTGCTGAAAGACTTTGTTTTTCCTGCCCAACTGTACCAAATGGATTCTTGCAGTTGAGTGAATGGGGACTGACCCGCTTGCAGTACAAATTCCTAGTGGATACTTTATCAGCTGATCTTGCTCCAGTGTTTTGTTTTTACCCAAGGTTCAATAAGGAAGTCCTCTAAAGCTAATCGTTACAAAGTAATTTAGTTTTTCAGATGATGAAATATGATAAGTGGGGATTGTGCTTTCTTCATAACATAATTGGAAGCTTTTCAATTACACTGCACAAGTGTGTCATCCACACACTTGTGCAGTAATATTCATTAGTGGATCTGGGCCTTTGCTGTTGTGTGCCACAAGTATTTCAGTGGTGATGTTTGTAGTTATGTAGTTTCCAATTAAAAAATGTTAATGTAAAAAAAAAAAAAAAAAAAAAACTTTTTTAAAACACATTTTAGAGATGCTACTTCTTTTATATACATTTTATATACATATTCTTTTATTATATAAAAGAATATGTATGTTTGGATTAAATTACAATCCAAACATCCAATCTAATATTCCTGAAACCTCCCCCTCTCCAGTAAACCCTACAGTAGAGCTCTGGATATCAAAGTCCATTTACACAATAATATTCAATCTTATGCAGCTAAATTATATTTTTGAGAAGATGATGCATCGCCGTGATGAAATGGGTTTGCCACAGTCAACCATTGATTGAGGGAAAATTGTATTCTTCCTCCCACTTTCCCTTGTTAGACATCTGAACCAATCAGGCTCTGCTTTCTTGGGGAAGCAGCCGTTAGATGTGTGGGTTATAATGATGGACCCAGCGGCAGTCTCCGCCTCAACAGCCCCCCCACTGAGGTCTGTTCTGGATAACATAATAGCTGGATAAATCATCCTAAATTGTGATATGTATTCTAGATGGTCAAATTCAGAAGAAATGCATTAACCAATTGGATCAGTTCATTCTTGAATGTATTTCATTAAACTCCTGCACCTGTGCATTTCCTTCTCAATTATTGGATGTACATACAAAGAAGCTAATGAATGGACTCATGGCCTAATCAAGCCTCATGTTTGAGTCTGCTTGGTCACTGATTATCCCCACAAGTGACTTGATCAGTGCCAAAGGCTAAACATGACACCGATCCCCTTTTCAAAGATGAGTTGCTCAAAGCACAGCCCCTTTATGTGAACCCAGCCAAATGGCCGACAGTCATTTGCTTTCTGTCCAGTGAACTCGCCATGACCCGGCTGAGAGCATCGTCCAGTCTGTCTGTCACATCCCGTCTCTCTCTCTCTCTCTAAACAGATGCAGGTAGTGATGGGGAGCCTTGTGAGGGATGCGAAAGGTTAACGACTCAATACCTTTAAGCATGGCACCAGATTCACCCTTCAGTGAAGCAGATTGCAGCAGATTGCGCTTGAATAAAGATGGAAACCGGCAACTCTTTGAAATGTTGTATGTAACAGTTAAAAATTGCCTGTGAGTGCTAATGAAAAAAACAGCAGACTAGTTTATGATTGTCAATTTGGTTTAATAAAACAAAACAGGCTCGGCCATTAATGACTTATTCTGTTCTTCACGCTTTTGCAGGGCCTTTCATGGTTGTGCTGATCATTTATCCAGTTCAATCAGGGCTCTCTGCAGATTGACAATTTGAGATTTTTACTTTGCAAGCATTTTCATTTGTTTTATCATGAAAGTCTTGACGTTGTCTTGCACGTTCAACAGAATATCTTTTCCACTGGAGGGGAAATTGTTCACAATCTTGTAATCTGGAGCCAATCTGTTACATTTGGAATTTTGCTTCACTGTAATGAAGGTACAGGAGGTACAAATGGTTCTGGTGTACAGATTTGAGGTTCTTTGCATGTGATCCAGTTGAGTATAAAAACATTTTTAAGTTGTTGCAGCTACACTTTATAGCGTTCAGTGTTTGATATAAAACAGTTTATCAACACTTGGGATGGGGGGGGTCCACCTCATTTAAGTTTCAATAAACATTTTCCCAGACTAACATAGAAAGCATTTGGAAAATTTCTAAAGTGTGAAGTGTCTCACCTCTTTCAGCACTTGTTTTTTAGTCTCCTAAAGGAAACAGGAAATTAGTTTGAAGTTGAATTCATCAAACACCTGTTAATGTGCATTTCTGTGGGTTCTGGCAATTTTTTTTTTTTATTATATAACATAAAAATGGTTTATTGCAGACAGCTTTACCAACAAGATAATCTTAGACATATTATACCCCTGCCAGGCTCATGTTTAGAGGTCAAATATCTGCCCCAGAACTTTTTTTAGCTCATTTCCTGGTGGTGGCTGAGGAAAGGCTCCATGGTTGTATGGCTGTATCAGCTTTTTCAGTTAGTCAAAGGTCAATGGAGGGGTGTTGAGTTGCTGTTTTACGTGTTATAGCTTTACAGTAGCGCCCAAACGGTTCTTGGATCTACCCGTGTAGAAGAGTAGAAAACCGCTATTTGAGATTTCTTTCCATTTTTAAACATCTGAAAAACATCAAGCTTTGCGTAAAGATACTTCCTGTTAACATGAAACCAGCTGACATAAGTGGGGCTGTCATGCTTGTTGTCATAACATGCATGAGAAGGACCATCAGAGGGAATGTTTCAGGGGTGATGTTTGAGCTTGCACTGGGGGCCTTTACATAACTTCGTTGAAACAGAGAGATCTGCTTATTTTGACATAGAGGGAACAAACAGAAATGTTCAGCCTGGGACATTTCATGCTTCTACAGAAAAATTTGGAGAATCCTTGTACATGCTCCTCGTATTTTACTTTTTCAACAGGGGTTATGAATCTTATAATACACCAGATGTATATTTAAATAAACCTCTTTTGTAATTTCAGCTAAACTTTATTCATGTTAATTATATTTGTAAGTGTTTTTTGTTGGACCGGTAGGAAAAGAAAAGGAGGAAAGAAGAAACCGGGATGACAGATGGGGGGGGGGGGTATAGGGGTGATTATAGTAGCAAGCGTAAGATCATGAAGCATCAGAAAGCAACAAGTTGCTGGAGCTTTATAATCACAACTGACAGGTTAAGGTGCATGAAAAATCTAAAATGGGCGGGGCCTGTCCACACACACAAACTCAAATGTTACAAACACCTGTTGGCTCCAAAAATGTTCACATACAAACAAGTCTACATGGACATACCACCACTAACATTCACACACGCATACTTATGCATTCAGACTAACACATGTGAAACACTTCATTCAGTCACGCAAACTGTTTGTGCAAAGGTGAGATGGCATCTGTGCTCGAGTGAGTGTTTATGTTCTTTTGGGGTGAATGATGGAATGTAAAAAGAGGGAGAGAACCCAGCCGACCCCCACCAAGGCCCCCACCGCAGCGGCAGCCGGGACCCCCCAACACCCGCATGGTACAGTAGATAAAGACCGCCTGCCAGGCAACCACATCCGCCACCCCAAGCAGGGCCAGTGGGACCGCCACATAGGCCCCCAATGCCAGAGAGCAGGGGGGCGCAGGGGGTAGAGAGTGCAAGGGGGCCCAAGCCCCAGACAGGCGGCCCACCCCCACCCAGGAGTCCTGAGCATCCCCCAGCCCAGGCACAAGTCAGGGCCCCCCAGGGAAGACCCGCCACCATGCTCCAGGCATCCCCCCCCCGGGCCATGGTTAGTCCAGGAGAGAGCAAGGCAGGGGGCCTTGAGGAGGGCGCCCAAGAGCTGCGAGTGTCCCAAAGGGGTGTTATAAATATGGCCCGACCAGGCTCGCCCGTAGTTGCCAGCGCCCAGGGGCCAGGACCAGAACCAACACCACCGGAACATCTCCCCGCTTGGAGAGAGGGCTTCCGGGCCCAGGAAGCCAGCACCCCAGGGACTGTGCCGCCATGACAGAGGGCCCTGGTTCCCTCCGCCAGGGATGGGGCGGGGGACAGAAGATCAGAAGTCCCTCTTCCTTGTGTGACGTATGTGTGTTAGTGAGCGTGTGTGTGTGCGTGTATGGGTGTGTGTGTTGGAATGTGTATTTGATGATGTGAAGGGGGTGTGTGTACTAAAGGGTGTGGTTAAATCCTGCGGGGAGGGCACTAAGGACATCTACTGCTTGCTGGCAGTGATGTCCAAGCACCCCCCCCTACCAAGGGTCCTAGATGTCTAAAGTGCAATTAAAACCGAGATGGGGGCACGTTCCATACGGCAACCAAGGGAGGGGGGCCACTGCAAAGTAGCTCCTCCCCCCAGGGTGCATCGCAGGCCGACCCCCTAATTCACCCTAAGAAATGGTTATATGAGGAAGAGGGTCGGGAACAGCTAGAGGACTGACCCCGGGGGTGAAGCCTGTAAAATTGCACTGAAAAAAAAATCCATGCAACAGCAAGACCGTGACAATTGAACCACAACATAGTAAAGGACCACAGTATAGTGCACTGTAGTGATAGGTTAGGACACAGCCTTGGACGACCCCAAACACCACTTTGATTACAACATCCCCCCAGTTGAACGGCAGCTGGAACAGCTTTATCGTTCCTGGCTGATTGTTCTGCATGAACTATTTGGTTAGCTTCTGACAGCACCATGCCTGAAAGCAAACCAGATCAAATGTGTGAAAATTATTCTCTGCCTCTTTGAGCAGAGTCTGCGGGACTAATCTGGGATGAAGGCAACCTATGTACACATCAGTGGTGTCATGCTAACATGCACCTGCATGTTGTCGTTTGTTGTTACCTGTGGAACCACCTGAAAAGTTTTAATTTGTGGTGTTCAGTACTGCTTTAGTCTGACCTTTTCATGAGTACTTCCTCCTTTGTTTTTCCAAGTTTTAAATGTCTGTTCCCATAAAACACCAGCTCAGGTTGGCATCAAACCAACAAATATTTGTTGAATATCTAAAATTCTTCTCTCCCCATGAGGTAAGGTGGTCATGACTATCTTCTGCCACTAAATGCGTCCTTTGCCAACGGCCCCTTCTTCAGACAAAGCCATGGCAACGGTCATAAAAGTTGTAAATGTGTGAGTATTAGATATTTATTGGGTATTCAGACTGATCAAAGGTTCAGTTGTTGAGTCACAGCAGAATCCTGTCCCTCCAGATGGCAGTGGGCTCCTCTCTGCTCCCCTCTTCTTTTGTTGCTGGATTTATTGGCCACCGTATACAAATTAGAACAGGGTCGTCTGGGAGTCATCGCAGTGATTCCAGAAACGCTCTTGATCTTTAGTGCTTTAGTTTCTAAACACCTATAGATAATGGTTCCTTTAGGGGTACTTAAGACATAAGGAATGGTGCAACATCACAGGAGCTGGAGTTGTTCTTCACTGAATGCAATCTTTTTTTCATCGGGTTGCTAATCGTAGAAAAAACTGATTTTACACTTCAGTCCAACTGATCTTTATCATTTAGGTTTTCCAAAATGAGGAAACACTGAACAAATGCTGCACACTTCAGATCAGCAGAGATGAAGTGGGTTTACTCGGCTCATGTCATGGAAAAATACTACTGGTTTTGACTGGTGCATGCTAGTGTTTTATGCGATGCTGCAATCCGTGAGAAAAGCCCTGAAGGTATCTTGTTCTGCGTTGTAAAAAGGGGAAAATAAACTCCCAGTGTAAAGATGTGTAATGCAATCTAAACAAAAAGAGAGACTGAGAAACAGAATAGTTATTGGTCCCACTCTTTATTTTGGGAATTAAGGGCAAAAGTTAACTAAACATCATACATAGTTTCTAAGAGGTTTGCTGACAGTGACCCACACCAATGAAAATTTTGTGTTTAACAAGTCCTTGTCCTTCTTCTCATGATAAAGGACATATATAAAGAAAATAAAGCTTAAAATTGCATTTGAGTAGTTCTTTATTTAAACTGTTGTGGATCAGTAGAGGACTGTAAGGCTGTGTAGTGTTGGTTGAAACAGACAGGAGCTTTGCCATTTTTCAACAAATTTCCAAGAAAACTGGAACCAGACTAAATAGAAAATAGAATTTTGAAGCAATTGATCTGCTTAAGAAGTCAATAAGGCAGATCTGCTTGTTGTTTCTATTTAAAAATGAATCATAAAGTTATTTGTTCCTGGAAGTTTTTCCCTCAAATGTCTTTACACAGCCGCAAAATTAAGCTCTCTTGTTAGTTGTCAATGCATATCTCACCAGTTGCCGATTGCAAAACTGTAAACGCTGTGATTAAAAAAAAAAAAAAAATTCAGAGTGTACTTTGCTTTGGGCTGCAGCACAAACATGAAATTGGACACTGAGACTTCAGAGTTTGTGAAATCACAGAAGAAACCACACAATGACTTCACGTTCATCTGAATCATTTGTTTAGTTGAGTTTTTCTCTGTGTTGAAAGTCGTAGGTGAATAAATGAAGTATTGTGTGCTGCAGCTCAGCAACAAAGACGTTGCTCTCAATCTCAAGGATACCTCAGTTGTCTCACACATCAGCTGTTTTTCCTCAAATCGTCTCACATTCCAGAGTGAACTTCATCCAAATGTGCATCTGTTTTTTTCTCTGTCTCCAAGAGGTTCTTGGTTAAACTTTTGGGAATTGGAGACTGATCTGTTGCTTGGTTTTATGTATAATGTTTTATTAAGCATGTTCTTGGATTAGACATAAAGCGCCCGATTCTCCCTTCTCTCTTCACAGATCCAAAATGACTTTTACTAAGTGGTCACTCGCCAAAGCTTAAGGGGGACCAATCAACGGGCCCTACAAGTGCATGCAAAGAAGCAGCCTTTGATACAGAAAGGATTCCTCCACTCCGTCTCACCACGTGGAAGGACCACTGGGAGTACAAGAATACAGTCAAGGACGAGTTCAACCTCTCCTCCGTCTGCAAGAGGATGGGAGGGGAAAACTAAGGCTTTGTGCAGCCAAGAGAAGCTTAATGAAATCCAAAGAATCTTAAAACAAAACGTTTGCGCTCGTGCTCTGTAATCAAGCAGCCATGTGTGGACTGCCTGTGACCATCCACTGTCTTCTGGCTGCTGCTCTGCTGCTGGACTGTTGCCTCCAATCAGTGAATGCCAGTGAGGACGACGCTACACCCCGACTCAGTTTCCCTTACAGTGAGTAAAAAAATCTTATATTTGACAGTCATTCACCCATTTAAAAAAAATTGGATCAATTAATGAAGTCCTATTATGATGGAAGCAATTTTAGTTGCATATGTTTTGTTTTTTTTTCTTTTTCTTTTTGGACGTGGCAATTTAAAAAGGAAAACAAAACACAAAAAAGCAGTATTCAATATATAAAGATTAATTTCAAGAAGCTCTTGGGCATCCTCACTACTTTACCTCTGCTCAGAAGACATGTTTAGACTTTTTCTTGACAACAAACAATAATGAGACTTTGGTAGGGCTGCTGCTTGGTCTTCGGGTTTATTTTAAAGCCTTTAGGATAAAGAAAACTGAAGAATGCTCCAGGTGACGCCTTTTCATCTCTGACCTGGGGGGAAATATGCATAAATGCTGTTTCTTCAGTGTTTGGTGGGTCCTCTGCCTGTCTGTGGCCCAGATTCTGCAGCTTTTGCAATCCAGTAGTTGGCACGGTTGGAACCACAGCCTCAAGCGTTCTATAAAAGTACTCAACAGCAGGAAATGTAAATACCATAAATCTGCGTACAGCAAGATTCTGCAGGACAAAGTGGCTCTAAAAAGTGGCTTTATTGACACCACACTGCTCACTACCAACTAAACCAAGAGCCTTGTTTTCACACAGACCGGGGTTTGCTTGTTTGGTCTGCAGCAGATTTCAGGCAAACTTTCTCATTTGTCCAACAAAGCATACTATCAGAGAAAAGATTTAGTCTAGATAAAAGTTCTATTTTTTCCCTCCCCAGATTATTTAAACCTAAAAAAGGATAACAAAGAAATGCACCTGAACTAAGAAGAATCCTCCCACACTAAAAAATGTTGAACTACAGAAACCTATATAACACAAGTTATTTTTCTTTCTTTTTTATATTTTTTGTATTGTTTAGGCTTTTACAGGACAATTTAGGATGAACGTTAAAAACCAAAAAGCTCCTAACCCTGATGTTTGCAGCTGGGATGTTGCTTTAGTGTCTCTGATGGGACTGTGACATCTTTCCAAAAACAAGAAAACCTGCATAAAGCAGGAAATTTGTTAGAAAAGACTTTTTGCCACAGATGCTTCTGTGAAGAAAATGCAGTAAGAAATGGGGGGTGGGGTTGGTGTGCATTAAAATGGTGACCAGGTCCTTAATTAGGCAGAAACAACAGAAATGTCTGAAGCTGCAGGGCATGAATTTTGTGCATGAATGTAATCACTTATGTTGCATTTTTCATGTATGAGGTAGTTTTGCAATATATTTCTTGTCTTTAAAGCTTCCACAACCATGATTTTACACAAAATAATTTAAAGACTATCTTTATTCCAAAAGCTGGTGGCTCCATCTGCGTGAGGAATAAATTTGTTTTCGAGTTGACCCTTTGTTCTGCAGCTTTATAAAACCAAACCTGTTGTTTTTGTTCCTTTCCAGCTTCAAGCTGACTTTTTTGTAAATACCTAGCTGAGTGAAAGCAATGTGTCTGACAAAGGAACTGGATGTCTCTCCTGGTCAATCCATGATTAAACGCTGGACTGTTTTTGCACTCTCCTGCATCATCCGATGTAATTACTGCACCGAGGCTGAAGCTCTCCTTATTATAATAATTGTGGGTAAAGCTTTTACAATCTATGAAATGCTGGCATTTTGTTTATTTGTTCAGCTGACAGCTTTTTGATAAGTGATTGATGCATTATTATGGGAGCCAAATGGGGAAGCTGTTTGGCTTTCACGGGACACTGACTGCTTTTCAAGAAAGCCTTGATTCACTGTGTTGTGGCAGTTATGAGCAGCTCTGTGTAGCCAGCAGGTTTCTTTTTAAAAGCCGCTCCAAGCTTCCTGCAGCGTTTATCTGTTTCAGTTCAGCTGTGTGGTGATGGGGCAGCGGGGAACGCACAGTAGCTGCTCCTAACCGTTCATGTTAAACACCTTGTGTAGTCGTGCACCAACTTTCTAATCAAGAAACCTCGGAAAGGTTACATTTTTGGTTAAGTACTGTGCAAAAGAAGAGGAAGAACCGGGGTTTGTTTCTCCAGGAAAGACCCCTGCCCTTTTCCCGTTGAAGCGCCCCATCCACCTTTTGTCCGCTTTCCCTCCTCTCTTTTTCCTTTCTTTTTTCCTAATGAGCAGACTAATCTCATGAGTAGCGAGTGAAGTCCTTTTTTTTTTTCAGTGGTTGCTGCAGTGGAAGACTTGTCTGTTTTTCATTATGGATGTTGTGCTCAGAGGCAGCACAAACGATCATGGGTCTTGAAGCATAAAGCAACGGTTAGGCACGCATATCGCTCAAGCTTATCAGAAAGGACCCACACATATGTCCTGCAGTCCTGCAGGAGGGACTTGACCCAAGGGGCTTTTGTTTGTCTTTCAGCCGTTTAACTGTATTTTTTTAATGTATTTTTTTTAATTTAATCGTATAAAATCACATGACTTGGATGCCTTGTAATCACTGACTTTACTGTGAACTTCCAGAAGCAAATGTGAGACTGCCTCTTGGACAGCTAAAGCTTGGCTGAAGTTGTGATATGTACCGGTAACACAAAAGCTCTCCAAAAACTCAGCCTCAGGATGGAAAAAAGACCCTGAGTGGTTTCTAATGCTGCAAGGAAATAGTTGTTTTGGCAATAAAGAACAAGTGTTAAACTCTTCGTCTCAATCCTAAAAGATGAGTCTTTAAATGATTTTTCTGACTCCTAAATCTTAGTAAACTTATCTTGGTCTTCAAAGAGACCCACAGAAACTTGTTCCTTTTTCCCATCCAAATATCTGTTTTAAGAGGTTATTTTAGGTGGGGTAAACTTGTATCAAAATGCCTGGAATTACTTAAGATGTCATTTTTTCCATTCAGAATCCTCTGAATGATGGCGGAGATTTTTGGTCCAGTTAAAGGCCCTCTCCTTCCCAGTGATATTTTAATTATAGTTATGCTGTTTTTAGTCAACAAAAATGTGAGCAAAATATTAAAGCTATCCAGGAAAACAAAGACATACATGGACCTGGTCGTCTACAAGCAGATGCAACAGAATGGTGCTGATCAGGGAGCTTGTGGCCCACCCATCGTATACATTCCTCTATTCCTTATACACAATGATTAGCTTAACTAAATACACTTAATTCTCTTGATACATGTCCATCGTCATCTGTAAAGCGCCACAAGAACATGTTAAAAACACCAACAAATAATTTTCATCGGTTAGTTTGTTTTTGTAAGGTATGGCTGAATTACTGGATTCTAGTGGTCATGATGTGCTAAAGTGGAAGAGCCGTTGAGCATGTTTGCAGAAACATGTGAGGAGGAAAAAATGTCTTGCTTCTTATACAGGACGACCAAGACGGTGGTAAAGCCTAGATTCTGTTGCCTCATCAAGGTTTTGATCTTTTCTTTTTTTTTAACTAAGTTACTTTATTAAATGTACATTTTTATATTTGTAATATTCAAACTGGTCACAAAATGCATGCTTTTCTCTGATTGGAAGGTGGGCACTGGGCTGAAAACGGTAATGGCTGAAGATAATGTCTGCTGGTTGATGGGAATAAAATTACAGATAACAGAGAGCAAATTTAAAACCCACATCAACATTCAGAGACCGCAGCTTTTATCTTTGTATACACTTGTACCAAATTCTGTCCAATCTAAACTTAACAGATTCGTCTTTTCTACCGGCTGCTTGTTGGAGGAGCATTTTGTCATGCCCCTTTGTAAACCGCTTTCGACGATCTACTCTCATGTTGTCCCTAGCACCCTTTACTATTTACGGTATATGTTTAGTGAATAGTGTGTGCTTTCACTCATGCATGTTAATCCACTGACCTTGGCGGGGTGCAAAGCAGTTCAGGACAGGAGCAGAGATGTGGGGGCAGTGAAGGAGAGGTTCACAGGGGTCGGACAAAATGCTTGCGGGGTTTTAGCCATGCTCCAATGCCCGCCTAAATCCCAGTAAGGACACGCCCACAGATCCGAAAGACAGGAGGAGCCCTGTGGCTTTCAGCAGAGGTGTCACTCACAAGTGCCTGCATTTAAAACTGCAGCAGAAACAGTGGAGCATGATTGCAGCATATCAACTCCATCTGTTACAGATCTTTGCAAACTCCATCACTCACACGTTCCAGAGAAAGAAAAGTTTAACCCGCACAGGTTTTGATTAGGAACATTTGGTCTGATTTAAGCACAAAAACAGAGGATTTCTTTTTTATCTGCTTTGATGTTAGAAATGTTTTATTTTTTTGGAGGGAAAAAAAATCACTTACCAGGTTTCAAGTCTCGCAGCAGTGTCAGTATGCACTATACGCTGCACAAAAAAGTGCACAGTTTAGTCTTGACATGGTTGTGAAGAAGGCATTGTTGGTTTCATCGTGCAATAAATTCTCCAGAGCACTAAGCTTTCAAATTAGACAAGACTCCATTCCAGACAGGCTCGGTGATTTATACCCATGCATGCAATTTGCAGCAAGTTTCATCGGTTCTGCATAAATCACTATTTTTGTGAAACTGCTGCATGAAGAGCAGAAAGCAGAAAGCTTTGGGTCATTTTGCCTTATCATTATGTGTTACAGGTTTATAATAAAGCAGGGTTTATTCCTTGGCAGCTCTCTGCCTGGTTGGTACACTGTTAAAATTGTAAGAATGCAATAAAAAGCTAGAATTTTCTATCTATTGAAGTTTAAGACTCAACTTGATCCAGAACCACAATGGTTACAGTTATGACAGATGTGCCTCTTTGCATTACAAATGTAAAGTTTTTAGGTTTTATTTTACCTTGATGATGCCTCTTTTTACTTTCTAGCATGTGAGCACACAAAAACTGTTGTGTCCTTGTTAAACCTGGCTGACGGTGAACACAGCTGATTAATGTCATCAAGATCTGTATGTGTCCTTCAAAGACTGTTATTAATCGACTTTTTTGTGTCTACAAGTGTCTGCATGTCGTTTCTGAGCAGCTTCAGAATGGAGTAATCCTTATGCACACATATATATCCCTGCAGCAGATTGCTCCTTCAACACGTAGTTTTTTCAGAGCAGCATTTCCATAAGAAAGAAGCATTATCACAAACCAAGACATAAACGGAGCGTAAATCATCGCTGCGGATAAAAGCTGGCGTGACTTCAGCTCACTCTTCATCAAATGCCTCTTCCAGAAGCTCACAGACACGGGAACATGAGGTGGAGGACTGCTTTCACAGGCTGTGGGAGTACTTGAAAGACCTTCAGCGCATGTCTGTCCAAAATGAGTGCACTTTATAAACTGCTAGCAGCCTCACTGATGCTCCACAATTCAACAAGTGTGCAATGGAAAATGAATGTGCAGACTTGTACTTTGATGGTTTTTTTGTATCTGAAGCAGAAACCATCTGTAATCTTCTGCAAGCCATCTGGTTTTTGATTCTGGCTAAACTGACACACATGGCTTTTTTTTTTCTCCTCTGATCCGCTTTGCTGGATCATGGATATCATGCAAGTCTTTAGCGGTTTCTAATGGAATTGCAGATTTTATCAAAATTCAATTTCTACTTTCTTAATTTAAAGTCCAACCCTGATCATCTTTTGACCTAGTCTAAAAGCCCTTTAATTCTGATAATGCTGTTTTTAGCTAAAAAAAAAAAAAAAAAACTGTCATTTTCTAGGACTTAGTTTCTGCAGAACAGCAGGAGTTCCTTCACTTCTGAGTTGTGGACGGGAACAATGACATGGAGTAAGGCTGTCCACAGTTCCCATCATCCCTTTGTGTACCGTAGTCTCTCTAAGCTAACATTATGCAACAAAAATGGCAAACGATATCAAAGCTATCCAGTCGTACAGTTTGGAGCCAGATGCCAGCTTGGATAAAGAAAACAAAGACGAACCAGATTGGAGCGGAGCTGGAAGCTTGTGGCTTGTTGTACCTACGACCTTTTTTCCGACAGCATTTTTTTCGTCTGCATTTTATTCAGAACAATCTTAACAAACAAATACTCAGAAATGCAATTTTAAATGTAATCTTCTTTATATATGTGTTCATGACAAAAATGCAACAAGAACATGTTAAAAACACCAAAAACACAGAATGGGTCTTTAAAGAATAGACGTCCTCTGTCGAAATGATGCAATCTGATAAAGTTTTTATTTTTTTAAATTTCACTTACTTATGTAGTAGAAGCAACAGGATCTTAGGACCACTTTGTGCAATATGACACTGCATTGATTAGGGTTGATCTCTTAAGCAAAGTAACATTTTATTACCAACCAAAGTTCCCTGACATTTTTATCAATTTTTCTTTTATTTTTGAAGGCTTATTTACCAGGAAAGACTCTGGAGGAGCTATGCCACCCATGACAAGCTCAGACATGTTTGTTTTGACTTGTGAGTAAAGAAATTATACCTGCCATCTGTCCCGCTCTCTGTGGGGTTTACAGTCTTGTTTGAAGACCTCACCGAGGCTCAACACAGCATCGCTCTGCATCTCACCGAACAAACACGCAGGACTTTAAAAGCTTTCAACTGCAGGCGATCGCCGTCCTCCTCTGCTCTGGATGCATGCCAGTTCAGCGTGTGTGAGGATGACGCCTGAAAGCCTTTAATTACAGAACAGCATCACATTTGACTCCAGCCTTGTTCTCCGCTTTTGGAGCCATGCAGCGCCGTGCTGCACTGACCTCATCCCTATTCCACGGGTGTTACAGGTTTTTCACTTGCTCCTATGAGAGCAAAGGAAGTCTTCTTCAAGATTTAAGGTCTCTTTATGGCTTTGTGTCACTCCCCTTTTGTGTTTTCAACCTGTAAACATGTGGCACCATGGACAGGTTTTTGATGAATAATCCCCTTTCATAGCAAACACGGGACTTGGACACTGTCAGCTTCTGTTTATTATCTGCAAGGGCCAGCTGTCTTTTGGCACGGCTTGCACAAGCTCACACACTTTAAGGTGTGAACACAATAGATGGCAGCTGCCTTCTCTAAAAACTATCATCACAGGAGCACATGAGCCTTTTGGCCTTACCTGAGAGGTGAAGAAGATTTTGCTCTCTCTCTGAATCTACCAGGTTTACAGACAGGCTAGATTTTAACTTTGAAAGTTTTCCTTCTGGCATTTGGTGTAAAAAAGGAAAGTTAAACCAATAAACATGAAGCAATGAGTTGCAGAAAAAGTTGTTTTTAAAAATTGTAAATAACCTAAACGACTGAATCGCAACTTAACCAAATGGACAGAAATAGAAACTTTTAGCCACTTGTCAGCTTCAAATGGCTAACATTTGTGTAATCATCAAAATACCTGCAAAACTGCTGCTGATTTGTAAAAGCTTTTATGAAGTTTGTTGTGGTCAAACCCGTCTTGACTTCTCGTTGAGGTGATTGGTAGTTATTTTTGTGTTTTTAAAGACTGACTCGATTATCTTTTGAGCTAATAAAAGGATGTTTTAACCAAAATGAAATTTTAGTTGTTTTGTTGAACATAGTTTTTGCAGAGTGTCAGAAGTTCATTAGAAATTTGTCTCCAAGTAGTGGGCAGGACCATTGGCGCAGAGCAACCTCGCCCCCCTCCCCGTTGTTGAGAGCTCTCCGTTTACCCTGCTTTGGTCCAGATGCCAGCTCAGACAAGGGACATGGATCAATTTGTCTGCAAATGGATGCATTGGAATGGAGCAGAGCAGGGAGCTTGTTGCCAGCCCAGTACATTTTCTACATAACAATTGTGCTCTTTTTTTTTTCTTCCAAACTGTACATTTTCATAATGATTTCAATAAAAAATATCGTACTCAGAAATGCAATTTTAAGGCTTAATTTTATTTTTACTCTTGTCCTCTATCCTGAGAAACACGCCACATGTTCTTAAAAACACAATTTACATCGGAGTGGGTCTTTTGTTTCTTCTACAAAATTACACAATTCCAGTTACACATCAGTCCCAAAGGAGGTACAGGAGCTTCTTCAGATTTTTTTTCAGCCCGGCTGCGAGTGAATCCCTTTGTCCTGGTTGATTTGTTGCCTTGTGGCTCATGCTGCCACAGTAAATCTGGGACGTGTTTATACTCGGCTTTTAGGAGCGTCCTGGCAGTTGTGTACCTACCAGGCAGTCAGTCCATCTCCCCACCCTTTTATAAGATTTTAACCTTTAGAAGAAAATGGAAAGTTGCGCCATCTGCCCTGGAAGATGATACCTGCACATGTGCTGGCAGGAATTCTTCATTTTGGGCAAAAATACATCCAAGTGCTACCAAAATCTGTTAAAAGGGTAATCCAATAATGAATGCACTGAACTGTGATTTCACTGAAAGGTTTTGGAAACTTAAAGCTTTTACTACATTTGATCTGTTTGGGAGTTTTTTTATGTTTTAGCTTTTAAAAGCATCACATTTATTGAAAAGGGCATGGAAATTACTCGAGGTACTTCCTGTATGGACGAAGCCAAGGAAGACACCTGGACATTAAATGGAATTTTTGAGAAAACTGAATTTTGAAAGTGAAAGACATGAGCTGTTGTCTGCTTTTAAACATTCTTGAAATTTTATTAAAAAAATTTTTTTTAGCTTGGAGCCAATTCTAGAAAAGACGTATGCAGAGAGAGATTTTGTGCAACTGCAGTATATTTGTGCATGACAATGTCAAAGGCAGTGTATGTTTTGTTCAGAGCTGTGCTGCTTTTAAGATGTTGAAAAAAAACTACAGTTGAAAAAAGTTTTTAAAAAAACTACAGTTGAAAAAAGTTCTCCATAAGGTAAGAATTAGGAAGCATAAACCAGTCTAACTTAGCAACACTTGTTCTAAATGTTTGACTAAGCACAGAAAATGTTTCCACACTACTTTTAAGAAAAAAGTTAAGAATTAAGTTGCATGAACACATTTCTGTCTGTATGTGCAAGAAAACATGTCACTATATATGAACCAGCCTCAATTTCTCACAAGTTAGGTGCCGTCTAAAATTTAACCTTTTTTCTCTTGCCCCACTTATTAGGACAGAAAATTCACAGTGAATGAAGGTAATTGTGTTGCGATTCTTGTAAATGACTGAAAAGGTAAAAGTTTCCCCTGAAGCAGACATTTTGTTCTGTTAAAGCATACTAACAGCACACCAGTTGGATCATGCTGTGCCGACGGCGCCACGGGGGGCTGATTGCTCGCCGACCCTCTATACATAAATTCTTTTTCTACCATTTGTGTCCACGTCTAACATGCACAGTGATCAGAAGGGGAGACCGTTTAGTCCTATTGATGATCTGTCGTGGCTTCCATTCACTGTACCATTTTCCATTCCTGAGTTCAGATGGCAGAAGGCGGTTCATCACCCAGTGTTTGGTGATGCCCAGAGCGATCATGGATACCAAAAGAATCAGACTTTTGAGCCAAATGAATCCTGTTAGAACCCAGCTGATGTGTTGCAAGTTGGTGCTTAGTAACTATGGATGCAGGCCTCCGTCGTCAAGCTGCAAAACGTCCTCATATGATTCATTGTTCCTCTACTACACCATGAGGACACTTTGACTTCCAGGCCTAAACACCTGCAGTGCAACCTAATTTACCACGTTAACACCAAAAATGAAGCAGCCCTAGCAGAGGTACCGACCCCAACTTAGTGACAGGCAGCTGATTAAATAGTGGGGTAATGAATACAAGTAGAGCCCGGCTGCAAAACGGTTCGCAGTTATCGCTGCTGTTTTTTGAAAAATCCACTGAGGATGAGCAAGGAAAAAAAATCCTTAAGCCTCCTGTATAGAATAAGTACAGTTTGATACACAGCACTGACATTTGCTCCTGCCCGACCTTCAGCTCTGATCAGAGATCCATCTCCGAGTACGCCGAATTTTTATTTTTCCCCTCCGTATGCACATTCTCTCTTTCATGTAGGTCAGCGTCTCAGCCCATTCCTCTTGAATATCATGACTCCCTCTTTGTTCCTGGACCTCACTCCTGCTAAGTGACCTTTCAGAGTTAAAGTTTCATGAGTTTTGTTCTCCACTGCTCATTATTCAACCGTCTAAGAAGCTGTCACTGTGATTTATGTCAGAGAGTTTTAATGTGCAGAGGAGAAGCTGCTTTTGGTTCCAGCCGACGTCCAAAACCCATGGGAGCCATGACAATGAAGCCACGATATGCCTTCCTGTTGAGAGCAGGGATGGCACTTCTTTGTCAGTTGCAGGGAGTCTGAAGATGCCTGTCTTTATGAGCAATTAGGACTTTTCCAAACACTTATTACACCTTTTAAATGGAACCCGTTTGTTGTACTCCTCCATAGGAACATTTTCTTGTTCTTGCAAACCCCTAGAAAACAACAAGTATTAGTATTTTTCAACTCCCCAACTCATTGAGTCCAGATGTCAAAGCAGTATAAAGAGATGAGGGTTGTTGAAGTGGAAAGGAACTAGGATTCGATTCTGGACGTGATAGCACAGCTGGCTCTGACTCGCAGCAGGAAAAGACGATCGTCTGCCAAATTGCCTTGTGTGTGTTTGTTTGCGAGCATAATGAAAAGTTTAAGTCACGGGTTGTAAACATTTATTGCACTTTTCTGGATCTCTCTGCATTATGCTTCACTATCTAAAGTGTTGCAGATAAACAAACCGCTGTGGGGTTTTTTTTCTCCTCATTGTCATCATCCTTCTTGTCGGAGTAATTGTAAAGTGGGTTTGCGTGTTTAGGAGGAGGATAGAGGGTCTTTAAAATGGCCCAACTGCGGGCAAATGTTGGTGTTTGTAAGGGTCAATTTGGAGCTGTAATCTTATTTGGATAAACAGATGGAGACTGTGACCCCCAGTGTTTTAGTGTGGGAGGGAGATGGAGTATGTTTAAATGTTTGGAGTGAGAGGCGGGAGATAAACATTTACAAAGATGGTCAAAAAAAAGGGAGAAATCTAAGTATGTAAACAAATGCCAGCCATCGTTCACATCCCATCTCCTCTTCTTATATTTTTCATTAAATTCTTTGTAAAATCCACACAGATACATCACTACATGGTACTGTTTTGACTGTAAGTAGACCTTTTGTTTTCATTTTTTTTATCACACTGAAAAACAACTTCCTTGGTACAAAAAGTAGTTCCAAATTCAACACAGGCCTTACAAGAGAACAACTGTTTTCTAAAGGTTTTAAACTTTTAGGACGTAGTTATTTTATGCTTTTTATCTTAAATTTAAAAAAAAAAGGTCTTTAAAGATGTGTGAGGATGTCAGAAGCTCCAAAAGTTTTTTTTGGGGGGGGGCAGAATCAGAATTAGGCTGGTTTTGACCAGAGGAGCCTTTGCTGCAAGACTTTGTGGTCAGAAGAGCACCAACCTGCTCAAAAAGTTCTGATTTGTTTCATAAAGTGCTTCGACTTCATGTGTTTTATTGAGGTTCATTGTTTGACTGTTGTGCTGCCTGGTTCTGCACCAAGTCTTTTACCAGTCCTCTGTTTTTGACAGCCAAAGAAGTTTGTTTCTTTGTGTTATGTCTCAAGCACGCCATGTCTGCATTATTATACTGAAATTATTCAGTATAATCATTTCAGAATCAATTCCACTTCTAAAATGGTTAGAAACACACCAGGTTGGATCTAATGATTTTGTTTTGAAGCAAGAACTTTAGTCTCAGTTTCGTTATATCTCAACCAGTCTGCTTTAGTTTTGGCACTTGAACCAAGAAATCATACTTTTATAATTCATTTAAAATGAATTTTTATATTTACTTTAATTCTACATCTAAATAATAGGTTTCTTTTGAAAACTCATTACAGAGAGAGTGTTGTTAATGTCTGTACTGTACAATTGTTTAAATAGGTATTGCTGCATTCCTTATTTATATCTTTCCTTCTGCCGTACCCAGATGCAAAGGAGAGATCAGCCAGGAGATTCTCTGTGGACGGCGTCTTCAATTACACCTCTCTGCTGCTTAGCCAGGAAGATGACATGCTCTACGTCGGCGCCAGGGAGGCCCTGTTTGCCCTCAGCCTCTCAGACATCAGCAAGACCAAGCTGCAGAAGAATGTTAGTGTGGCAAAACCCATCTTCCGATTCAGACTTGATCTGCTTTATGAGCGTTTAAAAATCGTTTTTTTCCCCCGTCCTCAGCTGACATGGGCCACTCCTACAGAGAAACGAGAAGAGTGCAGCTTTAAAGGCAAAAATCTCGAGGTGAGACGTTTTTTCTGCATTCATTATCTTGTATGCCAAACTAATGAAAGTCTCCAGCAGAGAGCTGTGTGCTGATAAAGCTCTCCACCAGTTGCAAATAAATGCATCAAGTGTGCAGGTTCTCTGGGGAACCGCTCTTTCTTCCTCTGGCTGTCAGTTACCTCGTTGTCATGCCAGCTGTTGTATCCCTGGGCGACAAGCTTCGGTAATCCATGAGCTGCAGTGTACAACTCCTGTCTGTGTATTACAAAAAGCTCTCCAGGCAGCTGCAGTGTGATGCTGGGAGGTTTTCCCACCCATGCTTGAAGAAAGGGAGATACTTTTCCAATCGCTTCTGTCAAACAACACAGATTTTTCACATTTTTTAAAGATGCTATCAAGAATGTATAACCTGTTCTATCCTTTTTCACGGACCTGGCGTTCTCCACTTGTTCCCTTTCAGACTGATTGCCTCAATTATATAAAAATTCTCCTGCGGCTGAACAGCACTCATCTCTATGTGTGTGGCACCTACGCCTTCAGTCCTGTCTGCGCCTACATAGTAAGTAATGACCTCTCAATTGTTCTCATGCTAGGGCTGATTTTCCTCCCGTTATTAAACAGAAGGTTTTTTTTTTCTTCCTCCCACAAAGAGACATTTGAGTCTTGATACTTTTTTGCAGTCAATCTCTTAATTCCCTCGAGTGTGTGTTGGATCTGTTGTTATCCAAGTGGAACTAAATCCTGCCGAGACTCTTTAGTCAGATGAGTCAACAGGGGGTCGGCGAGCTTTGTGCTTTCGAGAGAGAGAAATCTGTTGATCTAGGAGATGAGCATATTTACAAAGGTTGTAACTGTCTCAAAAGTTCACATTGATTTTCTCTCATGGGGAGAGAGTTGGGTTTGGAGACTGCTCAGTTTAGAGCAGGACGTTCCCTACTCCACTTTGACGTCAGAGTCATTCTAAACCGCAGGATTTCTCAGACTTAAAGTGACTTAAACAGAACCCTGAGCCGGGATTCCGGGCAAGTCTGAGTCCTGCCAGTCTGTGCGAGCCCTCGTCCTGTTGACAGAAAGCCCCGCCTCTGCGTGTGCGTCTGTGAGCGCTAGTGTTCCTAAAAACCGACCTGGGAGATGCATAAAATTAACAATGATAAACGTTTCATTTTTTTAAGCTTTTTTCAAAACAGTGTCCGATGGTTTGTGAATGTAACAGGACACTGTTGCACCAAACAATCGAAATGACAGACATGAGTTAAAACAAACTTCTGCAGTGCGGAAGCATTACAAGGATTTTTCAGAAATCAAAGGTCAGTCCATTCCTCCCCCTCCATGGCTACTGAAGCTGATTTATTGCAATAACTTCTGTTTGCATTTCTTTATCATTAAACATTTCTACAGTTCACACGTACTTATCAGCATGTGGTTACAAACTGTAACCACATGGGGGGGGGGGGGGTATTTTTACATTTTTCGTTCTTATATAACTGCTATTCGTTATTTTGCTTTTTTCATTTTATTTCCCAAGTAATGGTTAATCCGCGATGATCCAGTATAAACTGAGGGAAGTGACTTTAACAGAAAAAGTAACAAGCAAGATAGAAAATTAGTGTAGTCGCTCCCGCACTTAATTAGTGAAGTGGACCGGCGGAGCGCGGACTTAAAGCTTTGTGTTTGATGGGAAGGGGGGGGGGGGGGGGGGGTACATGAGCGGTATGTGTGGGAGATTTAAGACTGCGATCCGTTCCGCAGCTCTAGGGGTACAAGCAACCGAACTCAGAACCGGGTCTAAACGTGTGTCTGAGCACAGCTCGGATCGTCAGCACACACAGCGGTTTGAGCATCAAAGCAGAAATGTCGCTCAGTCCTTAGAAAACATTCAAACAATCACGTGGATTTGTGTTTCCAGTCGTGTCCCGACTAAATAAAGGCTGATGTTATTCTTACATGTTTACGTGCAGCACCACCCAAAGCTGATGTTGTTAGCCCGTGTTAGCATACTGCTAATCCTGGCTCCGTTCAGAAAAAGCACTGACCACACGGATTAAAATTCAAATGATGAGCGAACAGGTGTTTGATAATAACCGTAACATTATTAAAAGCACGTTTAGAAGATCATCTCGTATTTTACCGAGCTGACATGTCAATATATATAGCCGCTCGGTGCTGTTATCGTTTTGTATTGAATTGTTACATTCAATAAAGTTTGGAAAAAAAGCCGCTCGGCGGAAGTTGTATCCCCTTCCGGTTTTCAAACTGCGCATGTGCGAATACTGCGCATGTGCGAATGATTTATTCCGACGGAAAGTGTGACCTTAGTGAACGTTTTTATATTCTGAAAACATTTTTCTGGGCCCATCTACACGGTTGGATTCTAATCCGACCATTGATCCCATCAAGATATTTTGTACATGTAACCGCGGCTTATGGTGTCGACGCGCAACGTGGCGGGGGCGTGGCATCACGATGGTGGTCTCTCCATCGGGATGTCAGTCACCCATCACGATGGACGATGATATCGTCCATCGGCACAACCCTACTTCCAGTGAGCTTTTAAAAGAGCATGGCTCATCACAGACGGGCATCAGTGACTCATTTGAAAGAAAATAGTCTGCCAGGAGCAGCACTAGACAGCTGTAGGTCATGAACAAGCTGAACAGTGAGAATAAGAATGCTGTAACTGACCTACAGTACTGATGCTGCTCATCTTCCAACACTAGTTCTTAACACCAGGACAGTTCCGTGACCTGGAATCACATTGGAGTGGAATGCAGGAAAAAGTCACACTTTATATGTTTTTTTTTTACAGATAAAAATTCTGACTACAGAAAAAATCACACAGAACAGCTCTGAGGAGAGAAAACAAATCATGGAGAAGAAAACCAGTTGTCGTACATTGCTTCTGAATTATACCGTGGTCCGGGTGAATACTCAATTCTGATTGGCTGCTGAGTGTGGATTAAAAAGCGTTTATCAAAAGTGATAAAGCACACCTAAAAAAGAAGTTCTGGTCACATAGCTTAGATGTTCTATATCACTGCGCTGGATTCTTTAAAACAAACTTTTGCTTCATCACTTGGACAAAAACGAGCAGTAAAAGGTGAACTTTCTCTGTGAACTGATGCTTTATTTAACCCATCGTGACGATCAGCATGTATATCGTTTTCCTTTGCTGCTGCGGTCGAGGTCGGTGCTGGCTCAGTCAACTAAGCGGTGGGTTGTTGTGTCACTGTGACAACGCACTGCAACATGTAGCACAATCTGCTTTTTGTAAAAAAGCGATCTAATGCACACTTCGTTGGCCATAAACCCCCTACATGATTGATCTAATTAAGGACTGTTTTCAAGTCCTCACTTATCTGCCTAAACATGCCCTTAGTCTGTAGCCACAACGTGTCTCAGTTCAACCTGTTTGTTTCTGAATTTGTCTGACTTTGTGTATTTAATGTTATTTTGAATGTTGTCTTGTGTCCTTGGGTGTCAGAAAGGCCTACATTTCTAAATTTTAATTATTACTTTCTGGCTGTATATTTATAGATGAAACATTTTCTATTCTTTTTATTTGTTTTAGATTTTTAAGTGTGAGTTTTTTTTTTTCCTCACTTGAAATTCACAGACCTGCTTGTTTTTACTTTGGTTTATGTGTGCTTCTGGACGGCTGGAGAGTCTGTGTGCATTTACACTGTAGCACATCACATCAGGATTGACTTACATGTGAGATAACCCAGAGTTTGTTTGTTTATCCACATCTAGGCATCATTTTAAAGACAGCTGACTCTCTGGGGAACAGCAGGAAAGTCCAGTTTGAAATACAAATCCAGTTTCTTGAAAAAATCTGACAAGTTACAAAAGCTAACACAAAAATAATTTTGTGAAGATTTTTTTTTTTTTTTTTTGCAACACAATTATCTAAACAATGTCACCAAAACGATCAGATTAGTTAATGAGTAAAACTACAGAACTATCTTTAAAGATGTTTTCTTTGTTTTAATTCCTGACTTTTGAAAAGATTACAGCATTAAACTATTTTCCTTTTTAAATTTCTGGCATTTGGACCATCCCAGTAAACTGAAGATTGTTCATATAAACTTTCATTTCCATTCTCCAAAATATCATATATCTGGCTACACCAATTCCTAATGTCTAGATTCAAAACATAAAATTATAATGGGGTTCATTTGAGAAACATCTTTTAAAACAGCTGCTTGATGGATTATCCTGTATTAGTAAATATAACATCCAGGGACTATTTAGAGAGGGAGATTAAGGCAAAAGAGTGAGCATTTGTACAAATGGGACTGTAAATGAGGGATCAAGTGATCTAATTCTGCAAAACTCCTAAAACATTTTAGTGTTCAGTGAAGCTCAGTGACTTGTGTGTTTAAACTGAGTGTTGGTCTAAAAAGCATCAAAGTCGAGCTAATAAGACAGTTGCATTTACTTTTGTCTTGGAAATAGTTGATACCATTAAGGCATTTAGGATTTTATCCTCCAAATCAAAAAATGGTAGCAGAATTGTTTAAAAAAAATGAAAGATTTGTATTTATTTTTAAAGACTAGTATATCATAAGAGATTGTTTAAAAGTGTCCAAAAGTGCATAAGATCAAAACCTTGAGTATTTAAATGTTGATAGGAAGGTCCGGTGGTGCTGCTTGACTTTGGCCTACTTGTTCACTGCAAGCAGAGTTTTAATTGGACTGTGCCTGAGGGACGCTTGCTGTTTGTCTCCAGAACACGTCAACTTTTACACTGGAGCGGGACGAGGCGGGGGAGGTGACGATGGACGACGGGCGCAGTCGTTGCCCTTTCAACCCAGAGTACAAATCCACTGCCATCATTGTGGGTACGTAGAAGTGCACGCACTTGGAATTAATGACTTGAGCTTACAGATACCTAAGCTCATCTTTAAGTCTTAAATAAGTCATCTTGTGCAATAGACTTCTGACAGATTTTTTTTTTAAATATTAAAATCCACTTTAACTTTAATCCTTTCTGTCTTTCCAGATGGGGAGCTGTACACCGGCACTGCCAGCAACTTCCAAGGGAACGAGCCAGTCATTTTCAAAAGTTTGGGTCAGGGAACTTCGCTGAAAACTGAAAACTCTTTAAAATGGTTGCAAGGTAAACCATCAGATTTCTGATCCTCTGAGAGCAGTAGATGACAGTAGCTCCACATAGTGGCGATCATGACTGAGGCGAAAGCAAAGACGGCCCCATATCGCTTGAAAAAAAACACCTTTATTTAAACTGGCAACTCTAACAGTTATGTTTGTTCCCATTTTATGTTTTCATAACAGCTTTTTCTACAATTCTGAACACTTTTTGTATTAGGGTCACAGCTAAGATTAGGTTGAGTTTTATAATTTCCACTTTCGGCTGATGATGTCAGGCGTCATCTTGTCTGCAGCCAGCTCCCTCCTTCACTTTTTCCAATCACTTCATAATCAAACAGATGGCAAATCACATTTTTGGTATGAAAATGCATGCATAGTTCACTTTTTTTGGTTTTCTCTTTTTTTCCAGATCCAATCTTTGTCGGGTCATCTTACATCGAGGAAAGTCAGCCCGTAGGTAACCCTGTGAGCGACGACGACAAGATTTACTTCTTCTTTAGCGAGGCAGGGAAGGAATTCGACTTCTTTGACAACACCATTGTGTCTAGGATCGCCCGCGTGTGCAAGGTAAGACATGTGAAATTAAAGGTTGGGTGTTTGCTTCAAGCAGCAGCGATTGAACTTCCTTTTCCTAATCCTTGTATGACTGCGTCTGAACAAGGCAGGACGCACCCACGTCAAAGTGCATTTGATAACGAACCTAGCTGAAGACAAGCCCAGGGATGCAATGGAAAAAAACGTTTCAGCTGTGCTAAAGCTTTCTCTGTTCGTCTGCACAAACTTATTTTAAACAGATTTTGTGTCCCCCCCCCCTGTCTGAATCATCACCTCCCCTCCCTGGCCTGCCTCCTGTTTCTCTGCAATGTCATACTCCCCCTCTCCTTCCATCTCGGCTCACAATGTCAGCTGCAGTCGTCCATCCCACCAGCTCTTTCCCTTTCTCCCCCAACCCTTTGAGCTTTGCAGCCGTTATTAGTATTCAAGGGTGCTTCACTGCGAAATGAAATGCTTTTTCCTCTGCCCTTTTTTTTATTTTTTATTTTGCAGTCAAAGCATGCAAACTCAGGCAGATACAGAGGTCGCCCCCCCCCCCCCCCACCCCACCCCCACCCCCACCCCAGTCTGAGGTTTTAGTTTAGTTGATCAACCTGGACGATCTGTTGCCGACTCTGTCCTTTTTCACTGGTCATCAGATCAATTAAAAGACTTGAGAAACTGTGGTGCACTCGGCCTTTCTCCCCTGATGCCTCTTGTTCACAGAGGCAGTAATGTGAGTAATCGCAGTGACTGCATGTAATCTCTAGTGACAGCTTAATGACTTGGTCCTGAACGGCTCTGGCGCTGAGCGCTGCGGCACCTCTTGCAGTCAGCAGAGCACCTCCTGGGGTCTATATATGGAAATCATTGACAGAACGGCTCACAGATTATGCAGTTTAGGTGTGCATCAGAGGCAGACCAGCCCCGTTTCTTTTACTGGAATGCAACAGCTCACTTTTTCCTGTCTCCTGTCTTTTCAAGTCCTGTTCTGGTGATGCTGCATTTTCTTTGCCATCCAGCCGGTGGTAGTGGGGGAGGGGGGAGGATAACGACCAACCTTAAAAAACTACATTTATTTTTCAGTTACTACTACAAAAATTTCTTTATGTGAAAGCACAATAAAGTGTTAAAGACCCCCTTTGATGAAAATTGAGTTTTTGATGTTTTTATCGTGTTCTTGTAGCATTTTTCTGATGATGGGGGGCATATAAAAAGAAAAGTAAGCTAACATTTTGATTTTATCTTTTATTTTTCATATTCAATTTGATGTGAATAAGGAGCAGATGAAAAGAGCTTAGTTCTGATGATGAAAACATGTTGGCTGGACCACAAGCTCCCTGCTCTGAGTTCTAAGCAAAAGGGAAGGGAAGGGAAGGGTGGTGGGGTTGCTCTGTGCCGTTCAGTCCCGCCCACAACTCAGAGGCAAATTTTTAATGAACTCCTGCCACTCTGCAGAAACTGTTAGAAAATGACACTGGCTTTTGGATTTTTGCTAAAAATGACAATTATAATTAAAAGTCCACTGGGAACACTTTTAAAGTGGATCAAAAGATGGACTTAAAGCTCCTACTTGATATGTTCCTGCAGTTCTCCCTGTTCTCCACTTTCCATACAACTGCTGATAGTGAAAAAGTTCTGCTATATCACAATAATCATATATTTGACCATGGGATTCTGTTTCCATAGGGCAACTGGATGTTAAAAGTTTATCTACAAGAGGCTTTGCTGCTTCATCAGTTCTGTCATTAGCAAGCTGTTTTTATCAACTCTTTCCTGCTAGCAAGCCCCAGATTGAACACATTTTTGTGACAGAAAATGTGCACTCCCATTTTTGTATGTGTACTGGGTAGAGTCCGTGTCGGAGCGTGGTTTTATTTCACATCTGAACCCTCTGGGATGTTTAGCTTTGTCTTGGCAGATGCTCCGAGAGATAACACATTTAAGATGGATAAAAAACTCTTAGGTTCCTTTTTTAACTAAAATTTAAACTGTTTTTTTTTATTTTGTTTTTTTTTTCCATCTGCTAAACAAACCTGCTTCTGAGTTGTTTTTTTCCCTCCTTTGCTATCCGCCCCCTCCCTTCTTCCACTCCCTCTTTCTGGTGTTTATTCAGGTGTGCTCCCTGAAGGTCTGTGGAAAGCAGGCAGATTATGAACTCTGTGCAGCAGCCTTTTCCTTAACTCTCCACCACTCCTGACATTGACAAACATGAAGAATCTTGAGTGTGATTAGAAGTGTGAGAAGTACGGCTTGGATCCTGTTTTTAGAGTGCGGCCACCAGATTGAAGCGGCTGAAGCGACTAAAACTACAAGCCGGCGCTGTGAAGCACGGCAACAACAGCCGAGGACAGCTGAGGGAGCTGGAATGTGCTCTCCTGGCTACAAGCACAGCCCTCAGATCCTGCATCAGACCCAAAAAGGTTCAGCTCACTCAGCAGCATAATTGTTCACTGAAAGGGGAGTTTTTTTGGTTGGTCTCAAAGAAGGTCCGCTGCTTTGGCTGTCGTTCAGAGTTGTTCTTAGAGGTGTTGAGGAGATGGTTTGGATCTCAGACGGGGAAACGATCTTCAGACTGGGCAAAGCCACTTGTTTTTGTCCTGCTCCTCCTCCTCCTGCTTCCTCCTCCGGTGTTTTCCTGCTCGTTACATTCAAGAGCGATGTCTTTGGAGTGTGTTTACAGAGCCTTTGAAGATTGCTGGTCCTGGCAAGTCAGCTGATAACTGTTTATAGGAGATGAAAGAGGCGAGGGTACCTCACCTTTGGCATCAACTACTGACTTTACCGGTTATTAATGAATGCATAGCTGGTTTTCTTTCTTTCTTTCTTTCTTTCATTTTGTCTTTTAAGGATGCTACCTTTTCATAAATTATGTGTGATGTAAAGATATAATTTATGATCACCACATAAAGAGTTCTTGGGAATGGACATCAAAGTTTATGCTGTTAAGTTGTCTAGAGTTCTATTTTTTTATTATTTCCATTTTTCATGGGTTTTATCCACAAAGTTATCTTGTCTAAAGAGGTCATCAGTCACCAATGTCATCATAATATAGTGTTGACAGCGCCCTCTAAAGGGCAGAAGGAGAAATGCAACCTAATTAATGAATTCCTTCAGCTCTGTCTAAAGATAATTTATTTTGCAGCGTGTTTACAGTCTCTTTTTCCTCCCAAAAGTGCTCCCAAAAAATTGGGCAACATCTGCCATGTATTACATTAATCTATATTGATGACTAAAATGTAAAATATTCTACCGGCCCATTTTTCGATTTTAAGTTTTTACATTAAATGGTGAGTGGATATACAAGAAAATCTGCCATTTCTTATGACATAAAAATCACAACAACAAAAACCTCCTATCAGCATTGACTGGAATATTTCAAACAGATTTTTTTTGGTTTCCTTCTTTGGGGTTGTTACATTTTTTTTAATCTTCAATAGATTAAATGACTCTTTTGCACCATAAGTAAAAATGTTTGTGTCTTTTACAATCCAGACTTTTGTTGCACATTTTTCATATGTGCATATGTGTGAATGGGATGAAGAATAGCTTTTTTACCTGACTCATTTTGATTTCCTGTTGTTCCACCACATTCTCAATTTATCTTTTTGTTTGATAAGTACCTAGAATTATTGCTGCAAACAACTATTTATTTTCTTTTTAGTTTTTACATGGTTTAAATGTTTTCAATTGTCAACTTGTTGGATCAAAAAACATAATTTGTGTTAAAATGTCATCTTAAGCACACATTTATGAAAACCATTATTACAGCGTCTCACAAAACATGCAGATTGGATCATTTTTCATTTTTAGTGCTCAATGATCCCTTCAGACAGCAAACTGAAAACTTAGTTCATGAACTCCTGGAAGTTTTTTTTTTTTTTTTAACCTACCCTCTGTTGTTTTCTGGGAGTCCTGGCTGATAGAAGCTGAACTGAAGGCCACACTGTTCTCCTTTCTCTCTGCAGCTGCAGCCTCTTTAATCTTTATTCACAGCAGAGTGGAGTCTTCGGCATCTGCTGCCAGACTCCTGCCACAGCATCACCTGCGTGTGAAAAACACATCTCTGTATCTGCTTCCACTCCGTAAACTGAATCGTCTACTACTACCCCCCCCCCCCCCCCCCCCGACAAAACGCAACGATTGTGAGCTCTCAGGCTCATTTAGATTTAGTTTTTTTTTTAAAAGGACATCATTTTAAAAATGCTGAATACCTTTTTAGGGTGATAAGGGCGGGGAGCGAGTTCTGCAGAAGAAGTGGACCACCTTCCTGAAGGCTCAGCTTCTGTGTTCCCTCCCTGATGACGGCTTCCCCTTCAACATCATCCAGGACATGTTTGTTCTTAAGCCGGTGGGAGACAGCTGGGAGAGCACCGTCTTCTACGGTGTCTTCACCTCTCAGTGGTGAGCCATTTCACATCTTGTCAGAAATGTAACTCGCACACATAATGGTAAAGAGAAACGCCATCAAGCGGTTAAATCACTGTAAACACAGCATCTTCTGTCTTTGTCTTGTTGCTGTGAATGTGTTCCTGCATTATAACCATGAAGCAGATTTCACATAAAGCTCCTTTGAAGTTTGATGATGAGGTCATAAAAGATTTTTAATGTTATTTCTGACCGATGTCGCCTACATGCGATTATAATCATGACTTGGTTGAAATGTGCTGCCTGCAAAAAAAAGTCACAAAACCATTTAGTTATATAAAAAATACACAAAAGAACCAATTATATGTTAAAAAAAAAAAAAAAAGAATTTCTTTAAAGAAAGATTGGAGGGGATCAGATTCCTTTTTCCTTTTATCAAATAAAAACTTGAAGTCATAACTTGGGAAAAACTTTGTCAGTTAGTTCAGAGCAGTTTCATTTACTAAAACAACGGTGTTTTTTTCACTGCGCTAAAAGAAGCCATTGTTAGTCGTGCCAAGAGGATCAAATGGAAGCAGATGATTCGCTCTGGTGACCCGTAAAGGGAGCAGCCAAGAGGCAAAGAAGAAGTTAGTCTTTCCAAGAGGCTCTTCCCTTGGCTCAGAGGGAAGTGGATGCAATGAAAATACGTTTGTTGTTCATAAAAAAAACGACCACATTTCTGCAGAGACACAAGTCCAAAGGCCCGGCTGCGTGACTGGAAGAAGCTACGCTTATGACCATGAAAAAAAGTATTTTACTTCTCTGCTGCAATGGAGACATTGAGAAGAAAAACGAAGCAAATCGAGAATAAATCGAGACATCCATGGGTGTCAGAAGTGGAAAGAAGAAAGTATGAAGACCTATGAAGAACTGCGTCTTACAAAATGACTACCGGTAGATTGCTAGAAAATGCTTAAAATCTTTAATGATATTTCCTAAAACGCCTGGGTGTCTCAAATGTTAAAATAATCAGACTGGAAAAATAAAATACAGTTGGAAACTTTGATGATTACTGAGTAGCCAAATTGTAAGTAACCTGATTAAGAAATCAGGGTTTTATGCTTAAAGTTGGATCAAATTTTATGACTATATCAACTTTATTTACGGAGAACTTAAACTGCCTCCAACAAAAAACAAAACATTACCACAACACATAGAACGACCAATATGTACATGGATTTGTTTTGAAGTTGCACTATTATGACACAGACGGTTCATAATCAATAAAATAGAATAAGTTTACAATCCAGTGGAATAAAAGAACAAAAAAGCACATAGAGGAAGACCGACTAACCTGAAGTGAATGATCGTTCCAAAGTCTTGGAAGTTATCTGGCCTTTATTGTTTTTTGTCGTCTTCATTGTTCTGCGCAAAACCTTTGCAGATGTTTTTCTTTTTACTAAATAATTATTTTTAGTGATTTGGATAAATAAATAGCAATGTTTGGTGATCATTCTTCTAAAGATCTTCTGGTCGTGTCTGTCCCTGTAATATTCGGAATTCTTCATTGTCCAAATTTAATCATTCTTTCATGAAGACATATTCTGGTTCTGCCAATACTTGGATTGAAATTTTTACTTCGATTTCTTTATCACACCTTCCACTTTTTTTTTTTTTATAAGCAGTTGAAGGTGTGAATGCGTTCTGCTGGGGCTCCAAACATTTTTTCTCTCTTTGGTTGCAGGTACAAAGGGGCTTCAGGGAGTTCTGCAGTGTGCGCTTTTAGCATGGCACAGGTTGAGAGAGCCTTCAGCGGCCGCTATCGGGAAGTCAACAGAGAGACCCAGCAGTGGTACACCTATAACCACCAAGTACCAGAGCCACGACCCGGAGCGGTGAGTCTTGAGGGAAACATCCTGTGACTAACAGCTCAGACTAATGTTCCATCCTCAATCAATACCAACTTTGTCCACAAACATAACATTGATTTGAGGTTTCTGCTTGATTATTTGCTTAAATTGTGCTTATTTACTTGATTTCTATGCACCAAATCAAATAAACTAAGACAAATTAGCATATGAATTTGAATAAACTACTTTAAATCTATGCTTTCAGGCTAATCACCCTTTCATTTTGTGATTTATTTTTATTATGCCTGACACAAGATTTAATGTTTCAAGGTCAAAGTCCTTCAAGCTGATTAAGGGTCGCCAGTCTCATTTCAATTCTAATACTCTGACAAGTTTTGTCAACAAGGACATGTATTTTGCATTTGACCTTATTTTTAAATATTTTCATTGTCATTTAAAGAATCGCTCCAATAAAAATGGTACCTTTGGTGTTTTTAATGTTCTTCTGGCATTTTTCTGATGGTGAAAGATTAAGTAAATTAAGCTCACCAGTGCATTTCTGAGTATTTATTTATTTTAATTGTTGTGAATCAGGATTAGAAGAAAAATTCTGTTTAAAAAAAAAAGGGCAAATTTGTGGCGTAGAAAATACGCTGGATGGACCAAGAGCTCCCTGCTCTCTGCTCCTAGCTCTCAGTGGCAGGAGGCAGGGATGCTTAACGCCAGCGGTCCCGCCCACATCACTGAGGAGAATTCCTAAAGAACTCCTGCCTCTCTGCAGAGACTGTGTCCGAGATGGCTTAAAACATCATAATTAAAGGATTTTTAGAACAGGTCAAAAGATGAACGGAGTGGGACTTTAAGAGAAATAAAGGAAACACAAAACAATGGAAAAACTGTGCAGTTAGTGGTCAAAACAAGCAGCGAGTCCACATTTGCGCAAAAGAAGACTAAAGTTGCCAAAAAAAGTTTTTTAGAAAGTTATGCGAGAAGAGACACTGAAAGCTGTTTTTTCTGAGCTCAATATGGAAATTGAAGCACCACAGGAAGTCATGACTGATTAGCACAGAAACTCACCCAACTTTGTTCTAAAAATGCAATTCAACGATAAACAAGTAAGCAAAAAAAAAAGAAGCTATTTCACTTTTCAGAATAAATTCATGCTTGAATGCACTTCCTGCATTAATCCAGGGAGTTTTTAGAGCGACTTCTCATCTCATTTATTCCTTCACAGTGCGTGACCAACCATGCCAGGCAGCTGGGTATTAGGTCGTCTTTGGACATGCCTGATAAAGTGCTCAACTTTGTCAAGGACCATTTCCTGATGGACAGCGTGATCCGAAGCTCTCCTCTCCTGCTCAAACGTAACGTGCACTACACCCAGATTGCTGTGCACAAGATCCAGGGCATGGAAAGAGCATACGATGTGCTCTTCATCGGAACAGGTGCGGGGGCCTTTTAAGGATTTAACAAATGAGGAACACAGAGTCACTGCAGAAAAAAGGCCTGATGAATTAATATTCTTACTCTTTAGATGATGGAAAGCTCCACAAGGCCATCAATGCTAATGATAAGATGCACATCATTGAGGAGATGATTCTGTTTGCGGAGCCTCAGCCTGTGCAGCACATCGAACTAGATCCTCAACGGGTAAAATATTCTCATTTCATACTTCAATTCATTAAAATAATTTAACAAAAAGGATGTTTCCATTAGTTACTTATTTTATGGGTTTATATTAAGCTTTGGGTTGGCTCTAATTCTCTACTAATAAGATGGAAACAATGTTTTCCTCTCCTGGGCTTATTGCTTTTTCCTGCAAGTTATAGCTCTCTCTGGGAGAGAGTTTATTATTTCATTTGGTGTTTTTATCCAGCACTAAACTTCCACTGCCTTTTCTTCCTTTATTACATAAAGATTTGTTTCTGGGCCAAAGCAGAGCTGCAACCTTATCTGCGATTACGTCATTCTGATAAAGTCTGAGATTACTGCCATCAGCATCATCCTGGCTCCAAATACAGACGTGAAGGACTGAGTCCACACGATGTCTCTAACATGCCAGCAGATAAGCTGTCCTGAAAACGTCTTTAAGATGGGAGGGGGTGTAAATGACCCCAACATGGCTGGGGGAAGTTCATGTGTTAAACGCATTATGGCATGAAAAGCTGCAAAAGGAAATGCAGAAAAGACAGCGCTTTGAAAGAAATGTGGTCTTTGAACACATGATGTTCAAATTACTTTGCTGGATTGAAGACAGAAAACAGCTGGCCGCTCTTTTGTGTAGATTAGACTCTTCAGTTGTCTCAAGCAATTGTTTCAGCATGGTTTCTGAAACTGGACCAGAATCCTCAGCCTGCAGGCTTTGTGGGTTGTGCTCACGCTCAGATGTTCCTCCCGATCTGCAGGGGCTGCTGTTCGTGTCCTCGTACTCTGGGCTGGTGGAGGTTCCTGTTGCTAACTGCTCTAACTACCTGAGCTGTGGAGAGTGTGTGCTGTCCAGAGATCCCTACTGCGCCTGGACTGGGCGGCTGTGCCGAGACGTCCGAATGGCGCCACCTGACAGGTGAGAGGTGCAGTGCAAGTATGCTGAAGTACCCTGAAGTGATCAACAGAATCCAAATGGTTGTTTGCATCCACACCTAAATATGAAAATAAAGCATATGAATGAGGTAATATTATCAAATACATTTTCACGTGTGCAGCAACAAGAATATTAACATTTACATGTCTTTAAGCAGATTGTCGACACAGATAATTCATGATACTTCTTTGACAACAGCTGTTGTTCAGCCAAAAATAAACGCAAGATCTCACAACGAACTTCAACAGCACTGCACTTTTATTTAAAGCCCAGTTTATCCTTCACAGCGATCAGCTATATCTACAAATGCGTGTAGTTCACACCAACGCCTGGTTTTGCTTTTGACTGTCCGCGATAACTGCAATGAACTTCTGAGTGGCATTTATACTTTTCAAGCGATGCAATTTTCTCAGGCGTTTATTTTTAAGGACATCTTGATCATACACTTGCTGTGTCTGCGAACATGCAGGTACATGATGGTACATGAGGAGGCAGAGGACGAAGTAGTATCATTGTCCACTAACCACAAGTGGGCAATACAGAGGCAAAATATATAAATAAATCAAAATAAAAAACCGGGGGCAAGATACATCTTCCCAGTAACTCGCTGTATTTTCTATCTAGTTCTCTATTGCTCTGTCTGTATGTGCACTTAGTTATTTCTTAACTTCTTCAAATAAGTTTTCCTCATCTGCAGTGTTGAGAAGATATTTTTCTGAACAGAATTTGCTCCATGATTGCATACTTTAATCGCTTGAAATAAATTCAGGTTAAATGATGTGATTATCAGGCAATTGCACGACGGATATAAAATTCCAGTCACGAATGATGTAATCAGCAGGTGTTACATTTTCCAGCGATCGGGGTGATTCCACTTCGATGGCTGTGCGACCAATCCGACTTGAGCAATTACAAATCACTTTGAAATATGAACCAGGCCTTAGTCACACCCACTCCATAGGACCAGTCAGAAAACAGTTTTTGCATAATCGCCAAGACAAGAGAAGCAACTCCAAGAACCCTACATTAGGAGATGCAGTGAAAACTGAAGCCATTTTTGTCCTCCAGAAAACAATAATCTCGTTTTTTTTTACCTGAATTTTTACACTTGTTTCCTAAGATGTTTGTTTTAAAAAAAAACTGTTTTCCTGTCAGTTCTCCCTCAGTGCTTCAGTTTACAGTCATGTGTTTGAAAGAGCCATTTTTAAAGCCAGATGAGTTGTCCTGATGGAGCTTTCTGAACCAAATCCATAGAATAACAGAGAATGTGAATCCAAATAAGGTGTCCTGCACATCCGCTGCTCTTGCTCACCCTGTTGTTTTTGTGTCTCAGCCATTGGCAGCAGGACGTGGAGGAGGCAGACACATCAGCCATTTGTAACAAGACTGTTCCCAGCCCCAGATCATTCAGGCCAGCAGCTTCCCGTGAGTGTCCTCCCATCTGCACATGCTCTCTAACTGTAGCACTGCAGCTCAATTCTGGCTCTCAAAACACATACTTAACCTCAAAGAAACATGACATCTTTGAAAAATGAACAAAGCCCTTTTTTAGTAAATAATTTATGTTTCTGTATTTAGGGGGAAATTGTGCTTGCTTCTTTATGAAGAGAAACCGTCTTTTTACATTCAATATCTTTAATGGAGCCAAAGTTTTCAAGAGCTTGTAGCTGACTTTTCAATAAACTGGGGTGTAGTTTGATTGAAAACCTCACCACAGTTTGGCACAGACAAAAGACAAACACACAAAGCTTGATTTCTGATTATTGTGAACAGCACAATACTTTTTTAAAGAGTTGAGAAGTTGTTTGGAACTAACAAAGCTTCTCTTCTGCGGAGCAAACTCCAATCCAAACTTCATTCCAGAATACTGCTGTACTTTGGAGGCTTTTCGCTAATTAAAAGTGAACTTTGATGAAAAAACATTTAAAAAAAAAGATGCCATCGGGTATGTAGAGTGAAATACAGCAATGAAGAACAGTAATTTCTTCTTTTAGATTTATTTATTTTTGTTTATTGATAGTATAATCTTTGTAGCTATTATTAGCACATCCCAGAAATCTGTTTTGGTTTTTTTATTCCATTTTTTTTTTTTGGTAAACTTTGTTTATCAGTTCTGCGCGAATACAAAACTTTTACCATTTGAATTATTTTCTTCTTTTTAAATTTGTTCTTCATAGACCTAAAAACCCGTTTTCTTGTTTTTACAGGAGGTTCTCGTTGCAAGCTGGTTACAGTTCCAGCAAATACCTTCAGAGTCCTGCCCTGTAAGCTGCGTTCCAATTTGGCGCAGCGGAGGTGGCGTTACGGCGACAGCGCCAGCCAGCTGTTTTATGCAACCCCTGAGGGAAACCTGGTAGTTGTTGCTCAGTCCGAGAAGATGGAGACCTATGAGTGCTGGTCAGAGGAAGAAGGTTTCCGTCAACTTTTGGCCAACTACTGCGTGATCGCAGAGCCTCGCCAAGAAAGCACAACGCCCTTGAGTCACTCGCGTACGCCCCACTTTGCCCGGGAGGAAACCATCATCCTGCCCGGCGAGTCTCGGTCTGAGCAGGTCCATGCAAAGACCTACTGGAATGAGCTGATCGTGGTGTGCGCTCTCTTGGCTTTCTTCCTGGTCTTGTTCTCCTTGTGCGTCGTCTACAGGAATCGGGATCATATGAAGTCCATGCTGAAGCAGGGCGAGTGCCCCAACATGCAGCAGAAGAAGCCGAGGATAGTGGGAAAGCCTACAGAGAGCTTACCCCTCAACGGGAACACCATCCCTGTTTCTACATCGGATCACAAGGGCTACCAGACTTTAAACGACAACTACATCTGCAGCACGCCCACGCACGAGTCCTCTCCAGACAACAGCAAGAGCTTCTCAGAGTCCTCAGACAGGCGGCCGCTAAACCTGAAAGAGAGCCACGTGGAATACTCCCCAACCTGCCCTCGGCCCAGAGTCAGGCTGGGCTCGGAGATCAAAGACTCAATTGTATGAGAGCAAGGCAATGACTAAACAGCACACCATGCACCTCCATGGAGGGAACAGACCACCAGGCTGAGGAGGGCACACCCTCGCATCCTGCATTTGCTTTTTTCTGGTCATCTCAGCTCTGTGATGGTCTGAAGGTCATTTCCTCAAATCATTTCCACTAGAAGCCAGAGTTCAGTCCTACTGAGGCAGGAACAGGAGGAATCACAAAACTTCAGTGTCAGCCTGGATTACAAACCATCACAACTTCCAGGAATAAATCCAACCATCTTCATCATGAAAGCAACTAACAACGTGTGTGTTTGTGTGATCAAGGGCTGGAAAGAATGAATAAATACAGGAAGCATCTCTCTTATAACATTTTCTCTTTACGTCAATAAATCATCCATTTTAGATTTTTTACAATTATAGCACAAGACAAGAAATAATCCAAGGTATTACTAGTTCCCCCACTCTGAGTAGGAGTATCTTGCACAATTCCTGCAGAAGGTGACTTCTGTTTTATGCACACTAGAGCCGAGTTGCAGGTATGTGTTGGGCAGGAGTTCAAGTGAACAAACACGTCTTCATCATGATTGAGAAAAAAATGGATGCAGGTCAAGTGCACATTTGTGCCTCGTAAATGTCAGAAAACAAAATACGATGAAGATTGAGGGAACATGCAAGAGCCTGCTGATGGAAGATGGATGAGAGCAGATCACTGGCTGTGACCAGTAATTATGCTCCAAGGCCTCAACACTGACGTTAGCCTCCTGAGTGTGAAACGATGAAGTGCAGGGAACGTTCTGGAGACGGCTGCATTTCAAGAAATGAGCGTTGACTGAATCGCTGTGTGTGTTGTCGACGATATTAACCTGCATGTGCCACGATGGGTTAATGAACTGTGACACAGATGGACCTTTTTCTTTTCCAAAATAAACACAAAAAAGAAACTGGGTAAAATTGCAGGGGGTGGAAAAAATGGAGACTTTCACATGTCTTATTCAGGGTAACATCTGTGTCATCTTGTGTACTGTGCCAAAAAAAGAAACGACTGAATTGTCTTAACTAAATGCAATAGTACCATCCTGTTGTGAGCATCTCCTGCTTTCGTTTCGCATTAATTACTGTCAGACAGCACATGGCGATAGACCCAGGTTTGGGTCTTGATGAGCATTATGTGGCACTAATAATAAATAAATGTGATGTTCAAAGTTGGAAACTTCTTTCAAGACTGTTAGCTCACAGCAAAGAATGTTTCAGGCAAAATAATGTCATGTTGATGTACAAATTCTGAACTGGGGCCAAAGGGCATGGCATGTTTACTGTACATGCCATGCGGTTTTCAACATTCTGATTGTCTTTCTGCCTTCTTCCTGTCATGTACAAGTGCAACTACTCAGAGACGGTTGAGCTCGACTGGCTCAAGCGACAGCTTATGAGACAAAAGTGCAAATAAGCTTTTTGGATATGTAAAAAACGACAGTCATGTTGATGCAAGATGGAGGTCAAAAGTTTGTCTCCAATTGCATAACCCTCATGAACCCCCAAAGGATCATATCGACATGGCATTCGCTATGTTTGGAGGGCCAAGGGGATGCTAATTTGAAAGCACAATGAATCAGGGTTACATGTTTGCTCATTTTAGTTCAAGTCCATCTTTAAAATGCAGATGGACCACGTTAACCTTTCCCGACACGTTTTAGTCATCAAGTTTTTCACCAGAAACGAGCAGATTTTATCAGAAGCGCAGGAAAATAATGGTGGGATTTCATTTAACCCTTGTGCTATCTTAGATGACCCCACCCTTACATTAACGTGTTCTCCCTACCATGACAAAGGTGGATAAAGGTGGAAAGATTTCATGTAATTCATGGACACCAGTGAAGATCAAAAATTATTGAAGAAAAAAGGTTCAGCGCACTGTCTAGTGGGTCTAGATGACCCAACTACCAATGTTAAAGTGCCTAGGATAGCACAAGGTTTAAACACATTCAGACGTCACTGCTTTGACCGAATTAACCTACAGTATATATCCAGTATCGCACAAAATCAATATTTTAGAGCTCTGGTGACAAGATGCTATGTGGCTAAGTTGACAAAGTATTTGCACAGCATATAGTGGTCAGTGTTTAACATTTTTCCAGAGTTTCTGCTGTGTACATACAAATCTGTAATTAATACTGTGTTTTAAGGGACCTTGTGCAAGATGTGTAGTAGAAGTAGTCATGAAAGTAAAGAGTGAACACTGCTGAGATAATATTTTTTTTCTGCTTTCCCGTCAACTTCAGCAAATCTTTGACCACACTTTGACTCAGCATCACGGCTGGTTTTTATCAAGCACGTCAAAACAGGAGAGGCACAGCATTCTGATATTTTGGGTTTCAGGCTTTTTGGAGCAAGTTGCATCAGCTTGTTCCAGAGAGCTGAATGAGAAGTTTCACTTTCTTTTTATAAGCACTAATTGCAATTTAAAGTGTTCTTGTTTTAGTTATTCAAACACCTTTTAGTTAGAAAAAAAGAAGTGAAGAAAAGCAAATTCCAAAGTGCCATTTCTTTTATAAAGTCCTAAAGATAAGAAAGAATCGTATTGTTCTGTATTTGAAATGAATGTTTAAAGGATATTCATCAGTAGGAAGCCACATTTCAGTGCATGAGGACAGGCAGTTTGTTAGTTTTTCCTCGAAAGTGTAAACCCTTTATTTTGCATTAATTATCCATTTCATTTTATTTGTCTTTGAGTACACATTTTTTTCCCCAAATTATTAATTTTGAGGCTTCTAACTCCTCTCTAAACAAATACATTTCTGAAAATGTTCATTAATATCACAGCAGATTAATCATTTTATTTTGTTCATGAAATCCTTTCACTTTTGCCAAGGCTGATATTTGACACCATAAACTGACTCTTTATCCTGTATTGAGGTGCTTGATTGATTACCTTTAATGCTTTTACAGTAAGTATTCATTCATTCTGCCTTTAGCCTTGTGGTGAATAAACTGCATTCAGTGGGCACTCTCAACTCCACAGCACAGGTTAGTAAATGATCAACAGAACGACCCAAACTAGGGTTAACCTGAACATGAGACTGGGAACTGCTCACAATCCTGCATCATCCCTCTTTAAAGCAAAGGCTTCGGGTGAATGATGCATCATTTTGAGGACCTCTCACTTACAGCAACATTGTGTACTGGATATGAATGTAGCCACACGTGCATCAACAAATCATTTTCTCCTTACAGTTTTCAGTTGACATTTCTGTCTTTTCAGGATTCAGCTGAAGTTTAATAGCAGCACAACAGATGTAACTCAATCATTTGTGCTGCGCGACACGACGCGTCCAGCTCCAGACAGGCTCGACCATGTGACGCGGTGACAGCACTGCTTTACAGTCCTGACCTCCAAAAGCGTAGTTGACTGAATAACTGATTAAACAAATGTGGTCTTGCCTGCATGATTTCTTTTTTATTTGTTGTGTGTACAAATAACATTGTGAAGTGTATTTTTCGTATCATTGAGATTGTGACTGTTGTTTTTATTATATTGTACATAAAAAGGCACTTTATTTTAATTTTTTAAGATAAATGAATAAAATACATGTTTTGACACAAGAAGGTGAGAGTCCTTTTTAACCAATAGATTAAAAAAGATTTCTATGGTCATTGGTGTCCTAAAAACAATTTGAATTTGTATTCTATTGCATTACAATTTGTATTATATTAATTAGAGTATAAACTACTCACACAGATATGTATTGCAAATATGTAAAATAAATTCAAATTTCATTTTCATATAAAAGTGAGTTTCCTGCAGTCACAAGTCAGACTGAATAAGAAGTTATAATCGGTGTATTGCCTCCATCTTTACCAGCTTTTTCTATTGTTATTAACTATTTGAAATTAAAATACTTAGACGGTTGTTGTCAGATATTGACAGGTTTGTTTTCCTTCAAAGCTGAAGCTTTGTTGGTGAGCAGCAGTCGCTCACAGATGCTTCTTCGGCTAATTACAGCTTGTAGTGAGACAGCTGATGTGAAAAGGCATTGTGCTCTGCAACATTCTTTCTCCCAGCAGTTCTTACTGTAATGAGCGGCTGCAGAAATGAGGTATTGTTGACTTATTTGCGCTGATTTTACCCTGTAGAGTAATAACGCAGGATGCTTTGTGATTATATTCATCACTATGATGAATGTGACAGTTGTTGTTAAAGGACAATCTTAATTTATGCACGTCATCATTTGTTGACATGTGTTAAAACAGCTGTAAGTAACTGGTGATCTGACAAGTCTGCCATTTTCCAATAATCCAGACAGAAGCTCCAAAACTTGACTTCACTGCAGAACGGGTTTATATAACTATACCCCTCATGTTTCTGAAGATTCATAACCCCCTATTGTAAAATTAAAATCTGTCCAACACAAGAGGCCTTTAGCTCTTTTATCTGTTTGCTAAGCTGCTGGACAGGACAGGTATAAAACAAAAAAAATGTAATGTATTAATGGCCACTATTTGCTTTAAAGAAAACTGTATGACAAGAAAGCATTGTATTCATCATGATTAAAGTTAATCAATTCAATTCAATTCAATTCAATTTTATTTGTATAGCCCAAAATCACAACAACAGTCGTCTCGATGGGCTTCGAAGTAAAACATGAAATCAAAAGGATCACGAATACAAAGAGTTCAATAGAAAAATACTAAAATGAACTAACAAACTGACTAAGCTATACTGGCATCCCTGCCATTAGACCCCCCTTCGCGGTAAGGAAAAACTCCCAAAAAACCGGATTCCGGAAAAAACGAAGAAACCTCAGGGGTGCCCACATGAAGGAGGGATCCTCCCCCAGGACGGACAGGCGATTTACCAGAAATCTTAGAGAAGAATTAACTTATCTAAATCTACAACTACATATATAAAAGTCCAGCAGACGAGCTTCATCCAGCCGTGGTTATCGGGACAGTCAAAGGCGCGAGTCGAGCCGGAGACAGGAACCACAGCCAGGTGTAGGAGCAGGAGCAGAGACGAGGTAAACGGTCAGGAACTGGAGCACGGATGAGCCAACTGGAGTCTGGAAGCACTCCCACTCCCCAGGAGGGGAGAGGAAAAGAGGGACAATACATGAATCGCACTGCACCAAACAGAGGCATGGAGAACTAAATGATAAATTATGATCAAGAATAGAGGAGAGGAAGGGTAGAAGTAAAAAAGGAAAGAGGACAGAACCCCAGTGTACCATAGTTACCCCAGCTTCAACTTCTAGCAGCCTTTTAAAAGAAATAGTTATTATTAAGTTTAATTTAAACAAACTAACATTAAGTTAAATAATCTCTGAATACTAACTAGTCTGACAATAAGCCTGTCCAAAGAGGAATGTTTTCAGTCTAGCTTTGAATGTAGAAACTGAGTCGGCCTCTCTTACATGAGCTGGGAGTTTATTCCATAAGACAGGGGCTTGGTGGCTAAACGCTCTACCTCCAACCGTACTTTTACTAATTCTAGGAACCACAAGCAGTCCTGCATTTTGCGAGCGAAGTGTTCTGATTGGTTGGTAAGGGACTATGAGGTCCTTAATATAGGACTGGGCCATTCCATGTAAGGCCTTATAGGTTAACAGGAGGATCTTGAACTTAATTCTAGAATCAACTGGGAGCCAATGGAGCGAAACCAACACAGGAGTGATGTGATCTCTTCTGCTGGTTCCAGCTAACAATCTAGCAGCTGCGTTCTGAACAAGCTGGAGACTTCTTAAGGAACTCTTAGGACACGCTGCTAACAAGGAGTTACAGTAATCCAGCCTCGACGTAACAAATGCATGGATGAGTTTTTCAGCATCACTCTTAGAAAGTATATTTCTGATCTTAGCAATATTCCGCAGGTGAAAAAAGGCAGTTCTACATGCCTGAGATATGTGAGCCTTAAATGATAAATCCTGGTCAAGTAAAACCCCAAGGTTTCTAACTGTGGAATTGGGGGCTATACTTATACCATCCAGGGAGACTATCTGAGCAGACAGAGCATCTCTGAGGTTTTTAGGACCAAGTATAATGACCTCAGTTTTTTCTGGGTTCAAGAGGAGGTAATTAATTGTCATCCAGGTCTTGATGTCACTGATGCAGGCGTTCAGTTTCTCTATCTGGTCATTCTGGTCAGGCTTCATGGATAAATACAACTGCGTATCGTCGGCATAACAATGAAAATTAATGCTGTGTTTCCTGATTATGTTTCCTAGGGGTAACATATGAAGCGTAAACAGGATCGGTCCCAAGACTGAGCCCTGTGGGACTCCATAGTTGACTCGAGTGCACTGAGAGGAATGGCCATTTACATTAACGAACTGATACCTATCAGACAGATAGGATTTAAACCAGTTAAATGACGGTTCATTCAAGATATTGACTTTCAGGAAAAAGACTTTAGGTCCTCAAATTCAAAGCACACCTTCTGTGAGTTAGAAGTTTGTGATATGCTGACTAAAATCATTTTTATTATGTTTTGCATGCAATATGATGTCTAGTATTAATTGTATTGCTGATTAAAAACACGCATATTACACATAAACCTTTTCAAATCATAAATATTTAATTAAAAATAGAGAAAGAACATATTAGTGATGTATAAAGGTGGGCTGACTGACTCTTTGGGCCTGAAACATTACATTTTTGTTGCTGCCTGCTGCAGAAAAGCACCAAAGATTTGGGACATAAATCTTTCACAGAGATCTTTCTGTCACTCTAAGGATGAACACAGAGTTGCAACTGACTGTGCTTTCCTGAGATTACATTTGCAGAAAATACCACTTGAGTCCCTGCGTGCAGCCACAAGTTTGCCGGCTGTTGACATTCTAATTTCACACATAACACAGTGTCAAGCCTGTATATAGAGTCAGTTCTACTGGTTTCCTGCTGCTGATCTTTTCTTACAAAGGTGCAAAAGCACACAAAGGTCACTGAAGACAGATTTATTTTTTCAAATGACCTTGAATTTTTAATTGGTTGAATTCTACACTTTATTTACCACATTAAGTCAATTAGATGCAGCACATTACTGCCAGTTTTCCCTGTTTAGTGAACTGTAACATGAACTTTCCTGAGTATTGGGAATAAAGCACAATCCTTTTTTGTAAGCATGTGCATATCTTAACACTTTCAGCAAGTATTCCAAGTGAGAAGGACTCCCTTGAATATAATTAGACAGTCTGTCAGCAGCTTTTCTTTGCACTCAGCATCTAACCGAGCCCCATTTCAAAAAAACATGCCGCCCAAACTAGCATGATTTTTGACCTTCATCCTGAAAAAAGAAAAATGATCTAATAAGTGCATTGGATGGTAATAGACAATCTCAAGAATTTCACAATAAAATATTGGGGGATTTTGTTTACATTTTCTACCAATAAATATATAAACTCTTCAAATAAATGACTGTAAAAAATATTTCCGTAAGATTGAATGTGCTAAATCAATATGATTGACTTAAAAAAGTGTCAATAAATTGTGAAAAATAGGTGATATTCAGTCATGTTTAGCCCTGGTCCTCCACATCAACAATCTTGATTTTTTTTCCAGCTAACTGTGCTTACCTTATTTACCTGGATTTGATAAATCAATCTTTATTTAACTGGTACTTTTCATACTTGGAAGTCCAAAGTCCTGTAAAGTACACTAGAAATGAAAATCCTTTTTAAAAGATTGTACAGTTTTAATGAACACAGCCATAATCAAATCAAGGTAATTGACAGCAGGTAAAATGTGGCTATTTGGAAACATGCATGATCTCGACATCTAGGGTTAGAAACCTAAAAAAAATGAGAAAAAAACCCACACAAATTGCACTTCCTGCGGAAATATGTTTGAAGGTGTTAACTTGAATTGAACTATAGGCAGAAATGACGGTTGGATAAATTGCTGAAGTTGTTTGCAAAAGTTATTGTAGCTTGAGATGTAAAGCTGTACAAGAGTCTTCCCATAGTATTGCACCAAATTTGTAAAACTGCAGAAAAAAAAACACGTTTCCACATTGTAAAAAACAAAGTTCTGAAAGAAAAACGAGAATTGCACAACACAAACTATTTTAGGGGGCTGTCTCCATCTAGTGGTGGTTGGAATAATTACATAGACAAAATGAAAAAATGTAACTTATAAAACAAAATTGTATAAAAATGAACATTTTAATTATTTGGTCAATATCAGCTACCTGTTTAAAAAAATAATGTACTTCAACGCATGTAACCCATTTTCCTTTTTTAGCAGTTTAGACTAAAGAAAAAAAATAAACACCTCCATTTCAATGTGGCATTGTAAAAGGGACTTAAGTATGGTGTTGGATTATATTCACATCTGTAGCGGAAAATACTATAGATGTGATTTTATGCAAAATAACTCACAAAAACATCAACTAAAAACACATACTTTATTGGAGACCATCAGGGGACACTTTTGTACAAAAATACACAACTGTCAAGTGGATGTTTCGAGTCAAGAATTGTTCAGCTTTGTCTTTCTTTAAACCTCTTCTGCCCATTTGCATGCAGCACCAATGTAGGATAAGCACCAACTCTCTGAGACTTACTTTTAATTATATAAAATAACAAATCCAACAAGCAAATGTCATTTGCCATTGGGAAGAATGTAGGATCCAGGATTCTTGAGTCTGGATGAAAATGACGGGTCCATTCTCTTAACTATCAGGAAGAACGCTGAACTTTTGAAGTTCCCAAAACAGCAAGAGGAATATTTCTCTTCATATTTCACTTGGACTTGGGACCTTCCTTCCCCCCTTCATTGGCCTTTTTTTGCTTCTGTTGCATTATTTCTGCATCCCTGAAGAAGAAGAGATGAAATCAAGACAAAACATTTTTCAGACAAAAGAAACATTTCACTTTTTGCAGCCTTGATTGGATTCATAATGATACCCCCTGTGCCAAAATAACAACTTATGCAAGAATGCAATGAAATAAAGAGTTTACCTCTGTTTCCGAGCAGCAGCAGACAGTCCATCATCGTTCCTCTTCCCTTTCGTCATTTCTCCTTGTTTTTTTGCGTGCTTCTGGCGTGCAAGCTCACGTTGGTTACCTCCTGCACCACAGGGACACCAGACAAGCAGAACAAAGGTAAACAATAACACATTAATAGAGACACACCCCTCACACGCCTAAAAAAACAAACAAAAAATCTTCTCCAGACTAAAAATAAGAGTAGCCAAAGGGGTGTGTGTTTTCTGGTGTTTTAACGCGTTTTACACGGAGCCAACGCTAAAGGCAGCAATAGAGACAAGATGAAACGCCAGTAGTAGTAGGAGTCGACGTGGCAAATCATCTTCCACTACAACCATCGAGCTAAACCATATATATAAAAAATAATACAACATACTAAAATGTATTGTTAAGCTTTTGTTGTTGTTGTTTTTAAAATAAAAATGACGAGCGATTACTGACGTTTTTAAAAATCCGAAGTATGCGTTAGCTATAGGCCACGGCTTCGTCTAACACCCGGAAAACTAATATCGACATGAAACCCGATTACGTAACACATCAAGTCGACACGTACCGGAATCTGAGACAATAAACTGGGAACCAAAAGGTGGTAGATATCGTTATTGTGCTACTGTTATTTCACAAACATTGTCGAAAACGTTAGATGGTTCCGTCTATTTACTGACACAGAAGCTAGACTGGCTTTGTTTAGGAGCTACAAATAAAGACCACACGCAGTCGGGAATATATACAGCATGTTAAAGCAGATATACATATCGCTACCTACTGGTCATTTTTTTTCCACTAACGACACCTCTTTTGCCTTAAATCCAGATACGCTCAGCCAAAGGGCCGCTGGCTCCCTTCTCGACGCCCCAGTCGCTGTGTCTGCTGTGGTCTTCTGCTGTGGTTGAGAGTTGCGACCCCTTGTGGCCGCTAAAGACGGTACTTCCGCTTACGAACCAGAACATTCTGTTATGATCAAGTGATCATGCGCATGCGTCAACGTCAAGAGGTTTTTCTTTTTACTTGCAGTCACAAGTGTAGAGTCCAGAAATGATAATTCAGCATAAAGATGGTCAAATAAATGTATTAAATACGATGCAATGATTCTGAAACAGGAATTCTGGAAGTCTAGCACTTATGCTTAACCAAAGTAACATAATTTTAGATAGGAGGGGTTGACAGTAAAATGTTAGAAAATAAGGTCAATTTAATTATTAAACTAAATAAACAAGTTTGTTCAAGACTTTTTACTTTTTAGGGTAAGTGTCTATTTTATAATATGATAAAATATAAAAAAAATATTTTATAGCATTCCATTGTAATCAAGTGAAAGTGTGCCAATTAATTTAGGTGAAGAAGTGTGTATCATAAGATATTTGGACACTGAGGTGCAGAAAACTAGCTGTGGTAATAGGAACATATACATCAGTAACATATAATTAGACACCAAAAAGGAAAATAGGTCTTAAGATAGATAATCCATGTCTGTCTATTTGTGATGCCAGCCCTAGAAAATGTGAATCAACCACAAGTAATGCAATAAAGTACAACTTTATTGCATTACTTGGGTTTTTATGCATGAAACATTTTTTTAACAATAGTATTTTGCAGAATTGACAATTGAAAAATATCCACCCCTCAAAAGATTTGGTAAGCAGGTTAAACTAAACAAGAGCACTTAAAAAAATAAATGTTGCCATTTTTTTGTAAACATTTGTTTACTTTACCTATGTTATTGCTATTTGATTGCTTTGGGGGGAAAAGTATTTTCGGACAGCAGATGGTGCTGGATGACTGAGAACATAGTGATGAGGGCTTGAGGGAGGGCTCCAACTTCTCCTTTGAAACCACATAAGTAAACTCACATACTATATAAACTAAGCATGGATATGAGTCGAAGTGGTTCTGTTATATAATAACTAATAAGAAAAATAGATTCTTAACTTACATCTATGAATGAAAAGAAGAAAAATACAAAGTAAAGTTTTAGGGGTTTCCAGGATTTTAATGTTTTTTGAAGAAGATAATAGTGTGAAGGTGATAACTCACATCAAGATGGCCTTTCACTTTAAGCTTTGGTAACCCTGTTTGGATTTTTTTCCTCAAAAGGAAATCTTGTATTTTTCAGTGGACTGACCGCCTGCATCTCACCCAGAGAGAGCTTGGATGGACTCCAGAACCCCTGTGACCCTAAAGTGGATTAAGTGGAGAAAGAGGATGGACAGATGGATCGATGCGTAAATGACTTGCACTGTAAAAGGCTTATTTTAAAAGAAGCAGCAGGTAGCAGGCTGCTAATAAATGAAACAAAGCCATGGGTGATTGGACAGCATAGTAAAGGTGCTGGTTTCCATTATTGCCTCACACAAGCCAGGCTTGAATTGAATCCAACTCTGGGCTGTCTCTGGGGGCTCTGTTTTTCCTCAATGCCAATGGTTTTTCTGCAGGAACTCCACACACTGACTTAAAACTATGGTTTACTGGTTGTGATGTTTGAGAAAAGGACTTAATGTTTGTCTGTTGGAGCCAATAATGAGACGGAGACCTTAAGAAGAAGCTTCATTATTACAGACTCAAGGTCCATTTGCCACAATAAACACAAAACAAATAAAAGACCTAAGATTAAAACCATTCATACAAGTATAAGAACAATGACATAAAAATATAAAACAATAACATAAAATAATCAAGTATTATAAACTTAAAAAAGACTAAAACTACTGCTGACTAAAAAACATAAAAGTTTAAAAAAGGCAACCATACCAAAACCCCCAAATAGGGGACTGCTATCTAAAACTGCTGTACCTTACATTGGTGAGAGTTAAAATGATTTGTTATTTCAAGCGTTAAGAAAATAAATAAAACCATAAATAAAATGTCTTAACAAAGCTTGGAGAGTATTAACTCTTGCACCAACAAACAAACTGCTGACGCTCCACCACCGTGGCTGTTTTAATAAAAACTTTAGGGCATCATAGTAGGCAACCTCTGGCTTCCTCATGCTGAATGCCCTATGATTGGTCCACAGGTGAGCAGGATACCATGGTGTGCAGCAAGTATTGGATAAAAGGATTTTAAGATGGTTAAAAAGCTCTTACTTTTTACCTGACTCCAGCTGGCTATTCTAAACAGAAATATCAACAGTAGGTGGTTGGACAAAGAGGATATAACTAGGATTTTATAGTTATGAATGCAGAATCCAAATGTTTGAGCTGATGATAGAAATCCAAACTTTTAAAGCAGTCAAAAATGTAGCAATACGAATAAACTTTTTCAATTTTATTTAAAAACCCTTATAAACTGTTCTGAATTAAAACAAATATGGATTATTTCTGTCCAGTCCTGACATGCTCTTTACTCACTTCCTGGTGGCTAAATAAAGTGAATGTCTGATTCACGTCTGCAGGATACTGGATGTGTTTCTCAGACACCGGACCTATAAATAGATCCAGACATAACTAAATATGTGGAATGGAGCTTGTGTTTGCCTTGAGCTCTGTTTTTTTCAATATTTCAAAGTTAATGTTTGCTTTTGAAGAAGAAGATGCTGAAACCTTAGTCCGAATGTCGGTTTTTACTGCACTGACGATAAAGCTAAAATACAAAATCTTCAGATATTTCCTCAGAGATGGAAGTAAGCTGTAGGAGCAGAGTGAATGCAGGGTTGGGTTTCTTGATGAAAGGTGGAAACTGCATTTTAAGGCCATAATTACTGCATGAATACAATGAGTAATCAAAATGCTACTGCAGTTGTCTAGCCAGTGGTATATTTGAGGGAAGAGTAAGGTCCTCTTGGATCTTAATTACATGCTGCAAGTTTGCTCTGGTTTGCAGCCTTTTGCATATCTTCACATGGTAGTTGGATTAAAAATAAAATAAATGTAGTTGAGGGGTATGTCTTATCTTTTGTGATGGATTTTTACTCTAAACCAAGGGTTTTGAAAGCTAAATGTTGTTGACACTTCTGTTAATGTCAAAAGGATAAGTTGCAGACCAAATGTTTATTGTTTTCTCTACAGGAAAAGTTCCCTTATAACCCTGAACATGTTCTTAAAAGAAATTTGAGGAACTCTTGATTATTTTTATGTGCTGCCAAAAAGGAAATGTCTGCATTATATACAAGCATTATGAGGAAAATAATATGTTTTTTTTATAAATGTTAATAAAAATAAAACAACTGTTTCGATGCAACCTTTGCCTGCTTTTTATTAAGCTTGAGGAAACAAATGACATCCTCATCTCAGTAATTTTGTTTGCTTACTGTAGTTTTGTTTGTTTGCCACATTTTTGACAGAAGTTTGAGAGCATTCAAACATGTTCACAATTGAAAACACTGTTTACGTTCTGTGTTTACCACATTACCATCCAAGCGCATTAAAGGCAATTTTGTCACAAAAACACTGAATCAGAGCACCCAGCATTGGTAAGAATGGAAGCTCTTAATATGTGCTTGTTACAGACCAGTCCAGTGCATATATAAAGGGATGACACAAGGCTTAAGGTCAAGTCTGTAGTTGCTGAAGTCATGATTTCATGCAGGAACCACACGCAAAAATAAACCCACGATTTGAAGTTGTTAAAGTGTTGATCAACCTGGAAATTACATGAAAGACGAATTAATACATCCTGTTAATATATGTGAAATGTTTTTAGTGCTCCACCCCCTTAAAATAATAGATTTTAATAATTTGCATACATTTCATGCAGTTGATACTTTCCTAGCACCAAGGTTTGTTCCCCTAAACAGGGGAATTAAGACCAAAAGTTCAGTTAAAAATCCTGAAGATCTGCAGGAGGTGATCAACTGGTAGAAACCCAGAGTCAGAACCAAATAGAGTGAAGCTACTTTGACCAACTGTCTCAATTTCTTAGTTAAAATGTCACTTTTCTGCTGCCTCTTACAAAAATGTTGGACTTTCACTGTTTGATTTTTTTCTACATTAATTTTTGAACGTAATTTACCTGAATCCTGCAAGTTTTTGTGTCTCTGTGAAGCACTTTGATCTGTGTATGAAAAGTGTTCAATCCTCAAGCTTTATTTATAAAAAAAAGTGTTTTTTATGTATTGAAGCTCAAAGCCCTTGACATTTAAAAACAGACAACAAAATACAAAAAAGTGAAAAAATATAAACCAACCCACTACGTTGCCCTGCCTTCCCCTCCCCTCCATTCACACATACACCCCATGACCCCACACACAATGCATAGGGGCACACACACACACACACACGCACACACACCATAAGTATGAAAGAGACGTATGGCTTGGCTCTGCTGTGAGGAAACAATATATCAGGAATCTCTTATACCCGGAACCAGCTCAGCCACAGACCATCGCCATAGTGCCCGCCAGCATAAGACAACAACAGGGTCCACTCCACAGCCATGAGTCTGCGATGCTGGAACCCCGCCGCCCCAGCAACGGCGGCAAAGACAACTAGGACGCCCTGGAACAGAAGATCCCCACAGGAAACACTGATGCTAAAATCATAACAAAAAGAAAGTTAAAATTAGATAAATAAAATTTATTTAAATAAATAAAAGTGAAAGTTAATAAATCAATGAAAATAAACAAATTAAAATTGTTGTGGTAACACTTTAACCAGATAAGATCCTCTAAAGGCTGTTTTAAAAAGGTGAGTCTTGAGCGTCTCTTTTAAAAAAGCTCTACAGTCTCTGTGGCCTTGAGGCTCTCCGGCAGACTGTTCCACAGGTGAGGACCGTAATGGCAGAACCAAGAACAAATAAAGGAGAAAAAAGAAAAAGAAAAAAAAAGAAAAGAAAAAAAGAACCAAGAACAACCGTATTGATGTACAACACAGTTTAGCCTTGTCATGCCATTGCTTCTAAAATATATATTATTTAAAATCAAACTTCCCTTTTTAAAATTTGACAATGACACTTGGGAAGAATCTATAAAGAAAGAAATGCAGAATTACTATAGTTTATGGGATTCTGTTGATAATCCTGTAGCCATTTTGACATAGTCTCAAGAACCTGTGCTATAACTATGTGTGTTCAATTAAGTCCAGATGATACATTTCTGTTCACTCAATCGGTATTAGCTCCCAGAGTCTTAATGCTTTATTTAAAAAGAGATTTTGATTGGAACATTTGCAAAAAAAAGCTGGAAACACTGATGTGAGGCAGTACAAACTGAGCATGACAAGCTGGACGTATGGTGCATTTCTCTTTGTCTCATTTCACCGCCATCATCCATCACACTGCCAGAGTCCTGCCTTCTGTCTGGAATGAGTGATGGGACATGCTGATCCCATCCTCTGTATCCCTCGTGCTCTGATTGTTGGGAACAGATTTTGACATGAGTCTATGAAATGATTCTGCATGAACCATGTTGCATACATACAACAACAATTTTAAACTGCCTTTTTTAATGCGCTTGAAAGTTTCCACGTACAGTCCTCATTTTTCAAAATTTTTGTCTCATCAGTCAATTTTTTGTGCTTCAAGGGGAGTAATTACGAAAGAATCCCCTTGGTGTTTTGGTACCTATTTGGTTTTGCATCTTGGATTCTCATCTAGTGTTCATCTACTGAATTTTGCTCTATATCTGAGGATTAACTCTTAGATGATGACATGTTCAGTTGCTCAATCTGAACTTCCATAGTATGTTTGTACTTTTAACAATACTATAAATACAGAATTATTTGGAAATTCCAAACAGATACCAGAAAACTTTGCTTCTTGACCAAACACTGCTAAAGAGCTGAGACGCTCTGCTAAAAGACACCTGTCCACAAGCTCCTCCCCCACCCTGGCCCCAGGGTGAAGCTCCGGTGACCCAAGTCCAGGTGAGAAACACTAAGTGTATGGACTTAAAAAACATTTGTTTACCTGCCCATTGTGACCAATTTGCTATTTGAGAACATACCCTAAGCCAGGGTTTTTTTAATCAATGTGCTGCAGTACACTAGTGTGCCACGAGACATGGCCAGGTGTGCCGTGGGAAATTATTCACTTTTACCCATGAAAAAAAGCATTTACCATTGCCAGGATATCAGCTTTGTGTTTACCCAAACAGGTCCAGGTTTCACATCAAGTTATGAAAGATCATAAAAGACTCATTTCTTTGTGTTTGTTTGATTCTTATTCATGACATTTTGATGAGAATGACCGTATATTGTTAATACACACTACAGAGTTTCTCTTTTTTACATTTAAAGTTGTCTGTGTGCCTTGTGAATTTTTTTGCCCAAAAAAGTGTCCATTGGCTGAAAAACACTGCCATAACCATGGCAGGAGAGCTGCTGGTATCACTCAGGCATTTGTACTCTTAAAAGACACCTGAAAAGCTTCCTGCTGCAGCTTCATTTGCAGCTCCAACCCAGAGGAGATCCTGTGAAATATCCCTGACACACTGAGCAGAACGTATCTTCCAATGTGACCTAAATGGATGGATAGATACATGGAAGGTCAGATTTTGTTTTCAGGTTTTTTGGTTTAGGATGATTACTGACAGACGTCTTATAACCTTTTGTGCATCCAGTTTATGTGGAGAAATAAAATATTTTTAAGATCAGCTTCATTTAGGATTGTACTCTTGCTTTATTAGTATAGCTAGTTTTGATCAACTTTAGTTTCTGCTCTTTCATTAGGTTTACCGAATCCCATTCTCTTTAAGGAAGCTAAAAGGTGATTTCTCTCTATGTGAGCACTTTTTTAGTGACCCAGTTTTTGTCCTGTTCTGTTTTCATGTTTTTCCTGTCATGTTTAGCCAGAAATGGTCCACAGCTGTCTTAATTTCTGTCAATTATCTTTGGTTTACATAAGTGTCTGGTTTTCGGTTCTTTGTTGTTTGGTCTTCTACTTTATCACCTTTTTGTTTCTTCATGGGTTTTGTCATGTTCAGGTTTATTTATTACACCAAGCCTGGTCTCCTGCATAAAGGGTCCTATGCCTCTGGTTTCTGACACTTTAGTATTTATACTAACCAAAAATGTGGTTGCACCTTTAAGAAATATGCTTTCAGAGGAAAGGAAGCAAAATAGGAACCCTTTTGCAGGGATGACTTGCTTTAAGATTACTGATAACTTTAAAAAAAATGTTTTTCATTAAAAATGAATGCATTCAATTAATTTGAATTAATTAGAAATTTTGTTTTTCAAGCAGATGTTTTTACAAGGGCTGCATGGTGGCGCAGTGGTTAGCGCTCTTGCCTCACAGCAAGAAGGCCCCTGGTTCAAGTCCTGGCTGCGGGACCTGAAACAGAACATCAATGGGGGACCTTTCTGTGTGGAGTTTGCATGTTCTCCACGTGCATGCGTGGGTTCTCTCTGGGGTCACCGTCCAAAAAACATGCTTCACAGGTTAATTGGTTAATCTAAATTGTCCCCAGGTGTGAGTGTGAGAGTGAATGGGTGTGTGACTGTGGACATTCTACCCTGTGACAGACTGGTGAACTGTCCAGGGCGTCCCCTGCCTTCGCCCACAAGTGGCCAGGATAGGCTCCAGCAGCCCCGTGACCCCGAAAGGGAAAAACGGAATAGAAAATTAATGTTTTTACAAAAGTTCTCATAAAAATGTGAAACCAGAAAAATATTGCAGCTACTCGCAGCTCTCATGGATATCACACTCATCTTAAGTGATTCATTTCACCGGAGCCTTTGTGTTCTTCGCTCAACATAAAGCTAATATAGAACAATTAGTAACGTGAACAGAGAGGATGAAATAGGATCAAGCATTACATCATCTAGGCTATCTTTGATTGTGTGTCAGGAGGAGGAGGGACATTTTTGACAAAACAGAGACAGGTCGGTGTATAGATGGGGACCGGGAGTGAAGGAGTTATTGATTAGGTGGATGAATGTCATTCTTTCCTCATCATTTTGCCTATTTCTCCTGCTGCAGAAACACCTCATTGATGTGTGGAATTTTTCTGAATCTTTGAGCTGACAAGCTGTAAAAACGGACTCTGATTTAAGTAGATTTTTGCTGTTTTGAACATGTGGCTCTTTTTCATGATGGACAAAAATGAAGAAGATTAGGATTAAAATCGCATTTCTGTGTGTTTCTTTGTTGAAAGTGTTGTAAATCAGAAGCAGACAAAAAAGGCCATCTGAAACTGGGCATATTTGTGACGAAAAATACCCTGAGCTGCTCCCCACCATTCTGATGCATCCAGTTGTCGACGACAAGATCCATGAACGCCTTCTTTTTCCTCTTCTGAGCTGGTATCTGGCTCAAAACACTACAATTGGTTAGCCCTAACGTTGCTTGCCATTTTTGTTGCACCGTTAATGTTAGGTTGGAGTTCTGATGAGCTGTAAGCTATGCCGGGAAAGCATATAAACAGATAGCTCAGTTATGGGGGATGGGAAGGGTGGGGGGGGTTGCTCTTTTCCAAAGTCCTGCCTACAATTTCTAAAGAACTCCTTCCGCTCTGCAGAAACGATGTAATTGAAAACAACACAAGGTTTGTGATTTAGACTTAAACGGCATAATCGCTTTTACAACAGATCAAAAGATGATCTAAGTGGGCCTTTAAGGTCCACTCTTATACTGCATAGAGCAGTAAGACTTTTTATCACATTTGATGCACGTAATCATAGAAAAAATCTTCAGAAGTTTTTGTCTTGCAGTCACACCGTAGTTATCTCTGTTGAGAAGAAAAATTCTGTAAAGACAGTTTTTTCGGGTAAATATAAAAAACTTTTATGGACTGGATCCAACTTGTAAAGTTTCGGTTTTGCACAATGACGTGAAAAGACAAACTGTTCTCTCACAAGCTTCACCGAATGTTATTTTGCACAGAACAACTGGATTCACCCAAGGACACAATGAAAGATTTATTTGGGTGTTCTTTCTGTCCTCTTCTGTTTACCTCTTTTTTTTGTGTCTCTTCTTTGTTCTGCTCCTGCGATGACGTGCAGAATTAATAAACAGCTGTCTTTCGCTTTGAAAAAAAGCACAAAAGGTAATTCTGAAGGTTTGGCTGACTGATGATAATTGTACACATAATTGATTTGTTGGGAAAATGGAAAACATAAAGATTGGTCTTGACCACAGTGGATGGAAAAATGTGTTATCTTGTTGAGATAATGTATTTTTTGTGCTCATGCATAGCATGGAGAATAGTCCATAACTTCATGAAAGCGTAACAGTGCTCTGAATCCAAGCGGTTCTGCCAAGGCGAGTCGTTTTATTTTTTACAAGCTCGTCTGCTTCATGTGTCCCTGTAGTTATTTAGCTGTATCCTCCTCATCCTCCTGCAGTGGATGAGCTCACCGCTGTTTCCTGACTGACTCATCCAAATAAGTTACAGCAAAAAAGGTTTTGACTGACACCTTCCCACTCCAAATGTCAAGTACAGAGAATTGTTCTATCTCTGTTGCCAGCAGTGCTGAAAACAGTGTATGCAAAACACAAGCGTTAGAAATGAACCACCCAGTTTATGGATCATGTCTCTCCAAGAATTAAAAACTTTTATTATCTCCCACTGGAAATGTTCTTTAGTGGATTTAGTCATAATAATTTATCTAAAGAGAAACAAATGACTCACTGATGAGGAAATTAAAGGCGAGCAAATTGTTTTTTAAATTCCTAACTGACAAATTATAATCTACCTACCTTGTAAGTGCACTATGATTAAGACTTAGACTCAGTTTGCACAGACTCCTATCATCTTTTGATTTATTTTCAAAGTGTTCCCAGTGATTTTCTTTAGTATGATTATATCATTTTTTGCTAAAATAAAAAAAAAAGTGTTATTTTCTCTGACAGTTTCTGGATAGTTGCATTAGAAATTCCCCTTTGAGTTGTGGGCAGGATTGTTGGTGCGGAGCAACCCCGCCCCCTTACCCCTCCCCATTGCAGAGAGCTTTTTACTCGCTCTCCCGCCAGCTTACAGCCCCTCACACACCAAACCAGACCTAATGTTGCTGATGTAATAAAACTGGTGAGCTATCTAGCTGAGTTCTGAGCCAGACGCCAGTTTGAATGAGGAAAAACGAAAACGACGATCTAGTCATCTCCCCCATCGTATTGTCTGCATCACAAACAAGTTTTTCTTTAAAAGTCATTTTTCGTCTGCTGTTGATTCTCCATGACTTAAAAAAAAGAAATACTTAAAAATGCAATTAGTAGTCTAATTTTCTTTATATTTGTCCTCTATAACAAGAACATATTGAAAACACCAAAAACAGGATTTTAATCGACGTGGGTCTTTAATGCTTTGAGAAATAAAATAAGAGGGAAATGGTAAACAACAAATGAGAAATTACTTTGAATCTATCATTACAGGGTATGTAAAAAGGGGAGAGATTGTATTTTCTAAAATAAAATCATAAATTTAAAGCTTTTTTTTTTGTTTTTTTGTCTTGAAAGCTAACATATATGTTCATCACACAGCTGGAGTTCCCAGTAGAGAAACTCTAAAAGTAGCCTCACAGTTGTGAGTCTCCACCATGGCAACTGGCCTTAACCAGGCCTCAATTAGCTGAGCGAGACGGCGCACGGGAACCTGTTAGGCATCTTGAGAGGTGGCCCTTGGGACCGGAGCAGGGCAGAGAGAAAGTTCAGGAGATGGGCTCAGTACGACGAAAACCATTATTATTTGTGTGAGGTGTAACAAATACCCGCAGAACATTTTCCCACCGAGGACACTCAGAGACAAATATTATGAAGGCTACAGTTTGGTGCAGTAAGCAACTTCCGTCATGTTGCTGCTCCCATGACTCCTCCACAAAAGCCTTTGTAATGCAGATAATAATCAGTACAATCAGCTTTTTTTTAACAGAGTTTTGTGTAAAATACTTTGGTTCTAAGTATTCTTCCTTAGTTGGTGTGAGCCTAAATACAATGAAAAAGCTGCAAGGGATGAAAACTGTAAGATGCAAACTAAAAGAACATACTTGTTTCCTCCTTCTTTTATTATCATCAGTGTTCATTTAAACCAATTTTTTTTATTATTTTTCAGTGTTATATAACATTTATTTGCATTTATTAGGGGGGTTTCAATAAAAAAAATGTTTTATTTTACTCTATTACCTAACCTGGAACTGACCTACAAACCTGAACCAAACCAAAAACGTTCTAAATTTCTAAATTTGTCCCACCTGCCCGTCTTGCCACCATGGGGGGCAGAGCTTTCAGTCGCTCCGCCCCCCAGCTATGGAATTCTCTTCCTCCAGATCTACGCAATACCAACTCGCTGCCGCTGTTCAAATCCAAACTCAAGACTTATCTCTTCAAACAATCATACAGTTGATCCATTCAGTTAACACAGCCTGATTTGTCTGTTTTTCTATCCTGTTTTTATGTCTTTATGTTTACTCATGTTTTACTCTGATAATTTCTTATTGATGTTTTATTCTGTTTTTCTTATTTTTAACCTTGTACAGCGACCTTGGGTGACCTGAAAGGCGCTTGAAATAAAATGTATTATTATTATTATTAATGTGAAAGCCCCCTGGAGACTCAAAACTAGACAAAATAAAAATTATTGAAGCAATTTCTAAAAAAACTCTCTACTGCTATTGCATGAATTTCAACAAAGAAACTGAAAGAAATTAAGGATTGCTGTTGTCCTCGTAAGTATGTACAACCAACATTTTCTGAAATGAAGATGGCCTAAAAAGATTTTCAGAGCATTTCAGTGATTTAAAAAAAAGAAAATCTTACATAAAACAACTGAAATCAGGTTTCCACATGTCAAAAAGTCTCTTTTATTCAGTGTTAAAACAATTCTGCTAAATGTTACTTGACACAGGGTCAATTTCCAGAGCAATGCCTATTGTTGGTAATATAGACTTTCCGCCTTCAACATGGGACCTCGGTTTTAGGACATGGGCCACTAAAGGCCTGATTACTCTTAACCAGCTGTTTGATGGAGCAGAATTAAAGTCTTTTTCACAGCTCCAAGGACAGTTTGGTCTTCTGCCTAATGATTTTTATAAATATGTACAAATCAGGCATTACATCATGAACCACAAAGAGCATGACAGAATTAAAAAAAAAAATAGCATGTAACAATATTTTACTCCAATCACAGAAAAAAACTTCCCAACGCAGAAACACGTTTCCAACTTTTACAAGAGACTCTCAACTGCTGCCAGACAGAATACATATAATATTTTTTAAAAATGGGAATTAGAATCCGACTGTATGATAGAAGATAAGCAATGGGACAAGTTGTGTGAGGACAGCCATAAAGGAATTAAAAGCCAACAATGGAAAGAATTTGACTGGAAAATCAAAATATGTTTCTTTCACACCCCTTTGTCGATCTCTAATTTTACTAGGTTCAACTACAGCCATATGCTGGAGGCAATGTGGAAAAATTGGAGAACATACATATATTTTCTCTGACTGACCGGTTATTAGTGAATTTTGGAAAAATATTAAGAGGGAGATTGAAACAATGGTAAAACAGGACATTCCTCTGAGTGCCCAAACACATATAATGCGCATTTTACTATTGGTAGCAAAAAAAACATAATAGGAAATTGGAAAAAGGTAACATCACCATCGGTGACAGAATAGAAACAAAGATTCAAATACGTTCATTCGTTGGAAAAAAATGACAGCGTCTCTACAACTAAATGCAGATGTCTTTGAATGTAAATGTCACACAGTTAAACTTTATTTGGGGTTGTAACTGTAATATGTATCTTTATTCATGGTTGTACAAATATTTGTTTAACTGAACTACATGTCTCATCTTGCCTCAATACAATTTCTTTATTGTTTTAACTAGAAAAAAAAATATTGTACAATTTATTGGATGTGGTCTTTTGGTCAAACTGGTCTCTGGAAATTGGTTGTTTGTTTTTTGTTTTGATGAAAAAGCGACAGAAAAAGTAAAAAGAAAAAAAACAATTCTGCTATTCAAATATTCATTTAAAATCATGAAACTTTTGAAAAATCCGAGAAACACACACATGTTACTGTCATTTTATTTTTTTATTATTCCTGTGGCTTTCTGTATTTCCTGCTCTATAAGTTGGCTATAAGTAAAAAAAATACACACAAAAAATCTTTTGTAAATTGCACTGAATCCACACTTTAACAACTCTGCCAAGGTTGGTGTCATGTTACGTTCACACTAGGCTCTGCAACGCATGTTCAAGTAACCACTTCCAAAGAAAAGTCCATGTAAACATGCAGAAATGAATGGCAATATACATTGAAAGTTAAACTAGTTGAACTTTCTTGGACCAGTCAAGGACTCTGATTTTGTGGTGATGTATGGGAAACGTAGAAGCGCGTTTTTTTATATCCAGAATTGTCAACCTTGAAAAGTAATCATAAAGGAGAAATTAATAACTGTGGTTTGTTTCCAGCTGGAGATCTACAACACCAGAGCAGTGAAAGAAAAAGCCTGCAGCACGATTAGTGAGGTAAGCACGGCCAGCACATGCGCAAGCATAGGGAAGTGACAGCCAGGTGTGAACACCGAATGCCAGGACCTGCCTTCAGCATTTTCTTGAACTGAGAGGGTCTTTTTTAATGCTAGTGGGTGGCCGTGGTGCAGAGGTAGAGCGGTCGACCTCTGATCAGATTATCACAGGCTCTGTTCCCCACATTGCTCCTGGTGGCCATAGGTTAGCGCCGGCGGTGCCGCCACTAGTTTGAGAATGTGTGTGTCCATGCATGAATGAGAGTCTTTCTGGGCCTTCAAACATTTACCGTTTCAGCACTGTTGTCAGTATCAAATACCAATACACACACCTACATTACCCCTTACTGTTTGTTAGGGAGAAAATAACAAACACGCCCATTTTTTTTTCCAATCTCATAAATCGCATGTGATTATAAGTTACACCCCCAGACAAATTATGGAAAAAAATATAATAATGCAACGTATACTCCAAAAAATACGGTTAATCTTTTTTATTTTACAAATAAATAAATAAAGACTTTAAAAATAACCTGTCTTTTAAAACAAAGTGGGATTTTTGATTATTTTTTCTCATGACCTTTTAACTCAGCTGTTGTTTCTGGCTAAATCTTGAATCCAGCCAAATGGAAAAGTATTGTAATATTTTATTTAGATTCGACTTGACTAAATCAGACTTTGATTGCCTTTGCCATCATTAGTTTCTTTTGTCTTTTTTGTCTTTGAGTAGATCTAAGCACAGACATGGACAGTCAGACTTCTACAATCTCCATATTTCAAACCCTTGTTGATATGTCAGAATTTTCATGTCACCCTTAGTAGAGCAATTCAGTTCACATCCAAAATGAGCTCAACAAGTTATGTTAAAATAAGTGAATTTCTTCTGTGTTTCCCCCCTCCGTCTTTTTGCATTATTCATTTGATCCCAATTAATTTATGCTCTTTTATTCTCTCTTTCTCACTGCTTTTTGGACGTGTCTTGCAGCTGTGGTAACACCCTGAATGAGATGACGTCTGTGGTCTGAGTGAGTCACTGAGACCTTTTAAGAGCTGCCAGGGAAACTAGAGCTAGCAGATTGACTCTACACCCCCCCACCCCCACCCCACACTGCTCCCAACCTCCACCCGCCCCCAACAAAGCGCATGATGTGGCGTCTTCAAACATCTGAAAACTGGTTACAAAACGAGCAGCACTGAACTCAGATACTACGGACTGCAAATGTGTAGGTTTCTGCTCCTCAGAGAGAATTCTATTACAGTGATGCACATGGAGATCTCCACAAGTTGACGATTCCAATGAAACTTCAAAGGCATTATGTTTTTGTGAGACTCTGCTGATTCACCAGTCACCGAATCGTCACTAATAAGAGAAAAACCGAAATGCCTGATGACTGAAAAGGGAATTTACGTGCAAGTTCGGTCAGAGTGACCCTTTAACATTGGTCTACGCAATGAAAACTTTAAATCCTACAAACAGAAAAATATTCAACTTCCAAATGTATTTATAGTGCCAAATGTATGCATCCATCCATCTTCCATCGGCTTCACGCTTCAAGGTCCAGGGACGTTGAGTTCTCTCCCAGCTGTCACAGGGCAGCGTTGCACATTTTGGACAGATCACCAGTTCATCCCAAGGCCAAACAGCCTCAGACCTACTGCCATAGATGATTCAAAAATATAGATAGCATGCATAAATACCTGGTACCTGCAGAAAAATGCAAAATCAACACTGATTTTAACCGAGGCTTTTCATTGGTGGAGGGCCATCACAGCTTGTACCTAAAACATAAAACAGCACCATGCTGCTTGTGACACCAGCAATGGTGTCATAAGCAGTGTTTTTCTTTTTAGAAAGATTTTTAATTTTCTTTTTTACTATAAACTATAATGTCTTATGAAAAAAATTATAGAAAAATGAAAAGTGACAGGCATTTTTTCAGTAATTTTCAAAAGCTCCAGCACTTATTAATACTTGTGTTTTGTAGTTCATAGAAATTTGCCTCTGAGTTGTGGGAGGGAACAGTAAGCCTGCCCCCATTTCCCATTATTCTTTTGTTTACCCTTTTTTCTTGCCAGCTTACATCCAGTTAAAACCCCAAAGTAACATTACTAGTGCAACAAAAATGAGAAGAAATATTAGAGCTATCCAGTTGTACAGTTTGGAGCCAGATGGCAGCTTGGACGAGGAAAAGGAAGGATCAATTTGTCTACAAGCGGATGTATCTGAATGGAGCGTCACACAAGTTTTTCAAACAGCACTTTTTTAGTCTACTCCTAATTCACAACAATATGAACAAAGACACATTCTACAATCCAATTTTAAACTTAACTTTCTATCTTTGTATATAAATATATCCCTGAAATGAGAAAATTGCTACAAAAACACCAAAAATACAAATTTTCTCTGAGTTGAGACGTTCCTCCATAGGGTTAAATGGTTTCATACCTTGCCAGCAAATTACCTCCTGCAGATACTCTCACCAGGGGGTGGTTTTGTTGTCACTATTCTTCCATAGGACTAACTTCAGGGAATGTTCTCATTTAGTATTTTGTGATCAAGTCCTCCAAAATCCTTGATGGAACCAATTCATCGGTCATTTTAGACAGTAAGATCCCAGAGGAAATTAAAGCTTGCATTCCTAAAGTTGCTGCTGCAATGAAATTTCAGCCCCTTTGTGGTCCCCTGATAAAACTGCTTCTGGTTTTTTGTTTTTTTTCAAAGCTGTGACTTTGTCCTAAAAGTCATGGAAAATAGTTTATTTCCCCAGATAAATGATGACTGATGTTTCTGTCACATGTGATCTAATTATGCTAAATAAGACAGTTTTGTATTAAGCAGAAGGTGGTGGAGTTTTAAAAAACTTGCAAAAAAATGTGATCTAAAGTACATATAAGGTTTAAAGAGTGTGCACAACTGGACCAAAAGGACTGCAATGAAGTTATGAGGGTTTTTATAAAGATGAAGCAGTCACATTGCTGTTTTACTGCTCTGTCTCTTTTCGTGCAGGCGAGGCTCAGTCCCCACCTGTGAACAGAACAGCTGTAAACACAGCACCAACACCTGGGTCTGCTTAGCAACAAGTGCATGCCTCCATGCATGCATGCATGCATGCATGCATGCATGCATGCATGCAGGCGTGTGATGCCACAATCAATTGCACTTTCATAAAGAAAAAAAGCTAATCCCTGTGTCTCTCTTTGTCACGCTTCATGGGAAAGGTTGTTCCCAAACTTACTTTGAAGTCAAAATAAAAACGACTCTCATATGTGAACATAATCTACAGAATTTGCTGCATCAGTCAATTTTTCAGCTGCAGATGTTGTCGATTGTCAAAGTAGGATTCCTCAGAGGCAGGTGAGTGGTTAGAGGTTTACTTCAGAGCTGTACACTCACACAGTTCCCAGGTATGAATGTTTTGATTAAATCTTATCTGACTTTCGTGGGTTTATATTTTGACCCAAGATTTCATGGAAGACTAGATTTATTTGAGCCTCTTTTGCACTGACTGAGCTCTTTGTCCTGATGCCAGTGGGGGCAACCTTTTTTTTCCAACTCAACAGCAGAACATTTCATCAAGTTACACAGAGTAGAAAGTGATTCTGGTTATGACAGCGCTAAAGATTGCAGCTCTTGGGGAGAGATTATGAGGCTGTGGTCCGGCTGTCAGCCAACATACCACAAGTAACACACAGCCTTGAAATTCTTGCCCGCTTGAAGCAAAAAAGCCTTGAGTTTGCACCATTGTGAGGATTGTTTTCCTCCAACTTTTCCAACATTTGACTTTTAGTACTATACACGTATATGTTGTTAAATGTTTTCACTCCTTTAATCCAATCAGAAAACCCCTTTTTGGCCCTTTCTCCTGTTACCAAAGTGAATTTGTAATTACATTTCAAACAGTGCCAGGGATTAATTTTGTCTCTTGCACTAAAATGCTGCATAAATTAAGTTGTTGATCGCGCACACAGAGGTGTGCAGAGTATCTTGACACTTATAGTAACAAATCTCAGCTTACTTGGTAAGACAACACTTTATCTCATCATGCTGACAGTCACGAAAGACAAATATGCAAAACAAGTCAAATAGTCAGCAGGACCAGGTTATCTGCCTTCTTAAATTTTGCAGAGCAGAGATATTATCAGGGCTTCAGAGACATCAAGCTCATCTTGCAAACATCACACAGGCTTCAGGGAACCATCAGCGGTTGGAGCCCCAGACAAGGTCAAACATTTTTTAAAATAATGGAGTTCCTTCTTTTTCAGAGAATAAACTTTACAGAGTTTCACACAAACAAAAGAGAAATACATTATTTAGAGACTACTTGAAAAGAGTGATGTCCTTTTTGAGAAAGTTGAAGCACAAAACAAAAAAGCCAGAACAATTTAAAACAAAAAAAACCCACAACGGTACCACAATGAAACGGAGATTAAGGGTCAATTGGTGTAAGAGGTACCGGTACATAAAAATATATTAACTTACTTAATTTGTATATGAAATCAAACAGAGACCCAAATCTTGCAGGGTCAAACTTTCAGCGAATACAAAAAAATAACAAATGTATTGCTCGCTGAAGGTGGAGCACCTTTCATCCTGCTATCTAATCCAACTGTACACAAAAAATAAGCATAAAACAAACAGTTCTTTCTGATCAGAATAAAAAGAAGTTTAACAGTGCTTTCCTCTTAAAACATATTAATGATAATTGTACCTTGCATATTTTTAAGAGGCTGTTAATGAAACTGGTATTTAACATTGTGAAAGTGGTGTAACTGGGCTTAACATTTGTATTATGTTAAGATTGTTGTATAAGATTCTGTGGGAGACATTCAGGTGTGGAACCTCAGCTCCATCAAGGTCCCACTGCTTTAGTTTGTTAATGATCAAAGGACAACTCCTAGACAAAAAGAGACAGGTAGGTAGGCAGGTAAAGGCAAAGAAGGGGCTGGAATTAGCTACATTCCTCTTGGTTGGCGAGGAGAGTTACTTGTAGTCCACCAATACTTGCACGGGTGGATTAATTAAACTCTTGCATCAGTTAGTCATCAAATAAGTATGTAGATAAACAGAACACAGATGTAAAATTTCAAAAAAGATGTTTGAAAGAGATTTCAGTGTTGTTCCTAAATTGTATCAATAAAACGCATCATTTTTGCTCTGCTGATGGTCTTCAGTAACCTCCACCCTTCTCCTTCTCCATGTATACTTTCATTTAAATAGTAGATTAGCAATCAACAAAATAGGCTTACTTCCACTCATCTGCTTTGCCACTTTCTCACAGTTATACAAACATATTCGTCATTTTAAAATGCTTCACCTTTAGATTTTGTCAGGCAACAGAGTCTTATACATATATGATTTCTCATATGTGAGCAAAGGCAGTAGAATGTGCTTTGTAAGTGACACTAAGCCAATCTTGTGTAACTTCTATTTGACCTGGACCCTTTCAAAAAGGGAAAGTTGGCCAGATTGTCATGACTGACGATAACTAAGCAACTAAGCCCATTAAGTCACTGGTCTAAGCATGTTTCCTGTGAGGATTAGAGGTAAACTGACCCACTTGAGTTTGTCACCATCTTGCTTTCTACTTTCTTTAAACTTTAACTCATGGATCATAAAACAGAAACGAGGCAGATTGAAATAGATTTATCACAACTGTCAAACTTTAAAGTGATTGTCTGTCTGGTGAAGACATTTTAAAATGCACAATGAAAAAACTTATTCAATTCTTAGGCTTTTTAGTAATCCAGGGCTGTAGATTGGAACATGAAGTTCACTGTGATGGTTTAAGATATTTGATCTTAAGAAACTTTAGAACTTTAGATTAATGATGGACACAACCCCTTCCACAAAGGAAGCTGTAGTATATTTAGTTCAGACATCACAATTCTTGCATTTGTTGAGAGGATTGCAGTGCCACACGGACAATGAAGATGGTTTGAAGGTCAAACTCCAGGATCATCTCATTTATGAGCTTGTCAGCACTTTTCCTCTCTTCACCTCCCCTGAAAGACTCTGTTTTCAATTTAGCACATTATTTTCTGTAGGATGAGGTCTCAGGTTTTGGAACTGTAATAAGTCATTCAGACCACAGTTGGTGGAAATGTGAGATGTAGGGGTGCAGCTGTGGAGTTTACAGAGTTGGTTATCATTCAGTTAAAACCTGGGTTGAGAAGGTTTAATACCACAACTTTTTGAATTTAAAAAAGTATGTTTGTTTAGTGTAAAAAACATATTTTTTAATTTCCATGTTTCTACCAAGCAATTCAGTGCTAGGTAGAAAACTGCAGTTCACAGCAGTAGCAGCTGATAGAATACATTTTTTCATTTTTTTGTTGTGTTATTTTGAGAAATCTAAAGATTTGATAGAAAGCAATTTTAGAAATCAGAAACTATTTTAACTAACCATGATACAGCTGAAGAAACAGCATTAAGGATCACATTTTAGGTTGTAAGTGTACACATTTTCAATGAAAGTATTTTGGTGTGCTTTTTTGATTTAGGCTCCTTCAACTAATTTTTAAGTGCAACAAAACCACAAAAAAACAGGCTGCAAATCAAACCAATACAAACCAGTGGGGAACACAAAGGCGTGCTTTGCCCTTATTTGTAGTCATTTGGCAACACTTTAAGCTCAATTATGCATCAATTTTTACTTTCATTCTTTTCTCCTGGTTTGTACAATTTCTTTTTTCCACCAATCTCTTTCTGCTAAAGGTGTAATGATTCAGTTTATATCATAATTTGTGGTTGATGATACTATTCATAGTTGATATTTTAAACAAAACAATTCACTGACAATTCACATTACAATTCACTTACATTTTTGTTTCATAAAGTTCAGCCCACTGCTGATTTTACAATTCACTGACTCAAAATCGATTCAAGACATCTTTATGCAAATGTTCCCCCAGTGTGACTCAGAGAGAAATACCTGGGTACTAAACAGTTCAGGTGAAGTTTTCCAGGTTCCTTGTATTTCTTGCAAGATAATCAAGTGTAAATTACCGTAAATATGTGTACAAACAAAAGGAAAACAAGAGTTAATGGCAAATCCATTTAAATTTTTGTTTCACAAAGTTCAGCCCATTGCTTATTTTCCATATCAAAACAATACAATCAGAACATTGATAGAACATTCCACCACACTGTATGGTCACGTCTTTACAAAATTCAAAGTGTTTCACACATTGGACTGTAAGGATGGCTAGATCATTACCACGTGTGTTGTCCACATTGATGACACTTAGTTATTTTTACATTATAGTATAAACCTACAATTCCTCAATCCAAATGGTATTTCAATAAAATAAATGTACTTCATTTTGAAACAATGTTATAATGGCATGATTTACAGCTTACCTCAGACATATTGATCTGGTTGGATGTAGAAATTTAAATTGATTCATCAATTAGTTCGATTAATCGTTACACCCCTAGTTTCTGCAAGTGTGTGCCGAAAGTGTCATAATCCAAATGTGGACATTAAAATAAACAGGATTAGACATGACTCCGCTTTGGTTTCATCAGTGTTTATGAAGTTTGGAATATTTTTGTTACTTTAAAAGTTATATTTGAAAACTGTAGATTTAGTTAGTAGATTAGGCTATTCTTATTTCAGAACTCTGACCTTTGTTCCCACTTTTGTTGGCACAAAGTGATTTGTTTTTGAGAATTAAAAAAAAAACGTTTTATTACAGTTTTTCAATAATATTAAATATTATTGAATCTGGTTTAAAGAGCAAACGTGCTCAAATCCACACTAAAAACTAATAATATCTCATGTGGACAGCCTCGCGAAGGCCCCGCCCACCGCGTGACGTCACGGGAGAGCTCTGAGCTGCCAGGGAAAAGCGGCTTTAGTTGTGGCAGAGTGAGGAGAGCCAGCGATGGCTTCACTCAGGGAGCTGCGCCGCTACGGGCTCTCCTGTGGAGAAAACAACAGAACCAGATCCAATAGCACTCTATACCACGTCAAGCTGACGGACACGGCCATCAGGGCGCTGGAGGCTTTTCAAAACCTCAAGGTAGCTTCTCCTCCTTTCAATTTTCTTTGCACCTATTTAAAGTTTGTGTTTTGCTTTTCTCTGTGCAGAATTGTTTTCTGTCTGCTTTTTGCCTCGCCACCTTTACTGTGTAATCTTGTTTTATAAGACTCTATCAGCTGAAATGCACAGAATCCTGCAGCTCCAAAAGCTTTGGAGTTAAGTAATCAAATAAATGACAAGCAGGAGAGTTTTTGCTTTCTTAAAGCTCCAGTTAAGACCATTGAGAGAGCACGGGGGCATTATTGATTGTGTAACTTCAACTTACATTTAAACAGATTACAACACAATTGTATTTGCCTGCCTAATTTAGGTCAATTAGTAACAAATGCCTTTTTCTTTCCTCTCCTCTTTAGGGAGCTTTACAAAGTCAACCAATTATCTGTTTCAAAGGAAACCAAGGGGTGAGTTTAATTTTTTACGTCCTTTTTTTGGAGTGTATGTGTGTGTCCTAAAATCAAAAAGCAGCTGAATAAATGACCTGTCAAATTCCTAACACAGTAGGTTGTCATCTCCATACCACGTAGCTTTTGGTTTGCGTAAATGAATTGAGCTGGAGGAGTTAAACATGTAATTATTCACCTGAGATCTGTTTCTGAAGAAAAGCATTTCCCGTCTGGAGAATGCTTTGCTGCTGACTGACACCCTGACAGCACTGGGAAAAGGAGCCTGTGGCAGGTTTTCTCCAGCAGGCGGGAGGCATGCAGGTTACTGGGTCAGGCTGGTGACTGTGCGGAGGCTTTGTCAGATCAGCAGGCGGTGCTGGGATGAGGCAAGGAAGGAGGGTGGGAGGAAGGGGAAGACGACTGCACAGACGCTGTCAGAGTCAGTCAACAGGAGATGAGCAGTTATCAAATTGAATGCATTCCTGGTATCATCATGACCTTGTATGAGCTGCTTTAAATTGTGGAAATATTTTCGTCTGTGTGATATGACAGTCTGAACTATGTGTGTTTTGACTTTAATCAGGGGGGAGTTGTGTCTCTGGGGGATACTTACTTTTCAGTCTATGCTAATTGCACAGGCTGGTTGGAAGGAGTTTCCAACCCCCTTCCTGTCATGACAAGATGAGATGAGTGTGACTTTACAAAGAGAGCCTGTGTGACGATCAGACTGTTTGTGGTCTCTGAACTCACTGGTGTGTTTGCCAACCACATTTCGGACATTTCCCATTAGCATAGTTTTCATTCAAAGTTTAACACGGAGGTTTCAGAAAGATTTGAAATTTTTGGTTTAAAGCAAATATAACAGTAATGACACATAAATGTGTTACCCCTTAGAGCGGGTATGTCCAAAGTCCGGCTCGTGGGCCAAATGCAGCCCCCGTTTAAATGTAGGCTGCAGGTTCTTGTGAAAAAATCAATATTATACAGCTCGCGCTTTCTAAAAGCTGTGTGTACGATTTCTTTATTGTGATTGGCTAAATTCCGTTATAAGCTGTGACACTTTCTAGCTCATTTCTAAAAATGTTGACTATAAACGAATTGAACATCTGTGGTTGTTGTAATCAAACTACAGTGTTTTGTACTTCTGAATAATATTAGTAATAAATAATATATAGCAATAATTTTTAGATATTTTTCACATTGTTTTGACCTTGTCTTCGCTTTTTGTATGGATTTATGCTTTTATATTTGGTTTCTACATGTTTGATCTCTGTTATAAAACATAAAAAATGGCTACATTTACTACTCAGAATTTAGTTTTTGGACAGTTTCAGGTTAATTGTGGAATTTTTGTGTATCATTATAAAACTTATAAAATCTAAGTGATGAGGTTGTACTAAAAAGATGGCTCTCAAAAAATGTTTTTTGAATAAAAAAAGTAGAAAAAACGACTTAAAGGCTCTGGACTACTAAGGGTTATATCAAATTGTGTATTGCTGCTATTTCTTTATCATTGTTTCTTTTCTTGAAAACTTTTCAAAGCAACCCCGAAGTTTTGCAAATCATCTTAAGCTTCTTGACTCTAGTTTGTAACTTCAGTTCCGATTACGAGTTAATCTGGTGGTCACATTTTAAATGACTCTTAAATATTTAAAACTTTCCTATGATAACTAGCTGCAGTTAATCATAAATTTAGATTTCATAATCAGATATATTGAAAAGTGTGCTATTTAAATAACTGAAGTTGCTTTATTAAAGCTCCATGAGTGTTCATGTGAGAAACTGTAAAACAAAACAAAAAAAACTAAACTTAGAATGTTTTATCTATTTTTTTTTTTAGCCTCTTGGCAGTTTCTTTGACAGCATCTGATGTCTTCTGGTTGTTCACGCTTCCCGGAATATGGCACAGAAAGCTAAAGCTATTAGCCAAATTAATGTTTAGAGGTAATTACAGGAGCTGTGATGTCCTTGATTGCAGAGTGAAGCATCATGACGACAGTTTGCAATAGCTTTCGCTGTCTGTCTGACTCAGACATCCCATAAAGCTCTTCTCAGAACTAAAATACCTAACTTTATGGCATCATCCGTCTCTTAAAATGCCGGCGCTGCAGTTATTTATCCCATAAAAAGTCACTTCTGTTTGTCAAAACATAACACTTTAAAGCTTTTTGCTTCCATGAAAAACATCATGCCAATAATGTGCTAAATGAACCTTCCCAACGTCACAGTGGCTCAGTAGCCAGCCCCATCTTATCTAACTCTTCCACAGCATGCACCTGCTAGTTTTAATACTGGGTCTTCTTTTACATTTGAAAGTAAAATTATACAGTCTTGCAGGGAAGAGGGGGTAGAAGAGGAGTAAGGCTCGCGCTTCCCAAAATTTTCTTTGGTATAAAAGACAACGGAGACGGGTTATATAACTCTCTTGATAACATCATCAGCCGATGTCTGTCCCAGTGCTGGTAAATCAAAAATTTGATGCTTCATGGAACAAGAGAGGTCCCTTGTCCTTGAAAGATAAGTAGAATAAAACCTGCAGTTTCCCTGTCATCTTCTCTACCTATTCCAGTTTGTGAAAACGTTTGCTTTTAGTGGCTTTCTTCCTCACCCTTTTAGTCCATAGTCATGTTTCTCTTGGTTACATTTGGACGCATGTAAAAGTAACATTAAAGATGGATCAGTTGACAGTGGTGGGTAAAAGTGGAAAGTGGGTAAAAGTGGTTTCCCCTAAAATTCAAGAATATTTTATTCATGAAAGCAACTTAAGAGGAAAAGACCCACTCCAATGAAAATTCTGTTTTTAACATGTTCTTGTAGCATTTTCTCATGATGAAGGAAATCACAGGATTAAAAATGCATTTCTGAGTATTTCTTTATTCAACTTGTGGTGAATCAGAATCAGGCAAAAAAAATACTATTTGAAAAAGCTTCTAGTTGCTACATACGAACGACAGGGCACAAGCTCCCTGCTCCGCTTGATTCTGATGCATCCACGTTTTTGTTTTCCTTGTCTGATCTGGCATCTAGCTTAGCTGAGCTGGATAGCTCAGATATTGCTCGCCATTTTTTTTGCATCATTAATGTTACCCTGGGGTGCGGGAGGCTGTAAGTTAGAGTGTAAATAAAGGGACGATGGGAAATGAGCGCAGGGCTTACTCCGCATCAGCAGTCCCGTCAATAACTCTGAGGCAAATTCCTGATGAACTACTGCCGCTTTGCAGAAACTGTGTCCTAGAAAACAACACAGGATTTTGATTTTGGCCAATCATAATTAAAAGACTGGAAACAATAGATCAAAAAATGAATGGAGCAGGACTTTAAAAGGCGTAAATGCACAGATGTGTCAGAAAAATGAAAGAAGATCGTGTCAAAATGTCCTAAACATGTTTACTTGTTTTTTTAAGCAGAGAACTGAAGAAAATGTCTGATAGTAGTTTAGCTGCCCAATGACACAAGACTCTATATGAAATATAGCTAAAAGTGGTGTTATCCAAAATAAAAGCATGCTCACCCTGTCAACACCTCTGATTTATTAGACTAAGACCTATTGTATCAGGGTGTCACTTGTATGAAAACCTCATTGTCAAAAAGCTGAAACAAATGGAGAACTGTTAAGTTGACTTAAGCCGCCTTATCAAAAACAAAAGTCAACTTGTATGCTCAGTTGTTAGCCACAGCTTTTGGTTTGCGTTGATCTGGGTGTGGAAAATGCTTTAAATGTAAATGTTTTTCTTTTGCTGTTTTTTTTGTTGTTGCTTTGTCCTGTGTGGACTATAGGCATGATTTATTTTGGTTCCACCTTGTTTTGTCCCACTATGCTTGTTGTACTGCAGTTGTTGGTTGACCATCCTGGATATGGTCCCCCGAGAGCCATGTGTTTGTATGTTTGTGGTTTGACTGTTGGGTTGAGAAAGAATTTTGGTCTGTTGGACTACCATTACTTTCTATTTCACTGCCGCTCTTTAGTGGATTTCTTTCCGCCCCTTCAGAGAGGTCAGAGGGTTCTCCCCAACTTGCTTTCCGTCCTGTTATTCAAATAACAATGAAACACGCTGTGTGCCAACTCTCACATGACAAAGTATCACCAGTCCAAATGTCTTAAGGTAGAAAAAAAACTCAGATGCGTTCTTTCTAAAGCAGGTTGCAAGTAAGTTCACCAGGTAACCACTAGCTTGTTGCACAAGAAGGTCAAATTGCTTTGACTCCAAATACTGGAGAATAATCCAAACTTGAAAAGTTTAAACTTGAAAGTAGGAATAAATTCACTTTGGTTTTACAACCATTTTCCCCTTGAGGTTAGATTTAATATTCTTGATGTGTATACTAGGGTTTAGTTCTTATTCAACCCTTCAACATTAGCTCCAGTGTTGACATTCTTTTGACTACCATTGCTCTTCAACCGTTTACGAAAATCCAGCGGATTCTGTCGTGGAGAAAAGCAGATTTGTGTCGTCATGCAACACGTTGTGTTAGTTTGCATTGTGCAAAGCCGATATAAAAAAAAACGCCCTTCTCTGTGTCAGAGTCAGCTGATTTACGTTGATTGCATAAACAGTCAAAAATTTACAATATGTCAAGGAGCGTGTGTTATTAAGGTGTTGCTGGCGATAACTCTGCTGTTAAAGGACTAGACCGATTGTATTCTTGGTAAGATTAAAATTAGGCACAAACTGAGACATGGTATTTTCATTGCTAGGTAGTACATGGTACATGGTCAGCCCCAGAGCTCTCAGATGGAACATACAAGGAAACAGCAAACGAGACAGACTGTTGTTAAACTTTTACATACTTTCTCTGCAATATTTTCCAAAAACGTAACATACAATTCCACTGTTATACAGATGACACCCAGCTCTACCTCAACCTCCAACATCCCCCTGTCTTTCCTCTTTGACTGGTTAGGAACAAGCAAATCCTGATTCTCCTCTAACTTTCTTAAACCTACCAGTGAGAGAATGGAGGTTTACCTATTGGCTCCCACTCTGTTTTCCCTCCCCTCAGGTTAAGATTCTAATTGTCATCCTTGTCAGTAAACTATCCTTTCAGCCTGACATCAGTTACATTACCTGACCTACTTCAATCTACCCAACATTCGCTCATTTTTGTTCATAGTTTTGTCTATGAACAAGTTATTCTAGTAACTCCCTTCTCTTTGGCCTCATTCATAAATGTCTTCATGAGCTTCAAATGGTCGAGATTTCAGTTGCTCGAATCATTACCAGAACCTCCTTCTTTCATCATATCACTCAGTTTCTCCAGAGCTACACTGGCTCCCAGTTCAGTTCCAAATCAAATTCAAAATACTTTCGTTTGCTTTAAAAGTCATCACGACCCTGGTCTTACATTATCTCTTGGATCTTCCACACATATCCACTCGTTTTTGATCATCTTCCTCCATTCATTTGTGTCACATGTGCTCACCACACCCGCCATGAGGAGCATGGTGGTCTGCTCCATGGCTCTGGACCTCACTTCTCTCAACACTTCATGCATCCTCACTCAAAACTCATAAACTTGCTTACAATTTACAAACACTGTCTCATATTAATCTTTGTCAGATTTTTGCTCTTGCTTTGTATGATATTGTTATTTATTTGTTGTTGTTTTTTGTGTGTGTGACATCCCTTAGTGCAAGAATGTTATTGTTATTAAAGCCACAACTGGATTGTATCCAATCTAGAAAAAGTGGATCCAGAACAAAAACAAGTATCCCAGCAGATCTGGAAAAGTGGGTTTTCTGCTTGGAGAAATGGAGCTGGTCTAGACTTGCCTGTCTATTTGTGCCCAATAGAAACTATAGAACATTAGCTGGGAGCGTGGTTCTCTGCAATGGCATCTGCTTAGCATTTGTCATTCACAGTGAACCATAGTTTGTTGAAGTTGACATTTTGGCCCTTGGGTATTTTCTGGAGAACATCATTCCCAGCAGAGGAGAGATAAACCTCAGGGGAAGCTTGTACCAGTGTACACCCATCATACATCCTCCTATATTGGAGCTTTGAGCTCTGCTCCTGTGTGAATCTGCAAAAGTAAAAACCGAAAGGTAATTACAGGCGGTAGCTTGATTACATACGCTGTCTCCCACTTCATGCAGCTACATATACTGTATCAGCCAGTGTTGGCTTGTGAAACTCGGCAAATGAGAAATCCCTGCAGAAAAGAACTGTTGGATCATAAATAGAAACTTGCATTAAGAACACGCTCATATCCTGGTTCATTTCTTTCCTTTCCTTCTCAGCTACTGTCATCTTTCTCTGTCTCCCATGCAGACACACAAACACACTGTGTTTTGTGTGTCTGTGCCCTCCATTGAAGGGGCAACTTGTCTTCAATGGCATGTGTCAACTTGTGGTCCTGGGAACAATTTGCGTCTTTTGTTTGCAGCGACATGATGAGAAGTAGTGTTTACTGAAGTGTGGTGAGGATGAGACTACTGCCTGGCTCTCTGAGCCTTTCTTTGTGTGTGTGGGTGTGTCTGTGTGTACATGTTTGTTAAGCCCGTGGCAGAGATGTTTGGTTGATCAGTAAACTTTTTCCCCAATCCTTTCACTCGTACAAGTGGTAATGTGAAGAAACTAGAGCCTTTCCTCGCTGCCACCCTGTTTTCATAAGCAGACAGAGCAGAGTGACTTACCTTCTACTAATGTTTTGGTTCCTCCTCCTCCTCCTCCTTCTTCTCCTCTAGCTGCGTGTCCTTCCTCCCATCTTACCAGAAAGGGGAGGCAGTGCCATGGCATCTAGCTGTGGTGCCGTGCAGGCCGGGACAAAAGAAGGCCTGTTTTTTAGAGGACTATTACTCAGGCTGCAGAGGATGTGGAAACAATGGTCTGCATGGGATCTACACCCAGACCCCACATTCTACTCAAAGCTTGCAGGAAACATAAACCCTGTCCACCAACGGCATTCTCTATGTTTTTGTTCAAAAGTTGTAATGACTTTGATAAACTTTGAAATGGCCGGAGAAAGATGCATTAAAATTTTCTGCAGTTCTACTAAGTGGAGACATTAGTGTCATGATGATTGATGACAATATTTTAAAATTCAACTTTAAGGTATCAAAAGAGGATTTTTTTTTTTTGTTTTGTTTTTGAAAAATAGATTTCTTTTTGGGGATGCCTATTATTTATGATTTAATCTCGGCCCAGATGGTGTCATGCTTTAATGAAAAAATGTAATGGAAAAGGAATTCATAAGCTTGTTGGATTGGTTTTAGATGTTCTACCAAACACTTTATTTGCATTAAAGTTCACTTGAAAGACTCAAGGAAAACGTCAAATTTTTATAAATTGTGACATTGAACACCCAAATATAATCTATTTCAGAAATGTTTTTGTATTGCTCATATGGGATTACTCAAACCTGATTTAGTTTAGGAGTTTGTTTGGTTTTTTGTTTATATTTTCCATGCTGATGCACATATATAAAGAAAATTAAGCTTAAGATTGCATTTATGAGTACTTCTTTAATTAAAGCATGAATAAGTAACAGATGAAAAAATGCTTGTAACTGCCACTTAAAATCTGCAACAGCAGGCCACAAGCTCTCTGCTCCATTCTCATCTTTCACTTGGAGATGACTAGATCTGTGTACTTCTTTGTTTTCCCCGTCTAAGCAGAGTCTTGCCCACACGTCAGTGGTGAATTTCTAAGTAGAAACTATGTCCTAGAAAACTACAGGTTTACAGATTTTGGCTAAAAACGACATGATCATAATTAAAAGACCACTGGGAACACTTTTGCAATAGATCAAGAGATGATCCGAGTGGAACTTTAAATTGTTAACAAGCTTTGCTGCTATTTTTTCTTTATCCATGAAAGCTTAACTCGTTCACGGGTTGTGCAACCAGGCCAGAGGAGCTTAGCCGAGAGAAAAAATGAGATGGCAACAAAACAAAAAAAAGACTCACATATTCACCTCTGGCGCTCCAACAGTGTTTGTTGCTTTATGAATAACGTTCATCAACCTTACTAAGCCAGGTTGGATGGATACTGTCTTCAAAATGTATAAATAAAACATGAGCTACACAACCTGAGGGTCACAATTGCAAAAAAAAGAAAAGTACAGCAAACTAGTTGCCTTAGAGCGCGCTTAAGTCTAGAGAGGCAACCTGATGACCCCACCATCAAAGCACAACTGAAAGTCTCAGAAGAATCTAACCCTACTTTTTTTTTCTTTTTTCTAATTTTTTGTTTTGCTTGCTTCTCCGTCACCTCAGTGTCTCCGTTTCTTTCCGTTGCTCCAACTTTACATTAAAAATATATTGGTGCTCCCTGCGTTCTCTGATAGAAGCTCAGCCTGCTATTATTTTAACCAACACTGACTTCTGATCAGTAGACAGAAATAAAGCGCCTTGTTGCAAAGGAGTGTTTATAAGCTCAGTATCCACACAATAGACTCGATTAGTCATAAGCCCTGTGATCTTTCACTTGTATGTGAGAGCTCGATACGACTGGTGTGGAGAAATAATGCCATTTTATTTTTGGCTGTTTTGGGCTTTTACACAACAACTGACTACTGTGGTAAACCTCTGCCAATATTCAAAGAACAGTTAAATAACCGTTGTCATTTTACACAGGATTCTAACAGTTATGTATTTAGCTTCTATTCATAAAGATCATTTGGATTTCTTTTTTTGTCATTGCTCAGTTAAAACCTTTTTGCACTTTATGTAAGCATTCTTTCTCCAGTTTTCTAATTATGTAATACATTCCTATGAAGCTATATGTTTATCTTCAGTCTAAAGCAAATTTAGAACAGTAAAGAAAAGGAGACTTGCCCTTCATACCATACTTTTGTTATACAAGAAACCTTGCACACCTTGTTTGCCACAAACATAGGTGTGACACATACAGACTCTGTTTGTCAGAACACTATCTGATTTAAGCATAAACTGCACAGCAAGTCTAGCTTCAACTTGAGTTTTGTTCTGTAACGAGGGGCAAACAAATCTCCACTCCTGCATTTACGTCTAAGGGGAAAAATAAACTGCATCCACTGCTGTTTAGAGTAAAAAGTCTTTGGGAACAGTAGTTGACTACTCTGTCCTTTCTACTCTGATCATCTTTTGATCTATTGTAAAAGTGTTCCTAGTGGTCTTTTAATTATGATTATTCCATTTTTAGCCATAATTAAAAAAGCTGTGTCGTTTTCTAGAACATAGTTTCTGAAGAGCGGCAGGAGTTCAGTAGAAATTCATGTCTTAGTTGTGCGCATGACCGTTGGTGCACGGCAAGCCCGTCCGCACTTCCCATTACCCATCTGTTTACACCCCCCCACTAGCTTACAGCCCCTCACACCCCCAACGTAACCTTACCATTTCTCAGACGAGGAAAACAAATAAATTGATTGATCTAGTCATCTATAAGTAGATGCATCAAAACGGAGCAAAGCAGTGACCTTGTGGCCTGCTGATTGTATCTCCGACATAACTGCAACTGTCTTCTTCAATTGGCTTTTTTTTTTGTCTGCTCCTAATTCACAACAATTAAAAAAAGAAATACTCAGAAATGCAGTTTTCAGACTAATTTTCTTATACAGTATATGTCATCCATAAGGAAATGTCCACAATAACCTGTTAGAAACACCAAAAACACAATTTTATTTGAGTGGGTCTTAAAGGAAAACTCAAGAATATAAACTTTGTGGGTAATAAGATTTCTCTTGAGTTTCTGTTAGCATGAAATATTTTCATGACTCGCGTGTTTTGAAGACATTTTCTGCTGCGTGTGTCCTTGTGGGTCACGGTAAATGGCACTACAGTCCGTATACTTTTCTGGTTACAGTCTTACTGCCTTTCACACAAAGGTATCATTTCAGCTGAAAGGTCCCAGGAGTCCAGGAAAATGCAACGTGTGACTCGCTGAATGTTAAACTGCGGCAGTGTTTCCTCACATGAGCTGGCAGTGTGAAAGGTAGAAATGTGTTCACAGGCATGCTGCAACATTTTTTAGGAGATAAAAATAGACTCCCAGACAAACTAATTGCATATGTAAATGTGTGACAAATAGAAGAAATGTTGTTTTTAAAGTCCCATTCTGATCATCTTTTGATGTATTTTAAAAGTGTTCACAGTGGTCTCTTAATTATGATTTTGTTATTTTGGCCAAAGTCCCCAAAAACTTAGGACAAAGTTTCTGCAGATCTCTGAATTGTGGGTGGGACCATTGCTTCCCGTCATCCATGCGTTTCGGGCGGCAGTGGCTCAGGAGCTTGATCAGGCCGTCCAATGATCAAAGGGTCGGCGGTTCAATCCCCGCTCCCCCTAGTCAACTCTCGTTGTGTCCTTGGGCAAGACACTTCACCCTCCCTGCCTCCAGTGTGGCTCCACTGGTGTGTGTGAATGCGCATGAATATCCCGGTGATGGTCAGAGAGAGAGACCAGAACAGCCTCTGTCAGTCTGCCCCAGGGCAGCTGTGGCTACAACCGTAGCTACCATCACCAAGTAGACATGAGGAGTGAATGAATAATGGACACACTGTAAGCACTTTGAGCATCTGGAAAAGTGCAGATAAATCGAATCCATTATTATTATTTACATGTTGTCTGGCTAGTTTACAGCCCCTCATACCCAAACCTAACGGTGCAACAGAATTAGCGGTGCAACAAAAATGGTGAGCAATTTTGGAGCTATCCAGCCATACAGTTTTGAGCCAGATGCCAGCTCAGACAAAGAAAACAAAGACAGACATGACTCAATTTTTCTACAAGTGATCAGAATGGAGCAGAGCAGGGAGCTTATGGCCTGCAGATTTGTAGTTTGTGTGTAAGAACTACAAGCTTTTTCAACGCCATTTTTTTCATCTAGCCCTGATTCCCTACCATTTAAAGAAATACTCAAAAATGCTATTTTAATCTTTAATTTTCTTTAAATACGCCCTCTTTTGTAAGTGCTAGAAGAACACGTTTAAAGCACAATTTTCAACATTCTAAAAAAATTAGGTACCGTATGTATGATCACTTTTGACCAAAAAATACAGTTCGTGTGATTTAGCCGTTTTTTTATATTTCATGGATGGGGACATAAAGCGATAAGATTATCCTTTTTGTTCTGCATGCATACACTTGAGTCTCTGCCACCTCTGAAACGTTGACATAACACAACCTTATCACTTTGTGTGGGGCAGCAAAAAGTCTAGCCAAATATCATGTATTCAGTGAGCACTTCAGGTTCCAGGTTACTGTGACATGATCTGTTAAGACTACTAATATTCAGCATGTCTTTTCTCTAAAAACTAACTCTAAATCTTGTCCCGGTTTCAGAAATGTCATAATGCACTCCTGTTAAACGTGTGAACAAAGACTACGATTGTCAGAAATGATGAAATGGCTCTTTTGCCTTCATGTGACTCCTTTTTTTAAAAATAATTATGTGACATGGATCCCTGCTTATGACTCTAAACAAAGATTTCAGTTATCACATCTGTGTGACCTTTTTTGTGCTTTTCCAGTTGATCCATGCAGGTTTGCTTTACTCCATAGGCTTACATTGAGAAACAAAAGAGCGACAGAGAATATGAAAAGGCTAAAGCTCAAACAAATGAAGAAACCGATGGACAAAGGGCTTTTGCCAAGAATAACATCTCTAAGGTTGATAATGATGTATGTTGGAGGCACTCTATAGGACATTTCACCATGGACAAGAATTGGGAAAGCTTTAAGCTTTGACAGATGAAGAGTTGATGAAAAGGGAGAGCAGTCAGACAAACCTAAGGGAGGATTGTAATCGTAAAATATGTTGAAACACTTGTTATTTTCAGGCTTTTCTTGCTGAGACTCTTTGCCTTTTGACCTCAGGGAAAGGTCACTAATCATAACAGGGGTCATAAGTCACTCCCAGACAACTTTTCCAAGAAAAACACTCTTGCTAAGACTTATTGTTGCACTTTGACATTGACACAAACCGAACCATGTAGGCAACAGGAGTGAAGTGCCTGCTGTGAAATTTCCTGCAGGATTTTAGAAATCTGTCAGCGGAGGTTGTTCGAATCAGCACAAGACCTCCTGTGAACTTCACACGAGTAGAGCTCCAGCGGCTGGACACTTTTATGAATCTCAATGAAATCAAGAGTAGAGAGTCTTGGTTGTAAATGACTGCGATGAGAGGCGTTTAATGACCTCATTAGCTGTAGTTTTATTGTAGAAGTGGATGTGATTCATTTTTATCCCTGCTCAACACTGCAGGGAGTAACGTCATGCAGTCCTCATTTGCAGAGATTTAAAAAGCCAAATACATCTGTTATTTCTGTTTACCCGATCCTCTTAATGCGTTTTTAAATGATAAAAGAACACTTGTTGGCGCATTTGCTCCCAACTTTTCAACTTTAATCTTCCAAACCATGATCCACCAAAACAGCAGCTAGACAGCTTCTAAAACTGGATCCTTCCTGGATAATAAGTGAAAAGGGGTGTTATTTGAAGCGGATGCATTTAAAATCAATACATTGTTTTGATTGACATTCTTTAATAGATGAATTTCTTTCTTTTTTTATAATTGCCTTTTTTTCCCCTGGTCGCTAATTTTTAAGCAGCAAACCACCTTAATTTCAAGATCTAAAGCTTTTTGGGATTCATAGCTAATTTGAACCTAGTTGAGGGTTAGTCGAGTTCTATTTTCAAAGTCCCACTCTGATGAAAATCATTTGTGTTTTTAACATGTACTTGTAGAAATGTTTCTGATGATAGAGGACATTTATAAAGAACATTCAGCTCAAAATTGCATTTCTGAATATTTTTTTATTCAGATCACTGTGACTCAGGAGCAGACAAAAAAATTATGGAAAAAAAAAAAGGGCTGATTTGTGATGTAGAAAATACGCTGGGTGGGCCACAAGCTCCCTGCTCCTCTTCCTTCCACAAAAGGAAGGGGAAGAGGGTGCAGGATTCTTCCACGGCAACTGTTCCTCCCGCAACTGGGAGGCAAATTTCAAATGAACTCCTGCAGATAATATGTCCTAGAAAACAACACGGTTTTTTTGATTTTGGCTAAAAACATGCATTATAATTAAAAGACCACTGGGAACGCTTTTAAAATGGATCAAAAGAGGATCAGATCAGAGTGGATCTTTAAGAACCTGACTGAACCGGGTGATCCCCTGACATCAAAACCTCTAACACCTTTTTGGATAAAGTTGAGCAGAGATTGTGCATATGAGGCCTCTCTCATGAAGCGGTGCATAGATTTTAGCATAAAACATGGCCTACACTCTGATCTGACAACACCATGTGACGCATGCCTTTACGTAGTCTTCTTTTTATAAATGCCAACCTGCTGTCAGCTGTGCAAGAACAAACATTTGTTGTTCTCTTCCCACACTCCACCCTCATTAAGTCATAAGTCATCCAGAAGGTCCATGTTATTGTCAAATGAAAATCAAAATAATAAATGTATAAGCAGCTTTGATTAACAAAAGAAGCTCATTTTAAGGGTCTCCCAAAACATTCCAGGTTTGAAGCCATCAACAAAAAATACCAGGACCTGCCTATCCTCTCCACACATGCGAGCCACCACAAAAAACCTAACGAGTGCACTAAATCCCCCCTTGACCCTGCGACATACAGACAACAATGGTGGCTACAAACAAACAAACACGTTAAATATGAAGCAGAAACAGAGCAGGAGATGCTCACACCGTGCTCCTCGTTTACAGATCGCTGCTTCTCCGTGTCTTCTTGCTGTCCTTCAGCAGATTTCTAGACCAATTGATTACCAATTCACCATAACGATTATAACCCTATTAATGGATTATCTTTCCGTTGACTTTCTATTTGGTGATGAAAATGAACACATCAGTACACAAATGTCACAGTATTTGTTTATGCAGCAAAGTGCTGTAATTCTTTTCATTTTTTTCCAATTAAATGTAACCTTGTGGTGCTTCTTCATGCATGGTTCCAGATGTGGTTAAAATTTGCGCTGAAGGCTGCCTGTTTTTTCCTCACCCTCTCTTAGAAAAATACAGATGTTTGCGTTACAATTTGCATATAGACATTTTTCAAGTGGTTTCTTTATAAACAAGGGCCGTGTTCTTCCTATCCAGCACGAGTACCTGAACAAGTATGAACACGCTGAGAGCATTCGAAGAGGAAGCTACTATATCTAAAAAAGGGGGTGGCAATATATTAATTTGGGTCATTGGAATAGAGGTGGGAAGAACTAATTATAGCACGTGCAATTTCATTAGTGAGATTAATGGGTGGTGAAATATAATAGCCTAGATACATAACTTGTAAAGTGTTCATAAAAAGGTCTGGTGTGTGAAATTATCCATTTACTGGTCTGTGCCGAACATTTGACATGTTGGCCTATGACTGTTACTGATAAAACACTCCAACTCCCGTCCAAGGATTTGGGCTTTAAGAGTTCACATCGGGTAGATTTCCACAGGCAAACATTGCTCAACACAGCGCAGAACGCATGAAAACACAAGTTGTATAAACAGCCAGGAGCTACCTGAGCGCCTGTGAGCAAGCTCCTCTTAGTGTTGAGAGTTAAGACCCAGAAAGTTTATACTCTTGTGGTGAAAATCTGCCGAAAGACTAATCCACGCCAGGCTAATAAGAAAATAAAAGCCAACGTCTGTTACTCACACGATAGGCAAAAACACAGTGGTAGAAAATAATTTTTTGTCTGGTTTTAAACTTTTATCAATTTAGTACTTACTTTATGAAATGGGTTTGATACATCTGTGTCTTGTATGTATCCATAATTGATGCCTAAAATAAACAAATAAATCAAATCAAACTATCATGAGCAAAGATCTGCTGCCTACTTTTCATCTGCAATAAAGAAAATGTAGTAACAGTAAAAACTATGATTAAAATTTCAGCTACTAAAAATGATATATCCTGTCCAAAATTAAAAAAGAGAATTTTACACAGTTTCAACCCTGCCCTGTTTGTAGGACTTTTTAATCGTTCTCCTTCATTGTCACGTTTGCAGATCCCATCAGTTTGAACATAAATGCACTTTTTTACAACACAGGATGTGTCTTCTTCATGTTTGAGTACTCAGTAACCAATCGCTTTGTCTGTGGCTGTTGAATAATGCCTTACTTGCTGAAACAAGCAGTGCTTTTTAACAGGCATACCTCTATCTCCTGATCCATTTATTATGTATGTGAGAAAATCAGTGATCATTCCAGAATTCTGCTCTCACAGGCCCATAAGTTAAAACTTTTACTGACCGAAACTTAGCTATGGTTCCTGCTGTAGCGTCTGTTATTAAATGAGTGCGTGCGTGTGTGCTGGCCCGCCCTGGAGGTTACAGCCTTGGCTCTATGTGCTCCTCTGAGTCTGCCAGGATCTCAAAGACGCCTCGGTGGAGCAGACTCTTAGAAACATTGTCTACCAAAAGAGATTTATTTACAGTTTCTGAGTGCTCCGAGGTCTGAGTCCTGGTCCTCTGCGTGTTCTTCATTATAATTCAGGAAACATGCAAGGCAAAGCCAACATACTAGAAAGAAAGAAATAAGGATTAAACATCATAAAAAGTATTTTTCAATTGATTTTGTTTGAGACTGGTGACATTTTCTGAGAATATTTAATAAAAATTATTACAAAAGTACGATTTTATAAGGGCTATAATGATTTTATGACCAATGTTGACTTATTTTAATCAAGTATGTTAACGCAGTAAAATGATTTAGCAAGATTATTAAGGCCATTATTAAGATGAAAAAACAATCTATTTTTCTATTTAAAAAAAACACTTTATAATGTAACTGAATAGAATTTTTTTAATCATTTTTATTGCCATTTTCTGAAGTTTGATGAAAGGTTCATCCTTGTGAATATTATTCTTGGACAACTGAAGGTTTGGATGGTCACTTGGTTCAGTAGAAACATGAAACACCAACATGGTTTAAACAGCAAGATGTCTCTAACGCTTTATTTATAATCTTACTGAATTATCCATGTAAATGGATAATTGTGTATTTGCAGAACCTTTGAATGTATAATGCTATCAAATTCAAGACGTGAGAAGCCGATGCTGCACATTTACACTTGAACTTACAGCGGTTAATAATTCTAAACATTTACAAAATAAAATCTTTTTCAAAAATGACTGCATGATTTATGTTCAGATTACGAATTTGTTATAACAAAATGTTAGAAAAGCATTTTATCTGTTATCCTGATTGTACAGCATTTGCTTTGAGTGACCACTGCCTCTTTCTTTTTTTTACATTTACTCACTTGTGTTGACATTTTGTAACATGTGTTTTTTTTCTTGGGTTTTTTGTTTTTTACTTTTTAAAAACGATCCGTACAGAGACATGATTCTCCAGAGCTTGGATCTTGGCCAGATCCTGTTTCTGGCTCCATCGGATCCTGGCTATGTCTCATTTTTGGATATTCGGTTAGCAGCAGCAGCAGTTTATACTTCTACATTCAAGTCTAATTTTTTCTACTTAAATGAGTGAAATCCCTTTCAAAGGGTGAGAGTGACCCCTTTAACAGACTTTGGTCATATCAACAAATTATATAAGGTTAATTGCTGCAAAATTTGAAATTCACAGCAGGATATTGCTTTCTAAATAATGTTGTTCTTTTTTCACCATTTTCTATTTTCTTTTTCTTGGGTCATTTTTTGAAACAGAACTAAGTAAAATGACTGAATTTTTGCAGAGCTCTGTTTATCAGGATGTTGGATTTGGTGATGTTTTTGTGACGTTTAATACCAGTAAAAATGTATAGAATCATTTAAACATTTAAGATAAATTATTTGAAAAATCAGATTTACTGTTTGGTTTGTGCAAAATTATTTGATCGCAGTTTGCATTAAACTTAAATTTTAACACGCTATGAAAGCCATTTCGTTTTTTAATCAGATTTATGTTTGAGTTTAGCCTGACGTGATGGGAATTTTAGGACAAACCTTGTGACTATTTACCATCTGATATTTTTTGTTCTTGGTTGATCCTGTTCAGCCTGTAAATTGTTGTAACTTGTCCCAGCCCTCAGTCCATAATGTGAACATGCACGCCTGCTTTAATGATGAAACCTGCTGCTTCTTGCTTTGTGCCTAGAGAAATAAAATGCACACACTCCTCAAAGTATTGATGAGGCTGTGCTTAGATCTCAATGCAGCACTAGAAAGAAATTCATTACTACTGGTCCCATTTAATGTGTTGTAATAATGTCTAAAGGAAAACTCTTAGAAGTAATTTAGCTTAAGTTATTCTTTTTAAGGTGAATCATTTCTAAAGGCTGTTAAGTTTTGAAAATATTCTTGGATTTATGTTGAGTTTGACAGTCCTTTTTTTTGCTTGTGTTCACTTTATATTTAGTTTTAAATTGTCCTGGTTTTGCAGGTTTTCTTCATTAATTATCCCTTGTGCTATCTTAGATGACCCCACCCTTACATTGACGGGTTATTCCTACCATGACAAAGGTGGATAAAGGTGGAAAGATTTCATGTAATCCATGGACACCAGTGAAGATCACAAATCATTGAAGAAAAAAGGTTCAGCCCACTGTCTAGTGGGTCTAGATGACCCAACTCCCAATGTTAAAGTGCCTAGGATAGCACAAGGGTTACAAAGATAGAAGATCCATAAATTCCAAAATGAAAGTTGACAATTGGCGGGCTGAGCCTCCAAACCCAATTCCACAATTTTGTAAAACATTAGCAAATGTTAAAGAATCTTTTGTGCGTTTTATGGGGTAAGAAAATCAAGTTTTAAAAAGCATCATTAAATTCATTGCAGCTACTATGAAGCTAAAGCAATCAAATGTTCCCCATTTCTTTTTGGTTTTGTTAGTAAAACTCCTGCAGGAACACCTTGAAAACATTATACAAAACAGTGAGGCGTTTACTGACTTTCCACTGTGTCTTCTGTCAGTCTTTCTCAGAACTACTTTTCTGTTGTTGATACAGAATGAAGCATTGCAGTGGTGTTTGTAAAAATTCACAGTTCAAAGGAGGCCGCGTAATAACGCACAGATTGTAATGTATCCTGGCTTTTAACTGTTTTTATGTAGTTTGTCCTCAACTTCCCTTGGCTTCTTTTACCTTAGACAATTTTATTTTTCTGTCTTGGCTTAATTTATGCTGTTTGAACCAATTTAAGGTTATTTTATTTTAGCATTTGATCCTTGTAAAACTTATTTTTATCTCAGTTTATTTTGTTTTAACTTGGATGCAATTTAACGTAATTTATTATAATTTCACATTATAATTTTGTTTACTTATTTTTGTTGATTTTCCTGCATTAGGGTGAACTGCTGCAAACACATTTCCACGCTTGGGATATTTTTTTTTCCCCTTTTTATCATTTAACTACCTTTTGAGTTTTAAGTGTACATGCCTTTAATTTCCCTTTTTTTAAATTTGATTTTAGGCTGTAGCTTCATGGGTTTGGTAGCTGTCTGCTAGTCAGTCAGATAATTACAATTCCCAAGCTAAAGAGTTGTTATGTCTTCAGGCAAAACTCCCAACACTAATTTTCCATCAGTTGTAAAAAAAAAAAAAATACCCATAATTCTCTCTGAACAAAACATCTGCTAAATAAAATGGATAAGCTTTGCATACCTGCTCCTTTTTGATAAGTATTTTCTGTATTTTCCCTTTTGTTTATACAAATTCTTGTTATGGAAAATGAAACCATTTTTTAAAAAAAGATAAACGACTTCTGAACTTTTTTTTTAACTTGAATTCCCAATTGAAAACATTGTCTGCATATTTCTGTATAGGTTTCTTTGTCATTGTTGCCCAACAAATGACCCTTATAGTGAGAATTGATACTAACCCAGATCAAAAAAGAGGTCAAACATTGAAAATCTGAGCTCAACCTTTTACAGACTGGAGATGATCCAGATGCTTGTTTTGCAATTTTGAATGCAAATTAATAATAAAAAAAAATGGTTTGATTCTCTGTCTTTTAGAAAATGTATTTTACTTATAGTATTTCTGTTCCATAATTACTGTTCAATTTCATTTTTTCAGAATTTACACTAATCTGTAATACATTCTCTTTTTTTCTGTTTCCATCCCAGTACATCAAGATCCCAGCTCCCACATCAGAGTCGTCCTCTGCTCTTCGTGTCTTTGCCTTCTACTTGTCCAGCGATGGCAAAGACCAGCCACAAGCCAGCTTTGACTGCATCCATCAGTATGTCTTAAGGTACAGAGGTTTTTTTCTATTTTTACGAAAGTCGTATTGATCTTCTCTCCTCCATGTTCCTTTTTTCCATCTGACGTGTTCTGTTCTGAAGCCCATTTGTCTCATAAATCACCAAAGGCATTCACTTTTTTTTACATGTTTTCGTATTTTCTGCCTGCTTCAACGACCATGGCACATCCCAGATGGAAGCTTTTTCTCTTCTTTATGGTCCACCACATTTTTCAAAAGTGATTACTCAGCGCTTGTATGCTCATGAATAAGAGGGGCATAAAGCTTGCAGCTTGCTGTACACAGCATGAGATGGCTGTAATTTCCTTTATATTTCGGGAATAAGCCTTTCATTACTGAGAGCCATTATGCTGTATTTATGGAGGGAATATGTTTGGAAGTTGAGCAATGTTTATACCCCCAAAGCCAGATAACTAGTTGTGGACAAACTTTGTTGGTTTTGGTTCTGTAGCTTCAGCCAGAACAAACATGGCAACTGCTTGAGGGCGAGATCGTGTCCTCTCCGCCCCCACGTTTATTTGCTTATTTAGAGGATGAAGAGAAGACGTGGTTGGAGGTCACACATGTAATTGTGTTGTGAAGAGTCTCATCTTTGAGGACAAAAATCTGAGAGCACAGTAAATCCCTCTTACAGCTTTCATGCACGGCTCATGTACTAAACTATTTACTTTTGTCCATGATGATCCCTGTTTTGCAAGGATGCAGGAAGGAGCCACGGTAATCCTGGCGTTTTTGCAAAGACTCTGTCCTGTGACATAACATGAAGTCAGCATAGATCAGTCTTAGCCAGCTTTTACCGCAAAGCCATATTTGGCTGCACGGACAATAGACGGCTCGAGCAAAACATACAGAAATCTACTTTGCAAAACTCTGCTACAGGGCTGGCAAAAAGCGGCTTCTTTTTTTCTGCAGTGACGGCCGTGAACAGCTGGAGGGTCAAGGCAGCATCCAGGATAAGATCACCGTTTGCGCCACTGATGACTCCTACCAGATGACCCGTGAGAGGATGTCGCAGGTGGAAAAGGATAGCTGGAGCCGCTCTGCCATTGAGATAAAACCTGGAGCCACACATCCAAGTAAGATTAAGCTAGAGGCCTGCGTGTTTGAAGAAAACATGTAACAGACAATGATGCATGCGTAGCTGTATCTACGGAAAAGGTCATGGGCTCTTATGCTTCAGGGAGAACAGCAGACGTAAACACAGTGATGCCACAAATAAATGACGATTATAGCGTCTTAATTATAATAGGAATATTGGCTTTAATTTTCAAACTTTTTTTATACTTTGCTTTAAGCTAAAAAAGGCTGAAATTTTCTTATTTCATTGTCTAATGAAATATCAACTTCTGTTTTTTTCTCTGCATTCTGGATGCTTTCGATTTTCCTTTTTCACCCTGGTTTATTTTTTTATTTAATCAAAAAGTTACCAAAGCAGGAGTATAACCCAGGGCTTTAAGCTGTGATGATGGCTGCTTTCATCCACTTCCTAAACGAACTCCTCTCCTTCGGTTTGGCTTTTGGGGCCATAAGAAGGGCAGGGGCGTAGCCAGGGGAGGGCATGGCCACCCCTAGAAATGTATTGGTCACCCCTACAGAAAGGTTAGCTATGATTTAGTGTTGGTCAAGTCCATCAACTTGTACCACTTTACAGGATTTGAATACTGATGCGGGGTCAGATTGCCTTTTCCAACATTTGCAGTAGTTTGGTGATGGAAGTTTTCACCAGTTAAAGAAACATCAATGGAAATGTGCATTATTGATATCAACTGATTAAGAGGTTTTCATTTCTTCAGAAATGTGAACTCTTTAGTATTATGCAGTAGAACAGGACTCATACTGATAGGGAGGACAGCATGTTAGTTATTCTTTTTTGTCGAAATTACACTTCAGCAGGAGAGATGGTAGGAATGAGAGTAAATATTTGGTTGCAATGCAGAAAAATGTGTATGAAACTTCTTAATTTTTGGTGGTTAGGTCTCTGGGTTGATGGCTTTTTATTGGTCTTGGGATAAACTCAAATAAAATAATGAATGAACTCCAACGCCTAGACGGTGATGGTGGTTTTTTTCTCCAATGTACTGTATATGTATTAGTTTTTTTTTACATTTTAACAAATAAACAAAAAACAAAAACCATGAATACAAAGACAAATTACAAGTAGTGCAAGTAGTCATGGTAAACCCATACAGATAATATAAAAACATGAGGTAGAAAAGAAAAAAATACACAATTGCCATTGCATTTAGTGGTGAACAAATGCTCTTTTGACAGAAAAGGTTTCTTGATGGATACACAATCTTTGTGCAGTAGCAGTTTTTGGTATGGGCAGTAAGGGCGGTTGCCCTGGGCAATTCAATTTAAAGGGGAACGGCCTGAAACCGGCAAATTGACGCCCCCTGCAGCTGCACGCGCTCCTGTCTAGCACAGTCAACAGGAGCATGTGCAACTACGCGCGACGTGTTCCTGTCAGCTGAGAGGGCACCGGAAAGGCGTGTTAAAAAAAAAAAAAAGGCTAGGGGTGGAAGGTATCAGTGTATTAGTTCAACTCTCCCAGGTAAGGGGGGACAGAATCTACATTATAAAATATTTAATTTATAACCTACGTTTTAAAACAGGTTTATAAAATTCTGCAGGGTTTTTTTGTTACATTTTGTGAGAAATGGCCAAAAACAGATGTGGAACACAAAACGATGAGGTCACCAAGGTGAAAAGTGGTTTAGTTGACAACTGTGGTGGGGAAATTTATAGTCAAGCTCCAAAATGCCAAAGAGATGGACACAAAAAGGTCAAAGTGATCTTGTGCCCCATTTAGGAAAAAAAAAAGAGAGAAGCGAGATAAAGAAAAAGTTTTGTTCTCATAGCGAGGGATGCAAGTTTTCTAGTGCTACCTGCCACAATGACGTCAATGACTAAAACTTTTTTTTTTGTGGTCAATGACTGAGTCTGAAGTAGGTCTAAATGTTGCAACTGAAATTAAAGTTTGTATTTTACAATTTTATTTTCTTCTAAGTCTTTTGCTCTTCTTGTAACATTAGTGGTAACCTTCCCTTACCACATCATGACTCATGTGTCTGCTGTAACACTAAGGTTTTATTTTATAATTGGTTCTTAAATGTTAAATGAGCTGTGATGGCTATACAACATGCTGCTGCTGCCATAGGATGCTAATGGAGCAAATAACTTCAGATTAGTCATAATAAATAATTAAATAATTTGATAATCATTTGTGGCAGCCTAAACGTTTTCAAACTTTTCTTTACTGGGAATTTTAAGTTAAAGTCGGTTGATTTTTGAGCCTGCATGCATGAAGTGTATTTTCTTTTATTTCTTTCCATCACATTGGGCTCTATATTTAGTCATTGGAATTTTCATTCATTTGTAGCGTTAAAGATTAATATTTACCATTTACTACAACTTTGTGGTGATAAAATCTTATTTGACCAGTCATAACTAGAAATGTGCCAATCATAGGATTGAAAACAGCAACCATGAGCGGATTTTTCTTCTCTGAAGTAGTGATCTATATATCATATATCTTATTCTGTTAGATGTCTTTTGTTTCAGGTTAACATGAAAAAACAAAAGTTAGATAAACTTTGGCCTCTGCTCATTAGCTATATGCCCCATCTTGGTCATCCCAGGTAAAATTGTTCTACACTCGACACCTCCTGAAGAGAAAGTCATGTTTATGACTTAAAAAATGTCAATTTTTCTATTAATATAAAAAATAGCTTTCAGTGAACAACCTTTATTCTTGATTAAACGAATAAAGGTTTTCATTATTTAAATATTTAATTAATGATGTCAGATGTGGCTTCTTATTGGTATAAAGACATTGTTTTAGCCACCTTTCACGTGTAAGAAAGTGTGCCACTTAAACCTAAATGGTTAAAAATATATGTTATGTAGCTGTCCCAGTTGTGGCTGGCTTCAATTGGGGCAGCAAGCTTTAAAAAGTAGGGATCAGCTGGTTGTTGCACTGCAATTTGATTTGGCTTTGCTATTCCATGTGCAGTAATAAGAACTTTTTTTGGGGGGGGGGTTATGCCAAACGTTTGTCACATGTGCAAAGAAAGATAAAATGGCACAAGCCATAGATAGATAGATAGATAGATAGATAGATAGATTTATTTGCTTCCTTTCAGGGTTTTGATCTGTTGTGAAAGTGTTCCCAGAGCTCTTTTAAATATGATTATTCTGTTTTTCCCAAATCAAAAAAGCGTCATTTTCTAGGACATAGTTTCTGCAGAGCTCTAGTAGTTCATCAGAAATTATGGGTGGGATTTTTTGCACAAAGTAGGTCTGCCCTCATTTCCTATCATCTGTCTGTTAACACTCTCCCGCTAACTAACAGTCCCTCACAACCCCAACATTATCGGTGCAACTTAATGACAAAAAATATTGGCGATGTCCAGCCTTACAGTTTTAAGCCAGATGCTAGCTCAGATGAAAGAAAGAAAAAAAAAAAAAAGACGTACGTGAATCTATTGGTCTGCAGGTGGATGCATCAGAATGGAGCGGAGGGTTTGCCGATTTGTAGTTTGTGCATAGCAACTGCAAGCTTTTTCAAGCTTCAGCATTGTTTGTCTGCTCCTGATTCACCACAATTTGAATAAAGAAATATACAGAAGCACAGTTTTAATCTTAATTTTCTTTGTACATGTCTTCCTTCATAAGAAAAACAAATTGTCCTTTCAGAAAGTATGCATCCTGCATGCACAATTTTCATCCTTGGTTCACATTTCTGTTCCTGTTCAAACCTTGGAAGTTATTTCAGGTCAACTGTTGCACAACTTTTGGTTAAAAAAAAAAACTTTGTTTAGCCTTCATTAAGTCCCAGGAATGCTATTTCTTTTCTTCAATTCCACACAGACTTTACAAGTCAAGATCATCATCTATAACATTATATTCTCACAGTAATGTATAGCTGTTTATATTTACAGCGACCATTACTCTGTAATGGTAAATTACAGCTGTTTATTGACTGCCAGTCATGCTTTATTTTTGTTTTGTTTGTTGTTTTTTTTTGTATGAAGAGAGGAAAATAGACTAACAGAAATCTTTCAAACTGCTATTGTGTGCTTTATTAGTGTTTTATGTCTGAGTAGGACACACTTTACAGTGTTGAACAGATTCCCCCCACTCTGACCTTCAAAGCTTAGATTAACCGGTAATGGGATTATGTACAAAGAGATGGCTTTCACTGTTCTAACATGCCCCATCTGGCTGCAGCACAAGATATGATCACTCGCTCATTTTCATATTTCAGGACAAATAGGCTAACATCCTTCTGCTTCATGCAATTTGAGTTAAGGTTTTTAACCTGCTTTGAATTTAGGGAATTTTACAAAAAGTTTATTCATTTTAATGCTTTTTTGTTCAAATGTTCTTGCAATTGAGTGTCTCATTGGCTGAATAAATCCCAAATGTACGTTCAGGTAAATGCATCAAGTACCAAAAGAGGCCAACTCCTCTGCCCGTCTCTGACGGTAACCTCCACAAGCAGCCAGCCAACAACCGGAGGAATGGCGGTGCAAACCCTCTGTCCCAGAAGCCCCTGAAGGACCGCATCATCCACTTGCTGGCCCTCAAGCCATACAGGAAACCTGAGCTGCTCCTTTGGCTGGAACGAGAGCGAAGTGCACCCAAGGACAAGGCCGAGCTGGGAGCCGTCCTGGAGGAGGTAATGAAAAAGGCCTCGTGCGTACACACATGCCCACCTGTTGCATTAGTGGTTTGCAGGAAGAGGTTTTCTCCATTTATCCTGTAAACACTCGAATGTCAACAAAACAAACATGGTTGGCGCTGCCCTTGTGTTTTGTTTAAACATTCAACTTGTGTCCGTGCAGGTCCCACACGACTCGCTCACCTCTTTACTCTGACAGCTTCCCGTTGGAGCTTTTCCGGTTACTCATCTGGAGATTCTTGTTTTCATTTTGATGGATTTGAGAACCAAATGTTTCTTCAAGCAAAATGATGTGAATTTTATAAACATTTTGATCATTTTTAGAAAAGTTAATTTAGTCTTTTCTGCACACGCTTCTAACAAATTTTATCATAAGAAAGCAGCAGCAACAGCAGGAGTATTTCCCTGTTCCCCATCTTCCACTTCATGTCTGCATGTTTGCGCTTTTTGTGTCGGTGCGTGCGAGTAATTGGGTCACCGCTGCCGTAATTGTCTGCTGAGAGATCGTGTTTGCTGCTGGGTGGACCGCTCTGTCAGGAGGCCCCCTCAGTGATAGATTTCCTCTAAGAAAGACAGTCAGATGAGAGGCTGAGATTTCAGCAACAAAGAAAGTCTGAGGTGATCACATAATCATTGAAAAGATGTGTTCAAAGGCGCTACTTTGAACACATTTCACTCATCAGGTTAGGAATATTGTCATCTTTATCAGCGCAAAAGGGCACAAAAAAATGATTATATTCAAAAATACACCAATGGGATAAATTTATCAAAATTAATTAAAAATGCAACATTTGAAATCTATAAAAAGCAAAAAACCTTTACGTTTTTTTTCTATAATATTCATTTTTATAAGTTTATCAGGGTTATTTTATTTTCTTACTAAAAAAGTAGCTGTTTTTTAAACCAGGGAAAACTGTGTAACCGTGCAAATGAAAAAACGTGGAATTGAACAAAATAAATGTGTGTATTTAGATAAGAAAGGGAAAATATGCCACAACAAATTGTACTTCCTTGAGTTTTTAGAAGTGATTCACTGAAAAGAATAGTTGACAGTGTGCATGTTCATGATTTAAAATGCTTTCTGCATTCAATATAAGAAGAGAGTAAAGCATCTGCATACATTTCAATGTTTCTTGCATCTTTCTAAAGTCAAAAAGATTAAACAGTTGTCTTGCTTGATATTTTAGGGATTTTAGTTGTTGGTTTTTTTACTACATTTAAAATCCTTTAATTTTTCTTAATAATTTTTTTTAGAACTTAACTATTTAACATTCAAAAAATATATATTTTTAAGTAAATTAAAAAAATGATCCTTTCCTTCTGAGAGATATTTTGTTGCTTGTCTAACCAACAAATGGACCTGGGAAGTTTTTTAAAACGCGTTTGCTGCTGTGTTCAGGTGGCTAAGGTGAGTCTCAAAGACAGCAGCTACCTGCTGAGGGATGACTTCTACAAATATGTTCAGAGGGATTGGCCTTGCTACAGTGAGGAGGAGAAGCAGCTGATCAGCAGGTTGCTGGCCAGGTAAGGATGAGCATTTCAAATTGTTCAACTGGTTCTAATCTGCATTTTCCATTCAGAAAATCTGTACCCCTTTTCTATTGTGGTTCTTTTATATGAAAACAACTTAAAATTATTTTCAGTTAGATGTTTTTAATTGTTTTGCATGTTACTCTCATTTTTTGTTAAACAGAAAGGTACAGCCACATGTCCATAACCAAACCAGAAACCTCCAAACAAACTCTTTAACACCGAAGACCTCAGAGGACCAAAATGTGGCTCAAAATTCTGCTGTGGTAAAAGTTTTTGTCTGGTTTTACTTTTAAATAAATGAACAGGAAAGCTGATTTATTCTGTTTAGCTAATACATTTAATGCACATTTCAGTGAAAGTGTAAAAGTTTTCTCTGAACACAGCTGCCTTCTAGTGGCGGATTTGTCTGAAGTAGGTTTTAATAGTATTTAGTTTAAAATATTGGCCTGAAAAATGTTTTTAGAGTGTATCTCTGATCCTTCTGTTTGCAGAAACGCCTCATGGCTTCTGACTCACTGGAAAAAATGGAAGTTAAGAGGCAAAAACTCACAGATCCAAAACACCAGTCCCCATTAAATGGAGCTCTAAACAGGAAAGGAGTGCACAATAATGCAAGTCTGACCCCCAACCCCAGTTGCCACTCAAGGACTGAGACTCAAAGGACAAGTAACCATAGAGATAACCAAAATGGCCCACTGCAGAGCTATGACGGCTTTCCTTTGGAGCACAAACTGTTCAGTCCTTGTAACGAACCTGTTTCAGAAAGCAGAGGCCAGGAGCCCAAAATGAACCGGCTCCAGGTACCCCAGCTGGACTTGGACTTCGTTCAGCAGCAGCTCAGCAGCAGCAGCAGCCAGCACAAAAAGAAGAAATCTAAAAAGCACAAAGACAAGCAGCGGGAGAAGTTCAAGGAAGATAAAGGAACAGAAAAACTAAAGATGAGCCCTACTTTGAAGCCGAATCCAGACAAACTTCAGAGTAAGGGAACGTTTTTATTCAGTTTTTTCATCTGACTGATGCATGTCTCATATTTTCCTACTAAGTTAAGGAATTTATTTATATCTCCTCCTTTTTCCCCTTTCTGTGGTCTTTATTACTGTCTTATAAGTTATTCACTGCTGTGGCCAAATGTCCCACAGTCTGTTTTGTCATATTGTGTCAAAGCCAGGGGTCTGCAACCTGAGGCTCCAGAGCCAAATGTGACTCCTACATTTACCCCTACATTCTACAAATAGTAAAGGAATCTAACTCGAGCTTTATTCAACTTATTCACTAATAGTTGAAGGACAGTACAGATCACAATTGGAACTAAAACATATAAACAGATTTTTGAGCTCCATGTACCACAGAGAATCAGTTAGAGGTCAGTAAACACAACCAGAATTAAGACACACCAGATTTACTTTTTTATTTATTAATTTTTTACAAATTTAAGGATATTAAGTTCATCTTGCGGTTAAAAAAATATGGTAACGATCACTTCATTACCTCTGATTTAAATTTTGTCAGATTTATGAATTTTTGGCTGAGATGCACCACAAACAGTCATTTTGTTTTTAAATCACTGCTGACATTAAACTACCTACTACTGGCTCATTTTCAGCATTGAAATGATCGTTTGTGACCAGGATGTCTTTTATTTTGAAAGAACATCATGGGAACCTCTGTCAAAAATTATGGACCATTTCATATTTTGAAAAAGGCTTTTCTCTCTTTATGTTTTATTTACGTCAAAAAGCAACATATCATTTATATTTATCATAATAGTAACAATAGCATTAATACAAATCAGTGTCTTGAGTTTTTTAAAGGGTGAAGTTAGACTTTCTGGCTCCTACTGGGTTGTAGCCAGAAGGAAATTGACCCAAGCGGCTCTTTAGTTGTTGAAGGTTGCAGCCCCGGTTGCAGTTGTTCTCCTCCTGCCGCTGCATGTAAAAGTCGCAGTTTAAGCACACACGCTTTAAATGGATGAGTGGTGAGGTGGCTTTCAGTGACTGAGCTCAGGGCATCTGAAGGCCCACTGGTGCATTTGTATAACTTTATCTCATAAGCATGGCTGTGTTTGTCTCCTTTAAGCTTAACCTGTTGAGTCCACTCGGTCTCATGTGGCCGACTTTCTCAACAACAGCTCAAGCGGTGCAGTGAGTCCTTAAGCTGAGAGGTCCCCTGACGCCCACAAGCTTTTAGCCAACCTGCACACAGGATCCCTCACACACACAAACACTCACACTGTGGTTTTTATCAAAACAAATTACACAGAGATTAATCTATCACGTTATACCCACTCTATCACCGTCAGATGGTATCTACCATTGTCAAAGCAATTCACTCTTGGTTCTAAAGTTTTTATTGTTGTTTTTAATTTTATTTTTATTTTTTATTTTTTTTTGCTCCAGATCCTGACGGTACAAACGCTGTGGACTCTGAAGAAAAGCCAGATTATGTGCTGTGAGTGGAATCATGATTTAGAGAAGCCAATTCATGTTTGTCATTCAGGAAAGCTCTTGGAATCTTACTTAATTGTTGATTTAAGGCAAAGAAAACAAAAAATAGTGACAATTTTGTGACTAGAACTAAATCATCATGGCATAAAGTTTTTTGGCTCTGTGCTGCCACCTAGTGTCAAAAAGGGGAAAAATTAAATCATTACAAAAGGAGTGGTGTACATCTTCATAGATAAATAACAAACAGTTTTTTGTTGGTGTCTTGTAGAAAATACGCTCCCATAGCAAGTTTGGAGCAGCGTCAGAAGTACGAGGAGGATTTCTGTGCAGAGTACGACGAGTACAAAGATCTTCATTCCCGTATCGCCACCATAACTCGCATGTTTGTTCATCTCAGTTCCAAGATCAAAAGTTTGTCGCCTGGGACGCAAGAATATAAGGTGCTTTTCTACAACTTAACCCACATAATAATGGACAGATGCGTTGTGTTTGTGCGTTCATATTTAATTTTACAGCACGTGCGTTTACTCTTTTTTTTTTTAGATAATGGAAGACCAAATACTAGAAAAATACAACAAGTACAGAAAGGTAACATTTGAAGATCAAGTGTGTTACATGTTAATGATTACTGCCTCTTTTAGCTGTAATTATTTTAGACAAAGTTTGCCAAAATTTGCACAAGAGAAATGTATTTATTAAGAACATTTTGCCTTTAGAGACCCACTCTGATGAAAATGGTGTTTGTGTTGTTTTCAACATGTTCTTGTGGCATTTTTCTGATGGTGGACATCTATAAAGAAAAATAAAATTACATTTCTGATTATTTCTTTATTCAAATCGTTGATGAAAAAACTTCTAGGTGTGATGTACAAACTACTATCTGCAAGCCACTAGCTTCCTGCTTCTCTCCATTCTGATGCATCCATTTGCAGACAAATAGATCCATGTGCATCTTTGTTTTCTTCGTCTGAGCTGGCCTCTGGCTCAAAACTTCACGGCTGTATAGCTCCAATACTGCTCACCATTTTTGTTGCACCAGTAATGTTTTAGGTTGGGTTTGTGAGCTTACAGCTAGCGGGAGAGAGTATAAACAGATGGATGATGGGAAGTGTGGTAGGGCTTACTCTATGCCCTCCAGTAACTTGTAGGTGAATTTCTAATGTACTACCGCTGCTCTGAAGAAACTATGTCCTAGAAAACAAACCAGGTTTTTGATTTGGGATAAAAACTGCATCATCCTAATTAGGTCTGCTGGGAACGCTGTGAAAATAGCTCGAAATAGAATCAGAGTGGGACTTTACACAGCTTAATGTTGAGACAAGTCAATACTGTGCGATTTTTTGATGATCTTTCTTTAACTTGTATTTTTTTTTAATCTTAGTACTTTTACCAGACATTCCAAATTGACACAGTACAGCTACAAACGGTCCTTCAATGACACACCGTCTCCTCTTTTTACAGAAGTTTCCAGGCTACAGGGAAGAAAAGAAGCGCTGCGAGTACCTTCACGAAAAACTGTCCTACATCAAACAGCTCATCATAGATTATGACCTTTCTAAAGCTTCTTTGTAGCATTCGGTTGAGTGTTGATGCATCTCGAGCAAGAATCACAGGCTGAGAGGACAGTAACTGCTGTGAGCACAAATTTTTTAATATTTTTTTTTCTTTTTTTTTATCAGAGACTCAAAAGGCTCTGGTTATATTTGTGAACAGGAAAAAAAAGGGCTGAAAAAGTGAGCACTCAGAAAAAGCTGTTTTGTTGGGGTTCACAGATTAGCTCATCCACATTTTTGACACCTGGTAGATCTTTGCTCGCTTTAACTGCTTTCATACTTAAAGATTTCAGTGAGTGACGTGGTTTTCGTTTGAAATACTTCAAACTCAAGAAGTTTAAACATCCCTTTGTTGCATATCTTCTTAGAGGTTTATCATATTACACAGAACAAGCTTGTCTCCTGAAGGTTTCTGAAGTAATTTGAGTTTAAAACGGATTGATATTTTTAAATGACATTTTTATTTTGAAATGGAAATTAGAGACACTCATTGACAGATTTGACCGATTTTAGCGACAAGGAAATAATAGGACATTTTATTTGGGAATATTTGCAGTGGAGTCTAAACTGTTAAATCAAATGGGAACTGTAATGACCCTTCCACTATCTTAGAGGTTTGTTTAATAAAAAAATGCATGCATGAAAGTACATGTAAGTATTTTTCTAAACATGTTTCCTGTCTATTTGTAAAACAACCAAAATTGTGCAAAATGTAACTTTTAAATACAGATGTACTTATTTTTGATGCTCTTTTCTCTCCTGTGACATTTCCACTTGTGTTTGTATTCTTTGCAGCAAAGCAAAGAGAACCAGAGTTAGTTAGGTTTCAAACTGTTCCTCTTGTACGTCCTGCAGAGGGATTTATTACAGTATCAGGCACTACTCTGGTATTTTAGGTGGTGCATTGTTTTGTTGCTCTATTTGTGTGGTTGACTTCCAAATCAACCTGATTTATTTAACCTTGGTTTTCCAAATTATTAGTGCCCATTCCAATTGTATTTTTTTCTTTGTTTTTATTGAATGTTGTCAGAAAGAAGCCTTAAAACCCGCTTTTAAAGGTGACAGTCATCAGACTGCAGACATCTGCACATTATCCTGCCTTATTTCACTGCTAACAGTTTCTTTTTAAACTCTTTCAGTGGACACCACAGGTGGCTTTCAAAGTTTTAAAATGCAGTTCTATCATAGTTTTTTTTCTTTTTTCACCACCTGGAGGCAACAGACTCATCAGTCGTACTTAGGAAACCACTGGTACTTTTTGAGTAGGGGTGCAACGGATCACAGATCACCCATGATCCGTACGGATCGGGCTCACAGATCACCCATGATCCGTACGGATCAGGATCACAGATTACCTGTGATCCCGTACGGATCACACATGTACCGCAGACCCCCCCCCTCCTCATGCGCACCTTGTATGCGTATCATTAAAATCAATTGTCCGTACACACCGAACGCATTTCCTGCGGCAAATTCATGTACGCTGTCTTTGTACTAGCATGTGTCAAAGTTGCTGCTTGATGTTTGTCCAGAAGTGTGTTAACTTGCAGCTTCCTGTGTGTGTGTACGGAAGCTCCTCCCCCCTTCCTCCCCCCTGATTCTCTTACTTTGTTTTTTTGTTAATTTATTTTTTTAAGATGCAATGTCTCAAAGCGCGTTTGGGCATCTTTTTATATGAATAAATATCTTGAGTTCAAAGATCTAATTAATATTTTGTTTTTGTAAATAGGCCTCATTGAGCTAATATTTTGAATTTATAATGCATTTGTGTCTCTGTGTATATGTCTAGAAGTACTTTATATATATATATGCTCTATTAAATCAATGCTTTGAAGCTTTACAAAAACAATATTAATAGATGATTTGCATGCTGTTTTTTTTTTTTTAACTTATCCCCAAAATGACACGATCAGAACCGTGAGTTTTGTGATCCGTTACACCCCTTTTTAAGGGATCAAGGGGGATAAAAAAAAAAAAGGTTTTCGGTATTTCTCATACCGCTGATGTTTTTGCTGCTGCTATTGTTCCTGTTGGCCTCCTATGAATGTGACACTTTTTTCTGGGTGCTTTCTGCATCTTTTCATGTTTTCTGTATTCTCTGATTTACTGAATAGGAGGGTAAAGATTAAAAAAAAAAACAACAAGTCAAATTGTAAGGACCTAAGTTGTTTTTGGTTGAATTAAATGTAGACCACTTTTATGTCTCTCAAAAGTATTACATTCCCTGAAGACGGATGATTTTTTTTTATTTATCTCTTCAAGTTCTTTAACTAGCTTTTAAAGGTGTTTGGGTTTTATTTAATATTTATTTTCCTCTCTATTTGGCTAGTGTTAAACATTTACAAGGCACCACTTCACACTATGCTAAACGCAATGAAGGAGACAGTGCATACGGAAATAAGCTGCAATTTAAAAATGTGCATTTTTCTCTTGTGATGTTGTGAAAAGCATATTAAAATGACATTAAAAACAAATTTGCTCTGAGTTGTTTTAACTGTCTTTTTATGATTATAGCTTCCTGTGTGTAAGGACTATTTATGTTAACAGTTTTTCCGCATACATCAGTGAAAAAAACAGATTTTTTTTATTGTTTCCATTACTAAGGCTGAAATAACGTAGCGCCGGCGGGGTGGCGTCACCACGTTTCCTCTGCGTGCCAACGCTGTTGTCATGACGATTGCTACGACTCTTCGGTTCGTCTTTCGTCTCGCAGACAATGGAAGAATACATCAACCCTTTGATACTTAGTAATGATAACAAGGTGTCACGGTGAACACGATGTTCTAAAAAGTTTTTTTTTTATTTAAATTAATTTGCTTATCCTTAACTTTTAATGGTCAACGAAACTTTTCAGTGAAGGGAAACTGTGTGAGTGAGTTCACAGTTGAGATATTTAATAAAACACTTCAACTCAAGGATTGCACCTTTTGGTAAGTTTTTTTGATTTTAGGTAAGTATATTTTTTGTTGTCGTGTTTTGTGGGTTCCTCCTGTCACAGTTAAGAAATGATCCACAGGGGGGTATTCCAGGAAGCGGGTTATGCCAGTTACCATGGTAAGTTTGAGGCTACCTCAGGTTTCGGTTTCAACAATGGAGGTTTGTTTCAGGGTATGTCAAGTTGCCATAGCAACTCGTGCTCTGAACATAACCTGGTCTGGAGCAGGGGGGTATTCCAGAAAGCAGGTTATGCTAGCTCCCACGATAAGTTTGAGGCTAAGGAAGTTGATAACCTCAGCTTTTGGTTCCAGAAATGGAGGTATGTCTCAGGGTAGGTCAAGTTACCATGGCAACTCATGCTCTGAACATAACCTGGTTCGGAGCAGGTTTAGTTGAAGATTAGTTTGTTTACGGAGAGGTGAAGCAGCATGGCGTGTCCATTTGAAGATGATTTAGTGGATGAAAAAGCTCAGATAATACTTTTTCCACCATGAGAGGATGATGAGACCACGTATGGATGTTGTATAGATAAACTTTTTTACTTTGATCTAACTTAATTATTTGCTTCAGTTAAGATAAATCATTTTTTTGTTAGGTCACCTTAAAAATAACACGTGGTTTTCAGACAATTATTTTCTTTTCGTTCAAATTAATTCAATTAAGTAGGCGTAACTTTGATGCTGCCGTTAGATTGGCACCGCAAGGGATTCTGGGATATCATTCCCTTTGCCTGTCTGGACGGATTTGGGTTTAAGTGTGGGTTTTTTACAAAATGTGTTTAGTTGTATAGCTGTTTTACTGTGTTTCACCGTGTTTTGCCGAGCTATTTTGTCCTGCTATGCTTACGTCTCTGCACCATGAGTGAGAGTAAAGTAGAGGATGATGAGTTTATATAGCACCTCTACCACCCAAACCTGATATGACAGTGATGGAACATTCTGTAATGAACTTTTGCACTCCGTGCATTTTTTCCGTTCTTTTTATTGTTATAAAAATGAGCATATCTGCCGGCTCAAACTTAGACATATGAAAGTTCAAGAAATATAAGTAATTAAGATGGAAAAAATATTAATGAAGTAATGTGACATTTAGTTAGATAAATATGTAAATTTCAGTTGTATAAACAATTATTGAGTTTGAATAAATTTAACTAAATTATCTTTCAGCCGTGTTACTTTTTTGATGGACTTATAATTTCTATCCGCCGTCATTAAAATATCGGACTCCATCTCACTTCCGTCTCAAGTGTCGCCTTTTTTTTTTTTTTTCTCCACGCGTTTCCATGGTGACTCGAGAAATCGGCGATCTATTGACAATGTCTTTATGTACCGTGCGTTAACCCAGGGTTACCAAGTCGAGCGTAATTACGCCAACTCATATCCGGTCTTTTGGAACCGACATACCCAGAGTAAGCAAGTTCAGGCGGATTTCAGCCAGAGTCCAGGCTTAAAGTCAGGCTAGTTTAAACATGCTTCCTGGAATACCCCCCAGGTTTAGTTGAAGGTTAGTTTGTTTTCAGGGGGGTGAAGCAGCATGGCGTGTCCATTTGAAGATGATTTAGTGGATGAAGAAGCTCAGATAATACTTTTTCCACCATGAGAAGGTGATAAGACCACGAATGGATGTTGGAAAGATAAACTATTTATATTGATCTAACTTAATTATTTGCTTCAGTTAAGATAAAAAATTTTTTTTTAGTTAAGTGAGCCTAAAAATAACACGTAGTTATCAGACAGTTATTTGACTTTCATTCAAATTAATTCAATTAAGTAGGTGTAACTTTAGTGCTGCTGTTAGATTGGCACCGCAAGGAATTGTGGGATATAATTCCCTTTGCCTGTCTGGGCGGATTTGGGCTAAGTTTGGGTTTTTGACCAAATGTGTTTAGTTGTTTAGCTGTTTTACAGTGTATTGTCTAGTTATTTTGTCCCACTATGTTTAATTCTTTCTGCACCATGAGAGAGAGGCAGGGAGAGGATGATGAGTTTATTTAGCACCCTTACTTACATAATTAGCACCCTTACTTACATACATTGAAATGTTATAGACAAAAATTTAGTTACCGAGTTCATGTTGTTGATCTACTTTCTGTCATTCATTTTATTGTTATAAAACTGAGTATATCTGCAGCCACAAACTTAGACATACGACAGTTCAAGAAGTACCATAAGTTGAGGTGGAAAAACATTTAATTGAATTGGAGTAATATGACATTTAGTTAGATAAATATATAAATCTGAGTTGTAAAAAGAAATATTGAATTGGATAGAGACGTAAGAAATTAGGTTGAATAAATTTAACTAAAGTACTTATTGATTGATTTGAGTTAAGTTGAGTTGGATAAGTTGTATAAATATGTGTCACAATGAAAATGAGATGGAAACTGGTGTGTTTACTTTGTACGTTATTTTTCTCAAAGCAGAAACTCTGTTTTTTTTCTTTTTTTTGCTGATGCAGCCGTATTACTTTTTTGATGGGCGTATAATTTTCATAAGACGTCATTAAAATTACAGACTCCGTCTCACGTGTAGCGCTCTCTCTTTTGTTCTCCACGCGTTTTCCATGGTGACTCCGGGAATCGGCGATCCATTGAGAATGTCTTTATGTACTTGCCGTGCACACGCATTTACCCAGGGTTACCAAGTCGAGCGTAACCACGCTAACTCATATCCGGTCTTTTGGAACCGACATACCCAGAGTAAGCAAGTTCAGGCAGATTTCAGCCAGAGTTCAGGGTTAAAGTCAGGGTAGTTTAAACGTGCCTTCTGGAATACCCCCCCCCCCCCCCCCCCCCCCAATGTTTTACTTCCCAATTTAAACTGTTTCACCCTGTAAGGCTGCTTTGAATTCTAAAAGAACATCTTACTCTGACAGACATGCAATTAAAAAGATTTTCAACTGAAAGGAAATGCACACACAAGAAGCAGGTTGGAAGTTGAGTTCCAGTGTGTACGCAATCAGCTGGCCCCTGACTGACCCCAATCCCCTGTACACAAAACTGTACAGCCGTGTGGTTCCCTGCCTGACATGGCTTCTATTAACCGTTTTCTAAAAACATATTCAAATGTCCTGAAATGCAGTTTTACAGGTCAGCTGGACAAAAAAGCGGAGAAATGGCAGCAGCTTGCAACCCAGAAGAATGCACAGTACCTACTGTGGAACTGGAAAGTGTCACGCAGGTAGAATGTATGAGGGATTTAGAATTTTTTGTCTTCTTAAGTGAGGATTGTTTTGACAAATACATTCTCAGAGAGCAAATCGTTTTTTTTAATTAGAAATATAATAACTGATATAACTATTTTTTGGACAGTCTCCAGAGAGCACCAACTGCATAGCCTGCACAGAGGACGGCAGGTACCTCTCTCTGGGTCACTGCAGGGGTTTGTCTGTGTGGTGTGCATCATCTTTTGTCCGAGTTGCCGAATGGCTGCAAGATCAGCTTGAAATAACCTTCCTGCAGATGACCAGAATGGCTAAGATGACCTATCTGCTTGGTTCTGTTGATGATATGGGTTGGTGAAGTCTGTGCATTTAAAAATGTTCAATTTTGTGCCAACTAAAACCTCTAATTAAAATGACCCTACAGTAAAACCTGGCTCCTTTCATTTACATCCTGTCGTTCTACTGTCATTCACGTTGTAGGTGTTGCTAGACTCTTCATATTTCACTGTGATGACATTCATCTTCTAAGTGTCATAAATGCCATGGTGTGTATTGTATTGTCACTTTTTTGTTCAAAAGCTGCCTTTTGGTGACTATTTTTTACTAATAGATATCATTGTCAGGAGGATATTAACCATAGAAGTATTTGTTCAACATTTGCTCTATATGGAAGTGGCCATTTTGGAGCAGCATCAATCAGCTGTAAGTGAAATTTGCCTTCATGTATTTGAGTTAAATAAATTACATTTGGCGCATTGAATTATAATTTTTTTAAGGTAATGGTGCCTCTTGGCTCGAGGTCTATCAGTTACCTGTAGCAGTGTGGCTGGCAGAATTAGAGACTGTGTCGGCACGAGAACAGGTGAGAAGCTTTGATTCAGTCTGTCCTCAGCCCTTCAATTCTTTTAATAATGTTTCTGAGTTTTGCTTTAGTTTCAAGACTTTTCTTGGAGACGTCCTTACATTTTCTTTACGGACATATTTACTGAAACACATTCAAATAAATATGTTCAAAACTGACTTGGAATTTTTGTCAACCTCCAGGATCCAAATGTAACTGAAAGTGTTGATGTGAAATGGTCTTCAGTTGAGGTGCTGATTAAAATCACTCCACCCCATCTTCCAGCCGGTACTAGACACATATTTATTGCTCTTTGGTGTCATTTGGATATTAAGCATCTACAAAACTTTAAAACACAAACAATTTCCTTCAAGTTATTACTTACAAGCTGAATGAAAAATTCAAGACATCTACAAGTTTATATAAGGAATCTCATTTTTAAAAGCTGAAAATGCTCCTTGCTGTTCTTGCTGTTTTGCAGGAAATTCACAAGGTGGCGCTCTTGGAGCAGATCTTTTAAAACACTGTTTGGTTGTGGATGAAATACGAAGCAGCAGCTGTCTTGATGCAGATGCAGGAACAACAGACACTTCTAGAAGTCCAAGGTGCAAATACTGTCAGCAATTACTAATTTCAGTTTCAGACTTTTAATTTGCGTTTGAGGTTAAATTTTACAGCAAAACAAACCAAAGTGAAAATGCTTTTCATCCTTTGTCCTTCAGGTTGAATGATATCTCTTTCAGGTGGTGTACTCATCACTTCCTCCTCAGTTGTGATCCATTTTCTGGCCAACCTTTGCAGTCAGGTGGGTACTAAATTGCTATTTTGTTCCAGATGGCTCTTGGGTTATACACTTTTCATCAGATTTGACAATGCAACAAAAACTTACCAATGTCCGCATCAGTGCACATGTTTGGATTTAAAAGGACAAGTCTCATTCACTCTTTTCTGTAGAGCTGCCTGTTGCTGTTGCTGTGTGGTGGAGTGGCAGCCATAATCTCCTTCAGTATTCACTTCAAAAGGTTTCAATTAAAAAAGCAGGCAGGAGACATTTTATTTAACATTTAAAATATTCTTAACACACAATCTTAAAAGGTTTTTGGTTTGAGTCCTTCCTAATGTTTGAAGCAGAGGCAGCTCCCACGCCGGATTCTTTGTGGCCAAACGCAAACAGAATCATCTGCTCGGCTGTGAGCAGACGCACAAGATACATCGCTCTGGGGCTGGATGATGCTTTGGTGTGTGTCTGGGACAGGAGGACCGGTGAGCCAACACTACAGCATACAGGTTCCCATATATATAAAGTATATGTATATAAACATATATCTATAAAATCAACTTCACGTCAACTTCACTGGCTATTGTACATCTTTAAATGTATTAACCTCAGTTACCCAGAAGATCTCAAACAATATCTAATTCCTTTTCAGTCTTCTTATAATTTGCGCTATGCAGATAAATTTTTTGTAGTTGTTCCAAGAATTAAAAAAGAAATCGGAAAATATTTATTTTATTACAAAGCACCCTCTGACTGGAACAATCTTCCTCCATTCATTCGCTCTTGAACCTCAATCTTAGCATTTAAGGTATTTGAGATGGCACATATATATACACATTATAATTGCAAAATAATTACGTTATATATATATTACATAACATTATATATATATATATATATATATATATATATATATATATATATATATATATATATATATATATATATATATATATATATATATATAGTTTATTTATTTATTTATTTATTTTTACATTCAAGTCCCTTTAGGGGCTCTATAGCAAAGTCCAGGTCTGTGCAACCCTAATATACTAAAAACATGACTAAGCCAAAGCCTGGAAAACAAGACATAGTGCATTATTTGGTCACTAAAAAAGGAAAAATAAAACTAATTTGCTGCCAATAAGTTAATTTGTCATTAAAAAACAGGTTACACAATTATTAAGTTGTTAAAATAGTTAAAACTAGAAAAAATAATAATCAATATGAAGAAAACACTTCATGACTACACTATTGTGAATTTACAATAAATATTCACCGCTGCATAATTCCAAAAATCTAGTAGAAGAATTGTTTTAATATTCTGACATCAATATTACGAAAAGAGACTCAAGCCAGTCACTCAGACTGATAGTTTCAGGGATTTGGTTAAGAGGTAAACAGGTTTTTCTTCTCAGATATACAGTTTTCTTTTCCTGTCCTCAGGTGCACCACTCTCCATCATCTCTCTGCCAAAATACAGCTCCCTCCTCAGGATGGAGTATTTAGATTGTTGGCCTGAGCTGCTTCATCCCTCTCAGACTCCAGCTGCAGAAGTGGTCCATCTTTTGGTGATGAGTAAAGGTGGAGAACTCTACATGATCAGAGCAGAACGAGGAACCCATACCTGCACCACACAACTGAGTGAAAGGTTACTACACAAGTTTAATGTTTCTATTTATATATTTTTCCTGTTTTTAAATCCAGGCAAAGAGATTTGCCACTGTTCAGTCCATCTGAGTTACATGACTTTAAATTTCTTTTGTTGGTTTTAGACCAAATGATAGCAGAGATCTACCATCAGTTACCATCTCAATGCCGTTCCTGCCAGGCATAGTAGGACTCTGATTGATGCGTTAAAACATTATTTGCTTTTATAAACTCTATAATCTAAGATATAAAACTTTATAATGAAGGATAAAAAGCAATTTTTTTATCGTCCTTTCTGAACAGTTGCTCATAATACAAAGAAATGGAAAAATGTTCCTTCAAGATGTCATCAACAAAACCGCGGTGTGCTTCTTGACTCCTCCCACTCCTTATCAGTTTTCTTCTGCCTGCAATCCTGTGTTTGTTCTGGATCCCCAACTCCAAGCTTTGTTCATACGAGGTAAACCCAGACACCACTGGACTGTTTCATCTGTTTTGTGAGAAAACTTCACAGGGTAAGGTTAATTGGTCTTGTCAGGGAAAAAGCGTTTTGTTTAGTAAATGCCACTATTTGTGAGTTACTCAGGTGACCTGGAAAACAACGGCAGCCATTCTTTGAAAGAGGCTATCCAGAGCCGCCTCTTTGTTTTCCGTTTTGGACAGTGCTGCATCATTGAGCAGCGAATAGTTTCACATCCAGCCTCTTCACAAAGACAGAACGCAGAGAGCCATGGAACTCCAGAGGAAGCATGCAGTCTCTACCTGCAGCAAAGGTTTCTATGACCTGATGTGTTAAATTTAAGAGCTTGTGGATTTTTCACTTAAAACTGATCAAATTTAAATGTTAAAGCTGTGTTTTTTCTGTTTTTTTATGACTGCTGTCTCTGGATGAAAGGAATAAGGCTTTGGAACAGACATTTGAGAGGCTGCACAAAACCGCACAGATGATTGAACAAAGACAGCAGAACTACAACAAGCTGAGGAAGAAAAAATGACAGTTCTCCCGTGTTTTGCAGCACTTATTTGCCCATTTTCATCATCAAAAGCTTAATTTGTTGCTGAGGTTTCTTACCGTATATCTTGAATTTCTTTAAAATCCTTTCCTCTTATTTTTTAAGGCACAACCCTGTTTTTCCATTGTGGTTGACCAGCTGTTTGAGCAAAAAGAGCAGAATACACAGAGCTCTTCACACTTTGCATGGTTTTGCAGCGTGAGCACTATGCAAATGATTTTGCTGCAGTATAGATTTGTCAGGAAGGACACGTACCTCAGCAGACCTGTAATAAAAGGCAAGAAAGCACTTTGAGGGATGGAAAAAACCTAATATGTGAATACACCTACTTTTTTAATACTACGTTTATCTTCTTTGCTATAAAGGGTTGAAAGTGTGTGTGTGTGTGTGTGTGTGTGTGTGTGTGTGTGTGTGTGTGTGGAAGTTTTGATGGATAGGCATAGCAAAAAGTTTTCATGTCTGTATGTTGAATCATTTGGGTGTTCTGAGGAAATAGCTGACCCATCTCCTTTTTTCCCTTGTATTTAATTAATGTTCTTGCAGCAAAACTTGACATGAAAGTTGTACCTGTAAATAATTGCATCTATTACTTTAAACAAATTACTTTTTCTTTTTATAATTTAATTAAATAGATGAGAAGCTGGCTAAAATGAATGTACATTTTTATTGGGGTTGGAATGCTTAACTGTTTCCTGTCTTATATTTTCAGATGATTTGAAAGAGGTTTTTGTTGGTCAGAATTGACAAAAACCTGGGGAAAGTTATGTAATTTTCAGCACACTGACACATGTATCCCCTGTATTGACGTGTTATTCCTACCACGACAAAGGTGGATAAAGGTGGAAAGATTTCATGTAATCCATGGACACCAGTGAAGATCACAAATGATTGAAAAAAAAAGGTTCAGAGCACTGTCTAGTGGGTCTAGATGACCCAACTCCCAACGTTAAAGTGCCTAGGATAGCACAAGGGGAACCGAGAATAATAAAGCCAAAAATAATGATGATGAATGAACACCTTCAACAGGATCTTTATTGTTTGTCGAAGTGCAGAAACAATGTGGGTAATAAAAATAATGGAATGTTTTACTTCAAACAATACAACCTAAAACAAAATGTACTTTTACACCAAATGGTACAGGTGTTTTATTTTCTATTTCTCCTTTTACATTTACAATTTGTAGATGACAATGATTCTAAAAGGAATCAAGTTTGCAGAAAATCAGTTTGTTACCTTGTCAACATGAAAAACCTTTTCATGTATTGTTTTTAACCATGTTTTATTCCTTTTTTTCTACCCAAACAGCATCATAAACTTTGGGCCCACATTTTGTTCACAAGGAATTATAAAAGAATAGTTTTTCTTTTTTTTGTTCAGAACTTTCCAAGAAATCCTAATGTATGCATTTAGTTTACAGTAGCTGTTGGTTCTGTGCTTTTTGTACAGTGGTATGAAAAGGCTTTAAATTGTAGGTTTAAATCCATACATCAAACTTGGGTCACCATATAACAAAATTATAATCCCGGTATCAAAAGCATCTTTACCCTCTCATAAAATGCTTTCACGGCTGGACTGGTTGAGAGATCTCACTGCCTTGCTCTCTGCCAACAGAAGATTCCCTTTGGGTGATGGTAAGTCTGCTTTGCTGTGGTTGTCTCTGTGCAGAACAAGTCTCTCCTGACTCGGATGCCATAACTTTCTTTTCAGAGACAGAGAACTTGCGGCACAAGTAAAGGATCCAGTCACGACAGTGTTGATGTCTGCATCTGTTGCCTCTGCAGCGTTGCCATAGAAACGCCGGAGCTTCTTTCGAAAGTGAATGGTGAACAAGCCGTAGATCACGGGGTCTAGGCAGGCGTTGAGCAGTCCAAAGATGAACAAAATGTGGGTCAAGGAGTGGGACACTTTCCCCTCAAGGTCATCGGGAGAGAACCAGTACCACAAGCCCAGCAGGTAGTACGGAGTCCAGCAGATTATGAAAGACAGGACGATCACTATACTCATTTTTAACGTTCTCATCCGGGCTTTAGGGATGTTGTTCTTGGAGCAGCGCAAGTGTAGCTCACTGGAGGGCACTGGGAACAGATCGGATAGAAATAAAGAGAATAGGACGGTTAAAACTTAACAATAGTTGATTTTTTTATCCAAATGTCCAAAAAAAAAAAAGTTTTATTTCAGTAGTTCATAAGGACCAAACAGGGGATTTGAAATGCCACAGCACTTGTCACTTGTCACAGCAAATATTGATCCAGCACTGCTGTACTCCTTGACCCATCAGAGTCAGTTTCTTATGCCAGGGAATAAGAGTTTTCTGCACTACCGCACACTGTAACACTTCACTGAACTGTGGCCAAAATCTGAACAAATTTTTTCAAGTCGTGACGCTTCTCCACAGGCTGAGCCAAACATTTGGTGTGTGAGGTGACCTGTGTGGCTTCGGCTTTAATTGATAAGCTCTGTTTTTCTGAGTAGTTATTCTGACTTTAACTCTAGAAATCCTTCCACTTCACAACATGATTGATCCATGTAACACACTATGAAGTGAGAGCTTTATAAACGTACAGAACTATCTCTACTGTAAAGCAGAGAGTGGTAAAAACTGTTTAAAATGCCAGGCACAGCACACCTGCACAAATAGGGAACTCTAATTGGCTCCTTCACCTTCTCAAGTCTTTCATTACGCCTACAAAATGAAGTTCATCAGTTTTACCTGCAGGTAAAACTGATGAGCCTCATTTTCTAGGGGGGGTCAGTGGAGAAAATGAAAAGATTACTGCTCCCAGTTTATCTACAGGGAGGCAGGCAGATGTGTCGGTACAAAAAAGATCTGAGATTTCCAGCTGATTTGATCAATCTGTTCAGACCAAAACACTGCTGCTTTAGTGTAAGATGATAGTAAGGTTCAGTAAATAATTTCAAGGACACAATAACTCTCAATGAGGTCTAAGTGTATAAAAGATGACAGCTTCAAATAGCTGAGTAAATGGTAAAATTAGGACCTAACTTCTATCGGTTTTTAGATGATGGATAGTTCAGTAATAAATTACGTATCTTACTGTAATCCTTAAAAGGGAACATCGTTCAACAGGACTTTATGACAGTTGCTCGAATTTCCTCCTGAAAATTCCTTATTTTGATCATTTTACCTTGGAGAACAATCTGAACAGAAAATATTAAATTGTGATGAGCCAAAAAGCAATTCGGACACCATGCTCTCTGTTTTTCTTTTCTTCTTTTTTTAAACAGCAAATATGACGTCACCGATTTCAAGAAGTGAAAAACTAATCAATACGATCATTTTACGACGACTATTTACGAATCCACTGTGTTCTATTGATGAAAACATTGATGGTTTATTCAAAAAATGTAATTTAAATACCTGTATTTCACAAAAACCTTTAAATTGCAATGCATTGTCGTCTATATCACCCAACCTAGTGAGTATCGATGCACACTGGATCTTCGCAGAGACTTTCGGGAAAATTTCTATAGGCCACTCAATATTGGAATTGTACATGCACTATCTTGTGAGTAGTGAAGGAATTTGGACACAACCTTTGTCAGTACGAAACTGGACCAAATTGCTATTTTAGTATTAAAGGTTGCAGAGCCCCTGTCCTAAACTTTGACCTCATAGGAACTCACAGTTGTCTCTTTTCAGTCGTTTGGAGATCTCACAGAAGATCCTGGTGTAGCAGGTGATCATGATGACCAGCGGCAGCAGGAACAGACAGGCAAACGTGAACAAGTTGTAGGCTGTTTCATGCCTGTGACTAACAAAACTTCCCCGAGTGGCACATTGAGTGAATTCCTCAGGATAGATTATGGTCACATTGTGGAAGAGGAAAATCTGTGAGGAGAAGTAAAAACACAAAATGGGAGTAGTGATAGATAGTAGCTTCATGAGTCAGATTCTAAAAACATCAAAGCACATGATTTTGCAAAAAATTAACTTTTACTATTGAAAATCGTGATTAAAAGTTCTTTCTATCTTTGGGATATTAGTTTTTAAGTCTTAGTTTTAATTTTTAACGAAAACTGCTCACTTCACCACTGCCTCCTCTGAACATAAACTGACAATAGTAAGTTTGAAGGGATTGTTACCAACTGTTGTTTTTCTTTTCTCTTGAATTAGGACATCAGCGTGGGAAATGCGGAAAAAAAAAGTCTCCTCCACTAAACAACCATGCAGAAATCATAAAATTGAATTGTTCTGAGCAGTTTCTTAGTAAGTGTGAGTTACTTTATCTGTGTAAACAAGCCCACATAGAGTAATAAGATACAAAAACCCTCATGAGACAACAATAAAATAAAAACGAGCAGGTCATATTCTGTCAGTTAATGTAAGCTTTGTGTGAATTCTCTGTTTTGTTATGCAGCACATGTCTTCCGTTGGTAAGATCACCTGTTGTGGATGATTTTGCATCAAATGCAGCATGTTATTAGCCTTGTCTTGGTCAAACATATGTTGTCTTCCTGAAAAAGTGAATTATTTATTGTTTCTTTTAAAATGTGTCAGTTGCTTTTTTCCCAACTGGAGCATTGTACCATAAAGGAGGCAGTTTTTTTAGCGGATCACTGATGACAAGCCGGATCTTGTCTTTAATTTGAAAGGTAATGATTTTGGGGGTTTATGAAACCGTTTTGGGTTATTTTGTCCCCCCCCCAAATTCGACAAATGGATCCTTTTCCGTTTCGCCTCAGTTCATTTATAAAAAGATGTGGCCCAGTGAAGACAAGCTGCACGCTCACATATGGCCTTTTTGTGCATGACTATGCATGTAAATGAGTTAGCGGATGTAAAACTGCTCTTAGCCATTGATTTCAGTCGTCTATGGAATGCTTTCCTGTCTGTTTTAAATGGGGGGAGGGAAGCAAAGATCACAAGCATTCAGTATCTATTTTCAGGTTTTCCTTTATGCTCAGAGATTTCTCCAGATCTTAAAAATTATTTTCTGTTCAATAAGGGGAATATTGTTTTTTAAAGATATTTTTTGTCCTCAAATTCAGCAATTTTATAATGATAAAATTAAGGCTTTTAAAAATATACAATATGCACCACTGTGAATAAAAGGTACGTCTTTTATTTTCTGCTGTTTCCTTCAAGGATCACTGGTGGGGTTCATCGGCCTTTATCTAACCATGTCCACTACTTCCTTTTCCTTGACATCTTTTTTCATGTCCTCTTTCATCCATAAATATTCTCTGGTTGTCACCAGGCGCTCTGCCTGGCAGTTAACCTCTGGGTCTTTCAAACTATTATATCTGGCTTCACTGGCTTTATCTCCTTAATTATTTAATACGAAACTTCTTATCAATCTCTAAGAGAACCTCAGTCATTGGTAAAAAATGAAAATGGTTTTTGTTTTTATCATGGTAAATTGCTAGTTTTTCTCTTTTCCTCTAATTTGCATCATGAGCTAATTCAGAATTGTCTTGAAACTTTTTTAGTCTGTATTAACAATACACTTATCCTTATGAAATTGTCTTGATTAAGATTCAAACACAACCAAAAGAAGTATTTTATGATCTTCTTTATTTCTACTCAGTGAAACCTGGACCTGTTTGGATAAAAACAATACTGGCTTCCTGGTAGAGGATACTTGCATGCTGTTAAATTGTTTCATTTTGTTCCACTTCATTTTGTTTCGTCGATTTATTTCCAACATATTATATAAACAATAGATACGTTTTAGGCTCGCTGATACCAATTTTGATTCATTCTTTCAAAATAGTCTCTATTTGACAGAACTTAAGAACTATAAACATGTTTTGAAAAGGAGACAAGCAGAAGCTTATCTAAGCCTACTCCTTTATACCCACTCAACTTTGACAACAAAAGTATAAACAAAAAAAATTATTTTATTGTATATTAGTAAAAAAAAAAAAAAAAACTTCAAATTTAAGTTTCAGTTATTTTAAAAAACTGTCTGGACCCATATTTCATATCCTGGTTATGACTTTATCTCAGGACCCAAAGTCCTTCTGGCAAGTCAGCTTAGCCCCCATCCAGCATCTAAAGTTCTCAAGTTTTTCCTGTTTCAGTGCTAAACTGCATTAATATTCAAGATCCACTAGATGTGAGAAGGGGTTTCCATGTGGAATCAGGTAGAAAACTCAAAGACAAAATCTAAACCCAGATGAGCTGCAGATGAAATATGTGGAGGTAGCAGTGAGGATGAAGATGATGGAAAACATTTTCTTTGAATGTTCAGAAAGGACGGCAGCTACTGGAATACAGTTCAACATGAGCAGGAGAACACACTAATCTTACAATGAATATTTCTTTTTGTGAATTTTAGTCAATAAAAACAACTTTGATGGCGGGTAAAATGGGAAAATAAAGAGGGATTACGACACTTGTTAGGTCAGATGTAATCCAGGACGCGTGACAATGATGCCCCAGGTTTTGACTGGCTCTCAGAGATCACGTGTTTCTTTTATCATCACATCATCCAGCCAAAATCACAAAATCCTGATGTCTTTTTGTGATGTTTCTTTCTAAATAATAATATTTGTGTTTTTTGTTAATTATCAGAAAGGAAAATAGAATAAACACTTCATCTTCCTCTAGAGTAAAAGTAAAACATTTAACTGTACAAAACTCAAAACATTTTGTTTCCCATTACGATAAACTGTACGAAGACAAACTTCTGCTTTAAAAAAGCACTGGTGATGTAGATTTTAGCACTTTTAATTTAACTAAATGCAAGTTAAAAGTTGAAAATCTGTAAAGTTGTTCTTGATCTTAAGTCTCCATGCACTTTCAATGCAGTAAGTGATTTTACCTGAGGGACTGAGAGGATCACACTCATCGCCCACGCCGCTATCAGCATGACTCTGTTCCTCATCCTGGCTTTATTGATAGCCAGAGGGTTGAGGATGGCTGACTGTCGGTCCAGACTGATCACCACGGTGACAAACGCGCAGGAGTACATCGCCTGAAGCTTCAGAAACATCAATAACCTGCAGGCAAAATCCCCGGCCAGCCACTGAACCGTGATGTTCCACACAGCATCCAGAGGCATCACGATGAAGGTCACCAGCAGATCTGCCACCGTCAGGTTGATGATCAGCACCTTAACGTGGGACTTTCGTTTCCCATCACTCTGTGCTGCCCACAGCACGGCCAGGTTAAAAAAGGCAGAAAAGCCGCACAGAATGAAGGTGATGATCACCCTGACTTTGGCTGCTGTGGAGAACGTTGGGAGCTGCAGGACATTGCAGCTGGTCCAGTTCAAAGAGGAGAAGTTGCAGCTGATGTTGGCTTGCTCATCCTCCAGCAGGTGATACATGGTTAGAGTAGATTCATAAAGAGAGTCATTCATTTCTGCAGCCTGCCAGAGGAGGATCATTCTTTTCATCCAACGCAAATGTCAGATCTGGAGAAAAACACAAAAACAGAACCAGACGGAGACAAAATGGATGAGTCAAGATATATCAAGTGCTTGAAGATCATCAGCGCACAGCTGTCAGGAAGAAAATGCAAACAGTTTATGAATGTATGATTCATACAGTTCTACATCACGAAGAAATAAAAATGGACTAAAACACAGCCACTGAGATGTTACCCAATGGGTTGCATTGGAATGATGGAGAAAGTTTTTGGCCTCTAGTTATTGCTATTTTGGTCTAAAAAAAGTCTCACTCCAATCATATTTTGATCTGTTGTAAAATTGTTCCCAGTGTTCTTTTACTCATGATTATACTGTTTTTTTGCCAAAATCCGAAAACCTGTCTTGTTTTTTAGTACATAGTTTCTGCAGAACGATAATGGTTATTTAGAGATTCACCTCTGTTTTGTGGGTGGGATTAATGGCGCACAGCAACCCCACCCCCCTTACCCCTCCCTTTTTCTAGGAGCCCAGAGCAGAGAGTTTGTGGTCCGCCCAGCTCATTTTCCACGACACAAATATGATATTTTTCCAACGGCATTTTTTTTTCATCTCTTCCTGATTCATAACGATTTTAATAGAGACATACTCTGAAATATTATTTTAATATTATATTTCTTCATCCATGTCATCTGTCATGAGAAAAAAAACACAAAATGACTGCGTTTGGTTTTCATTGCCAAACACACATTTCTTTGGAGTGAGTCTTTAATGAACCTTAGATATTTTTTTAAAATGAGCAACCAAACCAGATTGATGTTGGAAATCAATTCAACAACGGAGGATTTGTCTCTGACCTGTCAATCAAAACACAACTGCAATTCTAATAAAAGTAAAAATATATCAAGAAGACATTCAGCTACAGGAACGGAATTTTATGAAATGGTAATGAAAATAAATTTTGAGCGTGTCTAAATCTAGAAGTTGGGCGGTTTCAGCTAGTTTAAACTTTTCAAGATGAGAAAATAAAAGTAAGGATTTTAATTACATTAAAAAAAATTCAAATTCCTGAGTTCAAATCTTTAAACCAATTACCTTTTTTGAATGACTCTGAGTAAAAAGTATGTGACCCCCTTGAGTTTGTGAAAAACTAGAAAACGTAAATGAAAAAAAGAATCATTTTTATTCAGACTTTACAAGAGTTAAATCAACATTAAACGTCTCTGAAGGACACGTTTATCAAGTCTATCCTTTCTATGACTGAAGGCAATGTTTTATTACATGAAGGTAGCTGCGAGGGCTTTAGACCCTTTGATACCTTTATCATTGAACATATTTCATCACTACATCAACAAAAAGAATTTCAAATGCCAAAAAAAAGAGAAAAAAATGAGGAAATCATGTGTTACTTTCTTTGAGACAAAGATAAAACAAGAAAACAAGGTGGAAAACTGGGCACATAATCAAAGGTCTTTGTTGAGGCTTCATCCTTGCAGGCAGATGATCAGGAAGCATCTGGCTTGTCATCAGTATACAGTTGGAGAGACAGCCGTCTTGATATGGGCACATTACTGCAGCGGGGATGGCTGTCTTCTGGATGAGTATCACTGATGCTGAAACTGTTGGCAGAAGCTGCCTTTAGAGCATTGAGTTGAGTTTTTGCAAAACCTCTTGAATGTTATGAAACTGAACTAACACGCAAATGAAAATGAAAGATATTAAACTAGTAGCTGGGGCAGAAAAATATTTCTTTGGTTAAAAAAATTGTAAAATTGTCTTCAGTTGGTAAATCTTCAAAACGTAATAATAAAGTAAGGATTGAAATAAATTGCATATGAATATTAGGCTTTTTACTAAGATTTCATACTGCTTTTAGTCTATTAGTGTTTCTCCTGTGGTCAGTAATTACATGTATAAAAATTTAACCTAATTTGTTTTGAGAAAATATGAAACAGTTGGTATTTGCTGTGCAATAATTATATAAATCTGCAAACGCTGGGTCACTAATAAGTTCGAAGCTGAAGTTTAGTCCTTTTTTTCTATCATTTTTGACACATATCTGCATTTTTTTGAATGAAATTGATAGTTTGGGTGCCATGCAGCTCCTTACGTTATGGTGCATCAGATGTAATTAAAATGAGAAACCTTTGCCTCATTCGACTCCACAGTTTTGCCTGCTGCATCACGTCCACACACTTTAATAAATTAAATTCGATTTGCAACTGTTTTATTTACAGTTATGTAAATGATGCGCTGCTTTAGGGATTTGATGACCGTGTTTACATGTTCAGCCCGTTTTTCCCTTAACCAGCAAGAAAAATAAATGTATTTGGGGGGGAAAAAAAGAATCCCAATCATTTTAACAATATTCAACACATTCTTTTCTGTTAATTAAGCACTCTTTATCATTAAATTGCATGTTTAGAAAGAAAAACAACGACAATAAACTTACCATCGCAGGTGACGAGGTTGTGGGATTCCCCCCCTTAAAACCAACAATGAAAATTTATCAGAGGTTGCTGGGAGTCTGTGGTTTTCCTCTGCTGTGAGTTTGTTGGGCTCTAGGTTGCGGTGGTCTCTGCCTTTATCCGCGCATCAGAGAGAGCCGCGCGCACCTCCGGGGAGGGGTCTGACCTTAACTCCCAACACCAGCACAGCCAAGGACGCACGGCGTGCGCCACGACTGCTATCAAGATCTCATGCTTATCCGTACAGGAAACCATTAGGATGTCCTTCCCTGCTCAGGATCAAGGGGTTCTTTAGCCCTGTTTCATGTTCCAATCAAGTCATGGACAGATAATAGGCTTTATTAAACAAAATGCAAACATTTCAACACCAAATCAAAAGAAAAAAATAACCTACAGATCTTTTAATGATTCTTTGAAATCCTCAGCCTCTTCAGGGTGAATTCAGAGACCAAAGTAAAGTCAGTAAACTTGAGACACTCCTGCACTTTTGAAGATTTGAAGTTTGTTTTTATTGATAAGTTTAGTTAGTTTCCTACAATCTTATATAATCTTCAATATGTCGTAGTCCATCCATTCATTCGGGATTTGAAATTTAAATTAAACTTTAAAAAAAGTTTTGATTTCCAGTCAGTCTTTAGACTTAAACTATATTTTTCTTTCACAGTGAGCCAAGTCTAGTCCTCAGAAAAAGCTGCATGTTTCACATTTGTATGCTTCTTTATTTCTTTAATATTCATAAAATGTGGAAAAAGTGTTTGTTGTACATGGAAAAATCCCCAATTATCCTCTGGTTAATGAGTGTGGTTTTAAGAAAAGCAGATTTCTTTGCAATTTTGCACTTGCCCACATCGCGTTCAAACTAAAGAACAAGCTCAAATATTTATTGATTGTATTCAGAGGGATAATTTTTTATGGAACCAATTTTGTGTTAGAATTTGTTTGTTTGTTTTACTTATTTTTATGATCTATTTTCGTTACTCATCCTGTCACCCTTGCAATTATACATCCATTATGTTTCATGGGTTTTTAACTATGAGAGACAGTAGGATGCAGTGATACATGGTTAATACATTTGTCTGAAGCTCTAACTAATGACTTCTGTTTCCATGGCGATGTCTCATAGAAGGAAAAGACGACGCGTGACAGGGATTCATTAAGGCAGCGTGTCATCTCCACACATTCCCCAACATGAACTGAATTGCTCTGATTCTTTCTAATCAGTGTAATCAGATAAATGTAAAGCACTGACAAGCCCTCACTTCGTTCCAAGAAAATGTGTCTAATATGGCTTTTATTTTCAACATTTTGAATCCCAGCGTTTCAAAGAACACTTAGGATTCCAATATCATCAAATTAAGAGGTTTTTCTTTAATGTAGTTCTTTTCGTTGTGTTTCTTTTTTAGAGTTATAGATTTACATGGAGTTCGGCTTTTGTTAATTAGTTTTTCAAAACACTAACAGCAACTCGATTATGAAATAATATTTTTGCCACAAAGAGATCAAGAGTCATTGTTTTGAATTAAGAGCTTCCAAATAGACATGTTAGCAAATATTTTATTACTAATTCTTAAAAGGGTTTTTTGAAAATAGACTTTTGGGGTGTTTTCTTTCATCTTTTGTAGTTGTACATGTTTTCTGAATTTCAGTAGTTTCTGCAGGTCTTGTCCCTATGTGAATCTCAGAAGACAGAGTTTAAATCACAGCCCAGCTTCAAACTGACGGAACAAGCTTCTTGTTTGCGGTCAATTGTTATCTGATGCTTTTGGCATCTGGGTTCTCAAGCAGAGGAAGGAGAAAGATGAGTCAATTGTTCAGAATAATTAGGATTTTTTTCACAATGGAAATGAAATCACTTTTCAATAGACTGAAATTCCCTCTTGACTTCCAGATGACACCAGTGATATAACGTTTTAAAAGTCGGTTATAATAATATGTGGATAGGCAAGGACAAAAATATTGTCTAGTATTGAACCGTTATCTTTCTGACAGATCGTTTTTGATGCCTGAATTTTTTTTTATGTTATTCAAACTGCAGCCTCCGGATTCATTCCAGATTTGTTTTAATCTGAGATCTTCCTGGGTGTAGTTTTTTTTGGTCTCCCAGGTGTTTGTCAGTTTTCTCCAGAGACTCTAGTTTTCTGCTAGTCCAAGAATTGGGCAAAGGTCTTATGTGTCTGTGTACCTTTCCTCTAGCCAGGTGACAGCTGGGACAAGCTGCAGCACTCCTGTGACCTTGAATGGAAGAAGAAGCAGATGCAGGAAACGGATGTGAATTTTAAAGGGAAGTAAGCATCTTCTCCAAATTCTAAAGAAGGTGTTTTATTGTTTGTTTGTTTTTTAACTGCAACGTTGTCTGTTGAAACTGGTGACAGTTTTTTTTTTTTCACTCCAGGTAAATCACACAATAACCAGATCTCCACCTTATAATCATGCGCACCCTTTACTGTTTAATGGTCAGGATGTGTTGTTTGCCTTCTCTACCTCTGTTGTGGCAAACTAAATTAGACACAAAATCGATACACACCGCCAAATCAAAACTCAAAAATTTGACAAAAATCATACCAACAATATGGCGAGGCAAGAGCAAGATAAAATGTATGTTATTTATGTGTGTGATTTAACAATCATCCCTTCATGATTCATATGTTTTTTTTTGTTTTTTTTTACCTGACTACAGAAAAAAATACCCCTAAAGGTCAGAGTTTTTCCAAATCATCTGGATTTCTTAAAAGCCTACAGAAAACTGGGCCATTATTGTCTTTTAGGAGAGAAATGGGCCACTACAGCAACCTGCAATAGACTTTTTAAGCCTTCTTCCAAACGCATTCCATTGAACTGTAACATTTAACATGCTAACTAGAACCTGTGGGACTGGAACGCTTCTCTTGTTTTGGTTCTGCCTTTGAGAATTGCACAGTTTAAGGGGAATTTTTGTCAGAAATCAGCTGTGGTTTTATAACCAAACTTGGCTTTTTGAGCAGGTCATTTTACAGCCTTTTAAAAGCAGTTATAAAAATGTAACCATAACTGAGCTTATTTGGATTTGAGACAAAACGATGTAATTTTATTGTAGATGATGAACACGGAATGAACCGAAACAATGTTTGCCCTTTAAAGCAAAGTCATAATAATGTAATGTGTAATTGTGTTGTTTTTTTATTTATGAAGTCTAAATTAAGACTTAAGACTTGTTGTTTTATTTCTTTTCTTTTCTTGTTTTTTATTTTTCAGTCTCCTTCACTGAATAGTTGTTGTTTTGATATAATAAAACAGCTGGGTTTTTTTGCACACATTTTCTTGCAGAATCACAAAGTTCATCACATCATATTGATTGTATATTTTATGCTTTCTCTTATATTGATTATTTTATATATCCCTGACAAGACCTTGCTGTAAAGTGGTGGTTTAGAATAAAGGGAAATAAATGTAAAGTTTAGAACGCAGTTGCATGCAGTCATCCAGTCTCTATGATCCGAAAGTGACTTTGAATAAAGATTGAGAGTGTTTCTTTGTAATGAATATGTGTAACTTTATTTGATCAATCTGCCTTTCACCTTTAAATATTTCAGGCTCCAAATGTGTTGCCTTGGGCGTAAAAGGTAGAGCAGCACACGCCTTATTGAGTCAGAATGAGGTTGCTGCGGGCAGAGATTCAACTCGGCTGGTTGACTTTCAACTCAAGTAGACTTTGACTGGCAAACTGCTAAATTTATAAACTAAGCACAAAAAGTAATGGGATTTATGTTTGATGCAACACAACATGTCCCCAGAATATTAATGTCGATGTAATTTATAATGAGGTCAATACAGTTTGGATGTATTTGTGCACACAGATAGGCTGTTTGCATGTTTCGTCCACCAAAAAAGTCAATAAATATATTTGATCTGCAGAGATAACAACTGATTTTATTCATAATAGATTTGTATAGAACCCCATACATATACAGACAGCATAGAAATCAGATTGGCACTTAGATTACTCCAATAAATTGTCTCTACTTTGATTGGTTTGCTTTCATTTGATGAAACTTGATTTACAAACAGCAAAGCTCAGCTGAAAGCAGTAATGAAACAGGCAATTAGGAGCAGAAAGCATTTGAGAGAAAAAGGCTATAAGTGACACCATCCTAGGGAAAATTTGATTTGAACTGCCACTCTGGGACAAGGACAGGGGGGAAGAAGAAGGTTATTCACTCATAATGAAAGTCTATAGTCTGGAACAGAGCCATGACGTTTTAGTGATCATCTCCACATGGTCAGTCAGTGTAGCTCTGTGATGGATGGCATCTTCAGATCAATCCATTTCATAACATGTTCTCAGCATGAAAATAAGCAGACAGTTTGAAAACAATTCAAGTGATTAGTACAAGCAAAAAAATGTATTCCTATGTATGGATTTGCATTTCTGTATTTTTTGTCTTTTCTAAAACAAGTGAAATTTGCATTTCTGGGCTGCATGGCGGTGCACTGGTTAGCGCTCTTGCCTCGCTTCAATAAGGCCCCAGTTCAAGTCTCAGCTCAGGGGAATGAAACAGATTCCCCTTTCTGTGTGGAGTTTGCATTTTTTTTCTGCCTAGGCTTCCTCCCATCGTCCAAAAAAACATGCTTCATAGGTTAATCGGTTACTCTAAATTGTCCCTAGGTGTGAATGTGAGTGTGCATGGGTGTGTGATTGTGGCCCTGCGACAGACTTGCGACCTGTCCAGGGTGTACCCTGCCTTCACCCATGATTAGCCGGGTTAGGCCCCGGCAGCCCAGTGACCTCGAAAGGGCCAAAACGGGTTTATAAAACGGATGGAAATTTGCATTTCTTATTTCAAGCTCCATTTTTTGTATTCATTCTTGCCTTTTCTGAGCAAATTTTTCTAAATGAAAACGTGCTCAATTTTCATTTTAAACCAAAGGTCACAGCAGTCCAACTAATAATCAAAGTGATCTGGACTTCAGCTAATCCACCTCCTGCACCGCTAATGTTTATATTTTCTAACATTTCAAGCTTCCTGAGGAACCGGCAGGTGAAACAGGTGAAGGTGACATATCAGGTTGATCCGCTGAATAGAAGCAGCCATGATGCCTATTAGCTAAATGGTACACAAAGTTGACTTTAAAGATCAACATCAGTAGTGAGTAAACATTCTAGTGAATGGGTGACAAGTTTGCCACAAATCAAAAAGCTAAAAAGGAAATTCACTGAGAGGTTACATTTGGGTTGACTTAATTTTTTTTAACCTATTCACACAAGTGGAACCAACATAAACCAGCTCTCTGTATGAGCTGTTTGTCTCGTCAATTCTTATTTTCTAAAAATAAGAATTTCCTCTTGCCATAACATTGAAAAAGCCCAGATTTTGGCTAAGGCCAGGGGGATGACAGCCCAGATTGGATGGCATACACAAAAATTTGAGGGATTTATATCAAAATATTGCTTTTTTTATTTCTGCAATCCTAAAAAAAAAAAAAAAAAAAAAAAGCTTGTATTAAGGATTTCTTGTGTATTCAGACTGGACTTTGTTTTTATCAGGGACACATTTTTGGTATAAATACACCTAAGCGCACCCCGGTCCGGGACCAGGGCTCTCTAACCTAAACGCACCCCGGTCCGGGAACCACTCTCTAACCCATCTTTGGAGGTGGCCTGGCTTTGTTTCCAATCGAACTGAGCCTTTTGCTGGGGGGGTCAGCAGCTCCTTTGCCCCCCCCACCACCCCATGGCTCCGCCCCTGCCTGATATCAGTCTGATGGTAACCATATTGGTTTTTCTGTTGACAGGGTTTGCCATGCTTGGCTTCACGTCTCTTAAACAGCTTGCTTGATGCTCCCACATTCTTGACATTTAACAATGTCATGTAAGGCTTTCTGAACAAGTCTGCTGCTTTTTAAAGGTCTGCAACCTGAAGCCCATTCTTGGTCCTCTGCCAGCCAACACACCTTCATTTGCCTGACAGGTAATAAAAAAAGGGCTGACAGAAACAGACCACAGTTATGGATAATGAGGTCAAATAGCCTCTTCAGGACAAACACCTCAGGGGGTGAGTGGGCTTCATGCTGCGTTATAGCATTGTGTTCTAAGTTCATTTAGTCTGACAAAGTATCACAAACCCTGCTTTAGTGCTTTCAAAATAATAATTTTTATCAGTCTTTTTTTAACCTTTGTTCATCACCTGTAATCTGTTTTTAAGACGACGAGGCCAAGAGATATAAGTACAATAACGAAAAACGTAATAAATTATGTCTCAATATCCCTTTTTTTTACTTTTTTTTAGATGTACTTGAATAATTTAGAGTTAGTCAGTATGAGGCAGAGAACACAGGCCATTATAAGTAAGACAGTGTTTCAAACCAAGAGTCTTTTAGATAACCTGTGCAAGTTTTTTGTTTTCTTCCAAAAATGTAGATCAAATCAGTCTTTATCACAAGTTGAGGATTCATAATCACAGAAACTTTTAGTTTACTCAAAAGCATTAGTGTAGTTGGTTCTGTTTGTGATCTCGTGGACATGTGTCATGTGTGATGCCGATCTTAAAACAGAATAACTCGTAATGGAAACAAACAAAACCCAAAGGAGGGAGCTAACTGTCACTGTGGTAAAGCATGACAGGGACACAACAATGAAAGCAGGAAAAATAGAGATTGGACAAAGGAGAGTCATGGCTATCTTACAAAACATTTCACAGGCTTATTGTCTCTTTTCTTGTGAATGTGTCTTCCTGGATAGTTAGTGTCCAGAACTGAACGAGGATTTTTCAACATCTTTATCAACAAATCCATGCAGGGCATAAATTCCCCTTTGCTAGTGCCTTAATGGCCTAATGCTGTTTTTAACACTTTTGATTGGTACAGCTGACTGTAATGAACCCATCTGAAACTAAACCACGTGCCATTCCATTAACTTACGTAGCCAGATATTGTCTTGGGCTCCCTCTACTGGGTCTTGACTGTAAAAGCACACTGCCACTCATTTTGCATGAGCACCTATGGGATCATTGGAAGTTTGAACACACTAATATGGGACTAAATTCTTTGCTCTGGACAGAAATCTATGGAGCCCTGGACATGACATCAAAATACAATTTCTCAAATTAACAATTTGTGGCAACAAGTTTCTATTTTGTTAGCACAGATTAGTATATAATTTGTAAAAATTCAAAAGATGGTTTATTTATTTTTCCAGGTGATTCCCAAAATAACCAGAACTCTACATTATAATCATGGGAACCCTCTACTGTATAATGGTCAGGATGGGCTGTAAGCATTCACTATCTCTGTTGTTGTAAACTGAAGAAGACACAAAAACAATACACACCGGCAAATCAAAATGAAGAAAATATGACTAAAACATAACAATGTGGATATGGCCATTCCTTTGCTAGGAGATTTAACAAAAATCACTGAGGGATAAACATAACAATGTGGATATGGCCATTCCTTTACTAAGAGATTTAACAAGAATCACTGAGGGATTTATTTTTAAGGAATAATTTAATTCAAATGTAATTTAATTCAATTATTAATTTGATGTAACTTGTGATTTTTTTCTTTTTAATGTCGTGTCCTGGGCTCTGTACAAACCAGCTATCTTTGAGAATAACACAACATATAACCCCCACGTCAAAACAGAAAAACATTAACCACGAAAAAAAAGTCTAAAGCTAATTTTCACATGTGTAAAAAAATGTTGTTGGCCTTCTGTTGTTAAAAGGAAAACTCCCCTTGGTGACTGAAATAAACTAAATTTAGCCAAAGTATTGTTATACAGGAATTATCAGAAAATTCAACTAATAAAATGTAGACGTTGCTTTGAGTATCGTTTTAACAGAATAATCAAATATATACATATGTAATTACCAATGAAACTGATCAAAAATTGTGCTTTAGCAGAATGCCTGTACAAAATATTACTCCCAAATTTATTATATTTTTACAATTATTATTATTCACAGTAATTTTATAATTTTTATTAATTTGTGTATTTTTCCCCCCTCTTGGACTTAATATTGTCCCAGATGAAATATTAAGTCTTGAACCATGGTGACATCAGAGTAACAGAAGAACGTCAGAAATGTGTTCCTTTAAGGAAAATTGGGTCTGGGTTCTTATGGGTTTAACCCTTGTGTGGTGTTCATATTGTTGTTACTCAGCCAGTGTTCGTGGGTCTGGTGGACCCGTTGCATGTTGTGGTTTTTAATGCCTCACAATCAAACACTTTGATGTTAAAATACTCGACAGATGTTTACCTCATCCAATTACAATCAGTATATTTGGTTAATATTTGCCCTTTACCTTTGTTAGATCACATTCATAACTCATTACCTAAAACGTGATAAAGAAAATCAATTAAAATCAAGATATGAGTGGAAACAAATTTTCAAGTGAAGCAAGGGTTTTCAAAACTACTGACTTTTATTTGAACACAGAAACTGAACCCATTCAGGTGCACAACACAAGCTGAACACATAGAGTAAACCTATTAGTCAAGACAACACATCAGCCCCATTGAACACATGGCCTTCTAGCCACTAGCCTATACAACACATGGTCCTGGCTGCTGACGGCCTGGTCCTGATGGCTTCGTTTTGGAACTGGCTGATGCTCAATCTAAATGGTAAATAGTAAATTGCGTATACTTATATAGTGCCTTTCTTCCAACAATGACAAAGCGCTTTACAGTCACAGACCCATTCACCCAGTCACACACACATTCACTCACACATTCAGACACTGGTGGGGGGGCTCCGCTGCCAAACACAGGCGCTTGCCTACCACCAGAGGCAAGGTGGGGTTCAGTGTCTTGCCCAAGGACACTTCAACTCATGGGCGTGCAAGGCGGGAATTGAACCTGCAATCTTACGATCATGGGCCGACCGCCCTACCGCTGCTCCACGGCCGCCCCAATCTAATCATCTTCTTCAGAGTCACTGTCAGACTCTGAATTTTCAGAAATGTGAGCCTATAATTCTGAAACCTCCTCTTCTGAATCGTCTCCCTCTACATCATCCTCAAAAACGTCTCTCTCTTCTAAAATCAATTCCAGGGCCCTCTGCGCAGAAAGCCTTTTGGCCATTTTGATCAGTTGTGGTAAGAAACCACACTGGCAAAGCTATATTTAACGTGTCCCGCCTTCAATTTGTAGCAGATAAATAGCGAGATAGATTCCCGCAAGAAAGTGAAATGGTCAAATGTGCGGGAGAAAGAGAGCAAACAGAGTTGATGCTTGAATTATTCTAACAATCTTGCAACCTTGCGCGGGAACCGCAGGTCCAGAAACAGAACTCACATTTACAGTGAATCTTTCTCTCTCTGCCACTCTCTCTCTCTCTTTCTCACTGGTCACACACACACACACACACACCCCCCCACACACACACACACACACACCTACACACACACACACACACAGCAGGCCCAGACAGGTGAAGGACAGAGTGTAGGTACATAAAACATCAATTTCCACACTTCTACTAGCCCCGGGTCCAGTGGACCCGAACATCTTATATGTAATAGAAATGTGTTGGGGGGGGTATACGGTGTGTGGTCATTAAAAATGTATTCTGATATATGTTCTTCACAGAAAATGAGCCAAGGCCAGTGAGTCTGAGTTTGAAAAATTAATGAATTGTATCATTTTTCTTTTGATAAAAAATGAAAACGGGTCCCACAGACCCGAACACCACATAAGGGTTAAACTTGAAATGTAAAACAGTTGAAACTGTATGTCTTTTGTTTACATTTTTTGCATTGTACTTAAAACATAGCTAATAATAAGAGCTTGCCTGTTTGAGGATCCCCTCTATATTTAATTAAATGCATTTGTTTTTAAACATTGTGGTTAAGGTTAAATAAAGGGGGAAACCCCTTCTTTTCCAGAAAAACCACTGGAAGTAGACTGCAGTTGACTCCCCTTTATTTTATTTTTACAGCAACTGTCGATAATCAAAATGTTTGGCAACATCATGAATCTCACATTTTTTTAGTATGTCTTTTTCTTTAATCAAAGTAATTCAATTTTGATCATATCCTGAAAAGAAGAATAAAAATGTGATGTTCGTATGATGTTTTGTGAAATGAAGAAAACCACCGCGTTAGCACGTCACGTGATCACGTGACACGAGCTAAAGCAGGAAGTACCGTACCGTCACTGGCTAGCTAAACAACAGTCGTGAAAAATTGTGACAGAGCGAGAAGAAACAATGGTTCTCGGACAAACTCTGTTCAATTACAAGTAAAAAAAAACTCTGTCTCCGAACCTTTTAAAGATGGACCGCGTTGTCGCATTTGTATTCTTCTCTTGCTGCTTTTTCGCTTCGCGGGTAAGTCATTATGAGAGTGATAAATTCTTAGGCCCAAAACTTCCTGTTCAAAATAATTCAACGAACCGTGTCTACTTATCACGGATGTTCTGGTGTTTTTATTGTATTTATTTTTTTTTATTGGCGACCTTATCTTAAATGTGAATTGCCACCCAATGTGGTCGAGTTGTGACGCCGTAACCCTTGAAGCTATTTTTGGGATTGAAACAGAAGTAAGATTTCCCCTAAAACTCCGCCAGTGTCACCAATGGCAAACATCACAACGGAGACAGAAAAACACCCACGTTTATCTGATACAGCCTTTAATTATGAGATGACACTTGGTAGTTACCCTGTGTGTGAAGTCTTGTATGTGGGTTTGAGAAAACTTTTTTTTTTTACCTATCTGTACTTTTTTGAATTTTTTTTATTTAATTCAGTAGATATTTTGTTGTTTATTTTGACTTGATTTGTCTTTATCAACCTTTCCTACCACTTTCATACATGGATATTATTGTTTTTATGCTAGTTCATGAATATTTTGGCCTCAAAGCTTGACTTTCAACCAAAAAATACGTAAAATAAGAATGAAAACAAAGAACACTTCGAGGAATTATCAAAGCCTTCACACTTCAGTAACTGATCACTGACAATAGAGAATTTCTGCATGAAAACCCGTTTTTTCTATTATAGGTAGTTGACTTATACGTTCAAACATTTTAAAGTTGTCACATATGAAGGACTGCGCTATTTTTGGAATGATAGAAATCTTTCCTGCAGTCTCACCGGTTTGTACAATCAGTACATATTTTCCATATTTCATTATTCATTTATCTTTTCCAGCTTGTTACTGTGGTTTTCATTAATGTTTACCTGGTGACATGCAGGATTTACTCTTTCATGCTGGCCATTTGCTTCCATGTCCATAGATGCTCATTTTTGGTGAGCAAGTTTTCCATAAAAAGTTGATTGGTGTTTAATTAGGGTTCTTTACCTTTTACTTTTCACTTGTAATTTTATATTTTTATTTTTTCGTGAGACGACTGCTTGCTAGGTTTATGAGTCTGCCATATCTAGTTTCAATTCTATTTTATTGTGGAACACTTTCTCCTTCTCATTGGTTGAAGGTTTCTCATTCAGATGATCAGCAGTTGCTATGGAAATGATGATGGGAAAAAGACATTTTTTAAAGTAAAAATGAGCAAGGAGGGGTTTATAAAAGGGTTAGTTGAAATTAAATAATTTTCACTTTAAAAATGTTATATTGATTCATCAAAGCCTTGAATTAAGATTCACTTAAAGCCAGGTCTTGTACTTAAAAAAAAAAAAAATCAGCTTTTTTTGGTCTGTTTTGTAATAAAATAATTCAATTTTTTTTTAAAGTTTCGATTTTGTTCAAGTAAAATCACTTACCTTAAGTAGTTAAGTAAAAAATACATATGAAAAATCGACAAATTAATTAATATTTGAATTGGAATTATTAATATTAATTCACTAACATAATACATTTTCTTTTAAGTCGGTTTATTCGTTTTTTTTCTTCTCAGACAAATAGCAGATTTTCTGTCAGTTTTTAATGTAGAATTTCATCCTTTTATTTATAAAAGTTTCACATTAGTTTTTTTTTTTAAGTCAGTTATGTGGGATTTTTTTTAATAAAAAATAAAATCTTAGAATAGAAACTTGACAGTAAAGAAGTAGAGTTTTTTTTAAGTACTGTTGAATGGAGGAACAAATTAAACTGTCAACATGTCGTTCAAAGCTTTTGCAGTAATATTCAGTCCTGGAAACCATGAAACTGGCAATAATAAGGATATTCGTGGCACAACTTGCATAGAGTGTGAATATGTTCATTTTATGTTATTTTATGACTCTGATCATTCCGGTACTTCATTCTATGAACAGATAAATTGTCAAGAGGCCATCTTGCATGTTTCCAATGGAACAGAATATAGGGAGTACTGCATCCTTCACAATCACTCCTGGACTCCTCTTTCAGCAAAACTCGATGCCGCAGTAAGTGTGCCTCAACATTAATTCTATCCTTTACCTACATGCATGAGTTTATTGTGTTTATTGTCTACGTTGTGAACTCGCTCTTTGTCTGACGCGTTTCTTGTCGACAGTTGAGTGTGCTGTAATCGTATCGTAATCATGTGACTTTTAGAAATTAGAGAACTATTTTTTTTTGTCCAGATTCTAAACCTGTTCTTCTTCCTTTTTTTTTATTTTTTTTCTACCCCCAGACACAGTATCCACTGGTGGATTTGACCTCCTTCCTGCTGTGTAATGACTCAGGTGTCAGCCCAGATGTGGTCAAGGACAGAGCAGTGGTTGTAATTAGGGGGGACTGTGATTTCAGCCAAAAAGCTATTACTGCAATGAAACTTGGAGCTAAAGCTTTGCTTATTGCCAGCAATACGTCACTGGTAGGACCACCGAAACACACATTTGTTTTATGCACAGATTAAAAATGTCATTAGAAGCTGTATCTAATCCCAAGTAGAGCCCTGCGCGGGACTATTTTCTTCATCCCGCCCGCGCCCGCTGAATTTTTGACCAATCCCGCCCGCTCCCGCAACGTATGCGTTACACTCCCGCCCGCTCCCGCAATATGTATGTCCACTCCCGCCCGCACCCGCAAAACTCAGAGAATTTAGTCCCGCACAGTAATAGAGATGCATTGATTTTGTATCGTCCCCCGTCCCGCAGGAAAAAAACATGTTTTTTTATTGATATTATTAAAGAGATTCATGTCCTCCTCAGCCTCATCTTTTGATGCTTTCCTCCTGTGTAATGTGCAACTTAAATATTAAATATATTTTCACAAATCCTGTTCGGTTAAAAGTGTCCGTGTGTGCGCGCGCAGACAGACGGCCTGAAGCGCGCTCTTAGTAAGAGGCGGGGCGGGGCGCACCCCCAACATCAGGTTACATGACAGAGGCCATTGGGCGTCTCTACCTGGTGCCTTCACGGAGCTTCAGTACATAAGAATCAAACAGCTGCACAGCCTAACGTAGTCCGCTAATATATATTCATGAGATATTCATGCCAGCACTGATCCCGCGGGGTTTATTTTTTGCCGCCCGCTCCCGCCCGCAGCACAATCCAAACCGCCCAATCCCGCGAGATTTGGGTTGGGTCCCGCGGGACCCGGCGGGACCCGATCCCAATGCAGCCCTCTAATCCCAAGCAATAAGTGTTGAAAATAATTTGAATTTACTTTACTCTATTTTTAGAGTATTACTGCGAATGAACTTAAACACCAATATTTTAGATAATATATGTTTTATTCTGTTATAAACATTCCCTGTATGCATATTATTTTCTCCTTACTTTGCTTTTAGATCACTCCTTCAGCCAATGATTCAATGTACTCAAAAGTCAAAATTCCCCTGGCTCTCATGAAGTACAGGGACATCCTGGAAGCGCGGAAGGTCAGAGCTTTTTCACTTGTTTTACTTTCCAGAAACAGATCTGTCGTTTCCACCTTCAGCAAAATGTCCTTTCATCCTCTTAAAACCTCTTAAAACCACATTTTGGGTTATATATATTATATTCCCACAGTAGTTAATTCTGCATTACTGGGGCCCGGTGACTGTGTGTGTAACGGGGTTTGCTCAAATATTAAATAGGTTACAGAAGGATGTGGGTTGTACCGACATAAAAAATAAACAACTAAACCACAATGAAGGATATTTTTTACTCAAAAGCTTGTTTAATATTTTCAAAATTATACATTTAATTTTCATTTATTTCTTGCATTTAGCCAACTACCGCATGTCTCAAATGTAATCGGGCATCCAGACAAACGTTCTCCTCTGAATCAGAGCTATAGTGTGCTATTCCAACAGTAGTTTCATTACTTATCGTTGTGCGTGAAGGAATTTACCACAAATAGCAACGGCGTCTCCACTGTTTTATGGACAGACATGATTTAAGTGAGTCCTTGTTTTATTGGAGTCGTTTTCATGACACTTCCGGGTTTTCCTGCATTTCTTTGGAGATGGAAGCTTGCTATAAGATTCAGAAAAGAAAAAAAAAAACAAATGTTTTGTAAACTGTCAATGTTAACCATTTAAAAGTTGTGTTTATAACTTTGAAATGTGCTCTCTTTGCTGCTGCTGTCATGTACTTTGTGCTTTAAGTGCTTATCGTTTATGGAAAATTTCACCTTAATAATATATGTTGGAGTCTTTTTCTATTTCATTAATTTTTTGGTTTGTTCATGGCAGTTTTATTTGAAATTATTGTCCTTGCAGGCATTGGAAATGACAATCATGAACAATAATAATATGATCACTATAAAATGTTGTTTACATTTTGTTTATTTACTTTTCATGTTTCTCTTTGAAATGCCACAAACCTTTTTGGGCAGAGGCAAGTCATTTAGGATTTTTTAAACTTTCAACTCTTGCTTTCTCTTTAGGTTTTTAAAGGCGGGATGCTAGCAAGTCTGTACTCTCCACCTCGTTCAAGGATCGACCCGAGCATCGTAGTCATCCTGTTGATTGCCGTTGTAACAGTGACCTTAGGTGGCTACTGGAGCGGGGCGTGTGAGCGGTGAGTTTGTTCTCGCACACGTAGATTTGCCAAGTTTAAAGTCTCACGCATGAATGTGTTTACAGCGTTGACTGTTTATGAGAACTACAACCAGAAGTGAAGATCGTTTACTTACGGCTCCAACGAAATGAATTCAATTCAGTTGCCATTTTATTTCGGGATACGGCTCCACCACATCAGTAAGACAGGATTGGTCCGAGTTGTTCTGAGTCAAAGTTTCTATGACTACCACCCTCTCCATTTAGGAGTGAGCTTATTGGAAGTCCTCACCCCAACCAATTGAAATCGGGCTCAAGAGAATCTGTCGAACGTTCATGGCCAGTTTATATCTTGAATAACTTGGGCAACAGAAAAATACCATGAAAAAAAATTAGAATTAGCAAGAACATGTTAAAATTGTATTTATTCTGTGTTATTTTGACAAATAGAATGACTGAGTAATAGCTGGTTATTTCTCTATATTCTACTTGGTAGCTAGCAGGTACTTCCTACTTGGAACGCCAGGGGGGGAGAGATCATTCAGTCAATGGTCTTCAGCAGTGATTCCCCAAAACTCTAGAGGAGGAGGAGGCTGCTATATTATAAGTTATAACAGAAAGACACAGCATGCCTCATCATATCATGTTGTGTATATAATTGAATTCTGCCACTTGTTCCTGTGTGTCAATAATCATGTTCAGCAAAAAAAAAAACAGACACAAAAAGCCCCAAAACCCTACCAAGTAACCCACTTTTTTTCTTTTTTTTTCTTCTGTGTATTGAAGGGAGTACTTTAATAACAGTGCATCAAGAGGAGGAGGTGGGGGTGAAAGCAAGGCTGATGGCGGAGAGATCTCCCTGTACTCTCCTCTCAAAGTGGTGATCTTTGTTGCCCTGATGTGTGGGATGCTGGTCCTCATGTACTTCTTCTACAATGTGCTCGGTGAGTGGAACTAAACGAGTCTCCCTGTGAGTTGAGCTGTTTCTTTAATGCAGCCTGTTTGTGAATCCCTCCAGTGTACATCATCATTGCCATCTTCTGCCTGGCGTCAGCCTCTGCGCTGTTCAGCTGTTTTGATGCAGTGCTGGACAAACTCGGCTGTGGGACCTTCAGGTACGAGTCTCTCTCCTTTCTGTTTACATCGTTTCCCTTAAAGCCTTCTCCAAACAGGATGGTCGCCTAATTACATTTGGTCTCACACCACATTTGAGTTTTCTGTGTCTTCTTTTTAGCTTCACTGTCAAAAATAGTAGCTTCTCTGCGCGATCAATTCTCCTGGCTGCGGTTTGCATTAGCATTGCTGTGGTTTGGGGAGTGTACAGAAATGAAGAAAGGTATGGCCCGCTCACTCAAACGACACACATCCATTCTTCTCTTCTTTGTTTTGCCCTTTTCTTTTGTTTCATTAAACCAAACCATCATGTTGAGCCCTCTTTCTCTTTCCTTTGACTCCAGGTTTTATGTTGAAATGCTGTTTGGAAAAATTAAAAACTTCATATTTGTGCATTCAGTTTTGGCTACAAAACCAAACTTTACCAAAATACAATTAAATCCAAACTGGCCTTTTTTTTAAAAGTTAAGCTATTTACTAATGTATTTGTTTCTCTTCCTCTAAGGAAATATACTTTGATTCATAGGAAGACTTTAAATTCTTTTTAAGTTGAAAAATAATCAAGTGTTCTGTTTTAACCTCCTGACTACGAGCAATGCAAATATGTCCTCTGTAGGGAACATTTCTAAACCTAAAATGCCCCTGACAACTTCATACTACTGAATGAACTCATTTTGGTTCTTCAAAAGACATTTGGGGTTTTTTCAGTGATGCCAAATGTGAAAGGGTGGGGCTCTGGGAATTGTAGTTTTTGGTCAATTAAAAATACATTTTGTCTGGAATTAGTTTTCTCTGGTAGTCAGGAGGATCTAGTAAGTAGCATGTTCTTCTACAGCAGAGTCAGACTGCTGTAGTTCTAGTTTTGTCACATGTCTACATCAGAAAAGGAGCCAAAACATTTCATGTCCCTGCAGATGGATCTGGCTCCTGCAGGACATTCTTGGAATTGCTTTCTGCCTCAACTTTTTGAAGACCATTTCACTGTCAAATTTCAAGGTAGACCTGCAATTTGTATCTACAGTCAAACTGCTGTCCATGTATTTACATTTTGATCTTTCTGTGTGGCGATGAGACAGTTCTCATTTGATGCAGCAGCCTGATGGGGTCAATTTTTAAATCATTTTTGGAACACTGGAGATATTTTAGTTTAATTCCAGTTTAATTCCAGACCCCTTCATTGAATTAAAAAAAACATAATGAAAGGTTCTTATTGAATAGTCTTCAATAAATCCTGTTATATTTTATAGTGATAAAATGTTCGTATTTACTAAGTATACTCGTCAAAGAGGAAAAACAAACAGCTTCATTTAATTATAACGGGTAATAATTATTTATTCTTGCAGATCATAATAAAAGGCTAGTATATATAAATAATTAAGTATGATAGTAAAGCACAAGTCTACTTTCATTCGAATAGAGTGCTAAAAGTTGGTGTTCTGTTTAATTTTTCCCCCCTATAAAATTTATATAAATAAATATATATATATATATACATATTGTTAATAAATATATATTGTTTCTTGGTCATTCGACAGATCTGTGTGATTCTGCTGAGTCTGCTGCTGGTGTACGACGTCTTCTTTGTTTTTATCACTCCTTTCTTCACTAAGGTTTGTGTTAAACTTTTTTTTTTTTTTTTTTTTGGCAATTTAAGTAGTTTTCTATATATACCAAGTATATTTTTCTACTGTACGATGATGTAAATTTTAAAATTGACATATTTACTTGTTCAAAAAGGATTTAAATGTTTGTTTTTTGAAAAATATTCACTGAACTGGTAGTTCTACTGAGGAAATATATCCAGACACCAAGTGCCACTAAGTTTTTTGCTGCTTAGTTTCTTAGTATGTTTTTTTTTTTTTTTTACTTTAGTGGGTGAGACGATGAAGTTTTTATTTGTTGTTGTTGCTCAACAGGATGGGGTTAGCATAATGGTGCAGGTAGCTCTGGGTCCGGATGCATCAGGGGGAAAGGTAAACCATCAACACTGTTTTTAGCTTGAACAGGAACGTCTTGACTTTTTTTTTTTAACTCTATTATCTAGTACTGGAGATAGGTGAATAATAATATTCATTCATGAATACAAAATATAAAATGAACTACAGGGACACAGAAGAAAAAAGATGGCATTTCCCTGTAAACTCAATGGTTTAGTACTGATATTTTCTGTCCTTTTTTATGGTTTTAAATGGATGATCAAACTGTTTTTCTATAAAATACTTGATGGTTATTGCGGGATGTGAAGGAAATATTTAAGATTGAAATTGTTCTCCTTGATGTTGAGCAATTCTGTTATGAAAAAGTAATTTAGCTACAGCTTTCTGGAGAATCCCCTCATATGAAAATATAGACTGATGGCTCTGTGTTGTAGACGCACAGCGGCGGGTTGGAGATCCCTGCTGAACCCCAGCCTCCTTCTGAAAAAGTAAGACCAAACATTGTCTACAATTTAAATAGCTATTGCATGTATCTCTGAGGCTAAAGTGAAATCCAGCACACTTGGGGATCAAACAACAACAAAATTTTTAAAAAAAAGTGTCCGAAAAAACTGAAGTCATATTGGAATTAAATAATTACTTTTAGCATGGAAATAATGCTACTCCATACATGTATGCAGTAGCAGACATTTCATTATCTAAAGGGGTTAAACATATTTATATAAAATAAGAAAATGTGCTAAACTACATTTATAATAAAACAATCCTATAGGATTTGACTCCATGAAATGTAACCTCATCTTTTTTGTGTTGATGCTTTATCTTAGCTTCCAGTGGTGATGCGTGTCCCATGGTTCTCAGCTTGGGCTCAAAATCTGTGTTGGATGCAGTTCTCCATTCTTGGCTATGGAGACATCATTGTCCCAGGTGAGTTCCAGGTTTTGATGGGTTCTAATCTGCAGGGATTGATTGGAAACACAAATGATGTTTTCCTGTTGCATCTGCAACTGGATTGATTCTGGCAGCTTGTGCTTTGCTAGTGATAACTGCCTTGTAATTGAACCGACAGGTCTCCTGGTGGCTTACTGCAGCAGGTTTGATGTTTGGGTCGGCAGCAGCAAAAGGATCTACTTCATCAGTAGCTGCTTAGGTACCTCTGCAATTATGCTTTTGTTGTGTCCTAACCTAAAGTTGAGATAGATGCTAGCTTTTGTTGTGACAATTATTGTCTTCAGCTTCGGTTATGTAGACAGAAATATTTGAAGTTGTGGTTGTGTTTCTAGAATTTTTTTAAGTCGTACTGTCATTCTCACAGGTGACCACTAGGTGTCCCTGTTTGCTGAAAAATGTCATGTCTTTTTTTTCTAATGGTTTATTTTTGAATCTTTGTCTCTCTGCAGCCTACCTGCTGGGATTGATACTTACATTTGCCGTGATGCTTCTGTCGGGGATGGGCCAGCCAGCTCTCCTCTACTTAGTGCCTTTTACCCTGATAACCTCTGCTGTAGTGGCAGGATGCAGGAGGGAGATGAAGCATTTCTGGACAGGAACTCCCTACCAGGTAAAACAAGCTGAGTGCCATCCGTGTGCGTCACACAGCTAAACTCATTAGTAAGGTGCGGTTGTGTCTGTCAATCCTTTCATTGTATTGTCAAGAATGTCAGTTCTGTTGTGAAAAACAAGCACATTTTGGAGACCTCAGAATTAGGCAATGCTTTTGTGCAAAGTTGTATGTGGTTGCAAGCTAATGTTGCCTAACGAGAAAACAGTTTTTGTGCCAGCTCAGGTAAACTGCTTTCTCCGGCTCTCATGCTCCCATCTCTACTCTTGAAAACGACCTCTTAGAGCTGCTTACGGAAGTCTTTTTATTCGTTTTTTTGCTTTTTTACCTTAAAATGTGGAGGCTTAACACCTAAGCCTCAAAAGCTGCCTAGACGTTTTTGCTAATTTAGACTATAGAAAGGGTAAATGAATGCTTTTGCCACTTTTTCCAGAAAACATGGCATTTTCAATATCTATTAGTATTTCACAGTTTACTCCATGTCTTAAGAGTATAATAACAATTTAAAAGGAAAAAACACAACATCAAAATGTGATTTTTAAGAGTTTTTAGTGAGCAAAAACGGCGTAATTCAACATGAACAACAGGTTTTGCTTGTTTAAAGTTTAAATTGTAAAACTGTTTACAACAACATTTCTGTATCTTTGCCTCTAAAATGTACAAAAACTGTTCATCAAATGTAAACTATGTACAGGCGATCTTTGGTCACACAAGGCACTTCTCTCCTCTTTGGCTCCTCAAAGGCCTTGGTGAAGCGGTCAGTGACAGTTTCTGTCTGGCTGCAGGCATAGGCCCACATCACAAATCTCACACTTCTTGGTGCAGAGTTTACAGCCTCAGTGGGAAAAGATTTCACCTGGTGATGGGTTTCCTGCATGTAGAGGTGGTTGGACACCTGGGATGCGTCTGGGTTTGAACCTTAGTGGGCGAGGGGGCTCCATCATCAGGCTCTGCATCTGTCTTCCACCTTTGTTAATGTGGTGAGCAGCTTCGGTCTCTGACCTCATCTGCAGAACCTCCAGCATCCCCATGCTTTGTCCTTCTTTGGCCCTCCAGCATCTCATCAGCTCCAGCTCACTGGCTCTCACAGAAAACCTGAAGAAAAATACAATTCATTTGTTTTGATTTGAACAAGCATAGATATATGCTTAGCTTGTAAGATAACTTAAAAACTCACGATTTACAATATTGGTGATTAATATTGCGATGATGATATAACTTGCGATACATGAACAAATAGCAAAACAACCAAAAGCATTTCCATTTCACTGCAATAGGTTAATTTAAATAAGAGTCACCATGAATTGCACTCCAGATGACCCTCGTCCTCATAGGAAGCGAACATCTAACTTATGAAAGGCAACATCGGATTGGTCAAATGCATTAAGGGATTTATTTGATTCGTTGATTAATTGTGCAGGCCTACCCGGGAGAGTCGTCTTGCTGCAAAATTTTCTCCTTTTGTTTGCTGTTGTAAAAATCATTTTATGCCGCTCCGCTCTCTGCATCTCTCCACCCATCTGTCCGTCTTCCCGGTAAACAAAGGAGCTGCCTGCGGGCTTCCTGGTGAAATTACCGCAATGACACGGAACTGACAATAAATCGCGATGTCTCAGCTTTTAGAAACTTTAGGAATTTTTCAAATAGAGCAAACTGTTAAGGTAAGGTAATTGAAGGAGCGCTTGTCCAGATGTGTTCCTGGCGACATGCTCAGTTATAAAGGGTTGAATAAAAATTCCAACTGCATTCTTTTCTGCTTAAATTTAAGACGCAAAGTTTTTTTTTTGTGCAAAATTTCCCTTAGATTTTTGCACGTTATTATAGGATGTTAAATAATATAGCTGTCTATTGATCTGACATTTTATGTTGGAGGTTATCGTATCACACAAGCACTTATAAACAAACTTTGCTTTGTTTCATTCTGGAATTTTAGTGCGTATAAATTTAGCTAATTTTATATGAGAGCAGGTACAATCCACTACGAGTTTACTTAAAAACTATTTACAAAAAATCTACTACACACTTTACCATTGCAGCAGTAGATCTGTATGTACAGTCCTGTTCCCTGGGCTGCCAGTTTAGCCCAGCAGTTCTGCAGAATCCCCACAGTGAGTCACAGTGGTTTGAGTCAGGGGAATAAAGCACAGGTGCTTGTGTTCTTAATACTAGCATTGGGAAATGCTGCTGTGCACTCCGGCTTACTTGCCGCAGACATGCCGTAGATCCCACACCATAATGAGTCGCAAGCATGCAGAACAAATCCTAAATCTCTCAGGTGTGTGAGGTACATTTGGAAGAAATCTCTTAGTCAGGATTCAAAAACGCAAACCAGACGATGGTTTTGACGGACATTTAGTGCTGGAATTGTGAAATTTCAATTAGGTAAACAATTCCAAGATAGTTCTGTGAAGTTCCTTTTTTTTCTTTTTTGCTCAAACCTGCTAAATTGCAAATGTATTTTTAATATTTGATATACCCACTCTATTTTTATTTTATTTTATAAAAAGTATTTTATGAATCCAGTTTACAATATACCACCCTGTAGACTAAAATTGTATTTGTTTACAGAAATAGATCATCTTTTGATCCATTTTAAAAGGTCTTTTCATTATGATTATGCCGATTTTAGCCAAAATTTAAGAAATGTCAATTTGTAGGAAAAGGTTTCTGCAGAGTGCCTGTAGTTCATTAGCTTACAGCCCCTCACAACCCAAACCTAACCTTACCAGTGCAACAAAAATGGCGAGCTAGATTGTAGCCATCCAGTGGTGCAGTTTTGAGCCAGAAACCGGCTTAGATGAGGAAAACAAAAACGTACACGGATCTATTTTTCTGCAAGTCAACGCATCTCAATAGGGGGGAAGCAGCCAGCTTGTGGCCCACCTGGCGTATTTTCTACGCAACAAATACAATCTTTTTCAAAAAGATACTCAGAAATGAAAATAATACTGTGTCTTAAGTTTAAGCTTAATTTTTCTTTGTGTAATATCCTCCATCATGAGAAAAATGCCACAAGAACATTTTAAAAACACCAATTTTGATGAGAAGGAGTCTAAACAAAAAATCTAATTTCCAAAGGATACAACACAAATGGCAATTAGGGGTATATTTACTTGTCCACAATGTTATCTCGCCTGACTAGAAACATATTTTAAAATATAAATAAAAATAAAAACTCAGTTGAAGATGTTGGCAGCAATATTTTCTCTGATTATGATTTTGAAAATAATTCTAATAGATGGGGAGGAGGGGAAAACAATCTAGGTGAAGAAAGATTTGATTTTGACTTTGCTTAATTCTTGCCAGGTTTTGGATTCATCCAGGGAACCTTTGCTGCCAGGTGTGCTTCAGCCGACCCACCTTTCCCCCATGCAGATGGCCTGTCGTTAGAGCTGCTTGTTGCAGTGTCCTGTCATCTCATGCCAATTGCCAATTGCATGCCAATTTCTGTCCTCTTCATAGTTTTACTCTTCATTTCCAGGGTCTGTGTGATACTTAAAACGACAAAAACTCACCCCTGGTGTGCGGGAAATCCGATTTCTTTACATTAAGTGCCCACCAGATGTCTCAAGTTGACTAAAAATTCATGCTTTAAAAGCTCGGCTGCTCAAGTGATTGAGTTACCTTAAAGCTGTGACCCTGGAACACCACCAATCTAATCTTTTATCTCCTCTAGTGTTTTCTGTCTTTCTTTACTCATTCCTCTGTTCCATTGAACAGGACTTCATTTGTTTTTGCTCTCCGCATGCTGTTGCTTGCAGTTAATGTGGGAGAGCTGTGGCTTGGATTTTGGAGTTGTGGTATATAGTGAGCTTGTCCACCGTTGTGTTTGCAATAGGCCTTGTGCAGCACGACTCCATCTGAGTGACCTTGTCTGCTGTTCGGTTGAAATTCTGAATATTTTTCCCTCTTTTTCTTCAGAGAGAAGAGCTGGACGGTGTGTAGAAGGGGAAAACTGCTGACTTGCAGCTGGAAATGGAGCCTGCCACCAATACTTTTCCCCCTCTTTCAATTGTACATTTAGGAAACAAGGGAAGACCTTTTGTTGACAAATAACTTTCTATATCGAAATATTCTGAGGTAATTGATGCAAATAATGAAAATCTTCTGTTTTGCCTTCAAATGAATTAGTTTTGCAGTTGAAACTTGAGTTTTATTCATAACTGAAGCATTTTTAGTGCCTGACATGTCTATAAAGGCAATTTTCATCAAACTACAGACATTTGTTGATGATCAAAATAAGAGTGCACTTTATAAGATTCTGCTTAAGACCTGTTAGATTTGGGGGCGGTGTGGGATTTAAATTACTGGCACTAACACTATGTCGCATTTTGATACACTTTTGTGTCTTTGTTACCGGTTTGTACAATGTGACTTCTTTCATTGCCTTATAATAAAAACAGAACTTTGTTTTAACATTTGTGCCACTTTTACTTATTTTTCTTCTCATAAGTTTCATGTAACTGAAACCAGAACAACCTCACGTTTATTATTAGTTTGGTTTCCTTTCAAGCGATTTCAACAACAAAACAAAGGAAAAAGACGTTAAAATGTGTATCAAATTTAAGATTGTTATACATTTATTCAAAAATAAAATACGTTGCTATCTCCTTGACATTAAAATCAAGTTTGCACTTGTAAATGCACGACACTCAGCTGCTCCCGCTATTGTCACCAGCTTGTGCATCTTTGTAATTGGATGAGGAAAGTTTATAAGAAATTATGATTGTGGTATGATTAGAAGTTATTACATTTTGTAACTCATTAATGGAGACAAACTTAAATCCAAAAATACCATTCTAGAGTTATTTTTTATTTTGGGTTATGGCTTTATTTCTTATTTTGGATTTAATGTGAATAAAAAGTGGAAGGAGCACAGAGTTGAACATCGTCTACTCTGGTAGTTGTGTTTATTTTTTTAAGCCATTTTTGTTATGATCACATTTCAATTCAAAATTCAGGTACAGCACAGTATATCAAGTGTAACATACAAACGGGTCAGAACATTTTCTTCATACAATTTAACAGTCCCAGAATAAAAAATAAAACAAAAAGTATATTAAAATAGGGGTCAGCTAATTAGAAGTAATATATTTAAACACTTTAAATAGCGTAATTATTTTCAGAAACTTCCGATTATATATTATTTTTTCTACAGAGGCTAAATGTATTTTAAAATCCTTTTCTATTTAAAATTAATTCATAAGAGGACTTTTCCTGACTGGTTTCTCTTATGTATGTAATAGTTTCCAAAATGGTGCTTATTGTAAAAGTTTCATTGAAAGTGAAATTTCAAACCTCCCACATAAACAACATTGTATGTTTAGAGATTATGTAAATTTTCCACACATACCTGACATACTCTGCGGTTGTTGTATGTATTAGGAACTACAACAAGGCGCGCATGTGGTCGCAGGCTCCGCCCCCCGCCGGCCACTTGACAGTGAGCAGGCTGAGTCAGCCGGCTCGTTACGCAGCGTCAGTCTGGAGTCGCTCAATTATGAAAAAGCAACCTTCCGTTGGAGCTGCAGCCAAAGCGGATCCCTCCAACGTCCAACTGGCTTTCATTCCAAGGCTAACCGAGAGCACCGGCGATAGATGGATAGAAGCCACGACGGAGCTCTTCCTGAATCTGAACGGTGAAGAGAATGGTACGTTCAAGTGCTCCCTGTTTATTTATTTAGTCTGGTTAAATTTGCGACAGGGTCGTCGTGACTGATCTCCGGGTTTGAGTGGCAGGTATGCATGCTGTTTCTTCATGCTTTTTGGGGAAATTTACGCCAGATAACACTATTTTCTTTCTGCTTTTGTCCCAAGTATTTGGTTATTTGTGATGAACGGCGTCACGTTTAGAGAGTAATCTTTGGGTGTAGGTTAGGACCCCCCCCCCCCAAAAAAAAAAAAATCCCACGCGAGCGGAATGTTAGCGCGCTATATATGCTAGCTCGCTAGCATCGAAGCTAACTAGCTACAGCTGCTGTGATGTTGGCGATGACTTCTTCACTGTTAAAGACCGACTTCAGCGCTCTCAAAGACTAATAACTGAGGGTAGTTCAGAGCAGCTGGCACTTGACAGTTCCAGCCGTGTCGGATGGCCGACAAGACACGCTGTCATTGCCAGTAACAAGTCAATGCAAGCTTGAGTGACTGCCAAGCCTCTGTGCCTTTTATTCCTCCGGCGTGGGGAATGTTAGGCGTTCAAACTTTAAATCGAGCAGAATGGTTTTTTTTTAATCGAGACTAAAAGGTTTGAATAGTCTTTTGTTATACCCGTGTGTCTCCTTGTTTTTCTGTTTTTGCCGTTATTTTTTTCAGTTCTTCACTACAAGCATGGCCTCCCTTTCTTCCTAAGAACTTCCTGTCTTCTCCTTTCTCGTCCAGTAGAACGAGAAGCTCAGGAGTCCTTTAAATAAAATAAAATAAAAAAACATCCTTTGTGTTACATTCAATTAACACAAGCTGTAAATCATCATACCCTTTAATTTCAGTTGTACTCATCAATAAAATGTTTTTTCTTAATCGGCTTTCAAACTCTCTTCTTGGAAGCACTTTAAAAAAACATTTAACACATTTACAACTCATCAGGAAAAGAATGAAAAAAAAAATGTTCATGAGTTTTCTTTTAAATTGAATGATGTGTACTTTGGTTTGTGCGTGTTTCTTTTCTTTTTTAAAACCTGCCTCAGTAAGATCTTGGAGAGTCTGCTGCCTGCTTTTGCTCTGAAATCCCAGCGTGGCATCCTGAGCTGGTCACATGCCCCAGCTTACCTTGTAGATGAAAGATACTCCGATCCTAACCGGGAGGAGAAGTTGTCATGGTTTATATCCGTGTCACCAGTCTGAGCTGGTGATTTTGAACCATACAATCTGTCATTGAATGATGCGTGTTTTGCCTTCACCAAGCTGGCCTTCAGGTCCCTGTGATAAAGGCCTTTCTAAATTCCGTGTTTCAAAACTTTTGTTGTGTTCCACAATAGGTTGTGGCTCTACTTTTTTTTTTTTTTTAATCTTAGTGGTTACTCTTCTGAGCCTGCCAAGTGACTGCGGTCTGTCTGCCTTCTGCTGTCCCAAATGGCCAAATGACAATCAAAATGAGCCCTTTTAAACAAAACAAAAAAGAAAAAGTTATGCTGAAACGTTGATGGATTTTGTGAATGCAGATCTCTCTGTTGTGCCATATCGGCTGTAGATCATCGTCAATCACAGCTGCTTATTGTTTACTAAAGAAATTCCCAAGCAGCACAGCAGGAAATTGTCAAATTTGATAATGTTGACACACATATAAAGTGTTTATAAGAGCATTTCAGCGTATAGTGTTTTAGTAGTGGGTAGTTGAAGGCTACGACTGCTCACTGTCCCTGGGGGACTGCTTAAAGCTGAGTTTGCATAGTCTCAGGTGATCACTAGTATCAGATGTTTAGTAGAGCGATGACTTGACCTTACAGTTCCTGAGGAGAGACCTAAAGCCCGTTTGTCAGAATTTTACGAGCACATGCTGTCCCGTCTTTCAGAGCTTTGCCCCGGGAGCACAAGTGTAAAAGCTGAAGAGCCATCACACGCAGATCTCATGACCGTGGAATTCTGTGTGCAGCTTTCCAGGAACCATATCTGAAGGCTATAATGAACTCGTTTCCCCTCAGTCTACCATTCTTTACTTGCCAAGATCTCAGAACAATTAAGATATAGCAAGAAGTGCAAATTGATGGCTCTCCCTGTTATGTAATGTTTAGGATTTCTCTGTTTTCATAAGTTAGATGTAAAAAAAAGGTTGCTCGTGTGTTCCATCATGAATTATGCAATGTTGTTTTATTACATTGTAATTTAAATTAAAACAATTTTTCTGCTGTGACTTTCAAAGAGTTGTAAAAGTCAAACTAGGAAATGAGCCAGGTCTTATCAGTGTCTTAACAAACCACTATCTCCTTCATACTTTCCAGTTGTAGGAAACTATGAGTTAGGACTATGTTGAGTTTGTCCTTTTCATGGGTTTAGGGAAAAGGCGGTGTGAGTGAGTCGCCACTCTTCAGTCAGTTGTGTTCTTTCAAAACTCAGTTGGTCTGTCACAATTAAGCTTTTAACTCAACAGAAGAAGATATGGCTTTGTAAAACTTTTTTTTCCTCTTTATGAATGATTTAACTCTCATTATTTAATGGAGTCTGCTTCTTCGACTGGTATGTTAGGGTTTGTTGTTCATATGTTTAAGTACAAACAAAGCTAAGGCAATTTTTGGGGGAAAATATGTTAAGTATGCTATGAGATAAAGCAGTTCCATTTTTAGCTTCCAGTTTAACAAACACAACAGCTCAACATTTTTAATATTCTATATTTACTTGAAGTCTAAGAACTTGGTATCAACACTTGACTCTATTAAAAGAATGTTTTTAAAACAACCCTATAGTCTTTATAAAATGGGTTAATTTAAGCTGTTGGCATGTAAGAACAAGAGATTGGCAGCATTTGCTGCTGGGCTTGTTGTGACATGGATCCATGTTGCAAGTCTGTGCTGTAAAGGTTTCCTTTGACTCTTCTTTGCAGGACTTTCTCACTTGGTAAAACGACCCGACTTAAATGTTGTCTAATAATGCAACAACAGACAACATCTGTGAAGTGTTGAACTTCCATTTTCTAAGTCCTTTTTTTTGTTTATTTTTTGTTATAACTTTAATGTAATAAACAAAAAAAGATTCATGTATGGAATGTAAAAAAATGATTTTGAATCATCAAATCCCTGCATCTATTTTCTCTCGGAGATTTCAAAACTGGCTTTCAGTTAGTTTTTAATGTAAAAAATTATTGATTTATTTTTTTAAATAAAAGCTCAATTTTGGGGGTTTATATAAATTTTTTGCCTTTTGTCTGTAGGATTTAGTTATTAGAAATTTTATTAAATGAAACCATAAATTTAACCAAATTGTGAATCAAAACAATTAAGTACTTTGGCGATGATACCTAGCTATGTTTATTGTATTACCTGCTGTTTTCCCAACACATTCCCTTAATATTAAAAAAAGAAAAGTAAAAAGTGAACCTTTTAGGTATATGTGAAACCTAATGGTTTTCCATTGTATTTGCTGCACTCCCCCATGGTTACAAAATGAGCTGATCTGCTGGATGCAGTTTGTTCTGTGTGGTCAGCTGTCTTACAAATGGTCATCGCTGCATTATTCACTTGGCATTAAACGGTTTTCTTGAGTAACTTGTTTTCCTAAAAGTTATAGAAATGGGGTTGCTATAAGTGACGTAGGATATTAGTGAAATTTGCTTTTTATTGGGTAAATTTTTCAGGGAAATATTTTTTCACGAGCTTATCATTTAGACAAAGGCTGCCGATACAGAATATTCTTCAGTGTTTAGGGGGGGGAAACCCACCTGTATAGACGATCTGCTACCGTTATGGTGTGGGGTAGGGATGTGTTTAAACCTGATTCAGGACTGCACATCTGAACTCATAAAACAGTTTCTCTGGAAGTTGGGTTTTTCTCGGAAACCAAGACACTCGAGAGCATGTAAACTCACCTAAAGTTGATAACTTTTGGGGGGTAGGATGGGACGGACACTCTTGCCAACGAGTCTGCGGTTATCTCCTGGCAGAATTTGTCTTGCTTTCTGCCTGATCTTTGTGAAATACCAGAAAATGGGTTGGCGGTTTAATAAATTCTCAATTGTTCTAGCACAGCTCCTTTGGGGCTTTTGAAGGTACAGTGTAACTTTGTTAGGGCATTTTATTTGAACTTCTTTTCCCCATCTATTGAAAATGTTTAGGTTTCTGTATCAGTGCAGCACCATGGATGATCAAGCAGACACTATTGTTGTTTCTGTGTTTGTTATAATACAGGGAGGAATAAGTGTCAAAAACAGGCAATGGGAAAGCTTATTAACAGATTAATGGTACTGCAGTTCGTTGGCCATTGTGGAAAGGATAATATTAAAGTGTGTCACAAGTCATGGCAGGTTAAAACAAACATTTGGTTTTTGATAAGGTTTAGCCAACAGTAAAATGATTTGATCCTCTTTGGAAATGCATTTAAAAGCTTTCAGTTTTTGCACAGCTACCTTTGATTATTTGATCACTTGTGAAAACAATCCAACATTTTATTCATAACTTTGTTAAACTTATTTTTAGGCATATTTAATTAGTACATTTGCAAAAACCGAAGTTATAGTAAGTCATGGAAAATGCTCACGTTCACAGTCCTTGCTGTCAGTCGTGCACAAGTGATATCTAAAGTGCTGATTCCATTGCTTGCAGTCATTCTAAAGGTTAGTGGAACTTGGAGGGCAAATGTTTTTACCCGGCGCTACAGCAGGAAGGGCCGTAGGTCTGTTATTTGATCGCTGTGGAAATGTTTTATATCTCCAACTGGGTGTTTCTGTGTAAACAGATTCCCACAGATACACTTGGCTCCAGCAAAACACCACTTTCTGCATCTTGCATTGCAATGGGCCGTAAAATGCTGTTGTCTTTAACAAATTGAGAATTAACAAATGAGAAAAGAAGGCAGAGAGGAAGAGGGAGTGAGCGGGGAAGTGAGTGAGTGAGAGTGTAATGTGTTCCTTGGCAGGGCCTCTAAAGTCTTTTGTTGCACGACATTCTCAGGTATCACAGTTACAGCTTTGCAGCGAACAGTCGTGCTTTATCACACTCACCGTTTTCTTTTTGCACCGGTTCATGAAGCCGTTGTGTTTTGTGTGTTTGTTTTATCATGGTGGCTATGAAAGACCTCATGCAGCTCTGCGTCATATTTGTCACTTGTTCAGCAGGTACCTGGGGTGTATTCAGACTGGAAAAATCTTTTCTTCCAGATCGAGTCCTGAACCCCGCCTTTGGTCTGTATTCAAACTGGTATCAAGCGGCCTGTTCTGTTACAGACCAAAGCTCGTAAACAAAACCATTTTTTAATAGTTAGGCCTTATGATATAACTATTTTATTGCTCTAAGGTTAATGTGTCAAATTTTTTCTTACACCAAACGCATAACTGGATCGATTTAAATCGACATTGACATTCACTCTTTGTCTTCACTAAGGCTGTGGTGCAGTGGTAGGGCGGTCAACCTCTGATCGCAGTAATGCAGGCTCGATTCCTGCCATACGTCGTATTATCCTTGGGCAAGACACTGAATCCCACCTTGCCTCTGGTAGAATGTTGGCGCCACTGTTCGTGCATGAATTTCTCAGAAATTTAAGCTAAATTTTCTTCAAATATGTCATCCATCATGAGAAAAATGTTACAAAAACATGTTAAAAACACTTTTATTTTACCTAATAAGATTCGTAGATGTAAAAAAAAATATACATAAATGTATATATAGTAAATTACAGTCATATTGTCATTGTAATTGAATCCAGCTGCTACATTCAAAGCAACAATTTGGAAAGGCTTTGACTTTAGAAATGTAACTGCAGCTTTCAACTTTGAAAACACAGGCCTTGACAAAGCTCTGCATAGTGTTGGTTAGTTCCCTCTGGGGCAAATGAAAACTACAGGTTTAACTGCAGCTCTGCAATGATTGCAGACCATATCACTGCAGCTCTTCCGGCTTTTAATTAGTTCATAAACGTTCATAAAATGTTGCCATAATTGCATAAGGGTGCACTTATTTTCTTATAAAACAAAAAAGACTTTTGAATTGAATTTAGTTGTTTCTTTACAAGCAACAACTGTTCTTGTCATTAGATGTTCGGCCCAAAAACACAAAGTGCTTTACCACGTGGTTTAACACAATATTGGTTACATTTCCTGACCAGGCAGGACATTCACTAAGAGTGCAGTTACCCAATTTCTTCAAATTGGTTTATGTTTGAGGAAGTTTGTAGGTCTTTTAATTAACTGTGTTTTCACCAGATTTAAAAATATATTTAAAGTAAAACATGTTTTTGAAAATGTAGAAAAACATTTTAATTGTTGGCATCACCCCCCCCCCCTTTGGCATTGTTTATTCCTAATTTGAAGCTGCTGTTGGTCATTGGTCATACAAATTCAAATATTTTCAAACACCCTAACTTTCAAACTGAAAATTGTAATTTTTTTGTTTTTTAAAGTTGAAATGAAGGACAGGAAGAAAGCTTTGCACTGTTGGGTGTTTTTCTGTGTTCTTGCATGAATCACAGTTGGTGGTGTGTCATCAGTAGACAACTAGGTATATATCATGAGGCCTCTGCCCATCCGCTTAATCTTCTCCCACACCCCCTCCCCGCTCAAGTCTTCCCAGCCTTAGTATAATATCTAGTTAGTCTCAGACACATTCATCTGCCCCTTTGGTGGCTTTTTTACAGATTAACACTGGAAGGGGTTTGGAGGCAGCAACCTCTCACTGTTGGCTCAGCTTTTAACTCAGCGGGGTTCTGTATGGTAACGGTTGCTCTGTAGGCTTCACGCGGAGGAAACCCTCAGACCAGGCATCTAGTGAGGTGTTGCTGGTGATCCTGGACGCAGGAGAAGCTGTGGTGATAGTGGTTTGTCCAGGAGATGCATGAAGGATCCTTGCTATGTTCCTGTACAAAGCCCTTAAACACAGAGATGACGAGGACATTCAGGTACATATTGGCTTCGTCTCTCTGGTCAGGTGAAGAATGGACTCGTTTGCTGTTTCTGATTTAGCGGAATTTAAATTTCCTCAAGTGGCTGGAACGGAAAATTCCAAAGTTCGAGTGGGAATGATCTACGTGGAGGAATGAAAGATTGTCCTTATTATGATGATTAACTTTAGTTTTTGTTTGTTTTTAGCAAGAAATGTGCAAAGAGAATATGGACGACAAAAGTAAACCTTATTTTAATGTGTTTTGGTGTGTCAGGGATGGTTAAAAACCTTTGTATTGGTGTTTTCAGACTTTCCCCTCTGTGCTGGGATAGATTTATAGTATTAATCGCCCCTGGGCTTCTCTAAGCTCTGCTGAAAGAGCTGAAAGAATGAAGCATTAATTAAATTCCTGTAACACTGAGTTGTACAAAGAATACTAGAAAATATAGAATGGGTTTGTGTTTTTGAAGCATTTGAGCATTTATTTGTAAACAGCAACTTTTGATTTTATTCCTTTTTTTTATAACTTTATTTTTATTAGTTTTTGTTACATGAACACAAATCTCAAACAACATCACAAAAAACAAGAGAGAAAAGAAAAAGGTCAAGTCTAGGTGTTTCACATGTCTATCTGTTGTACAGTGTCCATTTTTTCCACTTTCGGTGTAATTGTGCCTCTTGCAGTTTCAGTCTGTATGTTATTAATTCCATTGAATATATGTTGTTGATTGTTGAGGTCCATTGCTCCTTTGAAGGGATCTCCGTAGTGCCCCAGTTTCTGGTTATTGTTTTTTTGGCGGCTAGTGACATGACTTTAAATAAATATTTGTCACTTTGGTGGATCAAGTTTCCTGAAAACATGTACAGATAAAACAGTTCTGGCAACAAAGGAATTTTGTATCCCAGCACTTTGCATGTGAGATCACCCACCATCTTCCAAAAACCTGTTACATTCTGACATTTCCAAAATACATGAGAGTGGTCAACATTTATTTCTCCACATCCGCGCCAACAGCTCTGATTTGCTTTCAAATGTTTGTTCTTCAGTTTAGGTGTTATGAAAAATCTAATAAGGTTCTTCCAGGCAAACTCTCTCCACGTTCGAGATCCAGTGGTGGTATGGTGGTGTCTCCACATGTCTAACCAGTCCTGTTCAGTTATCCTTATGTTTAATTCTCTTTCCCAGTTATCTTTTACTTTCAAAGTTGTGTTTTCGTCATATTCCATCAATGATTTATATAGCACACTAATCAATTTGGTATTGTTGTCTTTATATGTCTTTGTTATTGTGTGAACTATCCCGCCTTCATCCCCAGAGGAGTCGCTCTGTATTGCTTTCTTATGGTAGTTTCTCATTTGTAAGTATCTGAAAAAATCCTGTTTTTCAAGGTGAAATTGTTTAGTCAAGTTCTCAAAACTCTCCAGCTGTCCGTCCTTTTCTAGCAAGCACCATGCTGTTATTCCTTTTGTAGTCCAATATTTAAAGGTCTGATCATATTCTGCTGGTTTAAATTGCCTGTCATATGCTACCCATTTTAATTTTTTTGCACTATTTAAGATTTTGTATTTTTGGAGTAGTTTGAACCATATAGTTAGTGTATGATTTGTTATGGGATCTAAATGCCTTTTCTTTGTTTCATATAACTCTTTATCACCAATAATGTCTTGTAAAGTTTCACATTCAATATTTTTCCATTTTCCAGTATAATGGGGGTTACACCAACAGCCTAAGTACCGTAATTGTGAGGCGATGTAGTACTCTTTTAGCTTTGGTAAAGCCATACCTCCTTTGTTCTTTGGAAGCTGGAGGGTGCCATATTTTATTCTGGATCTTTTATTGTCCCATATGAATCTGGATATTGTTTTGTCCCACATTGCAAATTGAGTGTTGGAGACCTGTGCTGGTAGAGCTTGAAATAAAAATAAAAACCGCAGCAAAATGTTCATTTTCACTATTTCGATTCTAGAGCTGAAATCTAGTGGCAATGTTGACCATCTTTCTATGTCTTTTTTTATCTTGTCTTGTACTTCTGAATAATTTTTAATGTTTATATGTTGAAAGTCTTGTGTTATTTCTACTCCTAGGTATTTAATACTTTTCATATTCCAATTGAATTTAAAGTTGTTTCTAATGTATTCAGAGGGAACATAGTTGAATGTTAGAGTCTGAGTTTTTGAAATATTAATTTTATATCCCGATAAATTTTCAAATGTTCCCAACAGTTTCATAAACTGTGGAATTGGATTTTATGCCTTTTAAGTGAACAGTACGTTGAAATTCCAGATTAGTGGAATTCTGATGCATTCTGCCTTTTTTATTGTAAAAAGATTTATCTGAACTTTTTATTCTTTTAATGTGTAAATATCCAGATTTGTTCATATCATTTACAGAGTGGCATTGCTTAAGGTATTTTACAAACATACCTAACATGTGCAGATGAGGAAGGTTTTTGCATTTGTGGTGCTCACAGCTTTTTCTCTTTGTTCCCAGTCCCAGAAACCCTGGATAGAAGTCACTTTCACCAAGAGGGAATGTGTCTACATACTTCCAGTGTCAAAGGACCCCCACAGGTATGTGCCCAGACACAGTCTAATATGGTCAATGTTGTAGCCGTGGAAACAACAAAACAAACAAAACATGGTGCATGTTTAATTAAGCCCAAACCTTGACCACTGCTCTCTGAGTGGTAATTTATTTTTTTAATTAAATTAAGAGAATATTCTATTAACTTGGTTCAAATGCTTTAATTCTTGTTTTTTTTTTGTTTGCCAGAAATTCCGAAGATGCTAGTTTCAAACTTTTTAAAAACATAATGATGTTGTACTTGGAGGCCACCGGATTTCCTGTATCTTCAATGGTTACAGTGCACTTCTGTTAAATGTATCAGAAGTTTCCATAAACTCACTGGAATCTTACAAATCAACGCTAAAGTAGCATGTCGGCTCATTCCTGGCTGGTTTATGATGAGAACTCCTCGATAGTGTACACTACTTTTAAGAGAAGCACTCGTAAAGTAGCTAAGGTACAAGAACAGCTATAAAAGCAAGAAGATTATCATCTGATTACAGAAAGGTTGATAGTTTTTTTTTTTTTTTATCGTGTCTCTCAGTTTCAGGTAATTACTGTTTAACCACCCTCTCTGAGTGAAAACTTTTATTTATTTTTCCGAGAAGCTGGACGTCTTTCTCTCTCTCCTTGTTAGCCCGCCGTCATGCCTGATGACGCTTTGCTTGGTTTTCTTTAGCATCAATCATTTCCCACCGACTTTCATTCAGGAAGTTCAGTCGTTCAGTCATTGCTGCTTTTGTGTTTATATGATTTTAAGATGGTAATGAACATCCGCTTGTGTTACATCTGGTCAAAGGTTTGCATGTGATGAATAATGAATTGAGTTTCTAAATGGCTTTTACCTCCCTTGGTTAAAAGTAAGGCTAACAGACTGTTGTCCAAGTAAATAGTAGGCTTTGCCTTGTATGCAGTTCAGCGTTACAGCATTGAGCATTCATCTTTATTTTGTTTGTGATTCTCCTCCAGATGCCTTCCAGGATGCCAGATTTGCCAACAACTTGTGCGGTGAGTGTAGCGTGTTTTATTATTTTAATATATACATATTTTTTTGTGTGCTTTTACTTCTTTAAGTTCCTCATACCAGGCTAAAGTGGAAAGAGCCTGGTAAATTCTTTGAAATAGCCATTCCACTAAGGAACAAAAGTTTCTCAGGAAACAATTAGCTTCCAGGTTTTGTGAGTGTCCTGTTCACATTCTTTCCAGAAGCTACTGTAGAAAGTAAGGAAAGAATGAGAGGGGGGAAAAATCAACTTGTAATCATTATTTAAAAACCATTACAGGATTGAGTTTTTTTTAAAGGGTCATTTATATCTGACTTCACACCAAGTGGACGAGGACATATTACTATGAGCTGTTGGTTTTGGTTTCCTCGTGTGGCCTTTTATAAAATGATTAAGTGTACAAACTTTTTTCTTTTCATACTCTTGTTTGTAATGTTTTTATCTGCAAGCGAGAGAAACAGTTCATAAAAAGAAATCTTTGAGCTTTTAACCCTCAAAAATTTTTCTTTCAGTTATGTCTTTACAAATAAAAGAATCAATTGAGTTTTCCGTGTTTTTAAAAAGCATTTTTTCTAATTCTTGGAGTATTTTGTGGAGGTTGGGTGCTTGTGGGGCTAAAGCAAGTTTTAAGGAAAAATAGATGCATCAAAAATCACCTGTGAAAAAAAATAATGGATTAAGTGAACCTGCAACAGTTTTTAGATGAAGTTTTCTGATTGAAGAGGCTGTGGCAACATTTATACCCGGGGATTATGAGGGGACAACAGCTGTAGGACCACTTGGTTTTCTTTTTTTAAAGTGTAGTCTCTGATTTTCTGTTGACAGTCCATCCCTCATTAATCATTGAAGTTACATTTGAAAAATAACCCAAGATAGGGGAAATCTGCTAAATGGACATCTTTATTTTTTACAATCATTATAAATGTTTAAGGCTGTAAAATCCCGCAGTAGACTTTTTATATACTTTTCTAGGGCAGAGATTAACACTTTTTAAACTTTCAAAGTTCACCCCTTTGTAGAAGAATAAGTCCAGTATTACAGAATGAAAACAAAGATCTGCTTGTGATTGAAGAGTTGAGTCAGTTTGGCAAACTGATCGCATTCTGCACAGGGAACACGGCACAAAAGAGATTGATTGACAAGGCCAACAGCCAATCAGAATACAGAACATAATATGCTGTAAAATAAGAAAAGACTAAATTACAATTTTAAAAAATCCACAAAACGGTGAGACAGCAAAGGGTGAACTATACACCAATATAGCGAGGGACCACTGTAAATGCAAAGTTTATACTTTCTAATGTTATCTTTATAGGGTTGTCTTTTGAATGTGTTTATTTGTTCCTGATTCTCATGTTTTTATTAAGCGGTTTTAAATGTGTTTACCAAATATTCAGCTTGTCTTCAACAATTGGTAAGATAACTACAGGTTTTGATATTTAAACAATTTGTTTTCTGATCCAAAGGTGCTGTTGTGGTCGGCTGGTGCGGCAGCACGCTGGCTTCACTGCCAGCTTGGCCACAAAGTACTCCGATGTGAAGTTGGGTGAAAATCCCAACCCGCCTATGCCTGAGCTGGAGGAGTGGTCAGTGGAAAAGCACACAGAAGTGAGCCCCACTGATGCTTATGGCGTCATCAACTTCCAGGGAGGGTCTCACTCCTACAGAGCCAAGGTAGGCATGGGTTATTTCATCCACAGCATCTTTTTTACCTCAATATCTTGTTCTGTAACTGAGAATATGCCTGAACAGATCTGACATTTCCTCATTTGCTCACGTAAGCCTTCTTTCTTTGTCTGGCGAATGTGGACAGTATGTGCGTTTGTCTTATGACTCGCGGCCTGAGAGCGTCCTGCGGCTCATGCTGAAGGAATGGCACATGGAGCTCCCCAAGATCCTCATCTCTGTCCACGGAGGAGTTCAGAACTTTGAGCTGCACCCTCGCATCAAACAGGTGGTGGGCAAGGGCCTCATCAAAGCCGCAGTCACCACCGGGGCCTGGATTCTGACTGGAGGGGTCAACACAGGCATGTGGTCCGAGGAGAAGAATGTTATCTTTGACGTGCTGTTGAAACCAAAGTTCACTTCTGCTTTGTGCTGCTGTTTCTCAGCACTTTAGTGAAAATGTGTTGGTTTCTACAAGTTTGTTTACTAGAATCTGCCACAATTTGGTGTTAAATGAAATGTTACTGACTAATGCAGAGTTACACAAACACAGCACAAAGCTGACACGCTGATGTAGCAGAAGTTGTAATGCTGGCCTCAAAGCGTGTCATTTGACCGTGAGTCGTGGCTGAGGTGTGTTTGCAGCCACAGCATGCCGTTAAGATGCTGTGGTCTGATGATGGTATTTAAGTCATTACTCACAGGGTCAATTACTAAGACCAGTGATTACTTTAATGCCTCATTGGCACCACGGCAAACTGGGAATGTCTCCCGGCTCACAAGTTATTGCTGAATCCATGAGATCCATCGGCGAGGCATTGTGGTTCTTCAAAAAGAAAAGGGACTGGGGCTAATGCACTTGTTCTGTTCATAATTGCTCAGCTCGTCTGGTAGTGGTTTTATCCTAAACTTTACCTTTCCTGACTTTTGCAGAAAAATTTTGAATTCAGAGAACAGATTCTGAAAAATTAAAGTTTGTAAACTAAAAAAGCACAAAGAATTCATGATTGTATTTAATGCATTCCCCCAAAGGTGTGGCGAAGCATGTGGGAGATGCGCTCAAAGAACACTGTTCAAGATCAGCAAAGAAAATTTGCACAATTGGGATTGCACCATGGGGAGTCATTGAAAACAGGAACGATCTCATTGGTAAAGATGTAAGCAACAACTCCCCTAACCAAAGCACGATTCATCTGACATCCTTTGGTTCGATTTTCAGGGAATTTAACATGTTCCTACTTTTGTAGATAATAGCTCCATATCAGACGCTGCTGAACCCGCTGAGCAAACTAAACGTTCTCAACAATCTACATTCCCATTTCCTGCTGGTGGACGATGGGACGGTGGGCAAGTATGGAGCCGAGGTGAAACTGCGCCGGGATCTGGAGAAGCACATCAACCTGCAAAGAATACACGCGCGTAAGAGAAACTCACATTGCAGTTGTTATACATGTGCAACTAACACAAATGTGTGGTGTTCCCTCGCTATATCGGGGTTTACCTTTCGGAAGCTTACTGTTTCGCAGATTTTGTTTTAGCGCGATTTTTGCATGCAAAAATCTCATGGTTGTTTTTTTTCTCTGCATCCTGATTGGCTGTTACGAATCTCATCTGCGACGTGTCTCCTGTACAGAATGTGTTTAGCTTTTCACGTTTACATAAATCTTAAACTGCAAACTCATCTTTGTTTTTATTCTATGAGATTGACGTTCATTTTTCACAGAGGTTTGAACTTTGAGAGTTTAAACAAAAGAGAACAAATGTGAAAATGTTAAAGGCTATCTGAGAAGTGTGTAACGTGTGTAGTGAGGAGTTTTGGAGCCTTAAAACGCCTGTAATCCTACTTTGTAAATTTCACTTATTGCAAGTTATTTATGGAAAGTCTTTACAGTGATAAACAAGGGACTACCGTACTTCACCAGAGAGTCTAACAAAGAAATGTATCTTTATTTTTCCCCCAATGAGTATTGCTCTATTCAGAGTTGCCTTAAAAAACCCCAGAGTTGGTCAATCTTTAGTGACCCACAAAAGCCAGACTGGTTCTTATAGAATCAACACAAACCTTTAAATCTATGTCATCTTATCTATATTCATTTAGTGTTGCACCTTCAAAGAGTCATCCAAGCTGTGTAAGGTATAAAAATAAAACTCTGGTCAAGTGGATGTGAGGGTTTTAAATGGGACGAGCAATTAATATTTTATCTGACAGTTTGCCATAAATAGCAAATCGGTGATAGCGGTCTGTCTGGTATCACTTCAACCTCTCACACACTTTCATTGAAGTTCATCTTCACCACAGGAATATAATTGCAGGGGTTGTGTAATTGAGGCCTGCTGTTGGATGTGAAGAACTGTTGTTAAAATAACTGTTTGGGGCTAAAAGTGCAGAAGAAAGCATTTCAGTTGCCGTTTCGTTGTTGTCGTAGGAATCGGTCAGGGTGTTCCCGTTGTGGCGCTGATCTTCGAGGGCGGTCCCAACGTCATCCTGACTGTTCTGGAGTACCTTCAGGAAACCCCTCCTGTGCCCGTGGTGGTGTGCGAGGGGACGGGTCGCGCTGCCGACATACTGGCCTACGTCCACAAGCAGACGGAAGAGGGAGGGTAGGTTTGACAAAACCAGAGACTGAGAATTAAAGCTAAAACCCACATAATCAGTGTTTTAGGGATAACTTCACAGGTAAAAGTCAGGAAAAAAAATTAACCAATCCAGCATGAAAGCAGAGCGGGAAAGTTAAGAAAGTTATGTAAAGTCAGGCTTTTATCCTACATGTTTAATACTTTTGTACTCAGGGAGCCGGTTTAGCTCGTGCTGGTTTGCAGCGCCTTCCGTCCGTGAAACCAGGGTTCGACTCCGGGCTGCTCCCTGTTCCCTTCTCTACCCCTGTGCCGGTTCCAAGCCCGGTTTGAGAAGGTTGCGTCAGGAAGGGCATCCGGCGTAAAACATTGCCAAATTTACCATGCGACTTGTTCGCTGTGGCGACCCCAGATGGGAGAAGCCGAAAGAGGAAGTCAAAAGTTTAATACTTTTGTACTCGTGAAGAATTTTCTAAGCTTTTTAATATAGTTATTCTTCCATCTTTTTAAATCTTTTTCATAAAGGTGCAAATCTTAAAAAAACATCTGTTTACAAAGGAAGTCATACTTTTCTACACAATAATCCCAGCTTTTGTCAAATCTAAAACCCAAAAGAGGGTCTCTAATTTATTCTTCATTCTGTTCAATTCTTATGAATTGTTTGTTCAGGTTTACAGGCTAAAAACTGGATTACCCCCCACCCCCACCCCCCCTGCTTCTTGTGTTCAAACCCACCTTTACTCAATTTACATTGACAAAAACTGTGAACAGCATCTCTGTATAAAAAGAGAGAATACCTTTTTTGATTATTTTAGGGTGTGGCTCAGGGTAGAACTGTTGGAAGATAAGCTGATCCAGTCTGTCAGAGGGCTGCAAAACTGGGGGTGGGCTGTTCAGAAGTTCAGTATGTTCTGAGAGCAAAGCTGAACACAGGGTTGTTGAGGCCAAATGCAGAAAGTGGCTTGTCCAATCAAGTCTTTGCTTCATGCAGACAAGTAAAGACAGGTTCACAAAGTGATGTTCGTCCCTTTGAATCAATGCAGGTTTCTCTCCTTTTTTTCCCCTATGAACTATGTACATTAGTACTGTTGGTGATATGTTTATTTAGGTGTTTTCTAGTTAAAAAAAAAGTATTTTATTTTATTTAGTCCATTAGTTATTTATTCCTAATGGACTTTGAAAGATTTTATAGTTGCCTTGCCTTGCCTTAATTGCCTTATGGGACTATATATTCTCCCTGTTTTTAGGTTGTTGCTAGTTTAATTGTTTTCATATATTACATTTAGATATTGCAGATTAAAAACATATTTGAAGGTAAAACGTAAACCATTATGGTGACTGAATCAACTGAAAAGATAGTTCTGTATGGTTTATGCCAGAGTTACTTCATCAGTAATCTTGTGGGGTTTTTATAGCTACCTGCCTTCAGTTTATGAAAGATTCATTTGTGGTTCTTTTTAAATAGGCCTTGCTGATAAAGTATCATAACTAAGCTATTATTAGCTTCAAAGTTCCAATAAACTGGCATGCCTTGTGCTAATGAATTATCAGTTTTTGATGTACTGCGAGCGGTCAATGATAAAGTAGAGACCTAAGGTCACATTTAAATGGCGTATACTTATATAGCGCCTTTCTTCCTACAAGGACAAAGCGCTTTACAGTCACAGACCCATTCACCCAGTCACACACATTCACTCACACATTCACACACTGGTGGCGGCTTTAGATACGTTAGTTGATCTTTGTGGTTTTGTTTTCTTATATAAAGGATGGAAAGACAGTTTTTTTTGTTACCTTGTTTACTATTGTTGGTCAGAGTTTAGTAGCTTGACTAAAAATGGACGACTGATTTATTGTGGTCCTGTAAAGTTGTGAGTCCACCCTGATGATGTGTAACCATGTTCTCTGGTATTATTGCTTCCAGTGGTCTCCCTGATGGAGTTGAAACGGATATCATAGCAACCATCAAGAAGACCTTTAACTTCAGCCACAGCGATGCCATCCATCTCTTCCAAATGCTGATGGAGTGCATGAAGAGCAAAGAACTGGTAAGTCCCCTTTTTTGCTTTGGTTCGGTTTAACCGTAATTTGGCAACAGAATCATTTTGCAAATCTTTTATAATTAAAGAAAAGATTTATAAAAGCCAGAAGTCATGCAGAGAACATGGTGTTTTAGAATGAGGTTCAGGAGCACCAAGACTATAAAGCAGACTAAAAGGACATCATCACTGAGGAACAACACAGGAAAAACCAAATCAACTTCATGAGAACTACAGAAATTATGGATAAATAACAACAGGTTTGGATTTGTAAGGAGGTAGTTTATGTGACATTAACAAACATCCTTCTGTTTTAAGTGTTACATCAACAGACCTGACCGGAATCGAATGTTTCCATCAAAGACAGAAGTGAACAGGTGTTTAGTGTGTAAAGATGTATTTAATGTTTTAGAATGTTCCAGTACAGTATAGTTAAGCATATGTGTGTTTACAGATCAATCTGAGAATGACTACAAACCCCATCATAGCTAAGCTATAAGACAAAATAACTCTATGATAGCTAAGCTGTCATAGCTCATAATATAAATATCAATTAAAAAAAAATTCTACCTCTTTGGTTATTATGTTAAGGTAAGACACACATTTACTTTTCTTTAGTAAAATTTAGCTTAATGTTTAAAACTGGAAATGATTACTAATTATGTCAAAAGATAAACATTGAGCTTAGTAAAAACTGTCACGTTTTTTGTGGAATTAAAAAAAACCCTCCTGTGACTGAAATGAGTAAAAATTGGTCAAATTGTATCTGTTGTATAATTATGGGTAATTTAAATTCAACACAGGTTACCTATTTCATGTCAATTTACAACAAAAGTGCTCTCAGGATGTTTGGATGACACAGTCACATTTAGGTCACATAGTTATAGTTTCATCCCAACAACCACTGCAATGCAGTTGACCACACTGAGGCTGCGTGAAACGACAATAAAGGGGAACGACTCGCCTCCATCAGGACAAAACTTTTGAACAGAACAATCCTGAACCGGTTTGAGTTAGAGAAAACATCAAATGTACACAATATGCTGAGACCGTTTCTACAAGACCAAAGCAAGTTAAAACCGGTTAATAGCAGCCCAATTGTGCACCCTAAGGCATGGTTTGTATTGGCTTTGTTTAAAAAAAAATGTAGCCTTAAAGATAGACTGTCTGCTTCCTGAACTGAAGTATGAAGCAGGTTTTGCTCAAGGTAAACCTGATGACTTAACTGTTTACCTTCAATGCAGAGTGGCTGCTTCATTTGAGTTTAAATTGCCTGGTCAATGCAGATCATCTACATTTAGAGTTTTTAAATATATAAATCTGATAAAACTGTGTTGAGAGGAAATTATACAGCATTAATTGTGTTTTCTTTAGCCTTGTTTACCCAGTAGGCCCAACTGTAGTGTGTTGGACTGAGCTTCACATGCATCTTCATGTTTGCACTTCTTTTCCCGGTGCCAAAAAACACAGAAGATGCATTAAATGATGCCTTTTTTTAAGGTGCTTTAACTATCATTTTAGGTAGAAGACACATGCACTTTGTTACAAAAAAGAAGTGGCACGAAAATACACAACTCCTCTGTATTTGTTGAACTGTTCACACACCACACCCGATATAACTGTTGGAAACGCCAGTCGATGCCATAACAAACCAACTGCAAACATCTGGGTAACATCTGTGGGAACTTGATGGTGTGCTCCGTCTTTTCTATTGAAACAGATCACTGTGTTTGACATCAGCTCAGAGGAACAACAGGACATCGATGTAGCTATCCTAAAGGCTTTACTCCAAGGTGTGTAAGACTCCCACTAACCTGCAGAATGAACTGAAAGTCAAAGCCCACATTTGATTTTTTGATTTGAAATGGTTTATTTCAAGCAATCAAATAGAAATAATACACAAAAGCAATATAATCATCAGTTATACATTCATACAGTAACTAATCAAACTTAGGATAATTAGACTTAATTAATAAATATTGCTTGAAAGGGAGTGGACGGAAGCGAACTTATATAATCCCACCCCGTTATACTATAACCATTTTATTACATGATTTATCAATATCCGGTTCCTAGGTTTTATCAGACAGAATTAACAATCATAAGGTATCAATATGGATTTGATGTAGTCTGAGTGTGTAGTTAATCTTTAGAAAGTCAAGATCTCAAAGACTTTTCTGTGTTTTTCCTTCTGATAAAGATATGCTTTAAGCACACAATTCCCCCACCCCACCCTGCTTGTGCCCGCCTCTACTCTAGAGGAGGTCATGATCCTAATATTCACATGAACTCCTATCCCAGCACTGTCAGTCATCTCATGGTTTTTATTTTTATTCCTTCTTAGCTTTCAGATCAGGCTTCCATTAGGTTATTGTGCCTTACTCTCTTTTTTTTAATTCTATTATAAATATTGGGTTTTAAATTAAAAAAAACATGAACATTCACCCTTGCTGCTTTAACACAAACATAAATGCTGCTCTGCTGATTGTAGATGGGTATCCTGCATGTTGACTCCACATTTTAATTTAGAAAAATAAATATAGTAGCAGCGAGTAATTCTATAGTTCTGTGTTTATAATAAAATTACAATAGCACTTCCTCATAGAGATCCTACTGTACAGAAGCTCTCAGGTTTTTTCCCGTTTAGATTATTTTATTTATTTAAGGGAGCCAGTTTAGCTCGTGCTGGTTTGCGGCGCCTTCCGTCCGTGAAACCAGGGTTCGAATCCGGGCTGCTCCCTGTTCCCTTCTCTGCTTCTGTGCCGGTCCCAAGCCCGGATAAATTGAGAGGGTTGCGTCAGGAAGGGCATCCGGCGTAAAACATTGCCAAGTTAACCATGCGACTCATCCTCGAAGGAGAGGTTGTTTTGCTGTGGCGACCCCTGATGGGAAAAGCCGAAAGAGAAAGAAGAGATTATTTTATTTATTTATAAATATTTTATGTTAGGAAGAAGTGTTATGCCATTTAAATACACTCTAGATTAAACTGCTGAAAGGGAGAATAACACTGCTTTTGTTGCTTTATTAGTATGTTGTTGTCTAATTTAATTAAGATTGGGATTAATCTTAACTGCAGAATCACCCATTTGTGTCTATATTTGCAACTTCTTCCTTCTTTCACTGCAGGTACAAACTCGTCCCCCTTCGATCAGTTGGTCCTGACTCTAGCCTGGGACCGTGTAGACATTGCCAAGAACCACGTGTTTGTGTATGGACAGCAGCTATTGGTACGTTGACATATTTGTAATTTTGAGCAATAAATCTCAGTTTGCAGTCACCCCTACTGAAGCCAGAGTCTCTGTTTGCTTCAGTTTGGGATCCAAACTGAGAACCGGGCACATAAACTGTTCATCTTTTCTGTAACATAAACCCCACTGCTGTTGTCTTCATAAGCAGACCCTTGGTGCTCATGTTTATTTTCAAAAGCAGAGTAGGGAAGGCTTTTGGGTGAATGAGAGGGTGGATGTTTATTTGAACGCTGTGTGCTTTGAGTTTAATCTGGGTACATTTTAGACCTTCTCCCTTGGTTTGTGTAAAGAAACAATTTGCTGTAAAAGCTGTTCTTCATAGCGTCTTGTGTTTCTTCTTTCGTGTTTTAGGTGAGTTCCTTGGAGCAAGCCATGCTGGATGCACTTGTGATGGACAGGGTGGACTTTGTCAAGCTGCTGATAGAAAACGGTGTGAGCATGCACCGTTTCCTCACAATCAATCGGCTGGAGGAGCTTTACAACACGGTAACGATAAACGACAAGCACCGGGGAAAGCATTCGTGTGTGCACTGTGCAGCTGAATGTCTCTGAATGCTCTTTTATCCCAGAAACAATCACCAAACAACCCAACTCTCCTTCATCTGGTTAGAGATGTTAAACAGGTAAATAAACCAAACTGTGGTCCTTTTTTAAATATATAAAAACAGATCAAATGAAATATTATGATTGGGGTCATTTGTTGTCTTTTACAGAGTAATCTGCCTCCCAACTACAAAATCACTTTGATTGATGTTGGCCTGGTAATTGAATATTTGATGGGCGGGACTTACAGGTGCAACTACACCAGAAAACGCTTCAGAATAATTTACAACAATCTCCATGGCAGCAATAGAGTAAGTGGAAAGCATACCCATTTTCTCTTATGTAAAAATGTTTGGTTTTATTTATTTATCAGGAGAGGTCAAGCAAAGGTTTGTTTCAATGAAAAAGAAAAAAAACTTAACCTCTAGTCAGAGTTCAAATATTTTTAAGTTGGTTTTTGCTAAATCTGAAGTTATTCATGATTTAAGTGGTATTAGTCCTAAAAATCTTATGGTTACTGTTTTGTGTTTTACGCAGAGGTCTGGGCGCCACGCAGCAGGTCCAGGTTCTCATTTCAGGAAAAGTCACGAGGCTTTCAGCATGCAAGCTGACAAGAAGGAGAAAACGCGGCACAACCACTTCATCAAGACTGCACAGCCGTACAAACCCAAGGTACAGTTTTGTTCCACAAGAGGATCCAAATGTAAAGAATAGATCTGCGAGCGGGGACTCTGCCATCTTGTCATTGTTCCTTTCCCTACACGGATGCTCTGTACAAGAAGGGTCTGAGGAGACTGAGGTCTTTTGGTGTGTGCAGACAGCTGCTCAGGGCTGTCTATGACACTGTGGTGGCCTCAGTGGTCCTTTATGGAGTTGTGTGCTGGGCGGGGGGCAGTACAGCCAGACACAGGAGGAGACTTAACAAACTGGTTAAGAAGGCCGGCTCTGTCATGAGCTTCACTCTGTCCTCCATCGAGGAGGTGGCAGACAGGAGGATTTTGGATAAGCTAACATCCATCATGGATAACCCCTCCCACCCCCTGCACCAAACTGTAGAGGTGCTGACCAGCTCCTTCAGCACAAGACTGTTAGACCCACAGCGCAAGAAGGTGCGCTACCACAGGTGATCCCTCCCCACAGCCATCAGACTGTACAACACAGTACTACAGTGTCACACTATGTACCCATTTTTATTATTTTTTAACTTTTATTTATCCCACAATGGGGAAATGGTTCCCCGCACTTTAACCCATCCTTAGGGGGAGCTGTGAGCTGCAGACTAGCCGCGCTCAGGGGGGCGACAGCTGGCTGGGGAGAGCGGGGATCGAGCCGCCAACCCTTCGGTTGTTGGACGACCTGCTCTACCGCCTGAGCTATATATACACATATATATTTGACACACCATGTATCCACAGTGTAGTTTTATTTGTGGTTGCTGTCGTTTTTGGTTCCTACAAAGGCTGTTTTGGTGTGTATTTTTATTTTGATTTCATTTATTTTGCTGTGTAAGTTACAGATGTTCTTCTGTTCCTTGTACTGAATGGCACCTTGCTGCTGCAGACATAAGAATTACCCCATCGTTGGATAAATAAAGTCTTATCTTATCTTACAGGTGGACTCTTCTGCTGAGCAAAACAAGAAGAGAAGCAAAGAGGAGATTGTGGACATTGATGACCCTGAGACCCGGCGTTTCCCCTACCCTTTCAACGAACTCCTCGTGTGGGCAGTGTTGATGAAGAGGCAGAAAATGTCTCTGTTCTTCTGGCAGCATGGCGAAGAGAACATGGCGAAGGCTTTGGTGGCCTGTAAACTCTGCCGCTCTATGGGCTACGAGGCTAAGAAGAGCGACGTGGTGGACGACACCTCTGATAAGCTAAAGGATTACTCGAAGTAGGTCGCCTATAAAAGGCATTTTTGAGCTTTTTGATTGAAAAAAAAAAAAAAAAAGTCATGAACTAACATTGCTGACGTGTACCAGTGATTTTGGAACGCTGGCGGTGGACCTTCTGGAGCAATCGTTCCGGCAGGATGAAACGATGGCCATGAAGCTTCTTACCTACGAGCTGAAGAACTGGAGTAACTCCACCTGTTTGAAGTTGGCTGTGTCCTCCCACCTGCGTCCTTTTGTTGCTCATACCTGCACTCAGATGCTGCTGTCTGACATGTGGATGGGCCGCCTGAACATGCGCAAGAACTCCTGGTACAAGGTTCATGCTCCATCTAGACTTTACTTATAATTTTTAACAAATCTCAATGTTTGTCCAAATCTATTCTTTAACAGAAAACCTGCTATTTTTCTACTACAAATGTCAAATTTTGTTTTTGCAGTCGATGTAAATTGTGTAATTTAAAGGCTGTCTTAACAAATATAGCAGCAGCTACCCACATGAGTGTGCATTCATGTGTCTCCAGGTGATTCTGAGTATCTTGGTGCCTCCTGCCATCCTGCTTTTGGAGTACAAATCCAAGGCTGAGATGGCTCACATCCCTCAAAGTCAGGATGACCACCAGATGACCATGGAGGACAGCGAGCACAACTTCCAGAACCTGCATGAAGACATCCAAATGGCAAGATTTGCTCATTCCCTGTGCCTTTATTGTATTTGTTGCGTTCTGGTTCTGCAGCAATGCATTGCATTCTTCAGAGTTTTCTGATATAGTCAAACGTTACATCAAGACCCAGAAGGCTTTGTGTTGATGGTGTGCAACTTTTGTGCAGGATGTTTTTAAAGAGGCCAGGTCCCATGACCACGTGGAGACAAAACACGACATGGAGATGCATGTTCGGTCCCGAAAGCTGCCCCTGACCAGGAAAATCTACGCCTTCTACCATGCTCCCATTGTCAAGTTCTGGTCCAACACGGTATGTCAGTTCCAGGAAAACCCGCCAATACCTCTGCACGTTTCTGTCGCCTCTCATCATTCACCAGCAATGCTTCACATTTTACATATCGGTTTTAATAGATAAAAAATAATCCAAAAAGACTTATTGAATTAAAAAAAGCTTTTAAAATCGCTAACGTGATGAAATACCTGTTTGTTTGTTTGTTTTGCATATCACAAACCCAAACCTTTTCATACAAATTGTAGAGGGACTGAAGGCAATATTGGTGTCTGTTGTTTGATGCTATACAGACATGGAAAGAGTAGATATTCGTGAGGACACAGACGATTGCAGCACAGCAAAAGTGTGTTTTCTTTCATACTTTTGTGCACATGCACATCCACAGTGTTTCTATCTTTCATTTGAGCTGTTCCTAAGCCGGAGGCTGGGTCACAGGGGCCTGAGAGTGGCACACATTGTATTAATTTGCAGACAAAGGCTTGTTTTTGAGGCCGTTTGAGACTCTGAGGTTCTGATAGCATCACCGAAACAGCTTGTCTGCATATATTGCCTCTGTTCAGGCTTATCTGTATCTGCTCTACCTGCTTCAGTACATCAGTATTATGCTGCACCATTGACTTTTGCATCAGCTTTGAGAGTGGCGGGCGGATTTTTCCAGCAGTTCACAGCTCGCATGTCAATGTTCAGCTACTGTGAAAACTGCAGAACCAATCAGAGTTGCACCAATACATTGGAAGTGTTGTGTTCTGGGTTTTTTCCCACAGTCTCCTGTGCCGTTAACCTGTTTCTCTGTCACCGGGAAGCATTATATGGGAAACTTTCTGTCTCACATGTACCCGCTTTAGTTAAATTTAAGTTGACATGCTTGCAAAGATGATCTAATCAACAACCAGTGTGTGCTTCTTTTATAGTGTCAATTATTTTTAACGTTTGTCTTATTTTCATTTTAATAGCTCTTCTACCTGGGCTTCTTGATGTTGTACACATATGTTGTGCTGGTGAAAATGATTCAAGCTCCGTCTACTCAAGAGTGGGTGGTAATCGTCTACATCTTCACTTCTGCTATTGAAAAAATTCGAGAGGTACGGACGGACTTGACGAGACTCGTTCATTCCAGCGCCTAATTTTCAAATCCTAACAAATGTGTTGGCTTCTGTGTTTCTCCACTTCATCCTCTCTAGATGTTCATGTCAGAAGCAGGGAAAATAAGCCAGAAGATAAAGGTGTGGTTCAGCGACTATTTCAATGTGTCTGACTTTCTGGCCATTGTGACTTTCTTCATCGGCTGCGGCTTGAGGCTAGCCGGAGGCGACGCCTTCCTCCCTGGAAGGATAGTTTACTGTCTTAACATCATCTTTTGGTATGTGCGCCTCCTGGATATACTGGCTGTCAACCAGCAAGCTGGGCCGTACGTCATGATGATCGCTAAGATGGTCAGTACTGTTTTATGAAGGTATCCATTTGAATTTTTTCTGTAATCTTTATGTATGCAAGTTATTGGACTTATTTCTGTCTGCAATTGTTATCAATGATGTTATTTTGGCCGAACAAGAACATGCTTAGTTTGACCGGGACGACTGTGATATTCAAGTTTTAAACAATTAAGTCTGACAATTTTAAACCGAGCCAGCATTATGTTACATTACATTAAAAACAACTTTCTTCTTCATGTTTTGCTTTGCAGAAGAAAGATGCTCTAATTCCTCGTTCACCTAACTCATTTCCTTTAATCATTTATGCCTGCACATTTTTGACCACAAAAATTCACACTTAAAGAGCAGTAATCATCTGCATGCACCAGGTATTGTACCACAAATCAACTTTAAAAGGCCCCTCTTTTTTTTTTTCACCACTTAAGTCATTTGAATACTTCTAAAGGAATATTCATCAAAGTTTGCATTCCATTTTATCATCCTACAATCATTTATTGGCTTTCTTGCTGAGATTTGGACGTGAAAGATCCACACACTTGGCTAAAATAAATCTTTCCTTTGTTTCCTAACATTCTTTGGAGTCCAACTGGTTAAACATTTATTTTTAAACCCCCTAAATGTTTCAGTAAGATGGTTGTTCTCATCAGATCTTAAACATTCAAATTTAATTCAAAGAGCATCAAGTCCTGAAAGTTTTTTCAAGTTTCTATATGGAGGTTTTAGGGGGCAGCAGAACATATCCCGGCAAGAAAGCAAATAATTATAATTCCCAATATTTTCCCTTTCAGCCAACCTAGATTGAATATAGATGTGGTAGTTGTGATGTTCCACTGTGTGCTGATCTATCCTAAACATCCGTATTAGCCTGTCGGTTCAGGGGATTGTGATGATCAAAATGAGGGTCTGGTGTTCTTCAAAACACCTTCAAGAATTAAAAATGAAACTGGAACAATTCTACCTTTTAGGCAAAGTCACAACTGTTTTCTGTCTTACAATCCCTAGTGCTGAATTAAAAACCATTTGTAGGTCTTGAAAAAGTTTACATTTTTCAATGTCATTCAGACTAGTTTTGCGGTATTTCATTTTCAACTACTTATTTGTTTGTTTTTATAGGTGGCTAACATGTTTTACATAGTGGTGATAATGCTTGTAGTCCTGCTGAGTTACGGAGTGCCAAGGAAAGCCATTTTATATCCAAACGAGGAGCCCAGCTGGACTCTGGCCAGAGACGTGGTGTTTCAGCCGTACTGGATGATGTACGGGGAAGTGTATGCCTATGAGATCGACGGTAAGAAGGACGGACAGATTATGGGATCAACATCAGTCTTCATCACAGCTCCATAGGTTCATATGGCCGAAAACAGCCAGAATGAGTTGTTGCAGCTCTTACCGGGAGGCCTTAGCTTTTCAGCTTCGCCTCACCTTCAGTTGTTCGGAATGAATCGTTTTGTCCTCCTTTGTCCATTTTCCTCCAAAGTTCATGAGGTTTCCCAAGCCTCTGAAGAGTTTATCACAGCCTTTTATAGCTTAAGTCTTTTATGTAGAAGACTAAACAGCTAAATTGTTTTATTGCCTGGATAAGCTACAGATTTACAGTAGAGCATTCATTTTCTTTTTAATTATTTCAGCCCACATGTATCTTGATATGGAGTTTATCTCTGCTAAAGTCATGACGTCTTTTCTCTTTAAGATGAAAAACTGTGTTGCAGTTTAATTTTTTACGTTCCGTATTGATTTTGTCTTCTGCCCTGATCGTGTTGAACCTCTCTTTTTCCAGTGTGTGCCAACAACAGTGAGGACTCTGTTAAGCCACTATGCGCTTCAGCAGGAGTGTGGCTCACTCCTTTCCTCCAAGCAGTCTACCTCTTTGTCCAATACATTCTCATGGTCAACCTTCTAATTGCCTTCTTCAAGTGAGTGATGTGCTATTGTCAAGTCGCCTCAACAAACGCAGCTTTACCTTGTGGTGTTCTGATGCTGTGACGGCTCCAGAAACACCTGAAAGTCTTCCAGGCTTCATGCTGTGCTCTGTTCTCCAGCAATGTATATATGCAAGTGAAGTCCATCTCCAATCTGGTGTGGAAGTTTCAGCGTTACCATTTCATTATGGCCTACCATGAGAAGCCTGTCCTCCCTCCCCCCTTCATCCTCCTGTGCCATGTCTACTCCCTCTTCTGCATGTGCAGGAAGAGGAAAAAGGAGAGCACCTACGGACCAAGTAAGTTTTACCCACTCCATCTTTTTGATAGAAGTAAAAATAGCAATACAATAAACAACAACAAGGTAAATAACATTTTAAATGTTACTAATACTCATTTAAGGCATTAAAAAAATGTATAAATTAACAAAAAATAATAGGGTAACTAACTGATGTTTTCTGTGTCTCTCAGAGCTTTTTCTGACTGAAGAAGACCAAAAGAAGCTTCATGATTTTGAAGAGCAGTGCGTGGAGACATACTTCCATGAAAAGGATGATCAGTTTCACTCGGGCAGTGAGGAGCGCATACGACTAACCTCACAAAGGTGAGACCTGCACTTTTTCTGATAACTCTTAAAAATATAACATTAATTATATATTACAATTTACCTGCACTGTTCTGTAAATGGCATTTTAAATTATACTACCTTGATGTTTGCATTTATGCTACATTTTCTGTGTTCTTGTTTTTTTTATATCATTCTAAGTTGTTTTTTTCCTCTGCTGTCAGTTGCTATGGTAACAAACAAATTTCCCACGTGTGGGATCAATAAAGTATTTCTGATTCTGAAATAACTACAGCAATATAAAGTGAATGGAATCAGAGAGGCCTCAAGCAGAGTTTTATATTCAAATATTTCTTAATATATGCTGTGACTTTATAGGTAAATGAGGTTTTTTATTGATGAAGACTCCTGTGTATTTTTTAGGGTTGAGGCCATGTCTTTACAGCTGAAGGAGGTTGGGAACAAAGTGAACTTCATAAAGCGCTCCTTGCACACGCTGGACTCGCAGATCGGTCACCTGCAGGACCTTTCCGCTCTGACTGTGGACACTCTGAAGACTCTGGCGGCTCAGAGAGCGTCGGAGGCCACCAAGGTCCACACTCAGATCACCCGAGAGCTCAGTCTGTCCAAGAACGTGGTCCCCAGCATTGCCCCTGTGTCAACAGACTCCAAGTCCTCTGCTATAGTCAAACACAGCGTGGGGGCCTACTTCGGGTCTTCTTTTCCTCAGACTGGAGGCAACATTGCAGATTCTCTCTTTGGGATTGGTGCAGAATTGGGGGCTGCAACAGAAAGCCGCAGGAGAGTAGCGCCCAGTTTTGGAGAAGAACAGGGGCTGGACCCCACAACAAACCTACCAGTGAGCCCAGAGAGGAAGGCCTTGTTTGGGCTTGAGTACCTTGCTGCAGAGGCTGGATCCTCGGGCAGTGCTGTGTCCGGTGCCTTTGTCCACAGTGCTGGGGCCGTTTCCCCTCCAGAGCTGCGTCTGAGAGGCCACTCTCTCACTCACAATAAGCTGAGCCGTCCACAAGAACTGCATCTCTCCGAGTCGCCATCCAGCCTGCCCAACGTCCCATCCCAAGGTGCCCAGTTCCACATCTCCAGCACCCCCTCCCAGCCCAGTGGCTCCAGTCACCCGGAACTTTCTTTGGCTGGACTTCACCAGCAACCCCTCCAGCGAGACAGCAGCTCTGTAGAGTTTGGGGCTTTTGTGGGTAAGTCTGAAAAGGACATCTTTTTGTCTAAAGTTTCCAGCTTTGCTCACCTCAAATGTACATTTTGTCTCAGGACATAAAGAAAGTTTGGACCTTCAGCAGCCTACGCCAATAGAGACTTCAAGCAGACAGCAAAGTCCAGCCACGCAGACCAGATCACAGGTGGGTGTGTTTGAGCATGCTCGTTTTTTTTCTGTCTTTTTTTATGCGTTTACATTACACTATTGTTTTTTTCTGTGTTATTAAAGCATGCTGCCACAATTGACTCTTTTTTTTGCATATAAACCATTTTTTATGTTAAAGTAAGGCAAGTTTATTTGTATAGCACAATTCGTACAGGAAGTGCTTCACAAAACAGAAAATGCATTTAAATCACAATACAGAACAGTGCAAAGATTAAAAACATAATCATTATAAAAATTGCTTTAAAAAAGGAACGAGAAAAGAACATGAAAAGAGGTGTCGATAAGGACCCTTCAGTTATAAACACAGACTCAAAACAGGAATGTTTTGAACCTTAACACAGAGGCCTGTCTCACAAGCTCAGGAGACTGTTCCAGCTTTTAGCTGCATAGGATCGAAACGCTGATTCCTCTTGTTTAGCCCTCCTCTGGGCACCGACAGGAGGCCCGTCCCTGAGGTCCTCAAAGTCTGAGATGGTTCATGTGGCGCTAACATATCAGAGATGTACTTTGGTGCAAGGCCATGGAGAGACTTGTAAACAAGCAGAGCTGCTTTCAAGTCTATTCTTTAAGCTGCATGAAGCCACTGAGCACAGGACGTCAGCAGAGGCACACAGCAAACCTCCAGCTCCAGACCATTTATCATGCAGCTCTTAAGCAGATGCATAAAGGCTTTTTTTTTTCTGGAGAACCTACTTTTCTGAAATGGTTTTTGCGAAAAAATTCAAAAGGTTAAAAATTGTAATTAATTTGTAATTTTTAAGTTTTAGAACAGGATGCCAAAAAAAATCCTTTTTTAAGCTTTTTTCCTTGGGTAAATAAAAAACGAGAGGAATGGAAGAACGGCATGTGGCGGCTTACAGTCTATCAGTAATTGATAAAAATAGCCGCAGTGCCAAGCAGTGTGTTGGCTCACACTTCAGTGATGTTTGTGGGACTTAGATAGTGGCCGTTTTTTTCTTCTTCTCTATTTTCTGTAAGGCATTTCTTCTCATTCCACTGTTCTCTGGATTATGTTTCTCTTTGCTTTGGCTGGAAGAAAATGTTATCACGTTGAAGTCTTAAGTACTTCAAGTGGAGCAGTTCATGGCCAAATGAGTTGTTCTTTTTACGGAAAAAGAAATCTAAACCCTCCCAAAAAAATCCTGGCTAAACGTTGACCTGTTTCTTTTTTTTTTAGTCTTCTTATAGACCAAACACTGCTAACCCTGAACTGTTAAACTGTATTCTTAAACTACCTGGGTCACCATAACCTCTTCAAAAGGTTTCTGCATTCTGACCCCGTCGTTTACACTTTACTTATCTTATCAGCTCTCCGGAGACATGAACAGTGAAGAAAAGCTGTATCTCCGTTTAGCAGCATCACCCTTTACCCAGACGACAGTGGAACGGCTGCTCATGTGACCTCCATGCAACTCCTTTCCTTTAAAATCCGTTAACCACTTTATTTAGTTCCAGGAGTCAAAATTAGAATCTATTTAACCGAACAGAGACCGTTTTTACATTTCAGTGAGTCCGCTGAATTTTCTACAGTTTAAGAAAATAAAAGTTTGGAAGGAGTTGGAACACACTCGCCCTGAAGCAGACAATGTCAGTTAATTTTTAACGAAGCATTCGCTTGGAAGATGCAAAGCATTGAATCTTAGAATGGAAGAATTGATTTTAAATGTGCTTAAATTAATAAAGCAGAGCAACCTGGATTTATAAACATGTATTAATTACAGGCAGATTTCAGTATACTTATACTGTTGAACACAAGCAGCCTCTTAGTCATGTGCTATTTGAAGTAGGGGTGTACCGGCACACTAAAATCTCAATTCAGCTCGGTTTAGAATTTCATAGGGCTCGGTTCGATACGTTAACGGTATTTTTTTCGGTACAAAAAAGGCAGGAAAAAAAAATCTTGCAAAATGCATTTATTGGTTTGTAATAATGAATAATAAAATTAAATAAATTAAATCAAATTAACCTATGTAGGTGATCTGCTGTATAAAATAATACAACTATTAGCTGTCAGGAACCAAAAACTTTAGAACTTTTTCTTATAGACCCGATTTATTCAGTCGGGTAATGCCGTCTTAAGTGCGTTAACAGATTAGATGTGTTATCTGTGGCATACGCTATCTTCGTGTAACAATAAAATGTGGAAACACAGCATTCGACTTATCCGATTGTCTTTTCCTTTCATCCAAACAAATCCAGATTGATAAAAATCTGATTCACGTCTTCATCCACTGCAGGCTGGACTGCTGTAACATAACAGTCCTCTGTCTGCGTTTCCTAAAGAGACGCTGCTGGCAGAGTTTGGACCAGAACCAAAAGAACTGACCACATCATTCCTGTTTTCAGGTCCTTGTGTACAAGTTCAGTACAGAGCAGATTTTTGCAGTATTGCTTAGTTTATTATTCACTTAATGGTGTGAGTGAGATATGTGGTTCGCAAACTCGGCAAAGCTTCAAGATCTGCAGGAAGCTATCAGCTGGTAGAACTGAGTCAGAACCGAGCAGAATGAAACTGCTGCGATCCTCTTCACCGCTCACAGGTGGAGGCAGAGTCCTGACATCATACCTGACCGTCTTTGTCCAAGTTTAAACCGAGACTCACCCCTTTCCATCCTCTTTGTTTAACACATCTTTGGTCAAATCAAAACCGGAATATGTTTGTTTAAGACGTTTTATAGTGCCGGTGTTTACATTTGAACATAAGAAAATGTTAAATGGATCTTCTCATTTGTGTGTTTTTGTGTGTATAGTTACAGGCTCAGCCAGAAGGTCACAGTCAAATGAGAGCCGTCAACTCGTACACCGGCTTCACAGAGTTTGACAGAAAACCAGCCTTTCTTCATCCCGATTCAAGTAAAGGGCATCATGAAAATCCACAATTACAGATCTTTAAGAGCCAAAAACGACACGTTTCTGTTTGTGTGTTTGTTTCTGCAGCTCTGACTAAAAAGGACAGAAGTCGAGTTTCAGCTGAAGACATCCGCATCCATGAAGACCCAAGAGCTGCAGTACTTGTAAGAACTGGTTGTGAAACAGATTCAGGATTGACATAAAGTTAAAGGAGAAAAAAAAACTTTGGTTGCTTTCTCTTTACCAGGAAAGAGTTCAGGTCAAATCGGCTCAAGCCAGCAAGTAAGTGTTGCTTGAATGCATCCACACCCACAAATGATAACTGTCTCTGCATCACAAACTCATTTCAGTCTGGAGCTGTTGGCTCTTCAGCTGAACTGATCTGATCTGAACTGTTGGTGTTTCTTAAAGACCCACTCTGATGAAATCCTTTTTTTGTTGGTGGTGTTTTTAACATGTTCTTGTGACATTTTTCCCCCACACTGTAGGACTGATGAAAAAAGAAAATTAAGCTTAAACTTGCAGTTCTGAGTATTCTGTTTATTCAAATTGTTGTAAATCAGGAGCAGAAAAAAAACGTTGTCTGAAAAGAGCTTATTTGTGCCGTAGAAAATAAATGTGCAGAGCCAAAAGCTCCCTGCTCCGCTCCATTCTGATGGATATACTTCAAGACAACTAGATCCAAGTGTGTCTTTGTTTTCCTCATCTGAGCAGGGATCCGGCCAAATTCACTTGCTATTTTCGCTGCACCAGTACTATAGGTTGGGGGTGTGAGGGACTGTAAGCTAGTGGGAGAGGTCACAAACAGAGAGCTCTCAGCAACAGGGTGGGGAAGAGGGGGGATTGCTCTGCCCCAATGGTCCCGCCCACAACCTAAAGGAGAGTTTCTAATGAACTCCTGACCAAGTTTTTTTATTATTTAAAAACAGAATAATCATATTTAAAAGACCACTGGGAAGACTTTGACAAAAGTGGGTCTTTTATAACCTAAGAACAAATATTGAATCCACGGCTTCAACATCAGCAGACGAATGGCACCATCATTTCTTTTCTTTGAAACAGAGGTAGAACTTTAAAAGTTCTGTGATGGACTCTGCACCAAATCAAACAAGCAGAGCCCGTGATCAAACATGACCTGCTGTAACGTCAATGCTGCATCTCATCTGCTGACAGAGTGTAGGGAAAATTGGGAGTCCACTTTGTCTCACGTGTGTTGTATTTTTGTCTTTCATTTTTTTTAATTTTTTTTCTTTTTTTCTTAGTAGAACCCCCGGGGAAGAAACACTAAACGGTATGACCTCCATTTTCACTCCAGCTTCTGTCTTTGTGCACCTCTGCTTTGTCCAGTTTGTCTTTCTAGTTCAGCAAGTCCAAATGCACAAATCCAAATTCAGTCTGACCTTTAACCTTTTTAGTCTGCAACTGAAACTGGCTTTTCCAAGAAAATATCTGATTTTATAAATTAAAAAAACTTTATTTTCACTACATGATTTTTGCTTTTTTTTGTTTGCTTGATCAGCTTTTAAAGCTTAAAGAGAAAACTTGAACAATCAAACGAATGTGTGGTCCAGATTAGAGACAAAGGAGTTTTAGTGATGCTGATGCTCCTGATGTGCATGAAGTTTCCTCGTTCCATCAGCCTTTGTGCTAAAATCTGTGAAACTGTTCTGTTGTAGTTGCAGCTGCAGTTTCCCTCTACGCACCGCGGCACTGTCACCTTGGAGTCAGGAAGGACTGTGAGTCTCACTGGCCAAATGCGCACACATCCCCTCATATTCATAACATTATTTGCATGCATTCAAAGGAAACTCTGGTGTTTTGAATAGACTTCTTAAATTACCTAACAATAACTGCATTACTAAATCAAAGTCAATATTTGTAGTTATCCAAGGATTTTAGCTTTGCAGTCTTTTTTTCTGCAGTAAGATGTTCTTGTAGGATGTTGCACAGCGCCATCTACTGGTAGATTCAAAGACAACAGCGTTTGGTTAACTTCTTAGTGATCCACGTCTGTTTTTCTTAATGAGCCAGCTGATCATTCATGTAGAAGTGAAAGCTCAGTCTGTTGTTTTTTTCTGCAGCTATTGGCTCGCCATTCAAGCCCATGGAAAGCTACCAGTACTCTGGTAAGAACATCGCTTTGTTTTGATCGTCTTTGTTCTTTTTATTGTAGAATGCAGCGTTTCACTACAACTTCTCTCCTGTTTCCTCTCACAGCTGTGGAGCGCAACAACTTGATGAGGCTGTCTCAGAGCATCCCCTTCACCCCGGTGCCCCCCAGAGGTAAGACCGCCCACAGCTCGTCTCCAAGCAACGGCAGGCAGTTGGAGAATGAGGAAGTGCGAGAAAGATAACAAATCTGACCAGTGTTTTTCCCTTCGTGCACCTGCAGATGTTTGGCTTTAGCTTGAGCTTCAGACATTGCTGTGTTCTTCTTCAGTTTGTTTTTTGGTTCTTGACTGGACTCTCTGCAGTTATGGAGCCTGCCTTTATCCTCTGGGATTTTCAGTTTTCACAGGAGGGCCTAATGCTCCTGCCAGCCTTTGTTCCATGTGATGCCAGGGGTGGAAATAAAAGCAGGTTCAAAAGAAATAGTCTCTAAAATAAAACAACTGGACAAAATGGGATAATTGTGTTCTGGAAGGTCTCTAAATGTTTTGATGCTGAAAAATCTAAACAAAAAGACACATTTCTTTCTCAAATTATTTTTTAATTATGAATAACTGTAACAAACTGGAAAACTGAGCAGCTCTGTGACCGCTCACCTTGTTTTTGAGTGGAAATGAAAGGAAATAGTTGCCATCCTAACCCCTGTGTTCTCTCAGGGGAGCCGGTCACGGTGTACCGCCTGGAGGAGAGCTCGCCCAACATCATCAACAACAGCATGTCTTCCTGGTCCCAGAGGGGCTTCTGTGCCAAAATAGAGTTTCTCAGCAAGGAGGAGATGGGTGGAGGCCTGAGACGGGCCCTCAAGGTGCTCTGCACTTGGTCTGAGTATGACATCCTGAAACCAGGACACCTGTATATAGTCAAGTCCTTCCTTCCTGAGGTGATCCAGACGTGGCAGAGCATCTATAAGGAGGACACGGTCCTGCACCTTTGTCTCAGGGTGAGCAGAGCAGCCGAGCCGTGCTTTGGTTTACGCTGCCTTTCCTGATGATGTTATTTAAACCCAACTTCTGATATGAAATCTGCAGGAAATTCAGCAACAGCGAGCTGCGCAGAAGCTGACATTTGCATTTAACCAAATCAGGCCGAAGACGATCCCTTATTCACCGAGGTAAACAGCATTCATCTCTAACTCTCTACACTTTGCATAGATGAATTGACTTAAAATAGGCTTGTCTCGACGCTCCAACAGAGAATATTCAGGACTCTGGATGAGGTTTTTCCATGGAGAAAAGAACTTCTCCTAAACCTTGATCAAAAGTCCAGTTAGGAGCATATCTGTGCTCATTTTTGTAACTCTACGGTTCACATGCAGAGTTCCTGTCGGCTCGTTCTCGGGTGACCCCGTCATTTTTTTTCTTACCTTGTTCTTCACACGGAGGCTCGTCTGTCTCCCTGCAGGTTCCTGGAGGTGTTCTTGCTGTACTGCCACTCTGCCGGGCAGTGGTTCGCTATAGAGGAGTGCATCACCGGCGAGTTCCGAAAGTTCAACAACAACAACGGGGACGAGATCGTGCCCACCAACCTCCTGGAGGAAACCATGCTGGCCTTCAGCCACTGGACATACGAGTACACCCGGGGGGAGCTGCTGGTGCTGGACCTGCAGGGTAAAACTCCCAGATCCGCCCACAAACGGTTTCCAAAACTCACATTGACGGACCCTAAAGAGAGCAAATGATTTCTCCTTAATGCTTGTAGGTGTTGGGGAGATTCTGACCGATCCTTCGGTAATAAAGAGCGGAGAGAAGGGGTGAGTGTTTTCACTTCATGTCCCTCATCAGGGCTGAGCCATGAATTCATTTCCTCAGTGTTTGGATTCCTGTGGCGTTTCTGTGACTCCCACAGATCCTACGACATGATCTTTGGACCGGCCAACCTGGGAGACGACGCCATCAGGAACTTCCGCGCCAAGCACCACTGCAACTCCTGCTGTCGGAAACTCAAACTTCCCGGTGAGAAAAATCAAACTTTCCTCTTGAACCCCGTCCATTTTTACTCATTTAACATCTTTGGATTCTAAAATTGCTGAATTGATTTCTTTGAAAAATTCATGTCAGGTTCAAACTTAAGACCGTTTTAGGACACGGAAGCACCTTCTTCTGGTTTGCAATTTGATACATTTTAATTTGAGCTTTCAGAGCCTCACTCAGACAAACACTGACACATATTACTGACCTTTTAAGCCCTACTCCTCAGCCTGATCCTGGAGGTCCACAAACCGTATCAGAACCGGACTGTGTGAATGTGACGTCATCCGTATTAATGGTTTACTTCCAGTCCAATGAAATAAAGTCAACAGGCGGACGTCGTCGGGTAGTGGGGATTTGTCTGAATTAGTCTGAGTCAAGATTTCCATGGCAACCACTCTCACCAATCAGGAGGGAGCTTGTTGGAATTTCACACCCCTAGCGTTTACCGGGCTCAGAAGAATCTGTCAAATCTAGATACCGCATACTGTTATTGAGGCCTCTGATTGGTGAGTTTATAGCTTGATTAACTTGCACTACAGAAAACATGAAAGAAATTAGAATTAGCAAGAATGTTTAAAAAAAAAAAGTATCAGAGCAAGAATGGTTATTCTGACCAACAGAATGACTCTATAGAAGTCTTTGGGATTCTTGGAGCCAGCATCTCCTTTTCTCTTTAGAATGCAGAGGGGAGTGGTCACCCGGTCCAGTTCTCATTTACAGTCAATTCTACAAACTAAAATGATATTTGCAGCAAATACTCTTGATACTGTCAACAAAACGAGCAGAACTCGCCTTCAAACTGTCGCTCCTCATCTTTGGAATTCCCTTCCTTCGTCACAACGCCAGATCAGCCGTTTTAAAAGGTTTTAGGATTTTTATGTTCAGAAAAGCTTTTAGTTGATCTTAGTCGAAGGATGATTTGAATATTTATCTGGATGTTTAGCGGCACCTGTCAGCGTTGGATGTTTTAGTTGGTCTGTTTGGGTTTTTTTTGTTCTATGCTGTCTTTTATTTTAGTAAAGCACTTTGAGATATTGCTCTGAAAAAGTAGTGATTTCTAAACAGCAAAGATACCTACGTATTTCCACTCAGCCACATAAAAGCATAGATCTATTGACTGCAGGTGTTCTTTTTAGTGCTGCTGAAGCAGTGAAGGTGGAGACATCCAGTAGCAGACATCTCACCCTTCTTTGGCTTGTTTTTTCTGTTTTTCCACATAAGCTGGTCCACTCAGCTTAGATCTTGAACAGACTAAAGACACTTTTTTTTCTTCTTCCCCAAATCAGATCTGAAGAGGAACGACTACACGCCTGACAAAGTGACGCTCCCTCAAGACGATCCGCCAAACTCAGGGGGCGGAGTCAAAGAATCCCGCCAGTCAATGAGATTGATGCTGTGATCAGAGGGACTGTATGTGTGTTTTGTTTGGTTTTTTCCTGGGGGGGGAGGTTATATTTCATTTAAAGCCAAGGAACAGGAGGGTACACCCAATCAACTGGAACTGCAGTGTTTCCATGGAAACCAGTGCATGTCAAACAGACTCCAATCCACATGCTGTCATCTGAACAGCTTGGCGTGGTCAGGTGAGCTGTGGACAGGTACAGCATGGTTGTAGGAGGGCATTTATTAAGATATGTTGCCTTGTTCTAACACAAAAAAGAAAAAAAAGAACAAACCAAGTGCTTTGTCCATCTGTTACATCAGCTTCACAGAGAACAGCCTGCTGAGGCACTGCGGCCACACCGTTTTTATAGACTTGTATCTGAACTTCCTTTCTTAGCCGATCATGATATAAATATATATATATATATGAATTTGAAATCTTGTAAAATATGGGCAGATTGCAATGCAACTTTTACAGGAAAGTGTATGTAATTTTATTGTATTGGAAGTGTGTCCGCCACAATATTGCTGATAGTTTTTATTGTTACAGAGGTACTAAAGGTATATCTTTGTCATCAACTGTTGTATGAGCAAATCACAATCCAGTGTATCTTATAGATACAGATATGTGGCATGAGCTGAACAAAATCAGGGGAACTGACCTAAACGTTAAGGATATTGCTGTATACATTTTGTACTGAATATCATTTTAAACAAATAAAATGTTTCAAAAATAAATAAGAGTCCTGTCTCTTTAACCAGAACTTTTTTTTCATTTCCTGTAGCTCAAAGAAAGGAGGCCAACCAACCAGAAGTTCTTTTAGTGGTTGAACCACTGATAGTTGCCCCCATTAAGCCCCATTTAAAACATTTACGACTTTATAAAAGATGACTGGTGACTAGTGATGACTGACGGAAAGGGAAAGGGAACAGTGAGTCAGCAGTTTTTACCGCCTCTTATCTATCATTACCTCCGGATATTAAAATTTGAGGAATTCTTTGGAATATGATCACAAGCACCTGTTCTGCAGGAGAGGCAGCCGCATGCCTGCCCGTCTGCCAGTGGGCGTCACAAATATGCAAAAGCTGCATCTGCATGAACGGAACAATGCCATCAAGCATTCCAACCTCCCAGTGGGCGGGGCTTCCTCTGCAAGCGGGTGAAATCTTGACTCCACATCTTAGTCTTCTCTGCTGATCGCCGACCTCGCAGCTGCCAGACCATGTCGACAGTCACCGTTAAATACTGGTAAGAAAATTCTTGCTTTACCAACCCATAGAAATCTAAATCAGGAAATACAAACCCCCTCATGTTGGTCACATTTTGTTATTGTTCACGTCGCAGTAAAGGATGAAGTTACGCATACCGATACCAGGAACTGGCCGGCATCCTCAGGCAAGTTCCTGGTGTGAAGGTGCAGGGAGTCACAGGGGAGGCGGGTAAGATGCCGTTCCTTCCATCAGAGCGCAGAGATGTGTGTGTTCTGCATGTTTTCTCAGAAAAAAGCAGTGAGTGAGATCTTCTGCAAGAAGCTGACTGTTTCATTTGTTCTTTTTTGTTTTATGTTTGTTATGCAGATAGCTTTGAAGTGTTGGTGGGGGACCAGCTCATCTACTCGAAGCTGGAGAGCGGAGCATTTCCTGATGTTGAGCTGGTTGGTGAAGCACTGAGACACAAAGCAGTTCTCCTTATGCATTTCAAAGGAAAAGCTGAGATCAAACGCTGATATTTCCTGTTTTCATTGTTGCATTTTTATGGAGTCCCAAACCCATTCATTGAGGTTTACTTTTCTATTTCGTACAGGTGGAACAAAAAGTAAGAGAACTGCTTCCAGCTGGAAGTGGGAAGAAGACTTCAAAGTTCGCCAAGCTTAAGGACAGATGCCGTCACCAGTAGCAGATGGACGATCTTCCAGCACTCACATTTTTCAAATGCATTCGTCTGAAGCAGAAGGCTCGCTGAGAATGTAAAGAAGAAGTAGATGAGAGCATTTCGCGGAAACCAGGAACTGATCTGCACTTCTGTTAATGAATGCACACACTTAAAACACATGTGGTGTGTGCAGGATGCCGTCCAGAAGCTCTTCAGCTCGCTGAGGTCCGTCGTTCTGCTGCCATTCTTTTTATTTGTTCCCTTTTCCTGCTTCAGAAAGAAATAAACAAAATTAATAATTACGCTTCGCACATATTTTGGTATTTCCCTCTGCAAAATGCTCACCACAAACATCTGGCTCTCTGTAAATGTTCCCAGGATCCTCCGTTCTTACAGTTCAAATCCTCAATTGGGGTCAAACGCGTGGAAAGTAAATGTTTCTCATAAAAAAAGGAAAAAATCTTTCTGTTCTAGCAGTTTTGGAGCAGCGATGCAAACAAAAAATCTCTGTCTAACCAGATTTGGAGAGAGGGGCCTGTCCAAACTCTTCTTCTTCTACAGTTTCCCATGACAGAGGAATGACCTGTGACCCCAGCTCCTCAAAATATGCTTTGTCCGCTGTAAATGACCATGTGGGCGGGACTACAAACCTCACCCGTGGGAAGGCTTTCTTTAGTCCTGTGGATGAGCAACTTAAACTCAGCTTTTTTTTTTTCTCTAATCTTTTTACTTGTCTTTTGGATTTCTAAGTATTTTTGGCTCCGTAATCCTCTGGATTAGGATCTGGAGAACATAGTAAGAACTCTGTTTCCATCTCTACCTCTCAAATGTTTAGTATTTTCTCATTTCAGTACTTCCTCTGACTTTGATCTTTTAAGTGTGTTTGGTAAGAAAAAAAAAAAAAAAAGTATTATGTTTCATTCAATCTAAAACTTGTCCCTTACCTGCATTGGTATTCCCTATTTCCTGTAAGGTTTGATTAAATACCTTTTATGATCATTTTTATATTTGTCAAACTGTTAAATAAATTCATATTCAAATACATTTTCAGGTTTGATTCATTATTTTAGCCATCAAAAGAACAAAAAATGTTAGATTCATTTTTTTTTTCCATATGAAATATTGAGTCCACTTCCACACAGTCCAACTCAGTTTCTAGCTTAGATCCTGACGGTGAGATCAGCCTGCAGAAAAAGACAAAGAAGTCGCTCCTCTCCTCTGTCTGACCGAGAAAAGCATGTCTGTAAGTCACTGTCCTCTTCACCACAGCTTCACAATAAAATAAAATATATTTGACTTCATGCAAATATGAAAACAGTGAGTAGATTCATTATATATATGGGTCAGTTTTGTGTAACCCTTGTGCTATCCTAGACACTTTACCATTTGGATTTGGGTCATCCAGACCCACTACTAGACAGTGCGCTGAACCTTTTTTCTTCAATGATTTGTGATCTTCACTGGTGTCCATGGATTACATGAAATCCTCTCCACCTTTATCCACCTTTGTCATGGTAGGGAGAACACGTCAATGGTCATCTTGACCCCATAGGAGAGCACAGGGGTTAAGTGCATCCATTCATGTGCAAACATGCATCTCTTCTGCTTCATTAGTTGTCTGCAGTGTTTTTTTTTTTTTTTGTGGAACTTGCTTCCTGAGCACAAGAAACCCGTTGTTTGGTTAAATATATTGTGCACACAAGTTGTGTGCACAGATAATTAATTTTCTGCGTGTGGTTTTAATGTTGTGGGCACAAGTTGTTTAAATATCTTGGATTTTATTTTTATTTTTTTATGATCAGCAGCCTGATCTGGTCTTATTTTAGCGTTTTAGTTTATCAAACAACCAAAGTCTTAGACAAAAAAAACAATCATTTTTAAATTTCTGTTAAATTTGGAAAGCAGACACTCTTGGCTCTGAGAGACAAACTCATTTTTTTCTTCAATTGTCTGGTTTGTGGATTCTTTGGAAACTTGGGTTTCTGCTACAGGTGGACCTGGTCTGTGTCTCACCAGTTCTCCATCAAGAATCCTCCGCACACAGGAAGGGGAAAAAAAGGTTACTTTAGTGAGGCCAACCTGAGAAAGCTCTGAATCATGCAGAAGTTCAGGAATGAGACTCGTGGTCAGTTCTTCATCCTGGAATTGCTGGAGCCAACCCAGCCACTGCTGAGCAAAGGCAGGAAATCCTCTGAGCAGGTGATCTTCCCATCATGATTCTGTTTCAGTCAGTTTTTTACAGAGTTCAATAGTGCTGTGTAATCTCATTTCTCTCGAAATTTAACACATTTTAAAGTGTTTTTTGTTTTTAAAGTAGCTTGGGGTTTTAACAGGTTTCTGGAGCTTTCAGGATTTTCATAATGATTCAAAGTTTGAACATATTTCTATTTCAGGAGAACGTGCATTCATCGGCATCAACACTGAAGAAGCTGTGATGGCAGATGTGACCCAGCTCTTAATGTCAGGCTGTTTTTCAATCATCCGCTTAGTCTCCCCCACCACATAATCTGTCACATTAACAGATGATGAGAGCACAAACCCTCGACTGCGAGCTTGACTCTCAAAACTGAAACTCCAGAAAAAGGAAACCACACGTAGGTGTGCGAATCACAAACATCAGAGTTGTGTCGCTGCTGTAGGTGTGAGAGGCCAACGAGTTTGTGTGCCACAGGAAACCACCCGTCTGTGCTCTCACTACACTGCGCCGTAATAGCTGATGATTGTGATTGACAGAAGACATGGTGAAGCATAAACAGAAAAGTTTCAATAGATAACAGATACTTACTGTCACAGCCGTGTGAACTCAAGCAGAGTAAGTTTTTATTTTTAGTTCCATGTTTAGTAGATGTTCTGTGGTTCAAATCTGGGTTCCTGACATGACTCGTGTCACTTTCGAGGATGAAGAAAAGTCCACCGATGCAAAGCGACACCCTAAGCCCTAAAGACGCCAATGGAAATGCTGTTTTTATCATGTTTTTTTTCTCTTGATGGAGGACATATATGAAGAAAATCAAGCCAAAAATTGCATTACTGAGTATTTCTTCAAACCAATCGCTATGAATCAGGAGCAGACAAAAACATACCTTTGTAAAAATATTGTAATTGTTACGTACAAACTGCAGTCAGCATGCCGCTGTCCATTTCTGATTTTCTCTTCTGAGCTGGAATCTGGCTGGAAACTGTTGCACAACTAATGTTAGGTTGGGGTTGTGAGGTGCTGTAAGCTGTGGGGGGAGAGTGTAAACAAAGAGTTGATGGGAAATGGAGGCAGAGTTACTCTGCATTAGCAACCCAACATGGAGGGAAATTTCTGCAGACACCATGTCCTAGAAAACGACAGGTTTTCTGATGTTTGGCTAAAAATGGCATTATCCTAATGAAAAGATCACTGGGAAGGCTTTGAAAATAGATCAAAAGATGATCTATTTTTCTTGAGATGTCAAAGGTCAAAGAGTGGGTCAGGATCAGCTCAGTTTATTTGAAGATGAAAGTGTTTTGAGATCACTGAAGGCTTTCTGCATCAGGATGCAGACCAGAGCTGGAGAATGATGAAGGAACTTCGTGATGAAGATGAGCGTGTCATCACAGAGTTCTGGATTCCTCTTGTTGTTTGCAGCAACACCAGTCATTGTTTACGAGGACGTCTGCTAACAGCTGTCCTGCAGTCTTCATTATGAAACTCTTCATGTCATCATCTCATGCTGACTTCATCTGTTTGTTTGTTTTTTGTTCCTTCACTTTGCAGATGCTAGTGAAGGCAGCCATGTTTACTGGGAGCTACAGCCCGCTGGGGGCGTGTCCACACTTTGAACAAGCTTCTCATTTTAGTTTTAACCCCTGTGCTCTCCTATGGGGTCAAGATGACCTTTGACGTGTTCTCCCTACCATGACAAAGGTGGAGAGGATTTCATGTAATCTATGGACACCAGTGAGGATCACAAATCATTGAAGAAAAAAGGTTTAGCGCACTGTCTAGTGGGTCTAGATGACCCAACTCCCAATGTTAAAGTGCCTAGGGTAGCACAAGGGTTAAACTAGATGATAAAGGACAATGACAAGGTGTTGCAGCAATCACTTACTGTGCACGGAAACTAGGAAGGTGTTTTTTTCCAGGCTGCTTTGCATTTTAGTTTATTATTGTTCAGCTTTTTTTCCACACTCAAACTGCAGAACCAAGGAAAGGTCAGCAGGGAGGAGATCCTGCACTCGAGCATCGTCCTTCACATACAGCAGATTTAGGGAATGAGGTCATTTCCTGACTTTGCATGAACTCATCTAACCCTTGTGCTATCTTAGATGACCCCACCCTTACATTGACGTGTTATTCCTACCATGACAAAGGTGGATAAAGGTGAAAAGATTTCATGTAATCCATGGACACCAGTGAAGATCACAAATCATTGAAGAAAAAAGGTTCAGCGCACTGTCTAGTGGGTCTAGATGACCCATCTCCCAATGTTAAAGTGCCTAGGATAGCACTAGGGTTAAAGCCTTTTAGATTTTTTCTTTTTGGAAGTGAAATGGAGAAATGGGACATTAGTTTTGCAGAATTGCAACCAGCCATTCAGGTCAGACATTTGGAGAGTTGCAACAGACTTGTGTAAATTATAGTAGAGCTGCATTAACTGTGCAGCGTAATCTAGTGATTTGTGTAATTGAGAGAATTTTGTGAGTTTATTTCACATATGGAAATGTGAAATGTGACATGAATGACTAATGGACACATTGGAAGTGCTTTTAGCATCTGGAAAGACGCAGATCAATCCAGTCCATTATTCTATTCTTTTAGCTGTTCACTTTCCCAGATCATCTGGCACTTCTTGAAGATTCGAGCATCCTCAACATTGTTGAGTTCCCGCTTTCTTTTTGGATGCACGTCGTTCTAAAACGCGCTGCAGACGCCTTCGTGAACAGGAGACAGTAGATCATGTCTTATTCATGGCTTCATGTCTGCACGGGACTGGAGAGACATTTCCCATCCGAGCTCCTCTAAAGAGCAATCAAACTGACATTTTTACCCACAAACCACTTCACCAGACAACAAATAAACACTTGTTTCTTTTATTACAAAATAGGGAAAAATAAATAGAACCAAAAAATGTAAAAATATATTTTTCATAGGTCGAAGGATAGATTGTTTAAATGCAAAAGTCAGATTGGTCCCTGGTTTATTAGCTTCCTATGCAACATTTAATAGCACCATAGTGTGGCCAATCTCACTGGAAAGTGTTGCTGACCTTATAAATCACAGATATTCCTAAAAAAAAAACAACAACTTCAGAACAAGGGACTTAGCTGCAGATTACAAAAAAGGGCCACTGCTTCATTTGATATAAATATAATATATTAATTTACACTAGAATTAATTTATGCACAACTCATGAAAAACATGGCAGCTGATCATTTCAAAACTAAATTTTCATTTTAAAATGAAGTATTTTAGCTGCGCGGTTGAAGAATAAACCTTTAAAAGTGAAGAATTTGAATGGGTCCTGCGAGGTGATAAAACAAAGATGAAGAAAAACATTTTTTTTTTTTACAATCTTAAGAAACAAGTGAGGGTTGTTCTAGCCACTGTCCCCCAGTGGAGAACAGGTCGATACATTTCTAGCGCACCAGGAGGAAGGTGAGTCCAGCCAGGCCCACGCTGGCCGCCGCGAAGAGCGCAGTCTTCATGGACGAGTCCTGACTCACCTCTCTGGCTGTTCTGGAGAACTTACAGAAGCCTTCCTGCAGGGAGAAGACACACATTAACTCCGGCTTTCGGTAAATGATAAGTGCTCCAGAAAGCTGCCAAAAATGTCAGCAGGTGGTTTATGGAAAAGAGCCAGTCGGGGTTTTTCCCCCCTCCAAAAAAAAGAGGAGGATCACACGGCATGTAAACTGAGCTCCTCTTGTTCGCCACAAAGAGGACGGGCTTCTCAAACAGTGCAGCAGCTGTACTTCTGCTTCATGTTTTCACACAAAAGCCACATATCTGTGCAGCGGCTGCACCTGCTCTCTGCTTCAGGTGCCCCGGCTGCTTCTCAGCTGCTTTCTTTTCTGCCCACGAAGGTGGAGATAATGCCAACGTCAAGCCAGCTCCGACTGTTGCTGCAGAGTCCATCTGCCGGAGCTGCTGAAAGCAGCTGCCAGCTGGGGGAGGGAGGGAGGGAGGGGCTGGCCCGTGTTTGTGTTTATGTGGGTTTCTAGGCGAGCCCATTCATAAATCCCAGCGTTCCACGGATGATGTGTTCAGACTGTTAAACCTTCTGGGACTTGAGTCCCTTACAACTGTCCCCTTTACCTTTCTGCAGCAAATAACAAGGAAGTTATTCATTTTCCTTCTGATTTCCAGTCATTACACAACGCTACAGGACATTTGTGCGTCTTTGTTTAGACAGGAAAACATATTAAAAAAAAAACAGATGTATCTGGATCTGATACTTTAAGAGGCTTAAATGTTGGAAAACAAACAGGAAAAGGTCCAACTTTGTTATCTTTCAGTTTTTTTATTGGGTCATAAATCTGGCCTAAAGACTGGGTGGTTTCCCACAACAGAGGCTTGAAAAACAACCGTTCAGAAAGCAGAAAAAAAAAACAATTTCCCTGAAATATGCTCAAAAGACAAACATCTCTGGGGTTTACTTTGATTATTGTTAAATCCTAGCTGATTTGAGCACACATCTGGTCAGACTTACCCATCCATCATTTTCTAGCATCCATTCTTTCTTGTCTCCTCCCAGGAAATCAGCTACAGTTTCTGCCAGCGCCTGGCAGCTCACAGGCCCGGGCGCCACTTCCCGCCCGGGGTCCAGCCCCGGGTTCATGTCTGTTTGCTCCCTCAGCTGCCTCGCCAGCACTCCCACGAATGCAAAAAGGGAAACGACCCTCCCCCAGTTCAAGCGTTCATCTCCCACCAGCTCCTCCATCACCTTCCTGAGGCTGGAGCACAGGTCCGGCCCGCTGTGCTTCCTGAAGTTCTGTGCTAAGGTGGAGAAGCGGGGCTGGTACTGCGCCTCCATGTCCTGGGCCAGGCGCCTCATGGCAGCAGCTGACTCGCTGGGAGGTGGGGGGGCCTGGAGTGGGCTCCTGCAGCTCAGGGACAGGTAATCCAGGGCCACAGCTAGGGTCTCTTTCCTCAGCCCACAAGACATTTTCTAAGCAAAAAAACATGCATTCAAATGAAACTTTATGTAAAATGCACCTTTCCTCACAACATCTCAAAGTGCTTTACACATGCAAAATAAACAAACACAACTATTTAGGGTGTCAGGAAATTGATCTGTACAGAAGTCATTATTTACAACAACAGAAATCAATGATTGAATTACCAGAATAAAAGCATTTGATTGACCATTCCATCCAGTCAGTTAAACAAACATTCAGGACCCATGACTCATTCTTTTTTCTGTTAGGTAACTACAATTGACAAATGACACAACAATGTCGGACTTTATACAAAAATAAATAAATAAATAAATATATATATATATATATATATATATATATATATATATATATATATATATATATATATATATATATATATATATATATATATATCACGTTTCCCACTTCGGAAAAATACAGAAATTCGTTTTCAAAACAGGAGTTTGTTTTGAGTCACATCATCAAATAAACCCACTTTTTATTATTATACTTAAAAAAAGAATTGTTAAAAAATAAATAAGTGGATAAATGTTCATAAAAGTGAGTTGTTTTAAAAGTTACCGGGCTGTCAGACTATTTTTCTCGGTTTTATTGATGGAAAACGGACAAACTGAAAGAAGATTCGATTCATGATTCAGAAAGAGCAGCTCGAGTCGATCCACGACGGGGGAAAAGGTTCCTGTTTGCCTTTAGTAAACGAAAACCAGCCACAAAAAACGCCAATACCTCAATAAACACATTGTATAAATGAGAACGCAACCCGAAAATAGATATTTAGCATCACTTTTCCAGTGAGCGTCGCTTTTATTCGCCGAATTTGAAGTTAATTCGCCTTTCCGCACACTCACTGTGTCAATGGAGGACACACACAAAGACACCGAAGCTCCACCGAGCTAGCTCCGCTAGAAAAGACTCGTTTACATACGAACATTTTTATAAATAAATACTCATACATAAATATGCTCCACGTTTACAAACAAAATACGAATAAATACATCGATTTAGTCCATTTTTTTAGATGTAAAAGAGACAAAAAGGCTCACCCTCCCAGCGATATCAAGCAACTGCGCACTGAGACGGCGTAAAGAGAACCTTATCACTCTTCCGTCACTTCCTGTACGACTCCGCCCACAGATAGTCCGTGCTATAATAAAGATAGAACCGAAAGCCCATAGAAAATCCCCTTATTTTAATAAAATACAAACTATTTTAAAAAGGACCAAAACACAAAACAGTTAGTATTTTTTAATATAGTAAAGGAAACATGTCAATGACAAAATTCATCATGTGTAACAGTTGCAGTAACCCTTTAAAATGAGATTTATCTTCAAATACAAATACAAAAACATTGTTGAAAATTTAACACTATGAAAAAAAAAACATTGGTCACTTCTTTATGGATTAATTTTTTTTCTGATGACTTCTCTCCTTTCTCAGCAATGTTTTCTAAAGCTGTGGTCAGCATCATCGCTCCAGTTCAATGACCTGCATCAGGAAATGAAAGTAATACCCAAATTCATGCCATCATGCATGGCAAATCTGCTGATATTTGCTGGTACTTTCACTACAGGGTAAATTTTTGGCTGGATTTTTTTTTCTCCCTTCCATTTCTTGCTATTGGTGCTTCCTAGATTGTGTTTTTTTTCCTTTATGATGCGTTTCGCATAAGAAAAACAAAGCTGGTGTCCCCACAACCCTTTTTGTTTTCGGCTTTCTAGTTCTAAAAGTTCCAGTTCTGGCTGCACTTACTGGACTGTTCTTGTTCATCGTGTAACTCAATGCATGAGGAAAAAGCAGCTTTCATCTCACAGCGCTGTAATCTGATCATTTATTAGGACACAAACAGCTGATTCTCTCTTTCCATGGTTCCTATCAACATTTACAAATGTTCTCCTTAATAAAAAAGGTTGACATAAAATAAAATAAAATGAGCACAGAACTTAACCATTAAGTTTCCTCTAATTGATCGTAAAAAAAAGACTTAACTCAACTTTACATTTCTGAGTGTGTCATGGGAAATTATAACCCTGATGGAAATTTTTAATAAAATGTTTCCAAATAAGCCCCATACAAATCTGTTACATTTACATTGTGAATATTTAGATAGAAATAATCCGAATAATTCCGCAATATAGAGCCCTTTTTAAGTTTTGGAATCTGACAGCTCTTAGGATTTCTTTTTACTTCTTCCTGTGGAAAATCTTAAAATGCTACATAACAGGGCATTGCCATAATTCCATTATATCTCTTTTCTTTCAATATTTTTCTCAAATACAATTTTGTTAGAAAGCAATTCTCGCATAACTAGAAATTTAAACTGAAAAAAGTGGAATTTTGTTATTATTAGGAAAAATAAATGAAAAAAACAACAGACAAATGTAAAACCAATTCACAAATTTGGTGAATAAGTGTCATAATTTTTAAATAAAGATTGCTTCAGTTGAATAAATAGGATAACTGAGAGGATAAAACCTGCTGCTGTCGTGTACATGTGAGAAGTAGCAAATGTGAAACAACAGAAGAGAAAAAATGCAGAATTTATTTTTATTTCCTCTTTGCAAACTAACTTAAACTGCCGTATTTTATATTCTCCAAAGCTATAATGTCTAGATATCATGTTTTAAAATGCAATAACAACAAGAGTTTTCATTTACAAGACGATCGTGGACATCTGAAAAAGGTTAATCTATGTACATAATTTACAAAACTCTGTATTGTCATCCATTAAAACACACCAGGCAGACTTTTTTTTTTTAAATATAGTTTAACCTTTTTTGACACAGCCAACATTTGCAACTAACAGTTTGTTCAGCTACTTAACCCTTGTGCTATCCTAGGCACTTTACCATTGGGAGTTGGGTCACCTAGACCCACTAGACAGTGCTCTGAACCTTTTTTCTTCAGTGATTTGTGATCTTCATTGGTGTCCATGGATTACATGAAAGCTTTCCACCTTTATCCACCTTTGTCATGGTAGGGAGAACACGTCAATGCAAGGGTGGGGTCATCTAAGATAGCACAAGGGTTAAACTCTATTATGGAAGCATTACCAAAAGGTTGGAATCCAAAATTTTGGGTTAAGTTTATTCTTTAGAGATTTCTTTTACAGCAAAGTTTGTGTGGAGGATTTCATCAATGCATCATTGAAACACCTTTGACAGAAGACAGGGACTTGGAGCATCAATCATCATTTGATAGCAGCAGAACCAGAACAAATCCACAAAAGGTGGGATCAGGCCCAAATCTGCAAAAATAGAAACAAACAGGGAAATCAATTTGTTACAAATTGTAAAGACCCATGCAATAGGTCAATGCAGTCTTTAAAAAAATTACTGGTTACTGCAAGATAAAAAAAGTGCTCTATAAAGCTGGCAGGGTTCTGTTGGAGTACAGATGTTTGATGTCGTACCACACACATGCTCTACATGTGACTGAGATTCATTTCTGTGCCTTTCTAATAGAAACATTTTCAACAAAAACCAAAATGACATTTGTGCTGGGAAACTCCAGCTCACCCGCAGAGTGTTGTCCCACGAGGCTGAGCAGAGGGCAGTGCCATCAGGCGAAACTCTCACTCTGCTTACACGGTTTTCATGGCCAAACAGGATGGAGACGCGAGTCCCTTTCAACACATCCCACACGTTTATGGTGTAGTCATTGTAGCCAGCGAAGAGTAGGCGACCTGCACACAGATGTGAGGGGGGAAAGTCAATGGATGAGGAGTTTTGGCTTAAGGGGAAGTGATAGAAGACTCGGAATGAGATGAAGCTCAGTCCAACACTTTGAAAAAAACACACAATTCCTTTCCATAAATAAAATGGTCATATGGTCATTAATACACACATGGAAGTTGTGTCTTTAAATCAAAGAACTGAATTAGAATTTTGCCTTTTTCAGTCCAGTGAAAACTATTCATTTAAGGTGTTTCCCCAAGGCATTACCACTCAGAGAGAAATCCACGCTGGACGCTCCAAATATCACGCTGTCCTTCTGGTAGACAGCCACTTCACGGTCAGCTCGTAAGTCATAGAAACGGCACTGAAACAACAAAAACAAGTTCATTTTTTCGCATCCAATCTACTCTTCAGAGTAATTACATTTGCTTAAAAAACTATGATCGGAACAGAAAAAAATAACATGATCCAAAAAAATAACAGAAGCAGGTCGTCCCCGACTCACCGTGGCGTCGTCTGACGCAGATGCAAATGCGTCTCCACTGGGGTAGTACCTAGTCACACGTGAGCGGGCACAGAGTGAGATCTGTTGTGATTCATACCCAAACTCCATTAAAAGGTAACACAAAAAACAGTTCTCGCTTATTCAAAATTAAACTTATTGCCTTCAAACAATGCAAAGCAGAACATCAAGCTGCATTAATCAAACCTCAGCAGAACAAAAATGTCACTAAAAACATCGGAGCTGGAAACAAATTGTTTTATGCTTCAAGTGTAATATTTTGATGTCATACATTGACAATGATTGGAGTTTGAAATAATTTGAAAAGATCGTTGGTTATAGACTTTTGTACATGTAAAGATATTTCAAATCTTTCTCAGCTTTCACAATTATGAAATGGCTGCAGTTGGAGTTTTGAATTTGTATTTTCATAAATTTCTTGCTATTATATTTGCATGAAATTCAAGTCCTTTTTCTGGGGCCCAATACAAGCAAAGCTCATACTGATAAACTTTACTTTAAAAATAAACACTGACTCATTGAATTTAACGTGTTTGTGATGTATTTGCGCAGATTAATCACAGAGCAGGTTAAAGAAGATTCTTCTGCATTCAAATTTACGTCGTGCTGCCATGTTCTTGTTTACAGAGACCAAAAAGCCCTCGGTCGGAAGGTGCCAGATTGTCTGTTTGCTGCAAAAATTCCCTTTCAGGGATGAATAAAGCATCTTTCAGCTGCATTTGTCCCCCTCTGGGAAATGCTTCGTCAGTGCAGTAACCCAAATTCCCCACAGAGAAAGATAAAGTCACCACCACTCTCTCTAAAGGTCATCTCTTCCTGTTTAAAACAAAGCCACACTTGTTTGTTTTTTCATTATTTTAATCTCTATTTGTAATTTAAGAGTTTAAGGGGTCAAATCTGCTCTTACAAATCCTTTAAAAACTTTAATGTTCCCTATTTTTACAGCAGACTAATAGACTTCAGTTCATCAAACACATATCTGACAGTTACGGATCAACTAACGAATGAAAAGTCCAGTTTGTTTGAGGAAATTGTTGATTTTATTACCAGCATCTGTTTCCTCCTCATCTATTTACCTGCTGTCATAAATGTACACAGCTACTAAAAGTTGTTCAGCAAGCTACACATTCACCAAATGCAGCTTCAGTTTGAATCTTATTTCAGCATTTTTGAGTATAATCTAAAAACAACCTTTTAATTTCATTGTGTTGTGTGCTAATCAGTTTCATTGATGCTAAATAAAGAAATCTGTTATCAATTAAACCTTTGACGCATTTATAGATGTCTAATTGCCGCAAGTTTATATATTTTTTAAATAATTCTTCAGTCTTGACACAAAATCTGGATTTAAAAAAAAAATCAAAATGAAAGTGAGGGGTGCTTCGCTGGGATCGTTTCTGATTGGAAGAAAACTACAGCTTATTTCTAATTTCATAATTATTTAATTTAGTTCTAAAATTACAAAACAAAAAATCAGTTTTTATAAAAACAAAAAAATAGAGTGAGATTTTAGCTTTTTTTGTTTTTTGATCAAAGAATTGTGCTCACCTGACACAGTTGATATCTGACTCGTGGCTCTCAAAAGACTGGATGTTCTGTCCAGAGCGCATGTCCCACACGTTGGCCTTCATATCACAGCCCTCATAACACAAATGCAAGCACACAATCCCACCTAAGCAAATACACAGAGGGGATCCAAGCAACAACAGGTTTTCTAAAAATAACAAAAATGTTCTCACTCCAGAGACAAATGTATTTCCGGTCTCTGACGGAGCGAGGTCCAAGGACAGCACATCAGCTGTGTGACCGTGGAAACTCTGCAGCAGTTGCCCACTTTCCACATCCCACAGGGCGCATGTGCCATCGCCACTGGAAGTCAGGAGCTAGCATGGTTGGACAGAAAAGCTTTGCTTAAGTCAAAATACAGAGTCAATCCTCCATACTTAGATTGTTACTTCTATTTATTTATGTTAAAATAAAAATAAAAAGCCTTTTTATCTGTTCTAATACAGCAAATGATTCAGAAGATGAGTGTATTATGTTCATTTGCAATAATAGGACAACCAATGCTAGATACAAACATGAGAAAATATCAGATACTCCTGAACATTGAAATATAGTGACGTCGGCTTTGCTGTGAATAATTTGTTTACTCTGTTGGCCACAAATCCTTCATTAGTAAACCTGATGTGAGGCATGTTGGCTGTTTGACGTGCAGGTGCAACAACTCCATCTATCCATCCATTTTCTAAACCTGCACAATCTCTTTTGGGTTCACAGGGATGCTGGAGTCGATTTCAGCTACAGCCTGGACAGAACGCAGGGCCACACAAACTCACATGCTCACCTAATGGACGATTTATAGTCATGCATGTGAAGAACATGTCAACTCCACACAGAAAGGACCCGGCTGGGTTTTAACCAGGACCTTTGTGCAGAGAGTCAGGAGTGCCAACCACTACACCACAGTGCAACCCTTGAAGAAGCAACATCATGAAGGAAAACACATCTGGAGCTTTACATAGATCATTTGGTTCTATAGTTTTTAGTGGAAAAAAATTAAATAAACAACCATTGGGTGACTGAGAAAAAAAAAACAGATGCATATTAAGAATAGAAGTCTGACAGAGTCAAACTTATAATTTTGTTTGTCATTGATCAAAACTAAAATATTACTCAAGTAAAAAAATACACATGTACTTAAACTCCCCACTGTACGTTGTCCACCCCTGACTGAAAGCACTCACATACCTGTCAGAGTGACTTGCATACAAGAGTAACCTCTGTGCTCCATTTTAAAGATGTCATGTGACCTCAGTCCACAAGTTAAAAAAAAAGCGGGAAAGACAGGAGGAAGTTGTGGAAATTTTTCTGCCACTGAGCTCAACAGAAAGTGATGTTTTTGACTCCATCTGGATTCAACTTGATTTAAACATGGGATCAAACCTCTCTGGATGGCTTCGGTATTGTTCGCCAGTTCACTTGGACCAGTAATGTTAGGTAAAGGTTATGGGGGGCTGTAAGCTAGACAGATGGATGATGGGTAGTAGGGGAAGGATCACTCCATGCCAACAATCTCAGCTACAACTCGGAGGTGAATTTCTAATGAACTACTGCTGTTCTGCAGAAACTTTGTCCTAGAAAATGACCCAGAGTTCTTTTGGTCTAGGCTAAAATGATAATAAAATAAATAATAATCATAATTAAAAGAACAGTTTGAAAATAGATCAGAAGATGAAGGAAGTGTGACTCTACCTCCAAACGCTTTCTGTTTTAAATAGTATTTTTAGGATTAGCTTTCAATTCTCATATTTACAGTACAACTCAATACGGAGAATTGAAACCATCCAAAAGCAACGCTGACATTTTGCTGTGCTCCAAATTCTGGTCAGGCTCAGTCACATAAATGTAAAATCCTGTTCTCGTTTTTTTGACGTGTCGGAAAGAGAAGGACCACATCCAGATAATTGATGACGAGTGAAAAGGGAAGTTAGACAACAAAAAAGACCTATAAACGAACAAAGTGAAGTGGCGGGTGCCCTAATACAGAGGAAACCCGCGTTACCTGCATGCAAACAAAATGCTTGTATTTCTGAAAATTTGATGGGAAAATAAAAGATAACAGGTGATAAGGCTGGCGGATTAGAACCATCGCACTTCCTACAAAAATGGAAAGCCGCCTCCACTTTACGCATGAATGCATTCACAGGTTAGTGCTCCACCATGGACGCCGATAACAGCAGATTGTGCCCCCATGAACAACAAAAAAAGGCAGAATTTGCTGTTACACTTGTGCACTTAAAGTAAGGAAACACAGATTATGTTTGGGTTGTGTGATGATATGAAGGAAGTGTGTATAGAAGCAGGAAGATAGTCTGGATGTGTGTGTCTGGGTGGTAAATGTTCTGCCCTCAGGGTCAGAGCGCTCCACTCTCCACAAGATAAAAACCACTCCATGTCTATTAATATTCCCAGAATGGAGGATCATGCACCCCCTCCACCCACCCACTGAGACTCTTCTCTGTCGCCCATCTCTTCCTCTTTTCCGTCCTCTCCTACCCTCCCACCCCTTTGCTGCTTCTTTTGCTTCATAAACCACCGGAGGGGAGTAAATTATTTAGGCAAACTATATTAGGCCACCATTTCCTTCATGTTCTCCCTTTCAGTCTGTCCCCTGACACCGCTCTTTCCGCCTGAAGCGGAGCAAACAACAAAATAAAAGCCCCGACATGCAGGACTTCAAAGACACAACTGTGCAGGACAGGAAATCACAAATAGGACAAACACTGTTTATGCTGCTTCGCTTAGAATAAAACCAATATTTAATGTTTCTTCTTAAAAACTGTGTTGCAGTCAGAGATTACAGATCCCCAGTTTGACAGTTATTTTTTTTTCTGACAAGCCTGTAGATGAAATGAGATTATGATGCAGCCCCCCTGTTACTTCTTTTTTTTTTTTAGTTGTTGTTTAAATTTGTACAGAAACATAAGATTTGCCCCCCAATTCTGCACCTGAAAGACTCAAGTCACATGTTGCAAGTTTAAACAAATCCTTTTATTTCTGATATATTTATGCTTTTAGACACTTAAAATGTGTGATGAATTTCAATTGTTATTGCCTTTTAACTACACAGTCTGTATTTGTTAAACTTATGTTAGAGAGAAACAAAAGAAATGGAGCTCTTCTCTCACCTGCATGTCAGAGTTGGTGAAGGTGCATCCTGATACATAATTAGTGTGCATGGCCACTGACTTCTTCTTTGCAGCCAAGTTCTCGTTTTTGTCCAGTGACAGCGGGACCACTGAGCATTTGTTATCCAAGCCGCTTTTGCAGAAGAAACAAACAGTTTTAATTTAAAAAAAAATGTAAGTATGGTAAATAAGGTCAGTTTTAAGAGGTTATTTAAACCAGAACTGCCCAAGTTTTGATCATTTCACTATAAGTAACCACATTTTAAAAAAAAACACACACAACAAATTAAAGTGGATATCATTTGAACATTCAGTAAAAGAGTTTTGTTTTTCAGAAAATTATGTTTGAAATAATAATACTATCACTTGCATAATAATAGTTTTTGCTTTCTGAAAAGCATTTCAGATAAATGAAACCTTCAGGATGATGCATTTTAGCAAAAATGTAGCTCAGAGCCCTTCAGACAACAAAGATCTCCTGTATGTTTTCTCCACTGTGACAGATAAACAAAGCGGTCTGAACTCACCCACATGCCACCGCGCAGCCTGAAGGGGCGTATGCACAAGCCATCACCCATGTGCACGGCAGGGTCACCCCGTGCTCCTGCAGAATACCAAACAGTGCGTGCACGGAATCAAGCACAAAAACAGTTTCACACAGTTTCACGTCTGACGGTACCTTAAACTCAGACTTGTGCAATTTTTAAGCTGTAGTTGGGCAAAAATCTCTGCAAACAAATTGCTTTAAATTAATTAAAAATCATATACAACACATTATTTTGATGTGGGATTATCTTCTCAGTGGCTTAAAGTCGCTCTAATGGTTTGTTAGGACACCTTTTAGTTTGATTAAAACGTGCAGCTGATGCGGTCTCGGCATGAATTCTGGAACAAAAATCTTGTACTAAAAACAGGAGGAGGCTACATCAGAAAAGACAAATCCCTGAAAAATATTAAAAAAATATGTAGTTTTGAATCCACTACCGTATTAATTAATAATAATTTGATTTACTTTTCAACCAGAAGACTTTCAATTTTTGTTTTTAAAAATGTAATTTTTTTTTGGTGTAGCGTTAACTGCAGATGAGGGAAAAGTGGCTCGCCTTCCTAAACTCATCAGTGCAAACATCAGAAAAAAGTAAATGAAATGTAACTAAATCCAGCAATGAACTCCTTTTATTGTTGTTTACAAACATATTCACATTTTTAAAAATACTTTTGAGCATTTGAGTCAAAGTAACCTTTATAACATTCTAAAAAAAATCACAACTTCAACATTTTTTCTTGTAATTATGGGACTTTCTCCATTAGGTTTTAAAATAAAAACCTTGACTATACGGTTATTGTCGAGCACAGACAGTCAATGGGATTTCACTCACCTTGTTCAGAGTAAAGGCATCCCAAACTATAGCTTTCCCATCCTAAATAAATCATAAATAAGAATTAGCAATGAGATTTTTTTTTAAAAAAAGAGCTGAGGGGTTTCAGAAAAAGCCCTTCAGTGCACCTGTGAGGAGCTGACCAGACGGCGTTTGTCTTTGCACCAGTCCACACACAGCACCTTGTTCCCGTGGCCCTTCAGCACCCGTCTGGTCTTTATGGAGAGGGAAGACAGCACCTCCACCTTCTCAGCCACCTGGTGTACTGAGCAAAAACAGTCACGATGCTTTACTTAGCTGGACCTGAAGCCAGAAGCTCAACGATGCTCCTAAAGGATCGGGCTGAATGTGTTCAGCCATCGCAGACATTTGAGGATACGCATCAGAGATGGGAATTATTGCTTTTTAATTCAGAGCTGTGGCTTTTAAATATGACTTCAGATTTAAAACTAAAGATTATAGATGACATCATAAAAAAAGTCCCCAAAATACACTGATAAACTGCATTTTGTATAAATAGACATTTATATTTTTTACTTCTAAACCTAAAGTCTCCAGGGTCTTTTCTATAACATTAAACAAGTTTCTCAAAAGGTTTGAAGACCAACACACTGAATGAGATATTTTGCTTTTTGTAAATGTAAAAGAATCTGACACAATGCTTCATCATGTTTTTTATTTGATTTGTTGAAAGAGAAAAAAATAGTTTGCCTTGTTTGTATTATTCTTTATCAGTTAAACATTTAGTTACTTCACAACTAACCTCTTTTATTATAATTTTAATTGTAATGAATAGAGTTTTTCTCAAAGCGCCTTGGTCTTTGATTTTTTTTTGTTTTCTTTGAAAATGTTCAACTGTTAAAGACATAAAAGCGCCTTGTTCACATCCAAATTCAACATTTATACAAAAAATAAAATAAAAAATAAATAAATAAATGTATTTTATAATATTTTCACATTGTAAATTAAAAACAACAAAAGCAAAACTTAATTTTGCAAAAAAAATAAAAATAAAAAGAGAGTTCCAGTGAAACAATAAAGAAGCACAAGAGGACTCAAAATTCCACAAAAATAATTAACTTAAAACACTGTCAGTTATTTTGCAATGAGCAGAAAAGGAGGATTGTGTGTGTGTGTGTGTGTGTGTGTGTGTGTGTGGTCCACTCACGCTCCACGTCGTTCAGCTTGCCCCGCTCCTCCTCCAGCTTCTTCTTCAGACTGTCGCTCTCCTTCTTCAGGGACTGCAGGGTCTCTCCCTTCTGGAGCTGCTGGCAGGCCATCTTCCAACACACAGGCAAACAGTTTCAAAGAGGGAGTAACAGAGAGGAGGACGGGGGGACTGAATGATGGAGGAGGTGCAGGAGCGACAGGGATGCTGCTGCGCTCACGCTGATCTCCTCAGCCCCTCCCTCTACTCCCTCCCACCTCCTCCTTTCTCTACTCTGGTGTTCCTATAAAAGTCTGTGATAGGAAGTGGCAGCATTTTAGAAGTATTTTAAGCAAGCTAAGGTAACATATAACTTATACTTTTATTGTAAAAAGAGGGAAAAAAGAGAAAAAAAAGCGCCCTTCATCGAATATTTTATGATTTTAAACAAAAACTTTAAATAGAAATCATGGGGGGGTCTTTTTTGAAATACTTTGGAATCTGTTTATATTACAAACTAGAAATATAATGTAAAACTGCAATTTTTTTTTCTAGTAAAGGAAGATGCTGACCCACACCATTACACTCCCCCCACCGACAGATGCTGTTTGAGCATCAGTCATTCTGGTGAAGCTCTTCTGCTCATATGGATGAACGCAAACGAATGAGTTACGTCTGGCTGCAGATTTGCAGTTGGCGACAAAATAAAATATCAGGACAGAATGTGCTAAAATTAATACAGTTTTGGAGTTGTATTCGTTATTTAGCTGGACAATGTTTCTACTTTTGATTTGAAAACAATCCTGGATGTAAAGAAGAGATCAATAAACAAAAGTCAGAACATTTTCCTGAACTTTTTTCAATGTTGGATGAAATATAGTCTAAAGTCGATTTTTTATTTTTCTTTTATTTCAGGGAGTTTTTGTCACTGGGCTTTAACCCCTTCATGCTTTATAGCATCACTTTTACCTGAAAAAACAAAACAAAACATTTTTTTTATTAATATTTGGGAAGAAATGCAGGCCTATTAGAATATTAGAACTGTGCAGCCTAATATTCTGTAGGAGCCTTCATAAATTAAAATTTTTAAATACCTTTTTAAAACCCAATATAGTACCTTATCGGAAAAATAGGAATTAATTGGGAATTAAAAACCCAATTGTTTTCAGAAGTTTATCAAACTTAGTTTTTTGTTTGAATTCTCGCTTCTTTAGCTGTTTATAATGAATTCTCTTTGTGTTTGTTTTTGTGTCTTTTTGTTAATTTTATTGCATGTGTGGGGATTGGTGTTTTTTGCGTTCCTCGTTTGTTTTTATGCACAGCACCTCGAGCTGTTCTTTTTTCATGAAAGGTGCTTTAGAGAAATTAATTCTAAAATGAATTTGAATTTGAGCAGAACTCTCCAGCAGCAGTCTGCTGCTGAAGCAGAGAGAGAGAGAGCATTACCATTTCCACACAGAAGGAGCAGTAGTTGATGGCCTCGCTCTTGATGTAGATGTTCATCAGTGGACTGGCTTTCCCACAGCTGTCACAGGGGCCGAATGTGGCCGCCATGAACGTCTGGTCACACATGGCTGCAGAGGATCGATCGCCTTCACTCCTGTGGAGAACCAACCCATAAATATGAAGATGATCTCCAGATCCATGCCACGAGCTGGAGACTTGTGTGTGTGTGTGTGCTGAGGTTAGTGGGGGCTGAACAGAGGAGATAAGTACTTGGTAATCTACTCCAGCCTGATCCTTCTGAAAGCTCCAGAGCAGAGCAGCTATTCTGGGAAGCGGCAACTCACAATAATGTAAAAATGAAAACATTTAAATCAGTAACAATTTAATTTGTGAAGTGAAACTGTCAAAAAACACATTTTTCTTGAATTTCTCAACAATGTAGCGAAATTACCTTTTATTCAGCGGCCTCCAGTGCGCATAAAACTGATCAACTAAAAGCAAACCAGACCGCAGGACGACACAAGAACCGCCTGGTTTATTTCACAGATGTCAGATTATTAGCATTATGTTATATTGTTTCATTGATGCACAAATTTTTGTATTTAAACTGCAAATTCACCGTGTGAGCAAATACATTTTCATTGTAATAGACGGTCAGTTTGTCCTTTTTCATGAAAGGACTTTGTAATTTCTGCAGGTTTGTGAAAAAAAAGTCCTTGTTTTCTATTTGTAAGTTATAAACATTTCATTCTATCAAGTTCACGGAGGCTCAAAACGTGTACTTTTCCACACATAAACGTTATCACATCAACATCCCTTCAAATAACAGAAGTTTTCAGAATCTTACCTCAGAAAGTGGTTGTATTTCTTTGCTCTGGTGCAGCAGGAACCTGTCCAGGAGATGCAAGCTGAGCTGCTGCAGTGAAGACTCTCAGGAAGGGGGGGGGGGGGGGGGGGGGTGTCTCCGTTAAGCTTCTTAGTAAAATGTTTAAGCTGCGTCTCTGGTTTGCTTTTACCTGTGTGGCTCTTACCTTGTTGCTGCATTACATGTAGAGGCTCACTGTTGCCATCATCAGTTGCTTTTTAAGTTTAATTCTGCAGAATCCCTCAAAAGAAAAGTTAAATCTCTACATTTGAGACTTTCTGAGCAGAAATGAGTCGTCAGATTTTCAGTTAAAAGTTAAAACGAGACAGATGCCTGATTTAAAGGAAATTCTATTTGCTAAGTTGAACTTGTTCCTCTCCTTCAACCTTCAGCTGTGTCTTTGGATTTGACACAACTCTTCTGGATGACATTAAAATCTTTCATTCTTAAACTGTGACAAGCTAAGCAGGTCAAAGGGAGGGCTTACAGCACATTAGCAGGGTTGGTTCTCTCAGCATTTAGTCACCTGATTTTTCAAGTTGTCTGGCAGTGGATGCAGTTTGATTTCTATGGTCAGAACCACGCTTTGGAGGTTTTTTAGAAAATATTGAACTAAAGTCAAGCTCTCCTTGAATCCTTGAAGCTGTGCCACTATTTCTGCAGCTAAATGCAACCACTAAATGCAACCACTGGGGGGCACAATCCAGTGGTTTTTCTTTGCTGGTCCAAGGGGTGAACGCAGAGTTGTTTCTGAAATTATAAAATAAAATCAGTCGCATGAATTCCAAACATAACCTCATACCGGACAGCTGATCTGGAAACTGGACTTCTGCTGGTAGAAGACGGAGAGGAGGAAACTCGAGGGGACAGGCTGGAGTGTACGGCTTTGGATGTAGGAACTTTAACAGGGAAATTGAAAGAGATGGTCGACATGATGGAAGGTGGATGTTCTGTGTGTTCAAGAGACCAGATGGAAATGGAGCAAGGCTTACCGATTGGAAGCAGGTTTGAGATGTTTCGGATGTGGATCGTAAGAGGAACAGAATAGTAGTGAGACAAGCTGATGGATGGAAGTTGAAGGTGTGATGTTGAACGTTGTCAGAGGCATCCCCAGGTAGAATGTAAGATAAAGGACAAATTCTGGAAGGAGATGGATGAGGTGGCCCAGGGTATCCCTAGAGGGGAGAGGATGATGATTGGTGATGGTGAGGAAGTGATGGGTGCATTTGGTGTTCAGATCAGGTAAGCAGAAGGGCGGATGATAGTGGACTTTGGTAAAAGAATGGAAATGCAGACGGGCATGCACGTTGATCACATCTTTTACAAATCTGAAGGAGACTAATGACTGCAAAGTCATGGCCGGGGAGACTGCAGCCAGACAGTAAAGGTGTGAGGGTGACTGTTGGTGAGGAAGATGAAGAGGATAAGGGCAGAGGAACAAATGGTGGAAGCTGAAAAAGGAAGAGTGCCGAGCGGCTTTTAGGGAGGAGTTGAAACAGACTTTGGAGATCAGGAGGTTCTTCAGGATCTGATTTTTGAAGTGATCGGGGAGACTGGGAGGAAGGTCATAGCGGCTTTCATGAGGGGTCTGTGCATGAAGGGGACAGTCCGTCAGGTGTCTGATGTGTCCATCAGAGGACACACCTCCTACTAAAAGTGATTTGCTTTAAAATGTTACGCTTCTTTTTTTTCCTTGATGAAAAAAAAAGAAAAAAATTGTATCATTTAATTTATCATTAATAAAAACATAAAAAAGTAGATTTTAAAAACAAACAGTAAAAGAAACAGAAGCTGAGCGACAGTGTGACAGTGCTGGATTCTTTTATTTTGACTTTTACAGATTTGACAATTAATTTCAAGTTCACAAAGCACAGCTACCAGGAACTACAAACGGTCCAGTTTTTTTTTTTAATGTAGACATGGGGTTCAGACAGGAAAACATCCAATACCGCTTTCAGAGTGTCCACACCAGTGGCACAGCAGCTGGGGGGAGATTTTCAGCTTTTTCAAAACGGAACAATAATTAAGAGTGCTCCTAGCGTCTACGTCATATCCTACAACTCTTTCTTGAATATGTGGCTGGAGGAAGTGGAGGTCACAACTTAAACAGCATTTGCCTCGAAAACTAGGGCAGCAACCTCCCTGTTTCCTCCTAACAGAGTCTGAGCGGCTTCTTTGACCATCGATCGGATCTAAGTGATGATGCTAAAGCTGGGGAGGCAGAGGCGTGCTGTCCGGCTGAAGACATGCTAGAAGAATCGGTGTAAAAACAGCAGGAAAGCAGAAGAAAGCAAACATCCTCAGCTGTGAACTTGTTCTTTTTAGGTCTCAAACACATCTATTATTGATCACTTCTCCTCTGCAGTGTCAGAAATGTGCATTCAGTCTGTGGGAGAGGGGGGGGGGGGGGGGCAGCATACATAACACCAGCTGCAGGTCGTGAGGATGCACCGCCAAAAACAAAAAGGGAAACATTGAATCTTTTCAGAATAATTCTACAGTGAAAAAAAAAAAAAAAAGGAAAATACCGCCATGACAGAACACAACAACGCCACAATGCTGATGCGTGGAATTCATTCAGAGAGCAAGTAAATCAGATAAGGCTTTGACTACAAAAAAATATATATAATTCTTCAGAACATTCATGTTTTCTTCACTTATTGTCCGTTTGGGTACAACAGGCAGATTTGTTCTCTAAACAGAAATTCAGACGACAAAAAACGCTGAGAAATGGAGAGAAGACGAGTGTAAAGAGAGGAAAACTTGAAGAAATGTTTTCTCTCTGATATGTCTTTAGCTTCTTTTTGTTTCCTTAAATGTTTGCTTCAACTTTACTTCTTCAAATGACAATAACATATGTTCATCTGAGGGCAAGAGGCCCTTAACCGAATACTGACGGCACAACAGGAAGTTTGGAATAAAAATGCTGAACTGGAGTCACGGCATGCAGCACATTTGATGCTGATAAACCACTGCAGACGTTGTTGGATGTTTGAATGAAAACATCCAGTCTGTGAAGAGAAGAACATGTTGTAAAGCTGAAAATATAAGAGGCCATTTCCGCTAAACTTTAAAAACATCTATTCAATCTGCTCGGTAATATTCTAAAGTAAAAAACAAAAAAATATATGTTTACAAAATGATAATGGCAAACAGTTTTCAAGGCTCTGACCAGAAGAGACAAAAAGCAGGGGTAATGTTGTGCATACAGGTGTGCGTTTTGTGTGTTTCCTCTCGGCTCTGGTCACAGCTGTAAACATGGTAGCAGGTTCCAGCTCCCAAACATCTCCTCGCTGAAAACCTGCGCTACACTCCAATTCACACAAACGACTGGGTGCAGGACGCGGCGGCTTAGCCGGCCATCCCGTCCTTTGATCCTAATGACCGTAGAAATGAGCTGGGACTGAAGCTCAACACCACAACCTCAACCTCCACTCTGCAGGGATCTTCAAAGGACAAAGGCAAAACAGAAGCAAGAGCAATAAATAAAATTCATGGAATATATTATTCATATTTCTATAGACTTCTTTACGTATAAATATATAGTACAGATGATGAGTTGACGTCATCTCTCAGAAATCCAGCCTGACTGCAGGCGGCTCCTTCGGGTCTCAGTGGGTGGATCCTCGGTGGAGAACCTCACGACATCGACTAATACTTTAAACGAGACTGAAAACACAGACGAGATGTGAAGACCACGCTCATGAGCACTAGGGCAGACCCAAATGACAGTGAAGAGCAGAACGTGGACCAGGGATCTGGTCCGATGGCTTCTCTGTGTTGAAGGCTTTAATACAAGCGATGATAGAAGCGGGTGGATTTGAACCAGCAGCTGTGTGTTTGTGCATGTGTGTTGTGACTGTACAGATGTAAAGTCTAACCCGTGTTCAAGAACTACACTTCGTGTGAGCACGTCTGGACAAACCCATTTCCTTGTTTATCCTCAGAACTGTGTTAAGGATTTTCAATAGTAAAATCTGTACATTGTATTTATTGATTTACGGTCCTGTGAACCCACAGAACTTTTGTTTGTTTGTTTTTTTTTTTGCAGGGGGAACGTTTACCACCCGTCATGGGACATGCAGTGGGAGCTGTGGCTGCTGCAGGAATCGGACCGGGGTGCTGGTTTGGCTTAGACTCGGGTAAGGAAGCCCAGGTTGAGGGAGGAGGGGATCTGGATGGTCTCCAGGGCGAGGGAGGAGGGGTTGAAGGGGAAGGTGACCGGATAGATCATTTTAGTATCCATGAGGAGCTGGGGGCTCTCAGAGCGGTCTCGCAGGCGAGTCTGAAAGGTACAAAAGACTTGCTTCAGTAAAAACACCAAATACTAACTTTCAAACTGACTTTAGGTAAAAATTTGTTTATAATTTTAATCGTAAGAGATTTGCTATTTATTATTTTTATTTCATGGACTTTTAAACGCAAAGAAAGTTTATTAAAGACGTAGAGACACTTTACAGCTGTCCAGTCTTTTATGGAATCAAAACTATTGTCAAAGTTTTACCTTTTGATGTAATTTTTGATAAACTTCTACTGTATGATTTAAATACATTGTTTTGCAAATAATCAAATTGTACTACATTAGTGGTTCCAGCTCCTGGGTGGTGGAGCGGTACCGGTCCATGGAATAGTTGGTACCGGTCCACAGAGGGAAAAAAAAACAAAAAAACACACACACAACCTTCATTTTTTCTTTTTTATTTGTAATTGGGTTCTGAAGGATGTTTTATTTTGGAAAACTACTGGATTCTCTCCAACACATCAAACTTGCTCGGTCATGTGTCGAAAATCCATCCGCAACTTTCTTAAAGCGGCTGCACCGACCGCCTACATGAAACACTCAAGCTAGCAAAGCTAACAAAAAACAAACATGTGTGGGAAATTTATTTTTTGAAGGAAACCATCTGTAAGCTGATTCTACCTGGAAAAAATGTGAAATACTAAAAATATATATAATCATTTAAGTTGCCAATTTGCTGAATCAATATTGATTTTATAGATAGAAATATTGATGAATTTATTTTTTAAATATTACCTCAGCCAGAACAATAAATCCAGGTAAACACACTGAGGTATATTATAATCTGAAAGTCATAATTCTTCAGAAACAAAATGAAACAAGAGCATTTTTACAGCAGAGGCAGCGTGGATGTCAGACAGCTGAATTACCTGTATGGTGCGAATGAACGCAATGGACACTCGCTCCTCAAACTCGTTTACTGGAGTGTAGAGGTTGAGAATCCTGACGATCTGTAGAAGTCAAAGCACAGAAGATTCTTACCGACTGCAGCTGCACTACTTTCAGGCCGCTGACAGACTGAAGCCGAACGTCTGGGACTATTTTCTATTCATATGTAATGAAGGGAGAGTTGACCTGAGAGGTGGTGAGGGCGTGGCACATGGAGCAGATGGCCTCGGCGTCCTCGTCCGTCTTTTTCTTCACCTGCAGCAGCTGAGCGGCCTGAATCAGAGGCTCCAGCGTCTCCTTGGCTCCGCAGTTCATCAGACCTTTGTCTCTGAGCCACTCCTCCAGCTGGCTCACATTGTACCTGCACACGCGTGTTTTGCTTTTTAATACTTAAGCGCCAAACTCAAGGCTTTCCGTTCTAGCGGCATCTCCCACCTGATCTGCATGCCTTTGCTCCAGGAGCACATGTCTTTGCGCAGCAGCAGGTTGTTGAGGGTGACGGCTCCGATGATGTAGAACTCCTGCTTCACCACCTGCTTGATGAGCTCGGGGTCGGTGCCGTGCTGGCACATGGTGGAGTGGAAGGCGCTCAGCTGCCTCAGCATGGACTCCAGGGTGTATGTGTCCTCCTCGGCGATGCTGGCCGTGCGCTTGCGGAGACCTGTGGGCTTCACGCCAGACACCCCCTGGATGGTTTCATGCTCCAACATGCCATAAACTGCAGAAAACACACAGCGTTTCAAACACGTCTGCAGGAACAGAGGTCAATGCTGTCGTCAGGATCCACTCTCAAACAGGAGCGCACCGATCATGGCGTGAAGGGTGCCTTCTATGCACTTGATGAGCTGCTGGTAGATCTGGATGGCCAGGTCACTGATCACTTGTCTGTACTCTGCCAGGTCAAAGTTGGTCAGACAGTGTTCATTCTGCCGAGGTGTGTTGAGCTTCGCGAAAGTCTGAGTCAGAAAAAAACAGAAAAGGTCGTGATTAAATGGTGGAGCATTTTCCATGTAAATAAATAAATAAACCGGCTGAAAATGTGTGTTCTTAGCAAAGCTTGCATTGACGTTGTCGATAAGTGGACAGATAAGGAAGTTATTTGACGTTTTACCCTATAGGTAAGGAGTTTAAAAAAAAAAAGCAATACAACTGCTGAGGAGAGCCCCATGTTATTGTTTGCCTGAGGCCTCCAAACTGCTACGTCCCCTGCTGAGTTTGATATATTTTTTACACTAAAGTTCAAATAGAATGCAAAGCCTCTGGTCTCCCTTTCTTATTTGGTGTTCTGTTCTTAAATCTTGTTTTTAAACAGTGGACTCAAGAGAACATCTTATAAAATCCCAACTTTTTCATTTCTTGACTTTTAAATTCATACAGGCTTTTTCATTTTCCAATGATTAATGTGTAGATCAGTGTTTTTCAACACTAGTGTGCCGTGGGAAATTGCCCTCATTAACTGATATAAAAAAGCTTCCCATCTCCAGGGTATCAGCTTTTTGTTCATCCAAACAGGCCCTGATAAAACACTGAGTAGTTAGGAATATGAAAGATCGTAAAATACTTTTTTCTTTGTGTTTATTTAATTCTATTAAACACATTTTGATAAGAATGACGTTTTCGGAAAAGTCCCGCCGCTTTAACTGTCTCCACCAATCATTCTTGGAAGCTTAATCACATGTCTGACCAATCAGACTGATTAAGTCTCATCAGTCTGACCAATCAGAAGTGGTTCAAGTCTTCACTTCCGTGTTTCGATTCTGCTCATAAAGTTGCTTAGTTCCAACAAAAATACCAGCTAAAGCTCGTCTTTAGCGGTGTAGCTTTCCGCGGGATCCTGTATCAGACAGTGGAACAAGTGAACAAAACAATGAAGCTCAGAGACGCGACTGTCTGCGTTCGGCGGCTGTTTTCACTACATCTCCCATGAGGCATTGGGTTAAAGTGACAGCATCTCAGCGCACAATGAGTCGTTCTTTGACGTCTTGAAACCACAACGAACACACATCAGACAGTTTTAAAATCTTCTAACTTAACTTTTATTACATCTTTTAGAAAAAACAGCTGCAACTTCCAGCTTTATCTACCACAAATATCACAAAAATGCATGTGGAGGGGCTGTAGATCAATACAGACTACGAGTTTTTCCTTTTTTTATTTAATTTTTGGATGCTGGTGTGCCACGGGATCTTTATCAAGGCTAAAGTGTGCGGTGGCTCAAAAAAGGTTGAAAAACACTGGTGTAGATGGAGGGAGAGTAAGAGGTTTATATGCGAGTGCTATTATTAGGCAGTCTTTGATGGGCGAGCTTGGTATGAAGGCGTGTAAATGTTTGCTTGGCGAGTCACCTCATCTCCGCTGTATTGTTTCAGACAGTGCAGGAAGCGGCAGGTGTTGGACAGCCAGAAAGACACCGTCTCAAAGTCCTCTCCTCGTTTCTATGAAAGGAAGAAGGAAAGACAGCACCAATATTTACCAGACAGACGGAAACTCAAAGAAAAGAATCCTAGTTTGTACATACAACATTTGTACGCAGAAAAAAATGAAGACTTTTTAGATAAATGGAGTGCCCATAAAGGAATAGCAATTCTTCAAAGTTCATTAAAATGTTAGTTTTTAGGTTTTTGGTGTGCAGGAATTCTCTCCTAGTGATTCTTAACCATGACTTTGATATGTACAAAACCACAGAGCAATGTTATTGATTGTGACATCCTCAACGGGCTCAAGCTTAGACAATTCAATAGAAAATCTTTATTGCCAAATCTCCTAGCTACGGGTTTTAGCAATAGAGATTTTTCTAATTAATTGTCTATAATTCTGTCTTTCTGGTGTTTGCACTAATGAAGAATCAGATGTTCTCACAGTTCCAAGCTTTTCACACATCCGTGGTGTATTTTACATTACCAAAAACATGCAAAAACGTTTTATGTTAAAGTTCAGACGACTGAAGCCCTTTGTTGTCTCTGCTCTGTCAGGACTTCAGATTACCTTCAAGATCTTCTTAATGCTGTTGATTGTTGAGGTAAGCAGCGTGCGGACCTTCTGGTCATCGTTCAGATAGTCTGCGTGTCGCAGACACATGAACAGAATGTAGGCTGGCAGGCCCGGGATCAGGTTTACGGCTACGCCACGAGGCTTCAGCTCTGGAGACAAAAAAAAAAAGAAAAGATAAAATAAATTCTGAAAATATAAAAGATGATCAGATTATTTTGATATTCATAGAGAACAGTCTCCGCTAACCCAGGATTAGATTCTTGACCAGTTTCATCTCATCCTCTTTCTTGTATTCAAGCATTCCTTGGAAGTCTTTCTCCCTGCGGGCGATGTTGACAGGGTGGATGGGCTCGTCCACCATCTGCCCTGGAGAGGTTTGCCCTTCAGTCTGTACCGCTGGGAGACAAACTTTAAGTCAGTCCCTTGTATTGTGGACAAAATTCATCATTTGGGCGCTCCCATACCTCCCATTTCTCCAATCCTCTTGGAGTAAACCTTCAGCTGTTTCTTGAGCTTGCGGATGGTTCTGTCCTGCTTCTCCAGCTGCTCCATGAGGTCCTACAGAAAAATTAAAATAAAGGGATGGACAAAAAAAAAGATAAGTCACAGTGAAAGTGGTTAAACTCAAGTTACTTTACATTGTTGCCCTCTAGTGGTGAAAAAGAGCAAAACAAGACATTTGTGTCCCAACAGCTTAAAAACAATAGATATGAAAGAGATCAGAAGTTATTTTTAAGAAAACAGGTGCAGGTGTCGAAAGTAGAAAGTCCTAAAAAGTGTCAGAAGAAGAAGCCATCTTCATTATTTTCAGATGTAAAAAGCAGAAGAAGGTGAATTTTAACCAGCGTTAATGCAGCGGTGTTGATCCCTGCACAAGAAAATCTGCAAGACCTGCAAGCTGTTAGAACAGAGGAGAAGGTGCTGCTGCTTTGGCTTGGGTGAAGTGTTAGAAACGAAGACCTGCGACTTTTCACGCAGAACGCGCATTCCTCACACACAAGCGCACACACTCCAGCTCTACATACAACCATCCGCCGTAAAATGTTGACTCGAGCCTCTTGGGATGCTGTGGGGTCGTCTGCCATGAGCTCCTGTCAGGTGACACCATCCACACAGAGTGAGTGTGTGTGACACAGCTAGTTTGTGATGAATAACGGATGAAATCCAAACGTCTAGGCTGTTTAGTTGAGAAATGAGTTCTTTTCTCCTCCTCCAGCATGCATCTGTTTTGCAGCGTACCAGGTTCTCGTTGGTGAGCCGGGTGATCTCATGCTGCAAACTGGCTTCGATCCGGGCCTCTGGAGGCAGCTGGAGGTTCTGAGCCAGCAGCTGCTGCTGCCGGTTGTTCTCCTCCTTGACGTTCTGCAGTTCGCCGCGCAGCGACTCCACCTCGTTGTCATACGTTCTCCGCTGACTCTGCAGCTGATGCTCCAGCAACCTGCAGACAGGACGAAGAGAATTAAAGCCTGAAGCTTGAGAACCAACAGTGTCTCTTTGTCAGGAGAAGGGGAGAAGTTGCGTTTTCAAGAAAGTGTGACGGCGCAGAAAGCAAACGTGCTCTTCAGAAACAACCAGATGTTTTAAAAGCCTTTTTTCTTTCTGCCGAGTCATTTTCATTGAACTTCACTGCTTGAACAGAGTCAAACCATTAAACGAGCCGTAAGAGGTCAGACTTGGAGAAAGAACAGGTTAATCAACATGCATCATCATTTCTACTCTATAGTAGCAGAACAGACACTTGAGAGCTTAGAAGCAATGGAAAAAATATTTTTTTTACTAATGTACTAATTAATTTACAAGATGCAATTAATTCATGAGATCAATCTATTGACTTGCCTTTGACATTTTTCTTAAATATCTGCAACAAAGATTCTCTTTTTTGTAAGAATAAATGTAAACGCTACTAATCTGAATAAGACTAATCTCACTTAAAGGACTTTTATGACCACGCAAAATTAATTTTGCAATAGAAATTTAAAGAAAAATTTAAAAAACAAAAAACAAATAAGAAATCAAACCATGACTATGTTAATAATTTTAAATGAGTCAGAAAGTTGGCAGTGACCGTGTGACAGAACGTCCCACTAAAGAATGTAGCTTTGCACTCTTCTCCTTTCCCGTCCTGATGAATGCCAATGTTCATGTTATTGCTCTAAAGCTACAATTGAAATGTGAACGCAATGCAAACATCGTGCAAAGACATTTCCATAGCAGCACCAGATCCATCCTGTTCTGCAGTGAGTTCTTAAATGTGGACCTAATTTTTAATTTATGGAAATTTAAAGAGGACATGCTGCCATAAAACGTTATCCTCCATAGCCCAATCTATCATTAGACACAATAAAATAAGCTTCAGAGGAAGTCTCAGCAGACAGCTATGGAAAAATGCCTGCACTGGTTGTTCTAGGGGTTAGTAACACACAGTGAAGGAAAAAACAAACAAAACCAAGCTAAACAAGTTCTAAAGTATTGGTTAGATTGATTGTATTGATGGGATAAAAGGGTAAAAGAGAAGTGAAATGAATTCCCACCAGTGTTGTGTCAAAAACCCAAACACAAACATCAACCTGAGAGAAAAGTCAGAGAGGTAAAAAGTGGAGAAGAGAAGCAGCAGATCCCCATCCTCTCCTGAGAACACTCCAACGTGTCATGCTCTGAAAGCCCTGTGTGTCTGAAACAGGGTAAAACCTGATGGTCTCCTTTAAGCCCTGATTAACCAGCCACAGCTCCCCGTCCTCATTCAGCTTATGCAAGTCTGGAGCAGCAGATCTGGCCGACACACAACACAAAGAAACACGAACCAGAATGAAAACAAAGAGTGATTGGACAGAGAGGTGAACAGAAATGAACAATGACTTTACATGGACCGCATTAGTATTTATTTATGTTTTAGGCTTCCGTTCCTTCTTTGATAGAGCTGATTACAAAGTTATTTGGCCCATGTACGTGTCAGCTGTGCAATAGTGTGTGTAATGCCAATGAATACATGCAGAAACACAAAGTTTCAACATATGCAACACAATTTTGTTCAAGAGTTTGAGGTGCACACAGACTTTGTGTTTACTGGAAACAGCCACAACATTAAAACTGTGGTCCTCCCACACAAATATGTAAATCCTTTCGCTCTAAATTTACATTATTAAGTCAAAAAAAGTCATTATGGACTTTACTGCAGCAGCCACACCCCAAAAAATCCTCAGGAAGGACCAAACGAGAGCTTAAACGGATTAAAAAAATTAGATTTAGAAGCAGTACAAAGGATCAAAGCTTTGTCAAATCTGACCAGGGTGTTAAAGAAAAAAAAATAAAGGAAAGAAAAAGGAGGGGGGGGCACCCTAGCGCCAAACCCAAGAAGCAAAAAAAATCCCCCCACTCATGCCATCAACTCTTGGCATAAGTCAAAATTGTAATGATATAAAAATATGTGAATGTTTCTGAAAGAAGATCTCTTGTTCTAAATTTTCATATTGCAAAAGTTGGTGGGATTATATAAGTTCGCTTCCGTCCACTCCCTTTCAAGCAATATTTATTAATATGTCTAATTATCCTAAGTTTGATTAGTTACTGTATGAATGTATAACTGATGATTATATTGCTGTTGTGTATTATTTCTACTTAATTGCTTGAAATAAATCATTTCAAATCAAAAGTGAAAAATCTCATTAACCAGCAAATGCAGGTTTACATATAAAAGAAAGGAGAACACATTAACATTTAAAGAGCAATTCAGCTGCATCAATAAAGTCAGAAAAGTACAAAAGAATTAAAAGAAAATGTGTCCTCTTGGTGTACTTTTTTTTTTAAAATTAATTTTATAAAGTTTTTGGGAGGATATCATTAAAGCTTTTTAGATTTTCACATTCATGCTTCCTCGGCCCCCAAATTCCAGTAAACAGAACAGTTCTGGACGGTTCTACATTCAGGCTTTAAAGGGGAAATCCAGCTTCCTCACTTTAGGTTCACATAATTTGAATTATTCTATATCTTCAAGTCTGTAACATAAAGCTGTGGAAGATGTCATCTTTAAAGAAAAGGGCCATAATAAAAAGGCTTTTGTGCTGCATCCTTGATGTATTTTGATCAAAGAATTCACAAAGAAATTGGAACAAGTTCATTTTAATGTTGGGGCTGATAATAATCTCATGTAAACACATCATTTGATGCTAATGGAATAATTTGACCAAACTGGAGTGAAAAATGGATTAAAAGAGTTAAAAGGTTTTTTTTCCAAAACCAAAATGTACATACTAAACTGAATGCATGATAAACCGATGTGGGATTGTTTTCATGCAGAATAAAAAAGCTAAAACAAAATCCAGCAAGGCAACTACAGTCTGCATGAGCTGAAGCCAAGAGCTGCAGACTTTAAAGATTCATTTCCATGCTTTTCACACAGCAGCTGTTCCAGTTCCTCAGCTGTTCACATACAGATTATGAGCATCTATTTTTGATCAGTTGGAGCCACCCTAAAGATCTGAGCAAAAAGCCCCTTTCACACATGAGACTTTATCGTTGTTTACAAATGAATGCATGTGAGGCTCAGTGTGAATGACCGTCACAGTCAGACAGAGAACAAGGTGAAAATGTCAGATTCAGCAAACGCTCAGAACCTGCAGCTTCTCTCAGGTTATTGACAGCCCTTCATGTGTGAAAGGGGCTCATTCGACCCATGCAGCTTCTAGAAGAGCCTTGAAGCTCTTTCTAAAGGAGCATTTTCTAAATACAGCTGATGGTTATGACAGATGGATCATGCCGTTTGAGGGTAACGTCTTCTGGAGTAAAGAGTAAATCAGCTGACTGAGCCTCGTTCATTCAGCATCAGAGTGGCCATGCTCGCTCTATTCCAGGATGCATGGGCCACGACTCATCGGTTACCTCAGCCTACTCAGGAGGTCACCAACATCCAGAGGCTGAGACGTGAATCCGGGAGACCTGGCACGACACACAAACTGGTTTTCTGACATTTACGCGGAAGCGACAAACAATCTGGAGGGCTGGAGAAGACCTGCAGAGGAGAAGAACATCTGGCTGATGGGACATACCTGTTGGTGTCTTTGAGGCTGATGTAAGCCTGCTTTATTTCGCCCGCGTCTTTCAGTTTGGACACGTCTTCGGCAAACACAGACGGCTCCGTCATGGTCTCCTGGAGGCGGTGAAGGGGAAGTAGAAGTTTACACCCAAGACAGAAAAAAAACTGCAACAAGACGCAGTTACACCCCATCATTACGGTAACTGGTTACTTCAAAGGAACTCTGATAAAACTATAAATAACCTTGAACTATGACTTCCTCACCATTAACAACCTTTGACTTGCTAATAAAAACCTTTTTTACAAGAAGACAAGCAAAGCTGTTTGATGAGTCAGCAGGACACTTGGAGACATCGGCTGAAGAGAGGCTTTCATAAAAAGGATGAGAGGTAAGAAAAACTAAAATCCTGCTGTGTTTTTAATATACAAACGAAATATTTTCCATGTTTGGAGTATAAAATGGTAAACACATCTCTCTATATTTCACATAAAAAAACAACATTATTTCAATTCCGTTTCCCCTTTGATTGGGACCAATAACACTACTACAATAACACTACTCATATTCATTTGTTTCAGAAGCTGAGATTTGTATTTTGTTTCATTAAATCTAAACAGAAAATTAAATAATAGTGCTAAAATTGAATAATTTAGTTTGAAGAGATTAGAATATCAGAATATGAATATTGTTTTCAGTCATTGGAAATTTTAAACAAATGTTCCTAGATATGTCTTTTGATGTGGGGGGGGTGTTTCTGCTTGGGGGGGGGGGGGGGGGGCATCATTTATGGAGATACTTGAGGAGAGCTAAATGCAGGTTTCTGTGCTTCACTGCAATAACTGTCCACCTGTGAGACACATACACTAGACTGGGGTGGGTAAAAAGAAGGAAAAAGGGAAAGCTTGTAGTTTTTGTTTTTTAACGGTACCTTCTCATCCTGTGGGAAAGCATGAATGGAAGAAAGACGGGGAGACAGAGGAGTTAGACACACTGCTGGGGGAGTGAAGCATTAGCAGCACACACTAAACAACAACCTTCTTTAAAGTCCCACGCTAATGAGAATAATGGTTTTGCTGTTTTAACATGTTCTTGGTATTTTTTTTCTTGGTATCTTCTGGTATTTTTGTCATCACAGAGGCCATATATGACAAAAATTAAGCTTAAAATTCTGTTTGTGAGTATTTTTCTTTTCTTCAAATTGCTGTGAATAATGAGTAGATGAAAAAAACGCCGTTAGAAAAAGTTGGTAGCTGTAAAATACGTGCTACAATCGGCGAGCCGCAAGCTCCCTGTTCTGCTTCACTTCGATGCATCCAGTAACAGACAAATAGATCCATGTGCGTCGTCCTTTTCCTCGTCTGAGCTGACTTCTGGCTCTAAACTGTACGACTCATCAGAGTACGACTGGATAGCTCCAATATTTCTCGCCATTTTTGTTGCTTCGGTAATGCTAGGTTCCAGTTGCGAGGGACTGTAGGCCGGCTAGTGTAAACAGGGGATAGTGAGAAGTGTGGGCAGGCTTACACCGCGCCAACAGTCAGAGGCAAATTTCTAATCAATTCCTGCTGTTTTGTAGAAACTATGTCCTAGAAAATGTCACAGGTTTATTTTTATTTTTGCCTAAAAAGTGCATAATCATAATTAAAAGACCAATGGGAACACTTTTGAAGTAGATCAAAAGATTTTGTGTCCCACTTATGTACATTAAGTGGGAATTTAATGATGATTGTTTAGAAGCTGGTTACATAATGCTTAGAATTGTTTGCATTTCAATAGACAGGAACAAGTTAGTACCAATACAAAAAACAGAAAGAGTAAAACACAAACAAGAATTTAGACCAAGAAATATTTCTGGAAGGCTTTTACTTGTTTGTAATGGCTTGGAAACAAAGAAATGCTGCAGGTGAAAGCGTCTCAATGTTAGAATGTAGATGAAACAAAGCAGTGAATCAGCCATGTAGTCACCAGAAAAATCCCCAGTAATTTCTTTGAATGAAGAAGTCGTTCTCTACACAAATACCAATCAATCTTCACTCAAGCCAAAGTCTAACGTTTGCATCATGTGATGCGGTAATCATCTAGCATACTAAAAACAAGATAATGGGAATACTGGGAAACCTAGATGATAATTTTGTAAAGGATGATAATTATATCACATATGGATGTAGTGGTAAATGCGTTTAATTCTTTTTTCACAGACTTGGAGTTATGTTAGATGAAACCCTCATGTATGTTAGAGGTAAAGTCACAAAAACTGCAGTAGTTTTGATTTGAGTAAAGTATCCTCTAAAGGTTTGTGCAAATATGTTCTAATGTTAAAAAAAACATACAGAATGAAAAAATGAAAAAAGTTAAAAATGGTCGTTTTGGCATCCCTATTATGTATTATGCTGGGTTAATGCCTGTGATGTGAAACATCGACTTTACCTTGTGGTGCATGGCTTCCTTCTGGCTGACTAGCTGGGATCGCAGAATCAGCACCTCCTCTTTGCGGACCTCCAGTTCTTCACAGGAGGCGTTGAGCTGGTCCAGAAGCACCTTGTAAGCTGGAGAACCCGGCGCCCCAGCACCCGTGACTGCATCGCCCAGCAGGCTCTTCCTCATCGCTGCCAAGTCATGCTTCAGCTTCTTGTTTTCAGACTCCAGCTCCTGACGCTGCGATGCGACACAGTTCAGCATTCCAGTAAAGCCATAACACCTGGACAGTAGGTTGGGGGTTCCTTTACCTTGAGAGACTCGTACTCCAGTTCAGCTCCACGGGCCTTTTTAAACTCTGCATCATCCTGGAACAGAGTAAAACACACCAATGAGGACACCTGACCACAAAGTCAACCTTTTAATATTGTAAAATACCTAAAGCAGATTAAAACATTTTAAAATGTTTTAATCGTTATTAGTATTTCTATCAGAGAAGAAAGAGGGGAAAGTCCCAGCACCCTGGCTCTAGCTCGCTGGAACTGGTCTTCTTTGTTTTCTAGCTCGTTGCGCAGCGATTGCTTTTCTTGCTCCAGCTCTGTAACGCGTTTCTGAAGCTTGAGGGTCAAGGAGGTGTCCATTCCTCGAGTGACATCCTGTGTGATGAAGAAATAAAGAAAAAATCTTTGAGACCTTTTCTGAACCTAAGCAACAGACTTGATCTCATTTGGTGTGGCTCACTTCGCGGGCACGGGAACCGTCTTCTAAATCGGTGTATTCTGAGTTGTATGTGTACTCGGACTCGTTGCTGCTGTGGGTGGAATCGGTTCTCCTGTGACCAGGCTTGGACACGTTCTGCACAAAGAAGTGGGCAGAAGTCATTCAACAGAAAAGCACTACGGAGAAACAAGGCGCTACGCTTTGTTGCTGCAATGGTCTGTTAAAAATTGGACTTGCTGTTCACTACTTAGACCTTAAATACAGTCAATTTGATGTTTAAGTGGTCCTCACCGAAGAGAGCGCCATCTCCTCCTTCAGGTCGTCGTACTTCTCCTCGAGGCGACGGTGTTCTGTGAGCAGGTTCTGGTAACGAGAGCGTTCCTCGTTCAGATCCGTTTCCAGCTGCTGAGTCTCCAGGACAATCGCACGAGCCATTTTCTCTGTCCAGACATTTCAAAAGACGAATCATCATAAAAAAGTACATTTCAGGAGAAAAAAAAAGTGTAGCAAAGAGAGGAGAAGTAGTGACGCTGCACGATGGAGAGACACGTACTAGAGCCCTGCGCGGGACCGCCCGCGCCCGCTGAATTTTTGACCAATCCCGCCCGCTCCCGCAACATATGCGTTACACTCCCGCCCGCTCCCGCAATATGTATGTCCACTCCCGCCCGCACCCGCAAAACTCATAGAATTTAGTCCCACACAGTAATAGAGATGCATTGATTTTGTATCATCTCCCGTCCCGCAGGAAAAAAACACGTATTTGTATTGATATTATTAAAGAGATTCATGTCCTCCTCCAGCCTCATCTTTTCATGCATTCCTCTTGTGTAATGTGCAACTTAATTATTAAATATATTTTTACAAATCCTGTTCGGTTAAAAGTGTGCGTGTGTGCGCGCGCAGACAGACGGCCTGAAACGCGCTCTTAGTAAGAGGCGGGGCGGGGCGCACCCCCAACAACAGGTTAGATGACAGAGGCCATTGGGCATCTCTACCTGGTGCCTTCACGGAGCTTCAGTACATAAGAATCCAACAGCCGCACAGCCTAACGTAGTCCGCTAATATATATTCATGAGATATTCATGACAACACAGTTCCCGCGGGGTTTTTTTTGCCGCCCTCTCCCGCCCGCAGCACAATTCAAACCGCCCAATCCCGCGAGATTTGGGTTGGGTCCCGCAGGACCCGATCCCATTGCAGCCCTCTAACACGTACCTGTCATCTGCTGACTCTGTTCCTGAATCAACCTGTTCAAGTCGTCCTTCTCCTTCTTCAGCGTTCCGTTCTGATCCTTCAGTTCGGAAACCATCTGATCACAAAAGGAAATATTCCAAGCGTTACACTTTAAAGCCAGGATGTGTTGGTTCAAACGCACTCTGCAGAGCTACACACCTCTTTCTCACATCTGCTATTTACACTTAAATAAACGTATAGTTTACTGAAGTATAAAAAGCCACTATTTCAAACACTAACTGTGAGTTTGTAGGAGAAGGCAGGAACAGAGTAACCCAGTATTTTGTAAACTAGATCATTGATGGGGCTAGCTAAATGGAAGATCACAGAGCTCTACACACTAACAAAAGTTGCTCTTCTTTGCTCACCTGACCCGGGGCAACTCTGCCCTCTGAGCCCCCCGTGAGCCCTTACCCCCCTTGTTTGATGTGGATCCTAAATTAGTGAAAAACTGTTTTCCTTAGATGGAAATAAAGAATCTGACAAAAACAAGGAGGGAGACTACAAGAACTTCTACTAAATAAAAACAACTTCATCTTTAATTTAAACTAAAAATTTGACATTTGTGACAAGAAGTCAGTTATTTACACTTTGATTTAAAATTCATTTGAATTACACAAACAGTTTACTAAACAAATGTTTCAATGAAGTTTTAGGAAGTCCCAAAAAAGGCCAATGCACTTGAGGTAAATATGGGGTAAATGTGCAGATGCTCTTTGCGGATCTCGTCTTACCTTCTCCATTTCCTGCCTGTAGGTTTGTGCCCACTCCTCGATGGTCTTCTTCTCCTGCTGCGTGGCGCTCAGCTCCTTCTTCAGCCTCTCCAGCTCCTCCCGCAGGGATAACACCTGGTTGGTTTTGTTCTTGGCATCTTCCTCTGCGCCTCGCAGCCGGTTCAGCTCACTGCGCATCCGCTCGCTTTCAGCTGAGTAGGAGTTCTCCAAGCTCACCAGCTTCTCACTGACCAACCGATTGTCTTTATGCTAATGGCGGGGGGAAAAACACGACAAAAACATTTGTTTAAAAACAAAAAAGAAGGTGTGATGAAGAAATCTTGTTGGGGATTAGGATGTCACCTGCTCGTCTATCTTCCTCTGCAGTTGCATGATCTTGTTCTCCATGCCTTTGTTGAGCTTCTTGAAGTGTTCAACTGAACGAGCCTCGATCTTCAGCTTCTTCAGCTCCCTCTTGGCTCTCATTCTACGAATGCAGCACTGCAGGTAAACGATGGCCTCCAGACAGCGCTTGTACCAGCACCGGGCCAACCAGCCCCGAATGAACTTTTGGATTATTACTGCCTTGTGTTCTCGCAAAAGCTGAAGAGGAAATTAGACGTTTTAGTAAGTTAGGTGAGGAGTTTCCAAAGGCTTTTTTAAGTGTGCAATGATTAAAATGGCTTTTTATCAAACTGGAATCTTGATATGACAGAGGTGATGTTTTTTTGTGTGATCTTACCGCCTGGTACTTCTGCCGGGCCATGTAAGCCCTTAGTATCGTCTGCATGGCCAGGGCAGCAGCCTGCTTCTGCCTGTAGCGTTTCCTCTCCATACACATCCTCTGGTACTTCTGGATGATGGTAGCTGCCTGAGTGCGACGCATGAACTTCGCCAAACTGAAAGAAACGCAAGTTTGTTGTTATGATTTTAGAGCAACATACCAAACATGCAAAGAATTAGTTTATGTTTCGACATGGCCTCTTACCAGCGGGCCTGGTATCCTCTCGTAAACCTCTGAATGGTAATTGCAGCATTGCGCATGCGCAGATACTTCTTGCGCGCCAACCAGCAGCGGATGGTTTTCTGGATGCGGATACATGCAGCACGCAACTTGTCTGCCCTCAGCTTCTCCAGGTAAGCCACCTGGCCAGCCCTGAAGAAGATTTTGGTCTTTCCAAACTGGTACTTGTCCTGGTCCTGAGAGTTTAACAAGGAACAAAGGTGAGAAGAACAGGAAAACGCTCAGAATTTATGCAAGTTTAAAAGAAAACCATCTCTCTGACCTCCACTAGCTTCTCTAGAACATTCCTGCAGGTCAACTTCTTGTCTGCGAGAACGTCCTTTTGCTTCATCAGCACTCTGTAGCGGCTGAAGAACTCCTGGTACGTCCATCTGCATAATAGAATTTGGATGAGAGGAAAACCTGACAAACTAAAAGGTTGCCAGGGTTTGCAGCTTTAGTCCTGAGCTGCATCAGTACCTGGAAGGGAATCCTGCAGCTGAGATGCGAATAGTTTCCAGGACACCGCATGCTCTGAGCTGCTGCACCGCACGCTTGGGGTCAAACCTGCCAACAGCACCAGATCAGTCGTTCAGTATCAGTAGTTCCATTTCAAGAACAAACATCAAACTTCAACTAAACTCAAGGAAATTAAGCTCTGAACTGTGTCAATTAACTCTGTAATTTTATGTTGGATGAGATATAGATCACAGGTATGTTTGGAGAGGAATAAAATCCTAAAAAAAAAATCTCATTAAGCTGCCAGACAAATGAATTGATAAACTTTTTTGCATTTAGTCCAGCTTTGTTGGATAAGCATAAGCATAAAAGCTACAAATCGTTATTGATCCACATGGGGAAAAGGTAAGATGAGGTTTAAGTGTAAAGTTAAGAACACAGAGTATCTACATAGAGCAGGATGTGAGCAGCAGACTGTTACTGAAAGAGCTCCTCTGTCTGTCTGATGATGGAGCTGTGAGGATGGAGAAGAATTTGGAAACAGAATCTTCCTCTGAGTTACAGATGTTAAATGTTCCAGTTCTGTACCTACGACAGAGCTGGCCCTCATTGCAAGTTTATCCAGTCTGATGCCTCTCATCCAGCACACCTTGGAAGGGACACGGGAGAGGACAGTCTGTAAAACATCTGCTACAGATGTTGAAAGAGCCCAGCCTCCCGAGGACAAACATTCTGCTTTACTGTGTATGTAGTTTAGATCCAATCCCAATATAAGTAAGTCTGATGTGCACAGAGAAAAGAGGACAGACCAGAGCAAACTTCGTTAAGACTTAAAGGGCACAGTTTCAGGTGAAACCATTAAACTACTCTTTTTATTTTTATTAAAAGGACAGCTTTAGTCTTTTTTCAAACTGAAACCAACCTTTGATTTTCTTTTTTTTCTTTTTTTAAACAGAATTTTTGGATTGAATGTCAGCACCTTGGAAGTCAATTTTAATCATTTTATTCTCTTTTCACAAGAAGATCATTTATGAACAATTTGAATTCATAAGATGTTCAAATTAGCTTGAGAAGAAGAATAAAGTGCTGTCAGATGTGGCCTGGAGATCAGAACCTCCAATTCAAATTCAAGCTCAGATCAGAGACTGTTCAAAGGTTTCTGCACTTTTGTACAAAATGTTCCAGTTCTGCTCAGCTTTTTATAAGAAGCGCTTTCTCTCAGGTGGGAACATGGATCCTTTCAGCTGCTTCAAAAACTTTTCTCTACTTTCTTAAGACTTTCAAACAGCCTTATTATTAGACATGCTGCTGGGTAAGAAGATTATACTGCAAGGATGGAAGTCCTCAACTTCAAGGTTCAACAAAAGTCTAAAAAAAAATGTTGTCAGTCATCCATTCAGGAAAACATTTTTTTTTTTTACTTAAAGTGCTTTATTAAACTAAATATTAGCTTTTTTTTCTAGGGGTTTTAGTAATTATTTTTATGGCTAATCCAGCAAACATGAACTATTTTCAATGTATTTGTTTTAAAAACTTTTGTTTGTGTTTCACTTGAACAATTTCCAACAGTTTTTGAGACGAAGGAGAGGCAACGCCGACACATGAACAGAGAGGACTTACGAGAAGGCCAGCTTGAAGTCATTGGGTTTGATGCAGCGAACGTAATGCGGAGTGGTTGCATTCAGAGTCTCCATCAGCATTTGCAGAGAATTACGAAACTATGAAAACAAAAAAAAAAAAGCAAAAATCCTCAGTATCATTTTTCAACCCAATAAAACTCAGCAGCACTCCACTTTCTACGCAATTATGACAAGTACTACAGACAAAATGCCAATCCATCTGCTAAGAGAGTGCAGGGAAAACTTTCCGTGGCGTGATGCGTGGGAACAGTTGTGTAAAGGAGCAGCTGGGTTTCTGCACCAGGTGCTCATCCTCACCTGACAACCCACAGTCTTCTTGTGCTCCTTGCTGCTGGAGTCCCGACCCTTGTCTGGTTTGATGCTGAGGCGGGTGCGGCCTCCGGTGCCAGGGGTCTGACCAGTAGGGCTAGTTGCCTTCTCCTCGTCTCTGAACAGCTCCATCAGCAGGTCAAACTGGGAAAAGGACCCCAGATATAGTCAGAGAAAACAATAAAATGAGGTTTTGCAAATCTAATACGGAAGAAATCTAATTCATTGTCAACAAATAAAGATCAAATAAAGATCAGAGAATCCTCTATAGATGACATATAAAAAGCAATCTAGCTTGTAAAAAAATGCCTTCCCTTAAAAAATGCTTTTAAATAGTTTAACAGATCGAAAAAGTAGTATAAGCCATGTTAAATCTGTTTTTTTAAAGATAACTCTTCAACATTTCATACATTCTGCATTCATAAATGTATAGAAATGTGATATTTCAATAGCAGAAAACATGTGAGTAGATTGATAAACTTCATTTGTTAGTGTTAAGCAACTCATTCACAGTCAGTTTTTATCAAAAACAACAAATAATAAGAAGTTATTTAGTCATTTATAGAAGAGACAATATTTGACAGTATGGCATTGTGCTGCCATACTGCTGCTTCAGGAATAATGCACACATTTTTATGGTGCATATATGGCCTGAAGGTAAATGAGGAGGAGGAGGAGGAGGCTGTGTCATGTGTGCAGCTTTAGGTCCTCTTGCTGAGCTCACAGTGATGCCATGCTGGGTTTCAAACCAGTATCGTTAAGCAGGCTGCTCTCAGCATCACTTTCTTTCCTTTCCTATTGTCCTTCTGAAGCCCCTCTTTCCTCCCCCTGTGCCTTTGCTACCCCCCATGCAGCAAACAAAGGCCCAGTCACACCAACACAGGCTCAACTTCAGGCTCCTTAGCTTGGAAGAATTCAGTTTGGCAGAATGAAGAGAAAGATGAATGAAGAGCTACAGGCGGACCGGCGTTGGGAGAACGCCGCCGTTTACCTTCTGCTGGCAGGGAAGGTTGTCATGATGAGGACACAACCCAACATACATGGACAAGATACAAAGACAGAATGAAACAAGCACAATGGCATTAAAAGGGAAAACAATCAAAAGAAACCCAAATGTCAAAACCCAAATGTACGAAATGATGAACCCCCCCATCCAAGCAATGAGTGAAGAGGAAACACAAGTGGAAAAAAAGGCATGCTGATGATGCTGAACGCTTAAAAATAAGGAAAACAGGATCAAAACTGTTTGAAAGAGATTTCCTGTGACTTTCAAGCATTCATGTCTGTGCTTGAAAAAGGAACACAGTTTGCTGCAATCCAGTTAGAAATGCTGAATTGCAGGGCATCAAGGGAAATCACTGCATCAGACGCTCATTAAAGCATCCCACTGCAGAAGTCAGCAGAGATGCAGACCCATGGGCTTTGTAGTTCATGATGCAGAACTGAAGCTCCTTCAATATCTGTTCTGGATTCAGCAAAAAACACAATTTTCAGGCAAAGGTTTTCAGCACAAAGTAATAGAATTAAACCACAGGTTTCAGTGTGAAACTGAGGATGACTGTCAACACATCTGTGGTAATGTGCATAAATAATCTGACACTTCATTTGCCAATTATCACTTAATCCTAATGATTAGAGTCCAGAGCGTCTGCGTGTGAAAGTGTTTGTGTACATTAGGCGGTCCTGTTGGAGGTTAGAGCACATACCTGCATCTAACACCTTACCTAGTTCTGATGTTGAATCTTTAAAGAACAGTTGACAGTCAGTGAGTTTTTGGCTAAAAAACGTTGTTCTCTTACTCAAGTTAGATCAGTTAGTGACTACAAACCCCTTTATTTATTTTTAATTAATTTAATGTTTTACTCTGTTTTTAAACAATGTGTTGACAATCAACTTTTTAGAATTTTTGGTGGGATTGACCTTAGAGGACACATTTGAACTCAGGTGTAAGACACTAATTAGGACTTTATAGCTTCAGTATATGACCAAAAAAGTCTAATTCAGCGTTTAGCAAAAGTTTTTAAAGATTGACACATCTCCAAATCAGAGAAAACCATAAATTCTGTTTCTAAGTGCCATTTGCTGTGTGCTGAGACTTCAGTGTTATAATTTTATTCAACACTATATTTTATAAGTAAACATTTCTTAGACTGGATCTCCCAGTCATTGTACTTTTTTGGTCACTAGAGGGAGCTGCTACACACAGTTTAACATCAGCTTTTTTTCTATTTGGTTTACAGAACTGATGCACTAAGATCAAAAAATATGTGGATCTCACCTTGCTGGCTTTCAGGACGTTGATCTGTTCTGCATTGACAGTGTCCTTGTTTTTCTCCAGGAAGCCCTCACACTGGTACTCCACCTGATCAACAACAGCATAACAGTTGTTAGAGGGGGCATTGTCTCAGTTTTCAATATTCGAATTAAACTGAAGAAAAGCTTTCTGAAAAACACACCAAGATCCATCACTGCTGTTCTGGTTTAAATCCCTAGTCTTTGTAAATAGATGGGAGATCCTACTGTTGCATACTATTTAAAGATCCTGTACAAGCAAAATGAACTGAAAAATGATTTTTTTTATAAAAGAGCAAAACATGCAACCATTTGGTCCTACGAGCAAATGCACCCATTCATACTTCAACAAGAGATACCATTTGTAAGCTTGATACTCTGGCCAGAAGGAACACTTATGACCACCCCACCTTATCAGCAAAATGTTGGATGATGAAGGCGCGGTTGGACATGCGTGGCTTCTCGAAGAGAGAACATGTTTTCAGGTGGGTGTTGTACAGTTTCTGCGCCCATGAATCATCAGAACCCTTAGGCATCTGGTATAGAAGGAAATAGCGAAAATGACCAAGAAAATACAGAACAGTCACATTTATTTTCTTAGGAATATAAACTAAGGGATGATAAGTGAGACAATAAATGCTTTTTTCACTACTTTGTGTGCACAGACAAGTTTCTTGCAAAGGGGCCAGTACTATGTTCCACCTCAAATGTCAATACTTTGAAAGAAATCTCGCAAAAGTTGAGAGATAAGATCAGCTTTTAGAGTGTCATTAAGAAAAAAGAACAAAGTTTTCATTGAGCAGGTGACATTAAGCATACATAGGTGGAAGTGATATAAGCTGATGGGTCAAAGAAAATCACACAAAACCAAAGAGTAGAGAAGAATGGATGCAAAGGAACTGCCCAAAACCTCCTGCCTAATATGAACATTGCACCAACATCTTCATTAAAAACAAACAATAACAATCTTAGCCTCCAGTTTCCCTGAAGTTTATCGTCATCCTCTGTAAAATATCTGCAGCTGCTTTAGACTTCGTTTGTACACTAAAATTCAAATAGGAACCAAGAAAATGTGATATGGATTTTCTCCTAACCCATAACTGTCAAAGTGGAAGCTAAAAAATTGGACGCCAACTTCAGCCTCATGCAACTTTTAAGTATATCTTGTATATCTTTTGGATATACAAAAAGGAAAACGCTCTAAAAAAAACGGGTATTTTCTAAATGTATTCATAAACCTGAATCCAATGTTTGAGCAACTTTATTAGCAGCATCCTGGCAACATTAGATAGCCGGTTGCTGAATATTATGCATTATTATTATGGTCATGGGAAAAACAGTTGCAATAAATCTATATTTGGAGTAAAGTCTCCCTGGTTTTTGTCTGTGAAATGCAGCTGTTTTTTCCTTCTTTGAAGTCAAAAGTTTTTCTGCTGTTTCTTCACTGGAGCAAAAAGAAACTTTCCAAATTTGTTTATATTTGTTAACTATGTTAGCCTGGTGGTTTAAATTTAGCAGTCAGTGCAGCCGTTTTAAGAAAATTGCTGATGTATTATTGTATTATTGACACATGACTGAGCAAATTGACACGTGTCAAGAAATAATCAGCTGTGGTGGAGAAAATCCAGTCGTTTTTCAAAATAAAACTTCAGAATCAGTTTATAAATAAAACGGAATATAGGTTGTGTTTTTTTTCTCTGTGACTAGTGGGTTAGGTACTTCATATCATTTCAATGTTTTCCAAATGCTAACCCTCACCTTGCACTCCTCGTCCAGCAGGTCCAGGATGCCCATCTTGGCTTCTATGAGGTTGATGCAGGGCTGATTGTCGTAGAAGTCGATTAGAGTCCAGGGGATTTGCTCCCTCATGTATTCCTCCTGTTCCAGCTTGAACACATGCTGGACAAACACAGACATTTGGTTTCTTCCACAAGTTGAGAGGATTTTGCATTAAATTGTAAAAACTCACCATGTTGAACTGCTGCTGGAGTTTTTCATTAGCGTAGTTGATACAGAACTGCTCAAAGCTGTTGATTTCAAATGTTTCAAACCTTTAGAAAAAAAACAATAGCAAGTGTTAATTACTGTAAATTCCCTTTTTTGCTGTAGAATTATTTTAGTTAAATTGAAGAGTGGTAAATTGTTCATAACTAATAAGATTACAGCATATTCCACAGAGAGCTAACGGCTTTGCTGTTAGTTTGATGCAAAGATGCCAATGAAACTAAAAAATAATGTATAAAAGTTTCCCAATCTGTGTTTTTTCCTTTATTTCCAACTAGGGCGCGATAAGAAACCAGGAACTCTAACAAGAAGCCACTTTTAAAAATGTTACACAATCTTTTTTGCCCTTTTTTTATTAAATTCCACATAAAGATCTGGAATTGCTTCAGTGGCTATGATGATGATGATTTACGATCCATTACTCAGCTGGATTCATTCTGCCAAGAATGTGCTGTGTGCTGAAGATGGGTTCTGACCAGAAAAGTTAGGAATATTTGACCAGATAAGGATGAGAACTGTTTCTTCAACTGAAACATGTAAATAAAACTGATTTTAGTGAATACAGATTTTCACCCCCACTATACTACATACATGTAGCTAAGGAAAAAGGAGTAGTAGTCAGTAAAGTCAAACAGAGAATCGACTAACGAGACTCTGATGTGACGCAAAAGAACTGTAGGTCAAGTGAATTAGACCACATAATTCTTCTCTGGATCTTCAAATCCCTTTTAATTCAAGGAAGATGGCAGATATTTTACAATTTTGGACCTTGTGTTCCAATCCTGCAGTCTTCTTCCAGCACATTCTGTTTCTTACCTTCAGCTGTGTCAGCGTCAAGTCTGAACACAGTTTAGGTGATGCACACAAGGACTGAAATCTACCACGTGGTATAAAAGTAATAGCTTAATGAGCGGTTTGGATTTGTAAGGCTCTATGACATCACAGACTTACATCAAACTGTCCATAGTACCAAACTTCACATGAAGTCTCAACCCATGACCTCACATCATGCACTCACTGCACCTCAATGAGGAACATTCCCCAACAGTTCATTACTAACAGTTGATAGAAGCAAGGATTAAGACAGATTGGTTTACATTAAATATCAAATGTAGATATATACACATATCGACAATTAATATTGTATATACACAAATGCACTTTTGAGTCTGTGTATTTGGCTTAGTTTTCTCAATTTCTAAGTCAAATATGCACAGACGTACCCATAGATGTCGAGGACTCCAATGAAAGAGTGCTGTTTAACATTAGTGACCAAAGCCTTATTGACATGCTCTACAATCCAGCTGAAGAGCTTGGCATAGATGTGTTTGGACAGGGCATCGCGTGCGTTGGTGGCTTGAAGGCGAGGAAGAGGCTTGACATAAGTCTCATTGGCTGTTTTCAGCTTCCTGTGGCACAGCCACTGGGACATGTCCTGGTAGGTGACTCCAACCAGCTCACAAAAAGCCGTCAGGTGGCGATTGTTGGGCTAAAGCAAAAGAGATGCTTTTGGTAAATCAGCCTCAAAGAACAGGATTTTGAAGAACTACACTGTAGATTTTTGTCCTACTCTTTTATATTACAACAAAAATATGAAGTTAAAGTCCCACTACAATCATCTTTTGATTTGTTGTAAAAGCGTTCCCAGTGTTTTCTTAATTATGATTATACTGTTATAAGGCAAAATCTTAAATCATGTCATTTTCTAGTACCGGTATATAATTTCTGCAGACAATAAGAGCTTTTATTAGAAATTTGCCTCCGAGTTGATGACTGTTGACGCAGAGCCACCCTGCACTCACTCCCCTTCCCATTACTGAGAGTCCTCTGTTTACAGTCTCTGCCGCTAGCTTACATGGTCTCACTCCCCCAACCTAACATTACCAGTGAAACAAAAAAAAGGTGAGCAATATTGGAGCTATCCAGCTGTAGAGTTTTGAGCCAGATGCCAGCTCGGATGAGGAAAATGAAGACATCTAGTGGTCTAAAAGTGGATGCATCAGAATAGAGTAGAGCAGGAAGCTTATAGATGACTCAGTGTGTTTTTTTCACAAAACAAATACAATCTTTTTTCAAACTGTCTTTTTTTGTCTGATTCACAGCTATTTCGATGAAGAAATGTAAATTTCACCTTCATTTTCTTTGCACATGTCTTCCATCATCAGAAAAGTGCCACAACAGCAGGTTAAAAACACACCAAAAAAACATTTTCATTGAAGTGGGACTTTAAGAAACCTTTGTCTACAAACTGATAGCCTCCCCTGTTCTCCCTGCATTGAAAAGTTTATCCTCACAGCAATGAGACTGCTGTCTGCATCTCTGTCTTTAATCTCCACATTCCCTAGATGGAGAATAGCAGCCAAAACTTGGAACAAGCCCATCTGATACGACTCGTTAATGCCTGTAAACGACAAACAAAACACAACATATGAACTTGAAATGAACAATGAACAACAGAACAATGAAATTAACAGTTAAGCAAAGAAAGAAAAAAAAATCTTTGTTTGATTTACCGAGCAGTGTGAAGGCATGGCGAGTGGTACAGAGTTCCTTGCTGTCATCCACACCTTCAATCACAGGGCTGCGGCCCTGACGGGTGTACAGGAAGTCATTTGCACTACCTGGGGGAGAAAAAACACATAACACATATTTTCTCATGCATGGTGGTTTAAATGTAAAACCAATTCAAATTTGAAATCAGAACACCACACAGATTTTGTGATATAAACCTTAATAAATACATGTGTGAAGGTTTCCCTAAAAGTATTGACACTGGTTCAAAAAGTAAAACATAGACAGTAAAGCGAACATTAGAACAGCAGTTGTTTCTACTGTTAGACTGCCTCAGAAATGCTCAGGAGCTTTACAAATTCAAAGTTTGTCTCAAACCCTGACTGACCCGAGCGCTCACATCTGCTCAGTGAACATTCACTGTCGGAGACCGCGTGAGAGGCCCAGGTTCTCAGAAGTTTAACTTATCAAAGGCACTTTTATATGAGAACTCTGCTAATCCCAACTTTTTACAATCGGCTTCTTTATACACATTTAACTGTGAATTAGGGTATGGCCTGTTGCCTGGCAACAGGCGGCGCTGGCATTACTGTGACAACCTCTCTATTAACAGGGCCAGGAAGTCAGCAGGAGAGGAAAAGACAGCAGCTGTGTGTGTGTGTGTGTGTGTGTGTGTGTGTGTGTGTGCCGTCAACAGACAGGCTGTAAATGGGGGTGGCAGCAGAAAATGCTTGTGTGAGCGTGAATGCGCGTTCAAGACTAAGATGAGCAGGTGCAGTTCCACAATGGGAGCACTCTATGAGATCCTGTTCTACCAGTGTAAAGGAGCGACTCATTTATTCGTTTTTCAGGCAAATAACTAATAAATCCCAGATAGCTGGATTGGCGTTTAGTCAATTTTAGCTATTAAAAGGTTAAAACTAAATTCCTGTTACAGTTGGAATATGAACCAGCTTTTCCAGACAGCATAAAATATGTGTTAACAAAAATGTCCCTAACATTGGCTAATTCAAGGAAGAATAACACCATAGAGCCGTTGGTGGTAACATCTCACAGTATAGCTTTTATTGTCCCCCTGTCCCCTAAACAAATTTATTTCTCTATTACCATACACATTTTTTTCTAAGGTAAATTACATATTCCGATATACTAATATTTTAAATTTCATTAGTTTTACAGGGACTCTGGATAAAAGACACATTTCACTGACACAGAAACTTTCTTAACAGATTATCTTATTCTCTTGAAATGGATTAACTAAAAAGTCAAGGCTGCATCAGCAGAAACCCTCGTCTCTGCATGGAGAAAATCAGTTCTTTATAGATACATGTGATAACCCAGACCCAAAAGAGCTTTATTACATCAGCAAGTTTCATTCACAATGAATTTGAAGGCTAAGATCTTCCTTCAGTGTGTTCCTATGTGTTGCATAGAGCTGAAACACTCAAAGTGACTTACTGAGTCTGAGATTCTTGAACTCTGGTAAATGTGCTGAAGCACAGAGCTGATAAAAGACGTGATAATTCCTCTCCTCGTCTGCCTAAAAGAAAGCAGGCAAACCATGAAATGCAAGAGGGTTGATAAAAGCACAATAAACCTAGAGAGAAAAATGACATCTACAATGTTTAACGTATAAACTGTATAATCTTGCTTTACTTTAGATAATTTATTACAACTTAATGCTTCATTTACTTCATCAAAAAGATGTGCAGGTAAAACCCTTAGGGTTTTGCTCAAGGGCATGAGAACAGAAATTCAACACTTGACACTCTTGAAATTAAAGAACAACATTCCTTTTTCTGCTGATCATACATGACAGTGAATAGACTTTCATTGCAAAAACTCAAACTTTATCCAATCAATTGACAATGCAAACAAGTAAAGTTAAGTGAAAATAAATACTGCAATTTTTTTGATAAAAATGAATGAAAAACGTGGATTTCTGAACACTCAAGTCTGTTACCTTTGTCCCACATTCAAGAGGCAACACCCTTTCATACTGGCATGCATGCATGCACACAACATTTACAGGAATCAGCTGTAGAAAATGCAAGAAGGAAAGTTTTTTTTCTTGACTAACATCCTCATTCCTCTTTAGGGCAGAGTGCCTGTGTGTGTTGATGGGAACACCTGCACAGATAAAAGTAGACTAATAGTTTTTAAAGTGCACATTCAAACTCGTGTCCAGGTGTCATCTGACATGTCTGAGAAAAACAGACAACTTGGATTTTTTTCTGAAGAATATCTCTAGAAATAACACAGATGGGGGAAAAAATGGAACAAAATCTAAAAAAATAACTTGCACATTTATTTGCACTGATGTAAGTGAACCCACAGAAGTTATCATTGTTGAAAACATAGTACTGTTAAAAAAGGTAAAAGAAAAACGATGAAGAAGGTTCGGCTGTAACTCAGTCCATGGATAGTTTGCTCTCTTTCTAAAAGTTTTTTTCTTTTAATGATTGCCATGGTTTTTTCGTTGCCAGAACTAAAACCATCAGGCTCAACTGACTTATTCTCCGAAAAATGTTTGAAAAACAAAAATGCACCACAACAAAGAGGAAATAAGGTTCGGCAGACCTTTCAGGAAGTTCTCTTTAGTATCAATGCTCACAAGAAGCAACAGTGTTCAGGATCCTCATAAACAGTTGGAACAAGAATTTACCACAAAGGATTCATACACAAGGGTTGCAATGGCTACAAACTTTAGAAAAGAACGATCCAAGAGAAATGTTCTTCCCCAATGAAGCTAAACATTCAAACGGTCTGTTCCAGAAGATCAGTACATGGGTTCCCCTGTGTGTTTCACTGTGAAGATTGCAGTCCATCCACAATGGGGCAAAACATTATTTGACTGTCATTGATTCTGCAATTTCCCCCCACATAAAAAGATGATATGTTTGTAATGTTGTTCAACTGTGAGAGATAGTATGCAAAAAAAGAATCCAGAAAAATCAGAAATCTCATTGTATGATTTTTTGAGAGTATATTAGTGCAGAAAATAAGTATCGGTATACAAACTAGCAAGAACTCTTTCCCTCACAGATCTGTTACTACTTCTTTAAGAAAATCTCTGAATGTCACCTGTTAAAAGACACCTTGAAACAGTCAGACTGCAACTGCTCTACCATGACCAAGACCAAAGAGCTGCCCAAGGACAAGATTGTTGACCCAAACACGACTGGGATGAACCACTCTACAATAAGCAAGTAGATTATGAGAAGTGATCAACTGTTGGAACATTTATTAGATAGCAGAATAAATGTAAAACCCCTGAAAATCTCTTTCCAACTAGGGCTCAGTTCAAGATCTTACCTGGTGGGATACAAATGATATGGCAATAGTGAATAAAAAAGCCTAGAACTACACTGGGTCAATGCAGAGAGCTGGGACCATAGTTACACATTTTACTACTAGTAACAATACATGTTTATGGATTAAAGTCCTGCAGTGCTCCAAAGGTCCCCCAGCTAAACCAGCACTTGTCCAGGCCCGTCTAAAGTTGGGTAGTGACCATCTGGGTGATCCAGAGGAGGACTGGGAGAATTTAAATTGCTCTGAAAATGAACTCTTTTCACTGTATTTGGAGGGGGAAGAGTAACTTCGCAAAAACACCACACCAACTGTGAAGCATGGGGGGTGAATCATCATGCTTTGTAGCATTAATGAGGCCATGTATGGCAAGATTTTGGGTAAAAACCTCCGTCCAACAGTTGGAGCATTGAGGATGAAACATGGCTGAATCTTCCAGCTCCCATGCACATCACCAAGGCAACAAAAGAGTGACTACGTAGAAAGCCTTTTAAGGTTCTGGAGTGGCTAAGCCAGTCTCTGGACCGCAATCCAATAGAGAATCTGTGAAGATAGATCAAAGTCCATGTTTCCCAACAGGAGCCCAAAAACATTACAGGTCCACTGAACAAATGTTGTTTCCCTTTCGGCTTTTCCCATCAGGGGTCACCACAGCGAACGAGTCGCACGGTAAACTTGGCAGTGTTTTACGCCGGATGCCCTTCCTGACGCAACCCTCTCAAAGCAACCGGGCTTGGGACCGGCACAGAAGTAGAGAAAGGAACCGGGAGCAGCCCGGAGTCGAACCCTGGTTTCACGGACGGAAGGCGCTGCAAACCAGCATGAGCTAAACCGGCTCCACGTTCACTGAACAAATATGTATTCTTTAAAAAAAATGTAAAAATAAAAAATCATACAGTGTGATTTTCTGGATCCTGACTTTTTACATTCTGTCTTACAGATGAATTGTACCTTTGTTGAAGGTTACAGACCTCTCATCTTTTTAAGTGTGACAGTGCCAAATACTTTTTCCCCACTGTAAAACACATTCATTAAGAGATAGAACTTATTAAAGCTGCAAAAAGTCATATGAACTTACCTGAAACACAACTCGTGATTTCTCTAGAAGATATGTTCTCATGTTGGCACCAATGATGCGATAACGATTGTCAAAACCGATCTCGATGTATTTCCCAAAGCGGCTGCTGTTGTCGTTTCTTGTTGTCTTTGCATTGCCAATAGCCTGAAAAATTAAAAAAGAAAGATGTTCTCATGGTCACAGTAGACAGCACAGTGAGATCTTCTATCCTTAGATCATCTGGACTGATCATTTGTGCTGCATCAGTGTTTTCTTTTCAACACAAAGTTCCAATTCTACAGTGGGGACTCAAAAAAAGACCATCTGATGCTGTTCTACAATGAACAATTGTCTGTGATACCATGAAAAAGTTCCAGTCAGCTGTAAAAAAAAAAAAAGAAAGTATACCCTCCATCCTCTCAGGGTTTGAAGAATGTATTAGACCTTTCTTCAAAAAGGAGGCACTTAACCCCTCAAACAAATAAAACATCTTTATCTGTCATTCTTTAAATGGAGTCTACTTCTTAAGCACTTTTCCATTTTCTTCAAGCCTCAAAGAACTTTACCATCACAGTCCCATTCACACAAACATTCCACCAGGAGCAATAGGACGTTCAGGTGTATGCAGACTGGGAAAACCATTTGTTCCGAACCCAGTCCGCTTAATTTGGTCCGGATCGAGTCCCGAACAATGTGTTTGGTCTGCATTCAGACAGTCTGTATTCATACTGCCATCAAAGGGACCTTCCTGATTTGAACCAAAGCTAGTAAACAAAACCACGTAAATAAAAATCTCTTCACTCATTGGTCAGGAATTACGAGGGCTGGGTAAAGCAACTAGAGACACAAATTATGGAAGTCCTGCGCTCTGCAGTCCTTCGCTGGGTAGTTTATTCAATCTTTACATTTTGCTGTCCAATTTTAAATGTCAGGCTAAACACTTTTTACTGCATCTTTGGTCCGGTGGAGGCAATTAAGTATTTAACCGTCTGTGGCTAATTTTCTGAAATATTTTGCTTTTGTATTCAGATCAGTACAGAACCATGTATGTATAACTGTAGATTTTGTATCATATTACAGATTTTATCAGTTTATCTGCGACAAAAGTAGCGTGTAACTAAATCTGGTTCAGAATTTTTTTTTCCTTTCGCCTTAATGTTTTGGGAGAGGAACAGGGCAAAAAATATAAGAAAGGTTTTCTTTAATTGTGCTAAAAATTCTCTAACCCGTGTGGGGTCAAAATGACCTGATCGTTTATGACGGAAACACTAAAGATAGGAATTCAGTAGTTTAGCTCTGATTAACTTTCATCAGGTCAAAATGACCCCACCCTTACATTGACATGTTATCCTTACCATGACAAAGGTGGATAAAGGTGAAGAGGATTTCATGATACCAGTGAAGATCACATATCATTGAACAAAAAAGGTTCAGCGCACTGTCTTGCGGGGTCCAGATGACCCCCATTCCCAACGTTAAAGTAGCACAAGGGCTAAGGAAGAGCATTCACTTCTCAAACTACCAAGTGTTACATGACGTAAGGAAATCTGTTCTTCCACACATTTTAGCATTATTTTTTAGGTACTTTTTATTCCCTCTGAGCTGCTAAGTTCAGGTATCCATAGCAGCAGTCAGCAGTAATCCTCAAGACAGATGTAACGGCGTTGATCAATCAGGAAATGTCAGCAAACGAGTGGAGCTGCTCATAAACACACACGCGCACGCACGCACGCACGCACATCAAAGCTACCAAAGCTGCCAGCCAGAACAGAATTCGATTATCCACGAGCACAGAGGGTCCTTGCTGAGTTTGGGCCAAACACACAGTCTTTCACTGCAAACAAGGAGGCATTTAGCAGAGCAAGTATTGCAGTCTGTGTCTGCATCAGCTAAACCAAACATACATGTAAACACCTCCCTGTCAAGCCCAGTCACACCTACGGCTCAGCAAAACATCGAGGGGCCATTTCAAATTGCAGGTTCAGTTCCGCTAAGCATGACCATGCATTTAAGCTCATGGACCCCCACATCGCTCCAGGGGGGCCTGGTTAGCCTCTCGCATGGTAGCCATGTTGTCAACAGTATGTGAATGTGTCTGTGAACTGAGAACCCAAAGCACTTTGGGTCTTTGAAAAAAGAAAATAAGTGCTAAATAAGTATATCCCATTTAACATTAATTTATGACTTCAGCTGATCTGCTCTACTCTCAAGTGTAGAACAGTGATGAAGAGAAGTGGGATGTCAACAGAGTGGCCACAAAGGGCTGAGAGGGCGGGGGAGATGAGGAAGTGGCATATGGGAGTGAGGGAGCACTGCATCCCCTCTAATAGAAACACCAGCTCACACTAAAGCACAAGAGCTGTGCCGTCACAGCATGGAGCTGCCCGAGGCCAGCAGAAAGAAATGAGCCCAAAAGAGCCTGATTTAAGACCATTTTAGTCAAATATGTATTTTTATAAGTTATTTCCAAGGAGAAATATTCCTAGACTTTTATTCAAAGTTAAACTGGAATAGCTCAAAAGTCAAAAACACATTTGAATAATTAAATTTAAAAAACTCAACAGTGGATTCTGCATTAGCTTAAAATATAAAAGTGCTGTGTTGTTTTTTTTTTTCAATTTACAGAACTTATATTCTTACCTCCATGATGGGGTTAGAAGCCAAAACCTTCTCCTCCACGTTTGCTTCACTGGCAGAACCACTAACTGTAGCAAAGTATCTCATGGCATATTTTGCCGATACCGTCTTTCCTGCTCCAGACTCCCCACTCACAATGATGGACTGGTTCCGTTCGTCTCTGTCATCACAAAAACAGAAGCACACATGACATTTACATCTACAAAGGCTGCAGTTTAGCTTCAAAATAAAGATGAAAGATTTAAGGAAGACAACTGCTTATTAGGTGTGTTTCTTGGACCGGAGCTCGTTCAAGGCCATGTTTATTTCAGGGCAGGCTTAAGATTTAAAAGGAACTATGACCAGGAACCGCTTAAAGCCCACCACTTACAGTGGACCAGAAGGAGATAAGTAGCGTCACAAGCCATCAGCAACCTGCAGGGTAACCACTTGCAGGCAGAACATGTGACAACACTCCTCATGTTGTCAGGTCTGTTTGCAGGCTACACTCTGCAAGTCACACTCAGCCACAGCAGCTATATGAGCAGATATAAAGTTTTTTCAGCTCTGTTGTCATCACAGTCTAAGACCTGGGGCTGAACCCAGACCTTTCCCAAAATTGACTAATAGTTGGGGCAAAGCCTTGGACCACACCCAGTTAAAGGATTCTAATGATGATGGTTACCTGACAACCAAATGACCACATCTCTGTTTCCAACATAAAAAAAATACATCCAGAGATGTAAAAATAGATGTTGAGTCATGTTTATTTCCTCAAAGACAGGTTTACATTTTGTTTCTGTTGTGTTCCATGAATACAGCCTGACATGTCTAGGTAGCTGGTCACCTAGTGGTCTCCAACTGAACTGACCTGGCTCCACTTACTGTTGGTCAGATCCTCACTACACAAAGCTATGTGTAGTGGCAGAATTTATAAGCTACACTTTTAACCTCATCTTTTGTTTCCTTTTTCAATGCCAAAAGTTGTGTAGTATATTGAGCAAAAGTTGTGTCATCTCTAAAAAATTCAATATTTTGTCCTTAGATTACATCTCCAGTTTTCTTATTCTGAAAACCCACTTTAAACTTCAAACAGATAAAATGTGATCTCAACCAGAGATGCCCAGTTTTGTGTCATAAATTATGTGAGATACACAGATCAAAGGAGAATCCTACTTCCGATTTAAAAATAAATACGCTTTAATCTAATATTTAAGAAACCAGAACTTTGTCATGCAGGGAAAAGCTGGTGTACTGATGTTCTTATGAGATTAAGCAGCTGCTGTCTTTCCTATTTAGAGAAAACTTGTTGGGTAGATAAAGTATGCGTCACGTGGGGGGATATTCTATATGACTACATATTCATACGCATGTTTTTAGTTTTGCTTAAATAAAACAAAACTAAAAACACGGAGTCAAGTTGATAAGATACAATCACCCCTCAACATAAGAATAAAAGAAGTATTTAATAAACTGCATCTTTGCAACCTTGTGGGTACTTTTTGTGTGGCTGAGTCTCTGCTGCATGCATTACACATTTCTATTACCGGGATTTAACAGAAGATTGCACTTTAAAATTAATTTACAAGTCTTTGCTGAGAAATATCACAGCTTCTTAAAATGCAAATATTTGAAAGGCTAAAATTCTAATACCTTTCTGTTTAAAATGCAAAGAGAAATCTAGAGTATAGTTCTGTCATAGTATTCCAGTTCCTTTAACTGTTCTCTAGGCTCTAAATCCAACCTCAGCAGCGACTGGAGCCTCAAGGCTTCTTAGGATTGATCTCACAAACGCCAAGAGCGGAGAAAAAAAAAAACCTTTCTTACAGGTTTCCTGCAGCAGAGCATCAGGATGAGTATTACCTGAGCCAGGCAAAAATGTGTGTCTGCAAATCATACATAATATGTGAGAGAGGCTTTAAAACTGAAAAGCAAAACAGAGGCAAAAGCAGTTCATTTTAGCAAAGACGAAAGCAATCTACTACAAGCAACTCAGATCAGCTTAGTGTAACGCGCAGGCTGATCTGTTCATAATGAGCAGCTTCTAGCAAAGAATGCAGCTGTGGGTGTTAAAGATGACTTTCTACTTAAATGAAGATGCCAGAAACAAACTTGATTGCATCTCTAAAAAAATTGAACTACAATGCAGTTTAACAGAAGTATAAAAAGAAAAAGTCAAAAGTCAATTAGCACGATCAATTGGGCCACATGTTCGGATTGAACCCTCTGGATTTTTTATAAATGAATTCAAATGAATCGAAAAGCTCTTTTTTTGACCAGTCTAAGCATTCATTCACCACAAATTAAAGACTAAGCTGACTACTAGCAGTCAACAGTAACAATATATTTTTAGATTGTGTAAAACTTTCCAAAAGTAAGTCTCGTTTTACTCATCTTATCCTTTGCATTCGTTAAAAAATAAACATTTCTGATACCTATATTAGAGAAAGATGCATTATATAAAAAATGACTTCTTATATTTTCATCTGACTGATTCCTTTAACCCTTGTGCTACCTTAGATGACCCCACCCTTACATTGACGTGTTCTTCCTACCATGACAAAGGTGGATAAAGGTGGAAAGATTTCATGTAATCCATGGACACCAGTGAAGATCACAAATCATTGAAGATAAAGGGTTCAGCGCACTGTCTAGTGGGTCTAGATGACCCAACTCCCAATGTTAAAGTGCCTAGGATAGCACAAGGGTTAAGCACCACCAGTAGCGTACATGCAAGAGGGAATGAACTACTAGAAACTATTGGTTGAAACAAAAATAAGGGCTTTTGTTTAAAAAAAAAACTAGAATCAAAGTCTTAAACATTGTTCCTGCTGCACCCTTAAAACGGATATATTCCTTTTACAAATTTCTTTCTGGTCTACACAATTTTAGGCAATATATTTCCCCAACAAAACTCTATAGCCAAAACTGAAAAGAGCCTCTTAACCTACTTTGAATGGGAAAGTGGCTTTTTAATAATGTGAATGTGCTTGATATAAAGAAAACTAGATGAGCAGAAACAGAAAGTGAGACCACCATGAGGTTATTTTTGGCTCTGCTTTGACCTACAAACCCTTTAGGAAGGAGGGAGGGAGCGCTGAGCAACAGGGAGAGATGGACCAATGCAGCTCAGGTAACACACACTAACCTGGCCATCTGTTTGTATGCCTCTTCTGCCACAGCAAAGATATGTGGGTCCATGTCTCCCATGTTCTGACCGCTGTAGGCGTTGATAATGTCTGTTCCATAAATCGGCAGATTCTCATAGGGGTTGATGGCCACAAGAACAATTCCTAGGAGACCAAACACAGAGGGGGGAAAAAAGCTCTTCAGCTTCATATTTAACAGAAACCACAATCACACAGTTTTACTTTGCCATAAATCTCTAGACATTAAACTTTACTCCTTTTAGGATACAGAAACAAACCACAAAGATGTTCAGATCTCATAACAGAGATTTAAGGAGAGAGAAAACAGCTGATTAGCATGGCATTCACGATTTAATGCTGAACAAGACTTTAAACGGACATCCACTGGTCACACAAGTACTGGTAATGCTGGGGTCATGCAGGGCCAGAGCTGTCAAAGAATTGCTCAACTAACAAACTATAAAGACATGCAGTAAAAAAAGATCATTCAGCTGGCAGAAAGAGTTTGGAATTCATTCCATTGTTAGAGATGTACATAAAAAAACTTTCTTGTTTTCTGGACTGAGCTGAGGTCATCATTTCAAATTCTGTTATTAGATTACAGTAAAATTGCTGGTCGACATCATTAGACAGACGGAGATCACTCTTACCACAGTAGGTGTAGATAAGTTTGGAGTCGATGAAGCGGACTTTGAGGTTGTGGAGCACGGCCGGCTCGTGGAGGTAGCTGAGGGCTGTGAGGTCATTCTCTCCCACCAGGATGTCTGGGTTCCGCAGGTAAGGCAGGTTCTTCGTCTTCGGGTCCAGTTTGTGCTCGATGACCTGAGCATGAGCGAAGGGGAAACGGAGAAAGCACTCAAACAGCAGTCCATTTAAAACACCTTATGCTTCAGTCACAATTCAACTTTACAGGCTGTAAAAAATTATACACAGTGAAGAAACCAAACTCAATTCATTATTGAAAAACTTATATAATGTATTCTGAAATAATACATTTAAAACCTACATTTACATGTTTGCCAAATAAGATGTGATGTGCTAAAACACTAAGAAAAAAAATACTAATAAAGTACAAAATACTTGAGTATAGCAAAAAAATTACCAAAGGAATACTTTTCAATACATTTCTCATTACTAATTTAAATAATAACAAAATTCAGTTAAAAACATCAATGAGGCAAATTTTCTGTATTTGTGGAGCAATCGGTTTAGATTAACCAAAAACGCCTTTCGGGAACTTGTTTAGTTTCTGTTCTCAAAATGTGTTAGCAATAAAAAATTGAATAATCTACTACTTATTTTTATAGATAAACCAGTTTGTTGTTAGGGCATTGTTGTGAATCCACCCTCTATTACTAAAATCTAGATTGACAGTTTTTGAATAGCTCACTCATTCTGATGGATTCAATTTTGTGTCAGAAAATGTTTTTATTCTTATTGTTATACTCTTGTATTGGATGAGTACTCTGTGATTGGACTGGTAAAGTATAAATCATTCTAATTAGAAGTTAAAAACCGGATTATGATAACTATGCAAAAAATAGGTAAATTAATTGAGTAAAGCATAATATTGGTGAGATTATATAAATTCACTTCCTCCCATTCCTTTTCAAGTAAATAAACTCTTTTGACATTTTTACATTTAATTCATTCAATGTGTCATGTATTGTATGTATGAGTATAAATGTGTCTATTTATGATTAAGAGTAATTATTGCAGCATCATTTACATGTCTGTGTGGATCTATTTAATACAATTAAGTCCAATCAAATTATCTCTTTCAATTTCTATTTCTTTTTATTTATATATTGTGTAGAATTCGCATAACTTAATTTGTATTTGAATGTGAGCTCAAGGATTTGGTTTTATTTTCACCAATAAAATAGAATACATTTAAACTGCTTTACCTTCTTTTGCTGATATAGTTGTGTGGATTTGACAAAAGGATTAATCAAAATCAGCAGAAACTTTAAAGAACTTTGATCGACCTCACCTTCCCATCCTCCAACATGAGCTGTAGAGAGGCCTCGCCATTTTTGTAGTCCTTGACAAGTTCAGCAGACTTCCACTCCTCCTCTGCATCGGGGATCCACACCCGAGCAGACTAAAGAAGAAACAGACCAGACAAAGAGGGAAAAACGTTAGCTGCAGCGGCACACAAACTAGAAGCTCTTATCTGCCAGGCTCACTTTAATACTAAATTTGTGCAGCAAACCCTTTCACAATATTCCGTTTTGCAATTTCATTAACTTCCAGATCTTTCAGTGCAAACGGAGGGATGATGAAAGCAGAGCTTCGTGCTTCCTCTCCGCTAACAGTTAAAACAGCATGACCTCACAGAAAACACTGGGGTCTGTGTTTTCCCCAGTCATGAGCAAACCGCTCATAATGGTCAGCAAAGCGGTGGGAACAAACTATGAAGCAGCTCATGACAGCTGAAGAATGCGGTTGTGGATATCTCATAGTCATAACCCTAAACCGTCTGGCTCTCTTAGAAACGTGTGACTGGAAGCTGATCAGACATGCAGAGAAGCAATGATGACCACTACCAGTCACATGTCTGAGACATCCGCTCACTAATATAAATGCCACATTTATACATATACAGCACACAAACCACACACAAAAGAACCGCAGAGACGGAAAAGATAACCAGGAAATGTACAGAAAACTCTCAATGTCTTTAAAAGATGGAATTTTCAAACCCTAAATTAAGAAAATAAAACCGGAGCAGATAGAATTTAACATTCACAGTTAAAATTCACCAAAAGATTCTAAATGAAACTTAAACTTGTCTGCTGAAAAATCTTGGGAAACTGAAGCTGTGATGATGAGAGCATTCCTGCTATTTTGACATGGATTTTACTGCATCTTGTTACATAAACTGCTGATGACAATCTTGGAGGCCAAAAAAAGACCTCATTGTTGAGGGCACAACGCTATACTTTACTACCGATCATCTGAATCATGACATCACCATTTCCCAAAACTCCACCACTTCTTCTTAAGTAAGTCAGGTTTGGGTTTCTTCCCTCTTTCCTCAATAAATGGCAGCAGGGACATTAAAACTCTTCTTTCCAGATATATTTAACCAAACCACAGAAATAAAATGTTTTCACATGTTTACGCCACTACTCCATTTCCTAAAGGTCAATGATATACTTTGAGCAAAAGACTTCAGGTAATTCATGACACAGGGAATAATACAACCCTTTCTTCAATATCGTTCTGCTTTGCAGTATTTGGTTATGTAGCTGAGGTGAACCATTGGACTCCAACCCCACCCTGTCACCACAGCCCAAACTTAAAAATGAGTGAACAGCTTTGTGCTGCTATGCAGAAGAACATTTGCACCTAAATTATTCAAAATAACCCATGAAAACGTGCAATTACTGTATGTCGAGCATCAGTCATGAGTAAGAATGATCACCAAATTGGAACACAAAAAAAGTTTATAAATTAAGGAAGGCAGACTTTGGTGCTGATGTTTTAAGACAAGTTGGTGAACACAAACATTGTTCCATGTGTAAACCCACATTACTCTTCAAGCAGATAAACTGCAAAAAATTAAGATTTTTGGTTTAGAAAGCCTTACTACTTGAATATCTGAGGAAACACTCAATTATTCTGTCAGATTTTATCTGATTGATAAGCAGTCACAAGGGAAACGGGGTGAACCAGCGGAACATCTGGCGATTACAAAATAACCTTTCAAACAAAAAGCAAAAACATGAGGTTTGACTAAATACCTTCAGGGCTCATCCCTCTTTGCACGTGATTTCTTAGAGAAAAAACCCATAAATTTGACCAAGAATTCTGTTAACACCACAAGCAGTCTTCAGTTAGTGATGTTAAGACTGTAAAAGAGCTTAAGGCACCCACTTTTGTTGTTTTTCATGACTGCAATTTGTGTTACCCAGAATCTCATGTGTTTTGGGGTTGTTGTTGTGCAAGCCAAGGACTGCAAAATAAATCGCAAATTTTTCGATATCACAATATCAAGCTGCGCAATAAGCATAGGACCAGAGACGGCGCAAATCGCAATAAATGCTTACCTTAAATGTGCTAAAACAATCTTATGGCAGCTTGAAGTATTTAATCAAGCATTTGACAAATCAGATGGACGCCTTCATGTTTTTGACCAATCGGATGAAGCTGTTTTATGTTAGATGTTCGCCTCCTATGTAGGCAAGGGTCATTTGGAGTATAACTTTTAAACTGTTGCAGTGAAATGGAAATGTTTTCGCTTGTTTTGCTATTTGTTCATGTATCGCAAGTTATACCTGACTTTAAAAAAATACCTACAATGAACAGCAGTTGAAATATAGATTTGGAACAGATAACAATAGCTAGACTCTTTAGAACCAACTATGACAAGAACTCTTAAATTTTCTCTTTGGGGTTTCATATTTTTTTCCATGAATAATGGAACATTCAGGTACTATTGTACCCATCCATAAAAAGGATAGAGACTTACGAAGTTTAACTCAACCTAGGCTATGTCCGTAGTCCCACCCTAATCCCTAACTATTAAAAAAAAAGCTATATGGTATATATATATATATATATATGGTATATATATATATATATATATATATATATATATATATATATATATATTAAAAGCAATTTGGACACCATGCTCACTACGTTTTTTTTTTAAACTGCGAATATGACACCACCAATTTCACAAAGAGAAAATCAAATTAAGCATTTTATGATTATTTATGAATCCACTGTGTTCTAAGGATGAAAAACAATGGTTTGTTTAAATACCCTTTTTTGCTAAATTTGTTCAAACGCAATGCATTGTGGTCTATATTTGCCAATCTAGTGAGCATCATTGCACATTTTTTTGCAGAGACTTCTGGAAAATTTCTAGGGGAACTTGATTTTGGAATTGCAGCACTACCAACGCACTATATAGTGCACTATGTTAGTGAGTAGTGAAGGAATTCAGACACAGCCTATGAGACAAACAGCTGAATCATATCAATGAAGATGCGTCACCAGCCACTACACATCTTCACTGAAATGATGAGATAATGAGAAGTATATTACCGTTCATGTCTCCTAGTCAGTTTTGCATTCAACAAGTTATTTTTGGAAAGAAAACAAGGAAAACGAAATATTATCATCATGGCTGTTATTTAAACTTATTAACAGCAAGAAATAACACAAAATGTAATGTGTCTATACAGTATTCCCCCCATATTTGCGGGGGGTTAGGGAGCAGAAACACCCGCAAACATGGAGAACCACCCCCGACCCCCCCGCTGCTGAAGAATGTCCGTCACGGATCCTTACTCATCAAAAACCCTTCAAACCCTCTGAAACATTTCTGATGCCTTGTAAAACATTTATTTAGAACATTGGAAAATTGCTCAACAGTTTTTTTATTTAATGCAGAGCAATTTACTGTACCGTAGCGTACTGAGTGTTTGTGATGAACCGGAGGAGTAACGTGACTGAAAAAAAGAAATCTGCGTATACGTGAAACATATTGAAACGTGAATAAGCGGGGGTACATTGTATTCAATTTTATAAACCAAGGTGCAGTTAAAGTACATAAAATATTAGAATACCTTCTGTCTAAATATACAGTAACACAAAAATTTGGAGAAAATATTTGTAACTTTTCATCCTTTAGTTTTAATTTAATTTGATGTCACTGATTTACAGTAGTTGTTTCGTATTAAACATGTACAAAACTGTCCAACGTGCTGCAAAACAACAAAAATGAAAGCCAATGCTGAATAAAATTGTAAAAATAATCAACTAACATCCTAATAAATGTTTGAGCTGAGTTATGACTACAAAACTAGATTCTCCATCATTTTTTTAAAGCATTCATCAAAATATGCATGACCAAATTCATTAGAGTGCATGTGCATACACAAAATGTTACAAAGAGGCAATTCTGAAATCACATAAACTTTCAGTCTTTTTCATTTCTTCTTTTTTCAATTTCCTGCCAGCAGTAGGTCTCCTAGCAACAAAGGGATGCAGGAAAAAAGGGATAGCTGCAGGAAAAGGAGGGCTAAAAATAGCATCAGTGAGTTTTGAGCAGCATCACACCTCGCTGATGCATCACTGCGCTGCTGAGCACACTTCCTGATCCCAATAATCGTGCCACATATATGCATTAGCGCTTGTTTCACACGTCACAAGGTGAAAAAACTGATTCTCCTTATTTGAAGCTAAAATATATAGCCAAGCAGTTCAGCAGTGAGAAAAGAGCTATACTGTATTTCAAATGAAAGGGTGATGATTCATATTTATAAACCAAAAAATTTCCCTGGGTTCAGCAAGAGGAGAGCTGAAGGTTGTAACACAGACACTCACACTGACGGACCTTAAGGACATTGTGTTTCGCAATGAAACACAAGCTAAAACAGAGCAACCTCAAAGTTGAAGACAAAAAAAACTCAGAATCAGGGCATCGTGGCTCTGTCTGCCTGAAGGAACGATTCATTTTCTTCCGTTTGTTCCCTTTCGGGGTCACGGAGTCTATCCTGGCCACTTATGGGCGAAGGCAGGGGACACCCTGAACAGGTCGCCAGTCTATCGCAGGGTCACAATCACACACCCATTCATACCTATGGACAATTTAGAGTTGCCCATTGACCTATGAAGCATGTTTTGGACAGTGGGAGGAAGCTGGAGTCCCCGGAGAGAATGCACACATGCATGGGGAGAACATGCAAACTCCACACAGAAAGGTCCCCCATTGATGTTCTGTTTCAGGTCCCCCAGCCAGAACTTGAACAGGGGGGCCTTCTTGCTGTGAGGCAAGAGCGCTAACCACTGCACCACCGTGCAGCCTTGAATGAATGATGGTGGGCCCAATGAATGGATGGTGACCTAAGTACAAAACACAGAGCACTAAAAGCATTTAACTACATTCAGCAACATATACAAGTACATTAAAATCTGTTTATATATCTGCTGCACAGTGCTTTTTTTTTGAAGAATGACAACCAGGATAAGTATTTTTCAACAAGATAGATGCATGATATATGGCATCACAAGGTCTTTGTGTGCACTCTAATCTGAAACCAAGTCAGACACAATAAAAGGCTACCAGACTCTTAAGGTTTTGCTCAGTAGAATGACAGAAACCATCAGCAGCAAACCTTCTTATAGGTTGAAGGACTTCAATAAATATAAGCAATACCAATAATTTATTGTCATGTTCAGCAAAGAAAACGTTTTTAAACAGAGTCCTGATAGTTATCGGGCTATCATGCAAAAAAAGGCTTTAGTTTTGCAATTTTATTTACTTCCAAGCGTTAGAACTTCCAGACGAGCCATCACTACCCAGCATGGTTATTAATTTGGACCGGAGTAAAACCAATCAATTTATTGATTTTTCCAATCAATCATTTATTCCATACAAATAATTATTCAATTTTTTAAGCAAAGAAAAAAAAAATCCAAGTTTTAAATGAAAAAATTAAGAATTTTAAATAAAATTTCTACTTTTGTTCAGTTTAAATCACAAGTTATGTAAAAAAAAAAAGGCCTTTTCTGGAGTTGTTTCTTTAAAAATGTATTAAATCGCAAACCAAAGTAAACAGTGGAATCAAAAATGAATACCGTATTTTGGCAGTCAGCTACATTACTGAACAAATTCAAACTGGAAACAATTTGCTTTACATATTCTAAAGGTTTGCTGCTTTTTCATTCACCCCATATTTGATGGTTGGCGGCCCAACAGCCCGCCTCTTTTAGGTGGAGCAGATTTTGATTGGTTGGACTCCACACCAGAGTTCAGAGGAGCTTTCACACTCACCAAACAAACAAAAAAAAACAACTGTTTAAGGAAACAGACTCTGGTGTGGACTCGACAGTCCACTTGTGAGTCTGCTCTTTAGACAGTCCTTAACACAATCCTTTCAAAAACTGTAGCAGTTTCTTTTTATAGGGCAGATTTTACCAGAGTTTGGGGCCTGTTTTTTGTTTTTTGTCTAGTCTTACAAACCAGTAGCTGGAACTAACCCTCTTTCTTATATTAGTGATAGCCCCGGTGTGAACATTTAAAATAGATTGGATTTATAAGAATAATATATCATTATGCCCAATAAAATTTGAAAAACCATACATATTCTTCAACATTTCTAGTGTTAATCAATGAAAATAATCCATTCAGGTGTTGTCTTGAAGTTGAGTTTTGGCATCTGGACTTAAAGTCTTCTTCACTCATCATGAAGCCATGTGGATGAAATGTGGTCACATTTTTCAAGAAAGACTTTCAGTCCAGATGTCCAGTCTTAACTTTAAGACATTTCTTTGGTTCCTTCTACCTTTTGCTGAATTTTCCAATAAAGTCTGTAACTATACACAGATTTGAAAGTTTTGGTTAGAACAAGATGCCATGTTCAATTTTCAGATCATGTCAGTCTGAATTAGAAGTCTTTAAAAATGCAACAATTTTAACTTCACAAAACATTTCCAGTCTTTCTTCATCTCTGCTCCAAATTTTCTTTTGGCATTGGAATTTTACAGTTATACTGTAAAGAGGCAATCAATTCTTCTTATTAATTAATCATTATTATTAACTATTCTTATTTTACCATTTTGTTGTGATGTTTGAAGCATTTTAGGGATCTCTTAAAGTCTCTCTTGGGCAGCCGTCTTAAGTCTTAGCAGCTGACTAAGAACTGGGAGGGAAACTTGTAAATCATTCGTTTCGACACGGTTTTGTTCTACCACCAAAACACCTCGCATGTGCCAACAGAACCGAGACTCACCTCAGCAGGTGATTATAACAGATGCTGCTGTATCTCATTTCAAACTCAATGCACGTTGAAGCAAACGAGTAGCATACCTGAAGGTGTTAATGCATACAGATGTATGCCTCACTGAATTATCAATTCAGTAACAGATGATTAACAACAAAGTCAAAATCCAGATCGAAACACAAACTATTATGATTTTTAGATTTATCTCATGGAATTGTAAGCAGCTCTTGGGGGTACATGGCACCTTCAAGACTAATCCCAGTTTAGGTTAACAAAGGAGTCAGGTTACTTTAACTCAAGGTTTAACACTAGCTAATCTCATCCAAGTAATCTTTACCAGCGATTTATTGCTGTAACATAAGGCCACATAATGACGGGCAGAAACATGGACACAGTCACTGACAGTCGGGCCGAATCCGAAATCTTCCCCTACAGCTTCTCCCTATCACTCTATTTGTAGGAGCATTTGAAGGGGCAGGGTTGTCCGAAATCATTTTTTAAGGGGTAACCCTCACAGTGGAGGGATGCCGTACAAGTTAGTCGCGGAGACGCTTGTGTGCTCTGGTGCACAGAAGTTTACATTTCACATTAATTTGTTTGTAGGATAAAGCCCTTGAGATGTGTCATCTGGTTTTTAAGGGGGTCCTCACATTTAACTGTACATAATGACTTTGTTTTAGCATGACCTTTTTAAAGTTGTAAAACCAATATCGTTACGTATTTCCGAGTGTTAGCAGCTATTCGCTAATGTAGCTGATCTGCCAGTATTGATGACTTTATTGAGTGGGAGTAACGTCTGAATGATGACACAATTTTTCTATAACTCTCCGTTTGGAGGGTTAAATGCAGAGGTAAGGAGAAGCCGTAGCGGTAGGGAAAGAATTCTGATTAAAGGAAACGATTCAAATTTCCTTTATTAGAAATTCATTAACAATAAGAATAAGATTTTGTTTTTAATAGAAGCCTTTAATCAGCATACTACAAAAACACCATCAACAGGACTGAGGTTTTTAAACTGCCTTTTTTCAAACACACTTAAGTGTATGGCTTTACTGGTGAGGCGGGACATATGTGTTTACAAATCTCCTCAAAGTAAACGTCCGATTAGAAAGGCTTAGCTTGGACCTTTCACTCTTGAACTGGAGGGCCTCTGGCCTGCTATGGCTGCTTAGTCTGAGCCTCTCCTAAGGTCTCTACAACTGACTGTTTACTTCTCCATGCTGCCAGAGCCAGCTGATGCATCACATTTCAATGGTAATCATATTCAATAAAAACCTGCTAATTGGGATTTGTAAGAGAAGGTTGTTCTCACACAGAAGATATACCAGACAGTCTGTAACGCAGAGATGCTAACATCTTTTCTGCCTGAACACCTCTCATTCAATCACGCTTAACGCACCACTTTACATGCAAAGTTGAGCAGAATGAGCAAATAATCAAGACTAAATTAATGCTTTTTCTCCGGTAAAAGAATGAAGGGAATGCAGACTAAAGTGATTCAAGTGGAAAAAGATTCAAACCTTAATGCATTTTACAGAACGCACCGACAGAGGCAACCACCTAGACAGCAGCAATGGTATGCTAAAAACTGTCTGGGGCTCTATTGGTTGAGTTACAAATAGCCAATGGAGTCGGGGGCGCGCATAGGCCTCGTCACATGATGCCACTCATGTGAGAATCTGCTGTTTTTCTGCTCAGCTGGGCAGACACTGCATGACGCCAAGACACAGATTACTGTGCTGCTCCGCAGAGTGGATGGAGGGGTCCTCAACAATCTGTAACAATGACGTCTCTTGACATTAAAAAAAAGGGCCCCGACTAGCACATATGTGGTCAAGTGATTGTCAGAGATGACTGAGATCACTAAGAAACTGTCATGCAACTTAGTTACTAATCACAATTAGTCTGACAGAGTAACTCTATTCGGTATAAAACATTACAAAAGGGAAGCGGAATGTGCTTCAAGAATACAGTTGACTTGCTGTTGGTATCACACAATATTGGAAGAATTAGGTAAATACAATCAACTGTGAGGATATGATGGATTATTTATGGAAAATAAGCCAAAATCTTCAGGGATGTATTTTAAGCTACTTTTGTCATGAAACAAGCTTTAACATACGGTGCAGCTAAGGAAACTGAACAACATGAATTTTAGTTACCGATTGTCATCACAAAGAAAGGTCTTTCCACTTGGACTGAATGTGACCTGTCGTGTGTACAAAGGTGGTCCCCGATGACAGACTAGTGTTTTCCAGTGGTCTCGTTTTGTCCATTGATCTCTACTCAGACAGTAGGAATCAGCAGAAACAAAACACTGATTTGTTCCGTATTGGTAGGTTTTATTTCCTCACTGGTTTCTGCGGTTAAAGCCCTTAGAAGGGTGTGTCAGTCAATGTTCCTTTTACAAAATCAATATGTGTAATTCATGAGCAGAAAACCAAACTGTTTAAACACAAACCACAAGTTAGACCAACTTGATGCTAATAAAAAACTTACATTTCAAGTTATTTTTAAATACAATTGTGTATCAAAAGCTAATTTTCTTAAAATATTAAGGCTTATTTTTTTTTTTGACTAAAATCAACCGATATTTCTAATCAACCCAAAGCTGATAATTACAATAAAAACTTACTTCAACAAACATATACTCCAACTCCCGGTTCATGTTCATCTCGTCCTAGAAGCCAGCCTTTACCTCATGCTGCGTGTCTGCTGGTTGTTTAGATGCCCCAAACCACACATGCCACAAGACCAGGGTCTAACTCCTTAAGGAAGTTGCCCCAGACCAGAACCATCCCACTGAGTCTGCAGATACAAGCGGTGCTGCCCGACATTCCCCACAGCTCCTGCGACACATAACTGGCCATTCTCGCTGTCTGTCAACTAACAGCCCAGCTTCCTTTACTGATCACATGAGCTGCGAGGAGGACAAACTCAGAACAAATAAACAGCTATTACTAAAGACCAGTAATGCAGTGACAACGGCTGCAAAGTGGCGATTGCACGGAATAGCAGAAAACAAAGCAGAAATCAGAAGAAGAAAAAAAAGAGATGACACAAAACGAAGAAGCAACACTGCAGGACGCAGCTTTATTTAAATGCTTTAACATGTCTGCAACAATGCAATAACTGCATGCCGGAATGTACACAACATGGCTGCACAATTAGTCTAACCAGGTTACATCAGTTATCTAGAGCACATGTTTGAAATTAGAATCTGAAGCAAAAAAAAAAAAAAAAAAACACAGAAATTCATTCATTGTAAAACCTGCCACCTGATGGAAATGAAGGAATGCATGATAGTTAAGTGTGACTCATAAAATATAAAAAAATAAATCTACACCGAGTTATCCAATAGGAGGAGTCCTGCTTCCTTTATGTAAGAAAGAAACTTTAACTTTTTAACTTTTTGTTTATTTCTGAATAAACATAAAAACAACTGACAACAACTAAGACATTTAACATAAAATGATGGAAATTGCATGAACAGGAAATATTTATTAACCCCCCCCCCCCCCCCCCCCCCAAAAAAAAAATAAAAAAAACACTCACACACAAACACACACTAAATGGAGTGTTTTTTCCATCCACATCTCAATTTCCATTAACATTCTCGGGATTCCTGTGTTTTTTTGTTGTCTTATCTGACATTTAGGAAAGTGGGATGTTGACCAAACGTCAATGTAAACTATCTCTTGTATGGAGCCGGGGTTTACTGCTAAAATACTGAATCAATCACTATTTTAATAAACATATATCACATGTGTGTTCTAAAATAAACTGGTTGTAAAAAAAACAATTTAACAAAAATCATGAAAATACTAACTTTTAAATCTAAAACAAAGAATTTTTCTGGAAAAAAATAACAAAAATGATGTTATTTGCTTGAAAAACTATGGCATGTTTTATCAAATTGGATGAATCTGGATTCTATTTTCAAAGTAAAGATCTGACTTGGAACTTTTTTAACCCAGCTCCACTCTTGAACCGCTGTAAATGAGTTGAAAAGGTCGGACATACTGTGCACCTGGAAACACCCCGACCAGTGATGGAGGGTTCCTTTCCATCTGCTGGTCCTGATACTATACTCTCACAGTCCATCTTTAAAACCCTCTCAAACTCCACAGAACAAGGAAGTCTGAACCGCTAAAAAAAATGATCAGAGCACCTTTGCGTGCCGCTCTCTGACACAGAGTTTGTAAGCAGGAAAGGCTGCTCAAAAGGGACTCCATGGAAACGTCCAGAAACATTATACTTCAACAAATGTTCACTTTAAGAGAATGTATGTTTTTGGTCTTCAGGGGGGGTGTTTTTGGAAGTAGCACCTCGTTGCATAGCAAAATCTTCCTCCACTAAAGGATTCCCTCAGTTTTCCCGTTTCTGTTTATCCAATTTGTTTTGCATCACCGGCTCATGCGGCGCCAACAGACTGACTGAAGACTTTTGGCTCCGACGCGTTTCTCCTTGAACTGGTGGATAGGTCAGCCACGATCCAAGCCGACTGAAAGCCACTGGAAGTTTGGGCATTTCTGTCTACTTTGCTCCACTGAAAAAGAACTCAAAGCCACTCAAGGGGCTCCAAGGCTGAGTCATGTACACAGGAGGCCGACTGTGTCCACCCATGTGCAGAAAAAATAAATCACAGACATGGGCCTGGCATCAGAGGCCGATTTTGTGAACACACTGGGTTATTCACAGCACAAGCTGAGTTTAGGTTCCAACAAATACCACTAAAAAACTGCAGTTGAATTCATTTAGAAGCAAATGTGTGTGTGTGTGTACCCAACAGAAGTATGAATCTGAATAGTATATTATTTATGGCAATCAAAATAGATGTAAAAAGCTTGTTAAAATCTAATACGATAAAAAGTATAGAAATTGATACAAATTACTAAGGAACTGCAACTGTGGAGTCAGCTGCATAAATGTTTACAGGGAAACCATCAGTAGTTCTGCCTGTACTTGTCTAAGATGTTAAGAGCAACAAGACGCTCCACATAAGTCTACAGCTGGAGTAATACTGAAACTTTATTATGAGCTGCAAATAAGTTCTAAACTGTTGTGGCTTTGCACACTAAGTGTTTAATGACTGATTTGTTTAACAATTGAGTCTTTAGCACTCATAAGAGAATTTTATTTTAGTTATTTCCTTTTTCAGCAAAATAAACATTCAAAGCACCCAAATACCCAAGATTTTAAAGGAAAGTGAATATAAGGAATCTGTCAGATATTTACCTTTTCAGTTTGTTTAAAAAAGTGACTCTTTTGCAAACTCCTGTGGCGTTTTTTGTGTGTGAGAAAAACCAACTAGAATATAGTGATGGAAGAATTTCAATATAGGAATATCACAGAAAAACTACGTCGCGTCACTTCTAGACGGATAATCATTTGAAAGGGTATGAGATGACGAAGGGTCTTAAGTGCAAATCCCACCAACATCAAATCCCAAATCATTCAATGCAAAAATATATTCAAAGATCACAATTAAAAAAGCAAAACATAAAAAAAAACATTGCATTTTAAAAATCAAGACAAAATTCCAGAAACCAAAACACAATTCCAAAAAATAAATAAATAATTTTTTTATAAAACAAAAGTAATTTCCAGAAATCGAAATGAAATGTTGAAAAAATGAAACAGAAGAATAGTCTGGAAAAAGTAGGTACTATGGGTCATTGATGATTGTGTGATGACGTTTGATTTTAGGATTTAAGGATTTTTAAATGTGTGTTTAATATCTGCATACTAATAAAAGTTTTATGATGTGCATATTCAATATTGTTTCATGCCAAAAAACCCTTTGGTTGAAATGATGGACAAACTATGGGACATTTCATCATTTCAAACAAAAGTTTTTTGGCCCAAAGCGATGCTAGATTTGCTCTGTAAACTTTTATTAGTATAAGAAAAAAAACTCACAAGGCAAGACTCAAACTTCATCATCCAATCAGCAATGACCCTTAGTACCGACCTTTTCCCATGTCTTATTGAGCTTTGTTTTTACCATTTCCTTCTGAAAATTAATGTTTTCCAAAAGTGCAATATCTACTTTGTTTACATTTTTGTACTTTTCTTTTAGCTTCTGGAATTTTTCTTTGATTTCAAAACTGCAATGTTGTTTTGCTGTTATTTGTCTTACTTTTTTAATTGTCGTTGTGATCTTTAATAGGTTTTTGCATTGACTGATTTGTTAGTGGGATTTGTCCTTCAGGGCCACCGTATGAAATTGCAAATCTGAGAAATCGAAAGCAAGCCACACCTAAACTTTTGACGTTACTCTGGCTGAATTAACCAGGTCAAGGATTTTATTCGTTAGTTAGGGGGTTTGGAGGGTTTTGTGATGTTAGATTGTCCTTAAAACAAACAAACAAAAATCATCTCAGGGAGACAGATGGGAGATTGCAAAATGTCTTCGACTGTTAATAAAAGCTCGTTAAGACAGCAGGGACTGAAAGCATGACGCCTCACATGTTTGAAAATGTTGAATAGATTGATGTGAGGACATCACGTTTAGCGGTCGTCCCGTTTTGTCTCCTCCATCCTCATTATTCCAGTAAAACGGGCCAGCTGTCAAAGCAGGGGGATGGGTGACACATCTGTGGGCCTCACATGCAGGCACAACATTCATCCCCGCCTCACATTTGCAGTCACTGTCAGACAACAGCGTCACAGTGACCTTGTGAGTTTATAACTGGCCTCCTCGGCACTAGAGTCATATTCTCCTTATGGAGCATTTTGCATCACAGAGCTGCACCAAGGAATCCGGGTGGAGGGAGGGAGGGAGGGAGGGAGGGGCCCCTTTCCATCCAAACACCCTCCTGGCTGAGAGCGAGGAGGATGCAAAGCTCTCCGGATGCTGGGTGCATCGCAGTATTATGGCGATACCCACCCAGCTTTTCTCATCTGGACCCGCGTGCAAGAAAACGTTGGGGCATAAGCACACGATTAAAAAAAATGATATCGACACTGGGGTTCTAAAAGCAGTCCAAACATGGAGGGGATAAAGAGGAAAAACCGGAGCCTCCATGATGGACGGCACCGCCTTTGCATCATCATCATCCAGGTCTCTAGCTTTCCGTTGGCTACGAACCCAAACGTGACGCCAAAAATCCATTTAAAAACGTGACGAAAACGCTTCGTTTTATGTCTGAAATGTGATTTTAGCTTTTAAGATGAACCTGACTCGAAGACTGCATTTCTTTACGACCCTCTTGCTTTCCCCTTCCAATATAGTGATACCATAACCGTTTTTAGCTAATAATATTAGCCTTACTTTTCAACAGCCAAACTAGCGCTTTCGGTCAAAAAGACTCAATTTATTTTATTGTATTTTTTAAACGCCAACTTAAAAAAAGATGACAAAACATCGTTTGCTTTGAAGCGAATTTGCAGTTGTTCGTTTATAAAAAGACAATGACAGTTGAAAATATGAATTATTAGCAACAACAGCGGGTCATATTTGTGTAGCACTAGCGTGGACGGTGCTACATCCACTTAAAAAGCTGCACTTGTTTTACCTTTGTGTACAGCTCCGACGCTGCCATGACGCTCCCTCGCTATGTCCTTCCTCCAATCCGGGCTAAAACTCCGGCAGGTTCACACTCCGCGCGCGCGGCACGCGGCGTGTGTTTTCATCAAGTGGAGAGAAAGAGATCCTTCGTGACCGCGAGGGTTCAAGGAGAAGACGCGTCCCTTATCGCCATGATAACCAGAAAGACTCCGGGCTACTGAGATTCGGCGTCTCACTTTGCATTCTGGGTATGAGGATGGAGGAGATGGTAGAGCAGCGCAGAGGCTGCCGCTGCTGCTTTGGAGAACCTGCGCCCCCTGGTGGCCATTGTCTTCTTCAAAACCTTCAAAATGTGTTTGGTTTGATCATTCATTCGTTCATCTTCAAATCCGTTTGTCTCATTTCCCTTAGCTATGTACAGTCCTATCAACATAAATGAGTACACCCCACTACATTTGTCATAAAACCTTTAGTCTCATTTTAGAATCAACATTTTTTGTGAAATACTATACTACAAACTATACCTACAAAGGTGGGCCATTGATTGCAAACAAGATATGTTAATTTGCACACACAAAAAAGTTTTTTTTCCCGAAAAAATTAATTAATTACTCCCCAGTCATAGTCTTAAACTTAAAACTGCAAAATTCTAATTAACAGCCATTTGACCACAGGTGAATCTACTGATTCCTTTCAGAGGTGTCCACCACACAGGTGACTAGAAAAGGGCATTTCTTACCAAAGAACAGCCCTTCCCATTTCATGCAGTCAGCAATGGCTCCCAGTGCAAAAGAAATGTCAGAAAATCTGAGAAAGGACATCAGTTCTTTGCACAAAAAGATGTGAGGGCCACAAGAAGATCAGCAAAGTTTTACAGTATCATCCGTCAAAATACTACAGCAAAAGTGAAGACTTGGTCCTGTCCTTAATAATCACGGTGCTCATACAAAATACTACATGTAGTAGACTTTGTTGCAGCATGTATTCATGTTAGCTTCAACCAATTTAAGTCAAGCTGGAGATGTGATTTAAGTTAGATCATTAACCTTACTTTCATGTTATGGAGTTAAAAAAGTATTTAATAAAACTGCACCTTGTGGAAAGTTTGGAAATGTTTTTTTTCTTTGAGCTACTGATTAAATTAGTACTTTTTAAAGGGGTGTTTTTATTTATGCGGTGTACTGTAGATGCAGTGCACAACACACCCCTCCCCCCATTTTCTTAAATAAAATCATTTTATGCATTGCCCAAAATATTTTTCTGCAGTTCTAAATTTCCTGGATCTTACTATAAATAACATTGGTTGCCTGTAACCAATGTACTATAAAAATAAAGTTTGTTTATTCTTCTTCATGCTGTTGACCTTTTTAAAACACCTGAAAATACATCTTTCAAGATGAACAAATTCACACACTCGGAACAAAAATGAAGTATTTGTGCAAAACTAGTTTATTTACAAAACAAAATGGCACATTGTGACAGCAGCGCGATCATATACATGCAGAGATCGTATGGATGCAGTGCTACGATTCCCAAACCAGTAAGGACCCTTTAAAAGCACGAGAGATGTAGAGAATCTCAGGGTGGAACTACTTCAACGTCATATAACACAATCTTTTTAAAAGTCAAAACTTGTTCATCGTGAATGTTTTTATAGGTTTACGCTCTAACAGCAAACAGGACTTAAAATCTGGTCCCCCCCCCTCACTAACAGAAACGTATCCATAGTCACATATGGACCCCCCCCTCCAGCCTCCCCTTGAGCATGACGGTTCATGCAGTTTGGTTCAGCTTTCCAGTGTCAGTCTTCTGGGTGGACATTTACTGTCCCTTAGGTATATTGACATTCAGGGGAAAAAAAGGCGTAAAACAAAACTAGATTAGACTGTAAAACATTCTTAAAAGCTAATACGTGCTCCTGTGAACAACATACAAATATAAATCTATTTGCAAACATAACTTCACGCTAACGGGTCCTGAGCATCATGCTAAAGTTCTCCAAATGCGACGGCTGTGGCTTCTGCTGCTCGTCCTTCCTACATGCTATTCATTCCCTCACACTGTAATCCAGTGGATTTTAGGAAGAAAAATAAAGGAATAAGGCAGGTCAAATTCATTTTGAAGGGATTTGTTTGAGGCGGCCATACTGGGTCTAAAGCAGGTCAGCGGGAGTTTTGGGTGAGAGGGGTCGGGACGGGTGTGGAAAGAAAAGCCCGTGGAACAGAAGAGGTAATGTAATAGCTCTGGGGCTTGACTGGAGTGAGTTATGTGTCTGAGGCTGGATGTGGATTAGCCTGCCAGTTTACTGGCCACTAGAGGGGGTTTCCTTGGGGGCAAGTCCTGGGGGGTGGGGATGTGGTCCCCTGTGATCTCGCTCTTTTCTGGCGCAGCAGCAGTCGGCAACTGTTTGTTCTTGTTATTTGCTTTGGCCATGTTGTAGTCTCCAGAATCAAAATATTTTTGCTGCAAAGAGAAAAAGACATTTTACATTGCAAATATGGGTATAGGTACTTATCAGGACTGTGCTCCTCTGTAAGAACAGATTTAACCTGGAAAGTTCATAATTCTATTACATTTTAATTCATTCTTCTTTTTGAAAAAGATCTATTTTGTCAGCTTATGAAAAGCTGTATTCAATTCAAAAGGGATTAAACTGAAAAAAATTGGAAGTTCAATTTCTAAAATGAGAATTGTTAAATTGAAAATAATAAAAATATGCATCTCAAAAAAGTATGTTTTATTTGAATTGCAGATTACATGTTTTAAAGTAAAATTTAATTTATATTTACATCCAGACATATTTGACAGCTGAGAACACCATAGGTTAAAATGGTTGTGTCATAATTTAAATGAGCTGCAGATATATACCTTTGGCTGTAGTCACAAAATGGCATATGCTGATAAATGTTTCCATACAAATGTTTTACTAATCATGTTTTAATTGAGTGGACAAAAACAAAAAAAAGCATCCAATACACGGTTAGGATTATTTAATACATAAAGAACCAAAGATAAACTGCAAATGAAGTCAGTTTAAATGAGCAAACTCCAATGAATTTTGCTAAAAGAAACAAGTTACAACTCACCCCTTTCTGCAAGCGTTTGCGAAGCATATCAGGTTTATGTCCTAAATTTGGGTATCTGGCCTTCAGTTTTGCCTCCTCTGCTTTCTCCAGACTAACGTTTATCGTTTCTTGCACCTCCTAAATAACAGAAGAAAACATTCTGATAAATAAGAATAAACTAAGGTGAAAAAAAAGCTACAGTCACCTACAGGCCTGCAGCAGACAGACATCTCCTGGACAAATACGGCAAAATGTGTTCAACTTAAAACCACAAAGTTCATAAAAAGATCCTTCTGTCCTGCAACTATAAAAACAAGCAGTCATTGGATGTCAGATTGAAGAGCTGACCTGTTATTTTGTTTCGACGGTGCAGCTACCTCATGTTTATGGTACTAAGTCTTTCTGCAAACCCTTTCAGGGGTCGCCACAGCTGATCACCAGTGACTCATTTGCACAGGTGGTTTGGCAGAAATATTTACACCAGATTCCTTTCCTGACCCAACAGACAATCTACATTTCAGTTGATGGGTTTTGGACTTAGCAATAGTAAAGATTTGTATGTTACCGTTATAGTATGAGTATTGCAATGGTTAAATAAACGTGATGTGAGGAAGCAGGGCTTTAAATTTTAACACTGGCTGAAAGGAAGAAGGTAAACACAAAAAGAGATATTTGGAACAAAGGTCAAATTTCAGAACAAAATCACCAATATTTGTCACAGGGTGTAAAGTACAACCGTTTAAAAAGACAAAAGGAACATGAACAGACTGGGACAGATCTTGATGAGGACAGAGAAAAAGCACATTAAGCCAGAATGCAGACTTTGGTGCATTTAACACAAGTTTTTGAGCCAGCATCCCGGTTTGCAGAAGTTTTTGAGCCAGCAGACCTTTAGTAAATATGACCCATTGTGTTCGTCTTTCTTCTGGGGCAAATCACAGTATATAAAAAACACTAAATCTATGACAGGAATTTTGCTTTTGCTAAGAACCAGTGGAGAGATATATTTATAAGTATTTAGTAAAACTGGTGATAAATCGGTTGTGTCAGGTTTCCTGGTATATACTTTTCAAAAAGTTTGCCTTTTTTCAGTTTTATTTAAAAAAAACAACATTTCCGTTGTGCAATATTAAAATGCTTCTAAGATGTCTTGCTATACAAGTATTTTAGAATATATTGTCGTGATCATTTGTTGTTGAAATATATTTCCACCATCCCATCCTAAGCCAAGTTAATACATACAATAAAATTAACCAACTTTAAGACTATTTACTGAAGCAAGACATTTTTAAAATAGCCATGCTCTTTGTGCTTCACACCCTAAAGTTAAAGTCATGTTTATACAAACACAGACGTGTGTCGGTTAGCAACTAACGAAGATAATTCGAGCAAATTTTAGCTAGCTTAATCTTCCCCCTCTTTATTTCACATGAACAAACGTCATTTTTTCGAATAAAAACCAATTAAATTAACTTTAATAACTACTAACTAACAATTTAAACGTAAAATATAACATGTTCAGGGGTATCGAGTGGAATATTTCCGTTTGCAGTAGTTGTTGCTCAACAGAATCAGGCGGCACCAAATATGCAGCCTTAGCTGCTTCCCAGTTAGCAGCTAGCAGTTGCTAACGGCTTAAATTCAAACAAAACATTCAGAATGACACAACCATTAGCTCCTGATTATTATATTTTTTGAAGAGTTTAAAGGAAAACGTTAAGTTAGAAGACCAGTCACTGTTGTTTGTGCGCTTGTACAACAATAAAGAGGTGAAGAGGCTAACGTTAACAGGCTCCTTAAACTGTTAAAAGTCAGAGAAAGAGGGAGGGGGGTCTCGCTAAAACTGCGATTACCGTTCCGTCCGCCGGCGCCTCCTCTGGGGTCCGTGCTTTCACCTTATCCCCTGACATTTTTTACCCAACCGTGACGCCGACCTCGCAATCGATCCTCAGCAGGACAAGTGATCCTCGAATTCTGCGGCTTCGACTGGCTCCAGTTGAGAGATCGCTCCCGCACAAAACCTCCTACTACGTCAGATGCGGAGGAGACACCACGCGCGTTCCCGCTCGGGCTGTCCTGCGCGCTCCCGATGATGGCGACTTCGTGTTTCGTAACACGAAGCCGATCGCGATCAGCTGGCGAGCCACGTGTGATCACAAAACCCAGGCTTTTCTAACAGCACGTTGACTTTTTTATGCAACCAAGACAAACTAATATTTAATGGATTAAGTATGTCATGTACTGTATGCATACGAGATAAAATGTCTAGAATTAAGAGTTATTATAATTTGATTATTTACACGTTTATGTGGACGTGTGCATGTTTATATATATGTCCTCTTTAGTTTTATTTATGTTTTGATAGCCTGAAATAAACCAATTTCAATTTCTAGACTTCTACATCTATCTAATAGTACAAGGGTGTCCATTGTCCAGGGGCAGTCCAGGATAGACACCCTCCTGCTTGTTTTCTAGTTACCCTTGCCCTACTTGCAGTTTCTTATCTAGATCAGGTGTGTTCAACCTGCAAAGGCAGACTGTGTGGAAAACAAACATTGAAGTAGCCCTGAAAACTGGGAGTAAAACTCTGTGGTAACGAAACTGTAAAGAACGTTTACATTTGTGGTTTAAACAACATTAAGACAATTCAGTGACATCACATCAGGTTTTCTACTCCAAGGTTTTGACAGAATCGGTCATTTAGGAAAACCTCATGATTGCATCAATAGCTCTTTAAGAGCCATTGCTTAACGTGTGAGTTGATGCTGATACCCACCATAAGGTTGAATAAATATCATTTTCAGACTGATTGTCTATTTATTTTACATGTCCACAAGAGCACCGAAAAGGTCCTCAACAGCATTAAAGGTTTTACTCTGTAAGATTTTATATATCAATTTTGGTCAATATTTTAAGGAAATCAAAGCTAAAGTCCTCACCCTCTAGAAATATAAGACAGAGTCGATGTAGATTGTTGTTACTATTATGATTAATATAAATGAGCTATTTTTTTATGTTGTAAATAAACATAAATATAAAGAGATAATAGCCTTTTTTTTTTCTAAATCTGAAATAGTTTATAACTTTTGACAGAGGTTCCAGATGACTTCCTTTCAAAATAAGACACCCTGTGTCATATAGTATGTCACTGCAGCAAATGTAGTAGTATGGTGTAATGTCAGCAGTTATTTAAAAAAAAAAAAAAACAATCATTATCATTTGTAGTGCATCTCAGCCAGAAATGTGTTAATCCAACTAACCAAAAATAAATTAGAGATACTTAAGTCACCCTAACTATATTTCTGAATCACAAAGTACACTTAAAATTCTGGAATGTATTCAAAAATAGACAATCTGCCTTATAATCTGGTGCACCTTAATTCTGGTTGTGCTTTCTGACCTCCAATTGATTGTCTGTGGTACACAGAGGAAAAAAATCTGGTAAGAGGTTTTAGTGTGACTTGATAGGTACTGGCCTTCAACTGTTCGTGAATGAGTTCAAGTTTAAGTTACTTTATAGATATATATTTAAACTTCACACTCAGGGGAGCCAGTTTAGCTCGTGCTGGTTTGCGGCGCCTTCCGTCCGTGAAACCCAGGTTCGACTCCAGGCTGCTCCCTGTTCCCTTCTCTACCTCTGCCGGTTCCAAGCTCGGTTAGAGAAGGTTGCGTCAGGAAGGGCATCCGGCGTAAAACATTGCCAAATTTACCATGCGACTTGTTCGCTGTGGCGACCCCTGATGGGAGAAGCCGAAAGTGGAAGAAGACTCACTTTTTGAACATAAAAAGAGAGCCACAATGGAGGGGTAAAAGAGCCAGATATGGCCATGGAGCCTCAGGTTGCAGAACCCTGACTTAAAACAAAGCAGTAAATAAGGATGTAAACTTAAAGTATTTCTAGTGTTTTGTTCAATGAGACATGGGTGCCATGATTAAATCCAGGGCTACTGGCTAAAAAGCAACAATCACACTCCCACACATCTCGGTCATTCGTAAAATAGATGCAAACATTTCAGTCCTCCTTCATTTCCTTTTTGACTCAGTTTTTGTGAAAGTGTTTATAAAGTTCTGTCAGACCAGCTCTGTTTTAATATTTCTACCTTAAAAAGCAGAAAGAAAAGAAGAAAAAAAACAGGAAAAAACAAAATAAAATAAAAAAACACCAGGAGACAAAACAGATTTTCAAGATTGCTTTAGAAGATATATAGATATATTTTTTAAGATTCGAATATTGATGTCAAAAATACATACTATGATATACAGTTTGCACTACATCTTCTTAGCATGACAGACGTCACAAGAAGTAACTGAAATATTATTTTAAATATTAAATAAACTTATGGTAAGTAAACAGAATGAATGTGTAAACCATAAACTATTGTTACACTTTCTATTGCAACACTTCCAATAAAGTGGTTTTGTAACAGTACAAAAGTATTAGAATATGACTATTTTTTTGTTTCAGTTCCAGTTAGAATGGAAAAAAAGGATCCACAGTGCACTTCTGATGCTTTGATGCTTTTGTGTGAATCTACAGTGATTGCTTGTTCAACTTCTTTAGTGGTCCAAGGCATGGGTCATGCCACAGCCTGCACCCGGCTCCCCTTTTTCACGTGCCCCCTTGACTCCCACCTAAGCGAATTTTTGGGGTCAGGCAACAGAGTTTACTTTCAGCCCGTCAATCTAATATGCAGGAAAACCAAATCTCCCCCGTTCAAAGAAATCTGAAGTCATTACCTCCACACAAAAAAACACTAAGGGCAATGAATTAAATCATGCAGAAATTAATAGAAATTTGACAATTATTAGGTCCAATTGTCATTGTCATTTTGGCCAACAAAGCTAAATAAAAGCAATTCCTTTGTATAGATTTTAGTTGATGACAGGTGGCTGGTCTCTACTCTCACACCAGAGATTATTGGGGAAACACACAACAGAAAGAAAAATAGAAAGAAAAAGAAAAAAAGCTTTATAATTTGGTAAGAAAATCTTGACGGGGTTCACAAACATTTGAACTTATTTGCATTCTTTTACCCAGTCCCAGAATTGATCTAAAGCCTTGTTAAAAGAGAACAAGGCTCACATCTCACAAGTCTCTCTGGCTCTTAGCTGACCCCTTTTTCTCAGTTCTAGGTGACAGAGCTGATGGCTGAAGTTTCTACAAACAGGTAAGGAAGGGGTTTTTGACTGTAGTCCTTGAACCTCGTCTCTTTTCAACAAAAGCCACAATCTGATGGGCTGAAGAAGAGTCTGTCGCTGGTTTTGAGGGGCGACTGAAGCTTTCGCAATGGTGGAGGAGGGAGGGAAGGCGTTGGACTTCAACAGCGAGATGAGAATGGCGGGTCCATGGGGGTCTCTGTGAAGGATTGAAGTTCGTAGGCAGCACCGCTGTCCACCTCCATGGACTTCCTGGAAAACAGCAGACGGATGTCCCGATGGAGGTAGATCTTTCCAGACTTAGAGCTCTGAAACCTGAAACAGAAAAAAGAATAGGAGGGGGAAATGAAGTCACACCAGGATATTTTAAATCAAGAAGCAACCCACTCACCTCAGATGAACAAGGTAGCGTAGGGTGCGCCCTTGGCCCAGGGTGAGGGCCCTCTTGCTTGTCGGGTTGTTTGGGTCGCGGCGGACTGGAACCGAAAAAGTTCTCTGGCGCAGGAAGGTCTGGTGGCCAGCTGGCATGGCTCGTAAATCGTACATCACCACAAACATCTTTACCACCGTCTTGTTAGGGTTAAATAAGGTCTGAGGGGTTCAACCAAAAATAAATATTGCAGGGTTTAGACACAGTGATCTGACTGCCATAAAACATAAAGCCTCCTAAAATCACCATCAATGTGAGCATATTAATCGAAATGTCAAAGAGAATTAAGAGAAGTCAAAACTGTAGATGTACAAGCAGCAACATTTTAATATTTTCTTAAAATCTGTTTGTTTCTAGAAGGACCACTAGGAGTCTCCATTTCCCTTTGGTACTTGATGTTATCTATTCTTTGTTCTCTGTTTGCACTGGTACTCCAGCACTGCAAGGAAAAGCATTTTTTTCCCCACAACAATTCTGCAACTGTGTAAGAAGAATTCCTAACCACTTGAATGGTTCCTGATGGAGGTACACGGTAGCCCCTTTTTCCCAGGGACTCCAGATTTATCACACCCTGTGAGAAAACGTGAGAATCACGACGTCACAAACAGGCACGCAAAAGGGCGCTCACACACAGTTTTCAAGACAAGGCAAGAGATTCTGCGAAGGGGTGCTCTCACCATATACGGGGAGGGGGCATTGTCATCAGAGACGCTGTAGAAGGACACGTCCACAGGCAGGGTCAGGTGGCTGGGGCAGAAGGACCCACTGGCTCCAACCTCTGCTGTGAAACCTTCCACTGTTCCTAAAGGCTCGAGACGGTAGTTCAGCACGCACTCCTGATGAAAAACAATAATGATTACGATTAATCTTCTAGAAATCCAAAACACAGGACACTATTTCTCTGAAAGAGTCATAAAGTGATAACTTTTTGTAGCTATAACCCAAGCTTTTGGCCAAAAAAAAAAGTACCTCAAAGTTTCCCAGCAAGCTAAGACTGGCAGGTGGAGCGCTGATGCTGAACAGCTGCTGTGACTCATCTGTACAGCCTTCGCTCTTCAGACACACCCTGAGGGGTTAAACGGAACATGCATCGTCAGCTGGTTCTCAGGCGTGTGGTGGAACAGCCTCTTTTGAAGCTGTCTTTCAAGGCAAGCCTTCCTGTTGCATCTGAAAAGACCTGTATCTCTAGTAAAACCTAATAACCTCAGACTGACTCATCTGTATGTAAACAGCAAAGCTCTGAGCCAGGGGGCGGGACCCCAAAAAACACACAAGTTTGTGTGGTAACTTGCCACAACTTAAATAAAGGAAAAGATTCTCTTACTGCTTATTTAGTCAAGTCAAATTATAATGCTAAACTTCTCAAGTGTCTGCTTCATAAGGAGCAGCAGCACACTTCCACCCACGCCACATGTGTAGGCATGAATCTCTTAATGCTTACTGCAGCTCAGTTCCAGCAGACCTACAGCTGATGACAACAAACCTCTCTTTGTCTGCCATTAAAGTCCGTTTTTCTCTGACACTTCTACAAGCACAAAGAGTCAACACTTGAGTTTAAAACCACAAATAAAACTGAATTTGCAATAACTCTAGGAGAAATAATCAATTTTGTGAACTCGTACAGTGAATTCACAGAAAACGTTCCTGCTATTCATGTAATTGTTAAGACAAAATGCATTCAACCATCTCCTATGTTTTATATGTAGGAGAGTATATGTCGCAATAATGTGCAAACATGTGAGAACATACTACACAGCAGAAACGTTTACTTTTTCCAGTTTTATCTCTTTTTTTGATTAGTATATAATGTTTTTTTGGGAGCTGCTGGGCTGATTATCCAAAAACTTTCCTTATATCTTTTGCCATCACAACTTTACAATTGGGACTCTGCATCTCCCAAAATATTTTTATAGTTTTGAACTTATTCAAAAAGAGGATGCATCAAATATTTCAAGACATAATTTAAACCTAATTTATGATCAAATGAATGCACCAAAGCTTTTCTTATCTCCTCTCTAATTTCTCCATTTTAAAATATGGATTTCATTCATTGGATAGGTTTATTTGTGGGTACTTAATACAACGTTAAATTATTATTGTTAGTTTCAAAGTAATTATTTTACAAAAACCTTAAAAACCCTAAAAATGAGATGTTCTTGACCAACATGATACAGTGTAAATGTTCCAATATATTGTAAGACGAAAGTGGGTTTCAAGGCTGAAATTCAAAATCCAATAGAGCCAAATATGAACAGATAATAGAAGGGGTAAATGTTTAACCAGAACTGTTGGTTCTTTGTAAGTGATATGAAAATGCATTAAGACCCGAGGATTCCCGCCCTTAGAACAAACTGAGCTTTGCAGTGACGGTAACAGATCGCCTAGGTGAGAAAGTGAGTACCTTTTCCCAGAAGCCCAAGGCAAACCCTTGCAGCCATTCTGAGAGATGTCCAGGTCAAAATAACCTGTTTGATTTTTCCTTTGAGGAACCTGCAGCAGACACACAGAACTTAATTAAACCGCTGTCAATTGGTCACAGACAGAAAAGAAAATTACGTTCCGTTCAATCTGAATCACAGAACCAATAGCTAATAAAGGATGCCTTTTAGTTTCCATCATGTATGGTATATGTGGAGCCCTTCAGGACGCTTGATGTCACATGGGGGTAAAAGTGATAAGAAGACATGAAATTGAGAGGATAAAATTCAAGGCTGCAACAATGAGTTTGCTGAGAAGCACATCAGTCTGCTGCATTTCACCCGGCAGAGTTTGCACGTGTGCCTGTGTGTACATTAACTAACTGCTTACTTAGTGACTCAAAAGTAATAAAACCAACTAACAGATAATCCAGTCTCCTTATGACAAACATTAACAACGCAAATGTTGGTGAAAAGGAAGTGAGAGCATCTGCCTGTGAGCTCCTTACGGGGCTGGAGAGCAGCGGAAGGCCGGTGTAAGGGTGGAACGCCTTGGTTGCTGTGGCGTCTAATGAGTGGCGGTTCTGCTTCTTCCAGCTGTTGCAGGGACGCAGAGGGGATGAGGTGTGAGGGTGCTGATGAAAAGATGAAGACAGCTTGTCAGAGATAGAATTTCCTTTTTTTAACGTCAAATACTGCAGCACTGGAAAAAATGTCACTGTTAAAAACATTTTCACTCAAAGATATGTAGAAATATTGAAGATACCTAGGAAATTAAGAAAACAGTTTGACATTATTATGTGTGTGTCTTTTTTCTGACAAACTAAGGCAATTGTATTTTTTTTGTGTAATAGGTTTCTTGTTTTATTACTTTAACTCAGAGATTGAAAGGAGACTAAAGATTTTATCCATTAAAGGACAAGTTAAAAAAGAGTAGTTAAAAAAGAGCTGTCAGTGAGGATTTAAGAACACAAACAGAAAGGCCTTACGGGGGTAGCAGGTGGGGTCATGGCTGGGCTGGACGTCCGGGAGTACCCAGGATCCAGCGGGGCCCGGTTCTCATCGTGGAAGGCAGAAGCTTGGGCTTCCTCACAGTTCTGTGTCTGGGACTGAGGCTTGGTGTGGTCGTGGCTTCCGTTACAGTTTATGGCTGGGCTGGTGTCTTTGTGATTCCTGCTAAACATCTGGGCATGGCGTGGGCGTTCCTCCAGCACAGGGGAGGCAGGGGGGGTTTCATGGCTGCTGGCTGTCCTGATTCTGAGTTTTTCCGGAGGGGAAGCACGTAAACATTGACCAGCCTTGGTGTGGGACTGGCTGCAGAGTGAGGCTTCTTCAAGTGTAAACTGAGCACCATTGTGGGCCTGGGCTGAATTGTATTCGGTCCCGGGTCCGACTTGGGGCTTATCTGTGCAAATAGGCGCATTTGAGGCGGCGTTGTGCGTGCCGCCTCTTTGAAGTTCGTGGCTAGATATGTGGCCGTTTGTGTAGCCGTTGCTGGCAGTGTGTGATGCAGGTGGGCTGTGTGTGGGGTGGGAGTATGTGCGGACTGTGTGTGTGACTGTGGTTGTGTGCATCTGGTGCAGAGGGCTGCCGCTTCTGCTGTTCCCAGGGGACAGAGATGGGACAGACAGCCTCTCCTGGATGAGCCTGGTAATGTCTTGCACTGCCTGTGCAATGAGGGAGCTGTCTCTGTCCCTTTCCTTCTTCTCTTTCAGTCTGGTCCTCTCCTTCTCTCCATTTCTCTCCTCCTCTCGGTCTCTCGTCTCTGTCATCTTCAGCTTCCTGCAGGCTGCTGGTTTAGGGGACAAGCTTTCTCGTTTGGCAAATGTTTCAGTCACAGGTGTGTTGAAAGGTGAGGGCCGCACATGTCCAACAAACTCGTAGGGCGGGCCCTCAGGCTCTTTGGTCTTCCCGGCAGCAATGTTGTCATAGTTGCCGCCCCACGTGGATTTGGGAGGGTTATCGGAGGTAAACAGGCCAGGTGGGAGAGGTGGTGCAGTTGGATCACAGAAGTTAAGCCTCTGCGCGATGCGGGCAATCACTTCCTGTCTCTCCTGCAGCAGGGAGCCTATCAGAGGGTTTGTCTCAGTCGCAGCTGGCCTCGGGGAGGGGCAGCGGGGCGGCTCGGTCACGGACAAATTTTTAAAAGCTCTGAGGGCATCAGGGATGGAACCTGTCGTCTTTTCTCCAAGGTTGGTACCAGAACCATAGTCCTCGACTTGTGCTGGGTCAGAAATACCATTGAAGGCAGAGTACAACCACTTTCCTGCTTTAGTTGTTGGAAGCGGGGTGGGGGAGTGTGAGGGTGTCTGTGGGCGAGAGGGTCTGTGGAACAGTGGCGAACCCTGACGTGGGGGGGCGCTGACATGTGGAAGCTCGCCGTTCTGATATGCGTGGCTTTCACCAGGATCCTGGGCTTTCTTGCTGTAAGGATGCGGCACAGCCCTGTGGGAGGGGCTGTTTATAGGGATGCTGTTGATGGGAAGGTTAGGAATAGGTACACCACTGTGGAGAAGGCCAGACATGGAGGTGGAGCTCTTACTATACAGATTAGAATTGTGGTGGGGGTTCTCTTTGCTGGGGTCCAGGCTCTTTCGGAGAGAGGGCAGGCCCCCACGGCTGTTGAAGTTAGGGCTCAAGCTGGGGGTCTTGCTGTAAAGGGAAGGCAGGTTGGCGTGGATGCTGCAGGCCAGTTTGGGGTAGGTGGGTTGTCTGGGAAGTGACTGGACACGAACTTGCAGCGCGACGTTGTGGGACACGTTGGGAACGGGGAAAATGTGTTCGGATGGGGACTGAGTGAACTGCCACACCAAATCCTCTTCAGCGGCACTGATCCTGTTAATAAGCAACAGCAAGATTCAGCAAACAAGGAAGGGCAAATGTTCACTTTTTGAAAATTGCTGTGACTTTTCACTGCTGCAAAAATAGAGAATGACAGGGGGAAAAATGCATCCGTGTTTACACTTCAAATAAATTGAGGCTGATATAGTTTCCAGATACAGTACTTCCGAATCCTTGGTTGACTGTAAGGCTCTAAAGCCATGGCAGCGCCAGCGTGTGTTGACTCTTACCTATACAGGATGTTTCTGGGGACGATGCCATGGGAGGCACTGAGCCAAGCGCTGAGCTGGGAAAAGAAGACGTAGGAGCGAACAGCCAATAGCAGGGTTTTCTCCTCGATGAAACGATCACCACTCCTATTAAAAAAAAACACAAACGGAAAGAAAAGAAGTGTGCCAGTGTGTCAGGTTAATGCGAAAATGGTCAGGGGATGAGATTCTTTTTTTTTTTTCTCTGAACACAAGAGTAGAAAATGGGACAATCTGTCAGGCCAACAAACCCCGTCACAGAAATGTGCTTTTCAGGTGTGGGAATGTGTATCACTGAATGAACAGCAGGTGGAAAAGGCTGTTTTATTGTGTTTAGACGCTGATCGGCTCTGTTGCCAGATCCCCCATCAATGACGAAGAAGGACACCCTCATTCCCTTTATTAAGTTTCTACAGTCATACGTCAGGAGTGTCGCAACACATACACAAATCGCATAAACAAATAAATTTGAATTGAAATTGAAATTGAATAAACAGTGCAAGAACTTCTTTTAGGAAACTTAAATCTACGTTCACGCCAGGCTCGGAAACATGCATTAAAGCAACTGCTTCCTAAGAAAAGCCTATGTAAGCACGCCTATGTGCACGTTTTGGGCTTCTGCGTGTCCAAACTCACGATCACACGTCACTACGTCAGTTTTAAAGTCCAATTTCAGGCTCCTTCGGGCATTGAACGTGCGTTGAAAGTTAAACTACTTGAACTTTGAACAATCAGGGACTCTGATTTGGTAATGACGTAGGGCGTGGCATGCTTTTGAATTCACAGAAGTAGCAACAGTTTGAAAATTGATCAGGAAGGAGAAATTAATAATTGTGGTTAGTGTCCGGCTGGAAATATTTGCCAACAAGTCATTTCATTTATCGGAATAGAGCTGTGAAAGAAAAAACCTGGAGCAAGATTCAAGAGATTTTTACCGCTAACAGCAGTGTTCAAGAGCGGCGTTCAACGTCACATGTTTACGTAGCATAACACTCACCAACACCAGTAATGGAAGCCCAACCACCTCAGCTTCAGACTGAGCAACACCTTAGATCATTTCTCCAAGTCCTAAACATGGATTCATTTGAACTGCCTAAACAAGCCTCAGAGGACTATAAGAGGTAAAGTGTAAAGATGGATTATTGTCTTTGTGTTGTGAAAAGTACTAATATTAAATACAAATAACATTGTTGCGGCATCAAAGCGCATAACATGAGTTGGACAACTTTAGCCTAGTTGAGGCAGTTCTAAAACTCTTTACAGTCCTTTTAAAGTTTGGGTGTGATAAAACTTTGAGGATTTTGAATAGAATTGCATGAAAACAGTGCAGTGTTTGTTTGTACTCCATCCATGTGCTACTTTAGGAAAACTGTAACATATTTCTGCCTTACTGTCTTGGAACCGGTTGTAAGGTCCATCTCTCCAACAGCAGAGCATCTTGTTTGATGACTGGGTCACTGATGGGGTCGCTTGGGGGGCACTCATCGCCATAGCAACAGTCTGGCAGCAGCATGACCTCGATCATGATGGGGATGTTGTTCCTCCACAGCAGGATCACCTCAGAACGTGTTCGCCTTGCTTGACGACACTGGACAAACACGCGGCCGCGGACAAAGGTGGAGACAAAGGTTGGAGCGTGTTAGAGAATGACAATGAGGCCCGCATATGTTCTGCAGCAACACAGACGGAACTAAGAAATTATTGGAGTTTAGATTAGTTTTAAAGAACTTAAAGTTACTTTTTTCCCCATTTTTATACTTTGCCACACAAATATGAGTGGAACTTTAATCTCCTTTAGGATTATAAATCTGGTAAAATTCCAGAGATTCTGCTTAACAGTAACAAGATAAGAGTGGGCCGTCTTCCATTTTGAACGGCTAGGAAAACTGTGTTCACTGATGTTTGTGCAGGTGCAGCTACCTGGGGCAATTTGTCGCTGCATTCATGCTTGTGAAGAGGCGGCATGGCTGACTGGGCTGGCGGACAGTGCAGACCCTCAGTCCTGCCCTTTACAGAGTATTCTGGTGTCCTTCCCTCTGTGATGAGCAAGGTCAGAAACACCAGGAACTCCTCTGCATCGTACTCGAAAAACTCCTCTGTTGCATCTAGAAAAGATAAAGCAGAGGGAGGGTCAACACATTTGGAACAAAGGCACAAAGGAAAGAAGTACATTAGGAAAAGAACAACAGGCACGGATTTGTTTATGCTGCAGCTGATCTTATATGACAATGGAGCCCAATGTTTTTCCATACTTTTGTTAAGCAGATGTGGGGTTTTTTTTACCGTGGCTCAAGAGGCTTGTTAGGAGACGGGGCGCGGGGGAATGACACAACTTTTCCAGTTTGGCTGCTACAGGGAAATATATTTAGACTATCCATCTCAGCTAACAGCTGACCGTTTCCCCTCTTCTATGCAGCGCACCAACAGTAAAGCATAAGCTGTGTCTGCTGACAAAACCTCTACAGAACATAAACAAAAACAACCAGCCAAGCCAAGAAGGAAAGTGGGGCGTTTGCTGCTCTGTGCTCCACCAACCTTGCCACTGTGGTGTGGGTGGGGCCTGCAGGTCAGCGATGGGCTGAAAATTGCTTCCTGATTAAAAATAGGCAATTCCCCTCTGACTTTACTAAATTTAACAGCACCACATACATAAGTGCTTTTGACAGGGGGGGGTTCTGGCTCCACCAGGCCACTCTACACCCCACCAGCACACCGAAAAGCTGACTTTACAGCGGGCTGCAAGACAAATATTTGAGATACATGGCTGTAATTTGCAGCTGCGCCACAACAAAATCCCATCATTTTTGTCAAAATTGGAGCTTAGATCTTAGCAAAAGAGCGGGGTATTTTTAGACGACTGAAGCGCCCCTCTTTGCTTTCAATCTCCTTCCCTCCTCCAGAGAAACCTCCCGTAATCCCACAAGAGGTCAGATGATGCACAGCAGCACAGGAGGGGAAAAGAATCATGGCTTTTTTGACTGAAGCTTTTACGCTGCCACCTCCTGATTTCTGGATGTTTACATCGTTGAATCAATCAACCAAAATGATGGATGGAGGTTTTTTTTCTTCTTCCCCCTCAGGTAGTCAATGCAAACAGGAGTGTGGATGCAGACAAAGCCCCGGAGAGCAAGGCTGAGAGGAGCAGCGTCCGTGTCAGCTGGCTCTGCAGGGTTGTGCGTGCGCTGCTGTCATCAGGCCAGTCACGCACATTCTTTTGAGGGAACTCCTCCTACATCCCTGTGAGCTGCAGCTGAAGGCGAAGAGACGCAATCCAACACAAAACGTGAGGAAGGAGCGATGGAGAGGATATTCTGTTGGCCAGCTGTAGGCTGAATGAATGCAGGATAAAAGGCGGAGAGGGAAGGAAAGCGGGAGAGTGCTTACACTCAGGGACAAAAGTCCTTTGCTTCATGGGCTTTCATCCGATGGTCGGAACATAGTAAGACAAGTGCCGATGGAAAAGGAGCCAAAAGGAGGAGCTAAAGGGGGTGTTTATAAATATATAAACAATGCTCAACATTCAAGGTTGTAGTCAGTCACCTTTACATGACAGCACTGGAAATAGTGGGCTTTAACAGGCTTATTTGCATCTAAGGTTTCATGCTCCCAGCCTGTGATGGAAAGAGCTCCTGCTCCTGAGGCAAGAGGGATTTGGGGTAAAGGTAACACGCCCTGACAAAGGCAGCGCTGCAGGGTCAAAGGAGGCACGGAGGGAGGAGAAAACCTAGAAGAGCAAAAGCTCATGATGTGCCTGCCCTTCCATGCAAGAAAACACAAAAGCTCCAACTCATGTGTGCACAGAGCACTTGTTTTGATGAGAAGCACGCCCAGGAACACAGCTGGCAAAAAGATGCCTGTTGGCTCACAAACAGAGACACATGGCAAGCAAGCGCATTCACAAAAAACATACAGTGCAACAAAGGACTAGTTATGGTGGCTTTAGTCAAGGGGCCCAGCCTTGGTATGCTTAGATCAGAGCTGCCATTCTTTAAGGAACTGTCTGAATAGAAGCATTCCTGTGAGGCCTACACACAGAAACACAAAGAGAGTTTCAACAGGAGATCAAGATGAAGAACAATGCAGAAAGACAAGGGGGCAGAAAAGATGTATGTGAGGTAGGAGCCTGGGAGCTGCTATAGGTCCAAATATGCATTATCAGTGTATCTGTGACGGATGCAAATCTGTAACCTATAACAGCTCAGTTTTATATTGCATTAGTTGCAGGACTTTATCATGCAAACAGTAATAAAGTGTTGGCTTGGCTCTTTCTTGTAATTTTTTTACATCTTAGATCCAAGAGGCGCCATCAAAATAAAAAGAACAGATTACGAAATGCAAACTAAAACATTTCAGTGAGGAAATCCTAATCAGACTTACAGCCAGTGTTTAAGTAAGGAGCTTTTCTGATGCATTTCAGCACAAAATAACCCAGAATCAAAGAACACAAACACACGAGTGTTTGTTGTGCCATCCAGTTACTGTGTGATGTGTGTTATGCAACAGGTCAGACTAAGATCCAGTCGTCATTATTAAACCTGTGACTGCCTGCCACCAAGTACAGCTGGAGTCCCGTCTACAGATTGCTAGGCTGGACAAACGCACACGCGCACATACACACACGCACACACCTCTCAGCTGTCTCTGCGACCTGAGGCCAGCGGATCAGTGCAGAGTCACGTGGGATGGAAAAGGCCTCCAGGACGGAGCAGAGAGGTCAGCCTCCAAAGCCAAGCAAGCCAAATCTTCAGCACAAACACCAACACGCACACCCACATGATTCATCTATGTGTAAGGCGTGCCAAATAGGCAAATACATTTTTAATAAAAATCACATTTGTTATTATTTTTCATTTGCTGCCTCCCACAACATAGTAAGATTTCGCTGCGCCAGCAGATGAGTGATTAAGAGCCACTTCGAATGGATGGAGCTGGAATCGATTTCTACATCCAGAACTCAGTAGTGTCGTCATTTTAACAGGGGCACAGATGGCAAAAGAGAGGGAGACGAGAGACGCACACAAAAAAGCAAGACACGCATTCAGATTAGATGATTCATTAATCCCGTCTCTGTGGCTGTACATTCACGGTGTGCCCGGCCGCGTTTCTTTGGCAAAAGCTGCCTGACTCCCTTACAAACAAACAGAGGCGCACACACTCCCAGCTAATTTGAATGCAGAGTGTGCAGGATCCATATGGACACCACTCCCTTCCTCCTCTGAAAAGCCAGTCCTGGGTGCTGCTTGCTATTCCGACATCACCTCATTTAAATACAAATTGCTTGCATTACTGACTAATCTGTATTCATTAGTTGACTGTTTTGCCTATAAATGTCAGAAAACAGCTCAGGGCACCTTCAATACTTTTGAAACACACCTATAAAGCTGAACTTCCTGACTAACAGGAACATCAAAACCTAATGGAAGAGACCTGAAACCAGCAACTTTTTTTTAAGTATTTACATTTCAGGCTGTTCGATTCCCATATTTTTCCTTTTCTTCTTGCAGACCAAGTTTTATTCTATATGCACATATATTCTGACACTTCAGCAGAACAACTACGCAAAAATACCATAAAATGATAAAAAGTTAGACACTTAAGAAGTGTGGGTTATTGACGATGCTGATCCCATCGATCAACAACGATGAGGCTGCAATAGGCTGTGGAATCAGGATCCTCTTCCTTCACATGGTCCTGTCCTTTCACCGCTGCTTTGCAGCCCTAATGCTGCGTCCCCAAAGCAAAGGAAAAAAAATGAAAGATTTTCTTGATAGACTTTGTCTTATGAAAGGAAAACTCCAATAAATCCTCCTGCAGCTCGGTCAAGAGTGAACTGTAACATTTTGACCCTAAAACAAGGTTTGCTGCAGGCGTGCTGACGGCAGATTTTGATCCAACTGCTCCTTAAAGCTGAAGACAATTTCTTTAATATACAGAGTATTAAAAAAAAAACTCAACCCATTTTATTTTTCATCAGAACTACCGGGCAGCATAGACAAAATAAGATATACATTTAACACACTTAACATTCTCATTCAGTTCTCAAAAGTCTTTTGAAGCCTGTTACTAATATGTAGGGCATTTCATTTCTAAGGGACTCTGCAGACTGGAGATAACCAGCCCGCTGAAAGGCTGCGCATAAATGCAATTTCTAGGCAGCGGGCTGCCGGGCTCACTGAGGTGTGTCAGCTCAACACACAATGATATCTAGCCATGTTTAAATGGAACCAAAGAGAGAAGTTCAACCTTCCAGCAAATTCCCTTTTCTCATTAGGCGTGGTGCCAGATGTCCTCAATGGAAACAATTCAAAGTAAAGGCTGTTTGTCTATGCACCTCCATCACAGGGAGAATCACAACTGCATGTGCTCGGTGCATTTGTCTCACCCTTTAAAAGGCACGATTCCTCCGTTCTTTCCATTCAAGGAAAATGTCTTCAGACATTCAGATTTCCTAAAAACGAATGGATGAGACCTTTTAAAACCACTGAAGGTACAAATGAATGGCAATGCCTCAAGGTGGGGGTGCATCTTCTTGGAGGGGGCAGGTCTTGGGGGTCGGGCCTGCTTTGCAAGGTTGACTCTCAGTCCCTGCAGTCGGAGCCTCCAGCAGGGGACATTGATAGATTAGAGAAAGCAGCATTAACATGCCACAGCCTTCCAGCGAGTCGGTCCTAGGAAGGGATGTAAGCACCGTTCTGAGAAAAATAAATAAAAAGTCTACTGGGGTTGAATAAATTCAATTTCCAGCCAACAACATGGAAGGATCAGACTTTCATGAAGTATACTGTACGAAAAGCTTTAATAATGGGGCTGTTGGTGACCCATTTCCTCCTAAATCTTTTTGAAAAGGCTAAAATAAGAATTTCAGGATTAATCAAGACATATAATGATTATCACCTTTTAATATTTTGATTTGTATTTTAGAAAAAAAACTATCACCTGTCATTTAAATTACAAATTAGAATAGAAGAAAAGATGAGTAATGTATGAGACATAGGAAAACAGATATACATCACAGCAAAACACTTACATCCAGATAAATAAACATACGAACACATTCACATATATACAAATGGTTTAAACCGAGTCAAAGTGAGAGATTACACTCACTGTTCTTCCATGCTAAATCTCCTTATGGCAGCACCAAGTGAATCAAATATAGATACAGCTTGGTAGGCCTCATTTTCTGTTTGATTTTTAAGTGTAGATTTCTGTACTTGTGGCCAATGATCTGGTTATTTTGCCATAAATGAGACTTCAGCAAATCTCCCCTTTAAATACACATACATTTCACAAAAACATGGCACAAGCATTTTAAGAGAATTTATGATAATCCTTAAATCCTAGAATCTACAATTTTGCCATCAAACTATTATTAATGCATTTCCAAATGTGGAAATGTTCCGGTACAAAGAGGTGGTGCATTTTGGGAGTCAGCAGCCCTGGCAGGAGCAGCTCCGACACCATGGGAATAGTTTGCAATGACGTTTTTTTTCTGCTTCATTGCCAGTTCTGCAAGATGACCAACTATATTTAGAAAGCTGATATCCTGCAAGATCATCTAAACCGTGTCTGCTTTTTCTTACACACGTGACACAGTACAAAGGCTTACTTGTGTTTTCTCTACTCTTACAGCTGTTTCACGTGGGAGTGGGCCTCTGTGCGCATTATAACAAAACAATAGCCATAAGACAGAATCGTGATTTATGTGGCTTACTGTAAGTTAATCTGCTAGACTGTAACAACACCTGGTCATTATTTTTGCATTTTTTATACAATTCTTTACTCTTGTATTAGGTAAATAAAAAGTTTTTCTTTGCCGATCACCAAGAAACCCACTGACTTTGCAAGAAATGCATGATTTTCTGTTACTATCTGACATTTGACCACAAAGTTCACCACTAACTTAGGAAGCAGCACTACTGAAAAACATAACAAATCGATGCATGAACATCTGCAAACTCCCACACTTTGGGCAAACATGTTTTTCTTCATCACTTCAGCCAGTACCTTGAGCTTCACCGCTACAAACTGAAACATAACAGGGGTGTTGTGACCAAATAGGAAGTGACCTCGGTGTTCTTTCTGGCTGACTGACTTGGGACTAAAGGACAGCAGTGATCAATGATCACAAGTGTTTGCCAGGGAAGACGGGGAGGAAAAAAAAGAGTAAGTGTTACCAAGGCAACACAGACACGTGTTAAACATTCCCATCACGGTGATTGAAGAGTGTCTGTTTTGTAGGAATGAGCAGCCCCTGTTTGCAACAGAGAATTCTGACTTAATGTCGATGCATTTCAGAGGAATTACAGCTCACACGCTGACTGTTTCCAAACGGATTTGTTGATCTCTGAAACCACATCTTTGCATGTGAACACGTCTGTTGGCTTCTCAGCTGTTGGGTGTTGTGCTGAGCTCAGACTATGAACCAATAGCTGATGTCAGTCTTGTATCAACAGGAGCATGGCAGGGCTTTTGTTCCACAGCTCTGCCGAGGAGGGATACGGGTAGCAACGCTTCTTCTAACAGGGTCAGCAGTGTTTCCATAGAGTCTGATAACATGAGCAAAGCGGAGCTGCCAACTCACCTTTCCTGTTTTTGTCTGCTGTGTTCTGGAACATTTAAACATCAGCCTCAAGGGGATAAGGTCAAGGAACAGAAAATTAAATAAAGATATAAACCAGTTTACTTCACAAATACAACAAAAAGAACAACAAAAAAACACTTTTTGTGAATTTCTGCTTTTAAACAAGGTGATCTGATGTTTTAAGTTTTATCATTAAGCTGGTAGCCAGAAAATCTCCTCAATAAAGTTTGGACTTGGAACCAAAAGTGTGTTTAGCATCATAGTTCAAGAGTTTGACTTGAACAAAAACTTTTCCAGTTTCCTCCCACATGATTAACTAAATGCTTTGTGATGGGTGTGTGTTTGTGTGTCTGTGTGTCTCTGGTGCTCCCACCCTAACACAAAGGGGCAGATTCACAGCAGACATAGTAACAAGCTGTGATTGGCTGAGGGATGTTATTACAGTTGGAGCTGAAAAGAAACTCCTCTCTGGTTTCCTGAACTCGGTTGACATTATTCTCCCACTCCCAAGAACCAAACCATCACTCGGCCTGAACTGACAAAACTTCTGTTTTTTTTATCATTCCCATTATCTGGAGCCAGGAGCTGAGCTGTTGATTATCAGCTGAGCCACTCGCATACCGCGAAAGTCACGTGGCAAACAAGGTCTGGGGGGAAAAACAAACAAAAAGCCATCATGTGGCAGAGGTTGGCCCAGGGATGCTCCTCACATAAACTTAACTAAACAAGATCAAGATTTATTTGTTTTTACCCTCTATCTAAACTATTTAGAGCATTTTATAAGAATGCACCTTTCAAAAACTGGCAGAAACTTGGTTTGCAACTTCATAATTGAGTTTTTTTATAGGTGACTACTGTATGAGGGGGCACCAGGAACAATGGGACTGTTTCCTGGTTAGGTAACCATGGATCAGAGGGTAAAGAGAGTCTATAGGATTTAAATGAAATAAAACGGAAAACCAGCTTATTTCATAGCACAACAAATAAACGGAATCAGTAAAGTCTGGGGACAAAGCCTTTCTCATTTAATGGTAAACAGTCAAAATATGAGTCAACTGAAAGCCAAATGAGTCCAAAAGTATCTGGTTTAGTAATGACATGCAGTATTCATCTTCACAAACCATAGCAACTAAAGTCCTTCAGTAAGTTACTCAAATGCTTTATTATTCAAGCCAGACCCTCCAGGGGAAAATGCAGAACAGTAGTGGTTAAAGCACAGCCACACAGGTGTGTTTACTTTTTTTACCCTTTGACAGGCGATCTTTTTGAGGTTTAATTTAGTTTATTAAGTGGGGTCCTAAAAGTCCACAATAATTCAGACAGGAGTGGTCCTTTCCAAAGTCCATCTTTAACTAATTCCAGTTACACAATACAGGCTGAAGGGGAGTGAGTTCAGCTCTACTGGATAGGGTGGGAAAAGTGGAAATTACTGATCCCAGTGCAACCAGACCTGCTTGTTTAGGTTGATCAGAAAAAAATGCTGGTTCTTTGCAAAGTCCACAGCAGGATTAGGGAATAATCCACTCTTAGGAAGTTTTTAGCAAAAATTATTTAACTGATAAACAAGGATTATAGTAAAAAGGAAAGATCTTAACGTCTTTTCTTGAAAATGAAATGGATTTCAGTTTCACCTCACTAGCATTTAAAGGTTGTGCTAAAAAAAAAAAGTACACACTAGGGCAGTAGGGCAACCCAGCTTCTTTCTGTAACCAGAGCCATGCTGTCCAATGCATAACCTATGCTTAGCTTCAGAGGCCAACTTCAAGAAAGTGGAATGCAATCTGAACAACCCAAGCAGTACAGCTCCAGAAGAAAGTCAAAAATAGTCTGTTGTGTCAGAGATAAGCTGGTTAGTTTACATGCTGGATAGTTAAAATTAAAGTCTCATCAAGGCTGCAGCAGAAAATTCCTTAAATTACTTTAGCCAGAAAGTGATTTATAAGCAACATAGAGCCAATATTTCATGAATGTCTAAAAAAAACTAAAAGAGAAGCATTAATTCAGCTGAACAGGACAAACTGTCAGCTGGTTTGCTGTGAGCATGGAGCAACACAGGGGGTGATAAAGGAAATCAAATGACTCAGCACTGAGCCAGGTTGTTGACCTAAAAGATGAGACTGAGACAATGCAGAAAAGGAAAGAGGATAGTCATGGCGAGACTGAAATAAACTCCACTCTGCTGTTAATAAACAATGTCCCTGACGTCTCCACAAAGACTGCTTAGGGAGCCTGCAAACACCAAGAGAATAAGCTCTTTTTTTTTAATTGAAGAGCTGCTCTGATGTGACAGAACATGTCAAGCAGCGATTACGTCGATCACAGTCGGTGCTCGTTAGATCAGTTATATTACTGAGATTTAAAATCCCTGAAAAAACGTGTTCTTCCTGCTAATGTAGCATAATTGACTGTGTACATGTAAGGTGTAACATGTAAACTTGAAGCTGCATCACAGCGGCACACTGTGAACACTTGATAAGTACGTTGTATGTCAGCCCGATTACACTGCTGTTTGTGTAACACCCTTTCTAAGGACACGTGTGTACTGTCTGGTACCTGAACAACTGAAAGGAAACTGACAGATCTGTGCGGGAAACAGGTAGCCAACAACATATTAGAGTGCTTGACTAGTTCAGCCTGAGGCCATGTTAGTCAGCAATAATTAGATCTAAAAACAGAAGGGCAAAAAAAAAATGCAGCTTAGCTCGTAAGCCTTTAATAAAGAGCCTTGCTACAACCACAAACTTGTTTTTTAATCATTGTTCTATTATTGAAGGAGAAAAAAAAACATGATGGGAGGCTGAAACAATGTACTTTTATTCATCTGTCAATGACTTGGGCATCATATATAACAGGAATGTGTCAAGTGTTGAAGATGATTGACGCAAGTCCCAAACGAGACAGGCCTATTTTTAAAGTAGATAACAAAAATCCCTTTTGTGAGATATGGCTTCCAACTAAAGGCTCATCCTCTTCTGTTCTCAAATCCCTATGTGTCAAAGAAATCCTAATGTGCCTATCTGAGGAATGAAAATAATCATTGAAAGGTTGTTTGACTATATGAATCATTTTAAATTCTGACCACTTCCAATGAAGTGTCTATGCAAACGTGCGCATATAAGGGTTTCAGGCGTCCGCATTCAAAAGTCACATACATGCATCGCTGCACCAATTTTTAAGTTTGTTTTGGGGCTGAACGTACAAAATGCATGGAAATTAAGCGCAAGCTAAAAGTTAAATCAATCAGGGACTTGGATTTGGTAATGACGTATGGGTAGCTTCCTTCCAATATAAGGAAGTGCCAACTGTTTAACAAAATAAATAAATAAAATAAAATATCGACCATGAAGGACAAATCAATAATTGTGGTTTGTGCCCAGTCGCAACTAGGAGACACCAAGTCTTTCATAGATCAGAATAGAGCTGTGAAAGAAAAAGCCTGGAGCGAGATTCACCAGATTTGCGTCGCTTCAGCATTTAGCACCAAACCTCTTCCAACTGTGAGTACATACGCTACATACACTGCATACAAAGAGTGTACAAAAACCTTTGTTCAGCGTGTTCTTGAACGTGCCACATATACATGGTGTGTAACAGACTTTGAAGGAAATACAAGACAAAATGACAGGAGACAAACACACAAACGTTACTTCACATATTCAGGTTTCTAGTGTATGTTGCTAAAAAAGACCAGAATCTGTCATAAATATGAGAAACAGAACAAGCTTTCATATGTGAACTTTTCTGCAGAAACTGTTGATGCATGAAAGATGCATCCTAATTCTGGTTAAGTTGTGCAACATCAAGAAATCAGCCATTTTACAGATGGAACAGCACAGCATGCAGAGCACCTGGAACTCATTGATGTGTTCATATATCCCGAGAAGCCTTGTTTGCATGTTGAACCCACCCTTGTCCAGTCTGCTTTGCATTAACTTAATATGTTCCATGAAAGCAAGCTTTTGCATTTTACTTTCGAACAAAATCGGAATTTAAGTGAAAGTGGAATCCCACTAAAGATGCAGTGAAATGTCATAGGAGGTTAAATTCAGAGGCAAACAAACAGATATGTCCACTCCACCTCTTCAAAAATCCCCCCCACTATGAAAACTCACCAGGCCCAGATGGCTCTTCCTGTTACTGCAGTGCTGACTGCTGGTTGGCTCGGAGGCAGCAGGGGGGCGGGAGGATGTGGGAGGCCATGACATCACTGGCTGGCTCTGTGGCAGCAGAAATATGACCCGTGCTGCTGCTTAAGGCTTTGGACCGTCCAGCACAGAGACTGGACAGTGTTATTTTTATGCACTTGTTTAGTGTGTTAACAATAGCTCTTTGCTACAAGTGTCTATCTGCACGGACCCTGCAGCATTATTTCAGTAACTACAGCAAACGTCTTTAGCCTTATGTAAGAGCATTATGGAACTATACGGGGCTAGACATCCATATGTACTTAAAGTCAAAGCTGTAACCAGAGTGTGGATTGATCACTCACACACTCTGGATAGTATTTCACACTCCCAAGGTAAAAAAAAATGAATTTGATGCTAAACTTGAACCTTAATTCCAGCTCCACAACTGAGCTTCAATATCCATATATGGTATTACAATGGAGGCAGTGTTGCAATCGAATAAAAAAATACTGCGTGGATATGCAACTAGTTGCATTGAATTACATTCTTAGATTCAAACTTGCAAAAAAAAATTGATGTGAAAGAAAAAAACTTGAAATGCACGATTGACATAGGAGGACAAAAAGCCGTATGATGGAGAAAAAAAACGGACAAACGAGAACTGTGATTACAACTAACCAGAACAGAAGGGCAACGAGTTAATGATTCACTTAATGTCGGAAAGGTGACTAACATACAGATGGACTCCCAACTGTTGGAGAACAGCAAAACAAAGGGGAACAACTGTCTGGGAGGAGTCTTGCTGTGAGGGTAATTCACTGATGAGGAGGAGCCAACGATAGTAGAGGATTGGACAGGTGCTGCTCTGGATCCATGTGCTGTCTCGACTGTGTACTGTACTCTACTCTAAACAGTCTGAGACAATGCAACTGTAATCTAGCTGAAAGAGTATGGAAGGTATATGAAGTACCCGCTGGCACCAAGACGCCAAAATCTCACAGACTTCTATTGAGAAACAAACAGCTATTACATTCATCAAAATAGCCATTCTTACTCTGTTGCCTTTTTTCTTTTAACATGTTCTTGTTAATTTTTCCCCATTATTTTTTAATGTAGTGCAAGTTATTAAAGTTATAATGTGGCCAATCAGACGCCTCAATAAAAGTAGGTGGTACCTGCTGTTCGTATTGCGAAAAAAATGGCGACTGAATTGACCTTGTTTCGTTGTAGTTGGAAGTAAGACCTTTTCTGTGGGTGATGTTCCACTCAACATGCCTGGTTCTCATATAGTCAATGGCTAAAAGGTGGATGAATGCTAGAGTGTCTGTTCAACAACATCTTCATGGACTAATGACTAAAAACCATGAAACAAAACCAGGGGTGGGGGGGACTGCCACTAGCAGCAGGAGCTCTGCCATCTGACTCAGGTTCTCCAACATTACTCAGTCTGAGATCAGCACGGTGTATACAGTATGTCTAAAAGAAAAACAAAAATGAGAGATGAGGCACAAAGGAGCAAGAAACCAGTCATTCATGCTCACCCAGATTTCTATGTGATGTCAACATTTAATGATATGTTCACGAACAGCTGAGAACAATGAGCGTATTTTAGGGTGTAAACATCTCTATAGCAGTTTTGAGTCATGCGGTATGCAGGGAACGAAACAGAAAAAAAGTAAGTACGACTTTTAGAAATAGAAATGAGGCACCATTTACTAACGTGTATTTTTAACAGCCTGAAAGCGATTAAACCAAACTCATTTAGCAGGCGCAGTTTTCCAGAGCTCTTCTTTATGGTACTTGTAAAAGTTGTCACTTGAGCTACATGGGTCAACATTACAGCGCTCACAAGCACAGGCAGCAATCTGTTGCATACTCACTCACACTCCTCTTCTCTTCACACCCACACACACTTGTCCGTGCACAGACACACTGTCCTGACTCATATTCAAACTCACAGAAAAACATGGGGGTCAGATGACTCTGGTCAGGGCCTTGGGCAGGACAGAACTGCTGGTTCTTCTTTTACAGTAGGGGTAGGGGTTTACCAAATGTTCCAAAGAGAGGAAAAACACTCCACATTGGAAGGTTTTATCTGTTGGCATCAGCAGCTGCAGTGGGGTTTTTTTAGGACATGGACTGGTCCTTGGCTTTTCTTACAATGAAATTATAACTAATTCATTAACGTAAATCAAATTATTAAAGTGAAACATTTAGTTATGAAAAAGGATAACAACAAGCCAACAGCAACTGCTTTGTTCTCTGTTTTTTTTCCACCAACTAAAAGGACGATCAAGATCCCTTATAAGACCAGTCACACTGGTGGCTGACTGTATTGGATCATGTAACGGTGAACTCTGTCATTCATGCTAACACTTAAGCTCCACAGTAATAACAGTCAATAAACAACAGACCATCCGTGTGCAGACATGTCAAAAGACCTCTCAGCAAAGTCTGCATTGATATGATCTTACCAGGGTCTCCTATTGACATGACAACATTAGATAACACTGTCTGCACACATACAGTGGTATTTTACACATGCATATGTAGATAAGGTGTACATACAAAAGAATTTTTAATTAGAGTCCAGTGCCTAAAGAAGACCGTTCACTCTTTTAAGTTGGATGGTTTGTGTACACCCTAACAGAATGATTCCGTGTCGTGTTGTGAAATTCTTATACTTTTATGAAAAAAATATTTTGTACTTTGGTTTATGGCATATCTTAGGCACTGAAAAGCCTGATCTGACAGTAGAAGCATTTCAATAGAAAAGATGACAATCAAACTTTCTTTTGAGAAATCTCTTACAGACGATGAATTGTTCCAGGGTGATGACATCACAAGTAAACAACACCAAGGACAGGCGTTGTTTGTAGATGTATGGATATGCAGATGGATAGTCTTTGGTGTCGTCTGGTACGCATGTGACCACATTTCTAAATCAATGGGGATCTCATTGAAGGATTGACCTCACACCTTTGAACATCAGATGATTGAGATAACAAATACTCACTCGTGATACATTTAAGACTGAATGGTGAGCGACAACATGAACACTTAAGATGTGATCACCAAGGACACACAAGGACACTTCCTGCCTGGCCAACATGTGAGTTGTCAGTATTAGCTCCATCCCCCTCCTTTGAGATTCAACAAAGCTGGCCTCTTCAGCCCCACGGCTGTTAACCTGTGCTCTCTCCGACCAACTCTCCTCAGCAGTGTAAATCCCCTCTCCGAGGTGAGGCAACAGAAAAAGGCAGGAGAAGGCATCTGAGCAGTAAGCATTTTGGTATCTCCTCCACAAGAATGGCACAGTGTGTTCAAAACGACAATAGCACCACAGGGACTGCCTGTTTAAGCTCGGACGTACTGCAGTGGAGCAGGTTCTACTGGCACAGCCTTTCAAAATTAGAACATGACTGTGAGCTGACATGATGATAATCCATGAAGGGTAAAAAACTCTTCTTTAAAAAAAAATCTATTGGTTCATGTAGTCAGAAAATAACAGTTTTTCCTATATTTTGTGTTGTACACAATCACAGTTACAACTTCTAAAGAAAGTATCCTACAAATCAATCTGGTTGAGGGTTGAAGTCTGTCCAGAGCAGGCTTTTGTTGTGGAGTCTCTAATCTGGAGACGTCTGCTCGGATCAGTCAGCAGCTTCATAAGTTTGTGCGAACACACAAACAATGCCGTCTTATGGCAGCTAATCAATCATAAAGCCAATTGATTTGCACCCAGGTGGAGGTTATGCAAACCCGACTATCAGCCAAAGCAATGATGTTCAGGAAAATAATTCCATGCTGATGGAATATTATTGCAAGTCCAATATTTATTTAAAAAATGTATTTTTTTGTGTTCCTGCAGAGCTGTGCAGAAGATGCAGAAGAGTGTATTTTTTTTATTTTATTTTTGCCACAACAGGGTGGGTGTCAAGAACATTTTGCAGCAGAGAAAAAAAAGGAACAGAATGTAGCAGGAGAACAGCTTGCAGGTTAAATGTTAAGGGGAAAATAAACGTTGATAATTGTGTCAACACCCAAAACTAGAGCAGCAAATGTTTGTTGTCCATGCATGTCCTCATTTCCTCAGGTCAGGCTTTGTTAATTCACATAACCAGTGACCAGCCTGACCAGCTGTTACATAATTCTCTGGCAGGGTGCTTATCTCGGGAGAATGGGTAGAGCCGGCCGTCCAAAGCCCAGATATGGCCAGCTTGCCCACACATATCAGTAACCCCGCTGCCCAGCCCACACACGGCAGCGCTCCTGCCCTGCTTGCCCACCTACCTCGCTCGGGCTTCATGTTGTCCCGTGTCATCTGGCAGTCTTCCGGATCTCCTCCAGGAGCTTCTCTGTCTCTGACACCGAGTCGTGACAACAACACGGCGGTGTCTGGGCGCCCGAAGCCTCTGTGTGACGGTGACCTGCTGTATTAGCTGAGCAACAGTATCAGCTGCGTGTTGGTGCCAGCTGCTCCTACCCAACAACAAAGCGTTGCTTTGTTAACATGCTCCTGTCCGCGTCCATCTACTCTCACTGTTATTGTCCAACGGACGTACACAAAGACAGCTGACGGCGAATGCCTAACCGGGCAACTCGGTTGCTTGCGAGACAGAAACCAATCCGTTTACCGGCAATCTAACTAGCAGGTTGAACACTCTTGCGGCTCGTCTCGAATTCCAGCACCCGGATCAAAGCGGAGCCGCGATTCATGTCTGTATCCGGACCGGAGCGTGCTAACTCAGCAGAGCTAACTCGACCAACTAACCTTCCCGTCACTCACTGGACCGTCAACTGGCAACCCAGTTCCCCGACAACATCCCAACTCACGGCGTAGCAGAGCTCAGCTGCAGACGGTCGCTGAGGCTTTTATTTGTTTGTTTTGGCTACGACGAGGACATCGTCGTCATCGTCAGCGATAATAATGTTCTCTCAAAACGATGTCAAGCAGAGTCAATCCGCTTTTTTAAACACCCACAAAGCGTCAGGCGGCGCCATTTGACTCAGCAAGCAACCTGTGCCGACTTCGTTTTATGTTATTCATTAAAACTTTTCTCAAAGCGACAACAAAACAATCCGACTCTCTCTTCTTCTTCTCCTCCACGAGCGTTTCTTTCTCTGCGCCTAACGCGGCTAACTGTCGGTGTGAGGCAAAGACTGGCCACCGCACCGACTAAACGAGTTCGATACTGGCATTATTCAGGCGAAATGCAGATTAAAGGAACAGCCAGTCCCAGTGGTCGTGATGCTTCAGCCTGCCTCCCCTCCTCACTTCCCTCCCAGCCGCTTGTCAAAACAGATCAGTGCAGCACCAGTCACGTGTCCCGACAACAGCCGCACTCGTCACTTCCCTTGGTAGCCATAGCAACCGCCAACTTTAGAACTGTTCCAAAACATCAGCCAAAATACAGCTAAGACTGTAAATTAACATTGAGGTTCCTTTCTTAAAGTTTTAAGGTTTTAAATGCGATCAGCGAAGAAGACAACTGAGTCGAGAAAACAACAAACCAGGGATGGCTACTCTCTGTAATCTGATTGGTCGCTGGAGTACAGAACTCAGTCATGTGACTGATTTAAGCCCCCATCTTCCACAATTTTACGATTTAAAATCCCGATTTATGACAACCTAAACGAGATGTGCATAAGCAACACACCAAAAGTAATGTAAAAATAACATTATTCTGCCAAAATGGCCTTTGTTTTAATGTTTCTCTTGAGATAAGTATTATTTTTTTCATGTTTTCATTTTCGTTATTAAAGTTTGGGTTTATATATTCTTAAAAAGTGTTTTATTTCCTAAAGATAATGAAGTTGTAAAGCTCTCATTACATTTAAATGAGCTTGGAAGTTGTGCCAGTAAACGTGTAATTTGATCCTTGGCAAAAAAACAAAACAAAAAAAAAACTACACAAAAATAAATGTTTTACCTGTTGTGTGTCAAAGTATTGCAACATTTCTAAGAATAAAAATTAGTGTGAGATTTTGCAACACATGGAATATTACAAAAGAAAGGTTTGGTGTTAGGTTAAATTTGTCCTCAAACAAAAAGTCACATGATAAAAAACTAGGCCATCATCAGGACGTTAGACTTTGCTTGACACGTTCAAAAAGGAACTGTGTGCTGAGTTGTGAGGCGAGGTGAGGACAAATCAAAAAGTAACTTTTGTACCATTTCAAGTCTGTTGAACTATAAATTAACGTGACACTGGCAACCCAAATGAATGTGGGTCATAAAGTTGAAAACAGAGCAAACACCTACCGGTTGTTTTGTTATTTGACAGAAGCACAAAGTTTAAAATGTGTAAAAACAAAACTAAATATTGATCTGGCTGAGTCAGAGTTAGTTTTGTCCTCTGTCCATGCTGCTAACCAGATTCAAACATGCAAATCATAAAGATTCAGTTGTCCTTCAGGCGTAGATCTGTCTGAAAACTCAAAAAGCATATTTGCACCACTGGGTTAAGGAAAGAAAAGCATTTTTTGTATTTTATAAAAAAAAAAAAAACCCTCAGTGTTTACTTTGAGCCCAATTTAATAAGTTTACTGGTAAAACACAAAATCTGTCTTTTGTTGTTAAAAAGGAAAAAAAAGTGCTTTACTTTTCTGCTTTAACCCTTGTGCTATCCTAGGCACTTTAACATTGGGAGTTGGGTCATCTAGACCCACTAGACAGTGCTCTGAACCTTTTTTCTTCAATGATTTGTGATCTTCACTGGTTTCCAAAAAATCCTCTCCGTCATGGTAGGGAGAACACGTCAATGGTCATCTAGACCCCATAGTATAGCACAAGGGTTAAGAGCAATAACCTTTTGAAAACTGGGGATAATAGCACTTGAAATAAAAAAAAAAACTTATTTGAATGCAAGCAGTTGGACTTTAAAATAAGCTCATGGATCAGAAATTACTGCAGCAAGAAAATGAATAGTTGATGGTCTGAGTCACAGGTGTAAGGAGTTTTCAACATCAGTTGTTTTGGTTCTGTTTATCCCTTGTGCTATCTTAGATGACCCCACCCTTACATTGACGTGTTCTCCCTACCATGACAAAGGTGGAGAAAGGTGGAAAGATTTCATGTAATCCATGGACACCAGTGAAGATCACAAATCATTGAAGAAAAAAGGTTCAGTGCACTGTCTAGTGGGTCTAGATGACCCAACTCCCAATGGTAAAGTGCCTAGGATAGCACAAGGGTTATAAAGAATGACGCCAAAACCCTACACAACGGTTTTTATCAATGAGGTGTCACAGCATCATCTAGTGGCAGAACAAAAACAATGCAGCAAGAAAAAGTTAAATATGTAGCATGCCAACACTAAATCTATTGATTTTTTGTGTAGGTGTCTGGAAAATGAGATGTTTCGAGTTTAAAAAGCAACATATACCTCTTTTTTTTGCATAATACACAATGGACACTGTTTTTAAAAGGGGATTTGTAGAGTTATAAAGAAGAAAAGCCCACATTTCGTACTTTACTTTGCTGAGTTTTCTACTTGGCTTGTGTTAGGTATAATTTTTACATGAGATAAAAGTATCTAAAGTTAGCATTTTGCCTGAAATGCTGATGCCAAAATGCTTAATCTAAGATTTTCGCCCCGCTGGCAATAACACCTGAGATACCATTCCCAGGAACACTGAATATTTTATGCTGATGAATTTTTGGTTTCAGAGACATTAATGCTATTCATATTTAATAGGTTGGTGTAAGCTTTCATTGCGCTTTAAAGGGTAAAGGTAGAGCCCCTCTTTCATGACACAGCACTATCAGATGGGATAGATGCATTTGGAACAGCTGTGGAATTTATGTGACCTCAAAGTTTGTGCAGCTGTTGAACAAAAAAGTTTTAAAAAAGAAGTGTTTTAATGTTTGTCTATTTGGCCCTTTCATGACTATGTAATCAGTTTAGCTGCTATTTTTCCCTAAAGAAAGGTTCTTTTGATTCAGCTTTACTGTCTTTACAAGAAAACCCAACATAAAGAACAAAGAAAGAACCAAACCTCATAGGCTGGAAATACCAACATTTTATTTTTCTACCTTTTGTGACTACAGAAATGTTGAAACATTGAAACGTTGAAAAAAGCTGGATGACATCGTTACTTGCTTCTCAATTTTCTTTTCTTTTCTTCTTTTTTTTAATCATTTGCTTAGCAATCACAACAGATGATATTGCACGGCACTGAGAAAGCAGTAGTAAAGCGTGGGCGAACAGCAATAACAAATCAAGTCATGAGACAAGGAGTTGTACATCTGAGTGTAAAAACAACAACAGCATTGCTTCTCTGATACTCATGCACACAGACAGGCTCACACGTTCACACATTCAAAGGCTGAAAACTAAGAAAAATAAACCACTGTGAGCGGAGATAAAAAAAAGAACAAGGTTGTTATGGGATTTCACTTCTAAATGCAAGAGCAAAATTAACTTTTTAAAACCCTAATAACCATTTTGTAAATGTAAATGTATGACAACAAATATGCCTGATTATCAAAAACCCTTCAAGCATCTTTGTTTGTGAATAGCTGAAGGACACCCCTCTGTGGGTGAGAAACTAGTTCTCCAGCGTGAGAGATCCAGATGATTGTCTTAGGCGCTTCAGTATATTGTTATGAGACTTGTAGCCAAGCTACCCATCATATGGGAACTCCTTCTAGGACAATAACATAAATCAAAACAATACAAAATATAGAAATAAATAGGTCCACATTGCATCAAACGGTGTCTTTATCAATACAGGCCTTGACACATAAAAATAAGTACCTGTATGTTGCTAAGGAACATCCACATTCTCCAACATCTGACATAATGAGTGCACAACACTCTGATTCTATCTGTCATCTTTCAGTCTGTGGAGACTCTGTGCTGTTTGAGCATGACATAAGAAACACAGCTGTCTCTGGTGTAGTCAGAGATCCACTGCTCTAATTTGCACTGGAAAGTCACAGACATTCGCACACATCAGAAAACAGCCTGATATTTTCAGTAAAAAAAAGACAGTCTGCAAAAATGCAGTGCAGAAATGCACGCAAACGGAAAAATTAAAGAAAATGAAACATCTCGCAACTCCTCAGGACTTCTGCACAGTCACATCCAAAAGCAGAAAGCCCATGCACACTCAGACACGCAGATTCCTTGGTAGGGAGTTTTGCAGATTTATTAGACTTTGCTTGTAGTCATTACACGAGTACGCACCAAAATAACAGACACTAGATGGAGTGAGGCAGCAGTACCACGGTAATAAAAACAGACTCAGCTCCGTGGCACGGCCCCCGGCAGACCGGCTGCCCAGCCTTCACTCCAACTCACTCTGTGTATGAGGCAGCAAAGTGAGCTATTTTTTTTCATTTTTAAATGCTTTGGATTGTACATAAACAGGAGATTCCCCACATGGTAGAGTAAGCTTACCTACATAGCTCTACGCCTTCTACATTATATACCCGTGCGAATGGCAAATAAAAACAAATCTACCTCACAAATTCCAGTGCTTTTTAACATTAGACTTTTTTTCCAATTTGTTGGTTTGTTTTAAAAATCTTTGAATGTGCAGTAATACCCATAATATAACTGTGTTTAAAAGTCAAAAGAATTTAGAAAAAACACACATACACGCTGCTTTTTCGCCACCTGCCCAACAAAAAACTCATCTTTAACTTTGTTGGCAAATGGCAAATAGACTGTCTGGGTTTGTGGCAGTGTTCAAAACACACATTGAAATGCTGACTAAGATTTAGTCGAAGAAGAATCTTTGTAAGCATGACAATAGGGATGTAACAAAAAAAAAAAAATACTTTTTGTGTCTTTTTTTTTCCTCCCCAAAAACCTAATATGTACAAATCCAGAGTTTCTACAAATGCATAAATTAAAAACGTGGTTAACAAATAAAAAAATGCAGTTAAATTAAAATCACAACGCACAAGAAAAAAGAGAAAACATGAACACATCACAGCAGTTGGTTTTACCCTGTAAAAGCAATAGTCTGACGAAGGATAAGCTTTTTCCTCCTTTTACATTTACAAACCTATTCTTCATTCATAAAAAAGAACACTTTTGCCAAAAAAAGCAGTTAGCAAATTGAAAGTAGGTAAACAGACAGCTTTTTAGATTTAAAAAAAAAGTTATCACATAACTAGAGTCCTGCCTTTCTTGCAGACAGACACCTGCATGCAGAACTCAAGGGAATTATTACTATGAGGTATTCAGAGACAGTGGTAAAGACATGCACGGCCAGAGTGCTGGACCTTCCCACACACAGCGAGGACATGAGAAAGAGGTATGGGGAAAGAGGGAGAAAGAGGGCAAAAGGACGGGGAAACAAAGACCTTTGGTTTCATCTGTAGAAGTGGACAAAAAAAATCCTTTGGTACCTTTTCATTGCATGGTTTCACCAGTTGTAAGCATTGTGGTGTGATTTGTTCATTTCTTTTTAGAAAAAGAAAAAAAAAGAAACACAATTACTCCTTGTTTCTTCAGTTGAGGCCCTTCTACAGGCTGAGGTATTCACAGAGTCAAAGGTGAGAGGTCAGCAGTGGTTTAACACTTTGGTTCAAGCAAGGCACTCGTCCTGGGAGTTTTAGAAAGATTGCAACACGTCTACTTTCAGGAACATGTCTGCCTATAGTTGAGTCAACAACTTTGCCCATGGCTGTGTCAAGGCTGTCAGCTTGTTGTGGCATGGAAATGTCTGACCTGTTAAATGGATCTTCTGATGACCAAACACACAGAGGCCGGGCTGAATGGACGTCAAATCAAGAAATCTGTGACATAGAAATACACTAAATCCTTAAGTTTACAATGTTGTTGGGTTTTTTTTTTTGGCTTGTCAGATTTGAACTGGCTCTTTTTGTCCACACAGCGGATTACTGCATCTCTGATACCAGGATTTAACAGTGTTTCCTGCAGGCACCTGCACTGCTGCTTGTGAGCATCTATAGCTGGATCAACACTTCTGCCTAAAGCTACATCAGCACGACTATCTATGGAGCTGTAATCAGCGCAGAAGAAGCAGGAGCATGCATAGCAGGGGTGCACGGTTTGATTGTTGGCTGGAGAGGACAGAGAAGGAGAAGAAAGGATTTAAGGAGGAAAGAGAGGAGGCAGAAGAAAGGGGGGGGGGGGCACATACATCACACTGTCTTTTCATAACCACTCACAGAGGCCGTGCAATGGGAAAAAATCTTTGGTTCTCTTTGGTATCATCAAAGTGATATAAATCACATGGAACTTGAGTGAGGTAGCATCTTTGGTTCACACTATAAAACATCAGCAGGTCTCAACACATTTTTTTTTGTTTCTTGTCCACTTTTTGGTTTTTCTCTTGGAGATGAAGAAGCAGCTTCCTCTGACCCCCTTCTTTGGAGCTCTCTGTGATGAGAGTAGAGCTGCTAACCCTTATCAAAGAGGAGGATGGCGGCACCAGCGGCCCACTGATGCAGCGCTGCCCTGTGTAGTGCTCTCTTCCTTCTGCTGAAATGCATGGCACACACAGAGAGGGGGTCGGGAAATTGGCAGCAAGCTTGGGAGGTGAGCAAGTGTGTGTGTGTGGGGTGCTTTTGTAGTCAGGTGACATTGCTATGTAAGCGCTTGAAAGTGGTTTGATCATTGATATCATCTCCTCTGCACTACATCTTTGATGAGGAGATAAAATCAAATCCCTATGCAGCGCACAGGGAGGATGAGGTGACGCTCAGTCCTTATATCAGAGTGGTGACACACTTTGTGCAAAAAAAAAAAGAAAAACAAAAATCAGGAGGGGCTGCCAGCCTCCCTAACACAGTGTCAAGATCACACACTGAGCCAAAACTGCTGTAGAGAAGACAACAAACTGGACGGATTTGTCTGTTTGCCTGCTGGGAGCCTGGACACAAAAGATTTGCAGGTTTTTATGAAACTGTATCTATTTGTCTTCACAATGAGCATTTATGAGAAACTGACTGAGAAGGTAAAGGTGGATTCATATTCTCTGTGATTCAAATAAAGGCATACTTAAGGCAAGTAGCATAAAGCTGGTAAGACCACACACATCATTCTGATCTTTGAAGTGGATCACCAAAAAAATCACAAGTAAAAAAAAGAACTGTAAGATAAAATCTTTGGTAAATTACTTCATGGCAGATTTGCTAGAAGTTAAACATCTAAGCAGCTTTGAGGGGTAGAAAATTGTGGTTTGTCCTTAAAGAAATGGCTCCATGCTTCAGCATGTTAGAGGAAAGCACTACAGAGTGGGTTAGGGTTGGGAACAGTCCTTTTTTTCTTGATTTTGGGTTAGCAGTCTACTAAATGGTCATTTCTCCTCCTGTCTGGGATGCTTTGCAGACAGACAAACAGCTGCGCAGACAAACAGAGACACATAAACAGGCATACAGTCAGAAAGTCCTTCTGACCAATCCAAACAAAGATTGTAGAACAATCCTCGAGCCCCAGCAGGTTTCGTTTCCCTTTGAAATTGATTGGTTGACCCTGCTGGAACTCCATTCTTCCTTGTTTTTCAAAGCTGTGGACAGCTGCAGATCAGACTGCCTATAGGCTGATTAGACCTCCATTTGGGGACCCATCATTAAAACCAACCAATCAGATTAAAGATAAGGATGGCAATGATAGATTGATGCAGAGGGGGTAGTTGAGGGTGTAATAAAGCTAGAGACCAGTGCCCATCTGTGTGTGAGTCAGGGGGAGTAAAAGTATAGTCTTTTGTGGTATGTTACACATAAATGTTTTGCAGAAACAAACATTTTAAAGCAGGTCAAACAAGAAGTCTTTGGTTTGTCTTTTTTCATCTTTGGATTCTATAAATATCAATATAGTACAGGTTTAAGGGCAAAACGTCAAAGTTTTTTGTTTTTTTTTAAAGATGTCTTTGTTTCTCTTAAGTTTTAAAGCTTTTCCACCGAGGTTGAGTTAGTACATGAGTTGGTCAAATTAGGCTTTGGTGCAGGCGTTGGGCCCAGAGTTGGCTGAGAGAGAGCCATCGTCCACCCACTTATCCAGGCTCCGGCGACGCGCGTTCATAAAGAAGTTGCTGACTGTAGCCAGCTCGAGGCCCAGCTGCTGGGCGATGGTGAGCTGCAGCTCTTTGGATGGACGCTTGTTCTCTTTAAAGATGGCGTGAAGTGTCCGCCGCTGGACGTCTGTGAACACAAGCCGGGGTTTCTTGGTCACATTTCCCCGCTCGCTCCTGCCGTGGTCCTGCTCCTTACGCTTGCATGCTGTGGAGAGAAGGGACGAAAGGATATTAAAAAAATTGAACCATTAATGTGAACTTTCTCAATATATTAAGGTTTACCTAAGACACACTTATGCAGGGAACAAAAAATGAAAGGGAAAATGTTATGTTAACCACTTAAAGTTAGAAATTTCTTTAATTCTTGTAACTTTATCAAGTTTTCACATTAAATTTTTTGCATGCACATATTTCTGATGTGGCAAATAATTCATTCATTCACTCCTCTTCTAAACCTGCTTTGTCCCTTTCGGGGTCACAGGGCTGCCGGAGCCTCCTGGCAAAGACGGTCGATTGAAATTGACTCCAACTACCAAGAAATCCTCATGCATTGGTTTTTGTGTCTCTGAAGACTTTCTTAAAAATATATACAGACGTATTTAAAAGCCTTAAGTGGTAAGCATTTCATTGTCCTTAACCAGGTTTCTTCTTCCACTTTCGGCTTCTCCCATCAGGGGTCGCCACAGCGAACAAGTCGCATGGTAAATTTGGCAATGTTTTACGCCGGATGCCCTTCCTGACGCAACCTTCTCAAACCGGGCTTGGAACGGGCACAGAGGTTTGAGTAACTATTTCTTAGTGACCCTCATCTGGTCCTGAAGACCAACAGCAAAAACAAGATTTGCTATCCATGGTGCTGAAACCAATAAACTAAAATGTTGTCAATAAGAGAAGGAAGTGTTTTTTGGTGCAACTTTGGATAGTGTTCTTTGCTTGGACGCTTTTTCTAACAGTCACGAAGCCGAACCAGCAGGGGGCAGACGCGCACCGCCAGAACTTAAGGAATAAGAGCAACAACAGCATCACCTGACCACTAAAACGCCCTCCAACCGGAATCTCTGATAAACTTTAAAAAAAGGAGGGAACTAAATCCAAGTATATTAGATAAGACGAGGGGCACATTTTACAACATGTTTTCACCAAAAATAATATTAAAGGACACTTATTTATTTTTTTCGTTTTTTCTTTCAAATACTTGAAAGAAAATCTCTAAAGTACATGGCGCGGCCCATTAATTGAGGTGTTATTGTTAGCGGCAGCCGCCCGGCGTCTCCACCGCTGCTAAAAATTAACAGAGAGCCGGGGCTCCTCCTGTTAAGAACTGCTATAAATCAGCGGGAGTGAAGGACACGCAGACAGCAGCAGGAATCGGACCCCGAGCCCGCGGGTCCGGGCGGAGAGAGGCCCACTTTCCCAGGACCGAGGCGACACGACAGCGGCCTCGTTATCAGCCTCACAGACACAAACACACCGCTGCTGCTCCCGGCTAATCATTACTAACACACAGATAACTCCACACACAGATTGCACACTGGACCTCCTGACGTGCGTGCGTGCGCGTCCGAAAGTCAACAAAGATCCTTTGTGCTAAAAATGCCGCAAATTGTTGTCCAGTAAAACTGCACTTCCACTGGTTATTAATTTTTTTTAACCAAACGTCCTTTAAAAACATAAATATGCAAAATTACAACGAGCCAAAAATATATTGAAAACATCAACAAAAATCAAAAGAAAAGAATGCCGAAAATGACAACAAAGGAATTCTTGATAAAATATAAAAAAAATTTATGCTGCATTCTATTCCAATCAGGTAAACGTGAAAAAAAAAATGCCGGGACTTAGATCAATAAGCATATCAAATCCGCTTCAACATAAAATCGGGTTCACCTTAAAGCGAATCAATACACTTTGTGACACATTTTCTCTATAAGATTTTAAATTGATTCATATTAATTAAATTAATTTAAAAAATAATTCTAGTCTACACTGATCTGTAGAAAAGCCTACATTTCTTAGTTTTTTTGCGTAAATTATGTTTCTTATAAGATAACTAAACTAAAAAAAAATAAAATAAAATGAATAAATAAAGTAGCTGAAACTTTGGATTTAACATTCCACTTTTGCAAAGAAGATTATGGCGTTTTCCTGTTTTAAATCTATTTTAAATACATACAAACCTCCCTAAACCTGCAGAGTAAAGGGAAAATCTGCTTCACACTTCTTTTTGTAGTAAATCACTAACACTATATTTTCAAGCAGCACACACACATCAGCAACACCAGATGGCAAAACTGAAAAACAATCAATTGCGATTACAATTACGTGCACACGTGTTCGTGTGCGCGCGCACACACACCGAACACACACACAGACACACGTACGTAAGTAAGCAAACCAATACCGCACTTTCCATCATCCAGCTTCACTTACAAAATTTTAACCCAAAAACATGTTTAGCCAATTTATCGAAACCGGGTTTGCATTTATGATTAAAATTAAAAGGCACGTGATGCCACGCGTTTTTTTTGACTCCTCATCTAAGGGAGAAAACATAACAGAGGTGCACCAATTCATGGAGAAGCTCCAGCCATCTCATGTCATGTCTGCGGGACAAACATTCAATTCTAAAACAAAAACACACAAAAAAGACAAGTTTTCAAAGTAAAACTGAAACACAAGCTTCACCTGCTAAAATAACGTGACACCAAACTTCACCTGACTCTGAAGTGGTCACCAAACTGCACGTGCGCCCACTTTGATGTGTTTACACCAAGAAGTAGGCTGTTCATTTGCATCTACACCAAAATAAACACAATCCTAACGATTTCTGGAGTGTGGAGGGCAGGGGGGGGGGGGGGGGGATCGGTTTACACACTCAGCCCAGAGGTCGATATTTTGAGGTAAAAGGACATGCACCTATTTCACAAACGTCCCAAATCAGCGTTGAATTAAAGAGAGGGCAGGTCAGGACACTCATTTCGCGCCCATAGCGGCGCAATGAAGGATTTCATGCTTTCATGATTCTAGATTTCATGCTAGGATTATTAGAGACTGCAATCATCTTCAAAGCGACTTAAAAGACAAGATATCCCTGAACCTCCCAGTGTGGCCTTTAATGGTGCTCTTTCCCCTCCTCCTTTTTACAAAAAGCTAAATTGACGCACCACTTCCCCCTGACAGGACCATATCTACGAGGATTTTGTTGGACTTTTTTCCTGATCATGAGAATGTGAATTAAGATTATAATGGAGTTCAATGATCTTCCACACTCAGCTAGCGCCATATTATAAAACTGTTCTTTGCAACACATTCAAAGACAAAAGCAAAAAAAGAGGGGCTTTACCGAGGCTTCGCTCACCTGCGAGCCTGAGCGCACTCATCCGTTGGAACTCAGGCTCTTGCAGCCACTTCCACATGCGCCGGAAGGTCTCTCTGCCGGACTTGAGCTTTGACCAAGGCTTTGGGTTTCGTAGCAGGTCGGACAATGTCCCTTGGGATCGGCAAAGAACGCGTTGGGCAAAGATGGCCTGAGGGATGCTGTAGCGCTTCAGCTCCGTGGTGATCCTCTGCGCCACTTCTTTGGTATTCACCTCCTCCATCTGTCCACCAGAAAGACCTCCTCCTCCACCGCTGCCCCCTTGCCGGCCGGGCCCGGAAGCCTGCTCCCGGCTGTTCCCCAGTCCCTGACCGTGTCCCTGTGCGCCAAGGTGGGCGTGGGTGTGGTGGTGGAGGCCGTTGATTTGCACCATGCCCGCGGAGGAGCTCATGTGTTGCTCTGCGTGTCTGCCGAGCATGGCTGGGTGGTGAGCCTCAAACCCGCTGGGTGTGAGCATCTTCTCTCCGGGCATGGCGGCTCCCGGATGGGCATAAGGAGGAATGCCGGCCTGGGACGTGTGTATGCTGGCCAGCCCGGATCCAGAGAGCGGGGAGAGGCTCTGGCCCATGCAGGGATCCTTGTGGTGGTACGCAGGATACAGACTGTTCATGGGCGCCAGACTCCGGTCCTCCCGCATCAGCGTGAAGCTGCCGCTGACATTTCCGGGGATCCTCTGGTGAGAATGAGGGTGAGGATGGTGTGGATGGTGGTGGTGGTGGTGGTGATGAGGAGGAAATTTGTCGGACACGGTGGAGATGGGGGGCAAGGGTTGCAACGGAGTTAGGGTCGTATAAGTGGTGCTGGCGCTCATGCCAGGGGGGGCTTCACACATGCTGATGGCAGGATGCAGGTGTCCGTGGTGACTGGGGTGATAGTCTCCGCTGTCCAGTAGGGTCGCCATGCCCATAGCGCGATGGCTCAGACCCCGGGGGCTCGGACGGGAATGCGGACTGTGGCCACTAAGCAGCTCTCCGTGACCGGTCACGGTCTCATGGCTCACTCCATGCAGGTCTCCCATATTCTCCATCGACAGCTGTGCGTTCATGATCCGGGCAGCGCTGTGGACAAATCATCTATCTGACCTGCTGCAGTAAACTGATGCCCAGAAGTCTCACATCCAGGGGAGTAAAATTCTCTTTTGTTGCCGTCCCCCCTCCACCACTTCGTTTCAATAGTCTCCTTTCGCTGTTGTCTTTGCGTAAAACGTCTCTGCGCTGTTTCCCAAAGCTAAAATCCTTTTCAAATCCGTTTCCTTTTAATTTCCAAATAAGTTTCTTAAAAAGTAAAAAATAATTTAAAAAAAAATCGTCTCCTCTATCATTTAAGCCCCCCCACCGCCAACCAGCTGTCCTTGCGCTCCGGTCGGGTGCCGCGCCATCTCTCTAGTTGTGTCCAGTCCCTGCTCCACCGCAGCACAGATCACACCGTCTACACATGCGCACAGTGGACACACACCTCCTCCCATGCGCGCTCTCTCTTTTTCTGTCTCTCCCACGCGCACACACGGAGCCACCGCGTTGACGTCAGGTACCTGATTAGGGAGGAGGAATCAAACTATTTGCTTAAAGCTCACTTCAAATCCATATTTAGCCGCTTTATGGCATTTAGTTAAGTTTCCAATAAGTATTGGTCTCACGGTATTGAGCTGTGGTAACTGGATACAGAGGCCAATATTCAGCTCATAACTGCTGTTTAGAAAATATCCGATTCATTAGAGCTTGACATCTATAGGCTTCCGTAAATCATTAACTGCAAATAAAGACAACTTCCGGGTGCATTTGGAGTTTTTCCCCCCATCTTTTCTGTTTTGGATTAAAAAAATCCGAAACCTCCAATTGTAGTTCCTCTCATGACAGCAGAAAAGCGACGCTTGCGCACAAATCATCTGACGAGTTAATTAGCGGTTTAAGGGCTGTCAGTCAATTTGCAGTGTGTGCATGTGTATGTGTGTTCATGCGCATCACACGGACTATTCTTTCATTATCGGCGCACTTCAGCTGCACCTCCCCACCCCCACCCAAATGCCAAATATGTGGCGGTTTAACCACACCAAGAAGGGCCGCAGTACCTTGTCTTTTGATAGAAAAAGATGAGCAGATGTGTCCATTGTTCAAACGTTAGGCTTAACGAACCAAGCCCAGCATGGGAGTGTGTGTTTACGTGTGTCTTAACAATTTAAGAATGACGTTCAAGTGTAAAAATGCAACCTGATCTTTTGTTGTGTTGAGAGAAAACTTGTGCATGTTCCAAAAATGTTTGAATTTACCAATTACGCGCAGATTTTCTGCAAAATCCAGAGGTAAGAACCTTTGTTGATGCATAAACTGACTAGTCCTTTTGTCAAAACTTTTCTGCCCCGATAAGAGCCCGTCCAATGATGCCGTGTCAGGCGCCGTTTAGCCCAGCAGAGCGGCAGCGCATGCAGGGCGTCCTCAGTCGGCAAGAGGTGACAGCTTGCAGCGGCCAATGTCCTTCTGGACCCCCCGCCGAATGAGGGACATGTCAAAGGTGACGCTTCAAGACTCCCAAAGCCAACATCTGCGGGGGGACAGATTAACCTTTCAGACTTTTCCCTGTTTTTGGGACTGCTAGGGGCCCCACATCTGTCAGGGCCCTCCCACAATAGAGTGGGCGCTCGGTTGAACGAGCTAAATAAAAGAAGAGAAAAGAAAGAGAAGAAGTTAAACTGTCTCTGATGTGAAGTCAATGTCAATGGCGTGTGTGTGACGTGTGTCGAGACAAAGGGGGACCAACTCTGAAGAGTGTGGCTGTCCAAGCGTGCAGCGCGGGGACTTGCGGGGTTTAAAGGCAGATAGAAGAGAAACACCGCGGATTTAATTAGGATGCGCATTAGGTCGATCTTGGATCTGTTGATACTTTAATTTATTATCAAGAAAAAATTACTAAAAATATATTAAAAAATGACTTTCAATTAAAAACCACATAAATAGTTATATATATTTAAAGCTTCATTTTAATTTTTGTTCTACAACCGCAGAGAATGGAGCACAATGCAGGCGGAAGTTTGGCCTCTTGGCAGCAAACCACATCTACACGTTCTCATAGAGATCGATACTTCTGCCACGTCTGCTCGACCTCAGCTGCGTGTTCGGCTTTCTGTGGCCATTGTGCTTCCTTAGCCCGCTTTTACGCGTCTGTGGCATTTGCTTTGCACGGAATCTTATAAGGAACAGCGTTTCCTTTATTTTTAAACCTAGAGAAGATATATGTTTCTTCAAATATTGAAAACTGACGCAGAAACCAACAGGTGCCAACATATCCGTAAAATTACGCGCTGAGTGTTTTTAATTTTTAAATTATTATTAATATTATAATAGGCTTGGTAAGATAGTTTGACAGTTAATACATGGTTTCATTGTCCTAAAGCCCGCATCACATCCGAGCAGAAACAACGTAATGCCTCTCAGAAAGGACAGTGGATCGATATTTCAGCAGCTCTGCAAAAATGACAAGCATTATAGATGTTTAAAATGACAATTACGTCCTATTTCGGAAAGAGCCTTTAACCAAATGGCATCTGGCAAAAGTGATGCTTTACAAATGAGCCAGCTTGAGTTTGGCCTTCATTTATGGGGAGTGAACCCGTAATGCGTAAAGGCGCATGCATGCCTAAACTGAATTAGCCTTTTGGAAACAAATCCCCTTCCTCACGTTTCATCGTTTTGACCCATAATTTCATTTACTGGTCGAAGCTTTAAAAAAAGCATTTCTGCAAACCTGCTGCTCCTTTCTGTTAGGATCAATTTTCTTTCCGAAAATACAAAAAACAAAATAAATAGAAATGTCACCAGGAAACACAGAAATGTTAAACCTGGAAAATATCTAAAGAAAAGTTAGATTCTCTATCTCTTAAAAACATCAAGAATTGCATCGTCTGGGGCTGCCCTTTACGGCATATTTGAAGTAAAGGCCTTGAAAACACACCACACCGCTCCAATCAATATTGAATAAAATTATAATTCCTGCAGGGACTCAGGCAAAGACCTACAATTTGTTAAAATAAACCATCCTAAAAAGATTGCCTGTATTTGAACCTGGCGTGTGGTATTTTCTGTGTAATTTAATTGCCCTGCATTAATCAACAATATTTAGACAATATTATATAAAATTCATTTAGAAGGCATCAAATAAATACAAAAAATAATTTATTTTTAGAAGGTAGCTGTTTATTTATTTTTAAGCCATTTTAAATGAATTGTTTGGAAAAAGTTGAAAACAAAATTTGGAAATAGAGTAAAATATTTTTCCCCTTAAAGGCCATACATTTAGGACAAACTTACAGATCTTTAAAGTAAATTGGTCAAAATATTTTAAACCATCATTTTCTTTATATTTTCTGTCTTCAATTAAGGAATTTGCCTTTTGTTTAACTTTTAAAATGCCATCATGGCCGAGCAGCACCTGCTGCCTTGCTCAGGGGTAAATCAACTAACTGCCTCTTCTGTGGTGTTATTCCGCGTCACTTGCTCTGATTCGCGCACTCATGTGAGATTAATAAAGCATCACTTTACATTAAGGTGTCCATATGCCGCCCAATTACTCTCTGTAACTTTAAAGAGACCCCAATTATGACAACAAAACCGTGTCAACGATAGTCAGCAGCCTCTTCAGCGGGCTGAGGGGCTGCCTGGACATCAATAATAGGCTTAGCTGGTAAATATTAAGAAAAGGGTTAAACACACGCTTTATTAGTCTGGCATAAGGCATATTTAAATTTCATTAATAATAGTTTGACTCTTTTGAAGCTAAATGGATTACAATCACATCAAACCAAAGACAGTTTTCACTCTTTCCTTCATCATTAAGACAGTAGAGCTTTTCCTGGTTGGGAAGACAACAATTTTATTTTATTTTATTTTTTCCTGGTTTGTTTTCATCAGAGCGCATATTTTTATGCATAACTATGTTAGACTTCTAATGAAGCTTAGCAGGAAGGCAACTTTCCACTCTTAGACCTGAGAACATTTTAGTGACACAATCACAATAAGTGCAGCGTTATTTCGCATGAAATGTGATTCGACAAATACATACAAAAGTTAAAAGGCATCCTCTCTGCACTATTTCTAAGAAAAGCTCGAGCGCAAAACTTCAGACATTTTCTAATCAAATGTCTAAATGACTTTTCTATTGTTTAATTAAGTCTTTTGGTATTTATACGTTTTACAGGCGAAAACTCCTCCGTCTTGGCCACTCGTTTGTTAAATGCAGCAGGTCTACGGATACGTGACGCAGCGGCAGCTGCTGCAAGTTTGTGTGCAGATATAGTGCGTCATTATAACAGATCAGGGTAGCACCCACTTTTTTCCACGTTTCTTCTCAACAGGGTGCCCGTGTTGAAGAGTGTGCATTCAAACTTTCATTCTGCGCCACACGCAAACACAGAGACAAGCTCACACCGTGTAGTCTCTGGCGTTTACCGCAGCGTTCTATTCTGTCACGCACCTTCATCATCCTCCAAGCTCACTCCCATTCAGCGGCGCAAAGAAGCACAACGCTTCCACGCCAATTTGCATGGACTTTTTAAAAAAAAAAAATTCCATGTCACGAGACGCTTAAAAACGAGGCGATGCATTATGCGTTTTTGTGCGCGTTTGTTGTGTGTTTTCCCCCATTCTGCGCTCTGTATCCTCCTCTTCTTCATACTCCTCCTCCTCCTCCTTCCACGGCTGCACCACCGGCATCCAGCTTTTCTTCGGGGCTGCCAACGTCCCTGATCCTGCCGTTGGAAAAGATCCTTAATAGCTGCAGCGCACTTCTGATTCTCCAAATGATCCATCCAGCAAAAAGTCCCTCTTTTCCTGCTCCGGAGCCGCGCTTCTCTCCGTACTTTCTCCATGCAGGCGCATTTGAATAGCTGACCGAGGTTGTTATGGATCTCTGCGCACTGAAAGAGAATCAGTATGCAAATTGTTTCAGTATCAATCGAAAGGTTCGATCTGCCTGCACGTCAGCCCCTTTGGCACGAGAAGCTCCTTTCCTGCATAAATGTTTATAATGGTCTCAAATATTAGCACGCAAGGAGAAAGCAGAGAGACTTTGGAATTAAATTGAGATGCAAATTCGGATCTTTTTCAGAGGGTAAAATATATAAATCTATTCATGAAAATAAAATGCAGATGGAACCTTTGTGTAAAAGAATGAGAGTCAAAAGCACATTTTATGGATAAAACACACAAGAATAGACACAAGTCAAACTGAAGAATTTAGTTACAATATTTGATATTCAATCCTCAAGTAATTTAGTAGTTCTCCTTGACTGTAATGCACTTTTAATCACAACCTTGATCAAGGTTGGATTCCTGCAGGTTATTTCAGCAATGCAGCAGATTAAATTCCTGCAGCACAACTGCAATCACATTTAAAAAAGGTGTTGAAAATGAGAAGTGAACACTGTTTTATGAGTACTTTCTAGCTGTCACTCGGCTGTCACATTTTCCTGTATTGCTCCATCCTTTTTCCCGTTTTCTCATATACAGTGATCAAACCAAATCTGGTTAAGAGGGCAGAGCAGATGTGCTGATAAACGCAGGGCAGGATAGGAACACCTGCGTTTGGAAGCTCCGCCAGGAAGAGGCAACACAAGTGGGGAGGTGGAAAGTGTCAGAGAAATGGAAAGTGAAGTGCAGGTGAGGGCATGGGGGGGGGGGGGGGGGGGGGTTCTGTTGGCTTAGGTAATTAGAACACGAGAGGAAAGATGAAGGTAAAGAGAAAAAAGGGCAGAAAGAGGTGAAATGAGAGGCTACAGAAAGGGCAGGGGAGAGCGAGTGGTCAGAAGGAGATAAAGCAAAGAGTCCGTTATCCATCTGTCCCAGGGTTAGAGTTTGACCAGCTGAGGGTGGGGGGTCAAGGGTGAAGGGTGAGCGAACCCTTGACCCAGGGGTTTTGTGGTCAGGACAGAGGCTCGCTCCAGCCCTCTACAACAGAAACAGAAGATAAAGTATTTAGACGTTTGTTTGACATTGATGCAAAAAAAGGTTTTTATTTTCCAATTAGGTAATCCATAGAAATGGAATTTGAAGACATACAGTTTTCTGTAAAGATTAAGTTAAATTAAGTTATATTCTTTACTGTTTAAACCTTGCAGTTAAAATTTTGTTCCCCTAAGTCAATATTTAAACCTCAATTCAAAAATTTATGTTGACCAAAGTGTAAGAAATGCATTTTGTGTGAGAAAAGGGATTAAAAATGAATTATGTACGTTTTGTATTACCGTAGCTAACTTTTCCAATTTTTAACACTAAATATACATTTTTATAACTAAATATTTACGTAAAGTGAAACCTGAACCTTTACTATTTGTTGAAAATAACTTCTAGAATTTATCTTAAACAACATGACTGTGGATTAAGTTCAAGAAAAACTTAAAAACTTTTGTCTTAAAAAAGATCTGTAAAAAGCTGATTTAATGTTAATGCAGATTTGAAACTTAATATTTTTGAGAGGATGTAAAGTATACTTATCTTAGTTATTTTGCTAGTTTTCTCAAGACATTTTCCCAGATTTTTTCTCATGGTTCATGAAGCTGTTCAGCTTTTTTTTTTTCTGCTCAGGTGAGGTTTTAGAAAGTTGGAGAGTTGAGTGACCTCATCCACCTGGACCTGTGTGCAGGTTCAGGATCTGTTGCCATATTGTTCCTTATTTTAAGTTTGTGCAAAGTAACTATGAAAACGATTCGATTAAACCCACAAAGGTGTGTTTTGCTTTGTTTGTCTGAGCTGTGTTGGCGTGTGTGGGGGGTGAAGAGGGGTGGGGTTCTAGGATTAGTAGGGAAAGTGGAAGGGATATGGGCAATGATAGCTGCATCTAAAAGAGGATTACACGGGTTCCCTGTGTCATCATGTACCTGCCATTATGGGATTACTGACGCCACTTCCACCTTCTTCACTCTTCTCTGCGATGATGGCAAAGCCTTGAGAATACCTGAACACACATGTGAGCTGAAAGCCTCAACAGGAAGAGGACCCATGGTGGTCAGTGTGTCAACAAGTACAGTGTTTAGTGCTGAAGCCTCCTGCTGCAGTTGAAGGTTTATTACATGTTTGGAACCACAGTTTAATCCAAGATAAGATTTAATGCACTTGCTCAGGGATGAAAGCTACGTTTTTGCTTTCAGGGAGACGCACGCTGTTGATGCACTGATTCAATGAATAGATATGTGAATGAATTGAGCTATTACTGCTCTCACACCAACACCCGCACATGCGAGTACTGATTCGGCACAGCTTCTCGTGATATCTATTGTTCATTAGTCATTGTTATCCAGCTTTGATGTAGCCATAATGGTCTTTAGATGTGTGGACCGGCTCCATAAAGACCTCTGTTTAGTAACGGCTACAGTTTAAATGCTCTTAATGCGCTGCTGAGGTGTGGGGAGCGACCAGGCGTAGTAAATCACAGAGAGTGGTGAAGAAAGGGAGGAGAGAAGAGGAGCGGGCCAAGGGAATGCTCTCTGGGCAGGTGGGTACAGACGAGACAGAGGACCTCCCTCCGAAACTGATAGCGTGTTGACATAGCACGGGCTAACGCACTCTCACTCCCAAACTGGGGAGTGGAGCTCTCCATGCAGTTTCCAGACTCACCGAATTTAGTATTGAGCTCAGTGACAAAGATTAAACTAACTGTGTGTGTGTGACCTGTCCTGTTCCCAGTAGAAGAAGAGCAAACACACAGAGGCAGTTATCTGACTCACCATTGTGTTCATCTGATCACTAATCTGCAATGGTTAAATCATTATCCATCCAGAACCTCAGCAAAGGGCCAGACAAACACTACTGATGTCAACAGGCAGCACCTTCTTTAATATGTTACCCGCACAACTGTCACACAGATGTGACTCATCAACGTTTCTCAGTGTAAATGCATTAAATTAGAATGTTCTGCAAAATGCGTAAAAATAATTGACTGAAAACATTAAAAAATGTTAATAAATTTAAGCAACAATAATATTATCTGTAACAGAAAAGAAATGCACAATTTTTTTTGAAATGTTGCAAATCTTTCTACATGTCTTTATGTACTTCTTCATAACATGAATAAGAGTGTCTTTAAAAAAAAATATATATATATACATATATACATATATACATATATACACATGTACATATACACACACACACACACACACACATACATATATATATATATATATATATATATATATATATATATATATATATATATATATATATATATAAAGAAACATTTTGTGCAAAAAAAATTGATTTATCACTTTTATCCTCATGTTTTGGGTCAGAGTACTGGAAACAAAGGTGAATCACAAAAAAAGCATACATAAAACCATGGGATTTAGGGAAAAAGGCTATAATTCTAGTTACATTACAAAGAATTGCAAAAGAAACCCCTCAAAATACAGTAAAAAAAATGCAGTCCATTTTTTATCTTTCAATATAATTTATATGAAAGTTTTAACGAGAATGGGCTGGCAGTAAAGCAGGCAAGTGCTTGTATGTCTTGGTTTTCCTCATATGAGCAGGCATCTGGCTCTAAACTGTATGGCTGGATAGCCCCATAACTGCTCGCCATTTTAGTTGCACCAGTATTAAGTTGGGGTTGTGAGGGGCTGTAAGCTAGTGGGAGAAACGGATGGATAATGGGATACGAGGGAGGACTTTCTCAGTGCCAACAGTTCTGCCCACATCTCAGAGGAAAATTTCTGATGAACGACTGCCGCTCTGCAGAAACTGTACTAGAAAACGACACAGGTTGATTGATTTTGGTTAAAAACAACATACCGGTAATCATAATTAAAAGACCACTGGGAACAGTTTTACAACAAAAGACGCTCATTGTGAGACTATGAAGACATCAAAGGAGGATTCATGTGTTAAACAGCAAATTTTGAAAATGCTGAGTGTTTCAGTGAATCCAGTTCTGCTTGCTGCCACATGTGGCCATATACTGTGAACTGAGGAGACCACAAGGACACAGACCAAGTGAGGCTGAATGTTTGCTTGCCCTGAATATAATTTATGTGACTGTAAAAAGTTTTCAGTGTTCATGTGACCTCCATTAAAAAAAGATTGAGTGCAGGATAAAGGTCAGAATAAAAAAAAAATTTCACCAGTGAGGCCAAAGTAACAGTGCAAATACATGACGAATAACTTGAATAAAGAGCAGACACTCGAAATACTGACTTTTTTCCAGACAGCTTCATAAAAATTTCCTAGGATTTTTAAAGTAATCAAAGTTGTCAAAGTTCATGGTGTAGAAAGAACAAGGTGAAGGTGTTTTTTGCATTTGTGGCATCCTCAATGAGATGAAGCTGCACCCTTTGCCTCATGAAAGAAGTCAGATGCAAAAGCATACTTTGAATTTAAAAGTGACTTATGCATCCCCCATAGGAGCAGCAACATTATAATGTTTGCATGTAATGTCATGAAGTTGAAGATTAGGGGAATGTTTCTGAAAGATGACTTAAACGAAGCCTTATGAAAATGGTGGAACAGATTCATCTCTTCATTGCGTGATTCTGATTAAATTTGCACAATGAGAAATAACGCATAGTTCTTTAAAACATTGTTTTAACACTGAATGAACACAAAATGAAAAGGAACATTTAAAGCTGCGTGTGTTCATTTATAGGACTAGAGCTTTTCCCTAAAACACAATAAAAGACCAAAAAACTGCTTCGGGTTTGCCATAAACAGGGGTGGAAATTAATACGTTTTTTCTCTTCCTCTCACTCCTTTCTTGAGCTTTTGTTGATGAAGATATTAACATTTAAATTGAAAATAAGGTGTATATTGTGTGTATGTGAATATATATATGTGTTTATATATGGATGTGTGCATGAGTACATATATGTATACTCAGTTTAATGTATTTGATGTTACATTATGCTTTATACATGCCCTAAACAAATGTAGTCAAAATACAATATGAAGTGGAGGTTTTTTGGTAAGAAAAACAATGAAAATTCTTTAATTGATAAAAAATCTCAATATTTTTTCTTTAATTATGTTTCCTAGACTGACAAAAATCACAAAAAAGGATGTCCGTTTTTTATTTGTATTTTAAAGCATTAAATTGAAGTATCACCCACTTTTAGTGAATGATGCAGAGGGTTCTGACATGAGAGGATATAAATGTAAAGCTTTTTAGCAACATAACACTTTTCGGCAGACCCAAAATGATCGACTGAAAAAGAATGATATTAGTAACAATCTTTGCAAAAAGGTGTTAAATTTAAATAGAGATAAGTGCAGTTGTTTCACAGGACTAAATATATGTGTGCTGTAGATCATTTTCAGGACTCACTAAAGCCACTTCACATTCATGGCACTTAAATGTGATCCGAACCGGGAAGACCCCTTAAAATTCTGACCCCTAAAGCACTACAGGACGCATATGTTGACATTTTCTGAAACACTTGCAAAAACACATAAATAAAAAAAGCATTTCACATGAACATGTTGCATAAATGTACATATGGACTTGCCATCTCCGGGTCTAAAGGGCCTCCATCACTCCCTGCAGGATACTCAAGCAAATCTAATTGCAGGTAAATGTACAGAGCTGCTCTCTGTGGCTCCTGTGTGGAAAAGATGCGAGGAGAGACCCTGCGACATGGTTAGTATTGGCCGGGATGACTGATTGGCCTCTGCTCTAACTACATTAGACTGTGGAGAAGTGGCTGTCTCCCCCCTGCTCACCCCTGCCTCTTCCCTCTGCTCAGTCACAGACTGAAAAGGTAGTGAGCGAAGCTGCTACATGGGGGAACGGGGTGTGACCCGCATCGGCCGTGGATCCTTGCGTATCGACCTGATCGGAGCGTATTAGCGGGCTGTTGGGTTGGAAGCAGAACAGGCCCAGTGGAGGGATCTGCCTTTCTAAGATCTGATCTGAGGCTATTAGCAGTAAAGAACCGCTGTCGACGAGGGGAGGAGACACATCACTTACAGGGTCACAGCCTGGTCGTCCAGAGCTGGCTGGACAGTGAACACAGATAGAAAAGGTACACACCGAGCTACACACACAGGACAGTAAAAGGCGGCTCATTACTCAGCGAGAGCTCAGGTTTCCAGCAAAGACCTCTCCATTAGACCCCCAGTTAGGGATAAATGAATGGCTGCAGCTCCTGCACACTCATAAACTATCCGAGGATCCACAGCGGGAGAAAATGAGATACAACTTGAAGGAAGGAGGGGATCTTCGAGGTGGTGTGTGCGTGAGAGGTCCTCTGGGTCTTTGAGATGGAAATGCCCAGCTGGCTGGCCGTCTGCTGCCTGACCTCTGAGCACAAGGTCAAAAGCCAGGCTCCCCAACCAACCGGCCAGTGACCGACACGCACACACAGTGTTCGCACACGGTGTCTACACTTGTCCAGGTTGTTTTGTGTGTATTTGTGTGTGCATTCAGAGAGAGGGAGAGGGAGCGTGCTCTCTGCCGTGTGTGCGTAATTGATCATTTAATCTAGCTGACATCATAATCTCCGACGCGTGTTTAACTAACTGGCTGTTCAGCGAAGGAGCAGAAGGGCCGAGTAATTATCTCTTTTGGATACATTAATAATGAAGCATCGCTCACCGTTACCTCAGCTCCCAAATCAATCACAGTCCACCGTGCTTTGGAGGCAGCACAGCGTCGGCCATCACACAGCCGACCTGCGCCGTGAACCAGCTAAAATGGAGACCCGTGCATATATGTGTCCGTCTCTGCGCATCTGCACGCCGGATTCATTTATAGCCAAAGCAGAAAAAAAAATCAACCCACAAATCAACAACTTTGCAGGTAAGGCAATCAATAATTCCAATTGAGGGATGAGAATATGGGAGGGATGTGCAGCGTGCATCACGAAATGCCGTTTTGTTTCAAGCTGAAGTGCACATTCAGAGGCAATTGTTCACGGGAGACCAAGCCACACAAATGCCAATCAAATTAAATGGCAGCTTTAACAAAAAGAAGTGGACCTAGGCATGTGGCCCTGCGTGTGTGTCTGTGCGTGTGTGGGTCTTAGGAAAATTATTGCTATTGATTTAAGGCGGAGAATCGTGGAAATGTTACCAGATGGGACATTAAGTTGTGAGTGGCTTCAGATGAGAGGAGTCATCGTCAAAAGGCCAAGATGGAGAGATGCAACGAATGCACATAAAAAACAGCAAATAATATGATCTCCTTTTAGGATGGATTTACATTTCAGCATGAACATTATTGGCATGAAATAGACTGTTCTTTTCCTGATTCTTGAATTTCATTTATGTAAGTAACACTTTGCTTATTCAAAACAACATCAATAGCCCACTTAAGTCTTTGACAGTTTCTTCCTTCAGGGGTTTCTATATATGATTTGACTTCATTTTATGGCAAATGCCCTTCCTGACCTGGATCTGTACATTTACCCAGCATTTTGACCTGCACATGGAAACACTGGAGAGTGCTCCCGTGTGGTTACAGTAACTCTCAGCATTTCTCCAATCGTAAGGGCTTAACCGTTTAACGTCACCAGCAGCACCAAAACAACACACGCTCTTTGACATGTTGTAACTTTTCAACCGCTTTGCCACGGGAATCAGCTGATTCTGATGCGGCTTTTCATTTCAGCTTTGCACTGCTCTATTCGAATCCACTTGTAGATAAATAGATCCATGCACGTCTTTGTTTTCCTCGTCAGAGCTGGCATCAAAACTGTACGGCTGGATAGCTCAGAAATTGCTTGCCCTCGTTGTTGTATGGCTACTGTTATGTTGGGTTGTGAGGGACTGTGAGCTGGCAAGAGAATGAGTAAATAGAGCGATGATGGGAAGTAGGGGCGGGCTTACTCGCACCAACAGTCCTGCCCACGATTCAGAGGTGAATTTCTAATGAACTACTGCCACTCTGCAGAAACGATGTTTTAGAAAATGACACAGGTTGATTGATTTTGTCTATAAACAGCCTAATCATACTTAAAGACCCCTGTGAAGGCTTTACAGATTAAACGATGATCGGAGTAGGACTTTAACTACAGTGTGGGTAATCTGCAAAGTGGAGGAAGTTGTGACTGCTCAACAAGATGCACAGATGAACCGGTGGAGTCACAGTCAGCTGCATTAAACACCCTAGAAAAAAGACAAAATAAGAACAAAAAAAACCAACAAAAAAAAGTAAATAATGACATGGTTAGACCCATAGATGGGATCAGGGGTGACACAACCATAATATGTTCAACTTGCCTGTTGTTGCCAATATGTGACAAACCACTTTGGTTCTAGCATGTACTGAAGTAAAAGCAAAAATATAAATAGATTTTTTTCATAGCTGTAAAGAAATTCAGGCGCTAAGGGAATAAGAAGTTTGATTCTCAAAACAAAAACTTAGTTTAAAAAAATTATGCAATTGATTAAGTGAACTGGAAAACTAAAGATTTGCCTTGAAATCTTTTAGGCTCTTAGCTTTTTAACCAAAACTCCACTGAAATGCATCAGTTTGAGCTTTATAAATCCCCAAATCAGACAGTTACTGAATTTCATGAAATGATTGTAAACTTGTAGAAAGCTCAATTTACTGAACGAGTCTTGGGTTTTTGTTCAATTTTTTCAAAGCTTTATTTGTTGTTGTGCTAACCTTACCCCAGTTGTCCATGTTCACCCAGCCTAGCGCTATCATCTTTGAGCACTGACAGCTTTTCCCAAGAGAGAACCTGATGGCCGAGCCAAAAGCATCTATTCCCGCCTGTGTAACCTCTGCAGGGTGAGTTATGTTTTCAGAGCAGATTGTCCCTTTATCTGTCTGTTCTCAGTGATCACTGATCACCGTCCTTCTGCTCTGCTTCAGGATAGAAGCCTCTCAGTAGAGCTGTTCAGATTACACTAACAGCTCAACAGAGACAAACGCAGCATGCTACAGCAGGCACACACTCACACAACCACACACAGTTGTTGTTGCTAGGACACTTGATACCTCAATCATATCCTGAACCTAACCTTACCCCAACCTTTAAAGTTGTCCTCATAAAATTGAATCATTCAAATGGATGCTCTTTGCAACAGCTTCCCCAAAGGAAGGCAGTTCTGCACAGTGTGACACACACGCGACCACACACTCCGCAGTCACAGTAAACTGAATATGAAGACATACATGTCTGCACATGGATGTTAATTCCATTTAGGTGAATCTAAGCTCATGTGGAAGTTAGTCTACACCAACAGAGCCGCATGTCAACGCAAGGAGAGCCTGGCGGTCTGGTGTTCCTCAACTTAATCTGACACACAATCGATCCGATCTCTCGTCATCTCAATAAAGATAAAAAAGATGCTAAATGCAATACAAAAGCAGAAATCTAATATTTTAGGGTCAAATCATTTAATGAAGAGCAATTTGACTGTGGACTTTCATCGTTCATATTGTATGTAATTTGTTAGGATGTTGTTTTTCCACAGGCTTTGTTTGGTCTTCACTTATAAAATCTTTTTTATTTAACCTTTTTTTTTTAACCGAATAGAAACTGTTGAGACTAAAAATCTATTATTGAAAAGCGGACGATGGGCAGCGGCTCAGTGGAACAGAAATTGTGAAAGATGTCAGAAGAAAACAAAAGAGGAATCCATCAAAGTGTTTATCATTAAAAACGTTTTTTACTTGCCTTTTCCTGTTGAAGTAGTGTTGGAGCTGATCCCAGTGGTCACCGGGCAAAGACGAAGTCTCTATAGATTTTTGTAATAGTAAAATGCTGCAAGAGTTAAAACCAGCTATCATAACCAAATTTATTGATGATTTATTTATTGGAGGTAAACTCTTTTCCAGTGGGTCACAACTGGAATATTTTTGGTCCTAAATACGGTCCTAAATTAATCCTAAAAGTATCAGCTTCTAAAATTAAAGCATTAAAGTCTGCTTTTAAATGAAAAGCAGAATAAATAAAATAAAACAAAAAACAGTAGTGCATGACATGGCTGCACATTTGGGGATTTAAACAGAACCATCAAAAGGAGAAAGAATTTCCTCTGCATTCATAAATTCACTATTGAAAAAGTGAAACAATGACAGATTGGACTAAAATATCAAAGGAGTTTATCAAGCTGTTTTTTTGCTTTTTAAATGAAAGTGTAAATCTCAACATGGAAAATTACAACTCAACTCTTATAGTTTTCTTTGTAATGGAAGCTTTTGCATGACCTTACCTCAGAGGCGTTATATTAGTATCATTATTGACGAAGATTAAGAATCCATCAAAACAAGCTTCTTTAGTAATAGCGCCTCAGCTAAAAGAACTGCTTTTAATTTGTTTATAACAGTAAAAATAAAAAAACAGTTTGAAATACGTATTTTTTTTATCAGAGTGCTGAACTCATTTGCCACCCTTCCAAATTCATCTGCCCCCCCTCTCACCCCCCATTTAAAATCTTCTAGACACTGCTACTGCCTCACCTTCTTTTGTTAATCCATGACATGTTTTGATTTGATTTGATTTATTGATTTATTTCAAGCATCGTAGTCAAAGCAATAAAAAAATTACACATATTTATCAAACTCATTACAGAAATGATGAAATGCATAGATTAAAAAGACAGAAAACAAAACAAAAATGTCACTTAAATCACATTTGCTTAATTAAATACAGTGATCATTAACTGAAGTATAAGTAGAGTTTGATATATTGCTTGAAAAGGAGTGGGAAGAAGCAAGCTTATATAATCCCACCCCTACTGAGTTCATTCAAATGATTGATGATCTTCAGAAAACATTCATTCATGATTTCAGTAAACAGTAACGTTAAATACATTTACTTTGCGTTTAGCTCCCTGTCCCATGCAGAATGGTACAGGTTGTGTTTTTGTAAGATTGGGGAGATGGTTGGTTTTTTCAGAGTAAATGGATGTAGGACATACACAACTATTGATTGATTGATTGATTTCAAGCATTGTAGTCAAAGCAATAAAGAATGTACACAGATTTATTAAACTCATTACAGAAATGATAAAATGCATAGATGAAAAAACAGAAAATAAAAATAAAAAATACTTTTAAATCACATTTGCTTAAATAAATATAGTGACTGTTAACTAAAGTTGAGTAGAGCTTGATCTTTTGCTTCAAAAGGAGCGAGAAGAAGCGAGCTCATATAATCCCACCCCTGCTGAGTTAATTCATTTTATAGTTTTACATAGTTTTTATAATCCGGTTCTGATCAGTTAGATTCTTTTTAAGTTACAAAATCCAGTGCTTATTTATGATTGATTATCTTCAGAAAACATTCATTCATGATTTTGGTAAACAGTATTGGTAACCAATATGTAATAATCATTGATTATTATTAGAACACATTATCACATTAAACCAGTAATTATTGCTATTACTACCCAAGAGCAGAAGCAGAAAGGTTTACTGATAAAAACAAGCAATGCAGCTATTCTTACAGCTTGGATTTTGGAGCACAGCAGAGTTTGTTGTAAACAAACATCTGCCACTAAAATGGAAAATTAGAGCTAATAAAGAACTCTAATGTGTTTATTTTAATCCTTGTCTGAAGTGGCTGCAAAATGTTTCCAAAACAATGAAAATTTGTCTTCTTTATTTTTTTGTCAACAGTCCAAAATGAAAAAGCTGATCAAGATGCCGACATTCTGGTATTTTCAGACAGCAAAGTTAAAATGTCAAGTAGTGTTGAGTTTCCCGACTTCATCTGCATTACTGATAGTCAGGTGTGTTTGGAACTATCACAGCCTCAAAATATGTAAAGTGAAAAAATAATAGAAACATGTTTCTTTCCTGGTTATATCCTCCTGAAATCTAATCTGAAAGACATTTGCTTCACGTTTAACCTTGGCATGCACTGAGCACAACAGGAATGCCAAAAACATTCAGTGTTTTTTTTCCCTGCATAAATTACTAAAATAAATAATTTAAATCAGCAGCTAAATTTTTTGTAAAAAGTATTGAGTAGAAAGAAGAGATTAAAAGAAATGCAGTCCAGTCAAAAATATTGTTACCTCCCCAAAAATTTTCCTTAAGTAAAGTACAATAAACAGAATATTTGCTTAAGCACACTATAAGCGAATTTATTTTATTAACGTAAATTATTGCACGATTATACTTTACTTTTTGCAAAAAAAATGGAACAGCACAGATGTCGAACACTGTAAGCCACACAAACACTAAAGAAAACTGAAGGTTCTATGCTGTCATCAACTCTTTTTGTGGTTAAAATGGATTATTAATCTGTTGTGTATTAAAACGCACTGAAGATTTGCAAAGAGATGCTAAATGAGCCTGTAACCCTTTTGGACAACAACATCTGTTTATCAAGTAAGCATAAAAATGCCTGTCTCTTGATTGTGACACCAGATGAGACGTTGCTCTTCAGCTGACATCTATTCCTGCAGAAGTTGATAACAACTGTGATTGTGTGTCTGAGCTATAGCTTAGTGAAAAGGCACCTTTGAGTTGTTTATTTTCACAATCATGTGCAACAATAATACCTCTACCCTATATACGAGTGTTACCTTAAAATGTGGGTGTGTGTCTGTGAGAGTGTGTGTGATTACCCATGCTGTTATCAGCAGCACGCCGCCATTCACTCCGTCTGAAATGAAAGGTTTTCCTCCGTCACAAAGCAGTTTCTTTGTTTCCATGGTGCTATGATTCTGTCAAAATCCAAGGGAAAAACAGAGGGGGAGAGAAAAAAAAATCAATTTCCCCCCAATCACCAGCAGCAGTCTCAGCCTAGCAGGCCGCCGCCATGCAAGAGCACACGCCAGCACATGCAAGCATGGCCAGTGGGAGACACATAAACAGAAAAGTAAGTTACCCTTGTGACTTCACTCTGTTAATTTGATTTTTTCTCTTCTTTTTGCTTGCTGAAGGTGGACAACAGTTCACTTTATCTTGGATATTTCAGATAATAGCAGCAGAAAAGGTAATGATCCTGGGAGACTAAAATGAACCCATGTCTTGTCTATCTGCCGCTAAAACCACTGGATCTGCAGCATATTGACAAAAGCTGTTTGCTGGGACTAAGAAGATCAAACAGGTATTTATTCTCACATCTCACAGCTTCTGTTAAAGAAGACAGAAAAGAAGTGAGTGCAGCTTAAAATGTCGTCTCGAAAAGTTGCATTGCATGTCGGTTTGCTCCAACAACTGATGATTGACGTTTCAAAACACACTAAAAGTCAAGTTTATACCTTCATTCTGCCAAAGTTTTGAGAATGCCAACTTTCATCCAAATGTATTCTTCAAGTGAGGCAGAGCTCAGTAAATCGCTAGGACACACAAAACACAGAGACCACCCAACGAGAGATCCGTTCACGAAAGGCACCTTGAATGCAAAATATCTAGTTAAAATAAACCTTTACAGACCAAAATACAAGAGAAGAAATCTCAGAAAAATGAATAATTTAAAAATAGAGGATAGGAGAATATCTGAAAACAAGCAGCTTATGCACAGATCTATATATCTGCTTCTATGAAGGAGGGTTTACTTAACGGAACCAAAATTAGCTGTGGTGAAAAACAAAAGTCGACATGATCATGACGTAGCAACAGGACCTCATATTACTGGAAAATACCCTGACAAAATGTACTCAAACAAAAGGGAAATGAAAACAACAAAATAGAACTAACATATGCAATCCTCACAAGGTGCAGGGTTTCTGGGATGGCTCAGCTGTAACCCCCCCCCCCTCCCCCCCAGAAAAAAATAAGAATATGACTTTTGAAGTGCGAGTAGGCGGTCTCAAACCGAGAGTCAAAAGTACTGAAATATATTTCTCTCTTTAACTTTGCTTTTTCAACAGGAAACCACAAAATATGCTTATAGAGATGTGATATGATGCCTGTTTTGCCTTTTTTTTTACTGTCAGATTGTAAAAATTCAGAAGTGCTACCCACTCTAGCCTTCTTTACCACTAGCTATGGCTGTTAGCAGAGATGATGAGCAACAAGGTTTCTACTAGAAAAAAAAATCCAAATGTGAAGATGTTCAGAGAAGGAAGGATTGGATTGAGTGCTGAAGAGCAATGAAAGTGTTGAGGAGTCACACAGGGTAGTGCTTTATGATGAATGAGTGTTTATATGCTGGGCTTAGGAAAACAGTCGCTTTATTACAGTGTTAGTCCCAAACCACCAAAGTACAACCTGTGCATTAACTGTATTATGTAGAGTACTGCATATACAGAGCAGAACCGTGTATCTCAGCCTCTAATGGCTGATGCTGCTCACAAAGACAATCTCTGAAGGTTGCTATTACTTTTGTCCTTCACCTTTAATATGCATAATGTAAATGATATTTTTTAAATAAAAAAAGAAATCATTGGCAAAGCTGCAATGCGGTCAAACTGTCTACTATATTTACCAACAAAGACCCCACCATTTTTACCAGTATTTCTGGCTGTCCGTTTAGTTTCGTGTCAAATTTCCACAGAAAATTAATAATTTTTTACATTTTTTCATTTTTATTTAGTTGAAGATTTTGCAAGTCTGACACTGTGAATGTAAGAGTTACTTCTGTATACAGTAGTCAAATACAAGATGTATCAAAAGTCGTATCCCATTTGTTTTTTCTATTTTTGTTTCATCAATGCAAATGTTAATCCTTAAATCACCAATTTCTTATTTAGAAATTGTCTCTTAAAAACGGTGGCCCTAAAATGCAAATCACACCAATAAATAAATAAAAAAAATTAAAAAATTAAATTAAAAATTAAAAGAACAAAATAATAAAACAATGAACCGAACTAAAAATTTGAATAATTCAGATAATTCAACAACTTCCAGAAACTAAAATGTTAAAAAACAAAACACAATAAAAACTGGAAAAGGTAGGTACTAAGAGGCATCACTGATTGGATGATGGCATTTGATGTGGATGTTTAGGTTTTTTCAAATGTGTTTTCAATACTAATATAAGGGTTATGATTAGTATGGAGCAAATCCAGGATCACTTCATGCCAAATAACTTTTGGTTGAAATGATGGACAAACAGCACCATCCAGTCTTGAATTTGGTTTGTTTTCCAAAACATTTTCTTTTTTTCTGTGCTCACATCTTGGTTGTGCACTTTCTTCATAAAAAATGTCCCAAGAAAAGAAGTTACCTCAAAGGCAGCGTTTGTGGTTCTAAATTCTGCATCATCCCAATAGTGTTGGCTTTCTTTGCCGTGTGAGAAGTTTTTGTGTGGATGTCAGTATAAAAGACGATCTTTTGTAAAAGGTTTCAGTCTAGAAAATCAAAAATCTAGAGGCCACCAACTAGTAAGCAGAGCCAAAAGGAACTTAATGTTTAATCAGTCTACAAAAGACAGACCATGAGGTAAAGGTTCTGGTTTTATAAAAGAAAAAGAAAAAACATAAAACGTTTTTGGAAAATTCAACAAACCAAACAAAAAAAATAAATAAAAAAAGTTTGCCTCCCTGAATGAAAAACAATCTTTTAAATTTAAAACACAAAACAAGTATTTGTGTGAATGTCTTTATACACCATTGACCCAAAAATCTACACATACACACATCTACAGATTGTTCTTTAGTTAAATAAAAACTTTCCTTCATAAACTCTGATTTTTAAAAAGTGTCCTTGTTTAAAAATCCTGGAGGTGCTTGACTTTTATATATATTTGTATATGGGTGTGTGTTGGTGTATGTGTGTTGCTCAACATTTGAAGAATTTTAATGAAACCATTCAAAGAATGTGCCATGAATTGTGCCTTATTACACACGGTGAAGAATGCAGACAGATTTCTGTGCTGTCCATTTCGTTCTCAGTTTGATCTGATCTAAGCCATCCAGTGTCCACATTTGCCTTCAAAGGCGTCCGTACAGCATCAACTGCTGCCGGGGTTGGGCAGGGACAGAATATTGAGATTTTTCACCTTAACTGCAAACACAACTAAAGGAAGATAAATCTGTTTTGGAGCCTTCAGGGGCCCAAAAAACTGGCCTTTCCTCTCAAAAGACTAAACAGACGAAAGGACCCTATGAAGTGCGTCTGTATCTCCCGTGCTGCTTATAGCTAATGCAAGGCCATTAGTGTGTGTGTGTTTGTTTGTGTGTCCCTCTCAGAACCTCTTGATGCTTTTAAGACACTCCTCAAGAATCTTCAAGGCTGCAAACACACACAATGGGCAGGCTGGAACGAGGGAAGGCTGTGTTTGTGTGTGCGTGGCTGTTTATTTGTAAGTGTATCTTTGAAAGGCTGCTTGCTGGTCTTCAAGGAAGCTCTCCGAAGTTGGAGACAGGCAGCCAGGACATCAAACCTCGTCGCCAAAGAGGCTTTCATAGAAATAAAGAGGCAGGTGATGAAGATGAGGAGGAGGAGGCGTAATTAGGAGAAGATGAGAGAGAATGGATTCGATGCTTTTATCTCTTTAGATTTTTAAGGTTAAAGTGAGGTCAGAAGAAGAAGAGTTTGGAGCAAACAAACAGGAGAAAAAAGGAAAAGATACTAATGATTAGATAGATAGATAGATAGATAGATAGATAGATAGATAGATAGATAGATAGATAGATAGATAGATAGATAGATAGATAGATAGATAGATAGAATAGCCCACCCAAAGCAGTTAGAAGTCGCTTATATATTGCATCAAGGCTATAAATCTTCATTTTTCACATTGATCACAAACAGGTCCTGCAAATACAATTTCAAATTTAAAAGCTAATGCACAAAAAAGCTTAAAAAAATCAATTTTTATTCCACTAAGGCAGACCCATATTGCGAGAAAGTAGACAAAAATCAAAGCTGATACATACATTTTCCTGTGAAATCATTCCTTTCTGGCACAGCGTAACGAAGTTCGAGAGAACATAAAGCTCATACTTTCTCCTGTTTTTGGGGGAGAAATAGCGATGAAATGCAACAGAAGTTTAGACTATTAGATTTATTACCCAGGGGCCTCAAGAAAAAAATGTCTGATGGGAAAGTGAAGCATCCCGTCTAAAAGAGATTAGAGACGTGTGGGCGCTCCTCACAGGGTGAGGTCATGGGCAAAAAAAAAGAAGAAAAAAACTGCCATCACAGATACCAAACTACACCTAAACCCCCAAAAACCCCATACCACACACACATGAAAGCTTGTGCACACACAGTCTGGCCTCTTTACTTGATGACCCATGTGGAAATCATACAATTGAAACACACAATCAAATAATGCATTGATTAAGCTAATATTTTATCCCTTTTTAACATAAATAAAGTCAACTGGCATACAATCAAATACACTTTCAGTTAAAAAAAAGAAAACTCTTTAAAACAAAGGTGTTATAATGCAATGACAATTAGGGAAAATATATCATAATGATGAATGCTAAGAGCTAAAGCTAATCACCTGAGACTTTAAAGTTCTGCAGAAACAGGTCAAGCATATTGCAATAAGCTAAAATAATAGCTAAAGCTGCCAAGATGCAAGAATAACTTCTAATTCTACCAGCAAACTCTTTGTCAAATTTAGTAAGAAAGAAAAAGTTAGACCTACTGCCAGAAAATGTAGGAGTCAAGAAAACTAAAGAAGGGGATTTAAAACACAGGAGGTAAACGCTCCGTTTTTTTGTTTTTGTTTTTTAACTTGTCCTGTCCAACAGCTGAGCAAACAGATGAGAGCTGAAAGCCTCTTGTGTTGGACAAATTTAACTGTTACAACAGGGGTTATGAATCGTTTGACACACTAGGTGTATATTTAAATAAACCCCTTTTGTAATTTAGGCTAACCTTTATTCATCTTATTCATCTTTATTCATCTGTAACAGTCTTTAGTTGGACCGTACAGAAAAGAAAAGAAGGGAAGAAGAGAGATGGATGAGAGGTGAATGTTTATTTGTATTAGTTTTTTTTAATGAGATGCATTGTGTTTTTAGTTGTTTTTTTAAAACTAAGATTTAAGAAGAACTTATTTTCAAACCTTCATGTTGAAAAACTAAGAATGCTGTAGTTAAAGCCTTAGACACAAGCACCTGTGATTGACCCGTATGAGTACTGTGGGTTTTTGGCTTGTCTGAAGACCCCCTGAGGGTCGCAGACAGAAGCGGCTGCATCTTAAGGGGAGTGCAGGACTTAAACTTTTACTCTTCTTTTCATTTTTCTATTCTAAAATTGTTAACAAAAAAAACTCAGTCCAGTTAATGTTTGAAATACCATATTTCCTCAGAATGGTTTGTGGTGTAACTTGTACCTTCCACCGTCCGCTGTGTGTGATCCTTTAATGTCTAAGTAAACATGGATTAATGCCTTTCCTTTGCACTGTAAGAAAAAAAAGGCAAGCAAACTGTGAAAGATTGACTGATCTGATCCTAAACACTCTTTCATTCCTTTCATATGTGCTGATACTTCTGTCTGTCTTTTATCCATCAAAGCCTTATTGAGACTGATGATCTCAATAGGTTTGCACTCTTAAAACAGATAGAAAGGCACATTATAGAAACCTGCATTCAACAAACATGGGTATGAATGGTGTGAAGCAGAAAATACAAGACACTTTCATCATTATGTGGACTGCTATTCCTGCAGAGCACCTGAGAAAAGCAACGAAGTGCTGGGAGCTTTCATGGCCGTCTTTCTTAGAGCGCACTTCACGTCTTTCAGTGCGGGAGTCTCAAGCATTTCTGTTTATTTTGGGCTGCTCATTTTTAAAGCTTTGTTGATGGAGTTTGCAGTCAATAATATCACCTCTAATAAATTTGCATTATGTAAGGCGCTCTGGCTCAAGTGGCAGGCCGCCTTGAGAGTGGTGAAAGTGCACTTGCTCTTTCCCTGTAAAGTGCATCTCCACATTGAAGAAGAGGAACAAACTGGTGAAATAGTGGTGGAAGTGGACGAGGATGGGCTTTGGGACAGTTAGATGAAGGGAAAAAGGGGTAAATAAAAGAGAAAAAGAAATCAGACAAAAAACGAAAAGAAAGAAAGAAAGAAAGACGCTAAAATATGATAATAGATGGAGTACGATTGAGGAAAAAGACAAAAGAGTGGGAGAGGTCTGAAGGGAAAAGGAGGGGAGAGTCAGCATATTGATCCAGCAGACCTGTCGACAGCCAGACAGACAGCAAAATGTCTGTCCTTGTGCTGCCACTCTCTGGCCTGCAGACACCTAACCCCTGCTCTTGTCGGGGTGTTGGCGTCAGACTGGGGGGCATGTGCATCTGTGTGTGTGTGTAAAAGCTCCAGTGCATGTTCACGAGCACAGTGCATTTCTATCTGGCATTTAGGTGGCCATGCCTGTGCAGTCGGCATGTCTGGGCTGTGCGACTTCCAGGGCCTCAGGTGCAGAAGTCCTCTCCTCTGTGGAATTAACTAGGCTGCAGTCAGGAAACTAATCTCAAGCCCTCTGTCGCTTTCTCAGGAGTATGGATTTTATCAATACAAAGAGCATCCTGCACCAAAGCAGTAATCAGAGATGTAGTCTCTTCTTGAAGATCTGCTGTCATACACCAACCCCCAGCCTGCACACATGCAGCCCCATCTGGGAGTTTGTCAGATGGAATTCCTTTTCTGGACAAGAAACATCATTTTAGGACAGAAGAATAAGGAACTCCATAATTTGCAGTGGGAATGTACATTTTGAATAAAGTTTTAAAACCAGTATGTTGGAAAAACTTTAGGTAGTAGATACAAATTGGAAAAGACACCTTTTATGGCTATTGTTCAAAGTTCAATCATCTTTTGACCTATTTTCAAAGGGTTCCCGGTGGTCTTTTAATTATGATAAAAATAAAAAAAACCTGTGCTGTTTTCCAGGACATATAATTTCTGCAGCAGTAGTTCATTAGAAATTTGCCTCTGACTGTTAGTGTAGAACAAGCCCGCCCCCACTTTCCATCATCTATCTGTATACACACTCTCCCGCTAGCCTACAGCCCCTCACAACCCCAACCTAACACTACCAGTGCAACAAAAATGGGGAGCGGTATGGGAGCTATCAACCGTAAAGATTTGTGCCAGACGCCAGCTCAGACCAGGCAAACGAAGACGTACACGGATCTAGTCGTCTACAGTACAAGTGGATGCATCAGAGAGTAAGAGGGAGCTTGTGGTTCACCAATTGTAGCTTCTGCGTCACAAATACAATCTTTTTCAAACTAATTTTTTTATTTGATTATAGAAAATCTCAGTAATGCAATTGTAAGCTTAATTTTCTTTATATATGTCCTCCATCATCACGAAAATGCTACAAGAAACAAGTGAAAAACACAAAACCACGAATTTCATGAGTTTTTTCAGCACAGAATTGTTCTCCTGTTGACCATGAGGCAATAACATTAATATCAGAGGCCTTTTTGTTGTTGTTATATTGCTTTTGAATGAAACTAATCAAATTCTCAGTCACCTTCACTGCTCTGAAAAGAAGACAAATATTTCTGAAAAACCCGGGGCAAACAAAGGAAAAAAACGAAAAAATTGAGAACAAAAAAATATTTTGGATGTTTTTATCTTTTCACATTTAAAGTAAAATTCAATAAAATGTCCAATCTTCAGCTTACTTACTATACCTCAACATGTGCATGGATGGAAAATGTAGTTATATTTGTTTTTATGGATGCATCCTTTGGAGTGCAACCTGCTTCACTATGTCAAATGTTCTATTCAGTGGACAACATTACAGGGTCAGTTTGATAGATTGAGGGTCTTCCTTTCAGTTTCTCGGTCTTTCTGTCTGTCCAACCATTTCAGCTGTTCCTATTGTTCAGCCTAACCCAGAGAGCTAGAGAATGACCCCAGAGATCAGAAAATCAGATGCTATTCTCTGTGACCGGCACTAACCTGCAGTTCAGGCGGAAAGCATGCTTTAAAACCGTGTATCCCTTTAGCCAGGAGCACAAACCAACGTATGACTAGAAAGTAGTGAACCTGCAATAGCTGGATTCAACAAACTGGGATGTTTAGGTTTTAGGCCTGGGTCTGTAGAGGGGGGGACTGTGGCAATCTTTAGCAAATATGGAGAAAATTAACCAAAAGCTGCACCACAGTGAGTCACCAACACTGCATCCTTTACAAATTTCAGGGATTATAGGATCTGTTGAATATTAGTTTTTAACTATCATTTTGCAGTCTGCAAAAATCCATATGTGTTTCTCATTACTGAGCTTGGAAGATAAGTATAGATTTTTCTACATTTTAAAAAAGTAGCATTTTAAAGACTCTGGTGTAGCTGACCCATACAACAAACCAATCTTGAATGCGTGAGGCTACATCTCGCCATAATGCTTATGCAGAGCAGCACGAAGGTAAATAAAAAAACAGAAAAAGCTCGGCAACAAAGTGGGCAAACAAAAGCAAAGCAGAAAATAGAGTAGATGGACAGGTAAGTGTATACGTGAAAGAAAGTGAAGGAAAGAAGGAAGAAATGAGCGTGGATGAATCTCGAGTTCTTTGGGTAAATTGGACTCCCCATCTTTCTCTAATTCATGTTTCAGAGCTGCTGCATCGATAGGGAGATGGAGAGGGTGAAGTGGGAAAGCGGGAGAAGAAAGGATGGAAAAGGGAAGACAAATCCATGCAGGGAAGAGCAGAGGGAGACTGCGGCCGCTCTCCCACAGGCAGACAGCAATCAATAAATCAATAGGAAACTGTGGTTGGCTGGAGAACGACTGGGGCTGGGAGGATGGAGGATGGAAAAGAGAGACCAGAATCAAAGCAGCTCCAAGATGGATCGAGCGAGGAGAGGAAGGGTGAGGAGGAGAAATAGAGGAAGACAAGGAGGGTTCAATAGGGGAGGAGGAGGAGAATGCAGGAAGAGTGGAAAAGTGAACACAGGAAAGGTGGTTATTACAGGAGCTTTTAGGTGGAAGTCCAGCAGGTTTTGGGGTCCCCTCCCAGTCCGACCTGCAACAAATCCTGCATCAGCGGTGCAGTGATTGGGCTTGGCACAATGTGATGCCCCGCTGAGGTCTGCCCAATGAACCCAGTGAAGCGCGGCTGTGTCTGGGGTTGGGGGATAGCCTTGGGCCCCCTCTGCCCGCTGGGTGCAGCTCGGCTGACTGGCTGGCTGCCTGGCTGGCTGGACATCGATCTCAGTGGGTTGGAGAGTACAGCTGGACGCACACTGAGAGCTGGGGCTAAATCTGGCTCAGGCTCAATCAACGTTTGCACCTGTCTTTTCCGAAGGGAATTAAACGTAGCAGATAGAGAGAAAGAAAGAGTAATGGTGTGTGTGAGCACGTGTGCGTTTCCGTCTTCGCCAGTGTGTGAGTGCATTCTGCTGTTTATTGGGTTGAGTTTTAGGGTGCAGGGGAGTTGTTAGAGATATAGCAGTTTTCTCATTAGACAACAGTTTTTGCTGGAGCAGGTGAGGTTGGAGCTGCTCCGTGTCTTTGTACAGTGTGCACACTGCCAGCCTCTAGTGGTTCTACGTGAAGATGATAAAGTTAAAGAGAAAACTGCTGAACCTCAGATGCAATCGGCAAAGTACTTAGGTCGTATTAAATACGTTTCCTATCTCTTATTCCTTAAAATAAAGTTTACAGTTCAGTTTCCATCCTAATATTCTAAAACTATAAAGTCTCACTCCAATCATCTTTTGATCTGTTGTAAAAGGGTGCTGTGCTGTTTTTAGACACTATCAAGAAACCTGTGTCGTTTTCTAAGACAGTTTCTGCAGAGCAGCAGGAGTTCATTAGGAATTTTCCTCTGAGTTGTGGGGGGGGGTTCGTTGGCACGGGGTGAGGCTGGCCTCATTTCCCATCATCCCTTTGTTTACAGCCCCTCACAACCCAAAACTAACATTGGCGGTGCAACAAAAACAGTGAGCAATATTGGAGCTATCCAGCTGTATAGTTTTGGGTCAGCCCGGACAAGGACGCTTAATTATGTCCTTCATCATGAGAAAAATGCCACAAGAACAAGTTATAAAGGCCAAATAGACATCTTTTAATTTGAGTGGGTCTTTAGAAAGACTCCATACAATGACAAATACGTTAATGCCGACTGCCAGGTGAAAAAAGACGGAGGAGTACTTGACATCTTATCGTCTGTAATATTAGTTCACAATTGTGTTTTTACCGTGTGGAAAGATAATATGATGTGCAGCACAGAATACTTTCTGCATTCTGCTTAGTACAGAGTTTTAAAATGTAATGTAAATGTAATAGTGATATCACAATTTTAGGTTTAAAATTGAATTACATGCTACACCATTGAACCAAATAGTGGGGAAAGTGAATTGTTGCATCCCTACTGCACACCAGTATGTGTACGATAAAAATGTCAAACTCCTTTTGTGCTCAATTTCAGAATTTGTTATTCAATGTTTTTTTATTACTTTGGCTTAGTATAGCCCAACTATCTTTCTTTATATTTCCTTTCTTACTTACAAACTAAAAAAATATTTCCCTGATTTTCTTGGCCTTTTTTTGTTGTTGTTTTGTAATAACACGAATCACATTGAGCAGAAACAAAAATTGAAGTTTGAATGGAATCATGGGAAAAGATAATCCTTCCTACGCAGTTATAAATACAAAAAGTTTCAAACCAGGAAGATACCTTACATTTCCTGCCATTGATTTCTATTTGTTACTGATTAAAAAAAATGTCTATGTTTATTAATGCTGATTGCTGAATAAAACACCAGAAAACCAATGTTTTTATTTGCTCTCTGATCATTGTTTCCAAAAGACTGGTTGGGATTTAAACATTAGGAACAGACCTCTGAAGCAAACTGTCAGTAGTCATTTTGCAGTCAGGTTGTTTGCATTGATAGCTTGTTAAATGGCTTTCCCTAAAGTTCCGACTGTTAATTAAATAACTATCTCCATTCCACAACTTGTTCACTGTGAAATAAGTGGCTGGATCTGTTCTCTGTTGTGTTTGCTCGCTCCCCTCATTCCTGTGTCTTGGCTGTCCTCCAATCCACTCAACTTTCTTAGCCTTTCTTCTCCTCACTTTTTTCTATCCCTCTAATATTTTCTCCTGCACTCTTTTTTCCTTTCCTTTCCAGCTTCTCCTTTTGGCTACCATCTTCTTCTGCGCTCCTTTTTCCTCTGTTCTCCCCTCTGGGGTCCCATCCCAGAGAGACTGCTCCCACCCAGACACAGATGGCCCCCAGATCAGATTTATCAAGGCCAGTAGGGCCCTCTGCAAAAGGTCACTCTCTTAAAAGCTGGCCGATCAATGGTCCAACTCCTAACGGCCAAGCTTTTTTTTGTCCATTCTCCGTCTTTTGTGTGTGTTTGACCATATGTGTATGTACCTACATGTGTAACATTGGAGAAGCGCGCACTTTTTTTTTGCGTGTTCACACCTGCCTGTGTGTACGTGCTGCTCAGAGGTCTGACGGAGACGAAGACCCTCGTTGTTACTAATCGAAGGCGGCCTTTCTAATGACCTCTTCCACTTCGAACAGTGAAACCTTTTGGAGGCGCTACTAAATATTTCAGCAAGTCATTAGCTCATTACACGTCATTATCTACAGCGTACTCCGCCACCAGGATTAGCTGCGAGACTTTTAGCAACTTCTCTGCAGGAAATCAATAGTCAGCAGACACTTCCAATCACCGGGATCATCCGTGTGTAGACTTCAGAAATTAACACACCCGTGCATTAGCGTGCATGTGCAGAAACCCACCGCCATTATGTTGATTTAGCGTGACATGGCTGGCACCATATAAATTATGTTATTTCTTTTTTTCTCCTCATTTAAAAAACGAATATATATATATATATATATATATATATATATATATATATATATATATATATATATATATATATATACATAATTGAAAAAAGATTTATTCATCGGACTAGGTGATATCTCGTTAACTGTCTGCTGCCGGTGTTGTAATTTGGAGGGCCATGATAAGCAAATGTAGGTGTCCTCCATAACTATTGATTAGGACATCTTTTTAAAATGCATTTCTTAAAAAAAAAGTGTACAACCTTTTGACCATAACATAATGATTACACTTACTATAAAATGCATATTAGAAAATGTGTAAAAGGGTTTTGTAACATTATTGTGAGTATGCTCATTTTCTATTAAGCCCCCTAGTGGTTATTTTGTGAAAGTACTCTGCTTCAAATTTCGTTTGTAATTGTATGGAAGCGCATAGCGGATAGCTCCACGCATAGCGGAGCGCGAAGCTCCCGATTGCCGAAGGCGGAAATGCTGCTACGATCTGAGAAACCATCATATGAATTTGTGTTTCCAGTGGTGTCCAGAACAAAATAAAGGCTGATCTAATTCTCACACAGAAGGCGGAAATGCTGCTACGTAGTCCTGAGAAGCTGTGTAAAATCATCAGAGGTTCACAACCAACGCAAAGCCGTCTTCTCTGCCGCTAACACAAAGCTCCACTGCTCCTGGTGTGTCTGTGTCTTTTAGCAGCCGGACACAGGGAGAAAGCACTGACGTCATCACCCCGCCCCCCCTCTGGAAATGCTTATTCGAATTGAATAATGTGACAATATTCACAGGGTGGATGTGAAAATGAAAATGTAATGTCCTCTTTGCATTTTCGTTTTAATTATGACACAGAATAAGCGTTTTTTAAGTAGAAGTGAAAAAGCATTTGGATGGATTGACTTTTCATTTAAGTTTTGAGTCATTTGATGCACTTACATTTTGAAAATTAAAAAGCATTTCTGTTAATCCATTTTAATTGTCAAATTAGACATTTCTAAATGAATTTTGCTACACATTTACCAGAGAAGTTTTTGAAAATGAAATGTCAAATACCATTTTCTTTATCATTTTAATTGTGTGACAGAATAAGCGGTGTTGAAGAAGAAAAGGAAAACGCATTTTGGCAGATTGCTTTTTCATTTTAATTTTGAGTCAAAAAATGCAGCTTCATTTTGAAAATGAAAAAGCATTTCTGGTATTGATCTTTATTTTTTTAATTATGCTACAGAATCGCTTCCAGATAATTGTGGTTCAGTTAAAAAATATTTATAAAAATTAAAAATATTAAAATATTTCCTTTCCTTTTTATGATTTCTCCTACATTACTTTTTATTTTACAGTCTATAGCAAATCAGGAAAGTAGGTTAATGTTATTTTTTACTATTAATATTAAATGTTTGAATTGATTTTTTTTCCCCACCTTTGTTACCAGGAGACCCTGCCTTTGCCTAACAGTTCTGTTTACTGTTGATACCTTCAACAGGGTTCAAAGAAGACATTTTTGGTGTAATGTTTCATATTTATGGAATCAGGTTGTAAAATTCCTTACTGTTACTGTTAACATTTGTGCATTACTAAGTAGAAATTCAAAGATTTTGCAGCAGGTTGGTTGGCAAAAGGATCAGAAGCGCAACTTGCAGGAGAAAAATTACTGTACAGAAAAGCAGGTGAGGACAAAGCACACTGACTTGTGAGCAGGTGACAATCTAAAATATTTCACATTTTTCACATTCACGTTTCAATGTCAATAAAATGTGCAGGTCTTCAAACACTTGCCCTGTTTACAAAAAAGATTGATCAAAAAGTGTGAGGGTCTGTGATTCTCCTTCTACAAGACTTTTGTCACAATCTGCATGAGAAACTATTTTTATTAATGCGTTGTCAGCTTTGGTTGAACATTACAAAAATAGAATAAGAGTTTCACCTTAACACAAGGAGTCAAGTTTAAGTTCTTCATCTCCAGTGTCTTCTAGGTTTTCATACCTCAGAGAGGAGGTCAGAGCTGTTTAAAGCAAGCATGAAACCTCTTTGCCACACTTTAGGAGTCAATTAACAATACGCTGGGTGTGTGTGGTTAAGTGTGTGACTAATTTCCTTTAACACAGTGTGAGATTGAGAGGCTCAGGGATGGAGGAGGGCGGAGCTGCTGCTTGTTAAGGAGGTCAGGGGTCAAGTCTACTTGAACAGAGCCAGATATCGTCAATTAATTACGCAAACACACGAGCAAACAGAAGCCCTCAATGGCATATAAAAACACATAAATGAATATACAAATGAGCACTTAAGAGTTTGAATGGGGTAGAAATTGGAAAAAAATATTTTTTCTTGTGAAGTTTAAGACAAAAAAAAGTAATGAATGATGACGTATAAATATCCACTTTGAATTATGCAAACATTTTTTTCATAAAAAAAAAAGACGTGGTCTCTTCTGTCTGACCGTTTGCTTATTTGAGCGGCAGCAGTGTTCCATAAATAAATTTAAAAGAAATTTGATCTAATCTGAGTTGAAGTTGGAAGGCAAGTCAAGGAGAATCCGAAACGTTTTTGCATAATGGAAACAGAATTTTCCACATTTTAAGATGACAACCAAGAAAATATTTAATCATACTTTAGTTTTCTTTTAAAGAACTTCAGTAGTTCAGTAATCTTTACCTTTTATCTTCTTTCTTTGACTTCCAAATATACGTTTTATTCACAATGAATTTCACAACACCAATGGGAAAATCATGATTAATTCAAAATAATTGCATATTTTTTAGAAGTTTATCAATGTAACTATAAAATGTTGTTTGATTGTTTTAATTTGCATACAAAGACAAAAATGTAATGCCTTTAAAAAACAAGTTTTTGGCATAGTTCAGAACTCTGAACACAAAACACACTGAAAGCTCAATCTGTTCCAATCTCACTAGATTATAAAACCTTCTGTCAAAGCCCCAGAATGCAACATTATAAACCACATGATAATTTAGAAAAAAATCCTAATAACAACTAATTAGGCTGCATGTATGTTCATGATTGATCTCCATGGTTCTTCGTCTGCTCCAAGATGATTGAACTCAAGACACATAGTAGGTCAGGAATATTTGGAGAAAAGAGGAAAGAAATTCTTAACAGACCTGAACAGACATGAGTGTAGTAACATGAACCTGAGCTTTTTTTGAAGAAAAAACTAGAGATAAACTTTGGGATTTGATCAGACCGACTGTTTTCTGCACCTTGGGGAAAGATCCTATGTTTCATTCTATTGTATTTCTAACGCTTTTACCAGTCTAATCATCTTGGCATGCACAGAGAAGCATGAACAGACTCACAAATGTGTTTACTGCTTAAAATATAGATTTTCTGAAAGTGTATAAAAGCTTTGTTTACTTTAAAAATGTATAAAAAGGCCAAATAAAGTATAGTTGCTGTTTTCTGTTGTAAAAATCTCTCTTGTAGTTGTTCTCTTAACGAGCAATTATCGTGTGTTACAATAAGTTCAGTGTTTCGAAATATTGAGTTAATGCATTAAAAGTGCTATAAGGTTGATGGCTCTCATTAGAAAAATAACAACAATAATAATAATAATGGATCAGATTTATCTGTGCTTTTTCAGATGCTCAAAGTGCTTACAATTTGTCCAATATTCATTCACTCCTCATGTATTCTTGGTAGGCGTGGCTGCCAGTTCGCGCCTACGGTCCCTCTGACCATCACCTGGAAGCTTGACTGCTTTCATGTAATGTTCTCGCTCAGCACTTATTCTACTTTTAGCTTCTTCCTGACTTGTCCAGGGTGTACCCTGCATTCGCCCAACAGTAGCTGGGATAGGCTCCAGCAGCCCTGTGACCCCGACAGGAGTTAAGAGGGTTTGGAAAATGGAGGGGTGGATGGCTTTCCCCTTTAAATTTGCCACACTGGAACACCAGTCTCCATCTTCCTCTGTTGTCTTACACCATGTCCCCCATCCTCCTCTCTTTTCTCCTCTTGTCAAATATAGTTTTAGTTGCATAAACTCTGCATCCCTTCTGTGAACATCACATTAGCTATCCCTTCAATACTCCTGATCCCCATCTATCCACACGATTCAAGAATATCAGCAACTTCCAGAGAGTTTTAGCACATTTGCACAAAGAGGAGCTGTGGCACACTACCCGGATTCCTCTTACAATTGCCCATTCTGGTTACCTTGCACTCAAAGAAAAACTGCAATTAATTTATTACTTCACCTGCTGGTGATTTAATTATCACATATTTTTTAAATTACTTTACTTTTTAGTCTTTGTCAATTTTTATTTTGCCTCTCTTTTCTTTTTGCTGTTTTAATTCTAGTCCTGCCAACCCTGGGAGCTCAGAAACTAATTTTATTTTGAAAATTTTAGACTGAAAGGACAACAAAGCATACCTGAATCATTGAAACCTTGAATTATAGCACTGAGAAGCCATTTTTCCACCCGTTTCTTTGTTAATGTGAAATAAAGGCAGGCATGTTTTGAAATCAAGTGTGTGGGTGTGTGGCTAGATTGATTGCTGGAGATAATGTTACAAATCATGAATTTTACATACTGTATCCTCTTTCTTTAATAATAAATGAGAACATTTTCTCGTGTTTTGCTTGAAATGATTCATGACGACCTTTTTACACCTGAGCCAAACCTCAGTGTAAACCACGAACAGCTACGGGACACTGTACACTGATCTGCTCTCCTGTAGGTTTTCTGTCTTTTTTTTCTTTTTACACTCTCCATTCCTCCTTGCCCCTCCTCCTCTTTCTTACTCATTTCATCTGCAGACCCATCTCGGCATCTACGCCAACAATATTTCACATCCTGATGTATTTTGGTCCTGGAGTCATGTGACCCTAAATATTGTAACTGACCCTGGGCGTATTGATCTTCCTGTGTCGGCGAGAACTGCAGCTTCCTGCCTTATAACGACCCCAAGACACCCTCCTCTATCTATCATTATCAACAGCATCGTTAGGAAAAATAGTTCCATTTTTATCTGTTTGTCACTATGTTTATTCGTATCCAGTAGTGGTATTTCTACATCCAAATTGGCTGCTTTGTTTGTCTCTGTTGAAGCCCGTGTTCAGCTGGTTATCTACAGGTGTGTGTGTGTTAATGATGCCATCTTGCCCGAGGGGAGACAAAAAAGTCCTGTCACCATTGTAATGAGGGGCATTTATATCAGTTACCTTCGGTGAAGGGCTCTGATCTCCTCATTTCATGTCTTTTTTTTTATTTTTTACAAGATGAGTGGGTTTGTGTTTCTATACATTACACACGTGAGTCTTTATGGGGTTTTTAACAGGGAAGTAAAGGAGGTCTCATTGTGTTTATGTTGGAAGAGACAAAAGAGGGCAAATAAACAGAAATGATGAGCAATGAGTCTGTGTTGCATGTTAGTTTTTTTCTACCACGATTGAACTGTGCTGTGGTTTTTGTCATTCCAAAAAGTTTAGACACACCTGAAGGAATGTGTCCAGAGACCTTTAGGATAAAACCATGTGTGTGTGTGTCAGCATCGTATGCTATAAAGTGCTTATCTTTACATGTGAGGTGATGAAGGGTGGAGGCAGGGGGGGCGGTGAGGCTGTCTCCATGGTAACACCCTACAGCCACCCTAACTGGGTCCTAAAAGACAAAGCCTCTCTCTGTCACACACACATACACACACATTGCACGTTACAGGGCCAGCTGAGCCAGATCAATACTTCTCCCCATTTGAAGAACAAAATTCAGAGAATGGCTTTTCAGAGCCTAGACTGCGGTCGTGCTTTTACATTTTTTTTTAGATCAACACACAGTGTGCAAACTTGTTTTTTCTAAAGCCCCAAAATAACCCAATTCTAGCACAGACCTTTGCCTTTTCTTACAATTCATTGGAATAACGGACATCTTTTTTCCGCACTAAGACCACCGCTTTGCTCTCCGTCTTTCTTTGATTTCCTCACCTTTCTCTCACACCATTTTCTCTCCTGCCCCAGTTTTATTTTAGACTTCCTCCTCTTTTCTTTGCTGAGTGAGTGACGGGTCAGATTGCTTTCAGCATCCTCACTCTTTGTCTCACCCCGTGACTGACCACAGCTCAGGCTCGCAGCAGGTTGCCCTTTGGTCCCCTGGGGCGTCTGACCCCATCTCTGATGCTTGAAGGGCTGGACTGCCCTTGGCCTACAGGCCCTGTTGGCAGTGTGGGAGCTGTGAGGAGGGAGGAGGCTCATCCTTGACTGCTGCAGCAGAGTGAAATGGAGGAGGGCTCCCTCTAGCATTGCTTCTTCGTAACAACAAGAGAAAAGAACCTGCTTAACACAGAAATCACCAAACAATTCATTATAACCTTAAACCACTAACACATTTAGTAGAAGACTCCACAAGAAGCGGTGAATACATTTTAGTAAAAAAACACAAGACATGCATGAAGTTATGCAGTCACTCTCTAACACAAACAAACACAGACTTACTGAGAGACATGCCGCCACACTGAAAAAACGGGAAAAGTGGGGTTGTTCAATTTACAAATAGTAAACATGTTTGTTTAATATGAACAAATTATGTTTACCTTCGAAACAGAATATAATCTTGAAAATCACACATCATTTCTTGCTGTGTTACTTTTATATATTTAAATCATGTTGACAAAACATGAAATAGTTATGCTTGATCCTTTGCCCCTTAATTTTGCATCAGTAAACCCCATCGGTGAAGAAGAATTCCAGGAGGGGAAACTTTGCAGTCAGCCATTTTAGAGAAGCTACAAGCACCTGCTCTGGCTGGAGGAACTTAAAAAAGGTAAGTTAATTTACTCTAACAAATTAATTTAAGAAAGTGGAAGGCGTAAATGTATCATTAGTGTTATTTTTTTTCCACGGGGAAGAGCTTTGTAATCCACTTTTGTCGTAGTTATCAAAGTTAAGGCTCTGCGCGCCACTTTTGTCCCTGCCGGCCGCAGCCCTCGGAGTCGGACGGCAGGTAGGGGGGAGGTGTGTGTGCGCGGTACATTGTACTTTCACGTCGCAGGCAAATTCAGCTGTAAACGCGGTGATTTCAAATGATGTACGAGGAAGAGTGGTGAGTAGTTATGCCGTAGGAATTCGCTTTTGACAGAGGGCAGTGGGCGCTGGCGGGCACGGCGTTTTTTTTTCCACAGGCAGAAACTCTGCCAGGGGAATTTTCATCGTCACTAAGTGGATTTCTTTTTGCTATATTCTGCGTTGTGGAGACCGAAATTGAAGGAAAATGTGAAAAGCTATCATTACTATTGTCATTATTTAGTTTTTCCATACCGTTCCACCATGAGCTAGTTTAAGGACGGCATTATTTGACCAGCAAACAGCACCGCACTTCTGTTTCAGTCAGCTGTCAATCATTCTCCGTGCGCGTCTCGTGCACAGAATGCGTTTGGTGTGTCCAGTTTACATAAATCTTTGGTTTCAATCAGAGCTTTGTTTTCATTCTATGATGCTGAACATATTTTTATTTTAGCTTTGAGAGTTTAATGGAGTGAAAATATTCATGTCCTTTTGGAACAAGTGTATAATGTGTAGTAAAAAGTTTACAGCCTTATAATAATGTCTGTAATCCTACTTCACATATTCCTCCCATTTGTGATAAATTCATATGGGAATCCTTTATGGGTGGGGGGGATTATCTACTCCCGATCTGCTAGTTTAGTTTTGCAGTTTCCATTTCAAAATTCGCGGGTTCTCACAAGCGTGGTTTGAATCCTGTGGGGGGAGGAGCTGTCTAATGTTCTTTCTGGTCTAATTTCTTCAGAATATTTTTGCAGCTATTGATTTCAAACCAATGCATGTTTAGTTATTAAAATGATACAACAAAGCTGTGGAAGTGTCACTCTCTCTCTATATATTTGAAATTTAACTAATAAACCTCTGTCCTGATTACAGAGCTCATCACACAACACTTCCAACTGCTCCTCCCTGATCATGCTGGGCTCCAGTCTTCACTGAGTCAGGTGGGTCACCATGCATTTACTATATATTATTGGAATTATTGTCTCCTGGATTGTCATAGAATCGGGAGGTAACCAAGATTGCCAGCCCTACTCTTTACACGCACCTTTTATGCAGAGAGATACATACATAATAAATAATGAAATTGATGGTTGATCAGTTATCCCACTACCTCTGTTAACATGACACTAAGGATATAATGATTTTGTTAACACAGTAACTATAACATTTATTGATGAGCCAAGGGTAAGAATTGTATTTTTCCAAAGTTTTCATGTGAATTTAAAATTTTTTGACTCTTTGTATTTCAGACTGCTGAACTTCTCGCCAATATAAGCAAGTTCAGGGGTTTATTCAAAGTACAGGTGAGTTGTGTAATCTAGACGCTTTAACTAAACTTCAAATGTGAACTGTGCACACAAATATCTTCTGTGTTCTTTAGAATGAAGACCATGCAGCAATCCAGGAGGCAATCGAGGACACCACGGTGGGAATTTCCCTCCTAATGGAAACTGGCAGTGGTGAGGAAGAGGACATTCTCGTGGTCCACATCTCCCAGGCTGTGGTGGTCGACCCACCAAGTGTCTGAGTGGCAGTTGCCAAGGCTTTTTTGGCCTTATTTACAGCACAAATCTGATAACCATCCTCATCTCAGAAACACCTTGTCATGGGGCCGTGACTTTGCTCCTGCTATGATCTCCTGGAGGCCCTTCCCTTCTTGAGCTCTCCCGCTGGTCACAGGTGTTCTGTATTATGTTGATTGGTTTGTCTATTTATGCAGTGTCTGATCTTGTTTCTGTGTCGGAGCGTCTTCGTTCTACGCTCTGGTGTTATGGTTCTCTGGCATTAAGGCCCTTCGAGTGAACTATTGGATTTGGGTCGTTCTTCCTGCTTTTGGGTTCTCTCCCTTGGACATTCCGTCACACACCTTTGAGGTAATCAAAAAAAAACTGTATTAGAGTTGTAAGGCAAAGTGGTGTCTAAGGTTTCAGGCTTAAAGATCCGACTCTTTGAATAAAATGACCTTTAAATAGTTTAACTTTTTCCTAAGAAGGGATTCCAGCTGTTTGCTTTGGCTCTGTTATCTTCTGTTTAATAAAAATAGCAAGCCCAATTTATTTTGATTTGTCATTTTTTGCTACACTGTAAACATATTTTTCAAGTTTAGATAATAAAAAAGTTAAATCTGAAATTTGTGTTCAGTGTCATATGTTCATTGGATTGTCATAATGCACAAGAAAGTATTTGCTTTAAATAATAATCTGCAATTGCAATTTTATTTTTCAATTTAAATGTTTTTAAAATAATTTATAAATTAAATGAACTATGTAGGTAATTTCAAACAAATAATAGTGTTTTAAATGTTTGAAAAAATTATGGTAAATGACATAATAAAATCTTGTTTGTTTATGTAAAATTATTAGGTGCAGAAACAAAGAAGCATTCATTACGGTAGAACATGATTTTATTATGTGCAATAATTATATTGGTTCAACATGATTTTTTTGCGCGCAACCGATGTCCATGATTTTTTTATGTCAATCCAACAGGTCTTTTTTTTCAGTGCAGCAATTGGGGCATCCTGTTTTATGAAGCAGATACGGGGGGCATCTAAGCTACCTGTGGTTCGATAACTTGCCCCCCCTCTGTGCCGGAGTGTGCATCTGAACATTATAATAATCATGAATAGAATTAAATATTGCTGCTTATTTTTTTCCACCTCATCTGGATTCTTTGCCTTGTTGTTCCTGAAACTTACTTAGTTAATAAAACAACAGCAAACCACTTAATAGTGATTTCACCCGAGTAGATCAGTATTGTCTATTTTTCTCAACAATCATCCAGCTGTAGTCATTGTACTACTTGAGCGTTGGTGAAATGCATTATTGTGCAGTGCTCTTGTTAGGTGTTAATACTCAAAGACTTGTTAAGTGCTCTTGAACAAAGCCCAAGCATGCTGTGGTGGCAATAATAGGAGAGTGCTGCGTTCGTACAAGCAATGAGGTGAGTCAATCCCTCATTGTAACATATGTTGAATGGTATGTTTTCAAGTCTTTTGTATAGTTGGACAGCATTGTTTAGTAGAATTGTAAGGTTCTTTTTAGATTTAAACATTTATTTTTACAGAGGGTTTTCTCCTACTATCAGCAAAAACGCTTAGCAACAATGTTCAAACACGAGCAGAACACCTTGAAAATATTACAGTGTTACAAGTGCTACAAAGAAACGACCAGAGTCAGCTCTGCTGCGGAGGATAAGTTCATCCAAATCACCAGCCTCAAAAATTGCAGGTTAACAGCAGCTCAGATTAGAGAGCAGGTCAATGGCACACAGAGTGCAAGCAGCAGAAACATCTCTACAACAACTGTTAAAACGGAGACTGTGTGAATCAGGCCTTAATGGTAGAATATCTGCTAGGAAACCACTGCTAAAGAAAGGCAACAAGCACAAGAGACTTGTTTGGGCTAAAGAACACATGGAATGGACAGTAGACCAGTGGAAATCTGTGCTTTGGTCTGATTTGAGATTTTTGGTTCCAACCTCTGTGTCTTTGTGCGACACAGAAAAGGTGAACGGATGGACTCTACATGCTTGGTTCCCACCGTGAAGCATGGAGGAGGAGGTGTGATGGTGTGTGGGTGCTTTGCTGGTGACACTGTTGGGGATTTTTTCAAAATTGAAGGCATACTGAACCAGCATGGCTACCACAGCATCTTTCAGCGGCATGCTATTCCATCCGGTTTGCGTTTAGTTGGACCATCATTTGTTTTTCAACAGACACGTGTGAATACATAGTTTTGATGTGTTCAGTGTGACTCTACAATTTTGAAAATAAAGAAAACTCTTTGAATGACAACGTGTGTCCAAACTTTTGGTCTGTACTATATGTATGTATGTATATATATATATATATATATATATATATATATATATATATATATATATATATATATATATATATATATATATATATATATATATATATATATATATATACAAAACACAATAGACTCTAAGTGATTGAAACACCTTACACAGCAGGATAAATCCTAAAAACAGCTTTCAAGTTAGCACAGTGTGCCAGGCTTTGTGAATATAAATTAAATATAAAAAAAAAAGATCAACAAAGATCAATATTGTTGAGATAAGTGGACCAAAAATGGGGACATCATTTTGAAAGAGCATCATTGTTGGCTCAGGGTTTGTTGAAAGCTATGGTCAGTGATAGATAGTGGTACAGTTAGATAAGTACATTTTTTTTGGGAGTTTTTCCATACCGCGAAGGGGGGTCTAACGGCAGGGATGTCCAGTTTAGTTTAGTCTGTTTAGTTAGTTCAATTTAGTATTTTCTTACTGAATTCTATGTACTCATGATCTTTTGATTTTATGTTTTACTTTTCCAATTACCGTTACAAAGCCCATGGAGACGACTGTTGTTTCTGAATCTGGGCTACACAAATAAAATGGAAAATTGAAATTGAAACTGAGTGTGACAATTACCAAAAAAAGAAAAAAAAATCAAAGGTATAGGAGCTAAAAGTTCGTAGGAAAAAGGGATTAGACTTAATAATTGTTTGAAATTTATAACAAGATGTGTCTCAGCTCATAACAGCCACTTGTTGAATAAACTCAAACAGACTTTATGAAGAAAACCTCTTAAGTCTGAGGATTTCTGAAGCTAAACAAGCTCAAAACAGACAAAACTGCGAGTTTTTAACCATACTGTATATCTTATGTGAGTCATTAAAACAAACATAGCCTTTCATGTTTTAATGAGGAATTTTGTATTTATGTCCAAATCAAGACCATAAAGGTTATTAAGTACATGCTGTTTTCATTTAAATAATGATCTGTTGGAGCTATTTGTTTCTTTGAGTTATTCGTTGTGGTACCTCTTACATCTCTGACCAAGGTTTTCCACCGAGAAAACGAGTAAAGAAATACAGGTCAGACAGACGCTGCCATATTTTAGACAACAGGAGAAAAAGTGTGCTCACCCATGGTCCAATACACACATATCTAGACACAAGCAGACATGTATATCAGCACACACACACACACACACACACACACCCACACACACACACACACACACACACACCCCCACCCACACACACACACACACACACAGGAGAGGAAGGGAGGTGCTGGGAAAGTGGCAGACCAAAGGGACAAAGTGAGGTGGGGCCAAGGGTGGTGTGACAAAGGGACAGGGACATGATGTTGGTAGTGATGTGTTGGTGTCTGCATTTGTGTGTGCGCACGTGCACTTGGCTTTGACACAAGCACCTTTGAGGTGTGGCAAAGAGCCACCATCTGGCTGTAAATAATGTGAATTAAAGAAGTGAAGCAAAACGGTGAGGAAAAGAAGAGATGTATGTGTAAGTGTAACAGATGTAATAATCCCGCAGTACAAATTTTAATCAAATCATTTACTCATGCATAAAGCCTGCATTTGTACTTATGCACATTTGTAGCTTCACAAACTAAAAAAGACAGGCGGACCAACACAAACTTGTTGGGCAACTTTGGAAAATGTATGTTTTTTAAAACTGAAGCATAAATCTTAACTCGTGGGGAATAATCTGTTTAAAATTAAACCTATTCAAAACATTATTTGGCATACACAGTGTCTTAATATTTTTGTTTAAAATAAAAATATTTTTCTAGGATTACATCTCAAATATTACATCTGGTTCTTCTACCTTTATTAGTAAATTTGCAGGTTAAAAAGACAAATTCTAATTTACCCGAACTCAGACTGTTTTCTGAATAATCCGAATGAAGGATAAAATTTAAATAAAATTTGCAATGGTATTTATCATTTTAAGATAAGAGAAAACAAGATAAAGATACTTAATTGATCCCAGCTTGGAAAATTTGGTTTTTGTAGCGACTATGCGCAGTCTGAATAACAAACAAACAAACAAACAAACAAAAGGTCATAATTAACTTCCCTTTTTTACGTCAGTTATCGGTTATATCCTCACATTCAAAAGGACATGCACGAGTTAAAGCTTTTTTCACAGAAAATATGTCTGTGACAAATGAAAATGAAATAAAACTTTAAAAATGGTCTGCTGAAAGAGTCCTAAATAATGAAGAAAAAAAATGAAAATAAAATCATACCTGTCACACTAATGTTAGCATTAGCAAGCCCAAACTGATTAGATACACACAATTTTGCCACATTTGCCAGAGAAAACCACAGAAAAACGTCATACAGACCAAACAAAATTGGCTCAGCATCACATCAGTATGTTTGTTCACAAACAGGTTTGTCACAGCTAAATAACAAAGGAATTTGGGGGATTTTTGGAACCATGAATAAGGAATAATTTTCTCCATGTGTTCTTCATAGTACACTCTGCTTTGATAATGTCTCTCTACCACCATAGAGTTGCATTGGAGGCATGATCAACGTTACATGACCTTTTTTTGTGGTGTTGTCTATAGGAATCACTCAATTATTCATCAGCTTCCGTTTTCTTTTACATTTTCTTCTATTACATAATAACCTCAAGTCCTCTGTCACTTTTAAATCTTCTCTTTGATCTTCCTCTGGATCCCCTTTTAGCCTCAACACCCGTTTACACAGGCCCCCCTCCCCTGAACATGTCTAACGGTGTCTTTATCTGGCTTCCTGACTTTGTCTCCAAACATGTGACCTGAAGTTTTCCTCTGATGCAATCATTCCTGATCTCATGCATCCTTGTCACTCTAAAGGACTTTAAGCTCCTCAGCCCTGTTATCTACAGCTCTAAGCCATTGTCTGAATATGCAGCCGCTCTTGCAGCAGAGTTGGCTTTAGTGCTGGGCTGCTCTGTTCAAAGAGGTGAATGGACTGGAGTCTCACTGAAGAAACAGAGTCACAAAAAAATTCAGAAACGTTGTTTTCAGTCTCTATTTATCACACTGTTATGTCACACCCCGAAACAGTAGAGGCTAATCACAAGATAAATGACATATTATTGCTATTGACATAAGATGTTAGTCAACCAGAAACCACCCCAGACCAAATTAGAATATCAGTGTTAAAATTGCTATTGAGAAAGAAAAATATAATCAGGTTACTCCCAACTAGTTATTTGGCAGAAGGTTGATCAAGCCAGTCATTCTTAAAGCCCATTCTGATGAAAATCGTGTATTTTTTACATGTTTGTGTGGCATTTTTCTCATGATGGGGGGCATTTCAAAAGAAAATGAAGCTTAGGATGACATTTTGTGAATCAGAAGCAGATTAAAAAATGCTGTTGAAAAAAGCTTGCAGCAGTGACATTGGTGCTACAATTGGCAGCCACAAGCCCTCTGCTCTTCTCCATTCTGAAGCATCCACTTGTAGATGACTAGATCCATGTAGATCCTAGTTTTCCTTATCCGTGCTGGCATGTGGTTCTAAACTGTACGGCTGGATGACTACAATATTGCTCGCCATTTTTGATGCACTGTTAATGTTAGGTTGAGGTTGTAAAGAGCTGTAAACTAGAGGGAGAGCACGTAAACAGATGGATGATGGGAACTGGAAGCAGGCTTACTGCATGCTGACAATCATGCCCACAACTCAGATTTAAATTTATAATGAACAACTGCCGCATTTTAGAAACAATGTTGTATATTACCCAGATTTTTTTTATTTTGGCTTAAAACAGTATAATCACATTTAAAAGACGATAAGAGTGGGTATTTAGGCATGCTTTAATCTCTTGTAATGATGGAGTCCATGCCTATGCTAAGAATCTGGAAGGAAACAGTTGCTTGTTTTTTTCTTTTTATTTAGGTGGTGGGCTGCTCCTGGGTCCTCTGGGCCCTTGCCTTGCCCTTGGCCCGCGTCTCGGTGTCCAACGCTCAGTGGCCCAATGGCTGCCGCCCTATACAGTGGAGCGCGCCTGTCCTGTGGCCTGGGAGTCCTGACGCTGGGCTCGCCTATCCCTCCCGGTGCCGGAGGGACCCCCATAGGGGGGCCTCCTCTGCACCTGGCGGGGTGTGTGTGAGTGTGGGGGTGGGGGTGGGGGGCTGTTGGGGATGCTCCTGGTCCAGGGGTCTCCCCCTCTCTCCTGGTCTGGCAGGACGGGCTGGGGAGGATTTGATTCCCCTTATGATCACATATATATGTATATACAGTCAGGACCATAAATATTTGGACAGAGACACATTCTTTCTAATTTAGTTTCTGTACATTACCACAGTGAATTTTAAATGAAAACAACTGAGATGCCATTGAAGTGCAGACTTTCAGCTTTTATTCCATGGGTTGAACAAAAAGATTGCATAAAAATGTGAAAAACTAAAGCAGTTTTTAAACACAATCCCTTCATTTCATGGGCTCATATGGTAATTGGACAATTGACCTCCATGCTATTGCATGGGCAGGTGTGGGCAATTCCCTTTTTATGTCATTATGAGCGAAGCAGATAAAAGGCCTGGAGTTGATTAGGGGACTCGTGCTTGTATTTTGAAGATTTTGCTGTGAACAGACAACATATGGTCAAAGGAGCTCTCCATGCAGGTGAAAGGAGCCATCATTAAGTTGAGAAAACAAAAAAAAAACATGCGAGAAATTGCTACAGTATTTGGAGTGGCAAAATCAACAGTGTGGTACATCCTGAGAAAGAAAGAAAGCACTGGTGAACTCAGCAACGCAGAAAGACCTGGACATCCACGAAAGACAACAGTGGTGGATGATCCCAGAATCATTTCCATGGTGAAGAGGAACCCGTTCACAACAGCTAACCAAGTGAACAACACTCTCCAGGAGGTAGGTGTATCAATATCCAAGTCTACCATAAAAAGAAGACTGCATGAAAGTAGATACAGAGGGTACACTGCAAGATGCAAGCCACTCAAAAACCTCAAGAATAGGAAGGCTAGATTGGATTTAGCTAAAAAGCATCTAAAAAAGCCAGCACAGTTCTGGAAAAACATTCTTTGGACGGATGAAACCAAAATCCACCTCTACCAGAATGATGGCAAGAGAAAAGTATGGAGAAGGTGTGGAGAAGGTGTGGAGAAGCAGCCCAATGAATTCTGAGGTGTTCAGAGACGTACTGTCTGCGTAGATCCAGATGAATGCAGCCAAACTGATTGGGCAGCGTTTCATAGTACAGATGGACAACGACCCAAAACATACAGCCAAAGCAACTCAGGAGTTTAACAAATAAAAGAAGTGGAATATTCTTGAATGGCCAAGTCAGACACCTGATCTTAGCCCAATTGAGCATGCATTTCACTTGTTGAAGACCAAAGTTCAGACAGAAAGGCCCACAAACAAACAGCAACTGAAAGCTGCTGAAGTAAAGGCCTGGCAGAGCATTCAGAAGGAGAAAACCCAGCATCTGGTGATGTCCATGAGTTCAAGACTTCAGGCTGTCATTGCCAACAAAGGCTTTTCAACCAAATATTAGTAACGACCATTTTGTTTTCAGTTATTTCATTTGTCCAATTACTTACGAGCCCATGAAATGAAGGGACTGTGTTTAAAAATGCTTTAGTTTTTCACATTTTCATGCAATTCTTCTGTTCAACCTATGGAAGAAAAGCTCAAAGGGTTAACCCTTCAATGGCATCTGAGTTGTTTTATTTAAAATTCACTGTGGCAATGAACAGAAACAAAATTAGAATGTGTCTCTGTCCAAATATTTATGGTCCTGACTGAATATATATATATATATATATATATATATATATATATATATATATATATATATATATATATATATATATATATATATATATATATATATATATATTTCTGCCATGTGTTATTAATACTTTATAGCTTTCACGTTTTAAAGCCCACATTTACATGTATATGTAGCTTTACAGGATTGCTGTGCAATATTATTTTTATCATGACTTTTTTAGTGCTTCAAAGGTCTTTGGTGTAACATCACTTAAATTGATGTATCCAAGGAAGGAAGTTGTCTTCCTAGGATACATTTTACGGGCAGAGCAGAAGTGGTCGCTGTCATTTATTTGCCCCCGTCTTTGTTTTTGCGCCAGGAGCAGCCAACGCAATCTTATTTAATTGTTTTATTGTTTTCACATAAAAACATAAATCATCTCGCTCTGTAAAGTCTGAACATATCAGAGTGACTGTTTCTGCCTGCATTTACACTCTGAGGGAATCAATCGGTGTGAGCATACCTCCATAGCAAAAAGGACAGAGAGAATGGAAAATAAGGCGTAAGTGATGGGGAAGCAAAAATGAAAAGTTTGCTGAACAGAATATGCCCCAAACCACAGGAAAAACAGTTCTTTAAAAGTTATTTGTATGCTGATATTTTTGATTTACAGCCTCTTAACCAGACTGACTGCAATCTCACTTTCTATCACAAAGGCAGTTGCATCACACCTGCAGCAGACAAGAATACGAGTTTGGAAGCTGTAACCTTCAAAAAAGTTCGAGAAAGAAACTTGTAATGGCTTTTTCATTTTAGTGTCTGTCTGTGTTTTGATATTGGTTGATTAAAGTGCATCGAAACATCTAGAGCTACTTGAGGCGTTACACAAACTAAATTTACTGGCACAGACTCTAAGAGCTGGATGTCAACCCGTCATCATATCATACCTCGTGTTTTTTCTTTTCACTTACTGTACTTTGGTTCTAAAAAACACCCCTGGCTTAATGTCTGACGAGTAAATGTATGCTCTCTGCATAATGTACACAAATGTGTGCAATAAAAAGGCCCCAAATTGAACTAGCTACATGTTATATTAAAAAACTAGACAGTTTAGTGCATGAAAATCCAGTTAAGGTGTCTGTGCTCTGAGATGGAGCAACCTTGTTGTCTGGCAATGCAATCAAACAACATCTGAGGGAGGGATCTCTCTCACTGACTGCTTTTAGATGTGTTTATTCATCTAGTCATTTTGTCTTTTCCAATTGAAAAGCTTTAGATGCTTTTTTTTACAATATATTACTCTTATTTTATAGGTTTCTGTTAATTTTACTAGGGAACATGCAAGACAAACACAAAATTTTACAATTTAAACTATTCGAAAAAAAAAAAAAAAGAATGCAAAGGAAAAGAATTCTCTTCGATTTGAATGTGGATCTGCGTCCTTCCTCATCTTCTTGTAGCCCCAATAATCCAGCAAATCCTACTTGATGAAGGTGCAGGACTCCAGCCTGCTTTGGCACTTTGACCATATGACTCCAAATGAAGTAAAAAAACTGATTTTACAAATGATCCCTTGATTGTGATTCTGGTTACATTTATCATGGGTTGGTACAAACATGTACTGTTACTTGCTACTGACCTCAATGAAGCTGAGTCACTTAAATCGCTTCAGTTCATTCTGTGCTTTTTCTTTCAATAACAACACAAAGTGAACTCACTCTGCAGTAGATGCTTTTTACAAGCAATTACCTAAACTAAACTCCCTGTACAGCATCCTGGACTGTTTATATATTACGACTTGAGCACTATTGCCTCTGCAATAATGGGTTTCATGAAACCTGAACAGGAAAACACTCAGCGCAGATGAGGATGTCTGTTAACCTGACCGGAGGATCAAAATGTAGGCGATGGGGGACAGGTTTTTCCCACAAAAATATTACAAAATGGCTGTTTGGATGTGATAAAGGAAGTTTGGTGGAGTCCACCCATGGCACTATCCTCCTGACAATCAAAAAATACGTCTCTTATGATACACAGATTTTAGCTCTAAACAACCATTGATTGACAATTTCAACAGCAAATCAAGATGTAAAATTGCACTGAAAAAAATCTGCGAAACAGTGAGACCATTAAAAGTGAAATGGGATAAAGTCAGGGAACCATGTATTCGATTATTTGTTAGATTCAGCTCAACTTTTGCAAGCTTCCTCATTGGTGAGCAGTGTTGGGTCAGGGAACATCTTATGGCATCGTTAGGGATTTCCCTATGTTGCTCAACAAACTTGCGTTAGATCACTGGCTTGATCAACATTCTGCCAAAAAGCTGGTAAGGAGTTCTAATGCTAGGATTAAGTGATCGTATCCTTGGTCAACATTTAGGAAACCTGTAAATTCTTTTGTATAAAATTATCTGTTGAAAAAAAATACTTTATTAATCAAATGTTCCAAGTTTAAAATTGTGGGGTAGCTAAGAAAAAAATATATACAATATTCCCACAGAAGACTTCGCCCTTTTGCCCATACTTTATCTGTCTTACCTACCTTTCTTTTTACTTTTCTCTCAGAGAGGGCTCTTCAGTCTCACGATCACCCTCTGCTTGCTTCAGCCTCACTTTTTCCTCTTCCTCTTTACTGCTGCAAGACTCATCAATTATCTTTATCTCCGTGTGTCATACTCCTTTCCTTCCATCTTCCAGCAGAGTCTTCCCTCCTGGCTGGCTATGGCCACCCAAACATGGCTCTGTCAGTCTCCCCCCCCCCCCACACACACACACGCACACACTCCCAGTAGCAGAGAAGCGACTGACAGCTCCCTGAGCAAATCAATAATAATCTTCAGTCAGTGTAATCCTACCCGAGGATATCCTTTGGTGGAGCTGCAACTTCCTACCTTCACTGCCTCTTTAACATGTAAGGATTTGCATGTTTGCTGTTTTATATTTTTTCTAAAGGAATGAGCAGGTGAGCTGTTAACACGCAAACCGGATCATGTCACTAACAGTACGTAGTCCAACACACTCTCAATTCTGTCTCGGCTGCGACCTGCAGGTAAGGTCATCCCTTTTGATGTATGAGCTGACTCATGTGACAACCTTCATATAACTCTAACCTCTTTCCTCTTCAGCTAAATTAACAGAGAAGGCCCAAGGACCAGAAGAGAACTAATAAAAAACCTTCAACACAATGAAGCAAACTTTACAAGCCACACTCTTTGCTTTTTGTCCTTCAAAGCATCTCTGTATCAGGCTTTCACATTTGGTTTTGCCATGTTCTTTTCTTGACCTACTGTTGCTCTTTAAACATGTATTTGTTCAAGTTTGTGCTATTTTGAAATTCTCACTATTTTCTCCTGATCAAACTGTTTGCTAATAGTTTGCTAATTCAGATTATTTACAAATGCAGCGGCTAGATTTATCTGTGGTGCTATGATGTTTGAGGGTGTAACCCCATTGAATTGGTTTCCAGTCCAATATTTGATTTTTAATAAAATATTTTATTTATTTTGAGTCCTTCAGAGGTACTGCACCTTCTCTGCATCTTGCTTGTGTGCTTTTAAAGTTTCTACGCTCTTCTTAACAGTGTACACTTCTGGTTCTGAGAACCACAAACAGGTTCTGGGAGGACCGTGTGTTTGCTTTGCTGGTATCAAACTTTGGTACCGTCCAAAAATATCCATGGGATCCTGTTATAACGCTAAACTTTATGAAAAAGGACTGTGACTAAAGTATTTCTCCCATTATTAGAAGGGTGGGCAGGATGTAGGTACAGGAAGTGGAATATGTCTAGATTTCTTCAACCCCAACCTTCTCAAAGTAAGCATGTCACTTTTTTCACATCATCTCCTCTGGCCCTACATTTTAATGTGGTGTTGATAGAAGATTGTCCTTAAATCCTGAAACATCCACCAGCAGTCTTAGCCTTCACCAACAAAACTAAAGGCCTATCTTTAGGCCACCCATGTGATCCTGAACTACTCTCTTCATCAAAAAAGGAAGTGGTAAATCCAACCTTAAAGAAAGATGTTGCCTCTGCCTCCTAGACAGAAACAGAGATGATTCCTCAAAAGAAAAGCCTGGTAGCTTAAGGCTCTGTTCTACACTCCAGTTTTGAAAATTTTAGGAATGAGCAATGGATCTTGGAGCATTGGATCTTTCCTGTCCATCCAATCATTCATTTTCTTCGACTCATCAGGGACCGGGTCATAGGTGCAGCAATCTAAGTAAAGATGCCTCGACTTTCCACTTCATCCAGCTCCTCTGGGGAAGGAGACTTAGTCTCTCCAGGGAGTCCTGAGTCTTCTCTGGGGGTCTTTACCTGGAAGGACATGTCCAGAACACCTCCTTAGGGTATCTCCAGGAAGCATTTGGACCACCTTAACTGGCTCCTCTCAATGTGGAGGAGCAGCACCTCTACCCTGACCTCAATCTCCTCACCTCATCTCCTAGGGAGCCTCCAGCCAGCCTACAGAGGAAACTAATTTGGTCTAATTGTGTTCGGGACCTCGATATTTTGACTCAAAGCTGATGACCATCTGTGAGTATTGGAACAAAGGTCAGATCCTTTAAAATTCAAGCCTAACACATATGTAAAATAATTTTTCAATTCATTCTCCTTTCAATAGGAAGTCAAGGAAGAGAAGCTAAAATCTGTGAAATATAATTGCTTCAACAATATTTAAAAAAACTCTGGGTGGACTAAAAACCTTTTATGGAAGTTTTACAACCACCTGACAGTAAGTAAAAGAAAAACATCAGTTAAATTATTGTCATTTTATAACCTCACTGCTGAGGCACTTCAACATAAAGAATTTGTTTTCTTGTTTAGTTTCAGTGCTTTTGTGGTTAACAATATTGCTCTCCCCATAACCCCATTTACAAATCTATTGTGTTTTCATTTGTTCCAGGTGTTTATGCTACATTCAGGTTTATTTTTCAAATGTCAATCATACTTTTGTGTGCTTTGAAAAAAAAAAGCTTTGTTTGCCTTATTAAAATGTCCAAACATTTCTGTTGTCTTAACATTTATTGTCATCGTTCTTAACTTCTAACAGCTATCTAACCTCAGCTTCAATTTTCTAGAGCTTCCTCTGGATGTCCTCATGTTGCGCACACCATGTCAAAGGCAGAAAAAAGGCCTCATTTTATCCTCACAGAATTGTTCCCCGAGGACACGTCCTAATGCCTATGCTCAGAGTTCTTCAACAAAATACAATTTGTGCATCCCTAAGGTGCAATACTTCTTGTAGTATTGTAAATTTCTTGTCTTCCTCTTGCTGATGACAAATACAATATTATATCACCACCACCGTCTGTAAAAAGAAATGGTGTAAACATATAGGGAACACAAACACATCAGGTTGTATCATAAATCATGCACAAGATGACAGGACGGTACTAGGAAATTGGGGGAAATCAATAAATCTTCTTTTTGGTATTAAAGGATGTGTTAAATACAAGCTTTGTAAAGTTCTCAGTGCTGTTCCCAGATGAAAAATCCACTGAGGAGGTATTTTTGGAGGAGCAAGTGCTGAGACTATTGGCCTGTGTTGCCTCCTTTACACATTTACTCTCTCTTGAGTTAATCCACTTGCCCTCAGTCAGCCTCCCATGTGTACAGGTCCCACTGATGCTATCTCCATCTGCTGTAATTATAGACGCCCCCACTGCCTCCACACTCTTAGTAAACACATACACATGCAGAACACACTGCCCACTGGTGTAATTCATGCAGCCTAGGGGGTCATGGGAGATTATGAGTGGGATCGATCAATGTGATGGTTCACACACACAACGGCTAACCACACTCACAACCTCATCATCGACGATAGGCTTCTCACCTCCCCTCTCCAACTGAGGGACATCCTGCGGCTAATGAGGACACACAAACATTGCCGACTGTATCGACCGCCTTTGCTTAACAAGGTGTTTCATATGTGGATCTATTTGGAAGACCATCAGCTTTGGAAACTTTGGAAAGTGGGGTTAAAGGCACAATTAGTAGACAATAAGACAATATCCTTGACTGCTTGCACTTCATGAAACCTTCTGTGGAAATGTGTAATTTTTTTTAAGTATTCCCAGTGTGAGGCAGTAGGTCATACAAAAATAAAGTTTTGTCTTCTTGGAGCAAATTAATCGCCTGTGTGTTATATTTGGTGTTTCACAATTTCTTTTAGCTGCTGTCTGCTTTGTCTTCTTTCAGTTTATAACATTTAGGATTTAAAGTTATATCATGACATTGCATGAACAAAATAAATATTAAAAACACAATAAATACTCGTTAAACCTAGTATTCACAGTTTTCTATTGAGTTTTTTTTTAATTATTTTTTAGACAGATAAAAGTCAAAGGGTATGTTCAAAATTCAAGATGTGCATGTTTCAATTCCAGGTTCGGGAATATTCAGTTCGCATTCAGACTTTTTTTTACAGCCCAGGAGCCAGTTTAAAGAGGTGGAAGGCTGCACAATGTAAAGGATTCTTCTTTGTTCTGGCTTTGCTGTGACTACTGGACAATCTTGATCTGGAATACCAAAAGCTAAGAGGTACAGTCTGCGATACCCCTGTTAAATCTGTGCAGAATAAGGGGCAACCCCAGGACTTCAATTAAAAAAACAAGTTTAAAACTGGACCCAGGTCAGTTTACAAATAACCACCTTGTGGTCACACAAGCAAGTCAACCCCCACCCCCCGGGTGGGTGGCTGCCTGGAGTGCGGAGCGGGTCTCCCTTGGGGGGTCCTGGCTCGTACCTGGGGTTGGGGCGGGGGGATGCCCGGAACTCCTGGGTGGTGGTGGGGTGCTCGTCTGGGGCTGTGGGCGTCCTTCTCCGGTGGGGCCCTGCGTTGGGCCCTCCCGGCGCGGCGGGGGGGCTGCTCTCCTGGTTGGGCTGGGGCGGCGCTCTCTTTCCCTCCATGCTTTCCTGCTCTCTGGCTCTGGGGGCCTCGCGGCGGTCCTGCTGGCCCTGGCCTGGGTGGTGGTCTTGGTCACCCGGGGGGCGGTTGTTCCCTGCCTGCTCCCGTGTGGCGTTGGGGGGATTCCGGCTGCCGCTGCTGCTGCGGCGGGGGTCTTGGGGTGGGGATGGCTGGGCACTCTCCCTCCTTCTTTTCACGTTCCACCATCCATTTTAGAAGAACATAAACACTCACCTGAGCACAGGTGTTAGCTCACCTTTGCACTAACAGTTTGTATGATTGAATGACTGAAATATTTCACACTAGTTGGTTTTAAGGCATAAGTATGCATGTGAACACTATGTGTTTTGTGTACATGGCGACATGTGGACATTTTTGCAGCTAACAGGTGTGTTGATAACATTTGAGTGTGTGTGTGGACAGGCCCTGCCCTTTTTGTACTACATTTGAACCTTACCGTAATGATAAATAACCAGTAAACTTGTTGCTTTATGCTGCTTCATGGTCTTATCCCCCCTCCCCTCCTATTATCACCCTCCTACCCCCTTCTCTCTCTAACATCCCTCCCTTTTCTTCCCTTCTTTCCTTTTCCGTCCGGTCCAACACCCAAGATTTTCAAACATGGACAAAAGACAACATGTTGCATGTCCTCTATTTGATTCTTTCATCTTGACCATAGTGGAAAGGTTGCAGTCTAACTGTTTTAGGGATAATAAGATAACCAGTTCAAGCAGGTGTCATCAATACAGGTAACGGGTGGAGAATACCTTTTGAACCTTTCGAAAAAGAAGTAACAAGTTTGTGAGGACAGAGTTTTTGCCTGTTTGTCCTAAACACTCATTTTCTGGATCAATGTTTTTAAAAATCATACAATGTCATTACCTGGATTCCTTTTTTTTTTTTTACATTCTGTCTCACATTTAAAGTGAATCTCTGAGGAAAATTACAGACCTTTCTGATCTTTTAGCAGAATTGCTGACTAACACATTTCTGGCCCCACATTTTTTTCAGACAAAAGTCTCATTCTGCTAATGGTAGCTCAGCCTGGCAGATAGCAATGCAATACAATGAGGAACTGTATATCACTGTCATCAACTGTTTGTGATTGCAAATCATGAATATTTGTCGAGTGAACGCAGAGCAGTAAGAAGTTCAGAGGGTCAAACAATCATATTCTGGAGCATTAAAATAATACGTCACATATAATATGACATTATGGGACCTTAACCTTAACCATTCATTCCTTTTATTTTGGGAATGCTTTTGTTTGTTTTAACATGCATTAGATGACAATTTTCACATATTCTGGACTGAAAGTTGACAAATGTTTTTGTTAACACGATGGATGCTTAACTAGTATTTTTTGCAACTACAAAACACTGCGTTAATAAGTACTATCATATTGATGTAAGGGAATGTATTAATGGTCTGCGATTCCGTGTTTTTATTCAAATATTTCAAAAGATATATTTGTTTAGCACAACTCTTTGCATGTATACCGCATTGAATGTGTGCTTGTGATGTATAGATTATGAAAGACGACTGCCAGTGTCCGGAGAAAGTAAGGTTGCTGTGGGGGACATGAAAGAGTTATCTCGGTGGGGGTGGGTGGTTGGGGGGGGGGGGGGGGGGGGTAGTGGACGTGACCTACAGAATCAATGTCCTTATAAAAGAGCAAATGACAGGATCAGAAGAAAGGCTAACATCAGGAAGTAAGAAAGAATGAGCACAGCAGGGACCCCTGATAGAGAAAAACAGATCATATGGAGACATATTATAAACCCCTTACAGCTATAGCACACTAAAATTTGCATGTCTGTGATTGTGTTTGTGACATATGGGAATGCAACTCTGCACCTGTACGAACAAAAAAGGTCAAGCTGAAACTCTATACGTAATGACAGCGAAGCTTTCTGATTGGAGAAGGATTTCTCTGAGAGAAAAGTTTCTATTTCTATCAGATGTCATGAAGAGTTCATTCAAACCAAATAATCGCTATGGGGTCGTATTCAGTCACTGCACACGAAGGGCAATGACTCAAGACAATCCTACAACCCAAGAGTGTTCATCTTCAGTTGTGCTGGTAGGGGTCCAGAAGACCACTCCTCCTCCTGTATCGACATTGTGTGCCCTTTCAGAGCCCCCCGCCACCTTGGTTTCCTTTATCACTGGGTCGGATGGCTCTGTATCAACCAGTGGGGTTCCCCCACTATAAGAGCAGGGGCTTTCTGCAGTAAAGGTCAGTGATGTTGGCTGGAAGCTTTCGGTGTTCCGCCCATATCACTGCCAATACATTTCAAACTTGAGAAACTGTGAAATAAACTGATTACCTCAGAAATGTGAGGAGCAGAGGTTCAGGAAGTGGTGTTTTGGTTGGGTTTACTTATAGCTGAGGTGTGGCAATGGCTTTACAGAAACAATTGTTTTTGTTCACAGCGTCAATGTATGCGCAGCAAAGTTCTGGTATGAATATTTGAATATAAATGAAAAAAATGAGATGAAAATGAATATAAATATTTAAGTTGATTCTGGAAAAATACAGTTTGAATGTAAAATAAAAACTAGTTTGATATGCTGTTTAAATCAAATCAAAACAAATCAAACTTTATTTATAAAAAGAAGCACTTCTCATACCTTGCACAACTCGAGGCCCTTTAACATTTAAAACAAATACAAAAATCAAAAAACACAAAAAAGACCACACCACATTACCATAAAAACCAAACCCACCCTTCACACTCCCCTCCGTTAACATTTGATGACAGATGACCCCACACACAATGAAAACTCATAAAAGAAAATTCTGAAAGAAATTTAAGGCTTGGCTCTGTTATTCCTGTAATTTTGGACAATCTTAAAATTTATTAAGTTTAAAACAACTCTAATAAATAGAATTTAAAAAAAGTTATACATTAATTTGTCAAGTCTAAAGAAAAACACCATAGAGTTTGAGCGGATGCTATAAATTCTCTGTTGCATCCAGGTTAAACAGAGAATTTCCTTGCAATAAACAACATGCAGCTCTGACATGGTCATTTTGTGAATGTAGTCAGTCATAAAAAAGGGGAAATTGGCTAATGTAGGTGTCTTGCTGTTCTGCAGGCACAGCAGCTGTAATGAAACAGCCCAGTTAAGCGAACATGGCTATAATGAAAAGCTGTGATTAGCAAGGCGAGGTCCTAACAAGGGTGTGTTTATTGAGAAGCAGTTGGGTGAGAGTGGAGTAAGGCAGAATAGAGGGAGAGGAAGGGGGAGAAAAAGAACTTATAGCCTGAGTGATGCTGCCAGGGCCAATTCATTATGACTGCAGCTCTGTCAATCTCTGCTCATCTCCCGTAGCTATGGACCACTAATGGAATTAGTCCCTGTCACACACACACTCACATCTAAACACACATCTGTGTGCACATAAACATAGTGTAACAAAAAAAAACGAACAGCTCAAAATTACACATAAAGAATCACACACTACATTAACACAATAGGTCCTGTAGATATATCTCTTTGACAAAGCTTTCACACTTGCGACTCATAAATCCATGAAGGTCAGCAGAGCAACCTCACGCGAATGCAACACACTGCACCTTTTTAAAGCTATTTGTCATGAATCCTTGATTCTTTCCTCATCTGTTATTGTTGTTTTTCTGTCTTTTTTTTTTAAAGAGTAATTCTCATATATATGCTATCCAAAGAAAAAAAATCTGGCTTTAAGTGGCTTCAAAACAATTAAAAAAAAACAAAGTTCACCCCCACCACATCCTGCTTGAGCTTTGTAGCAGTTGTGAGGTGCAGTCCAGCAAGGATTTGAGCTGTTTTATTGGAAGGAGGAAAAGACAATGACTGAGAGCTGGTTATCTGATTTGATCAAATGGAGGTCAACACCAGCTGGTCATTTCTGAGGACACAAGATTGAGCACCCCCCCCATCACTCTCCACACTCAATGTCCTTCCTAAACACCCCCACCCCACATAGGTCCAGCACAATCATGGCCTCCACCAACCCCTCCCTTTTGCTCTGACAGAGCTGTCATTAGATTAAACCAATGGTCATGACCGTAAGGATTCTGCAGCCATTCCAGGAAATTCTGCTACCAAAGACTCAACCAGAAGAGCATTGGGCCATAAAAGAGACAGAAACTACTACATGAAAGAATACGGACCCAAGCATTTTATGGGAGGACCTTTTTTCTTTTTTTAGACCTGATGGAGTCTCAGTTAGGCTAATGCCAGTATCAACAAGGAATACAAGATGAGATCTTTCAAAGGAAACTGCTCTGACAGAACCCCTACAGATGAACAGTGGTATGCAGACGCTACAACATATGCTCCTTCACAGCAGGGTGATGGTGTTTTTATGGTCAGCAACCCCCCACCGACCTCATTTGCTCTCCATCCAAGGTAGGAGAGGGAATCAAAGACATCTGTGATTGGCTGGCTTTGACTGGACGAGTTGCAAGGTCAAGGGTGACAGACCCCAAAAGGCCTAGTGAAGAGTCAATTCTTTCATGGTCAAAGGTTAGGAGTAATGCTCCCCTTACAGGATCCTGAAGAGCGAGCTCACTAGGGGGGTGAGCTGTGTCACAGCATGCATAGATGCTGCACAAACACATCATAAAGATTTCAGGGGGAAGAGCGTGAAGGGGTTGATAAGGAGTGAGTCGCAGGAAGCGATTCTGCAGAGGAGAATGGTGGTAAGGAAAGTGGATGACTTTGACCCCTGCACTGACCCCCCACTAAAACACCCCCCCCACACACACACTATGACTGTTGTTGTCTCTGCATATGAAGATACATGTTAGCAGCCAAATAAAAATTTCAAACACATGTACTCGTCCATCCATTCATCCAACCATCCTTCCTTTTTGATTTTTCTAGGTCGAATAGCAGTTTCTAACTCCAGTCATTCAGGAAAGCTATAATGCTTATTTGTTGCCTATTGACCCAAAAGGGGATTATTGAGAATCTGGTGTCTAACCTGCATTTTTTAAAATGAGAAACAAAGCATCTTCTTCCTTATGAAGTGGCTTTGTCTAAGAATATAGGAAAGTCTTTGAATTTACTCAAAATTGTATCCAACAGTATAGGAACAGGTTGTCAAACATGGAAGTAAAACTTGAATTCCAAGTGTAAAGCTAAAATTAAAACTGGCACTGCCTCTTGTAATAATTTTGGCAGAAGACAACACAGACTTTGACCAGGGGCTCGTGTTTTTACGAGAGCCACAGAAAGACCATAGAGGGATGTGAAAAGAGAAAAGACAATGATGTTGACATTGCACCTCTGCTCTTTATATGAGCTGGACCTATATTGAGAAGGCACATAATATCTTCGTCGGGGTGAGTTGAAGAACAGCAATTAACTAATCATCTGCTGCTTACCTACTGTGTAAGATGATCAAAGGTAGCATTATTGATCAACCAGACCTAAATGTGATTTAAAATAGAACTGCTATAGATGTTGGTCCATTTTAAAAATTACTTTTGATCAGGCTTCTACATTCAAATGAACAGCGGGAAGAGCATGAGCAAGTCTACAGGATGTGGAGTAAGGGGGAGGGGAAACAGTGATTTCTTGTTGTCTATTTTTTGTTCTTTTTGGTCTATCGTCCTCTTTTCAGGCAATATCAAAAAAGCTTGGGTTTACATTGTGAGTGCCGAATCCACCCTTTGCAGACTCTGCCGTGATATCATCACAAGCTGCATCCACAGCTGCTTGCAGGGTCATTTGGTTTTGCAGATGCTGGTCATATTCCTTCCACCTCCAGGAAGAGGAAAACACCTCAGTTGGATTCAGGAATGGAGAGTAGGGAGGAAGATACTCCACAAGCACCCTATCATGCGCTGCAAAGCACTGCCCGACAGGAGCACAGTGGTGAAAGCTTATGTTATCCCAAACTACAACATACTTTTTGTCATCAGTCACATAAATCTCAGGGATTTTGTCCCTATGAAGAGCATCCAAAAAAGTCAAAAGGTGTTGTGTAATGTATGGAGCAAGATGGGCAATATAGGTGTGCTGTTTTCTGATTCCCTCCTTGTTGGCCTGGAACAAAAATGGTGGTCTGCCCTTTCCCATCTTCAAATATTTTTATAATGGATGTGCAAAATGTTTGACAACATGTTCAACAATTTGTGTCAGTTGACACAAGCAATAAAGTGATTATTAGTAGTATAAACAATGACTATTCCACCTGTACAAGTATAGTTATTTTGACAGACATGATAAAAGCAAGTTAACAGTGATCAAAAGCAGGTCAAAAGTGATCATTTTGCAGAGATTTTTACTTTATCAATTGCTTCATGACCAAAAGCATACGCCATTAGACAAAAAGAACACTAAACTGCCACTAAGTTGGGCAAAAATTACTGAATGTTGTAGAGGTTTCACTAACTATAGTGCTAAGTTTAATTCTGTTGTGAAAAGCACCAAAGTGACAGAAAAACTGTAACACCAGACATACCTCCTTTTGACAAGCCAGCGTCAAGTGAAATAAAAAAACACAAAAAAGGCTTTCTATTCCAGTCTGACTATCAACACACCAGAAAGGGAGAAGCAACACATACCTAACAAACAATGTAATGAAGAGAAAGCGTAAAGTGTTTTGGCTCAATTTTTTTATTTTTTTTTTACTGCTGAGGTTGGCATGTTTACTATAAGTCCTGCTTTCCTGTATTTTTTGTGATGCAAACATGTTTGTACATGTTCACATGGTTTGATATTACTGCAGTACTTTCCCAATATTAAAGTCCAGTTTTGGAAGTCATAAAAAAGTTGATTGTGGGTGCTAGATTTTCAAAATTGTATGATGCTAAAAACTGCCGGCTACCCCACTGTAGAAAAGGGATAACTGCAGGCTCAGACTCTGGGGACAGTTTGTGGCAAGGTAGGAAATAGGAAGTTCTTTTTATATCAACCACAGGACACTGTGGATTGAATAATTAATGTGTGCCAGCATGTCACAGTGAAAGTCTTCATTCCCCACAAATGAAACCAAATTCAGCCTTCTCTGATAATCACTTTTCCTTTAAGTATGTTACCACAAACCACTGACCCATCCATCCATCCATCCATCCATCCATCCATCCATCCATCCATCCATCCATCCATCCATCCATCCATCCATCCATCCATCCATCCAGACTTTTTCCTGGTTTCTTCACCAATCAGTCCAAATCACCCCCCTTTTACTCACTTTAGTTACTTTTCTATGACCTTTGACCCTCTGTGTGAGTGTGTTGTTTAGGCCCACAATCCCACTCTCAAACACACACTGATACACACACAAAGCAAGGCTTCCTGACAGCTTGTCGGTGCACAGCTGGCTTTGAAACACAGAGTGATGAGACTGTAATGTGTGTGACCAGAAACTCTTGCTCGCATCCAAATGCTAACTACCCTTATCGACTTACACAAAAAAATGCGCACACAAACAGAGAAAAAACAGCCATGGGTGAACAAAAGACCTAAGCAGGTTTCGTTATGTATGACAATTGCACACAAATACGTATGGAACCAGACAGAGTCCTCCCTTTATCCCCTTTTCTAAGCACACACATACACACAAATGTAAAGACTCCATGTTTTTCTCAAACACTGCATTTGTCAAAAACTTACACCCATCACATGTGGCATTTAAATCCGCACATATATATGCATGTGCACTGTCCTTGGACACCCCCATTCTGGTACACAAGACATAATTATGTATAATGTGTGCATGACTTTGTTGTTTATGTGAATTTGTGTTTGTATGTGCTCAGCTTTCACAATGAAACACTGCAGCGGGGAGATTGGAATCAATACTTTCTGCTCCGTCATTTGTCACATCTTTACAAGGCTGAAGCCATCTGAACACCAGTCTATTCTACTTTGGTGTCATTTATCAAGTTGCTCCACCTAGCAGAGAGGCCCATACACTCCTACACACAAACGTACACACCTACATACGCATGGACTTCAAGCTTTTTCAGACCGACTCCAACAGAAGAACATTTTGAGAAGTAGGAAAATGGCACTATATCATGTAGATTACATAAAGAGGAAATGCTGTAATATGCCTCTGACAGTTCAGTACATGTATGAAGGAATTTATTCTGTTACTTGTTAAAATTTTTTATTTTTATTTTTCAAGATGCTTGTTTTTCCAATTCCAGCTTAAATGTCCCATAACGAAAGGGAAACAATGTGTAGTAAACGTCTTTTCCTTTTTTATTGAAGAAATTATTATAAAATATGTTATTGTTTGGTGACCACATATGTACTTATATATTGTCAGAAAGTCAATCAATTTATGCATCTGATATTTTTCAAACTTGTTGGTTCTAACGTTTCAATGATCTACAACTGCTCTCTTTAGGTAAAAAATACCCCTTCAGGTGGTTTTCCGAAACAAAATGCTATGACTTTGCATTAGCTTGATCCTTTTCTTTTTTCTTTAAAGCCATGAAACATTTTTCCGTAACTGTCTTCACTGAGTGCACGGTTAGGGTGTAACAAGATCTTGAAAATTTCAAGGAGATTGCTTCACTAACCAATTTTCCTGAACCCTGTGGTAACATTCCAAAAAGCCAGATATGACTTTATTCAATTCATCCTTAAATGATAAAGCAATTTAGCCCGGACCACTTTCCAATGCCTTACACGTGGTCCGCCACACACAGGCACACACAGACTTTCAACATACTGTAAGTGCAGTTAATCCGGCCAGTTCTACAATAAATGTCCTCTTGAGAAAGCTCTCATTCAGCTCAGCTTTCCAGGAAGGATTAAGCAACACTTAGGCTTGAATGATGCACCTGATATATTGTATCTTATTTTTCTACTTTTTAATCACCTAGCATTAAACTTTTTCTCCAATAAAAGCACATTTTATTTCACAGTGGAGGGTCTTGTATGGTGTCATATGATACTTCAGCCTGGAATCAGTGTTTTTACAGCTTTGCCTTTTTATTTGAGACATATTCTTTTTTGCTTGGGTTTTTATAGGGTATTCATTTGACTTCTCTTTTGTCTCTTTTTATGAGTGTTGTCTTTTGATTATGGGCGATTAAAAAATATATCACTTTTAGGATAGAAAATCTGAGCTACAGATGTAGTAAATTGTAAGTCTACATTTAAAAGGTTACCAGGTCATGTCACAATGCAAGCCTCTTGTATGCCTATGATCGTACAGAGCTAATAAATTTGTGCTGAATAACCCAAAGATAAGAATTGCTCACTTGTTCTCCCAACTAAATCAGAAGTCTGAATAATGTAAATAAATGGTGGTTCTCCCAACATTTTGCTGCACCCTTTGCACATTATCCACCAAACTGCACACAGAAAGCCAGGACTTGAACTAGGGCCTTCTTGCTGTGAAGTAGGAGCACTAACCACTGTGCCATTGTGCAGCCTCTTCCTCCACCCATCCTCACCCCCTATCATGAGGCTGATGTATTGCAGTTTTGTAGATACATATGTACTTCATGCCAATCCTGTCACTTGGTTTACAGTAGGTCTATACTTGTAAAGCTGGGTTCACATGATTCAGCTGTGAGTGACTGTGAAGGAGAGGCTGATCATTGGTTGCAACTGTTAGTTCAAATGTGTCAAACTCAAGGCCCGGGGGGCAAATGTGGCCCTCAATGTCATTTTATGTGGCCCGCGGGAGCATAAAAGTTTTTAATTTCTTAAAATAAAAATTGGTATGTATTTATTCATATCTAGAGGGAATTGGACTTAAAATATATGGGCAACTATACATTAGGACTTAAACACTGTCCATATAACCTAACCTGACTGAATCAAATGTAAAAGCATTTATGCTAGAGTAACAAGCAAACGTATGTTTTCTATCCAACTGTAATTGTCATTTAAAAAGTTATAATAAATAAATAAAAGTTATTTAACATTAAGGAGTAGTTACATTTATTTTTCATTACATTTAGTTACATGTATAAGTTAAATCTGGCCCTTTGAGGACAGACACTATGCTGATGTGGCCCTCAGTGAAAATGATTTTGACACCCCTGGTGTATGGGGTTCAACTTTGAAAAGTTGTTGATGGTCATATTTTTAAACTGAATGTAAAGTTTGACATGTTCAATGTTTTTGTGTGCAATGACACAAGCAATGAAATGAAGATTATTAGTTATATAAACAATAACTATTCAGCCTGTAGAAGTACCGGAATAGTTAATTTTGACAGACATGATAAAAGCAAGGTAAAAATGATCAAAAGCAAATCAAAAGTGATCATTTTGAAGAGATTTGTTCCTCATTAATTACTTCCTGTCCAAAAGCATACGCCATTAGATGAAATAAGAACAAAACTGCCACTAAGTTGCGCACAAATTACTGAATGTGGTAGAGGTTTCACTTACTGTTGTGCAAAACTTAATTCTGTTGTGAGAAATGCACCAAAGTGACTAAGAAAATGTCTTTCATATCTTTAAAAGCCCACATGAAGAACAAGGGGTGCTCACAACTCCTGTTTAGCAAGTCAAGTCTGAACTCTTTAGTAACAAATCCAAGTCAAGTCTCAAGTCTAGCTCTAATTGTAGGTCAAGTTTTTAAACCTACAGTTAAAATTAAATCAAATATTGTCGCAACTTGTTATTATACTGCTTTTAAACAAATTGTGGGGACACAATAACAAATAGTGAACATGTCTGTATTCCTAATGCAAAAGCTTTATAAATAGAGCTTTTATTTTTAAACCTGAAAGTGATGTCCTGCAGATTAAAAAATAAATAAAAAGAACCTAATGAACATTGTATACAAGTCCCAGACCTCAAGACAGAGGTATTTTAGTAATGATCTAATGATCAATAGTTTTAACCCAGGACCACACTTTTACAATCATGAACTATGTCCAAAAGAAGTCAAGAGAAACTCAACAGAAAGCAACAGGATTGGTGTCATTTAGTGTCATGATTGATCAAAAAGTACAAGACAAAGAGAAGTGACCCAACAAAATGTGATGAAGTGGTGATACCTATGAGAAACATAATGGATGTTAGACACAATTTTGAAATACACACTAGTGAAGAGATTGCAAGGCATATGCCCACAACCAAGAACCCATGTGGGTATAGAAACTCAGTCATATCCGTGTAGTTTCTCAAATATTTTTATGACAATTTGATTAAAAGAGATGGAAGCTACAAACATCAACTCAAGGACCATCCTAATAATGTTTGAAGGCTTTAGCCAAAGTCCAGTACCTGGATATGACAGTTATGAAGACCAGACGGCATCAAAGCAGGTCTAGAGAACATCAACGCGAGTAAGCATGGTGAAACAACAAAGCAATACGAGTTCATTGGACAGACTGGTAAGTGAATGCTCTGCAGCAAAAGCTGCTGAGGAGCAAAGAAATCACTGAATCTGTCCTGGAACAACCACATCCTGCATGAATATTACCTTCTGGGGACAGATATGAAAAAATTAAACTTAAAACTGTCACTGAACTGCTCTTTTTTCAAAACTATATTGTTTAAAAATGTAAGATGTTTGGTGGTTTGTATATTCATCAGTGTAAAAGTTGTTTTATTCAAGATTTTAATGATTTAAAAACAACTTAACACAGGTTTATAGCAGCCATATATAGTTCTGCATTTGCTTGGCATCAATATGCATCAATAGTGTTAAAATTAAACCCATAAAAAGTCCATCCTTCAACAAAAAGTCATTTTAACAAAAAAAAAAAAAAAAAAAAAAGAATAGAAAAAGAAAAGAAAAGAAAAGAAGCCCAACAGAAATCCAACAGACTCTGCATCTGTTAGAATCTGTGCAGCTTTCTGGATGCCGCACACGACAAGCTGACAATTTCAGTTGTCGGAGAAATAAAAATTCCTGAAAGCGATTTACAACCAGCCTTTTTGATCTGCCCTGAGGCCTGCTGGCGGGTATCTCATAATGAGCAAGTGGCCATTGACCACATCCTGTGCTTATTGATTCCTGTAGATGACATCCACTAACAGGATTCTGCAGATCTGAATTGAAAGATCAGTCAGAAAAGGCAGGATGTTAAAGAGGATTGTATATTAGGCACATCTGTTCAACTGCTTGTTAACGCAGAGGTATAAACAGCTCATTGTTGGCAGGTTGATGGCAAACCCAACTGCAGTCGACCGGATCTGTGATAGGTCAACAAACCTCAGGATTGCAAGCTGAAGACTGAAGCAGTGGGACGGTAAATTACAGAAACAAAGCAAGCCAAGGATCAGACTGAGCAGCAGTTTGGTCTCAGATACTGAGGGAGTTATCAAAACACTGTAGGTGTGGTGATTAAACTTAAGTCCGTCACACTTTTCTTTCCTAGGCTCAGTTGCCACTCCAGATCAGACGATCCTCTTCACTTACATTTAACCTAATCTGACATGTAATCCAGCCATGTTTTATCTTTTTGTTTTTACTCATGGTCCAATTTAATTTCTTAAATTGTAAGCAGTTTGACCATCTTATATTTTATAAAGGTTTTAGAATTAAAATGATAAAGAGGGCAGGATAGAAGATCTAACAATCCAGATTATATTCTATTATCAAGATTATTTTAATAAATATTGTTTTCATTAAAAAGAGCTAAAATAAAACACCAACACCACTGTTTTTATTTAGCTTTGCAGACGTGGTTAGATATTCTCAAGAACCTAATGCAGCATCTCAGCTCAAAACTACTAGTGTGGTGGTGGTGTAGAATGGGTGGGTTAGGTTTGTTTGACAACGACAAGATATGTCTGCTTGCATTTCTTGACTTGATCGTGAACAATTGTGTGTAAACAAACATTTTGGTGTCAGGTAAGGTCGGTCTTGTCACATAATATTGATCATAAATGAAATATGCAACAGAATCACTGAAAAAGAAAATGATCTCAAGAAAATACCTCCACAATGTGAGGCTGTTAAAGCCATTAGAAATTTATTTAAATATGGTTAATTTGATGTTGCTAATAATATTTTTTAAGACAAATTAGCAGAAGCAGCTTAAGGTAACAGATGATGTCTATTAAACAATACGCATATGATCAACTTTAATCTTGACAGATCCTTACATCTAAAATGTATTCCTCATTTGAACAATACGCTCGATTTGAATCTGTTTCTATTCTTTAAACTTTATCCTTTATTTATTGGATTGGGCTTGATTCAAACCCTATGTGTCACAAAGAGAAAACAAAAAACATCAAACACTTGGCTCTTTGGACAAATGGTTTAAGTGGAACACCGCCACACCTCATGGTCGAGGGATATACCAGTCACCAAGTAAGTTAAAGTAAAGGTAACACCTCATACCACTGGGACTGGCGCTGAACAACTCACACCTCTTCTTAACCAGGCCTGGAACAAGACAACAGGATTTGTCCATTTGCACCCATTGATTCTGTCACTGACACATGTTTGAAACTTGTTTGGCTAAAAGTCGAACTTTAGGACACATCATACTATTTGTTTCATGTTCCCAACCTTGGTAATCGAAAATTGGCCTTTCATGTCCTGTTAAAGGAGACGAAAGGGGGCCTAGAACCACTTTTACATCCAGCCAGGAATGAAATTTAATGTGTTTGGCATCAGAAGATCATTTTAATCTCATAATAGAATGAACATAATCTCTTCAATTGTGTATAGATCTAAAATGTATTTTGCAGAAAAAGTTTAAAGAGCGTAAAGTTTATAAAAATGCTATATAAGATACAAGTGCACAAGTTTTGAAATCTGCCCAGAAATATCGTATGGAAAAACAAGAATTGATGTAAAAAGGACATCCATTTTTATTTTGGGTGCAGGGAATATTTATTCAGATGCTGTTTTCGTACACCTGTTGCATTATCAAAATGCCTTCTGATGCTTTTGTTGTGAAACTTAAACCACATTTGGAGTCTAGGCTTAAATGCTAACATTTTTAATTAAGTAGCATTATTAATAATCTGGTCCATCAACATCTCACATGCCCACATGTCAGCTGCTGTGCACGGCAAGTCCAGCTCATCTTTGATCATTAAGAGCTGTTTGATCGCAGCTCGGAGGTTTAAAGAGGCAGAGGAGGTGGTGGGGTGCTCAAGCGTGACTCCATAAAGTGGAATCATCATCGCTGTGAAAAGATTCATAGTTAGAAGTCCTCTTTGAGAGTGATCGTTACGGATAACTGCTAACACCACAGTTCGAGAAGAGACAATTACGCGCAATCACTGCCACTGCTGGAGGGAGTGGCCCTTTATGCAAGTGTTTGTGTGTGTTCAGAGGTTTGTCCCCCCCCCCCTTCACTTAGATGTCTGGATGGCCCCCACGTGCACAGCCAGTCATCTGTCACCATTACAGGACAAAGGCAGCAGCGTCTCAGGGCCATTACTGAGATTGCTGGAGATGATTTGGAGTGTCCTCCTCAGCACCGAGAAAATAATTTCCTCACAAAGCGGTGGGCCCTCGGCTCTGCAGGTCCCTGGCAGCCTGCAGGACAAACTGCCCCTCTTCTGCTGCACTTGGCTTTAGAAGTGATGGACACAGAGAGGGAGTGTTGTGTACACACTGAGAAGAGCTGAGGAGAGACAATAGAGGGATTTAAGATAAAATCACAGAATCTGGACTTTAGGGAGAAAGCTCCTGGAATGAGAGCGCAGCAACCCTGGAGTTTAGCTCGAGTAACAGATTTCTTATACTGTGCTGTTCCTATTTTTGTTTGTTCGTTCTACACACCCGCACCCACACACACACTCCTCCTTGTTTCAGCTTGTCTTCACACTTCCAAGCAAGGTGGTTATGTAGCTTCATTTACAGTTGAGCTGACCTTGGCTAGAATGTGGATGAATGTTTAAAGATCAGTACTGTGAAGTGAACACACTGTGTGGACCAGTGGTCAGTGGCTGAAAGGTTGCGGTTACCTCCTTCCAATCCCCCCTCCCACACCCACACGCACCCACACCCACATCTGACACACAGAGATCATGATGAATTGTCCTCTCTGCAGGCTGAGATTGTTTTTTAAGGTTTAATTCAGTTTCTTCCGCTGCTTGGATGAGCAGCTGTGTGTGATTGTGAGTGTGTTCAAATGTGTGTTGATGAGTGTGTTTGCACCTTTGTGTTGTTGTGTGACAGTATGTATGTGTGAGCAGGAAAGAAGAGGAAAGAAAGACAAAGAGTGGAGGGGGGATTGAAAGAGAGAACAAACAGGAGTTATGGATCTCAGGTCTAATGTACTCCAGCAGGTCAGAGAGAGGGGGTCTCCGGTCGCCATGGAAATGGAAAAACCTGATCAATAAGGTCACCACCTCTAAACTGTAACCCCTCCCCTGAAATTTTTGACTCCCTCCCATCATCTCTATATATGCTGTTTTACTGTCATTAAGCTCACCTGAACTAAGATTTGCTGCAAGGTTTGATTACATTTATTGGCAACAGACTTTTTTTTAACTAAAACCGGGGATTTATTTATTTACTATAAACAGAAAATAAAAATACTTCATCATCAAAAAAAATCCAATAAAAAAACAATTCATTCAATGAAAAAGGAATAGAAACATATAATTTCCTCTATGGTTGGATATAAGTCTTTTTCCATAACCATCCTTATTGGGGTCTTGGGGGCACTGGAGTCTCTTCTGCCTGTCATCTGATGAAAGGCAGGGAACATGCAGGACAGGTTGACAGCTTATCACAGAGCAATGCAGAAAACACAGAATAGACACAGAATAGAAATTTCAACCAGCTTTGCTGCAGTTAACTCAGTGCTGCATAGCTGCCACCACCAAGGAAAAACGGGCAAAAACCCGGCTAAAAAAGGCAGCTACCAACAAGAACACAAACTTTGGATATAGAAATTTACCTTTGAATAAAGAATTTCTCATTTTCAGTTTGGGAACTGGCAACTTTTCCCTTCAATTAATAGATTCGTAGTGAAACACTATGAAAAATGTCTCAGCCACAAGAAATGTCAAGGAGAAGATAATTTGATTCTTTATTGTTGGTATACAGCTTAATGAGAGGGAAGGGATGTAGACCTGGATGAAGGTGCTTTTGATTTGACCCCTTTGTAGATGAATGTCAGGGCTTTGAATTGGATGCAGGCAAACCTAGGAGGCCAGAGCAAATTTTTGTATCTGTCCTTTTTAGCTTATTTAAAAAGAGGCATGCAAGAGTAGCGCCAGTGTTCGGCAGCGAAGCCGCCACCTGTGTGTGAATGTGTGTGTGACTGGGTGAATGGGTCTGTGACTGTAAAGCGTTTGGGCCTTGTAGGTAGAAAAGCGCTATACAGTAAACCCTTGGTTTTCGCGGTGATTACGTTCCAAAAAGAACCCGTGATAGGCAAAATCCGTGAAGTAGAAACCTGTATTTTTTTTACAATTATCATACAATTAAAAGCTCTATTATGCATTGAAAAGAAAGAACAAACCATTTTACAGGCTCAAGCATTTGTTTCACAAATCAAAGAACTTTAGAAACTTTTTTTTTCAACAAATAACTTCTGTACTTTACTGTCAAATAATAATTTAATCATCGATTTTAACAGAAGGCTTCAAATTGCGGAGATTTGCCCCGCGACCCGAGCAATTGGACTTAATTACTAATTAATTACTAATTAAACGGGAGAAAATTTAAAATGATTAAAAATACAAAGTACAGTCGGACAAATAGTGACTCAGGTGTATTTCATTACCCTTCAGACTGAGCCGCTGCATCCTGATTCCGCTCTGCAGTGTTTTCTTCGTCTGAAGCCCGCGGTGCAGGTGTGTTTGTTCGGGAGAGGAACATAGTCATAGGCAGTTGTCGCTCTTTTTCTATGGGTTTTAGAGAAACTTGAAATTGCAAGATGATTTGCACGTATGTGTTGTAAATTTGGCAAGCTGTTTTACGTACATGTACATATTAAACTGCAACGTTATTGACGCACAGGTAGAGAAGAAGCGGAGTGAATTTTTAGCCAATCAGAATGCAGAACACAATGCATGATGCAAATCCGTGAAGTAGTGAAACCGTGAAAAGTAAACCGCGTTATGGCGAGGGATCACTGTATAAGTAAACGCCATTTTCCATTTACCATTTTAAATCTTCCATGAAGGAAGACATGTACAGAAGTGATCAGCCCTCTGAATACACTGCAACCTAAACAACCTGAGCTTCCATCATCTTCTCCTTTAATTTTCTTCTTTTTATCTTTGTTTACGAAAGATTAGACAGAAAAGGGTTAAAAAATTTGAGTGTTCTTTGTTTTCTTGTGTCAACTTAGATCATGTCAATCAGAGACAGTGCATGTGGGCCAGACATGGACAATGATGAACAGGCTATAAAATGCCCAGGGATCATGCACAGCTATTGTGTTTATCCACTGGGGCACTGCTGGTTTCCTGCCAATGGAGAGAATGGCTATCATGGGTGCTGTTGTTTTTGAAGAACAGCTCTTGGAAAAATGACTTCCTCATAATAAATGTCTAGTATCAATCTGCCACATGAAGAATGCTCAGATGATATAGCATGAGTTGTTTGAATCTGGTTGGATTGGTGTTTTAAGGACAAGTAATTTAGCTGCATGTCTTCCAAACAAATACCAAGCTGGACAGTTGTTTTAGTCTTGGACAAGATGCTTGACCCCACATGAACCCAACTATAAAGCAATCACTTTGGGAAAGGTTTTGTTTCTTGGGTTACTGAGCAGTGAGCAGTTCTTTGGACTGGCATCATTGCAGCTCCATTAGTCCGTGGGCTGCAGCTAACAGGCTGTGGCTCCTAGCTTTCCAGTTTAAGAGTGTCTTGTTGTTTAAAAGACTTCCAGTTTTTTTTGTTTTCAAATAAACTTCAGTCTCGAAATTAAATGGTCCTGCTAGATTTGTGGACAGGAGTACTCTGGGTAAATGCTTTCCATCATGAATTTCCTCATCTTGCAAACCATTTCTTTAGTATCAAGATTAAACGCACTAAGCATTATTTTTCTGTGTTCTAGAAGAGATCATTTCACATTTTCTGTTCATCCAAGCAAGCTTTAACATTTCTTCTTTCTTGTCACATTAGGAAATAAATTTGTATTAGAATCTTCAGTGACTGACCACCAAGACTCTCTGTGTTCCATCTGCACTAAAGACACCGAAACTGTTTAAAGAGAGACCAAGATCACTGACACACAAAAGCATATATAGGCCCTTCTCACCCTCTGCGGGTGGTTTCTCACCCAAGCTCAGATACTCTACCAGGTATCTGGTAGCTTGAGGGTCCTGCGCAGTATCTTAGCTGTTCCTGGCACTGCGCTTTTATGAACTGCGAGGTCTGAGGTCTTTCCAGGTATCTGTTGTAGCCACTTCTCCAGGTTGGGGGTTACTGCCCCGAGTGCTCCAACTACCACAGGCACCACTGTCATCTTCACTTCCCATGCTTTCTCCAGTTCTTCCCTGAATCCCCGGTATTTCTCCAGTTTGTCCTGTTCCTTTTTTCTGATATTTCCATCGCTTGGTACTGCCACGTCCACCACAACGGCTTTTCTCTGTTCTTTATCCAGTGCTACAATGTCTGGTTGGTTCGCAATTACTATCCTGTCCGTCTGTATCTGGAAGTCTCACAGGATCTTTGCCCTCTCATTCTCTACCACCTTTGGAGGTGTTTTCTATTTTGACTTTGGGGTTTCCAGTTCATATTCTGCACACATGTTCCTGTATGTCATTCAGGCCACTTGGCTTTGGCGCTCTATATATGCTTTCCCCGCCAGCATTCTACACCCTGCAGTTATGTGCTGGATTGTTTCAGGCGCCTCTTTGCACAGGCTACACCTTGGGTCTTGTCTGGTGTGGTAGATCTGAGCCTCTATCGCTCTGTTGCTCAGGGCTTGTTTCTGAGCTGCCAGGATGAGCGCTTCAGTGCTGTCCTGTAGGCCAGCCCTTTCTAGCCATTGGTAGGACTTCTTGATATCAGCCACTTTAGTTATGGTCCGGTGGTACATCCCATGCAGGTGTTTGTCCTCCCATGAGGATCTGTCCTCCAGCACTGTATTCTCTGCTCTCCGTTGCCTGAGACATTCACTGAGGACACTGTAAATTGGGGCCTTGAGCCTTGATGTACTCATGCATCTTGGATGTTTCATTCTGGATAGTGGTTTCCACACTCACTAGTCCTCCCTCTATGCATGGATTCTTAGTGCAACACTGTGAAAAATATTTCAGCTACACGCACGCACGCAGGCACGGACCCACGCACGCACACACACACACACACACGCATATATATATATATATATATATATATATATATATATATATATATATATATATATATATATATATATATATATATATATATATATATATATATACCACTTTTAAAGGTAATGAGTAGAAGACAGTGGGGGACCGTCTGAGTGACTTTAAACCCGTTAAACCCTCCACAGATTGCACTAGTGTTTTGACAATGGCCAGTAAACTATCTAAATTGCAGTGTTTTAGTGCCTGTCTTTCTGGGCTCTGCTGGCTGGCGAGGCGTGAGGCTGTCTGCCTTGTCAAGCAGCCTTTCTTTGCAGCTGCAAGACTGCTATAATCATCACCGGCCTTTCAGACACCAAACTTTGTCCCTTTATCTCCGATTGTGCCTCTCCTCCTCTATCCTACTAAAATTACCCTTTCATTTTGTTGTGCCATAAAATTACAGCCTGGTGAAGATTGGCAGTGTTTTTCTGCTGAGGGAGGGGGCAAATCAATGCTTTTATTGTGACAGTGTGAGCATGTGTGTGTCTGCAGAATGTACAGATGCTGTGATCAGTGTGCCATTGTGTGTGTATCTGCCTGTGCATGCATGCCTCTGAGCTATCACTGAGGATAATAGGATTCTTGATAATGCCAGGCTACAGGGGCAGCGACCCCTATTTTACTGGACACTTTTAGATTTTTTCAATCACTAAGAGGAAAATAGCAAAGTAGTCCTGGAGGTGAGGACCTGTGGTGAGGCAAAGGAGAAAGGGGAGTGGAGCGTTTGGACTGTGTGTAAAAGCAGTCATATTCACAGATAAATGTAAGCAGTGAGGAGATGATTCATCCTGCTCCATGTCAGAGTTCAGGCTCCACAGTTTCCAAGCAGAGCAGTCACACTATTACATTTACAAACAGAAGTTAAGTAAAGGGAATTTATTTTAAGTAAAATGTGTCATTCCTCAAACTTAAAATATTCACATTCTTATTTATGTCATGTTTAGATGCTGTGGACCAACTTTTCCCCTGAATCTCGCCTTTCATCCAGACAGCTGGGTTAGTGACCTTTATCATGATGAGTAAGGGGCAGAAAATGAATGGATGGATGAATGGATAGATGGACTGATGAAGGATGTTCATTCTCCGAGGCAGCAATACGTCTCATTATGAAGAATTCAGGTAGCTCTGTTTTTCAAGTGGCAGTAAATACCATTATGAATTGGCCCCATATTTGAAATAATGAGTATCGGTAAGATGCTACATGCAGAGAATAATTAGAAAGAAATGTGAAGTTTTAGATTTTTAAAAATGTGGAGTTTTTTTAAAGACCCACTCCATTGAAAATCATGTTTTTAGTGTTTTTAACATGTTCTTGTGACATTTTTCTCCTGATGGAGGACATATATTTATAAAAATTTAAGCTTAAAATTACATTTCTGAGTATTTCTTTATGTGAATTAGGAGCAGATGAAAAAAATGCTGTTGGCTGTTGCTGCGACGTACAAGCTACAATCGGCGGGCCACAAGCTCCGTGCTCCTCTCCATTCTGATGCATCCACTTACAGACAAACAGATCCATATATGTCTTTGGTTTCCCTGTCTGATCTGGCTTAAAACTGTATCACTGGACTGCTCTAATATTGCTCGCCATTTTTATTGCACTACTAATGTTAGCTTAAGGGTGTGAGGTGCTGTAAGCTATCGGGAGGGAGCATAAACAGATATATGATGGGAAACGAGTGTAGGCTTACTCCTCGCCGACAGTCCAGCTCACAACTCAGAGGCGAATTTCTGCCGAACTCCTAGTGCTCTGCAGAAACTCTGTCCTAGAAAACAACAGTTTTTTTCTTATTTTGGCTAAAAACAGCATAGTCATAATTAAAGACCACTGGGAACGCTTTGAAGACAGACCAAAAGATGATCGGGGTGAGACTTTAGGGGACTTTGTTGATCTACTTTAGAAACTCTATACTAAAGGGGTAAATTTACAAATAATACACACAAGGAGATAATGTTACTAAAGCATGATATATTCACTCTACACAACATTAATCTCATGTATTTGTCATTCTTAAATTGATTAAAATGCAATAAGATAAGGTAAAAGAAAAACTTGGGGAAAAACTTGCATTTCTAGTATGACATTTCCTACAGGATTTTGCTCTTTAGTTTCCCAGTGAAGGTTGCAGGTAAAATTTCCTGACAAAACAAGGGTGAGCATTCAATCATTTGGACTTGATCTTCAGTCAAGACCAATTAGTCTTTTTGCAGGACACGTTTCTCCCACATGAAGTTTCAGTGATTAACAAGAGAACCAATTATTTTGGAGTAGACTGACCATAGAATCTGGACAGTTTCTGTCCTTAACTATTAGACATAATCTGGACAGTTTCTGTCCTTAACTGTTAGACAGCCGCAGCTCCAAATGAAGGAAAAGGTCAAAAGGGTCTCACTGTACACAAATGCTTTAATAATTTATCTGCTGTAGCACATGGATCCCACCGTACCCTTTTAAAAGCTAAATCTGTGCTTGTGTTAAACTTTAGTCGTAAATCTCATGTTCTGCTTTCGTCCAATGATGTGTTTTCTAGCCTCATCACATCACAAGTCCCTTTCCAGATATTGTATAATTTGTATCTCTGCAGATTGATGGTTTTTCCATTTCCTCTTAGCATCATGCTTTGGTCTGCTGGATAATATGTTTGCTTTGACAAAACACTGGATTTCCCTAAAAGAAAACCAAGATAAGACCAGACGTAACTTGTTTGTCCCTTAGCAGAGTTCAGGTGAGTTTGTCCACCTGCTCAAATGAAGTGACCCAAAACCTCATGTGGAACAAACGGCCAAAAAAAGTGTTTTTTGTAACTTTTTAATATTTCTACAGTTCTTATGGATTTTCATTACAGCTCTCTCAAGAGGAGCAAAATAAATTTTGCAATAAAATAAAAATAGTTAAATCTGCAGCTGTTTTTCTTCTGCTGATGCATGAACAAAAAGGCAATGAACTTCAGTCAAATAACTCCCTGTTAGTGTCCTGCTTTGAACCTCAAAATACTAGAAAGACCAACAATAGGAGCTCATCTACTTTAAGCGGTAGAACTCCTTATCACTGATATCTAGCCTGTTTCCGTAGGGGAGCCTTTGTGTGGTCAATTAATAACCAACATCGATATTAGCATGTTTGAGGAAGGAGTGAGAGGCTGTGCTTTTGGATCTGCCATTTCGTTATCTCTCTTCTCCGTTGACATTTTACTCTGCTGATACTCTTCCTCCTCCTCCACGCTGGCTGGAGAGTCAAAACAAACACGTTGTCCAGTTTGCACACAATCTGAGAGCCATCTATTTAGCTGGGCAAACAAAATTTCCTTTGGTAGATTCTACCCCTCTTATGTATATTGAGCGTGCTTGTAATAAATGGGACTTTTTGGATGTGGTTTGTGAACTGAGGAAGCTGATGGCAGTTGTTTAAAAAGAAAAAAGATGTTTATGTAAAGGTACGGGCGATGAAAGAACAACAATAATTTCATATCATTTTGGTATTAATACTTGTGGGTTCATAAATAATTACTGTGAATGATTAAAGGAGGGTCTTGACCTCATGACCTGCTGATTTCTAAGGAGCTGATTTGAAACCACATCTGCTGCTTCTTGAATGTCACCATCTTGCCTATATAGGACATTGCTGAAGCCCTGGCCTATTCAAAAGTTAGCAAATCTGCAATCATAAAAATACATCCTCTCAACAATCACGTGGGATCTTGTTGTTCCATTTCCTGACAGTTGAGCAGGCTTTTCACGTTTGTTTTGTTTGAAGCACATTTTCATAATGACTTTTTATGCTTATGTTGATGCATTTCCCATTTGTTTCATAAAATCAAATAAAGTTTTTCTTATTGAAAATGTCAACATGCTGTTACTGGATAAGTGTGTCCTCGTTTGTGCTGGCAATTTTTGCACAGCCAATATGTGCTCGTTCAGAGAGCATGCTTCGGCTGGTGGTCCCACAAGGTCAAAGTTCAAATGTTAAAAAGAGAACTACTTTGGGGGTACATAAAACTCAGCCCTACAAAAAGTTGTTAAAAAAAGTATAAAGATGCTGTAAATGTGCTTTAATTTCTGGTGACAAAATGGCCAGTTTTACAGAGAACTACACTGACAAACTGCGCTGGGCTGTATTTTAATATTAAATAGCTGTAATTCTACGGTGGCCGAGAACCGCCATTGTAGCAACAACAAAAAGGAGCAAAAATAAAAAACTACTACCAAAAAAGAAAAAAAAGCGATGTAAAAAAGGGATGTTAAAAAAAAAAAATAAATGCAAACATAAAAAAGGCGATGCATCTAGAAAAACGGCTGCAAATTATTATTTTTTTTATTATTTTTTACAAAACAGAAGTATTGTGTATAGTATACACAATATACAATATTGTGTATAGTATACACAATTTTACAAAGTAAACTTCCATTATGCCAGGGGAGCATATTACATGCATTTTACATAAAGAAAGCCACGACGAAAGTGACATCACCGCGGAACTGACGCCTCAACAGATCGAGGATCAGTTTGGAGGATCAGTTTCGCGAAAGAACACCAGATGTTGATTGGCTTTTCCCACTTCCCGTCACCCATCTGTTTACACACTCTCTTGCTAGATTACACACTCAACCTAACATTTCTGGTGCAACAAAAATGGCAGGGAAATTTGGAGCTATCTATTCAGCTGGACAGTTTTGAGCCAGATTCCAGCTCAGTTGAGGAAATTAAAGACGTACATGGATTTATTTGTTTGCAAGTGGATGCATCAGAATGGAGCAGAGCACAGAACTTGCGACTCACCAATTGTAGTTTCTACGACACAACCTCAAACTCTTTTTTAAACACCACTTTTTCATCTGCTCCTAATTCACAACAATTTAAATACAAAAAGTACTCTGAAAGGCAACTTTGAGCTTAATTTTCTTTATATACGTCCTCCATCAACCCAAAAATGACACAAGAACATGTTGAACACATCAAATAGATGATTTTCAATGGAGTGGGTGTTTAAAGAGCTGGTCTATCAAATGCTAAAAGGACATTTGAAGACAAAACGATGAAAAAAATACAAGAAAATAAATTCCTTTTGACATATGCAAAAATATGTGCTTCGCCATTTATTTATTCAAGTAAACATTTGGAAGGGAGTCATTCTGAGGCACACATGGAAAAGAAGGTCTTATTTACTTGATTATATTCTTCTTTTTGTCTCCTTTATTGCACCTTTCTGGGATTACGGAATCAACGATGCAGCAGAGGAGACTCCAAACAATATATTTATTGAATCAATCCATCTCCTGACTCATAACTCACAGCCAGCTCTCGATATGAGTAAAATCAACATCCATGAAGCACACAGCGCTTTCGTACTGCACTGAATATACACCATAATAAATCCTTTGATAGAACTGACATCCTCTCTCCTCTGAAAGCTTTCTGGATCCATACCAACTCCTTTTCACTGATGTATAAGGGAACGCGGTGACCTTTATGGCTTTTGGATAGCGTGAAGCTGCTAAGACCTGTTCACCTGCTGCGCATGGTCTTTGTCACAGCATGGCCTCCATGTATTGCAAAGTCCAGAAGTATCTGATATTATAACAAAAGAACAGCAAAAGAATGTGGAGGGTATTCAGTGGTGGAGAGGTGAGGGAAGAGGCAGAGTGAGAGGCAAGCTGCAAGGTGCCATCAGTGCAGAGAAATGGGAGTGAAAAGGATGAAAACCTATAAATGAAAATCAATACAAGAAGGCAGGAAGGCATAAGAACTGGGAGGGTGGGGTGTAATAGAATAGACTAAAGATAAATAATGAGGACAGGAGAAAAAGGAAGAAATGAGAGAGAAGAGCAGAAAGAATGAGACAAGGAAAAATGATGGCATACAACAATCAGGGGGTATATTTGTTATGTTGTGGCTGACTGTTCCATCAATAGACTGAAATCAGCAGATGTAAAAATGTGCCCTTAGAAAGTGTGATGAGCTTCTTTGTGTTTCTGAAGGGCTACTCTCATTCTGTCCTCACTTAAATCTGAAGACATTAACCTCTAACTGCAGAAGATTACAGCAGATGGTGTACTGCTATGATGTTATATACAGTTTTGGGGATATTTTATAAATTAAACAATGTTATAGAAACTGACACTTTTTTGAGTTAAATTACATTTTTTTTTACCTCAAACTACCATCTAGGCACAAAAAGTATATACAAAGAGTTGGTACGTAATCTTGTTCAAGTGTACCAAGGCTGATTGTACTAGATGACCTATGTTTCTAATCATCACATGTCCACATAGGTTTATCAACATGTTTTATCTATATTTTAAACTTACCGTTACGGTTCCCTTAAGACCACGGTCACATATCCCCAAAATGCCACTGTGACCTAAATGCAAGTTTTTTGAACAAATGTGGCAGGCAGCCGAACGGCGGCATTTGTAATTGGGAGGCGGCACTCACATTTTTACACACCACATGATGGCCGGTAAAGTTTTGAGAAAAAGTTATAATTTTAAGCTGACTAGGCCGCCTTGACCCTTTTCAAGTTTGTGCAGCGGCAGCCCAGCGGCAAATTGGTGGCAGGAAGGCAGCAGCACAATAATTGACGATACTATGGTCTCCAAGGTCACCAAAATTATCTGATGATCGCCCGATTTCAGACAGCCACCCCCCTGCCCCCGTGCTGTGTCCCACTGCCTCCGTCAGATTGTTAGAAATCATACAGTAGCAGCGCGGGCACTCGACCAGGGCTGTTGACATGGGCTGGGGGCCCGGCAATGACCAGACCTTAATGTGGCGATCCTTGCCACCGTGGGTCCTTCATATAAACGATGAGACAGTGCAAAACTCATCATGGCATTGGCAGCACCACAGTGACTCAGAGACCTACATATTGACAAATTGCAGTTGATGCCGAGAAGAATACAAAGAAGACAGAACATTGTGCTTGCTGCACTCATAGAAGAAGAACAACGGGCACAAGAAGGGCGAAGAAGAAGTTGTTGGGTCAGGCCGTGGTTGCAGCGCAGAGTGTTGCTAAAGACAGTTTATAGGCCCTATATCTCCGGGCTACCAGGCGGCTGGTGGCACTTGATGTGGACGGCAGCCATCCAGAGACATTTATACATCGTCCAATAATTACAGCTGATGCCAGCCAGTGATCCGGCTGCAACCCCTCTCTGGACGTCCGATTTCGTAACAATGTCATTCCTGTCAGCAATGTCATTCCTGACAGCTGTCTGACTGGCGCCTGACCGCTGCCATCCATGTCCATAAAAAATTGGGCGGTGGCAAGTAATCTTGATGATTCTGCCGATGCCTCCCCATCCCGCGGTGGCATTAGCCTTGGTGTGCATACAAAACGTCCAAATCGTGGGAATTTAAAATACTTGAATTGCAAAAAAAATATTCCAGGATTCAATTGTGTCCTTTTTCTAAAAGCCCTAAAAACTAAACTTTTGTGGAAGAAAAATATTTGGGTTAGTTTGTAAATAGAAAGGAAATTACAATTGTGAGAGAGACATTTTTCTGATTTTATGAAAATGACTTTGTAAGTTTAAATATGAGGTATTTTTTCTTTACTAAATGTTGATAGAGTGTGTGCAACAATATGCTCAAAATCACTTTTTCAACTGGTCATAAGGGCTGAATCTGAATCTTCCTTCAATTTCTAAAAACTAATTTTCGACTTGATTTATACGTTTGTCTGGTTTAACTTACTATTGATCCAGTTCTCAATTTTCCACAAAAAGAAAACATAATTCCCATTAATGACAGAGTTTTTACAAACTTAATGTTTCACAATGAGCAAAGAAGCAACTTGTATTATTAAAATTGTAAGCGCTTCTAATAAAACCTAACAAAAAGCCATTTCCTGGAGCAGAGATTCTAGAAAAACACAGAAATCAATCGCTGGATTTACGTCTAATCTTTTAAAGGAAGATCAATTGGAATTTAAAAACTCTTTTTAATCCAGCTAGTCATTAAAGATTAACAGCAAAAAGCAAATAATAAATAGTTTTTGCCTACAAGTTAAGTAGGATTTTCTCTTGTCTCTTAATCCTCAATTCCACTCTAGTCCAGTGAATCAACTGTAAAATGCATGGATTTAAACACCCATCCATTTGTTTATGTTTGCATCTGTGTGTTTGCGAAAAGAAGCCATTTAATTGTATTCTGCGAGGGAAATGATGGATTTAAGCGTTGGGGTTATTGATATGTTTCTGTGTAAATGCAGCACCTACCATACCCTGAGATATTTCAACACAGCCATCGATCAGCTTCAGCAACACCCAGATCGGATGTTACCAGGCTGGGTTACAGGAAGAACACGCATGTGTGTGCATGTTCAGGCAAAGGACAACGATAGCTGCAAGGAATGAGCGTGCAGGCCAGCAGCAGAGATGACCAGGGAAAAGAAAAGGGGATGCCCATATAAGAAACATAACAAAATGGATCTTCCATGAAATAGATGATGACGCTCCATACTTGTGTGTTTATAACGCTAACCTTAAAACCTGGCTTCAGTCATAAATGGGATCAGATATTTCACCACCACACTGTGCGCTGGATGAAGGCCAAGCAGGAAAGAGAGGCTGGCAGCAATTACAGACACACACACACACTGATCACACAGCTCAGAGCAGTGAGGCTAGTTCCATCTGTGATTCTTCAAAGAGTTTGGCTGATATTGATTTGGTGCCAAGGTTAGCAGCTCATTCAGGCAGAGTGGAGCTTTCAGGAGCAGCTGGAAGGAGCTGAGACCACAGCCGGGAACGGAGGCTGAGACCTTGAGCTGAAGCACACGGCAGCAATCCTCTGTTGGGTCTAACAATGTCTCCCAGCTCACATCACAATCACAGCGCAGACGAAAGCAAATAAACACACAGGCACGCAGTCACACACTCACACACACACATGCATATATACACGCGCTCTCCGTCTTTCACATGAGGGGGGGGGGGTGGATGATGCATTGAATGTAGAGTGGGAAACAGGCCAAAAGAGTGTGAGAGCAAAGAGGGGTCTGCGTTTGTTTGTTGTCAAGAGACGCAGGATTAGGTGTGTTCTTTTTTAAAGTGATTGAGGCTCATGAATTCAGCTCTCTTCCCCTGCCGGAGGACCTCTGGAGTTATGCTGCTTATACTGAGCTGTGTGAAACACTTGCTGCTCTGATGTATGTGCTGCTTTGCTTTGAACACAGTTTGCTTTTTTCATAATTGGGTAAGCTAATCTAGCCATTGCAAACTTTTCTTTAAGGGTCTACCTGCTGACATGCATGTTATTGATTCAGTCACAGTTCATTAGAGTGCCAGCGAGACATTAACTCCTATGATCCACCACTCTGTGTGACATTGATGAAACTGTGGAAGGAAAGTATTTAACATTCTCTTTTTTAGCGGAATCATGTTGCTTCAAAAATGCTAAGAGAACTGCTGGATAAAAGACAATCACAGAGAAAGTAAGATGCCGACTCAAAAATAGGGCCACCATCAGTCACCTCCTCCACATGGATGACATCAAGCAAGCTAAGATCGAGCGTGACATTAACTTACTGATTCACCTCACCAGGATTTCATCCCAAATCCAGTACCCTGAGACTGTATGCTAGCCGCAAGTAAGGGGGCCGAGAACTAGTGAGCTTGGAAGCCACTATCCAGAATGAAACATCCAAGATGCATGAATACATCAAGCTCAAGGCCCCAATTGACAGTGAGTTTATTGAATGTCTCAGGCAATGGAAGAGCAGAGGGTGTGGTGCTGGAGAACAGATCCTTATGGGAGGACAAGCCCCAGCACGGGATGCACCACCGGACCATAACTGTAGTGGCTGATATCAAGAAGTCCTACCAATGGCTAGAAAGGGCTGGCCTACAGGACAGCACTGAAGCGCTCATCCTGGCAGCTCAGGAACAAGCCCTGAGCAACAGAGCGATAGAGGCTCAGATCTACCACACCAGACAACACCCAAGGTGTAGCCTGTGCAAAGAGGCGCCTGAAAAAATCCAGTACATAACTGCAGGGTGAGAAACCAATACCTGGGTAATGAACAGTGCAGATGAGGTTTTCCAGATTCCCTTTATTTCTTGCAAGATAATCAGGTGTAAATTAAAAATGTGTAAAAAACAAAAAAGTAAATAAGAATTAATAGCAAATCCATTCACATGTTAGTTTCATAAAGTTCAGCCCACTGTTGTTTTTCCACAAAAACAATACAAATAGAACATTATTATAACATTTTACCACAATGTATAGTCACATGTCTTTGCACAATTCAAAGGGTTTCCACACATTGGTATGTAATGATGGCTCGATCAGTTTAGCTGCCATCACATGTGTGCTGTCCGCTGAGATGCACTTGGTTGTTTTTAAGTTATAGTAAAGTAAACCTAACATTACTCAATCCAAATGGTATTTTTATCATCAATTAACAAGTGTCTGACTTTGATAGATTTTTTAATGGTTTAGGTCAATTCGATTTGATTCGATTCTCGGAGCAGAAAAAGCCTATAGCAAGATTTGCATCACTTTGGCATTTTGAACCTAGCTTCTTCCAACTTTAGGTAGCAGACATTCACCTAAAGAAAATTGGAGACACCATCAGGTCAAATGACTACAGCCATGAGGCAGAATTAGGGTCTTGTGACCCCCGCTGAACAGGTATAAGGAATATGTAGGCCAGCTAACTTTGTTTATGGGGTCAAACAGGGCAGCCTGATGAACTCATCTATTCATCCCCTTAAATCAAGCAGCATTCCGGAGCCCTACTTAGAAGCAATGTGCTCCTTTGGCCTATTTTAAATATTGGAAAGCATCCCACTACGGCAAAAGTTCACCATTTCTATCAAAACAGAACACCAAACTACAGTTCTGTTTTAAAAGTAAGATACCAAAATATTTCTTGTTTGGAAAAAAGAAATCTATAAACTGCCAAACTCTGTTTAAATTAAGAGAAAAGTTTGACAGGAACAGGTTTAATATGACAGTCACACTCTCACTTGTGTGTGTCTGCGCCCGCTTACACCCCCACATCCCACCTCTGCCGTAATCATCCAGACTAATCCCCTCACAGACCCCTCATGTTGCTCTTTGAACGGAGTACAAAGCGTGTTCTGGGCTTAAAACAGCAGCGCCAAGACACAAATAAAAAACCTGCTGAGACTTTTGACCTTTCAGCAGGGATTACAGTTTTCAAACAGCGTTTAAGGAATTCAGCTTTCGCGTCCACACAGTTTTTCAAACAGTCTCCATGCTCCCTTCATCTTGGCTTGCTCGCCAACTTAATGGCCCTCATTTTTCTCAAATACCACAAACATGCCAGAGTGAATGTGCTGCATCTTAGGCTTGTGCTGGGCTTGTTTCTCTGGGCTCTTACGTACAAAAGTTCAAATCAAGCATTCTGTGTAAGACCTTGAACTCATTGCTTTTATACATGTTCACCATTGATGCAGCTCTTTCTATCCTTACTATGTGGATACATATTTAAAGGCTTGATCTTTCAGATATTTGTACTGTAAGAGTTCAGAGGTGTAAGATGTTACTAAGGTCATAAAAAGGTCATAAAAACAGAAAAAAATGTCCAGAAAATCTTGAAAAAACTTGGCTGGAAAGCCCTAAAACAATCATAGAAAAAAAACTCGAGACAACTTTTATGGGTCATATCTGGCGACAAATTCTTAAGTAACGTGTTTTTCCTAATTTCAAATTGGTATCATCAGTATTGTCAAACAGTACACATTCCACCTTCTTACCAACTTTTCTTTCGACCGTCGACAGATTTGTACAAATTAAAATGTAGCATTTCATGGTCTGCAAACAATGGTTTAATTATGATTATGTACCTGTAGTCAGTGTTTGAACAAAAAAATAAAAAAAATAAATGGGCATAAATAACAGTAAATCTATTTTTGTTCAATTGCTGGTGGCTTTGCAAAAATTGTGGGGCAATTTAAATATTTCCTATTCATTAAACATTACTTTAATATTCATGATTTTATTAATTTGTGTACTTACAATACGAAATCTTACCCGTCAAGCCTCCAGTTCTGAAACAGAAAAGTAAATAAATACACAAAAATCTCATTTTCCTTAAAAGAAATAAAAGAAACAAAACACTGATTAGTTGCATCCATTTACCTATCCCTCAAGATCAGCTCTTACAAATTATACTCCATTTGGTTGAACTAAACTGTAGAAACAGAAGATGACACTGCGGTGTTCTAATGCATTCTAACAATGAACACTGAAAAAACTTGACAAAGCCTCTGATGATGAATGCACATCAAAACGGAGGAGAATTGCACGCTTTTAGGGTAAGTTTCCCAAAAACTTTTACAACAAGATGCCCTTCACAGAGTCAAAGAGCGTTTTGGCTTTGTTTTTGTTCTTTAAGGGCGTTATGTTTTGATTCTTGGATTGATTGTACAAGTTGTAATTTAACATACTTACTTTACTTCATCACCTGGGGGGTATTCCAGGCAGGCAGGTTATGCTAGTTACCACGGTAAGTTTGGGGCTAAGGAAGCGGATAACCTCAGCTTTCGGTTTCAACAATGGAGGTTTGTTTCAGGGTATGTCAAGTTGCCATAGCAACTCATGCTCTGAACATAACCTGGTCTGGATCAGGTTTAGTTGAAGGTTAGTTTGTTTTCAGAGAGGTGAAGCAGCATGGCGTGTCCATTTGAAGATGATTTAGTGGATGAAGAAGCTCAGATAATACTTTTTCCACCGTGAGAAGGTGATAAGACCACATATGGATGTTGGAAGAAAAACTTTTTTACATTGATCTAATTTAATTATTTGCTTCAGTTAAGATAAAAAATTTTTTTTGTTAAGTCAGCTTAAAAATAACAGTTATCAGACAGTTATTTTACTTTCATTCAAATTAATTCAATTAAGTAGGTGTAACTTTAGTGTTGCTGTTAGATAGGCACCGCAAGGAATTGTGGGATACCATTCCCTTTGCCTGCCTGGATAGGTATTTTGGTTTAAGTGTGGGTTTTTGACCAAATGTGTTAAGTTGTTTGTCTGTTTTACTGTGTAATGTCTAGTTATTTTGTCCTACTATGTTTAATTCTTTCTGCACCAAGAGAGAGAGGCAGGGGGAGGATGATGAGTTTATTTAGCACCCTTACTGTCCAGTAGTGTATGGTTGGAGTTGGAGAAATTGTAAATCATGTTGCGAATCTGTTTTGAGTTATACATTTTATTGTCATAGAAATGAGTATATCTGCAGGCTCAAACTTAAACATATGTGAGTTCAAGAAATACAATAAATTAAGATGGAAAAACATTTAATTGAATTGAAGTAATATGACATTTAGTTAGATAAATATGTAAATTTGAGTTGTAAAAAAATATTGAGTTGAATAGACGTGAGAAATTAGGTTAAATAAATTTAACTCAATTACTTGTTACCAATGGAATTAATTGATTTAAGTTAGATAAGTTATATATATATATATATATATATATATATATATATATATATATATATATATATATATATATATATATATATATATATATATATATATATATATGCGTCACAATGAAAATGAGATTGAAACTGGTGCGTTTACTTTGTCCTCTATTTTTCTTCAACCCGAAACTCTCTCTTTTGCTGATGCAGCCGTGTTACTTTTATGATGGACGTAAAATCTTCATACGCCGTCATTAAAATCTCAGACTCCGTCTCACTGGAGTATAGCGCTCTCTTTTTTTTCTCCACTTGTTTCCATGGTGACTCCGGAAATCGGCGATCCATCGAGAATGTCTTTATGTACTTGCCGTGCACACGCGTTAATCCTGGGTTACCAAGTCGAGCGTAATTATGCTAACTCATATCCGGTCTTTTGGAACCGACATACCTAGAGTAAGCAAGTTGAGGTGGATTTCAGCCAGATTTCAGGGTTAAAGTCAGGGTATCTTAAACATGCTTTCTGGAATACCCCTCTGGACTAAAATACCCTGGCGAAGAGGTAAAAATAAACAAAACAAATTTACAGACATTTTCATCTGTTTTTTTTAAATAGAATCCGTTAAAAATTCCACTGCAACAAGGTCGCATCATGCAAACCACAATTCAAATGACAGGGTACCTGGCTGCTCTGAACTCAGCAAACTCTTCAGGTTCGAGTAAAATGCCTTTTAAATGGATTATTTACATATTGAGTAATATTTCCTGTGGTTTGTCGGGGAGGAGTGGTTCTCTCTTGAATAGTCGGAGGTAAAACAGCTTTGGGCTTTGTTGTGCATCACAGACTGGATGCCAGTATTCAGGCTTCAGGAGACACTTTTTCATACTCATAAATATTGATTCAACTGTCGAACATACAAGGACTAACATATGTGAATTCTCCTAGCAGTCAAGATCTTTTGCTGTTCGCCTACAAGCTGTTTCTTCCATGCATAAATAAAGACCCAACACAAAAACATGTTGACACACCGGTGCTTGCACTTGTGCGTCATTCCAAATGACAACATACAACTGATAATGACGTATCTGAGGCAGTGGAACTGTGTTGGTGTAAAAGTCATTGTGTTGTGTTGCTGATCCAACACACTCCTTCTGTTCTTCCTCCTGATCCCATCCCCCTTCTTTACACACACACACACACTCACACACACAATTTTCTCTCACTACTGCCTGGCAGTTTACGCCTCTGCAAATCAATATGTGCAATTCTGGAGAAATACTGCATCACCATAGCAACCAGGCCTCTGTCCTATAGAGAGAAGAGCTGCAAACCATGTAGTCTGATTTGTGTCCGTTTCTTTGACTTTTTAATAGTTTTTCATGCAAAGTTAACTGTTAGTTCTTACTGCCACATTCCTGCTGTGTTTTCTTTGCTTCCGGCTTTGTTTGATCAGACTTGGTTTAATGAAAAACATTTAAAAAATGAGAAATTGTTTTTAACCTTGTTGACGCAAGCATTTTCCATCCCTCCTACCTGATACAAACGACAATCTGACTAATCTCACTCAGATTTTTTCAATTCGTTAGAAAAACTTCACATAAAAAAAAAAAATCTGTTTTTGGAAAAAAAACTAAAATGACAGGGATAGCATTACTTTAACTTTTGGTGAAAAGTAAAGTAACAAAGTTGTTCAAACTGGCAAACAAGATCAAGACTATAACTTAAAAGATTGATGCTGGTATACCTGTATCCTTGAATTGTACATATCCTTTTCCCTACTACAAAATGCACATCTGAAAAAAAAATCTGGTTTCAGGTCCTGAAACCAGAGGTCCACAGCCAAGTCCAGGAGCACAAATGAGCCATTTAGAGGTATGAGACATCACTTTCACACACAGATCAGCACCAAGGAGTTGATTTAACCTCCTATTAGGATGAGAGATGCTAAAAAGGCAGTTCAGCATTCCCATTTACGAATGCAACTATAGACTATATATGCTGAAATTAAAAACTATTGCACCATTGCAAATGTGTTGGTTTTTTTTGCTTCTTCATATTTGTTTACATTCAATTTACAAACTCGCTTTAAAGGCGATCACAACAGAAATTTCTCGATGCAGCCTAACATTTTATTCCTTTCATTATTTTTTGAGTAAAAATATTTTGCCCTAACTTGGAATTAATTTCTCCTTTTTGTTCTGTGTGTGATTTCTCTACATAGATATGACCTTGGCCACGAGTTGGTGCTGTGTAAATAAAGGGGAAATTAATATTTGTTTTTAACATCTGCAGAGTATTTATCACAACTAAGTTTATTATTTTGCCAAAATTTTTTTTTTCTAGTCAGAAGTCAACCTTAAAACCAACTGGACCAGAGCCACTCTCTTTAAGGCACAATTAATGCTCTACACTCATAAAGAGTCTCTTTAACCATGCAGTTTTCATGATGTACATTCAAATTTGCTTTCTGCTGATGCTCTCACACAGAGACACAACGTACTTACTTTCCATTTGGAGAAACTACAGTCAGGCCATGTCTGTTGCAGCATGTGGTGCAGCCAATCATCAAACAGAATGCCCTGTGAACTGAGAAGAACTTTGTTCATCACCTGAGCTGCAGGGTGGCTCTGTATCACAGAGGCCAGTAACAAGCAGGGCGGGAGAGGTGAACCAGCCACTGAATTAATTGAGACTTTAACTGCATGGTGTTTTAACTGGTCAAACCTCTACAAAATGTTCTAGCCAATAAAATGAAAGATTCAGACATAACGGCAAAAAGCAACAAATATGTGATGAGCTTGGAATAAAACCACAGCAAACTATCAGGAAAAGGGGGTTTGGGGGAATTCATTCAAGTTAAATAAATTAATCAAAAGTGGCAAAAAAATGAACAGAACTTAAACATGGCACAACTTAACACAAAGGACTAAAAAGGTGGGAAAACACACTTGGAATATTTGAAAATAACATTTGACTGAAAGCAGAATAGCTAAGGTTGATTGACTAATCCTCACATCCACATGGTAAAGTCTGAAATGTTTACCAAAAATGAGTACCCAATGGCAGTGATGACCTATTATTACTCAAACGTGCATCCCAAGTGTGGTTTTCACTTTTCATCACAGAAAAAGCATGTTGAAGTGTACAATGTTGTGATTCATCACAAAGATTCAAGGTTTACACCGATGAGCTACTCTGGAGTTAGGCACAGTTCTACATGCCAGATGCGCTTTGTGTTTATTTGTATTCTCACTTTATGTGCTTGCAAGTATGAGCATCTTGAGGATCTGATATTACTGAGGCTGGTTGACAGGATGAAGAGGATCAGTGTCTCTATAGGGTCCAGATTCACAAGCGCATCCCAAGAGGCAAGCTGCCTGACAAACACTCTGGACCAAAAGAGGAACCGATAGGAGAAGGCTGTGGTGTTTCTGGATTTTTAAAAATGAGACGCTTTATATCACGCTTTATTATGTGATATTGCAATATTACACAGTGTCAGAAATATGTATTTTCACTCGTTTGTGCCTAAGTCTTCAAAAACACTGTAGCACAAAACTGATGTTTGCATGTGTGTTTACATTTTCCTAATGCAGCTTAAAGGCTGAGAGGACCTCGGCTCAGAGATCTGAACAAGAGCCTTTAAAGGTGAAACAACATGACAGAAAAGCAGCTAAAAATACTCTTATCTGTCACACAGCAGCTTTCTGTCACTTCCTTCTGGGATTTAAGAGTAAACACTCATTAATGTTCTGTTTTTATGTTTTTATAGTGAATTGAGCAGGCAAATAAATTATGACACTGCATAATTGGGGAAAACGAGGGGGACAAAACAACTGTGTGCATAGATTTTATCCATGTCTTCCAAATTAGGAGGGGGGGATTTAAAAGTGAAAAAGTTCACATTTATTTTTCCTTTCACTGCCCCCTGAGTGAACCTGCCTCCTGGAGCTGTTGTTGGCATATGTCCTGAGGAAAGGTGCTTTATGGAATAAAAAAAAAAATCAATGTCAAATTTATGAAGGACATTCAATGGCATTCACATTCAACACTCTGAAAGAAGGATTAAAACATTCAGCAGAGGCTCTCTTCAGGCCTGAGGGCATGAAGCTCACCAGGGAGAAAAAAAAGGCACAACATTTCGATTACTTTTGAAAAAAACGAGTTTGGTCCTAAACTTTGAAGATACTGGGTCAGACTTTAGATTTGTCCTTAAGAAATACTTACACTTACTTAATACTTAAACAATAACTCTGCAATTTAATTCTAATTTATGATATTATGTAAAATGTTATGGTTTATGGAAGTTTCTGTATGGTGGCAAGAACTGAAAAGTAGTCTCCAGTAAACCTCCCTTCTTTCCTCTTCTTCTTTTCCGTCCGGTACAACAAAAAAAAAAAAAATACAAATGTACTGGTAATCAATATAAATAAAGTTTAGCCTAAATTATAAAAGGGGTTTAGACAAATACGCACCTCGTGTGTCAGAACCTCCTGAACCCCCTGTTGTAACGGTCAAATATGTCCAACACAAGAGGTCTTCAGCTCCTATCTGTGTGCTCAGCTGTTGGACAGAACAAGTAAAAAAAAATAAAAAAATAGAACTGAAAAGTAAACAAGTTATGAAAAATAAAATCAGCCTAACAATTGGAAAAAAAAAAAAATTGTGAGAAAATCATCAAGGACATTTGGCATCCTGAATGGAGCCTAAAGAGAAAAACACCCAAATCTATCTGATTATCCTACACTCTTCAAAGAATGAGACACGCAACATAATGATCAATATGTTATCATCCTCTTCTTGCTGTAGTGCAGGATGCATAACATTTTGTAGCACTTGATTCAGGAAGTGCCCATCTCAGCATTTGTTCCCTTGTTGAGGAGCCATAAGACAGGAAATGCAGGAAGAAATGGATCATAATATGCGGGGGGAAAAAAAGGCAGAAAACACCTTTTAAGTTCATCTTTAACGATTGAAATTGCAAGGCTGCCCTCCTTTAGTAGTCTGCATTCAAAACTAGGGTGAGAATACACTAAATCTGTTGTGTTTTATCAGTCAAAACACATTTTATTTCTATAGTCATTCATTTTCTTCTCCTTTTTTGGTGTGTAACGCTTTAAAAAAAACTTTTCAATGTATTCATGACACAGAGACTTTTTTTCAGTAAAAATATATATTATAAATATATTAAAGGCAGAAATCATCAATATACTGTTAATATGACCAAGAGAAGGTGCCTTCGAAGTATGTACAACTTGAATTAATACATAGAAGTGGTGCTTAGAGTAAATATTACTGCTGCAACTGTCTTTTTCAAAGCAATATGTAACAATATTGTTCAATGACATTTTTCAACCCCTTTTAATTTTTTGACCAAAATGTGCCAAAATCATTGTTGTTTTTTATGCTCAAGTGAAGCTCAGAGATAAATCTAAAAAAATGAATTCATTACACCATTGGTAATAAAAAGAGAGACTTTTTCATCTGTCAGCGTGTGTGACTGTGATACTGCAGATCTCTAACTGCACCGTGGGAGCGACCCAATCAGCTCGTACAGTACATGAACATTTTACACATTCCCATTGCTCTGATTGCCTGGTTATAAAATGGACAGCAAAGCTCCTCTAAGTGAATTGGGTGTCTTCAATCTTTCCCAATTACTTAGAGCCTGTGTATCAGCGTATGTCATCCATCATGGAGACCAGAAAAGGCCATAGACAAGTGGTGCATCAGCATTCTTTAGGGTCCCAGTGCTGCATTCGCTGGTCACCAAAGCTGGCGCCCATCTGACAAGCACGAGGCTGTGGCTCTCAACAGACACCTCAAATGACCTCTGGTATTGCTCTGCTTTGTCCTGCTGAGCCTCATGAAGGTTTCATAAAACTATCTTTATTCAGTAATGAACTGATAGGGTCTACATGAAACAAGCTGGAAAATTCCAAGAGGAAATGCAGGACCATTATGTGTCAGTAGGGAGTGTGCACAGAGACACAAGCGTCACCTGTGCACGCGGTGTCACAATATCCACAGTGTGATGCTGGAACTTGGAGAGGTGTTGCTAGGAAAGGGTCAGTCTAGTAACCTTGACAACACCTCACTGTGGGACAGAGGAGCTTATTATTGAATGCTTGACCTGCACCCTGGTCCTTTCTCAGAGTGAAGGAGCCATCTCTTGATGGCCTCACCTAATCCACAGATGGAGTGAGTATTTAATGGATTAGAACACCTCTTCCACTCCTTCTCATTGTCTCCACATAAAGGCATGCACGTGCAGAAAGCTGCAAAACACCTGAGTCTTTTTATGCAAAATACACCCAGAGTAGTTATCAGCAGTATTAAGCAGCTGATAAGTACTTCATGTTTTTCAATATTACAATAAATGTAGTGAAGAAAACGTTATTTTCTCATGATAAAAAGTGACTGTTGTTTAGCCAATTTCTGTGTGATGAAACATACATTATCAAGCACTATCAGTTCCAGCATTTTTTGCATGTATTTATTTTTTAAATGAATAAATATCTTTTCATTGACACAATTACTTATTCATTCATTTTTCCATTCATTCATCTTTTCATTGATGCAATTAATTATTTAAAAAAATACATCTTTTGGTAAAACAATTGATTTAGAGGACGTGTTTAGACTGTATGGAGTGCCCAAAGTATTTCTGTGTATAGTTTAGTAGCATAAAAGTAGTATTAAAAAAGTAGTAGAAAAAGTACAGAGTTGTGTTCAGTTTTTATTGTTTTATTTTAAAGTAAGTTTCAAATATGTTCCAATCAGAAGAAAGTCTACTTTCGTGGCATAGGTTCAAAAATAGGTTTAATAGTTGGTTTTCATTGGAAAATAATTTTTTTTAGAAAGATGTGAAAAGAAACTTTAAAACTTCCATTAGAATTATGATGGCATCAAATAGTTAACATTTATCTAGATCAAGCACTTGTGTCATCAAAGACACACTGATGAAAACCGTGTTTTTAACATATTCTTGTGTCATTTTTGTCATGATGGAGAACATACTGTATATAAATTAAGATCAAAACTGCATTTCTAAGTATTTCTTTATTCAAATTGTTGCAAATCAGAAGGAGATGAAAAAATTGAAGAAGCTGGACGTCTTTGTTTTTCTTGTTTGTGCTGACATCTGGCTCAAAACTGTACTGCTGGAGAGCTCCTCATTTGCAGCACTGGTAATGTTAGTTTACGGTTGTGAGGGGCTGTAGGCAAACGGGAGAGAGTGTAAATAGATGGATGATGGGAAGGGGGCAGACTTACTCCGTCCCAACAGTCCCGCCCACAACTATGTGGTGAATTTCTAATGATCTACTGATGCTCTGCAGAAACTGTCCTGGAAAATGACACAGGTTGATTGATTTTGCCTAAAAACAGCATAATCATAAATAAAATACCACTAGAAATGCTTTTACAATCGATCAAAAGATGGTCGGATTGGACTCTAACCCCTTCGTGCTGCATGTCGCTAATTCATGATGTACCACTAAATCCAGAGGTTTAGATTGATTTAGCTTTAATATTGAAAGGAATAAACAATCAGGAATATTTCTTATATTATTGGATATACATTGAGGCAAAGGGGGTTAAAGTAAAATTTGCTAATTCAATTATAGCAAAAACATCATTTAGAAATTGTAAGTTTTATTGTGATGGTGTGTGTATTTTCGTCTGTGAGTGTATCATACGAGTAAGATAACAGTAATAACAGGTGCCACCTGGGCTTCTGTAGAGCCACGGCTCCATGGTGCAAGAGACAAGAGCGAATAAAGTTAGAGGCTGTAACTTACAGTTGGACATCTCACAGTCAGTACAGCCAGATATAAAACAGTCATTCTAATCTGTGTTCACTGTTTAAATTACCTTCTCACACCACCTGCTACTAAAGTATTCTAGACAGCAAACAAAAAGTTGGGAGCCTTAACCATCCCTTGTCACTGAAAGAAGGGAGCCAAGTGAGATGGAGGCCCCCTCACACTTTCAGACAGAATGTTCCCCTGAGCAATGCTGTTGACAGGACAAACATCAAGGAGTCTGCCTCGCCTGTGCCTTCGTCTCCTCAGTATGTCAAAGCACACCCTCTTGACCTCGGGACTACAGATCCTCTCCCCCACATGGTGGTCATATCAAACATTCAGGGGCAAAAACACAAAGTCACAAACATCTAGATGCGTGCACACACACTTCTAAAGGGCACAAGCGTTGCACAATCTATGCGCAGTGGAATGAAGAGGTTGCAGAAGGGACTTAATTAACATACTTTTAAATATTTACCTTCTGCTTTACCTTAATAATTAAATGAATCCATGAAGAATGCTTGGGGTGGTTCTTTTCTGGCACATACCATGACACTCCCCCCTCCCACCTGCATGAAGGACTCTGTTGCATTATAGTGCTGCATGACAATGTAATCCTATAGTGGGGAAATAGCAATACCCCATCTTCATTAAGAGGAGTTTGAATTCTAGCAGCCTCTCTGAGCACGCCTGACTGCAGGAACTGTATCCAACGCCACACCGGAGCAGACCAAGGTGGCGCCTCTGCAATTTCATTTCGTTTAAAAATACTCCTCAAATGTTGTTAAGGCTGCATTAAAGGATCTTGTGTTAAAACAGGCAGGAGAGGAGGATTGAATCAGCTCATTGCGGGCTGGCACTCCTCACAGCTCCTCTTTGCATTAAAGGCATGTTGGGTTACATTTGAGCAGGAGACAGTGCTGCAGAAGCCCACTCTAACTGCATTAATTCATCTGTGTTTTTAGATACACAGCACCTGTGGATACAACTCGCTCTGTTGTCTGTAATTATGATCTCAACAACAAAGTAACACAAGCTGGACATGGCGAGCAACTGAAAAAACAGACAAGAGGCAGAAATACTTGGAACACATTTTTTCTGACCAACTTTAATATCACTTGAGATAAAAAATAAAAAAGGATATGTTCTGTGTAAAATTTTCACCAGGTCTTCTGTAAAGCCATCTTAGGCTATCTTGAAGGTTCCAATGCTTAAATGTCTTTGAAAATAAAAAAACAAAATAAAACAGGGCTCAACGGGCAAATATCATAAAATGTGGGCACCTTTCATTACATATATTGAGGGTTTGCCATTTACATGAGGCAAAGGGTTTCAAAGAACATATCAGTGATTTTGGAGGGAGCTGAAGCTTAGGTATTTGTGTTTTTTATTTTTTCCTATAAGAGTATGTTTGTGTATTTATGTGATATATATATAGGGTTCATGTTTGACCCACATTTGTCGTAACGTTTATATTCATTTTGGTTTATTTGAACTGACTCTTATTTATTTTTTGTTGTTTTTGTTGCTGTCATCTGTTTTATAAAAATCTGCCTAGGGAAATCTATATGCAAGTTGGGTTTCACATACCACTGGTTGGCAGGTCTTATTTTACTTTTATTTGTCTAGGCATGTATATGTACATATGTTTGTATATACTTGTTTTTTTTCCTTCTACAACTGTACAGTTCTAAAGTTGCTTTTGTATGTGTGTTTCTATAAAAAATTGAAAATCTTTAAATAAAGTGTAAAAAAAAAGAAAAAAATAATTGGATCAAAATGAAAACTGATACTCAAAGCTGTGATTAAATCTAGCTATTTTCACGTGCAGCACGTAGCTCAAATAAAACCAGTTCTTTCTCTCTGAAAGTACCATAAGGCTGGAATTACTTTAAAACCACGTCTGGAGAATTCAAATGGTCCAGTCGTGTTTTTAAACTGGAACCGTTTAAAAATTCCTTCTTTTTTTGTGCAAAATTTAAAAATTTTACTTGATTAGCTGCCCAAATCTTTTCAGATTTGTTTAAGTAGACCTTTTGTTTTTAAACTTCCTATTTTATAATCTTTTTTGTATTTATGCTGTTCTTTGTTGTATTTTTTCCCTCCATCTAGTTCTTAGTATTTATTTTAAAGTGACATCTTGTTAATTGACTCATTTTTTATCATGCCACTTCCAAGGAATGAGGTGTGAGATTCAACCTCATTGCTTTTATTTTCATTTAACTTCTTTATAAATATATGTTATAGTAATACTGGGATGCATTGTCTTAGGAGATTATGAAACTGCATAACATCCCTGTTTCCCCTCTGTATATCTATTAGATGGAGCTTCAAATGAAGCTGCATGTCTCACTTTTAATCATCTAATTACCACCGTTAAGATCTCTGCACTGTCTTCCCGTCTTTGTCTGCATAAACTTTAAATCCAGCATTACTTTACTTTTACACTCACTACTCGCCTACGCTAAAATATTGGCACAAAAAAATCACAAAACGCTTCAGCTCCATGACCCTAAGATACTGACATAAACTGGCTTATTCTACAGACACACACAGCACCCCCTTGCACAATCAGAAAAAGGCTGAGCTGTTTCCCAGCACATCACTTTAAAAACATCTTTATTCAGCTCTAAGCACATCTCAACCCGCAACGTTCAGTCTGACTTCTAACTGAAATATCCAGTTAACAGGAAGCTCAATCACACCAAAAAAGTGCTGGAATCATTTTTATGTGTTCATTCAAGTGAAACATCAAAATGTTTTCATCTCTTTTATCAAATAAATGTCAACATTAATTAGGAGTAACAGAGTAGTAAAAAAAATGAAAAAGCTTACCTGATTATGTTTTATAGAAAAAGCGTGAAAGAATTGATCCGGTTCTTTTTTTGTGCGTCTTCTTTTGTACAGTTTCATTTCAGAAGTTACTTACTAATTCATTGAAGACAAAACTTATAATTAAACAAATAAAAGTTGTGAGATATATATTTTTTTAAATTTTGTATTCGATTCACATCCACTTGCTGACACTACTAACAACAGTTTACTGATTTTTCGACTGCATGTATAAGTATTAATAATAATAATGCATCTTATTTAAAAGTGCCTTTCAAAACACTCAAGGACGCTGTACAGATTCAAAAGTAAAACACAATAAAATCACAAGATGTTATAAGCACTATAAATAAGTTGAGATAATTAATAAAATCAGATAACAGAAGATGAAAAATTGTGATCTGGAAAACCACATTTAAACAGTTAGGAATTGAGTCAAGATTTAAAAATGGAAAAGGAGTCAATGTTACGGAGGTCTTGGGGGAGAGAGTTCCAGAGTTGGGAGCCGACGGCTGAAGGCTCCCCATGGTGACCAAATGGGCCAGTGGGACCCGTATTAGACTAAAATCTTTAAACAACAAATATTATTTCAGATACAATACGAACAAATGATCAGTTGATCATTTTTAATCACTGGTAATCAGTGTCAGAAGTATTTAGCCTGTTGATAAACAGCCTCTCTTTGCTTACTGTATTCAGCAGATCTGTAATGTCATGTAGATGTGATAGAATGAATCTGTTCTACCACTGAAATAGATGTACTATAAATATGTTCCTTTTTTAACCCCCATACCCATTCTGTGGTTAGATGTGCCACTAGCTACATATCATAATTTAAATTTTATGAATTTATTGAAATATTTTGATAAATGTCACTATATATGATACTAAAAGAAGACTTTTAATGTGCACCTCTGCAAAACTTTCCACAGATTAATGGGGAGACAGACGGCCCCATCTGTGCTTAGAGCTAAAGTAAATGCGCTGCTGTTGTTCATCACTCACGATTAAAGGTTTAACAGGTCATTCTTCTTCCAGTAAAAATGTTGAATCTTTCAGCAACAAAAGTCTGCACCGGAGAAATTCATCTGTTTGTGGTGAAGAAAACTATTGATTTCCCTGCAGTCTGCATGGTGGGAATGTGCCCAGCCATCACAGCTGAGTGCAAGTGGGATTTTTGTCTGGCCTTTCCGCTATTTGTCTTCTGTTTGTTCAGCCCACATCCCCTCTGCACTGATTTGCATCTGTCTGGCTGGAAGATTTCCAGTTTTGCTGCATCTCTTACATGCGTGAACAACTGCTCGGTTCTTTGGCTACAGATATTTTATGTTTCATGTGGATTTTGTCTATTGACAGTAAAACTTTTATTGTTGAAAGAAAACACTCCTGTGTTGCTGACCTCAATAAGATGGTTGTAAATGATAGCTGTGTACTTATATGAATGTCTCGTGGTCAGCTATGACTTTTTATTTAGCCTTAGATGTCTGTGAAACCGGCGATGGTTTTCCTTAATTAAACTCAGCACATCAGAAACACGTCTGTCTTCTCAGTTCCACTTTAGATAGAGAGACATTGGTCGAGATAGGAGAGGAACCTAAAAACATTGAGTTTTTGCAGAGCAAGCTCACACTTTGCACCAAAAAATCTATCAAACTGTGCTAATAGTCAGAGCTTGAATGCAGATGCCATAATTTAAATGCCGCAAACAGTAAATGGCATCAAGACCATGTTTTTTTGGTGTTTTTAACATGTTCTTGTGGCATTTTCCTCACGATGGAGGACATGTACAGAAAGTTGAGCTTAAAATTGCATTTCTGAACATTACTTTATTCAAATCATTGTAAATCAGGAGTAGACAGAAAAATACGGGTTTTCTGTCTACCACTTACAAAAAATTGTAAGTGTGACGTGCAAGTTACTACAGCAATCCACAAGCTGCCTGCACCACTCCATTCTGATGCATCTGCTTGTAGACGATGGATCAATATTGCTTGCCATTTTTGTTGCACCGGTAATAAAAGGTTGGGGTTGTAAGTTAGTAAACAGATGGATAATGGGAAGTTGGGAAAGGCTTACTCTCCACCAACAGTCCTGCCTGCAACTTGGAGGCAAATTTCTGATGAACTCCTGCCACTCTGCAGAGAAACTATGTCTTAGAAAACAACACAGGTTTTGTATTTTGGTTGAAAACCGTCATAATCATGAATAAAATACTGTTGGGAATAATTAAAAAAATGATTAAAAGGTGATTGAAGTGGGACTTTAAGGGTTGAAAAAGAATGACTTAAAGACAAACAGTTTCAAAGTGCCAAAAGCTTATTTCATCAGTTATTACCTTCTTGGTTTGCTAAAATTGGGCCCAACTGTTAGTTTTTTTTGTCTCTAAAAGCACATCAGTTGGAGAAAACAAAAGGCCCGTCACCTTCCTTCCTGCAGAACTTTTCTTCTCTACAAAGATGACCAATTTTCAAGAACTCGCCTATTATAAGGTCTCAGAAAGATTTCTGTCAGTGAATTCACACTATTGTGTTTATATCTAAAGACACAGGTGCTGTTGAGAGATTTGTGTACATATCTTGACTGGCACAGAAGAAAGAGTTCTATTATGGAGAAAATGTTTTCATCAATAAGACAGAGCTCGAGCAGCTAATAGAGACCAGACGCCGGCAATAGGCAACATCTTTTTCATGCTGCTGCACTCAAGAGGCCCTTTAGGACTCATTACAAAGGCTGAAGCACTTTGAATGTCTGTAGATGTGGAAGGAGGGATTGTTGGGCTTTGGCAAGAATATCTGAGCAATGTGGAAGGGGTACAGTATAGGGAGGTTGCAGCCCTGCCGCTGTAGAAGTGTGAGGTCAGTTGTCTTTTTTTTCCCCTTTTGTCCAGTCTTGGCATCACGTCGGGGTAACAGATGGATGCTGACCCACCCCTATTGACTCCGATGAATATTGCAATAAAGCAGAGTTTTGTGCATTTGTAATGTGGCTGAATGAAGCACTTCACTTTAGCCGTGTGTGTGTTCGGATTATGTAACGTATTGATTCCTGCTCAGATAAAATGCTAATAAATGTGCATTCTAAGAATTAGCAAGCAATGTGTTGATTTTCAGAGTAAAGTTTCTCCTGGTATGGAAACACTTACAGGGCGAGTTTGTCGGTTTAGTCAGATGAGGCTGTGCGGGACAGTGCAGCTTTTGTCAAACCCGTTCTGCTTAAGAGGTTTTAACTTTCCCCCCCTCCTCTCCAAGGCCTCAGGTGGTAAGGGAGGCTGTGACAAGCCACACAGGCTGCAGCATTTGTGCGAGTGTGGCTACAGCTTTGTAGAAAATGTTGAGTGCATTACAGTAAAAGAGAAAGAAAAAAACCGACCGGTTCTGAATGAGTCCTTTCATCAGGTGATCGGTGTCCAGTGGGAAACCTTGAGAGCCCAAACTGGATTTTAAAGGAGACTACAACTGCTGGGGCCATTATCCTTTCACTCCTAAACCTTTCTCTTTCTGTCTGTATATGTGTCTGTATGTATGTGTGCATACATGTGTGTCCATGCCAGTGTGTGTGTCGTTCTCCTGCCTTGAAAGCCCTCAGAGCCTTAGGGAGCTGTGAAAAATCAATACTCTTCGGCAGCTCTGCCTCTTTATTCATTTAATAACTCACTACCATTGCATTACTGTTCCACTGATCTCCCATCACAAGGCCCAGATTGACACCTTTGTGCTCTTTTACCACACTGGAGTTTGATGTAATCAGTTAAACCTGCACCTCATGCATCAAATGGACCTTGAGTTTGAACATGGGTGCATCAACAACGTGGCAATATGAAAAAGAGGAGTCAAAGTGTACAGCCTGAGCATGAGCGAGGAATCTGGGTGTCTGGTTCGCTGGGGTCCTGAAAATACGTACTCAGAAACTGCAGGAACGGTGTGAGGAAGTAAGGATGGGAACACATGCGGCTTACTGCGCTCTCATCAGCCTTGTTGATGTGAAGAAATCTGTCTGAAAATGGAGGACACAGCCCGTTTTTTTCTGATTTCTTCTGAACAAGTTCCAGGAAAACCTGGGACGTGCTGCAGATAGTCTGCGGGTTTTTGCAAATGTGCTTGTGCGTCTTCGTGTTTGCTCATAAAGTGAGGTTGTGCTGGTGGAGGTGGGGGTTGCCTCCCTGTGTGGGACTCAGAGTAGAGAGCAGGTGGGCTTTGGATAAAGCAGAGAATCTGTATTGATTGTTTTTGTGCCTGGGAGCTGTTTAGCTGTTGTCAAAGCTGACTCTACCAGCTGAGAGGCAAATTACAGCATTTACACCAGGAGGCATTTTCTTTTTCTCTCTTTTAATTTTTCCCTCCATTAATTTATCTTTACGAGAAAATCTGTCTGCAATCAACAGTGTCCCAGCAAAACGGAGGGGACACAAAAGCATAGAGCCAAAAGGCAGATGAAAGTTGTTTTTTCCAGATAAAGGTCAATAATGCAGTCTCAAGATTTGGAGAGGTTGACAACACCATTTCTGATTTATTAAGAAAATGGTTTCATTCACTTGATTTCTTCTCTTTAATTAAAATAATACTAATAATACAAAAAGACAAACCCAAAGTTTTATAAATAATCTCCCATTGATGTGATCCATCAAATGTATTTCTTTAGTGGTTCTTTGGTTGCTGGAATACTTATGTGCAACATAATTAAGTGATATATAAATGTTTAAAGGAAACATGGTGACCTTAGAAATTATTCATTTTATTGGGCAAAAATGAAAAGAACACAAGCTTTTTCATTATAGTCACTCATAACAAAGCTATTTTGATTCATTTCGTCCCAAAATACAATTAATACAATTTACGTATTAAAGTATAAATTTTAGAAGCTAAAATAAATAATACTTTTTAATTTAACGAAAATTTGTTTATTATATCAAAACGGTAAAAATAGTAGCTTTCACACAACACAAAACAGGAACAAATAATATGTAACTATTAATAAAAATATTCAAAGGGTGATTGATTTCAGATTGAAAGCCAATCAAATAAAAGAGAATTAAAATAAAAAAAGGTAAAAAGATATATCCCCAGGAAGATTTGCTAAGGAGAACATATACTAATAAAAATGAGTGAAACCAACAAAACTGATGTGTTTCACTACATTTGATTAAATTTGTAGGAATTGACAAAAACGTTTGTATTCCAAAAGGAAGATGTGTACATCTTTAGAGTCTGGAGTAAAATTTGGGGGTTTCTGGAGCATTTTAAAATGAATCTAATTAAAAACTTTAAAAAATAAAAAACAAATGTAATAAAAAACACCATCAGATAAAGACTAAACACAGAAAATAATATATATTATATTTGTTTCAGATGGTCAGAAAAAGTAAACTAGAGCAAAAACGTTTGAATAGACTCAAACATCCTCTTCCTCAACACTGCAAAGTCAGATTTATCCTTAAATGTCATAGAGGATTTAAGGCTGTGTCATTTTTCCAAACTTAACTGCTCTAAATTGATTTGTGAAACAAAATAATTAAAACATACGGTCACAAAACATTATAAGTGTTAATATGTTCATTTTCCATACAAATTTCAATCTAAAAACAGACATTTTAAACATAGAATGATCATGTTTCCTCCCAAAAGGTTGTCTAGAAATAAATTAACAAAAACAATAACAGAAAGCAAGTGCGTTCTTACGTTTTTGAGCAGTCCCACATTAAAGACTCAACATTGCTGTAGTCAGGAATGACAGAAGCTGAATTTTTTAACTTTACTGCATTCACAGTGTTCAATAAGTTATATACTTTTGCTGGTGGCATGTCAACTTAAAATATTGCGAGATAAGACACACAAAAACAACAGCAACTCCCTGTTTTGTCTTGACAAAGAAAAACCTCTTTTCATGCAGCTATGAGGGCATCTTTGCAGACAAAGAAGAAGCAGAAAAAAGCAGTACAGCCAATGTTTTACCACCATAAAACTGATTTAAGAGCAGAGAACTTTACAGTGCCTTGTTATACCTGATAGGTTGAGTCATCATCAGTGCAGAAGGCTAAGCACACGATTTTATGGCTGTTCTTGAGCAGAATCTGCACACTGCGCTGTGTTTGCTGATCCAATAACCAGCAGAGAAAGTTAATGACATGAAAGAAACTTCTGTTTGACAAATGTGCTCAAACATTCGATTGATTGATAATACACACAGTCCCAGTGCCAGGCAAGTTAATAAAATAAAAGCATATATGTTGAGTATACTGAAGCAGTGCATAGACAATGAGCGATTAGGTCTGCTGGTGGTGGAAAAGATATTGGATTGTGGAGTGAAGATGTTGGATGTAATATAAATTATTTCACAATCAAAAAGGGAACAAAACTCACTGAAAAGTTCATGCAAAAAATTTAAAAAGAATCAATTCATGTCAATTCTGAATTTAAGCATTTTTTGTGCAACCAATTTCATACAAGGACTAAAAAAAACAGACAAAGAGAGTCAGAAAGAGTGTGCAGGATGAGTTGAGGTGTGCTTTGTTAGTGCTTGGCCTGGCTCCATGCAGAGAGGCTGACATTAAATCATGCACTGTGCTTGTTTGCGTGCCTGTGTGTATATTATTTTGTGTGTGCGTATTGATTGGCTTACACAGCTTTATTGCACTCTGTTATAAATGTCATGTTTTTACAGGCTACTGTTTGATATAAACCTGATTAAAGTATTTGCTTGCTAACCTCGGACTGCACACGGCAAATGATTACAAACAGACGATTACTCAGCAATTAGGAAGCTCCTATATGACTATATGGCTATGTGATCAAGCCAAGTAAACAAGTCTGCTTTGCTCCATCTTCTTCACTCTGCTCAAAAATGCCTTTTAAATCAAATGTATTAATATTTTTTTTGCAATGCTCTGCTGATTTATGGTTACTGTTTTAGATAATAATGATTTATTTAATTATTTTCAGCATGGGAATTCATTTTGAGTGAACCCCGCTCTACCTACACACACATAATTTGCTGCATAATTCTGCCTGGATCTTATGTTTTGGGTCAACCAATTGAAAAGAAGTTGTGCAGGTTCAGGAGTTTGATTCCCTCTCCGCCAGTCTGATGTGAGCCTTACTAAGTTGGACACAAACACACCAATGCTAATATCAAACAGCAGAGAAATAGAGTGAAGGCACAGCTCCATGGGGGCACACGGACAGCAGCTCCCTGCTAGGGTAAAATGTGGGTTTAGATCAGCATTAAGGCCCCTCACTTGTCTACATAGGGACTTCAGGCATGAACATATAGCTCCACTCAGTGTCTAAACACCTGAACTGTAAGTGTGAAAGACGAGGAGGATGTGTTTATGTAAAGGTGCCGTTTTTGAAAGTGGATGTTAGAAATTCTGCATGTTCTCACCGTGCATGTGTGGGTTTTCTCTAGGAACTCTAGCTTCCTCTTACAGTCCAAAAAGATGCGTCATTTAATTAGAAACTCTAAATTGCTGCTTCTTGTGCATGTGAGAGTGTGCGAATGAGTGGCCCTGCAACAGACTGGCGACCTGACCAGGCTGTACCACGGCCTCCTCTTACAGTAGCTGGGCTAGCTCCAGCAGCCCCATGACCCCGAAAGGGATACAACGGGTTCTGAAGATGGATGGATAGATGGAGGTTAGAAACACAAAGACACCAAAAAATAACAATAAAAATAAAATAAAAACATGCCTCCCTAAGAGCTTTCCATGATTTTTTAAAGCTTGATTACAAATAATATTACAACTAAGTTTACACAGACAAGAGTGGTACAAATCAGTTCAGAATGCTTCTGTTTTTCTAGCAGACTGAGCCTGGAGATTACTTAAAAAAAAAAAGGGATGAATGTTCCTTTTGTTTCAGGTAGTAAAGGAACACATTCTAGGGACACAACTATGTGTAGTTTATTTTTTTCAATAGAAATGCACACGCAAAAAAGAACTGTACAGTTTCACACTTTTATCCACCATCTCATTCAACAAAATTTAAGTTTCAGTTTACGAGACAGATACAAAACACTGGAACATCTGCCATACGAAAAGAAAGATGCATAAACATGTCACACACAGCACATTATTAAACGGGAACGAGGGTAGACAGAAGAAATCTGTGCAGAAGGAAAAAGTGTAAATGGCGTGTACCGGTACTTGCATAGCGCTTTTCTACCTTCTTTGAAGGCCCAAAGTCCTTTACAGTCACAGTCCCATTCACACACACATTCCCACACTGATGGCAGCTCCTCTGCCAAACACTGGCATTAACCAGAGGCAAGGTGGGGCAAGAAACAATAAAGTAAGTAAGAGTTTAGCCTAAATCAACGCCAGCATAAGCAGTAGCATATTCACTGCATGCTCTAGAAATGACTTATGGTGGTTTGGTAAATATTTTTGGCTGTGAGGATTCATAAGTCATGCGTTGTACGAATGTAAGAATAACACTTATGATTTTTTCTGTTCATATAAATCTAAATCCATACCTCCTAAGCATGAAGCAGCAGTCCACTGCACATTCCTTCTGCTAAATGAACAACACCTCTCCATCTTCAGGAGTGTGAAAAAAACAGAGGGTTTCAGAGTCCTAAAGATATGAGCAGACAATAATAAAGCTTCATTTTTCAAATGGTTACTCCATGTTATTTTGTACTGGGTATATAACGTTTGAGATTTAGGATGCTTGGACTGATATGTTTGTTAAATGCTGATCATTTCTGTCAGAAGAAATTCCATAGAGGGGAGTGACAGGAGCCTCAAAGACAAAATTTTTAATGCGCTCATGACACAGGTGAACATTTTCAAAAGGATTTAGCTCAACAGAGCAGCATGAATATGTGTTAACTGTATGAACCATAATTTATGTCAGACTATTCAAAACACAAGGCAAAGGCTGGTACTGCCACCTACAGTTCAAACCCAGATAAGACACATTTTCCTTGTTTGCTGCTTTTGGAAATAAAAAGAAAAAAGAAAAAAAAGACAAAAGATTGCAGGTTGATTGAGCAACTACTTTTATTTATTTATTTATTTTTTATAAAACATTTAATACATACAAAGCAGAGATAAATTTAACATGGCAGTTTTGACAAGTGTAGACTGTGAGGGGTAACATAAGGAAAAAGAGGTGTTGAAACACAGCATGGTATTTGATTGTGTCAATCAAAGTAATTCAAAGCATCACATACGTTTTGAGATCTGGATTCTAGACACATTGTTAACCAAGCCACTCTTTTTTTTAATGGTGTATTTGGTTTTGCTTTCTGTTTTTTTTGTTTTAGAAAATTCTACTAATTATTAACCAAAAAGTAATACAAAGTAATATTAAAAAGGTAGACTTAAAAATACTTTTTGGAAGTGACTGGGATTTATTTTTAGACATTTTGATCCAACCAAAACACCTGAATTGTATTGAAATAAAGTATGTGGTTGGGATCTTAATATTGTTTGGACAAAAGGTCAGATTCCCAATATTTAGAATGTCACAATGTCAAAGTGTGTTTCTTTTGCTTTGATTTTTTTATGCTTCTTTGATTTCATCTTTAAGCAAAAAAATCTTGATAATTTTGGAAAACAAAACTACCTTTTTTAGGAAGTTTAAAAAAACGTCAACTTGCTTATAAACAGTAGGTTTTACCGTAAAAATTTTTAAATGCTTTTTTGTTTGCATTTTAAAAATGAAAACGAAGTACTATAACATTTAATAAATATATATATACTTAAAACATATACAGTGGTTTAAGATAATTCGCTTTAAGTATAATTATAACTTGCCCTTTAAAACAAAAATTTAGATGATAACAGAAGAAGAATGCATTGGGAAGTGTTGTATGCAAACACATCAAGCTGCAATTTTTTGTGTCTTTATTTCATGCACAGCTTTGTGGTTAAAGAAAAAAAACATAATGATAGTTAATTATTTTAAATCAAATAATGGTATGAGGTTGTTGAAGGTTTTTAAGTTTCACTTCATATGTCTCTTTGTTTTTAAGTTAAATCTCTCAATTATTATTACACAAGTTACTAATTCTTTAAGGCAGTGACTGAAAGACATAGCTTTGAGCGCATTTAACTAAATAGGCTTTGATGCATTAAAAAATATATTTTTAAAAGGATGAGTGCTGAAGAAAACTCAAAGTTTTGTTAAAACGGTGGCAACAGTCCAGCAAAAGCATGAATTTTTAAACCCTAATCCTTATATAATGCAAACTCAATGTTTTGAGCTTTTAAGTGTATTATAATGTTCATACCATACACAAAGAAACCCCAAACACATTTCTGAGTCTTTTTCTAAAAATCAGTGAGCACCAGCCCTTCCCAACCCCAAAAAAACAAGCAGGTTTTCACTAGCCGACATAGACCAGTGAGAACAGCCCCTTCCAGGAAGAGTCTGCACTACCAGCACCCACCCACCCACTTTCTCTGTGGAGCTAGCGGTGATCGGCTAATACGCTTTCTTTTGTATGCATAATCTGCCCATCCATCTTTGGAAAAGTTTAGAATCTAAACTAGAAGCCAGTTCTAGGTTGACGTCATGAAATGGGCGTCACCCACACGGAGCAAAAACTGGTGCCTCAGAGATCAAGTTGTCTTACTACTGGATAGGAAAAGAGCTCAGGAAAATTCCTAATGTTTCATTTAAAAAAATGTTCTTTTTCTGTACCAAAGGTAATATATTATCATATATGGATATTGTTTGCTATAAAAGGCTTAATAATAGCATGGTATAAGCAATACGTTATTCAGTCCAGCAGATGGCAGCATCGTTCTGTCATTTCTTCTCTGCCTTGCAGAAAACGTAATATCAAAGTACTTTGATGTTTCATGAAGAAATATTAACTGAAGCTCTTTGTAAAATGGTTTCTCTTTATTGAAAGAAAATCCCTGAAATGTTCTCATGAAGTTATATTTGCTTTTATATGAATCTTTAATGTTCAATGTGCAGTTTTCAAGTTTGTGCATCAACAAACTACAATTATGGCATGACGTTTTGCTCATAAAACTGTGGTATTGCATTTATGTTGTTCTTATAACATTTTCTAATGGCTCCAAAAGTCATGAGAAGTGGTTGTGGAGGAAGACAGAACAACATCAAAGAACTTCACATAAAAAATAAAAAAAAAACTTAACCTAAGATGCATAAATGTACAACACAGTCCCATGGAAAGCATTTGTCTCTGTATTTGCTTATATTCCTATCTTATTTAATTATACAAATTAGCACAGTGAAGTTTCCCTGAAATCATCGTCTTTCAGTTCTTCACTTTCTGCTTTTGAAATGTGATCTCCTGTCATTTGAGTCACATAAAAAAAATTATCTCTTGTGGCATGACCTTTTCCTTGAGTTAAGGAATAAAGAAAGCTGAATAGAGTTCATGATTTTCAAATAAGTCTTCACCTGCAACTCCCCCCTTTCTGTCTTTGGCTGCAAAGATGAAAAAATAATGAGAAAAACAAGTCAAGCCACAAAGACATGTTCACTGTGATTTTTTTTCTTTCTTTCAGTCTTGGAATATGTGTTTTAGTAAGTGGGCAGAAAAGTTACCTCAATTCAGATGGGTTAGTGATTCAAACCTCAGCTGAGACCATCACATGTCAGATTATATGCTCTTGTTTTTCCTGTTGTCCTTGTTTTAAGCAAACCTGCTTTCTTAGTTTCTTTCATCTATCACAGACAAGAACAATGGTTAAATATAAATTTCCCTTAGGGTAAAATTGCGAAATCGGTGTGGAATAAGTGGCAACCTGTCCAATAACCTTTCAGCGTTTGACCCAATATCTGTGGAAAGTTCTGGTCCAACAGCCATCAAGTTATTTATCAAATAACGTCAAGCCTTGTTGAATATTAACTGGAATGTTTGGGTCAAAAATGTCTAAAATAAATTCAGTTTGGACACAAATTTAAACTTGAATGGATCATGAGCTTGTGTAGCCTATTTCATATTATTAAAGGTATGGTTATTCTAAAAAAACAATTATGTATAAAGGTCTGTAGTAGTTTTTGAATGAAAAATCCACTATCACACAGTATCAGGCTCCATTAAAAAAAATCTGAAAAACAAAAATGAGAAAACATTTGAAAAATACACAAACACCTTAAATAATTACCCCATTAACCATCACAACCACTACTCTTACCACTGGAGCTTTAAACCTAGGAAGTACTCTCAACTACTTACTTAATACATTATACATTCACTGTATAATATAACTAGACAGACCCAATTCAGTTGCCATTTTTCTGCAATATGTCTGTCACCATGTTGGAACCAGAAGTCCTTAGTAAGCCGTGATTGGTCCGTGTTGGTTCAAGTCTACAAATTTTCTCTCTCAAATCGAAAATTTGAGCATTTTTCCACTGAAAGCGGGCTCGGGAGAATCCAGACCAGACCACCACACCCCCACCCACAGGCCCCGGAAAGGAGCACATGGGCCACCCCTCCCCACTAGGTGACGATGCTAATTACAGGGGACCAGAGAGACTGAAGTTCTTCTGTATTGTTTTTGTTCACTGCGGATGTTAACTCTAAGCTGACATGATCCAAAAGTAGGTTCTGGTATTCATTATAACTGATGTTGTTTTTACTCTTCCAAATAGCTAAGACTGTTTTTTAAATGCAAAGGGCAAAGATGACGGATTTCGATCTTTCCTCCATACTGATGGCGCTCATATCACCAAGTACACAAAGAGATGGCGAGGCTGTGATAGGGATGTCGAACCAGGTTGACAAATCTACACACCTGCCAAAACCAGGAGACCGACGTGCAAAGCCACAGTGCGTGCAAATAATGATCTGGGGTATTGCTGTTACAAAACCCACAAATGTCTGATTCTCTGAGACCCATCTTGAACATCCTTTGTCCTGTGTAGTGAGTTCTATGAAGAGTTTTAAACTGAATCAGTTGCAGATTCAGACTTCTGGTTAGTCCAAATGTGTTTGAGCAATTCTGTGACCAAAAAGAGTCGTCTGTATTAATACCCAAGTCTGAATCCCACTTCTCTGTTGGCAATGTGACTTGGTTTCCAATATTACTTATTAATAAATAAATATATTTTAGACATAATTTTGTATGATGTTAGTTTCAGAAATGTATTCACTGTATCAGGGAGTGTCAAGTTTATATGACTTGGATTAAACCTTGCTCTTATTACGGATTTCAGTCGCTGATATTCTAAGAAAAATTGTATTACTTAATCAATACTGTCCTTTTAGGTTTTCAAAAGATACACATGTATTATCTTGAATTGTATGTTCAAGATGTGTAATTCCGTTAGCCTTCCAGGTTGAAAAGTTCAGCTTTTTCTTGCTTATCAGGATGTCAGGATTGTTCCAAATGGGTGTCAGATTGCTCGGTGTGAGGGAAGAGTTATTCATCTTAAGGAAATCCCACCAGGCTGTTTACGTGGTTTTGACATTACTACTTTTAAAGTAAGTGTACCGCTTGATGGAGCTGCTAATAAAAGGAAGATCTAAAAGTTTAATCTCTTCACATAGTGAGTGTTTTACATCTTTCCATGAGTGATCTGCTGGGTTTTAGCCATTTTAAAATATATTGTAATCTATGAGCTAGGAAATAATTATAAAAGTCAGGGTTAGTTAATTTAGACAATTTGAAAGAAAAATTATAAAGTTTCAGAAAGGTGTTGTTAATTAGGGTAGTTCACTGTTTAATATTTGAAATAGGTCAAGAATGACCCTATCTGTTGCTTACATGTGCAAATCTGACTCAATCAAGTGTTTGTATATTTCCTAGTTTCCTGCTCGACTACAAAAAAAATTCAAAAACAAAAAAACAAAACAAACCACGGATTACCATGGTACAGTTGGTGACTGCTGGGAGGAGAATCAGTTTAAGAATGAGGCTGTAGGTTTCAGTTGGAAAACAGTGGGACCATATGTTTGAGATAAACTTCTTTAATATTTCCAAAGCAGTCAGGTTTTGTTTTGAGCCTGAAGAGCATGGAGTGGGAGGTGAACAGGCAGATCGATGTGTGCAGATTTACAAGGCTTTGTGCTTCTTCTTAGAAGTAAAGAAAGGTGAGTCAAAAGGCTTGGTTCCTCATTTATCCGTCAAACAACATTTCTGCCCTTCACTTAAAAGGTGGGCAGAGATTGAAAAAATGAGAGATGATGGAAGATATGGTCGGTATGAGCTCCTCTAACAGTGTGGCTCACAGATTAAAGTAGATTGGTAAGTACTTTGGTCACCCACATTAAGTAAGGCCAGCTGAGGTATATTTGAACATCTGACTAACATGCCAGAGAACGGGATAAAGTCAGATGTTGCAGACATTAAAGCAGTTAAAGCTGATGAATAAATAAATCAAATTTGAAAGAGTAAGTTAGGAGCAGACTTTACTAATATTCCAATCACAATCATTGCAAGTTAGTGTGGTCAGATGTGATTTGAATGCAAAAACATTTTTATTGAAACAAAACCTAAATACAGTATACATTTCTGTCCTAAAATGAATACTGGGTACAGTTATTCAACAAAAAAACTAATTTGATTTTTTTAGTCTGTTTTTTATTTTCTCTACTGCATTTATAGTTAGTAGAACTGAGTGACAGCATAGCTGTTCTTAACCAAATATATATGCAATTTAATCTATTTTTTAAAATGAGTTTTTCTACCTATGCAAATGAGTGTGATTTTGACCATCAGCAGGCCAATAAGAGACATAAACTAGCACAAACAAAGGAGGGGAAATGTTGTCTTCTATGTGTGAAGTTGAGAATATGGTGTGGTTTTTTTTGTTTATGTTTTTTTAAACAAAAATATGTAAGAGGTAGAGGGTGTAGTAATGTTTTAATATTTACATCAGACCGAAGCAGCACAACAATCAAAACCCAAGGAACTGTGTTGATCTCACTCACCGAATCTTCTCCTGCTCAAGACTGCAGCCCCTTCAGAATAAAAAATCTCTTGCGACTGCTGTTGGTGTGCAGTATACAAGATCAAATCTCAGAAAGTGATCCAGCCAGCTCAACCCCTGCAGGCACAAACACCCAAAGGGCAGAGGAACAACCGCATCCAGGAGCAGCCTGGGAGGAGGGTACAAGAATGCATGCAGCTGCATGGCACAGCAGTAGGGGCATGGCACAGCAGCAGGCCACCACCAAAGTCATAGGTCACCGAAACATTAGCCTTCTAAATAAAAATGTATTAAGGGAAAAGAAACAACTTTCAATGTCGACAAAGGTTTTTCAATTCTAATTGTTTACTCCAAATACTGCAGATGTTTTTTTTTTAAAGAAAGAAATATCTATGTGCTTTTTTTTTCCAAATTAATTTTCATCACTCAACTGGAAGTGAACATGTTAAATATCCATTTATATTTCAAGGACACATGCTATTGGAAAACATTCAATTAATTCAGAGAGCATTTTTAGGTATTAATAAATCAGCCCTGCATGTGAGATACCATCAGACGTGGTTTGAATATAAAGGCTTAATCCATACAGAGTATAATCATAACCATATCGACTGTAGATATCTGGCTGCCTCTTAACTCAACTATTATCTAGATTTATACTTTAGTGCAACAAATGTAACTTGTTTCCAAATGTGAGAAAAGAGCAAAATCTCCTGTCCCCTCTTGTGTCTTCCCCTTTTATTTTGATAGGGTGGTTCCCAGTTTTATTTTAGTTACTTTTTGTTTCCTGTTGCTAACTGGTTTAAACATCTTTGTCTTTATTCTCTATTATGTATTTGTTTGCACTTTTAAGACATCATCGGGTGATGGTCATATTTTATTATTCTATCAGTGTCTATTCCATGCTTTTGTTTGGATTGCTTTTACTTTTATTTTGATCTGATGCGAGTGTGTCTGATGCATTAGGAGTCTCATCAACAGACCTCTGTGACAGAAGGAAGATAACTGGCATATTGAGGTTTACTCCACTTGAATTGTTCTTGTGACACTTGGGGGAGTGGAAATGATATGCTGGAAGCTCAGTTCATTGACAGTTAATGGGTAGATACTGCATCCAGTCGTTTGTGGCATTCTTGTTGCCAACAGATGGACACCATGCATTTTCCTAGAAACTACCGGTACACACACTTTGCTTTTCTCTTGTCAAATCTTCTCTTTATATCAGAAACATGTGTGTAAATCTTATTCAGTTGCCAGGAGCAGAAGCTCTATTTACCTTTGTCAATTTTACACTTTTTGCTTGTGTAAAAGTCACAGGTACTTATTTTGAAGAAACTCCAATGCACAGAAACTGACATAGACTTCCTGAACAAACTACTTTGTAAGAACATTTCTGTTCTTGCTATCATGACATGATATTCCTGTTTAGGTCATGGAGCTAAGGGAGGTTTCATTTAATCTTATCTAATTTAACTCAGACTAATCCAATATCATGTAATATAATGCAATAAAACGTGCATTTAGATGGGACATTAATGGATACCAGCACAGCTTTGTGAACACAATACACAGCACAGCAGTTTACCCAAAGAGAAAATGACTTAATTTGTTTTGGGTGTACAGAGATTAAGAAAGCACAACAGAATTACCTCTCAGATACGAGTCAAATATTGGTCCTCGTCTCGTCAATATGCAACACATCACAGTTGGACATGTGGTTATGGGATGAAAACAGCTGAAACATGAAACGGCTCTAAAAAAAAATGAAAGACTTTTTATACACACATGCTTATTGTTGCTGAATGGTTTATCAAAATATGTTAGATTAGTGTAATTAAGTCACATTATTATGTTCTGAAACCACACATTTGTAACCATGATACTTTCCACTTCAGTTATTTTTGTTTGTTTGTATATTTCCTGTAAAGTGAAAAATACTGGTCTGCCTGTGTGTTCTCTGGCCACACATAACATGGTTGATGTAGCTCATAGAATTCTAACCAAAAAGAGGTGGCCCTTTTTTGCCTTCTTTATGCACGGTAACAGAGAGATAGAGATTTGTACATGCATCCAAAGTGGGACATGGAAATGTTTTTTGTCTTCAGTGGAGCTACTTTACAATAGATCTTATTACTTTTCATTAAAAAGGATGTATATGTTTACATTTATTGGAGGTAAATGCAAAACGGGGAAATTTAGGTACATCTACCCACCACATCATAAATCCTTAAACACATAACTATGCTTACACGCAAAAGCAGTAGCAGGAGAAAAGAAATACTAGAAAAGTCTCATACTCAATGGACGCACAACAGAGGTATGCACGGCACCGGAAGTATAGTGCTAATAATTAGAATGTATAAAAACACACTATAAACTGAAAATATAATACTGAAACCACCCGCGGAAGGGTGAGAGGGAGTTACGCCACACTTTGTGAATGGAATGTAGATGCTGGGGCTAACGCGAAAGGGAACCTGGCGTCTTTGATAAAAATTTAGCCTAGCTGTTCATTTCAGATACAGAAGATAAGGACTTTGATGGACTTTCGGATGCTAATTGATGACTGAAAAAAATAAAAAAATAATCACAACCAACTTAGATTTGCTCCCACTGCCTTTTTTAAAACACATACTAGCACGCATGTTTTACTGTATGTGTTAACGTGCCAGTGCCTTAAAACCTGGTGCGCTTTTTCTATGTGTTTTATTTAAAAGACTTAGATCTAAGACAGCATTTAAACAGAAGACAAAATAAAAAAATAAAAATGACCATGTATCAGGAACTTGTCTCCTTTACACGGTTTAACTTACAGTGAGAGAGTCGCAGGGTCTACAAACCTATGGCACAGTACATACCTTTACTGGTAAATACTCAAATACTCATTATTTTATTATTTTCTGTCTTCTTCCAGTTTCTGTGCTAGGGTATGGAGGATTACTCAAATACTACGACATAAAAACAAGTCAAAGATAAAATCAGAAATTTTCTGGTTCAAAGCAGTGACAGATAAACCAAAGGATCAGGACACATATCTGCACCCTTCAGGGTCTCAGGGCTGAAAAGAAACTCCCTGTCCACCACCGACTTTATTACTCTGTGTTCAACAAGCAGACATGATTACTATCTGAGGTGCTGCTGGAGTATGAGGAGGCAGGCTACCTTTTTCCTAGCTGAATGGTTGTGATGATTAGCTGGATAAACATCTGACCATATATTTCTTTTACTTTCAGTTTTCAGCAGACATGGCTTAAAGCCTGCTGGACAAGAAGGAAATCTCAAGGACTGAGAAGCATGACATGCATAAAGAAAAACAAGACAGAAAAGGGAATGGAGGACAGCTTCAAACTAAGTGATGCAATTCTCAAAGAGAATACAAGATCTGGACCCTAACAAAAAGTGAAGGTGAAACGTTGGCAACTTTCACAACAGCAAATAGGGAAGAAAACTCTATAACCTTGGCAAACTATGACTAATGAATCTGGGCAAATATTGAACTAGGTACCAAATGTCCAGTGTGAGGAGCAGGTCATAACACACCCACAAAACATGTCCTTCCTATAAAGCATCATGTAGCCTAAAAATGAGTGCTGGAATACAGCCCCCCAATGCCCACAGCAAGTGTACTATATTTGGTATACAACGGTTCTCAAATACTGAAGTTGTCCAAGTTGGCAATTCTTAGGTGCCAACATTAAAATTCAGTGGAGCGAGTGTCCAATCCTACTTTCAGGTGCTTTTAATCCAGACAGGAAAACTGCATAAAGATTGTGGCATAAGTTAAAACCTGCATTGTGAGACATGAGAGTCCAATCTGGAGAGCACAAGAAGAACTCCAACAGAGTTCAACAGAGACATAGGCAAAATGTAAACCATTTAGATGAAATGGTTTAAGTCATTTCATTATTAAAAGACATCTACCCTATTAGTTTCTGCACTATAGGGCACACCCGATTATAAATCGCAATGAATGGTCTATTTTCAAACTTATGACATATATAAGGTGCACTGAACGTGAAAAGAGTCAGAGATAAGTCAATCAGTCAGACATAATTAACTGAACTCACATAAACTCTAAAGAACATGTTTTTAACACGCTACATGTTACTCATGCTAGCGTATGTGCAATACCTGTAACTCAACCTTGCTTGCCACGTGTTAAAAAAATGGACTGATAGCCCACAATATATTACAAATGTCAGCTTGGAAACTCCCAATCTTGTTAGAAACATGTAAAAAAAAAACAAAAAAAAACAGTGTTAGACGTCTCTATGTGTTAGCCGTGTTGGCATATTTACAACAGGCCAACATGGTAACACCCCACCATGTTTAAAAAAAAAAAGACAAAACATATAGACAGAGTGCCATGCACTTTTCACTTGCTTCAACATCAATAAACACCACCAGAATTAATCTAAATATACAAGGCGCTCCATATTATAAGGCAGACTGTCATCTTTGAAAAAAAAATGCTTTGAAGTGCAGAAAATACGGTATTTGAGCCTGCTTGTTCATCCTCCTGCATCCGCCACACAGCTTCTGAGCACCACTATTGAATAATGGTTTACTGGTTTATAATAAATAAAAACCATAAACTGGGACAATTGTAGTTCTAGATTATAGTCTGGCCATGTAAATTTTGCTGGTCTTGTAATTTGTGCTCATGTTTTACTTGTAAAGCCACTAGAATGTGACAGAGCCTATCAAACGCCACTGCTGCAGAACCTTTTTCCTAATGCATTTTATTGGTGACTTTAGTTTAAAGTGGAAAATACACTGCATGCAGGGCAGATTTATACAGAAGTTTATTTTTGTTTCATTTTTATTCCAAAGACAAAAACATTCAATCTGAATGCAAATTTTTCACCTTTTTAGTTTTGAGATGGAAAAATCAGTTAACTTGCAAATATCGAACTTTAAGTATGTTTTAATGAAATGATAAGTGATATAATGGGAGTGACCCTACATTTACTTTTCTTTAAGCAAAATGTCATTGAATTTATGTCATATTTACACATTACGTCAAATGTTTATTTTAATGATCCACTCAAAACTTTTATTGCGCTATTTGCAGAAATAAATTCATTGAATTCTAGCTGTGAGTCTCAAGATTGATCTCCTCTGAATTACTGTGCAAGGATTTTTTATTATTTTTCACTTTGTGAAAAGGATTTGAATTCTTTTGGTTTGCCCGTGAAGATGAGGTATTTTCTGAAGGTTAAAATTTCCATCTTTTGCTGCATCTGCTGCTCACTGCTGTGGCATCCAGTGGTATTTTTCAATGTCACTGAAGAACATCCCCAGCCTTTTATTTGGAAATGAGGAAGAATGCTCTACCTTCCAGGTTTGAGTCTTATATAGTCTTGCAGGGAGACCTCTGGTTTGAAGTCTGTCCCCAATTTCTTTGTTTCTAAAAGGTGGTAACATAAGGACGATTATAAGGGAGAGCTGAATAAAGTCAGAAGGGTATGTATGTAGTTCACCATGCAGAGTCTGAACTGTGATAGGAAGAGACACCTTTCTGAAGCAGTAACACTTCCCATGAATCACAAAGCAGCCAGCTCCTTTTCTTCCTCTCAGTAAATCCATTCTCCTCCTTCACCGTTCCCTCTGGGAGAGACTCCGTGACTTCCTCGCTTTCTGCTTGCCTCTCCACTGTCACATGTACCTGGGTCAGAGCACAGAAATTTCCTGCATTCTTTGCAGTTCTCACTTTTATATACTCTTCCTGCCACATGCCATTTAATGTCTTGCTGCAACATCCCACTCGTCTTTTTTCTTCTGCTTGATGCTGCCCTAATTGCAACGAAAGGCTTGCAATAATTAAAAAAATAACTTAAGATCTCTTGCTTTTGCAGTTTACAATCATGCATTTGCTATTATTTGCAGACTAATAAACTAATGTGCAGAAAGTAATGATGTGACAGATATCACTAATTTAAACAGACAATGCTGCACAGCCAGGAGATATCTTTAATGAAACATTCACATAAAATCAGAGCACATTTAATCATTAAAGTCAAATTTATTAGTCTGTTGAGATTGACAAGTGTAAGTGAGAACTGTAGTTGTTTGCCCTGTCACAAAAAACTGAAAAAGTAAATCTGAAATGTAAGCTCCTGAAGAAAGCAGTGCCAATAATCAGACCTGACATGGTGCTTCATTTGTGCAGGGGCAATGGGGAAGCCATTCCTCAGGGTTCCTGTGTGTTCCTATATAAATACATATATGTGTATACATTTGTTAGAAGAAATGTTTTCAGGCAAACTAAAAACAGTAGGAGGAAAAAAGTGGGGTTGAGAGACATTGACTGATGCAAGGAGATGTGCTCGGAGTACAAATTCAGGCACATTACAGTGCTATCCTTTTGCAACAGGACTCTACAGTACTGTGTTGTATTCTTTATTACATAACCCCTGTGCACGTGCAGGTACATCCATGAGCTAATTTGCATGTTATTATGTACCATTTTAATTTCATCATTTCTAATTATTTGAAATTTTGCAAGTGTACCAATCCCCAGCTAAATGAGTTTGGAAGGATTGATTGTGGAAGTGAAATGTTTTGCACTGTTTGTGTGTTTTCTTTTTTTGTCCACGACTCAAATGCTTCGCAAAATAGTTTGTTCCAACATACTCCTGGAACATGGATGATGTTCCAGATTATCCATATTTCAAATCCCTATAAAAGAGTACGCGGATACATGTGATTCTCCATTACACGCTGTGTAACTGTAATAAAATAATTGAGAAGTTTAGGTTGTTTTAAATGCAATCCACTCATAAAATATCCCCACTGTAAGATTCAAGCCAACAAACACCCTCAAAGCACTTTTTTATGCCTTTAGAACCACAATAAAAAGAAACTCTCCAAACTATAATTTTCACATTTTAATTGTCAAAAGATCCTCCACATTTAATTGTCTGTTTCAGTTCTCTACTGGCTAAAAGTGAATGACAATCTTTGTTGTTGTTTTTTTTTACTAGCTAAACTTGTTTTAGCCTTTTTGTGCCAGAGGTAGTACCAAGTTTATTTCTTTGCACTGAGTCTTTGCTTTTATTCTAAAACACAATCCTGTCTTGTATTTGGGACCGGCAGGAGTCCTCAGTGCTCTTTTGAGGCTTTGAAGTGATTTGTTCATTGACTATGTCACGGTTCCTCCGGCTGCTACTCCTCCCCTCCCTGCTCCTTCATTGGAACCAGCTGACCTGCATCATCTCATCACCTGGCAGACCTTCTTAAGGAGATCCATCCCAGCATACTACGCCAGTCCGTTATACTCACTCCGGTGATCACGCCTGGCCTCAAGTTAAGTTACCCTCGCTTTAGTAATCCTAGCTTGTACTTACCGTCTGTCTCACGTCTTCAGGTCTTCACTCCATTGGTCACGCTGGTTCCTCGCTCCACGCTGATTACATCATCCTCGACGTCCTCGCCTTGCCTCAAGCTGGTTACGCTGTCCTCAGCGTTCACGCCTCGCCTCAAGCTGATTACGCTGTCCTCAGCGTCCACGTCTCGCCTCAAGCCGGTCACGCCGCCCTCGGCGCTCCACCACGTCACGGACTGTGAACGCCGTCCTCGGCGCTCCACCTCGCCACAGCAGTTTCCTGCATCCACGACGTCCCCTGACTTCTATAATTAAAACATCCTGTTAAATACAACGCCTTCCTGAGTTTCTTCCGGGTTCCAGCATCTGGGTCTCCCTAGTAGTCCGATCATGACAGAACGGACTGGCCATTACCCAGACCCAGCTGACCCGGAGGGACTCCGCTTGGCCGTCACTCACCAAGGCATCGCTCTGGGACGGCAAGCCGAATCCCTCAACCAGATGGCCGCCGCCCAGCAGGATCTTTTCCGTCGCTTGGACGGTATTTCTCTGGCTCTGACGGATTTAACCTCCCGAGGACCTACTAACGCCTCAGCCAGCAACACGGGTTCCGCCACCGGAAGCCCGGGCCCCGCTGCAGACAAAGCAGCTCACGAAAACATCCGGCTCCTTCCTGAGCCTTTCCTGGGTGACGTAGGAGCCTGCGGGGGATTCCTCCTGCAATGTCGTTTGATCTTCCAGCAGGCACCTCGGCACTATCATGCAGACCACAGCAAAATCACCCTTATAGTGAACTCTCTCCGGGGTAAAGCGCTTCAATGGGCTCAGGCTTACCTGACCGCTAATCCCATCTCTCAAGTTCCTTTCGAATGCTTTTTAGGCGAGTTCCGGCTGGTTTTCGACCAACCCCGCAAGGAGGAGGAGGCCACCCGCCGACTGCTAGCCCTCAAACAACGCCACAGATCCGTGAGTGACCATCTAATAGACTTTCGGATTCTAGCTGTGGAGGCGGGTTGGCCGGATATAGCCCTTAAAGGGGTGTTCTACCAATCCCTTAATGACTCGATTAAAGACCATTTATGTTCGCAACCCGAGGCTAGCTCTTTTGAAGAGCTCGTCACCGCGGCCTTGCGGTCCGACGTGCGTCTCCGTGAACGTCATGCTGAGCGCCCCCGTCAAGACAAGAGACTCCTTACCAGTGCTTCTCCTCCATTCCCTGCTGCTAACTATGTTCATGTTATGTCTCACGATTCTGTCGGACTCTCCACAGAGGAACCGATGCAGATTGGACATTCTAAGCTCACCCCTGAGGAGCGGCAGAGACGAAGAGATGAGGGGGCGTGTTTCTATTGCGGCCAGACCGGTCACCTCGTTCATCAATGTAAGCTTCGTTTAAACTCCCGAACCCCCCGTTAGAAGGCAGGCCACGGGCGGGTCAATCTTCTCTCTCTACCGAGAGACCTTTTCTTTATTTACCTGTCAAGTTAAGTTTTTCTTCTAGTGTTTTTGAAGGTAGAGCCCTTATCGACTCTGGAGCTGAGCAGAGTTTCATTGATGACTGTCTTGTTTCTGAGCTTAACATTCCCACAGAACCTTTGGATATCCCTGTCAGGGCGGCCGGATTGGGTGGTCAGGTCCTCACTCACATAACCCACCGTACTAAGGCCGTTCGTCTCATCACGTCTGGTAATCATCACGAACTCATTCAGTTTTACATTACCAAGACCCCCCAGTCTCCCATCATTCTAGGGTTCCCCTGGCTTCGCGCTCACAACCCCCAGTTCGATTGGGTTAATCTCCACGTTACCAACTGGAGCACTACCTGCATGGCTAATTGTCTTCGTTCCGCCATACCCTCGGTTTCTCCTCGTTGTGATCCAGATCCTGAGGAGATCGATCTTTCTAGGGTTCCTCCGTGCTACCACGATCTTGGGGCTGTTTTCAGTAAGACCAGGGCTGGTTCCCTTCCTCCCCACAGGCCGTACGACTGTTCCATCGAACTAGTTAAAGGCGCTACGCTGCCTAAGAGGAGGCTATTTAATTTATCAGGCCCTGAGAAACTGTCAATGGAAAAATATATCCAGGAAGCCCTCTCGGCTGGTCATATTCGCCCCTCATCTTCTCCGGTCGGTGCGGGGTTCTTCTTCGTCCAGAAGAAGGACAGAACTTTGCGCCCATGCATTGATTACCGCGACCTCAATCAAATTACTGTTAAAAATAAATATTCCCTTCCGCTTATTGACTCTGCTCTACATTCTGTTCAGGACGCTCGAGTCTTTTCCAAGTTGGACCTCCGTAACGCTTATTATTTGGTTCGCATGAGGGAGGGGGACGAGTGGAAGACCGCCTTTAACACCCCACTCGGTCATTTCGAGTATTTGGTGATGCCTTTTGGGCTCACCAACGCTCCTGCTACCTTCCAGAATCTCGTTAACGATGTTCTTCGTGATTTTTTGAACCGCTTCGTCTTTGTTTACCTTGACGACATCCTTATTTATTCACGCGATCTGGATGAACACACCCACCATGTCCGCCAGGTTCTCTCACGGCTTTTAGAGAACCGACTATATGTTAAAGCCGAAAAGTGCGAGTTTCATGTACCCACCATTTCATTTCTGGGTTTCATCATTGACTCTGGTAACATTCGCCCCGATCCGGCCAAGATCGCGGCCGTCACCAGCTGGGAACCTCCCACTTCCCGTAAACAACTTCAGAGGTTCCTCGGCTTCGCAAATTTCTACCGTCGCTTCATAAGGAACTATAGCAGCATTGCCGCTCCGTTGACTCAACTCACCTCCGTTACTAAACCGTTTCTCTGGACCCCCGAAGCTCAATCCGCATTCACTAGACTTAAGCACCTCTTTACTTCCGCTCCCATTCTCTCACAGCCTGATCCTCTCCGACAGTTCGTTGTCGAGGTCGACGCTTCCGATTCTGGTGTGGGAGCGATTCTTTCCCAACGGGAGGTTGGCTCGGGGAAACTGAAACCATGTGCGTTCTTCTCTAGGAAGCTTTCTACGGCGGAGAGAAATTATGACGTCGGTAACCGCGAACTCCTCGCCATTAAACTCGCTCTGGAGGAATGGCGTCACTGGCTCGAGGGGGCTGAACATCCGTTCATCGTTTGGACGGATCATAAAAATCTCGCCTACCTACGTACAGCTAAACGCCTTAATTCACGTCAGGCCCGTTGGTGCCTTTTTTTTGACAGGTTTGATTTCACTATCACCTACCGGCCGGGTAGCAGGAACATTAAACCAGACGCCCTCTCACGTTTATTTTGTTCAGGGGATGACCAGGACAGCTCTCCCATTATTCCCCCCCACGTGTATTGTGGGTAATTTGACATGGGACATTGAGAGCAGGGTCATCCAAGCTCAGGGAGAGGAACCTGACCATCCTCCGGCCCCCCCTGGAACTCTTTACGTCCCCTCCTCCCTCCGCTCGGATGTCCTGGTTTGGGGGCACACGTCGCGTATTGCTTGCCATGGCGGCATTCATAGAACCCTGAGGCTCGTGCAACGTAGATTTTTCTGGCCTTCCATGGCTCGGGATGTGAGGGAATTCGTTGCGGCTTGCGACGTCTGCGCCCGCTCTAAGTCTTCCAACTCGCCGCCTGCTGGTCTCCTCCATCCTTTACCTGTTCCGCAGCGGCCCTGGTCCCATCTCGCCATGGACTTCATCACTGGGTTGCCGGCCTCTCAGGATAACACCGTTATTCTTACAGTTGTCGACCGTTTTTCCAAGGCTGCCCATTTCATTCCCCTTCCCAAGCTGCCCACGGCCACCGAGATGGCTGACGTCTTGGTTCGAGAGGTATTCAGGCATCACGGCATCCCCAGTGATATTGTCTCCGACCGCGGGCCCCAGTTCATATCCCAGGTCTGGCGGGCTTTCTGTTCTGCTCTGGGTGCCACGGTTAGCCTCACATCCGGTCATCATCCCCAGTCAAATGGGCAAGCGGAGCGTGCAAACCAGGAGCTCGAGGCCGCCCTCCGTTGTGTGGCCGCCCAAAGCCCCTCCAACTGGTCTTCATTCCTGGCATGGATCGAGTACGCCCACAACAGCCATCCGTCTGCTGCTACCGGTATGTCCCCGTTTGAAGCGTCCCTCGGATACTCTCCACCCTTGTTCCCCTCCCAGGAGCTGGACTTGGCGGTCCCGTCGGTTCAGCATCACCTGCGACGCGCCCAGCGTATATGGACTCAGGCCAGGGCCGCTCTCCTGCGCACTAGAGAGAGGAACTGCAGGATCGCTAATCGCCACAGGGTGGAGAGCCCCGCCTACCAACCGGGACAGAGGGTTTGGCTGTCTTCACGGGACATACCGCTCCAGGCCACCTCCCGTAAACTGGCTCCACGCTACATTGGACCTTACCCCGTCGAGAGGGTCATAAACCCCTCCTGTGTGCGGCTGCGGCTCCCGGCGGCGCTTAAGGTGCACCCCACGTTTCATGTCTCGCAGCTTAAGCCTGTCCAGGAGAGTCCTTTGTGCCCGCCGTCCGCTTCCCCACCGCCCGCCCGGGTCATCGACGGCGCTCCTGCCTACACCGCCAGCAAGGTGTTGGACGTCCGCCGCCGGGGGCGCGGTTTCCAGTTTCTGGTGGACTGGGAGGGTTACGGTCCGGAGGAGCGCTCATGGATCTCCCGCTCCCTCATTCTGGACCGTACCCTCATTGACGATTTCTTTCGGGACCACCCTGATCGTCGTCCGGGACCGCCTGGGGGCGGTCGTTGAGGGGGGGGTACTGTCACGGTTCCTCCGGCTGCTACTCCTCCCCTCCCTGCTCCTTCATTGGAACCAGCTGACCTGCATCATCTCATCACCTGGCAGACCTTCTTAAGGAGATCCATCCCAGCATACTACGCCAGTCCGTTATACTCACTCCGGTGATCACGCCTGGCCTCAAGTTAAGTTACCCTCGCTTTAGTAATCCTAGCTTGTACTTACCGTCTGTCTCACGTCTTCAGGTCTTCACTCCATTGGTCACGCTGGTTCCTCGCTCCACGCTGATTACATCATCCTCGACGTCCTCGCCTTGCCTCAAGCTGGTTACGCTGTCCTCAGCGTTCACGCCTCGCCTCAAGCTGATTACGCTGTCCTCAGCGTCCACGTCTCGCCTCAAGCCGGTCACGCCGCCCTCGGCGCTCCACCACGTCACGGACTGTGAACGCCGTCCTCGGCGCTCCACCTCGCCACAGCAGTTTCCTGCATCCACGACGTCCCCTGACTTCTATAATTAAAACATCCTGTTAAATACAACGCCTTCCTGAGTTTCTTCCGGGTTCCAGCATCTGGGTCTCCCTAGTAGTCCGATCATGACAGACTAATGCAAAAACCACACACTAAGAGTTAAGTAAATTTGATTTGCTCGAAAAATTAAAGGATTCACCTGGAGTTTACAATGATTTATGCAGACAATCCCAATTTGACCTTCTATGAACCTATAAGGTGACCCAAGACACCTAACAAAGGACCCTAGTTTCCGCTTACAACACTGATGGATTTAGGTGAGAGTAAGATTGCAGATTGACAGGTTAACTGACACCATTCGCATCACTATAATGAAAAGGAGTAGTTAATATTTTCATTTTGTCTGAAGTTTTAAGCAAGTTCCACTGGTTAAGAGGATGCTTAGAGGCTTCGCTGAAAAATCATGAGGTACGTCTTCACTATTCTATCTCATTTGTGTAATCTATCAGTTCCCTGGCAGAACAGGAGCACGATGCTGCTTCATCCATGTACAACAGTGATCATAACTTTATCGCTGTTGAACGTCTCACTTTTGCTCTGCAAGCCTTGTCCTTGACCACGCTTTCAGGTGGTAAATCAACACTTTGATGTTGGTTGGAAAGAAATGACCATTTTTGGATAATGGCACCTATCTCTGACCGTGTAGAATTGACTTCACTGTACACTTACTATGCTGTAGTAGACTGTCCTGATCTTATTTCTATGCAAATTTTCCAACCGTTTGCTCAATAGAGTCTATAGTTATTAATTCTGTTAAATTACGTTTTGCATAGTAATTGAGCTGTTTTAGTAGCTCAAAGTAAAATTGATAGAAGGAAATGACTTGTGGATGGGGGAAACATTGTTTGGGTTGCAGAAACCTCCCCCAAAAAGAAACAGAAGAAACACAAAACTCCATTTAGAGTTTGACACCTGAGAAAACATTTTGTGTTATGTCATAGCAGCAGTAAAAAAATCACACAGTTATAAATATAAAACAGCTTTATTTGTTTTTCACACATTTGTGAAAAAATATTAACACCAACTGGAAACATTTAGTAAAATGTTGTTCTTAACAAATCTAAAGGGAAAGTATACTTTGTTATTGTTTCTGTTGCATGATTAAAAACATAATCCACTGCAAGACAGAAATGTAGATATTTTCAATCTTGTTTTTAATCAGCCTTTTGTTCTGTTCATGTCTAAATCTAAGCGTTGTTTAAGGTTTTGTTGTCTCGTTGGGAAGGATTTCCACTTGGTTGTGGGTGTGACTCTGGCTTGCTTGAACACAACATCTTCCCAGAGGTTTGTAGTGAGAAGAGCCAAATATTTAAATTTTCCCCATTTTATGAAGGTTACCATCATGGGTGTTTAGTAACAAGATGTACAAGTGGCTTTCATTTACATAAAAATGGATTTCACAGGTTGTGCCTCAAATAATTCTGACTTACAATATAACTAAAAAGCTTTTGGGACTAGGGCTGCACGATATGAAGAAAAACTTGCGATATGCGATATGAGGGATTAATATTGCGATAATGATATAATTTGCGGTATATAAACAAATAGCGGAACAACCAAAAACATCATTCCCATTTTATTGCAACAGTTTAAGAATTGTACTCCAAATGACCCTCGTTGACATAGGATGGAACATCTGACATAAAGGGCTCCATCTGATTGGTCAACAACGCTAAAGAGTCTATCCGATTGGTCAAATGCATAAAAGGATTTATTTGATTCGTTAAATAATTTAAGCTGCCATAAGATTGTTTTAGCACATTTAAGGTAACCATTTATTGCAATTTTTGCTGTGTTTTGCGATATGCATATTGCACAGCTTGATCTTGCGATAACGATAAATTTGCGTTATATTGTGCAGGCCTATTTGGGACCTTACTTTAATTTAATTAATTAGTTATTCATCTGGGCCACAGACAAGTCACAGGATCAAATAAGTTAATCAGCACAGTATTTTCAGTCTCAACCTAATTTTACATCTCCAACAGTTTCTCTTTCTAGAGCATTAATAAAAATAAATAAATAAATAAAAAGAGTAAACTTAATGGATTTCACCAGTGTATAACAAGAAATAAAATTAGCATCTAAACATTTCCTTTTAAGTTTGCAGCAAATATGTTCGGAAGTCAGTTTTTTCTAGTCAAGTCAAAGTTTTTTTCATGCTAGTTCAATTAATGTCTCAAGTCCCTGGTGCAAACCCAAGTCTTAAACTGCAATTTCAAGTCAATTCTTTAAACTTATAGTTAAATTGACTATTTTACTCTCACAATTTGCCATTAAAATACATGTGAACCACTTGTGGTGAACAAAGTACGGTAGTTGGGTTGTTTCTGCATTTCCTATGCAAAACATTTGCAGGGATAGCTTTGATTTTTGGAGCTGAATGAATTTCTTGGAGCTAAAATATAGGAACAAAAAGTTTTTTTCTTAAAGTCCCCGTATTAGACTCAATTCCAGTTTCAAGTCCTTGAGGTCCAGTCTCAAGTCTCTGCATTTGAGACTTAAGCCGAATCCGAATTGCTTCCCTTCCCCTCTGGCTCCTCCCTATTACTCCAATCGTAGGGGCATTTGAAGCTGCAGCTGTGTGAGAAAGTGTTTTTTTAAGGGGGAGCTGTAGTGACGTAAGACTGCATATCCCTCCACTGGTGGGGTTAACCAACGCAATGCATTTCTTCACGTAGGTGTACTCTCAAGCACAGACGTTTACATTTAAATGTAAGTATTGACTTTTTGTTTTTACATGACCTTTTAAAGTTATCAAGCCAATGCTATGTATTTTTAGTGCACTGGCAGCTATGAGCTAACATAGATGACTGGTGACTATTTACTATTTATTATATTTAAAGGCACTATTTTTTCCATATCTCTTCACGTGGAGAAATAAATGCAGGGGAAGGGAAGCTCAATGCAACTTAAGGCCAAGCTCAAGTCCCATCTCTGATTTGGAGTCATATCTTTTTGTATGTTTTGCAGCTGTGCCTTTTTGCAAATCTTCCTCAACAGTTTCACTGCACAGCCAAGTGCTTAAACATACTGAGGGGGTTGTGGATCTCCACAGTTTGTTATAATTTGGATTGGGTTAGGTTGCTTGCCTGATGGTTGACGGGACCAAGATGATCGATCCACTGGGAGTTTATTGATCAGAGACAGTTATTGTCTCCTATTCCACTATGATCGATTATAGCTCTTTGCCTCAACCCCTGCACTCCCTTAGAACAGAGCTGATAGGAAGTCTACTCTATTTTGTCCACTTATCAATAGCACCATGCTGTTTTAGCCTCAAAAAAACACCAATCTGTAAACAAAAACCGTAGTTGTGGCTTTTCAAAACAATTCAGTTCCTGGAACTGAAAGATAAACGAAAGAGCCATTAGAGGGGATTCCAGATCCTCAAAGCCCAGGCGCAACAGGGACCATCATGGTGCAGTAGTAATTTGTGGCATTAATACAGCTATGAAAACAACAGGTTTTATCCAGAAATTGATGACACACTTGATATGCACCATTCGTGAGGCATTCCAGAGGCAGAACATGCTGCTGCACTAAAGACAATGGGTCTAATTTGTAGTAGAAGTAGAATCAGAGCATCTGATTGTTTCAAAAAGATATGCAAGCTTCTTTTATCATTATGTGCCATTACACTGCAGGCCATTACTGTAATGGAGGTTCTAACCTCTATGAGTTTGAATTGATTAAATTAATGAAACTAAAATTAAAGTAATAACTTATATTTATGTGTTTTCCATCTAAGATGAGGTTAGACGCTGTGCAGATGACTGCGCTGAAAATAACCATGTTGTTGGTTTATGGACAGAGGCTCTGAGAGAGAAACAGGAAGCTGCAGAGATCAAAATGTTGAGGTTTAACCCAAAAACTATATAATCTAACCATTATTGAGCTAAAAAAACAGAAAAACACAGTAAGTCAACAAACATTTTGAACATTGAGGTCAGATGGTACATTCACTGTCATTTAAAGAAACCCACAGAGGGATCGTCTTAACTTTTATCAGCCACGTTATTAAAGTTAATTTTATTAGCTCTAGTTAATTACCCAAGCGTTACAAAATATCTTTGGGCTAGATTTACTTTATGGATCCCATTGTACTATTTTATTACAAATTTCATTAAGTCTTAATGCTGCAAATTTTAGAGGCCAAACAATCTCAGTGACTTGTAAAACAAGGGTAATAACAACATTATAATCTTTGCAAAAATAAGATGCGAATGCAGACGGGCAGTTTATTTGTTTGTGGAACAGAAATGTGTCTCTAAATTGTACCTGTGCTTCGAAATGCAAATCTTGGGAAAACAGAAGTGATGCTTCCTGAATTGATGTTTCTCCTCTCTTCCTTTACTTGCTGGAACTTTTGAAGTCATAAGTTGGCAACAACAACAAAAAAAGTGCAGGTTAGCTGGTGTTACCCCGGTTAAAAATGAGATAAAAGTATTGCAGGGGATTATCCGATTTTTAGATTTGGCTGGGCAAAGTGTTGTACCTCAATACAGCATTGAGATGCAGTAGTATGACGTTAAATACAAACAAAGGTGATGCAAACTAGTAAACATTTCTGTAAAAATAGTCCATATTATGCGAGAGCTAAATATATATATATATATATATATATATATATATATATATATATATATATATATATATAAATACTGTATATATTTTAAATCCTTTTGGCAAATGAACACTAAAAAAGTTTTGTATTAACAACGTTAAAAATTGCTGTTAGAGCCTTTCACACTCAGCCGCAGCGTCAGGCTTTAAAGAACACCATTTATAAGAGGCGTGGCAGGCAACAGGTTATATGACAGAGCCCGGTCCATTAAGCGTCTCTGCCGTTCACGGAGCTTCAGTACATAGAACTCCAACAGCCACATGGCCTAACATGGTCCGCCATTATATATTCTTGAGGGAAAAAAACCCGCCAAACCGACCTTAAAACTGCCCAAATTATGCAAACCCACCCAAAGCCATCTTTACCCGCAATTTAGCGCCAAAACCGCCCGATCTGGCAACACTGCTGCTAGCTTCTCTTGTGGAAAAAACATGCTTCCCCCACAGCTAAATGTGACGTTACTTTCTGTTAGTTAGCCGCTCAGCCCAGTGGGAATTTCAGAATAAAAGCACTTCCATTGCAGCTTTACTTCCGTTGTGTGTTAATGTGTTGTGTTGTGAGTCAATGTGTTGTGAGTTGATGTGTTGTGAGTTAATGTGTTGTGTTGTAAGTTATTGTGTTGTGTTGTAAGTTATTGTGTTGTGTGGTAAGTTAATGTGTTGTGAGTTAATGTGTTGTGTTGTGAGTTAATGTGTTGTGAGTTAATGTGTTGTGTTGTGAGTTAATGCGTTGTCTGGTAAGTTAATGTGTTGTGTTGTGAGTTAATGCGTTGTGTGGTAGGTTAATGTGTTGTGTTGTGAGTTAATGTGTTGTGTTGTGAGTTAATTTGTTGTGTTGTGAGTTAATGTGTTGTGTTGTGAGTTAATGCGTTGTGTGGTAAGTTAATGTGTTGTGTTGTGAGTTAATGCGTTGTGTGGTAGGTTAATGTGTTGTGTTGTGAGTTAATGTGTTGTGTTGTGAGTTAATGCGTTGTGTTGTGAGTTAATGCGTTGTGTGGTAAGTTAATGTGTTGTGTTGTGAGTTAATGTGTTGTGTTGTGAGTTAATGTGTTGTGTTGTGAGTTAATGCGTTGTGTGGTAAGTTAATGTGTTGTGTTGTGAGTTAATGCGTTGTGTGGTAGGTTAATGTGTTGTGTTGTGAGTTAATGTGTTGTGTTGTGAGTTAATGTGTTGTGTTGTGAGTTAATGTGTTGTGTTGTGAGTTAATGCGTTGTGTGGTAAGTTAATGTGTTGTGTTGTGACCCTTTTGGGCCACCCTGCATTCAGCAGCGTAGAAGAGGATGTAAAGTCAGAACCTTTATGCTAAATACTTTTTCTGTGTCATAGGGCTAAAGATTGAGCTCAGAAAACCTGCAGGCTTGGATTGATTCTTCTTTGAAACCCTGTAACTTGGCAAACTTCCTTCGAGTGATGAGAATATTAATTGGGTCCTTACCTTGCTCTTTAATGTGATGATGTCCTCTGAGGAGAATGTGATGTTGACAGAAGAGCTTTTATCTTTAATGCTTTGTTTTAAAATCTGTTATATCTCTTCCTGCACCTTCCAGAGTATACAGATCTGGTACTACTAAAAAGTAAGATCACATTACTTTTACGTTAAGATAACAAACTCTTTTGATAAAGAATAAATCAGTTGTTTTCTATGATTATGACTTGGCATGTACTGTTTAAAACTTGCTGAAGAGCTGGATTCTTTCAAGTATTTCATTAAAGTCCCACCCCGGTCATCTATTGATCCATTGTAAAAGTGTTCCCAGTAGTCTTTTAATTCTGATTATGCTTTTTTTGTTGTTGATTTTTTCTTGTTTTTACCCAAAATTACCGATGAAACAAATCCATCGGAACAATTTTGAGCCTGATGCAGCTCAGACGATAAAAACAAAGACGTACATGGATCTATTTGTTTACAAGTGGATGCATCGGCATGGAGTGGATCAGGGAGCTCATGGCCCACCGATTGTGGTTTGTACATAACAACAACAAGCTTTCTCAATTAGCATTATTACATCTGCTCCTGATTCACAATGATTTAAATAAAAACATACTCAGAAACACAGTTTTAAGTTTAATTTTCTTCATATATGTCCTCCATCTTAAGAAAAATACTACAAGAACATGTTAAAAACACCAAAAACAGTTTTCTTTGGAGTGAGTCTTAAAAGACAATGAGGTAATCCTTTAGACCAGGCTTCCCAACTCTGGTCCATAAGATCCTGGTTTGCAGCTCGCCCTGCACTACTCGCTGCTGATGACCTCAATCAGATGTATTTTGTTAATTAGGATTTGAACACAGCTGAGTCAGCTGATTAGGCTCAGAATTTATTTTTCATCCCAAAGACATTTTGATTTTTTCTTGAGAAGAGACACTGTAGAATCTGCTTATTTATCAAGCTCAAATACATAGTTTAGGAATTTGACTTGGCCTGGAAAAAAGGGTCAAGGAGCTAAGACAGAAAAGTCATGTGGAATGTTTTAATGATGAAAAGTTTCACACTTTGATTTTGTCGATGAGAACTATGTTTGTAGATTTTATGAAGGGCTGAACATTTCTGTGAAACAAAGCACAGAGGGGCGGTTATCTTTGACTATCTCTCAACATGGAGTTGTAGGTCTGTGATTGTGGGGTTTCCAATGGATGCAATGCTGATTCCTCTGCTCCTCTTGCCAAAATACCTTTGGCAGCTCTGCCAAGTGAGTCTCATCTCATTTACAGTTGAAATGCAATACGGAGAATTTGTGAACTGGGGCCAATAGAACTGCCTACTGATCAATGCAGAGGGAGACTAAAGAGCTGGCAGTAAAATTTTGCAAGCAAAGACGGTGAAGAAAACTTTTAGCGGAGTATTTAATGGTGTGATCCACTGGAGCTACGTTGTCTGCTCCTAAAGAAAGAAGAGTCTCAAAAAATAAATAAAAAAAGGGTTGCTTTATTCTGGCAATACCCAGTAATACCCAGAGGAGGTGGTGAAAGATAGAAAGATACGAGTCAAGCTGTCACTTCTTCAAAACAATGTCTCTCACCTCATGCATGAAGGTTCTGGAAAGCTCCTTTTAGTGACAGCAGCCTAAATGTGCAAAAGAGAGATATAACAAGTCTTTCCTTCCAGCTGCTGTCAGGATGAACAACCAGCATTGCTCCCAACAGACAAGCATAAAGATCTAATATGACTTCAGCTACTTCAAAAATAAATGTGCAATGTTTCTTCTCATGCTTTTGTCTTGTCAGAAATGTATTTTAAAAGATGTACAGTTTTTGTGAGGTTCAAAGAAATATAAATGAAAGTGGATGAAGTAGTTTGTTTTACTGAACTAAGGACACATTCATTCTGCCAGGACTAATCCCCACCAGAGATAATTTCCTCGAATAGTCTGCTACATTTGGAAATGTGAAAACTCATACGCACTCTGGCGTGTACAGAGCCCGTGTCCTGACATTAAAAAACTAAAATATATTTCGTTCCCACCGATTAATACCTTGTTCCCACAAATTAATATCTTGTTTCCACAAGATAATATTCCGTTCCCTCAAAATACAATTTCGTTCCCTCGAAACAATGAATTCGTGCAAACGAAATAATTAATTCGTGCAAACGGAATACTTATTCACGCCATAAGTCATTCATAAACACCGATTTGCTCTCCGTCCGGCCGCAAAAGCCGCTTTCAGCGGTATCTTCCGTGTCTCTGTGACCCACATTCGTTCAAGAAAGGAAAAAGAAAAGCAAGAATGATCAATTCATTATTCTTCATTCATTCATTCATTCATTCATTCATTCATTTTCTTCCGTTTGTCCCTTTCGGGGTCACGGGGCTGCCGGAGCCCATCCCGGCCACTTATGGGCGAACCCTGGACAGGTTGCCAGTCTGTCGCAGTGTCACACATATCACACACCCATGCAGACTCAAACCTATGGACAATTTGGAGTGACCAATTAACTTATGAAGCATGTTTTTGGACGGTGGGAGGAAGCCGGAGTCCCCGGAGAAAACCCACGTATGCACAGGGAGAACATGCAAACTCCACACAGAAAGGTCCCCCATTGATGTTCTGTTTCAGGTCCCCCAGCTGAGACTTGAACCAGGGGCCTTCTTGCTGTGAGGCAAGAGCGCTAACCACTGCACCATCGTGCAACCCGTCATTTTGTTTGCCCGTCATGCATCACGCATAGCCAAGGTCTGTAATGTTTATCAAAGGTAAACTTCAAGTAATAGACAAAAAAGGACATGACTTTGAATTGTTTTAAAAGAACTTTTTTGTGTAATGATGCAAAATAAAAATATTTAGCTACTACGAACAAGTAAAAATGCAGCACCTTACAAAACGGTTTTTATAAGTAGATCCTGTATCCTCCACTTAGTAGAAAAGACAGCTGTCAATACTCTTTAACAGCCAGAACGTAACCTCTCCAGCATAGCCAGGCCCAAAGAAGCATTGGTGTAAAACATTCTTTTCTTAGGAGAAGGATGAATAGGGCCATGAATGGGGAGTTTTTGGTCAAAAACCTCCTCCCTTCAGTGGATTAAGAATTATGGCTGACCTTCCAGAATGAATGATGATTTTCCCAAATATACTACCGTCATCACCAGGAGTGAGTGCCGATGTAAAAAAAAAACAAAAACAAAAAAAAAACAGCAACAACAAAAACACATTTCAAGGCTCTGAGTTTGCTGAGCCAGTGTGTGGACTTCAACCCCATAAAAAGTCTTTGGTGGGACTTGAAAGTCTGTGTTCCCCAGCGACTTTTTGGTTTTTGTGTTTAGTTTTACCAGGAGGATCAGTTATTTAAAACAATGCAATTTGAAATTCTAGATTTGTTTTATTTTACGTTTTGTCTGTTACAGTTGAAATGTATTTACAGTACAGACCAAAAGTTTGGACACACCTTCCCATTCAAATGAATGGGACATTACAGACCTTTATCATCTTTTTAAGTGGGACAACTTGCAGAATCTGTGACTGACAAATATAATTGACACCCCCTGTGAGGGATCGAGCGGCCAAAGAGGACAACAGAAGTTTATCAAAAATGAAAATTTTAATTTTCTCAAAAAATGTAAAAAGATAAACAAACTGGGCCCTTAAAAGAGGTCAACAGAAACATAATTAACTCAGGCAATAACTTTAACTTAACCAACTGAACAGACCAAGTAACAGAAACAAACTGACCTAACCAAAGACACAACAGGGGAACATATATAGTGGCTGATCAGACCACTTGAGAAACATGGGGGGGAACTAACATGACTACAAAAGACATTTAATAAAGACTATAAAGACAAGACTAAACACAAAACTTGGCCTCTTAGTGGAAGAGAAAAATCATCAAAAGTGGAACAAAATGAATAATGAACAACAGAAGCAAAGCAAATAAACATTAAATAAGTCCATTGGTTTCTCCCCTGGAGGCTTCAGTAGATGGTGCCTTCCTAATTGCCTGGCTGGAGTATTTAAAGGATGTGAAGACTTGAGCTCCTCCTTTGCCAGTCCTCACAGCACAGCTCCAGGAGCAGAACCTCAGCCACACCCGTAGCGACCAGTAGCCCCCTCAGCACTGGCAACTCAAAAACAGGTGACATTAATTAAACAAACCAAAATAAGTAAACTAAACAAGTGTCCATGTGCTAGAAATTATTGAAAATAAATAAATGTATATTTTAACTCAAAGAAATGTGTGCATTTATTTAAGAATAAAATTAAAAAGAAAGTGTGCAATGCTGAAGGGAGGTTACCGCCATGTTGTTTGTGGGTGTGGCAGGGTATGCTGCCATCACACCCCCAATAATACAAAACCATACATAACCAGAATTGGCAAAAGACAATTCCACAGCATGAATCTGAATAATTGCAAATCACCAAAAGGTTGATAAATGTTTTGTTGGTAATGAGGTAGTGAGGAAGTGTGGGCACTGGGAATACTAAATACACATATGATTGTGCCAAAAAAAAAAAAAAAATGGATGTGATGATGAGAATTGAGAAAAGAATCTTAATCTGCTTTAATTTTGTTGCAACAGTGCCATATTCTTCACAAAAACAAGGATTATACACAAACATGCTGATGATCAGATCACCCAGACACATGGACAAGTCAGGGATCAAAATGATCCGTTTGCTGCCCTCACTATTCTCCCTTTCAACCCCAACATTACCATATACTCAGTGAAAAAAATGTTCATCTCAGCTGGGAACGCTAGGCTCTGACAGATGGAGAAGTCAGGGTAAAAACAGAAAAAAAACATTTAGCTCTTTTGCCAGAAGACTCCTCTGAGATTTTCACCAAGACAAACATGGGTGGCTCCAGGCAAAAACGAGTATACAGACGCACTGTATACTTGTTTGTTTAGTGACATTTTATGTTGTCATGACACATAATGATGATACATTCGAGAAGTAGTTTACAGACCTCATCATGCTTTAAGATAAAAGCTTACGGTTGGTGTTTTTTCTTGTATCTTTTTTTTAAAAGTCAACCTTCAAGTTTAACCACTAAAAAACAACAACAGACAGAGACAACGTTTAAAGTCTGGGCAATTTAGCAATAAAAGAAATAAAGTTGTGGTTTTTACTAGGCAGCAGATTGTTTGGCATGGTAAAAAATTGAGTATTCCTCTCCACAGTTTAAATGCAACATGAAAAGTGTCCCATGAGGGAAAAGCTGTGCTTCAAGAAGCACAAGTAACACTTTAAAAATCCGCACAATTATCTTTGCACAAATCCACTTATTGGCTGCAAGTAGCACCCATGCACACATTGAATAAATGTTTAGTTTTCTTGCAGCATTCAAGTAAATGCTCAGGGTCATCTCTGCCATTTCTGAGGGTGTTCTCTCACTGGGCTATTTCTTCAAATTTTATGAAGTAGGGAAATTGGAAAAAAAGAAAATCTCGTTTTGGTTTGGCTTTTTCCACTAATGCTTAATGCAGTGGCATAGTAGTTTGTTTGGAGTCACTACTGTCCAAAGCAGAGCAGAAATAAAGAAAAGCCTGAATGAAACTGTCTAACATTCCTTGCTAAGCGCCTTTAGTCCCTAACTGCACCAACATTAATAAAAATAGATTTGCCAACTATTTCATGATTAATGTTTCTTTAAAATCTAAGTTTTTGTCCAACTTTTTACCCAACTTATTATTTCTGGTTCACTTTAAACTACTGTCTAGTCCATATTATGCATTGAGACTCTTTGCTTCAGATTGTTTTAGTAATCACTCTAAACATTTTCTTTCATTTAGAAAAACTATTTGCACCACTTGACAACGGTGATTCATGATCATAGTCCAGATGAGACAGCCCTGATATTCTGCTTTAAAGTCCCATTCTGATTATCTTTTAAGCCAATTTAAAGGCGTTGCCATTGTGTGTGTGTGTGTGTTCATTTTTAACTATGAGTATGCCAATTTTAGCCAAAATCAAAAGCCTATTCGTTTTTCTACATGAAGTAGTTTCTGTAGAGCGGCACTACTTCATTAGGAATTCGCCTATAAGGACTGTTGGTGCGGTGCAACCTCCCTACCTTCCCTTCCTTGTCGCTGAGAGCTCAAAGCAGAGGGCTTGTGGCCCGCCCAGTGTGTTTTCTACACAACAAATTTGACCTTTTTCAAATTGCATTTTTTTCCATCTGCTGTTGATTTATAACAACTTGGATTTCTTTGAATTAGCATGCTTTTCAGCTCATTTAAATTTGTGACACATTCAGACACAACATCCTGCAAACAGCCGGCTTCATTAAAAATGACTGCTTGTGTCCAAACCTCCCTGCGCAGCGTATCAGTGATCATCTTCTGGGCTGTCAAGTTTGTAATCTTCCTCATATTTGCATGGCCTTCTATAATCCAGACTGACAGAACATTTTGAAAACCCAGAAACCTTTGCAGGTGTTTGGAATTGAGCCTCTCGGTAGAAGGACACCATGAGATGTGAAACTTAAGCTGTTTTTTCTTTTCTTTTTTTTAATGTACTGGTTTTTCTTTATTCCCTGTTTTAACAATGTATTGAAAAGGATTTTAAGCTTAACGTGTGTGAGGTTTTTGGTTTGAATCTTAAAAACTATGTACTGAATTTATTGCATTTATTCTTAAAAAAAAAAAAAAAATGGAAAAGCATTTGTAAAATAAAAGCTCTGCTTGCGATCGTCAACCTGACTTTCCTGACAAACTTATTGATGGGAAAATGCAAAGGAATAATTTAACATATTGAACTCATAGAAGCCTCAATTTAAAGCTAATATCTTCTCTACGAGTTGTTTCCTAACATAGAAAAAAAATGGATAAAAAAGTATAAATTCATTAAAAGATTAACTGTATTATATTTCTGCATATTTGATTATTTATAATGTACTAAGCACATATTTCTCAAAGGGATTGATCTCATTCAAGCATGTTGTTACAGTGCTGTGAAATTGCTGCATATTCAATACAGTTAGCATACTTGCTGTCCCTGCATTGTGACACTGTTGTTTACTGAAGTCCGTGTGCATGTTTGTGTTTGCTTTTGCGTGATCGAATCTCTGGCCCACACCCCGGGTGATGCTGTCAAGGATAGGATGCCACACTGCGTTACATCACCTCTAATCTCCTTAAATCTCCTTCCATCCAGTTGAAGAAGCGTAGGCGGCAGTAATGAAGAAGGAAAACGCCACCTCTAACCATGAACAAGCCTGCGGCTCAGTGACAATCCTCACCACGGATTTTAACCCCGACTGAGTGACCTTCTTGTCTCCCACACTTTTAGGAATCTTTTTGCAATGAAGTGAATTAAAATTGCTTGGGAAATGAGGCTTTTGGTGTTTTGGGGTTGACATATATTTAACAGCTTTGTCTGATCTTTTTTCAGAAAATATTCTGTCTAAATGTATTTAAGTAGACTTTTTCAACAGGAAAACCAGTCCACTATGTCAATTGCTTGGTGGAAGACCCTCTATGCTGGTTAATTGCCCTGCATTGGGTCACAGCAAGGACTTCATAAAAAAGGCACCCAATGCCTCCTAGCTTGACTCTCAGCATCATCTTCTTGAGGCTTTAAACATTCAAAACAGGGACCACCAGCTGCGGAGCTGACTGACACCCTACAATGGAGAATAAAGACGACACTAGGCAATAAATATAAAAATAAACGCATGTATGCTTTGCTTTAAATTGGAATTATTGGGAATTTGTGTTTAAATTATTGCTTATTACTTTATTTCCCATGCACTTCCTTTATTTTGAACTTATATAATAAAAACATAATAAATAGAAGTAGAACAATAAATGCAAAAAGGGGTTTTGATGAAGTTCCAGATTTAAAGTCAGGGGCTTGGCCAATGTATGTCCAAAAGTAATTCAATGGGTTGAAATAATGCAAAATGTGAAATTTCCTGCTTAGTCTTTTACCTTCAACACTACAATCATTGCTTAAATGATCAGTTTCCTCCTTTTTCTATTTTCTAAAGATACATAAGACCCAGCAGTCATTTCAACATTTTTTTATTATTTACAATGTCTTTTTTTTAATCCACCATAGCCAATTTCTCCTTCAGTAGAAAATGCCCCTTAAATTAATTGTTATGACCAACTTGTCTGTTACACAGTCTCAAAGAGCAGCTGATAACCCTGTAAACGAGTCAGAGATAAAAAAAAATTGCTTTAATGTAGGGCAGAGTTGTTCTTATCTGAATCTTCTGCTTCATGTTAAAGCAACATTTTATTATCAATGTCTCCAAAACTGGCAGACAAACATGTCAGTGCATCAGATTAGGTGGGTATGGGGAAAGGGTAGAAGACAATAGAAACTTTGAGAGGACGAATAAACCAGAATCCTTTCATATATGCTCAGATGTGTTTCCGGACTTTGCTGGCTCTCCTCTGACCTTCTCCTCTGAGACTGACAGAGTGAGGACGAGCAGAGACTCGCTCTTCATTTACTGCTGACATATAACTGTATGACATGCCTGAAGGTAAACCTGTCAACATTGTAACATAAACATTAATATGACCTAATGGCAACCAAATGCTTTTCATGCATGTGCAATATGCTGTATTTAAAAAATGTATCTACACAGCATGAATTTTTTTCCCTGCACTGTTCTTTCCACTGCCTGCACTGTCCTAAAGTGAAACAGCAAGCCTTTTTTTTTTAATGCAGCATATGCTGCTAAACAACAGATACTATCTCATGAGACATTTTACGGGACAAAAATGTCACATTTGAAACTGAAAAAGAAATCTTTAAAAAAATGTATTACTTTATAAAAAATACAGTGAACTTGAGAAGCTGGTATTGTGAAATGTAGAAGAGAAATTAAACATTTTGTTTTTTTTTGTTTTTTTGAGTAAAAACCAGAAAACCAGTAAATTATTTTGGGTTACATTTAATTATACTACCTACAGAACAATGAATAATGACACCTGCATGTTTGTCCACATTGTGAGGAGTTCTTCCAGATGTGTGCATGTTTTCCATTTGCTAACCAAGTAAAGATGTTTTGAGAGCACTTCAGTCATAACTAACTTAGTTTTAACATATTTTGTAGCTTTTTCTTTTAAATATTATTTGAGCCAGTTAGTCTTAATAGTACAATAAAAAATCATAATCCTCTATTTATGATATTAGGAACTGAGGGGATTGTGGGTCTGTTAATCCTAGGATAACTGCTGGACCAGGGAGCATGACCCAGTGAAATGTTCAGGGCTTGTGCTGATTTAGAAAGGTTTCTGACATCCTTCCTTCCCCGGTCATCGTTCCTTTTAAAGTCAATCCCAGAAGGAGGTGTCCCACTGGATGTAAGAAATTAGTGATTCTACTCTACTGGGAATTATGGCATTTTTTGAAAGTTTTCTTCTTCACCACATCAGTGTTAGTCCTCCGACCTCTTTGGACAAAAGCATCAGTTTAACTGAAGACGCTGTAACCATTGTTATTCATTCACCGCCAAGCCACCTGGAGCCCCACAGAAATGACCAATCGAGATGTTCTTTGTGGAGCTTCAGCTCAGTGTTCACTTTTTCCAGAAATCCTGATTACCAAACTGCTGGATTTAGGCTTCTCCTGCTCTGTCTGGATCAAACAGTTTTTCACAAGCTGCCAACAGCCCATCACAACAAGAGCCCTCCTTTCCTTCTTCATCACATCTCCAAGCGTCACTAGAGGATTGCACTGAATCCTTTCTAAATTCTGTGTTTACACATGCATGCTCGCCAGCATTCTTACCAAACAGTGCTATTAAATTTTTTAGGCGACATCTCAGACTTCAGGGGTAGGAAGGGCAGAGACTCCCAAAATTATGTTCAGTGAACAACTTTACAGTCAGTGTTTCTTTCTGGAACTTCAGTAACCTGGTTTCAGGGGACAACCTGGTTACAGGAGAAACCAGATTACAGGTTTCCATCTACAGCTGTTACTAGGTTTCTACCACCTACCCCCCATTGCCTCACGGAGACATTATCACACATTACAAAGTATTGTACTACTAAAAGCAGCGCTTATAAAATCTAGTCATTAATGTGCGATATTAGCTCTGGTCAGTATTGATTTGGTGAACGCAATGATCTGTAAAATTGATAAGAAAAACGATCAGACATAGTCTGTTGTTTTTTTCACCCAAAAATGAACTTTAACTCGTAATCATTAAGCTTAAGCCATAGAAAAAGACACATTTTTCGATTTCCTCTCCTCCACTTTATAGTCATTTCTTTAATAAATCTCAGAAATTTGATTCACGTTTTTTTTTTGTGCTGACCTAAACGCAGCTGAATCATACAGTAGTGACAGGACTGTCCAATTAACAGTTACTGTTAGCAGTTACTTAGCAGTTTTTCTAAAACTTCTTAGCAAATCTGATTCAGTCTTTCCTTCTCTATTTTTTTTATTGTAATTTGCTTTGTTCCCTGGGTTTCCCAGCTTATATAATGCCTTATACTGTGAGCACTTCATGCATTAAGGAAAACAAGAAGTGGGCGAATGTCAACCTAGATTATGCTTAAGCTCTTTCTTTACTCTGGCACTCACTTACCAGGAAGATCTGATAAATTAGAAATTGCAAAGTTGCCTTAATGAAGACTCTTATTTTGTTGGATTTGTTCATAATTCCTAAGATAATAAAAGTTCTGCTTTAGTCGCATGGTTAAATATTAGGTTTTTTAATGCCATTTTATAAATGCTTTAGCATCACATCAATGCTATACTGGGGCTTTTATTCTTTCTTCACACTTAATTTAAATTCAGAGGAGAATGAAATATAGATCGTCCACACAAAATAAGAAGCTAACAGTAGCATTTCCTACTTTGATCCTCCTTGCAAAATATTATTTTTCCAAAGGGAGCACCACAGCACTGCAGGTAAAATTGGTTGTGAAAATGCTTTCAGGATGCATTCCTCAGTCGGTTTGGGCTTGTGGTATTTCTCTGAAACTCCCAATTGCTTCTCTTGTATTGCACCCTTTTGCATACAGCTCAAGCTGCATGTAATAAACACTGATAAATGGTATGCCACTAAAATATACAATTAAAGCAGGGACAGAAATGACTTGGCATTCAGTACAGCAAAAGGTTTAAGTGAGGGAATGGCAACACTTGACAGCTCTTCTAAGTCAAAGCCACTTTCACCCCCCCCACACACCCCATCCTTGGTTAATTCAACGCTCCTGCTTTCAGCTGCACTTGCTCTTTATTGTGACCTCTAAAGCGTCTATGATGTCATCAGCTGTCACTGTACACGGTAGGAAGGCGCTCCTCTGGGACAACCCTGTTTAGTCATAAACCAGGAACGTCCTCTCCCTGGGCTCCGATTACGCATCTTCCCAGCAAATTTACAAAATTTGCCAAGCCCAGGAGCGCCGCAGCTCCTTTTGTCTCCATGCTTGAGAGTCCTTGCAGACACACAAAGACACACATACACAAAGATGATTACAACCTCTTGTGGAAACCTTTACCTTGATGCCCAAACATCAATAACATTATACAAGCAAGATCCATGTGTCTATACTGCTTGCACTCACACCATGCAGACCAACTTGTGCATAACTGTCTTTTTTAATGATAAATACATGCCATCCCTTTCAAAACCACAAGACCCACTTTTTAATCATCGCTTTGATAGCCAGCCATGGTTTTTGAGCATTATTTGATAATATTAATAGGTATGTTTACAAGCCAAAAAAAGCACTCTTAGAAAACTGATTTGTTCGTTATATTTCCCATTTTTACACAGTCGATAAAAAAATAAATGAACTAGTAATCAAAAGCAGTGTTTGTATAACCTTGGTACCAGAAGAAAACAAAGACCTGCAATATAAATAATTATGGTACTGAAGGATAGTAGAGTTAATGAGGCGAAGGCAGCCAATGCAGGAGCAGAAGGGGAGCTGCTCCCTGTGAACAATAAATGAGTGACCTGTTTATGGCAATTTTAGATGCAGAAAACCACCACATCAAATGATCTCTACCTTACCAATCAAGACATTAAAAAGTGACTGAGAAGCTTCCCCTTGCACCTGACAAGTTAGTTCTCTAGAGTTGGCATTGCCTAGGAATAAAAAAAGGTAAACAATTATATCAATTCAAATTTTGAGCCAAGAAATAAGCTACCCATTCCAGCCCACTGGTATGTATGTTTTGTTTCATACAAACTGTCACAGTACCCAGGCATAACCTATTCTTGCATCTTCATGTGACCGTGTTAATAACACTCAAGGTTACATGAGAAACCTTGAGTGTTGTAAACTAAACAAGTAGCCAAAAAAAGCTCATGTTTTGAACTTTTTTGTGTTCGGTAATTTAAAAATATAAGGTCCTTGTAAATTCCCAGAGGAAACAGGATTCTTAAATTCCCTCATAGTAATGATTGTCAACCACACAGTTACTCATTTCCTCACTTCATTTTGTGCATGTTAATATAAATTGGTTCTGGTTGTGACCTGCAAAGAGCCGTTTAACCCCAACACTCAATCTCTCTTACTTGTAACAGAACCGAGTTAAAGCCAGTAGCGTAACCCGTGCTGACACCCACAGCCACTTTGCATACTAATCCCGGGGTGCTTAAAATGTCGTCAAAATGCTGTGAGGACACACGATGTTGTGTGTTTGTTTGGACTCCACAGTACAAAGGGGATGCATGTAAATAACCATGTTTGCGCAGTTGTCCTTTAAAAGCAGGTGATTTTCAGTCCACGCTGCAAGTCTCTGCAGGCCATCATTTTCTGATGGCGTCTGGCTATTCTCACAGCCTGATCGTACAAAACACATGAGGAGGAATCATGCTGTGCTTCTAGAAAACAGATGCAGTGAAAATGTGTACGTTTCTGAACTTTCAAGACAAATTTAGAGTTTTATATTCCAGGATTACAAACTCATCTGAGTGAATAACCAAATGCACAGTTTGGATTCACGGCATGCTAATATTAAATACTGAGAGTATCCAACATTGTGGTAATATTTAACAAATCTTTTGAGCTGTTAAAATTATGTTAATGCTATCAAGTGAGGTTTGAACAAATAATCATGTATAGAAACTGTTTTATACTTCCTGACGAGGCTTTTAACATTTTTAAACAGACCATAATACCAGAAGATTTTTTTAAATCTTTATAAAAGAAACATAGAATTACGTAAAGCAGGTAAAGATTTCAACTTGTACGAGTAGACCACATAAAAACACGTCCTCATTGTAGATTTTTCTAATTTTTTTTTAAAAGTTATTCTTTTTTTTCTGATGTAAACACAACTCCTTTAAGGATGACATTGAGTCAGATTTTGTCCTTTTTGTTTTGCCATTATGTTGTAATGTTAGACGGTGAAAAAATGTTTGTTGTCAAATGTTTTAATAGTAGCATTGAATCTTCTTTTACTAAAACATAAAAACACAAAAATGTCAACATATTTACGGTGAACGTCAGAATGGATAAGACATTTCTACTACATGCCATTATTTTGGGGTTTATAAAAATAAAGAATATTCAGACAAACATTAGTGAGTTTTAAGCAATGAAGGTGACCAAGATGACGCACTGATTTGATTACCACAGATTAATGCTCGAATCACCGATAAAAATCAATTAAGCCAGTTTAATGCACAAAAAACAAAACAAAAAGACTGCCATCAAAGTATGTTGTTAGTATATTGTTTATTGTTAAATATTGTTTAAGTATATTGTTCAATATGTTGAAACCAAATTGAACATGAAAAAGTATAACTGTTGTGCTTTAAGCTGCTCTGTTGTGATTACTGTCTCATTGCAAAATCTTCTTGAATAAAGCATTGGATAGGAGTTGTGGTGTAGTTGTGCACTGCTGTTTGTCGTATTGGTTTCGGTGCGACCCTGATAGACTACTGACCTTTCTCTTCTCATACTGCAGCCTTCATAGCCCTGAATTGGGTGCAAAAAATGCAGGCAAAACAAAGGATGGGTGGATTCAGTTGTTTTTGCCTCACACTGGTGTTTTTTGGGAGACTTCCTGAAGTTCCTGACTGAATATAGATTTGGTTTTTCAAATTCAGCTCTCCCATAGAGGAGCCTTTTTACCCACTCTGAAAATTTAATGCAGATCTGTGTGCTTTAACCAACAATAGAGAAGCTGGAAAGGCAATTGTATAAGCATATATTTTGAAAAGTAGCATATAGACACAAGAAAAAACAAAAGTATCAGTGCAAGAATGCAAGAATGGTTATTATGACAAATTTAATGACTGAGTAATAGCTGTTTATTTGTTAATAGAGGTCTTTGGGATTTTGGGGGGTTGGGATCACTAAGTCCAGTTCTCATATATAGTCAATGGTTTTACCACACAAATGTGTTCAACTGGCCGCAGACTTCTAAAAGAAAAATGTGATGTGTTGTGTCAGCATGGAGGAAATGCTCGATTCATTCTAATACTGAACTCATAAGTTCATAATTATGTGTAACAAGAGAAACGGTTACGCAACTGAAGTAGCACTTTTATGTGCATGAAAATGATAGGAAAATGACATAGAATTCCACCTTTAAACATTTAAAATATCATAGGAGACATGAAGGACCCTCATTAGTTATTCAACAAGAGGACACCCTGTGACAGTAAAGGTGGGGCAAGGCTTCAAAGCATGCTTTGGACAAAGAGATGTCAATCAGTCTCTTTTCTCTTAAGATGTTAACCAAAAAAAAAAAAAAAAGGATGACATTTCCCATGCAACGTTCAAGAATTATTTTCCATCATTCCTCTCTTAAGTTCTAATACTGCTTAAGGGCAAAAGCATTGAAATCATTGAATGCATGTTTTTTTAATATACATATTTTTGGGTTAAGTTTTTTCATTTTTTTAAATCTATTTATGCTAAAACATTAACAGCTAAAGATGTCTGAAGATGCAGAATGCAGTTCAATTTGGTTTCAATAAGGGCCCCGAACAAAGGTGTTGGTGACATTTTCTTTTTAATGCAAGTATTCTGTGGGAAACGGATCGCATGAGACATGACACTGGAATTTTAAAACTTGTGGATGTGTATCTTGTCCACTTTTTCCTTTTTAATTATGATTTTATTTTTATTTAGCTCCCCAAGTTCTTTATAGTCAAACCATTAATATTTTATTGATTTTTTATCTATTTTTTTCATAACTCCAACATTCAGGCTTCCATAGAAATATATTTAATTTCATTTATTCATGAAATTCTAACTTGTATTTTTGTTAAGTAGTGCAGTTGTGCTTAACGTCCTTGATGAATGGTTCAAGTAAGTTAGCAGAAGGAGTAAGTCCTCAAGATGAAATGCACTTTGAATACAATTATAAAAATAGTAGCTCCAACAATAATGCTGAGTGTGGTGTTAGGGTTTGAATTTACGTGTTAAAAAAGTGAAGAGGAAATTTATTCCTCTCCTTCCGATGAGGGTTACAAATTTCTTTGGTTGATAACACATTTTGTTGTGGCCTCATGCATCAATGCTTTTAATTAAAATGCAAAGAAGCTTTCAATTGATTTATTATAATACAGAGTCTGGCTTTGCTCTTTCACAAACTCTGATGAGAGATGGAAGTGAGTGCTCCAGCAGGAGCTTTAATTGTGCCCCTCTGATCTCAGCAGCGTTTGACTCGTTCTATTTCTGCAACAATCCACAAAGGCTTTAAGACAGAGCTTTTAATTATAAGTATATGTTAACAAGAGGAGGTAATATGCTGATTGTAACCAGTAATTAACTTTATTTTGAGAAGGGGGAAGCAGAGTGAGTGCTTCAGATCACTTGTTTTTTAAGGGAAAAAAAGAACACATTTTAAGAGGTGGTGCAATGAAAATGCTGGGAGAAGAAATACACAAAAATTAAAACTTTTTGCTGCATATTTTCTTATTAGCTCCTTCTTTTGAAATAAACAATTATGAATCTCACATATCTAATGTCTGTGAATTGCTGTTGATGTTTTCACCCATAAGTTTGAAAATTCGCTTAACTGCAATTACTTTCTCCATGTGTGATTCTTTATGGCGATTACAAACGTTTTTTTTTTTTAAAGTCCTGCACAGGAAAAAAGAAGGATGGATAGATAGATGGAAAAAGGAAATCACCCCTAGTTGCCAGGGTTTCTACTTTATGCTCAACTTGACTGTTGATAATGATCAGCACCACCACGTTTGAGGCAAGGCTTCTCAGCCAGAGAATGATGAAATAGGGTTCCAGGTGAAAAACAACACTTCAAATTGGATGGAAGTAAGGTTTGGTTGTGTTCCCTTTGGTTTGGCGTCTCATAGAGTCTTGTGCTTAGCAAAAAGATGAAAAAGAAATTCATTAATCAAAAGTTTTTCATTAAAAAAAAAAGAGATGAATATGGGGGGAAAAACAGATTTGCAGCACCACATAGATAGCTAAGAAAAATAAAATCAACTGACATCCAAACAAGAGAAAAATGCATCAACTTGTATTCATTTTATTAAATATTTAACCCTAAAAAAAGATTCTTTTTTTTTCGTTTTAAACAGTATCCGTCTTACCTTATTCAACAAGACTTAACTGTGTGTTTTTTTTCTTCAGAAACAGACTTTAGGAGAATTTAAATTACAATTCATATTTTGTAATTTTAACGGTAATAATAATAACTTTAAATGATCCAAAATTCTCACTTACTAAAACTAGTTTGCTGTTGAACTTGGAACACTGATGGGTTTTTACCATGGTTACAGTACTTTTTTTAAAAAACTAAATCACTCTTAACCTTCACATCCTTTTTTAAACAAAATTTAATTAAAGTCACTGTCTGCATGGAAACAACATTTTCTACAGAAAAAAAGCAAAGAAAAAGGTTTCAAATGAAAAACACACACGTTAGATAATTAAAAGCACTGCAGAAAGAACTTTATTGGTCTGTAGCTGTTTGCCAAATGCAAGATGATACAAGAAAACCAGGGAAGGCTACAGGCAGTAAAATTAATGCACTTCTAAAATGTACTGAACCAATTGGAGGGCTATTTAGCGCCAGAAAGCCAAAGACATGAGGATAGCCAACTGCAGCTAACCAAAATGTTTTTCTTAATTCATATATATAGCTGAAAATTGTTCTATTATAAATATATATAAAGAAATACATATAAATATTATAAATATCTATAATAATATAAATATCAAAAGCTATTAAAAGTCCTTAAAAAAAAAAAAAAAAAAAAAAGAAGAAGTACCAACTGAGACAAAAGTGCAATCCATTCAAAGGGAATTGATTGAATTGTTATCAATCATGGTAGTTTCTAATATTTTGCAGAATGTAAAGATTTCATTGACAGAGTTTTTTTCCCTGTACAGTCATGCATCAACAACCCAGAGAAGGAGCAAACCATATTTTTTACAACCACAACTCATTCACTCCTGTATGTTCCTTTATTAAATACCTCTAAAGCATTGCCTCAACATGTGAGTTACAGTGACAGCTAACCAAACCACTCCAGAGTTCTCACTTCACTCTCCTTTGCCTCTCTAACAAGCCAGCTCACATGTTGAGCTTGTAAGACTTGATATGTCAGCATATTTGTTTGTGTAATTATTCGATGCAGTCAAACTCAATGACCAGGACTTGTTCTGTAAATAAGCACAGGCACTGCTGTTATGTCACAGCAATGCCATGAGGAGATTAATAACACAACTGCATACTGTGAAACTCCCCCATAATTGCTCTCTGGGGAAATTCAACATTTTATATGTGAGTGTGTGTTTGTGTGTGTGAGAAAGAGAGAGGGAAAAGAGATATATGGGCAACAGAGGTTGGGAATACAATAAGGGGCAGCTCCAAAAGGAGGTAAATCAAAGTCTGGCAACATTTATCACTGAGCAGGAAACATAATTATTTTACTGTAGCGAGTGCAACCATATTTTCCGATAAAACACACATGCAGAGACATTTACAGCTTCATTCCAGCCAGGTACAATCCAGAAGGCAACACTCTTCTATCATACAGTACTTTAAGTTGTGCATTGCTGATGTCTGGGCGGCTCTAAAATACAGAGTGCAGTGTACATCTTCCCACTGGGCAAGTCTGTTCTCTTACAGCAAACCTTAGCTTGAGCTGGAGGGAAGCAATACTTCCGCCTTCATGAAGCTTCTGTGAGGTGACATGAGTACAGTTGGAGCTGTGCATCTGCTGTTACTGGAGTCCACTTGACATGCTTGTGGACAATTAAAAAAAACACACATTTTTGCAGAGACCCCAAACAGCAGAGAATGCTTTTTTTGAAGAGCCAGCACAACATTCTCAAATTTAGAGATATTGGAGGACTCAACTTGGTGTGCAACTCAGCTTGAACTCATTTTCTCTTAAGCTTCCCCACTATGCTGAAAAGGTCAGAAAAAAGTAATGTGATAAAAATGTAAGAGTCCTAAGTAATTTTTAAACATCAGCAGTAAAGTTTGGAAAGAATGGTTGTGTTACTTTCTGCAAACGTTTTCATTATTTATTCCACAAGTTCTTGTTTTTCTGAACTTTTGGAAAAAAAAGTACTGCATAATGACTCTTAGATTTAGCTTGATTAATGTCATCATTAACACAATTCCACCAATTTTTGTACATCCTTTGGAAGTGGAAAATAAGTAAATAATTAGCACAAAACATATACATACAGTATGTCACATATTCAAACACAGTATCTTTTAATTAAGCTGTTTTGTTTTTTTAGAAAATACTTAACCAAATATGTTAGGCACACTTTATAACTAACCACTCTAGCTTCACCACCAGACCACGACAGCAACATTTACATCTTCAGGTCAATGATCTTTTCCCTGGAATGTGCTCCTCTACCAGCCCGAACAACTCATGAGCTAAATTTATTCTGGATTCTTTGATTTACAATTTTTTGACTCAGTCTGTCTAAAAACAACAACATTTCTTTATGAATGGAGCAATATTCAAAACATGTTTGATATTTGAATGCAATTGCATGTTTTTTATGTCAACCTTCAGTGTATTGCACTCGACGTTCAACAAATATACAGGTCTGTTTGTTTTCCTGCTTTATTCATCAGTCTTGTGCGGCAAAAACAGGCTCCCAGACAGCTCAAGGATGTTTCTTGGTGCTTTTATCTCCCAGCATGCTTTGTGTTGCTGTTATCTGTCGTCAGCAGCCTGCTGTGGGACTAAATGGTAGAAAGGAAGTGCCGTGCAGAAACAACTGTGGTTTAAAGTCTGTGCTGTAAAGAGCTTGCGCAGCTTGCAGACATAATTGTAATGATAATCAGCTTCATACTCTGTTGCTGCTCAACCATCGTGCATTCACACCTGAGCAATTCTGCTAAGATGGTTCTAAAAGAGTTACTGCAGGTGAAAATAAAATTAAAACGGTGTGTAGCTGATGTGAAATATTTGTATATATATAAAGTAAATGGCTAATTTTGTTTTAATAGGGATTAAGAGATGCATGATTTTATTACTCATTTTGTGGATTTTTTTTGAAGATTGTATTGTACCGCAATTGTGTATAGGATCAAAAGTGTAATACGAACTCTGGTTCGGCTGCAGGGTAAGAGGTGAGATAATGATCTCATGATAGAAATAGAAATGAACAGGTTGTCACCTTTAGGCTACCGGGTCTTGAAAACGAAAGACTGAAACCTTCCAGCCACTCAGAGTAATTCTGCCACTCCAAACATAATAAAATAAACAAATCATTACATTGTATGGCTAGACGTAAAATTGTAATTTGTTGTTATGGTCTTTCTTTTATGAGCTGAGCATAACTCACCAGCAGCCAGAAGTGAGTTATGGTCATCCGGTCACAAGTTCTCTGACTTCCTCTTCTTGTCCTGAGGTCCATTTGCATAGGTCACATCAAAACAAATCTAGTCACAAATTCAACCTTGCCATTAAATTAAATGGGAAAATGCAGTATTGGTAAAAGGTGAGCATTTATAAATATGCAAGCTTGAAGACAGATATAGTTGTGCCGTTTTCTAAAAGGACATAGAGTATATTAAGTGTTTTAAAGTCAGGTTGGAAGCTTAACACAATTTTTAACAGATAGTTCCATATAACATCTGTTTTATTATAAAAGTAAGAGTTTCATGTGATCAATATTTGTTATAAAGGATTCAATAATACCTATAAACACACAGTGCCATACTGGTAACAGCCTTCATCTATCTCCATAAAGAAACAAAAAAACTATATATTTTTTTAATACAGAGGTAATATCCATCTTTCTTGTTTGGTTATTTACAAGTTAAGTAAAACAAAATCTGACATTTGTTGTAAAACCTGGTTACTTCTGAGTATGTCAACCAGCAAAATGTTTTAAGGCACATATTTGCATTAGAAACAAAGCTGAACCTTTTAACAGTTTTATGTGACTAAGTTGCATTAAACTAATTTGGCTTACATATCCTTTTTTTATTTATTTGCACAATAGAAAAAAACTGACATTTAAAGTCCAACAATAATTATCGTTTAATCTATTATTAAAACAATCCTGTGGTCTTTTAATTATGATTGTGCCATTTTTAGGCCAAATTAAAAAAAAAATGTGTTGTTTTCTAAGACATGGTTTCTGCAGAGTTGCAGTAATTCATCAGAAATTTGCCTCTGAGTTGTGGGCAGGACTGTTGGCGAGGAGTAAGACTTCCCACTATTTCCTCTTCATCCCTCTGTTTACACACTTTCCTGCTGCATACCTATTGCAGATTCAGTCTTTCCAGCCTGGTGCAGGTCAACAATTTTGTTTCTGGTGTCCTTAGAAAATTCTGTGGTCTTTGCCAAAGTGGAGTGTGACTGTTTGAGGTTGTGGACAGGTGTCTTTTATATAGATAACGAGTTCAAACAGGTGGCATTAATACAGGTAATGGGTGGAGGACAGAGGATCCTCTAACACAGGGGTGTCAAACTCATTTTCACAAAAGGGCCACATCAGGATAGTGGTTGTCCTCAAAGGACCAGATATGTAACTTATACATGTAACTAAATGTAATGAAAGATAAACATAACTACTCCTTAATGTTAAACAACTCATTATTTATTTACTATAACTTTTTAGAGTTATAACAGTTGCATAGAAAACATATGTTTGCTTGTTAAACTAGCATAAATCATTTACATTTGATTCTGACTTATATTGACAGTGTTTGAGTCCTAATGTATAGTTGCCCAATCAGATGTTTTAAGTCTGATTCCACCAAGATATGAATAAATACACACCAATTTCTATTTTTCATTTTAAGAAATTAAAAACTTTTATGCTCTCACGGGCCACATAAAATGACATGGCGGGCCACATTTGACATGTGCAGAGGAAGTAACAGAAGAAGTTACAAGTCTGTGAGAGAAGACATCTTGTTTGTTTGTTGGTGACCAAATCCCTTTTTTTCAACCATAATACACCAATAAATTATTTAAAAATCAGACAAATTGATTTTCTTTTCTTATTTTGTCTTTCATAATTGCGGTGTACCTGTGATAAAAATTTTCTCTCATCTTTTTAAGTGGGATAACTTGCACAGTTGGTGGCTGACTAAATTCTTTTTTGAAGCTGATGTTAAGAAGCGTTCCCTCAGAACAGTTGAGGTTAACTTTGTGGAACACCCTTAGTCAACAGTCATGGTCTGGGCGAATATTTAATTCTAACTGGCTGCATGGTGTCCATTAAAAGAAATAATGGACACCCAAAAAAATGAGTTTCCGTTACATAGCCTGAGTTTTCTATATTATTGTACTGGCCTAATTGCCAGTTGGTAACGGGAAACGGGATACTTGGAACAGAGGTGGATGTGTGTTATTCCACAGATAATCCCAACAGCAGAACAGTAGAAACTATCTCTGTCCTTCAAAGGGTAACATTATTGAAAATGCCAATATTGCCAGATTTTACCATCAATGACAAAGTTGCACTATCATTTTAAATAGTTTGTTGTCTGTCTTTTTTGTCTTGCTTACATTATTGCTTGATGCAGGATGAATGTGTTTTATAAAAGATTTTCCTCCATGTTGGACAGTTCACGCCTCCACACTGTCCATTTATTTCTGCTAATGGACCCCTCGTTGAGCATCATCCCTTACTTAATATGTGTGGAGGTGTTTTTTAGGATCAACTTAAATAAAACCATCCAGTACAATTGTGTTGTGTTTATATCCAGACAGTCTTTATGTATTCTAGGGTATGTAGCAGCTGTTGATTAGAAAATAATATTTTCTTTACTTTGTTCTTTTTTTCAAACTTTTTCTGTTCAATAACTATTGTTTGACTCTTATGTTCACCTACTATGGTAGGCAGACATAAGAGACCTTGGGAATTTGTCTCACTATCCTATGACCTGACCAGCTGGAAGAACACCACTGGACCCAGATGATGGACAACCAGAAACCAGCTGCGAGTCACATGATAATGGCACCTTTGACATTGTTTCTTTGTCCTCTAGTGCTCCATCTATGGGTTTCTCTTCACAGGTCAAACATGCAACCAGAACCTACTCTCAGCAAATTCCTCAGACGATACAGGAATTTAGGCTGTGGGCGTTTTTATGTGGCCCTGTTCAGAGTCCGAACATTAATCAGGTAGTGACAGAGAATCACAAATCTCATCTTTAGGTCAGAAGGGATAAAAGAAAAAGAGTAGTCAGGTACAAAACAAACACTGGTAAATTCAGTCGTCATATTCTCCTATTTTTAATAGAGGATATATGATACGTTTTGACCAATGTAAGCATAAACTATATGAAACTATATGTATAACATGTCAAATAATAGGAGCATTGAGAGGCTGCACATTGGTGTAATGATAAGCACTCATGCCTCACAGAGACAAGACCCTGGTATTAATCCCTCTGTGAGTGGAGTTTGCATGTTCTCCCCATGCATGCATGGGTTTTGTTTGGGCACTCCAGCTTCCTCTCAGTCCAAAAACATATCTCATGGGTAAATTTGTGCTTCTAAATTGTGCTCTAGTTGTGAATGTTAGTGTGTGTGGTTGTCTGTCTCTGTGTGACCCTGTGATGGATTGGCGTATTGTCCAGGATGTATCCTGCTTTTGCCTGACATTAGCTGGGTAGGCTCCAGCAACCCTGTGACCCCAAACAGGAGTAAGTGGGTATGGATGATGGATGAGAGCATTGATTAACATCAACATTTTGCAGTGCATCCTGGGAGACATGCCACTGGTGTGGATCCTGTCTGCAATGTTAACTTGTACATTTTAAGCCTATACCAATAGGATATTAATGAATGTTGCTGTTATTAATATTAAAACAGCAGGGTTTTTTTTCTGAGGTGCTTTACCATTGCTTAAAGAAGCTTGTATTGAGAATTTTATAAATCTTCGTCAATAATGACACTAATGTTGACTCAAAAATTGGGGGGGAACAAGCTTTTTGCTGGGGGGGGCAGCTTCCCCCCTTTGCTCCGCCCCTGGCATAAGTATATCTCTCTAATCTAGAGCAGAATTCTGGATTATGCAGAAAGCCATAATAAAGATGCTGTTGTACAGCAGCTTTCATGGAATTCAGTTATGTTGCATGGCCTGCTCAAATTCCAATCTTTTTTTTATATATACCGTATATTTGAGTTATACATTTTTACTCCAGGCAAACAACAATTTGCTTAAAAGAAAATGTATACAGCCAAGAATAAAAAAGAAAACTTGCAAAGGGAAGGCACAACGTCTAACTTGGTTTGAAAGAGACATTCAAATTTCTGCCCATCATATTACAGTGTTTTGAGTGAAATAAAAAAAGGTTTTGATAAGTTAAACAGTAAGTAATAAGAACATTGAAAATAAGTGTGTCATCCCCCCCTTCATCAAACCCATAGAAATAAAAGTAAATGTGTTGTGTTTGAACAAAATAAAAATAATTAATTATTGGATACATCGATGACGTAAATACCATGTTTTAGGTTGACCTCAACTGGTTTCTCAACAATTCTATATTAAGAAATAAAAATAATTCTCAGCCATATTCCATTTGACATGCTATCGCACAATTATTGTAAGAATTTTTTGGTCCGTTGTTTGATTGGGATTCTTTTTTGTCCTCCCCATAACATTTTTGTGTTGTTTTCATTATTTTTCCCTAGTTCACCTTTTGGCTTAGGTAAGGCCAAACCTCACAGATCACGTGTTTACCTGCTATCTTTAGCCCAACTCCCTCTGATTTCTCTGGCGTGTGTCCTCACTCAGAGAGCTTTAAGCTTTTATTTGTCATTTAATGACTTTAGTTTTAACCAGCCAGACAGTTTTGAAAATGCACATTGGTACAGCATAAAAGAAGATGGTTTAAGTTTCATCTGTTGAATCAAGAGTAATATTCATTTGGAATAAACTAGACTAAAAATGTACTAAAATCTGTATTGCAGAAAAATTCTCCAGATTAAGAAGTGCTGTATAAAATATTTTAACAACAGATCTACAAAAATGAAGATTTGTTAAAACGTACCTGAGAAATTATAGTTTTGTCTACCCTACTATAGCTCTGATGGACAGGTGAAATTCTCACTTACTTAATACTAGTTGTAGTTATTAGCCCCAAAAAAATGATTGAGGTCAAATGTCCTCAGGTTCTCACACTTATAGAAGCCGTGAGACATGTCACATGTGACAAACACAGAGGCAAAACTTTGAGACATTCTAACTTTGTTAGGCTTCCAGCCTGTATATAATCAGCTCTGCTTTTTTTAATACTGCAGCATGTTACAGCAGAAGTGGCACGTTCTTATTAGAGCAATCCTGTAAACAAGCAGAGCATTAATTGGGTTCTCCAGGGATTTCAGCCACCCAGCAGGGCCAGTAATATTAGACCAGACAAAGACAAAGAGAGACAACAAATGAGCCGTGTGCTGACAAGATGAAATTACCCCCCCCAAGTCTTTTGAGAGGGCCTGGGAAATTGTATTCCTTTTTTTTTTCTCTGTTATAAATGTGAGTGACTTTTTTTCCCCATTTTAGTAATAATCCCTTACTCATTACTGCAAGTGAGTAATTCTTAAAATAAAATGACACATTAAAGTTTTGCTATGTGGCAGACTGCATATTGATTATCTGAGACGTGTAAAGTCAAAATACTGATAAGGTATTTATTTAAACACATTCTTTGAACTAAAACATTAAAGTAGAAACAGTCTTGTAGCCTTTCATAATGAGAAGACATGGAAAGATTGAAGTTGTTGCATAACCAAGCTGAAATCTTAATAAAATGAGACGTGTGTTACAAATTTTTGTAGACAATGCCTCCTTTGCTGAAGAGATTTCATCCAGATGTTTCTAAAACTTTTTAAAGTTACAATGTGTCCTTTAGTTGATTTTATGCCATTTTTAAATCGACATTCTCCTTTGTATTGAAAGTAAACGTTGAGCTTAGAGGAAAAAAAGAAGCTGGAGTGGCTAAAAAGATACGTATATATCCATGTCTATAAATAACAACACCTGTTTTAGTCAATTTGGAGGACGAGGAAAACAAAGATGAACTTGGATGTAGTTGTCAAAAGTGGATGCACCCGAATGAAGCTAAACAGTAAGATTGTGGCCTGCCATAGTAGCAACTACATTACAACTACGGTACAAGCATTTTCAAATGGCATTTTTCATCTGCCTCTGATTCACAACAATTTAAATAAAGAAATATGGAGAAATGCTATTTTAAGCTCACTTTTCTTTGCTTTTGTTCTCCATCAGAAAAATGCCACAAGTACATTTTAATTTATGATTTGCATTATGATTTTCATTGGAGGGGGTCTTCAAGTTTAATTTTAAAACTCGAGACTGTGGCATAAACATTCTTAATTGTTGTTTAAATTCGAAACAGTTCAGCATTAAAATAATATAATTTCTTAGAATAAATTGCAAGGTGTTGAAAGTCATAAATGCATTTATATTATTTCTAATTTTGTGTCAAATTAAATATCAAACGGTTTGTGGTCATGGTTTTTCTTTCTCTGCAAACACTCCCTACACGACAAATAAACCATTGACTTCATAAAAAGATTATTTACTTTTTTAGGTTTTTCTGCTGACACCAGTAAACCTTGAAACCTCAAAACCATTTTAAATCCAAACATTCACTTGTTTTACTTAAGTAGACCCAATCAGAGATGCCCATGCATCTCTGCTTCAGTAGATCCTTATATCACACAAATGTTAATCTTGCACTATAAACCTGAAGGCAACATGAAAAAAATGCCAGCTGTTTGTAGACAGCTGTGTTATCTACAGATGCAACTTTAATGTTGTCTCCCTTATCCACATAAATGAAAAGATTTGTTTTCCTTCAAGCGGATGGTCATGTGCTAGATTTGATTCTACATCAGCTCATGGCCATGTCTTTATGCACCGATGTTAAGATTTTAAACACTAAAGGGCCATATAAAGGCCATCTGCCTTCTCCATTAGTGACACTTCAGTGTTTATTTCTTCATGATGAAAATTCATCACTGAGATGGTACTTTTTTTTTTTTTTACACAGTCAGATTATTGCCTTTAGCCAGTAATACGCAATTAGTTCTTAACACAAATACAAATAAGAGGGGAAAAAAGTTATGTTGTTTTGGACCGGACAATAACAGACTGTTAACTCAGCAAGGACATTTTGCTGTAAAAAAAACAAAACAAAATAAAAGCTTTGCGACTGATAATTGGTTGTGTCAGGAATTGGTGTCAGGAAAGTGTGAAGACAAAAACCAAAGTCCTTAGTTTTATTGGAAATCAACATGACCTTTAATTAATCAAATGTTTATGTGTGGTCCAATGTTGTTTCTGCATAGCTGTAGGTAGATATTAAAAGAGGGTTTATGGACTAGTACCTGGTAAAAGCATCATCAGCCTGACTATCTGTGTTTGGAATTGTGGGATGCCGGATCATTTGGACGAGCTGAGGCAGAGGCCAACCATTCCACTCAAAAGCTACAAGCTTAAAGCTACAGTGTTTTTGGATGTCTGTTTGTAGTGCACGGCAGGGTTCTGAGACCAATGTCATATAACTGACAACGAAATGCGTCTCTGGGCCACCTCACTGTCAGAAGCTCCCCTTCTTGGGCAGGGGAAAGCCTGCTTGAACTGCCTTAGGCACAAGACAGAAGTGCTGTGGGAATTGTTGACCTTGATGACAGCTACCAAAATGTCTATTGCAGTCCCTCTGGAAAGGTAAGAAAGGTTTTCTATAAGGAGCCAGAGCAGCTAGGACAGTTTATGGATGTGTTTAATGCCATGTGGTGACTTGTCAATAGCCAGAAGGAGAACAAGTGTCACTGCTTTTATGGTTGCTGGCAGCACAGGCTTCAGTTGGCCTGTTAACTGGTGTGGTATAACAGATTGTGCAGCTGCAGTCTCACTCTGTTGAGTCAAACATGCTATTATGGACAAAAGGAGAGCATTTTGTTTTGGAGTAGATCTACGGCCCTTTTCAACCTGTCCTGGAGGAGCAATGCACATTTCAAAAAGACTTCATCTTAATTTTTGTCCTTATGGAGTTATTGTTCTAACTTCAATCTGGGGAAACTGCATTTGCATCTTAATTGAAAACATTTTTTTTTGAGTGATTTTCAGAAATATCCCATGGTGTACAGTGGCCCCAAAGTGCAATCGAAATGTACGAATCACTCAAGGCAAAAACATTAAAGATCACAATGACAAACAAACCAGCAAAACAAATTAAAAATAACATTACATTTTAGAAATCAAATCAAACTTCCAGAATTCAAAACAATTCCAAAAAAATCAAATAATTAAAAAAAAAACATATAAACAAAAAAAAACCCATATCATTTTAAGAAATTATGATAAAGTGTTGAGAAACAAAGCGCAATAAGACAACCGAAAAGGTAAAGGTACTATGGCACATTGCTATTTGGATGTAGACATTTGAAAAAAAATAAAAAAAAAATATCAGAAAACCAATGTCCGCATATTAATAAAATATGTATGATTAGTATAGATATTCAGTATCACTTTATGCCAAATAACTTTTGGCTGAAATCATGGTCAAAATGATGGACAAACCTCATCATCCAATCAGCGATGTCCCATGGTACCCATTCTGAATTTCGTAAAAAGAGAGAGAAAAAAACATTTTGGAAAAAAAAAGTAATCTCCAGAAATCAAAGAAATGTAAAAAAAAAGAAAAAAAAAGAAAAAGAAACCGGAAAAGGCACAAGGACTACAGGACATCACTGATTGGATGATGAGGTTTGTCCATCATTTAAACTTAATGACTTAAATCATTTAAGTTATTTGATATGAAGCTATGCTAAATATTCTCCATACTAATCAAAAAACCCATTTGAAAAAACGCAAACAACAAAAATCAAACTTCATCATCCATGTCCCATAGTACCTACCCTTTTCAAGTTTCTTTTTTTTGTGTTTCATGTTTTCCAACATTTCGTTTGAATATCTGGAAATGACTTGTTTTCCGAAATGTTTCTTTTTTATTTTGTTTAATTTTTTTGGAGTTGTGTTTTTATTTCTAAAAAGGACATGTTATTTGTATCATTTGTTTTGCTTTTTTAAATTGTCGTTGTGATCTTTAATATGTATTTTTAAGACAATATGTATTTTTAAGACATTTGTTGGTGTGACTTGCACTTTAGGCCCACCAGACTTTAGAACGGTTAAAATATTTCAGGATTACTAAGTGAACCCAACTTGGTTTGAAGTGTATGAGGCCTCATCAAATTCTGTCGTGTGTTTGACAGAAAACAGTGTATTCAGTAAGACATCAGAGTAAGACAAATTCCATACTCCCTTAAATTAAATACTAAATTTGGAAAGGTGACCAACATGGGTCACATTCTGTAGAAGAGTTTGGAGTGACAGAAAACTGTGGTGTTTGGTCTGGTCCCATTACTTTAAAGTCAAGTCATGATCTATAAGCTATATGAGGATTAGTATGAGGTTAAGAATGCTTGATGCTTACCCCATACAGTGGGTCGATAAAGTCCTGGATCAGTTCACAGAGGTTGCAATTTAGAGCAGTCAGTTCATCCCACCTGCATGTTCCTTTTTTTTGTCTTTTTCAGCAGAGAGACAAAAAGTACATAGGCGATTCTTCATTTTTCCATTTTTTACAGCCTGTGCTCAGAGGCAAAACAATGTGTGTGTAACGGGTATTAATGACCAGTGACAGAAAGATGAATATGTGTGTTGCACAAGCTTGGGTAGGTAAGGGCCTGTGAGAGCAGAGAGTGGCGAATGAGATAGAGAGGACCTTTGGAGGCTTGGCTGTAGATATCCCCTGGCAATGAAAAGGCACAGGCAGGAGTAAGGGTCTGCTGCCAGAGGTGTCAGAAATTGTGAGAGTGAAACTGCATACAAAACCTGGGAAGGAAGGAAAATGAAAAATAGAAACACAAGAATGTGACATTGGAAAAATGAGGAAAACAAAGAGTTTCCCTTATTTGGCTTTCATTTTGAGAACAGCTGCATGGTAATACATCACCACTACCAACAAGTAATTTGCTGATTCACTCCACCTCTATTAACATTCGAAATAAAGTGAATCATATCAAACGCTAAAATAAATCAGAATTCACTGTGCTATCTTTGTCTGAGCGCAGGCGTGCAGCATTAATTGGCGGGGATCATTTGGGTCAGACTGGCACAAGCCCCAGAGCTGCAGTTTCCAACTTGACCAGTGGGAGGCGATTGGAGCCATGCTCCACTTTAGATTCTACAACCACCACACCTTCTGGAATACGCCTGCGCACACAGCCACACATACATCTCCATACATTCATTCTCCCCACTATGTGACAGAGCAAGGGAAGGGAGAGGGAATCAGCTTGAAGGCCAGACAATTAGAGGCTGTTGGAAGACAGCCTTACACACATAACAGCTGAGAAAGGATAAAACTGACGGACGGAAGGCAGGCTCATGGAGCACAGCAGCAAGCGAGAGACGGCTTGTATTTGAATACTTAATCACCATAAAGGCAGGGGGAGCTGGTGAAAAGATGTGTTCTGTCATGTGACCCACCGTTTCCCTGTCAAATGCCTCTGTCAAGGCTGAATTAAAAGCCTAATTAGCAAACTGTTGTACATGGATACATTGGCAAACCTAGCATAGATGTAAATGACACTGACTGTGCTAACCCAACATCTTTGTTGAGAGCCCATTTGGGTCAAGTTTTTTTTCTTTTTGTTTAACCACTTGCTTTCAGCTGAGATGTTATTTGAATACATGAGTGGACCCCATCTATTCCAGCCTCCAAATGTGCAGCATCTGATTGGGTATTAGCTGGGAGACAAACATAACTAGAAGTTTCTTTGTGACTGACACCAGTGGGGATCTCAGCTGGATTTCTGTGTAAATGTGTGTTTGACAGAACAAAAAATAAAGTTCACTTTTGGTACCCTACATGCATGCTCATAACTAGAAGCATAGGAATTCTTCTTAACCAGGATTCGATACATATAATTTGTGGTTAGTGATACGATTCATGGTTGATATTGGTTAATTTTGTTTCACTAACCTATAACCGATCCAGAACGTCTTTAGCCAAAATTTCCACTGTGACTCAGAGATTAATACATGGGTACTGAACAGTGCAGGGGAAGTTTTTGCAAGATATTCAAGTGTAAATTAAATAGGTGTACACAAGAACACACAAGTAAACAAAACTTAATGTAAAATCTGTTCAGATTTTAGGTGAATAATTAAAAGCAGCCTGCTGGTTCTCTATGAATGTGATGGGCAAAACGCCTGGTCAATTAACATATTACATCACTGTTATGTTTTCATAGGAGTACATGGTTTCAACATTGGCATGCAATCCTGACGTACAGTCAGAGACTCCTTTTAAGCAAAACTCTTGTTCTGTGTGCATGTGGGGGTTTGTGTTTCATTAACACACACATATATATACGCAAACTCACACACACATTTGTGGGGTGGGAGGTGTGTTCATGGGAGGGACGGATCCTCCAGCCGGGAAGCAGAGGCTCAGTCTGGGCAGCCAGGAGGAGGAGGAGCAGAGCTTTCTGCCACCCCATCATCCGCGTCACCACGAGCAGCTTCTTTTGCCTTCAGGACACCCCGTGCCCGTCTGCAGAAAAAGAGGCTCCGCAAGCCACATAAAAAAGGCAGCTTTGAGAGGAAGCTCCTCGCTTCGTCCTCAGGAGAGAGGTCCGACCGGAGCGGCGGCATGGAGCAGAGGTGTGCGCGCGTCTCCACGCGGAGGCAGGGCTTTGGGATAGGATGTTGGACGGGCGCGGAGAGATGCTGTGAGCTCTGGTATTAGCAGCCAGCTGTGCACCGAGCCACTCTCTCTCCATCCCTCCCTCCCTCCCTCTCTCCTTAGCCAGCGTCGCTGCTCCTCTTGCGCCGATCATTCGTTGAAACCCGGGGATCGGCTCCACACGGCTCGCTTCTCTCACTACGGTTTGCGTCCTGCACGGGGATTTGGCAACACTAGGTATGTGCAGCAGCGCAGCCCGTTAGGGCGCTGGATGCGTGTTTTGCATGACGTGGGGAGCTTGAATATTTGACTCTTCTTGTTGCTTCCAACCCTTCCCCTGTGGCCCTGTCAGTGGATTAATGAGGCGCTATTTGAGAAGGATGCTCAGATGGATAGATGGTAGCATCTCTCTGGTTCTAATCTAAACAGTTTGAACAATATTGTTCCAAATTTTATTAAACACCACATCTCATTCCTCTTTTTTCCACCCCCCCCATGTTGCTCTGCATAACGTAACATAAATGCATGTGAGCATTGCTGCTGTTTCTCACTGAATGCCATGATGCCGGCCAGACAGGCCATATAAAACGGTGAGATTTGGATTTATGAAAGGAGGGAGTCTGTTTTGATGTAGGTTGGATTCCTTAAGGGCTGCAGGAGGAGTATTGTTCGGTGTGGAGATGGACTACTCCGGGTATAAATGTCAGAATGCAGCCTTACTGAGGATGGGTGTGAAGGCAATATGATCTGAGGATGCACACACCCTCTAATGCTCAGCTCCCACTAGTGTAGGATAATTGGCTCCTGTCTCAGAGCAGCACACGCATGCTCGAACGCAGTCATGCACAGAGACATGCATGGCACATGTGCTGTCTTGCACCACAGTGCATAGATGCACATGCATGCACACGCCTACGTGTGCACTAATGCACACTTGGCCATAATCCATAATCATGTGCACATGACGTAACAGACTATCATGTCTCATCTATATGCATCTAATCCTAACAGTTTGTACAAAAAATGTTCTAGTGTTACCCAGAAGAATATATATTTATATACATTAAACTTTCTCACAATGAAATAACCTCCAATTTTGCTACTTTTTCTGTTCTTCTTTTTCTTCCAGCAGAGAGTACCAGATGTACTATTGTGAGAAATAGGTTAGCATGCCTCCAAGTGACACTCATTTTCATTAAAGGGGAGTGCCGTAGTTGTACACGCTGTGAGATGTAGAATTCCTTTTGCAGTAGACTACTTAACTAATTAGATGCATTGGGTAAAATGGGTAAAATAGGTCCCTAGATAGTAATGGAGCACCCACAGAAGCATCTCCTTTATGCATGGTGTAGAAGGGTTGTACTCTTTTTATAAGTCTTTTAAGTCTGACTCACAAATGGGAGGGGCAGAATCACGGGACAAGAGGATTCCCCTGATTTTCCTATTTTCTGACTAATTTTTGTGACAGAGCACAAAAACCTCATAAAGAGCACACCTGATTTTTGGATGAATAGTAACAATTAAAAGGTAAGCCATGCGGTTCAATGGGCTCGACTCTGACATGTAAAAAAAAGCGGAGCCGATTTTCACACTAGGCTACACACTAGGTTAACATTAGGCTAGAAAAAATAATTTAGATCATAACAGTGCACATGATGTCAGCAAATTCAAAGTGAAAGGCTACGTTCACACTGCAGGCTGAAACGACCCAATTCCGATTTTTTTGCCCATATGTGACCTGTATCTGATCTTTTCATGACAGTCTGAACGACACAGATCCGATCTTTTCAAATGCGACCCAGGGCACTTGGGTATGTGGCCCTGAATCCGATACGTATCCGATCTTTTGAAATGCGACCGGCGTCTGACCGGCCAGGCCACATGTATCCGACCCTTACGTCATTGATACGCTACAAAAGTCATCATTCTGCGTTGAAATAAGAGGGAACTAGAACATCAACATTAACCATGGCGGACGATGCTGCTGAGACCAGTCAGTGGAAGGGAAGCGATGTCCCCGATTGGATTAATATTTGGGGTGAAAGCTCTATTCAGGCCAAATTCGAGGGCTCTTCTCGCAACCGGGCGGTTTTTAAAAAACCTTTTCATCGAAATGGCTAAGCGTGGTGTTGAACCTTCCCCGCAATTACTTTTTTTTTCTCCCTTTCCGACCGTGGTCAGAAGCGCGGGGGACCCAAGGTGGATCCTCCTCCGGGGTTCACTTCCGTGTTCGGATCCTTAGATTCTCCGGGATTCTCCAGAAAATAAAGAGTCGATAGCATTTATTCTGGGTGGAGCCTTCTTTCATTACCGTTCTCCTTCCTCCCCAACACACAACATGAATGCGCACCAACACTGCACCCCTCATTCTCTACCTCGCTGCACGCACTCTCTCCTGTCTCTTACACACACACACACAAACACACGCGCACGGCCCCAACACATACGCATCCCCATTCCACAACAGTTGGTACAGACGATCCTGGCTCCAATGCCTTCTTAAAATGAGAAGATTGTAATTGTGCTGGCTCCTTTGTGAAAATAAATGTAATAATGCAATAAGAGCTCTGCTGTTGACACTGTTGTTGACATCCATTGTTAACGTTAGCTACTTCCGCAAACGAGTGACGTCGTTCCCCGTTGAATACTCTTCTGCGCATGTGGGTCACTTCTGGGTCATTCCACAGTCACACAGGAGATCACAAAAATGTGCATTTAATTGAAAATGTGAACGACCTTGCAAAAAAAAAAAAAAAATCAGAATTGAGCATTAAGCCCTGCAGTGTGAACGTAGCCAAAGAGAGGACTGTCTTTTCAATGTAGTATGAATAGCTCAAACATTATTTCTCGACACAATAAAGAAGAAACTTGTTATCATATATATAGTTTGGAGCAGTTGGAGCTTGTTCCCTGCTTCTGATTGCTCTGACAGATGGAAAAACAGAAGCATACATTAAATGTTTTCAGTCCTTCAAGAGATGTGGGATGCTAGGTTATATTTATCATAAACAATTTTGAACATATCACAATTGAAAACATTTAAGAGAAATCTTTATTTGTTTTAGGAATAGAATATGAAGACTTGTAAGTTCAGTTTTTTTTTCTATGGATAAAAAAATACTCAAACTGCATTTGCCTTTATTACAAACAGTACAAAAAACACTTATTTTAATCTTGTTTACTTGCCATAATAGGTTAAATGACATCATTGCAAGTTTTCTGCAGTCTTCACATAAGTCATAATGCAGATTTCATTGTCATATAAAAAAAGATAACGAGTGAGACAAGGTGATCTAGTTTTTTGTCATCCTTTTCTTCTAATTCTTGCATCATTACACTCTAATCGGATGATACAGGCAATATCTCACGGGCATTAGTAAGTCATTTGTGAATAAATTCTGGCTCCAGAAAAAAAAGGGAACACTTCATTTGTCAAACCTTAACTTGCAGATGCCAGGAAGTTGGCCCTTGTAAGAGAAAGACAGCTCTTAGTTGGTGATCGACACTCATTAAACACTGGGACTCCTTCAATGGGATTTATTTAGACAGAGCACTGCCACTATGCAGCCCAGTGCGTTATGCAATTGCTGTTTCAGTGTCTGCTCCTGCAAACAATTTCAAATCCAAGATCTCATGATGAACCGTAATAGTGGTCAGCTCAGTATTGCACATTACAAAAAACGCATCACAAATATATTGCAGTGGCAGGCTGTTAGTAACTTAAATGTTTGGCAAAAACATGCTAGCGTAGTGCATTGTTTTGAATTATTCACAATTTCTTTTGAGACCCTAAAATTTTTAGTAACGGTTTACTACTAAAAATTCTGTGAACCCGTTAAAGCTATTTTGATATGTAATGTAATATGAATATGGAATGTGTACATTCTGAAAATAAATAACCAAAGTCTCTTTTCAGGCACCATTGCTTGATTGAATAAAATCACACTCAAATGTTTATAAAGCAAAGATTTTGCTCCTTTTGCTGATAGATTTAAAACATTTCAATACTTTTTTTTTCGTATTTTTTCGTACCATTTTCGTATCCTGATGAACACAATAAAACTGGTAGAGAATACCTGGCCATTATATTAAGCTGTTTTCTTATGTTTTTGGCAAAAATTTGGACCATGAGTTTAACAAATCATCAATATGTGGGGTTCATTGCATATCATGGTGGTAGCTCGAAAATTATTAGGTTTCTGGTAGCTAATGCCTGGCCCCTAATCTAAGGCCAGCCCTAAATGCTAACTGTAGTGTTTTGTTTCACAGCTCAACAGATATAAGCATTAATCAGTGGTCATGAGTCTCTAGAAATATCAGGGTTTAAACCCCAGAACTAATGTGGAGCAGCTGTCATGTCCTTTGTACAGCAGAACATCACTCATTTAACTCACTTCACCATAAAGAAAACTGTCTTTTTCCATTTCAACAATTTTCTCGATATCCAATTTTATAGTTAACTCAAGTGCAAAATCATAGAAAGTAGACTAATTGAGGATACAAGTGTTCAAAAATGGAAGTAATTTCCTTCAGCATTTCAATCAGAGAATACTTCCACACAATTCAGTCAATACAAATCTAAAGAAATAAAATTGTAAAGAATATATTATCTTTATAACAGATGTTTTTAATCATAGAAAGTTTTTCTTAAGTATGAAATGTCACCTTTAGCCTTTTAAAGCAAAAATAGTGCTTCAAAGTGTTGCTATGGCACAGTGTGGTGTTCTGTGGTCTCTATAGATACACAGAAGGCAGTATTGTAACACTTAAGCAATTAGAATAATTGGCAAACTTGTGCTTCAGAAGCTGTTAACATCAATGCACACTCTGGGTCTATTGACTTTGACTGACAAATGCAAATATACTCAATTGTACCAACTTCATAGTCTTTCTTTGTTTTCTCTTTCTTTCCTAAAGCAACCCAACAACTGTGACTATAAAATTTGCTTAGAAAATGTTTTGAAAATAATAAACTTACTTCTAGAAATAAAAGCAAAGAACATTAAGGATTTCTGTCGATCCAAGTTTATCTGGTTAAAGTGTACTATGTTTAAAAAATCTTGAAGAAGACGAACTACAAGACCTTTAATGTTACCCTTTAAGTTTAAATGCATTGACATACTGACAAATATGTAGAAATACAAATGCCAAATAATTTCTTTGGACAAACTGCTAAAAACTGCTTTGTTTTCTTTTACAGAGCAATGTTTCTATTCTGGAAGAAAACCACTGGATTAAGAACATTTCAAGAGTCTCTTCAAGGTCTATGGTTTTAATGACAGTGCATTGGGGATCGCCATCAGGCATAGCTTCATTGTGCTACGCTCATCAACGCTGCATTACCAGCCAGCTTTCTCTCTTGCCCAATGAGAAAAACGGTCCACTGGATTCCCATCCATGGTTACTGCCCTAATCAAGACTGTATTATCCTATATTAAAAAGATTTGCAAAGGAATGTTTACAAAGAAATTGGGAAATCCAATAAAGAAGAAAGAAAGAAGTGAAAACAAAGAGCCCAAACTGTCCACTGATTTGCAAGCACAAAATCTGACTTTGTCTACCACTCTGAAGACAACAGTTAAAAAGATCTCCAAATGCTCTTCGGCACGTAACATATCACTTGAAGAAGACGACGGAAAGAACGACTGTTCTTCCTTATCGCCCACTTTCAGTTATCGTGTAGCGATCGCAAATGGACTTCCAAGAAACTCTCCATTTTTGAATAATGACAGTATATTTCCCGAGGTCCTTTCCATCGACAGTAGCTACTCTGACTTCCTGAGTGAGACAAAACCTATCAGGAGACTGGATGAACATAAATCGCACACTATGCCAGTAAGACGAAACAGGAAGAGCCTCATCAGCCTGGCTCCATCTGAAGGCAGTTCTGAGGGGGAACGAGGGGAGCGTTCAAGTTTACACACACTTAGGTTAGGTGCTTTACGCAAGTTAAGGAAATGGAAAAAGAGCCAAGAATGTGTCTCCTCAGACTCAGAGGTGAGCAATTGGAGGAAAACCCTTGGAATCCGCAGCAAATCTTTGGACCGTGCTGGACGGCAGCAAAAGAGTTCAACTCTAGAGCCTGGGTCTTCTTCAACAGGTTGCATCAGTCAGACACAAGATGTAATGGAAATGATTTTTAAGGAACTTCAAGGGATCAGCCAAATAGAGACAGAATTATCTGAGCTTCGTGGTCATGTCAATGCCCTAAAGAGTTCCATTGATGAGATATCCAGTAGTGTAGAAGTAGTACAAAGTGAGATCGAACAGCTTCGCTCAGGGTTTGTCCAGTCCAGGAGGGAAACACGTGATATTCATGACTATATCAAACAAATAAGCTATCAGGCTAATAACTCAACCTTACGGTTCCTTAATGTACCTGAAGAAAGGTCAGAAAAAACAGAGGGTTTAGTATATAAAATTCTGAAAGACAAGATGGGTTTCATAGATGCCCACAAAACAATAAAAATTGAGCTTGCTCACAGGTTAGGGCAGCAAAGAGAATGTTCCAATGCAAAACCACGCCCAATTATTGTCATTTTTGCTACAACCCAAGACAGAGATGTAGTGCTGAAGAAATGCTACAAACTCAAAGGAACAGGGATTACAGTTTCAACTGACAGCCTAAGTCATGATGGAAAAGAGAGAAAAGACAAAACAATGTCAGTCTCACAAACCTATGAAAGCATGGATATAAAGGTCTCAGGGAAGGATAAAGTAGTGGAAAGCGATGACTGGGACTCAATGGACAGTGATAAAGAACTTGATGAATTAAGTAGAAACAAATATGCAATGGTCATTTCAAAGCCTGTTCACAAAGGTAAATCAGAGAAGAGGAGACATCATGACCACCATGGCAGGTCAGGAGATGAAGCAGCCTTCTCGGGCACAGTTCACTATGCTGATGACTCTTACTTCGACCCAGAGAAGCATGCAAAAGCTTACTACTCTGATTTGACACCAGGTTGGCTTTCTCAGAGTGACTATTCAACCCCAAAACTTAGCCGTTCAGAGTCTGATTGTTCAAAACTTTGCCAGTCATACTCAGAAGACTTTTCTGAAAGTCAATATTTTACACGGGCAAATGGCTCTTCTTTATTATCCTCATCAGATCAGGAATTGTGGCAGAGAAAACAAGAGGACATGGCTTCTTCTTGGTATGCTAGCTCTAGTCATCCTGATAATCAAACTTATGAACATAATGAGGCAGAGACAACAGAAACTATTGACAGTGGAGTTAGCAATGGACTTGTCTGCATGTCTGGAGATAGAAGCCACTATAGTGGCTCCCAGGTGTCTTTACAAGGTGATCTATCACCATGGAAAGACTGGCATCATCTGGAGCAGGGAGCAGATTCTGGCTTAGAGGCTTCCATAGAGGTTAGCAGTCCTTTCGACCCATCAACCATTCCTGGTTTTCCCGAAAACATCACCAAATGTCAAGAGGTTGATTTGCAGTTTGAGGGCGATGAAGAATTCATGATGCTGGACAGAGAATCTTCTCTACCACCCATAACCACCCACATTATTCCTCCTATCACAGAGAGGGAATCAGTCAAAACGTCTATGCGGCAGTCTAAAGAAGGTTGTAAGGTAATTGCAAAGGAAAACACAAAGATATCCACAAAAGTGACACAGAAACAAAGTAAACTTGCTTCCAAAGATGAAGCTACAGATTTATTACCAAAGGAAAGTCCAAAGGTTGCTGCTAAAATTTCATCTAAAGTGGTAGCCAAACCAGCTCCTAAAGAGTCACCTAAAGAGATGCCAATTTCAGCTGTGAAGGAAAGCCCTCGAGCAGTTCTAAAAGAAACTTCCAAAATCCTACCCAAGGAAACCACAAAGACCAGTGTTAAAGAAGTGTCTAAAATAGCACCAAAAGTGAGTTCAAGCGAGGCAGTAAAGGTCACTTCTAAAGCTGTCCCGAAAGATAGTCCTATAATGACACCAAGACAAAGTCCTAAACAGTCACCAAAGGAGAGCCCTAAAATAACACCAGTTGACACTCCTATTTTGACCCCTGACTCAACTCCCAAAGAATCACCTAAAGAATCTCCTAAATCTGTAGTTAAAGAGCCACTACATGTTACACCTAAAGAAAGTGAAAAAATTCCCGCTAAAGAAGTTACCAAAGAAGCTTCAAAACAAGTCCCAAAAGAAGTTGCAAAACAAGTCAACAAAGAACCTACAAAAGAGTCATCTAAAGTTGTAACTGCAGAGATGGCTAAAAAACCCACAAAAGAAGTTTCAAAGATTCCACCCAAAGAAAGCCCAACAGTGACCCCTAAAGAGACACCTAAAGCAACTCCAACAGGACCTACTCCAGTAACACCAAATGTAGCCTCTAAAGATATTTCAAAGGATGTCACCAAAATAGGTCCCAGTGAAAAATTCCCTGAATTGGATGTCAATCATAGCTTTCACCAGGCCCCTAGCAAGTCCTCTAGCATGTACCGCAGTCAGAGTGAGATACGAACAGAAAAGGTGGAGGAAGTTCCTAAATCTTGGAGTAGTAGACTTAGTATTGACCTGACTGAAAAGTCATTTGGTTTTGGTTTTGGGTCCACTCTACAGAGAGCCAAGTCAGCTCTGGAGGTAGTTTGGAAGTCTGGCTCACAGACTCCTCCTGTTCCTGCTGAGGAACCAGCAAACTCTTCATCCACATTTATGGGGCGCTTTCGTACTTTATCCACTTCTACTGCAAACAACTCCGGTAATAAAGCAGAGGCAGACATTCCCATTGATTCAGTACCCCATCAGAAGGAGGAAGATAAAATTGTTGATGAAGCTGAACAACCAGTTGACAATGAGACTCACTATGTTGAAGTTATGGAGCAGGTATTAGCTAACCTGGAGAACAGGACTAATGCTAGTGAGACTGAAGAGGAAGACATGCTTGCACAAGAGTGTGAGATTTCTCAGGACTATGTATCTGATGACACTGAGACATTTCAAGACGATGATGATTCTCAGGATAAAGAGACTTGTCAAGATGTCGAAGCCCCAGCTGAATACAAAGAAATCAAAGAGGCAAATGTTCTGGAGTATGATTGCAGTTTGGATGAGCAGTATGATGAAGAGCACAGTGGGGACTATGAAACCCAGCTCACTGAAGACACTGCAGAATATGATGCAATGGTTGAATATGTAGATGTTGAAGAACAGGATGAGACTGAGGACAATGATGTGACAGAGGAGATGGAAGAGGGTGATGAGCTCCAGGAGGAGTTAGAGGAGTTAGAAGAAATATCAGAAGAGACTATTGAGGTGACCGAAAAAGTGGAAGAAAAGAAAGAGGATGAAAATAAAAATGTACCAGAGGAAAAGCCAGTTGAAGCACCACCCAAGAAGCGCATCAGACCCACATTCAAGGAAGCTGCGCTGAGGGCCTACAGAAAACAGATGGCTGAACTGGAGCAACAGATTCTGGCAGGAGGTATGGCTTCCTTTTTTAGTGTTGGCTTGCTCAGTGACACTTTAATTTTTTGCAAAAAACCTTTAGTCTTTTAGGTCATTTAGGTCCTAACTATCCTAACTAAATTCAGAGAGGAGTAGATTTCCAGGTCCGGTGTTGCCCTGATATGCAACACATTACTACGGAATCGTGTTAGATAATCAGAATCAGAATTCATTTATTGTCGTTTGCACAGCTTTTACACTGACATACCATATTATTTCCAGTACAAACCCGGACAAACAGTTCAGGGTTGACTGAGGCTGCAGCAATAAGTGCACTGCCTTAACGGTGATAACGGCGATAAGGTGCTTTTTTCCACTTCAGAATCTCTGGAATTACGTCAATTGTGTACACCGTTGAATAGTTAAGGAAGTCAAAAGAATGTATACACTGGAACTGAAGCTTTGGTGTAAAAAAAGGTTAAAAAGGCCTCTTGCCAATGGCAAATAAAAATCAGTTTGGAAGAGCTTTTAAAGCTCATCATTTTTTTAATGTAAAAGGTAACGGTCTTCCTAACCCTACAATGAATTCTCCCCAAAGGAAACATGACAGTAATCTGTCATTGTAGTTCCAGACAATTAAAATAGGTAAAGGAAAATTATTACGATTACAGATAACAACCCAGTTGCTTTCCTCGGTAATGGTTTGGCCTTTCTCGTTTCATACAGAAAAAAATTGAGGATTTATAATTAAAATAATCTTTTGTAAATAGTAATTGACCTGAAGTTGCAGATTAGTAATAATCCACACTAATGCACACACAGACCTTATGTTAGGTTAAATCTGTTTTTTTTTATTTTAGTCTTTTTATTTACTGTCAAATCTTGTATTATTTTTGTTCCTTACATGATTTTTGCCTTTTGAATTGTTTTGTTTGTTATTTCATATCAGTGAAATACAGACTGAATAGAGTCTAAACACATCATAGTTCTCTCAGATATGATGATGAGCTGTTGCTGGATGCAATACAAGAAAGAATGAAAGAAAGAGCGGGGAAATCTCATAACACTTTATGTATAATGTTTCACTTTCTACAGAGGAAATCCATGTGCAATGTGTATTTCTTATAGTTTTCATTCAATTTTTATCTTTCTACTAAGGCAGTAAAAACCATAAATGTATGCTTGTGCCATTTCCTTTTTCTTGGATGTATAGCTTTTTTTCCTGCATCTGTTGGTGATGTGTGCTCCTCTTAACAGCTGTGCTCTTATAGCTTGGTGGTAAGTCTGTTTGGGAGTTTCGGAGGGAGTTTGCGCCGTACTGCCACTTTTGCCATGCCAGTCTTCAACTGGCTACAGCAGCGTCATTATTCAGATGCTAATTCATACTCCCAAGGGCATTCTGTAACCAGGTCAGCCTTGCTTGGAATATTTATAGGGGTCTGCGGCTCATGAAGTTTGCTGTTTGCTCCTGAGGGAGCAAAGGAGGTAGACCCTCTTTATACTTATTGCACTTCTTTTTAAGGATACTCAAAATGCAGATGCAGAGAATTGAGTGTTGTATTTTTATTAAGTGACTCCATCTACTTCTGGCTGAGTCACTGTTAGAAAGATCAGAGAAAGTTTCTTCCCCCACAGCTAAACTTCAAGGAATTGTTAGATCACAATACACTAAAATTACACTGTACCCCTTTGACTTATCTGCATTTCCGTTATCCTCAACCTTTCATTGGCTAAATAAGTTGATGTTAATATTTATGAGAATGGATTTTTGACGGGGATCATAATCTGTGGAACCCTAGTGGGGTTATGATTACTAGCTGACAATGAATTATATATATATTTTTAAGTCATCCAATGGACATAATAGGGTACACAAAAACAGATGTCAGTTTTGCTGGTTTTTGGATTGTATCTCAAATTATACTATTACACGGAGAAAAAATTAGTGCAGACAAAACCGATTCAACATGGTAAGTACATGTGGAAGAAAACAATTCTTAAATCTTACTAGACCTGTTTTAAAAGCAAATCTCTTTCCCTCCTGCAAATAAAGGCTATACTGCAAGACTGCTGACTCGCTACTTACCAGAGTTAATTCTGGTTAAACTATGTTTAACTAAGTGAAGTGTGCTAAAAGTTTTTAAAAGGCAGTATATCAATAAGTGGTCAAACAAAACTGAAGGGTAGATGTGTAAACAAGGCTAGAAAATGTTACAAAGCAGCATCAAGTCCTACTTCGTTGAAAACTGTGTTTCCTGTGTTATATATATATATATATATATATATAATCAAATTAAAATGGTGTTCCTGCGTATTGCTTTATTCAAATCGCTGTAATTAAGGACCAACTCAAAGAGGACTCATCCAGAATATCATAAAAGAAGAAAAAACGTGACTTTAATAGTCTCCATGAAAGACATTCAAGGCAAATAAATAGAAGTGTTGTGGTGAAATGACCTGCAAGAGCATTTCTTAAAAGATAAAAATAAATTCCACACATTAGTTTGTGTTATACTTGAGAATATATTTTATATATGAAAGTACTGTAATGCTATAGAAATTAAACATATCCGTTTCTGAGAAGCTAATAATCAATTAAAGCTTTTTTGTAAAAAAAATAAATAAATAAAAAAATTTCATGCCACATAGCTTAAAGCACTTTACAGTTAAAAATAAGAAAACAAACAAAATGAAAAATGAAAACTATAACCATCCTGCCTTTTGCCCTCCACTTTCCTTCTATTGATACACACACCCCATGAGCCTAAACAGTGACTACAAGCATAAAAACATGGCTGTATCTATACAAGAAACCTGAGGCTTGGCTATGTGGTGAAGAAACCGTACATTAGATATAACATGCATCTTATTTATTCATTAAACTTTACTTCAAATATTTTTTTACAGTTGCAGATGTGTGGAAGTGTGCTACACCTGCCTCAGCTTTCAGGAGAAGAGTTCAGGGATGTTATGTTAACACATGACTGGTTTTAAACTTTCTTCAAACACTCAAATCTTTCAGCCCCCTTTCACATGCTTTCATACTCCACATCCGTCCCATCACTCAGTTCATGTAGCGTAAATTCAATTCAATTCAATTTTATTCAATTTTATTTGTATAGCCCAAAATCACAACAACAGTCGTCTCGATGGGCTTCGAAGTAAAACATGAACTCAAAAGGATCATGAATACAAAGAGTTCAAATGAACTAACAAACTGACTAAGCTATACTGGCATCCCTGCCCTTAGACCCCCCTTCGCGCAAACAGATGAAACTGGCACCACCAGTGTGACCGAGTTCAGCTTTGGTTTTTGGACCGCTAAACTTCGAAAAAAGTTTTATCAGAGAAACAAATTGAATGACTTCAAACAAACATCCACACAACTAAGTGAGGCTTTTCTCCCAGTGCAGAAATGCATCTCCTCTCCTTGTAGAAACTCTGCCTCATCAAAGACCCTATGGATGGAGGTGCACAAACACACAGCTGTTTCAAACCTTCTTTGAATGCATCTAGGGGATTATCAATTGACTAGAAAAATAGTTATTTTTTATTAGTAGCTTGGTTTAAAAGTCATATGGAAACACCACTCGATTGAAAAACTACCCCCAATTACAGACTTAAAAAAACAAAACAAAAAAATCACACAAATATTATTTAATGAAGCAAAAACTAAGTGGCCTTTACTTCTAAGTGAAACAGTATGAGGTAGACTGGAGCTGCTTATTATACGAAAAACTGATCGTTAAAAGCTGTGCAGGCCATTTTAAAAGCATAAAAGCTCAGATACAGTAGGTACAGTACTCCATGTGCTGTAAACAGTGAACAAGGCTTATAGTTAATAACTATACTGGAGGCATGTTTTTGGATTTCAAAAGTTTCCTGGAAGAAAAGCAGAGTATGTTTTCCTCTGCAGCTAAAACATCAATTTTACATTATGGGATTGAGAAGACGATACGTTTTCCATGAGAAGACAGAGCAATTTATTTTAGTTAATTAAAAAAAAATCATCTGTGAACTCTGAATCATGATCTTAAGAGTCCTGTTGAATGACAATGTCTTGGAAATGTTTTTGTTGGAACATGGAAGTGTCACTGCAGACACAGCAAAAATGCACAAACTACACTACATGTCCCCTGGCCTCATCCACCTGTTTACCGTTCTGGTGCATTCTGGTTTGTAGTAACGCAATGCCAAAAGGAAATGGGTATCTGAAGTGCTTTCACAAAAGCAGTTTTTACTGCACACATGCCTGGAGGGGACTAAACACGAGTTCAACATTTCACAGTGAGAAAGACATTTTAAAAGCAAAAAACATTAAAACCAGCTTCCATTCTTCACAGGAATGAAAACTCAACTTTAAGTCATAACATTCACCAAGAAATATAAAAAAGACTGATGTCTCAGACCTTACAGGTCTCATTCAGCATGTGAGAAATATCCATGATGGAAAAATACAAAGAAACCTGAAGAAGCACAGTTTATTTTGAAGGTCTTTTTGACATTACAGAAGAAAATTGTGCCAGAAATAATCTATGAAAAAGTCAAAAGAAAAAAAACAACAACAACAACCATCAATCAGAACCTTAGAGAGAACTGAAGTAAACTATTGAACTATTGGCAGACCTCAAAGACAGACAGCAGGCTGATACGTCAAAAATCAAAGCCATTTTTACTAAAGTGCTTAAAAGTACTATTCCCTTCACAATCTGGGATAACTCACAATAACCAAAATGAATATAAAGCAAGTAGGCCCCTGGAATCTGAATGTGTGCTAGTATGTGTAGGCTTGTTGGCAATGGATGTGTCCAAGGTGAGAAAAACAAAAGAAATAATAAAATAAGAAAATTATGCTATTTCTTTTTTTTTTTTTTGCATACCACTTTCTGGGATCCCCGCAGTGACTCATGCCATTTGCACAGGATTTGGTTTAAGCTTTACAGCAGATGCCTTTCCTGATCTGCATTTACCCAGACTTGGAACTAGCATATGCACACATTGTAAAGCACCCCCATGTGGGTGTGGTAATTTACAGCACCAGGTAGACTCCCATTCAAGGAATAATAAGGCCAAATCCTGCTCAACTTCAGAAGATCGGGTGTGGCCAGGGTGGTAAGGCTGTGAATAAGACCAAGTAACCATAAAGAGTTACATTATTAATAAAAAAAATGGAAAAAGTGAAAAAACAAAAGAAGCCAGGATTGTCTTGGCAATGTGAATTTCATACTCCAAGATTAAACAAAACTAAAACGAAATAAAGTCAGAACTTTAGAAAGGGGTACAGAGAAAGGTAGATCAAAGACAAATAAATAAATAAATGTTAAAAACTTAAAGAAAAAAGAAAGGCAATATTGACTAGATTTAGCACACCAGCTAAAATTTCCATTAGCAAAAGACAGTCCAGCCCTAAAAATTTAATAATCAACATGCATCTAGACATTTTTACTTTCCTCATCTTTCTGGTTAGACCACCAAACCAATGTACCATATCCAGATTAAACCAGATTGATAACATTAGCAAAGATTCACAGCAAACAGGGACTACTCCTGCTGCACTTGCCAAACTCTTTCACTACCTGTTTCATTTGTCAAGTAAAGGCAATTTCTTAAGTTTGGACTCACCTGACACACCTAATGCAGTGTCTACTTTTTCTTCTTCTAGTGTATTTTTATGGCAAACAACAGAATGGTGCATTACCGCCACCAACTGGTCTGGAGTATGGGTTGAAGGCTTTATTATGTCAATAGAGTTGATACAGTATGTTCTACTCAAGGCAATTTCTATTTGCCCCATCAGACATGTCTCCCTTAAAAGTTGAATCAAATATACATAACTCTGGTTGTTTCTTAAAATGTCCTAAATATTCCATGGAATTTTAAATTCATCAACCTGTTTTTTTAGTTTGTCCCTATGCCTTGCATAATGTTTACATTTCAACATATTCCACAGTGTCAATATCCTGACAATAATTGCATTTACGTGCTTACTGATTTTAATCTAGACACCACCTCTTCCCTCCTATTTCATTCCCCACCTTCCATCTCCCTAACCGTTCTCTTCACGTTGTAAAACCACCTTCCTGTCTTCTCCCTCTCCCACCTCTCCTGGCTGATGGCAATATATTTTCTCTTAACTAAATGTTTTAATTTCTGTCCTACTAAGTTCTTTATGTGAATCTGAATGATCGTTTGTGGCTGCTAATTTAGCATTCTTATCTGCCAACTCATTCCCTTATACACCATTTCCTTAATCACCTGCTTTAGGCTCCTCCCTTTAATACAGGGGTATCAGAATCCAGGCCTCGTGGGCTAGTGCCCAACATGTTTTCCAACCAACCTCCCATTGACTCTCCTTATTGGCTAATGGTAATCAGAAGCACATAAGGCATGGTTTCTGGGAAACCAGCAAAAGGAGGCCCTTGAGGCCTGGAGTTTGCCTTAATGCACAGCTTTTTTAGCTGACAATAACTAACTAACCTTTACTGGGTGGACTCCAACTATCCATCCATGCACTTCTGTGGCAAACTGTGTATTTAAATTTTGTTCCCTTTTGTACTCACTTTACTCAGAGTTTGCCTGGAAACTGCAAGCTTTATACACAGTATATTCAGACACCGCCGATATTTGATCTCAGGTTTGTACATACAATAATATGAGAAGCTATTAGCTGGCCTCTGTAGTCCACTTTTAGCTGGCAACTCTTTAGCAACCTCTTGAAAAATAGATTTTTTTATGGTATGGTTTAAGTCCAGACCTACAATATTCCAACCGATATGGAGGAATCTCCAGAGAGTTTTGCAAACTGAAAACAGAGTTCATTCTCAGCACTGTGAGACTCAGATGGATTCAGAGAGGAAATAACTACTTAAAGTTCTTTTTGCTAAAGGTGGGTCTGCAAGCTGCTTTGAATAAATAAATAATGTAGCTGAAAGTAGGATTTAGTTGTGCAGCTATATGAGCACAAAGAGCTTGAGATTATCATGAACACGAATATATCTCCCATCTTAGTCTACTGCTCTGTAAAACTTAAAGTTTACATAAAAGCCAGCTGTAACTTACAATACAGCAGCAACTTATTTATGTCTATTTTATGAGATTTTGATGGCTTCATAATTCAAAACTCATGATTATCAAATTTCTTGAACCTATCACAGGAGTCTTCACTCTCTGAATGAGCTCAACTGCGAGGCTGCATCCCAACTTTAGTGTGCGTAAAATACTGGAAGTTTGGTGTAAAATCCACATGAGAAATTGCATTGACTAAAGACTCTAGAGGTTCTCATTAGATGGGTTATGTTGGGCAATGGCAAAAGCAATGAGGCGACTGAGCTGTAAAAATGGAAGTCTACTGAAGGTGATTAATCCTTCCAAAGAAACGTATCGGCCCACAATAAATCAACTGATAAAGGTGATAGACTTTGTGAGAGGCAAAGTAAGTTCCTTGCAAAAGATGGATACTGGATCTATATGTTCATGTGTGTAGATAATTGTATTTGTAAACCTTAATTATTTTTGACTACGCATCTGCAGTATGAAATACAGTAGAAATATATATTTTTAACATATTTATTTTTCTTACGGAGTTATTTTAGTTCAGGGATTTGAGGTTGATTGCAGTATAACTTTGCCCTGTTATGAGACAAAAAATGTATGTTCCTTAAGATAAAATCAATAGATATGCGTCTGAATATCACAAAAATATCTGTATTACAAACTTTATTAAAAATATCCAAATGGTATAATAGTTCACTGCTAAAAGCATTAAATTAAAAAAAGTAATGCTGAATTGTAATATATATTTTTAATAAGCCATGTGGAAGTGTTTGGTTAAAGTAGATGGAAGACATGAGTTTTTGTTACTTTAAATGCATCAAAATGTGTGTTTTTTTTATTGAAATGTAAAAATACATTTCTCCTAGTATTCCAGTTTACTCCTATGCCCCTTTTTCAAAGGCTTGAAAGCAAAGAAAAACTTTGGAGATGTTAAAAAAGGAAAAACATTTAACTTTTGGATTCATTCATCAACATTTTTAGGCATTTTGATTTTACAGTCCCTCACTAAAAATTGAGTCTCTAACTTAACTAGTAAAAAAAAAGAGATATTGTCTTTGATCATTAGTCCATGTCTAATATCTAGTCCCCAAACTGAAAGTCAACATTAATAAATGACATCAAAAGACAAAAATAAAAGGAAATAAAATATCTGTATGACATCTGACAGGACACTTATGTTAAGGAGGTAAACATAGAAAGGGAGTAACGTTCTTTGTTCTCATGTGCCACAGCTCAGGTCTTTCATGTACCAGGTCAGACCCTGAAAGCCTGAAGTGCAACTTAAGTCAGTTTCCTTCTCTGGAAAGAAAGTTTACATATGCATCAAATATATCACCTAGGCAAACATCAAATGTAAATTATGTATTGCAGGATTGTCAGTATTTCAAGATTCAAAGGGTTTATTGTCATAGACACAGTAAGAAACAGGTTTCCCTGCACAATGAAATTCTTACTTTGCTGTCTGCGCCGAATGCCAAAAAAAGTATACAGGAAACTGAAAATTCACACAAAACATACACACTCAAAAACAAAAACTATTTAAAATTATTTGTTCATTTTTGAATGAGGCATTAGCCAATTATCAAATTATCAGTATTGATCCACAAAAAAAGGGGAAGAAAGCATGAAAATGTTTGAGAAATTGATGTAAAAATATATATTTGTCTTTTACCCATTCAAAAATGACATTTGACAGGACACAGCGAGAGACAGAACATGGCTATGATGCAATGTTTAATGCTACAAATGTGTACTACAAGGCTGGTTTGGGTGGAAACTTTGCTGCACAGCTCAAAAGAAGCTTTAGTGTAGGTTCAGTTCTTTCCCTCTTAATATCTGAACACTAGTTCACGAGTTGACATCGTTCCAAACTGGATGAGTAGTGAATACTTTGTTGTGCACTAGTGTCCCAGTAAACTAGTGTGCACACGGTTACTACTGGAAAGCTGGTAAATCCAGCTGGACAGCAAGAAGCAATCAGCTGATAGAACCTGGAGTTTGACAAACATAGTGAGGCAGTTTTTATCTGCTATGCTATTCAGATGGAGTCTGTTTCGTTCCCTTCTTTATTAAAGTCTAAACTTAAAACTGTCTTTACCTACAATTCTCGCTGTTTTCACTGTTTTCCCTTTGTTTTTTAGCCACAATACATTTATTTTGTTTCATTATTTTTGTTAGATCTCTTTAATCCTTTTTGAATTTCAGTGTACAAAAATTGCTATAAAAAGCGTTGCTTTTCTTTCTACTGGGTTCTGTAGGTGCACATCAAATAGCCACAAACATGTGGGTTGCCTCTCTAACCTTAAACATCTTCCCAGAGCTTCAAAAAGAAAACAAAGGTCTGCAGAGGTGTTCTCGGGCTCTGCTTTCTGCTAGATATTTGCTGTTTTTGCAGGAACAGAGAACCAAACCTTTTTTGCCCTCAAACAACTACAGTTTTGATCTGACATCGTGATTGATTTTGTCACCATGCTGACACCTGAAAGCTGTAAAATCAGTTTGTTGACATCACTAGTGTTTTTTTTTTCATTGTTGAAAAGCACCCCCCCCCCCGCCTGTCTTGTTTTTATGTAGTAATATGGCGGTGCAGAGATCACTTCTTCTCAAGGGTTGTGATGCGCAGGTTCAGACGTGGTGGCACTATCAGCCTCGTTCAAGCTTTTTTTCTTTTTCTTCAGATAGCCTTGATCTATGTTCTGTTTGCTCATGTGTATCGTCTCTGAAACTGAAAGGATTTACTGCCACTGCTGCCACCTCAACATTGCTCTGATTCACGGCAGAACCCCCACACACACACACACAAACAGGGTTCCTACCAATCAATTACATTTTTGTTCCACAGATTTCAGGTACCTGTGAAATGAGGTTTATACCAGCAGCAGCTTGTAGCCTATATCTTTGTGGTCTTGCTTTATCTGGAACTACTGCAGACTTGCTGCTGGAATAGATGGCTCTATCTTGTATGGCTGTGCTGAAAGGAGCTTAGCCTACCGCTGTCCATGGTACTGCTTGCAGCTTGGCACACCCCTGGGTGCAATTTGTCTGTTTCTCTTATTTATTTATTTATTTTTAACATCTAGACATACATAGACTTATTGTACTGTTGTCAATCTATTATATCAATATTTTAATGTGATTAGAATGTATTTTGATGCCCTGATATGCCATTTTAATGATTTATTTCATATTTCTTCCATTAACAGCTGCATTCTGCTAGTACTGCATTAGCTTGTGTTCATCCTGCTATATATTACCCCTTGGATCAATAGCAGAGTGATTGTAACTCTACAGTTGTGGCCTGTTGTTGTCTCCTATAAATGCCTGGCATCCCATGTTCCCACAGTTCTAATTGCTAACTCAGGTATTGTTAATCAGAAACCTTTATTTTTTCCACGCTGCTTTTAAGTGCAAAGAGTAATTTTCTCAATCTTCAACCTGTAGCTCAGAGCATTTTTCTTAACAACAACCCGCTGTTCATTTACAGTTTTCTGCTGTCTTCCTGAGGCAAATGTTGATGCGTCTCTATTGCATTTTCCAAATCACCATACTTGCATCCAGCAGTATAACTATATCACTGTGTATTTTTTACTGGCCTACTGTTTTCTAATTGTTGCTCCCTTTTATTGTGTTCTCCCTTCAGACACCAGCGCTTTGGATACCCAGGTGTTGAGTCACTGTTTATCATCTGCTCATTGGACAGTTGTGATTCCTTTGCATGTGCATGTGTGTTTTGTGGTTTGTGGGATGCAATGTGGTATACCTGTTGTGTGTGGAAGGAAAAACTGAAAGGATTTTTTTTTTGGTCACTTACTGCTAGTTATCCCTTTTGTACTCTAGTTTTCGAGAAGGGAAAACTGCACAATAGGCAAATCTGGCCTGAAGCATCAAGAGCGACAAAGCTCTCAGTCCTGAGTCCACAAATTAGGTTGTTACAGAATAATTTGGTCTTTTTGCCTGTGGTGTTCTTCTCCTGTCTCTCTGTGCTGGACTCTTCCTCTCTGATTGTTCATCTCAGCCTAAACTGTCCAGTGCATTCCCGGGCACACAGTCATACTATCTTTTTATGCCCTTTTTTGCTTCCCTGCCCTTTATGTGTGCGTGTTTGTGAAAGAATAGAGGGGAAGGGAGGAGGTCTGTTGATGGCACTTACCTGGCATTCTTAGCCTAACATGGTGGTTTTTTTCTGTTGGCAGCCCCGCAGTATTTTGGATCCCAAAGTGCTTGGTTTGCAGTGTGGAGGGTGAGTGACTTCTCACTTCCTGTTCTGACTGTTAACATATTAACCAGAACTCTTTAGTTCTTTGGTTCTGTCATGATTTACTATATTTGCTTATTAACAATCATCCAAAAAAACTAGTTAAAATAAATAGAAGTGTTTATTTTTTTAAATATTGACAAAAGAAGAAGGAACAAAAACAAAGTCACTCCTTTCATTAGATGCACAATGGTGTAGTGGTTATCACTCTTATCTCACAGAGAGAATGCTTTGGTTTGAATCCTGGCTGAGACATTTGACTGTTCTTCATGTTCTCCCACTGTCACAAAAACATGATTCATAGGTGTATTGCTGTTTTCTTTTAGTTTACATTTGGTTTCGACGTTATATATTTATTTCTGATGGATGATTTTTTAAACAAATCAATGTAAGTAATTGAAAAAGTTTTTATTTAGATTCAAACTGCCCTGAGTCGTTATAGGTTCCACCTTTACAGTCTTTGCATTTCTTCTTTGACTTTAACACAGATAAATAAACTAGCACTTCATCTTATGTCTATTAACAGCTGTGAAAACAGATGCTGCTAAAACTTTCAGGCTTTTTTCGCTTTTTGAACCCAATTAAAAATCTAAGTTGCCCAACAAACTAATAACCAACTTGTTGCCTAAGCACAGAAAAAGTCCTTGTTATCAAATATTACTTTGAGGAATCCTAGGATGTAGACTTACTACCTAACAGAAGTGCCACCTCCATCACCAAACGCTTTTGAATTTGTTCTCAAAAACCTTTAAATTATTTCTTGAAGGCCTAAAGTATTTTTTTTCCTTGAAGATGGCCCTGATATTTTGTCACATGTATGACACTTTCCGCATAGAGAAATTTTAAAAGGACACTGATAAGCAAAAATGGCAGCTATGTCACCAGCTGTTTTGTTGTGTCATATGAGAGAAAACAGCCATAATCCTGTTTAGCCTCTGGTACCTCAACATATGCCACGACTACAGAGATTATGTGTAAGAGCAGATCTTAGGAATAAGGCCAAGGCCTGTTTAGCTTGTCACTTTGGGTATTTTTAGGTTCAAACCAGTAATGTTGCTAAGAGAGCAGACAGAAAAGGTTGAGGAGCTTTATCTGTGTGGAAGCAATGGGAACTCGATGTCAGGCTGAGGTCATTAAAGAAGCTTGGAGTGATAGTTGAGGTGACGCCAGGGAGAGTACGACTGCTTTATCTTTGTGGTAAAGCATAGAAGGGAATTGCGGTTACAAAGAGGTCTAATGAAGCAAGCAGCAAAAAAAAAAAAAAAAAAAAAAAAAAGCTGCTAAAGTGAGGTGCAGACTGAGAAAAACTTCCCTTAAAGTGACCCGCTGTTGAAGCAGCAATGGGCCTCCCATCCTTCATACATTGCAGCAGTGGGAGGTCTGCCCCATGCGAGGTAAGATAAAGGGGGTAAGACACTTTCACAAGGAGGCATGATCCACAGTGTTTGCTGGCCGTGTAAATCAAGGCCCCCCCCTTTCACTGTTGTAATGTCTGCCCCAGCATGGCATTATTATGATATTAATACACAACCCAGTCTCATCCTAAAATGTGTAGTAGCTACATTTGTCCACATGGAAATACGTGACAGGTTCACAAAAACGGCCCGTAACTTGTGAGACACTTACGTTTCATTTTCCTATTCATTTTCTATTAGCCTTCTCAGGATCACGTGACTTCTGAGGTTTTGCCTGCCGTGAAAAAAAACATGGCGGATGCTCGTTCATTTTTCGGTAGAAAATCCCACAAAACAGGATTTTTTAAGGACTAATCTTTATTCTGACAACATTTCTAGTGAGAAATATACCATTTACTTTCAGAAGGCTTTTATAAAAATGCAGTTTTTAGTTATCTTTTTTCGCTCTGTGAAAACGTTTTTTTAGGGGCTCTAAATTGTGAAAAACAAACGTTTACACCTACGTTAGTCCACAGGGCGAAACGTCTTTATTTTACAACAGTGGTCCCAAGCCACCGGGCCTCGGGACACTTGGCACCGGGCCTCGGGACACTTGGCACCGGTACCGATCCATCCGCGGAACACTTGGCACCGGGCCGCGGGACACTTGGCACCCGGCTGCGGGACACTAGGCACCGGTACCGATCCATCCGCGGGACACTTGGCACCGGGCCACGGGACACTAGGCACCGGTACTGATCCATCCGCGGGACACTTGGCACCGGGCCGCGGGACACTAGGCACCGGTACCGATCCATCCGCGGGACACTTGGCACCGGGCCACGGGACACTTGGCACCGGGCCGCGGGACACTTGGCACCGGTACCGATCCATCCGCGGGACACTAGGCACCGGGCCGCGGGACACTAGGCACCGGTACCGATCCATCCGCGGGACACTTGGCACCGGGCCACGGGACACTTGGCACCGGGCCGCGGGACACTTGGCACCGGTACCGATCCATCCGCGGGACACTTGGCACCGGGCCGCAGGACACTAAGCACCGGTACCGATCCATCCGCGGGACACTTGGCACCGGGCCGCGGGACACTTGGCACCGGTACCGATCCATCCGCGGGACACTAGGCACCGGGCCGCGGGACACTAGGCACCGGTACCGATCCATCCGCGGGACACTTGGCACCGGGCCACGGGACACTTGGCACCGGGCCGCGGGACACTTGGCACCGGTACCGATCCATCCGCGGGACACTTGGCACCGGGCCGCAGGACACTAAGCACCGGTACCGATCCATCCGCGGGACACTTGGCACCGGGCCGCGGGACACTAGGCACCGGGCCGTGGACCGGTACCGGGCCGCGGGACACTTGGCACCAGGCGGTCCGCGGAAAATTTTTGCACCGGGACGCACAGAAAGAAAAAATAATTTCCATTTTATTGTTTTATTTTTATTTTGAAATTTATTTTATTTTGAAAAGTGACCGGATAAAGTTGCACATGATTACACAGTGGATTTACGTTCATTATTATTATTGTTATTATTATTACTTAAGAGAAAATACCCCCCCCCCCCCCCCCCCGGTCCACGGTAAACGTGCCCCCCACCCCCACCGGTCTGCGGTAAACGTGTCTTGCGTTTTACCGGTCCGCGGTTGGGGACCACTGTTTTACAACACTTGCGCATTCTTTTCTCGTTCATTTCTGTGGGTCACGTGACTGACAGGTTTCCTAGCAGGAGCCAGGACATCGCCTGGGTTTTTGATGTGAATTTATTATTATTGGCTTTATAAACACTTTGTTTTGATGCATTTTCTAGCGAGAATCATACAGTTGTTTTCAACATTATGTAGCTTCCAATTGTATTTGATACCTATATATTTTTTCTACGTACATTCCTTCATATAACTCAACAAAATAGTATCGACGGAACATTTTTATGTTGCTATGGTGGTAGCTACGGACGCTACCGGCGAACCGGAAGGAAGCCACGGTTAATTTGCGGTTATTATTGTGTCAAATTATTATTACTTTTACTCGAAAACAGCTTTTCACAAGAGGAATGCAATTAGATTTCACAAACTCAACTCAACCCACTAAAACGGTACTACCCATAAGTCTTGCGTTCGGAAGTAACTTTTTGTTTTGGGGGAAAACGCTATTTTGATTATTCATACTGACTTTTGATTCGTTTTAATTGCTTTACTGAAATAAACTGACAATCTACGTTTACCACTTGGTTTATGTTTATGATTCCAAGGTTTTTCTTTTATAAATGCTATTTCTTTTATCTGTCTTTGAAATTGTAAAGAATATACGTCTGTATAATTAATAAATGGGGGAAGCTAAAAAGGCAAATGACGACCTGGAAGAACAGTGTGTTTTTTTTTTTTTTTTTTACCTCAAATATACATTCATCTATTTAGGTTGCACAATACAGCTCCATGCATTACATCTTTGCTCTTATTTCATTATACTAAATACCAAAAATGATTTACTATTAAGTATGTATCATTATAACTTGAGGTATGATCATTTGCAATTGCCATAGCTGTGACAATCCAACACAAAAACCTGATATCTGGTTATATGACAAATTTTTTGTATGTTTTTTATTGTAAACTTTTGTTTAGAATTTCACAACAAATGTGTCCTACCTCTATGGTATATCATACATGTGAGCATGTTGAGCAATAAAAAATGTAGATCAAACCCTTTCATTTGAACATTTTTATTAACAACAATTAGAAAGCAGTAACACAAACAACAATAATAATTTAAAAGGTCAATCTGATCAACAGAGGTGCCTTTGGGGTTTATTTTTTGGTGTTCCTTTTTTCCACCCACTGTGGAGACCATGTTTTCCCACTGCAAAAAATACATAAATCAATGAATACATAAAAACAGTTAATGACAACATTACAATAAAAGACAACAAGCTCCAGTGAACTCCAGTTTGTACTTTATGCTACCATGCTCACAGTTATGTTACTGCAAATTCATTTATCATTTTCTAATTTGACTGACACATTTGTATGGTCATATGTATATTATATATTGTTTATGTCCTTGTTTGTTCCCCTGAAAATATGTCCCTGCGACAATTAAGTATCCTTGCCTAATTTGTTAATTAACTCTTTAGTCAGGAACCTTGGGTCAACCCTGGACCCTGTCTCTAGAGTCTCTAGAGCAAATGTGACAAACTCCAGGCCCGCGGGCCAAATGTGGCCTGCCTTGTCATTTTAAGTGGCCCCCAAAAGCATAAAAGTTTTAAATTTCTTAAATAAAAAATAAAAAATTGGTGTGTATTTATTCATATCTAGGGGGAATCTGACTTGAAATATCAGATTGGGCTATATATTAGGACTTAAACACTTTCCATATAACCTAACCTGATAGAATCAAATTTAAAAAGATTTATGCTGGAGTAACAAGCAAACATATGTTTTCTATGCAACTGAAATTGTCATTTTAAAAAGTTATACTAAATACATAATAAGTTATTCCACATTAAGGAGTAGCTAAATTTATTTTTTATTACATTTACTTACATGTATAAATTATATCTGGCCCTTTGAGGACAACCACTTTGCTGATGTGGCCCTCAGTGAAAATGAGTTTGACACCCCTGGTGTAGAGTCTTGTCTCATGTCTCTGGTTCAGTGTTTGTCTTTTAATCATATAAGAACTATTGTCAAATTGAGTCCAACTGTATCAAAATCTAAAAGGGATATGATTTCCCATGCATTAATTTTATCATGCTGTATTATTTGTAACTTAATAGCTACATGTTTAAATAGGAAATCACATGAATGTTTTCAGGTGGTCCAGAGCACTGCTACAAGGCTAATAACTACACTGGCTCCACATCATGCACAGCCTCCTCTTATACAATCTATAAATAAACAAAAAAAAATTATACATACCACATGGAACATGGCTCCCATTCAACAAACTCCATTAATTTCCCCTGATAAAAGTAAATTTAAAAAATGATTTTTTAAACATAGGCCATCATATTATTACACTTAAGAATTGTGATGCCGTAAATTGTATTTCATACATTCATATGAAAGGCAGATGAAAAGTACACATTTCTACTTCAGATAAGAAATAAAAATAACCTTCTGCTTTTTTGTCTTCAAGACCTGCTTCACTGGGTAAAACTGATCTTCTCCCCCATGGCTGCACTCTGAAAATATAAAAAGCACAATATAAAGGTTTCAAAGAAAGTAAACAGTAGGAAAATGTTTGGGAAAACATTTGTATGATGAATTTCCAAATGAAACTTCATGTTGTCTGTGGTTTTGCAAAAGCAAACACTAAATGCTGTAATGTATTTTATACATGGACACATAGTCTGTGACAACTAAATTATAAAAAATTTTTTTTTAAAGCTGTATAGCATCAAATAACTAATTACTATCTCAGTTCACTGTCTTCTTATTGCCTTCTTATTTTGAAGCAGTAATGAAGTCTGGCCAGCTGATTTTCATTGAGACAAATGCTTCTCAAACACTAAACTTTTTTTTGAAACAGTTGAATTTAGAGCTTTGGGAAGCTTTGTTTTCTCCATCACTAATTAGAAGCACTTATAGCATGCACAGCTTCACCATTTAGTTGTGGTTATAAGCTACTACACAGTATTTGTATATGTTCAAAAAAAACAAAGAAATGGCCAGATCACAACAGTTTTTCCTTAGGTCATTTATAACTGTTGCTGAAAATTAAGTCAAAACCTGTAAATCACTTTTTGAGTGATTTTGCAAACATTTCACACAACATACTAACAAATCCTAATGATAACATGACCTTCTTCGCAAAAGTAGATTATGAATGTCACATTTATTTTTTCATGAACAAGTTACATGTAAAAATAATGTCAATTAAATATATGATATTAATATAGATTTGACAGTCAAACTATCAAAAAGTTAAATTAATCTGCTGCAACATAACTGAAAGTATATTTTATATATATATATATATATATATATACACACACATATATATAAAAAAGCTAATGTTCTATTAACAAAAAAGAAATTGCAGCAACATAACTGAAATTATATTTTATGTATATATATAAAATATAATTTTAGATATGTTGCAGCAATTTCTTTTTTGTTAATAGAACATTAGCTTTTTATTTTCTTTTTCTAGTCTTTTTGTTATCACTGTTTGTCAATTTTTTGCTGCTAGCATTTTAAGTATCCTTGTGAGGAACACATAACTCTGTTAAGTCCACATAAAGGTAACCTCAATTTTAAATAGTTGACTAAGGTCATTAAGCATGTCATTTAGAAGATACAATAACATTGTCTATGTTTGTATCTGAAGCTGTTGATAGCAAATAAAAGATAACCCATTTACCTCCAGGTGAATCTTTCTTGTTATCTCTTTTTTTCTTTTTCTTTGCTGGAACACCTGCTAGAAATAAAGAACATTTTCTGTAAATTATATTGTTGATTTCAATTAATATTATGCAAACATTTAAGCCCACAGTTTTTCCAGTGTGATTTAAATAAACAAAAAGAATGCTCTTTTGACACCATTTCAACATCTTACAATATGTTGTGGTTTTAACATGTATTTCAGAAGACTACGTCACCATATTATTAAAATGTTATGAATCTGCATACTGGTTGAAGGCTGGATGGATGGTGCAGTTGAAGGTCGAATGGCTGGTGAGGCTGAAGGCTGGATGGATGGTGCAGTTGAAGGTTGAATGGCTGGTGAGGCTGAAGGCTGGATGGATGGTGCAGTTGAAGGTTGAATGGCTGGTGAGGCTGAAGGCTGGATGGATGGTGCAGTTGAAGGTTGAATGGCTGGTGAGGCTGAAGGCTGGATGGATGGTGCAGTTGAAGGTTGAATGGCTGGTGAGGTTGAAGGCTGGATGACTGGACCAGAGGGCATTTGAAGGCTCGTCCAACCTCAATGGGGAAAATAAATAAAATAATCTAAATGCAGTTGTCTTGTTATGCATATAATTTTTTTGTCTTGAAATACATTTGCTAAATTTAAACATATCACAATTTTACAACTTGTTTTACTTTTTTAGATCAGATATACATTTATTCCAACACATTGGATAGATTTAATGTACTACAATTCCTTCTACAGAATAAAATAATACCGGTACTATAAAAACTAAAGTTAATCAAATCAAAAGTGACAAATAAAGCAGCACAATAACCGTGAAAAATATATCACTATATACTCCAAGTGTTTTAGATTAGTCAAACGTTATTATTTTTTCTACCTCTAGAAATAATGACAAATTTGAATGCACTAATCCTAGGAACAAACTGGGCTGAAATTATAAACATTTTCAGACAGAAATACTTACCATTGATCATTAGCTCATATAGGTCTTTCATGCGGTCCAGACACTGTCCAGCTTGATCGGTTAATTGCCACCTAGGGTGAATGACATGTGTATGCCACGTAGATGTTTTCTTTCCAGGTCTGGCAATAAACACAACGGCTTTTTGTCCCAAAGTATTCAACTTTTCCACCTAAAAAAATTGTTACATCATCAGTAATAACTAAAATTATAAAATACAATTGCAGACATAAAACACGTACCAAAACCGATGCCTCATCCAAAACATGTGTGGTGGTTTTGTTTTTCTTGTGTTTTTGCAACCAAGTCTCCTTTTTGGATTGAAACTTCTCCAGTTTTTTGGCAAGCCTTTGCCTCATTGGCTGGATTGTTTGGCATACTTTACATGTCTTAGTTGCCACACCAATCACAGCTTTGCAGCTGACACAAAGTTTTGTTGTAGATCCTCGTGGCATCTTGACCTGTGAATATATATAAAATATATATAGAAAATATGTTTTGAAAAAAATTAACACTGAAATTGAATTTAAAAAACCCACTTAAGTTCAATAGTATATACTATACATTTGATCGACTAGTCAAACAAACTTACATTTGTGTTCTGGAGTCGAACCACTGGATTTGCATTATTTTCCAGCATAAAAAACATATAAACAAATAAACTTAATGACATGCTGTTTCTATCTAAGGTGTTGAAATTGGGGCACAGCAGAAATTCCATTTAATTGTTTGTTTGTAACCTATTAATTTCGTGGGTGTTTGCTTTCAATAACATAAACCTACAGAGGACCTAGTCTTAACTTTAGTACTTCATATTTTATTCAAAATATTCATTCATGAATTGTAGAATACACTTCTTCATATCAAATTTGATATGACAATAGAAAAAATAAAGTCATTGTTAAATGTGGTCAAGTTTAACTTTATTTAGTACCCCTGTTAAATGGAAAATTAACATGAAGTCTTTTAAGTCAAAATAAACTGCAATTGCTTCACTCTTTTACTATATGTAAATAATAAACAGAAATAGAAATTATCTTCAGATATACATTGACTTTATTTTGTATGTTCCACAATTAGTCAAAATGAAAGATGTTCTATATAATGATTTACTTAAAATGTAAAACTTAAGAGAAGGTGTTTAGATAAATTGTAGTGTTCACATTGAAATTCACAACTAGCTGTAAATTTAAACAACCAAGCACATGTTTGTGGTAGGTTGTTATTGGTTATTGACAATTATATTTTTCACAACTACGTACTACAAAGATCCCAAAAGTACATAGCATTTACATATAGCAGAAACCAGATATTGTGTTGTGGCAGTACTGTCAATCAGCAATCAATGGGCAGTTACTTTGTTTGTAGTAATTATCAGTTATGACATATTACCAAAATGGTGCCAAACCGTTCCACCAGCACTTCAAAAACATTACTACTCCGAAACCGGAAAAACAATTTCTCATTACATTCTTCTCTTTATGTTAGAACTAGTTGTCGTGTCTTACCCTGCTGCCTACGTCTTTGTTTAGGTTCTGACCAACAAAGAAGCACCCTTGCGATCGATATATGAGGTAGTTTCATTAGCTGGCACCGACCGACCCGCGTGCTGCCAGAACCCGGGCCAGATTAGCTAATGTCATTCAACAGTATGACTCCGTCTAGAGATGTATTAATTTTATAAACTAAAATTCTAAATTACAAAAGTAATACACCGTCATTAAAGTTAACTGTCACTGAAAATATTGTTCGTGGGGGGGGGTTAGTTCTGCTTGACTTGTGTCATGCGTGGGTTAGCTGAAATATTAGCTAAGAGGTAAAGCTTGCATGACCAGAAAAAATTATAGATTATTGGTATTTATTTTAAAGTTCAAATAGTTTAGATTTCCCGATGTATGTTCATTTCTTACCGTTTGTAGTCTTGCATCAGCTTCTTGGCAAGCCAGTCCTTTAACTACTCACGCGCAGTCATTGCCGCCCCTCCCCCTCTTCAAAGCAAGCGCACAAGAACAAAGCATAGGCCCCTTTTTATACTTTCATTTGATATAGAATTAAACTTTAGCTTTGAAAACTTTCAGAGCCTGTCACATTAAAATATATAATTTATGAATTTCATACATTGTTTACCTATTAACATCTACATTAATTTACACCTGCGGAAAAAATTTAAATATATTGGAATGGATATGCATATGTGCATCAATGGATATTAAGGGGTTAAACGTTTTCGGTATGATCAAAATTTTATGTGGATGTGAGAGATGAGGTCTTGAGATCAATTCAAATTGCATATTGCCATTTACTCCCAAAAAATAATGTACGTATGTTCAGCTCCTGATACTTAGCTTCAGGTTGGACCCAAGGGGATGGATCATACATCCTATGTGTGATCCATTGTTTTCCAAGAAAAACAGTAACATTGATACTTATATACAGTGAGGTCAATAAGTATTTGATCACCCTGTGATTCAGCAAGTTCTCACAATTTTAAAACATGGAGGTGTCTAAATTTTTCATCATATGTGCATTTCCACAGTGAGAGACAGAATCTGAAGAAACATTCAGAAATCACGTTGTACAATTTCTTTGTAAAAGTCTGTGACAAATACGTTTTTGATCACTTGAGTTAAACAACTTTGATATTTGGTACAGAAGCCGTTGTTAATCAATTACAGAGGTCAAACGGTTCATATATTTCTTCACTAGGTTAATACACACTGCATTAGGGATTTTGGCCCACTCCTCTACAGATCTTCTTTAGATCTGTCGGGGTTCGGGGCTGTCGCTGAGCAACACGGAGTTTCAGCTCCCTCCAAAGATTCTCTATTGGATTTAGGTCTGGAGACTGGCTAGGCCACTTCATTACCTTGATATGCTTCTTACGGAGCCACTCCTTGGTTTTCTTGGCTGTTTGCTTCGGGTCATTGTCATGATGAAAGACCCAGCCACGACCCATCTACAACGCTCTGACAGAGGTTAGGAGGTTTTTGCCCAATATCTCACAACACAGAGCCCTGTTCATCCTCTCCTTAATACAGTGCAGTCGTCCTGTCCCTTATGCAGAAAAACACCCTCAGAGCATGATGCTTCCACCTCCGTGCTTCACTGTAGGTATGGTGTTCTTGGGATGATGCTTCTTCTTTCTCCTCCAAACACACTGAATATATTTGAGACCAAAAAGTGCTATATTGGTCTCAGACCACAAGACTTTCTCCAATGACTCGTCTGGATCATCAAGATGGTCATTGCCAGACCTCAGACGGGCGTTGACATGGGCTGCCTTCAGCAGGGGAACCTTCCGTGCGATACATGATTTTAAACCATGACGTTTCAATGTATTACTTATAGCCTTGGAAACAGTGGTCCCAGCTCTCTTCAGGTCATTGACCAGCTCCTCCCGTGTAATCCTGGGCTGATTCTTCACCTTCCTTCGCATCATCCATACCCCACGAGATGAGATCTTGCGAGGGGCCCCAGTCCGAGGGACATTGACAGTCATCATTAGCCTCTTCTATTTTCTGACAATTGCTCCAACAGTTGTCCTTTTCTCACCAAGCTGCTTGGCAATTGCCCTATTTAAAAGCAGAACTGCAAGTCTTTGCTGGTCAGAAATCTCTGATAATTAAGTGCTCAAATACTTATTTGTAACAGTAATATACAAATAAATTGTTTACAAAAATCGTATGCGATTTCTGAATGTTTCTTTAGATTCTGGCTCTCACTGTGGAAATGGAAAAATTTTAGACCCCTCCATGTTTCCTAAGGGGGAGAACTTGCTAAATCACAGGGTGATCAAATACTTATTGACCTCACTGTACATACCTACATATATGTATACACATATACATACATATACTATAATATCCATATCAGAACTAGTTTAATAATACCTTTAAATTATGCAATGTAAAAAGAGTAGTGCAAAATTAAAAATCCACCAATTTCATTCAAGAGAATTTATTGGTCAATTATCACAGTTTACTTATGTTCTTCTGGAGACATTTGGGGGTGGGGTGGGCATGGCGGTGTCAAATATCTTCATCCGAGGAACTACTGTCTAAGTTTTCCTCATCTGTGGAAGAGTCATCTAAACACAATGCTTGCAATCCCAAAACATTCTGGTATATTTTGCGTGCAGCATCCTGTCGAGCACGGAGTTCTGTCGACCTTCTTTTCAGCAAACACAGTAGCCCCTCTCGTCCTTGCTCTGTCAAGGCGTCAGTGTTGCCTGACGATGACAAAAAGACAAATTAAAATCAAGTGTCTTTCCATATTTTCATTTATAAAAGAATGTTTTACCAACTTTGCTCAGTGATCCCTTCAGAAATCTGAGAAGAAAGCTCTTCAAGCATCCCAACCGCATTCCTTAGGTACTCCCAGTGCTGCTTAACTTCCCGAACCACAATGACCTTCTCTTCTTTCAACCTGGTCAGCAGCATTACCTTGTCAAAAAGCTGCTTTTTCTTAACCATGTCACCATGACCTAAAATTCAGCACAGTTTCAGTCATTTCAAATCCCCATTAAAATTCATCTAAAGTTAGGTATTAAAGTTTTTTGTTGAATAAAAAAAACAAAACAAAAAAAACGTACATTCCCAAGGCCAGAAATAGTTCTCATGAGCCAAAAGCACATCAGAAGAAGGTAATTTCTCTGTTTCAGACAAATCAGTGTTTCGTTTTGTGATGGCATCGTCTAAGGCTCTCTTTTCTGTAGCAATCTTCTTTCGTAATAGATGACGCCGTTTGTTGCCATCTAGAGGGAAAAAAAAAGTTCATGCATACCCAGCTTTATCTTACAAGAGTATTTCAGACATTTTCAATAACTTTTTATTTTTTTCCCCTCACCAGCCTTGCGATACAATTCATATTTCCTCTGTTTGATGCTCAGATACAGTCCTTCAATGGTTTTTTCAAGGTCATTATGACCAGTTGAATCTTGTGGGGAGAAAAGTAGAAGTAATTAAAATTATTTTAAGAACACAAGGTGCTTTGACAGTTTGACTTGGGCCAAAATTCTATAAAAAGGCATTCATTTGGAGGTTTACTAATATAAATGTCATTGGAATTAAAAAAAAAAAAGAACAATTTTTGTGTGTCTGTCTGTCTATAATTTTTTCCCCCCAATAAGCTTCACAGTACCTGCAGCCCAATTTTTTACATCAGACACCCATTGCTGGACAGTGTCTTCTTGTATCGACAGCTCTTTAGTTAGTTGATCAAGATCTGCCAATGCTTCAGAAATCCTTTGTGCGGTCTGTCAAAAATATTGCAACATTGTTGAACAGTGTTTGAATGAAAGAAGTCTAAGAGTCATGGAAAATGGATGTCTAGTTTTTACCTTGATGTATCTTTTTGCTAGAATCTGGTCAAGCTTTTCCACCTTCCGCTTGTTCCATCCAATAGCCTGTATCGTAAGGATATCTGTGCGTACTTCAAGCACAACATATATTAGCCCAGCATAACAAAAAACAATACATTTTTATAATATACTTACCAGCTTTGGACATGTATTTAGAACATATGGCTGCCCGAGACAGGAAGCTGTTCACTTGCTCAACCTCCTCCCCCATTGTTATTCCTGCTCCCTCTTGGTTTCGACCTCCCCACTGCAACTGCAACAAATGTGATTTGTTTCCGTTAGCATTGAGTTTAATATCTGGAGTGATAGTGCAAAAGAGGTTGGCAATCATTACCTCACACATCCAGGAATGTGCTTTAGCATGCATGATTGAGAGGAAAGGATGCATTGTCAACAACCCCTGTAGTTCAGGACAGTGGCGCACAACCTTCTGCAGATATGGCCAATATTTGCACACCACATCGGAGCAGAAAAACCCTACATTCTGAGCAGCAAGTTCTTTTTGGAGAAAGAGAGGATATGCAAAAATTTCTCCACGGAACATATTGAGTCCTTTCAACAAGACCCCATGACGGCACACAGCAACCTCAACACCTTCCTCATCCACTTTGCTGGCAGATTTGTGAGAGGACTCTCGTGCTGCTAACCACTCGCCTCCTCCACATCTTCCCTTTCCAGGATTCTATTACAGATGACCAAAAGATATACAAATTTGATTGTTGTATATTAAGATGCATGGAATATTTTGAGAAACTTAATACACTTTTAAAAAAGTCGACCTTACATGTCGTGTTGCACCATGGATATAGTCCACAAAAGAGGCCACCTCTGTATCTTTCGCCAAAAAAACACCGTCAAAAAATCCATCAGGTCTAATGGAAAAAAAAAAAAAACATGTTAAAATTACATCCATAGAAAATTCAACATAACATTGAAAATGTTTACCCCATACCCTGGTTGGCTTCTGAAGCGGTAAAGTTTGCGGTTCCCATCCACTGCAACAGCCAACATGGAGGGGGTGCATGCTGGGCACTTAAAGTGATGCACCAGTGACAGCCTCTCAACTTCAAATTTGGCATAGGACCACTCCAGAAAAGATTTCTGCATGGTGTCGCCACATATTTTTCCACTCTGGTTCAAAACAAAACGAAAAGAAAACAAAAAAAAGACAAAAGTTAAAGATACAACAGTCAATGTAAAACACAGTTGTTGCCTCAATTATGTAACTTACTCGACCAAAGACTTTAGTGCGCTGTTCAAGCATTCCGACAAAAGCATGCCTTGACATTCCTGGTGCAGTAATTTTAAGATCTTCATATGATGTGAACAAATCCACTGTATATAAAGTCTCAAAATGTACTGTGGCTGGCCAATATCCACTTTCAACCAAATCACCAATGCCAACATCCCAGGTTTTTCCACAGGAACAGGTAACATTTGGCAGGGATAGGTTGTATCGTCCTTTAAAAGAAATAAATCACATTTTATTACAGTATAACTTTGAAAGACTATTATTTTGAAAAAAAGAAGAAAGGAACATTACCATTCATTCCAATCAGAATCACTTGTTTTCCTGCAGAAACTTCTGTTTGACCAGTAGAGCAGTCACAGCAGGGAAGGACGACAGGCAAAAGGCATGCTTGTAAAAGTAAACAATTCATATTAGTTAAAACATAAAATATTATCTGCAAATGTGTTTTATTTCTCAAAGGAAAAAATAATGCATCTTTTTTTTTTTTTTTTTTAAAAGATTTTTAAACAAGCATTGAGGGTGGTTTTGATTTATTTAACAAATTTAAAAGGCCCATGTGATTTTAATGAGAAAAAGTACCTCTTTCGTGGAAAGTAAGTTTTCCTCCCTCTTCCTTGATGAAAGTGGTTGGTGGGAGTGGCCTATAAAATCCCTCCACCGTCGCTGATCGGTTGTGAAGTACTCTGTTGTCATGTACAGCCAAATCACATGACGCACAATAAAGTGGTCTTGGCAAACAGTCGTGACACACTATTACTGCAACCTGAGAGCGACAGTGATGGCATTGTCCCCCTTTTGGCTTCCCAGATTGCAACATCTGATCGACCATAAAAGGTCTCAACACTGTCCACTTTTCCAAGGACGAAGCTTTCCTAGCCGTCCAGTGTGATGGAGTTGGGTCTTCAGCGGGGCCCAGAAGGTCTTGAACCTCTTTGATGAGGGACCCTATTGAGGAAAAAGAAGAAACAGGGGGGGTGTTACAGTATGTAAAAGTAGATTCTGAAAATGTGTTCCACGTGATTAAGAACTCCAAAAGGCTATGAATACGTGACAATGTTTTCATCTTCAGAGCACAATGGATTTATAAATGGCAGTCGCAAAATGGTTGTATCAATTAGATTTTCACTTTGTGAAATTGAGGACTTTCTTCGCCTTTAAAAAAAAAAGTAGTGAGCATGGTGCCCGAATTTTAGCATCCAACCACTAGATATTCCTGCATTATATAGTTTTTTAGCAGTTATGGATTGAGGGGAATTCATGCAGCAACTGTTTAGACAGAAAAAAATTGAGGTAAACTATGTAGATCAACTACATTTTAATATACTTTAAATTGTTCTCAGAAAAAAAAAGTTCTGAGGACAACTGTATCAATAACTTACCTATATCGTGAGAAGGTTCTGTCACACTCTGCTGTCCACTAGTAGATGGCATGCACAATTGGTCTACAGTTGGACTTTGAGCCATTGTTGGAGTTCCTGAAATAAATAAGAGCACGAGTAAAGAGAATTATCTGCCAGACATACAGGCCTTTCACTGTTCTGGTTGCTTAGCATCCTAGAGCTGAAACAAATGCTTATTTTTGGATAGTGCACTATGGAGAAAGTTATAGCAGTTTTTCAATTCTAGCCACATTACTCAAAATCCAGAACTTCCTAATTGAGACAAGTTTAATAACATATTAAAGGTAATTATTGTGGTCCTTGGAATGGTGTACGCATAGATAGCCTTGATAATACCCTGCTAACATCTTGGCCTGTTAGGCATCATAGAGACTAAAACAATCTATATGTGTTTTATAATACAGAAAACCCCCATGATAAAAAAATAAATAAAAAGACACTGAAATGAACTTGCCTTTCACTAAATTCCAGTAATCCCTCGCCAAATTCCAGTTCACCCTTTACAAAGACAGTGGAAAGTAGGTTTTCCATATTTGTATTGTACGACTAAAAAGGATTTAGAACTAGTGGGGTCTTGTTATTAGAGTGGGAGTAAATGGAGGCGTTTCACACAGCCTTATCCCCTTCTATCATGATTGGCTATTGATGACGATGACGATGACGATGATGATGACGATGATGATGACGATGATGATGATGATGTCCCCCCACCCCGTCACTGGCCTTGTGGGCAGCGGGAGCGCCAGGGGGGTTGGGCCACTTAGTCTAGTTCTCTGAATGGTAGCCCAAATTGTTTCACCATTTTCACCCTAAAGTGCTATAAGCTAACCACTTTTTCCAAATCTAAATTCCAAAAGCCAGTGCCCTTTAACTCCCCTAGGAAGTCTGCCAAAACGAGTGTGCGTCCATGCTCACCACATTGGCATGTTTAGACCACAATGCATTGCGTTTGAATGAGTTTTTTTAATTTAATGTAAATATAATTTTTCAAAAAGGATGGTGTCCGAGTACTTTTTAAAAATCGAGGTATCAATAGCCCCCCCCAATTCTATTCTGGTTCTGCCAAAATTACAAAAACAAATCTAGACTTGTACCGCGAAAGCCACGTGTGTGCCTGATGCCAAACCTTGTGTGGCCATCTTGTCAGCAGCTTCCTACTTCCCTTGATTCCATCCCCTTTCCTTTGTTGTTTTAAAAGTGCAACAAGCAATGTGACCAGGTTTACTCACTTTTGGATGAAACAGGTTTCCGCCGCTCTCCTGTTCTACGACGTTTAGGCAAAGGATTTCCATACTCGTCCTCCTCGTGCCTAACAAAGGTCACTGGGCCTGTTCCCGACGGTTGTACAGCTGCAGGCTGTTTACGCTACAAAATAAAGTTATAAAGACATACACGATGTCACTGGTTATATAAATAAACGTTTTTTTTTTCATTTTTACAAAATTCAATGAAATCGAACCCACCTTGAATTCTTCTATAAGCGCGTCTGCGAGAAATAAAGCGTCATCGACTTTGTCCCCTACCGGCTCCATCGCGATCCACAAAGCATGTAAAACTCCAGGGGGTTTAAATAGGTAGTGGGTGTCACCATTTAGTTGCCCAACCCGTGGACTGACGAAACAAGCCTGCTTTGTGTAAATATTTTTTGTTTAAATTACTCAAAAGACATGTGGCTACACTAAAGTTTAATTTCTTTTTCCTAGAGATGGATCTGTAAATATGACAAAGAAAAAATCGTATGAAGAAAAAAAATGTAGCTAGGACGCCGGTGTAAAGGACACCGGTTTTGACTGGTCTTGGTATTTTCTATAAAAACATTTAGTAGAACTCATTACTATAAAACTAATAAATTTAGTGTCCATTTCTCGCAGTAAAAGCAATTAAAACGAATCAAAAGTCAGTAAATTGTCTCAAACGTTAACCTCAATTGTCTTTTTCAATAAAAAAAGAAAACCGTGGCTTCCTTCCGGTTCGCCAGTAGCGTCCGTAGCTACCACCATAGCAACATAAAAATGTTCCGTTGATACTATTTTGTTGAGTGATATAAAACAAAGTGTTTATAAAGCCAATAATAATAAATTCACATCAAAAACCCAGGCGATGTCCGCTATATTTTGGGTCCTGGCTCCTGCTAGGAAACCTGTCAGTCACGTGACCCACAGAAATGAACGAGAAAAGAATGCGCAAGTGTTGTAAAACAGTGGTCCCCAACCGCGGACCGGTAAAACGCAAGACACGTTTACCGCAGACCGGTGGGGGTGGGGGGCACGTTTACCGTGGACCGGGGGGGGTATTTTCTCTTAAGTAATAATAATAATGAACGTAAATCCACTGTGTAATCATGTGCAACTTTATCCGGTCACTTTTCAAAATAAAATAAATTTCAAAATAAAAATAAAACAATAAAATGGAAATTATTTTTTCTTTCTGTGCGTCCCGGTGCAAAAAATTTTCCGCGGATCGCCTGGTGCCAAGTGTCCCGCGGCCCGGTGCCAAGTGTCCCGCGGATGGATCGGTACCGGTGCCAAGTGTCCCGCGGCCCGGTGCCTAGTGTCCCGTGGCCCGGTGCCAAGTGTTCCGCGGATGGATCGATACCGGTGTCCCGCGGCCCGGTGCCAAGTGTCCCGCGGATGGATCGGTACCGGTGCCTAGTGTCCCGCGGCCCGGTGCCAAGTGTCCCGCGGATGGATCGGTACCGGTGCCTAGTGTCCCGCGGCCCGGTGCCAAGTGTGCCGCGGATGGATCGGTACCGATGCCTAGTGTCCCGCGGCCCGGTGCCAAGTGTCCCGCGGATGGATCGGTACCGGTGCCTAGTGTCCCGCGGCCCGGTGCCAAGTGTCCCGCGGATGGATCGGTACCGGTGCCTAGTGTCCCGCGGCCCGGTGCCAAGTGTGCCGCGGATGGATCGGTACCGATGCCTAGTGTCCCGCGGCCCGGTGCCAAGTGTCCCGCGGATGGATCGGTACCGGTGCCTAGTGTCCCGCGGCCCGGTGCCAAGTGTCCCACGGATGGATCGGTACCGGTGCCAAGTGTCCCGTGGCCCGGTGCCAAGTGTCCCGCGGATGGATCGGTACCGGTGCCAAGTGTCCCGCGGCCCGGTGCCAAGTGTCCCGCGGATGGATCGGTACCGGTGCCAAGTGTGCCGCGGATGGATCGGTACCGGTGCCTAGTGTCCCGCGGCCCGGTGCCAAGTGTCCCGCCGATGGATCGGTGCCTAGTGTCCCGCGGTACCGGTGCCAAGTGTCCCGCCGCTCAGTGCCAAGTGTGCCGCGGATGGATCGGTACCGATGCCTAGTGTCCCGCGGCCCGGTGCCAAGTGTCCCGCGGATGGATCGGAACCGGGCCTAGTGTCCCGCGGATGGATCGGTACCGGTGCCAAGTGTCCCGAGGCCCGGTGGCTTGGGACCACTGTTGTAAAATAAAGACGTTTCGCCCTGTGGACTAACGTAGGTGTAAACGTTTGTTTTTCACAATTTAGAGCCCCTAAAAAAACGTTTTCACAGAGCGAAAAAAGATAACTAAAAACTGCATTTTTATAAAAGCCTTCTGAAAGTAAATGGTATATTTCTCACTAGAAATGTTGTCAGAATAAAGATTAGTCCTTAAAAAATCCTGTTTTGTGGGATTTTCTACCGAAAAATGAACGAGCATCCGCCATGTTTTTTTTCACGGCAGGCAAAACCTCAGAAGTCACGTGATCCTGAGAAGGCTAATAGAAAATGAATAGGAAAATGAAACGTAAGTGTCTCACAAGTTACGGGCCGTTTTTGTGAACCTGTCACGTATTTCCATGTGGACAAATGTAGCTACTACACATTTTAGGATGAGACTGGGTTGTAATACACTCTAAATCTGTCTGCTTCTTCAGGGCTGGCAGCATTCTTTATGGTATTGACAGCATGCCAGATTTACGCCGCAAGAGGACAGTGCCTTTTGTCCGAGACCTGGTGAGTCATCTGCTTCAACAAGGTTATGTGTGATTTATGTTAAATCTATGGGACAGACCCCATGTTGTACATCTATGGTGGAATCTTGCTCTTTGAGGAAAGACCCCTCAAAGTAATATAGTGACTCAATGACAGTTCCTTATTTGGTAAAACATGCTTTTTACAGAGCTACCGGTAATTGTTTCATAAAGCAAACACAAATGTTTTATTTAGAGCTTCGGGAGTTCTAGTTATTTAACTGTTTTATATTAAAGCGCTTATTCAATAATTTCTCTCACAGTTAGATTTACTGCAACATAATGTGTTGAAAAATATCCCACAGAGAGGCCTGTTGTGGCGAAGTCCTCTGTAGCGCTGTGCCACATGGTCAGTCTTTCTCACAGACAACACAGTGTCGCAATGCCAGGAATATATTCATGTTTGTTTATTGCTCTATGTGTTTGTTTGTTATGTGTAACATATGTCTGTCTTGTGTTTATTTGTTTTCATCTTCATGTGTTTTAGCTTAAACACTTTTTCAATTCAAACCTTTATTTTTGGTTAAATATCAACAACAACAACAAAAAATCCAACTCGAACATTCTCTGTGACCTTATTTAAGGATTGTACTACATGCATTTTATGCAGATAGTTGGATGTTATAAATAAAGATGCTAATGAATGTTTATGTCACTATGAACAAAAAGAGTTGATGCTGTATTTGTCCATATCTCCCAATAAAATAATAACCAACAATGTCTTGGTAAGTATGTATTGAGGATTTTTAACTTTTTTTTTCTTGGATTTTGCGTGTATATTTGCCATTTCTACATGGACCCATAATAGCTATGGGTAATATTTTTCCGTGAGTTGTCAGATTTCACCCTAGCTGATGCTCGATGCTCTGGCCTTTGTGGCGCGGCAGGTGCAGAAAAAACAAAAATTGTCCGTATTTGACTTGAAATGTTGACAACTCAACCCAAAAATATATCTGAGACTTCATTGACTTCTGATTTAACTGTGTGAGGCTCTTAAATCATGTAAAAGTGACACTGAGCAAGCCTTTTACACATGGGATGAAGTCTGTAGTCAGCAAACAAATTGGTCCCCTCTCATGCCTCTCCTTTGTCAATGTCCTCCATGTGCTGTGCGATTGCTTCAGGGCAGCAGCAGCCTTTGATTGGAATGGACAGCAGGGTCCCCCCAACTTTATGGCGGGATGTAAAAATAAGAACAAGCAAAAATCTAGATGATTGATTCAAAGAGCACTGATAAATAACCTCTGGATGCAGGATCTTATTGTATTGCCCGCAGCAACCTCAGCAGTGCTGGTGCATGTTGATAAACTTACATCAACACTCACGGTTCATGTAGAGGTCACGTTCCCTCCTACATTTTCCATGGCTTCCATGGATCTTTACCATAGCTGGGCTGCACAGACAGGAGGGTCGTGGTAAAGACTGATCCAGTATTGTCAGCTGTCCATGTCTGCATTCCTTCGTTCCGTAATTTCCCTCAGTCTGGGATTTTTTAAATCTCTGCTTACCTAAACTCAGTAAATTTAAAAAAATAAAAGCTCATTTTTGTATTTGCGTGTGTGTATCACTGTGTGTCATGTTTGTGAGAGTCCTTTGTGTGGGAGTGTACAGGTTCATGTACGAGTAAGTTTTTTACTTTCTGGATAGATGTGTGTGTGTGTGTCCTTTGTGCAAAACAGCTGGCTTCACCCATACATGGACGTGTGTGTCTTGTGTTTCTCTGTTTATGTCAAACTAACGTGCAGAGCAGACAGCAGAAAATATGATTAAGGCTTTCATCCAACAGAACTGAAACGAAATTCCAAGCATGACTGCAGTTAAGTCACCTCCAGTGCATGAGTAAATAACGAACCATGCAGCAGCTTTACAATCTCTCTTAATGCATACCTGAGGCGTTGCAGAGCTCTATGCCCAAATCAGCAGTCCTGCATGGCAATCTAGACACTTTTGCGCTCAGTATGGACAATAAATTCTATTCATCTGCTGTTTGTGCTTTAAACATTTACATTCCCACTCCTCGTCTGATTCAGTTTCTCTTTTTCTTGAAATTTCTATTCATGAACTCTTGGAAACCATAGGCCTTGGTAAGTTTGTGTTTTCTTTCTTCAACCCTTCATTACGTTTATGGCTAATGGATATCTTTACCAAAATGCCAGCGTCTAATTGGTTTTTGACAAAAATGTGTTAAAAATCAACACATTTTCTTAAGTTCCCAATAAAGAGTAATATGCCCTGCGGAGTACAACACCATAGCTACTGTATCTCTACATCTTTGTAAATAACAGCAGTTTTAGAGGCTAGCGTCAACTGCTCTGTTTCCCTGAAGGTGGGTCTAAGGTTGTAAAACAATTGATAAATGTGGCTTTTTCTCCGATTTTGATGGCCGCCAGCAGAGTTTACGTCCCCTTAACCACACAGAAATGATTGATGTGGGCGCATGTCTGGTCTGTCTGTGGGTCTCAGTTGGCAGCGAACTCTGGTGCTTTTCAATACTCTGTAGATGCTTATAGATTTAAAGAAAAAAGAAAAAAGTGCAGGTCAAATCTGAGTAATTTTCTTCAGGAAAGAAACGAAAATTGTCCTATAGGCAGGATGGTGGCATTGAGGGCGATACAGGTGCTCATCTATATACTGTGCTTCAAAGTTTAATATTATTATTATAAATAATAACTCAGTTGTATAAATATTGACCTGGTGGTTTGATCTGGTCTCAAAAGTGCAGTGTGAGAGCCAAATATGTAGTATAGTTTATATACCTACAATGTAGGTATACATTTTTTGGCATTACCAACCCAAATCAGTGAAGACCAACTAACTCGATTTGACCATGCCCTAAAACACAGATTAACAAAAGTGCAAATTGGAGAAGTGGGTCACTAACTTTGTGCTATTTCATCCTCTCCCCTCAGACCCTCGCTGCTCGAAAGGCAGGCATCTCGTTTGCTCTGGTGAACCGCTCCACCCTCAACAACGAAGAGCTGGTGAGTGTAAAAGAGATTTGTTTGGTTTTATATATCTTTGCTTTAAAAGTCTTTTGTCTATTAAACTTAATGATGCCCAGATTTAGGATAGTAATCGTCAGGAATTCAGATAGACTTGAAGACAAGCTTCTTTTTTAACTTACAAACAATCAATATAACTGGCCTGTATGTGGATTATATTAATATCTTTATAGCTGTACCAATTTTAAAACAGTGATGTATTGAGTATTATTTTTAGGACTGGTTATGATTGCACCCCAGATATAGATTTCAAAAACTGAAAATACAACGCTGTTAAACTTTTGATGTTTGCAAAAAAAAAAGTTTCAATGATAATTTTCACATTTTATTCTGTCTGATTTTCTCCTCCTTTCCTGTGAAATAATTTGAAGCAAAATGAATTAATGGTCTGGACATTTCACTTTGACAATTAACGGTAATAGGTGTTCAGTGGTGTGCATCATGGCAAAAGGGCATAAAGTCTCAGGCGACGATGTGAGGCATTTTCTGTCGACCTCCAAAGCTTTCACTGCATTAATTGATTGCTATTCTTCCCTCCCAAAGGGAAGATGGCATGACAGAATGCAACAGCAGGAGAGACAGAGAGACACTTCTCAGCATGAGAAAGAAGCATGCAATTTCATATCCGCTGATGTGCAACAAGCAGCTGCCTAAGCCCACAAGATTACTGGATTTAAATGTGCGCTTTACATATTCAGTATGGCTGACAATTTATGTGCTGATTTGTGCACACTGATGTGCTCTCAACTCGCACTTGCTCCTTGTGGTCCACACGCACAGCTGCACTGAGTGGACAGCGTCTTGATTGCTCTGTAATAGTCATGTAGTGAGTAAATGCGTTTCAGGGATGAACAATCTTGTCCCAGAAGAAGGAGAAACTGTCGAAATGCTGCAAGATGCTACGGAGTGTTTGAAAAGAGCTGTTTCTTGTTCAACTTTAGGGAGTTTATCCTGCGGCCAAGTAAGGGCTTGATGTCTAGGGATAGCAGTCTGATTGTCTGATCTATAAGTTTAGAGTTTAAAAACCGTTTAAGAGGAAGTGACTTCTGAGAAAATCGGTAGATGGTGTGCTGGTTGTATGTAGGGCAAGCAGATGCCAGATTTTTATCTGCTGCATTAAGCCCAGCAGAGTGTTTCCCTGGGAGAGCTGAGAGTGCCCTGCCCACCACACAATGTTGTTTCATTGTGGAGGAGCTGTGGAAAGGATAAGAAAAGAATGGAAATTAAGAGAGAAGGAGGGGGGAGATCAGAGTGGAAAGTGATTTGTCATCCTGACCCCCTGCCCTCGATGGCATTGCTCAAGCAGCCATGTTGAACGGCGTACCCTCCCTACAGAAACGTTTGAATCTACTTTAGGAGTTTTTTTTTCCATCCCCCTTTTCTCTGCAGCATAAATTTCCTTTTTTTTTATCTCAATTTTTTATACAATATATAAAACCAATGATATTAAAAATATTTCCTATAGCTAACGTAATGACCAATCCTACAATGTTCTCTTCCTCCATCATGTTTCCGCTGCATCAGCTTTTTAGAGCAGAAGGAACAGAGTGGGTGGGCCGGATAACTGCCTGTGTGTCCGCTCAATGTTCTGAGCTGCATGAGATTTGAGCACTGCAGCCTTTTAACCATGACTGTCAACATAAAGAGAGGCCATGTTTACCTGCTGAGACAAGGCACTGACTTTTGCAAAGAAGAGGGGAATCTGCGATCTGACAGAAGTCATCCGGCATCTAGAAATAAGACATGATGTGGTGCAATAAGTCAGTCCAGACATCAGCAGGCATCTTGTGCACAGTGAATCGTGGCCAGTTGATTCTGAAATGCTCGCAGACGAAATCTACTCTAGGAATCCTGGCTGCTTCTGTGAATAATGGACATAAATATTTCGTAGATGCTTTCAGTTTAAACCCATATCCGGCCTTCCTTACTTGAAAAACAGGGAAACAGTCCCGGTCAGGGCCGAGGTTGAAAAAAGGCGCTAAAGGCAGAAGGCTGGAGAGGATGAGGAGGAGGATGCTGTCAATGAAATGGCAGACAAGGACAATAGGTGGTGAAATTGGAAAGGAGCGCTGAAAGCAGTGGGAGAGATTAGATTCTTCCTTGTCATGTTGCTCTCGGGCACAAGCTGCAGCTGTCAGTCAATGCTAGCAGCGCCTTGCGCTAAATCACCAGGGTTACCTCTCAGTGTAACACATGAGACTGACACATGCAGCTCTCTCTTCACATCTGCTGCACTGTGAAGAAACAAAGGAAACCTTGGAGAAAACAGAGATATTTACACTGCTGCTCGAAGCTCTTCACATGTCGGCGAAATACAGACGTTAACAACAGATATTTAACAGCTTAGTTTATTGAAACAAGTGAGCCAGCCCTGGGATTTTTTCATCTCCTAGACAATTTGTTTCAGTCACCTCCTCCAGTCTCTAAGGCAGTTCAGCTTTGAATTTGGCAAGTGTCAGGCTTGTGGGTTTTTGCCCTAGTGGAGGCTGTGTGTAAATAGTAGATAAATCTCTGGCATCTGCTTCTTCTCATCATGCTCAGATTAAAGGGTGAATCTCTGTCATCCTCTGGGTTTCATCAGAGATCCTCCCCTGTTTAGCCACATCTCGCTGTATCAGTTAACTTTCGCAATAGCTTTGTCCTGTCATTTAATCATCTCTAATAATCTGTGTTTGTGTGTGAGAGGAGGCGGTGCGGCACTATTTCGTAAGAACAGAGCTTCCATTCAGGTGTAAAGCTGCACTTAAAAAGGGACAGCAGGGGAGGGGGTGAGTAAAGTGGAGAAAAAGTACCACTTGAAGGTTTGTTTAACTGCAGCAGGTCTTCTCTTTCCCAGCCATCCTCCCCCTCTGCCTCTCAGTCAAGATAATGCTCACTTTTTAAACTGTTATTTACAGCATCCATTGATTTGGTGCTCAGGAACTGGCAAGTCTTTCCCCTTTTTCCAGGTCTTAGACTGTTGCAGAGGCATTCAATAGCGAAAGGCTTGTGTTACACAGCAATCAGTGTGGGCAGCCTTTAAAGGGTTTTTAGTCACTAAATCTTTCAATGTGAAAAAGACCTGTGAGCAGAGGAAGCTGTTAATAAAAGCTTTGGTAGGCTGTTACAAACTGTGGAGGCACAGAGACTCTGGGTGTGGCTTAAGCAGCAGTGGGTGTGTGTGACATCAGAAATTTTGCATCATGTTCTAGAAACACATAGCACTGCAGCCCTTAACACAAGTGTGGACTTAGGCCCAGTTTATACTTCATAGCAATTTGCAATCACTCAGGTCGCACTGGTTGCAACGCCATCGGACGCCCCATCGCTGTAAAATGTGACACAGGCTGATGACATCATTCGTGGCGCGAATTTTACAGCCGTAGTGCAATTTCGTGTATGTTACGTCATTTAACCTCTATTTATTTTGAGCGATTAAAAGATGCAATGGAGAAGGGGTTAGACATTATTGCCATCTGACTCAATTTAAAAAAAAAAAAAAGTTTCGCTGCATATTCACTTTCAAATGCAACTACAACTTCAGTTTTATTGAATTAAGACGTGGAGCAGGTGGCAAGTCATTAACTGAAAAAAAGTATCATAGTTTGGCTTTTAAAATACAGAACAAAATAGGAACTTATTTGTATAGATGTAAGCATCTTCAGTAAAACTTTGCATAAGAAAAATTAAGTTTTACATATATTAAAAAACAGGTTCTCAAATATTCCTACATATCACTAAAAATGTCTGGAGTCAATCGCATTATCAGGCTTGAAAAGTATAAACGGCATTCAGAAGTTCATTGCATCACAAGCAAAACCGGCCAATCTTATGAACTAGACTGCACGAATGCGGTAGGGATGCTATACGGTTACGGCGATGGCCAGTCGCTATGAAGTATAAACCGGGCATCATGGTCCTCCGGCAGACAAAACAAATCAGTTCCCGTTAATAAGTAAATCAGACGTCCACTTGATTTTCAGAATAAACACTCACAGACTAAATGATACTGGCAATCTCGTGGACAATGACAAAAAAGTTGCTCTTGGACTCCTGATACTACACAGACCTCAGACAAACCTTTCTCTGGATTTGTCTTTATTTCTCTTGTCCAACAGCTGTGTGTGGAGTTTGCTGTGTGGGTCACAGCAGTAGGAAGTGGAGGATGCTTTTTTTTCTTTTTAATTGAGCAGATTCTCTCTGCCTTCTGTGTAAAAACTTTTTGTTTGCAAAACCTTTTTCATTGGAATTCAGGGGTGTCTGCCTCAGGAACTTCACAGCAGTTTCAAGGTGCGTTTTTTTACCGGATTAGCTACATTAATGATAAAAAAATCAATCCTATTCACTGCTACTGTGCTGCTTTGGATGTTTGACCTTTCCTTTCTTCAGCCAAGGCAACAGCATCTTTGGAATTTTTCCTCATTACTGATGTTTTTCTTTCCTTTCCTTTAGAAACTACATGTCTTTAAGAAGACTCTCCAGGCCTTGATTTACCCAATTTCATCTACAACACCCCATAATTTTGAAGTTTGGACAGCAACTGCTCCCACCTACTGCCATGAGTGTGAGGGTCTCCTGTGGGGCATTGCCCGCCAGGGCATGCGCTGCTCAGAGTGCGGCGTTAAATGCCATGAAAAGTGCCAGGACCTGCTCAATGCAGATTGCTTACAAAGTAAGAAACAGTGCATCCACGCAGCAGCCGCCTCGGGGACTGTCCTTTTCTGTTTTTTTTTTTCCCCACATCCCCACTTCAGTTTTGTTCTTGTATCACTGGTAGTCATTACGTCATTGAATCAGCTTTATCAGTCAAGCCCACCCTGACAATTAAGATGGATAAAAAATTTGTGACGTGCGAGGACGACCCTCTGGGCAGAAACTCACATGCTTTAAGCAGATTATCTACACTCCAGCTGTTAGGAAACTTTGTGGTTTAAAACGTTGGGGGGGGAGGGCATGACAATGTTTTATTGTTTCAAAGCGGATTCAACTTTATCACAATTCAATCTGCACTCTTTAACACAGTGCTGATAAACTGGTTTGATCAGATACGGGAAAGCAGCCTTTACATGCAGGGCCTTGTTTCAAACACGCTAACAAAACCATGTTAATATGGAAAAAAAACTCTATTTATGTGATATCTATATTGTGGAATGTGAATGTGATACTGGATCTGATGACTTGTTGAGTGTTGCAAACTCATCACCACATGCTTATGTAGCTCATTTTAAGAACAGTTATCCTTGGGGCACATTTACTACACCAACCTATACATATACGTAAGAAAAAAACATAATAACAGTTTTCATACTAGATTGAGTTGAATGTATGTAATAGTCGTAACATTAAAACTTTTTCTTTTATTAGGAATGCAACAAATAGTTGGCACGGTGATATTATTGGTAGATATTCGCATAGAATTGTTATTAAAGACTACTGCGCCCCCCAGCAACGTTCAGCGTGTCCGAGTTGTGGGAGTGTTACACACACGTTTGCAATTGTTGTAAAGTAGTTGTCATGTGTGGGGTCATAACAATTTATATTAAACAATGGTAACTACACAACTTGGTAGTCAACAAAGCACTTTATAATTGACTCCAACTGCAGAGAAACTTGGAGGACTGCAGAGAAACTTGGTGTTATCCTCCCCTTAAGGGAAAATACAACGTTTAAAGATTGAATATCGGCCAACTGGTCCTTTCACCATATATCCAACAAAATACATAAAATCAGCAAAATTGAACATCCCTAATTCATATCACATATCAAAGATTACTAAAATGGCCTTTTGTCAAAATGATCTCTAACCCGTTTTCTCAGGGGCTGTGGAGAAGAGCTCCAAGCATGGCGCAGAAGACAAGACCCAGAATATCATCATGGCAATGAAGGAGCGAATGAAGATAAGGGAGAAAAATCGACCTGAAGTGTTTGAGCTGATTCAGGAAATGTTCCAGATCTCCAAAGAGGAATTTGCCACCCACCTGAAGACAGCCAAGCAGGCTGTGTTGGAGGGGACCTCCAAGTGGTCTGCCAAAATCAGCATAACAGGTTGGCCTGCTGTCTGATGATATCAGAAAGCACATTACTCACACCAGCCATTTAAAAAGATAGAGGATAATAGAATTTTTAGATGATACTACTACATTTTTTTTACATCTCTCTTAGATTGATCATGAGCCACTACAGAAGTAACAACTGCTTGTACTTAATTATAAACGGCTGTATGTGAAACCTGACCTGCCAAATTTCAACCCATGACTCCAAATCATGGAAACTGCCATTATCTAATTACGCAATAAGGCAAACACGTTTTTTAACTAGTATTTGCTTGTAATTAATCTCTCTAACCCTTTAGTTATTAACCTTTAACATCAAACCAATATGTTTAATGGACAGTTAATCAGAGGTAAAAATGGAAATAGATATGTTTATGTTAATGTGGGAATAATTTGTTGACATCTCAATGAAGGTTGTGCATGCAAGCATCAATTACTGACATTTTGCGTGAATAAATTTCACATTAACTTCTTTATTTGGAGTAAAATAGAAGTCCTGATAATGTTTTGTTGTATTTCCTTTACCAGAAAAGGGGGCATGCTGTGCAGGAGCAGGGTTGTTAAGATTACCTCATTTTATGCGGAAAATTCAAAAGTGGCGTATTAAAAGATTCAATAAAAAAGTTATATGTTTTACTATCATTCTTGAAAAGAATTTTAAGGAACTGACAGAGATCTTTATGTCTTTAATTTTCTGCTCAGCAGCAGCTACGTAACTTTATTGGCAGGAGTTTGGGAAGTCTTTATTCATTTTTTCTCCCTTTTTTTTCCCTTTTTGGCTGCATCAGAATCAGGTTTGTTTAAATATTTTAGTCCCTTGGGGAGATTTTGGATAAAATCAGGTTTTTCCTTTGTCTCCCTTTTCACATTAATACCTAATTGAGGGGGTGATGCTGCTCAAACAAACTCAAGATAAGCAGCAGCATCATTGTTAAATATTTTTCTGCCGCACAACATCTTATTTGAAGAGATAATTGTAATATCTCATAATCTGATACCATTGGCATTCCTATGATATGATAGAAGACTCAGCATATAATAGTTATGTTTAAGATAATACACAATGAACATTCAAAACACAGAATTACGTAATCACAAAATCTTTAAATTAGTCTGGAGTGTTGCCTTTGGTCTTCCTCCTCTGCAAAAATGGCCAAGTCCTGCTCATTTTTTGGACACATTGCATTTCATGCAGTGTCAATAAAAAGAGGGGGAAAATTGCAACAGTGAGGGAGGGAGACAAATAGAGTAGCTGGAGCAAAATGATTGGAATGGAGAGGGGGGTGGGGGCACTGCCAAAGAGAGAAAAAAGAGAATTTGGCATCAGGGCCTTACAAATACATCCTACAGACCGAGTTGTTTGTTGGGTGGGGTCTGGTTTTGTGGTACTCTTGGTGCTCTCTAAACACCCCCAAACCTATTTTTCCTGCCTACCAACTCCTGTCAGCATTCAGCTGAAAGATATATATGTCCTCTGAATAATTTAGACCATCACTTATGTATATTTAATGTGGCAGTGTCCTTTTTCCCCTTTATGGTGCTGTGAAATGTTACAGACTTTCTTTTTGTGCACCGACCATTCTGACTCACCGCTGTGTTTGGATCTGAGCACTAACTCAGCATGAACACGTAGTAGCAGCAAGCAAAGGTGTAATCTACATTTGGACTGGGTGACAGCAAAGATAAAAGACGGAATGCATGTATATGTTCAGGTGAAGAAAAAAATAAACAACCTGAAATAAATCAAAGCTACAAGAAGCATTAAATGGTCTTTACAACCTGAACAGTTTGTGGTTTCTATAGCTGCTGGGTGTTTAATGCCAAGGTTGAAAGATGTTTTATTTGCTATTCTTGAGGAGGTTCGATTTCCCTATCACCTTTTCTTTAAAGTTTAGTTATGGCCCCCTAAAAATAGATTTTCGACTATAAACTGGCTATATGCGACCTATTGGGCCACCATGAAAGAAAATAAATATATTAATATGTAAGAAGAAAGCTGTAAAATTAAATCTAAAATATTTAAAATTATGAGAAAAAAGTCCAAACTGAGCATCACAATCTAAAAAGTTGTAATTTTACATGGAAAAAGTCTTGCTTTTTGGAAAATTAGGTAGGGATTTCATGAAAATAATGTTGTGCATTTACCAAAAAAGCAAATTGGATTGAGCGACATTCATGAGCAGCATGATGTCTCTGAATTGTCTGCAACATAAAATAAACCGACAACTTTCGATTGTCTTTGTTGGAACATTTTCAAATGCTAAATGTAACATTCTCGTTTTTTTTAAAAGGGACTTTTTTCCTTGTAAAATTATCATTTTTCTTTTAATTACGTGACTTTAATATTGAAAGATTTCAACTCATTTCTCACAAATTCACAACTTTCTCATAGTTTTGCTTTTTAGAAAGCGTTATATAGAGGACAAAAAGGAGTTGAAATAATGGGTGATTTCAGCGATAAACCGCAGATGTAAACTCTGAACAGTGGCTGAGCTCTGCTGACAGGTTGTGTCTGCTGGGACTGTGAATGCAGAGCAGGAGTTAAGCGAAAGGCCACGCTACCAGTCCTGGCATTTGGGGGGGGGGCAAGGCAATGCCCCTCCTTGCCCATGCCTACATCCGTGCCCCATAAATTGTTTGTTTGATTTTTTTTAAATCACACACCCACTCTCTAGGTTATTCTAAATAAATACATTTGATGTGGTTTGGTTTTCAAATACACACAAAAGAAAAGTTAGATAAAGAAGATAAACAGTTAGAAGTGGGTCAAAGAAAAGTGTTCAGGCTATGGAAGCAAATAAAAGTGATTCTGTAAGCAATGAATTTCTTCACTTAATTACGATATTTAGATCAAATAACCCCCCTACACACACACACACGCACATACACACACTTTCTTTATGCTCTTGTGGTAAAAGTTTTGCCTTAAGTAAGGCTATGAACTCAAAGTGAGGCTTTGAAGTCAAAAAAATGAAACATGAACAAGTTGTTGACATGGTTACAAAGCTCTGGGGCGCTGTCGTGGAGCTCCTGAGTGGCATTGTTGCCCGTATCAATCAAGTGACAGAAAACAGCTGCAGTTTCAGAGGAAAAAATAGAGTTCTGAGACTAGCACACAGCAGCGTGTGCAATCTGCAGTAAACTCATTATATCCTAGATAGTAAACAGCTTGTCCAGGATCAAATGTAGGGAATCAGATTTTTGATGATTTTGAAAGGCTTGTTTTTGGAGCAGAAAGCATGAGCCATGTGCTTTTGCACATCCCACACCTATAGTTGATTACCTTGAAAAAAGTGCTTTTGTTATTTTGGGAAGCTAGTTAAGTCAACGACTTGAATGTTATGAAGTGAAAACCTTTTCCACTCTTTTCCTCTGATGTATCACTCTGTATGTGTGCAGTCCTGTGTGCCCAAGGTTTGCAGGCCAAGGATAAAACTGGCTCCAGTGATCCTTATGTCACGGTCCAGGTGGGCAAGACCAAACGCCGGACCAAGACCATCTTTGGCAACCTTAACCCTGTTTGGAATGAGAAGTTCCTATTGTGAGTGCTCTTTGTAAACCTCTACTGCATTGTTGATGTATTTTCTTTAGGAAAACCTGCATTGTTGTATCAATGCTTGTTTTTCTGTGTTTTGCTGGGGTCGTTTATCACAGACTATTTCATCATATGTACTGTTCTCTTCTGCTCCCATGGCAATTTCTCTTGTAAAATTGCTCATTTCTGTTTTTATTTTATTTTGTATTATCTATAATTCTAATAATTTTAAACATAGTTGCTAATAAAAATAAACAGCCCTTTGAAAAGGTTGCTTCTTTTTCCCTGTAATGGAAAAATACAGTCATTTAAATTTATGAAAGTTTCCTAGAGACACTTTGAACATTGACATTTAATTAAAGGCTGTATGAAGTCTGGCAGAGGTTTGTAATGCCTGCCCTAGTTCATGAGAAATTGAAAACTTAAATCTAAAGAAAAAAATGAAAATGTGATTTTTCTATCAGGAGTTTCTGATGTTACATTGTTTTTGTCAGCAGCAGAGATTCAGCTGATCTTTAAGGTTTGTTCTCTCAAGTTGGTGGACATTTCTGATGAAATATAATCAAACTTTACATTTAAAGTTTCAGTCGTAGACCTGATATTTTCTCTTTTTTGATCTGTGTGTTAAAACACAAAAAACAATGACTATGTCATTTAAGTGTAGATCTGGCCATCAACCAATCCTTAGGTGATTTTACATTTTTTTTATTTATTTATTCCCCTTTTCAACTGTAAATTTCTGTTTATAGATGGAAGTAACTGTTCTGCCACGTACACACTTGGTAAGAACACGATAAGTGTGTGTTCTTGAATGCGCTGGATGCGAGAGTTTTGAATGCAGAAGAGAAAGACTTTTCATCGAAGGCGGGTCACATAGGCCAGTGTGAATGTAGCATTAGAGGATCACAGTAGTTTTAAACCAAAGTCAGAGTTGCTTTTTTATTTTTTTCATTCCTTATCTTTCCATGACGTTACCACTAACTATTACTATTTTAGTTTGACATGTCTTTTTTTTCTTTAGAAATGTTTGTCTTCCTCTGAGTTAAAAGTCCATAAATTAGTAATACTTTACTCACGTGCCACAGAGGTTTTGAAGTCTGTGTGTGCAGAAGAGGCTCTGCACCTGTAAAGAGGCTCCTGTGGTGACTGTAATGAATCTGTTTTCCATTACTACAGGGATGAAGATTAATAAAACGATACATTGCTTTTTGCTTGGCAGGGAGACCTGTTCTAGTGCATCAAGTGCTTCCTCCACAAAGGGATTAGTTAAAATAAATACCACAGATCGTGTTTCTCTGGCTGTCACATTCAAAACCCGATTAGATCAAAATGTAATCTGCTGGTTTTAATTCCTGAGCTGAACCTCCTGACCCCATCTAGAACGCTTCAGCCACTTTACAAAAGACATTATTGTGAAACGTCATTGGTCTATGCTCAGTGAGCAGAGTCAGACATTTCACAGAAGTCTCTCATATTGCAGCAAATAACTGTGAATCATTCATCTCGTTTGTAACAAGCATATCCTTTTGTTGGGGGAATAAAAATAAAATAAAAACAGATCAAAATGAAGGTGGTGCTTTTGCACACTGTGATTCTTCTGTCAGGCAGAAACCATTCTAGTGATGCATTCCCTCTCCTGCTTCTAGCACAACCATTAAAGTAGAACTTCGCTGCTCTCATTTTAAAAGAATGTAAAAATTGTTTTACTCGTATTTGTTCTGAACCCAGTTTTCTACTGTCAATGCTGCTGCTCATTCTGCAGTGAATGTCACAATGCAACCGACCGCATAAAGGTGCGTGTGTGGGACGAGGACGATGACATCAAGTCACGGGTGAAGCAACATTTCAAGCGGGAATCAGATGACTTCCTGGGCCAGACCATAATCGAGGTTCGCACGCTCAGTGGAGAGATGGATGTTTGGTACAATCTTGGTGAGTTTCTGAATTTATCTGAGATGTGTGAATAGGTCAAGTTTTCCGATGCCTCACAGTGATTCACTATTTCATGAGGGTGATACCCAAATGATGATGATGTCATTCTAATTTGTTTCCCTGTTACAGATCCAGCTGTCAACATCTTTATCAGCTCTTTAGATACTTAAAAAAAGATTTTTTTTAATTAAAGCTGGACATTTGGGAAATTAACAGAGCAGGTCTCCTCACGGGTGTATCTGAGGGTTCTTCTTTCATACCATTTTGAGATAAAATGAACCTTAAGGATTTGCTTGAACACAAAACAATCCATTTATTGAGCAATCTTCAATTTACACATGAAGAAGAGAGAACACTCTTCTGCACCGTCAAGCAGCCAGCACCACTGCAAAACAGCAGGCAGAAGGTGTTGAAATGGACTTTAAAACAGCTACTTTTGAAATAAGAAATTCGGCTCGTAAGACCTCCGTGATTGTTTTCTAAAGTTGCATTGCCTCGCTCTCGTGATTTCTGGCCAACGAGTCCAACAATCATCACACACATGCTTCACACAAGCTTACATTTTAGTCCACTTCGAAAAAGTGCTGCCCAACCAAAAAATAGAAAATAGATTACACTCTGGGTCATTTCCTGGTGTTTTCCTGTGTTTAGAGGATGTCTTAAGTCTGAATCTTTTGACTTGTGAGACTTAAGACATCTTTGAGTTAATTTTAGAAGTTGCTGATATTGTACTTGAATGAGGACTCAGCATCATCCAAAATGTTTACATTGTTTCAAAGGACATTCTGCGTCAGACATAAATCGTGGCTGGGAATATATTAGGCGCAACTCTTTAAAACAGACTTAATATGCTAAATGACCTCATTGCATTTATTGGTGGATGTCAAACCTAAAAACTCACTTTAGTCGTGCCTTCTTTGTGAGAAAACCCAACAATTTAGTTTTTGAAACATGAAATGATGGAGAAAAGGTAGAAACATTTCCATTTTCTCTTTTAATATTAATTTGGTCTACCTACCGTGAAATTAAATGTTATATTTGAAAATAAAAGCTGCAGGGCAAAGCATCAAGTTAAAGACCCAATTCAACTATGTTTTGAGCTATTCTAAAAGCTTCCCCACTGGTGTTCTTTATTATGATTTTGCTGTTTTTAGCCAAACAGAACAAACCTGTGTTGTTTTCTAGGACATCGTTTCTGCAGAGCTGTAGGAGTTAGTTAGGAATTTGCATCTGAGTTGTGGGCGGGACTGTTAGCACGAAGCAGCACCCTATACCTCCCCGTTGCTGAGAGCTCTTTGTTAACACGCTCTCCCGCTACCTTACAGCCTCTCATAGCCCCAAGCTAACATTGCTGGTTCAACAAAAATGAAGAGCCCTTTTGGATCTATCCAGCCGTACAGTTTTAAGCCAGATGTCAGCTCTAAAAGGGGAAAAAAAAAGGAGGTACATCAGAATTGAGCGGAGCATGGAGCCTCCTGCCAGTGTATTTACTACATACAATAAACTGTTTTACAAATAGCACTTATCTGCTCCTAATTCACAATGAATTGAATAAAGAAATACATAGAAATGCAATTTTAGGTTTATTTTCTTTTTGTATGTGCTCCATCATGAGAAGGGAAACACCAAAAATACAATTTTCATCAGAGTGGGACTTTAAGAAAAACTGCTGAATAAAGAAAAAAGGGTAAACTTAAAATGTGACGAAAAATAAATGCGAGTCAAAAAATGTTTCTTTTTAACCTCTCAGTTTAAGTTTGTTACCTTCTTGTTGCCATGTAAACCCTGTTGCTGCTGTGTCGTTTTTAAAGGAAGTAGTCTCTTTATTCTTCTGATTGTATGCTTGAGGATCACTTTCAGATTTAGGCACATAAAGTGTTATTCCTGATGGGGGCTGTCATTGTTTGCCTCTTTGGCTAAAATGAAGCAATTTCCGTTAATAGTGATCCTTTCCCACTACTGCTGCTTTGTGCCTTTTAAATGACCACAATGAATGTTTAAACAGGCCTCTGCTGGTGTGGGTATCCTCCCCTCCAGCTACTCTGCTCCATCAGCCTCTTCAGCTCCACTTCGATTGGGGCATTCACAATTGTAGCTCATTTCTCTGTTTCTCTGTCATGCTATTGTTTTTCACTTGTCTCTCACTTGACCAACCATCTCTGGAGGAGCGTTCCACTCATTTGATGAAGAGATGCAGTGAATCTGAGAGCACTGTAGCTGTGCAGTTAGTCTCAGATGTGTGTTTGTGTGAGTTCTTGCCAACCATACAACCTAATGTTACACTTAGAAAAAAAAAGCTACAAATTTAACATTCCTAAAAAAATAAAATAAAAAAAAGTTTGGACAAAGAATTAAGTTTTGAGAGTGTTTTAAATCATCTTCTAAAAAATAGACATGTCTTTTTCTGCTTGATTGTTTCTGTATTCGATTTTTTTTCTTTTCATTGTCAATAAATCTCTAGACTTAAATTTTTAAGAACCTTTGTTCTCCATTGTAAGGAAGGACTTGGCAGCACAGTGAAGTTAGAAAAGATGATAGAATTTGAGGATTTTCAGTAGAAATTGGTGTTTGTGCAGGACAGGAAAGTGGTTTTCAGTTAATTTCAAGTCATTTCAAGTCAAAGCAGCTTTGCATCTTTGTCTTGTACAACAGATAAAAGAACTGACAAGTCTGCAGTATCTGGTGCCATCAGACTCAAGATCAGTGTTGAAATGAAAGGAGAAGAGAACGTGGTTCCTCCTCACGGCCAGTACACCTGTTTGCATGAGGTAACCTACATAATGCATTAGTCAAATTCATTCACAAGTCCAGTCATGATTTTTATACAGGCAGCTATGACCATGATAACCCCATCATCTAATCTGGTGTCCATCAACAGAATCTGTTCCACTACCTGACTGAGACAAAGAACAACGGCGTGGTGAAGATCCCGCAGGTGAAAGGGGAGGATGCATGGAAGGTCTACTTTGACGACATCTCCCAGGAGATAGTGGATGAATTCGCCATGAGATACGGAGTGGAGTCCATCTATCAGGCTATGACGTATGTACCACCCTGATCTATGGCCTTTCACCTTCCCAATCTGTCATTGTCTCATTGGCCGAGGTGAGCTGAGAGACAGAGTAAAGCCGGAGGAGAAGAAGAGTTGTAAAGATGTCTCCTCAGCAAAATTGGAGCTTGGAAGACTATTGAGTTTCCCTATTTGATTGATTAGTTTTTGGGGTCCTGAAAAAAAAGAAAAAACTACCTAGCCTACCTTGATTGCATTGATCAAGGGAACAGATAAATAGCCCTGTTTTCCTCTCTGGCTGCTTTTCTGGTTCACTCTAACCCCCAACAACCATAAATATTTGTTTCCTCAAACCCACACTCAGAAAAAGACACATCAAATAAAATCAAAACTTTATTTATAAAGCAATTTTCATCTAAAAATATAGAACAAAGTGCTTTACATTAAAACACAAAAAAATATAAAAACAAGCATGACGATTAAAACAAACAAGCACAAAAATTAAAAAGTAGGGCCCCCCTCCCCGTACCTTGCCCCCCACTCCTTTCACACCTCCCACCCCCTAACTGATGGGAAAAGGCAATGAGAAATAGGCTGGGCATGAAAGCAAGATGTTGGAAACGCTGATAATTGGAACCTCCCTCTCTGTGAACAGCCACATGCAGCATCACAAGCGGGGACCGCTCCACCACAGCTAAGTGGTGATGCAGTTTCCCATCCAGCTGAAGAGCAGCCGACCCAGAGAGAGAGGTTCCAGCTGAGGAAGCACTGGAAATAAAAAAGAGAATCAAATAGTAAACATATTGATAAAAACAATAAAACATTGAAACAAGGTAAATTAAAATAATGCATTAAAAATCTAGTTCAAGTTCATAAAACAAGATAAAATGGATAAATAAATAAATAAATACATATAACTAACTAACTAAATAAATAAATAAATAAAAGTAGTAAAAAATTAGCTAAAATCCAGGTTAAAAAGACATGCAAAGACCCTATATGAAATATAAAAAAGGAGTGATCACAGTCATGTAATACCATCCTACATGCAATGTTGAAGCAAGACTTGGACATGCAGCCGTGTGCATTATTGGTACAACTTTGGTTTGAACGTCTCCTTAGAAGCTTTAGATTCAACCTTTTATTTTTAAAGGATAACGTTCGTTCTTTGACACTAATACATATTTTAGTGAAAAGATACCATAAAGTGATTTTTTGTTAGAAAACCAGATTTTAATGTACTGATGTCACAATTAATTGAAAAAAGTGCTGATACATCATTTTGATCAGGATCAATGTTTGAAAACCTGAAAATTCACAGACAAACTCTCTGGTTATATGAGTGTGAATACAGATGGAATACCCAAGACAACAAAAAGAAGTAGAAAACAAAAATACATGTCTCAGAATTAAAACTCAAAGTAAACCAAAACAAATAAATGAATTACATTTATCAGTACTCAATGTCTCATTGTTTTATCTTGAAAATATACCAATCTACACAGTTTATTGGATTTTGCTTGAAACATCAATCCTGGGTAGAATTTAACTGGAAAGCACATATTTTGTTCATGGGTCCTGTTCAACCTAACAGTATGCAATCCACAAAATGCCGGTTGGTACCAGGGCAGCTGAATATGCCTAAAATCTCATGATTACTGTGTGAAGCAAGAAAAAAACAAGAGTAATCTTTTCCAGATTCATCCCAGATAGTTCTGTAGAATGTAAAAACAGCAGCTCTGCATCTCTCCCTGTAGCTTTGGTTGAGTGCTTACCAATGGTTCAATGACTAATTAGCGATCACATTGTCCTGCTGTTCTAAGACGTTGTTTTAAATTTGTCGCAAGTTTTCAAACTGTACCTTTAAAGTTCTTTTAATGCTGGAAGCATTTGTCGGGCAATCCCAGCAGCAGACTATGCAATTAGTTGTTGCTTAAGTAAATTAGACAGTAATTACACACAGATTGTGTTAGTAAATTGATTGGCTCAGCTCACATTGGTTCTTTTGTGAAAAAGTCTCTTAATCTGTGCATTGGAAACCTGGCCATTTAATTTACAGTGATATGCTTATGATCCTCAAATGCATCTCATGCTTAGCCTCACTGAGCTGACATAGTAGATTTTAAGTTTTTACGAGATTAAAATGCTTACGAAAAATAGATTTAGGGGCTGCAAACTTGAGAAGTTGATGGGTGGCATGTCATTGTTTCACTGTGACAGCACATTACAACGTATGAGGGATTGTGGGCTTCTTTAGGCGCAGACAAGCGAAGCCGTAAGTAGCCTTATTACCAGCTTTATCGGGTGGAGTTAATGCTTTAGGCTTGAACCTTGTTTAAGCTTGGCATTTCTAATATCAGCAATTATTATGCTTCATCAGGAATTTATGAAAGGCCTTACCTTTTAGTTTTTTTCCATCACAGAACCCTAACTCCCAGTCACTTCTGACATGATGGCTGCATAAATCAAAGAGGACTCACTCTCCCTCCCGAGCCCTCCGCCACAATTGCCAGCATCCCCTCCCTTGTGTTCGTATTTCTTCATCGCACTCCATCACCGCTCCCTTCCCCCACTCGCCTCCTACCACTGATTCTCTGTCCTCATTTCTCATAATCTTTCACTCATTCATCCCAGCTGTCCAAAACTGTAAAATGATAAGTGAATGTGTAGAACATCCCATCCGTTAGTTGAAAAAGCCAGAGAGGGGAAACATTTGTTTTCACAATGCTTTCCCTCTTCAAAAATGGCTTCAAAAATCTAAGAGAGCCAAGGGAATTCAGCGGATGCCTTCTTTGCATCCTTCTCTTTGCTTGTCCAACCGCAAGTGCTTCTGGGTAATTTGGAGGCTGAAAGCCGAGTAATTAAATAGGCCTCCCAATGAGAACATGTCTGTGCATGTGTGTGTCTGCATTGACTCCATTTAGAGGGAGGAGTAAATCCGTAGTCATTACTTCACACAACTCTGCGCCTTAATGAAGAAATGACTCTTTAAATAAGATCTCACTGAATCATGCTTATATTACCTTCGATGTCTCATGTTTGTCCTTGATGGCGTTTGATACCAAACGTCTGTTTCCCAGGCAACCGCCAAGCTTTGTTGAACAGCAACTTTCCTGCTCCTTGTCAAAAATTCTGACAGATATTTACTAAATAAGAAAAAAAAAATCACAAAGTGCTTGACAGTAAACCCATATAGATGCACAAACCCATATAGAATCACAAGATAAAACTTAAAAATTAATTATGACATCAAATTTACATAAAATAGTAAAACAATGAAAAAAAAGAAAACAGTTGAATGCCATTGATAAGAAATACTTACAAAAAAGAGGAACAAAAACATTCAAATAAATGCTGGGTTTAAGGTGCTCAAGTCATTTTCCAACTTTGAGCTGTTAAATCCTTTCCATAAAAACTGTTGGCTGATCAGGTGTTTTTTGTTGTTTAAATCAATAAATTATTACACAGATTTGCGAATTTTATACGCTATGTACTGTTTACATGGCAATCCTTCTGGGAATGTGAATGCAAGAGACATCCAGACTTTATGTAAACCTCAAGTGCTGCTGGGAAGCCATGGGATGAAGAGTGTAAATGGGATCTGCTCTTTACTTACACAGAGATTCCTGTTTAAACCAAAGCTCCCAGGCTTCAGGACTTAATTATTGCAGGGCTGAACTGTTGCAGATATGCAAAGAGAGCCAGAGTTATCCTCTTTGGGTAAATTAAAATGGCACTACGTGTATCTCAATGCTTACTAAAGTCTTTTTTTTTTTTACTCTTTAAAAAAAGTGTCTTCAAGTCTGACATTTTAGTGGTCAAAGTTCCTTCATACAGACATCATCATGCCACTTTAATAGCCCCAACTGGACTTCAACCTGCTCATCAGCACACAGGAGGTTTGATACCTGGGAATCTTAATGACTGTTAGCTGAACAAGCATTTCACACAGAAATGTTCCCACTCGGACATGCTGTGACCAAGATGACCAGTAAAGTTTAACAGACCCTTGTGCTATCTTAGATGACCCCACCCTTACATTGACGTGTTCTCCCTACCATGACAAAGGTGGATAAAGGTGGAAAGGTTTCATGTAATCCACGGACAACAGTGAGGTTCACAAATCATTGAAGAAAAATTGTTCAGAGCATTGTCTAGTGGGTCTAGATGACCCAACTCCCAACGTTAAAGTGCCTAGGATAGCACAAGGGTTACGGCCAAAAAAAAAAATTGAAACATTTTTTTCCAGTAGCTGTGCTGTGAAGTTTCTCTCCTGAAAGGGATGAGATTTTAACTCAAAGCCTTCACTGCAGTATACTTTGAATTAAAATCTCATTCCATCTCTTAAAGTCCCATTCCAATCATCTTTTGAGCCATTTTTAAAGCATTCCCAGATGCCTTTTAATTATGATTATGCCGTTTTTAGCTAAAATTAAAAAAAAGCTGTGTTGTTTTCTTGGACACCGTTTCTACAGAGCGGCAGTAGTTCATTGCAAATTTGCCACTGAGTTGTGGGCGGGACCATTTGGGTAGAGCAATTCTGCACCTCTTTCCCTTCCCTGTTGCTGAGAGCTCAGGGCAGGGACCTTGTGACCCACCCAGCATATTTCCTGCGTCTTCTCCAACAGCATTTTTTCGTCTGCTACTGATTAAAAATGCTTTAAATAAAGGAAAACTCAAAACTGCAATTTTACATTTAATTTCCTTTATACATGTCCTCTTCCGTCAGAAAGCTGTCACAAAAACATGATAAAAAAACATAAAACGGGATTTTTATCGTAATGGGTCTTTAAAAACTTCCACATGTCAGAAGCAGCAGTGCTGGATGGTCAGCTTTGATTTATGATATAATTTATAACCATTGAAGACACTTTTTCACTTCTTAAACGAGGCTGAGGTCTTAACCCCTATTGGAGCCTGAAGGTAAATGATTAAGAAAGTGACAGTCTTGAGATTTAGATTAAGAAATACCACGTCTTTATCATTTACACAAGAAACCTGTTGATTTAGAGAGTTACTTTTGGCAATGTAATTTTTTTCAACCGAATGCCTTTGGACTTTATCTGATGTGGGTCTGCTAATAGTCTGATGTCCTCTATTTCTTGTTAGCTTAGATAACACTCTTTTCCTCTCTTTTGCAGGCATTTCTCTTGTCTCTCTGCCAAATACATGTGTCCGAGTGTGCCAGCAGTGATGAGTAACCTGCTTGCGAATATCAACGCCTACTTTGCTCACACGACAACAAGCACAACAACCACGGCCTCTGCCTCCGACCGGTTTGCTGCCTCCAACTTTGGGGTAAGTCCACCAGCTCTTACCTGAGGAATACAATGTTTGAAGGTGTGATATATATACATTCATATCCTGCTGGAGAGAATCTGTGACTTATTTTAGGTCTGAAAGTGCATGATTTAACACTACCTCTCTCACTGAAATATATTTTTCAGAAGAAAGTCATGCACAATAAATCAAAACCATCAGACACGTTTGCCAGTGCTTTCAATTTAAACTTTTAATAAGCTAATGTTGCAGGTCTCATATATTTTCAGACAGCTACTTGAGTTTGGCAATGAAGCCATGAAGCTAAAGTTTGTTGCAGGAGGTGGAAATTATTCACTGTAGCATAAGCACTGCCACAGACCCACACGGTGTTATAAATTATTTGGTGCAGTGCTTTGACTGTAAACTGAATTATTACGTTTTGATCTTAACAGAGGGAAAAATTTGTCAAGCTGCTGGACCAGCTGCATAACTCACTGAGGATTGACCTTTCCAAGTATCGGGTATGTATGTTTACATGTTGCTTGAGTGAGTGTATGTGAAATCACATATCCCTGTGGCGCCTGTCACTGAGAAAAAAATAAATAAAAGGGTTTTTCTTTCAAATTACAAATGCGCTGGGAAATAGAAATACCTCAAGAACTTTGATGGAAAACACTGATTTTTCTTTCTGAACCAACAACAGTGCCAATATACTGCAAAATGCACCGAAAAACATTGTGTTGTTCTTATTTCCAACTAGCTCTTGTTGCAAAAAAACAAAAAAATATATAATGTTGCCGGACTCCCAGGGTTTAGTGTCGGGTGGTGTCAAAAGGCTTGAGTGAATTAATGCCGCTCCGAGACAAACGTCTGTTTACTTATAAGGTCTCTTAATTGAGAGTCTCTCTTGCATTGTCAAACACAGGCTCCCTGCAGTCCCACTACCATAATTGCAATGGTAAATGCGCAAACCCAGAATACTGTATAGGCTGTTACAATATAAAGTCTCTGGAGGTAAAGCCTAGTTTTGGACGTAAAATAGATATATAAAGGGAATCTTTTTTTGGTTTTGTTTAAAATAGATGTTTAGATGATCCACAATAGGAGACAAAGTTCCCATTGCAAGTTCAAGTCCAGATCATGGAGAAGATGCTTTCAAACTTTATAGGGTTTGGAGCTAAAAAAGTTCAAGACTTTTAAAACTGGATTCTGGTGGTATTTGATGAAGTTAAGCAGTTTTTGGGGGATCTGATACTGTGTTACAGAGGCGAGTAGTATAGAGAAAAATGTGTGCTGCCAATGTGGAAAGATGCAATCTATGGTTAATCAGGAGGCTCCTTGAAGCAGTGTTTCTGTTGTTTAGCTACTGCCATTCTCCCTTCGCCTCTATTTTGATGGGTAAATGCATGATTTTCTTTTAGACAGGATGTTGTTTCATCCAGCAAAATTCAGCATGGTTCTAGTGCTGTTTCAGATTGTGATAGCGCAACATCAGAACAAGGCAAGGCAAGGCAAGGCAAGTTTATTTGTATAGCACAATTCGTACACAAAGTAGTTCAAGGTGCTTCACAAAGCAGAAAAATGCATTAAAATCACAATACATCATAGAAATAATCAACATAAAATTTACTTTAAAAGAAAAGGAAGAAAAAAAAAGATTTAAAAAGAAAGGAAGGAAAGAAAGGTGCAGATAGGACCTTTCAGTCATATACACAGCTAAACAGAAATGTTTTAAGTCTAGATTTGAACATGAACACAGAAGAGGCCTGTCTTACGCCTTCAGGGAGGCTGTTCCAGATTTTAGCTGCAGAATATTGAAACGCTGATTCCCCTTGTTTAGTTCTGACTCTGGGAATCAACAGGAGGCCGGCCCCTGAGGTCCTCAGAGTACGAGATGGTTCATATGGCACTAACATGTCAGAGATGTACTTTGGTGCGTGGCCATGGAGAGACTTGTACACAAGCAGAGCTGCTTTGAAGTCTATTCTTTCAGGTACAGGGAGCCAGTGCAAAGACCTGAGCACAGGACTAATGTGATCATACTTCCTGGTTTTGGTCAGGACTCGAGCAGCAGCATTCTGGATGTACTGAAGCTGTTTTACAGCTCGTTTGGACAGGCCGGTGAGCAGGCCGTTACAGTAGTCTAACCTACTGGAGACAAATGCATGGATAAGTATCTCCAGGTCTCGCTTTGAGATTATGTTTTTGATTTTGGCAATGTTTTTCAGGTGGTAAAATGCCGCTGATGTTACTGACTTGATATGGCTGTTAAAGTTCAGGTCAGAGTCCATGATTACCCCTAGATTTCTAACTTGATTTGAGGGTTTAAGAGACAGAGAATGAAGGTAGCTGCTGCCAATTTCTCTTTGTTTCTGTGGGCCAAAAACAATAACTTCGGTCTTGTTTGAGTTTATCTGGAGAAAGTTGTTCTGCATCCACGCGCTGATCTGTTGGAGGCAGTGGTTGAGAGAATCCACCGGCCCATATTCACCTGTTGTCAGTGACACATAGATCTGAGTATCATCTGCATAGTTGTGATAAGATATGTTATTACAACAATAACAATAACAACAGTTGTTAATGCATTTTATTTTTATTTTTCTTGGCTTGATTTTATAATTCAGCAAAAAATTGTTCAATTTTTAATTTTTCAAAATAAATGTGTGTGCATAAAAACACTATCTTTATTTTGTGATGAATAAGACCATTTTTGCCTGCTTCATTCGTAACACATCAACCATCTTAGCATGTGGTCACTTTTACTTCAGTGCTTAGAATAAAGAGTGATTTTTTAAGAAAAAATATGTCTGTTGATTGGTAATTCATATTTTAGCCCTCTTTTTCCACAGTTTGGAGGGAATGACTGGGGGGTTATCTTTAAGAAAACAGAATATCTTCTCTTTTGGCTGTTAGACTTTATGTTTTGTTATCCCATGATCTCAAATAAACAGTCACTACCTCTGAAGAAGAGCAGGAAGAGACTATGACAGAGAGAGTTTGGGTTCCCAAGTGTGATTTCTGATATGAATTCAATTGAAGGTATGTAAAAATCTGAAAAAGCCAAGCTGAGCATACTTCTAATCCAGGATTTAGGCCCTGAATGAAGCAGTTCTCGCTCATTCCAGAGGCACCCCTAGAATTGTTGTTGTACTTAAAATTATAGAAGTTATGCAAAATACTATAGGCGATGTATGTTTATATAATGGGTCATTTGGACTTTGACTGGTATAAATAAAAACATTGTTGCAACTACACATTACCCTTCTGTCATGAAGCAAGTTAAAAAAGAAATCAGTAAAATTTGCAAGGTTTTTGAAAATATTTCTACAAAGAAAGCATTCTACGGAACATTTTGCATCCCCAAAAGGTAACTATTGATCTCTTTATGGAGTTGCACTTTACTCGTTGCGTGTTACATGCCAGATTTTCATTACAGGCAAGCCTCCAGGTGGATTCACCACCGCTTATATCATGCAGTCTTATACTCCGTCTAGCATGAGGCAGTAATAGACTTGCACTCCTAGTGCGTGCTTGCTGCTCTTCACATATTGTTCTTGACTGCATGCTCCACACTTCAAAATAGAATGTGTGCTGTATGTTGGAAACAAACTAGATCCCTAGAATGTATTTATTTTTCTTGACATCAGATTAAGAGAAGGTGCATTAAATGCCCCAAAATGACAATGTGTGATGAGATAACACATTTGTATTCAGGTGTCTTTTGTAGTATTCACAACTGAAAGAGTATGTCTCTCTTGTCTTTGGAGATGACAGTGAAGGGAGACCAAAGCATTTGATTATAAAATAAAATGCATACAACAGTAGAAAAGCACATTGTGGTTTTGCTATCTTTTTAAACACAGAAAGCGTTGAACTACACTAAATTTTGGTTTTGCTATCTTTTTAAACACAGAAAGCGTTGAACTACACTAAATTTTCAGTAAAAAGAAAATATAAACTGTTTAAATACATGTTTCTGCTCTTTTTTAGGAGATTGCGACCATTACGTTTACCCAGGACGTCAAATTATGATTCAAAATAGCATAATATAAAATATAAATAAAAGCTAATAAACCAGCCTTGGGAGGGTGCCTTAGAAATAAAAGTTTCCCACCAATTTTTTTGTTCTTGATCCAAGAATATGCAATATAATTGTTATTTTATATTTAAACCATTGTAGAGTTGGACATGGATTTTTACCCCCAACTAAATGCACCGACTCTTAAAAATTAATGAGGACAATTTATGTTCAGTTTTTACAGTAAAGGCATGCTGCTGATTTTTAAATTGTTTTCATTTATGCTGTAAGTTTCTTTTTTATTTTGAATACAAAATATAATTATAAAAAAGATTTATGGATTTTTAATTCAATTCAATTTTAAAATCACACAACAGTCATCTCAATGGACTTCGTACCAGTAATAAAATAAAGTAAAAATAAAATCAAAAGGATCTTGAATACACAGAATTTTATAGGAAAATACTAAACTGAAATAAACAGGCTAAACTAAACTGGGCATCCCTGCCCTTAGACCCTACTTCGCAGTAAGGAAAAACTTTTAAATATGTTTGCAGGAAACGTCTTTTAAAAGAAGAAACAATGTACAAATGCAATGGTGCACATAGACTAGCAATGGAGGGCAAAACCTTTTATCAGGAGGTCAAAATAAAAACAGTGCACTGTGTGTTTATTGTTACCTCAACTGGTTAATCCAGTGCAGTAAAACGGGGATATAAGTGCCATTCTTAATGTTATTGATTCAGCATTCAGAGGCAGAGCACTATCGATCCAGTTCTTTGATATTATTATGGGAGATTGTTGTGGTGGAGAAGTTTAATTGGGTTATAGTTTGAGTCGTGGTTCCCATATCTGGCCAATAGTCAGTCTGACACTCCAATGAGAAGGCACTCCATTTAGATCAGAATATTTGCCCCGGGCTCATATATTTATTTGGTAATTGTAACTGAATGGCGGTTGTAGGCGTCCTCTCTACCCGCTTGCTTATGTTTTATGAAGAAGTTTGTGCTCGACATTGTAACTGCAGAGCTGTGAATGTTGTTTGAATGCACACGGCTGCCATCTTCGTATATTATTGCAGTAAACTGAGTCTGTGTGGCATGTGTTCATGTCCCTTCTAGGACATGCGCTTTCTGATGTTATGTGCACCGACACATAAAATGCTGAGGTGAAACAGTATCCAGGTCAGCCCAAACATGAACGCGTGAGCTGCTGCTGTGGCTGCACTCGGGTCATCCAGCTTCACACTGGACTGCTTCCAGTTCCAGCTGCTTCTCATGCTGCCTGTTCAAAGTATGCATGGACAAAACCCCATCCACTTTATTTATATAGCACTTTTTATTAAAGGAGCTCCATGCTCTGCTCCATTCAGCTACATCCACTTTGCAGACAAATGGATCCAAGTACGTCTTTATTTTTTTCTGGTCTGAGCTTGCATCTGGCTCAAAACTGTACGGTTGGATAACATCGATATTGCTTACGATTTTTGTTGCACCAACAACGTTAAGTTGGGGTTGTGAGGGGCTATGAGCTAGAGCCCCTCACAGGGGAGAGTATAGAGTATAAGGGATTATGGGAAATGGGGATGGACGCACTCTGCGCCTAAAGTTCTGCCCACAATTCAGAGGTGAATTTCTAATGAACTACTGCTGTAGCAGAAATAATGTCCTAGAAATTGACACAGATTTTTGATTTAGGCTAAAAATGACATAATCATAGTAAAAAAGAGTGTGACTTTAAACAACTTTTTAAACCACAACACAATACAACTTTATATAAGTAAATAAAAAGGAAACAAAAAGAAAATTGGACCAATGTTTTAATTCAATGCAGGATTAAGAAATGTAAGATTTTAGTTTCCTGTTCCTAAGATAATCCTATTAGAAACTACACACACATACACAGAAACTTGACTCAAATGCACATGCGAGATGTATGATCTATACTTTCCTTCAGTTGCGTGCACATATACATGCACAAAGTGTGCAGATCGTCATAGTGGTGCACAGACAGGACTGCACAAATATCCGCTCCTCTCTTTCTTTTTTTGGCATGACACAGTGAGCACGAGCTGAAAGATGACCCACTCACCTGTGACGTGACACCAAAGACAACATGTTGCTGAGAGGATGGAGAGTTGCTTTTATTCCCACCCTGTTTGGCACATCTCTATGTGTGAAGCCACTAGTGATTTCAGACTCCCAAAGCAGCTATGGACCCAAGAAGGGATAAAGAAAGGAGAGCTTATAGCATGGTTGATAGACGGAAATTAGTTTGAGACAGGAAAAAATGGCAAATATTAATGTGATAAGGGGGGATTTGTGAATAGAGATGTAGAGAGAAGAGATTTGCATAAAACGGGGAAAGGTTTAACAAAAGTAAGGAGGAGGAATGAAAGGTACATGTGGTCGACAGAGAAGGAGAAAGGGTTAAGTGAAGGTGATCCTGGCTGTCTGGCAGTGACACGTTCACTTAGAAAACTCAGAATATCACACTGGCTTCACCTGCCAGCGCTGCCCTGCTGCTCTCCTGTCAAAGCCGTGGCTCATGCACACTTCCACACACAGTCTAAGCTATTCCCCCTTCTGTAGGGAGAACCACAGTGAAGAGCTGCCACTATTTCAGCTTAATAAGATTCAGATCTGGCTGCTCCGCCTGCTCACTGTATGGATTTCCTCACAATGACATTCTGAGGGAGATCGAGTTTGCTTTTGTAAAACAGGGGACTTAAATCAGCAGAGAGCGAGCCGGCCCACACCTGCCGCTCCACATTTTGCTTCTTGTGCATTTCTTCTCTTTCAGCTTTTCTCCGGCAGCACTGATACACGGTGACACCTTGTAGAGCAAGGCTGTCCCTGCTGAGGTTTGGGAGTTTTTCGAGGTCAAACATGAAATCTTTGCATTCAGAGCCCGCTGCGAGGGATTCGGACCACTGGTTTAGTTTGAGCAGTTTTATGTCAGTCCAGGAGGGACCTCTGGGAGTTGTGGGCCTTGTTCTTAAAATTGGACTTACTAGCGTTAGAGTGGGCAGTTCGTTGTTTTCAGTGCTCGCTCAGTCTGCCTTAACAGTGGAAGTAGAATGTATATGAAGAATAGCTGTTGTCAATACTGTACTCACAGCAGTACATTACAGTTTTTTCCTGTTTGGAAACACAAGCCCCCAATGCAGCCAATGAAGCATCTCACAGACACACAAACTGGCATAAAATATAAGCACTGTGGTAAAATGCACATTTTTGCACCACACTACTAAAAGAACATTTTCAATCCCAAATACAGTCATGGGCAAGAGCTAGCATCTTCTGTTTAATATTTTCATCGGGAAAACGTTTAGTACAGGGATAAAATCTCAACCAGTGAGGTTTATTAAAATTTTGCTCTGACTGAAAAGAACACAGAATCTATTGGAACCCAATCATTACATCTGTGAAGAACATTTTATTCTTGATAGTGGAGCCGGTTAGATTGATATTTCAGCTGCAGATTCGGCATGAATGTTCCTTAAGATCTTCTCTTTCAGAAAAACATATTAGCTATGACAAAAATGGGCTGTTGATGCCCAAAATCGAGTCTTAACTTGGGGTGCCTATAGAGTACCATTATATGTGTAATATAAATATATTTAAAAGCTTGGATTTTCTTAGGAAGCATGCTTTAAAATAAGGGGAATCCTAAGGTACATCCATACCAAATTTGCAGCTTGTACAACAAATTGCATGATTATTTTAAAAGTTGGCTCCACTATGAAGAATACAAAATGTAATAATACTCTTACAGAATCTGCCTTTTTAAATATATATTTCTCATACCTGTATTTGTATTTGAACCAGTTGGAAAAGACCTTATGATGGGAACTGAAACAGATCTTAAAAAAATAGCACAAAACCTACATTTGGCAAAACTAAAAGACAAAAACAGGTTTAATTCCTTGAAGCTGATTGATGCAAATGTGCAACAAACCACTTACTGCTCCAAAATGAGCATTTCTTTCAAATAAAAACATAAGTGATTCTTTTCACAATTAGAAATTAATTCAGGCGTCCAAGGCTTAAATTTATAAGAGTCCAGCTTTGAGGTCAAAAACATAGAGATGGTTTGATTGATGACTCTGACTTTCATGTGAAGAGACTGATTAAAATTCCTTTTTTTTTTTTTTTTAAATAAACAATTTTTTTTATTTTTTATATAAAGTCAAAAGGCATCTTGCCGCTGCAACTTTTCTATCTGTACTGGATTATAGACATGTGACTGCTTCAGCTCAATGTATTCAGACGGTTGACACCATTTATCATGGCTTTCATCAGTAACTGTAAAGCAGTGACACACCACTGTGAGATGCATTGTGGGATGGGATGGCTTGTCCCAGTCATTTAAAGGAGGAATCATTGGTACATTTTCCTTTTAAGGCTTGGACTTTTGCCTCCCTAACTATCACAGAGAAAGGCTGACTTTTATTCTCTTTGTTCAAACTATCATTTATTGCTCGCTGTTCCTCAGACTGGAAATTAGCTAAGTTAATTTCTTTGAAAGCTTTTGAGTCCATGATATACAAAATTTGTTCTACAAGTTCGTATTTTCCTGTATTTGGTGTTTGGGGTTTGCTGTTTGACTCTTTTACGAAAGAGGTATTTAATCTCAGGGAAACTTTGCCGGTTAAACAAAGACCCAATAGTGTGACCTGGCAGAGGGTCAGGCCTGGAGAAACTGAGAACCTGGGTTTATACACACACTGAGGGTAATCAAAGCAACAAGAAACAGCTGAGTAGACAAAAACTAAATCCTGCTGTGATTACAGATGGGGACAGAACAACAAGACAAACAATGATACATAACCTGACACCAAACACTAAACACAAGGGGAAAAAACAACACAGAAAGAACAATTAAACCCCCCAAAAATGACACAATCATGTACCGCTTCCATTATTAGTCCTTCAAAATGTGAAAACAACATCCTGCAGATGACGAAATGTCATTGGAGAAGAAAAATCACAGGTAGGTATTGTGATTTGGAGAAATGTGTTTGTGTCTGTGAGATTTTGCTTTCTACAGAGATACTTCTGCTTCTCTTGGGAAATCTCTTGGCATCTTTTGATTGCATCTAAAATGAAACTATAAAAGTAGACTTATTGCTTTTGCTAGATTTTCCCTAAAAAACCTAAATGTGAAATCATTAATGCAGTTTGTTGTGAAACGAATGATCACTGAACCCAGCAGAAGAGACTGAAAGTTATCCAATTAGCAGAAGGCGGCTGCAGTGTGACGAGAGGCAGACCCTGTAACAGTCGGTGGTTCAGCATCTGTCAATGTGTGACCGCTTTGATGTCCTGTTTTCCACATGATTAGCTGCTCTCGCTCACTGCTTGACCCTCACCTTTTCAGCCATAATTCTGCCTTTTTTAGCCTGTACAGATCAATAAAAAAGAAACAGTTTGCCTCAGAAACAAATCGAAAAACAGTCAAACACAAAATACACTCACCTGCCGCTTTATATAGGTACACCTTGCTGGTAACGGGTTAGACCCCCTTTTGCCTTCAGAACTGCCTTAATCCTTGGTGGCATAGAATAAACAAGGTGCTGGAAATATTCCTCAGAGAGTTTGGTCCATATTGATATGACAGCCTAACGCAGTTGCTGCAGATTTTCCGGCTCCACTTGATGCCAATCTCCTATCCACCACATCCCAAAGGTTCTCTAATGGGTTGAGATTGGGCGACTGTGGAGGCCGTTGTTGTCCAGTGAACTCATTGTCATGTTCAAGAAACCAGTCGGAGATGATTCCAGCTTTATGACACAGTGCTATTTTATTCTGCTGGAAGTGGATATTGGTACACTAGTCATAAAAGGATGGACATGGTCAGCAACAATACTCAGGTAGGCCGTGGCATTGTCCCTTATTGTCCAGTTGTAGTGATCCTGTGTGAATTGTAGCCTCACTTTCCTGTTCTTAGCTAATATGAGTGGCACCCGATGTTCTTCTGCTGCTGTAGCCCATCTGCCTCAAGGTTGGACGTGAAGTGCATTCAGAGACGCTCCTGTGCAGACCACGGTTGTAACGACAGGTTTTTTGTGTTACTGTTGCCTTTCTGTGAGCTGGAACCAATCTGGCCATTCTTCTCTGACCTCTGGCTTCAACAAGACTTTTCTACCCACCGAACTGCCGCTCATTGGATATTTTCTGTTGTTTGGACCATTCTCTGGAAACCCTAGAGATGGTTGTGGGTGAAAATCCCAGTAGATCAGCAGTTTCTGAAATACTCAGACCAGACCGTCTGGCACCAATAGCCATGCCACATTAAAAGTCACTTTTAAATCACCCTTTTTCCCCATTCTGATGCTCAGTTTAACTGTAGCAGATCGTCTTGACCATGTCTAGATGTATTAATTCATTCAGTTACTGCCAAATGATTGGCTGATTAGAAATTTGTGTTAACGAGCAGTTGGACAGGTGTGCCTAATAAAGTGTCCATTGAGTGTCTATTGTTTATGGTCAGTTGTATTTAACATGTATGAACTAAATATTGTACTTATAATATGGTAACTTTCATATTTTGATGATGAACAGTCAGTACTTTAAAATCCTTTCATTGTGGGCGGCCCCTAACACTCAGTGTGTTTTTAATTAAGAAAACAAAGAGCTCACAATTCATTAGCGTCACTCTTTGTTTCCCAGCCGACTTTTTTTGTCATTTCTCCCAGGAAACGCTGAAGCTGCCCCTAAACAGATGCCTTATTTTCTGAGCTTTCTTCTCTGCTTGTGGGAATTTCTTTTTCCACACTTGTCTTACCTGTCCCTTTCTGTTGATGAAGACAGAGCATTTTTTTTAGGACAGATTTTTTCAGTTCTAATCTCCATTATTTTGGCCCCTTGGGAGAACACAAAAATAGTAAACATTTAAGTAATACTTAAGCTGAACTTCAGATGAGTCATAGTTATGAGTTTGTCAGCTACAGAATCAGCCTGCAATCATATTTACTGTGGATTTCATGACCAATACTTCACTAGCTCTCAATTACTGTCTGTTTTTAATATTCAGCGTTGGGGCTCTGACTGTGCATGCAGAAATTTCCCACCAAATCAACATTAAAAGGGTAAATATGAGGGAGGGGTAGGGCCTTTCTCATTACGTCCGACTTGTGAAAACACAAGTTGAAGTGCAAACTTTTAAAGATTTATCTGTTTTCATGTGTAAACTATAACTCAAATATTTTTACAGCTAAGCGGTGAGTTAAGCCATCAATGAGAAACAGTGATGCAATTATGAAAGCTACATCCTGTCAATGTGGTTTTAGCTGTTTCTGCAGTGGTTTCGTCTTTCTCAGATAAATCTACTAGAAATGTCTTTTCTAGAGAAGCATAAATTTGCTGATTAGTATGACGTCACTCAAGGACTACCAGACCCTCCGATGATTACCCACATTTTTTAAACCTCAGAATGAAAGGAGTTTCAGTTCACCATATATGATTTTTTGTTTAATTTGTTGAATGCCTGCCTGAAATATATATTTCCTTCTTTAAGCTTATGGAAATGTTATTCAGTTACATATAGAAGATGAGAAATTAGAAGAGGAAGTATATATTATATATGTTTAATGAAAAAGTGATGCATTTCCTTTCAGTTTCTGTCTTTGGTTTTGCATTTAAGTTCCTCCACATGCAGGCATACTTGAAATACTAATCTAAATATAATAAGAAGAGAACATTATTTCTTCTTTGCTTCAAAGGTTTTCTACTTGAATTCATTTTTTACATGTAACAGAAGAAGTTAAAATGTTCAGCTGCAGAGCAGTCTGAACGTTAGTGACTTGCTGCTGCCTCTAAACGAATCCAAGAAATTATAAATGACTTAGAGGCTCACACATCTGGCCCCAAATGCTATGATTGACTATTATTTCCTCCATTTGGACTTATAATGACTATGATGATGTATTATGCCATTTAGACTTTACCCTCTTTTTTTTCTTTGGAAATTGTGTTTCAGTGTTTCCAGCTCATTCTTTCCTCCTAAAACTGTTGCTGATTGAGATTTTTAATGTCAAACATTTGTTTTAATCATCAGCAAATTAAACGTTAAATGAGAAGAAAATGACAAATCTTTATGAACAGGTTTGAGGTAACGAGCAGGCAGCAATACTTAAGGATGTGGGGAAGCACATGCTAACTGTCGTGAATGAAGGATTCATACATGAGAGGCTGTTGTGGGATAAATTCCTCCCTCGGCTGATGGAGAAATAGTCGTGAGTGAAATTCAATTGTGGGCAGATGAGGAGAGTGGAGGCAGCCTGGAGTTGCATTTCAATTCTCTGTCTTTTCCCGTTACTGTGAAAAGACCGGATGAGGGGAGACGCTCTGGCCTCTTTAGTGGCTTCAGAATGTTAAGTCCTGCACGGTTCTTCAGCTGTGATGAAACTCTGAAATGATGCAAACGGATGTTTTTGTTTAAAGCAAAAAAAGTTCATTCTAAATTTCCTCCTTTGTACATCCACTGCCAAACATGGTTTGTTTCCATTTCACCTTAAGCTTGACTTCTTCTATTAATCATGAGCAAAAAGGCAGTAATGTGTAATTTCTCAGCAGACTGCCCACTGCCTCTGAGATTTTAGAAGGCCAAGAACGCTGGATTTCTTTGTTTTTGCACCAGGCTCGTCATTTTCCTGTTTCACATCTTTTGTTTCATCTTTTTTATGAACCTAGTAACAGCATCCACGCAGCTCGCTTCCCAAAGATGGCAGGCTCACATCTCTGCATTGTTGTGTTATTAAGATTGGGGGAGGCTTCTTATCAGATTTGGCTCAGTCCCTAAATCCTCCAACTGCATTTATTTAGAGGATCAAGGAGAGAACGAAAACAAGCAAAATTTTATTAGAGTGAGGCAGGAGGAGCACATGGAGTAGTGATGCTTTTCCTCAGAACTGTCAGGGGTTTATATGCTCTCCGTCACGCCGCTTTGCTTCGCCTGATGACTTCATGGCCCTGAAATAGAGGTTTTCATCAGCTCAGACCTCCCTTGTTCACTAAACGATTAGACGGAGCATCATTTTGGTATGATTGCCGGCTCAGTAATCAGTTTTCATGTTTCGGTTTGAGTGATGTGCCGTGGAATAAAGAGATGTGAGATGTTTCAAGGCTACAAATGAAGAGATGTCCTCTCTCCTCATCTTGCTCTCTTCTTCTCTCTCTCTCTTGCTGCAGGATAACTTCCCTGCAGGAAACCCAGAAAGACTCCAAGATCTCAAGTCCACTGTTGATCTGCTGACAAGCATCACCTTCTTCAGGATGAAGGTACAGTGATGTACCGACCGAACCCCCCTGAACAAAACCATGTGAAACTTTGTTCCAGAGAAACATGGCAGATGAGCGTTTGCATGTTAGCAGTATCGTACTCTCTTGAGAGTGACTCATACTCTGTCAGTGCTGGTCACTGTCAATAAAGCTTTGTGCATTTAAAGACTAAACCAGAGCGTTTCAAAAAGCCCTTTTCTGGCGTAAACTGGTAATTTCTTGTTACACATTTGTGTAAATCAAGCGTAGATGTTTTCTCATGTTGGTCCATGTTCTGTGATACATCCTGATGTTGAAAAAACTGCCACTGCTGTCTCCTCTCCTTTCCTCCCCTCACAGCATTTACAGTACGCTGACTCGTTTCTGGCTATAAAAAAGCTTTGTATGGGGTGTGTGTATGTGTGTGCGTGAGCAGTGAGCCATAACTAAGACGGCAGCTTTGAGCTAAGGATTGAAAAACTGTCACTTTAAGTCACCAAAGCCTTCACTCTGTGCCGCACTCATGCCGAGCTCTACTTTGTGTACATTATGCGCTGCCGTTCAAACGCTGCTGCTTCAGCGTTCATGTATGATGACCTGCACATGCACCTACACGTCAGACTGGGTTACACTTCAGTTAAGATCAATTTATAATACATGTAAGCGGACTGCCCTCTTTACTACAATAATTTGACATCTTTTTGTAAATATTTTAAACTTTAAAACTGATGTTGTTGCATAATCATTGCTGGATGCTGCATGTTTATATGTTTCAGAGTTTCCCTTTCCTCTTGCTGGTGCTGTATCTATTTTTGGAGCACGGTTTTGTAGTTTAGCAGCTCATTAAAAAGAAGTCCTGGTTTCTGTATGTAGTCTGCTGCATCCAACCACACAGCAGCTATTAACCCCCTTCTCGAATATTTCTAATGGGCAAAAGTTCCAAGAGGGCAAACCTGAACAATAAAAAGTCGATGTAAAACGATGAATTGATCCCATTCAATCTAGGATGGAATTTCTTTCCCCTTTGCACTATCTCGATGATTTTTATCCTTGATAAACCTTCGAGAGGAGAAGAACAAAGTGTGACCCTGTAGGCACGCTGACACATTTAATAACGCAATTTTCATTTTCAGGTTCAAGAGCTGCAGAGCCCACCGAGAGCCAGCATGGTGGTGAAGGACTGCGTCAAAGCGTGTCTGGACTCTACATACAGATACATTTTTGACAACTGTCATGAACTGTACAACCAGCTCCTCGATCAGGTAACTGACTCCAACATTTTGTAGAATGTGAGTTGCTTACAGAGTTCTACAAGTTTATGCAGTCATTTCACTTCCCAGATCTGTGGATGCATCCAAGCAGGGCACTCGTTCTATTTCATCAATCAATCATACATTCAAGTACAAAGTTATTTAAAAAGAATACGTGCTTGCCAAGGTTCCATTAACCCTTGTGCTATCTTAGATGACCCCACCCTTGCATTGACGTGTTCTCCCTACCATGACAAAGGTGGATAAAGGTGGAAAGCTTTCATGTAATCCATGAACACCAGTGATCACATATCATTGAAGAAAAAAGGTTCAGCGCACCGTTTAGTGGGTCTAGATGACCCAACTCCTAATGTTAAAGTCCCTAGGATAGCACAAGGGTTACAATAGGAAATGAAAAACTTAAAACAATGGATAACCGAAGAATTTCTCTAAGTGTTCCAAGGCTAAAGTTGCCCAGTCTCTAATTTAGGCCCTATGATGTTCAAACTTTGTATGTACCCAAAATGAAGCTGCTCGCATAACACAAAGAAAAAGAAATATCAGGGACGAATGTCGAAGACCAAAAAAAAAATTCAAATGATCAACTAAAAAACAAAACTATTTTAAAGGATGGTCAATAAAAGGAGGTTAAAACTAAAGTGATGTGTTTTTCAGAAAAATTAAACTGGTTTACAGGTGTCTTTTAACAATTTAATTAAATGAAATCATGCATAAATTAAGGAAGAATGACTATGATGTAAGTTTGCATTTGCAAATGAGGATCAAATACTTGCCTCACCTCACCTTATAAATACTGCAGAGTATGAACTAAGAAACAAGCTGCAAGTGTGAAAAAGGTAAAGGAAAATTGGACAAATTTGAGAGAATTCAGCTCAATGCTACACTGTGTCTCCTCATATATTAATTTTTAGTTTGTTGTTTCATCATGTTGGCTCTTTTTGTGTCTTACTTTGCTTGAAAAACTATAAATAAAACCAACTGCTGGCTCCTTCAAATGAAGATTCTTTCCAAAAACAATAAAAAGGACTGTATAACTTTAGTGAAAATATGAAAAATGATTTCAAATTACATTTATTTTGACTTTTATTACTGTGTAAATAGTTTACATTATTTTTTTCATACTTTATTAAAAGACACATCTTCAGATTTTCCATAAAGTAATTGAAAGCAATATAAGAACAAGATTGAAAATGTGTTTATTGGGATCAGAAGTAAGTTTGCAGACTTAAACCATCATATTTATTCTATAAGCACTTTACAGACCTTTTCATTTGATGCTGGCAGTCATCCGTCAGAAACGTCTCTCTGGTCTTTTCCGTGAGTGACGTGCTGTCAGTGGTGTCACACTCTGTCACTGATGTTTTCATCAGATCCTGCATTTTAAATTAATGTTCGTTCTTGCTGAGGTCAGTGCGACCTTTCAGCGCAGTAAATTATCCCTTTGCATTAACAGGGACATCACCCAAGTCATTTTAGATGCTTAATTAAAGCATCAATTAACTTTTTTTGTCAAAGCATCCAAAAAGCCTTATTGGGATGGACATTTTCGATGAAAAATAAAAACACTTCATAAGAAATAACTGAATAAAAACTTAATTAAGTGTCTTTCAAAACTCTTTTCTGTCATCCCGTTTAGCCCTTGTAAGTCATCCTTGTGCTGCATTCAAGTGCCTTTTACCGTATGCTGTCTGCATGAGGGGGCATAGCAGGGAGCCCCCAAACTGGTTCAATGACAGTTTGATGCACGAGAGCCCTGCAACACCTCCAGCCTGACATGGAGCTGACAGCGCGTCTTCTCTTTCAGCAGCAGTGTACACTTTATTTATTCCCCACAATGCAGGGAAAACATAAAGCATCTCTGGCATGGCTGGAAATCAATAGCCTATATATAATATACTTTATGACAGACATTTACCTGACAACAAAATGTGCAAAGTGTATGTTGGAAACGTGTGAAAGACTTCAACCTTGTAAGAAGGAGAGGCTATTTCAGTTGACATTTACGTAAATCATCAGTTGCTTTCAGGCCTTTTCAGATATTTGTTCAAAGTTACGGAGACAAAAAACATTGAGGCTTTCAAAATACAAATTCACACTCCCTACAGCTCGCTACTTACTTATAAAAGGTTATTAAAACTACTGCGATGACAGAAGGAACTGTTTTATTATTTAGAACTCAGTTAGAGGCCATTTACATATTTTAAAAGCATTGTTAAGTTTCTCCAAGTGCATAAAGATTTTTATGTGCTGGACTTTTCTTTCCTTTGGCCTCATCGGAGTAAATAATCATTCAACAGGAATCTTCAAGCGATAATATTCCGGTTTGCTTCCCGAAGAGAATGCCTTCCACACGGAACAGATAATTTCTTTTTGGGTCGTAATGGGGTGCAATCTCCTCAAAAGTTGAATAAAAGGCTTGCTTTGTTTAAACAGCCGGAGGGGTTGTAAGCAATTACCAAACCCGTGCGATAGACACTTGTGCTAATTACATCCTCGTTCACCACAGTTTCACAGCAGACAGCCTCTTCATCAGTGTTTCCTGCACGGATGCTGAGGAAGAAGACGTCAACCTCCAAACAAACCTCACTGTGACTCTACGTCTTAATCCTACACACAGCAGGTCGCTTGTGCCGCAGCACACAGAATACATCTCAGACCCCAATTCTCCAGCCTTTAACTGAGATTGAGTGTGGTGACACAGGAGCTGACACAGTGGCCAGGGAGGCAACGCGGCCACAAAGAGGCATATTGCATAACAGCAAAGCTCTCTGCCTGGGCGTAATGTGTGTGTGGGGGGGTGCACGGCAAGGGGAATTTAGCTTAACTGTTTCTTAAATCCTGGCAGCGAAGGGAGGACTGTGAAAAGCAAGATAAAGGCAAACATGAAAGATGGAAGGAGAGAGCAGAAAAAAAGAGAGCAAAAACAACAAGCCAAAATTTTCTTTGGTTTATCTACTTTAAAGGCTTTAAAAAACAGAAGTGGAAGCCCTGACATGTATATAAATGCAGGAGTGTTTTGAGGGAAAAATGAAACCAAAACCCAAAGGAGTTTCTCTTTTCCCTGCAAAATAACATGTCCTTTGTTTTTCAAATATGCGTTTAATTTAATTTTCACTAAAAACATTAAGGTAGGCAAAAAAAAAAAAATGATGTGAACTCTTCTGAAATGTTTGACATATTTGCAGAAATATGACTTTAAGCAATGTGCATTTTGATGTAAAGCTGAAGAAATTATGGATTAGCCAGAAGGCCACTCTGGTGATGTAAATGTGCGTTAGATGAAAAACAGGAAAATACTGTATTCCAACAACATGGAATCTCATATTACCTCAACTGTAAAGCTGGGATGTGGAAGTATTATGATCCAGGGCAATTAGCAACTATGCAATAATAGATTAAAGTTTATATAATTTGTGGAATTTAAATTTAATGACAAAATTCAGAATAAAAAAAAAGAAAGAACCCAGTTTATTCAAAAAAGTGAGAATATCTTTAAATATATAACAAAAAATGTTTTGCGTAAATTTAAAAACTATAATAGTTTCATAATACATTTATTGTACCTCGGATTTTTATTTTATATTGCATGCATAAATTGTTTACTTTGTGCAACCAAAAAAAAAACAACATTTTCCGTCATTCATCATATCCACCAAAGATAAAATCTTTTACTCACTTTTGTTGTGTGCACAAGATAAGAATAATATTTACTGTACTTTTAAACTGCTCATTTTGTGAGTTCCTTGGTTCAGGAGTTCTTGTAAGCGTATGATATTTATCTTGTAATAATAAGATAAAAACTGAATTTTTCTCTTGTGTTCACAAAAACAATCACTTTTTATTCGTTTCATAAAGCAACAGCAGATATCTGGTGCCAAAGGAAAATCTGATGTAAAGAAAAAGAAGAAATTACATTCCTGGAACTTTGGATGTTCAGTAAAATATTCATTTAATTTCAGATTAACTGTATAAAGACATTTAATTAATGTGTTTGATTCAGACTGCTGTTCTGAATGTGCATTCATGGTCTGAGTAAGGGAGACACAAAGTATCAGCCTGCATAAACGCCACATAGGCACAAATGGTTCACAAACTTTTAAGCACCCTTACACTGTCTGCAGACCCAGCCTGTATTGACTGTGATTTAAAATGCATTGAAGCCATTTCAGTTCCGCCTACAGCTCACACCTCAGACTCCTGGGAATTTGATTATATTCCCTGGAAACATCCTTCAATCATAGTCAGTAATATGTGGCACATTGTGAAAATTGATGAGAAGTTCCAATGTTAATGCTGATGACTCCCATGCTGGAACTGAATGTGCTACAATAAACAGAAAGCCCTGGCTACCATCTTGAGTGTTTGTGTGCAACCGTAAAGATTGCTGCCCCCTCCACCCCAACCAGATAATAAATTTAGACAGAACCGTTGCACAGTGCTGCATATCTGCAACAAGTGAAAAGGAAGCCCACGGGTGTGTTGTTGGCTAATAAACACAACAGGCTACTCAATCACCTTTGACAATGTATCTGTGCTGCATTGAGCTGAATACCAATGAGTGAAGAAACTCTTACCTTTTAGTGGGATGCAGGCTGTATTTAATTAGTTAAGGATGATGCAACCTTCAGTGTCCTTCATGTGTGCATGTGGTTATGCACACGCACTAAGAAACATGCACACTAGCTTTGCATACTCACCTCCTGCAGAGACATTCTCTTTATTATTCATGACTTCACTTTAACTGAAAATGCTTCTTTGTGCATGTAAGGGCAAATGTGAGAATCCCTTGATTTTTCCACAGAGGGTGGAGTTACGTTACTATTTTATTTCTACAAGCCATAAGTCCCTTTAGGCCAACTTATACAGTTTTGACCAAAACCCTATACCTTTTAAAGTCCCACTCCGATCATATTAATCTATTGTAAAAGTGTTCCAGTGGTCTTTTAATTATGATTATTATGTTTTTAGGCATAATCATTTTCTAGGACATAATTCAGATGAATTATGATGAAGGTCATCAGAAATTTGCCTCCGAGTTGTGGGCTTTTGGCGAGGAGTAAGCCTGTGCTCATTTCCTATCATGCCTTTGTTTACACACTGTCCCACAAACTTACAGCCCCTCACAACATTACAGGTACAACAAAAATGGCGAGCTCGCTGCTTGCTAGATGCCAGTTTGGACAAGGTAGACAAAGACGTACATGGATCTATTTGTCTGCAAGCGGATCCATCAGAATGGAGTGGAGGAGGGAGCTTGTGGCCCGCCAATCATAGCACCTAGGTCACAACTACAACCTTTTTCTAACGACATTTTTTCATCTGCTCCTGATTCACCAAGATTTGAATATTTAAAAATGCAATTTTATTCTTAATATTCTTTATTTATGTTCTTAATTATAAGAAAAATGCGATAAGAGCATGTTAAAAACACACGCCAAAAACACATTTTTTTGGAGTGGAACTTGAAGTATATATAAAGCAGGTAATGTCAATCTTAAATCATCATTCTTCAATTTTTGTAAATCTGAATGAGAGGTTTGATGTACATATGAAAATAGGTTATCATGCTCACAGGATATTCCACTACACTGAAGAGAGAAAAACAGAGGATAATGAAAAAATTTAAAAGTTGCCAATTTAGGATTTATGAGACTTCAATCATTAGAGCCGGTGCAATGAAATGCATAGTAATCTCTTTTCAGGTCTACGAACAACATGACAGACTTAACCTTTGTAACCCCAGACCCCAAATGATTAGTGAGTGGAGAGCCTTGTGTTGACATAATCTGCTATCGCAAAATCAGCTGTAAACCCCATCTGTGTTTCTTGTTCTTGAGAGATTAACTTCAGAAGCACTTTTCCAAAGCCAAGTCATCAGGACATACTGCAGCAGAGCACGCCCTCTGCCTCTGGATCTTTAACAATTTGGTTCGGGTTGATCATAGCAGGGATTTACCACGTGCTACAGATTATAAAGAGGATGACCATACAAGGTTCATGGCCTGGTTTTCTTTTTTTACTTAAACATAAATACTTGACCTAAAGATGAGATCAGGAGAGATCATCAATATACAGAGTCTTCATTCTGCATAAATGATGGTTTTTCTTCATAAATTATTGCGGCTTACTGCAAATAAACAACATGAATTCATTATAAAGCAACAATAAAAAAAACAATGAGCAAGACCCATTAAGAAAAAAACAACAACCTTTGTTTAAAATAGCAGCCAGATAAAGTAAAATATATAATTGATAAAAATGTATACAACTAGATAAACTGTGTAGCAAAGCCTAATAACTTGGTTTGTCGGCTTTGTGTGTGAGTGAGAGCTTTTAGATTCAACACCTTTTCCAATGATTTTCCCTGAAAAAAATGAAGCGCACTTTTAAAACACAAACCGTTTCTCCCTTTCGGGGTCACGGGGCTGCCGGAGCCTATCCCGGCCACTTGTTGGCGAAGGCAGGGGACGCCCTGAACAGATCGCCAGTCTGTCGCAGGGTAGAATGTCCACAATCAAACACCCATTCACTCACACACTCAATTAACCTATGAAGCATGTTTTTGGACAGTGGGAGGAAGCCGGAGACCCCGGAGAGAACCCACGCATGCACGGGGAGAACATGCAAACTCCACACAGAAAGGTTTCCCATTGATGTAGTTTTTCACGTCCCCCAGCCAGGACTTGAACCGGAGGCCTTCTTGCTGTGAGGCAAAAGCGCTAACCACTGTGCCACCGTATTTTCATTTCCATATAACAACATGAAAGAACCTACACAAGCTACAAAACAAGTCATTGTACTGAATGGGAAACTGAAAAATGAAAGGGAACAAAGGGACCAAAAAAACCCATATTTTTCTGCCCATTTTATGTACCTAGAAGAAAGCAATAAAAAAGTACTAAAATGAAAAAAGTATATTTAAACATGTACATATATCTGCAATATAGCATATATATGTGCTTGTTGTTTACATTGAAGCATTCAGTTCAGAATAACACAGACACTGCCAGGTTTGTCTCATTTCTAAAATTGGGTAGCTAGAATGAAGCAACAAAGTTTACTGATTGGATTTTTGTTGTAATCTCTATTTCTAACCATTTTTTAAGGTGATTTGTGATTGGTTTCTTTACTTGATTGTTTTAGATTTTTCCATATCTTGATTTCTTGAAGAGAAACACTTAGAAAATCTAACATTTAAACTAGAAATACTTTCTCGTTTTTTAAATTATTTTGTATATCGTGTGGAAGACAATTTGGAGGTTTATGGATTAATTTCAAAATTTCAATACAGTACTTTGGTACACAATCAAGGACTTATACAACAACTCTAAGTGTTACAGCAGTGTTTTTTTTTCACTCACTCTGTAAATATTAATACCATCTATTTCAAATGAAATACATGGACTTGTATGTCTGTTACAAAATTGCATAAAACATGTTTTTTGCGTTTCAGGGATCATTTATTTACATCAAACCGTTATTTCATTCTCTAGTCTGTATTTTTTCCATCAGGCTGCCAGTACATGTGGTTTGTGTTACATGCAAAATATCCACCATATTTGGTTTTATAAGCACAAAACTACGGTGACCGACAGGGCTCACACTACATACAAAAGAAAAAACGCAACGGCATTACCCGAAGCACAACGAAATTACCCGCAACACTACGACATAACCACAGCAATAGCATTAACATCAGCACAACGGAAATGGGGACTTTTTTTTTTCCTACCGGCGGAAAAAAAAATTCTGTTTCAAACTCTTGAAAACACCAAAGTTTTCCGTTTATCTGAGCCAAGCTAGAAGATGAAATATGCGGAGCCTTTTGTGAAACTTTATTTCCAGATAGGTTTAAAAAACAGAGATTCTGAACCTTTTGGCGACTCAAAAGCAGATTATTATCAGTGGAGCCGTCTTTCCAGGTTTCAGTGTCGGTAAAGCAGAGTTTCATATGTAAAATAAGGAGCTCAGAGACACGTTTGGGTATAGAGAACCGCTGCAGCCTTTATTTTCCTTTTCATTCACATAACCTGAAGGTCATTTGTCACCTTACGTCATGAACCCGTCATCCGAACACCAATGCGGAAGTAAACAGTGTTACATACGCCCCCTCCTCCAGATGAAACGTTCCGTTTCAACATAAAACAATAAAGACGAATGAAAATGGTCTGTAATATTAACATTAGAACATTGACAATCCCAAAAAGTGCTGCTCCTCAGACGAAGGTATCACACAGACGTAGAGATCTTGTCTTTAATGGAGGAAGAAAGGATTGAAGTGGACAGCTGCAGGGATACCGATGGCTTCATCAGGCTGCAGAGATCCTGCAAACCACCCATCAATAAATAAAACATTAATAAATCGTAAATCAAACAAATGAGCTTCCAAACATTTGGAACGTTATCAATAATCATTCAGCTCACCTGTTCAACTAAGTTTAGTCAGTCTGCTCTGCTGCTGCAAGGCGTTCACTTGCTGCTGCACTGTATGCTCACCTCTACTTTAATCTCGTAAAATTACGAGTTTTTTTCCCGTACACTTGCTTACGGAAGAGGATTAGGGCCATGGAGCAAGAAAAAAAAGGGCATAGAAAAATCTGGCTTTTTTCTCAGAATTCTAAAACTCTGTTGCACCGAATAGTTTGAAACTTAATTTTTTTTTTCCGCTATTAGGAAAAAAAAGTCCTCTTTTTCGTTGTGCTGAGGTTAATACTATTCCTGCGGTTATGTCTTGTTGCGGGTAATCTGGTGCTTCAGATAATGCCGTTGCGTTTTTCTTAAGTGTGAGCCCTGTCGGCCACCATACAAAACAGATCAGGTGACACCCTAAAATCCATATGTTTTTCAAAAAATGAAAACTTTTAAAACATGCCTAAAGTTATCTTTTTTTTTTTTTTGGAGATGCGCCAACAAAAGCTACATTTTCGTTGACTCCATCGCCTGAATTTCTGTCCCCACAGAGCCGAAAGCAAGACCTTCCCAGAGAGGAGCAAGGCCCATCCATCAAAAACTTGGACTTCTGGCCAAAACTCATCACTCTCATGGTGTCAGTAATCGATGAGGACCGCACAGCCTACACTCCAGTCGTTAACCAGTATGTAATCCTTCACTTAACTAAATCTTTTCTTTTTTTTTTAATTAAACACATCTGCATAAATAGGTGTTGAAACAGCATTCCACAGAGGCCAGAGTTGTCTTTGTGATAAGAAAAAAAAGAAACCTCTTTGTTGAGTTTCACTTTATTGAGCTTCTGACAAATTGAAAATTGCATCGTCTGATTAAGGAAAGTTAAGTAAGCACCTTTGTTGACTGAAAGTTGAATGAGGTTGTGTAAAGAGGCCGTGAAGCAGCCAGAGGAGTGACAAATGCTAAGCATGCTGAGCCAGATTGTGGTCTGATAAAAAGGCAACGCGGGACTGCTGAATTATAGACAGATAAGATGAGGGCTGCATGTTGAAATGATGTGGCAGGGGAAAAGGACTCAGCTTAGTAATGATTAGTTTTAGAGACAAAAATCAGGACCTGAAAGTAAATAGAGTACCATTAAAGACACAAGACGAATGGTGTTTTTCCTTTTCTGTCTCCCCATAATACTTTCCCTGTTTTCCTTCTCACCGTTTTCCTGTTGATTTACGATGCTTACTAAAACTCAGATTATGCCTGCAGCTGTCTCTCCAACACCGACTAATGATGGATTTGCAATATTAATGCGCAACGTCTCTACCTTCTCCTGGTCAAGTTTGAGATTGACGACAATCCTCGTGTTCTGACAATAAACCCATGACTGGACTCATTGCCTTTAAATAGCAGGTGCACAGCCTGAGGGAATGAGCTGTCAATCTGCTGCTCTCTGGGGAGAAAATAAACATGGGATTCAAGCCTCAGGAAATTCCTGACAATAAACTAAACCAATTCAATGTTAGCAAAAATAAAACTAGTCACGGCCTTTTTTTAAATTACAAAATCCAAAAATGGCCTACGTTGCCTTTTTTGTGCCCATTTTCACGGGATAACGATATCTACCATCTGGTCATCATGAGAAAACAAATTTCATTTTTTACTCTGTTACATAATCTGGTTGAGATCTTTTATTTTGTACTGTAGGCTGTAATTAATGCCAGGCAACATGGCCAACAACTCTCAACAACAAACGTTACCACAAACTCTCCACAATAGTTTTTTTTTTTCTTTTAGGTTGTTTCTTGAATTTCTATGTGGGACTTGGTCTGTTGTCATGGGAAAAGACCTGTTTTTTCATGATTATGAAATAGTAGATGTCTTTATCATGAGAAAACTGCCAAAACAGATAAAAACAGGGTAGGGAGGTTTAGCTTTCCATAGTTAGTTATTTCAAAATTATACGAAAGCTCTAAAACAGTTTACTCCAAGATGTTTGTATTTTTTGCAAATATGGTTTATGAATGACAAAGACATGCACAACTTTCCAAAGTAAGGTTGATTGCACAATAAATAGAAATGGTCAAACAAATTCCAATGAAAGACAAAGAACTTTCTGTTTAAATGATGCAGGTCTTTTATAAATGTCCTCCTATCACCATGGAAGATATGGATAATTAAACCACTGACAAGTCGTGTCCGAGCCCTGACTGAAAATCTATCAGCGTTCAAAACAACAGTTTGCTCACTAAATGAGTTGCCTCCCTCTCATGTTTGTGCTCCACTTTGTCATTTCCTCCCACATTTTTCTCCTCCTCAAGCTCGCATCTTACTTCAGTTCAGATTACGGAGTAGTGAGGGAGATTGATTATAAGATTCCTCTGGCCTTATCTCATTCCACATCTTTTAAGTCATTTGGTTGAGTTCCAGGCTGGGCTCAGCCATCACGCCGTCCACTCATGTGTATCATTATGCGGAAATGAGTCTGACTGGAATCCATTTCAACCCCACCAGGTTTCCACAGGAGGTGAATGTGGGCAAGATCAGCGCTGAGATCATGTGGAACCTCTTTGCCCAGGATATGAAGTATGCAATGGAAGGTGAGTGATCCTGCTGGGAAGGATTGAGCAAGATAAATGATCTAAGCTGACTGAATGTTGATTAGAAATTCTGGATAAGTTTCCTTTCTTTTATCTCAAACTTCAGAGCAACAAGTTCAAAGTAGTAGTGTGTGATTCTGCAGAGTATGCGTACTCTGCTACTTGGCTCTGTCTGCCTGTGGTCAGCTCTACTGCTTGTCTAGATTTCCTGCCTTCGCTCCATCAGCGCCTGCAAAGGAGAAGGACTTTCTTTTAATCAGGATAATAGCTTCATCAAAGGCATGGTAGTAAGCAGATGAGATGCTCTGATTTTCCTGGCTTCGTATTTTATTGCCTCAGTGGTCCAAGGGTTCTCAAAAGCAATTTGAAAAACAGAAAAATAAATCTGCAATGAAGAGTCTGCTGAGGGAACAGTTTGCAGTTTGCAGTAGTTTGCAGTTCAGCATGTGATTTGGAAACAATGCAGAGACGTTCAACAGCTTCTAACAGAAAGCCATGACAACAGGGGAGCAGTGCTGCTTAGAAAATGAGTTATGCTTGTTGATCCACAGCATTTTCATGGAACGTTACTTGTCTCCTTTTATTTGATTTTCTTCAATCATCCTAGAAATGGTGATTTGTTGAGGATAACCAGCCTCAAACTGAATGTAAAATATCAAAACCCCTTTGTTTGTTTTCCTTTATCTTGTTGTCCCTCAACTGAAAGATGATTATTGATGGCATTTATTTGTTCAACGTGAGTGACTATTTTTTCCAAAAAAGCAACAGAGACTTAAATCCTTAATCCTAGATTGACTTTCCTGGCAAGGAGACAGATGTTTTTGTTTGTGTCATGGGGCTTGACTTCAGTCCAGCGTTCTCCCAGCCTGCATTGGCGGCCCCCTGCAGGCTGTTTGTGAGATTGGCAGCTTGTGGATCATTCTCTGCAGGATATATGAAGCGGAGGTGGAATGCAAAACAGAGTTAATGGGACTTAGCTTGGTAAATGGATGTTAAAGTTGCTCCGTGTCGATGTGTTTGTGTTTGTTTGTACTCAAGGACCCGGCAGGACATCAGCCTTGGGCGTGAGCTTCTTCTCTGGAGTTTCACGGATCAAGTGCTAGAAAATAGCAGTTTTTATTTTTAGCCTTTCACAGACATACTGTGCTCTCTAACATGTTACACATTCATCACATATGTATCAACTCTGCAGTACAATATGGCTCTTTGGATCTTGTGCTGTCCTACCAGCCACACATTCACTGTGTTTTTCACGCTGTTGCTAAAACACCACTGTGATGGTTTACCTAAATGACACTTTCATTTAAATTCAGTTTGTGTTGTTTTTATTACGCACTAGGTCACAATCAAGGTTGTCTCAAGGAGCAACACAACAGGCAAGAGACATCCAACTGAACTGGATTCATTACCACTCACTGTTATAATCCATTAGATCATAACCATAAAGAAAAAGGTTTCCTGTTTTATTTGCACAAATGCAACATTGCAATTAAATGATTATATCGGATGTGTGTTTCATTAAATATTGACACAATTTAAATAATAATAATAATGGATTGGATTTATCTGCACTTTTCAAGACGCTCAAAGCGCTTCCATTGTGTCCATTACTCATTCACCCCTCATTCATACTTGGTGATGGTAGAGGCGTGGCTGCCAGTTCGCAGCTACGGTCCCTCTGACCATCACCGGGATCATTCACGCACACTCATGCTGGTAGGCAGTAGAGTGCCTACCAGTGACAACAGGTCTTGCCCAAAGGCCCTCACTGGGTGATGTTAATTGCTCGCCATTGATATGGTAACTGCCCCCAGTACCATTGTTGATTCCTCTCTGGGAATCAAACCATGGATTCCTACATGGTATTGTTTCACCTTACCAACCGAGCTACCCAGCCGCACAAAAAAATAAATAAAATAGAATAAAAATTACAGTCTGTGTAGAGAACCTTTTATAGCCTTACTTGACAGCCGTGGTGCAGACAGCAAGTTCTAGACTGCCAAAAATGCTTCCTCTTTGAGGGTCATCATTTTATTCCTTTGTAGATACTACAGCCGCTTATGACTAATATTGGAGACAAATACTGAAGAAAATAAACAATTTTCCTGCAAGTCATGTTAATTTAGTTTGCAAAAATAAAAAACTGGACTGGTGAAAAAGTGAAATGCCATTTGCATTTACATTTGTGCCACAGTCTCTGACGTGTTTCATTTCTTTTAACTTTTATACTATCAGGAACTAAAAGATAAAGGTAAAATGAGCTTCATGTTGGGTTTAAGACTCTTCATTTGTTAACCATCCGTGAATTTCTTATGCAAACATTTCTTTAATATTTAAGATTCCAAGTTTAAGATTGCACAATTCTTCTGTGATGATTGTAAAACATTTAATCCAAGTTCATTCAAGCAGCAAAATGCACAAAATAGTTGAAATATTACAATGTCTACCTTTTTGTAATGATGATACTGATCCAATAAGATTTTGCCTAAGAAGAGGAACATTTGTTTTCTCATATTTAACTTTGGTAAAAGGGAAAAATCCACAACATTTCTATAGAGTCTGTCCATTTTTTATTGCATTTGAACTTGGGAAACAATCACGTAAGATGCCTCAAGTTGTCAAATTTCTAGTCTAGCAAGGTTCTTCCTGCTCCAGGGTAGCTGATGTGCATTTCATGTTATTTCAGCTTTAAAACTCCTACTTGCCAAGCTGTAGGTGGAGATAAAAATGTGAACTTTATTGGAGGACGTGAATTTCCTGGCTTTGACTTAGACATGGGGGTAAAGAGGAAACACCAATGAAAGCTAACCTGGCCCAATCTTCAGTGCTCTCTCTCTCTGATTTCCTTAAATACATACATGAGGCAAATGGGTTATGAAGAAGACCGTAGCAGCAGTTGTTGCTGTTTGTGCATATGTATGCCGGGGCAGCAGCAGTGCATGTGACCACCTAGGGTGTCACTGACTGCTGTCAATGTAAGTTTAAGTAATGTGTGTACGCATGCTTATGTGATTCGCCCAAGGGGTGTCTGTGTTACAAAAGGAAATAAGAATCATGAATGCACTCGGTCACATTCACTCTCCCTTGCTCTGCGGGCTTGAACCCTCTTCGCCTGCTTTGTCTCCTCTTGCGTGTCTGCAGGAGGACATGGCTGCCTCGCTCCTCTGAGGTGCTCTTTGAGCTGCTGCTCCTTTCTTACCGGTTTTACTGGCTGTCAGATTTTGAGGTTTGGTTAGTGGGGGCAGTCAGCTCTGCATAACCCCTCAGTTGTTTAAGTCTTCGAGACACCTGCTTCAGTCATTTGAAAATGAAAGTATACCCTCATAATATTTTTGTTGTTGTTTAAAAGTAGAATTAGATCAACTTTATATCTTTTTTCATTGTACATAAGTGGAAAAACATGCTGGACAACAATAATTCTGTTAAGTAAGTTATTTCGAAACACATACCAGAGAATCTACACAGAATTCTTTGTCAAATGCAATACATCTTTTCAATAAAAATAAATGTTAAAGTTCTAGAACAAAAGTGTTTTCTGTGTGGAAGGATTAATAGCAAAACATGTCTACAAAAAGAGCATCCCTATGTTTGCAAGCTTTCAATTCAACTAACCAACAGATTGTGAAAATGGAAAGATCAGATCAGCCTCCACAGTGGAGCTTGTTAATGAACTGGTGGTGACTTGGGCTTGTGCATTTTGCCATCAGCAATGAACACGTGCAGGCTGACATATTTACAAAAACACAAAACACAATGAGTATTCATTGAGAAAACTAGAACATAAAAGTACAACTGAAAAAGCTAAAAAAACAAAACATTAAACCATATATAGCCATTGCTGCATTTGTAATACACATGAGGGTCATGGACCGTTTTTTGTGATTTTGAATGTAGGTAGAGCGGTGAGGCAATGTAGGATATACTAAGCCAGTTCTGGGTGCTTCTTGTCTTTCCCATTCAGACAAATGGAAGTAACTCAAAGTGACCTGTTTACATAAGAGGCCACACAAAACTGGGAGAGTGGCTGACAGAGACACCCTGAAGGAGGTGGTCCAGAATGCCCTAGTTTGTCACTCTGTGTTCCTCCATATGTGTCTGTGCGTGCAGGCACGTTTGTCTGCACTATACAATTCAAGTTCTAGAAGCAAGCCATGAGAAATGTGTTTGTGCATGTCTGAATATTTGTGTGAACGCATGCGCTTACGCATTACTTAATCGTGTCTTTGATGAAGCCTCTGCTCCAAGGCCTTTGGTGCCAGTGCTGGTGCTGGCATGGATGATGCAAAATTTAGCATTTTTGTTGGGATCTCAGAGTGTGCAAGAAGCAAAGAAACTTGTAACTGAGAAAGGAAGGCAGAAAAGGCAGAGGTTGGAGTCAAAGAGAGAAATGAATGAGGAACAGTGAGGCATTTATAAACTGATGGACTCCATTTATAATTGACCCATCGATAGCCATAAAAAAACATGTGCTCAAAAAGAACTGTATAAAGTACAACTAAAAACTATCAACCATTGTCAAATGAAGCTAATGTGTTTCTTAGAAGCAGCAAATAACCTTTACAATTACATTTGAGTCAAAGTAAGTGTCCGCCATCGGTGGATATGGAGCTAGCTCATCAAATCTCAATCCGAGATAAACTGAGGGGGTGATAGTGTTCATTAAGATCAGCTAAAATATCTCTGTGGACGTAAAATCGCTGCTTCAACAAGTGGATCATTAGTCAGACTAGAAGCTTTTAAATGTGTCAAATTAACTCACAGTTTACTAGAATATTAATGATAGATGTTATTAAATGTAATCTGCTTAATCTCAAACACTCGTCTAGAACTGGCATTACTTTCCTAACTGAAAGGAAAATGACTCAGTGATGATAATTGATTAATTGGACCTTAAAAAAACAATGCAGAGTTATCAGATTTATTGATGATATATTGATTGCCAGAGTAACCCTTGTGCTATCCTAGGCACTTTAACATTGGGAGTTGGGTCATCTAGACCCACTAGACAGTGCGCTGAACCTTTTTTCTTCAATGATTTGTGATCTTCACTGGTGTCCATGGATTACATGAACTCTTTCCACCTTTATCCACCGTTGTCATGGTAGGGAGAACACGTCAATGGTCATCGTGACCCCATAGGATAGCACAAGGGTTAAAAGAGCAGCAGTTATAAATTGGAAAATTAATTAACATTGTGAGCAGATTAGTGTGTTCGTGAGTAAATAGGTGATTTTTTTTTTAAATTAGCAAAATAATGTCTCAAAAGTTTTAACAGAAAAATGTTTTGACTAAAGAACATTAATAAAACTGAATGGCTAAATCCAAACACATTTGGATTTAGGATAAATAATTCTGGTTGTCAGAATCATGTGTGGTGAGAGTCTCCCCACTAAAGTGGATTACAGTTCGGCTTGGATTGAACTGTGATGTCGGGCTCCACAGACCTAAAGTGCATCTGCTTTTTCTGCTAAGGTAGTTGATATTGAAGAAGCAGGATCTGTGTAGATCTCACGCAAAGAGCAGGAGCTTTGGCTCAGGGATGTGGGAGGAAGGTCGAAGTCCCCTGTGGTCCTCACGACCAGGGGAAGCTGAAGTGAGTTGGTCAGCAGGGGTTATGCAGCCAAACGCAAGATTGTCGCTGGAGAAGTGTGATGCATTTAAAGACATCCTGCATTCAGTCCAAAAGGTTGTGCATTTTATTAGGTACAGAAATCAAAATAAGGAACATGATGAGCTTCAAAATTAGTTCAAATATAGATTCACAATGGGAATAAAGGATGTCTTGACCTAAAACTTTACTTACCTTAGGAGAAGAAAAACTAAAATCAAATCAAAACTACTTAAATAGAATACTTAATATAACAATAAGTGACTGACTAGGAAGAAAACAAAAAAAACAAACTTTGATTAATAATATGAAAAGCATAAAAAAGAAAAAAAAATACAAGAACTGATGAGCAGTCAGTGTGTGGCTTTTAAAATAAGAGATGGCCTTGTCTTTCAGCCCATCAGTGGTGAACACTTGTACTAAAGACTGATTTTAGTTTCCCTCTAAAAAATATTAAACCACTTTGAAAGAAAAGAAGAAATTTGTTTTTGTTATTTCCTCTGTTATTCTGAGCCTTCAGCCTTATGAGCCTTCAGTAATGTGATGTGAACTGTGTTTCATGTATCTGTGTTTCTAAGAAATGCCAACCAATCAGTTACTTCTGTGAAGAAACATGTTCTGTAATCCTTGAAGTGTAAATTGAAGAAAGTTTGAGCATCAAAAATCGGATAATTTATGAATAACCTGGTGAAAAAGAGGTTAAAACTCAAAGTAAAATTGTGTATTTCATGCAGTATTTCAATACGTTTTCAAATTGTTCCCATTGACTGTGTAGAAGAACTGAACTAAGTGATCCTTCCTCCCTTGCATTCTAAATTTTAAGTACCCACTGGCTCAAGAATAACCTTTTTTGCTTTCAACATGTTCTTGATAAACCTATTTTTTCATGATGTTTTTAGTCTTTATTGCTAATTATCTAAGTCATGAACTACCACTCAAATGCCCCAGTAAAAGCCTGTGTGCCTGCTGGCCCCCACCTTAAACTTTCAAAATGTTTGAATGAGAGATTCTCCTGAGCCTGAAAGTGGACTTTCAACAAGCTCACTTTCGATTGGCAAGACGGGTTGCCATAGAAACATTGACTTAGACCCACTTGGATCAATCACTGCTTTTTAACCCTTGTGCTATCCTAGGCACTTTAACATTGGGAGTTGGGTCATCTAGACCCAGTAGACAGTGCTCTGAACCTTTTTTACAATGATTTGTGATCTTCACTGGTGTCCATGGATTACATGAAATCTTTCCACCTTTATCCACCTTTGTCATGGTAGGGAGAACACGTCAATGGTTGGGTGGGGTCATCTAAGATAGCACGAGGGTTAATCATGTACCAACATTGTGATCATTTCGTTGTAGCCAGAAGTAAGCCATTTTCTAAGGGTGATAACACTCACCAGTTTTCATATACAGTCAATGGTTGTTCCATAAAATTATTCTATCAATTCTATTCAGCCCAATAAACACTTAACCTACAGTTTTAATTAAAGGTTAAATGTTGTGTAAAACCATCATCATCAAGCACTAAAGTGCTTCTGAGATCACAAAAGCACATAGCCTGGATTTCTCTCAAAGTCTGTGAAAGAACAAAACTCAGCATCATATCAGTTGTAATCACATTTTTCCACATTTATTCATAAAAAAGAAAACAAAAAAATGACTTGAAAGAACACAATCAATTCAAAACCAAACATCTTCTAGAGAAGAAAATGTATTTGTCATCCAGCGGTTGGAGCCATTTAATCAGAACTTCATTGCATTTCAACGAGTCAGTCTGCAGAGAGGGAATCCTTTCATTATTTATCGAGTTTTTCTTTGAACACCTTCAAAGTAAATTCCCTTTTCTATGAATCCTCATTGCTGTCATTGAGTGTTTTGCTTTTCAGAGAATATAAAAAGTTAAGAACTTTGTAGGAGATAAAATGTATCTTAGGTCTTTTACCATCCTGTGCAGGATGCTGGATATATCCAGATGAAATCACATAGGAGCTTTAATGGCTAAAGAGTAGGCAACACACTCCCTATTTTGAATATTTTCTTTGTTAATGTACTTTAGAGATATACAATAAACGTCATTTTTCCTAGATAGTGTGAAATTAAACATTGCAAAAGGTGTGGAAGCTGGCACGCTCTAAAACCATTGTTTCATATGACAGGGCATATATAATTCACTGGCAGTGCATGTCGTTAAAGAAGCAGTGCTTCAGCAGTCTATTAACTCAAATTCAGACTGTTAAAAGAGCACTCCACAGCATGCTTTGAATGCATTTTAATATAACACAGCTGTAGGACACACTCTTCTATAGATTTGTAGTTTCTACAAAGAGGGGCTCTGCAAGTATGCTGCTTTAAGCCTTGTGTGATTTTTTTTTAACTAGAGAGAAAGCCATGAAAGAAGATAATTGTTAGGAGTGACAGAGAATATAAAATTTACAGGAGGAATTTATGAAGCATTTATTAGATAACAATGTCTGACATATCTGCACTGCCTGCAGGGCTCAAACAAGGCCTCATAAACAATATGGTTTACCTTGTGGTAGAAATACATCACACAGCAAAAAACAAAATCTACATCTATAAAATGGTTTCACAAACAAGCCTATAGGGCCAGTCATCTTTACCTAGATCCACCCCGCCATTCATATTTTTCCGTAATTTCTTTCAGACATCATGTGGATATTTACCAAGTGAAGCAGTGGCTATGACTATCTTTTGTCTCACTACAAGAAAAGATTGTATTGATGGTAAAACTTTTTGAGTGATCTCTGTCCCAAATAAGATCTTAACGTTACTTAAGTTGAACATCTGAATAAACATAGGAGGAAGAATTGCTGAGAGGGACACTGACTAATTCTAATTCAGGTATCGGATGTTTGTTTGTTAACCGTTTGGTTATGCTCTCTCGTGGGATGTCAACAAAAGAATCGGCCATGGAAACCATGTGATGGTACAATGAACCGTATTTATTTAATACTGTATAAACTGCCATTCAAAAGTTTCGGGAGAGGTCTGTGTTCATTAAAAAAATTCCTAATGTGTGGAGTGTGGGTAAAGTTATGTACACACTGGGCATTTGACACGCTAAACACTAAACGTGTGTTCTTGAACGTGTTCTTAGAATTTTGTGTTCACACTGGACTGTCACTACCCTATGTACCTACAGTTGGAAGAGGCTTGGTACAAAACGTTGAAGCAGTGCCAATCTAGCGAATCTTGCTTCAGGCTTTTTATTTCACAGCTCTATTCTGATAAATGACGGACTTGGTTTCATATGACTCCAGCTGGGCACAAATCGCAACTATAATATCTTCTCCATGATCAATTTTTGAATTATTGGCACTTCTGGGAATTGAAAAGGACCCTACCCATACGTCTCTACCAAATCCAAGTCAATTGGTCAAAGTTCATCTTGGTGTAACTTTTCATTAACCACATTAATGCAAAAATAACACTTTTATAAGCAAAAACTGTAAAGCTGACGTGGAGAATAGTGGTACTTTTTTCCTTTGGTTGTGGTCTGATTTTAAATATTTGTTTTCCTGGAGTCAAATTAGCAGCAGCGGGTGCCTCTGCAGGCTCCTGTGCTCTAGTAGAGCTGTGTCAGTGGGCCTCTGTGATTCAGCTTAGAAGAAACAAGAGACAGAACTGGGTCAGAAACCAAGATGAATGGATTATGTCACTAAGAACACAATACTGGCCTTGGCTGCCATTCCAGTCCTCCAATGTCCTCGATCATGAATAAATCCCTCTAACCTTCGACCGCTCAAGGAATATCCACAGAATTCTTGCTGTAGCAGGCAAAAGGTGTGGCCAGCAGCAAAAGTTTATCGTATTCTTCACAGTATTTAGGTTAGTGAGGCAGACAGCAGGTCTCTGGTGAATTTTGTCCATCCCTGTGGGATGCTTACACAATATGATGTTCTCAACGGGGATCTTGAGCCGACTCCTCCCTCAGGACGGCCCACAGAGTTCACAGCATGCACAAGACAAAAACGTGTACATACCCAACAGGGAATGACAAAAGAGCTCAGCCAGTGCAAGTGTACGACACACCCACTACTAATCACAGAACACGCTACTTTTAAAAGACTTATTTGTGCAAGCAGATTCACATAAATGATGAAAATCCCACAGAATTATCATGCTTGGTATTCAATGAGCAAGACATCATTAGTATGTGCAGAGTGGTTGATCAATGCCCTCTCAGCCAATCGCTTTATTTGTTAAACAGTTGCATCAATCATATCACTACCTTTCAAATATGGTGTTACTAAATGGAGACCTGATAGATAGTTTTGGCTGTCAGACCAATGCATCACACTTAAAATGTATCAGTTTAATATGATTTAAAGATGGTAATGGTGCACAGATGCTGAGGGTATAGCTGGAAACCGTGGGGAGAAGTCCTGTACCATCTATGGCAGGTAAAAATTTGAAGATTAAACACCTTTACTGAACTTCATCATGTTGAGATGGGCTCTCATTTGCATGCTGACTTCACGGCTTTGCTTCTCTGCAATATTTTACATAATTCATCATGTGTGGAGCATAAAAAAAACATGTGAAAAGAAAAAGCGTATTTCAGTGTCAGCGGTGGTGCTGCAAGTTTACAAGAGATGCACACATTAAGACATACTTATATGGTACGTTAAGCCCTTCTGGATTTTTGTGTGTGGCAGTTGTGAAGAGGGGGGATGGGATTCATGTGACACCAACAGCAGTTCTGTGGACGTTAAAATTGCATAAATCAAAATCCCTGCGCATGCATGGGCTTTCTCCGGGGACTCCAGCTTCCTCCCACCGTCCAAAAACATGCTTCATAGGTTATTGGTTACTCTAAATTGAATGTGAGTGTGTAGGGGTGTGTGATTTGTGACCCTGCCACAGACTGGCGACCTGTCCAGGATGTCCCCTGCCTTCGCCCACAAGTGGCAGGGATAGGCTCTGGCAGCCATGTGATCCAATCTGCTCAGATCATGAAAGATCGCATTTGTGTTTTTAACTGATCATATCAGGAAAGGTGGCTGTAAGACTCAAATGCAGACGATAAGCTTGACACCACATGATAAATCTTTATTTTAAAAAGCACAAGTATGATTTTAAGAAGCAAAACACTGTTTTCACCCCCATTCATGCTTTTGTGTCTTTTGTTGTTGTGATTTTGTCTGGTACATTACCCTTTTATTGGCATGCTTGCGTTTTGCTGTTTTTCAATTTCTCGTATTAGTTTAACTGTCATTGTGTTTGTTGGTAAAAGCATGTTGAGGTTGGAGCTGCCAGGAAAGAGGACTATGAAAAAGATGAAAGAGGAGGTTCATGATTTGGTAATGGAGGACATGAGGGTGGTTGGTGTAAGTCAGGAGGATGCAGAGGGCACAATTAGATGGAGACAGAAGATTCTCTGTGGAGAACCCCAAAAGGGAGCAGCCGATAGACAAGGAAATCTTTTTTTCTATAGCCTCAACTGGTGAAATTCTTGTTTCTTTCTTCTTTCTCAATGGACTTTTTTTTGTTTTTGAAATCAAATCAAACTTTATTTGTATTGCACTTTTGAAACACAAGCTTTACGATGTCAAATGCTTTGTTTTTGTGTGTAAATCTGGGAACTACTTATTGCTAGCTTCTTCTGATCATATTTACTTATGAATTCGTAACTTTAACCCTTGTGCTATCTTAGATGACCCCACCCTTACATTGACGTGTTCTCCCCACCATGACAAAAGTGGATAAAGGGGGAAAGATTTCATGTAATCTATGGACACCAGTGAGGTTCACAAATCATTGAAGAAAAAATGTTCAGCGCACTGTCTAGTGGGTCTAGATGACCCAATTCCCAACGTTGAAGTGCCTAGGATAGCACAAGGGTTACAGAAAATCAAAATATATCGTTTCAGATCAGCCCTCATTAACTTTTTCCCCTTGTGATCAAGTTTCCCTTTGCCATGCTGTTTAACGCATATGTTTTAGGTAATTTGTTACAGTTTAAAACAAAATACTAAGTTAACATTTAGCAAATGAAAAATCAGCTATTTCTATACAGCTCTGCAGGACATGCAGTTAAGAAAGATGTGCGTTGGAGAGTTTGGGGGAATTTTGTAAAATTGTTATTTGAATAATTTAAGCACAGCTGCTAAGCTAAGAACAATATCCTCTAAAAGATCTCACCTTCATAGTTTGAATGATATGATTAAGTTTTGTATTTAATATTTTGCTGGAAATGTTAAGTATAAGATATGCTCTGATTATGCAGACATTTATTCATCTTTCCAGCGATACTGACCTATTTCAAGACATAAACAATTGCTTTGTCCCATTTTCCTTCATTTTTTAAGAAGTGAAAAATCTGTTGTGCACATTCCTAAACAAAGCTGGGCTAAAAAGATAGCTTTCTCCTTATCAAGCAAAGGCAGCTACACAACACTTATGTTTTAAGATTTCATTTTATTTATTTTTCTGTGAAGGAAAACATGTAAACATTACCTGAATATACACAGTAAAGAAACTTTTCCTTTTTCGCTCCATTTACTTTCTTGGAAACTTTCATGGGGTTTGTGCAGCTGGCGCCTGCTAAGGGAATGATGAGATTGTTAATCTGTTTGTGTGTGTCCATTTCATTCATGTGAAGCTGCTTTGAGATGTCAACTGACTTATTAGGGCGGCACTGTCACAGTAGATTCCACTGTGCCGACATGCACATCCTCTGCAGCAGCTGCAGATGCATGTCTCCTGTGAAACCACGTGGAATCAGCATTCATAGCAGGCACACAACCAGGTCCTTCTGTGTTATAAACTGAAAAGATGAATTCAGGTAAGACCTTTGCAGTTTCAGTCATCGAGAACACCTCTGCCTTGAAAGTTATGGTCTCTTAAAAACAGATGTTTTATAGTTCAGGGCTGGAAGCCATGAGGTAACCGTTTCATGTTTGTAATTTTTTTATCCCAGAATTCATGGAATAAACAAAGTGCTGAAGGTACTTCTAATGTATTTAATTATTTCCTTTGCAGCTTTTTTATACAAAAGCTGTAGTCAACAACAAAGTTGGCTCAGAAATCTCTTTTTTTCTGAAAGTGACAATGTGTTTGAAGGCATCATGCAGGTACTTTGTAAATTGAGTTCATGTAAATATCTCTCCCTGAGTCTTGATAGAAGTGTGGAGCAGCAGGTTTTATGCTATTCATCAGTGTTTAGGCCAGGGCTCTTATCAGGATTAAGAACAGCATCCAGGGAACCAGGCTATGTGGATTCAGACCGTCTTTAACGTTGTGGATGGATGAATGTGCAATCTTTGAATGTATGTGCAAACGTACTGGACGTTGGAAACGGGTTGGAAAATGTTCTTGTCTTTCATAGATTTTCTGTGAAGTGGTTTAGATAATTATTTGGATGTGGCCTCTCCATTATCAACGTTTAATTTGCGTAAAACTGCAACATCTGCTGAACCAAAATTAGATGTAGGCCAAAGAGAAATGGATTTCATGGTTAGTTGTATGCTGGATCAAATGCAGCCTAAACAAAATGGGTGGATGCACAATTACCGGCAGACGTTAAAAAAAGACAAACTGAATCTCTTTTCAGATCCTATTTTGGAAGCCATCATGTGTTTTTACAGCCACATGCAGCCATCGTGCCCACAGGTTGCCTCATTAGGTGAACAGTCCAGAAAATGTCTAGTTAGTGATTTCACATTGCCTACAGTGGTGTGCCTTGACTCTCACCAACAGCAGCGGTTAAAAGGCTCTTTCAGAACCCTTTCAGCAGGATGGAGAGAGTTTAGAAAACAAATGAATGTGGCAGTGATGTTTTTCTTCCCCTAACTGAGTATGTCATCTAAAGCTGGCAAAGTAATTATAAAAAAACAAAACAGCTGCCAGCCTCCTGGGGGAAAGCCAAAAAAAACCTAACAGACGTATATTGTTTTGTAAGTACTAACCCCTTTTTACCTGCACAAAGCGTAAAATAAAATTCCAAATGGCCCGCACCAAAAATGCCAGCCTGATTTTAGACTCAGGTCTGCAGGAGGAAAGTCTGGCAGCTGCATTTCGTGATGCTGCCATGGGCCAGTCAGGCTTTAAAAACAGCATCATATAATTTTATAAGTGAAACTCTTTTTTTTCCGAGGTCAAAACGAATATTTGCTGTTATTGCTCTATAAATCCAATTTCGACCAGTGCAACTGAAATGAAGGGAGGAACATATCATTTTTAATACTTTTTCAGTGCTTTTTTAAAAAAAAAATAAAGCACAAGAAACATGGTCAAAAGGTGATTTGTAACATTGCATTAAAAATGTTTTGGAACATGTACAGCATCCAAAGTTTTTGCACAACTGGTTGCTTTTTATTTGAAAAAAAAAAAACAAAACTCAAAAATAACAATTCAAAAACAATGCATTGTGGGAAACTGAGTTCTGACAGTTCTAGTGACGCAGAACAGAAACGGCTGGCCCTCAGTGAAGGCAAACTGTGTATTTTGTAACAATTTCTGCAAATAGTGATTCATTGATGAAATAATGAACTAGGTTTCTTTTTATACATTTTTTTTCAAACAAATAGTAATTGAAATCGACATCAAAGAGATTACAATATCAATAGAAATTATTTTACTTTGAAACACTTGATTCTTTTATGTTTGTGGTTGTAATGCTAAACACCAGACAAACATTTGCATTTCTACAACAAAGGGAACTCATAAGTAAAGGCATTACAAATCGTGTGGTTATGTGTTTTATAGTTCCCTTTGTAAATTAACTAAATTGTCTTTTTTTTTTTTCTTTTTCCTCAGGGACAGTGCACATTAAAAGCATCACTGCAATGAGCCAGAATTACCCCAGCCGCGATTTGTCATTTGTTGTCCCTGGACAGATGTTAAAATTGTCTACCTTTAAAGCTAAAAAGAACAATTAAAACAATAATTGAAAATATCTATTAAAAGGATAGACAAGAAAAATACAATTATAAGACAGTGAAAATTAAAATACCTATTGATAAAAAAGAACAGGCTACATACATTACAAGATATAATGGCACAGATCATATGAAGTGGGTAAACTTAAGCAAGGAGATGAAACTGAGAAAGAGCACAATCCTCACACCCAGCTCTAAAACAGTCTCATTGGCTGTTGTGTAACATCTGACACATTTGCTTTCTCCACCTGTTTGACCATTTTCAGCAAAATGAAGATTTAGCTATACCCTTTTCAACTAGGATGCTATGAAGGGCATGGAAGAGTAAAATTTGACTTTAAATCAACCAAATACAAACCAGTGAACGACAGAACACACATGCTGTCCAGCTAAATATTTATTGACCGCCATCAGTTTGAGTTTTTCGTTTTTGATTCATTGATTAGTCTGCAGCACCTTTGCAAACCTGTCATTCTGTTTGAACAACATCACACAGAAGCATTTGGTTTTTATAAGCTGATTAAAATGTGGTCGAAAAAGAATCCAGTCGGAGTCACTCGGTGGGCAGCTGCTCTCTTTATTGTGTCACTCATGGGAATCGTTGTAATTATTACTTAAGCTCCCACAGGACATGCATTTACGGCTGTTCAGCCACGGTTAGCATGACCATCACAGCATTTGCCCCTCCCCTTTGTGAGCATTTGGTCTCCTGTGTATTTAGTTCTAACTTACTCAGTGGTCTTTGCTCTGCTTCCTGTTCTTTCTGTGCTGCACTGATAAATTGCAGCGTTTCCCTTGCATGCTAAAACAAAGTTTCCAAAGATCCTCTGTGATATTGTGACATGGCTCCCTCTTCTTTATTTGATTTTTTGTTGTTGAAATTGCCTCCTGATGAGGGTGTAGCCATTACATCAGCACTTCAGCTGAACATTCTCTCATATCAGTTCCTCTTTTTTCAACATTTACGTATTATTCACTTTATTTCTTTTTCCCTGTTACTGTGTCAATACGGAATTTTTCTCTTATAACACTTTGCAAATTTTAATCGTCGTTTTAAAATGCAGTCATTTCCTGTCTTTAAGCAGATAGAGACATATTTAGATTTAAATCAGTTTCACTAAAGTAACCACAGTTTGACTTATTGAGCTCTTTTTAATGTTCCTGAGGTTTTTTTTTCTGAGCCAAGAAACAGTTCTGAGTGGAGCTGGGGATTTTCCGGCACTAGGCAATGTGATTTAATATATAATATAACACATTTAGAGCGCGTAATTTTGCTGCTGAAAACATAAATGTGTGTCAGTACCTACATAGCACAAAGGGATGAAGGTATTTTGTTTTATTGATGTGTTTTTCAACCCTTACTGGTTGCAGACTGCTTTTTCATTTTTTGAATTTATTTTTTATTTTCAAAAAGGCTGTATTAGAGGCAACACTGCTGTTCCATATTTTATGTTCACTTATTACTTATTATAGCAAGTTAAAGTCTGTTTTTGTTCTTGTGAGTCATTTAAAAGGCTGTCTGTTTCATAGAAAAAAAAACATTTTTATGATTAACCAACCTGTCTTGGAGTTTTTTTATTCAAAGTAATTTTTCTGTAAATGTGACCTCCTTAGCAGAGCATTTTTGTCTTAATATCTGTCATCTGCATTCCAGAGCACGACAAGCACCGCCTATGCAAAAGCACCGAATACATGAATCTTCACTTCAAGGTCAAATGGTTTCATAACGAGTACGTTCGTGACCTACCGGCCTTCAAGGGGGTTCCTCCTGAGTATTCTTTGTAAGTTTGTACACACAGACACATAACCAAATTATAAATATAGTAGAGACTTGGCTTATTAGAAAAAGTGTTGTAACGTAGGTGATTAAAACAGGAATTTAATGTCTGAAAACAAGCAGATTAAAGCAAGTGGAAGGAGGACAAGCCTAATTTAGATACCGATCTAAGCAGTAGAAAGCGCTGGCAGCAGTAAGTTGTGTTGTCCTCATCTGGATGGCACCATATGTTATTTCAAACGTTCTATATAATGTTGAGCATTAATGGTGGCTTAACAGATGGCTAAGTCACCTATGGCACATCACAAAAATACCAGTGTGGCACAATGCTGAGGCAGCGGTTTGAGTTGTGCACTTGCAAAAAGCTGGAAGATTCTTGTTTTTTCTCGCTGCCATCCCACTAAAACACTGAGATTTAAAGATTTAAACACAGATTTACATAAAGGATTCATGCAAATTGTTGTTCCGGAACACAAATATACATTTTTTCTTTTTTTTTTTTTTGCCTTCCATCTGTATCTTTATCAGGAAAATATATGCAATTGTGTGAAATTTGAAAAAAGTCAAATTGCTCCTGTCTAAAGTTTCATGTATTTTGTTCTTATTTAATTTAATGAGCACTATAATTTTTCTATTTTTCTCATTGTTTAAGAGCATTTCAACTGTCTGTGAGTTATTGCACATCATTATTAGGAATGAAATATCCATTGTTTCCTAATCTGAGTGAATTCTGAACATTTTTACGGTGGAAATTAACTAAAATAAGCTCAAATGAGCATAAACCACTCATTGATAAACTGTTTTCAAAGTATTGATAAACTAGGAGAAAAAAAACTGAATCTGTAAAACTCCTCTTCCTCTGTGTTCAAAGTGAGCTTTTAAAAGAGCGTGTGTTTGATGAAGGGACACATTTACAGTACAAATCTTGTTGCATGCAAAGTCACACTTAGCTGTGATGTAAACACATGTACAGCAATCAGGGAACACTGTGCCCTTTACCACCCAAGCAGGCCATCAATGTAATGACTTGACCTCCACGTCTTCAATGCTGTCACTCAAACACCGTTTCCAGCTCCACTGATCCCTCACTCGCATGTGCAGTCTCACCCTTCCAGTCGCCATGTTTTTCTTTATTGGTCTTTCCTCATGTGGTGGATGTCCTTAGTGAGAGTAGTCAGCAAGTTTTAAGGGGACATTCATTGAGGACAAAGTCAGACATTAAAATAAACAATGAAATAAGAGACTGAAGGACACAATTGTTAGTCCAACAGCAAATAGACTTTTGCACTTTGTCCACTCCCAGGTAGACACCTGCTTCTCCTTCTATCCCCTACTTTAATCAGGATTTAAACTTTAAAAAACACCAACTCTAACTAATCCTAGTTTAAGTAGCAAACTCCCTGGCCTTTGACTTTGTTCATTTTTGTAAATTATGTCAAGAAAACTGTACATAAATGTTTTTTTCTATTCCTTAGATGGTTTGAGCCTTTTGTCATCCAGTGGCTTGATGAGAATGAAGACGTTGCCATGGACTTCCTCAATGGAGCTCTTGAAAGGGACAAGAAAGATGGAGTGAGTATTGCATTCAATTTTATATTAGTTCACACATTTGAAGCATCTTACTAGAGGGGATTGGCCTGCTGAGAGTCAATTTAGTCCTAGAGGAGAACAATATTTTGCTCAGTAGAAAACAACTCTCACCTTGAGAAATGACACGACATGAATTCAAATTACAGTTTCAATAAAAAATTGATGTGAAACATAAACAGAAAACAGGATTTTTGGAGCCTAAAAAGCTGAAGGGGCTGTGGAAAAAAAAGCTTACAAAACTAAAAATAAATTTATGTGTTTTACCACCATTTTCACACTGGAGCACTCTATCTAATTTACATAACATATTTTATACATACATATATACTTTTTTGTCCTGTTATTGAAGAATAGTTCTTACTCCTTTCAACCAACGCTAAGTGTCTGGTTTTTGTTTTTTCTAAAGCTTAAATCTCCTTCTGTTTAAGTGGAATAATGAAAGCTTTTTATAAGTTCACCTTATTTGCCCCGAGCTGTGGTTTTAAAACAAGTGAAGACAGATTGAACATGTCATAAACAATTTATATGCTCTGTTTGAAAGCAGTGGTTCACAGAGTTCTTTATGAACCAGTGGGAGGAAAGATTTATTCTATTTGGAAAATGTCCCATGCAGGGGAACACAAAATTACCATCTTAAGGAAGATGTAATCCAATTAAACACTTTTTTAAAACATTTTTTTCTGTATTTGTTTCTTCAGGTATTCTAAAAGCCATCTGTCAAAGCACTATACTTGTTTTTACTGGGGTTTCTTCCAATAGCATAAAAAACAATATAAAAATATATATATATTGTTAGTGTTTGTTTTTTTTACTGTTTCCTACAGCTGAAGTCTACTATCAAGTATGTAATGTCCTTTTCTAATATGCGGAAGTGCTTAAAATAATTAGTATAAATGAACAAAAACAATATCAGATTCTAACTATGCTATATTAACTTCTGCTATGAAATTGCCACAGTGTCAGTGCTTCAGTTGAACTTTTGGGAGGACTTCTATGAGTTCATTTGGCCATCAGTGGACCTCACTCCTTGTTCTTTCTTGTAGGAGTTGAAACATTTTAGCTAAAAAATATTGGTCGGGAGAATTCTACTAGTTTTGTCTCCTGTTAAAAGTTGTAAATTTCAACACATTTCTTTTTGCTTTTTGTCATCCTTTTATTTCCATGTTCCTGCACTTGTTTGGTGCCCTCATTATTTTTCAAGTGTAAACTTTTAGCATTTTTCTTCAGTTCAATTATGTGGAAAATAAAGATTCCTAAGCATATTTCATTTTTTTCCTTAATTAGCTATTTATTAAACATTTTTATTGAGCATTTATTACAGCCCTAAAATTACATGACATTTTCATAAATGTTCCATAAGTCCTACACAACTTCTGTCCAACCAAACCAAAAAGCAAGGTGGAATTACAAAACCGTAATTCTTGAAGCATCTAGAGAGAAAGCTAAATACACAAAATCAATTAAATGTATTTTCTACATAGCTAACAAGTCCTACTACTGAATTATTTAGTTAACATATTTGAAAGCCATTTAGACTGTTTTAGTACAATTTTAAATGTTAAAAACTTAGTGAATGGAAGCTGCTAGCAGAAATAGCTTTACATTAATGCATATTTTAATTTACCATACTCCTCTTTTAGAATTACCATTTTGCTAATATTACTAGTTGTGTCAATGTACCAGAACAACCTGTAACCCAAAGAAACACCAACAGTTAGTCAGCACTATCTAGTTGATAAATCTTTTATGTAAAAGGTTTGCAAAGTTATCTCTACACTATACTTTTAGCAGCATTCAGTACCAATGATTCATTATTAGCTTTTATTTTATTCACTTTCATTTTATTTGATTATAGTGGAGACAGCCAAATAGAAATGTAATTTATCTGCTAACTTAATGAGCTTTTTCCAAAGCAAAAGAAACATTCATTCTTAAAGTTGCAAAAAGTAAAGACCTCCAACAGCTACCTTGAGATTTCATCTCAGACAAATCTCCCCTAAAGGGGGTAGCCACTCACACAGATGAGAATTCAATTCAGACTGACTTCCACATCAGTTTATTAGTTCATCTCAGCCATCACTGAGTGTCCACATAAGCCAACCGATCATCATGCTTGAGGGGTCTAGAGCAGTGGTGTGTGATTGAAGTTGTAACAGATCAAATGTTCAGTTCTAACCATAAGAAAGCTCTTCATGTCTGAGCTTTTCGGTCTGTTTTTCTTCTCTGCTCGTCTGTCTGCTTCCATCTAAATCTGTTCACCCATTTCCCTCTCTCACAGTTCCAGCAAACCTCGGAGCACGCCCTCTTCTCCTGTTCAGTAGTGGATGTGTTCACTCAGCTAAACCAGAGCTTTGAGATCATCAAAAAGCTGGAGTGCCCGAACCCACAGGCTCTGGCTCACTTCATGTGCCGCTTTGCAAAGGTCAGGCTCTGTGAGATAGCCGCCCAGTGAACCCCAAAAATTCCTGTTTCCAGTAATAACTCACAGTTAAACTGATTGCTGTTGATCAGAACTGACTGCTAAGTGCATCCATTCTGTTTAGATTCTTTGCCAATTAACTGAAAATACCAAATATAATCCTTAATAAATGAGCCATCAATAACAGTGTCTTTTAATCCTTACAGACTATCAATAAAGTTCTTCTGCAGTACGCAGCAATCATTTCCAAGGACTTTCCCTTGCATTTAAATAAGGAAAATGTGGTAAGTGCCCCCTAAAATTATTTTAATTTAAAAGTTACGTTGTGCTTTTTTTTTTTTTTTTGCAATAATGCAAATCCTAAATGAAGTTGTCAGATAAAAACTTTGACTTTGATTAGCACCTCCAGAAGCAGTTGGCATGGAGACAGTGAAGAAACTTTCGACACATTTTTAATCTCTACTCTGCAGCAACACGGAGCAGTGTCTCCATTAAAAAAGATGCAATAATTTTTCCCATAGTTCAAGTGGATGGGGACAAGTCGTTGATATTTTCTCTGTGGGCTGTTTAGTGTCTAAACCTACAGCTTTGTGAGTGGCCTAATTATCCAGTGTAGTCATAATGGCTGAAGTGAGAGATAACAGTGTTGAAGCAGAGAAGGCAGATGTTTCTTTATAGCATCGACAGGCTCATTACATATAATCCAGGGAGAACATGAGATGTTTCCATTTTCCCAGACGCACTTATATATTTTGGCTTCTCTGTGAAAACCTCCATGATCCCACTTGCTCCCAAATCACATTTTTGCTGCAGCATTGTATTTCTTGTTTAGTTTTCCCATCAACATTAAAAAGGGATCAAACACTTTATTCTCTTTTTATAATTTAACCAAAAGACAAAAGTGATCTTACCCATTTTCTTCCAAAACAGAAAGGGGATGGTGCGTTTTATTCAGAGAGCAAAAATCTTCATGCACATTTTTCAACGACCGTGCTACGGGTGACAGGTCGCAGCAACCTTTTAGACAACACGTAAGGATAGGCAAGGGTGAAACATGTTAGACGCAGGTGTGTCGTATGGAGTAGAATTTTTCAACCCCCCCAAATCCTGCTTCTTGGAGCCCGTTAGTGGTGTTCATATGATAAGTAGGGCTGGGTTGATAAAATCGATTAATCAATCTGAATCGATCCAAGCTTAATGGATCAATAATTGATCCCTAGTTGTAAAGATCGATCTTTTATGTATTTTCTTTTCTGGTGACCTAACACTAACAGCAGTAAAGTATCAAGCTAGCTAACGTATAATAGAATTTCCTACAGGAACGCTCTTAACATGACCTAAACATAAATTACTGACTAAATGAACAGCTTTATATACTTACAGAATAATTTCAAACACATTCAGATTATTAATGTATTTCTATGCAAATAGCTCTAAATGTATAAACGGTGTAAGTTCAAATTTGAATTGAATCGAATTAATCAAGGATCTGGTGAATTGAATCAAATCAGTTCTGGATATCATTGGTAATAATACTCAGCCCTAATGATAAGTGTGCACTCCTTGTGTGCAGCTTGACTGTTAGAAATTAGGAAATTAGACAATCAGAGCTTTGTTTGTGTAGGCGTCATTCACACACTGCTAGTAAGGGGCTAAGGGCACCATACAACAGCGTCACTCATTTGTCCTAAGTTCATGAAACTTATATTATCCTTACAATACTTCATGGTACACTTACCACACACAGGACAATTAAACTTTCTATTCTCATGTTGTCCCTTGAGGTCGACACATGAGCCTCAAGGGAACTGCAAGACACACCTGCGCTCCCGTAAGATGTTGCAGCTCCTCTCTACATCCCTCTGCGAGCCTAGACAACCCAAAAACTTGCAGCACCATAAGGATACATGACTTAGGCTTTAAGTGAAGAGATTTATGTGATCTCTCTTTTAAAAAGAGCACTGGAAGGAGGGTAAAAGTGAAGGACCGGGGCAGTATCTACAGTGATGTGGACTTTGTACCCGTGTGTCATGGAGAAGCTGAGTTTAAAAGTGAGGCTTTCAATTTAACTGTCAGTTCCGGCCCTCTCCCACAGTCATGAGCTGCGGGTTCTAAACAAATTTGGGGCGGCCGTGGTGCAGCGGTAGGGCGGTCGACCCATGATCATAATATTGCAGGTTCGATTCCCGCCTTGCACGCCCATGAGTCGAAGTGTCCTTGGGCAAGACACTGAACCCCACCTTGCCTCTGGTGGTAGGCGGGCGCCTGTGTTTGGCAGCGGAACCGCCACCAGTGTGTGAATGTGTGAGTGACTGGGTGAATGGGTCTGTGACTGTAAAGCGCTTTGTCCTTGTAGGAAGAAAGGCGCTATACAAGTATACGCCATTTACCATTTACCATTACCAAATGGATAAGATCTCAGAGACATACAACAAACATGAGCTTCCCTCACAGGTCATTGGCTGGGGGTTTCCTTGGAGATGGAATTTATAGGTCAGTTACCCAGGAGAAGGTTTGAACAGAGCAGCTTCTCAAAAGGATAGAGCCACAGAGCAGGTTAGACATTTGGTAAGAATGTCACCAAGTGAAGTGTTACATGCCTACCTAGTAGGAGGCCCCTATTGGCAGACTGCAAACACACTGGGGGAATATATATTTTAGTTGCTCTGGGAGCACAGCTGTGTCCTTCTGGAATAGCCAGGAAAAGGGGCAGTTCTTACTCAACAGTTTTTGTGGAGATGTTTGACTTAACCTCAGATAAGTGGGAGCTAATATGCAGATGGTATTCCAGTTAAAGTGCCAACAAAGGTGTAGTTTTCTGATGGGCTGCTTGAATAATTGATGAAAAGCTTTTGGAAACGTTTTACCCTCTCATGTATTGACACAAAAAATCCTGCACCTTGCACTCTTGATAAACTTCCACAAATAGAAAAAGAAACAGTCTTCCATGCTTTAAAATTCCATCAGCATAGGAAAAAGATCGATCGGAAGGATCTACTGCGGCTCCAAGCATCAAAATTAAGTACAAATGATAGTGGACCAAAGACTTAGCCATGTTCCTTAACGTTTTTATGTTTCAGAATTGTATACCTGGGGGGATGCTTTAATGTTTCTCAGATTTCAAACACTTAATTGATTCTGGATACAAACATTCCTATGCACATGTATGGACTAATAGAAGGGCATCTAACATGCCAAGGCTGTAGGTAGCACGGAATTACGCCCTCAAGATTTTATTACACAGTGGTGCAGGACGAGTGAGATGTTCATTGGTGTAGGAGTTAACACTCTCCAAGCTCTTTTAATAAATATTATTTATGGTTTAAACGCTTTGGAGAATGAAACCAATCTGTCACCAATATCAGGCACAACACTCTTCCATATTCTAGAGGAATGCTGCAACGTATTCAGACTAAGACAAAGCTGCCTTTCTGGGTAATGAAAAGACACCATCCATCTCTGAGGTGCACAATCCTGCCTGTAGTTTTATTTGTGACCGTTGAAAGAATGGGCAGATGTTGTGTTCTTCTGTTCTTTAAGGAAATAATGCACATATTATGTTTGAGAAAAGGATCCACAGCTTCCAAAAAAAAATTAGTGATAAATGTCTGTTGCCACTTAAATTTGTTGCAGGACTGAGAATCAATAACGCCTGCTGCCACATTCAATGCAGACACGTCTCTCTTGTGTTGTGCATGGCATCTCCCTGCCGTCTGCTGCTCAGAGACTTCTCTTTGTATAAATGATGTGTCAGGAAGTCAAAACTGATGGGTTTTGTGGTTGTTATCCTTGCGATTTTTCTGACGTTTTGTCTCGTGCTCTGTTTGATGGAAGCTCACAAACTCCTGCCAGATATTGTCAGGAAGCCTGATGTGTTGGGTTTTTAAAGGCTGCCATTAAATAATAAACACATTTCAGCCACACTGAAGTGTAAAGTTGTATTCTTTTCTTGTTGTTTTTACAGCCCTGCATCATCCTTAACAACATTCAGCAGCTCCGTGTGCAGCTGGAAAAGATGTTTGAATCAATGGGGGGCAAGCAGGTTTGTGCATGTTTTGTGTATATATTTAGTGTGTGTTGAGTGTACTGTGTTTTTGATCTATTGCATCAATCTGCTCTCTTCCACTGGAACAGCAAAGTGAGAAAATGTGGGTGGATTTAGACCCACATAGTGGAAAACAGTTTGTTCTCTGACTTTGGTGTACTTTCTCTCCTTGGCACATTATAGCCCATTTGTGGTCACAATAATGCTGCTTTCACACCAGATTAGTGTCGAACACCTCTCTTTTGACACACGTCAAATTTTTTGCTGGACACTTATCCAAAAATGTGTTCAATAAAATACAATCCAGACGTGTGTGGGAGGAGCTACCTCCAAAAGCTTTCGCCTCATTACATGCATGGAAGCATATACTTTATATCTTCTTGACAATGCATGGAAGACATGGGTGATGTTGGGAGATCAGGTTTATGTATTTTGAAGAGTTTTACCAAAGCATTGGCAAACACGTCTCATGTCTGGATTCAGGACTCGCCCCGTATGGTGCGCTTCATGCCGGCTGGAGAAGCTGCGTCTGAATGACCGCCGCTTTCAGCAATACCTCCGTCTCTCTATGACCCAGTTTGACAAATTACTGTGTGGTTTTAGTTTCCAAAGTTCTTTGTTTTTTTTAACTAACTCAGCACATTGCACCACGACACCAAAAATGCACCGCAGAACATCTGATGGCATCTGTACATTGACTTGACATTAAAACTGGACGCTCATGACTCACAAATCACATTCGGTGTGAACGCAGCTTAAGTGAGTTTTCACACTACGTTAGTCCAGCAAACTCAAATCAAATGAGAAGAAAATGCCAAAGTTTTATTTCTGTTCTTTTTGATCAGGCTAAACAACAAGAAAGGCCAGTCACTCACACCCTCTTAATTGAAGAAGATTGCTACTGTTGCCTGCAGAAAGAAAAAAAGTAGCAAGATAAATTCAACTTGCTGGTCTCTGCACATCTTATAAATAGAAAATACAGATCTCTTAACTGCAGCACATTTTTCACTGATTTTTTTATTTTTTTTTATCTAAAGATTGTGTTCTCTGGAATCGTGTTGTGTTTTTTTTTTTTTTTCCTCTTCCTGGAACACAAAGTCCTAATGTGTTTCTATCTTTTGTTGACTGGATAATCTTCATTTTTACTGTAGCGAATCCCACCAACGTTTACTTTGAAGCAAATTGAAACCTTCCATTTTAGCTGGACCAGATTGGCTGATTGTGCCTTGGTGTGAATGAAGCCAAAGTGTTTTATCAACAGATGCTACAATAAGCTCTGAATCTGGTAAATATGCTACCTCAAGGCTCTTTGAAAGGGAATTGATCCAATGCAGACTTTCTGTATTATTTCAATCTGTTTGGCTCAGCCTACCTCTCTGTCACAACCTCCTCTACCCCCACCTCTTTATTGTTCCCAATGTGTTTGTTAGTGTTAACCTTACCTTTTTTTTTTTTCTGTCAGTCTAACATGAAATAAATTCCCCACAGCTTTTTGAACTTTGGTGCATGTTTCTCTCTGGTTTCTAACACCTGTGTCGTCTTGTGATTTGCTTCTTGTTGCTGTCCTCTGTCTCCCTCCCATTTTCTTTTCTGTTGTCTTTCTCTCTGTTTCCAGGAGGAGGGGGTTGTGTCCTTCTGTAAGGTGTGTGCAACACCCGTTTTTACCCATTCCTGAATGATAAAACTAAGCACGCCCCCCCTCCCTCACTGTGCCAGCTCACCACCCCTCATGCCCTCCTGCTTTTCACCCCACGCCCCTTCCAACAGCATGTGCCGCAGAGCATACAGAAAATGAATTATCATCAGCCCTCTGGACAGGCTACTCCAGCTTCCCTGCTCTAAATGGGGGTTAGCCTCAAAATTACTGGATCACACCTTTATTTTTACCTCCAACCCATGACTAAATTAGTATTTATATAACAATAATCCAGGCTGTTGTGTGCTCATTCAGCCCACTACACGTCCCTCTCAATCCCCAAAGCTGCACGCACAAATACTTCGGACAGGATTTTTCAGACCGTGTTTACTGAGCTTCTCAAACACTTACACATCTCTCCAACTGTAACCTCAGCTAATGCATCACTGCTGCCTATATGTTTGCGTATCTAAACCTAGATCATTTGCAAGCCATTGTTTCCTGAGGTAAAATGACAGTGTGGTTCTTCAGCTTCCTGCCTCAAAATCCCATTCAGAATTTTCACTGTCAGCAAATTTTGAGGTATTATTCCAAGTCTTTTATAAAGGTAATTGGGGTGCAGGACTACTGTGGTTTCCCTCCTGAATGTTTGGCAATTTTTCTTTAGCAACAATAGGCTCAAATAAAGCCAATCTACTTACTGTAAGTTGTTATCTTGATATTGTCAATTTAAATGGTTAATAACCTCATAAAAGTCCAATTTCTGGACGTATTGTTGAGCTTTTTTCCCTAAATCCCCACCAAACTATTTTACCGTGTTTGCTCATTTCATATCAGCGATGCCTCTTTGTGAAATATGTCCTACTGGGTGCTGTGAGTCATTCTGGATCAACTGTCCTGTGGCAAAACAACCTGCCAGCCAGTAGATATTGAATTGTTGAAACAGGGAAAGTGAAGTAAAGTTGGGCTCCAGCTGATAGGCTGTCAGGGGAGAGTGTGTACACTCTGGAGGACTCTGGATGCCAGTCAGAGCGGAGTGAAACCAGATACCATGGAGGAGCCAGGTGCTCCATGAATTCCAAACACTGTGTTTTATTTCCTGTACAAAGCTTAATTAGTAGACTTTTGTCAGTTCTTCCATATAAGGGTCTGCAAATGAGGGAGGGGGTGACTCATCACTTTATGTAGGACATTGTGTTACAGATTCCGAGGCACAAAACTTTATCTTCAATCTGACACAAAATTCTCTGTTATTTATCAACCCAAAACAGTGTCTTTGAATTTAAATGAAGACATTCGGATCTGGATTGCAACTGAGCTGGCAATCAATAGAGTACAATTTTCTCATCCCAGGAGATGACAGGTGGCTTGGTTTGCTAAACAGAGTTTGATAGAATTTGCCAGATTTCCTATTAAGTCATAGTAGTCTTGGGAGGAAAGAAATAATGAGAATCTCAGTCCATGAGACCAACCTGAGGATAAGAGGTCAGACTTAATCATTACCTTAAAAAAATTGTTATCCGTTTGCTTTAATTTTATGAAAAACGACTCAAAACTCTGTGGGCAATCGCTTCCAAAGAGATGACAGAAATGTGAGCATGTGCACTCAAACATGCCTGACTTTGAAAACATGCTGCAGACAGGGGCATGTGTGCAGAATAACAGTGTCTATAAAAAGTTCAGTTCACACATCACATGCCAGCTGAGCCATCCGCCATTCCAATGTGAGTCAAGCGGCGTCATGGCTGAGCTTATCGGGTCCAATGTGGTGGTCCGTCATGCATGTGTGCCTCTTCTCACACAACCATCACAGCACACAAAGATGCAGCTGCAACTGCATCCACACATCTTCTGAGTATTCCCTAAAAAGCTTAATAGACACAAACCTTTCTGCACATCCATCACATGCAAACCCCTAGACAAAGACTTTTTGACATGCATAAACACATGCGTGTCATGCACCAATTTAGCAAATCCTTCTGACATGTTTAGGGAAGTATTCCATTAGATCTAGTTGAAGAGCAAACAAGGAATATATGTAGTTGCAAAAGTGTTGATCAGTACACTTATAATCCACTTTGCTACACACAGGGGGTAAAAGTGAGGCTAACTCTCAGAGGCACCCTAGGCTGATAGCATTCTGTCTTCACTGTTACTTTTGCAGCAAGTGCACACAAGTATCCCTGTGGCAGTCTGCTACTTTGCTGACACCATGTCTAATGACACGGCATGCAGTCATCACTGCAGCGCTCTGAGGTGAGCTGTCCGTTGGTATTCAGAGTGTTGCTCGGCACAGATGGGCAGCAGAATGAGGGGGAGGCCACCTGTACAGCACGTTGCTGCTCTTCTGTACCTGGTGCTCCCCAGCAGCATAGCCACCGCAGTTGAGGCATCCTTCAGAGACACAGAGTTCTCCACAGTTAGTGCAAACATTCAAAGAGCTTGTGGTCTTTTGCAGCTGGATGCAGAGGCAAGCGATCTTCTGAAGGAGCTGCAGAACAAACTCAACACTGTGCTGGATGAACTCAGCGGAGTGTTTGGCTCCAGGTGAGTTTTGATGTCTAGAACTGCATTTAGGTATTATTATCAGTTCAGTGGCTTCAATTATAATTTGACAGTGACATATATGACACATTTTAAACAAGGCTCCAGTGCTCAGGACTCAAATTCTTCTTGTTGGATTATACAGTTTCAAACCAGTGATTGAGGACTGCGTGAAACAGATGAACCAGGAGCTCATTCAAATGAAAGGAACAGCCAAAGGGAGCAACGCCGCCTTGGATGCAGAGTCGGTCCTTCGGCCTCTTATGGATCTTCTCGATAAAAAGTGTGTATCTGCATAATGCTGGAAAACAGCAGGTTCTGTCTAAAGGCAGTTGGCTGAGGACATTTCTCTCCCAAAAATCCATTGTGCAACTTCATGTTGCAGAAATAGAAGAAGTGCAGAGAGAAGAAATAATTTTCTTAGGATCAATGTAGAGAGTGTTTACATGTATAAGCGGGGCATGTGCAGCCATGGACTGCAGGCACGAGCAGCCCGACTTCATTCAGTAGTTGCATTCTGCACAAACAATCAAAGTGACCTGAAGCAAAAAAAGCCCCAATGAGACTCAGGGGTAAAAAAAAGATGAACATAAGAAAAGTACAGGAAGGGGTGGGGGAAGGCAAATTAACTCAAGGATAAGCGAGACAAACCTGATTAAGTTAAGCGATTTATTAACAAAATAGCTAAAGAAAGTGGGGAACACTGAAACCAAAATACGTTTTTTGTGAATTTTTTTGTGAATTACTGTCTTATGATAAACGTCATAGGGAACCTTAGAGTATATTTATTTATGTTTTTATGAACAGTATTCTTAAAAGTGTTTTGCTTTTGCTGATCTCGTTTTGAAGCTTTTTGCCAAAGCTATATTTAGGCCACTGTGGTATTACAGGAAATCCTCTTAATGATATGGAAATTTAAAATCCTTCCTCCTATCTCAGACCTTGGTTGCACAATGGGGTTAGATTAAAGCATAAAGCTGCTGCATTCGTGCAGCCAGTCACAGGTGTTTTCACCTTTGTTTTCTATCGATCGAGATGTCAGTGCATGAAGCCCTCAGCTGCGTTTGCTGAGTCTAAGACGTGTGCTGCAAGTTCTGACCTCACACTTGCTCCTCTCTGCCGCTTCACAGCTTGATGTTATTTGCCAAGATCTGTGAGAAGACCGTGCTGAAACGAGTTCTCAAAGAACTGTGGAAAATAGTGCTCAACACCATCGAGAGAACTATCGTTCTGCCTCCACTGAGCGACCAGAGCGTGAGTTTTATACACTGCGATTCCTCCTCTCGTCCAAAAATGCATCTCATTTGACAGCTTGGCTTCCACCTCCTTGTTTTTGTCCACCTGTCTTCCTATCGTTCCCAGCATCTGTTCAGCCTTCTCTCCCACCCTCCTAACACACTAATTACTGCTCATGAAGTGAAGCAGGATGGCATCTCTACTTCTAAGGACACATGGACTCCCATTTCAAAATTGTAATCTTTGTACTTTAACTTTGTCATATTCACTCTCTGTGCTGACAGAAAAATGTTGTTTTTACAGCAACAGGGAGCTCAGATGATCTTCAGTGCTGCAAAGGACCTGGGTCAGCTGTCCAAACTGAAGGTGTGATTCGCAGTCTCTGCTACATGGACTATCAATCATTTGTGAGATACATGAGATATGCTTTAAAATGCAGCTCTTCAGCACAAAGTTCAGCATTTCCCTGATCTGGTTTTTCTTTCTTTCTTTTAGCGCTTTCCAGTTCTTAGCTTTCGTTGTAAAATGATATTAAACATTTTACATAAACTTTTCATTTATATTAATTTGTTCAAAAAGTTTGACATATTTGTAGAAATATTTAAAGAAACCTACAATGATTAGAACAGTGCTGAATGATTTAGGAAACTATTCTTTACTAATCTGAGCCTATAAAATGATCTATTTAAATTGATTCAGAAAAAAACATTTCTTTTGGAAAAGGGTTTTGAAATAACGACTGTATTTAGGCTTCAATTAATTTGCTGAGGTCTTGGTGACCAGGGGCGAAGCTACAGGGGAGCAAGGTGGGGCAGCCACCCCCTTCACCAAAAAACTGTGCCCCATACCTGCCCCCCCCTCGATTTTTGAGTTTATATTATTATCAAGATTGACAAAGATTAAGAATTTATCAAAAAGAATTGCAAAAATAACAAAGGAAACATTTTTAAATAAAAAACAAACAATGATACCAATGAAACTATTAAAAACAAATATTTTTCATCCTCTCCTCTCTGGTATTTTGCCACCCTTTCAAAGTCTTCTGCCTCCCCCACCCCCTCCCTTATATAAAAAATTGATATCATAATGCTGCCTGATTTTAGATTCATGATCAAAATGGAAAAACCTCACACTGTATGCACAATGGGCTAAACCTGGACTAAAGTCTTAGTTCTATTTAAATGTCAGCTGTTGGTGACTATTAATGAATGTGGGTGGGGTCAATTTAATTACAAACACAGCTTTAACAGTCATTTGGTCTTATACAAGACACTATTTGAAAATTCCATTTTAAAATATATATTTTTTTAGATTAATGATTATCTTTGTGTAAAAATTACAATGAAGATCCATATCAGATCATTAAGCTGCACTTTTTAACTCTTAAATGAAATTACAATTCAACATAAAGCTAGGAGCAATGATGGAATATTGAAAATAAAAAATATAAAGAAGAAGAAGAGCATTTCATTCAGACACATAATGTAAATCAGATAATGTTAGGTTTTTAGTGTATATCATAAATCAGTAAAACCCGACAGGCCAGGTTTTAAACTGCTGATGAGAGCAGAGGAAGGCTGATCCTCTGAGCTCTGTGCAATGAGGCACTGGAGTGATTCATTGGCAACATTATGGTTTCACTAACGCTACAGCACCTTGGAGAGGTATTTTAGCTATGAGTCATATAGGGAGAGTGCAAACGGAGCTCCAACAATTCTGCAGCACAAACACGGACAAGAGTTTCACCTCTCTGTGTTGTGTGTGCTGCTCTGCCGGATGTCCTTTAAGGCAACATCTGTGTACAGTTTATCAGCTTGCACATGGGCGTGTTCCTGTCTTTGTTGCTTGGAGCTTTTTCATCCATTTATAATTCATAATTATAATTAAATCAATCTGAACTCACATATTTTTATGACTTTTATTGTCATGGGAAAAAGGTTTGCTGCATTCTAAATTTTGTGATACTCGTTCATAAATGTATCAAATTTCAACTCACAACATCCCGTACAAAATAAATAAATAAAAAAAAGAACAATTTCGACAATACTTGCAAATTAATACCTTTTGATTGTATTTCCTGTAAATAATAAGTAGTGTTTGCATCTCCATTATAACAGCTTCTGCTTCAGTTTAATCTCAACGCTCAGCTCCTGCAGAACTTTGCAGACTACAAAAAGTAGAAACAAAATCAGAGTTCCTTCAGCATCCCACATCATGAAACATTCTTTGTGTTTTGCTGCACCATGCAGGAGGAGTGCCTTGGAAAAACAGCAAAGTCAGATCTTTACTAAACTAAATTAAGAGATCAGAAAAGCGTAATTTGAAAGTCACAAGAATGTATTTTTATGATTAAAATTAATTTCACAGCTTAGTCAGAATTTAAAGATCGCAGCATTTCTAGGTTTAGAGCACAAGTCTTATAGAACATTCTAGATTCAGAATATAGGAAAGTTACTTGTGAGAATTTTTGTTTTACTTTGCAGTGATTCACTCTCTGATTACCCTTTAGGAGCATGTAATTCGAGAGGAAGCCAGAAGCCTGACTCCACGCCAGTGTGCCGCGATGGATCTAGTGCTTCCCACTATCAAGGTACAAACAAATTCAACTTTGGAAAAGCAGCACAGGTGAAGGAAAATGCACAAAAAACAGATTCTTGCCAATCCCACATCTGAGGAATTCATTAGATGCTGAATGTCACTGATGTATAAAAGTATGGAGGATGAGCTTCAGTTCTGCAGCAAAGTTAAGAAGAGACTTTGCTTTGTGAAGTGCCGAGAAAAACTAATTGATTTACCGTCACTGTGGAAACTGTTGGCAGGCAGACATCTAAAATGTCAGTTTTATGTAATGATTTCTCTAATGATTGTAAACATCCAGCAACTTGTTGCTTTATGATGCTTCACGGTTCTATCCCCCCTCCTCTTTAAGCACCGCCGGTATCCCTCTCTCTTCTTCCCTTCTTTTCTTTTCCATCCGGTCCAACTAAAGACTGTTACAGATATGAGTAAGATCAATAAAGTTTAGCCTAACTTACAAAAGGGGTTTATTTAAATATACACAAAGTGTGTCAAACATTTCATAACCCCTATTGTAACAGTAAAATATGCCCAACACAAGAGGCTTTCAGCTCTCATCTGTGTGCTCAGCAGTTGGACTGGACAGGTAAAAAAAAGAAAAGTTTTCTTTTTTTATTTAAATGAGAACATTCACCTATTGTTATACTGCTTTTACATATGTGATAAAAAACAGAAAGGTTACCTGCATCATACAACATCTAAAAAGCCACATGTCCTTAAAACCAGAAAGAAGTTTTATTTAAAATAGGAAAAAATGCTGCTTGTATTTTAGATTTATGATCAAAATGAAAAAACTTACACTGTAGACATACTGAAATGTAAATAGTGATCACATAAGGACATATGTTGTAGCTGGACTAAAGTCTTTTATGTTCCACTCAGATCATCTTTTGTTTGAAAAGTGTTCCTGGTGGTCTGATCATTGTTTATCCGTTTTTAACCCGAATGAAAAAACCTGTTGTTTTCTGGAACATAGTTTCTGCAGAGCAACAGTAGTTCATTACAAATACGCCTGGGTTGTGAGCGGGACCGTTGGCACAGAGCAACCCCACCGCCTCGTTCCATCAGCTCTAACTGAGCTGTCCATTTACACGCAGTCCCTGTAGCTTACAGCCACTCACAACCCCAATTTAATATTACCAGTACAACCAAAATAGTGATCAATATTGGAGCTATATATCCAGTCATAGAGTTTTGAGCCAGATGTCAGCTTAGACAAGGAAAACGAAAATGTAAATGGATCTAGTCGTCTAGAAGTGGATGCATCAGAATGGAGCAGAGCAAGCTTCAGGCCAACCCAACTTATTTTCTGCATCAAAAAGAAGTTATACTTCAATCTTTATTTTTTGTCTGCTCCTGATTAACAACAAATTGAGCGAAGAAATCCGCAGAAATGCAATTTCAGGCTTAATTTTCTTTAGAAAAATATTTTTTTCTAAATTTTCATTCATCATCACAATAGCATGTTAAAAACACTAAAAACACAATTTTAATCTGAGTGGGCACTTAAGGTAGTGGGGTAAATGCACAGACCCAAAGGAGTTATAGAACTGAGTGTCCACACACATGAGTTTCTGAATATATACGTGATCAAGTGTTAAAACTGTTTTGTCCGCTGTAGCTTTTGACCAGCTGACCAGCATTTTAAAATGATGTCATACTACTAAGAAGATTCAAGAAATAAGCAAGGAAGAAAAAAAGGTTTTTAATTGTAAAGAGTGCAAATAAAAACAGGACATAACCATAGAGAATGTGATGAGCTGTGATATACATGTGGCTGTAAATTCAACTAGAAGCAGGCTGATATTCTAAACACGCTTGAATTGGGTTTCATAGCTAGAGGTAGATCTGCTGCTTAGTTTAGTGATCTGATATTACAAAATTCCTGCATGAAACATTACTCTCATCTCTATATCATTTAAAATGCCAGGACATCTTTGAAAAAAAAATACAAACAAAATATTCATTATAGCACATGAACAATTAAAAAGGCCCCTAAGTAAAATATCAAAAAACAGTTGGAGATACTCCAATATGCATGCTGTATATACTGACCCCCTTGATCATTATCCATCTGGCATTCTAAATAAAACATTTAAAACAGGATTTCAATGCAATTAGTTTAAAAAATAGATAATATGTATTTATTTAGTGTAAACAAAATCTTTTGTAAAAAAAAAAAGTTAAACCCTATAGTTTAAAGAAAAACTTGTTTGATGCAAAAAGTGCAAACCTTTGATTATGATGTGTATTTATAACTGACTGTAGGGTATTTATTTCAGGAAGGCCCCTGTCATTTTCAGAGAAACCTCCTTTGTTGAGCCTCTGCATAGTGCAGACCTTACACCAGTATAAACATATTTGCAAACACTTTCTAATGGATTACATCAACCTGCCTGATGAGGATGTGCCCCAACGAAACCTGACGCTTGCACAGAACAAATCTGTCTTTTAATCTACCATGTACCTGTAGGTATAAGACTGTTGTGGGCAGACTTTTAAACCTGGAACATGCTAACACCGCAAGTGTTCCGACACTTAGGCATTGGCTTCCTCTCCAAGTCACCACATACAGTGCTTCCCAGTTTACTTCTTCTCTTAATAAGTTGCGTTTGTGGCCGCCCACCTCCCGTGCATGGGGGTGGTGACAACATTTAAAGAAAAGGCAAAGCCTCGTCTGTCCTCAGCTAGTAGGCCCAAGCATTAACCGTCCATGCAGTAGGTTTAGATTCAAATGCATGGTAATTTTGAGTCAGCAGTAGCTATTACAGCTGTCTACTGCTGGCCTCCTGCTTCTATAAAACCCAACTGTGCACATCAAGTTTATTTTCAGCCTATAACTTACTTTGGAATTTTGCTGTGATCATCTTGACTGATTTGATCATATCTTGTTTGTGTAGCAATACTTCCATGCTGGAGGAAACGGGCTGAAGAAAACCTTCCTTGAAAAGAGCCCTGATATGAAATCCCTCAAATATGCGCTCAGCCTTTACACTCAACCTACAGATGCCTTGATCAAGAAATATATATGCACCCAAACCTCTCAAGGTAAGAAGCGATTCAGTCACTTTCAGATAAGTTGCGTAATACAAAGCAGTTTAATGTGCCCCTGTGTTTTTTTTGTGCTTTTGATTAAGGAGTTTGTATTTCAACTGCTGTCTGCTGTGGGTAACAAACGGTTTGAAACATTAGGAAGAGTAGTTATAATTTAAATTTGAGAGCCAAGAAAAAGACCAATTTTTCAGAATAAAAAAAAAATTGACCAAAAAAATCTTTATAGCAGCTAATGTTTGAATAGTTGGTCATTTTGGCATCTTTTTCTTGGAGTTTTCTTACACAAGGAAATCCATGCTGCGCTAAAGCTCATTTGACCCTTATCATCCAATTCATTAAGCTAGTTAATTTGTTCTGTCTTGCACGTTAAATGTGCTCGTTCCAAAGCTGTGATTTAAATTATGCAACATCTCTTGCTGGGCGCAAGCTTTTTCCAAGTGAATAAGCAGAAGGTATAGTTGAAACAAAAATCCACATTTATATTTTTCTCTATGAGACAGACTACTTTTATTCTGAGAAAATGTTGCATTCTGGTGATGCAAACGAACACATATTCAGTGTTTTGTCTTTTGAGTGAATGGTAAACCAATAACAGAGTACACACTGCCATCGGTGTGTGTGTAAAATCTTCAGGAGGGACAAACAGTCTTACTGTTGTGGTGTTTAAGGCCCCAGCTACAATGAAAAAACTGGGACTGACTGACTGTCAATGTTTCGACTGGACTGTTTGTCTAAAACACATCAGCAGCTTTTCTGGAAGATCTTCAAGCCTTCAAAGTTTCACTTTTTGGCAACAATTCAAGTTCTTTTTAATTCCTACCATTCTTAGTTGCAATTACGTAAAAATGTTTTACTGTTGTATGCAACCCATTTAGAGCTTAGATGGTTTGACTCGTTTACTGTAAAGAAATGAAATCAGACATTTAACATTACCTTTTTCCACATCCCCTTAAGGGCTTAAATGTTTGTTGCTTTTGTGTCCTCAACCGTACACATCTATGGACTTTTTGTCGGACACTTCCATCCCATTCTTTCTGTCATCACTGACCCACTTTGACATGTTGTCTCGTTCATCTGTCTCATATAGAACATTTTTCCTCCTCCCCCTTGTTTCTCTGTAACAAGGCAGAAATACCCTAAGGTGTCCAAAGACACCCAAGAGAGAATTCAGCCAGCGGGGCATCGAGGCTCAAAGCTCTTCGTTGCTTTACTGTGCTCAGTCTAGCAGAACGCTACAGAGGCAGGCAGCAGGAAAGTAGAAAAGCTGCAGGAGAAAGCTCATCAGCCAGGCAGCCAGCAGGCCAACCAGCCATGCCGCTGTCACTAACTGGCAGATGGGCATAGACATGCAGCATTTCTCTATGTGCTATTTTCAGATTGCTCTGTGTGTCCCTCCCACTCTTCATCTCTCATCCCATCCCCATCCTCATCCCCAATTTCACACCATCTTCTTGCTCTTTATGGGAGCCGGACTAATGTAGTATCTAGAAATGGAAAGGTACTTGAAGTGCTGATGCTCGTCGTAGCACAGTGGACGCTTTTTCATCAATCGTTCAGCCAGGAGCTTTGACAGCAGCATATTTACACCACCGATTGCACCAGTTTAATCTCTCAGAAGCGTATATGTGCTTAATGGGTTGGTTAGGTATTTTATGCAGCCGTGGAGCCTAAATACTCTGCAGGCTCTGTCCATTATCAGCTTAGAATGAATTCAGTCTAATATGATATTTTAACAGTCGAACAGGAGTCAACAGTATTTCATATCAACTGCTCAGATTTCTTATCTCTTAGGTTTTTTTTATTACATTATCTGTCCTCTTATTCAGCATAAAGCAACCGTTGCTACCTGTGCTTTGTTCTCCTTTCCATCTGATGCACACTGTTTATCTTACTGTGCCCGCCTGTTTGTTTATCTGCATTTCTGAGACCCATCAGAAACCAAGCAGAACCCATTAACCCATAATATTATATCAGATAATAGCTATGGTAAACATGCGGTAGGGATTGCTCCCTTGATTTCCCACTAGAGCAGGCCTTAGCGGTGCAGTGAATTTTTGCCCTGTCCAAGCCTTCCAAGAGTACCACTGTAATAAATCTCCACCCTTGTTTCTTCATTACCAGCCATACTGGGCACTGCTTTTTTGGCAGGTATCGATTTGCTATCAGATCAACACGTCTTTTCATCAACCACACCGACACTTGCCTTTCAGTGTTCCAGCTTCACTGGCTGGATGAAACAGGCAGGACTTCTATAAGAGGGAGCAGAGACACATGGTCAGCAATGCTTTAGTATAATTTTCTACTAGTAAGATTAAAGTGGAATGACTGCAAAGAAAAACCGCAGTTAGTTTCAGTGCTACACAGTGTTGTTGAAATGATCAATTTGATCATTTCATCATAGCACAGCTTTTTTTATTTTATTTGTGTAGCCGCCTTACCATCTGCTTCTTTCACAGCCTTCGAACTAGACAGATTATGTTTTCTTTCTTTTGTTGTCACGGTGAAGAGAAAACCAGACTGTGCCTACTACTCGACAGCTATGGGCACGTATTCAACAATACCAGCCTTCGTTTTGTCCTAGGTGCTCTTCTATTGCTGTTACACAAAGATGTATTCATACACAGCTTTTTGGATCCATTTTTGGATCACTCCAGTAAAAGAAAAATAAAGTGAAGCTTCTACATTTTGGATCGTTTCCTTACATCCTCTTATTTTCACTGCGTCTCTCCTTGGCTTCCTCTCCATGGGCTCTCTGTGATTTTTATTATGCCTCTCCAATTCTCCTGTTGCTGTTTTGGTGTGTGTCCAGCTCAATCATCCAGTGGATCAGTGGGGGAGTTGTCAATGCAAGTGAATCTCATCTCTCACCCTGGCACCGGAGAGCACAAAGTCAGCGTGAAAGGTGAGCTTTTTCCCAAAGTCAGACCTCCTTTTACTCATATCGCTCCCCTGCAAAGACACAGCCAGGTTTGGAAAAACTGCTGAACTCATAATCAGCAGCATTTGTGTGTATAAGTCCTTCACACAGAAAGTATGGATCAGCTGTATTTGTAAATTGGAGACAGATCCCAGGAGTTAATTTATGGACTGCACTGAAATATCAAATTAACTGTTGGATGTGGTGCAATTAAATTTGGCATTCTCCGTCGCCTTTAGTTTCCAATTTGTCAAAGTCAAGGTGTCGCCTTATAGGCTCAGGAACACACAATATACTTCAACCATTTCCGGTTCAGATAATTAATCAAATTTTTTTTAAATCAGAAAATTAACCACATTCACTTTTTTAAAATCAAATATTAATGTTCAACTCAAACATTCACACTAAAACAACTCAACAAAAGAGTGCCGCTTCAACTAATTGGGTTTTTGAAACCAAATTTTTGCTTTTATAAAAGTTCACTTCTTTAAGAAAATGTTGGAGTTATATTCATTTAGATGAGCACAACTTCTAATCTTTAATGGCATAGATTCATCTCTTCACCCACACAGAAGCTGTAATGACATCTATTACGCCTCCCCTGAGAAGCACCATATGCATTACAGCTGCAAACATCTATAATCAGTGCCCGCTCTAACAAGACTGTGGGATTGGAAATTAGGTTGCCATGGCAATCTTATTTGCATAGTTTTTATTAAAGGAAAATCAATTATTACAGAGAATTGAGAATTTAGTTCGATTTTGTTGTTTGTAGCTTTTATACGAATGTTCAATATCTATAAAATCAATTGATTTGTGGATGCACTGAAGCACATTCCTTTGTGATCATCAATAATAATTCACATACTGGTAAGTTTTTAATTGCAGTCCAATCTATTACCCCTTTTGAATCAGAGCTTTAGCTTGCATTATCGGAACTCATTGAACGTTTATGCAATTATAATGCCAACGAATTCACAATACTGCTTTTCTCAGCCTCATAATCTGTTGGAATTATGTTGATTGTGTAAACCGTCAAAGGGTTATGGTATTTCAAAGAGTTTGTGGCATTTTCTGTCATTGATGAAAAAATAATTTTCTTTAAAGAATGCAATGCTTTGTTTTTATTACAGATGCCTTAATAGTTTCCCATTTGAAACAATTCAACAATAATTGTAAATATAAATAATGCATTCCAGCAGATGGCGTTTGTTTTTGTTTTCTATGGTCTTAACTTTTCCTTTTGTCTTCTGAATTTCACAGTGATCGGGGTGAACAACCTCAGCTGGCAGACCAACGCCATGTTCCGTCCCTTTGTTGAAGTCAATGCCATTGGTCCACACTTGGCGGACAAGAAGCGCAAATTTAGCACCAAGACCAAGAACAACAACTGGTCACCAAAGTATAATGAGCTATTCCAGTAGTAAGTATCATGTATCTTCTAATAACTGCAGTGAAGAAAAAATATATGGATGTTGCTCCAGCAGGAACTGGATGGCTCCTTGTTAAAAAGCACAATCTGTCTTTATGGGGAAAAAGACAATCAAGCATCTGCCTTGACCTTTTGATCCCCCTCATTTTTGTTTTCATAGAGTTAAGTCAATTTAGCTAAGCCACAAACCAGAGGCAGTGTTGTCCTTTAAGTGCAAACCCATTTTGACTGTAGGATGGTATTATATTGCTGGAAACAATTAGAAAACAACCAAGAAACATTTCTGTGAGAATAATGGCTCTTTGGAGAGATGACATTCATCTCCTTTACAGAACATGACTGCATTTCCTCATCACAGCCTTACACATTGATGAGACTTCCCTTTGGGGAAATGCTATCAAGCTGAACTCATTTACTGACAGGTTGTATTCAGAGGCAAATACAGCTAATGGCAGGCTCCAAGAGCAATCTGTGTTCTATGATATAAACGTCTAATGATTTTCCTCTGACTTATACAACAAAGAGCAATAAAGTCCGTTGGGCATACATTTTTGCGAGTGTCTGTATCTGTTGTGTTTTTCTTGAAAAGTACTAGCCTAAAATTATAAATGTGTCAAATGTGTCATCTTATTTCTTAATGTATCTTTTCACAGTGTTCTGAGTAACGAACATGGTCCAGAGGTCTACGAGCTACACGTTTCGGTAAAGGACTACTGCTTTGCCAGGGAAGACCGCATCATTGGCATGACGGTCATCCAGCTCAAGGAGCTTGCGGACAAAGGCAGCTGCTCGGCCGACTACCCTCTTGTAAGGAGCATTTCTATGGATGAAACGGGCCTCACAATCATGAGGATACTCTCTCAAAGGACCCACGACGAAGTGGCCAAAGAGTTTGTGCGCCTCAAGACAGACACACGCTCAGCAGAGGAGGTGTCATAAGCAAAAAACGGAGCAGAAAGGCTGTTTTAGGAATGGTCTTTGAAATGGGGTCTGGAAGAAATGATGGGGCTGAGAGTAGCAGCAGCTGTTTTGCTGGAAGGAGCAGAATGATTGTCCAAAGAGAAGCAAAGGAACCCCAACAGTGGTGAAGCAGCAAGAGTGAGAGTTGTGTTTGTTTTTGTGCATGTGCGTAAAACATCTGTTGGAATGTTCATTTTAAAACTACAGTATGTACAAGTGTTTACTTACCGTATGCTTACTATTAAGTACTATATTCTACCAGTTATGTTTATGAGACATGATACTTTTTGTACAACATTTAGTCTTTTTGAACAGAGATTTGTTCCAATAAAGTGCCAAACCAGTGGAAAAAAAAGAACTAAACAAATAAGAATTATGGTGACGTTTGTATGTTTGAAATTTGCTTGATTATTTTGTCCGGTGTTAGTCATTTTCTGATCGTGTGGCGTTTTGATCGTTGCAAAGTCGTTCATTTTGCACCCGTTTTTTCTGGCTTCGTGTTCTTCCTCTCTGCACTGTTGTGCATGTCCTCTGTGTCATGTCTCTCCCATGATGACCGCCGAGCAGGGTCCTGTCCCCTTGCCTTCAGACCGTTTGTATTTCGAGTCGACCTGAAAATAGACCATGTTTTTTGAAATGGCGATGACTGCTATGTAAACCTTCATAGGTCTTTGTAATTTTATAATCATTACAAAAACAACAACAGCGTTCTGTGCTAACAATGTTAGCAGAAAAAGCAGAGCGTTTTGTCTTCGTTGTGTTATGTTCTTTTCTTTCTTCTCTCAGCTTCCAGCCTTTCTGAATGACCACTGTGAACATGACAGTTTGAAACTTTGTTTTCATATTTTCTGATTACTTTGTTCCCGATAAACTGCCAAAGTTCTTTCAAACACAGACAGTATCACAAACTCAGACAAACAATCTCACAAATGTGTTTGATTGTCCAGAAGGATCTACTGAGATTTTTATTTTTTATTTCCTGTGAAGCTGTTATTGATATAAAAGTTGCACATATTCATTTGTACATGAGTTCTACCAGCTTCATCTATGGAAATATTTTTTTTCATTAAGGAAAGAGTTTAACATTCAGTAAATATGCAACATTCCTATGTATTGCACTGATGGCGAATTGTATGTCATGTAAATATAGTGAGATATTGTATAAAAGTCTACTTTTCTTCTATGTGCATAAAGTATGTTAACGTGTTAAAAATCTGAGTCAATTTGAGCAGTTGTCCTGTCAGAACTGATGATTTATTATCTTTTTTTAATCAATATGTTGAGTTTAACCCTTGTGCTATCCTATGATCCCACCCTTACATTGATGTTTTATCCCTACCATGACAAAGGTGGATAAAGGTGAAGAGGATTTCATGTAATCCATGGACACCAGTGAAGATCACAAATCATTGAAGAAAAAAGGTTCAGCGCACCGTCTTGTGGGGTCTAGATGACCCCACTCCCAATGTTAAAGTGCCTAGGATAGCACAAGGGTTAAGTTCGTTTAGGGAACTTAAATAAGGTTTAAAATCATTAGAGATTTGGCCCTTTTTTGGTTAAATTATTGACAATGCCCCCCAAAAATTGTTAAGAATACCAGCAGAATCAGCTGGATGTCCAATACTGCATTCACACCAGGCATGTGATGCGTGTTCAATAATGAACGCGGTTTAGCATATGGTGTTCACACTGGACTGTCACTACCCTATATTAGCACAGGTCCGACAACTGAAGTTGGAAGAGGCTTGGTGCGAAATGTCAAAGTGGTGCAAATCTCACAGATCTTGCTACAGGCTTTTTCTTTCTCAGCTCTTTACCGATATATGAAAGATTTGGTGTCATATGAAAGAAGCTGGACACAAACCGGAATTATTAACCTTTCCTCCATGATCAATTTTAAAATGGGTGGTATTTCCACAAATTGAAATTGAAACCATCCATACGTCATTATCAAATCCGAGTCCCTGATAGCTCAAAGTTTGAGCTGGGGTAACTTTCAACGCACGTTCAATGGATGGTTGTTTGTACACAGAGCCCGAAAACAGTTGTAGAAACCTGCGTAGTGACCCGTGAACACGGTAGCGCGAAATGCACGTTGACAAAGACTTCTTATCGGAAGTAGTCACTTGAATGCACATTGCCGAGGGCTGTGTAAACATAGCATAACATGTACAGGCAACACCAAAATCATCCATTCTTCATTGCTAATTGGGACTCCAGCAAGTTTGTTCTTGGTTAAAAACAACAAAGGCATCTCTCAGAAGGTAACAAGATAGTGTATAAGTGAAAACAGAGACAACGTTTGCTGTTGTATTTAAATATTTATAGAATTTCCTAGGTAGAGGTAAAAATCTCCATCCAAACTACTTGCATATTTCTACAAACCGAACAGGTCTAGATCCCTCAGTAAAAATTCTTTAAAAGAGACTGTAATCCTTTAAACTGAGTATGAAGGGCTGCCTTTTTGTTTTTTCATTTTCTGTGATTCATGATGCGTGAGATGAGTGTTTTCAAATCAGTTATGCTCTACTTACTCTCAGTATTTCCACACCCACAATAGGTTTTGCATGTCTGCGGGACAAAATAACATGTCACCTTTATGCCTTTTTTATATAGGCCATCTGTAGAACTACATAACTCTCATGCGTACATCAAAGGAATATGTGTTTGATTTCCTACAGTAACTGCAATTGAGACAGATTACTGCCTCTTCTTCTGTCCTAAAGTAGATGGAGGAACAGTCTAAAAGACACTCTTTTCTTGCTTAAAGGCTACATAGTTTATCTAATCAGGTCATTAACAAAAGGTAATGCTTCTTCTCCGGATCTCTTTGGGGGGAAAACTTCCTGTATTTGAATTGGTAACATCTGATCACGAACGAGTAAAACTACATCAAACAGAACTCAAACAGGCAAATGTCACAATTCATTTTTAAATCCAGGAATTTGTTATCTTGAGGAATGGGTTTCCCATTAATAAATAGTCAAGTGGGATTATTCTCTCTTGTGCTAGCTATTATTAAAATACCGCTTTTAGGGCTGCAACAACACACAACAGAGTTTAAGTGTCAGTAATGCATTTCACTATTCATGCACATAAGGCTGCTGTTATTTCCTGTGGTACTTTTTTCAATTTACTGATGGACAACAGACATCTAAGGCATGTTTGCATTTTCATTATCATTAAAAAAATACAACTAAAGAATCAAAAACTGTCAACAGTATCTTAAAATTAACAAAAGTAGTATTTTCAAATTCATAGTTCAAAGACAAACACACTTGTTCACACTATGGCAATGACATTTAATTTAAAAAAAAAAAAAAGACAAAAAAATACTCTTTATGGGACTAGTAAAGATACTCTAACTAGTTTCCTATCATATTTCTAGAGTTCTAGAGTTCTTTCTGCCTTGAGGTAAAATACATTTCATTTAATCTTGGTCAAATTTGTGCCGACTGAATTTTTTGCCATGCAAACAGAAAAAAAGAGCAAAAGTATGAACATGAGCTAAAAGTGTTTTTGCTTGTTTCACCAATCTCCTAGAAGGCAGAAGCCAGAGGAAAACACAAACGTGACTCATCTTCTAGTAGAGCTGCCAAGATACAAAACAACGTTGACTTGTACAACCTTGACCCCTCATTTGCATACTGTCAACTCCTCTGGGAAATTTTGGGTGTTTTTCTGCAGCCTACTGCAAAAGGACAAACAGATAATGCTGGACAAATTTGGATCTTTCAGAAAGAGTCTGGCTGTATATTTATGGGATAAAGTCGACTTTGCTATTGTATTAAATAAAAAAATAAAAAAAAGGAAAGCTGTAGTAATTTCCAGGTGCAAACTAATTGAGCATGTGACAGAAGGATAAAACAGCAGTGAAGTTCAATAAGAGGAGGATGCATTTTCCAGAAGTTATGGACCAAAGAAAGACCTGCTGATAATGGAATGCTGCCAGCTGTTGTGTGAGTAACAGCTTGACAGACATGAAGACTCTAGGTTGGACTTGATTGTCCTTCAAAGCAGAATACTGTTTATCTGACAGGGAAAAATTGATAGAGCTCTCATTGTGAAAGGCAGTTATTCCTCTGAGCACGGACTTTACGTCTAATCAAGTAAAACTACAACAAAGGAAAAATCTTTTGGCTTTCTGGCAATCCTTGATAATGAAATCATTCTTTTAGCGTTGAACAATTAAAAGCAACATTGTTTTGCTGATGATTTGGTACCTATAATTAGGTCAAAAAAATAAATTCCTGAAGCTAGACTAAAAAATAAGAGATGACCTACTTTTTATTTTTAAATCAGAGGTTGTTAAAAAATGAAGCATATTGTAAAAAAATAAATAAATAAAAATAATAATAATAATAATAATAATAATAATAATAAAAAAATATATATATATATATATATATACATACATACATGTATAGTAACTGGTAATTTTTCCTTTTTTCGTTGTTAAATTGTTCATCTAGCATAAGTGGAAATTAATAGTGCCCATAATTCAAAGAATCTTGATTCTGTTTCTACCTCTGTTCACTTTTGGTCCCATTTGAATGAGTTTTACTTCAAGCCAAATCAGCCAATGCCGTATCAAAATATTATACTCTATCAGGAGGACACTTGTACCCTTGGGAGTGAGGTTTTTAGTTGACATAATAATAGGCAAAATGGGGTTTTTGCTATGGAAATAATTAGGGGAACTTTCAGCTCTTTATAAAACTTTGTGCATTATTGAGAAAGCAAGATATTTTTTGCCATACTTCCAAAAGTGCTGAAAGACAGAAAAAAAAAAATGGGGAAAACAAGAAGAGAATAAACAAAATAAAAAGCCTTGTCTTTAGTAAACCTGACAAATTAAAGAAAAAAAAAACTGAAAAACACATTTTTTCCTACTAGGTAGTGAGGGATTAACAAATTATTGAATTTATCACACAATGTTTTTCCAAGTAAAAATAATTTATGTATTTCAGTTTTCACATTCTTTAAGATTATTGACTGTCTAAAAATTGACCAGTATGGAAGTTATTTGACATTTAACCCCATAGGTAAGGATATTTTTTATAAAAAAAAAATAATATAATAACTCCTCCAGAGGGCCCCATGTTATTGTTCGCTTGGGCCCCCTAAACTGCTAAATCAACAACCTCAAATAACATACTGAGGCAATAGTTGAACAAAAATGTAGCAAAATAAAAAGTGAAATGAAAAGTTTAAATCATTTAAAAAGACACACAGGTTTGAAAAGAAATTTGTCCAAATAACAGAACTGAGTTTTGGAAGACCAGGAGCATTTTTATGATATATTGTGTTGCACAAGTAAAAAAAACTAAGCTGAGACAAACAGACCATGCATTAAAAAAAGTGTCTTTAATACACCTAGGAACAATTAGCTAAACCAAAAACAGCTGTGGAAGATTGGGAGCTTAACCCCAGGTGTGACAGCAGCAAAGCAGGATAGGAACAGAAAGTCAAATAACTGAGAAATATCTAAACCCAAGAACTATGGAAAAGCCAAAACATATATATATGTAGTGTGTGTGAGTGTATATATAAATATACATACATATATGTATATATAAATATACATACATATATGTATATATAAATATACATACATATATATATATATATATATATATATATATATATATATATATATATATATATATATATATATATATATATATATATGTAGTGTGTGTGAGTGTATATATAAATATACATACATATATGTATATATAAATATACATACATATATATATATATATATATACATACATACATACATACATATATGTATATATAAATATACATACATATATGTATATATAAATATACATATATATATATATACATACATACATACATACATATATGTATATATAAATATACATACATATATGTATATATAAATATATATATAAAATATATATATATATATATATATATATATATATATATATATATATATATATATATATATATACATGTAGTGTGTGTGAGTGCGTATATATATACATAATATATTATACTATATATATATATATATATATATATATATATATATATATATATATATATATATATATATATATATATATCTTCTTCTTATATATATATATATATATATATATCTTCTTCTTGGGCTGCACGGTGGCGCAGTGGTTAGCGCTCTTGCCTCACAGCAAGAAGGCCCCCGGTTCAAGTCCCGGCTGGGGGACGTGAAAAACACAACATCAGTGGGGGGACCTTTCTGTGTGGAGTTTGCATGTTCTCCCCGTGCATGCGTGGGTTTTCTCCGGGATCTCCGGCTTCCTCCCACCATCCAAAAACATGCTTCATAGGTTGATTGGCAACTCGAAATTGTCCATAGGTGTGAGTGTGAGAGTGAATGGATGTGTGATTGAGGATATTCTACCCTGCGACAGACTGGCGACCAGTCCAGGGTATCCCTTGCCTACGCCCAAGTAGCCGGGATAGGCTCCGGCAACCCCGTGACCCCAAAAGGGAAAAACGGTTAAGAAGATGAATGAATGAATGAATGAATGAATCTTCTTCTTTCTCTTTCGGCTTTTCCCATCAGGGGTCGCCACAGCGAATCATCCTTTTCCACCTCGCTCTATCATGAACATCTTCTACCCTAACATTAGCCAACTTCATGTCCTCTGTTAAGACATCCATGTATCTCCTCTTTGGCCGTCCTCTTGCCCTCCTGCCAGGCAGCTCCATCTCCAACATCCTTCTACCAATATATCCACTATCCCTCCTCTGAACGTGTCCAAACCATCTCAGTCTGGCTTCTCTGACTTTGTCGCTAACACAGGCAACATGAGCCGTCCCTCTGATGTACTCGTTCCTTATCCTGTCTAACCTGGTCACTCCTAAGGAGAACCTCAACATCTTCATCTCTGCTACCTCCATCTCAGCCCCTTGTCTCTGTCTCACTGCTACCGTCTCTAACCCATAGAGCAGAGCTGGTCTCACCACTGTCTTGTACACCTTTCCTTTGAGTCTTGCTGACACTCTTCTGTCACACAACACTCCTGACACTTTCCTCCACCCACTCCAACCTGCCTGCACTCGCCTCTTCACCTCTTTTCCACACTCCCCATCACACTGAACTGTTGACCCCAAGTACTTAAACTCCTGCACCTTCTTCACCTCAGCCCCCTGTAACCTAACGCTTCTACCTTGATCCCTCTCGTTCAGACACATGTATTCTGTCTTACTACGACTGACCTTCATGCCTCTTCTTTCCAGAGCAAACCTCCACCTCTCTAGCTGTTCCTCCACCTGCTCTCTACTCTCACTGCAATTTACAATGTCATCCGCAAACATCATTGTCCAGGGAGATTCCTGTCTTACCTCGTCTGTCATCCTGTCCATCAGCATAGCAAACAAAAAAGGACTCAAAGCTGATCCTTGGTGTAGTCCCACCTCCACCTTGAACTCCTCTGTCTGACCTACAGCACATCTCACCACCGTCATACTTCTCTCATACATGTCCTGAACTACTCTGACATACTTCTCTGCCACTCCAGACGACCTCATACAGTACCACAGCTCCTCCCTCGGCACCCTGTCATACGCCTTCTCTAAATCTACGAACACACAATGCAGCTCCTTCTGACCTTCTCTGTACTTTTCCATCAACATTCTCAAAGCAAAAATGGCATCAGTGGTGCTCTTACGGGGCATGAAACCATACTGCTGCTCACAAATCTCCACCTCTTTCCTAAGCCTGGCTTCCACTACTCTTTCCCACAGCTTCATTGTGTGGCTCATCAACTTTATTCCTCTATAGTTGCTGCAGTTCTGCGTGTCACCCTTGTTCTTAAAGATCGGAACCAGAACGCTTCTCCTCCATTCCTCAGGCATCTTCTCACTCTCTAGAATACTATTGAAAAAACTCGTTAGAAATTCCACTGCTGTCTCTCCTAAGCACTTCCATACCTCCACAGGTACGTCATCAGGACCAACGGCCTTTCCGCTCTTCATCCTTTTCAGAGCCTTCCTAACCTCCTCCTTTCCAATCTCTGCTACTTCCTGCTCCACAACAACCACATCTTCCTCCCTTCTTTCCCTGTCATTTTCCACGTTCATCAGCTCCTCAAAATACTCCTTCCATCTTTTCTGTACACTCTCCTGGGTTGTTAGCACCTTTCCGTCTCTGTCCTTAATCACCCTTATCTGTTGCACGTCCTTCCCATCTCTGTCTCTCTGTCTGGCTAGCCTGAACAAGTCCTTTTCTCCTTCCTTTGTGTCTAACCTGTCATATAGCTCATCGTAAGCTTTCTGTTTGGCCTTTGCCACCTCTCTCTTCACTCTACGCTGCGCTTCCTTGTACTCCTGTCTACCTTCCTCAGTCCTTTCTACATCCCACTTCCTTTTAGCCAACCTCTTCCTCTGGACGCATTCCTGTACTTCCTCATTCCACCACCAAGTCTCTTTACCGTCTTTCCTCTTTCCAGATGACACACCTAGCACTTTCCTACCTGTTTCCCTGATAATCTCTGCTGTAGTTTCCCAGTCATCTGGAAGCTCATCCTGACCACCCAGGACCTGTCTCAACTTCTGCCTAAATTCCTCACAAGTTTCTTCATTCTGTAGCTTCCACCACTTGGTCTTCTTTTCTGTTTTCCCTCTCTTCTTCTTCCTGACCTCCAGAGTCATCTTACACACCAACATGCGGTGCTGTTTGGCTACACTCTCTCCTACCACCACTTTGCAGTCATTAACCTCTCTCAAATGACCTCGTCTACACAGGATGTAGTCCACCTGAGTACTCTTACCTCCACTTCTGTATGTCACTCTATGTTCCTCTCTCTTCTGGAAGTAAGTGTTGACTACAGCCATTTCCATCCTCTTCGCAAAGTCCACCACCATCTGTCCCTCCAGATTCCTTTCCTTCACACCAAACCTGCCCATCACCTCCTCATCACCTCTATTGCCCTCACCAACATGGCCATTAAAGTCTGCTCCAATAACAACTCTCTCTCCTCTGGGGATACCCTCTATGACCTCATCCAACTCACTCCAGAATCTCTCCTTCACTTCTAACTCACAGCCAACCTGTGGCGCATACCCACTGACTACATTCACCATCACCCCTTCAATTTCTAACTTTAGGCTCATCATCCTGTCTGAGACTCTTTTCACCTCTAGAACACTGTTTACAAACTCCCCCTTCAGAATCACTCCTACCCCGTTTCTCTTCCTATCAACACCATGATAGAACAGTTTGTATCCTCCTCCAATACTACGTGCCTTGCTGCCCTTCCACCTTGTCTCCTGCACACACAGTACATCTACCTTCCTTCTCTCCATCATGTCTGCCAGCTCTCTGCCTTTCCCTGTCATTGTGCCAACGTTAAGAGTCCCTATTCTCAAACTTATGTTCCTGCCTTTTCCCTTCTCTCTCTGGCCACGGACCCTTCTGCCTCCCCTCTTTCTTCGACCAACAGTAGTCAAATTTCCACCGACACCCTGTAGGTTAACAGCATCGGTGGTGGTCGTTGTTAACCCGGGCCTCGACCGATCCGGTATGTCAAAAGTGTTGTGGATGATTCGCATGGTTATTTTGGCAATTTTTACGCCGGATGCCCTTCCTGACGCAACTCTCTCTATTTATCCGGGCTTGGGACCGGCACAGAGGCAACTGGCTTGCAACCCCTGTGGCTATATTATATATATATATATATATATATATATATATATATATATATATATATATATATATATATATATATACCGTAATTTCCGGACTACAAGCCGCTACTTTTTTCCTGCGCTCACAGCCCTGCGGCTTATTCTGTGACGCGGCTAATTTATTGATTTGATTGGCGGCCGCCATGTACGAACAATCGGGCTCGGTGAATGGTTTTGTATGCGCCATCCACCACCGAGCACAAGTCATTTTTTTAACACACCTCTGAGCAGCCAAACAGCATGGATGTCACTTCAGGTCTTAGACACTTCAGTCATGGTTCAACAAAAAGAAACACGCATGCCCGGCCGCATCCCAGAATCCTTTGGTGCCATTAGACCCAACGTGCACTTGATCGCCGCTACAATATGATAAAGCTTTCAAGTTAAAAGCAATCGTTAAAAGCAGCGTGAAAAAATCCCCCATCAGTAAATGGAAATGCCGGTCAGCTGCGTGACGGAGAGAACAGCGCATGCTCAGAAGTGTATTTACCTCTGAGTCATAGTGACTCGGCTGGCTTCACGTAAATATGTGTGAATAACATCAGCCTTTATTTTGTCGGGACACGACTGGAAACACAAATCCATTTGGTCGTTTTTACGGTTTCTGACTGAGCGGAATTTTGCATTGAAAAGCTCACAGCCACCTTGTGAGCTTTTCGGATAGAAAGGGGAGACAAGGAGCCCGCTTGGCGAGCGCGGAGCAACAAGTGTTTGTTGTGAAACACTTGTTGCTGAGGCGCGCGCTATTTTACTGATGTTTTTTAACCAGCCCCGTTAGTACCATAATGCTGCCGCGACACAAGTGGAAGGAGAGCTGTTCCTTTTCACCCCTCCATGCACTGCTGCTCCTTGCTCATTCTTAAACACGAACAACAGTGTGGCGAGCCGGGCGTTGGCCCCGCCTTTAGCCCCTAATACTCATGGGAAATGGGGGATCGCGGATGTAAATTTCCTCATCATAACTGAGGGATGTAATGTTGATTATATGGTTACTGTTAGTAATATTATGTATGATACCTAGTTTGTCAATAAGTTAAAAAAAATAAAAATAAAATAAAATAAAAAAACCCATAACTGAGGAACTTGTGAACAGAATAGAGGTGCATGCTGTTTCAGATGTGGGTGTAATTAGATACATGAGCTTGAGACAAGGCCAGTACCTGCCCAGAGTGTGGTAATGAGCCATGCACACTCTGGTAGTCAGGACGCGCTTTGTCGAGGCAGCGGCTTGTATACTGATGCGGCTTGTGTATGTACAAAAACATTAGAGCACGTTAAAATAGGTGGGTGCGGCCTTTATAACCCGGAATTTACGGTATATATATATATGTGTCTGGGTGTGCGTGTGTGTGTGAATGCATGTGTGTGTATATACAGTACAGACCAAAAGTTTGGACACACCTTTATGGAGTTAATTCAGTCTCAATAATCAGAAATGCACACAACCGGTTTTACAAATGCACACGCTCCGATTCACAAATGTCATTTTATGCAAACGTGAAAAATAAATTCGGAAATACACACCCTGTGTTTCACAAACACACAGATTGTGTTTCACAAATGCACACTAAATGTTTTACAAATGCACAATAAGTGTTTCTCACAAATGTGCACACTGTGTTTCACAAAAAACATTTTAGAAATTCACAATAAATGTATCAGAAATGCACAGTAAGTGCTTCACAAACATGATTTTTAGGTACACATGTGATGTGAACTCACAGATCATTCGAACTGCAGACTGTGCATTCAAAATCCCGTTCTCGTTTGTGAATCTCCCCGTGTGTGTGAGAGAATTTTCTACGGTGAATATTGAGACTCATCTGACGGAGCGGGTCAACTAATGTCACCATTGGCTAGTGAATCTGTCAATCAAACTCATCGGCAAAGCAGGCGGGTTCGCTTTTAACCAATCGAATGGCCCCTTACACTCCTCACTTTCAAAGTGACGAGGGAGGGAGCTGTTCAGCACAGCAGTTGGGAGGACGCGGGCGGCAAACATGGCGGAGAGGTCTTCTGAACGGGATCAGTCTCAGCCCGTAAGTAATGCATTTATTTGATCATTCCCTCGTTGTACGTCCTGTAATGTTATTGAATACTAAGTTGAAGCGTTCTCCTTTGCCAAGTGACATGTGTGAATGCTTTATGAACACTGCAGCCGAGTCGTTTGCAGAGTACCCCCACCGCAAATTAGCTTAGCTTTGTTTTGCTTAGCCTGTGCAAGTTGTGGCTGTGTGAGTGTGAGTGAAGTTCAAGCCGGTGTCGGTTCAAGCTAGCGTCTACAGCCAATGATCTGTAGGTTCTTAACATGATTCATAAGGAACTAAGGGGAAAAGCATGCCGGATTTACAGCAGCAAAGAAAGTTTAATAAAAAGTATTGATTTGGAGACGGCGATTTGTTTAAACACTGATGCTATGCTATGCTAACTAGCTAGTTGTTCCGTGTGCTGCCTTATGTAAACGCGATCCGGGTTAAAGTTAGACACAGCATTTTCACAACCCAGACTTTAAGACGGGGTGGATATGTGCAACAAAGTTAATTCATATGACATTCATGAAAACGGCATTTTTTAAATATAACAGACATGAATCCACTGTCTGTTGAATGAAAGCAGCCTCATTAAGTTTCTAACGTTAGAACCCGTATTCATTGTGATGACCAGCCCTGTGAGATTGTGTCAGAGTGTCAGCCACTAAAATCCCCGTATCTTTACTTCCAATGACGTAATGACAAGAATCCCAAACATTATGTTTTTAGGCTGTTTTGTAGTCGATAAGTAGTCACAGAAAGGGTGGATGGGAGAAATCAGCTGTCAACAGTGATTAGAGTAGAAGTTACTGTAAGTATTACACACAGGCTTCCTGTGATCAGTGTCTTGTCTCTGATTTTTTTAAAGGTGTTCTTTACTACAAGCTCAAGTAATCATAGCAAGAGTGTTTTAAAAAAATTCCCCTTTCATATATTTGAAAATTATGTAATTTAAGATAAGACAGCTAAATTATCTAATCCATGTTTGTTGTTTTTTTTATTTATTCTCTAGGAATTACTGAAGCGTGACAGCGTGACAATCTTTTGTTCCTCGTGCCATCAGGCAATACAACTCTCTGGCAGGGGATCTTACAAGTAATTTCTTTTAATTTTACCCACTGATTTTCCAATTATTTACCTTTTTTTATCAATCTTTTTATTTTGTGATATTTCTATTTGTAATGCATGTGTGTTTATGTTTTTTTAAGATGGCCATTTTTAAAAAATTTCCTCAGGGATTATTAAATACCCTTCTATTCTATTTCATATTTTATCATCCTATTGTATTACTGTTTTACCTGTCAATTGGGAATTTAGCATTTTTGCCGCCGTAAACATCTGTCAGTTGAAAGTATTTGTACTTGTATTCCATGTATCCTGTACCTGAGAAGATAGCAGACAACAACTGTGCAGACACCCATTTGGCCTTCTTCAGTGACGCTGTGAACGTTTATGGCTTTCCTCTGAGGTATTCATGTCATTCATAAAGAAATATTTTATTCACATATCAGGCAGTATAAGTACTTGGTTATTTGTACAAAAATAAAATTACTTTTTTTAGACTCCTCTCCATAAACAAAGGCAACTCTAAAACTCTTTCCCCTCATGAATAACATTTTACCCCCCCTTAACAGTCTCTCTCACCTCATTTTTTCCCCAGTGATACATGTAACCCACTCCTGCAATTTTTTTAACCTAGAAATTCTACTTATTGGCATCATACATAAGAACATTACATTTTAAACTGATGTGTACCGTATTGGCGATGCATTTGTAATTATGTGTTTGAGACATGATTTTCATGTTATTGTCAGGGTGAGAGGAGATCACGTAGGAGAAAATGTGGGCATAGCCGAGTTAATGCTCACAGTACGTACAACTGACACAAACGGGTTCATTGTGGGAAAAGTGTACACACAATCAACGGTGAGTTGAACCTAGTTTTAGAAGCTTTAATATATACACAGGGCTCCAGACTGCGTCCATTTGGTCGCATTTTGCGACCAAAATTTGAGAGTGTGCGACTGAATTTTACACCCAGTCGCACATGTGCTACCAGTAAATTTGCCTCCTCCACCCTCCGTATTTTTTATACATTAAACATGAAAGGAGCACGTCAATGATCGATGAAATGAGAGATGAAATCATCAATGAGACGCGAGCGCACACGCACGCACGCAGGCAGACACACACACTCGCGCGAATACTCATGAGACTGGAGCACACGCGAGCACACGCGAGCACACACTCGCGTTTCATTGAGTGATGCCTGAGGCGGCCAATGCGTCTGAGAAGAATAGGGAAAGTCACTGCAAGTGGCTAAAATATGTGGAGGGGCGGGGCCTAGAGATAATCGAGCGCGCGTAAACATCCGTGGGAAGGAAACGGAGACAAATATCATCACAACCTGATATGTGCGTCTGAGCTATGAGCAAGCGAACTATTGATTCGTTCTTCCGACCTGCAGCTATTGTACCAGTGACAGAGTGTACAGCAGGGGTCTCAAACTCGCATGAAGTCGAAGCTGCAGCGAGACTGAAAGAGACCAGGAATTAGGAGTTGTCCTTAACATTCAATTTCGTTTTAATATGCCTCTCCCCCTAAGTATGAGCTGTGATATTACATCTTTTATAATTATTTTAATGTTTTGTAATGGATGTAGCCTTTTTTTAATCAGTTGGTATTTTAAATTATTTTAATTGATCAGTGAACTACAAAAAACCCATCAGGACGCATGTCCCATAATGCATTGTTTTGTAGTCTGTAGTAGGGTTGGGCGATGTCCCCTAATTTGGCCGTTGACGATGTTTGCTGTCAACCATCGGGATGGACGATGACATCGTCGGGGGGGGGGGTGGTATTTTTACATTTTTCGTTCTTATATAACTGCTATTCGTTATTTTGCTTTTTTCATTTTATTTCCCAACTAATGGTTAATCCGCGATGATCCAGTATAAACTGAGGGAAGTGACTTTAACAGAAAAAGTAACAAGCAAAATAGAAAAGAAGTGGTCCGCTCCTGCACTTAACTAGCGAAGTGGACCGGCGGAGGGCGGATTTACAGCTTTATGTTTGATGGGAAGGGGGGGGGGGTACATGAGCGGTATGTGTGGGAGATTTAAGACTGCGATCCGTCCCGCAGCTCTAGGGGTACGAGCTATAAAACTCAGAACCGGATCTAAACGTGTGTCTGAGCACAGTTCGGATCGTCAGCACACACAGCGGTTTGAGCTTCAAAGCAGAAATTTCGCTCAGTCCTTAGAAAACATTCAATCAATCACGTGGATTTGTGTTTCCAGTCGTGTCCCGACTAAATAAAGGCTGATGTTATTCTTACATGTTTACGTGCAGCCAGCAAGCAGCACCATCCAAAGCTAATGTTGTTAGCCCGTGTTAGCATACTGCTAATCCTGGCTACGTTCAGAAAAAGCACTGACCACACGGATTAAAATTCAAATGATGAGCGAACAGGTGTTTCATAATAACCGTAACATTATTAAAAGCACGTTTAGAAGATCGTCTCGTATTTTACCGAGCTGACATGTCAATGTATATAGCTGCTCGCCGCTGTTATCGTTTTGTATTGAATTGTTACCTTCAATAAAGTTTGGAAAAAAAGCCGCTCGGCGGAAGTTGTATCCTCTTCCGGTTTTCAAACTGCGCATGTGCGAATACTGCGCGTGTGCGAATGATTTATTCCGACCGAAATTGTGACCTTAGTGAACGTTTTTATATTCTGAAAACATTTTTCTGGGCCCATGTACACGGTTGGATTCCAATCCGACCATTGATCCCATCAAGATATTTTGTACATGTAACCGCGGCTTATGATGTCGACGCGCAACGTGGCGGGGGCGTGGCATCACGATGGTGGTCTCTCCATCGGGATGTCAGTCACCCATCACGATGGACGATGATATCGTCCATCGGCACAACCCTAGTCTGTAGGGCAGCTTTTAGTCAGTTCAATACTAAATTTCCAGCTGCGTTCGCTCTGATTGGTGTCTTGCTCTCACCCCTTTCTCGGGATATTTTTGTTTTGATTGACAGGTGATGTTGGAGCAAAAACAAAAATATACGTCACACACCAGGTGATCTGTGCAGTGTTGCGTCCATCTGGGTGATCTCAAACACGCTTATTGTGCATCTTGGCTAAACCTATTTGGTGTGACCAACATGAATTTCCATCCTCTAATATTTACATACATTTAAGTATTGTTTGAAACTGTGAAATTACGAAAGGTTACTACGGTAATCACTTGTTACTAAAAACTTTTTTTATTCTAAATGCATGGTATTTTTTTAACTATTTTTACTTAGTTGTACTGTCGTGACAGCGATGGTGATGTCAGTTTACCTTCATGTTGCATCTTCAAAAGTGCAGAATAAAATATGACACTGAATTAGAAACAGCACATTGTAATTTCTGCATCTATTATTAAAGTATTTATTTGTAATACAGTGGAAATTAGTAGATTTGGTTAGAATGTTGATTTACGGTATGCGACCCTAAATTTTCTGGTTGTGCCCCTAAAATTTTCAGTTAGGGGCCACTATGCTCCTAGTGAAAAAAGTTAGTCTGGAGCCCTGATACATAAAAGTGAATGATGTATTAAAAATAAATCTGACAATATAATATTTCTTTTTGCTTTTTTCCAAATACAGGATTGAGCTCCTCTGGTGTGATGTCTTCGTGAGTGTTACTGGTTTATATTACAACATCCTGCTCTCTCCTGAGGACCAAGACTTGCTCAATATCAGTCACATCACGTATTCTGCAGCCATTACATTTTTCTACCACGCATTCAGGCCAGTTTGGATGTCTTTAGTGACGCGTGGGACAGCCATCCAATCAGGACGGAGCAAAGCATGACACCAAATCAGCCGTGGCAGTTGGGCTTGACCCAGAACCCTGTTTCTGATCCCCGGGTAAATGCTTTATTTAATCTCACTGTACTGGACAACTGATTTGTGTGCAGTTTGACTAAAGTGGAAAGTATCAAGAAGAGTATCATGAAATCATAATGACTACAGTGAATTTTCGTCGAAAACGAATGAAAAGGATTATTGTTGTGTGGTGCAAACAATTTCCCTAAATTGTTTGTTTGTAGGAAGAATAGCACATCTGCAAGTTCAAAATGCATCACAATGCATGGCCTTATGAGCCATCAGATGTACTAATGTCACTACTTTGTTAAGGTTCACTTATTTGCAAATTATAAACAGTTATGGAGATATGAGGTCTGCCTGCAAGCAACAATATAAGTTATTATTAGTCGGTCACTGTTCCTACATAATCTAAAACACAAAAAAACAGTGCTGTTCATAAACAGTATCTTTTTTTTTTTTTTTTTTTTGTCAGGGTATGCTGGTTCCAGAGATTGAATGGGAGGAGAGTGGATCCATGACTGAACCTCATCCTGGGATCAATGTCCTGGTATGGGACAGTCCTCTTTTGGGTCCACAAATGTTGGAACTGCAAGACGACATCAATCCATTGTGGAATTCAGACCGTTTGGGAGTGGACCTACATCTTTACTGTCCAGTGTGTTTAGAACTTAATTTAGGCGACATAATTACATACAGAAGAAGAGAGACTGAGGGGAGCAAGACAGAGTTCAAATCAATACTGCTGTATTGTTCAAGGGACTTCATTGTATGTAAGGAAGTTATGAAAATTAGTTCCAGTTTAAATAAAATTCAAATCAGTAGAGATCCCACATTTGCTTAAATTTTGATGTTTTAATCTGTCCATGTTTTCACTGAATTTTACTCTGCAATAAAGGGTGAATGTTTGCACTTTGTTGTTCTATGACCATCTTTTGTTGTGTAGTATTTAACCAGCTATAAAACCCAGAGAGATGAGGATCTTTTTTGCAAGGGTGACCTGGCCAAGAGGTGTATATGTATATGGTTACAATATAAAATCAATGACATTTGAGTTATTAAAAAAATAAAATTAAGGTCAAGCAAAGTGACTTCGGGCTGAGCAGGGGGGGTGTATTGGGTATCTGTGATTGACAGTGAGATGAACTTGAGGTAATGTAGTCCCACTGCGTGGTACGGAGCAAAGTGATGCCAGTTTCTCCACAAAACCTGTGGAAGTTGAAGATTTTTCTCCTCCACCTTCATATGATCAAAACCGAAGGGAACCGTGTCTGAGTGTTGAAATGACGCTAGCATGAAAGCTAAGAGAATAACGTACAAACTATCCCGAGTGAAACATTCATTTTAAATCTCATGACCAGTACAGAGTTCGATGGATTCAATGTCAACTGCATTCAACCACTGTTGCCTTGCTTCCAGGTCCACTGAAAAGTTGCACAAGCCAGTAATTTTTGACAACCGAAGGCAATAAACCGACAAGCCATGCTAAGGCTAACACGCTAACGACCGACTGGTCCAGAATCAAAAAAGGGCGGGGCTTTTGCCACCCGCAGAAAGCGTAGAGAAAGTGTAAGGGGCCATTCGATTGGTTAAAAGCGAACCCGCCTGCTTTGCCGATGAGTTTGATTGACAGATTCACTAGCCAATGGTGACATTAGTTGACCCGCTCCGTCAGATGAGTCTCAATATTCACCGTAGAAAATTCTCTCACACACACGGGGAGATTCACAAACGAGAACGGGATTTTGAATGCACAGTCTGCAGTTCGAATGATCTGTGAGTTCACATCACATGTGTACCTAAAAATCATGTTTGTGAAGCACTTACTGTGCATTTCTGATACATTTATTGTGAATTTCTAAAATGTTTTTTGTGAAACACAGTGTGCACATTTGTGAGAAACACTTATTGTGCATTTGTAAAACATTTAGTGTGCATGTGTGAAACACAATCTGTGTGTTTGTGAAACACAGGGTGTGTATTTCCGAATTTATTTTTCACGTTTGCATAAAATGACATTTGTGAATCGGAGCGTGTGCATTTGTAAAACCGGTTGTGTGCATTTCTGATTATTGAGACTGAATTAACTCCATACACCTTCTCATTCAGAGAGTTTTACGATGAAAATTGAAGATTCACACTGAAAAACTATGAATTAATACACGTGGAATTATATAAATAACAAAGGAATGTGATACAACTGAATATATGTGATAGTCTAGGTGCTTTTGCTTTGATTACTGCTGTGCACATTCTTGGCATTCTCTTGATGAGCTTCAAGAGGTAGTCACCTGAAACGGTCTACCAACAGTCTTGAAGGAGTTCCCAGAGATGTTTAGCACTTGTTGGCCCTTTGATCAATATTTCTATCTACATATCTATTATTAGATATATATCTATAACTATATATAGAGAGAGATTTATATCTCTATATATAAAGTAATGGCACCCTTCACCCAGAGGGGTTACATGCAGAGAATGTGGAATGAACGGCTGCTTTGAAACCCACAATCAAGGCTAACTGCCAAAAAACTGGTAGGCCAATGCTCTAACATCTACAAACGGCAAATCCTATCACAACTTGAGATTGAAGCGGTACAATACAATTGCAACGTCAATATCATCACAGGGGAGCCAGAACAGCAGGTCAGACAGGAGGCTATACCACACTCTCACCCTGAGCTTGGGTACACAGCTCCAACAATCCCAGATACGCTGAGCGAGGCAGCAACTGACCTGTAAGACAAGATCATGTCTAGAATGAACACTAGGCAACCCCGACACCAGCTACAATGGTTAAGTGAGGTACCGCCTGAAAGTCTCCTGGAAGCTGTGAATGAAGCATTGAGGGCAATCCCTACCACAACAATCACAGAAACCAATGAACTGGTTTACACCTCAGCAACAGTGATCCTTGAGATGCTTGGCTATAAGAGCAACCATGGGAGAAAACAATACCCACCATGGAATCAACAGTTAGAGGCCATAATCAAGGCAACTGTGAAGGATGTGAGTAAGCTGACAGAGGCTCAAAGAGGTACAATGAGAAAGCAAGTACCTAAGAGATACAGCCAGATGCCCATACCTGAAGCACTGGAAACTGCCAAACAAAGGCTCCTAGCTTTGAGCAGCCGCCTAAAGAGGTACACAAGAGACAATGAAGCCAGAAGGATAAACAAGCTGTTCACAACTCAACCTGCGAAAGTGTACGCTCAGTGGCAGGGTCAAAACAGCTGAGCAGACCCACCAAGGCAAGAAACTGAACAGTACTGGAAAGGTATATGGGAGAAAAAGACAGCAAATAAAAAAATTTCCCAGTGGCTGGTCTCTCTGAGAAAAGAACATAGCAATCTCCCTGAGCAGAATCCGGTAACCATCACAGTGGCAAACATCCAATAAAAAGTCTTAGGAATGAAGAACTGGACAGCACCGGGCCCTGACATGATACATGCCGACTGGCTAAAGAAACTCACCGCACTCCAAGAGCGCCTGACAGCACAAATGAACCAGCTACTAAGAGATGGGACGCACCCTGAATGGCTAACAGAGGGGCGAACGATCCTGATCCAGAAGGATCCCTCAAAGGGTGCAGTCCATCCAACTACCGGCCAATTAACTGTCTCTCCACAACATGGAAGCTCATGTCAGGCATCATTGCAACCAAGATAAATAGGCACATGGATCAATAGATGAGCAACACAAAGAAGGGCATTGGTAGAGACTCCAGAGGAGCCAAACACCAACTCCTGGTCGACAGAACAGTCGCTCAAGACTGCAGGTCACGACACACCAACATGTGCACAGCCTGGATTAATTACACGAAAGCCTATGACTCAATGCCACACACGTGGATCACTGAATGCCTGGAGCTGTACAACATCAATAGGACTCTAAGAGCCTTCATAGTAAAATCAATGAAGTGGTGGAAAACCACCCTTGAAGCCAATGGGAAGCCCCTTGCACAAGTACCCATCAAATGTGGGATATACCAAGGTGATGCTCTCTCCCCACTGCTGTTCTGCATAGGTCTGAAGCCCCGTCAGCCAAATAATCAACAAGACTGGCTATGGATACCGTCTCAGAAATGGGGTCAACATCAGTCACCTCCTCTACATGGATGACATCAAGCTATATGCTAAGAGTCTACAGGACAGCACTGAAGCACTCATCCCGGCCGCTCAGGAACAACCCCTGAGCACCAGAGCGATAGAGGCTCAGATCTACCACACCAGACAAGACCCAAGGTGTAGGCTGTGCGTCCAGCACATAACTGCAGGGTGTAAGATGCTTGCAGGTAAAGCATATATGGAACGCCACAATCAAGTGGCTGGAATAATATACAGGAACATGTGTGCAGAATATGAACTTTAAACACCACGGTAAAAATGGGAAACACCTCCGAAGGTGGCAGAGAATGAAAGGGGACTTCCAGATCCAGACCGATAGAATGGTAATGACGAACCAACCAGACATTGTAGTGGTGGACAAAGAACAGAGGAAAGTCGTTGTGGTGGATGTGGCAGTGCCAAGCGATGGGAACATCAGGAAGAAGGACCATGACAAACTCTAGAAATACCAGGGACTCAGAAAAGAACTAGAGAAAGCCTGGAAAGTGGAGGTGACAGTGGTGCCTGTGGTAATTGGAGCACTCGGGGCAGTAACCCCCAAGCTGGAGGAGTGGCTACAACAGATACCTGGAAAGACCTCAGACATCTCAGTCCAGTAAAGCACAGTGCTAGGAACAGCTAAGATACTGCACAGGACCTTCAAGCTCCCAGGCCTCTGGTAGAGGACCCGAGCTTGTGTGAGTACCCACCCGCGGAAGGGTGAGAAGGGCGTCTTTATATATATATATATATATATATATATATATATATATATATATATATATATATATATATATATAATTGATTAACTATGAATATAAATATATGTTCATATATACTTTTCTTGTCTGTATACCGTGCTATATTGATTTAAAGACTCTTTTACTTCTCTTTGCTTTTGGTTATTTATTGTTGTGCACATCAATAAAGTGCATCAAATAATTTACCCTTTATGAGGCTTTTCTCATAATCTAAATTAAATCCCCCTTTGTCAGTTTTCCAGAAATTACAGCGACATTAACTGTAAATGTCCAACCTTTGCAGACAAGCTCACCGTATAGATACTAACTTTGCATCTCACTGACTTTTCATTTCCTTTCCATTCTAAGATGTGCATGTCACTTTTATAAGTCTCCTGACTATCTGGATGCAGGAATGCTGGTTCTCTATTTAGCCATTTGCTTCGATTTACCACAGTAAGTAGTTTTATGAGTCTTACATAATGTTCTGCACCTCTTTCCAGTTGTAATGACTTCATTGTGGGTGGTTAAAAGCAGACTACTTTTTCTTACAGAAAGACAAAAAATGTCTTTATTCACAAATGTAAGGAAAGGTGAGCTATTAAAGGACAAAGGTTGTCCGTACACTGGTTTAGGACTAAGTATCACAACAACACAGCGGCAAAACGAAAGCGCCTATGGTCATTAGATACAGTGAAGGCCAGCACCAGCAACTTCTTTAAGAGCATGTAGGACAATGGCTCTGTCAACCGGACCCTGAGAGATGTGAAATGAAGAATTACAGTGAGCAGCCAACCGTTGGGGTGTTGTTGGATCAAACTGCTCTGTAATTGCTTCAGCTGGCTGACAGTTTTATAGCTAACATGCATGACGAGTAGGGATGGGAGAAAGATTACTTATTTCCTTTAACAATACAATTGTTGATTGTGGTTTCCAGCACAAACTCATATTGCTGATTTGAGTAAAAACAAGTGCATGGATCTACAGTCCAGTTATCAGGTCGCTCAGTGGGATGTACTGTATTTCTATTTATTTGATGAAAGATCAAGATAAGTCTGCCACATCTCTATCAAAAACATTTAAACACATCAATTACATTCAACTCTGAAGACATTATACTAAAGTTTAGTTCGACGTTTTAAGCTTTTTGTTGTTTCCGTATTTCTGACTGTCTGCAATGACCCTTTGAAACAAAAACCACATAGACAATATTTGTATTCCCACCTCATAAATGACCAGCATATTTCAAAGACAACAGAAAGGACATGGGCTGCACAGTTAGCATCTATTCCACTCAGTCTCACTGTTGCAGCACTTTAATACTTTTTGGCATGCCTGCTGGAAATCACAGTATATTTCCAATTTGTTTCTTACATTTCCAGCCCCATTAATTATATATATTGGAAAGAACCATTAATCAGCGACATTTAATTTAAAGGTTAAATTTTTATGAGTTAAAAACATGTTATTCCTCAGAGATTTTACTTCAAGTCAAATAACTACAACCACAACAAAGGAAAAATCTTTGGGGTTTCTGGCAATCCTTGTAGAAAAAAAAAAAAAAAAAAGATATATATATATATATTTTATATAGTGTATATATACATATACCACATAAGTGCTGGAAGACAGAAAAGAATGGGGAAAACAAGAACAGAATAAACAAAACAAAATGCCTTGTCTTTAGTAAACCTGACAAATTACAGAAAAGAAAAAAAAATGGAAAACATTTTTTTTCCCACTAGGAAATGAGGGATTAACAAATTATTGCATTTAATAAACAATGTTTCCCAAGTAAAAATAATTTATACATTTCTTGAAATGTGATTTCAGTTTTCAAATTCTTTTGGATTGTCTAAAAATGGACCAGTAGAGAAGTTATTTGACATTTAACCCTATTGGTAAGGTTTTTCTAAATAAAAATAATTATATATATTTATATAGAGAGACAGAGTCAAGACCAATAACAGGGGCAGGGGAGTTTGTACTGTGGACAGTAATCTATGTGTAGCCATCCTTTGAGGGCATTTGGAGCAAGTGTGCTGCAGGTGGTGGTTCTGGACGAAAGAGAGTGAGGAAAGAGAGTCCTCGAGCCGTGCCATCTGCTCACGTGTAATTACTGTTTCAGTTGGAGCTTAGTCTGTAAGAGGGCCTTCCTGACCAACCTAGAGGCTGGCTCAGAATGAATAAATGCACCTGCAGCACAGCTTATAATTTTGAAAGCAAAGTAAGTAGTCAGACCTTTTCGGCAAGCCATGTTTACAAAAAAAAGAGAAATCCCATATCATATAAATTTCTGAGACAATTGTTAACATTCAGACTCTACCAATAAGCAGTCATCTGAGTTTCACTATGTTCCACCATCATCTGTTGAAAAATCCAAACACAATTCAGCACAAACACGTGGCATTCACTGAATTGAAAACTGGAGAGACTATAATCTTTGATTTAAAGCCATTCACAAAGACCTACTTCTCAGTAAGGAAAGTACTCATTTCCTGTCCAAAAAGACACAAAATTCCATCATGCTCTGATGTGAACAACAGAGCATGTGCATGTATAAAAAACACAATAGGAGAGGAAAAAGAACATGATTTTTGTACAACTACAAATAAGATTTTGTTGTCCGTTATAGCTAATATCTTAAATGTGAGTTATGTTTCTGAAATAGCTGACCTGGGCACTGACAAAAGTACATCTATCAGCATAGTCTGTTGTAGCATCCTGTATTGTGAAGATGTTTCAGATCTCAGGAAGGAGCGTTTTCTTTTTTTATTACCTTAAGGCCTTGTCACACAGCCACTATACGTACATTTTGCACATTTTCCCCATTTGAAATTATTGTCTTTCGTGATACAAAAGTGATATACACATGTGTTTCTAGTGTTCCTCATTTGTTGTGCGCAGATAACCATCGAGTGTTCCGGCCAACAGGTCTTTACATGAATTCGGTTTTGAGCTACTCCAAATTGTTGTTCGGTTGAGAACTACACAGTTTAGGCATAATTTCCGTAGTTTATACGCAATTATTGTGTATTATGTAAATTATTACGTAAATAATTCTGCGTGATTTTTGCGATGTGCATACGTAAATTTGTGGCTTTCCACAACCGTTCCACATGTGCCCACATATGTCTAATGGACTTTTCACACATGTACGACTAATGTATAACTTTTACATTGCGTATATGGGGCATATATCACGTTCAAATTATGTAATTGATGCATGAATCACTAATGAATTTCATACAAACAGCGCAATAAAACATGCATGGTGCATGTTCTAAGTTGATTTACGCTTTCTTTGTGTGGTTTACTCGTACTCCTTCCATGGTTTAAAAGTGGTTCGTTCGTAATATTACATCTGTGAAAGTTTCACTTTCTCCATGTATATTCATGTATGACCAATTTTCGACCATGCAATATGCACATGCAAATGTATGTAGAGGCTGTGTGACATGTCCAAAATGTGCAAGAGTGAAGTCAATATCAGTTTCCAAAACACATATTATTATGTTGCATGCAACGTTTTAGAAGTGTTGCTAAGGAACAAAGTCAAAGGAAAGTTTGTGTTGGGCAGCATTCTGCAGGTATGATAAACTATCATTCAGATTTTATTTTATTTTTCTATTATATAATGTGTATTTTTAAAAATATTGCTTTTATGAGATAACTTGTGCACCCAAAAAAATACCTATTCATTCTGCTTTTGGGGAATTACATTAAATGCTTAGTACATCTGGAAGCATTTGTGTAGCATAATTAAAAATAAAAGTCAAAACCAGAAATCCTTTTTCATTTTCAAAATGAAGCTACATTTTTTGACTCAAAATAATTTAAAAAAAGCATTCCTTCAAAATGCTTTTTCCATTTCTTCTTCAACACCGCTTATTCTGTCACTTGATTAAAAGGATAAAGAAAATGGTATTTGACATTTCATTTTCAAAAAGTTCTCTGGTAAATTTGTAGCAAAATTCATTTAGAAATGTTTAATTTGACAATTAAAATGGATTAACAGAAATGCTTTTTAATTTTCAAAATGTAACTGCATCAAATGACTCATTTTCACATCCAACCTGCGAATAGTGTTGCATATATCAATTGGACTTAGCATTTCCATTGGGGAGGCAGGGCAATGACGTCAGTGCTAGCTCCGTGTGTCCGGCTAGCACACAGACATATGCTAGGAGCAGTGCGGCCAGGCTTGTAGCTTTGTGTTAGCGGCAGAGGAGAGGGCTCTGTGACGGTTGTGCACTCCTGATGATTGTACACAGCTTCTCAGGACTACGTAGCTGCAATTCCGCCTTTCGCGGTCCTCCTTCGGATGCACCGCGGCTCGTCGAAACTTCCCCCAAGACTAGCTTTGTCTTCGGACCGGCAGCCAGATCGCCGAAGGTGGAAGTGCTGCTACGCAGATCTGACAAACTCTAAACCATCATATGAATGTGTTTCCAGTGTCCAGACAAAATAAAGGCTGATGTAATTCCAACATATTTACATCCAAGATGCTCATTGCGGCATTGCCGGCACTGAGTTTTAAGTTCCCCCACGGCTCATGATTTTAGAAGGTATTAGCCTAATGCTAACCCTTCTTTGCGGTCCTTGCAGCCAAGGGAAAAGCACTGACCGCACGGATTAAAAAAATTATGAGAGAGCAGACCCTTAATAATAATCATAACAGTAATAAAAGAACATTTAGAAGATACGTGTTGGTCCAACCAGCAAATGGCAAACATTTAGCATGGCGAAATCTGCTAGAGCTCTTGATGGGTCTCCAGCTGTAGTAGTCCCGAGAAGCTGTGTAAAATCATCAGGATTGCACAACCGTCACAGAGCCCTCTCCTCTGCCGCTAACACAAAGCTACAAGCCTGGCCGCACTGCTCCTAGCATATGTCTGTGTCTCTTAGCAGCCGGACAATTGAATTATGCGACACTATTCGCAGGGTGGATGTGAAAATGAAAATGTGATCCCCTCTTTGCATTTTAATTTTAATAATGACACAGAATAAGCGGTTTTTAAGTAAAAAATGAAAAAGCATGTTGAAGTATTGCTTTTTCATTTTAATTTTGAGCCAAAAAATGCAGCTTCATTTTTAAAATTAAAAAGTATTTCTGTTAATCCATTTTAACTGTCAAATTAAACATTTCTAAATGAATTTTGCTACAAATTTACCAGAAAACCTTTAGAAAATGAAATGTCAAATACCATCTTCATTATTATTTTAATTAAGTCACAGAATAAGCGGTGTTGAAGAAGAAAATGAAAAAGCATTTTCGTGGGTGTTATGGTTCCTCTGGCAGTCTCTCCTCCCCCTCCCCTCTCTGCTCTGCTCTGATTATTGGAACCAGCTGTGGACACTCACCTCATCTTCTCACCGCCTTAAAGAGATCCAGCCCCAGCATTCATCGCCAGTTCGTTGCCCTTCACGGTGCTTAGTCTGGTCCCCATTGTACCGTTTTCCTGGCAACTTCTAAACTCAGACGTATCCATCAGATTACCAGATGGAAAAGCGTGATTCCTGACTCCAGAGAACACATCTCCACTGCTCTAGAGTCCAGTAGAGGCGTGCTTTATACCACTGCTTTCGACGCTTTGCATTGTACTTGGTGATGGGTGGCTTGGATGCAGTTGCTCGGCCATAGAAACCCATTCCATGAAGCTCTGTGTGCTACTACTCTAATCTGAAGGTCACATGAGGTTTGGAGCTCTGTAGCAACTGACTGCAGAAAGTCGGCAAACTCTTTGCATCCACTGACCCCTCCCCATCAGTTCACGTGGCTATCACTTAGTGGCTAAGTTGCTGTTGTTCCCAAACTCGTCCAATTTTTTATGATAGAGCTGACAATAAACTGTGGAATATTCAGAAGCGAGGAAATTTCATGACTGGATTTGTTGCTCAGGTGGCATCCCATGACAGCTCCATGCTGGAATTCACTGAGCTTCTGGGAGCGGCCCAGTCTTTCACAAATGTTTTATAAAAACAGTCTGAATGCCTCAGTGCTTGATTTTATACACATGTGGCCAGGCCAAGTGATTACGACACCTGATTCCAATCATTTGGATGGGTGAGCAAAAACCTTTGGTAATATAGTGTACATACCTGTCAATGCACATGTAAGAAAATTGTTTTAAGTAAGGATAATAATTCCACCCTAAGTGTGTAGATTATTTTTCTCAAAATTAAAAAAGACCAAAATTCTATATTTTTTCTCTCCAAGCTAATTGTAAAATATATTTTTGTTCAATACTGGTATACAAGAATTAACAACATTGTCAATGTATCCATTATTTTCTGAGGGGCCCACCAGCAAAAAAATTTGTACTGTATCTCATCTGCTCTTTGTGTTACACACCTGTACACACAAAAGTGTGCACATACACAAAAAAAGATGATCACACCTCCAGCAGTGGACAGAAAGAAAAAATGTTTGTATCTCCCACCTGAGAGCAGGCAAGGCAGGGGCATTCATTCAAATGCTCCTACAGTGCTGAAGATAGCAGCTCTTCTGAGAGCAGGAACGGCTCCAATGCTCAGTTTGCAAATATAGAAATGCTCATTTGATCTGTAGTGTACAGTAATGCTCTGTTGAAATAAATATTTGGCATTGGCTGTAATTACATTACATTTCCAGCACTCTCCTGTGTGCTTTATTTGACTCCAAATACATGTTTTCACCTAGTCTGTGTGAGTAGGAACACTAAAAAAAAAATATTCCAGAAACTAAAAAAAAGAAAAATCCAGAAACACCAATGTTGTTAATATTTAAGTATGTTGACAAATTAACAATTACTTTAGGTAAAACATACATACAGTGAGGTCAATAAGTATTTGATCACCCTGTGATTTAGCAAGAAACATGGAGGGGTCTAAAATTTTCATCATAGGTGCATTTTCACAGTGAGAGACAGAATCTGAAGAAACATTCAGAAATCACGTTGTACGATTTTTTTTTAAACAGTTTATTTGTATATTACTGTGACAAATAAGTATTTGATCACTTGATTATCAGATAGATTTCCGACCAGCAAAGACCTGCTGTTCAAATCACAGGGTGATCAAATACTTATTGACCTCACTGCAGTTTGACTACATAATTTCAAATTTGTCTTGTGACACAGCGTATTCTTTTATGAATGTGTCAAAAAAAGATGTGGCATCTCCCTACATACATGTACAATACAGACTAAAAGTTTGGACACACCTTCTTCTCATTCAAAGAGTTTTCTTTATTTTCATGACTATGAAAATTGTAGAGTCACACTGAAGGCATCAAAACTGCGAATCAACACATGTAGAATTATATACATGACAAAAAAGTGAAGACCAACAACAAATCTGTCATGGTGACTGGGATGAACTTATCCTCCGCAGTAGAGCTGACTCTTCGTTGTTTCTTTGTAGCCCTTAATGGTTGTTGTGACTGCACTTGGGGACACTTTCGAAGTTTTCCCAATTTTTCGGACTGACTGACCTTCATTTCGTAACCCTTGTGCGATCTTAGATGACCCCACCCTTACATTGACGTGTTCTCCCTACCATGACAAAGGTGGATAAAGGTGGAAAGATTTCATGTCATCCATGGACACCAGTGAGGTTCCTTTATCCACCTTTGTCATGGTAGGGAGACCGCGCCAATGCAAGGGTGGGGGTCATCTAAGATAGCACAAGGGTTAATGGGTTAAAGTTTTTAAATCAAGTATGTTACACAAGGAAACCACACAAGTGAAAAAGTACATTTTTAGGTCCAGAGTTTGAAAAACATAGTAAAAATGGTTTTCACATCAAATGTATAAGGATAAGAAAAATTGCATCTTTTGTTTTTGTCAACTTGACATTTGTGGTAAACATGTTCTTCTTACCTATGGGTTCCTTTTCCGTTCTTATGTTTGTCGTTTACACCTGACTTAAATTGTAATCACTACAGCTGTTTCCTATTGGTGGTTGCAGGATTGCCAAACCCTGGACTGTTTTTCTTTGTACCTCTTTTGTGATCGTTAGTGAGCAACTGCATTCATATTTTACAACATTTTTGGTTGTGATGTGAAACAGATTTAGCACCAAATAAATTTTGGTAAAAATGTTTTGTTTTGTTTTGTTACTTTTAACTCTAAACAAATCCATAAAGAGGCATGTTTCAGAAGCAGGTTAAATGGAAGTTCTGACAAATTTAGACTAAATTGACCGAATCTCAGGTGGCAACAACTTTGTCTGTGAAGCTAACCAGGTCAGGAGCAGGTTTGCCTTTAGAATTGGAGTTAGGTCAGTGTCCTCCCAGCTGAGAGTCTGCAGGATCTGTTAAAAACAGTTATTTCATTTCTGCTTTTTTTATACAGATAAGTGCAGATAATATAAATATTCAGTGTGTAACTAGGTCCAGTTAGTTCTGTTGAACATGTGAAGCAGCTCACATGATCACGTAGTGAATGCTCTGATTCCACCAGAAAACACCTGACACTTTTGCGGCTCAGATAACCTGTTTAATGATCAGATGATGATCAAAACAGGAGAACTTTCAAGTACCCATGGGGGCACTGGGAAAAAACAAAACAAAAAAACAGCACAGTCTCAGACTTTATGAACACCCACCCCAGCCCCCCTTCCTACAATTGAGAACTAAAGTCATCCCTCAAAATACATTTAGTCTGATCTTTTACAAAGAAATGTAGCACAGTATCACGTTTTCTAATATTAACTTAAAAACATTATGTTGTTATGTTGAAGTCTCAATGTTTCTGTTCAAATCAAATACAACTTTATTTATAAAGCACTCTTCTTAATAGGTAACACAAAGTGTTTTTTGTGATCACAGGATTACAAAAAAAATGAAATTGTCTTCACAAAAAGATAATTTGTGTCCCTAGAAGTTTTCTGATTTTGATTGTCTTTGTTGTTTGTTTTAACTTTTATAATGTATAACTTTCATAATGTGTTTCATGACATCATCATGGAGATACTTCACTGCATTTGTTCCAGTGTCAGATTTCATTTTTACAATCATTTTTCATCACAGAACAGCATCCATAATTCATATTAGGCCTAATATTACCTATGTTCCTGCGGCTTATTTCATTTAAAGTTGCTGCCGCTGTGCTGCTGAGACTTGTCCTGAATAAATGAATTTCCTGTTTTTCTCACTCTCGTGATTTTATTTTAAGCAGCAACACCTGCTTATCAAATTGTCAGATTTGTTCTTTGTTAGTTAATTTTTATTATCTTGTATTTGATTTTCTGGACAAATGTTCTCAGCCATTGTAATACCCTGTAACCCTTGTGCTATCCTAGGCACTTTAACATTGGAAGTTGGGTCATCTAGACCCTATAGACAGTGCTCTTAACCTTTTTTCTTCAATGATTTGTGATCTTCACTGGTGTCCATGGATTACATGAAATCTTTCCACCTTTATCCACCTTTGTCATGGTAGGGAGAACACGTCAATGCAAGGGTGGGGTCATCTAAGATAGCACAAGAGTTAAAAAAAGACACATTAAAATGTATTGTTGCATTGTTGTCTTTTTTGTAGACCTGTTGATATGGTGAACTATTATATTGCACCAATAATGTCTGTTAGGATTCTGACTTGTAGTTGTTACAGTCAATTAAGAAAACAATGTGATGTCGGTCAACCTTTTCCAGCTATTACAGCATCAACTCCTCTAGGAAGGCTGTCCACAAGGTTGAGGAGGGTGTTTATAGGAATTTTTGACCATTCTTCCAAAGCGCATTGATGCCTTCTCAACCACTAAGGTTAGTTGAGAAGGCCTGGTTCTCAGTCTTCACTCTTATTTATCCCAAACCTGTTCTATCAAGTTCAGGTCAAGCCCTCTACACACTGTTCCTACAAGGTTGGGAGCTCATTCCTACTCTCCATTCAGATGCATCCTCTTGTATACAAATAAATCCATATGTGTCTTTGTTTTCCTTGTCTGAGCTGGCATCGGGCTTAAAACAGTACCGCTGGATAGCTCCAATATTGCTCGCCATTATGGTTCCAAAGACAAAGTTAGGTTGGTGTGTGAGGGGCTGTGAGCTAGCAGGAGAAAGTGTACATTATGATGATGGGAAATGGGAACAACCAACAGTTCCGGTGTATTTCTAATGAATGCTCTGCAGAAATTATGTCCTAGAAAATGAAACATGTTTTTGAGATTGGCAAAAAACGGCATAATCATAATTAAAAGCCCACTGGAAATGCTTTTAAAATAGACAATCGAAGTGGCACTTTAAGAGAATCGCATTTGTTTATTTTACTCTGACATTATATTTGGTATAATTAGTTACGAGCCACTGTGGACTTCTTGACTTTGGTTACAGAAAACTGCTTAGTCATTCATCTTTCAAAAATTTATCCTATGTCCTTTATCTTTTGATTTTGTTTATTGGCTCAAGCTTTTTGTTCACCATAGCTGTAGAAAATTTGCTCTAAGCTAAATTTTAAATGTGTGAAATTTAATGATAGGTAGGAATATGTTTTTTTCTCTTTCAATCTTTTAATGTCTCTGATCAGATTTCAAATCCTTTGCAGGATGATGAAGCCCTATCTTTTTTTTTTTTTCTTTTTTTTTTTTTTCTTTTTAACTTGTCCTGTCCAACAGCTAGGCAGACAGATGAGAGCTGAGGGCCTCTTGGGTTGGACATATTTTACTTTAACAAGAGGGGTTATTAATCTTCAGACAAACCAAAGGTATGTCTGAATAAACCCCTTTTGTAATTGAGGCCAAACTTTATTAATTTCAAACATGTCTGAAAATCTTTGGTGTTGGACCGGACGGAAAAGGAAAGAGGGGAAGAAGAAAGAGGGACGTTAGAGAGAGGGGGGGTAGGGGGTGATAATAGGAGGGGAAGGGGGATAAGACCATGAAGCAGCATAAAGCAACAAGTTTACTGGTTGTTAATCATTATGGTAAGGTTCAAATGTAAAAAAAAAAACAAAAAAAAGGGCGGAGCCTGTCCACACACACACTCAAATGTTATAAACACACCTGTTAGTTGCAAAAATGTCCACCTGTCGACATGTACACAAAACAGATAGTGTTCACACGCATACTTATGCCTTAAAACCAACTAGTGTGAAATATTTCAGTCATTCAGTCTGTTGAGCTGACACCTGTGCTCAGGTGAGTGTTTATGTTCTTCTAAAATGGATGGTGGAACGTGAAAAGAAGGAGGGAGAGTGCCCAGCCATCCCCACCCCAAGACCCCCACCGCACCAGCAGCGGCAGCCGGATTCCCCCCAACACCACACGGGAACCGGCAGGGAACAACCGCCGCCCGGGCGACCAAGCCCGCCACCCAGGCCAGGGCCAGCAGGGCCGCCGCAAGGCCCCCAGAGCCAGAGAGCAGGGAGGCACGGAGGGAAAGAGGGCGCCGCCCCAGCCCAACCAGGAGAGCAGCCCCCCCGCCGCGCCGGGAGAACCCAACGCAGGGCCCCACCGGAGAAGGACGCCCACAGCCCCAGACGAGCACCCCACCACCACCCAGGAGTTCCGGGCATCCCCCCGCCCCAACCCCAGGTACGGGCCAGGACCCCCCAAGGGAGACCCACTCCGCACTCCAGGCAGCCATCCGCCCGGCCAACGGTTGGTCCAGGGAGGAGCGAGGCAGGGGCCCGCCGCCCCCGCCCAGGAGGGGGGAACCCCGGGGAAAAAAGAGGGCCCACAAGGGGTGTTGTAAATATGGCCCGACCAGGCTCGGCCACAGTTGGAAATTTGGCGGGGCCCAGCACTCAGGAGCAAGGACCAGAACCCACCCCCCAGGGACACGAACACCCCCGGCTCAGATGTAATGTGAACCCCCCCACCGCGCGGAGAGAGCACCGCCGGGCCCAGGAAGCCAGCACCCCGGGGACACAGCCGCCGTTGCAAAGGGGCCCGTACCCCCCACCAGGGAAGAGGCAGGGGACAGATGGTCCTAGGTCCCACCTTCCTTGCAAAATGTGTGTGCGTGTATGTGTGTTTGAGAGAGTGTGTGTGTGCATGTGTGTGTGTTTATGTTGGGATGTATATATTGAGGGGGGAGGGGTGTGTGTACTAAGGGGGGTGCGGTTAAAATTGGCGGGTAGGGCACTAAGGGGACGTCTCCTGATTACTCACAGTGACGTCCCCTCACCCTCCCCACCAAGGGGCCCTAAATGTCTAAGGTGCGGTTAAAATTGGCGGGTAGGGTGCTAGGAGGACATCCGCTGCTTGCTGGCAGTGATGTCCAAGCACCCCCCCTACCAAGGGCCCTACATGTCTAAGGTGCAAATAAAACCGAAAGAGGGGGGGCCCACTCCATACGGCAACCACAGGAGGGGGGTCACTGCCTAGTAAACCCCCCCTCCCCAAGGCTCATCGCAGGCTAAGCCCCCCACCCCCTCACCCTATTATGAGGTTATATGAGGAAGGGGGTAAGTTGGGGACAGATGATAGACTGTCCCCCGGTGGTCAAACAGCCGTCCCCCGCCCCCCCCCCCCCCCCCAGCAAGGGGGCCAGGCCCACCCAGCCCCGGGGCCCCACCCCCGGAGGCGCAGACACCCCAGGCCCAGCACCACCACCCCCACACAGAGAGAGGGGAGCCAGAAAGCGCCGGCCCCCCCCGGAGCAAGCCCAGGCCCCCACCCCCAAACGCCGGCCCTAGAAGAGCTCTGGTCAGGCCTCGACGGGACCGAGGCAGCCAACCGGCCGGGGAAACCGCCGATGGCCTCAGCGGAGACCCCGACCCGTCAACCCCCCCTGCCCCGTACCAATAGTGGCCCCCCCCCTCCCCCAGAATGCCCCCCCACAGGACAGGGCCGACAAGACCCCCACCCCACCCCACCCCCAGACCCCGCAGCCGAAGCGGATGACACCCAGAGCGACCGGGGGCCCCAAGAGGGTTGTCCCGTCCCGCCCCAGAGCCAGGGAAGGGCCGATCCCAGCCCCAGGTGTAGACGGGAAGCCCATCCAGCGCCGCTGGGCCCCCCCCCCCCGAGCAGCGCCCCCCGCCAACCCCCCCCAGCACAGGCAGAGGGACCACCCCCCCAAGCCAAGCCAGACCACCACCCCACCCCCCCCACCACGCACCCCCACACCCAAGCCCAGAGGACCACGCAGCGCCCCAGGCCGCCCCACCCAGGCGCCGGACCCGACCCCCCGACCAACGGAGCCCCCACCACCCCCGGCCAGGCACAGGAGGCCCCGACCCCCACCCCGGCCCACGGCAGAAGGGCAAGGAGCAGCGACGACCATGCCCCCCCCACCCCCTAAGTCACGGAGTTAGCTATGGGAGACCAGAGAGACCGAATTCTTTCAAAGTTACTTGAACTTTGGGCTGACATTTTTTCCAAGCTGATATGATCAAGCAGCAGATTTCTGTGTTGACTTATATTTATATTTTTTTTGCTTTTCCAATTTATTAAAATAGTTTTTTTAGCAATGCAAAGAGTTATGAAAATGATAGAGCCTAATCCTCCTTCTACATCGATGGCACTCATGTCACCAAGCACACAAAGTGACGGTGAAGCTGTGATTGAAACCTTAAGCCAGACTGATAGATCGGCACATACCTGCTGCCAGAGAGCCTGGACAGGCGTGCAGAACCATAGTGCATGCATGTAATTGTCGGGTAGATTACTGTCACAGTGCTGACAAATGTCTGAGTTACTGAGACCCATCTTGAACATCCTCTGTCCAGTGTAGTAAATTCTGTGAAGAGTTTTGAAATGGATTAGCTGCAGATTTGGATTTTTTGTCATTTTAAAGGTGTTTAGACAAAGTTCTGACCAAAAACTTTCATCTGTGCTGATGCTCAAATCCGCATCCCATTTTGTTGTCGGAAGTGAAATATTGTTATCTAAATTACATAAAAGTTTGTATATTTTGGAGAGAGTTTTATTCATTGAGAAATTGATCAGAGTGGTAACTACATCTGGTAGCTTTAAATCGTTGTCTCTGTATTTAGACTTTTTAGTAATAATTGATTTAAGTTGCTGATATTCCAAGAAGTTATATATTCCATGTTTGTCTTGAAGTTCCTGGGGAGTTATGAATCTTCTATCAATAATTATGTGCTCTAGTTGTTTTATGCCCCCTGCTTGCCAAGCTGGGAAGTGGATAATTTTTTTGTTTATGAGGATGTCTGGGTTGTTCCAGATGGGTGTCATTTTGCAGGGTTGAATTGATGATTTTGATATTTTGAGAAATTCCCACCAGGCTGTTAAAGTGGCATTTATATTAATACTTTTGAAACAATCCTGTTTTTTAACTATTTGACTAATAAATGGAAGATCTGACAGGTTGATCTTTCCACATAACGCCTGTTCCAAGTCTAACCATGAGTTGGTTTCTGGATTATTTTTTAACCATTTTAAGATGTATTGTAATCTATTTGCAAGAAAGTAATTGTGGAAGTTAGGTAATTCTAATCCTCCACAGCTTTTTGCAGATTTTAAAGTTTTTAGACTAATTCTTGCAGGTTTATTGTTCCATAGAAAGCTTGATATGGATGAGTCTAATGTTTTGAACCATTTTAATGGCGGTTGTGTGGGAATCATTGAGAAGAGATAATTAACTTTGGGTAAGATTTTCATTTTAACCGTGGCTACCTTGCCCATAAGGGACAAAGGCAGGTTGGTCCAGCGTGTTAGGTCGTCCTGTATGTTTTTCAGTAATGGGGTGTAGTTTAGCAGCACCAGTTCTGATATTTTGGGGGAAAAATAAATACCTAGATATTTTATATTGCCTGATTTAACTGGTATTGTGAGTCCTTGCTCCGCATTACTGTTCAGTGGTAATAAAACAGATTTATTCCAATTAATGGAATAGTCTGATATAGAAGAGAATTCATTAATGATTGTTGCCGTTTCATTTACAGAATGTATATTACTTAAAAACAGTAATATGTCATCTGCATAGAGACTAATTTTATGATGGCTGTGTTTGGTTTTAATTCCTTTAATACTCTCATTCTGTCTTATTGCTGCAGCTAGAGGCTCGATAAATATTGCAAATGAATGAATGATGAAGCCCTATCTTAATGTAATCCCAGAGAAAGTCAGAACAAGATTTTACATTCTCAGTGCCACAGGAAAATAAGGGATCCCTTCTAAAATCACTATTACCGGTAACTTTTCTTTATTTATTTATACTTTTCATGTAAATCCAAGTTGCTCAGCTGGAGACTTGCAAAATGTACTTAAATCCGTCTGTAATTCTGACAATCCTGATCCTGAAATTGTGTGCAGCTTTCATTTCAAACTGTAAATTGACATTGATTGTAGAAAGGTGTATAACTGGGCCCGTTTTGCTTTTGACAGTGGGATGTCTTACAGGAGCTGTAAGACTATCATCAGTAATGTCACAGTAGCTAATCTGGGTTTTTAACATAAAATTATGGTAATTTAATTTTCTCTGGTTAGTTGAAGTTACTATTACAAGGAATGCGGTTCTATTTATTCCTAAATTTAAACCTGTTGTTGTGCCCAACAGCATACAGTAGCTTTTATAGTAAAATGGTTTCACATGGTTGGGTGTTGTAATATCCAAGCAGTGTGACAGATGCATATCCTGCTTTCTGTCTGATAATGCACCTAACAGGAGCTGGTGACCATAAGTCAGTAGTATGGAGGTGAAGAAGTATTTGGTGCTTTGTTGCCATCTTGTGGAATTATTAGGAGCACATGTAAAAACGATGGGAGCTAATCAAAAACATATTTACATCAAATATGTAAATTAATATATTTTAATTAACTTTAAAAATATTGATAACCAATGGATGAAACAAATTACCTACCTAATAACTTATTTTTTTATATATATGTGGATTTAAAAACTATTTTCAACAAAGTTCTAAAATGCAGTCAATTAAATTCATAAAAACTAAAAACATTACTAAAAATGAACTATATTATTATTATTAATATCAAAGAAAGCTTTTATTTCATTAACATTAAGACTATGTATTAATCCTGTTACCTGTACCGGTAGTGTATTGTTAAATGGTTTGAGGAAACAATATTGCATTTTCTAAGAAAAGACAGGATTAATATTGATGCATTGATTACATCAATTCCATTTATTATTACCTGATTTATTTTAAGCTTTGACGATAACCAAATAGAAAAATGAATGACATTCACAGGAAATAAGTTACCTTATGTGCTGCACTTAGTACACTTTCTGAAAGAAAGATAATAAGAAAAGATACTTTGAGTCATATTTTTATTTACATGACAATGTTTCACAGGTGCTGCAAGTTATGTACATTTCCACAAATTGTAACACAGTTTTAAAACATTCCACAGGCCATCAGTGCTACCATTCCTGTGAACAAAGAACACTTTTGTATTATCTGTCACTACCATTTACAAGGAAACTTTTCAGACTAACAGAGATAAACTTCTAAAATGTCCGTATGAATGTTTCTCATGGCCCAAGAACAGGCACAAGTCTAAGTGCTCCAACATGGTATGAGGGCTTGCTCTGTACACAATGATCACAAACAGTTGTTCCAGGTTGTTTACTGGCACTTAGCAGGAGAGTGTTTGCATACTTTTGCAAAGAGACTAGAGCATGCACACAAAATGAGCCCATCTGAAAACGGCACTCCACTGTGACATTAGAAACACCAGCTGACCCTGTTAATGCACAGAAAAACCAGAGGCAAAAAAGTGTACAAAAGGATATCATCTGTGCAAAAAAGACAACATGGCGATACAAATGACATGCATCCGATTAGACATGCTGGCGTGAACCATTTACAGTTTATAAGCAATGGTGGAGCACCTGAGTAAGGAGGAAACCTGTTTTTCTTCTTTTTTTTGTATAATTGGCAGCCTGTGCTGAGAGGTATGACCTGCATAGGGAGGGTATCCACTGAAGGACAATCCTCTAAATCAGGGGAGCCCAAATCCAGGCCTTGAGGGCCGGCCTCTTGCTGGTTTTCCAGAAATCCTGCCTTATCTGCTGCTGATTACCTGGATCACATGTGTTTAGCCAAAAAGGAGCTTCAATGGCAGGTTGGTTGGAAAACATGTAGGACACAGGACCCTCGGGGCCTGTATTTGGGCAACCCCAGCTCTAAATAATAACAGAGAAAACATCATGCTTCATTTTCAATCATCCATTTAAAAATGTACTACTCTTTCAGAGTAAAAGTCATTTTAAATATCCTTCAAATGTTCCCCTTTACTTCACTAGCTAATTCCAAGCTAGTCAAGACGATCCCTTTGACTGCAATGAGTAAGAAGTTCAAACAAAATGTCACTCACCTCTTCTGATAAACTCACAGAAACTAGAGGATATTTGAGTCTGTACATTCTATTTGCTACAAAATGTGTAATATCCAAAAACAAATAGGAATCTAATAAAAATTACCCACATGAGGTATATAGTTTAATAAAACCATTCCAAAAGGAGAATGAAATATACACAATTATCAAAGTAATTATCATTTCTGCAAACAGAGCATGACACGTTTTCCTCATTAAGGTTTGATTGTTCGAGGCAACGAAGAGAGATGGTGGTTACATGTGAGCAGTTATTTTAATAAGCAAAGCATGCACCTTTTACACTGGATGCTGATTTGACCATTTACAGTATCTTCTGCTCAGCGTGCTGTGACACAACTGCATCGAGAGGGAAACAGGAGAAGCAGCATTTAAAGAAAATAAAAGAACTCAGACTGTACATCATAACATCTAACTCCATCACAGGAGGTGGCTGTGTCTTTGTTACGCATGCTCAAGAAGAAGCTGGTGTTGTGATGGGGTCTAGTGAGATATAGGGGGGCGACAAATGCAGCTGGGGTTTAAGAAGAACTATTCAAGTGTATCAAAATTAGATACGAGTTCACTGGTATTGTTGAAGTTGACGCCATAATTGGTGTACGTATGTATGATCAAATGAAACCATCCCAATGTGGCCGCCTAATGACTTTATTTATATGAAGGACTTTGAACTTTTGGGAGATTCTTTGTGGAGGTTATTATTCTTTGAAACCGAGTAAAGAAACTTCAGAAATTTGAATAAAAATATGTTTTATATGGTGGGAAAAGACTTCCTGAGAGACTTCTAATTGTGTAGCAAAGAATTCAGCAGTTGATTGATTAGTGCTGAACCCAAACATCACTCAGCTTGTACCTAAAAGGTTTATGAAGTTAGAATCTCAGAGATAAACGAATAATCTACTGCTAATTTATGCTGTCAAAGATCTACATTCTTGTTTCTTTTCATGCTGTCATTTCAAAACTTGCTGCGGATTGCTTGTTTGAGCTCTACTTAATCAAGAAGAACCTAAGTTCAGCTGATAAGCAGGAAGTAAAACAAGCAGGATGATAGATGTTAAATCCACGACTAGAAAACCCTGGTTAGGGAAGTAAGTGATTTTTTTAACATTTATTTTAAAAACAAAACATTGTATTTTTTAAAGTAGTTTTTAAGACTCGATGTATATTAACTGGTGTTATATGCATGTTTTTTTCTGTTACTAGTATTGTGTTTGATAAATAAACAAACTCCTGACTGGGTTTCGGTTTCCAAGGAAGCATTTTTTGTAGGTATAATGAAAGAATTTAAGGTTATTCTATAAAGAATGCTTGGATCAAAATGACAGTAGGCCCAAAGGTATTTGGCTTTATACTTTATAAAACAAAAAAGAATTACCCTCAATCCATAAATCACAACGGAAAACCTGTTTTGGTTTCAATGAAAGCAGTAGGACTACAAAAGATTTTTGAGGAAAGCAGTAAATACACTTTTTTTAATTCTTAGATGGTAGTTTGCAATACATTTTCTAATGAGATCTAAGATTTTGGTCCTACTTCAAAAGAGGCCACTTGTCCTGAAAACAAACAAATAAAATAAAATAAGGACTTCGGAATGCAAATTATTGCATTATTTTTCCAACTCTATAAAAATACAAAATAATAAAGCGTATGACCCAATGAGTTTTTTTTTTACCTTTGCATATAAAATACTATTTATATAAAAAAAATCTGGTCTTTATCCACTCCTACAAACAGAACTAATTTTTAATACAAAAATTGAGCCAAATTTAACCAAGGCTGTTTAAGCCGCACTGCTTCACACCATCTCCTCCTTCAATGAAACTAACTGGGATTCATTCAGACATAACTTTCCAGATTTTTTCTGCCTGAGTACTTAAGTCAGATTTGCTGCTGTATTTTCAGATCATTGCCCTTCCGCACAACGGTCTACTGCCAGCTGTCAGACAGATGTCCTCATTTCACACCACAATTCTTTGGTATACAATGATGTTAAAGGTCAACTCACTAAATATCAGGAGTTTTCCGGGTCCCAAAACTTTAAGCCTCCATCACAATGTTTAACAGCTGAAAGGCACGGTCTCTTTGGTTTACTCGCATGGAACTTTGGAAATCCCAACCATATTATGTTCTTTTTAGAAAAAAGAAAAATGACACTTCAGGACAACCCATCAAAACAAGTCTGATCAGCTAACAAAAGCATTTAAACAGGAACCGACTAATTCATGAACTGCTACTGTATTTCAATGTTTTATTGATATAAGATGATAAAGACCAGATTTTTTTTTTTAATTTGCAACAAAGATTTAAAAAATGAGTTTATTGTGATTATTTACATCAGCTGCTGGTGAAACACATTTACAGTTTCATGGCTTTGGGAGAAAGAAAAAGATGACAATGGAACCTTTAACACTAGTTTACCGACTAGTCAAAGCAGTGTTATTTTTCTTTGTCTTTATGATTGTTATATGCTTTTTCAATGATTTAAACCTGACAGTGAAAAGCATAAAATAGGTTCAGAAAAGTGTGCATTTGTATTTGGAGTCTCACTATAACGTTTGCCATTTTTCCTAGTTCAATGTTTGCTTTGGGACTTTAATTTCTTACACCTAAACCCCACCTGGGTGAACATTTGAAACTTTTGGAGAAATTTGCAAACTGAAAGCCATGTTGAGTAATTTAGTAGTCAGCTTTGGGTGATTATTATTCAATTATCTATTGCTGTACAAATGAAAAAAGACATATGGAAAGTCTTTATAAAAAGGCGCTATTAAGATTCTTAGAAATAAAACAACAACCATCCTGTGAGGAACTGAGGTAGTGATGTTGGGGAAAAAATAAGATGCACCAGTCCCACTTTAACATCATGTCAACCAAAAGTCACTTCAAAAAATAACTTAGAAAATAGCAATTAGCTTATTTTAAAGAATGATCAATATTTAAAAATGAAAGATGATCATTATAAAACACAGATGGGTGTTTTTCATTGGTCTCTTGTCAAATACAAAAAGTTTGTTTAATTTGGACACCCACTGAATGCAGAACAAACTATTTTTTTTTAGAGTTTATATCAGCTGACTTGAGGAATCAAGCTACCGGTATATTTTTCTCTGCACAAAAGTGTATGTATTTACTTTAGGGGAAAACCAGCCTGAACTAGAATAGCATAGCAGTTTGTGCACACTTTGGACATCCCGAAATCGGGAGATAAAATAGGAGTGGTATGCAGATGGATTGTTGTTAAATCTGCCCCAAGTTCTCCTAAAAATAAAAGACAATACTAAATGTAAATACATTGATTAGAAAATTAGATATCCAATATCTATAAAACAGCAAAATTGGTTTAAAAAAGAAATCCCCCAAAATTTTTATATGGCCTTATGAAAAATAAAAACACCAAAGGTCTAAGTTGTACTCTCATACCTTTTTTTTCTGCTCGTTCACATGTTTTAGTGGGATACAATCATTCATAGAATACAGAAAGGTTAGAAATGCACCTAGAATAATCAGGCACCTGAGAGACTGCTTGCACTACTTCCTGGAAAAGAGTCAATACATGTTTATGCATGACTGAAATTAGCTATGATTCCTGTATGCATCTGAATGCATGTGTGTGGACCCTGAGCCAGCAGAAGGCCGAAGAGAGATGGGGATGTTCTGCACTTGAGCAGGACTGGGATTACTCTTTAGGGCTTAAACCTCTGAGCCACCGCGGTCACGACCTCCCGTTTTACCGCTGCTGGTGGTGAACTGCCGAAATATGTCATCACTCCTTAGGATTCTCTCATTCCTGAGTGGAAAAAAAGCGACGAGTGACACAGTGGGAATTGCGTTTTCCAAACCCCACCAGTCTGGATTTGTTTCATCTTGCTTTTGTTGGCACATGAACAGGAAAGATGCTGAGAAGGGAAACATACTGAGATGATTAAAACCAATAGAAAATGTTGAGATAAAACTCAGTATGTCCTACTCCATATGCTGTAATAAATGATGGATTCAGAGTTCATATAAAACTTTGCAAAATAATCATGAAGAGCAGAAAATAATTCCTCTGGCTTTGTAAAACAAATACAGTCTGCAGTTTGTGGGACTAATCCTACACATGGAGGCTATGGGCACAGGTACGAGCGTGCTGCTGAGGTAGAATGGACAAAACCGGAGCCAACAAAGGGGGCGGGGGACAGCCCAGCAGAGATGGCCCTTCCTGATGCACATGGGCAATGCTTGGAGTCCGCATTTTCCAGATGCTCTGACCGTTTGGCGTTAGGAGAATGAAAGCCGTTGGTGAGCCCCGTGTCCAGCCGGGGTTCTGCTTCTGCAGGCGGCTGGTGTCCTGACACGTCTGCCTCCCCATTTTGGTTGGCCACCAGTGTTTTCAAAGGAGTAAATGAGGAACTTTCAGCCAGCAAACACTTATCAAAAGCCTCCTCTTCCTCTGGCGAACTTTGCTGGCTCACCTCCAATGATGAGGGTCCTCTGGTGGTGTTAGAATCCCTCTCCATGCCCTCTTCTTCCTCATCATCCTTCTCCCTGCTGGGGTCTGACAGCTCAGAGTGAACAATGACTTCCGCTTCCACCTGGTTACTGCACAGGGACGAACACAGGCGGCTGTCTACTTCCTGTAACAAAACAGTGTCACTTTTCTATGAGGGCTTCAGTTATCATCCTGATCCTCACTCTGTCTTTCTCTGGTTCTGCTTCAGTTTAGCCCTTGGGTTGACAAACAGAACTTTGTTGTGTCTTTTTGGTCCTTCATTTATTTTGCTAAAGCCTTAAAGACCAAGTGAACTAAGCTGAATAAGAATCTGCCCCTGTTGTTTATATTTGGAAATTCAACTGAAATCAATACAACTCTTTAATGGCTGACTGAGCTGCTGAGGAAACCGAGGACTAATTGTTATTTACACTTCATAGTCAAAAAGACTTTCACTGAGCACACATGAGCTTTAGCTTACTTTGAAATTAGGCTTTAACACCTCACAATAAGGACCTGGAGCTTTCAGTGACATGCATTATTTTATGTTTTTTTGATTTTCTTTTTTACCGTCGACATTTCAGCAACTTTTGATCTTTTTTTTCTGCTAAGGACAACATTTGGTTATGCTGTAGCTCCCATAACAAAGATAGTCTGTTCATTTGAAAAGATAATCAAACTAAAAAATATAATTTGAGGCTAAATCAAATTATTAATTGAAACAGTTTTATGTTTCATTCTCTTTTTTCTTTGAAAGGGAATTTCTTAGGGGTCTGAAAAAAAACATGGATGGTATGAGTAACATGCAAAAAGATAGATATTTTCACTGCCTTGATATTTTATTTATCAAAAGACAAAATTACTCAGAAAAACACATTTTATTTCTTTAGGTTATCATTGGTCATGTTTCTGGGTTTTTTGCCAATATCTACAAAAAGCTTTCTGACTTTTCTGTTAGACCTTTCTATTAACTTATTTAACTTTTTCAAAAACAACAATTATTCTAAATGGCAAAAAATGTTCTTAAACAGAGCAGATATTAATGCTTCGCTCACCAATCCAGCTGCAGTCATGAATATATTGAAAGCGCCATTAATGAGTGCAGGAGAGTCCTCCATTATCGTGTCTCTGTACTTTGTGATTCTGTTTACCCAGTTATGACTGACAGAGCCATTCCAAGCAGCCTGCGGGAGGAGAATGCATCACTATGAGATCTTAACAAAATCTTTGAAAACGTGAGGAATATTTGTTTACAGAAACGACAGCCCATATTTCAATCTCGAACCTTGGGTTCAGGTACAGATGCATCTTTAGCCTGTCCTGGATCAGAGGTTGCCATCAGACTCTCTGATTCTTGCGCTTCTGCTAATGGCTGGGCAGATTCTTGGCAGCTGGGGGGCATCAATATATCTAACTCATGGCTGTCACTGCAGTCTATTTTATTGGCTGGAACAGGGAATCCAACTCTTCTGTACTGAGGACTCACAGCTGTGGAGTTCAGTGCTCCAGATGTCTCCCTGTTTGGTGCAAAGACAGATGCAGTCACTTTAAAACACGGATTACTTCTTTCTAACTAAACGTGATTTTTTTTAATTAAAAAAAATAACTGTCCTGAAAAAAAATCCAGAAATCAACAGCTACGTTGACATTTATTTGAGGCAGAATCGGCATACCTGGATTTGCTTTTGCGAAAGCTGAAACAAATACACAGGAGGATGCACATCAGCCCCAAACAAACACCAATTATGATGCCTGTCAGTGCATGGATGTCCACCTCTGGGAAAATATCAAAGAACAAAAAAAAGGAGACAATTTGAATTTAAATAAAGATTTGTAACACCACTTGTTGCAAAATGTAAAAAAAAAAACAGTCATTTTTGCAAGACACAAATTCAATTTCAGGAATAAAGAACTCAGTGATTAAAAATGTTTTTTTATTTTGAGAAAAATACAAACTATTTCTATTCAATATTTTGGGATTTTCTTGCTAAGAGACTGACATTTCTAACTTCTCCATCTATGTCATGAGAATGGCGTGATTACATTTTATTCAATAGAAGTAATAGGTTAAAAAAAGTCGACTAAATCTGATCAAGCTTATGAAATCAAAGGTGTATCACCTTTTCTTTGAGATGATGATTTGTTGTTTTTTTTCTTTTACCAATTACTTAGATGGAATCAACCTGGATAAAAGCATCTATTCAAACTCATACAACAAACAGTAGACAGCTTAGGTCAAAGTCAGCCAAAGGAATGAATCTTGACCATTTACCATATTTGGGATGGGGAGTTTGAACATCCTTTACAGGTGAAGAGGGTCCTGACCCCACCTCAGTAGAAGCTCCCACCTTGAAATAGTACCGGGTGCCAGCAGACAAAGTGTGCACTTTCACACTGGTAATGCTCCCTGGAAAAAGAGAGACAGATTTGAAGCGCACGGTAACGAAAATACAGCTAGTTAGTTCCTCATATTAGGACCCTACCATCCTGAGAGAGACTATTCCACATGTGCTCTGGATCACTGAGGTTGCAACTGTACAAAATCTTGTAGCTGCTGATGATGCCGTTTGCTTCCAGTGGGGGGCGCCAGCTCACCAACACAGAGGATGAGTTGAGCGCATTCAGCTGCAGTTCTTCTGGAGGTGTGGAAGGCCCTGAGGGAGAACACAGGACCGGGTCAGTAATTACAGCTCCGAAATGAGGCCTTGCAGCTGGGGAACCTATATTGTCTTAGTGGGGGATTTGACATGGTGTGCGACAACCATCTGTGTCCTCTTGTACCAGCCACCTGGGTACAGAGCAAGAGGGGATAAGCAGAGCAGTAGGGAATGGGAAAAGGCTCAGGTGCTGAGGAAAGAGAGGAATGATGGACTGAGCTGCAGGACTGGCAGCATTAAGAACCCCTACTACTTCTGAGTGACAGAACAGAATTATTGGCCTACATAAGAGCCAGAACAACACCTGAGACGCTTATTGTTCCCAGTTAACAGCCTCTAATTTCTGGCAACCAACCAGAATGACCATCCAAGCACGGTTGGTTGGCACAAAATGAACATGAATGCAGACTCATTTAAGCACACTTTATTTTGCAGATTACCTACAGACTGAAAGTTTGCACATGTGATCTGCTTTTCAAGCATTTTGAGATGAAATTACATTTCTATAATCATGTTTGAAAAGAAAATATTTCACTTCTCACCTAATTAATGATATTATAACTGTGGTTGAATCAACAGACACAATTTCATTTTCGGAGCCGTAAACCTGCTTGGGAGCTCAGTTTCTAAAGCAAATTTCTAAAGATTGTGGGAACTAATGTGTTTTCAGTTATCGAGTGTGTGTGTGTGTGTGTGGGGGGGGGGGGGGGGGGGGGGGAGTTCAAATTGCAGTGTTTTTTTCAAACGTTTTCCAAACACACAGTATCTTTAAATATTTTGAGTATGGTAGAAACTCACGGTCAGGCAGAGTGGACTCCTCTACGGTGCTGCTGAAGGGTCCCCCCACGTCCACCCCATTAGACTGCACGGCCAGCTCATACTGGGTGAAGGGCTTTAGTCCCCCGATCAGAATCTCCTGAGCAGAACTGCAAAACACAAACGTTTGCATCCAATTTTCCCTTCTCATGTTATCTTAAAAGTAGTTGTCTCCTTACAAGAACTTTACTCAGATCAACATAGTGTGTGATATTTAAACTACGGTAGTTTTTCTACTTTCTTCCTTGTTACAGAATGTGATCATGTTTAAATGGGTATTACATTTGTTTAAATGAGCCCAATTTCCTTTCCCTAGAATAATAAAGAACATGTAGATGATGACAAATCATTTGGAATTATTTAAATCAAACCCTGCTTTCAGTTTGTCCATTTTCTTTGGGACAGTTTCTATGGGTAAATCAGAAAAAAACCTTTGTGTCATCAGCAAACAGAACTAATTAAGTCCAACAAAATGTTGAAAAACACAAATTTAAAGCAGAAACATATTAATCAAACATACATAACAGCTATAAGAAAAAGTCACAGTCAAAAACAACAATCTAGCTGCTCAGGTCTGGTCAGATTGTGAAAAAGCAAAACATAAAAAGGAAAGCAAATAAAACCTTTTTAGACGCCAGTTTTATGCAAAGAAAAAAAGCTATATCATAAGATGTAATATTTTTATCTTTAATTTCAATTTAATAGAAGTCAGACTGAACAAATAAAGACTTTTGATCAAGCTTTGTAAAGTAAGCCGATTTAAAAGAATTTATGTCGAGGAAATAAATATCGGGCGGCCGTGGTGCAGCGGTAGGGCGGTCGACCCATGATCGTAAGATTGCAGGTTCGATTCCCATGAGTCGAAATGTCCTTGGGCAAGACACTGAACCCCACCTTGCCTCTGGTGGTAGGCGGGCGCCTGTGTTTGGCAGCGGAGCCGCCACTAGTGTGTGAATGTGTGTGTGAATGTGTGTGAGACTGGGTCCGTGACTGTAAAGCGCTTTGTCCTTGTAGGAAGAAAGGCACAATATAAGTATACGCTAATCTGTCAATGTACTAAAGAGGACGGAAAATTCAATCTTCAGCAGCATTCTCTAATTTTTCATTTGGTTCATGCCAGTCCGTCAGGGTTAATGTAGGGCGGGGTTAAGTGACACTGTGAAGCATCAATTGTCTTTTGAGATGTTCTGACCTCGTGTGGTATGACACCAGGGATGTGTTGCTGGTTCCCGTCGGACTGCAGCGCACCGTGTAGTTGATGATACGGACGTTGCTAAACCGCGGTTTCTCCCATCGCAGCCAGATGGAGGTGGAGCTGTTGGCAGCAGCTTGAATGCTGCTGGGGGGCAGTGGAGGGGGGTGTGGAATATGTGGATTTGCTGTTAAAAAAATATATTTTCAGGTCAAGATGATATTTACATCCATTGAACATGCTACAGGTGGTTGTTTGCCTTACATCCCCTGTGATCTTCTCTTTCCGTCCTTCCTTTCCACACTGCAGCGGCTCCATCTGTGTGTTTGTTAAACGCCCAAACTCTGACCTCATACTGTCGGTCAGCAACTGACAACAAACACAGAAAACACGTTTTCACCCTCAAACTAATGAAGCTAGAATGTGCAGATGCTGGCATTTCAGTGGTCCCTCGCTGTTTCACAGATATTTTTTGTGCAGTTTTGCATGCCTTTTTCTTTTTCTTTTTTTTTACAGTGCATTGTATTCTGCGTTCTCATTGGGTGCACAACACTGTCAATCAATCTCATCTGTGTTGTGTCTCCATTACAGAATGCATGCAGTTTTCCAAATCTACAGAAATCTCAGATCGCAATCAGATCTTGTTTCATTTCATAAAACTGGACCTATTTTTCTATGAAGGTTTAAACTTTGAGAGTTTAAAGAAAAGTGTAAAAATGTTCATGTCTGTCTGAGAAAAGTAAATAAAGCATGCAGTGAGGGGTTTTACAACCTTAACATATTTTTGGTTTAATAAATAAAGTTGACTACTTTCCAGATTTCATCTATTTTTAGAACATAAGTCCCACAATAAACAAAGTACCAGAGTGTTATGACTGTTTCCTTTTTTTTTTTACGCAAAACACAAATCACCTAGGCCGGTGAGCAGGTGAGATCTCGCCTTCTTTCGCAGTCGGATGGTGTGCAGCGACCTTTCCCCGCTGGATTTCATGTCTGCCTCCATCTCTCTGTAGGACAGCTTGTAACCAGAGACCAGGGTGTGGTTGGGCGAGGGATGCCACGTCACGTTGAGTGTTTTCACCCTGGCTTTAACTTTTAGCTCAGTGGGAGCAAAGATCACTGAAACAGACAGGCCAAAAGCAGAACGTATTCTTCATTTACTAGAGAATTAAGCTAAGACTTTAGTAGTAGTATTATGTCAAGTGGTTAGTGAGCATGTGTAAAATTGGACAGTACAGCCAAAAACAAGAGATTCAAATTGACTTGCAACAGTGAAGAAACAAAGGAGTGCCTTGAATGGATCTTCAGGTTATTTGTCAACTGCAGAGTGCTGTCCCAATAAGAGTAGTGAAACATCTGGAGAAAACTTCTTATAGTGAATGTCGATTCCTTTAAGAACTTGAAGCTGCCATTGCAGCTACTTAAGGCTATTAAACAAACGAAAACCTGAAACTTTTAACACTCAGAATCAGAGTATGGTCAAAAGACACTGAAGTCAGCAGAGTCTTTTATAAAATTGATACAAACCTAAAACCGATCCACGCAGAAGAGACAAAGACCCTTTCTCTCTAACAAGAGAGACATGACATGTAAGCAGCTGATGTTTCCAGAATAAAACTAACTTTTATTTTGTCTATCGTTCCAAAAGGTATCAAAGCTCCAGGAAATCTGAAGGCTAATTGTACGTTGACTACTTTTAAACTGTTATACATTTAATACAATTGTAGGAAGGAGCAAAAAGGTGCATGGCTTCTTTTTGAAATTGCATTTATGAGGATGAAGAGGATGAAGTCTAACCTTGTCTAGAGCTCACCAGTATTCAGCTTAATCACTTTCTTAAAACATCTCTGGCTTTTCTTGACCTTTTGAAGCATTGTTTTATATATAAAAAAGACAGATATAGCATCTAGTGACACAAGGTTGAAACTAAAATCTGTATTCAAGCAGTGATCTTTGCTTAAAGAGAATAAAACTTGAAATAGTTGTAGGCTTGCTCACAGGTTTACTGTCAGTAGAGCAAGAGTAGAACCACTGGCAGGATTTCTATTAATGTTATATTATTTTGTTTTTTCACACACTTTTAAAAAGCTGGAATTATTTCTCAATACTCAATACTTGACTACAAACAAACAGTGGAAAATTCTCCATTACAACAACATGTAAACTTCCCTTTTTCGAATTTGGGCACTTACAGATTAATGCAACTGAGAACAAATGAACAGGAAATGCATTTCAGAGTGAAAAGCAGCAAGGTGGCTTTGACGAGTGTTTTTTTTCTTTTCACTTACCAATGCTTTGGTTACTGTGACTGTACTGGGCTAATGTTTGATATTGGGCCCACTCAGAGGGAACTCCAAAGCCGACCCCTGTCCCGGCTGCTATCCTTAGCCGGTAGACTTTGTTGGGCTGCAGTTCCCGCAGCGTGAACTGAGTCTGGTTTCCCTGCACCTCCACAGAAAAAATGGTGTCCGCTATAGGAACAAAATGGAAACAAAAATAACTAAACTTTTCGATCAAATTAAGAGAAAAATATATACTTTCCGTTACAAAGTTTCTTCAGTCTATACACACAAATGTGCGGCATCTGCATTATGTATACATCTTTTAGGAAGCAAGTTAGTAAGAGTAGAAGCTCCTCTGAGAGTTGGTTGGATAAATAAAAGTGGATCCTGGGAAAAAAGAGTAGAGTCAGGATAACTAATGCAGCTCCGAGTGGGCACTTCATTACCAAGATAATCAAGTTAATGTGCTTCTTGCCAGTTCCTGAGTCTCCGCGTTTAACAACTGTATACTTTTCCTCACTATTGAGATAGCAGTGACAAAAATAATTTCTGCAGATAATTACTAAACCATAAAAAAAGCTCAAATAAGACAGTAAACAAAAAAAAAAAACGGCTTCATTTTGTGTGAGGTACATGCAGAGTCATAAAAATGTTTTCAATGAGGATTGCTCACCCTGATTCAGTGTGCTGTACTCGATGCGGTAGCGGGTGACCGCTCCTCGACTGTGCTGGGAGGACAGTGGATGCCACATGAGCCTGATGTCAGTGGGGGACGAACTGTCTATTGACAGCTGAGGAGGAGCACTTGGCACTGAAGGACATAAAAGACTAAATATAAGAGTTTAACATTCATACCCCGCTTTCTAGTGATGCCACACTCTTGTTTTGTGCTTTAGGCCTGCTCAGTTTCACAAGCAAAACCTCCACTGGTCCAATACCAGACTCTGAAGGTAGAAAACAACACCTCTCTCTTCATTCGCCTTTAATTCCTATAAAGCTTTTTATTTTCCTTTGGTTTATTTGTGTATAAATCAAGTCACTCACCGTCCTCCAGCATCTCTACAGTAACATTCTCAGACGGGCCGCTGGATCCTCCGTGAGAGTAAGCCGTCACAAAAAACACATAGGCGGTGTGTGGGAGGAGCTCCTTGGCCAAATACTCTGTGGTTTCGTTATTCATCACAAACTGATACTCCACATTATCAGAACCTAGAAAAAAAGTGCAACTGTATAAATCCAATGCTATTTTTGTATAAAGAGAATGCTTAGAAAATGCACGGCTTACAGGCCATGTTTCCAGAAAAACTTAAAAAGATGAGTGTTTTATGCTTGGAATGGAAGTCTCACAACTTCAACTAAATCCTGTAGTTCTGTTATTGGAAATGTTTGGCTTGGAGGGAAATTGAATGTGGCTGCATTTGGTCACTTTGTATTCTTTACAAAGTTTTATGCTATTAATTGAGAAAAAGACAGAAAAGCACTTGATTCTGGATAACTGTCAAAGGTCAACTATTTATAGGTAATCCTGTGGAGAACACCAACCTGTAGCGAGAAGGTAGTGCACTGAGTAGCCAATAACCTGATCGGAGTTGTTTTCAGGTTTCTTCCAGGTGAGAAGGGCGGTGGTGCTGGAGTGGGGCGTGACGGACAGGTGACGAGGAGGGCTAGGTACGCCTTCCTTTACTGTGACCATTAACTTAGCAGTAGCACAGGCCGTGCCAAGCCCATTGTCAGCTATGCACTGGTAGTAGCCCCCATCATCCAAAGCCAGCTGGTTGATGAGCAGGGTCCCAGGGCTTTGTATCTTCACCCGCCTGAATGTCTTGATGGGCTGGCCATTCTTCAGCCAGCGCAGAACCGGACGGGGCTCCCCAGAGCTGTTGCAATGAAATCTGGCTGTGTTCCCTCTGGAGAGGGACACACTCTCAGGATGTTGGAGAATCACTGGGGATGCTGTGGAGGGTTCAAAAATGGACCTTATACACTTCTAATGCCTTTGCATCTAACTTTGAAGTGTTAAAAAACATGTTTCTCTTTTAGAAGGTTTCTGATTACTTTAACATTTTCAACTATAACCACCCTTCGAATCCTCCGGGTGCAGAGGCTGTTTTCAAAGTGATTGCTTGAAGAAAATCTATACACAGCAGAACTGGGCTCTTACCAGACACATGCAGCTCTGCAGAAGCGTTGACGAAATCATTTGTCATGTTTTTGTTGGCCCGGCAGACGTACACTCCTGCATGGTGACGCCTCGTGTTCTGGATCACCAGGTTTGTTGCAAGAACAGCCACATCGGTGGACATGGGCTTTTTATCTGAATAGAGGAGGGGCATAAATCTGAAAAACAGCTGATCATCTGATTGCCAAAAAGGCTGCAAAAAAAGGAGATATGAATACTTTTGAATACGGTAACTTACAGGGAAATAAAAGCTGATCTTTATGTGCAATTTCACAAACTGACCAACAGATGACTCTGTTTTTAATTCTTTTAATATGGTTTCACTGAAACATCTGCACTGGCTTAGTCACAGGTTGGGAAGTAATGAAGTAATCAGCTGGATTTTAATTTTTTAAGTAATAACTTAAGAAAAAGCCTTATCTGTACTAAACAAACAGCTGCCAGAGTGCTCCTCACATGTTTGCAGTCTGAGACAGTCCTGTGCGTCAGAAAACAGATAACACTATTGATTCAGAAGCAGACTTGAGAGAGATGTCAAGGTAATTATTTACATTAGGTTTTAAGACAAGTGTGTGTTTTTGGAACAAGATAGAATGAAAAGTAATTGGGGAGCAATCCTGTTTAAATATAGATCCAGATAAGAGACAGTAAGGATGTAGTAAAGGCACTATAAGAAATCATCATTCTAAGCACAGACAACAAAGATTTAGAGTGAACTTGAACGTGAGTTTTACCTTTTCTGCTCCAAGACACTATTGGTTTGGGCAGGCCCTGCGCCATACACTCCATCACAGCGGGATGGCCGAGCACGACTGTGACATTCTGGGGTCGAGCAACAATCACAAGAGGGCTAAGGGCCTCATTAGAGCCTGCAAGAACAAAGAAATATTTAATGTTCAAAACCAATGATGTTTAACAGTGGAAAACTAAGGGCCTTTTAAGAGGCATTTCTTTTTTTTTTTCCAGATTCAGTCTTCTTCTACTGTCATGCACCAACAGATGTGTGATTAAGGAGTTGGATTCTATGATGTATAGTTCACAGATGAGGTCTGCTCTGTAACGAACAACTTCGGTTCTACCAGATCAGTCTCAGTTTCTTTGGGTAATTGATAACCTGGATCAGGTAAACTCAGGTAGTCAGTAGCAGCAATTGCAAGGATATTGACAGGAAAAAAACAAAACAACAACAACATAAAACTTGAGATCTGCAGTTGTTCTTGTGTGTTCTACATGATGCTTAACATCAACCTGGTATATTCCACTTTTAATGATCTGCAACGGTGAAGAATATCCATCATGGTTGGCTTTAATAGACCGAAGCAAATCAAGCATTAACACGTTTCGACTTGATTCTTGAAACGTTGCACCCTTTTTGGTAAAAGTGAGTTTGGTTTGTTTTGGATAGCAGCAATGGTTTCCTAAATTTCATGGTTTTGATGTGGAGGCATCCTTGGAAAACATGAGGACTGTCTATATGAGCCAGGAATGAACCAGAACTCAATAAAAAGAGGGAATGAAGTGTTATTGCAAACGAGATACATGGGATCTAGAGGGATTTAAGAAAAGCAAAATATTTCATCAGAGAAAATAATGTGTCTCACAAATAAATAATTTCAGTGTGTAGGTAGCCATTAATACTCTAGCTGTGGATTCTACCGAGTTTCCCCAGATGTTGTTGAAGGTGCATAATTCATGTGCTGATCACGTTCTCATTTCTGGAGTGTGTGTCAGTCCCTGAGGTGTGGCTGGTGGGAATGCCTTCAAAAGCTTAGACTGCAAATATTATCCATAAAGTGGCCTTGCATTCTGTAAACACATTACACATTAATCATCAAGACTGCATACAACAAAAGATTGTTCATTGGGGGGTTTCAAAAGAATCTTAAAAATGACTACAAAGCAGGATGCGCCTATGGGCAAAAATGTAAAGCAAAGTAAACAACAGAAACAACCGACTCCGTTTAAAGCTGAGAAATAATTCCCATTTTATAGAAAATGAAAATGACTGAACTTTAACTACTTAATATTTGTTGGCTCATCCCAAGTTTTATTGATATTTAGCAGGGTTATTTTTGCTTTTCATTTATTTTTATTCAGTTTTGTTTTGTGTTGGGTATTGGTTTATCTAGCATGTGTCTATAATAATTGGGGAGACACAACAACACATTGCAAACACTACATGTTTACTTTTTAATATTTGCATTTACTCAGATTTCAGCTGTTGATTCTTACTGTATGTTACTCCGATTTAACAGCGTTTGCACTATGGGTGTTTTTACATTGGGTTGTGTAACTCAAGCAGTTTTTAATTTCAGACCAGACTACTTATTAACTACAAAGTTCTTGGATCACTTTCAAGCGTTGTGCAAAATCCGACCTTAAAAATGCAACAAGATGTTTTTTTGTTTTTTTTATCAGAGACATGCCTTTTCAAGACTATTACCATGACTAGCTAGTTTTCTTCATTAGGATTTTCTCCACCTGCTCTTTGATCGTTGTGTCACTCTTATTTGTTTCCAGATGCTTTTGTTCACTTAAGCGTGAAAACAAACTTAACAAACTTTTTGATAATACTGGCCATTCTAACAGCATCTGCCACCTGGTTCTTGGGTAAAGCAAGTGTAAAGATTTTTTTGCTTTTTTCTTTAACTGATGCTGGATTTACTAAAAGACTGCTCAATGGTCAGCTGGATGGACTGGCTGGATTCTAACTGTTGCTAAATCAAAGGTGGTCCCTGGATGCTTGTGAGACTAACGCCTGCTCAATGGTGTGAAGAGTCTCAAGAAATAGCTTTTCAAAAAAATAAACATTTTTTTCTATCATCTCTAATGAAATGATAGAAGTTTGGATAAAAATTTGCATTGAGTACTGAGAAGTAGATGACTGATTTTTAAGACGAAATACCTCTTCTATTGTTTTGCATAGAGTAACCTCAATGATGACCACCATGACAAATCCAGCTTTAGACATATGTTGCAACAAATAAACAGAGGCAGTTTATGACAAAAAAAGGCATATTTGACAAAATATTGCTTGTAAGATATCTGATAAAATTATGGTAGTTTGAAATTCTCTTAAATAAACCAAACAATCACAAGAATTAATCTAAAAATTTTCACATGATCAAGAAAATCCCAAACAAGACCTTTAAAGAAGTCTTTAAGTATTGAAGATTCTACATCATACTTTTAAGGTCCGTTTAATCCAATATCATTTTATTCTGCAACAAAATATTCGCTAATAATCTAAAAATAAATAATATTTGAGGATTGCAAAATATCTTTCCAATGAACCTTTTGGAGAAGAAAGCTGGATATTTGATAGAACAGTTTATTACTCCTTATGTTCATTTCTTTAAAGGGAAGCAACAAATTATGAATCTGAACAGGAGTAAGACTCATAATTTACAGCATTATGCATACATTTAGAATAATTGAAAAGGCTTTTTGCGGTTGAAAAGTTCAACTAAATTGTGCCACAGACTAATTAAATTTGACATTTAAATCATAAACCTACAGCCAACATTCACATAAATGTCGACCATGATGGGTAAACACAAAGAGAACAATAGTGTCTGGAGTTTCTGAGCCTTTGATAGATTCTGAAGGACAAGCTAGGCAAACATCCATCCATTTTATATAGGATCAAGCATTTAATTGAGAAGCTTTATCTAAAGAAATTATTTCTAGTGAAAAATCTGTACATCGGCCTTTAGTTCACCTCAGGCATTCAGTTCAAGTTCTTCTTAAAGTGATGATGTCATGTTGATGCTTTGCTTGTCTGTTTGGTCATAGGAATAAAGAAAACGTGATTAATGAAGCTCCATAAAAATGTCTTCCTGTCCTGTGTCACCTAGAACCAGCTTCACACCAAAGCGATGTCTGTTGTTGATCAATCAACTGTATGTTTTTCATTTGTATTCATTATCTGTGTTTCTATTAACCTGGTAGCACCATATGAATGAAAACCATCTCCATTCTTAACACTTTTTTTCTGTTTTGTGTGCTCTTTTCCTTAACCTAATACAGATATCGCAAAAGACAGCGAAAATTGCAATAAATGGAATCTTGCAATAAACAATTTTATGACAGCTTGAAGTATTTAAGAACCAAATAAATCAGTTTATGCATTTGAACAATCAGATGGACGCCTTCACGTTGTTGACCAATCGGATGGAGCTCTTTTATGTTAGATGATCGTCTCCTATGTAGACGAGGCTCATTTGGAGAAAACATTTTTGACTGTTTCAGTGAAATGGAAATCATGCTTTTGGTTGTTCTACTATTTGTTCAGGTACCGCAAGTTATATTGTCATCGGAATATTGATCACTTATATCGCATATTGCGAGTTTTTCTCATATCGTGCAGCCCTATCCCCACATGTTCTGGTTTAATGAAGATGCAAAAATTTAGGGTGTTGCTTGATGGTATGGAACATACCAAGTAAACCTATTATAGAACGCAAAAGGTTCAAAACCAACCTTTGAATCAAAAGGCTACACCGCCTTTGATATTTGGTCTAAAAAATAAAATTTTAAAAAGTGTATTTTTAACAAGCTCACCTCCACTACAACTGATCTGTGTATTGAATTTGAACACAGAGCCAAAAACAAGTCTTCAAAACAAAACGGCAAGGATTTTTGGTTATTCAGTTTGGTTGCTTTAAATTGGAGTTAATAAGCTGTGTTTGTATAAAAAGCCAACTAGAGGCGACTTGGTGAACTAGGTCTGGTTTCACTTACTTTCATTTATTAACCATCTCCAATCCAGAAAACTTGGACCGACTTGGTTTCCAAGAGTGGCTGGATTTCAATCTTCCTATTCTAGAAACTGCAAGTGCTTTCTTTATTAAAAGGAAAATCCCTTATATGTTTCACTTATTTGGGCCATTATATTACTATTTCACTAACATTTACAAATGTATTCTTGGAAAAAAAAAAAAAACAACTTTCAAATATGTCTGACTTGGATGTCTGACCTTTAGCAGGCAAAATTTATGGAAGAAAGATGAAACTACATAATGGGCTGCTTTTAAATCCATCAGATTGCTCAGTTATCACCTTGAGCCATACAACATAAAAAATGCATTATAAAAGGGAATTATCATTTTATCCAATAACTGGCCTTGCATTTATGTGCAACTAACACAATTATATTGTGTGGAGCTAGAATGTATTTGCATATTTAAAGTTGTTAAAAACTTAAGGGAACACCAGGGGCCTCATTTATAAAACTTTGCGTAGGATTTGCGTCAGAAGTGGCGTACGGATGAAACATAGGATGTGCGTACGCACAGAAATATTCGGAGTTATAACACCGTGCGCACGCACATCCTACGCATCTTTCTCTTAATAAATCACAACCAATTCTAAATGCTGCGCAGCTTTTGCGGCCTCATGACACGCCCATAGTTGCCCATAAATAGTCTGTGAAACGCCCACAAATGAATATTCATTGATTGCGAAACCATGCCAAACACGGAGAGAAAATCAAAAAAACGTAACTTCACTCAATGTGAAGTAGAAGTTATCGTTGGCGAGGTGGAAAAGAGGAGAATAATGTTGTTTGGAGGGCACAGTGTGGCCTTACTAATGCCAAAAAGGCACGTGAGTGGCAGACGGCGGCAGACGCTGTAAATGCTGTAGCCTCACAACCTCGGACCGTGGCCGAAATAAAAAAGAAAAGGTCGGACATCAAAGTCAAGGCAAAAAAACGTCTAGCGCTGACCCCCCCCCTCACACACACACACACCCGTGTCTGCCACGGGTGTGTGTGTGTGGGGGGGGGGGGGGGGGGGGGGGCACCGGAGCTGACCCCTCCTGATGAGAGACTGGCGGCAATAATTGGGGAATCCCTTTTAAGTGGAGTGGTGACTGAGGCGCAGGGGGACACCAACGCGCCAGATGCACCGGGTGACACACCCCCAAAAGCCCGCAGAGGAAGTCGGAACCGGCTCATAAGCCACTCGTCCTCGTGTGCCAACAAGTCTCCTTGCTGTCTAAAGATGCGTTCACTCCGAATTCTTCCATTTGCCACATCTTCTAAGAGCGCAAGATCAGCCATTGTGCGTCATTACGCATTGTGATGGGGCATTTTATTTCCCTCCATTTAATTACATCTGACAAGCTGCAGATGTCGGTAATAATCGACGTGGAAATGGGAAATTGATCAGCGCAAATGTAATTTCTTGTTGCTTTCTGAATGGTCGAGACATACGCCATACATTGTTTCATCAAAAATAAAACAAACTAAAGGCATATGCATGAATACCATAATTCTGTAGCTTATGAAGAAATGTTTTACTATGAAAACAACTTTCCCTAGTGGACAATTAATGCATCTCTCTCTATCTATCCATCTGTCTGTCTAATTGCACCTATATCTGCTCCGCCAGACGGACACATTGACGGGAATGTCAGTTTTGTACATTATTTCGTTCTGTTAAATATATTATTTATGAGGATGAATTGCACAACATGCCAATATTGCAGAAAATATTTCACTTTTCTTTTTGCAAATATGTGTTCATTTGAATTTCTGTTGTAATTTTCGTTTGATTTTTTTTTTGTTTGTTTCACTGCTGATCGGTCCAACGGGTGTTCGTGTAGGCTGTTAATTGTAAGACTTGCTTTGTGAAGTCTTCATGTTATTTCTGAGAGGCAGTATTGTCATTTTCACTTTCACGTGTTTCTTCCATCTGCCGACGGCGTCGCCGTTTCTCATTTCACCCGTTTTTGTGCGTACGCCTGGGTCAGAGCTTGCGTGAAGGACCGCACATTTTCCCGTCAAGTTTGCTTTTTATAAATCTCAACTATTGCGTAGAGAGTGGCGTACACCTTCTTTTGTGCGTACGCAACGTTTATAAATGAGGCCCCAGATCTTTATTGACTTGTGATATGTCTCATATAAATCAGAAATATTACAATATTTCTGCAAAAACATATCGATTTGATCATTACGCTCAAAAGTAAAAAAAAAAAAAAAAAGCTGGATCTTGAAGCTCACCTGTAGTGACAGTGAGCCTGGCTTCATCGCTGGTCTCCCTCCCGGCGGAATTGCTGGCGACGCAGCGGTACGAACCCTCATCCTGCTTGGTCACCTCCAGAATCTGGAGCACGCCATTAGGAAGGGAAATGAACCTGTTGAGTCCAACGGCAAAGAAGAGAGAAAAAAAGTTACACGTTTGAAATTCAAACAGCTTCTTTTCCTTACTTTCCACAAAACTCAGCTTGATCTTGTTTTGTGATTTTTTTCTTGCTCGCACCGTTTTTTTTTGTGTTGCTAATATTTAAATGATCTGCTTTAACCCAAAATATCAACAAACAGCAAAACATAATGGTGACGTGAGACAAATAGGTACTTTTAAACTCATATATCTCTACTTAATAAAACAACCAGTATTTTGTTGATTTCACACATAGTGAGTGACTTTTTTGGCAGGGTGGAAAGTAAAAAGGAATTTAAAAGAAAAATGGACTAAATAAATAAAGTTGATACTTTGTAAAAAAAAAAAAAAAAAAAAAAAAAAGACAATACAAAAAAATGGACATTAAAAAAAAAGAAAGAAAAGGAAGCAATGATGGAAGATCAGCATTGAGAGAACAATTTTATTTCATTTCATTTTAACCATAAATCCAACTTATAGTTGGCAAAAGTATGAAAAATCGAAAAAGTATTCAGCATTTCTTTTTAGAATCTTAGTGTATGAATATTATTAAGAGCAAAAGAAAAAAAAAGTAAAAATTAGCCACTAACTTGGATGTTTTGCAAAAAAATGCTTCTAGTGAACCTCCACTAAAGACTTCTCTAAGAAGGAAATCTGTTTGCAGTTCACACCAAGCTGGAGGAGCCATTAACATTTTGCTCTCCACAATAGGGCTGGAAACAAATTCCAAAGGCAGCAGGACTCCAGCGAAATGCCACCACTAAGGCATTTCAGAAAGGAGAGTATTGGTGAGAGAATGACCGCATCAATGCTTCTGATAATGTAGCCGGTGGCTAAGACACTTGAAAGCTGTTTATTTCTTTATCAACATACTGAAAATTAGCCTTTAAGGTGCATCTTTAGCATCTTGAAATGGTGATTTTCTTTCTTTGAAATGGCTTTTCTGATTAAATTCTTTTTTAAATTCCACTCAAATTCACCAAGCTTGAAAAGACAACAGAGCCAATTACTCTTGTTATTTTTTTCTCCTTTAGAGAGGATTGTTCTGCCCCTTAATATATTTTATTTTAATTAGCTTATACAATTTCTAGAAGCAGTGATAAAATGTCAATGGCTCTGCTTTGGTTCAAATGTGAAAGAAATGCAGAATGAAATTATACCGTTACATCTCTGCTGCCTTATAAGCAATACAATGACTCAACTTTCTCTTAAGAATTATGAGGATTAAACAGAACTTTGAAAATAAAGGAATACACGATTGTAAAAGGGGTTTGAAAAAAAAAAAATCACATTTTCATGCCCACATTTTTTCGATGTTATAAGACAACTTCTGAAAAGATGCTACAATGCTCTTGATCCATTTTTGTATTGAACAGAAATGTGACATTTTCCATGTCACCAGGTGTAAAGATTCTATTTTTGCGGTTGTCCGAACCTTTGGGAGTATGAAACCATTTATTTTAGAAATTACTTTTAATGATAAATAGTCCCCTTTTAGGAAGATGGGCACATATACCAACTTAAAAAACATGAACATGGATTTTTACGTGTTTACATTGCGCCCTGTCCCACACATTTAAACTAACTAAAAAACATAATTTAAACTAATGTTTTTCAAAAAAACGTAAGCAATTAGAAATGGCAGAGAAAACTTTTTGTTCCATAGGCAGAGGAGATTACCGTACTTAAAACTGAAGAAAAACTGGGCAGATAATTTTTGGCATCACTTGATAGATTCTGTTAATGAAGCCAGAAGTGGGTCAGGGATATTGACTGAAGTTTTCTCCATCCGATTCAACGACGTTCTAAAAATGGCCAATTAGGCAGGACAAAGGAAAGGTTTTGTTATCTGAAAGGGTCCACTCGCCTCCCAATTAAAGAAATACACCTTTTGTGATAGAAACATTTTAAGCTCTAAGCTCAATAGGCCCCACCCATTTAGGTCAGACATTCTCCATCCAGTGTATATGCATTTTTGCTAGAAACTGGCCTACAGTGGTCTTTAAGTATGGTGGCCCTGAAGTACAAGTCAAACCAACTAATTGCTTAACATATTAAAGATCAAAACAACAATTAAAAAGCAAATAATAAAAAAAAAAAAAAAACATTTTAGAAATCAAAACAAAATTCCAATAAAATGAAATGAAATAAAAAATTCTAACATTTCGGAAAACAAAAATAATTTACAGAAATCAAATTAAATGTTAAAAAACAAAACACGTGGAGAATGTAAATACTGTAGGACGTCACTGACTTGACGATAACATTTGAGTTTTGACATTTGAGTTTTTTTCAAATGTGTCTTCAGTGTCTGTGTACTAATAAAAGATTAATGATTAGTACAGAGCAAGTCCAGTATCACTTCATGCCAAATAACTTTCAGTCGAAATGATGGACAAACGTCATCATCCAATCAGTGATGTCCCATAGTACCTACCTTTTTCCAGGAATCTAAATGAAATATTACAAAATGAAGCAAGAAAAGAAATAACTTTTTTTTCTATTACATTTAATTTTCATGGTGTGATTTGCACTTCAGTGCCACCGTATAAAAGGAACTGCAATGTTTAATACATCTGTTTGTTTACAGAAAGAGGGCATACGGTCAGGGATCTTCCTTGCATTTGTAGGTAAATATCTACAGCAATGTATTTGAAAATGGGTGGTCATATATTTGTGGATTAAGAGATTAGTTATTTAATGAACTATTTTAAAGGAAGGGTGCATTCTGTCACTGAAAATTAGCCAAGGAAAAAAACAAAAACTACCAATCGTTTGTTCAGAATAATTAAAATAGATTACCCCCTACCTGCTAATTTAACAAAAGCCATGGGCCAAAGAAACAAATGCCCTGTTTTATTCTAAAATTGAGTACTTCAGCAAATCAATACTGAAGAGGAAAAACATTATGGAAACATGGAGCCTTTAGCATAAAAAGTTTACTTTAAAACTTTACTTTGAAATGTTTTGTAGGATGTAAACAAAGAGTTAAGATACAAGAATATGAATATGTGCTTTGAATAATCCCTCTTACAAAGCACTAAATGCCTTGGCCTTGTCAGGCGGGCTCACATCGGGTGAATAAAAAGTATCCATCCCTGTATCTTATAAGAGGCAATCAGCAATTTGCTGTATCCCTGAATGGAGTTGACATAGTTTAAACTTTTGCATCATTAATAATTTATTATGCTTGTTTAAGTCCTACGTGACTGAATAAAAACCCCTTTGAACGGGCAGATAAACTGAGGTTTTATATGATGCTTATGTAATTTAATTTTAGGCCTAAGCATCATTGATTAGAGACCACTGACTCCAAACTCTTGAAAACACAGGAGAATGATTAAAGTTTTTAGATATTTCTGCAGGAATTACTGTATAACATTAAAGTTGAATAGCTAGCAGTGACAGCTGTCAACATGTTTATTTTGTGGCACAGATGAAGGTTTAGACTTAGGTCAGTTTGTTTCTGTCTCAGCGTTCCCCCTACAGGTGCAGAACAGTCTTCCCAACACCTGCACGGGTGTAATTTCACTAATTTAGCCGACAATCACTCATCTCTCCACATCAAACAACCCGCACCACCTCCACTTGAGTCGGTGTGATCCAATGCAGCACAACAGTACACTTTATACAACCTGCAAGCTGATCTGTGCACACCAGTGTCTCTGGGTGGGGGTAAAAAAATGTCCCCCATGCCTAAGACAGCAGATCCCTGTGTGGAGCCGGGCCGCGGTGACGCCCGAGGGAGCTAATTTATCTCTGCAGAGCAGTGTTTTGACGTCCTGTGAGCTGCTGTGAGAATCAGTGACCATCCCGCCACCCACACCCCAGTGAGGATTGTTGAAATAAGAGAGGTGGAAGGGGCCACATACAGAACACAAGCCCCTAGTGAGCAACCCAAAGCCCGAGGTGCATCCTGGGCATCCAGTCAGAAGAACGTCAGGGAATAGAGTGTCAGCATTTTTCATGGTCAAACAAAAGTTTCAACTGACACTTACATTTCAGGGGTTGACATAGCCCAGAAATTTGCACTGGCCCACAGGGCCAGTAGTTTTTGAAAGTTACTGGCCCGACACCGCGCACAGCGAGACCCGCTGCTCCGCAGGTGCTTGCAACTTTAGGGGGGGTCCGGGGGCATGCCCCCCCGGAAAATTTTAATATGGTGCAATTTGGTGCATTCTGGTGACATCTAGCACTTATTTATACACTTTTCAATGACTAAAAATAGAGCATATCAAACTTAAATCTGCTCTAGTCTGTTTCAGATGTTTTGAAGAGAGCGCTGCAGTGTAGTAGGAAACACTAGTTAAGAAGTTTTCATGCTGCTTCTAATCACTGCTATTTCACATTTGTTCCTAATCAATAGTTAAGAAGTTTTATTGACTTTTTTGCCCTAACTGCCTTAAGGTTCTGCTTTTTGTTACTGTTGCAAAGTTACATTTACTTTTTAGTTACTTTAGTTACCTAATTAAATGAAATAATTGAAAAATTAAATACAATTAAATTACTGAGATCATTCAGCTAACTAGAAATACTTACTGCTTACAGTGTTGTAAAGAAAAACAAAATTAAGTAGTTTGACCTTATACTCCATTTGAGTCTGAGATTCAGGTATTTTGAGTTGCCTTTGATTCTTTGACATTCAGCTTAAAGCTTAGTGCATACAGTTTCATCTTCAATGCATTCATTAAATATCTTGCTGTCCATAGTACTAATTCCACCCGTCACTCCATCTAACATATTCCTATCTATTCCTGCCATGTCTTCCACATCTCTGACATGCTTCAGTCTCTCTTCAGTGACGGTGTTGGATTTATGATCATCGCGGTGAAAAACCACCAGGGGGCGCGCTGATATGTGTGTCAGTTTAAATATATCTGCCTAAAATGTAATAATAACCCACTGGCTTGTTCCTTCGTTGTTGCTGTTTAACATTGTTTAGTATTGAATTGTTACATTCAAAAAAGTTTGAAAAAAAAATTGAGTGAGCGCGTGCCGCGTGGTGCTCGGCAGTGACAGCCGCGCGCGCAGGCGGGAGAGGAGGAGAAGAGTGATAAAAGGTTTCCCATAGAAACCCTTAAAGTCTGAACACGGGGCTAGCAGAAAAAGTAAATTATAAAGACGAGGTAAATCTACACGTTTTCGCAAAATATACTTTATTGTAAAAGGTGAAAAATGTATTAATTGTTAGATATTTTAGTGGCCCGAGCGGACAAGTAAAAAATAAAGTCTTGTGGTCCGTACTGCTCGAAAAACAGGACCGGGCCAGCGGACAAATGGCTATGTCGAGCCCTGCATTTGAGATGAGGCTTACATTTTAATCCACCCTAAAACTTTGGTGTACTTTGACATGTAGAATTTAAAGGGCCTATAACATTCAAAATCAACTTTTTGAGCTGTTAGGGTAATTATTATGTTAATTCCTCACTACAAACAACCTCAAAGTGTTATTTTGATCAGTTCACACGATACTGAGTATTCCTCTAACAAACCTGCGCTCTGAGCACCAGCTCCTCCCAACCCACGAAAATGAGTGGGTTCTCACGTAGGCAACATGCTGGCTAACATACACGCCAACTTTCTTAGTGGAGCTGCTCAGCAAAACACTTGCATTTTGATCATGCTTCAAAGAGATGTTATCATAACATAACACAATTTTCTCATCATTTCAATAAATTCGGAAATGTTCATCTGGTGTTGTCTGCATTTGTGTGACCAAAATCTATCACCGTTCTGTCTATGACAGAATAAATGCCGGCCTCTAATAAACGCAGAGCCGGCAGCAACATTTCTGGCATAAAAGCCGAGGCTCCTAAAGGCAGATATACGGTACGCACATCCATCTTTGCAAAAGTTGGGATGTTGATTGTTTTCGCGGGAAAACGCAGTGACATTGCCAAGGCCGCCTCTAGGTTGATGTCATGAAATGGGCGGTACCCACAAGAGTGGAAGGCGGTGCCATCAAGTCATCTTACTTCCATGCGGGAAAAGAACAAATGTTTCATAAATAATTTGTTCTTTAGGGTGCCTAAGGTAATATACTGTATGATCATTTGTAGGGATATATTTTACTCTGAAAGGCTTAAGAAAAGCATGGTATAGGACTTTTGAAAGATTTAATTTTGAAGTCACTGTGTCACAGAATATGTCAAGCAGCTGTCATTAAAAAATAAAAGTATGTCTCATTCCATTCTGTTTTATTCAAACAGTTTCAGAGGACACAACAGTAAACTGCAAGAATTGTTCAACCTCATTGATTACGTCACTTAGATATAAAAACGTATCATTAACGTGTTGTATATAAAAAAAAGGAGACAATCCCATTACCACAGTGCTTCTCAAATAGTGGAGCACGCCCGCGATACCAGGGGGGGCGCCCCGGTAATGGAGGTTTTAGGCACGGGTAATACGGGCAATTGTCCAGGGCAAAAATTTAACGTGGGGGCGGTGGTGACAGCGGCTTAGTGCTTGGAAAAAAATCTGCGCCAGTATTCAGTTCCTATTGCCTGTTCTATCACAGAGTTTATAACAGCCTGAAACCTGTGAATTTCCATCCCCGCAGCGGCTCTCCTGTCTCCTGTCTCCTGTCACACGCAGCTGCGTGTGTGAGAATGAAAGGGGAGGGGCAGGAGGCTCAGGCTGCCAGGTGAAACGGGGCACACGGAGCACTAGATTGCGCAACACCAGGATCATCGCGTGCCTTTAGATGACTCAGCTTATGCTAATAATGTCATTCTTTATGAACTATTGTAGACATTTTGATGACGTGTCTTTATTTTCCATAAATGTATTCTTTGTCTGCCTGTTGTTTAGTTGGTGTTAGTATTTGACAGAAAGACAGCAGGTAATGCAGGAACACACCTGCACTTTATGAGATCAAAAATAAATCCATCATTTAGAAAAAAATAAGCACAATGTTTTTACCTACCGGTATTTCTTCAAACTAAAGGGTGGGTGGGGCGCGAAACATTTTCTTTTTCCTAGGGGGGGCCTGGCAAAGAATAATTGAGAAGCACTGCATTTGCACAACTACCAGCATACTTTCTACAGGAAATGAAGTGTGCTAAGTTTGGCACGCTAGGGTAAAAAAAAGAAGACAGCACCTCAGAAGAAAAAGCAGCGATATGGCTTATAATGATTCAAAGCTTCAAGGCTCCAGTCTAACAAAAACATGCAAATAAAAGGCTAATTGAAACCTTTCAGGATGGCGACAAACAGTCATTATTATTTATTGTTTATTATTGGCGTTGTTTTATACTTTAATGTATTTAGACAAAAATAACAATAAAAATCTTGAAGATAAATTCATTATCCAGAGATATCCATAAATTGAAATAAACTACAGTCTTTGTTGCAATTAGACATTTGAATCAAAAGTACTACACCTTTTCTAACAGGACAAACGTTTGTATAAACATTTTTGACTATCTTTTCTGTTGCAGCCTTGATAATAGTAGCTTGTAAAAACAAAAAAGGTTTACTATACAAAAAAAAAGCTTTAATAGATCTTACCAAAGGAAAAAAAAAAGTCAAGTAAAAAATAAATGAATGGATTGCTTCACAACTATAATAATGGTTGCTTCTAATCCAGATCAAAAGTTCGAGGTCATTGTTGTTGCAGCCTTTTCTGAATTCTCTACACTTTTCATCTGAACCCTTTGAACAGTTATGTCTTCAAAAAGTGCAGTTAATGTACTTTTCTGAACAATTTTAATGGAAAAAAAAATCCAGGACAGGAAGTTGGCTGGAGATTCAGTATCTTCAGAAAAGATTTATCCTAGAATAACGATTTATTAAGCCGCAACAAATTCTGCCTATGTGATGGTTTATATCAGATGTTTCCAGACAAATAGAACATAAAAGGTTATTTTGTTAATGTCAAAAGGACTCTCCACAACTGAAGTAAATTTCTTGAATTGCTCTTCAATAGTTGGCATAATGCCAAAGGTTTGCTTTTATCATCTTTGTGAAAACCTGAGCGGATATTTGTTCAAACGGCTGCCACAATATCTTGAATGAAAAATATTATTTTATCCTCTGTGATGATTTAATCACTTCCTAAGCAGATGTTCAAAATACATTTTGTTAAACAGATTACTCATCTGACAACTTCTTCACCACAGTGGATTACAGGGACCCTGAGAGATCTCATAATGATGTTACCTTATCACATCAGTGATGGCAACTTTGTCCTTCTCCCATGTAATGACGGGTGATGGTATCCCCTCTATATGACACTCAAACCGAGCAGATCCACTGGCAGACACTGTTTGGGGTGTTGGTTCCTTGTGGAATCTGGACAGACCTGAAGGTTAAGAGGGGACTGAGATCAACTGGGGGTTCTTCAACTTAGAGAAAATAAGATGCAAACAGATCAACATGGCACCGTTAAATCACTGCTTATAATAACAGCAAAAAAATACAAATGAAAAAAAAAAAAATCACAAAAAATACCTTATTTTTTTGGTTCATTTAATAGAATCTAAAAATGTTACTTCTTGTTTTTTTTATTTTAACTTTGTTTGCCAAATTGCCAAATTTTTGAAACAATTCTATTTAGATTCACCTTTTAATAATTAAAATAAAATTTAAAAAATAATTATATATAGTTTTTTACGACGGAGTATTAGGGCCACCAAAAAAAAAAAAAATTAGAGCCACCAAAAGAAAAAAAAGTAAAATTACGAGATTTTATCTCGTAAATTTAGGAGATAAAAACTCGTAATTTTACGACTTTTTATCTCATAAATTTACGACTTAAAATCTCATAAATTTACGAAAAAAAGTCGTAGATTAAGGAAAAAACACCGAAGTTGTCCGTTTATCGGAACCTAGCTTGAAGATGAAGTATGTGGAGCCTTTTGTGAAGCTTCATTTCCGGATTATTATCGGTGTAAAACAAAGAGATTCTGAACCTTTTGGCGACTCAAAATCAGATTAGTTTCCGTGTAGCAGTCTTTCCGGGGTTCAGTGTCAGTAAAGCGGAGTTTAATATGTAAAATAAGGAGCTCAGAGACACTTTTGGGTGTAGACAATCGCTGCAGCCTTTATTCTCCTTTTCATTCACATATCCTGAAGTTCATTTGTCTCATTACGTCATGAAGCTGTCATCCCAACACCAATGCGGAAGTAAACAGTCTTACAAACGCCCCCTCCTGCAGATGAAATGTCCCGTTTCAGCATAAAACAATAAAGAGGAATCAAAATAGTGTTTTATATTGGCTTTGGAACGTTGAAAATGCCAAAAAAAAGTGCTCCTCCTTTTGTGTGACGGAAGCGTCACACAGACGTAGAGTCTTGTCTTTGGTGGAGGAAGAAAGGATTCAAGCGAACAGCTGCAGGGACACCGACGACGGCTTCATCGGGCTGCAGAGATCCTGCAAACCAACCATCAATAAATAAAACTTTAATGAATCGGAAATCAAACAAATGACCTTCCAGACATTTGGAACGTTATCAATAAACATTCAGCTCACCTGTTCAACAAAGTTTAGTCGGTCTTCTCTGCGGCTGCACTTCACCTGCTGCTCTGCATGCTCACTTCCACTGTAATCTCCTAAAATTACGAGTTTTTATCTCCTAAATTTACGAGTTTTTATCTCCTAAATTTACGAGATAAAATCTCGTAATTTTACTCTTTTTTTTTTTTTTTGGTGGCTCTATTTTTTTTTTTTTTTTTTTTTTTTTTTGTGGCCCTAATACTCCGTCGTAGTTTTTAAATGTCTGTTTACAAAAAAAAATATATATTTAAGTTGGTGTTGTAAAGTTCCAAAAAAAAAACCCGAAATAAGTAATAAAACTTTTGTTTCTTGGACAATATTTAAATATTGTCCAAGAAACAAAAGTGGAGCATCTATTTCTAATAGTATAAAACTTTTCCGTTAGAAGCAAACTAAGAGCCTGGCTTTTTTGCCAGGAAAAATTAATACAAGAGCATGCCTTTAAGTAAGATGTAAGTTTTTTTTAATGATTTGATATCATACTGGAAGTGAAGATTGAGTTGATTTCTTTAAATTGTTAAATGTACCTTGATGCTTCAGCTAGCCCAAATGTATAGCTTTCATCCACATTCCCAATCTTTACAGCAATTAACCTCATATTTTAAGGGACACATTCTTTCTGTGTGTATTTTTGAGCACCAGACGGCACCAGGGAGCAGAGTCCAAGGGCCTCTGACCTCTGACCCCAACAGGCTGTTGGTATAAAGAACAAAGCAGGCCGAGCGACCAGCCATTTTGCCTGCAGGGCCTGACTGAGACGCATATCAGGGTCATGAAGGGGTAGCACAAAAAAAAGAATGTACAAGCAGCTAAAACCAAAATAAAGAAACAAAGGTCCCAAAAGATAAACTCTGGCGAGGTGTAGTTATGAAACAGGGCTAGAAAGTTAGCAACCATAACTATGAAGCACTGAACCTAAAGCAAAAAAGTGTGACGTCTAAACTAATATCCACATTGGTTTTTTCAAAACTTATTTTTTCTAAATATTACTCAAAAAATTTAAGTTAGTCAAATGCTAGACTTTACTAAAAGAGCCGGAGGAGGGACTATTTAAGGCAAATTCTTCTGCCTTTTATTACTTATTTGCAGCAGCATTTCTTCATTTAAATTTTGGCACACTTTATGTTATAGGCTGCTGATTAAGCACTTTTCTGCAATGAGTAAAAGTGACAGGGATTTTCATTAAAAAGTTCCCCATCTGAGTAAAATAACTGAACACTACAATCTATTTAATAACATTTAAATGATCATACTGCAATCGATTGAGACCTGTATGGTAAGAAAGAGCCAGAGTGGAGACTAAAAACAGCAGGATAAGGAACAAGGCTTTACTCTTTAGCTAAGCAGAACTACTGAGACAGTAAGGCCGAAAACATTTCCTGTCGAAAACTTCCTATTTTGTTCTGGACATTAAACCAATGAAGCCGCAAATGTTCCTTATCCCACAATACCGTCAACGATTTCCTCCTTCAAAGAGGATTTTAAAAGCGCCAAGTTTCTTCCAGCTTGTTTCACTCACACTGTTTATGACTGCAACAAACTGGCCATCTGTTTTTTTTTTTTTTTTTTTTTTAGCTGCACTGAGGGAAAAGTTTCTGAGAAAACACAGTCTGGGAAATATGTGTGAAATTTGCAGCGGGAAGAATTTGAATCATTTTAGAAACAGAGGCGTTAATGATTAGCCATTGCCTCCACACGAGGGATGTCCCCAATCTCTGAGCCTCACACGTGTACCTCTCCTGGGCCGCCGGCTTCACTGAGCGGCGAGCAGAGCTGCTTTTACATCAGTGCTCAGTTTGCGCCTTGATGCCCGCATGGAGAACACTTATGTTTGCATTACTGGATCACAGTGTGTCTGCGAGTGTGTGCACGGGGGGTGAATGACATCTGAAATGAGCGGGTGAGCAGGGGCCTCATTTATAAAACTTTGCGTAGGATTTGCGTCAGAAGTGGCGTACGGATGAAACATAGGACGTGCGTACGCACAGAAATATTCGGATTTATTAAACCGTGCGCACGCACATCCTACGCATCTTTCCCTTAATAAATCACAACCGATTCTAAATGCAGCGCAGCTTTTGCGGCTACATGACACGCCCATAGTTGCCCATAAATAGTCCGTGAAACGCCCACAAATTAATATTTATGGCTTGCTAAATCATGGCAAACACAGAGGGGAAATCAAAAAAACGTAACTTCACTCAATGTGAAGTAGAAGTTATCGTTGGCGAGGTGGAAAAGAGGAGAAAAGTGTTGTTTGGAGGGCACAGTGTGGGCATTACTAATGCCGAAAAGGCACGTGAGCGGCAAACGGTGGCAGACGCCGTAAATGCTGCAGCCTCACTGCTCACAACCTCGGACCGTGGCCGAAATAAAAAAGAAATGAAATAAATGATCGGACATCAAAGTCGAGGCAAAAAAACGTCTAGCGCTGCATCGGCAGAGTGTGTCCGCCACGGGGGGGGGGGCCGGAGCTGACCCCTCTTGATGAGAAACTGGCCGCTATTATTGGGGAATCCCTATTAAGTCCCCCTTATCGGCGTCCTCCTCCGCCTCAGTCACCTGACTGAGACGGAGGGGACGCCGACGCGCCAGGGTCAGGGTGACACACAGGTAAGAGAAATAATTCAAATGAATGCAGTCGAGTCACATGTATGCAGGCTACACAATTACAGATCATTAATATAGAAAATTTTTATTTTAGTTGCTGGGTGTTCCAGCGGGGCCAGTGGTTACGATGCTGCAGCTGAGCAGCCGTCTGGACCCAGCGTCACCACGGCACGCGGCTCTCAACCCTCCAGCAGTGGACGCGTCCTCACCGATGCAGTCCTTGAAATGCAGAGGGAAGTCAGTAGTTCAATCAGAGAGGTGGCCAAGGAGTTGGGCGAAATCAAGACTGACTGAAATAAACTGCACGATGAGGGAATTCTTAAATAAATAATATTTTCCACACCTTTTGTTGTTCTTTACAAGCGACGCATCACTTCCAAGCGCTGGCGCACAGCAGCAGCGTTTGGCTCAAATGCGTGGGGATGGGGTTCAGGGTCGGGGCCAACACAGCAATCGGCGCCAGGGGGTAGAGGCACGTTTTTAAGCTGTGCCACATTGTGTAGCACAGCACATGCCGGCACGATTTGGCACACACTGTCACTTTCACGTGTTTCTTCCATCTGCCGACGGTGTCGCCGTTTCTCATTTCACCCGTTTTTGTGCGTATGCCTGGGTCAGAGCTTGCGTGGAGGACCGCACATTTTCCCGTCAAGTTTGCTTTTTATAAATCTCAACTATTGCGTAGAGAGTGGCGTACGCCTTCTTTTGTGCGTACGCAACGTTTATAAATGAGGCCCCAGGACCCAATGTAAATGAAGGAGGGAGGGCATGGCAGTTCAGAGGACATGTCTTGATCAGGCTGTGATGGGACAATGGCGGGTGGCCGGGCGTCCATCTCTGCACTGTCAAGGCATTTTCAAACTGGTGTTATCCCAGAGCTTTGTGAAGGTCAGCAGGTTTGTGATCAAATTCCAGGGCAGATCCATCTGGAAAAATGCAGATCTCCCTCTAACATGATGAAAAGTTGGCACTGCCCTGGTAAACCAGGGAGAGCTAAAGGGTGACATACCATGACAGACAAATCAAATGTATCCAGTTGTTTCCTAGCAACAGACTTTTTTATGCAAGAAAATGTTTTAGGCAGCTTCATTTGCATTAACCTAACAATTATCCCCATTAATGTAATTTTGAAAACGTCTTTATATTGTCTTTTTTGCTTCTTCCCTCCCTCTTTCTCTCCTGCCCTTGACTTTACCCCAGCTCTTTCCTTGGTCTTTGTGCGTCCCTCTGTCTGCGCCCCACTCTTTGGCCCCACAGCTATCAGATTGCAGAGTTTTTTCCCCTCCCCTTGTGCAAGCAGATAATTCCGCCAGTGACCTCTTTGCTACCCAGCTCTAAAACTGAGTAACATTGTGAAAGCTCATCAAGCATGCCCCCCAACCCTCAACAGATACTCTTAATGGCTATTGGTGAACACGTGCAGCTCCATTAGTTCTGACACACATGCAGAGATGCCCTTCAACGCCAAAAGGAAAAAAGGAAACAAAAGGAAACAATTTACAGCCGTTCTGCAAAACCGTTCCCTGAGCATGTTAGTGTTGTGTAAGATGCTTGATTCACTTGTTTTATTGACATACTGACATTCCCCTCGGCTACCTAGTAATGACAAAGGTTAATCTAAACCAGTTTAACGGCTGCTTTTTCACCATCATTACAAAGCTGAATTGAGAAGACTGGTCAGTTGAAGGACTTTTATTAGCCGTTTGCCTTATACCCTACATCTAGTTACATGTGGCTGTGAAACGGGAGCAGGTGATGCTTCAGATGTGCTACATGTGTGTCACACCTGGAAACTCAAGGCAGAAAACAAAGATGTTGGGGTTGACTCTCATCTCACATCCATCTCAGAATATTTTAGTTTTCTCATCAAAGTCAAAACCTACATTTGCTTAATCACAAAATGTTGGAATCTTTTCCTTTCAAAATCACAAGAGTCTCCTAAATTCATCCGACAGCCTCTATCCCCTGTAGTTTGTTTCTATTGTCCCTGGAACAAAAAAATTCCTCGTAAATAGGCATGTGACGACTAAAAAAAGAAAGGCTGTCAACACAGGATACTGTCACCATCATTCACAAAGATAATGACTTTATAAAGACAACCACACAGGACCACGGAAAAAAAATACCTTATTTTTTTAATTTTGTCACTTTTTTGCCATGAGAAACATTTTATTAAAGTACATAATAAACATAGTTACCTTTTTTTAAGTGAAAAAGTGATAGAGCGCAGTCTTAAGTTCAGACCAGTTTAGTTTTTTTTTTTTTTGAAAATGCTCAAAAATGGCTGGATTAAAAAAAAATCTATCTTCCAAGACATCATCTTAAAATGTACATATAAGATCCACTCTCTGGTCTTTTTAGGGGGAAAATATTTAGACTCCTTGAGAAAAGAATCTAAAGATCACTTTAACTCTTAAGGTTTTGTTTTTTTTTGCAGGGAAATGATCTGACTTGAAAATCTCTGAGCCCACAAGAAAAAGATGGTTATTTTGTGGGAGTACTGACTAAACGTTCAAAGCAATCTTTTTTGCAATTAAACCATAATCTGCTAGAATTATTGTACAAACTGACAAACATGAGGCTTCCTTTAATCAAGGTAATCAATAGACGATGCTGAGCCTCACACACAGTTACCAAGCCCTAAAAAAAACGTAGGCTAGTCCGAAATTAGCACAACACCTACTTGCTAGAAGCACATTTACGGTGCGGCTGGTCAGGGCTCCACGTGCGCTGGCGCTCACACAGCTGTAACTCCCTTCCACATCCTGGGGGGGCTGGCCATCTGTAGACGTGGGCTTCAGTAGGAGGGACTGGTTGACCATGAACTGCGAGTAGTCAGTTCCCTGAAGAGGCAGCAGCTGGCCATCCTTAAACCAGGAGATGTTGAAAGGTGTATCACTCGCCCCCAGGTTGCATTCCAGCAAGAGGCGCAAACCTGGCTCCAACACTACATGGCTGGGTCCGGCACCACAGCTGAGCTCCACTGAAACAGGCTTCTCTGTGAACCAAAGGAAGAAACACGTCAGGCTCTGCACCAGCAGACCAAAACCAGCTCAAGTACACACAACTGTAACTTTGCCTTACATTTGCTTCCAGCTTTAACAAATATTAGCAACCATTTTAGAGGAAAAATGTGCAATTGACTGCTCTCTGAACATTCCCATTGTTAAACACAAATGCAGTGATTTGTTTCAGTCTGACCGCAGATTCTGTTTTGCTCACTTCGACTCTGCATCATTTTCATCTACTTCAGTAAAGTTGGTCTTCTCACAGCAAGACTTTATGGAGTCAGTGCTGTTGGTAGCACGGGTGGAAACAGTGGTGCATTCCAGAGTAGGGGTGTTCTGGGGACACACACCAGACCAAACTCAAAGGAGGAGGAGCTCCCCAAATGAGATTGGTTCAGCTACATGGAAGGATTTGTGTGTCAGCAGCAAGACATTAAAGATGGTGAGACAGCGGAGTCCAAGCTGGAGAGGTTGATGGGGGTGTTGAGCTGCAATGTATTGAAACTGCTAAAGGCAAAGGAGACCGTTCTAAAAATGCCAGAAATCTACACATAGATGATATACAATAGAATTAAAGTACAAATTAACATCAAGTTCTACAATTGCTCATTTTGTCACTGCAATAATAATGGGACATCAAAATCTCCAAGTTTTCCAGCCTTTCAACAAACAGAAGATAAAATGCTGTACCTGGAAAATATTCCCTATTTTTAACTGGGGTTTTTTCAGTCTCGTTAAAAGAATATATAATTAATGTTGTAATATAATTTTTAATGAAGAAGCTGGAATCTCACTGAAAAAAAAGCAGGACTCAGTGACGAAGATGTTTCCTTGTATCTAAAACATCAGATCAAACCATCCAGGTACCACAAAATAAAGACTGACTGCACCATATTCCAAAAACTCGCGATATGCAATATTTGTAATCAAAATTGCGATGACGATGTAACTTGCGATAAACGAACAAACGGCAAAGAATCTAAACGCATCATTCCTATTTCACTGCAACTGTTTAATTTAAATAAGAGTCAAAATCCCTTAAATTATTCTTCAAATGACCCTCCTCTAATTAAGAGGGCAACATCTAACATAAAAGCTCCATCCCTTGGTCAACAACGTGAAGGGATCCATCTGATTGGTCAAATGCATAAATGGATTTATTCAATTCATGAAATAGTTCAAGTTGCCAAAAGATTGTTTTAGCACATTAACCATTTCGCTGGCTTTTGCAAAATGGATATTGCATTAAATTTGCAATTTATTGTGCAGGTCTACATAAAATATTACTAAACATTTATATTTTAAAAGATGGAAATAAACAAAACATTTATAATTAAATGAATTAGTGCTCCCAATGTCTCAAAGGTACACATGAACAGGCTTTAAAAACGTAATTTTAGGAGAGTTAATAATAGAGTCCTATAAACTTGTTTAAAAAATTGATAAAGTTACTAATTCTATTAGATGAAATGTTTGACACCAATGTCAATTCAATTTAAAACGATGACCTCACAATCCAATGCAGGATCCAATAATTCATTACCAAAAAAACTTTTTTTTCCACAATTATGCTATTTTTTTCTTATTTGACTGATAATTTAAACTTGGCCAAAGGCAAAAATAATTCAAAGTGCTTTACGTAAAACATTAAAAGAAACGTATGAAAGAATAAGGCAGTCATTATTTAAAAAAACGTGTAGATGAAAGTTAAAAAGAACTGAATTTATAGTAAGCTGAAATGAACAGTGCAGTTGTAAGCTTATGAAGGAAAATTGATAAAATGCAGCAGAGAACAGTTGGGTATTTAACCTGGATTTACATAAACTCAGCGTTTCAGCTGATCGAAGACTTCCATTGCATAGAAGCTGAATGCAGCTTCACCGTGCTTGGTTTTGATTCTAGGGACTGAGACAAGACTGGATCCAGAGGACTGGAGAGGTCTGGTTGATCAATCAGGTGTTTTGATGCTAAACCATTCAAAGCTTTATGAACCAGCAATAGCATTTTAAAGTCTGTCCCCTGGCAGACAGCCAGCCAGTGTAACTGGACTGATCTGGTCTACTATTTTGGTACTTGTGAGAACCAGAGCTGCAGAGTTCTAAACAAGCTGCCGTTTCCTGATTGAAAGCAAGAAAGCAACAATTTTAATCTTAAAAGAAGACATTTTGATGATAAAAGAATCGGTGTTATCGTTTGTTTTTTGTTGTTTTTTCCTTAGAGAAAAAAGAAAAATCACTTTAGGAATTTGTTGAGTTAATTTTACATCTGATCCATAAATATCAATTCATTTTAGCTAATTGAATATTTGAAAATCCAACCCCCATGAACTGCTTTAGAGAACTGATGGCAGCCTGAATGTTTCAGACTCACTCAAACAGAGTCTAACAGGATCCTTAAGGAGATTGAATGAGTGATGCTTTCCAGTTGGGAGCTTGAGAGCTGAGCAGTCAAACTGGAAAAAGGGGCTGAAGGTGATTTTAATAGAAGAGAGAGAAGAGAAGAGATCAAATATTTTATTCTTCAAGTCATTTTCCATTTTCTTCAGAATGAATTATAAGAAAAAGAAAATATATTTTTTATATACACTTAGATGAGGACCAATAACGTAATTGATGTCGTAAAGAGCTCCTTAAATGATTACACATTAAACATCTAATCCATATTTCGTTAAAGAAACATCCGGTTTTAAATGCTGTTTCCTCAATTATATGTGACAAATATCTTGCTTCTCCTTCTCTATCATTAAACTAATGAAGTTAATGGGAAATTAAATTTTTTGCTCTGATTTAATGAAGCCTGAACCCCACTAACTCCCAAATTATCACCCCTTAATGAAGAGGCGTAAACATTAACAGACGTCTTTAACGACGACATACAGGGCAAACACACAAGAGATACACACTACAAAATAAAACAGAGCGTCTGCACACACATACATCACCTGCACACCTCTTTACCTCCCCTATCATGTTTAGATAATTAGCTTTAATTCAGTCATTAAAACATTAGCAGCCATTTTCCACCCCACTGCCACTGGGTGAAAGCTGCATCTCCCCTTAAAGTGGTTTTGAAGGTATGATCGCTTCAAGAAAAACAAGAAAGCACCAAGATTCTTTTGTGCGAGGCTGTCACCTCAAAGCAAAGTAAAACTAAATATAACATAAGAAGTAAAACATGAACATGAATGCAGTTGACAAAAGCTACTAAAAATAATTTCATTAACTGCAGTCCTTCATGAACGAAGGTCCTGACAGCATATTTCACATTTAAAGGGGTCCATGCATCATCTGGGAATGAAACGCTCAATATTCATGCAAATCTTCAGCAGACACCTTGGCATGTCCTACATATGCTGTTGCACACAAGCAGTGTGCATACGCACACAACAACACACTCAAAGAGGCCTGCAAGCCTGCACAACTGCCAGTGTCTTTTGAGGACACAGCGGTGGAACAGAGTGATTCGGCAAAATAGCCCTTTTGCACTTGTACAAGTTGGAGCTGCAGAAAAAGAAAAGGCTGCACACAGTAGCGGTTGAGCAGTCTGAGTGGTAGTGAAAAGATTATAATGGTAGTGAGCCAACAGGTTCATAGCTCAAAGTAGAGCGAGGACAGCTGCTTAAAAAAACAAAAAACATGTGGGGGCTGACAGCAGCTCTTACTTTTTTGCTTGGCATAGACAAATATGCAGAGACATCGGCACACAGGTACTTTTTTCAAATTAAATGTCAAGCTAAGACAGGGAAGACTAATGAATAAAAAAAAAGCGGATCTCCGTTTCAGAGAGCAACAACGTCATAAAAGAGGCAAAGAAAGACTTTAAGTGGTATTGCTTTTGAAACCATTAACACTTGTATCATGAGCCAAGTTTTTTTACATCACACTTTCACCAATGTCATAGAAAACATAAAGAGGAAAAGGAGAAGGAGATTGAAGCGACAGTGACTCTCTGTCATCACACTGAACGTTCAGTGAACTCCAGCCCTCAGCTCAAGTTTCCACACTCTCGTAAAGGGAATATATTAGGTCCTTTTTGTTAAAGGCGACACTCTTTCCTAAGAAACAAAGAGAAGTGTTTGTAATCCAACAGCTAAAGTAGAAGGTCATAATCTTCATGTTAGCCATTTTTTCCCACCTCTAACCCCAACTGTCAATAACGATAAAGTCAGCCTCTTCACTTCTGTGTATTTATGAGAAAAGTATTTCATGAACATGGAGATGCAAGAATGGTTCTATGACCTGATCTGAACTTTGCTGTTGTGGTGCTGTGGCTAAAAAAATTTAATCATTCCTGAACATGACAAACATACTCAGAAGTCAGGTTAAATTCTGATTAATGAGCGATCTCACAAGGTAAACTAAGCACCCAGGAAGAGGTCAATAAATGTTTTAAATTAATAACAAGATAATATATTATTAAAGAATTCATTGATAATTATAAAATGTATAATAATGAAACTATATCAATTCAATAATGTTTTATGTTTTGCTAAAAAATAACTTACATTTTCATACCAGTTTAAAATCAAAATTAGCTGGTCAGTTCACCATCAAATTAAAGGTGGTTCATTCCACATGCTGGTCTGTTTCCATTCATTCTGTGAAATGTCGTATTTTTACAATACAACCTTAATTATATAAGGTATAATTACCTTTGTAATCTGATTTAATATGCAGGACAACTATATGGGGGTAATGTGTTTTGTGAAATTAATAATTTCACTTTATTATCAATTTATCGGTAACTTTGATTTCAAGGCGTGTTTTAACCAAAGAGTGCTGTTTTGCCCCTCTACTTTTGAAAAAGTAAGGTTGATGATGTCATTCCAGAAAAGATTGCAATAATTGTTTTTGTATGACCACAATCTATTTGTTACATTTCCAAAACACACAAAATAAACACCAAAATAAAAAGAATCTTTGTTGAATTTGATAAAACCAGCAATGAAATAGCATTTTGCAATCATAGATATTTACAACACTGCATGGATGGATATCTCTGACATCACCTATTATGTTATTGCACTCCCAAAATAAAGCCTGAATAAGGTTTGAAGCTCTGTTGGGCCTATGAGCACACAAAAATAGCTGAGCAATTCCCTGCAAACTGAACACAATTCCCAGAATACAGAAAGAATATAGAGATTTGATCTCTTCGAGATGACTCTAGATTTTGGGAGATGAGCCCAAAACATCCTATTTGCAGGGTGGGAGGAAGGCATCCTGAAAAGATGCAAGAAACCTTTTAACCTGCTTCAACTAGAGCAGATGCAGCAAACCCATCAGATCACATTTATCAAATTAGAGTCAAAAAGAGAACAGATTGGAAGAATGTTTGTGACTAAACTGAAGTAGATGAAGACAATCAGATAACAGACATTGTTGAGGAACGGTCTGTGAAGAGCTCCACATCTGACTTTGACTGGTTTCCCCGTGTAGTTGCTGTATTACTATAGTAAACTTGTTTCAGGAGGATGTTTGCATGATGTATATTAAGATCCTGCAATATTTTAATCCAGGGCTCTTCTGACTTTTTTCTCTCCAAGCAAGCTCACATTATTGGCCACAGAAAAAAAACCAGAAGCACTTACATACAATCGGGACAAAAAACTACTCATCATTGATTTAACCATCACATCAATCGATATTTTCAAGCCAGAGTTGTGATAATGTGAGCACAGAAGCAACCACAAATAAACCCTGCAGGAACAGACTCTCAGGTTTCAGTGTGGATGTGGAGATGCAGCAGAAAACACTCAAAACCCCCTGCATTCTCAGCCACTGTCAAAATATTTAGACATGTATTCACTCATCTTAAAACTGTTCTGGAAAGGATTTTTGCAGAATTGAGCTGATGATATATCCCCTTCTTTAAATTGTTAGGCTTCTCAGAAAAAAAAAAAAAACCTAAATCTATCAATTAAGCAATGTGCAAAGCTGAACACTGAGTCACTGCACAATGTGAACAGCTGCAATCACAAACTGTGACCATTCCAGCTGTGTTTCCTGCCATGTCCACACTCCAGGGTTTTCTTTTTTTCTCTCTTACACTGTCATGGGCGCCACATCCACTCCCCAAAAGCCGAAGCACTGAATCAAATGCTTTCTCACGTTTATTCTTGAATCTGTACTTGTGTAACGCTCTCTCTCTCTAGTAGGAGCCTGTTTTCTTTGGATGTAGGCTGCTTCACCAAAATCTTGTTATAGTAAAGTTAGATCTTAAGATCAAAAGTACAAAGCAGATATTTCAATGTTTTTTTCAATTTTTCCATCTCAATTTTATTGGCATATTTCCAACAACCTGTTCAATAAGCCGATAAAACTAAATGATAAATTAGAAAAACGAAAAAAATAGCCAAACTATTTTTCATTATTTATATACATTTTATCTATGTAAAAGAACACATTTGGAGAATAATTTTTATGTAACAACCGTCAAACAAGATTTCCGTACTTCTGTTTTCCATCCTGCAGGTCTGTGGTAGTTTTACTAAATTTTATACAATTTTTTTATGGTATTCATATCATTTTTTTAAAGGTCAAATGGAGACACAACCAAAAACTTTTTTCTAATGTTGTGGGCACATTGGGGGTCAGTGACTCAGCCCCGCCCACGTCCAAAATCCTTGCAGCAGACTGCCAAAGAAGCATAATTTGTATTCATGCTCCCAGTTGCTGGCAGAGGGTTTACTCCTTCAATAAACTTATTTTTACAACTTTTCTGCACTTAATACATGCTGCACATTTATTTATACTGTCCAGTTGTAAACTTGCACTGATCTTGGTGTGTGTTTTAGGTGTCATTAATGAGGATCAAATATTGTCTTACAAACATTAAATTCCTCTACTCCTGTGAGTTTAAGTTAAAACTGGTGCAGAGAGAGGACATCTGATTCATTTTAATTATTCATTTGGTTTATTTCTAAAATTAAACCATTAAAATAAAAAGTTTGAATTGTTAATATTCTCTGAACTACTGACAAAACTTGGATAGATAGGAGAAAATGAGTCCTTAAGGAAGCATATTATCTTAATTTTGAAGATTTGTAATACTGTCTTCATCACATTGTTATAAGGACTCAAACATGGGGGGTATAATTGATGCAAGAAAGTCCTCAAAATTTTAAAAGCCTGTCATTTAAAAAGTCCATCAGGAAGAAAAAATTGCATTGGGTAAAATAAATACATGGGAAAAACTGCAAATATTTTTGGGTCTAACTGAAATTTCTTTTTCTTTTTTTTTAACTTGTCCTGTCCAACAGTTGGGCAAACAGATGAGAGCTGAAGGCCTCTTGTGTTGGACATATTTTACTTTTAATAATAATGGGGTTATGAATCTTCTGACAAACCAGAGGTATGTCTGAATAAACCCCTTTTTTAATCGAGGCCACACTTTATTAATTTTAATCATATTTGAAATTAGTTTTTGTTGGACCAGACCGAAAAGGAAAGGTAGGGAAGTAGAGAGAGGGATGTTAGAGGAGGGGGGGGGTTAGGAGGGTGATTATAGAAAGGGGGGGGGGGGTAAAATCATGAAGCAGCATAAAGCAACAAGTTTCTGGTTATCAGGGCTGCACGATATGAGGAACACTCGCAAAAACATACCTGTTGGTTCCAAAAATGTTCACATATCAACATGTACACAATACAAATATTGTTCACACACGGGCGATCACATCCGCAACCCAGGCCAGGGCCAGCAGGACCGCCCCGGAGCCCCCAAAGCCAGTGAGCAGGGAGGCATGAGGGGACAGAGAGTGCAAGCCCCAGCCCAACCAGAAGAGCAGGCCCCCTGCCGTGCCAGGAGGGCTGAAATTTCTAACTGCAGCAGACTGGCGACCTGTCCAAGATGTCTCCTAACTTGGCCCACAAGTTGTCTGGTTAGGCTCCGGCAACCCCGTGACCCCGAAAGGGACAAAACGGGTTTATAAAATGAATATGAATGGATGAATGAATGAATGAATGAATGAATGAATGAATGAATGAATGAATGAATGAATGAATGAATGAATGAATGAATGAATGAATGAATGAATGAATGAATGAATGAATGAATGAAATTTCTATTGGAATAACTTTTTGAAGAGATTTTGACTTTAACATGGACTGTCCCACTTAGGAAATTTGTATTTTGATGTCTTGTGAGTCTAAAACCTCATCAAAAATCTAATAAAGAATAAATCTAAATAAAAATATACTGATGAATTTCATGTGAGTATTCAAATTATAAGATGTCAAACCTCAAGTTTAGGAATTAAAGTGCATGGAATTAAGTGAGATAGCTCTCAGACCAGACAAGAGAACAATAGAAAGGATATATGAGGGACAGATAAGTGCTGTGTCCTAACCCCCCTGCTCTGTGTACCGTGTTCATTCATCCCAACCTGGATTCCTCCAATCACAAAGCAGCTTTCCTGCAAGCAGGGCCTCCCAGCAGCATGGGGCCTCCACATGAACATGTCAAGTGCCAGATGCACTTGCATGAGTCAGCATAGTTAGCAATAAAACGAACATGAAAATCAAAACAGAAGGGTCAAATCAGAAACGGTCCATTTACTCAGAAATGCCATTAGGGAAAGGTTAGTGACAATGGTCCACAAGACCAAATCTGTTAAAACGCTGGTTAGTGTATATATATTTAAAGGCTGACAACAATAGATAGTCAGAACTTAAGTTCAAAATCCCCTCCTGTCCCCACACAGTGACTTCAGAAAAAAAGGAAAAAAACACTACTCTTGTCTGCAAAGATCTAGAACATCCAACACAATGTCACAATGCATTCCCAAAAACTGATAATACATGACACATGCAACAAAGAAGAACTGAGCAAGCCTCAGATTCTGTTCACAGTAGGTTTGTCAGTGAGGACAGTATTCAATACAACTCAGAAGATAAAAGCAAGGCTGTGTTCTTCAAATGTTATACACCTTCAAAACAGAGTGGGGCAATGCAACCGCAACAGTGACTTGCTCTACAACTGCAGCAGACTAACTTTCTTATCAGTGTAACTTGAGAGAAAAGCCACTATGGCTCACCCACACAGCACACTCTAAAAGTGATGCAATTAAGCAAAATGTTAAGAAGAATTAAAGAAAGGCATTTCAGGATGGGGTGGTTAAGAAATATTTGGTAAGTTGGGGTAAAAAAGATGAATGTATGCTGATAATACTCAGACAAAGATAACAAGAACAGAGGTAAAAGGTTTTCAGTATGAGTTTAAATTATCAATGGACCCCAGTTTGAATCTCTTAATGGTTACCAGTGTATATAAAAAGAAAATATGTGTTTTTTGTTAAGGCCAAATGAAACTGATAGTGTTTTGTTTTTTCTAACAGCGCACTTCGTGTACCTGGTTGTCCTTTACTTGGAACAGCTCGATTCAACAATGTTGTCTTTTGCAGGAATTACTCTATACAAATGAACCTGCTTCAGTTTTTCACATCTTATTGTCAGCAGAATCGCAGGAGTGAACAACAGCCTTCTTTTCTTCTTTATTTAAGGTAAGCATTTATTGCAATATTTGTCATGTTTGGCAATTTGCATATTACACAGCTTGATATTGCGATATCGATAAATATGCGGTTTATTGTTTAGGCCTTTTGTGTATACTAGATTACAATAATTTGTCTCTCATCACAAGCAGCTTTCCAGTGAGTGGCACAGAGAGGTAAAGAGTGGTCCTTTCCCTGAATGAGCCTGTATCAGGCTTCTTTTTTTTTTTTTTTTACAAGAAGGGGAGTTGAATATCTTCTGGGAGTGATTATAACAACTGCAAAGCTCACCGCTCATCCACAAAGAAAAAAAGGCCATATTCATAGTCAACAAAGAGGCTCTCAGATTCATTAGTCATGCATATATTACAGAGAGAACATATGTGTGAATTGTAACAAACATGTCTCTGTTTTTAGTGCTCTAAAAGGAAAAGGAAATGTGTTGATCGTTGCAGAACAAGAGAAAGTTCTCTGACCAGTGAACGGCCTACAGTGCTTTTATTATCCTTTAACATGCTTGCATCCAAGTTCTGCTGTAGTAGTAATGGATCTGCTTAACTGATGCCATGTGCGTGAAGCTGTGCTGGTCCTAACGTTCCATCTAAAACATAAAAAGGCCACTGGGCCAATCTCAGCCTGCCTGAAGTCTTTGAAGTTGAGTTATTGTATTTTCATTTCCGTGGAATGTGCTTTTATGTACACACATGCCTTCGGCCTTACGCTTGACCTCAACCTTGTTACTACAGTAGCCCAGGGTGCAAAAACCTAATATTTGCAATACTAGCCCTATTTACTACGGTATTTAATTGGGGACTCAAGGATATCTTTAAGTTTGGGTTGGCAACGTCTGTAGTTTCGCTACAGAGTTTGTAACGTGGAAGGTTTTCTAGCAAACTGTTCTGCTCCTAATTCTAAGCTTTCTTTTTGGATCCCAGAGTTCCTCCACCAAATACAGAGTTTCTGAATAAACTTGTCTCATATTCCTCTCTGATGTAATTTCCTTTGCCACAACTTGTTTATTGACTGGAAAGCTGTTGATGGTTGTAAAGTTTTTGACTTGCACTGAAGAACTGGGATTATTCCTTTCATTAGGTAAACCCGGTTTACAGAGTTATTGACCATCCCTGAGCTGCCCTTGTTCACTGTTGGGCTAATGTATAGATGGATGATTTTTAAATATATTGAATATGTTCCTCTTAATTTGCCTGAACTTCATTTAAAAGAACTAAATAGACATTGTTTGATTAACTGACTGACACTGGTATTGTACCTCTATTATTCAATTTACCAATGCAATTTTCCTCTTCGACAAGAACAGTATAAACTATTTTGTCCAAAAAGTTCTCTTGTCGACTCTAAAAAAAAATGATTTTTTTTCATGGTTTTAGTGAATCCAATTATATAATTTGACCAAAAAAAATAGGTCTATCATGAGATTTATTCTTTTTTAATTTAGATTTTATAACAAAAGTGAACATTTAACTAATGATGCAAACTAAACACTAGAATGATGGCTGGGCTGAATATTAGGGTCTTGCAAGTGAAATTCCAGTCAGCTTAGTAAAAGTTTGTCTGATCATAATGTGATTTTTAAATTATTCGACTTTTAAATTAATTTTATAAAAAGAACAAGTTAGTGTATTTTATTCAACAGCAGAGAAATCAGGTTAACACATGGATATTTCTTTCAGAAAAGATATTTCCTGGTTTATCTAAGTTACTTAATAGTTGTCAAAACTTTGTGAACAAATCGTACCAGCCATAATACCCAGGGTAACGTTGAGCATCCAAGGCAAGTGCCATTCCCTCTTTATGGGGTAAAGAATTGACTGTATTGTGTATTTTGCAAAGAAAGGTTTTGTTAATAAACCTACTACAACTGCCATACATTCAATTTTGGTCAATAAATAGACAGCCCGACCAAAACTTATAGCCCCTTAGAGCACTTTCAGCAACCCATAAATACACATAGATGCAACAATAAAGTTTTCTTCAAAAATATTAATGCAGAAAATATCTTTTTAATTTTTCAGACAGTTTTTTGTATTGTAGGATTTCCTCACGTATCAATTCATTTACTGAAGATTAAATGACTCGACTTTCAATGGCCATACAGTACAAAGTTAAAGCTTGCACAAAATAAATTCACTGCATCACTTTGGCTAACCCAGAACCCAATTCTTTTGAGTTCACAAAAACAAAAAAATAAGAATTCACTCCAGAGGGTCCTCTCCTTATGCAGCATGAAACTACACATATAGGATGCAGTAAAAAAAAAAAAAGTCAGCATACTAATATTCCCTTTAAAGACAAAACTAGATGAAACTCATTCCAGGACATCATTAAATAATATGCATCCTAATTGAGAAAGAGCTCTCGAGGAAGGATCAACATGCCCCCACAAATTGTATTTAACACACATTCTCACACAGCAGCAAGCATGAAAACAGCGAGAAAACTGTAAACTAACAAACAGGCAGAAATACAATTTGCAAAACATGTACTTAGCTAGTCTCAGGAGGCAATTTAAAGGAGTCCAAGTAGCTCTGGATTTCAGGATGACAGACATCTGCACATGTATCAGAGGTGCTGAGAGTGTGTGATATGACTGGGCCCCAGGTTCAGCTATTAGCAGCTGCAAAATAAATCAATAACCACATTCACACAAATAAATCAGACACAGTTAGATGAAGCTATCAAAAAAGCTGTGACGGTAAAAAAAACAAAAAAACAAAAACAGGACGGGACAAGGGCTTACTTCACATCAAGATAAAACAACATTTCTTTTATAATGTTTTTTTTAGCATCTGCATACAATAATAGAAGCAAATGAATTTTCTGAGCTAGGTCTGTCAAACACAAGAGCTATAACCACAAAAGCAAATGCAAGTCATTCCGAAGACAGCATGTCGCTTGAACACAAGCACTGTTTATTATTCTGCAGGTTGAGCAGCTGTCATGCCGCTCTATACACAGTAAAGCCAAAACACTCTGCATCTTAAATGTGAGAGTAGGGTTCAGGAGGAGACATGGACGGTACTTTACAAAGATCCTGAACGTTTAAATAAATTCTACTTTCAGTCAGACAAAAACTGTTGCAGTAGAATACATTTATTTCACATACTTAATTTACATCTTAGTTGGCATTAACAAACTTTGATTGGCATAAGGCTCCGTACAATTCCATGAGATAATTTCCATAAACTTTAGGGTAAGAAACCCCGAACGGAGCCCACAGGTGGAAGCCGGGGAGGAGGGTGGGGCGACCAATGCAGCGCTGCGGTAAGAAAGAGAATGAACGGCTGCACACCTGGACTTAAATAGAACGCTGAACAGGTGAGTTAATTAACTACCGAATTAGGGGGGGGGGGGGGGGGGGGACTGCAGAGTTTTTGGCTGCCTGAAAGGTGAACTTGTTCGCTGTTTTAAAATAGTCTGCAGAACCACTAACTTGTATTTCAAACTAAATGTGGGACCATGTTATGGGATATACACCATGGGTGAAGCTGCAGTATTAAACAATCAAACATACGTAGAGGAAGGCTTGTAATTAAATTGAAAACCAAAAACTACATTTGAAGAACTTTATAAATATACAGAAACGTGTGCAGAATATGGACTGGGAACCCCAAGGTCAAAATGGGATACACCTCAGAAGGTGGTAGAGAATGAGAGACTTCCAGATCCAGACTGACAGGATGGTAATGGCGAACCAACCAGACATTGTAGTGGTGGATAAAGAACAGAGGAAAGCCGTTGTGGTGGACGTGGCAGTACCAAGCGATGGGAACATCAGGAAGAAGGAACATGAGAAACTGGAGAAATACCAGGGACTCAGAGAAGAACTGGAGAAAGCATGGAAAGTGAAGGTGAAATATACTGCGTGTGTGTATATATATATATATATATATATATACATATTTTTTTTTTTTTTTTTGTGTCACTCTATGTGTAAACCCGCATCCACGATGTTAAAGCTAAATGCTGGACCCTGCCCCACAGTACCATAGTGCAATGTGTGGAAGTCATTGTTGACTCAAAAGCCCATTTTCCACGAAGTTTAGAAAGGCACAGGATCCTTTCAGCAATAAAATCTTTACAGTTATTTACTCAGAGCTAAAACAAAACACTATTTGGCTTAATCTGTTTTTCTGTAAATTTTCTTACAAATGAAAAGCTGTCTTTTATGAGTCAAAGCAGAAAATGCACATATATTTTAAAGAAATTAAATAACTAGAGTCCACAAATAAAATATTTGGTTACAGGCTTAAGAACTACTCAAATTGTTTTTTTAATACATATTTTTGAAAGCCTTTTCTTGGAGCAAAAATAAATTAGATAAACTAAAAACAAATAGGGGAACTGCGCGTGTTTAACCATTGTTCATGTACTTAGAAGGCAGCAAATGGAATATTGGAGCCATAGGTAAATAGCTTAGACTATTCCCATGAGGAACATTGGTATCCCGGTGCAAAAACATTAAAATGCTTTTGACGGGTTTCTGTTGTTTGGTCTAAAATAGACTTTAAATTGATTTTTTTTTTAGATGCAACTTTCATGTTTAGCCACACTGTCTCTCTCTGTATCTAATGGGTTTCTTCCTTTTCCTATTATTCCTGGTTTCCATGTAGCAAAAGCAGTTTCAAGAACAGACGGTACAAACACCAGAAAAGGAAATACATGCAATTGCCGAGACCAGCTTTTGCTGTGGGATATATCTGCTTTTAAATAATTAAAGCAGGTACAAAAACATGAGCTATAGGAGATTTATACAGGAAAGAAAAAGACGCTAAAGTGTTTTCTTAATTGTAAATGATCTGATTTGACTTTCTTATCCTCCATCTCATGATTTTTCTGTCCCTCAGTTTGCTTCATTGAAGGACAAATCGCTCAAACAATAAAATTTAATGGTTATTTTGCATTTAGGCAAATTATTTTATTGTATTACTCTGTTCTGCAGCTCTGCTTCACTGAAAGATTTTTAAAGAGAAACTGAGGTATTTTTTTGGTTTGGTTTTCAGAACTAATAAAACAAGCTCTTAGCGTTTAAAAGTACCCTTTGCTCTCATATTTGCCCCACAGCCACAAACCAACTCAACCCTGCCCCAGAATCCTCTACAGCCCCCACTCATGACCCGCCTCCTTTCCCACCAACACCCACATTCATGCATGCTCCGCTTGTACAGTCTAACCCGATGCACACAACAACATGAAGTTATTACTATATTACTGGTTTGTATTAAGCCATGATGGCTTCTGTCCATTTGCTGCAGTGTTAGTGATGGTTAAGCTCATGAATACTAATCACATTTTGAGAACAAAGAAAAAAAAAAGGCACTGCAAATGTCATCAGTTCAATTTTGTTCAAAGTGTAATTTCTGGGCAAATCTCAAACTGTCTGGAAACTAACTAAATGTCACAACTGAAAATTTGCAGTGATAAATCTGCCTGTGTAAATAAACCCACGTCTTCCTGATCTTTCTTACAGATAACCTTCACACCAATTGACTTTTACTTGCAGGAGATTTCATCATCCGAATGTGATTGCCACCATGTGTGGTGCTGACTTTAGTGTCAGGAGGACCTCAGAGGAAGTAATTCTTTACTTCAACTCTGCCGGGGTCTGCCCTGCACTGTCGTCTAACTGTATGAATTGTATCTTGTGACCTTCTATTGCTGTATAAGACTGCAGTAAAGGAGGTGCACCTAAAATAACCCTCCCTTTATAATGTTCATAAGCCTAATTGAACAATGAATAATGAAACACGTGAGTTTAAATTGCAGTTTGTCAGAAGGAAGATTACGATTGCCCATGCATGGACCATGCAAGAACTGTAAAAACTCAGCTGAAAATATATATACAGTATATTGGTGCTGAAAGATATTGAAGCAATTCAGAGGATTTCTTCTAACATTTTTTAAGAAATCCAACTGCTATGTTCAGCCAGACTCCTTTTGTACACACAGGTAACCCATCAAAGTGCACAAAACTTTGCCAATCCTGTAGTTTTATTTACTGACCTCACTCTCGCTATAAAAGACCAGGATGTGGCCCTCTAATTGAAGGTTTAATGAAAGAACCCTTTCACAACAGAGCTGTTTGTTGCATCAAAACATGTTTCATTGGATAGTGCGCTTCATCTAGCAGCTTTGAAAGCTTTCCCAGACTATGGTGCACACCAAACAAGTGAACCGTGTGCTGCTTGAAAACAAGGGTCAAGTGAATCTGTTGCAGTGGACTGCAAGGAATAAAGAATATAGCGTGAATACAAGAGAGTATGAAATACCAGAAAAAAAAACAACAGCTGCAGTGTGATTCCAGAAATTTAAAAATGCTTTGTAGATGAATGGATGCTTCCACTTTTCTTTGTGCTTTTTTCTCTTTTTCCTGGTTGATGTTTGTTTTTGGCCATTAAAGGCTCAGCTGCACTGCAAAAACTGAATCTTAAGGAAGTAAAAAAGACCCTTGTTTTAAAAAAAAATGTCCTATTTTCTGTCTTGCAACAAAAAGAAATTTTTCAAGGCAGTTTTTTAATAGCAAAATAATATAATGTTAATGCATCCCGGAAAACAACTCCAAGGCGGTATTTTAAACAATTTCTGAGTGTTCCTCTAAAAACCTGCACTCTATGCATCAGCTCCTTTCAACACAAACACCCACTTTCTTCATTGAGCTTGCGGTGTTTGCAAAACACTTTCCTTTTGGACATATTTTTTGTATATATGTATATATATCGCACACACACGCACACTTTATAATGTGAAAAATTACTGGGAGGGGTTGCAGTGTAGTGTGGCTGCATGACATTCACATGTGGTTTAGTACATTCTTTGCAGTGTATAAGTAAACCAGACCAATTGAAAGTATTTGGCATAACAGAACCAACACAACTGGATCTCCTGATCTAAACGTGTGTTCATTTAAGCCAACCTGAAATCCTGTTTGCTGGCATCCTAAAATAGCATTTTGGAGTTTGAGGCTGATATTCTGCTCAGGTCTTTTGTCATGTAAATCCTGAACTCTGTTTCTCTCAGAGACTCTGCAGACAGACTTGTTCTCCACAGTCTGCCTTTCACTCCCTAATGGCAAACTAATCCTTTTCAGCTTCAAAACATGCTTTGCTTTAAATGTTTCAGGCTCAGGGGCTGATAAATAGGGCAGTCTGCTCTCCTGTGGAAGTCATTTCTCAACTTCTCTCCAATAAGAGGTTACTTTAAAGGCAAACATTTCTCTCTCTCTCTATGGGGTCACCAAAGGTGATTTAGATTTTCCCAAACTTTCCCCTGTGGGAAGATTCAGGGCAGCTCCTGCCTGTAGAAACGCGCTTCAACTTCAACTGTAGGAACGATGTGGAAGATTTCAGCTCTACTACTAGCTAGAGTCATGCACGTGAGGAGAAGACGAGGCAGAAACAGCACTGACTTGTGTGGTGCAAGGTGCACAACCACCAACTATCTGTTATCACGGGCTACTTTAGTGCGGATCAGCTGCCCTCAAAGTGTCACATGAGCCCAGTACATGCAGAAAACAACGGCTAAAAGTGGGGGTTACCTTGCTGGGATGGACCACAAAACAGCGCAAGAAGACAGAACAGCCAAATTGTTGTCTCCACCGCCATGTACAGCCTTTGATTTGCACCAGCGTGGGTCTGTTCACAGCTCCGGCCGCGTGCGCTCGCCTCAGCCCGCGGTCAAGTCGGGGAGTTTCTGTGCGATCTTCGGCTCTCTCTGCCTCTCGGTCCCCCCGCTTCCCCTCGCGCAGCGCGGCCGCTCTAGTCCGGGGAGAGCCGTCGTGCCTCTCGGCGCTCCAACGCCATGTTGCGAACGAACGATCCACACACAAAAACACACGCGTGGCTGCACACGTGCGCGCGCATCGCCAGACACTGGGCTGGCTGGTCGCTGGAGTTCCGAGAAAGCTGTCTGTGACTCTTAACACACCCCTTTCTCTGCTCTTTTTGTTCGAGTTGGACAGCCCATCCAAGGCGCGCACGCAAATGAGCGCAAAAGCCCCGCGCGCTCTGAGGTATAATTTCCCTGCAGCTGTGTTGTCTGGAGTGATGGATTCTTGAAGCTATCGATTCGTTTGTCTGCAGAAGCAGGATGAAGTGTGGGGAACGGTCTGGCTTAGCGGGTACCTGCTCAGACTGCTAATGCGCTGCCCCGAATGAACCCGGTGGAGGTACACGTTCATGCAGCCACATATCGGCTCATGCGCGCTCTGTGTCTGGGAGAGAAAGGCACATGGCTTCCTAGCAGAGGGTTTCTTGCGCCCCAATCAATCACCCAGTTCGCCCCCTCCCTGGGGCGCAAAGGGACCCTCTGGGTCTTGTGTGTACTCCAGCTGGAGCCTCAGACAAAGCCTCGCCTCAGCATCACCACCAGCAGCATCCTCTCACTGAGCAGAGGACAAGCTTTAACCTCATCGTCTGTCTGTGTGTCTGTCTGTCTGTCTGTCTGTCTGTCGAGCGCATTCATGTCACATCTACTAAATTATTTTCTTACAGTTTTCACGGTGCAGGCGGCTTTATGTGCCCCAACACTGAGAGCAGACACAATCAATCATGCCAGGCTGTAATGAAAGAGTTCCCTTTAGTAATAATCTCTTGTCCGGCCTCAGCCTGTTCATTTAATACTGATGGGATCGAATTGAGCCGATGAAATGAAATGGGATGGATGCATTTTCCAGGTGTCTGGTTGAATGAAAACTCTACACCGTTTGATTATGTGATCATTGTAAAACTAATAGCCCACTGAGTCTTTGTTTCTGTGGTCAAAATTGTATTTTTACTTTAACTTTTTATCCAGATGATGTGAAACGATGAACTGCTGGCAAATCTAATGTTTTGGCAGCGAGTCTTCTTCTTATGTTATTCTGTGTTGGTCCCAAAAAAGTAATAAATAAAACAACTCTTCTAGGATGATCAAGTGGAGAGGATCTGACTGTCAACTCTTATCTCTAAAACGGTGCTTTTTTTATTTGCACAATTATTATGACAGACTTATCAAAGCTCTTCGTTTTTTTCTACTAGATGGAGAAATGCTCACAAACCAAGCAGGCCGTTCAATGAAAACGTTAAATTCACCTCTGATGAGCCACCCACTGAGACCAATTAGGACAGCAAACTTGTCTGCTTTAAATGTACAGCAAGAGCTTTTCAGCTGCTCCTTCTTAGCAGTAATATTTAAGTGGTCTCTGCTGCTTTTCCTGGAAAAATATTTTTTTCTTCAACTGCTAATACAGTAATTGGCTGGTAATAAGCACAGTCTTTGGATACATTTCAGATTAGTTAAACAGATTAATTAGAAAAAGAGGAGACCCTTAACATCTCCAGCTCTGCTTGCTGTTTATTTCTCACTAACAACTGGCTGCTCTCACCACAGTCTCACACCTTTTCTTACATTCTTGATTACACTCTTGTAACACATCACACATGAAACCTTCCTCCACCTGTTCCAACCTGCTTGCATATCCCTCTTTACCTCTTTCCAGGTTGCTATGTCCTTCATTCTCTTTTCCTCAACTCTGGTCCATGTTTCACCATTCCACTTGTGTTCCTTTCATTTACACACAGATGTGGCTGACCTTCACTTTTCTTCTTTCCAGAGCAAGCCTCCACCTCTCTTGCGGTTCCTCCACCTGCTCCCTTCTTTCACTACAGATCACAGTGTCATCTGCAAACATCATCAGAGATTCCTGTCTAACCTCATCTGTCAGTCTATCCATCCCCACAGTAAACAAAAAGAAGCTCAAAGCTGATCCTTTGTGGAGTCTCATCTCCATCTTGATCTCCTCTGTTACATCTACAGCCCATTTCACCACTGTCATACAGCTGTCATATGTTCTGCATAAATAACTTAAATCTCTGCAAACCCAGCTCCCCTTTCTGGACTCTGTATCAACTATAACTACATTAGGATGAGAAATGTTCATGTTCATTTCAGAAACACTAAAAACAATCTAAGTTCAAACCTGAGTGCCTTTAATAACATTGTTATAAGTTTAGTTTATTAGGCGGTAAATAAGGAGGGGATTCAACAATGCACAAGCTTTCTTTTCTCACCTGCCTCCCTGCATCATTTTCTTTTCTATATCATTATTTTATATCATTTCCTGTCTTTTAGGAGATATTTTAGAAATTTCTGTCTTCTTAGACTTTAATGGATGGTCAATTGTAACAAGTCTGGTTCCAAAGATTTGCCTCTCGTCACAGGTAGTTTTCAAGTCATTTAATTCTGTCTTAGTAAGGGGATCTGTATGAAAAATATTGGTTTTAATATGTTGCTCTGCTAAATAAGCCTTTATGAAATAAGAAGTTTTTGGACTAATTGAAATGATCCGGACACAACTAATTAAAAAGAAATGGTTGAAATGGACATTACTTCTGGAGCGTTGAGATGACCTTGGCTGTTAATTTGGGTTACTAAAAATAAATTTAAGAGAACGGAATTGGTTTGAACTGAGAGATATGAAATTAACTGAGTTGCACTCAACTAAACTGAGTTGTAGTGTGGTAAACTGAACCAACTAAACCGAATGAAAATAAACTGATCTGAATGAAACGGAACCTGGCCATAAATTTTACTATATTGCTCTGTTACCTTCCCTCATATTCTTATGAGGCACCCACACAAAAGCTAAAGTCTGACGGCAGTTGAAAATTGTGGTTAAGGGTTACCACAAACAAAACCACCACCTTGCCTTGGATATAGTCTTGTCCTTGTCTGAGCTTTGAGGGAAGTGTTGATTTTTTCCCATTTGTGTGTCTGAGTGTTGAGTACAGCAGTTTTCAAGCTGACTGATTTCTCACTTTATTCAAGGTCAGAGCCACAAAACTAACTGCAGAGCACCTGTACACAAAGAAATCACCACCTTCTGACTGCCTCTTACGTCTAACAATACTCTCTTGTGGTGGTAAAATTGAGTGAAAGACATCAAAATTAAAGATCTTTTATTCATGTTACTTGGAAGAAGAAAAATAACTAAACTACTATAGAGTAAATATAGAACACCATTGAAAATGTTGGGAAAATAAGCAAAATATGACTTCACTGATGTAAGACTTGTACAATAACTCACTAAAAACTTTTCATCCTTGACAAAAGGAAAGTCAGAATTCCCTGTGAAAAAAAAAACAAGTTTGCTAAATATTGGTCACAAAATAATCCATCTGTCTTCAAGTTTGAGCCCAGGTTGATTCAGCATCTCAGCAGTAGGGTTGTAATGATTTATTTCAACAACAATCCAATTCATAGTTGATATAGGTTAATTTTGAATGATCTGATTCACTGACCTAAAATCAATCCACAACGTCTTTAGCCAAAAATTCCAGTGTGACTCAGAAATAAATACCTGGGTACTGATCAGCGCAGGTGATGTTTTCCAGATTCCTTGTATTTCTTGCAAGATAATCAAGTGTCAATTATATATGCTCACCGGGCGGCCGTGGTGCAGTGGGAGGGCGTTCGTCCTCTGATCCAATCACCGCTGGCTCGATTCCCACCTTGCCCGCCCATGTGTTGAAGTGTCTTTGGGCAAGACACTGAACCCTACCTTGCCCCTGATGGAAGGTTGGTGCCAGTATTCGGGAGCAGAGCTGCCATCAGTGAGTGAATGTGTGTGTGAATGTGTGAATGGTACTGTGACTGTAAAGCACCTTGGGCCTTTGAGGAAGGTAGAAAAGGGCTGTATAAGTATACGCCATTTACAAACAAACAATTAAACAAGAATTGATGGTAAATACATTCACATTTTAGTTTCATAATGTTCAGCCCACTCTTGATTTTCCAAATAATACAAACGGAACAATATAAGAACATTCTACTACACTGTATGGTCATATGTCTTAGCTAAATTCAAATTGTTTCCACACATTGGACTGGAATGATGGCTTGATCAGTTTTTGCTGCCATCATGTGTGTGTTGTCCGCTGTGACGGCCCTTGGTTGTTTTAACATTATAGTAAAATAAACCTACCTCAATCCAAATGATATTTTCCAATATTATTATAACTGATTTGTTTCATTTTGAAACAATTATATAATAATATAGGTCAATTTGATTTTATTTGATTCATAACTTGAATTTATCTGGTTGGATTGTAGGACTATGAATTGATTCATCAGTTAGGTTGATTAATTGTTACACCCCTACTCAAAAGTGCTTACTAAACAAACATGAAATGTTTTGGTTGTGTTCAGAGCTTGGTGTATGATTTATATGTTACAATGTTATCCCACAGCCTCCTTTAAACGGGTGCACCCCACATGCTTGGTGTGCATGAAACGTTTCCTTAAAAATTCAGAAAACAGTGGATTATGGGCTCAGAGGGTGACTGCACACATGCATTATCAACTAAAGAACAATTACACTGGGCTGCAGTGGCACTGAGCAAACGCTATGTGAGGCTCCACAAAAATGAGCATTTTAAAAATAAAAATATTCATTTAAAAAGCCTACAAAAATGTAAACATTTCTGTGGTTTTACTTTTTTCTCTTTCTTCTTTTCATTCTCATTACCTTATCTCTGGCCATTTTTTGTCAATAGCAGTACGTCACGTTTCCCAGAATGCTTTGCTGCCAATCATTGGTCTTGTTCTTAGACCTTGGTCACAGGGACACGGTGATTGGCCAATGATTGGCAGCAAAGCATGCTGGGAAACGTGACGTACTGCTATTGTTGTTATGCTACAAGCTAAAGGTAAGTGTTTTAGGCGAAGCAGCCAGCTTAATATGATATTTTTCAGATTTTCATCGAGACAATAACAGATCGACCATTCTTGCTTTTATTTTTACCCCTATTGAATGCTCACAGAGACACGGAAGTAGCGGCAGGAAGCGGCTTTTGCAGCAAGATGACCGGAGGGCGTACCACCAGATGATGTGAACGTGAATACGATGGATGCTTCTGTGCTTTTTAAAATAAATAAATCTGTTCTCTAAACATCCTCCGTGTCTTCAATGCAATGTAATGAGACACACACAGACATAAATGTGAAGGTATCTGCTGTAAATCTATGACGTAAATTAATAACAGGATATGATCGGCTGGTCAGTTAGCATGTAGCCTTATAGCCTTCGAATGTAAAGCAACTGACTGCTAAAGTTAATAAAAGACAAGTCCTGAATATTATTATTCCTATTCGACCCTAAACTACAATATCAGCTGTCTGTCAACCGACCAGCCAGTTGCCCAAATGCCGGCATACATCAAAGAGCTCTGCGGCGGCGCTAGTAGTAGCCTAGCAGGAGCTATCGTATGACAAAACAGCCTAGTTATGTTAAATCTGTTGATATTTTTCTTATATTCATCGATACAGTAATAAAGTGATCATTTTTGTTTTTCATGTTCCTTTTTTGAACGAATATGGGTCACAGAGACACGGAAGTTACCGCTGAAAGCGGCTTAGTTTTGCCGTCGTACAGAGAGCATATCCGCGTGTATGACTTATGACGTGAATAATTACTGGGTTCGAACGGATTAATTATTGCGTTCGAACGACATAATTATTGCGTTCGCACGAGTTAATCATTTGGAGGGAACGGAATAGTATTTTGAGGGAACGCAATAGTATGTTGTGGGAACGGAATAGTATTTCGTGCGAACGACATAATAACCTGTGGGAACAAGATATTAATCTGTGGGAACAAGATATATTTTTATATCTTAATGTCAGGACACGGGCTCCGTAGAAAACGGTTAGGAGGTAGAATTAAGATTTATTTTAAGTGAGGAAATTCATAAAGAGAAATAAGGACAGCCTGTAAAGCATAGTCTTCTGTAGAATTATAGGCCAACCCTGTGCTGTGACAGCTCCAAACAGAATGTCACAGTATGACAGAAAAACAAGTAATGAATAGAGGAAAAAACGAGTGGTAGAAACCGTGACGGTGTCAGATAAGTAAAGTAAGAAGGTAGAGCTTATCAATGTTTCTTAAAATGACAGCCGACCACCCTAAATTAGACGTAAATTTGTTTATGTGAATTTAACGTCGATGTTTGTGTTGTTCTTGCAAGGACAAGAAAGGAGTGCAATTTATTTTGACATGTGGCAAATGTTTCTGCTCTGGCTAATTTGTTTCAACTCAATGCTCCCACTGCACTAATGGATCGCTTCTTCTTTAACGATTCCTACAGTTATGGAAACAGTGGAAACAAACTGACAGGCCTTCAAGATGCTTTCATACCTCAGGTGTGCAGCTCTGACTGCACATTCTCAAAAAAAAAAAAATTAAGAGCTTATATAAAGCTTTTCCTGCATAGTAGAGAAATAGAAACACAAGGTCCTACTTTGTGGCCTTAAATTATTTTCACGTTGTTGCTTTGAGTTGGTTTTGTATTTGATGCTTTAAGGTTTAATACAACCAGAATTTACTGTTAATGAAATTAAAAGCATCTGGTTTGGATATTTGAATGCATACTTGTACAACATTCTACTTAATGTAATAGGTGTTCCATCCTTGTACATCTGACATTTTGATCATGCTTTAGTGTCATGTCACGTTATCCAGATCGTATATTTTACTCTGTTACCACATTTTAGGTCTTAATTGTTCCCATCTGGTTTCAGTTATTTGATGGGGATATTCTTACTCTCTCTAACACTGTCAGAACAAGTCTATGGTTTATTCCTAGAGTATATTCTTCTCATTATTCTGTCCCTCCAACTTTGTGAAGTTTGGTTATAGTTGAGTTTATGTACAAAAATTCTTAGCCATCACTTTCAATAGTTTAACAATTAGTTAGATTACCTATTCCAATCTGCATGTTTGCCTTTTAACGTCCATCTCCATTGACAGTTATTTTTGCTTACCAAAAACAAACAAAAAATGTTGAAAAGCTTTATTTTATAAAATGAATTAAGGCGATGCGAACCATGCAGTGTGACATCAAATCACATGCAAACTCTGCTGCCTCCTGCATTAATTTGAATTTATAATGTGTTGGTCTCTTACACAGCTAGGGGAAGACTAAAGCGCACTTTTCTATTCAAAGGTTTTCCACATGTTGTGGTTATATACTTCCTTAGCTTAAAAAAAACGACACAGTCACGTTTGGATCCTTTGTCATAGTTTAACCGTTACACTGAAAAGAGCTTAGCCTTTGCACATTCCACATTCATCTTCTGTAATTTATTTTTATATATTTATATATTATTCATATGTTTAAAGCCCTAAAGCTGTGCATCCAACACAAATATATTCAGTCTTTTTATATTCTCAAAGTATGACTTTTTGAATCTAAGTTCATTTAGCAAATATATAAAAAAGTATGCTTCAAAAGTTAGTGTGTCGAAGAAAGAAAGAAACAATATTTCCAAAAAGTTAGTAAAAAACAAACAAACAGATAATATGCCTATAGAGACAGGATGATCCTGGATGTATAATATTTCTACTGAAAATCTTAATGTAAGTTTAGTATGGAGGAGTTTTTAGGAGCCAATTTAGCTCGTGCTGGTTTGCGGCACCTTCCATCCGTGAAACCAGGATTCGAATCCGGGCTGCTCCCTGTTCCCTTCTCCTCTTCTTCTGTGCCAGTCCCAAGCCCGGACCGGCGTAAAACATTGCCAAGTTAACCATGCAACTCTTCTTCAAAAGGGAGGTTGTTTCGCTGTGGCGACCCCTGATGGGAAAAGCCAAAAGTGGAAGAAGTATGGAGGAGTTTTGGGGAAATTGTTTATTCAACTTGTAGAGTTCACATAAGATGATAATGGTGATAAATAATAAAATATTGTTCCTGTAAGATTGTTTCTCGACATCTGTAGGCTGTTAAGTCTGCTGATTATTTCACTCCTGTAGAAGATGGAGGCCCAGTCTTCCCTGTTTCTCCATCTTCCTTACAGAGAACAATAACCCAACACACACAAAATAACCTCAAGCCTGACACCCAATTAAGTACCTAGTTTGTTGCCATGGTTTCTTTGTGGTTAAACTTCGATTATCATTTCACAAGCTGTTCCTGTGTAAGTCTGCATCCATATTTATTTATTATTATTATTTTTTACTGTTGTAAGTCTGTTGACTCTTAAACAAGGCTATTTAATGATGAGTTGAGTTTAGATTACTGTAGTGAAGGCATGTTTATTTGAATAGAATTGCTTTGTTTAGGCTGACACCTGCTGACAGTCAAACAAAACTGCAGCTTCCAGAGGATTTAATGCATTTTAATGTGTCAAGAAGCAAGACAAAACCCTGCTGTTCCAGCTTTTCCATGGACATATTATCTAGTATAAAGTTTGCTGCTTTATTCTGTACAGGAAGATGGAGCAGCTAGATTGCCTTTGTAATACAAAGGCAACAATTGGAGTTACAATATTTTTCGGTATGGGTGTGAGTATCATTAGTTAAAGATTTACATTTCTAGATTAAAACAGTTGTAATTTAAGTTTTTTTTAAATCTTCATGAAATCTGATTTTGGTTTGGGGGTTTGACAATACCCAACAAAACACAATCATGTGTTATTTATGGGGGAGGATTTTATAAGAAAGATTGGATTTCTTCAGGTACGTATTTAGACAGTAAGACCTTAAAAAATCTACATAGTGGAACGGATAAAGAAAAATTTACCCATTTTCTTAATAGCAAAAAGGACTTAGCAGTGGTGGCCATACATTTAAAGCTCACATATAATAATCATGGGAATGATATTGACGCTAAAAGCAACATAGCAATAAATGCTGTAACGCCAGTGCAAAAAAACAGCAGTCAGACTATTAAACAACACGGTCTAGGACTGTTGAAACCGCTGCTGTTATTTATTGGCTTATTTAATCCGTTATTTATGACCTGTACTTTTACTTCCACCTTGTATTATTACTATTTTTATTCTTACTCATTGCTACTTTGTTTTTCGTAATTTTCCATCTGCTATCTTTCTTGTTTTTGGCTGCTGTGACAACCTAATTTCCCTCCGGGGATCATTAAAGTCCTATCTTATCTTATCTCTCTTAAATATTTTTGATAAATCATAAATTTTTTAGAGAAATCTTAGTGTTGCAAGGCTGAAAATAAAACAAAGCAACATGTTGTTTGCACAGAAACCAGCTTAGATGGCACAGCAAAAAGCTGTAACAATGCAAAACGCAATCTGTTTTGTATCAATTATAAAGCTGTGTTGCTAGTTTTAAAGAATGCAATTATATTTTTATTAGTACATCCATACCCTTCTCTAGTGCTGTGCTATTCATTATAATGAATAACACAGGGTTGCCGTGTGTTTTTCAAAAATTCAAGCAATTTGATGAGCTTTTTATCGAAAATCTTTAAATCTCTGTAAAATTGAGCAAAAGAAACAAAAAGACAAATTACATCAGTTTATGTCTAATGTTCATAGAACACTTGTTTGCTATGTTTGGTTCAGGGTTGTTACTAATTGTGTTCCAAAATAAATAAATAAGAAACACATTTTAAAATAACTATCTTTGTAAAAATTAAAACAATATTAATTTAATAAACAACTTAATATTCATTGAGTTGTTGTGTGGTCATTAAATAATATTGGTAGCATGTGTGGGCCAACTGTATATTAATTTTGTATTTAAACTGCCAACACGCTGGCACTTGCAAGAGCTTTTAATTTGCCTTAGGATTTTCTTAATGAAACAATAAATGTGTCAAAATTTGGCAGCAGTTAGGTTGCTAAGTGTTGCATTTCATTTAGAGTGCTATTGAGCGAAATATGCCCATTGTTCAAAGCAGACATCAACAATAAGGGAGTTGATCTCCTTAGCAACCAACAAATAATAATGATTGTGTAGAGCCTTTCAGGGATGTGGGGAGGATTTTTTGTTTCCTTTTTTTATTCTAAACCGCTGTGAAATATTAGAAACTGTTTAGTCTGCTTTTCCTAGACACTTAAATTGAGTTATTACTGAGTTATTGAGCTGCTATTGCTAAACTTTTTGACTATAAATAAAAATCCATAGCTGCGATTGTGAAAGGTTGGCGGAAGTTTTGATTCCAGGTAAATCTGAAAAAAAATATATATTTTCTTGCCAGCACTCTGCAATTTTCCCACTAGATGTCAGTCATTTGTCTAAATCACTAAAGTGCCATCAAATATAATCGCTCATTATGTACAGATCCTGATAAGATTTTAAGTATTTAATACAAAGAGGAAGGCGCAAGGTATTATAGAACCAACAGTGTCAAACTGAATGCAAAGTTCAAACCGTAAAGTTTTCAAATTCAATACCCACGTTCAGCACCATGGACAGAGAACTACACGGTGATTGGGTCAACAATGCAACGTCAAGGATTAGAATAATCCGCCGATTGGCCTGAATCAAAGTGACAGCACGCACATGCGCGGCGATTGGTCGAAGATTAGGGAAACTTTAATTTATTGTTAAGAGTTACAGGCGCAGCAGAAACTGTTTTCACCAGGGACCGTTTGGTTTAAAGGCGCTGGGAGGTCGATTAGATTTGCCTCCAGCACGCAGGGGCGCCGTCGCGTGAGCGCCCATTACAAAGAGGTAAGCTGATTATGTTTCGTGTGGATTCCGCAATTCCCGGCTGGGCTGTGATAGCGGATCCCTCCAAACATTCATCCAGACTTTACATAGTTGGGCATTTCCTCTGCGTGAAGTTTGGCGTGTCACAGACTGTCCGGAGCGAACACTGAGCAGAATTCGCTCATGATGAAACCGGAAGGATTGAGCGGCTTACATCTTATCAGCATGGCTGAATGGTGGCTGGAGGGCTCACACATTAAATCCCACAGCAGAGAGGAGCTATAACACCGCGCGTTAGGTCTCCTTCCCAACACTGATCCACTGACTGTCCGCCAACGATGCGCACCACAAACAAGCAATCTGTCCCAGAGACGAGCAGCCCTTCTAACTAACCGCCAGTGTCTCCTCTTTTCCAGATTAAAAAGGAGAGAGCATCAGCGATCTTCTATCCACATGGCCGGTCAGTATCCATGAGAACCCTAAGAAAACAAAGGCATTCGCTGATGCGTAAACTGAGACCAATGATCGTTTGTTTCAGAACCCAATTTCCCTCCACTGCCTGGATTCCTCCCCATAAAACCATGTTTCTATCAAGACTTCGAAGAAATCCCGGAGCAGCACCGCAGCATGTGCAAGAAAATGTACCACCTTTGGATGTGTAAGTCAGTCAGTGTATTCAATAAAATACATTTTAACTAAAAAAATATTGTTTCTTCCAGCTAGCAATGGAAAAAAAGGAGCTCCTTCTTGCTAATATCTGTAGACCACCCCTCAACAGCTTGTTTTGGTCCAAAACTAGTTAATTTGGCTGAGGCCATCATATCTTGACTGGTTTATTTGCTAATGAGTCATGGAGCAGGCCAGATCATGAGGTGAGCAGAGTAAAGCTGCTAATGCTAAAGTTGTGGCTAAAATCTCTGCCAAAGGCAGATTCATCAACAATTACTACACCATAAATACTTATGCAACTGTGTTTACGACTGCTCTCTGCTCCGGAGCCGTCCGTCTTGTTTGTGAGTTCATGCAGGACAGTGAGTCGGTACAAAAGCAGGAAGAAGTCGAGAGTTAATGCAGTGTTGATGTCATCCCTCAGTATGAATGATATAAGACAGGGGTGTTCAAACGTTTTTGCACAAAAGGTCAGATTTAAATTCTTCACTTACAACACAAATATCTAAACACATTTTTTAACCAAAACTACTGTGAATTTGCTGAATTTTTACATTGTTTTTTTAACAGCTAGCTTGTCTTGTCTGGTACCCTTTTTGATAATGAACTCCTTGAAAACAACCACAATCTGTCGGCATATTAGCCAACACAGATGTTTAATAATTGTCGGAAAAAATCATTTTTTCCACTTGTCCTGGAAGCAGTGTCTTTTGCTGTTACCTTTACTTTTTTATTTTCAGTTGACATTTTAGAAATAAGATGGAAAGAAGGGTCACACAGCAGTGATACTACAGGTTAATAACGGTAAATGGGTGTATACTTATATAGCGCTTTTCTACGTACAAGGACCAAAGCGCTTTACAGTCACAGACCCATTCACACACACGTTCACAAACTGGTGGTGGCTCCACTGCCAAACACTGGTGCCAACCAGAGGCAAGGTGGGGTTCAGTGTCTTGCCCAAGGACACTTCGACACATGGGTGTGCAAGGCGGGAATCGAACCTGCAATCTTACGATCATGGGTCGACCGACCTGCCGCTGGACCACGGCCGCCAGAATAACAGCTTATGATGTAATTTAGCCAACCACAATCAAGGAATCGGGAATCGTACATTTAGTTTTTGGAAAGTGCAGGGGGACAAATTATTGATTTTATCAAAGCAGGTGATGGAAATGTGGACGCGGGCCACATTTGGCCCTTGGGTCGGACTTTGAACATACCTGATATAAGCAAATTTGAGAAAGAGCTTTTTTCTGTAAACAATGCATGCAAAGACATTTTTCTTACACAACACAACATATGCTGCACTCTAAAATTATAATTTCTCTTTCCAGATTCCTTCCTTTTATAAACCCTAACCATAAAAGGTATTACAATTTTCTTGCATGAGCAGTTTTCATTGAATGTGCTTCAGTTTGCAGGTGGCATGTGCATGTGTGGCCTTTCTGTCTTTTCCTTTCCAAAGTGATTTAAGTTTCTTCATTTGTTAAGTTTTAGATCATCTGCATGCAACAATTTCTAAAATGTTTTCCTTCAACTTCACAACTTTTCTTCATGCAATATTTTGTCGGCACTTCTTTAGTTCTTAGGTCAAAAGAAATATGTTTAAAAAGAAACCATCTTGAATTGTGTTTGGCTTTTGACAGGATTTTTCAAACTCACCTCCCTTAAATTCTTTGATTTAAACTGAATAAGCAAAAGTTTTTATAATGTTCTTATCTGTGACTGAAATGTCTCTGTGGTGTTCCCTGACAGTCCACACTGCCACACTTGCTGTGAACCTCATCGCCTGCTTTGTTTGGATGTTTGGTGGTGGAGGGGTCACTAACTTTGGCCTGGCAATCATCTGGCTCCTCATGTTCACCCCCTGTTCTTATGTGTGCTGGTTCAGACCCATCTACAAAGCCTTCAAGTAAATCAGATTTTTAAACTTTTAAGCTTTAAGCTGTAACCCTTGTGCTACCCTAGGCACTTTAACGTTGGGAGTTGGGTCATATAGACCCACTAGACAGTGCTCTGAACCTTTTTTCTTCAATGATTTGTGATCTTCGCTGGTGTCCATGGATTACATGAAATCTTTCCACCTTTATACACCTTTGTCATGGTAGGGAGAACACGTCAATGTAAGGGTGGGGTCATCTAAGATAGCACAAGGGTTAAAGAAAAAAAAAACATAAAAAAAATATGGCTTGGCACTTTGTTGTGCAAAAAATAATTCTTTTTGCATTTTCATTCTTGTTACATTAAATCAGACAATTCTTCTTGATAACACTTTTTTGTCCTGCTAAAAGTTGCTATTAATAGAACAGCTAAAGGAGTAAAAACAGTTAGCTATACAGTTAAAATTGTACAGTTTCACAATGTTTTCTTTCCCTTTTAGGAACGACAGCTCCTTCAACTTCATGCTGTTTTTCTTTGTTTTCATGGCCCAAGTCGGCATCAGCATCATTCAGAGTATCGGCATCCCAGGATGGGGAGTGTGGTAAGAGATGGTCTTAAAGATAAGTTAATAAAGCCTTTATTTCTCCACAGTGGCCAAACTTGCACCTTTCAAAAGGAAAGTCCATAAGCAAAACTAAATAAAAGTAAATTATAAATGCAAAAGTAGACAGAAACAAATGTGTATAGATGTGTCAAATACAAACATCAGCAGCAAACTTCTAAATGGAACTACAAAGAATAAGAGTAAAAGAATATCATGTCATTTATTATTTGGAAATGTCCAAAAAATTATGAAATCTAGGATGATAAGGGGTTACCTTATTTTTATTAATAACTAGGTAATTTCAATGCGGTAAACAATAGTCGTAAATAATTGTAAAAGATACAAAAATATAAATAAATATATATCATTTAGGGGCTGCACGGTGGCGCAGTGGTTAGCGCTCTTGCCTCACAGCAAGAAGGCCCCCAGTTCAAGTCCCGGCAGGGGGACCTGAAAAACACATCAACAGGGGACCTTTCTGTGTGGAGTTTGCATGTTCTCCCCGTGCATGCGTGGGTTTTCTCCGGGATCTCCGGCTTCCTCCCACCGTCCAAAAACATGCTTCATAGGTTGATTGGCAACTCTAAATTGTCCATAGGTGTGAGTGTGAGAGTGAATGGATGTGTGATTGAGGATATTCTACCCTGCGACAGACAGCCTACGCCGAAGTGGCCGGGATAGGCTCCGGCAACCCCGTGACCCCGAAAGGGAATAAACGGTAAAGAAGATGAATGAATGAATATATCATTTAGGAACATATAATGTATAGATTGTCTGAAAATTCCAAAATATTTAATCATTGCAAATATGCAAAAATAAAAAGTAAACAAACTGAAGTTTTATAGTTCAGAATACAACAATTATTTTTAAGCAGGGGCCTCAAACGTTTTCAGAGTAGGAGGCTGCTGAGGAGAAAGTAGAACGCACTACCGGGCTACCACTACCATGTTCCTGGTGAAAATCGTCATGTCCCACTCCTTCAGCCACAAACGCTACATGGAGATGAATTAACAAAAAGGGGGGTGTCCTCTCGTATCGCAATATTCACGTATCGCATGCACTTGTGTACCTCATGCAAGAACAGTAGAGGAGGAGAATCAAAGAAAAATCACCAAAAGAAGAACTAATGAACCTGGGCAATTTGGTGCCAAAAGATAACTTTTGGAAAAAAAAAAAAAAAAAAAAGTAAGCTTCACTCACAGGAACTGGTGGTGTAGGACCCAACATGCAGGAGGCCAGGCTTGGTGGCAGAAACTCCAACTTTTTGTAAGTAAACTGAAACATGACTGAACCATGGGCACACCATCAGACTGACAAAGCAGAGCAGATGACCTGACACTGAAGAAATGAAAACCAGACACACAGAGAGTAATTAACCAAATGAAGACAGCTGTGGATGAACAGCCTGAGCATGGTGAGACTGACAGGGAAACAACAGAACATAACAACAACTTTAAACATCACAAAAAATCCAAGAGCAGAATCCGCGCACCAGCCGGTGCCAAATACTTGAGGCCCCTGTTAAGAAAATAGTATTTGTTAGAAATAAATAAATATACATGTATAGAAACAAAACAACAACAACGCACCTCTCACCCTCCACGGGTGGTTTCTCACACAAGCTTTGGTCCTCTATCAGAGGCCTGGGAGCTTGAGGGTCCTGCAGTATCTTAGCTGTTCCTAGCACTGGGCTTTTCTGGACTGAGAAGTCTGAGGTCTTTCCAGGTATCTGTTGTAGCCACTCCTCCAGCTTGGGGGTTACTGCCCGAGTGCTCACAGGCACCACTGTCACCTTCACTTTCCAGGCTTTCTCCAGTTTTTCTCGGAGTCCCTGGTATTTCTCTCATGTTCCTTCTTCCTTCTTTGCCCCTCTACCTCGACCAAGGTCTTCGTCCCCCCAAGTGCAGCCTTTCTTTTAATGACTCTTAAATTTAAATCTTAACTTTTAAGTAAACAGTTGCATTATTTATGCAGTATTTAAAAAAATTACGATTAACATGAAATCATTAGTTTTCTTGCATTAACCACACTTTTATTTGTTTATCTATGTAAATGTCTGAACGTTCAAAATATATTTTCATATACCAATCTATTTTTAGAAACCCTTTACTTTAGATCAAGTCAAATATAAATATATTTATTTTAAATGTCTCCTCTGCTCCAATTAGCGTGGCAGTGACAGATATTGCCCTTATATAACTTTTATGACAATTTTGTTATTAGATTTGGAGAGGCTGTTACAGTGATCCTCAAAATGTCACCTGACTCAGGCTGATGATCAGAAATTAATATTGTGACAGCCTCCATAAAGTTTGTAAATGTCAGCGTGTGCAATAGAAGAGTGTCGTGTCTGAACTATAAAACTTAAATTTTTTACGACAGTGCTTGAAATTGACAAGTGTGTTAGTATTGAGCATCAGACTGTGTTTTCATGTGTAGCGATATCCCACCTCCCCCTGTTGTTTCTGTTTTCTTTTCCTTCAGCAGAAATCTTCTCTTTTTCTTTTCAGTGGTTGGTTGGCCACCATCTCCTACTTCAGCTACAACATTTTTGTAGCATTAATCATGCTGATTCCCACCATCATGTTCACTGCTGTGGCTTCCTTGTCCTTCATTGCTCTCACCAAGGTAAAAATAACAAGCATCATTGTGCAGAAATGTAAAAACAACTGTAAAATAGTATGTTTTAATCCAAAAAACAGAAAAAAATCTAAATTAGATATTTTATTCAGTAGGTTCTTTATACTGGGAGACAAATTGAGTACACAAAACCCAATATTTATTTGGTTGTTTCTTCTGCAAAAAAAAAAAAAAAGCAATCTTACATTGTTGACAGATCCATAATTTCTACCGTGGCACCGGGGCCAGCATGTCCAAAGCGCAGGAGGAATGGGCCACAGGAGCCTGGAAGAACCCCCATGTCCAGGCAGCAGCCCAACAGGCTGTCATAGGGGCAGCCACAGGGGGCATGCAGGACCAGTACCCCAGCCCCCAATACAATGACAACCAGATTTAGAACTGTCAGGGATGTAACGGTAGAGTATGAGTGTAGAAGACAAACGATGTCTTCATAGAGCTGAGCAAAATGTCAGAATGTGAACTGTGTGTGTTTTTTGTCTTCTTGTCCTGGAGGGTGAACAAAAAAATTGCAACTTTTTTTTTTCTTTTGTAATTGAAAATAATTTTCCAAACGTGATGCTGAAACATCTCCACTGTGAGAGCTATGTATTCATTTACATACCTGCAGGAAACCATGTGAAAAAAACAACATTATTTTCTTTTAATGTTTATAAATGTTTTTTAGTATTTATGTTATGTTGGTCTACTAATAAATCAATAATTTAAAATTTTGCTCTGGCGTTTCTCATGTTTTAAATTTCAAAACTAAATAAGTAGTCCTTGGTGAGCTTTATTTTGAAAACTATAAACTCTGTCCGTTCACTTCGAGTATCTCAGTGCTAAACAGCTTTATTACAGTTACTCAGCTTGATGTTGCATTAACTGATCGTTTAAAATTCAAATTTCTTCTAAAAAGACATTTCTATTAAAGATTCAACAAAAACAAGTTTAAAAAAAGTATCATAATTTGCGAATGTTACAGTGAACAAAAACAAGCCAATAATCTGACGTGATCTGGCATTTGACTCAAATCTTTTTGGAGACATGAATGCAAACCTATTATAGAATACATGTTTTAAAGTAGAATCTTCTGTTAGCTTTAAGACAGCAGAGAGGCACTGATATTTAAAAAAATGGCCTTAGCAATTTGCAGTTCAAACTTCTTCACAATCAATATTTTTAATCAGTATTTTTTTAAGGTTATGACGGCTAATCATTCTGTATCAGACGTCAACACAGCCTGTTAAAATGATGGTCAAAAGTTCAACTGGGTTGGTATCTCACTCCATTTCCCACCTAAAATGAAATATCACTCATTTACTTTACTCTGAAAAACTAAGCATCAGAATTACAAGACACCCTCCTTGTCTTTAGGTGGCAGTATTGACCCACTTAATTCCCCAACAGTGTTAGATTCTGCCCACCAGAGGCTCTCTTTCCACTGGATGTGGAAGAAAACTGTTCAAGAATACACAGATTGTGACATTGCCAGGGTGCTGTCAGACCAAAAATTTAATTTTTCCTAAATTTATACACAATTTCCCCCCTGACACTCTGTGAGCAGGAGACCATCAGAGAAAACATTCAAAACACGCTTTCAGTGGATTTATCAGTGGATGTTTCTGCCTCTCTTCATGCTGCAGGAGTGATTGAATTATTCTATGGAGAGAAGGGATCAAATTATTCTGCAATATAAATGCCCAGAGGAGCCACTAGCAGCCGCCAGCAAACATTGTAATTGCCACACACAAAGAGACCTTATGTGACAAGGAGTGACAGCAAAGATTTGTGACTTCAGGTAAACAGGACATGTTGGCAAAATATAGTCATTGATTCATAACAAATCAAGCCAGAAGACACATAGCACTTTTGTATAACCTGTTCTGCCAGTAAGTAACATATGGCTGGGGAAAAAAAAAATATTCAATTGCACAGCTGTCATCATCTCATCCTGCCAGGTCAAAAAATGCTAGTTACTGAAGTGTCATGGTGGTGAGAAGGTGAAGGTTCGTTCGTGTTCTCAGCTTGTAGAGAATTTGTGCTACGGTGACTTAACAGGGATACTGGATAGAAAAATGAAAATGAGCGACGCGTGCTGTAGAGCAGCTTCAAATCAAAAAGTATTTCATTAAAGAGTGCAGCCATCACACATAAAACTAGAGCTCGGACTTTATGCTAAAAGATCACGATTACCTTGTAACTGAAGTAGACGAGTTTGAAGAATGCGACTCAATATTAAAAATTAAATAAAAATTAACACTGATTTGCATTTTAATGAGTGAAAACAGGCCTGGATTCATGTCTCTCCAAGTCCCTAAAATTCACAGAAAAAAACTGTTTATCTATCTCTCTTTTCCTCTGACCTGTTTTATATGTCTTAGAAGTCTTAAATTGACTGCCCTTCCTGACACTACTCTCTGCATTGACCAGGCTTGGGCCAGGCACAAGCAGGACACGGGTTTGCACCCTGTTTAGACTGCATTTATTTTCTTTATACATCTGTCATCTCTCTACTTGTCGTCTGTCTGTCCATCCATCATAACATTATTTTTGGGCTTTCATGGTGCACTGGTAGAGCGGTTGACCTGTGTTCAGAGATTTGCAGGTTTGATTCCTGCCCTGGCCACCCGGGTGTTGAAGTTTCCTTGGGTAGGACACTAAACCCTATATTGCTCCTGGTGGTTATAGGTTGGTGCCAGTATTTCACAGCAGAGCTGCCATCAGTGTGTGAATGGTTTTGAGGACTTTTTTGCTATTACATTTGGGGAACAGTCACAGCATTTGGTGGGGTGTGGGCCCCCACCTTGAGTGAAAACATATGTGATGCTCTATAATTAACAAGATTCTGGATGTCAAGTGACCTTAATCCATTTAACAAGGTAAAATTTAGGAGGACTACCTTTAGGAGAGGCCAGAAACAAACAGCTGTCCGAGGTTGTCAGTATCCTCATTTTAGACTCTTTTTAAAGCTACAGTGACCCACATCAGCATCAGTAGGTACTTTGCTACAAAGGTGTTTCAGGGATGTGGACTTTTAGTGATTTTTAAAATGGTGAGAAATTAGTTCAAAGCTTTGGGGAAACATCTTGTCACTCAAGGTAGCTGGGACAAAAGTCAACAAGGTAAATATTTTTGTAAATTGTGAGTGGTGGACCTATTGCATCCACAAGATCTGCAAATCACATTTATAAGCCTCTTCAGAGCCAAACTTGGGGAAAGTTGTGGTCAGATGAGTTTTAAATTGAAGATTTTGATATCATTATTAATGGGAGCACAAATACCCTCAACGGTACTATCTAAACCTTGGCTGCGTTTTGTCCTGAGGGGACTGGGAAGCTCCATCCCATAACAGAAACCATGGACAGGGCCATGTTTTATTAAATCGTAGAACCCATATTCCTCAGACAGGGTGAAGGAAATCGGTGATGGATGTATTTCCTAGCATGACAATGGCCCTAACACCATTCAAATAAACCTTCCGGTAAAAGATTTCCTGCCATTTAGAGATCACTTGGTTGAAGGCAGAGCACAGAGCTGTTGTAGGGAAGACCAAAGTTCAGTAACAACAGGAGATCTTCCCACTAAATGTCTAGAGGAGAGACAGAAACAGTGCTATGTCATTTCTTCATGGGTTCTTTTTAATACATCATTTTTTCTTTAAGGGTCACAAGATACTTTCTAGACTATCATTGCTTGAAGGGCCGAGTCCACCTTCACCAGATTCTGTTCAAAGCATACATATTTCAACAAAAGCGTGTGGGCATGCAGAAAAAACAAACACATTTTTTTTTTAAAAAGGTCCAGGCTCCCTAAATGCTTCAAATATTCCCTCAGATGCATTTTGGATAGATTACAGCAAAGTTTAGAAAATTAAGAAGTGTATTTATAGCTGTTCCCTTTAAGACATTGCGATTTACAGCTTGAGGCAAGATTTCAAAGTAAATCTTTCAACAAATGAGTTTGTTAAATGAGCTTCGGGAAAAAGCCATTGTGTGGGAGTGAGTCATATAACAGTCTGTGCATCTGCAGACTAAAGACGGGGATGCGAATAATCCAACTGGTAAAAACAGAAAAAAGCACAAAATGAAGTTAAAGTGAGAAAATCTAGACAAATTTTAGACATTTCTTTTCTGCTGGAAAGTCACAGTAACTGAACTTAAGTCACGGTATTCATGGGAGAAAATCACTTTAGTAATAATATTTTACTGATATTTCTTATAGGGACATGGTATCCAGCTGCATTAAAGCCAAAAACCTCCTTTTTCATGAAATCACTCTTAAAAGGTATACTCTATGGCGAAATTAACTTCCTCTATTACTATAACAACTGTTTGACTAGTAAAAATGGAAGATTGACTCTCAAGTCAACAAGTGATAGACTTGTCCCCGAAAATGTTGGTTAAAACAGGAAAAAAAACAGACAATGAGGATTTGAAGTCTAAAATGTTTAGTTTTGAAAATAAGCTGGAGTTCTAGAGACTGGCAGAAAAAACTGCAATATTTCTGAAAGTCTTCTCAAACTTTGCGTGGGCAGCTAGTCTTTGCTCCAGCTGCTCTTCATAATTTTTATTATGAGCAACAAAGTAGGCCATCCATCCATTTTCTATACCTCATCCTGTTCAGGGTCACTGGGGCACTGGAGCCTGTCCCATCTGTCACTGGGTGATAGGTGGGGAACATCCTGGGCCGAACAGGTCACTGCTCCATCACTGCAAATACAAATGACTATACATTCTTATAATCTCCCCTGCTGTGAGTTTTAAGTCACAAACATTCATGCATTTAAAGAAAACTCATTCAAAAAAGCAAAGATGAAGCAAATGTAGAAACAAAACTCAAGTTGGGGTTTAAATTTGTGAGTAAAGACAGTTTTCCTGGTACAAAATGGATGTGCTGAACTAGAATTTGGTTTTCCCAATCTATTCTTCAAGTCATTTGATTAAATGAGGAATATCAACTGTGTGTCTGTTCCACTGAAGCTAAGCGCCCTCAATCAGCCATGTGCACAATGGGCAGAATCAGGTGCAGCCTCTAAACAGCGCTCACCCAGCTGCCCAGCTGTCTGGAGCGCGGCCATATTTGTCGGTTGTGGGGAGAAAGAGCTGCTGCCACCAGGGTGTGAAATCCCTGATCTGATGATGGGAGTCATCCCCCTGACAGAGCGGCATGCAGCGACAGCGGAGGCTGAGGACGAGTCTGTTGAAATATGGGCCTGTCAGCGGGGAGAGGGGCTCAGCACAGAGGCGCAGGGCCACAGCTCCCCGTGGTTGACTTCATCATTGACACTCCCCATGGAGCCAGCAGAGGAGTGGGGGGGGGGGGGGGGGGGGGGGGGGTATGAGTAATAGGGGGGATTTCAGCAGTCCAGATTATGGCTGGAAATCTTCCTTGTCTGCAGAAACTGTTCTCATTTAACTCACTGGCTTTGAAATCTAAATATCACCTATTTGGTTTCTGATTTGTGAGAATTTCTTTCCACGTTCTTGTGCACAAGACAACAAGCAGATGCAGATTGAACTTCCCCTAAAGCTGATGAGTGAGCTAACTATGGTGGAAGAAAGAGACTTGTAGTCTCTGCATCAGATGGTTGACTGGGTCTTTTATTCAACACAGTCCAATAAAAATCATGTTTTTGGTGTTTTTAACATGTTCCCTGTGGCATTTCTCTCATGATAGAGAATAAACATACATGAAAATTAAGCTTAAAACTAAGCCTATTTACTCAGAAATTGTGTTTCTGAGTATTTCTTTATTGAATAGTTATGAATATGGAGCTGTGAGCTCCTCATCAACCAACCAAAGTTGCAGTTTTGCAGAAACTATGTCCTAGAAAACGAGACAGGTTTTTTTGGCTTTGGCTAAAAACAATATTATCATAATTAAAAGACCACTGGGAACACTTTTTCAATAGATCTAAAGAGGATTAGAGTTGGACTTTGAGGCAGGTGCATCCTAAAATGTCACACCCAAACAAGCCTGACCCTTAAAGTGTAATATGAATGTTTCGTCTAACGTGGATACAGACATATATATCTATATGGAGGAGTCAGCACTGTGTGCTGACTGAGCTATTATGAAAACAAATGAGGCGGTGACTGCAGCTGCATGCAAATCATTTTCTTTTTTTCTTTGGCCAATCAATTTCTCCCTGCCTCTTTTTCTGCACTAGAAAACCAGCCTTCCCTCTTACCGATCCGTGTTTATCCCTGCGGAAATGAAGATTTCTTTACATCTTTGTTCATTTAGTTTTGTTGCATGAGCTAAAGCCAGAAGATGAATTACCTGTGACCTTGATATTGTGCCACAGAATCTCTTTACAGTTGGCTCTGCAGAAATTACCCTCCGTCTGGAGGTGTTTTTCTTTTTCTTTCCTTTTGGAAATGCACAATCCAGCCCCTGTTCTCCATTTCCAGTTTATTCAGTTTCGCTGAAGTTGGGAAATTACATTGAAAGTCAAATCCTGAAGTGATCCAGTTGTAAACCAAAGTGTTTTAAAAGTAATGAATAAAAAATATATATGTATTTTTTTTCTTTTTCAAATTGCTTTAATAAACAATGCTATCTACGGTAAAATAGACCATTTTCTTTGGTTGGAGCTATCCATCTAAAAATCCATCCATCCACCCATCCTGTACTTTAGCCCACCCAGACCCTGGTTGCAGGGGCAGCAGTCTGAGCACATAAACTTCTTCCAGTTCTGTTATGTGGGGGAATGAGGGAAGCACCCAGGCACAGAGAGGAGGATTCCAGGGGAACAGGATCTTTAATACTCAAAAAACTAAACAAAACTACAAACCAAAAACCACTGCTGTAGGCAGGCAAACTCAAAACAGGTGATATACATGAAACAGGGGGGACAACATAATAACAGCAGCACAGGAGGTAGGGAAGGACAGGACTTAAATACATTCAGAACAGACAAGACACAGGTGGAAACAATGAGGGCAGATGGGGACCAAAAGTAAAACTCGAAACAAAAACGTAACAGGAAACCTTTCAAAATAAACCAGGAAGTGAACTCAAAACATGAAGAAAAAAAAGAAAACTAGAAAACAAAAGTAAAGAAACTAAAACCATGACTGTTCTGCTGGTTGGATCCAAAAGCACTTCCAGGCCAGCCAGGAAACACAAGGACCTCCCCAGGGAGGTGTTTAGGAGGCATCTGACAGAGATACTGAAGCCACCTCGGCTAACTTTTCTTGAAGTGGAGGAGTTGCTGGGGGAGTGCCCAGCCACCCTGTGGCAGAAACTCATGACCATATGTGAGGGTAGTGATATAGATTGTGGAACAGATACCAAGTGACATTTCAAACACAAACTTCACTTATTTGTAAAGCGCCTTTCATATTTGCAGCGATGCCTGTGTCTGCATCTGAATCTGAAAGAAAACTAACGCCTGATTCTCTGTGGTCCGTCTGGAGTGCATGGGGAGTCCTTTTCATGTCTGTCATTTAGTTTACATGGCCTCCGTTGTGTCTCCAGTCCATCATCCCTCCCCCTGGCTTCCAGAGGAGTGGTGGTGACAGAAGAAATTGAAATAAAAAACATTTTACCATCAACTTCCATAACTTTGGTAATCGGGGCCCATACACTCTCCTTCCTCACTAAGTACTTGTAAAATACGTGTTTTGTGTCAGAAACGATATATTTTTGTACTTTATTAATCCATGGCAAAAATGAAGAATGAAGGAATAAAAAGGTTCTGGGTTGAGTACTTTCACCCATTTGTCTATGAAAAAGTCACAGATTGTCTTCTGGTAAAATTCGAACATAAATGCCAATGGGTGGAGAGTATTATAGCTCACAGTTTTCTTCTTTTTATTAACCTTTTTGGGCTGCTTTCACCACAGTTGTCTGGCTTTGATCAGCCTCAACATCATTTTTCCTTACAGACCTAATCCAAAGTCAATTCAGGTTGGATTAAGTAATGACAGGCAACCTCCAACTTTTAGGACGTTTTTTCCTGATCTCTTTCCATTCCCGACATCATCAGCATTGCACCCGTGGCTTCCAGTCCTGTGGGTGTTTTGTGTATTCAATGACGTCTCACCACTGAAAGTGCTGGAAGATCTAATCAGTCTCGCTCCACTTCACTCGATCCGTTTCCTCAATTAGTTTGCAAACTTGCAGCTGCAGAACACTCGCTGCTTTGACATGGGTTTCCTAATGAAGTCTGTGTGGCCAGCAATTGAGGAAAACTTTATCTCGGGATGTGATTAGAGTTGTTTTTTTTTAACAGATCTATTTATAGCCAGACATCACAAGTTGACATGCTACTCAATCAACTTACAAGTTTCTTCTTTAAGTTTTCTGATCACCTGTTAACCAGGTCCAAACATGTTTGAAATGCTCATGCACTGCCTGACATGGAACCTGTCCCTCATCAGAGTTGAGGAATTCTGAATTGTTAATGTCACCTCCACCCTTAAATGTCTTGGATCTAGATGCAAACATCCTGGTAGGTGATCAGCATAATCTGTTTTTACAGAATCTGCCAGGCAGCTGTATTCCTCTTTCTCCTGCTGCCAGCTGTGACATCATGTCCCTCCGCTCTTCTCTTGCTCTAGTTTCTTAAAACTATCAGTGCTATTGCATCATGCGCTCTGTGTATAATCCACATCTCAGTGATTTAGTGTCTGTCTGCTGGGCTTTGCTCTTCACAGCCCTCAGAGTATCCTCTGAGTATTTTTATGTGCTCTGCTTGGATCTCACACTGTTTGGATTCACTTGGGAAGCATCCCCTAGCACATTTTGAATAATCACGATTGCATATTTGTTTGCTCCTTAATCATTTATGCATATGCAACTGAAGCACTCTGACAGCCATTATAGCCTCAGCTGTGGGGAGTATGCTGCGGCATGTGCTGGTCATTACAAATAACAAGAATGCAGAGCGGGGAAATTTACTGCCTACTGTCGACTGAGGAATACACAAATCCAGAAATGCTGCCTAAATAGTCGTTGCATAAAAATACAGTAAAAGCAAATTTAGAACTGTGCTACTGGAAAAAAAAGAAACAGAATGAAATAAAAATACAAAACAGAGCACTTGTAACAATAATTTGCAGCACATTTGCAGAAAAGATTAATTTTGTGGAGAAAGCTGCACTGGGTTGAGCCTTCTGAACAAATATTTTTTAACCCAAAAGCAGTGGACCCACAGAGCGTGTGGATAGACCGACTAATAAAGATATCAATAAAACAGGATAAGTTGAATTCTCTCTGTTTTGTGGCTTGTTTTCCCCCTGTCAGCAGGGGGGGGTTATGAGTCCAACACCACGGGTTCCCGATAGAACCTGGCCCCAGCAGGAGAGTCTGTGCCACACTGGGAGAGGGTTTTCCTGCAGCCCTGTTGAAATCTCACCAAACCACATCCAGCTAACCTGTTCCTGAGGGGATTGCCAGGGCCACACTTCTTTGTGTGCTCGGTCCCAAAGGAGGGTCACCAGGACTGCTCCCCTTTATGTTTCCTGTCCCTGGGGGGAGTCGTTGGAACTGCTCATCTGCCTGCCTGTTCCTGAGGAGGAGTTCTCCATGTTAATTTCTTACTGTTGGGCTGTAAGACCCGGACTATTTTCTTGATTTACTTTTGATCAAGCCGTCCTACAGGTTCCGCCCAATTGTTTTGATGTGTTATAGCAGGGCTGGCCAACCCTGGTCCTTAAGACCCTCAACCCTGCCTGTTTTCCAGTCCTCCTTGACCAGCTTGCTGCTGATTTGCTGACTCAGGTGATTCCTCATCCTGATTGACTGAACACACCTGATTTAGGTGGTCAGCATCAAGCAGTCCAGATAGAGCTAAAAAACAGGCCAGGTAAATGGTATACACTTAGCGTTTCTACCTTCCTACAAGGCCTAAAACGCTTTACACACAAAAATGTTTCATAAAGTGTACACATTGTATTCTCTGTAAGATTTAAAAATGTTCATCTTCCATTTGTTCTTGATTTAAAAATGACCAACAGTTTCAGAATCTTTGGGTTATTTGATTGATCTATAGGTTGCTATAATGCAATGCGCCTTTAAAACATGGTCTTAAGGTCAACATCTGAGATCTCCATGTTTTTTACTTTGATTTTCCAACTCTTTCTCAAACTCTTACCCCACTCTCTTAAATCTTTATTATTTTATTTCATTCTGGAAAATTAAAGAGAGTGCTGAGCAGAAGGGGTGTGTGTGTGTGCACAGGTGCTTGTTTCCGCTTTTCTTTTGCTGAAAATCAGAAATACGTCTGTCCTGCTGTCATGATCCTGCCTCCTGTCTTCACCTGTGAGGAGCTGACAGGTAATCTTTATAATGACTGCCTTTTTAAGCAGCCTCTGCCCAGAGTATCTGTGCCAGAAAGTCATCTGCAGCCAGAGACTCTCCAGCCACGTGCCCATGATGTCTGGTTTTTGTCTGTTTCCTGGCTTTGGATTTTCTCACTTCTTGTTCCTGGACCTGAGTTTGCCTGCCACTTTCCTTTGCCTCCGACAATTTTTTAAGTGAAGCAGTTTCCAGTTTTCTGTGGATTCTTGAATGCATCTCTTATTAGATTGAGAGCCGCCGGTTTACCTAAGTTTTAGCTGTACATCGCGTCCTGCTCAGATTTTCCTGCTGTGACTCTTCCTCCAGTCACTCCTCGTCACTGCTATCCAGAAGTGTCTATCTGTCCTCCCCTACCTGTGTGCCTGATGCCCCCTAGATTAAGGACAGGTTGTGCTGTGCCTATCAGACTCAAAGACCTCTTAATAAACTCTTTTCTTGTGAACTCTGAGCAGTGTGCTTTCTGGGATCCATTTCTCTCAACCTGACACCTGCCGCTTAGAAAGAGAAGAACCCCTCGTCTCAGATTCATCACAGTTATGAGCTATACAAGTTTGTCTTGACAGCCATCACAGAACAGAAGCACTGACTCATCAGGGAGTGCTGCACTGTCATGAAGCCACTTACAGTGGCCTTGGAAATTCTTTGAGAAGACAACTGTTTCCAAGGCACCCTTCTACTCACAATGTAAGCTTTGATGTCCAAAACCCTGCCTCTATAAAGTGGCTTACAAATATCAGTATCTTATTCATCATAGTGACTAATAACTCATAAAACCTTACTGAGGGAAACTTTAATTGTTTATATTTTAGATGTTTAGAATTCTGCCAAAATTTTACAAAAAAACAGTGTACACAACTTTACTTTAAACTGCAGACAGGCCAAACCTATACGCAATAAGACAACTAAAAGCAATATTTTATTCTTCTCACATTTAGTATTTTGCTATCAAGAATGTGTGGCTTTGATATGCAAATGTTTTGTTGCATGTTCAAAAAAGTAATGTAACATTTAGTTTGGACCATGCTCACAAGAACTGACCAAGAGGTGCAAATTATCAGACATGCTCTGTGTGGGATTTGCAATGTTTATTTTTAGACGATTGAAAGAAGATTTGCAAAGGTTCTGGAAAACAGTGATGCTGTTTATGCCTTTAAGACCTCATCAAAATTAAGCTACATTGTTTACACAGGATATGAAAAGCAAGGAAAGTGTCAGAAGATTTTCTCTAAACTCACAAGCAGGTACCAGAACACCAACATGCCATTCCAGCACAAACTAAGCAAATTATCAATTTATTTTTACCTTTGAGGATATAGCTGACAATTCACTTACTGTAGAAAATCAGATCACAGGTTATCTTAACCTAGAAGCAAAATGACTGGAGTTTATGACTTTGCTTTGATAAAGAACATCACCTACATCACCTCTGTAGAAAGACTGTTCAGCCTGCGAAAGCTTATTTTAATGCTAAGGTGCTGAAATCTCTAGTGGATGTTAGAAATGTATTTTAAAAAGATTAAAAAATAAATAATAAATATATTTCTTGAGCCTAAACTAAAAAATATGTATTTAAATGTGTTCTTATTTGTATTATTTTATTATTAATATTTGTATCTTCTCTTTTTTATATACAGATATATGTAAGGAACTTTTACTGAAAGTCATTGAGCTTCACGCTGGAGATGCTTTGGTGAGGCAGGACTTCCTTTCCCAATGTCTTTTTTGTCAAAAGAAGTCAAAAGCTTCTCCTGCAAAACCAACACTGTCTCCCAGTGACTAAACCTGCACTTTTATTTAGGTGTGAAAAACATGAAAACAACAAATGTTTGTTATGTTTTTCTTTGGCTTAAATATCTTGCTATCAGCTAATGATCAGAATCGGAACCGGGTCCCATGAGGAAGGTGTTTATGAAAGACATTTAATCAATTTCCACACTTTTTCTTTAAGCATTATTTATTATAGTGATGGGATTGCTATTCCATGCCGTCCTGAAATACAGGGAAAAAAGAAAAAAAGAAAGCCTCTTGTTCTAAGAAACAAAAAGCAGATTTGCCAAAAAGAAAAACAAAAAGAAATCTTCAATAACTTCATGTTTTACTTTTTAAAAATGTTTTGACTTATTGCTTTAGTAGCTTTTTCTAAAATTGTGGTGCCAGTTGATAATTTCAAGTTTTCAATGCAATATAAAGACTTTTCTTCATGTTTTCCCAATTTGATCTCTTCTAAAAACACCCTCTCGGATAGCAGTGATGAAGAGTAACTAGAGGAAGAGTTACAGCAAGAAACACCAATCTCAGTTTTGGATTCAGGATGAAAGTTTATGAAATAATATGTATCACTGTGGAAACACATAGCTTTTGCTTTGCTTTTATTTTTGTTAATGCAGTTTATGAAAACAATGATATAAGGTTTTTCTTTTCTTTTTTGCAATTTCACTTTACCTCCAAAATTCTCATATTTGTCTTTTTGCTGACTACCATGCTTAAAAACAAAAACAAAAAAACGTCTTGCTGATGTTCACAAAAAAAGTCCTTCACTGAAAAAAACATGTATTAAAAAAAAGAAATCAGACTCAAGTATCAGTAAACCAAGATAAGAAGAGTTTTTCTTGAGAAAGAAGATCAGCTTGAATTTCAGGGGAAGTATGGCACATAATGGGTGCAGCATAACATCTCTTGGGAGTTTCTGCCTGGCCATTTAATTTCTAAAGCATGTAAGTTCAAGTAATTTCTATTTCTATTTTGACTCAAGCACAAGTGTTGGCAAACAGAACCAGAATACTCAAACATATCAGATCAATTGCAGTAAATAATAACTGGGATATTTACTGGAAACCACAGTTTACCCAACAGTAGAGGTAGGTAGACATTACTTTTTGTTTCTCTGCATTCATATACATCACTGCATTATTATTAATATTATCTGCATTCTTAACATACTGCACTACTTGAATAATTCAGAATAAGAAGCGGCAAAAAAATTACAGTAACATGAAAATTGGTGAAGAGCTTACAGTCAGTTACATCAAGTTAATACCAACCGCTAACGTCATGCATCAGTGGAATATTTGAATAAACATTCTTCAAAGGTATAGATGACCTATGTGCCATCTGACCAGTGTTGGCAGCTGAGCAAGAGATGACAACACACTTTTAAAGTACCGTACTCTTTCCTGCCAGCCGAGCATCTTGTTCCTGTTAAATAAGGAAGGAAAAGCAGGGACTTGATTTGTGGAGGGATTTAGGGGTTAAAACATTAAAACTAAATTTAACTTGCTGTCTTCCTCTTGTAGTTAACAAATCCTCAGCCTGACCCTCTAAAGAGGGGAAGTGAGAAAAAAACGAACAATTGTACTTCTGAGACTCTAGGCTTCTATTTGTGTTTCCACCCCGCACAAGTAAACACAGGACTTTTGCTTTCATTTTTACTATCTGCATCTAAACTCACACTCCTCTGTGAGAGGTTAACACCTCCTTGAGACGCCAGTGGGGTAAACTAGCATGCAATCATATTAAACTCTTAAAACAGCCAAATAAATCTCCAGAAGACTACTTCTATGCAAGGCTGTGACTCATCAGTTCATTTCTGAAATAATGACATCCAGAAATACATTAGGCAACAATTTAGGAGTGTGCTTGTTTACTCTAAACCCCTACATTCTCAGTGGAACTCAATCTGCAAGTGGGCTCAGTGTTCTGAAAGAAACATAAAGGGAAAAGTTGGGGAAACAACTTGATGCAGCAAACCACAAAACAAATGAATACCATTCACATTTCAACAGAATAGAAATCAGGGTCACTCTAATGTGGCAGTCTTCCAGTGCCAAATCAAGACCTGTAAAGAGACAGACAACAGACAGTTTGTTGTTAGGGGGTTTCTACTAAAAAGAGGCTTCAGTTCAATGATCAAAGGGCCAATACCATGCTATTCTTAAGCCTTTTATAGTAAACAATATCCGTGTATATGATAATATATCACCTTTGGCACACTAAAGTACACAATTTTAAACTAAATATTAGTTATTTGCCTGCATTGTTTTCCAACTTGGAATCATAATGTCTTTCGCTCCTTGTGGGTGCCGACCATTTCATGACATCAACTTAGAGCCGGACTCTGCCGGGTGACTGCGTTTCGCCCACGAAAAACAAACAACATCCAAACTGTTGCAAGGATGGATGTGCATGTTGTGCAGACAAAATATAAGTGTTTTGTCCAAACACCACTAGCTCCGTGCGGAAAGTGGGTGTGTCTGTCAGCCTGGGGGCGGTGCTGGCAGCGCAGACTCTTCCTGGAGAACAGCCCCTGTTTTCACTGGTCTACGTCAGCTTGTGAGATGCTCCTGGTTTTTGTGGGTTGGGTGGGGCTGGTGCTTAGAGCGCAGGTTTTCAGAGGAATACTCAGAAATGCGTGAATGAATCAAAATACCGCTTGGGGGGTTCTTATAGTTAGGAATTAACATTATAATACACTTAAAAGGTTAAAAAAAGATTTTGCATGGTATAGGCCCTTTAAACAGCCTCATAAGTATGTTTTTTGTGATAGATACATACATTTCATATATGATGTGTTAATCACCTGTTTTTCACATATGTCTTATGAAATTAGCTTGTTTCATGATAAATGAGAAATATGTTGTTAACAAGGGGGTAATTCTCTGCTTGATAAGGATTTAAAATGTAACTGGAGTGGGTCAGTTCCAGAGTAACTCCATTAGGTGGCTTGTCAAACTGGCCCACCTTTTAGCACATCCCTTCAGGGGTCGCCCCAGCAAATCAGTTTTTTATACCGAATGCTCTTCCTGATACAACCCCGTATTTTATGTGGACTGGGAACCCACAAAAAATGTTTCTCGTGCACCAGTCCTATACGCAGCCAACTGAGCTATCCAGCCGCTTTTTAAAATGGTTAATTTGTCGCAATTTATTTACTTTCATATTTAGTTTATTTTGAAAGTTAACTTCAAAATCTTGCTTTTTTTTGGAAATATATATTTAAAGAAGTTAATTTTTTTTTGTTTACAGATGGCTTTTAAATCTGGTTTAGAGTTGAAACAAGTGACAGATTCGGTCTACAAAATTCACACTATAAGGTTTTCCTCAAAATGACATCGTGAGCTACAAGTTTATCAAATATATATCACATAAAAGGGAACACACTAGCTTCACAAAAAACTATATTGTTGGTCTATTTTTTTTCTGAATAAAGCACAGATTTCTGTTTCTCTCTGTAACACCCTGTTCTCTTCTATTATGTCTCACTGTACAGTTCAGTCCAGTCTTTTCAGAGTTCATCTATGTTATTGCTGCCTGGAAACTCTGAATGTGAGGGGACACAGCAGGGATCCTTTGGCTTCTGATGATGATATACAAGGGGATATACATGTGTCCCTTATGGGGACAATCATTCCCACTGGTATCTACTTTAAGTCTCAAAATGCTGGGGTTTGTTGGGCTACATAATAAGACTGGCTTGAACACTTAAACTTCTCTATAAAAACAATTTTCAACAGAGCATGATTGCAATTCAGAGTGCAGTGATATACTCCCTAATAGCAGTATTAGGAAGTTCAACACCCTTACAATTTCCCTTTGAGGAGAAAATATCAAAGTTCCAGAGGCTGTTAATCTTAATGGGAAAATGAGAACATAATTCATTAAATCGTCAAATTTTTCAGCCAGGAACCCATTAAGTCCACTAAGTGCCCCAAAACACTGTGAGGCTCTTTAGATAATTACATTTAGCCATCACCTTGTCACATGGCGGTTATGTAGCCTTGGGCAGTGGGAAAATGACACTAGTTTTTATTACCCCTACTGAAGTTTTTATTTTTAAAATCAAGTGTAGGTAGAATTTAGGTCCAAATATGTTCATCTTACTTACTGTGCTAACTTGCAGTTGTTAGTTGTCACAAAGCGTCCCGTGTAGTGGATGTTACACCGAACCACATTGTTTGTGTAGTCAGATTCCCGCACCAAGTATTTGGGATTAACAGTGAGCTGAAAACAATAAAAAAAAAGTGCACAACTCAGTATGAATTTAAGTGAATTAAAATAGCTTAGATTGACTGAAATGCCATAATAATAATATATAGTAAAAAACACATTTTAAATACATCAAGATTCTTTTGTGCAGCCATACTGACCTGATACAATATGTATGAAAAGCAGATAACAAGATACCACAGTCACTGAGTGGTATCCTAAAAAATTCTCGGTAACAAGATACCTGAAAACTTTATTGCTTGGATCAATTTGTTATGATGGCCTCATCGCCTTCTACCTCCCACAAAATATGACCTTGTGGTGTTCACAGAACTTCACGCCCAAGGATCGTACTGGCCGTCTGGCTAAGCTCTCACCTTAAGTATGTAGTTTCCAGGTTTGACATCAGTGATATCGATCCACTGGCAGTCAATATCAGCATTGTATGTATCATAGCAGCCTGGACTCAGACCCTAAAGAAACAGTGAAGATCTCTGAGGATAGTCATCTGAGTCAGATGCAATTATAAAAAGAGGAAATATCGAATGTATACAGAGAAAATGAGAGCTACAAATCTATATCTCTTGGACTCAATTGTTACAGTTTTAATAATCTATCATATGCTGAGTGAATCAATAGGTCTTAAAAAAATCATCGTCAGATTGTTCTCTCATGTTTGTCTTTGATGTATTACCTGAGTGTGAGAGGTGCAGGCGTAACGCTTCAAGTGACCAAAGTCACAGGTTGTGTCCTCCAGACAGAAGCTGGCCTTGTGCCCCTCTGCCACTTTACGGCCAGTGTTGACCTCCAGTAAATCATAATGGCTGAACTCATCCATGCTGTGGAAATGCCTGTCAGAACAAGCATAAAAAAGAGATGCAGTTAAATATTATATAGGCCCAAAACCAAGGCTCTGAGGTTGTTTAAAAACAAGTACTTTTTTAGTATCCCATGACAAATCTTTTACGTTTAACTAACACTTCTTGACTTGTTTTTAAAACAGCTGCTTCTTGATCACACAAAACACCTTAAGATTAACACCTTAAGCTTTACATTTACACAACCACAAGAGTTCCACAACAGCAATGGTAAAACAAATGTACATACAATGACAGAATGTATGTGTTTTCATGACATAAGAAATGACAATTTTCCTCAGTAGCATCCTAGAGCAGTGCCCTGTCAAATCTGCTCTAATCTACACAATAAAGCTCTCATTCTTCTCTGATAAAAGGAGAGTGTAACTTGTACAGTAATCCCTAATAGTTCTTATTTTGTTGTCACAATAAAGTAATAACTGAGCAAACCTTAGTATTTCTCCAATGCAACTCGTTAAAAGTCTGTTTTAAACTTAAAACCTTTTCAAATGAAACAGAATGCATTTGAGGGGAATCCAAAACATTTGGAAAAAAAAAAACAAAAACAAAGAAAGAACATTCAAAGAAAGAACATAATAGAAAAAAGCAATTTTTATGTAGTTGTCCTTCCAATAATGTCTTTGCATTATGTGCTTTAGGTGAACACAACTTGTCTCTTTTTGTTTTACTTTTTTTGCTATCCTCAAGACAAAAACAATCTGCTAAATTATATTCGTGAATAAAAACTGCATCTAATGACAGTAGTGCAACAATGTATTAAATGGTAAAAGGTAAATGGCGTATACTTGTATAGTGCTTTTCTACCTTCCTCGAAGCCCCAAAGTGCTCTACATTCACAGTTGCTTTTATCCATTTTCACACTGGTAGTGGCTCCGCTACTGAACAATGGCACCAACCTATAACCACCATAGGCAAGGTGGGGTTCAATGCTTTGCCCCAGGACACCTTGACGGATGGGTGGGCAAGGCGGGTATCAAACCAGGAATCTTCCGAACGGAGGTCAACCGCCCTTCCAAAGGCATTGAGGAATCATGTTTAAAGATTGATTTGAGATATTGTACATGGTGCAACAATGGAAATTGTTTGTTGTAGTTTAGCAACTGGTTCATAGCTATTGTGCTTTATTTTTCTCTTTATGGAAGATCATTTAAAGTGGAGTCGGCGCACAGAGAAGTTAGAGTCCGTATGTCACAGTCTTTCTGCTCAGAGAAAGTCACATTTTACTAGTGGTTCCGACCCGTTAATATAAGGTGTGGAACCTTTTTTTTTCCTCAAGTAGGAAATAAGGTTGCAAATCTTCTGGATGGTTCAGTTGGCTACATGACTGATGCATGGGAAGCCAAGATTTGTTTCCCATGGGGTCCATTGAGCTTCATCCAGTGTGAGTCCTTTGGGCAAGACCCTTCGCGGTACTGTCTAACTATGTAGCCATAAAAGGGGCCTAAGATTGGGTCTCCCTGTGCTGGTCCCCAGCCCAGCTAAAATACAGGGTTGTGTCAGGGAGAGCATAAGATTTAAAAATCACTGCCAAATCATCTGTGCGAATCAGTGAAAACTGATCTACTGCGGCAACTCCTGGAGGGATATGCTAAAAGGTGAACAACTACATGAAATGGGGTTGCAGATTTTGAGGTTTTGTGAAAAATGCTAACCCTAGCCAGTAATGGTTGCATACAAATAAAGCTCCACACAGCTTGCTTGTTAAATTGCTTTTGGTCAGCTCTCCATTTGTCCATCCAGCTTCCAAACTCGCTTTGCCCTGTTCAGGGTCACAGGGTTACTGAAGCCTACTGTCGGGGGTACACCCTGGATATTTAGACAGTCAGTCAAAGGGCTTGATCATCTGTATTTCTTAAAATATTTGTTGTTGTTTTTTTGTCTTCAATTACGGTTCCTAGGCTCATGGTTGTTAGGCTGTGGTCTGTCACGTCAAGCTGTGTTGACGCTTCTCGCTTGGACCTGAAAAGGTATTAAATGTGTCTTAGCTCGGCATTCAATCTGTACTACATCTCTCAGAGATGGGTTTTTGTTAAGCTGCACAACAGTGTGGTAAAAAAAGCAGCTTTAAATGTCATTGAAGTGTCTAAAAATAAATTTTCTGCTCATCTTTTAGCTTTAATTAACTGGATTTGCTAACCTGCAAAGCAGGGATTCATGTGGTTTATGTTGAAGCTGCTGACCTCATCTGCTGACATTTTTGTTAGCGATGATGCACCTTGACTGAACAAGCCAGGAATCATCAGTGGTTAATAGATAGGCCTGCTAATTAATAGCAACAATAAAATATTGCTGAGGCATGGAATTAACTCCCTAATGATGTATGAATATTGTTAATTAGTTTGCACTGATCAGCACGATCAGAGTTGTTTGTGTGTGAGTTTATGTGTGTGTGGTATAAATTTGTTTGTGTGTTTATTGCAGTGTGTGTGCTTGTATTTGTACAGCTGTAGCAGCTTAGGAAAGGCTGGAAACACAAGGCCACTGATCAGGACAGGACAATGAAGCATCGGTGTCTCTTGGTGTGTGACCGTGTCAACAAAGCCGTCCAATAGAGAAGCATCTGCAAAGTTTACTGCTGTATGAACTGGTCTGCTTCCAAACATGAAAGTGACCCCACGATGCTTTTCACGTTTACAAGCCTGCTGTGCCTTTAATTACGGTACATGCTGGCAAGTGCGCATTTGCACAGAGAAAGATGACAATATAATTCCATGTTGATGAAGAAAGGTCTATTTTTGGTTCAATTTTAATTTATTTATGCACAGCAGAGGCAACTATGAGCTAATAGAGCTCATGCACACCACATATCTGTGACTTTTCCCTGATATGCGACTTTGACGTGTGGTGTCTTCATTTCTCCATGGTCTTACTTTTAATGTACTTCTTATGTACTTCTAATGTAATTCTATTCCTATTTAAATAAAGAATTGTTCTTCATTATAAAGGGTAAAAGGGACATCACAAATACATGGATAATGCATTTGGTAAATGTGATTTTAGATTTAAAGGAAGACATCCATTAATGCTGTCAATCAAAAATAAATAAAAAAACACAAAAAATGAAAAAAAAGGGGCACAAATTCAGTTCTTTATAATTATCATAAATATGGAACAGTTTATGTAAATCTTTGCATTAAAGCTTGTCTGATGATTGCCAAAGAACTAACAAAATCACAGGGCGATTTTTCTAAAAGTAAGTCAGTCACCATCAACTTTACTCTGAAATTCTCTTTCTACAAAAAATGGGTTTTGTTCTTGTGGTTAGATTTTATGTCCTGCATAATTCTCTTGTGGCTGAATTCTTAGCCATTCTTATCAATTTTATCTCTGGCTTTGAAATTGCTCAGCAAAGTAAGTATGGGCTTTTGATTAACGGGTAAACGTTACAGCCTCAGTCCCATTACAGCTTCCCTGGACGCTTTAAAACACTTTTGGACTTTTTGTCCTGACTATTTAGCATTTTCTTAAATACAGAGGTTTGGTGATGTTATATCCTGGTAATAAGACTATGAAATGTTGAAAACCCTTCCTCAGGCTGGCTGTGTAGACATGAGTTGAAAAAGGATGCAGATGCAGGTGAAGAAGTTGCTTTTCAAACAGGCATACACATCAAATGTGGTCTAAATAAAGCAGGAAACAAAGGCAGGATCATGCCAAGGTTGAATTTGAAATAAATCAACAGGGGAATCAACCTCAGGTGTGTCAGTGGTTGACACACCTGAGGTTGATTCCCCTCCAGGTATGTCAAACAAAAAAGAAAAGAAAACTAAGATCCATAAAAGCAAAATGCAAAGCTCTGCTAAGAGAAAACCAGAAAAAATATATGAAAAGAGGGAAATGATGGCAAATGGAAAGAACGAAAAAACATTTCTTTTACATTTTCTGTAGCAACAGGAGAATCACTTTTAATAATCGAAGGGATCTACAGTGTGTCATTATTTACCTTTCACATCAGTATAGACATACCTATTCCTTTTTACAGCCTTTAAATAAGGCTGAGGTCTGGACCTCTTTTGATTGATCTGTTTTTTTTCCATGTCTCCCAGCTGCAAAGCAAGGTCATAATTCTTTTAACGGCATACTTAACAGTTGGGGTGATGTGTTTGTGCTCGTACTCTGTTTGGTTTTCCTCAAATGTGACACTGCCTAATTATGCCCAAATATCTCCACTTTTTCAGAGCCCCTGTGGTTTGATGTCACTTTGAGAATCTAAACCATGCTGCATTATCATTTTAAGAGGCAAATGGCTTTCTCTTGGAAATACTGCCGCTTCACTTAACATGCTGCTTTTTAATTAGTTCTGAGTATTTGTTCTTTATTATAATGATTTAACTTTATAATTATTCACACTCGTCTCTCTGAAATTCAACAGAACTTTTTTGGAGATTCAATAATCTACATGCATGTTTAATGATCAATATTAAAGGAAGAAGTGAGAAGAAACGGAAATCACAGAAACTTAATCTCAGTACTCAAATTTTCTTTTTCTGATTGGATTTTGGGTATTTTGCAGTGGCATGTGATAGTCATACCCCTCGAACTTTTCCAAGGTTCCCACAGTATGACCACAAAAATATATTCATTCATTCATTTTCTGTACCGCTTTGTCCCTTTCGGGGTCATGGGGCTGCCGAAGCCTATCCCGGCTACTTGGGCGTAGGCAGGGGACGCCCTGGACAGGTCGCCAGTCTGTCGCAGGGTAGAACATCCACAATCACACACCCATGCACTCTCACACTCACACCTATTGACAATTTAGAGTTGCCAATTAACCTATGAAGCATGTTTTTGGACAGTGGGAGGAAGCTGGAGACCCCGGAGAGAACCCACGCATACACGGGAAGAACATGCAAACTCCACACAGAAAGGTCCCCGATTGATGTATTTTTCATGTCCCTCAGCCGGGACTTGAACCAGGGGCCTTCTTGCTGTGAGGCAAGAGCGCTAACCACTGCGCCACCGTGCAGCACAAAAATATATATTTTCTTAATTGGAATTGTTTGTGAAAGACCAACACAAAGTGTCACACAATTGTAAAGAAAGAAAATTATACACAGTTTCTTTTTTTTACAAATAAGAAACTGAAAAGTGCAGTGTACAAAGGTTTTCAGCCCTCTTTGCTCTGAGTGCATCCAACTGACTTCATATGTTGCCTGATGATTGTTGACTGATCCAGTGTTGACCTAATGACTAAATAGAGGTTACATGTGTAATTTAATCTCAGTACAAATACAGCTGTTCTGTGATGGCCTCTGTGGTTTGTTTCAAGAATATTATGGAGCAAACAGCATTTTAAGTCCAAGGAACAGTGTGGTACAACTGCAAACCCACCGAGGCATGGTTGTCCACCTAAAGTAGCATGTCAAACAAGGAGAGCACTGATCAGAGATGTAGCCAAGAGGCCAATGGGGACTCTGGATGAGCTGCAGAGATCACTGTGGAAATCTGGACATTTGGAAGAGTCGCAGGAAGAAAGCCATTGTTGAAATAAATCCACCAGAAGTCCCATTTGCAGTTTGACGGAAGACATGTGAGGGATCCAACAAATGCGTGGAAGAAGGTCAAATGACACCAAAATTGAACTTTTAGGCCTAAATGAAAATTGCTTCGTGCGGCAGAAACTTAACGCGGCACATCCCTCTGAATACCTCATCCCCACTGTCAAGCATGGTGGAGGTAGCATCATGCTCTGGGGCTGCTTCTCTTCAGCAGGGATAGGGTAGCTGGTCAGAGTTGATGGGAAGAAGGATGGAGTTAAATACAGGGTTATCTAGGAAGGAAACCTGCTGGAGTCTGCAAAACACTTTCACCTTCCAACAGATTAACAACCCTAAACATACAGCCAAGGCTGCAATGGACTGGTTTCAAATGAAATGCTTCCTCCCTCAAACCAAATGTGGCTCAGCTATGTGAAGGGAAGCATTGCCAAGTGTCCAGCAGTCAGAAGTAGGTAAAAGAAGCCATGCTCAGAAGAACCCATTAATTAAGGTTCAAGAAGCAACAATTTAAATCTTATTCTGTGTTTAACAGTTAAAATTGAACTGTGTTAATAAGGATGTTTATATCTGAATTCAGTAGATACAGACTGCAAAAACAGAAAACTTAAATGTATTATTGATTTATTGACTTATTAATTTTAAATGTGTTTATCTATGTGTTGATTGATTAATTGATCCCACGGTAAATTGAGTTTGACACCCCTGTAGTAGAGGCATACCCCAAAATACCTTCAGCTGTAATTGCAGAAAAAGGGGGCTTTACATAGTATTGACATGGGGGGGGGGGGGGGGTTGGCGGTAAATACTTTTGCACACTGCACTTTTCAGCTTTTTATTTTTAATAAAAACTTGATCATGTATAATTTTCTTTTTACCTAAAAATTGTATGCCACTTTGTGTTGGTTTTTCATATAAAATTCTAATAAATTTGTGATGTTTGTAGTCATAATGTAAGAAAATGTGGAAACATTCAAGAGGTAAGAATACTTTTGCAAACCACTGTTTAATGCTAAGATTTTACTAATAGAGCCTTTCCAGTAAACATTGAGCTCAACAGAAAATTGTGTTTGATTTTTTAAAAATTGATTCTACATTACATTATATCCTAAAGGTTGGTAATTATTTTCCAGAAAAAGTCTTTGTTTGCTCTCTTTCCTGAAGTGGTGTTGACTTGAAGTGGATGAGGTAAGCACTGGATCTCATTCAGTCAGCCTAACTCAAGACTATAAAAACAGTGCTGCCCCTTCCCTTTCCTTCACATGCCATGCTTCAGCACAACTGCTGCCTTTACTGGAAGAGTCATTAAAGACTGACGAATGACTTGAAGGGGGGAAACTTTCCAGTAATGGAGCAAGTGACCATTTAAACACTCATTTATTTCATAAGAGAAAGGATCTGTTCTCAGGTAAAGAAACCTCTGATGTTATCTCAAGCTGAACACTTTCTTCCTTGTAACTTTGAGGAGACATGCTATACACTTTCAGAGTTGTTATCTGGGCTTCTTTGCAAGGGCTGCACATGTTCGCTTTTAGAGTGACACTTTTTTTATCTTTGTGTTCTGAAGAAAAAAAAGTAGAATTCATTTGAAGGAAGCATTGACATGATTATGTTTTTTTTTTTTTTAAGTGTTTGTGAATGGAAAAGCAGGAGGGGCTCAAGACCACAAGATGCTTGGAAGGGTTTCCTTGTCTCTTTGGGTCTTTTCACTATGTCAACTATAGAGAATGCACTGCTGGAAGAACACACGCAGAATTTACAAGACAAGCTTCTCCCAGCTCAGAGTCATTTTCCCTTCTGCTGCAGCAAACAAGGGTTTAAGGATTTCAGTGATTAAATAAAACAGTCAGGTCGGTGAAAGTTTGTTTTCAGTGGCCTGGTGTTTGACTGTAAGCCACCAAGACAGCAACTGCCAACAAACAGGAACTGTCTACTTTTGACTTAAACATAAGTTATCTTTTAAAGTTGGGATATGAATAAATTTACAAGTTGCAAAACTACCTTTAAAAAAAGATTTGCCGCTTTTAATGACTTTTTTTCTTCATCTACACTTATTTGCAGCAGCAATACGTCCTCATTTGTACTAAGAAGCACACAAAAAAATCGCAATACTTAAGAGAATGATGGTCTTTTCCTTAGTTTTGATGCTCAAGTGTAAACGACAAGAAAATGTGTCAACTTCTCAGACAATGTAGTCATTAAGTTTGCCGATGACACAACTATGGTGGGGCTTATCTCTGGCGGTGATGAGAAGGCATACAGGGATAAGATCCAGAGACTGGCGGGGTGGTGTGCAGACAACAACTTGGTCCTAAACACCTAAAAAACAAGAGAAGTGATCATGGACTTTAGGAGGAAGAAGTCCGATCTGCAGTCCATTGTCATTAATGGGGAGTGTGTGTAGAGAGTTCCAAGCTTCAAGTACCTTGGTGTGCACATTGATAAAGACCTCCAATAGTGCTCAAACACTACAGAGGTAATGAAAAAGACCCAACAGTGTCTTCACTACCTGAGGATCCTCAGGAGGGTCAACCTGAAGAGAGAGCTGCTGGTTGCCTTCTACCGTTGCTCCATTGAGAGTGTACTAACATACTGCATCTCCGTGTGGTTTTCAAGCTGCACCATAGCACACAAGAAGGTTCTACAGAGGGTCACAAACCCTGCCCAAAAGATCATTGGCTACCCTCTTCCCTCACTGAAGGACCTTTACAGCACCCCCTGTCTTGGGAGGGCACGCAACATATATACATACATATATACATATATACATATACATATATACATATATATATATATATATATATATATATATATATATATATATATATATATATATATATATATATATATATATATACACATATATATATATATATATATATATATATATATACATACATATATACATACATATATATATATATATACATATATATGTACAGTATATGTTTTTAGATACTTTTTATGTATGCAAAATAATTGTAAGCTGTTTTATTATTATTATGTTGCTTTCTTCTTTCTCCTTGCACCAATGTGGGACAGTTTGCAACTTCGTTGTACTGTTGTGACAAGGATGATGACAATAAAGCTTTCTAATCTAATCTAATCTCAGGGTTTTTATTTATGACAACAATATAAGGCAAAAAAGTTTAAAGTGAGACTATGGGATGGAACTTTATTTTTTTGTTGCTTTAAACAAAACACTGCCAGACTAACCAGCATCTCTGGCACCATGCTTTAGCTGGTAAGTGTTCTAGTGTGACAGATTGAAAGAAAAAAAAATGGATTGATTTGACATTCTGATCACACAGCTGCTGGAATGATGTCTTTGGCGCTATGCCTCCTGGGAACTGCTGTGCAAATGTAGACTGAAGTCAAGCAACAACAACACTGTCAGTCTTCTGACGGCCACTCGACATTCCTTCAACATGAGAACAGCTGCAGTCTGGATCTTGTGTAAAAAGGCAGACTTTTTAGAAGTTGCGTTCAAAGGCCAGGCTATATGAAATATAATGAACGATAATGATGCTGCCAGAATGTGATCATTCTTACCTCTCTGTAAAGACTGCATTTGTACAAATAAAATGCTTTTGTTTCTTTTTTTACCACTGACCTTCAAACTGAAAACCAGTTTACTGGAAAAACATGAAAACCTCGAGCATGTGTACACGAAGTTAGTGAGGGACGCAACACGCTTGCAATTCCCTGAAAATTCACAATATGTTACCTATTAATACTTAAAAGCACACAACCAATCAATACAGTACATACCTTATTTTGTACAATCACTTAATTTTTCTACACACATCATCACAGCATCTATTTTTACCCATAAAAAACATTCAGAACTATTTTCATCAAACTCCATCGTTAAACATATTTGTAATCCTTTCCTGCTGCTTCCTGATATACGTTATGCTAAATAATGTTACAAATAAAACGTTTCTTGCATAGTCCTTTTATCTTATTTTATTTTTCAAAATGTTTGGGTGTTTATTTAATTCAGTTTCTTAGGTTTTGATGTTTTTTTCCTGTGTTCACTCCTGGTTAGTTCTATAAATCTAAAATAATTCTGTTGAGTCTTTTAGGTTCTATTTTACTTTTTCCAACAAGCCACAACATAATCGAATTTGTAATCATCACAGCTGATTTCTATTTGGCAGTTATCTTGTGTTGTCATTTCTTTGTGCTGCTTTAATTTTTCCTTTTATTATTTTAGTATCCCCCCCTAACCACACACACGGTGTGTAGGTTTCAGCTTTACCTCCATCTGCAATATTTGGGCTTCTAAAAAGCAACCTTCACAACACACACTTGCCATTAGGATCTTATGTGATATCTCAATTGTAAAAATAACACTGAACTGTTGTCAGCCTCAAGCAAAATATTTTATATCGTTCTCTTCCATCTGCTTTATTAATATTAAATCTTACTTTTTTTCCATTTTCTGTATATCCTTTTCCATAATCTCTGTCTTTCATATGCCATAGTTTGAAACCACAGTCACAAGTGTCTTTTCATAGCCGTGCTTAGAGTTGAAACTCCAAACACACCAAGCTTGTATTTGATCCATTAATGTCTGCCATGGGTCAAAAGAAAAGGACTTACTGATGACAGCTGTGCCATTCCCAGGTATGACGTGGTCTGTTAGGCATGAAGTCTGCTGTGCCCTTGTTCTTCACCCTCTGTGGAAACCTCAGCAGCACCCTCACGCTTAGGTCGGTGATGTCAGGACTGTATGCAGAGCTGAATGCCAGACACGAGGACACAAATGGAAACATGCTTAGCGTCCTGCTAAAAGAATGCCGGCACATCTGTTTATCGTAAGTACAACAAAAGCAGGAAATCATGGCAAAATATACTCCCGAGCGGCTCAAATGTAGCTGCTAAATAATTCATTAAGGAGAATATAGCCATCACTCCAAACACACTAATTCAACAGGGAGCAGAGACAAAAAGATCTGTGTTGCGCGATCAACATTTTTGTGCGAAGAAGATGGCATAACTTCAAGTTCACCACCACTAAAGATCTAAGCCATTCATCCTGTGATTGTTATTGACTTTGGAGTGTATGGAAAATTACAGCAGCCCATCTGTGGGTGATTGCAGCCAACTCAGGCAAGACATAAAAAGGGCTTTAAGGCATGGGTGTGCTTGGTGATGGGAAGAAGGCAAGCAGAGCAGCCACAAACTTCCATCATTTTGCTGGTGTTCTGTGCAGATGCAGTCAAAAAGACCCTGGACTGTCGGGGATGCTTCTCACTAAGACAGAAAAAAAACTCAGCAAAGCCTGAGTGCGACTGAGATTAAATTGACTCAACTTTGCTACTTTGCAACCATTCAAGTATTATTTTCTTCCCACTAAAATGGCTCAGTAAAGATAAGAAATGACATAAAGGACAAACTAATGAGAGGGTGATTTAAAAAAAGAGTTTTAAGGAGAAAAGTTAACCCTTTAAAAAAAGAAAATCTGTTTGCACTAAAATATTTTGGATCTCAAAAAGTTCAGAAAAGAAACTTTTGGACGTTTGTGAAACCTTTTCAAACTTCAGGCAAAAAAAATATATTTTTGGAGGACAAAAGGAGCAACTAGACATGTGATACCACAGATGACTCAATACTCTCAACACTATTTCACTTTTAATCCTCTGTTTTATGTTCTGTGCTGCTAAACTCCAGTTTTTAGTGAGCTATGGAAGAAGTGAATTGCATGTTAGGTTTCGACATCCAACATGTCTCCTTGTAAACTTTAGTACACATTTTCTCAGATCATCTTTTGATCCATTTTAAAGCATTTCCGATGGTCTTTTAGTCATGAATATACTGTTTTCAGGCAAAAATAAAAATAAAAAAACTTCTTGTTTTCTAGGATATATATCTGCTTCGTGGCAGGAGTTCATTAGAATTTTGCCTCTGAGTTGTGGGCAAAATGGTTACCATGGGAAAATGAGTGCATCATCCCTTTGTTTACACTCTCTCCTGCCAGCTCACAGCCCCTCACAACCCCAACATAACATGATCGGTGGGGAGCAATTTCTAAAGCCATCCAGCTGTACAGTTTTGAGCCAAATGTCAGCTCAGATGTAGAAAATGAAGATGTACATCAAACTAGTTGTCTCAAAGTGGATGCATCAGAATGGAGCAGACCGTGGCCTGTCGTTGTAGGATCTAAAGTTTTCAGCGGATGCCTTCAATGGTTGCCATGTCAATTCCTCTATTTTTATAAGTCAAAAGGTTTTGATGTATAACCAGAACAAAGGTTACAGTAATAACAGTTATGCAAGGTTCTCTCAAAGGAAGTCATTTGTAAGATTATTGACTAACATTAAGCAAAATACATTTAAAAATATTAAGTATTTTGAAACATCATATCGTCAGGAACAAAAACAGAGGAAACAATGTGATATAATTTTAAAAAAGCTGTCTAGAGATGGGTTTACCTTGACAAGCATTTTTCTTCAGCAGCACAGCGCAGAGCATACATGAAGGATGTCTGGATGTATGTGGAAGCTTGAACATAGTTAGGATCAGGAACCAGATCAGGCAAACCTAAAATGAAGGAAATACTGTTTAACATTCTTATGCACCAGTCCAGTGTTAGATTACATTTTCTTTGTTAGCTTTTCCTTTTCCAGAGTGAAATCTCGAAACTTCTTAAACTTTGATCCCTCTAATTTAAACTCATATATTTTCCAAGCAAATAAGATAGGTTTCACCTCCAAAACGTTTCATTTTCCCCAAAACGACTTTGTGGAATGTTCTAAATGTTCAAGGTGAAAAGGAAACCTTTCTGACATTTTCATAAGAATATGCAAAATTCAAGACTGAAAAAGAAAACATTATGAGACGACTACCCAAATAGTCTTGATGAGGATCATTGCTGCCAAAGTGGCCTCATCTAAACTGTATGTGACATGAAAGATTGCAGAAATTTTTTTTTTTATTCCTTATGACCTTCAAATCATCACCCAAGAGAAGTTGAAATCACACAAAAGCTAGACTGTGCTCACTAACATGTTTTTCATTATCTCAAATTTTCTTGAAAATACATTGCTGCTGATGGACGATGATGAAGGAACTGGTGAGTGAAAAGGCCTACAAGTCAAGAATGGGTCACAGTGGAAATTCCTGTTTCTTATTGTGTCATCCAGATTATTCTCAATTTAAATGAAATCTGTGGTCGGTCCAGATATGTGTGAAAGGGAAGGAAAAAGTGTAAGGGTCTTGTGCAGAAAGTCTTTGAAATAAAATATTTTCGGTTTCTTTCAATTCAGCCTCTGTTTATAATGCTTTAAGTTCTTGAAAGGAAGTGACAAACTTGAGGTTTGCCAAGAAAGAGGAGGCCTTGTCAGATGAAAGTTTGTACAAAACATTCCCAGAAAAAAAGCATGTCAGCTAACCTCTGAGGCCCAGTTAAATCAGAACTTTTTTCCACCATGTGACCGGTGCAATAACTTGAGCTCTCCCTTTAAAACTTGACAGGCCAATTTAGAGCCATAAAATAAAATTCCACCCTTATATTTACCCAACATTTAACACCTAGATGACTCTTCCCTCCCCACCTACAAGTTTAAATAGAGGTCCTATCTTTGTGGACAGAGTGTCAACATCCAATCTGACATCTGAATCTGAGACAGACACAGACCAGGAGAAAGCTTCTTTGAGTAGACAATGCAAACACTGTAAACCACTGTGAAACACTGATGTTTCCCAGCAGCACTTTCAATCCAATTTTTCCTCTAACCCCTCAGAAGGCTTTGTTCTCTTTGCTCTAATCTGTTAAAATGTGAAAGTGGGTCTCTTTCAGAGGGATAAAGTGTATTGAGAAGCCAAAGCTGATCGGCTCTCAGCAGCATGTGACAAAGCCACACATTACACTCTAAGTGGGGCATGGAGAAAAGAAACCCAGACTTGCCAGGCTTTTTGGGCCATCTTGTATGGCATAACGAGAGACACAGGGGATACAGTGAGCTGAACACAAATTCAAATACTTGAAATTGAGTGAGATCAGCTTAAAGCTCTATCTGGTGATCAAGTAACTTCCTAATTCCAGATTTCAAGCTTCCCTTGTTGATTTTCTTCCACCATTTTTTTTTTTATAAATGCTCTCAGAAATGCTACCTTTTGATAATGAAATCATTTGTTTCTATTCCTTTTTAAAGCCCTACTCTAATTGTCTTTTAAACTATCCTGTGTTGCTTTCTAGGACATAGTTTCAGCAGAGATGATTAGAAATTCTCCTCTGAGTTGTTAGCACGACTTTTAGTGAGGACTAAGCCTGAGCTCATTTTCCATCATCCCTTAGTATACCCTCTCACCCGCTAGCTAACAGCCCAAGACGTACAGGGATCTAGTCGTCTACAAGTGGATGAATCATAATGGAGTGGAGCAGGAAGCTTTTGGCCCACTGTTAGCTGCTATGTCACAACTACAAGTTTTTTCAAACTTACTTACTTCATGATATCAGTTTTGCAAATCAACCTCGGTGTTATTACAATGCTGTCTGTTTTGTCCCAGAAAATACCCCACCCCCCCAAACACACACACAGTACACTATGACAAAAATGTAAAAAGAAATAACGTGCTGCCAAAACCACCACTTACTGCTTTGTGGACAACAGTTTAAAGGTTTTCAATCTGTCACAAGAGACACTGTGCAGGATAGCAGCTTGACACAAGAAGAGTTAATTATAACAAGAAACATTTGATAAACGTACACTAAATCTGTCCTTATCCTTCAACTCTGGCTGGCTAAAAATGAATATTTAATTATATTTTTTAACAGTCCCTTATGGCAGAATCTAAACAGCTGTGGTTATTGAGTGGCATCAACCCATATTGACCTTTTGTGCTGAATGGTAGAAATGTCTCCCGGCTCTAATGCTACTGAACCATATTTGGAAAGCACACAGAACAGCAGAGAAAAGAAAGCAACATGTTTTCTGAAAAAATAATAAACCTGCAGAAAAATGTTTGATAGACTGGTTGTAGGTCCCAGTCTTTCCCCAGCTCAGCACAGACATCCTCTGGCACTCTGAGCTTCAACATGTTTGCAGTGAGTCTTCAAATCACTCATCTTCTTTCTGTCTTATCTTTAAACTTTTTTGTTGGGTAATAATAAACTAAACAGTGGTGGCTGGTTTCCACTAGATTGGAAGGAAAAACTGTCTGCTTAGTCAAATAAACATTTTAAGAAAGTGCACTGCATACTTTTACTCTCCACACCCCCTTAGTGCTCCGCCTAAATATTTATTTAATTTCCTGCAGCCGAAGCAATGGACCCCATGTGTTACAGGGACTTTCCACTGTCTCCTTTCCCCCTCAGGGTGTGGCTAAGTACTGTATCTACATCCTTTGCCCCCACACTCTGCTCTTCCTCCCTGGAGTGTGCTGCCAACACCCCATGACCCCCCCCCCCCCACCCCCCATGAGGTCACCACCACCATTGCCAAACTCTAAATACCTCATGAACCAGTCTGTTTTTTGTAGCACTAACTGGCTCCCCCCACAAAAACAAAGTGGTTCTTGTATCTGGACACTGGCAGAGTTTGCACAGCACCTGGATCCAATAACGGTAGTTTTTTTTTTTTTTTTTTGGGGGGGGGGACTGCTTGCAATCGAAGATTTGAAACAAAAGCTTCAGGTTCAGTACATCACAATCTTTCCAGTGACTGAAAGTTTTTTTGGACATTACATATATTTTGAGGGGGGGGGGGGGGTGAAGGCTGTATGTAGCAACTCAGATCAGCATTCATCCTGTTTAGCTTTATTTTTTTGCAATGTAACGCATACTTTTAATCTTATAGTAAATATTTTATGTCATAAATAAAAAAGAAAAATTCAAACATTTAAAGTACCAAGAGGAATAAACATTGAATAAACAGGAAAATGCATACTGCACCTCTTTGTGCCCGCCGTAACACACTCGCACCGTTTGTGTTGGAGCTCTCAGGGGCAGAGTTTGGAGAATTTCTGCTTTGAGACCCTGACTGCATAAAGGGAGGTCGGGGTCTTCCGAATGGAGGGAACTGCTCATATTGAGGACTTCGGATTTGTGGCTGACTGGCAGATCCTGGTCGGTCCATTACAAGGCTCGCATCTGGGACAGGGACAGCAGGAACTGTTTCCTCATTGTAGATGCTGTGAGTGTATCGGTGGTCAAGACCATCTCTGAACGGGGGCTGTGCAGCCTGTGCGGGAGCCACTGGATTGGGTCCGTATGCGTAAGACTGATAGTAGTAGTAGCTGTTGTCAGGAAAGTCGGACGCAGAGCCTGGGACCACAGGGCCCAAGCTGCCTCCATATCCACCTCCGTTGTAGCCTGCCCCATAACCTCCACCACCATAAGCACCGCTGATGGGCTGAAAGGGGGGCTCAAAACTTCTGACTGGTACATCTGCAAAATTAGGGTCAAAAGTTTGAAAGGGAGGCTGCTGTGGAAGGGGAAGCTGTGAATATGACGGTACGTTATATGAAGATGAAGAAAAGGATGACGATGATGATGAGGAGCCTGTAGATGGACGGAGGCGACTGCTAGAGGATCCCTGAAACCGGCTGCTACTTGAGCGTCCTGTGGTTTGCCTCCAGTTGTCAGGTACATGTCCAAAGCCAAATGGATGCCTAGTCTGCCCCCGGACAGTTTCGGAGGATCCACTGGACGGAGCTTGTCTGCGAACAAAGCCTCCCTGAGGTCTGCGTGAAGAGCGTGGACGGGATTCTGCTAAAACCACACTGGGGCCTCTATCTTGAGCGCCTGTCCCTGCAGGGACATATTCAGCTCCACTGTTCAGCAGGCTGTACACCTGCCCATTGTTCTCCCACTGTATCACCTGTCTCCAAGGGTTGGAAGAACTGTCCTGCTCCTGACTCTGCTCCTGAGTTTGAGCGGCAACCTGAGCCTCCCCAGATCCCAGCAGGAAGAATATCAAGCATAGCACTTCGACAAATGACATACTGGTTCCAAAGATGCAGTAGATCACTCCAAAGACGGGGAGAGGAAGGGAAAAATTTCCAGTCAACCAGCACCTCGCTTAAAACACCTGTAGTTCACTCAATAAAACATGTGTATCCTTTTCCCGTGGGTACAGCTTTGGCTTGTGCGTGGAGACAGATGCAGAGTTGAAAAGTAAGAGTGCAGTTGAGTGCATCTGTGGCTCTTCACTGCCTGCAGTACAGAAGCTTGAATGTGCATTCAGGAGCAATCACACCCAAGTGACTGGAAATAAGCTTCAGAAGACCCGCTGGTGCTTTAGCCTTCTGCCAGTGTCATAAGAATATATCCTTGTGGGTCTGTTTCGTCCTCTGTCAGTAGCCTGAGCATTGCTTTCCGCCTTCTGAAAAGAAGTTCCTGTGCACTGCACAACTGCAAGCTTCTATTTGCCTGATTGCTTACAATGGGCTGTGAAAAAATGTCAAACTTTTTTTCCTCCTTTTTGTAAGGAGAGGTCCCACATGGCCCTAGTGCTAGTGATGTTTCCTGGCCTGAAGCAGCCAAGACTGCATGACTCTTCCAGAGTCAACATTACCATCTGTAAAAGGCATTTGAGCATACCGTACAACTCACCTCACTCTCTCTGATTTTTCTTAGCTCGTGCAACATTGAGAGAAAATGATCTTGATCTCTTCACAGATGCTTCAAAGAGCCAGAGTGCTGTTGCACTGACTGTAAAACCTGAAACCAGAACAACCGTGTGCAGACGGTTAATCTTTTTACTGTTGAACATTCATTCCTGTCAAAAGGAACCATATGTGTTCAGCACAGTACAAAAAAAAATGGATTTCGTAACTCGTTCAGCAAGAGAATGCATTTTATGAAACTAGTATCAAACATATGCAGTTAACTTTGATGCATGTTGGAAAATGTGTTTGTTACCCTAACAAACATCAAATCAGAGATCAAAACCCTCCTTTCACAAACACACATTTTCGCACAAATACAACTCCTTTCTCCACCCCTCATTCCCTTCGCATCTTGTAATACAGTGAATCAACAAAAAACAAGCACGCAGAGCTCCCAGGCCGACCAGGGATGTGTGTGTGAGTGTGTGCGTGCCTTGTTATTTATAAAAAACTTAAAACCACCTCTGAGACACCTTTACACAAATGTTCTGTAACACCAGCCATTAGAAAACACACACATATGGGACCTGAAACCGCTCAGTTAATGCATGCCTTGATGGAGTGCGTGCAGAAGGGATCTGATTTCCAGCTGTTATCAAAGTCAGCAGTTTGTCAGTATGTTTCTTGGCACTGGTCTTGAAGGCAGGGACTGCACTGTGCCACAGTGCAAAGAAAGGACAACATTGTTACAGATCTGTAACAGCAAAGGCATGGTTTGTCTAGAAAAAAAAAGAAAATGCTTAGGTTTTGGGTTTTTTATTGCTTTCAATTCAACTTCTAATTCAGTTGTGCAACTAAAACAATAAAAAGTAGGAACTTGCATCAAAAAACATTATGCTTAAATACACTAGTGTAACAAAATAAAACAAGATGTGCCACATTAAATCCTCTGGACAAATAAATAGTTTGTCCCTTTGGACATCCTTAAATATGTACTTTAAGGAAGGCCACTGGCAACATTTTTGTCATTGTCCCCCAAACGTCCGTAAAGATATTACCAAAAAAATAAAAATAAAAACAATAACAACCACTACTCTAGGGCTGCCTTGCCCCCTCCCTCTTATTACACACACAATGTGGTTGATGGTTATGCACAGCTAAGTCTGAATCTTTTTTTTTCACCATCCTCCCTCACTTCTCCCTCCCTCTGAGACTAACAGTAATAAACTACAGAATATAGCTGCAGGAAAACAGAAGCATCATTATTAGTGAAATACACAATACTTACAGGCAAAGAAACATTCATCAGCATATGAACACACCGTTGATAAAATCTAATGCCTAAATTCCACAATTCCTCAGAAGATAACAGATTCAACTGTATTAAAATTAGCAAAAAAACAGTCTGTATGACATCATTAAAAATGTTCCACTTACCATCAGATTGCATTCTCCTATGCTCAATCTCTCCATGTATTTTCATGGTCATCTATTTGTGTTGTGAAAAAAATAAATGTAACAAAACAAAGTATTAATGCACAATGAGCTGGTTATGTTATTAAAAGCTGATTCATTCAATTACCTGAAACCTGAACTCTATTAGTACTACGTAAACAAACATCTGAGGACAGAAAATAAAAGAGGCTTGTTGCATTTGATATGAAAAATATTTAAATCCAATACCCATTTATAGAGGGTACAGTTAGGTTATCATTAAGCTGACTTAAAACTAGAACTGTTTTGCGTTCAAAAAAAACTTTTGGTCCAATTTTGTTTTAAATCAAATAAAACAAAAGTGGGGTTCATGTTGTTTTCACATTCATTTAAACTAGCAGCTTAGTATGAGTAAAAGAAAAGAAGAAAAAAAAGTTGTGAATTGATAACCCATTTAACTGACTGACTCAGATAGTAATCAAAAAAATTGCCATTTTAATAGGCTTCAATAAAACATAATTTCATTTTAAAGTTGAAAAAAAAATCAGTTTTTTATGTAAAACGTCTTCATTGGACTTTCTATACCAATAAACTGTTTGGGAGTTCCCGTCAGGTCCCACTCCAAAGGTCTGCCTCCTCCTCATCTGGTGGATGGGGCGAGTCTTCGCTACCTGCCAGCTTCTGGTCTCCCATAGTGTTTGGGGCTCCAGCACCGGGCATACCAGGAGGGGTATGGGACTGTGGATTGCCATCATGTGACATCCAGGATTGGTCAATCATCTCCCAATTCCACCAGGATATAAAATGTTATAGCCAGGTAGCCAGTTTAGGAGCCGCGTGTTGAGGGGATTGCAGATTTTGTTTTTTCCGGAGAGCATTGTTGCAGGAAGCTTTGGCTTCTGATTATGTGCAGCTGATTTAAATTTGTAATTAGTGTAACAGGTATTTTATGTGCCCTCGAGGTGTCAGAAAGTGTTGTTTGTCATCAATGATATGTTTTGAATTATCAAAGCATTTTGTGGAATCTGACCTTCCTCCTTCTAGCTCTTTGATCCATGTGATGTTCCCTTGGTTACTACCATTTTAGATAACTTCCTAATAGAACATTAGGAATACTGTTTGGAGCTGTGAGGCTTAATGTATTTAAAATATGTCACTAAAATATTCCACAGATCCCACAGAATCTGGGTGGCTTGTTTTTTCTTCGCTGTGTCTCTTGTCAGCTGAAAACACCATGTACCCTGGAAGTGAAGTAAGGTGAAAGAACGTATTGATCTCATTCAAAATGCAGCACAGCAACAAAGTAGAGAGCAGGTATCCTGCAGAGAGCAACCTTCAGCTGCAAAACATCAGAGCCAAGGGATGCTCCAGTACTGTATGTCTACAGAGTTACAAATGTGCGGATATTTGCAGAGCTTGCTCATATGTTGCTGAAACACACTTGTCAGAGCTTTAATGCTTCTGTGATAGTGACAGCTGTGTTCCAGAGTCTTTCTATTTTTTGGTAGTTCACGCAGTTCTGATGGCCTTTTGGGAATTCTTTTTTCAAACTACAAACAAATCCTAAATCCAAAGAAAAGGTGACTGGGTCTACTGATCAATGCCTGTCTTCTGCTTTGTTCATAATGCAAAAGCAGCATCAACGACAGAAGAACATGAAAATGATAAAGAGGATGCAAAATGAAATTTTAGAGTCAAGAGGTTGAAACTTTTGAGACTTTTTTGGGACACACACAGGTCCAGCAAAACAAATTCCAGTCCATTTTTAATAAGACAGATTAGGACAAAAACACAGATAACCCAACATTTAATGACATAGTACAAACTTCTTAGTTGAGTTTGGAATCGGGACATGTTTATGTTGTAGATACAAAAATGTGATTTTGAAGACCATCAGGCTACAAAAGACATTCATTTAGATTTGATTTTTACATCTCTTTAAAATAACATTAAATAAAACCCTTGCTAACATGTTTCAAGTTGCCAAACTAATGCTTCAAACTTGTCCCATTACCGTCTTAGTGTTCTTAAAACCACATATTGAAAGATTAGGCTTTTAGAAAAAAAAATGTATGACCAAGTTTTTAGTTCAATGTAAACTTATGATACTTTTAGACCAGGGACCAGGTTGGTAGATCACATTTTCTATCAAAACAGCTGTCTGTTTCCATAGGTTTTTCCATTGCTTTTGTTATTTATCTTGATTAACAGCTAGTAATTTGTGAGAAAAATATTGATTTTGTGGAAAAATTGCAAATATATCCCAGTGCAAGAAAGTAAACCAAACATAGTCATCAGATGTTGTGAAGGATAAATTAAATATTTTTCTCACTTTATGGTTTGGCTCACAACACATGGTAGAAGTCTCAAGACTCTTTGTCAGGTTTTAATCAATCAGAACACATTGGATGAGCTGATAACATCAGGGTGATCTTGTTATTAGGTGGCTGGGCACAGGCAGATTTACTTTTTCCAATCTCCTGTTCAGTAAAAGCATCAAAAACAGCATTACCTGTCGAGTATCTTAGATGGAGGATTCATGCTCAGGCAATCTGAACGTGGCTCAGAGCCAACTGACGCTGTGGAACTGGAACCCCATCATTTAGGCTGTTGTCTACATGAGGGAAATGGCCTGTTGTGACAGCCGTGATTTGCAAAGTAATTTCAAAGCGTCTCACCTTTTAAATTTGAGGATTCTTTTACATTCCAGATAAAGGGTGCTTCCACTTATCTTTTTGTTTTTTTTATGGCTTTTTATGGCTAAATGCTCTTTTAAACTTCAGTCTACAGGAACGTAATGCAAAACATGTTAAAGACATCTAGTAGTTTGTTATGAACCTGTGGTTTAACATTCAGGGAAATCTAATCTGTATTTAACACATTTAGTCTTTGGTCTTCTCATCAATGGGCACAACCATGTCTTTTGTTCAATCACATTCACCAATGGATAGAAGTTTTATCATCACCCTTTCTAATAATCAGAACTAACCACTCAGTTTCTGTTTTCCTGCCTTTGCAGCTCTGCTGTTACCTCAGCTTCAAATGTCCCAGTGTTACACTTTTGAGTCATTTCTGGACCAGGAAGTGAGTTTTGCTCCCAACAATCAATGTTGTCAGCATTGATTGTTGTAGGGGTCTGTGTTTGTGTGTGTTTGAGGGGTTAAACTCCAGTACTTTCAAGTTAGAGTTAAGAGTTGCCCAAAGAATTTGAGTTAAAATTTATGGATAAATGGATGTAGATCATTGACTCTTGCTATTGTATGAGTTTATGTCTTTGACTTGTTTAACTGGTGACTTCTATTAACCCCCTTTGATTTTGATTTATTAAGGTGGACATTTTTGAACAGAGAGGAGGTCTCAGAAAAAAATAATAAACAAAATCACCTCCACCTGCACTGTCCCTGTTCCTCTTTGAGATATGTTTGGTAGAGCAGCATATAAGAGTTGACCAAACAAAACCACAAATCCACCATTCAAGTCCTGTGTTCATCGTGCCAAACTGATTTAGTAGAGTTCTCCAGCAGAAGGGGATTCAACAATTGTCACTTCATGGCTTACTCATTTTGCTAATTTCCCAAACCAAAGTCAGCTTGCTAAAACTGTCCCTGTGAGTTCATGTTTTGTTGAAAAGAATCATGAGAGAAACTGTTCAGCTCAGCGTGATTGTAACGACCGACTAATTTTTCCTCACAAGAAAATATTGCTTTACAACACGCAGATTTTATCATTTCTTATACCAGCACACTTCTATTAAAAAAAAACAAACAGATTCTACTAAAACACATCAATCAACTAAAAACAACCCCCCCCCCCCAAAAAAAAAACAAAAAAAAACTAATCCAACTTTCGCACAGGGTTAGAATCTTTTTTTACACTCATATCCATTGTCCTACATTTGGGCTTAAACCTTCGGAATAAAACAATACACTGTTTCTTCAGCGCACCTGTTAAAAAGAAGAGCAAAGCTTTCCTTGTCTGAATATATATATATATATATATATATATATATATATATATATATATATATATATATATATATATATATATATATATATATATATATATATATATATATATATATATATATATATATATATATATATATATATATATATATATATATATATTTTTTTTTGTATTGTCAGACCTGGTGATGAACCACGTCCTAAAGTTGCCTAAGAATATGACCAATTCAGCACTTTGCTGTCCTGCAGCTTTCATTCCCAGCTGTAATCTGTTGGAGAAACATAAAAGATTGCAGCGACTGCATTTTCTATGAAAATGGGTCATGTTGGGGATTTTTATTATCAAACCAAAACATTAAAGAATGCTGTGCCTTTGTTGTTTAGGAGCATTGATTTGATCTGTAACGTAGGTGTTAAAATAGGTCAGCGAAACTGTTTAAACATTGCAGCAATAAAACAGCTTTTATTAATGCAGTGAACGCAGAAGGAGCACAGTCAGTGACATATAGCCCGATAGCATGGAAATTACAAGGCCATAAATGCATTGCATCAATGTTCAACCACCAACTGTATTTGCAGTTTGACCCTGTATTGACCACTCCAGCGAAGCTCATCAAATCTGCTCCTTTATCGTCACTCACAGGATTTCCAATGATAAGTAATTACTTCCACCTAAGTCTTCTTCAGTATGAAGGAAACCCAACAGCTGAGGTATGCCATTGCATGCACATTTGGTAATACCACTGGACCAGTGTGCCTTTGAAGTGCCCACCTGCTTTCCATTAATTTCATTTGAATTCAAGGAGAGTCATCAGACACCTGCACTCTTCTCCTGGCTCACCATCAGATACCAGGAGACAAAAACTGTGACATTGCCTTCAGTCATAGGATAACCTAAATTAGTTTTTTCCTCTTCTTATGCAAGATCAAATTAAACTTTGTGATCCTCCAGTAAAAAAGCTCTTACCATCAACTCTCCCCTTCATTTTCAGCTTGCTGCAGCAAATAACTATTCATGGAGAATACTTTGTTTAAGTAGATAGCGTAACTGGGGGATTTGTTAGTTTGTTAGTCCCTCTCTAGTAAAGGGTATAACAATCCATTTTACAACAATTCAATTTATATCATAGTTGACAATAAGATTCATAGTTGATGTTGGTTCATTGAAAAATATTCAATTCACTGACCTAAAATTGATCCAGAACATCTTTAGCCAAAACTTCTACCGTCTGACTCAGATATGAATGCCTGGTAATGAACAGTGCAGGCGAAGTTTTCCAGATTCCTTGTGATTCTTGCAAAATTAACAAGTGTAAAGGAAATATGTCCAAACAAACAAGTAAACAAGAATGAATGTCAAATCCATTCACATTTTAGTTTCATAAAGTTCAGCCCATTGCTGTTTTTCTATATCAAATAATTCAAACAGAATGTTATTAAAATATAATCCCACACTGTTTGTTCACATATATTTGCAAAGCTTTCCACACATTGGACTGGAATGATGGATTGATCAGTTTTTGCTTCCATCACAAGTGTGTTGTCCGCTGTGATGTGACTTGGTCATTTTTACATGATAGTAAAAATAAAAACCTAATGGGCCTCAATCCAATATTGATTATCGATTTATTTCATTTTGAAACAATTTCGTAATGGCATAGGTAAATTCGATTTGATAAGCAACTTGTTTCAGACACACCGTTCTGGTTGGATCATAGGAATATAACTTGATTAATTGATTTATCAGTTTATCCTTACACCCCAACACTCCATTCATGAAAACTACACATTTCAACCCCCTCTGTTATTTTGTCACAAAGTTATAAAGGCCTTGGTATTGTATTTCTACCATAAATGTTAGAAAAAGATTGATCAAGATGGATAAAGAGTTAATTGTCAAACTGGCAGATCCGGCAGCAGCTGCCAACCCCACATTACAAGGGATTGATTGGATTGAAGTGCTATGGTTGAAGTTAACCACAGGAACCTGCAACTACATCAACCTCAAACCATGAATAGAAAAATCCATCGAATTTTACTGAAATGGACTTGGTTAAGTAAAGCATTGATATGACTTTCTACACATATGCAATCTACCCTACTTCAGCGGCAACAGAAAGACAATAGAAAAGCAAGAATGCATCCAAGGATCCCTAAATCTTCAGTATTCGCCTCATGCTATCTCCATAAATAAGCCAGATTCAATGAGTTATGAGCACTTTCACTTTCCTCGTTACCATACAAATGTCCAGATGGACCGTTAGATGGTGGTTTTCACTCTTCACGCAATGTCAGAGAACTCAGAGGGATATTAATCTACTCAGCTGTTCTGTATTTTTAGTTGTGAGTCTCTGACCTGTAACTTAGTGTTTCAGACGAGAACCCCTCCCTGTCCCCTTCCAATGGTGACCTTTTGCACACAAATCTCAACTTGGAGGGAAGGACACAGAGGCAACACACAATCTAAATCAAAGATTATAATGCAAACAGCCCTGTGGGGCTCACTAATGACTAAGGTGAGCCTGAGATGCAGCTTCAGCTCTGCTTTGGAATATCAATTAGGTCTCTGAGGGATGTGAAGATGGAAGGAAGTGACTGGCATAGTAAGCGCCTACTGCTTGTCTCAGGGCGCCTCTGCACACACTATACACCAACACTGTTTGGCAATTTTGAGCGGAAAGGAAAGGACAAAAAAGAAAAGTCAAGAATTATAAAAAGGTTTGGGCAAATGATGCAAGAGAGAGGATTCCATTGTCATGTGGTTTCCAAAGAAATGGGAGTCTGTACATTTGGAACAGCCTACTCAATTAGCGCCAGATTTGTTCACAGCTGGTCCCCAGAGAATAAGCTCCACAGATGTCTCTTGTGCTGTTGTCTTCACATCCCAGATCAGCACTATTCCTCTGTTCTTCATTTCTCAACTCTCTCCTTGTTTTTGCCCCAAGACAACACAGCAAGCTCCTGAGAAACAGACACCGGTTAAATGGATATTCACAGACTGGTTTAGCCAATCTGAAATCATCTCACACCATCGCTTCATATTGTTCAAGGAGAAAGAGTCACCCAAGGTCTTGTTTTGTTCAAACACTAAGGCAGGCACACTTAAATACTCCCATGCAACAATGGGAGAGAACCAGCACTGACTGACTTCATGAAAGCATAGAGACCTGTAGGGAAAAAGTAAACATTGTCATGGTTTTAACATGTCATTCTAGCAGTAACCAGAAGGGCTATAAAACTTTAGGTTTATCTCAAAGAAACTCAAACTTATCAGTTTTAACATGTAATCTGTTAATTTAACCTAAATGTTGCAGTGCTAGCAAAATATGTACCTTCTCCTTTCGCATTTTTTAAATACCGTAGTAAAAAAAAACGTTTTAGAGAAAAATCAAATTTAGTTCCATCTTAATTATAAAAAATAGGAAAAATTAGAACTTTTTTATGTGACAATGTTTATTTGCTTTCTAAATGTCCAATATGAAACAACTATCATCCCACTAAATTAACCGGTTACCACTTCTCTTCTAAAGAGCCTATCCTGGCCACTTGTGGGCGAAGGCAGGGGACATCCTGGACAGGTTGCCAGTCTGTTGCACAACTATACATGCTCACAGTCACAGGAACAATTACAGTAACTACCATAAATAACTTATGAAGTCTGTTTTTGGAGGGTGGGAGGAAGCCGGTGTCCCCGGAGAAAACCCACACATGCACGGGGAGAACATGCAAACCTCACACAGAAAGGTCTCCCATTAGTCTTCTGTTTTAGGTCCCCGAGCTGGGACTTAAATATGTGGCCTTCTTGATGTGCTGCATTTAAGGAAAAAAATCAACCCCTAAGAAAATTAACATGACTCTAAAATGTTACTTGATATTTTAATATTATTGATATTTTTGTTCATTTAACTTTATGAAGAGATTGTTGATTTGTCACAAATAATGACCCAATATTAATTTTTTTTTCTTTTTCTTTGTTTGTGTTTGTTTGCTTTTTGTGCAGTGGTTTACTGTAGAATTTAATTAATCTATTTGTGAATGTTTCACATATGAGTCCAAATGGTTTAATGGTTTACAGACTTAAAGGAAAAGGAAAGCATTGCATTTTGATAAACCTTTGTTGTGGGTCTCTAATGGATGACTAGTTTGATGCGTGGGTCAAGAATACAACCCCACTAAACACACAGACACACACACACACACACACACACACACACACACACACAGCCAAATGGAGTTTTATTCTGCTTTTTTCTCTCCCCTTTAAGGCCAGATAGGTAAGAAAAATGACCATTGATTATTGTTGAACTGAAGGTAAGCCCTCAGTGCATTTAGATGATTTCAGAGGGTTTTGTTCGATTTTATGGTTGAATTGCTGACATGCGTTTTGAGGAATCAGATTTATCTCAGATTTTTCACTGTAGTCTTTGCTCTTACACTGAATCACTTGAGCTCGAAAAAGCATTTGCCGCTGCTGCAATTCCTTTTAGTTTCACAAACTTCATGTCTTTGCTTCTATTTTCAGGAGACCTTTCAACTGAACAATACTTGAATACTTGAAAATTAATTTCATTTATTTTAACGAGCTATTTATCAATAACTTAAGTTCAGTCTACAGCTTTAACTTGTTTAGATTGTTTTTTGCAAATTTCTGCAACAGCTGTAAACATTTGTTGCATGAGTGACATCCAGTAGGGGGAAGCACTGGGTTTAAATATGACTTTAAGGTCATTAAAAAAAAAAGGAGTCATAACAATACTAAGGATTTTGTCTAAATTCTCTCACTTCTCACTACTTAGTGCAAGATAGATGGCATTTGCCATTTTGTAGGGGGGTTCGAATTTATGATTCCAAAATCCAGAAATTTTCCAAAAATCTCTGTGAAAAGCTAGTGTGCATCGATGATCACTAGATTAGAAAATATAGACCATAATGCATTGCGTTTCAATGATTTGTTAGTTGAAATAAATTAATCTAAATTCAAGTTATCATCACACAGAAGGTTTATAGATAGTCTTCATAAAATGTTCAAATTTTTTAGGTTTTTACTTCGGCAAATGGGTGATGTCATATTCTGAATAAAAACATAAAAAGTATTGATCATGTGTCCAAATTGTGTTAAAATCCAGGGCACTGAATAGTCCCACAATAGTTTTTTTGAAGCAGTGAGGGAATTTGTACAACGGAGTTTTAGGGCCAGTTTACAAATATATATATATATATATATATATATATATATATATATATATATATATATATATATATATATATATATATATATATATATATATATATATGTATATGTCACCTTATGTCATGAACTTGTCATCTCCGAACACCAATGCGGAAGTAAACAGTGTTACATACGCCCCCTCCTCCCGATGAAACGTCCCGTTTCAACATAAAACAATAAAGACGAATGAAAATGGTCTGTAATATTAACATTAGAACATTGACAATCCCAAAAAGTGCTGCTCCTCAGACGGAAGCATCACACAAACGTAGAGATCTTGTCTTTGGAGGAAGAATAAAGGATTGAAGTGGACAGCTGCAGGGATACCGACGGCTTCATCGGGCTGCAGAGATCCTGCCAAATACCTATCAATAAATAAAACTTTAATAAATTGTAAATCAAACAATTGAGCTTCCAAACACTTGGAACGTTATCAAAAAACATTCAGCTCACCTGTTCAATTGAGTTTAGTTGGTCTGCTCAGCTCTGGATGGTCACTTCCACTTTAATCTCGTATATTTACGAGTTTTTTTCTCGTAAATGTACAACTTAAAGTCTCGTAATTTTTTTATATCAATTTTTTTTTTTTTGGTGGCCCTAAAACGCTGTTGTAGATTTGGACATAGCGCAGCTGTTATATTTAGCAGATATGAAACCACAAAAAAACATTGTTACATCAATAACAACAAAATTACAAATTACATTAAAATGTTACATTACATTTTATTTTTTCCTCCTAAGATTGTATGGGTGTCTTTTATTTAATTATTTGATTAAAAAAATGTATTTCTATAGAAAACAAACAGGAAAAAACACAGAAAATGCAATTAGTATCGTTTGTCACACTGTTATGGCATTTTCTTTTTAGGACTGTTACACATGAGATGGAAAAATCGGACTCCTAACCATTGTCGTAATCAATCAATCAAAACCTATTTATACAGTGCTTCACTCACTATGATTTACAGGTAGAAAAACAAACAAGAGTACAATCTTCTTTGCCTTTTGGATGCTCATTTTAAAAGTTGCCATAGATACTTATTTGCTTTCGTTTATCTTCATTCTCTGCATTTTCTCTGCTCAGAACAATCATCCTTAAGGCCTCCTTTAGTATATCTATTAGTCTCATCCTTGATCTTCTTCTGTGACTTTTGTCTGGTAGCTCCAAACTTCACATCCTTTTACCAACATAATCCCTGTTCCTTCTCTCAACGTGTCTAAATACCATCTAAATCGGCCTTCCCTGCACCTACAGTATTTCAAAAACATCTAACATGAGTAGTCTTTCTAAAAAAAAATCAAAAAAGGTTTGTGATTCTGCAATCACACGAGTTCCTGCAAATTCAACCAATTCTCCCACATTTTTCCTGACATTGTTCAACTACGGTCACTCAGCTGCTCTTGTTTTAAAAATGTCCACCAGACAAACTGCAGTTCCCTCTGACCCTGGAATTCTGGGTAGTATCACAGATTTGAACATGCTAAATGTCAGGGCTTTATGTAGTTTTTATTAAAATTCATTCCTCAAATTCCAACAAAACGTTATAAAGATTTAAGGTTCTGTCAACCACCCTCTTCTTGGATTATCCAATAAGTATCCCCAAACACTGTTCATTGTTAAAATAAAATATTTTTTAGTATTTGCAAAAGATTTTCACTGCCATGTTGCAACACAAAGCAAACACTCAAGTAAAAACTACTAAGAAATTGTCTCTGTTACAACATTCATTTTAGAAAGCAAAAACCTATTTTTCCCCCACCCCTCTTTCTTTTCTCCCAATTCACCCAGAGACAGAATGATTGATCTGATACGCCACAGAGTCAGATTACATTATGCAGTTCTCTCTGATAAGACAAGAGTGAAACAACTATTTTCTTTCCCCTTATCTCCTCCAAGAGGCTGTGTCTCTAAAAGCAGAACCAGCCTTAGCGGCCAGATATCATTATTCATTTTGATCCGTTGCCTTCATTGCTCTGATTACATTTTATAGCCCTGCATATTTTACAGCAGTGGTCAGCAGCATCTCTGCTGCTTTTTTTCCAAAAAATGAAAACCAAAGGATCACATGAACTCAGTTTACAGGATTGTGCCAAAAATGTGAGGCATCTTAATCATTCCCGTCCTGTGTTGAATGTGGAGCTTCTAACAGAAATTCCACCTTAAAAGCCGTGCTGAGTTCAGATTTATGGGATCAGTAGCGGTTCTAGGCACGGGCCGTCCGGGCGGTGGCCTGGGGCGGAAAACTGAAGGGGGCGGCACCGGCAGCTCAGCCCTTGTAAAATATTATATGCACCACTATTGGTTTTCTTATGTCACAGTTTGTGAGTTTGTAACAGCCTGAACCTGGCCGCGCCGCCGCCCCGCAGCTGCGCTCTCCTGTCTTTGAGAAGTAGACACAAATGTGTGTGAAGAAGGAGAAGGGAGGGGGCGCGGGGTGAGCACGGAGCGCCGCCGCGTTTGCGCATGCGCAAACCCTGGCTGGCTCATCTTTCAGAGGAGGCGACGGTCGCGGGCTTGATAAAAAAAATAAAAGTAATGTAGCGAATCAGCGCCCCTGGCTGTAGCTGCACGCGCTCCTGCTGAAAATGTGTGAAGAAAGGGGGGGGGGGGGGGGCTGCGGGGAATCAGTTCAATTGTGGGACGCTTCCAAATTAAGAGGCTAGGTGGGGACAAGGGCGGGGGTTTGAATCTACTTTATAAAACCTTTTTATAAGTCAGTCATAAGGTGACATTCTATAACCTACATTTTAATAAAGGTATAAAAAATATATTCTTCTTTTTTGGGTTAATTTTATGTGAAATGCCCAAATGAAAAAATGGCAACACAAAACAATGCTGTCACTAAGGTGACAGGTGGTTCAGTCGACGGACTTGATGCCTTCTTCGTGACGTGAGGACATTTATGCCAAACAATCGCCAAAAACATCTAAAATATGGAGAAGAAAAGGTCAAAGCCATCTGGTGCCCAATTTAGAAAGAAAAGAAAAGAAGAAGAGGAGAAAAGAGATAAAGAAAAGGGGAAGCCCTCAAAGCTTGATGCATGTTTTTTCTAAAACATGCATCAAGCCCGTTCTATCAAGCCCAAATGTTGCAAATAGCGTTATTTTTTATTGATTTTTTAGATTTTATTCTTAAAAATTTGCTCTGCCTTAACTTGTAACATTAGTTATGATTCATGTGTCTGTCTGCTGTGCTGTAACACAACGGTTTTGTTGTGTTTTGCTGTTGTATACTAGTTCATAATGTTAAAAAAGCTGTGATGGTTACACAGCATGCTGCTGCTGCCATAAGATGCTAATGGGGCAAATAATTTGAGATTGGTCATTAATTTAATAATTATTTGTGGCAGCCTAAACGTTTTCACAATGTGTTTTTGACATTTAACTGGGGATTTAGGGGTTAATTTTGAGCCTGCATATGAAGTTTATTTTTTATTTGTTTTACAAATGTTGGGTTATATTTTTAGCCAATAGAATTTCCATAAATCTGTAGGTAGTTTTAAAAATGAATATTTACCATTTACTGCAACTCTATGGGGACAAAACATAATGTAACAGGTCATAACTAAAAATGTGCCAATCAAAGGATTGAAGACGGAAAACATGAGCATGTCGGAAAACATGTTAGTTGACAAAGACATAGTTCTTTTTTGACCATGGGGGGGGGGGGGGGGGGGGGGGGGCGCCTGGGGAGGGTCTCGCCCGGGGAGTAATTCAGGGTAGAACCGCCACTGTATGGGATAGAGGGCTGACATGAGAACTAAAAGTTTAACACAGCCTTTAAACAACCAAATGGTTTGTGGGGTGACTTACCATGTGAGGAACAGACTAAAAAGTGCTCACGACAAATACAAGACAATCACAAAGCGGGCCTTCTTTCTTAAAACCCTGGATTTTCTGAAGACAACATGTGCCTTTTCCCTCAACTGTCAAAATCACATGGATCATAGAGAACACTGCTCAGCTCTGATCATCTGCTGAAACTCAGCAAAACTTCACTGAAAGGATCAGTGACTTGCTCAGGAGCCCATTTAATGGGTTTTTCACAAATGTATGCTACCTTGGACCAGTGCAGGCTTACTAGCATGAGGAGGCATAGAAAAAGAGAAAAAAAAGAAACAAACAAAAACAAAAAATCTCCAAACTATTTTAAAGAAAAAATAAGACGTGCTGAAAAGTCCTAACCAAATAGAATACTTGATGTGGAATGCCTGAAATATGGTTGTGGTTTTTCAGATGAAGACTGGCAAGTTAAAATACATTCCAGATATTTCCTGCTGATTACACTGTGGGAAGACAAATGTCAGCTGTCACAAAAACCTAATCATATGACCTAATAGATGTGAAGAAATTACATCATGCTCCCTCCTCCTTCTGTGTGAGTCTGTATGGAGGCTCTAAAAAAAACGTTGCACGTGTGCCCATAGTGTGAAGCAGAACTTTGTAGTGATCATTTCTCATGCTTATTCTTGCATATGTGTGACAGTTGCATATCTGTGTGCTATGAGGAATATAACAGACTTTTTTACTTCACGTTTGACACAGCTTTTTCTAAAGGAGTGGTGATAAATGCTCCTTCATGAAGAAACAGGATGTCTGCAGACTAATGCTTGATGGTTTCCTGTTCCTGAACATTTAGAGCATTTGTACAGAGCAGAATAGCAAAATGTTTGCTTCCATTATACTATTATCTAACAGTGCACATCCTCTCATAGTGGTTATACACACAGTTATCTTCCTCGCATCTCCTGTTTTCAAAAAAACATTTATTTTTTTTATCCTGGGGATTATGGCAGGTAAAAGATATTTCTCTCACTTTTAAAACCTAAAGCCTTTATCTGCTTCAGAGAGACATTTATAAATTGCATGGTATATTTAAGGACAATGAGCTAACACTTTGCTTTTGTTAGTGGAAGATAAGCTAGTGATGGGGTGATAGTGTGCTTCTTCCTGTAAGCCCCTCAGGAGAACAGGCTGACAGTGAGGCTTTTTACTGTCACTGGACTCTCATCTTTTATGCGTTAGATACTAAAAGTATTGCAGTTTGCAGGTTACTGCTGCACATAAAAAGTAAGCATGGAGATGCCGTGCTACTTAAGACCTTCTCTACACCTTTATCTTTAAATTTTTATAGTAAAAGAGGATCCCCTTGGCAGGCATTATTCCTCTGCAATGCTGACTTGAGATGTGTTTTCCAACACCTTTCCACTCTCGCTTACTGTTTTAGGTGTTGTACAACAGCAAATTCTATCTGGATATCATACAATGAAATAACGACTTTATTAAATTCATGAACATGTGAATTTAAAGCAATTTATAGATTGGTTCCAAAACAGACCTTGTGTATGATAGCTACTAAGTCAAATTAAGGTTGCAATGTGTATGTTCTCACACGCACACATATACATACACTCCTGATGAAAATCTTTAAATCCCACTCTGATCATCTTTCAGTCTATTGTAAAAACCTCCCAGAGGTCTTTTAATTGTGATTGTGCCATTTTTAGCCTACATCTAAAATCTCTGTCATTTTCTGGAACATAATTTATGCAAAGTGGCAGGAGTTCATTAATAATCTTTATTTTCTTGACATATGTCCTTCGTCCTGAGAAAATGCAACAAGAATGTGTTAAAAACACCAAAAACATGATTTTCATTTAAGTGGGTCTTTAAGATCAGTTTTCCAAAATGCAAGAATTTTCATTTTGGAAAACTGGACCTTAACATGGTTCTAAATGGAGCTTAAAAATGCAAAAAGAAGAAATTGGAGCAAGATTTTTAGTCGCCAATTTTTTTTTAAAAAAACAAAAGAAAATTACCAATCAAAACGTTTAAAACCATAGCCAGTAAAACCAGATTGTTGAGCTGCAGAAGCAACGCCTCTAATAACATGCCATCGCTGCTGAAGCTGGACACAATAAAACAATAGTTTTCAAAGGCCATATCACCAACAATGCCTCACAATCCTTTTAGAAACACTCGCATCAAACATGCCAAAACAAATTTTTATTTTTGAGGTGGTCAACAAGAATGGTGGAGTTACTCATTTTTGACTGTTTTCTTTTGAGGACAAGACAGGATTTTGTTTGTGTGTTGTGGTCCTAAACTTTTTATTAGCTGGTAAACAGCCCATTTCAGTTAATTTGTTTTTGTTTTAAATTATTTGCTCACAATGTTTGGCCTCTTGTTCCCATTTCTTCATTTTTACATTTTGAATTTCTAGAACTTTGTTTGAATCTGGCCATGTAAAATGGAAATTCCTGCAATTTTGTTAAATGTTATTTAGATTTTGTTCAGGTGCGTACAAATGATGTATGTGTTTTTGGATGCAAAACATGTTAATCAAATACAATTGTTTGAAATACATTTTTCCCTGTATGCAATTGTTCATTTTTTTGTTTCTTACTGGGTTTTTTTTTTCCTGACACCTTCTTTTGTTTGGTAGAATTGGTAAAACCTGAACCCTAGAGCTTGATCGAAGCTCACAAACTATTGAAGCTCTCTTAAAAATCATGAAGATTAACTTAATTTTATCAAACTCTTTTTCACTTTTTCAAGGACACCCTGTTCACACTTTCACAGTTTTACATTCACACCTAGGAGTTCTCATTGTACAACTACATATTTGCTGGGGTATGCTCCTGGAACATTTTGCTTGCTCAAGGGCAGGCTATATAAGAATATGCCTTTTACCATTTACACAGTGGTGTAACAAGGATGAAGCAAATGCTGCTGGGCAACTCTCCCACCCTCTGTCAAACTGATACTTGAACCAGAACACCTCCAGCTGCAGCTCACTTCTAACTAGACTACACTATTGTGATATTAATCACAGGTACTAGAACTCAGTTCAAATCTATTAGAAACACTACAGTAATGTAGGTGCAATAAAAAAGGCGGAACATGAATTACACTTCCTGTTTTATATTGTGGTCTTTTTTATATTTATCATTATTAAATAGCATACATTGTAGTCAAAATTTATATTTGACATCTTTAAAACAGAATAAAAAAGAAAAACATTGGAAAAAAATACACGGTTGGAAAGAAAATATAGCAACAATTCTTAGGAAAGCTACCAAAAGATATACTATAATAAAAACACAATTGTATTCAGAATAAAACATTACATCTTAAAAAAATAAATAAATAAATAAATAAATAAATAAAATAAAATAAAAAATAAAAAATCTTATCTATCTTAAATCTTAAGATAGATTGGGAGAACTGTTTATGCTTTCTCCATCAGCCAAAAAATGTAAAATTAAATACAACCTAGATAATGGATGAAGTTTCTCACGATTACATTTTTTTTCCACATTCATGGGTGAAGTACAATTTCTATTTCATCAAAATAAGCAATTTTTTGGGACAAAAATGGGGGGGGGGGATATTACCAATGAAATGGTTCATCAACAGAGAAAAAATAAATAGCAACGTGAAACCTTAAAACACAAGTCAAATTTTGCCAAACAATGTTAAATTCACCTTCAAAAATAACACCCATTTGTGACTTGCCACAATTTTCAAGCTCTGAATTAATCAGGAGATACTTGTTCACTGACTGACAATACCCTCTATTTGTCTCTGCAACACATTTAGGCCAAATCCGAAATCTTCCCCTTCCCCTACGGCTTCTCCCTGCCACTAACTGCAGGAGCATTTGGAGGGGTAGGGTTCTCCGAAACAGTTTTTTAAGGGCAAACCCTCGTGGCAGAGGGCTTGGCATCCCTCCGCCACGAGGGTGTTCCGCGTTGCACTGTGCCGTGGAGGAGAAGTACATTTCTTCGGATGGGGCTGCTCTGCTTCACAGAAATGTACATTTACATGGAAGTACTTACTTCTTTTTAGCTTGACATTCTTAAAATTGTAAAACTAATGTTGTTATGTATTTACAAGTGCTAGCAGCTCCGTGCTAACATAGTTGACATGTAACCATTGATGACGTCATCTAGTGGGAGTGACGTCCAAATTTAAAGACACTGGTGCACTATATAGTGTAATATATAGTGCGTTCAATCAATCAATCAACATTTTCATCTTCAGAAGACAGTGGACTAATAGATAATCATTGCAAAACGCTCATATTAATTAGATATTAACTTTGTGAAATCGATTACGTGCTATTCGCCGTTTAAAAAAATAAATAAAGTAGAGAGCATGGTGTCCGAATTGGTTTTAAAATCCAGGGCACTAAAAAGTGCCACACAGTTTTTTAGTAGTTAGGAGTTAGGGTGGGAATTCGGACAGAGCCACTATTTTCCCATAACTCTCCGTGTGGAGGCCAAAATGCAGGGGTAGGGAGAAGCTGTAGGAGTAGTGGATGAATTAAGATTCAGCCTTGGTTTGGGAAAAGTCTTAAACTGGCTATAGGATTGGGGAACAAAACCTGTTAACTCCGTGGACAATGAAGGAAAAAAAATGAAAAAAGTCATACAAAGGAAGGTTGTGTGCATACCCTTTTTTGTGTACTTTTACTTCAGGATGGGATTTTTCACACCTTGCATGTCTTTCAGTGCAAGTGACTGAATTCTGTCCTTTTTGTAAGATGAACAGATTCTCTCTCATACACGCATTTACCGGCACTTACAGAAAGAAATATAAAACACAAAATAAAAGAAAAATTGATCAGAAAAGACCCTGACTGCTCACCCTGCAGCTGAAAATGTCATTTTGACCCTGCAATAAATAACATGGAATTGTGATGTGTTTACTTATTACAGCAAGGTGCGTCACTGTTATCCACACTCCCACAGCATGTGTTTTAAACACTATTCCATCTCCAAAACAGAGCTTTGTTTTTCTTTTATTTCTGACGTTTTCTTTCTGTTACTTACTGTATCTTCCCACATACTGTCTGTAAAACAACATAATCCCAAGCACAAACTCCAGGGTCCAGTGAGACTGAGATAGCAAGAAAATGCTGCAGACAAATTTGGCCTTCTCTAGGTGACAGCAGCATTTTGTCCCACTTTGATCATCATTTGATCTATGTTCCTAGTGATATTTTAATTTTGGTTATGCGGTTTTTAGAGTTAGGGTTAAATAAACAAACCTGCCATTTTCTAAGAGATAGTGTATTGAGCCTTTCCTCGTTTCACATGATCCCTTTTGTTTACACTCTCTACCGATAGCTTACAGCCCCTCATAACCCAAACCTGATATAACCGGTGCAACAAAATGGCAAGCAATATTGGAGCTATCCAGCTGTACAGTTTTGAACCAGATGAAGCTCAGACGATGGAAATTAAGATGTCTGTGGATCTATTTGTCTACAAAGAGACGGGTCGGAATGGAGTGGAGCTTATGGCCTGCTGACAGTAGCACCATTTTCACTGGTACGATTTGAATAAAGAAACACTCAGAAATGCTGTTATAATCACAATTTTCTTTTTATGTGTTTGCCATCATGAGAAAAATGCAACAAGAACATGTTAAAAACACCAAAAACACGATTTTAACTTGGTGGCTCTTTGAATGTATCCATTTGTTTCATTCTCTAATTGCAAAGTCTTTTTTGACAAAGCTTGGGTTACCACTTTTGTTTATCCCAACACACAAGTTAGCTCTAACTTTTAGGTTTCTTGGATACTAACAGATGTTTCAGAAGCTTTTAGCTCATCTGTCTCCTTCCTGTTCTCTCGGCTAACATTTCTTTGTCTTCACAGACAGTAGTGGTTTTGCAATTTTTAAATTTTAATAAGATAATCTGATTGTTGCAGTTATTAACAGACATTCTAATGGTTTGTTCATTGTTTTTTGTTCTGTTATTGCTGTAAGTATGAGTGCATTTTTGACATGTTGGAACCTTCCAAATTGGTTACAAAACAGGGCTAGAAAAAGTGCCTCAAAATTGTATGCCCCCCCCAACAAACACATGCTCAAAAATTGCTCATCAAATGTGTGTTTGCTTTGAGGAGACTCCCAGGGGTCACAGCTGGGCAACAAAAGGAAAGTGCAACTTGAAAGTAGCAGCAGTTTGATAAAAGTAACAGCAGGCAATTACAGTTCAGCCGCTCACCCGAGAATTAAAGGCTTTAACCTGCTGGTGGGAGAGGGCCCGCTACATTTGCACTTTTTGTATTTTTTAGCACCTGGAAAAATATTCATATACCATTGTTTGGGTGAAATCTTTTTTTGTAAGAGCAGAATAGTTGCACAAGGTTTTTTTTTGTTTGTTTGTTTTTTGCATTTACATCGTGCTGCAGGAGAAGTAGATACTTTTTAAAATAACAAAACATTTGAAATGTTTTTGCACCAGTTTGTTGATTTGTTCTCAAAAATATGACCTTTACTCATTTAAGCTTTTCTAGACCAAAATTTGACTCAAGTTCATTGAAGACATGAACCAACTTCCAAAATTCTACCATCAATCTTTCAATCTTATTTTTGTCTTTTTTTATTTTTTATAATGCTGTCTGAACCAGCAGACAGGGATGCACAAGATCACAGCTGGCTAGCTGCCTCCCCCAATGTGAGCTTTAACTTGATGTATGCTTGCTATTGTGGTATTGTGTGACAATTCTTTTGTTGAAGTGCTCTATAATATAAAAAAAAAATAAGTAAAGGTAGATCCTGCAGCCACTGTGGGCATTGTAACTCCATAACAGGTTTCCCCTTTTCTCTATGAGCTGGTTGATTTCCTCCCAAAGGTCAAAGAAGCGCTTCAGCTGAGCTCCTTGGCTTAACCATCAGACTGAGGTGTGGTGCAGCAGATCATCCAATGTGTTATGTCTCTGAGCAAATAGTCAAACAGACAATGGTTTAGACCTCTGCCTCAGACTAAAGTAATAGTTTATACAACATTCTTTATGTTGCAATTCATTTCTGCACAATGCTTCCTCGTGCACGATCCAGTAACATGTCTGAAGTACAGCTCCACTATTTACAACTTTTACTTTTGCCCCAACCTCAAAAGTACAAATTTCGTTTTTCCATCATTTATGGTGCAGGGTCTATTGGCAGACTTAGAACTCGGTATCAATCCTCTCTGAGCCGGCCCAGAGTGAAACTGTCTCAAATGTTAGACAGAAACACAAAATCTCAAAATTAAAGAGTGTGTGATAAAATTACAAAATTAAAAAACATAAATCGGCAGAAGGAAGACACTCGGTACCAAGAGACTACCTAGCTACCAAGAAACAGAAGGGGGGGGGGGCTTTACCCCTTATAAAAAGGGACCTTTATAGCCAAGCTCAGTTTTTTGGTGCACTGCTGATCGTCATGGTAACACACATCGGACCACTTCTCATCTTAGCAATTCGTATTCATATCGTAATGGGTAGTTTTCAGATGACTTCTGGGCTGGAAAACTGGGACAATGTCTGGCAACACCGCACAGAGAACTAGAGTCTTCAGTTCTAGGACTTCAAGATGTGGACGACCAGCGCTTAAAGAAAGCTCCTCTGTGTTGTGGTCCACACCAACCCGGTCCTCAGTTGCCCTCAAACTGGCAAAAACAAAATCGTCGATGTTTGCATCTTCTGCAACAATTATTAAGCTGAGCATTTGAAAAATGCCATCCAAACGACTCAAATTAGCATCTGCCAACAGATGTGCATTTGGATCCCACCCATTTTCTCTGATTCACAAACAGACTTATTCTGCTGAAAAGGCTCATTATGAAATAAATAAGTCATTCTGAGAAAAAGCTATGTGAAATGAAAACACAGCTACGATTAAAATTCTAATAATATTCATCATGATTAAAAATGAATATTTTAAAATTCTGTTTTAAAATAATGAGCAGCTTTTTGGAGCAAATTGAAATAATCATATTCAATTATATTAAGGCTAAGTTAAAATCTGTTTGTAGGTTTTTCACAATTTGATGTTTTTTTTTAAATGTATATTTATGAGAGATTCATTGGTTGCGTGTGTGATTTATTTCTTTAATTATGAACAATGTTGGGCTCCACAGTAAACCACACAACAATGACTTCTCATTTTCTGGAAAAAAGAAAAAAATCTCGAATGCATTATTGAAAAGGGTGAAAATTGCTTTGTGATGGTGCTAAGGGTACTTGAATCCTGGTGGTTATAATTCTCATCAACAATGTCTGTCAAAAACACTAAGATTTCTTTTTTGGTCTCAAACTTTGATAAAACAAATCTAGAGCCACATATTGTTTTAAAGTGACATAACTGGCTCTGAGTCAATTTATTATACAATGAATTTATCCTGTCTCGCTGTCTGGGAAATCAGTTACAGAAGTGATAAATGATTTTGATTTGGTGACATTAAAAGCCAAAGAATTTTGAAAAATTTGTGTTTAGTGTAGTTTCATAGTTATATAAAGGCCCTTACATGACAAATATATCTTTAAATGATAACAAAGTACCCAAAAACAATAAATAAATGAATAAAAATGTTTCAAATTGATTTAACCATTTGCCTAAATGTTATGTCTCAAATGTAAGACTAAAGTTAGGCTTTGGTGCAGAGCAGTGTCATAAAGTAGAAAAAAAAAGAATATATATCGAAATGTTCAACTTTATTTAATTCAAATCACTGCGTGGTAAGCTGACAAATCATATCCAGTAAAAGTGAACTGGGAAGCTTTTTTCGGGATGTGAAAATGTTTGATCTGTTTTCAAAATGTTTCTATTTACTAGGTTGGATAAAATGATGAAAATCGTATAATTTTTTGGTAATAAATCAGATTGATCTATTTTTTTCCTTTGCTTTCATAATTCTCACCTTTCTCCACACTCTTAAAACAGATGGGTCAGCAGTTTCTATTTGTACGCACGTTCCATGCTCTCTGCTGCAGATGATGATGTAGTGCTGCCAGCATTTGAAGCATCGGAGAAGTGGCGCATGTGTCAACAAGGCACAGAAAATGCTCAGCGCACACACTCCTGTTTTTGAGACGACGCCTTGTCGAGAGGAAGGTGAGATGAATGCAGAAGGTAGACAAATTACACATCACTGCCAACAAAGGAGCAGGAGAGCAGCACTGCTGTTCCCAGAGCTTGGATTTGTCTCACATGACTAATGATACCGACCGATGCTGGATCATACATGTCATAAGTGTTCAGAAGCCTCAAATCCACCCACTGAAAGGGCGGTTAGTTTTCTTTTTTCCCCAGGCCATCTCCCCTGTGTGGCCATTAGATGGGGGCTACAGATTCCTTCACCTCTCAGCCAGTAGATGGCATGGGTGATTTTAGTCCTCTGCCCGAGGAAATAGATAAAGATGGAGGCTTTCTGCCTTCTCCGACAGTCTTTAGAAAAATGTTACATAAGAGTGCAGTATCTCACAGCAGGCTCTCCATTAGAAGTTTTTTTTTTGTTGTGGTTAGATCTCAACTCATACTACTTGAATTTATATGTGTATACATATTTGTACAGACCTAAAAACAGAGGCCCCCCCTTTCTAAAATGTTTCATTTTTTACCACCCTCATTCCCAACTAAAATATCTTTGATCGCCTGACCTAATTACTGCAGCAATTGATGAATGTAAATACCAGGTTACGCAAGGGATCGCCAGATAGTTCACTGTTCTATTTCCTATGAGAGTACCAGTGTTATTAATGTGGAATTACAATCATGCTAAGACGTTTAAAAAAAAAGAGAGAGAGAAACCTTAATGTTTTGGCTGGATCTTAGTGAAATTTCAGAATAAAATTTAAACCAATTCACTTTTTAATAAAAACATAAAGATTTGACTTTGCTGAAATATAAAATGCTTTATTTTGCAGACAGGCAGTTATTCAAGGTGGAACATATTTATTAGACTGAGGGAGGTACAAATGAGCAGAGTTGCTGAATATGAATCTTCTTTTAATAAACTAAAAGTTCCTCTTCAGTGTCATCCCCCACATTAAATGAAAAGGGATTATCCCCCTCTGCATGGCCGCAGGCTCTTAATCTAATGTACATGTGTGGGTGGTGAACACAGCAAGAAAAGCCTTGTTTCATTTCTTGAAAGACAATATGTATGTTGTACAAACGAGCTCTCCTTCCGCATGCTGATACCTTTAGGGCCTGTGATTCTGAAACCAGCAAACTGGATCACTTGGGCCGCTGCACAGCCACAGCTGAGAGTGTGAATTATAAATTAATAGAAACATCCTCAAGACATTCATTGATAGTGATTTCAAAGTTGGTGGTAGCAACACTAAATCACAAAATGTGCTGTTTTCTATTAGATGCTAACATGATAAAGCATGGTTCACTGTTTTTCGCAAGTGGGTAAAGTTATGGTTGAATCGATCTTACAGTCAGGAAACAACATGAATAACTAAATACGGTGTTGGCAGAGAGTTGGAGTAGAGGTGGTCACATCTCATCACTTCAGACAGAGCTGAGGGATTTGGTGCAGACAAAACAGTCATTTGTGATTTGGTAGTATGCTTAGTAACACTGGATGGGCTCATGTTTCTTATTTTTACAACCATGTTCTTATATACAATAAAAAGATCATATAATGAACCAAACTGAGCAGCAGATGTATTTCTGGATGATTGCTGGGTGAAAAATATGCACAAAAACCAAAGTTTCACTGCGCTTTTCTGGACTGAGAGGTCTGAGGACTTTCCAGGTATCTGTTGTAGCCACTCTTCCAGCTTAGGGGTTACTGCCCCGAGTGCTCCAATTACCACAGGCACCACTGTCACCTCCACTTTCCAGGCTTTCTCCAGTTCTTCTCTGAGTCCCTGGTATTTCTCCAGTTTCTCATGTTCCTTCTTCCTGATGTTCCCATCACTTGGCACTGCCACATCCACCACAACAATTTATTGTATCTAAAAATTAGATTATGACATAAGACTACTTAAAAAGCAAATGTTTTCAGCACATATATTAGACTGCTGAAAACTGTGTACATTTACAATACTATGTTGGGACTTCTTTTGCATAAATTACTGCATCAAACCACCGTGGCATGGAGGTGATAAGCCTGTAGCCCTGCATAGATGTAAGTCTAGTGGAAGAACAGGTTGTTTTGAAAGTTGCCTTCAGGTCACTGTTGGGTCTGGTGTCTCTCGTCATGCTCAAGAAAACTGTTTACAGATTTTCCATCTGGTTAGGTCAGGTGAGTACCGGTATGCTGGCCAATCAAACATAGCAACACTGTGGTCATTTTAACTTTTGATACTTGATCAAATTTTGCTTTGAAGATTTTTGAAACAGTGTTATGTCTATTTTATTGATATAGTATTTTGATAATCATATACATGACTTTTATAAGTAACATAATCTGCATATATGTTTGGGATCAATGATCTGCATCTGCGATGTTGATTTCTAAAAGTTCTTTTTTACATAATAATTTAAGTATTTCATTTTTGTCATGTGATATTTCAGGATTCTTAATTCTGTCTGATAACAACTAGGAACTGGATAATGATAAATCATAAAATGGTTGCGATAGAACATATGTGTAGTTATCCTAAGTTTGATACGTCATTCTATGAATGTATAACTGATGATTGTATTGTTTTTGTGTATTATTCTTATTTGATTGCTTGAAATAAACCATTTCAAATCAAAAATCAAATCAAATTTGACTGGGTTTTTTACTTTATGCACTAAGAGGGGGTGTAAACCCCTGCTGAGAAATAAAATCAACATTTCCATATAACGTGTCAACAGAAGACAGCCTAATGTACTCTTAAATTTCTTGGTAGATTACAGCATTGACTGTGGACTTTAGAAAATGAAAGGGACAAACATCAGTGGATGGTATGGCACCCCAAATTATGCGTGACTGAGGAAATTCCACTCTGTAATTCAAGCAATGTGAATTCTCTGACTTTTCACTCTTCCTACAGACTCTGAATTTGCGATCTCCAAATGAAACATTTAATTCAAAACAACTAAATTTATCCTCGGAGGGGTTATTTCTTTCAAGGTGCAGACACTAGCTTGTGATTGACATTGCATAGACACAGTAACCCTTGTGCTATCTTAGATGACCCCACCCTTACATTGACGTGTTATCCCTACCATGACAAAGGTGGATGAAGTTGGAAAGATTTCATGTAATCCATGGACACAGTGAAGATCACAAATCATTGAAGAAAAAAGGTTCAGCACACTGTCTAGTGGGTTTAGATGACCCAACTCCCAATGTTAAAGTGCCTAGGGTAGCCCAAGGGTTAAAAACGATACCATAATTCATTGATGCGAATAGAGACATAACAATCTACAGTATATGTGCATGTTCAGTTGATTGGATTGATTGTGTGTCAGCATTTAGCAGCTGGACTGGGGTTAAAGGTTGTCTTCCTCCTCTGTGTTCTGCATCCTGGGCAGCAAAGTCTGTGTCCTAAAGGGAGTCACTCAAACCCAGGATACAGAACATGAAAGAAGTCTCATGTTCAATACAGTTTCAATGTATTGCATAGTAAAAAGCGCAATACAATCCTGGAGGATCCCACAAGATCCTCCAGGACTGTTTTGTGCTTTTTACTATACAATACATTGAAACTGTCTAACAAGCCACAGAACAGTTACTGGAGGAACTTCCTGGCTCCAGTTGGTTTATTTTTTTCAAACCAGCCTTTTTTAAACCACTTTCTTAGAGCATATATCTATTTATCTTTTTGAGAACTCTCTTTTCCATGATCACAATCTCTGCCTCTGGCAGGGAGAAACTGATGTTTTAGGTCAAGACTACCACCTAAGCAAATCCTGCTTCTCCAAAAAAATTGTCCAAAACACCTCCTGAATCCAAGGCCAAACCACATCAGCTCTTCAGTTTCGTTGCCAGGAAGCAGCAACTTTACTCCAAGCTCCTGCTGGATAACTGAGCTCTTCACCATTTCTCCAAGGGTTGGCCCAGCTACCCCAAGGCAGAAACTCATTTTAGTCTATTGTATTTGCAATCTCATTCTTGCAGTTATGACCCGGGGGCTCATGCCCACGCGTAAGGTTTGGAATGGAGATTGACTTATAAATGTACAGCTTTGCCTCCTGGCTAAGCTCTGTCTTTACCACAAAGGACCCATACAGCTGTCCCAAACCTCCTGTCAATCTCCCAAGCTACTTAAACTCCTCCACTTATGGCAGTAAACTCAATCCAAACCTGAAGAGGGGAATTTTAGACCTGAGGTCTGTAGCCTCATACTTTAGAGGTTCCAATTTTCATGCAAATACTGGTTCTGCAAGGGGCTGTGCTGGAAGAATGGGAGTGAGCTGCAAAGTCTCATGCAGACCGGACTGGCTTCATCTCCATTTCCCAGAGACCTTTCCTTGAGTTTCTAGAAGAAAAATTGGTTAACATTGTTTTGTAAAAAGAGGGAGTTGTAACCACCCTTGGTTGAAATTAGTGTGAGTTAGGGGTGGGCGGATCGATCTGAGTATCATAGTATCAATATCAAGGTGAAGTACTGATACTAGCATGATGAGATCAATACTTTTCTTGAAGCTTTCTTTAAAACGTACAGTTACGAGCTTGCGGTGTCTATCTGCAGTGTTGCCCAATCTGGCAACACTGTCTATCTGTGTAAACAGGATCTAAATGCTTCAAGATTGCAAGCAAGTTCGTTGCTGTTCTTGTTGTAATACCATTGCTAAAACATCAGTCAGGGCTTCCCAATGAAGGAACACTTTTGCTATTTGAAAATCTGGGTTGAAACTATAAAAGGTTTAAAAGAAATTCAGTTTTCTAAGATTATTGAATTTTCTTTTAGTTTTTGCTATGTACAAAAAGATACCAAAGGTCTTCCAAATGCCCCTTGTGTCCACAACCGGTTCCAGGGAGGAAGAGCTTATTCTGCAAATGAATCCAAGTTGACCTCAGCATCACTGTGGCATGTTTGTAAAGAAGGAGAGCATCACAATAACATTTTCTACGTTTCCTTTGAGTACAATGGGACTCATAATTTCAAAATAGCATTGTGTCCCAAAGAAACCTACGTGAGACAAGCCTGCCATTCTAAAGAGGCAGCTATCAACTTGAATTATGAAAAAAAATAAAATAAATAACAGACACACACTTTTACAGCACCCATAAGAGACACCAATTACTTATTACAATTAGAAGAAACCAGACAGAATAAGACACACAAAGCTGAATGCGAGGCAACAGAATTTTGGCACTTGAACGTCAAAAGGAATAACAGTGCATGAAGCCAGCCTTGAGGATGCTTCAGGCTAGCCAGAAAAAAACCCTACTGGAGTCTACATTGGTGGTATTGTAGAAGATTAGGAATGAACCAAATGAGGCTCTGAGATTGACGATCCATGAGGGAGTATGGAAGAAGAGGGATGCGTTATTGTTCTGCAGCAGTAACTCAGTGAGTGTGGAGGAAGAGATGACATTTAGACTTGACAGCACATTGGCTACAAAAGAAGATGTTAACTGGGTGCGATTGGATGGAAGCTAGTTAGTGATGATTAAAAAAAGCTGTAAATAATTTTTGATAAATAGAAAATCCTAACTGAATTGTTCTAAAGCTTCAAAACACCATGACCACTCATCTACATAATATAATTCATCATGCTTGACTGCTGGCTGTGCGCTGTAACATCCCTGAACAGATCCAATATGTTCAGTATTAAGTTTGCCCTCCACAGATCTGACATGTTTTTAAAATGGTCCAAGACTGGTATTTTAAAAGCGAAATCATCATTATTGTGTTTTTCAAGCCAATCTTGAACCGATTTTATTTTTTACAAAAACTATTCCAACATAAACAGGCCACAACCAAATACGCATTTAGTGTCTTAAAGTTGACTCGTCTAGACTTAAAAATCGTATTTCTCTGACTGATAACTGGATTACTTGGATGAGTGGTAAAACGTTTCAGAGAATGAAGAATTCAAGCTAGTGATGGGCCAAATCACACTTTTAAGATTTCATATGACACCAATTACGTTTTGCATATAATATTTGATACCAATTACTGATACTGATTACTGGTAATTTGTAGTTGGCGATTTTTTTCCCCTCAAACATATTTTTTATTCAAAAACAAATACCATAAAAAATGGACAGGTAATAACTTTAAAAATAAAAATAAATCATTCTCTCTAAAATCACCTACTCATGCAGTGCTGTGTTGTTGCTAAGGGTAACACACACAACTCGCAGCTCCTCTGGTCACGTGACTGATGGAGCAGTTTAATATGCTGTGGGCTGGGGCTTGCTTCAGCATAAAAAAACTGGATTAACTCACCTAATAAATAAAATATCTAGAAATGAAACATGGAATTTGTGCCAGATGGAAAGACAGTGACATGCGGCGGTGTGACAACAATAAGCATTTGATCTGTTGTCTGTTTGCATTTTCGGACTTGGAAAGAAAAAACATTAACCACAAGAATCACAATGAGCTTTTTTTTTTAAGGAAAGGGTCTGATCATGCAGCGATGTTACTGTGATCCCACCCACCTATAGAAATACTGCCACTTTTTCCGCGTCAGCCTTCATGAATGGGCAAATTAAATTAATGCGGACCAAAGGAGAAAAAAATAAATAAATTTGTATGCCACAGTAACATGAAAACGTAAAAATTACCCTTGAGATGACAGGAGCGGTGAAAATGAATTTTACATGGACTAAAGATACCACCACATAGTTAACTAACATGTAAACTAACTGTAAATAGCAACACGCATATTGAATACGCACATCATCAGGTTTTGTAAAAAGGGGTGGGAGCAGACAAGATTTCTCTTCAACCCACTCCTTTACAAGCACACTGTATTGTTTTATATTTTTTTAAACCACTGTGTTGTGTTGATTTTTCATTTGAATTTCAAATAAACTAAACTGAAACTGAAGTTCTTAAGACCCTGTCTCGAAAACAAAAGATAAATCAGCCAAAATACTCTAATTCTTTTTCACGTTATGGTTGTGATGTTTTTAGAAATATTGATGGTATTTGGTTCTGACGTATCCAATTCTATTGCTGTTAGTATGACATACCACAAATGCAGTTCTCATGGTTTCAAGCAAACATAGTTGCAATGCTATTTCAACTTTGACCTATTTTCCTTTTGCTATTTTTAAAACTTTATTTAACCAGGAAGTCCCATTGAGATTAAAAAGTCCTGGCCAAGATGCAGCACATTTCAATACAAAAGATACATACGAGCAAACATCATTAATACCACATATGTCATAAAAAGCAGTTGCATATTATTGTCTCTGATGCTTTGAGATTGTTATTAAAACATTTAAAGATCCCAGTTCAGTTAGTTTCCACTTTTTCTGCAGAATATTCCTAGCAAAAGTAGCAGAGTGGACAAAGGCTTTTTCCCCCAGCTCTGTGCGGGCAAATGGAACAGAAAGCAGCAACCGGTCTTTCGAGGTTAAGGAGTAAGATTCCACAGTATTGTTACGAAAGCATTTTTTCAGTTAATGCCAAAATAAGTATTAAAAAAGCTATTTGACCTGCTGTTTGTGAAATAAATAAAATTAAGATTTTTTGGAAATATTTTTGTATTTCTTTGTATTAAAGGTTACATGATGGCACAGTTGTTTAGGAGAACATTTTGAATTAGCATTTTATGTCTCAAACATTGCTGACCCCTTCTTTAGAGTCAAAGCAATAGTCACAGTGTTTTCCAATAGGATGTCACCCAAAGCAATCCACTGGCGCTGCAAATCTTTTTCTGATTTTGTGTTCTATTGTTAAAAAACTGGACTCACAATTGGCCAAAAGAGTATTGTATTTTATCACACAAAACCTCCTTCTTCCATTTTTCCAAGTATGTTCACGTATCCACTATCTTTTAAAGGTAGACAGCAGCATATGCAAAAAACTGAGATGTACTTAATATTGGATCTGATATGTTTCTTTCAGAAGCACCATCGACTTCTTCAGCAGTTTAATCTTCAGCAGCTTTTAGGTTGGCTCCAAACACTAAGGCCGTGTTTTTCTACTCATCTGTCTGACTAAGCCATAGATGTTTATGATATGGTCCCATTTATTGCTGTTTCTCTCTGGAAACTTGTATTTAATATTAACCTCTGAAGAACAAACATAATTTTCCATTTTGTCACAATTGCTTCTTTGTACATTCTGATTTACCCTTAGAGCTTTTGGGAAACTTGAGGTTATCTGTTTTACTTCTTGTATGTTTTTTTCAACTTCTCAAAAGCTGTGATATTTTTAACAACAACAAACAATGAAGGCAACAACATGAGCATGCTTCAATCAAGCATTCATAGCCAACAGGGGCCCACCACTTTAACTAACTCTAGGCTGTGACTTCATTAAACTTTCAAAACAATGTCACAGACACAGGGGCTGGACTGCTGCAGTGCCAGCACTTGTAAGAGAAATGTTACCCCAAGTTGTTTCACAAAGAAACTTTTCTGTGTAATTACCTCTAGCTAAGAACCTTCAGGGCAATTATCCAAATGTGTTAATCAGTAATGGAGAAACTGTCATTTAATCGTAAACATTTTAGACGGAAGACGACACCTACCAAAGGTATTGTTGTTAACATGTTAACAGCTATTTTGTTAAGGCTAATAAGGTATAGATGTAACACGGGAGTTTTACAGTACAGCTTGGATTAACACTTTCAAGACTAATGTGTTCATTTTACACAGCGTAACACTGAAATGTCATTAAAACCAGGTTGGTAATGTGGAAAATAAGCTGTTCAGCATTTGCAGCAAGAGGTTCATGAAGCAAACTATGTCAGCACTTGATGAGAAGTAACTGACCTCAGAAGTTACTCAATTAAACACCATCAGCTTGTGCTTAGTGAGCGATTAAATATGAAAAGGCATTCAGACATGACATTTAAACTGAGTTCTGGTGTGATGGTTTCCTAAACAGATGACTTAGCGAACAGCTGTTTCAGTCGAAAAAACAAAAAAGAAGAGAGTATTTCAGTCTGATAAAATAACCTGTCAGATCTTGAGTAAAAAAAAAAACTATATGAGAATAGTTTGATTTACCTGTTTAAATTTGACTTTGAACCGAAAAACCTTTAATCCAACAAGGATGTCCAACAGAAACCGGAGTAAATGACACAAATGTAATGCTGCAAACACATGTTTTAGGAATTTCCTCGTGACTTGTTTCTATTCGAAAGGCTAACTCTCACTTTGACCAGCCAATTGAAATGCAGAAAGCCTTTTCCTGTTGGGAATCCACCTTTAAATTGACCTATATCCAAATTTAAGATAGAGACCCCTACCCAGCTCTAAAAGCTCCTTAACCCTCTATAAAGACAATATAAAAGATTTGTCTGGTTGGGAAATAATTCACTTTTCATGATGGTCTGTTGTTTTACACACACAAAAAAAAAACCTCATAAAACAACTCATAAAAAAGATTGATGAATCAACTCAAGTTGTGTAAACAACTCATTACCAAAACCCAGAAGGTTGAAAGAATCTGGAGAGTTTATTGTTGAAGATCATTTAAAAGTTTGTTGAAGCATATGTGAGTGATGTCAACTCCCGAACACTTATTCATTGTAAGATTAAGAATATTTTCACAACTGAAAACAGAGTTGATGCTTTTATTTCCTACAGAAAAATATGCAAATGTATATTATGCATGACATTTTTATTTTGTAATAAATGAGACAACTTAGATCTTTGTTGCAAATCCTGGGGTTCCAATCCCTCATGTAGATTTATTAACTTTTTTTTTTAATCAAATAAGATTATCTGACTACCAAGACATACCTAATGAGCAGGACATTTTATTAGCATATTGATTATTTAATAAATTGTGTCTAGAGATTTTGGGTTAGAATTATAGAGGTATAGGTTCCACTACTGATTTGTGATGCACTGGTGCAGAAGTCACACCAGTGTTTAAAAAGAAAAGAAATAAAAATAATAATTAAAAAATAAATCAAATTCTGGTGAGAATGTTCAAATTACAGTAATATCATTTCACATGATGGGTACAACTAATTGTTAGGATGGCCCAATATAACCATAAAAGGAAATTATTTTTGCTTTTGTTTGTCTTTTTACCTGTGTGGGCTTAAATCAGTCAGCGCCCCTCAATGTTTCACAGTTATAAAGTTTTCATTTCAATCCTGACACTTTTAATGAGACAATATTGACAGTGAACTAAAGTGAAATCTGTATAACACTGTGTGTTCTAAACCCTTGTGCTATCTTAGATCAGTGTTTTTCAACCAGTGTGCCGCGGCACACTAGTGTGCCGTGGGAGATGGTCAAGTGTGCCGTGGGAAATTGCTCTCATTAACTGATCAAAAAAAATTCCCATCTCCAGGATTCAGCTCTGTGTTCATCCAAACAGGCCCTGATAAAACACTGAGGAGTTAGGAATATAAAAGATCGTAAAATACTTTTTCTTTGCGTTTATTTTATTTTATTAAAGACATTTTGATAAGAATGACGCGATTCAGCTGCACCTTCGGCTGTATTTGGGAAAAGTCCCGTCCCTTTGACTGTCTCCACCAATCATTCTTGAGGGGCTTAATCACATGTCATCGGTCTGACCAATCAGAAGTGCTTAAAGTCTTCACTTCCTTGTCCCGATTTAGCTCGTAAAGTCGCTCAGTTCTAACAAAAATACCAGCTAAAGCTCGTCTTTAGCGGTGTAGCTTTCCACAGAGTCCGGTATCAGACCGTGGAACAAGTGAACAAAACAATGAAGCTCCGAAAAGCGATCTTCGGCCGTTTCATGCACTACATCTCCCATGATGCATTGGGTTGTGAGAGTGACAGCGCACAAGGAGATCTGTTGTTAAACGTCTTGAAACCAACGAACACACAACAAACTGTTTTTAAATCTTCTAACTTAACTTTTATTGCATCTTTTAGAAAAAAAAAGCTGCAGTTTCCAGCTTTTTCTGTCTCAAAAATGCATGTGAGATTGTGGAGGGGCTGTAGATCAAAACAGACTATGAGTTTCTCCTTTTTTTTTAAATTTTGGATGCTGGTGTGCCGCGGGATTTTTTTTAAGGTTAAAGTGTGCCGTGGCTCAGAAAAGGTTGAAAAACGCTGTCTTAGATGACCCCACCCTTACATTGACGTGTTGTTCCTACCATGACAAAGGTGGATAAAGGTGAAAAGAGTTCATGTAATCCATGGACACCAGTAAAGATCACAAATCATTGAAGAAAAAAGGTTCAGCGCACTGTCTAGTGGGTCTAGATGACCCAACTCCAAATGTTAAAGTGCCTAGGATAGCACAAGGGTTAATGGTAAAAGAATATAGGCAAACTTTAACATTTTTGTTTTAACGGGACACTTTTGTCAACACTTCGTTCATCCTTGAAGAGGCAGTTCATACAGATGCTGGCTACTGAAGACTATCTTCATATAATCACAACAAAATCCAAATAATTTCAAATCTTTTTAGAGAATTTTTTTGAATGTACTGTACACTGATTTTCTTGTCATCCGAAGAATACTTTCATAACTGGATCCGTTGGCCTTGTTCCAGTGAAGGAAGAGGCAGTGGAAAGGTGGGATGCTATAACAGATGGACTTCAGGGGTCATAGGCAGGACGACAGCAGAGCGCTTCACTGAATGTAGAAATGATTATGTCCAGATTCATAAAATAACTTTTACAGGAAGCAAGTGCTCTGAAAAACAATATCAGAAACCTATATGAAGACGAAGGATGTATTTAAATGTAAACAATTGCTTTCTACAGATGTTTTTAATAAATCTGCAAAAAAAAAAAGACAAAAATAATCCACAGATCAGATTTTTCCTACAAAGTTGTCTTTCAGGCTTGATTTGTTTTTTTACTTTTCAGTATAATAGAAAATACAATCTGTACTCAGTTCAATTTTCTGCACTATGTCCAAGTAAGCTCAAATGCTGGAAAAGACAGTATTATGAAGACACTTCTTGGATCTGACACTGGAAATCCAGACTTTTCTCGAATAGTCTAACTAAATACACCTTTAGCATTAACTACAAGTATCAGATTACACTTAAGATTAGTTCAATGATCTCTACTTTTGAAATGAATATTATCAATAGTCTTTTTGTTTTATTCTTTCTTTCTTTCTTTCTTTCTTTATTTATTTACATATTCTCAAATGAGTTTACAGAGTAGATTTTATTTTCCTTTCCAGTCAGCATTTGCTGGACTATTTAAACATGTAATTTTAGAGTTAGAAAGGCAAACTCTTCTCTAAGAGTTCTGGTTCATCGCCTGTCGATCCTGGGGAGAGGATCCCTCCTTCATCTTGACACCCTTGAGGTTTCTTCCATGTTTTTCCAGAATCAGTATTTTTTTTTTTTTTCTAGGAGTTTTTCTTTACTGAGAAGGAGGGTCTAAGGCAGGGGTCGGGAACCTTTTTGGCCGAGAGAGCCATAAACGCCACATATTTTTAAATGTAATTTCGAAAGAGCCATACAATAATGTAGTGTCCCTTTCCCACACTGAGGCACGGAGACTTAACCTCTTTTAAGGTTCTTTATTCTGGTTACTGTAAACCGCAACAAACGCCGAACAATTAATTCAGCAGCTCCTGAATCTCTCCCGCCGAGACGAGACGAGAGCGCTTCTCCCAACTTTATATCCCCCTGCTCCTGCTCCAGCCCTCCCCTTTCCCTTATTCGGCCCATAGCTGAACCCCATTGGTCCAAACTACCTAATAACAGGCTGAGCGACAGAACTGAGGGCCAATCAGATCTCTGCTTGATCGATGCGTTCCATGAACTCCAGAACTTTTAACGTGGCCCGACAGTCGTCCAACTCAGTCCGCGACAATATGTTTAAAACTAAAATACAAGTGAATGTGTGCATTTGATGTAATTTCAACATTTTTAAAGTACAATAAGTCTGTGGATTCTTTTTAATAACATTGTTATGCTGTTGCTAATAAATGATGAGTATTTCTCGTGGTAGTTCTGCTGATGGTCTAGTCTGGTCGATACGTGGTGAGTTTCAGCTTCATGCAGGCGTTGAGACTTTAAACGTGATTGTAGGTCTGAATGTTTTGTAGATGTGAGACAGACTGCTCACATGCAGACCTGCTGGAGTCAAACACACACTCACACGCTGCAGTGAGTGACAGGCAGCGGGTTTTACGTTTTTACAATCCCTGCGCGATTCACCTGCTGCCTGTCCCCACAACCCCTCACCCCCACCCTCTGCTTTCTCCCTCACACATCCCGTCCCCGCATCTGCGCGCTCTTTCTCAGAGACGGGAGCGCGCAGTTTTAGGCACGGCAATTCACAGGTTTCCGGCTGGTACAAACTCTGTGAATTAATAGACAATTTTAAACTTATACTAGTGCTGGCGCAGATTTGTCTCTCTAAGCACCGCTACTACTGCGCGCCTCTGGCATCGCATCGCGCACGAGAAGGACTGGTCTAATGGAAAAAAAAAATTAGAATTAAAGATTTGTCTGCGAGCCACATGTGACCATCAAAAGAGCCATATATGGCTCGCGAGCCATAGGTTCCCGACCCCTGGTCTAAGGGCACGGATGCCCAGTTTACACTAGTCTGTTTAGTTTAGTTTAGCCATAACCTATTGAATTCTATGACTTTCTATGACATGTTCTTTATAATTTCATGTTTATTATCATCATCGTTATTGACAGAATAACAAAATTTGTACTACAAAAATTAGGTCATTGGTCATATTTAGACCATGTTCAGAAACATGTGGGTACTTGCACCTTAGACATGTAGGGCCCTTGGTAGGGGGGGTGCTTGGACATCACTGCCAGCAAGCAGCGGATGTCCTCCTAGCACCCTACCCGCCAATTTTAACCGCACCTTAGACATTTAGGGCCCCTTGGTGGGGAGGGTGAGGGGACATCACTGTGAGTAATCAGGAGATGTCCCCTTAGTGCCCTACCCGCCAATTTTAACTGCACCCCCCTTAGTACACACACCCCTCCCCCCTCAATATATACATCCCAACATAAACACACACACATGCACACACACACCATCTCAAACACACATACACGCACACACATTTTGCAAGGAAGGTGGGACCTGGGTCCATCTGTCCCCTGCCTCTTCCCTGGTGGGGGGTGCGGGCCCCTTTGCAACGGCGGCCGTGTCCCCGGGGTGCCGGCTTCCTGGGCCCGGCGGTGCTCTCTCCGCGCGGTGGGGGAGTTCACATTACATCTGAGCCGGGGGTGTCTGGTCCCTGGGGGGTGGGTCCTGGTCCTTGCTCCTGAGTGCTGGGCCCCGCCAAATTTCCAACTGTGGCCGAGCCTGGTCGGGCCATATTTATAACACCCCTTGTGGGCCCTCTTTTTTTCCCCGGGGTTCCCCCCTCCTGGGCGGGGGCGGCGGGCCCCCTGCCTCGCTCCTCCCTGGACCAACCGTGGGCCGGGCGGATGGCTGCCTGGAGTGCGGAGCGGGTCTCCCTTGGGGGGTCCTGGCTCGTACCTGGGGTTGGGGCGGGGGGATGCCCGGAACTCCTGGGTGGTGGTGGGGTGCTCGTTTGGGGCTGTGGGCGTCCTTCTCCGGTGGGGCTCTGCATTGGGTTCTCCCGGCGCGGCGGGGGGGCTGCTCTCCTGGTTGGGCTGGGGCGGCGCTCTCTTTCCCTCCGTGCTTCCCTGGCCTCTGGCTCTGGGGGCCTTGGCGGCCCTGCTGGCCCTGGCCTGGGTGGCGGGCTTGGTCGCCCGGGCGGCGGTTGTTCCCTGCCGGTTCCCGTGTGGCGTTGGGGGGATTCCGGCTGCCGCTGCTGCTGCGGTGGGGGTCTTGGGGTGGGGATGGCTGGGCACTCTCCCTCCTTCTTTTCACGTTCCACCATCCATTTTAGAAGAACATAAAACCTCACCTGAGCACTGGTGTTAGCTCACCTTTGCACTAATAGCTTGCATGACTGAATGACTGAAATGTTTCACACTAGTTGGTTTTAAGGCATAAGTATGCGTGTGTGAACACTATCTGTTTTGTGTACATGTCGACAGGTGGACATTTTTGCAGCTAGCAGGTGTGTTTATAACATTTGAGTGTGTGTGTGGACGGGCCCCGCCCTTTTTGTACTGTATTTGAACCTTACCATAATGATTAACAACCAGTAAACTTGTTGCTGTATGCTGCTTCATGGTCTTATCCCCCTTCCCCTCCTATTATCACCCCCTACCCCCCCCTCTCTCTAACGTCCCTCTCTCTTCTTCCCCTCTTTCCTTTTCCGTCCGGTCCAACACCAAAGATTTTCAGACATGATTGAAATTAATAAAGTTTGGCCTCAATTACAAAAGGGGTTTATTCAGACATACCTTTGGTTTGTCAGAAGATTAATAACCCCTCTTGTTAAAGCAAAATATGTCCAACACAAGAGGCCCTCAGCTCTCGTCTGTCTGCCCAGCTGTTGGACAGGACAAGTTAAAAAAAAAAAAAAAAAAAGAAACATGTGGGTAGTTTTGCTACATCACATATAGACATGTCATTTACACTGTTCCAAGCAAAGCATCACCTGCTGTTGAGGTCCCCAAGAAAATGGGTCAAAAAACAATGACCTTAAAATAATACAGAATATCTATTCAGCAGCCAGAGAAACAAGCACAGATTTTGAAATTCTTTTTTTTTTTAATTTGTCGCTCTTCCAGTGGCAGCTGATATTTTCATCAGCGGATTTTACAAGTGCTTGGCTTTCTTCTAGATTCTGGTTTTTCAGTGACTGCAGGTAAATTGGCAATAACCGAACTGAGGAAGCTCAATGTACAGCCGAAGCAAACAAAAACCAAGAAGCAACTGTGGTGAACTAAAACTGGAGTCTAGCAATGATTTTTAGGTTTGAATCAAAAACAGATGTGTAGAAATGGAAATCAAAACAAATGTTTATTGAATAGAAAAACAAAATCTACAGAATCCAACATGACCACACTTGGCAATAAAATAACCTCCAAATTAGCTCTGACTTCAGAACTCTGCTTTCACAAATTCGTTTTTTTTTATTAAATCAAAACTCTTGTGTTTGCAGCATCCAAATAAAAAGAACGTTCACAAGAACGTTTAAACGATCACACGGCTTTTTTTTTTTAGAAACCTGTCATTGTTGTTCTTCATCATCACCCTTCAAAAACACCAGATTATTACAAAGAATCACAACATGACTGATCCTGCATCAGTTAGTGGATCAGATCAACATCTCTCTTGGTGGCGTGGATACAGTCATTGGTACAGCACCATAAACAGGATAGTGATAACAGAACACAATATCCATTTATAATATGACTGGAGGTCTCATTTGGAGACACAGCTAATCTGCGCACGGCTCTCCATCTCCATCATAGGCCCTCATGTGACACCCACTGAGAAGTTCTCCTCCACCTCCACCACCAACACCCCATTAAAGCAATCCGGCTGAAAAAATGCCAAACAGAAAGGGTGGATTTATTTCTTGTGCTCTTTAGGCAACTCTCCAAGAGGCAAACAATTCCTCTCAGACTTTTAAATTATACCTCGTTTCTTCCCACAGTCATCCGAGACCCCCAGCCCTAAATAATGCATTTGGGTAATCGGGATCATTCAATAGATGCACAAAAGATTTAAGAGATGGTAAAATGTAGTTTAGTTGTTACTGCAATGTAATGTGTTCTTTTTGTAAACTTTGGTATTAAAAAATGTGTTCAGAATTTAAACCTTCAGACCCTTGAACTCAGCCAAAGCTTACCAATCAATAGTGTACACCTATCTGTCTTTGAATGATCTGCTTCCCTGCAGAATCCAGAATGGTAAAAAAACAAAACAAAAAAAACTTAGCTTTTAATGCACTACAACCACAAAATGTACTTGAAGTTGCATAATAAAGGTCTATTATGGTGAAATGATCAATTTGGAGTGTTCACAGTACTACAGAAGAAATCTGGATCTCTCGCTGCTGAAAATCGATGGAAAACAAAGCCTGTCCTCTAGCTGATCCCACCTCAGTCTGTTATCAGAACTTTGACCTCAGATGTAATGGCAACATTGTTGAGATTCACAGTGGTGCCAGAGACAAAAAGTGCTTTAATGCAGGATGCCACACTGCTTTTTCCAGGTTCTATTTGTAAGAGAAGTCGCTTTTACTTTTCATCAATCAAACAAACCAACTCTGAAGCCATAACAGAGCACTTAAATAGACTACAGACAGCATCTTCCACACCTTTAAATTAACTAAACCCCTTCATTTGACCTTTCAGAAAGTAGTCACTCATTGAAAAACGTACACAATCAAAATGTGTCAAATTGCTATTTGCATTAAAAAAAAAAATCAATGATAATATTCATCTCCTTCTGCCTAATCCCAATTTAAAAACCCATCAGCTTTTAAAATGGTTTGAGAATTTTGAGCTCTGCTGTACCTAAAGCTAAGGAAGGATAGATGTTCCTTTTATTTATTGAGAGCTGACAACCAAAAACAAAAGATGCGTTTCTCCATCTCCACAAACATGGCATTCAGGCATAGCTCGAGGTAACACCTCAGTTTATTAACCGTTTTTTATCTATTCATTTAAATATTTTTGTCCTCCATTTGAGTTTTTATGATTTCCCACAGAAAAACATAACTGTTGCTCTGTTCAACAAATTGATTTTCCTCTTATGTTGGAATAAGTACATACTTCATTTTTCTGGATAGTAGCACATCTGGTTAGTGTAAGAGACTGACCTTGCAAAAGAGCTGTAGGCAAAGAAAAAACAAAGATTAAACTAATTGACCTGTTCCAAGATTCTGCACACACTAAATGAGTCAGCTGTGTACACTCAAACTCCCATCTAAAACTTTTAAATATTTAATTACCAAACAGAGATTGCATAAAATAATCTTAAATCAACACAAACAACAGGACTTAAAAATTACTATACATTTCATTAAAGACAAACATGGAACCCAAAGAATCAAAAATTACATTTATAAAAAAAATACATGTATTTGCCCAGTAACAATTAATTTCAGAAACAGTTTGAATTAATTTGCAAAAATTAGTTGGGTCTACCAAAATCAAATATGTAAGCAGCTTTTGGGAATGATCAACTGCTTTTGCCATTAATTTGCAATACTATGATGGGGGGACTTTGTAAGCAGGTTTTGGGAGCAATGAGTGTACTATTTAGCCATCAACGCCAGATCGACATATAGAAGGGGAGGACATGCGCTGAGGCCATAAAACTATTTCGTTTTTCTCCACATTATGAGTTTCTCATTTTTTCTTTCTGTGCAGCCTTGGTCACAAACCTTTGTAATGTTTCTTTTTTTTTATGCTAACACACCACATGTGAAAGGAATCATAGACCTTGAATGAACACTTTTGCCTGGTATAGCTTGAGTTTGCAGTGAACGAATTGAAAATAAGTGACTAAAACAGCCAAGGTTATGCATTGACTAAGGATTAGCTGCATTTTATATTTTGTATTCTTCATTGCTTTATTTTATGTTAGTTTTGAATTTTTATTCTTAGAAAATCAACATTTTGAATGAGGAACAATCAATTATTTCTAATAGAAGTATTTAAAATTTAATTTATTCTTTTCAGCTGTTGCTCAAAGCTGTTAATCACCTTTAGATGAACTGCAGGGGGACCAGTTTACAATACAGCATCTACATGTAAAATAATAAACAGGTCTATAAAAGAAAAAAAAAGAACAAAATGGCTTAGCAGGACTTGAACCAGAAACTACATTCTGTGAGCTAAACCATTCAGCACATCAGTTCAATGATATCCACCGTTGTAATTCAAAATTCAGTTCAATTTCTCTTCTTCTGCATGCCATGGTGCACCAACAATCACAGCATAAATGTCATATTTAATTTTTTATTTTTATTTTCATACAATATAATTTCTTGCCCCTTAACAGAGTCACAGTAAATTAGTCCTTTGTATAATTTTATTTCATCCTGCAGCCAGAATGGAAAGCTTTAAGGGGATTATGTTTTGAGAACCAATTAGGTTATAATAAAAACAGATTTATATCATACTTTTAAATAACTAAATGAATAAAATAACACAATAATTTGCATATGAGGATAGGAAAAAAAACAAAAAACAAGTGAGATAACAAGGAAGTTACTCAAAGATGGAATACATTAAGAAGAAATATGTATATGTATATATATATTTATGGGAGTTTTCTTTAAGCCAAGGTCGTCCACGTCTTGAAGTGCCCTTTTGAAACACTCAGGACTGTCGTTCACTGTGCAGTGTTGCCAGATAGTGTCCCAGTTTTCCAGCCCAAAAGTCATCTGAAAAAAGCCAGACCCAACAAAAAAACACCCCAGTCCCCCGTGGTCCGGACCATGGGGACCCGAGGCGGCGAGCAAGCACACACACACACACCCGCAGCCCCCACCCCCTTTATATATATAATAACGGGATCGGAGACTCAACTATACACAGCTGTTTTTTTTTTGTTGGTTTGATTGCTTGCTTTCCCTACTGGACTAATTTAGCAAACAGGTCCATTCATTTTTCAAAATAAAAGATCTTTCGGAGTCATAATAAAATAAGTACAGTATTGGATATTTCTTTAGCCGACTAGCCTTGTGGTTGGGAACCGAACAACATTTTGAAGCCTGCTGTTCATTTTATTAAAGGATTTCTTCTGATAAGTTTCTGGAAAATGCACAGTTTTTATCCGAAAATCCTCACGCAATTCTGTCAGAGCTTGATTTTGAAATCTGAGTTTCTAAAAAAAGCCATAGAGGTATTATAACTTTCAACATGATTAAAAATGGATATTTTAAAATGCTGTTTTGAAATAATGAACAGGTTTTTAAAGCAAAATGAAGTATATTTAGTAATATAATGGCTAATTCAAAATTTGTGTGCAGGCTTTTCACAATTTTATGATCTTTTTATATATTTATGAGAGATTTATTGGTTGATTTCACAAGGTCATATTTATTTTTTTTAATTATGAACAATTTGGCGCTCCACACTTAGGAACCAGGAAGTGCAAATTTTTACCCTTAGCAGTATACTATAAATGTCAGCTATAGTTGAATATCTCTACATGATCTGCACAGTTTTACATATTTTTTTTAAACCAAGCAGGTGGTAAACTTGAATCCTGCAAAAGAAAAATACGCTCACATCCAGAATGTCTGGGTCTATGCAGCACTGAGATTACAGAGGCGATAATGGACCCCTTCCCCACCTCCCAAATTTACACAGAAGAACACTGAAACAAAATGCAATTTCCATGCAAATGTTGAGCACCCTTACAAAAAGATTTCTTTTTTCTTGTGTGACTGCAATTCAAAGTCTGTGTTTTGTCTTTCCATTGGTTCCATTGGTTTATGTATATAGTGGTTCCTGTGTCTCGTTCTGCTTCTCCATCTCTGTCTTTTCCTCATGAGTTGTCTTAATGCAGTTTCTGTGCAGTTACCAGAATGTGTGGGCTGTTATACCCTCACTGGTCTTGTGACTTCTATGTACATGCGACCTCTTGTCCTTTCGCCTCATCCAGCCCAGTGCTTTGCAGGGATACAGATGCGTTAGATAGAAGACACATTTAGGTTGCTCCAGCAGTGATGGTATGCCAGCCACTCCGACAACACCATTAATCTCTCTTATCAGCATCTCAGTGGTTGCTGTGGGCTCAGACTGGTATGTTCTGCATTGAGCTACTCTTTCTCAATAGATGCTAAATAAAACACATTGCTCCTTGTGATTTACCCGCAGCATTGAGTTACAGCCCTGTACTCAAGAGATGAAAAGGCCCATTGCTCTCTGTTGGCATTCACCACTTTGTTATTGTTGGCTTCTTCAAAGTGTTCCCAACCTCTAATACCAACCGCCTGACAATTTTGTAATTGCATTGTGTGATAAAAAGCTAATTAAGTTATGGAAGATCCCTTATCTGTTTTACTTTCCGCTATCCAGGGGATGACCTTGATAAGATCACTTGGAAGCAGCTTGCTTCTTTCTCTGGAGCTTCGTGTTAATAGGGACATTGATAACTACTGGGGAGGGAATGAGAAAGTGCTTCTTGATGACAGTAAGCTCAATGCAAAAAAACAGAGATACAGAGTCAGATAAAAGAAAAAGAGGTGAAGGAGTGCCTGAGGGAATCACCCACCAGTACAGTTCTGGTTGTTGTGATCCCATAAACAATCTCAAAACATCTGATAAGATTTGGAACCTTAATGACTCGAGTTAATTTATTCACACAAAGAAATTTCAGGCTGAATGATATCTCATTGTCACAAGAACAGGCAGACGGCTGGTTCCAAATGCAGCTGGTTTATTAGCTCAGCTAAAAGTCCTTAAAGCTAAATCGGGGTCAGACAGGCAGGAACCAATAATGGGCATGAAAACATCAAAAAAGGGAAACAGAAGATCAGATCCATATATAACGCTCAGCAGTGACGACAGAGTGGCACAAACAATACTTCACACTGAGTGTGGCTCAGTGCAGTGTTTAGGTATGCTTTGATTGATGGGGTGAAATGAGGGTCAGGTGTGTGGCTGGGAGATGTAGGGAGGTTAGAACTCTGCAGATGGTTCCCGATGGTGATCAGGGGGGAGACAGAGCTCTGATTTCTGACACTAATAAAGGAAACAGAGATATGCTTACAGTTGGGACTTTTCATCGCAAGCAATAGAAAAAGGCTGTTGGCATTTCATAGCAAATATGTGTGCAGACATCAAAAGTTAGCATTCAACTTGTGATAAACAATGGGCATAAAAAAATCATTGTTTATGAGCACAGCACTTTGTACATGCACAAGAGGTGCCATACACTGGCACTCCAGATTAACCATGTCTTCTGGTCTTCCGTTTAATGTGGATGGCGTGGCTATATTATAGTTCTTTGAAAACAGTAGGTTGGCTCATAGTCTAAAAATAACAAAGTAGCAGAATCAGGAAAACAATATGAATGCAATATAAGATAATCCTGACCTTTTTGTTGTCTTTTTTTAATGGACAAGATGTTCTGATTGTTTACATGGTTATATTATCTTGCAAAAACTTCCTTTTGATTTTTTTTTCAAAGAGATCTGTTTGACTTTATGTATGGTTTGCGTTGATGCCTGTATTTTTATTCAGCTATGAAAAAGATATTCACTTCTGGTTTTGCTATGATAAATCAAGGTAATTTTAAATCTAAAGTGGTTTATTGCATATTTGCATCAATAGGCATATAGGAGCTCATCTTTGACTCCTTAACTTTATTTAACGGTACAAATTGAAACTTAGAATCGCTTCTTTAAAAGTCAATATGTAAAACTTTATTATTTTAAATGTGTTCTGTCATGCTTAGCGATGGTTTAAAGTTTTATTTTCTATTTTTGGGTTTTGCACGCTGTTTCATGCTTTTCATAACAAATACAATAGCACATATTGAAGTCATTCTTTTAGTTTAAATTAGGTTTTATAACTTTAAGATATTCTTCCTAGATCATAATTTTATAACAAGATTTTAAAAAAGAGCTGCGATAGCAAGAGTTATAGAGGTATGGTAACAACGTAATTTCCCCTTTGTGGGACCAATAAAGTTTTATTCCATTCCATTATTTTCTATTCTAGTCTGTGTACAATAATAGTGAACCAACCAAAAACAAGTAAGCACTTCGTTGATCTATATTGCTGCTGTTCTGATTACAGTTTTTTTAATACTACATACTGTATTCCCCAGTTTTGAAGATAAATTATGATTGGGTTAGATATACATGTTTTTAAAGTGTCTGATACTGTTGTTTGTTTAAGGTTCAAAGCTTTGAGAGCTAAATAAGTGCTGCCCAAGACATAAAACATTAGTTGTTTTAGTAAGGAATGCAAAGTTGGATCTACAGTCAACACAGGGATTTAGGCAAACATCAATTTATGCTGGCAAAACATTGTAGGCATTGTACTTTCTTTTCCCTTTGGCTGTGTAGAAATAGTTTAATAAAAATAAAAAAGTTTTAAAATGTGGTTATGAAAAAAAACAAACTTTTCATAAACAATTTTCAAGGAATCCTATTCTACTAGCAAAACCTAAATATGAATAAGCAAATGTTCTCGTACTACTTACAAGGACTTTGAAGCCCACAGGAACTCTTTAGAATGTAAAAAAGGCTATTTTATTTGCACACAGACAATGAATCCTTATTTTCCACTTCTTTGCAAGTGTTAAAAATGTATCTGGGGGGAAATTTGACAGTGCTTTCACCATGCATTACTTAAATGAAGCGTTATCCTCTGTGCTCAGCCCAGACCTTGTTTAGTGTTAAATGATTCAGGACACACTGTTGCAAAGTTCAGCTGCATGCAGGTCACGTTTTCTGCTTGCCATTTCCCTTGTGCTTTTCAGTCATTATGTATTATCAAGGTATATGATTCAGCTCAAAATGTTGCCCACGGTGTTTGCGTCAAACTTGCATTCTCTTGCCTTCGTTTATGGTTAGGGAGATGGTTAGGAAACATCATTTCAGCATAGATCTTGATAGTACTGAAAAATAGCAGATGATAAAAAACAAGCCTTGTACAGTGAATAGGTGTGGGGGGTTGCTGCCAATAGAGAAATGAGGAATGAAATGGGAAAAGGCTATTCTGACAGAGATTACTGAAAGCTTTTCTTAAAAGGTGTCTGGACAATCTGGTGTCTTTGTCCAACAGGACCACTCTTATAACGCTTTCATCAACAGGATTAGTCTTGAACTCATTCTTTCGCAGAAATTTAACTGTCCAACACGCTAATTAGCTCTTTGACGTGTGGCCTTTTCCATTAAAGACCAAAAGAAATCAAGGCTGTGTTAAAAAAACCACAAGATGACCTGTTGACAGACAGTGAGAGAGGCCCTGCTGCAATTGGCGTATTGATCGGACTGCACAAAACCCCCTCACAACTTGAATTGGCTGAATCTGAAAGGACCTGAGGGGTCAATTAAAAATGCATATTGTGGAAACAACAGAGACATTAAAAGACAATGTTTCACTAGCCTACCCTTTCAAAGGCATTTTCTAGTTGCACCATTTCAACTTTACTTACATGCTTTTGTAGGCATTATGCAGGTTTTCACATCCCCTCTCTGTTTTATTGGCAAGGAAAAGCAATAGAGTTGAATGGAAAAAATGCCCCTGAAGGAAATCTCTCATCAGGTGTGGCATTTGTACTTAACTAACTGGCTCATTTTTTTAATGACACAATGAAATCATTCCATTCCAAACAGACCTTCGTTCCAAGACAAATGATGCACCAGTGGCACCAAAATTAGCAATCTAGAGAGGCAAAGCGTGGCTCTGCCAGCATCCACTAAATTGAACAAATTTCTGTGTGCATAGGGGGTAATGAGCCCAAATCAACACAGTGATTGGAACAATGATATTGCTTTGATCAATTAGTCTCTGATATTAGATAAGTTCGCTATGATGAATTTCATAACGCGATGTTTGGATTGAATTAACTCAAAGATCAAATATTTACGTGGCACTCTGCCCTGCTTTGTGACACAGTGGTTCATGTTTGACTGTTCAGGGTCATAATTTTAAGTGGAATGTTGTCAACGATATAGCACAAGAACAATGAAAAGGATACATCAGAGGTAATTTTTTGACACAAGTCAGTTGCACAACTAACTGAATTGATCTTTCCTAACTGTGTTTAGCCTTTCATCTTCTATGTATGTTTTAAATTCTTGTTACACTGCGACAGACTCGAAAGAAACAATGCATAATTCATAAAACTAATGAATTATGATTGCTATTAATTGCTTTTGCAGATTTAAACATTTAAAAAAAGTTATTTGCATGTTTGTTTGTAATGTGTCACTCGTAATTATCTGTGGAATAACAGCCTCAATCCAAATGTTTTGACAACAGTAGCAGTAAACTCTCTTCTGTTCCGGATGCAGGGGAGATGTCGGAAACTTAAACCGATCAATTAAAAACCACAAAAAATCAAAATGGTAAAAAGCAAATAAGTAAAAATAAAAGCAAAATAAACTGAAACAAGTCAAGGTAATAAATAAAAAAACTTGCCTATCTCAGAGGCCAAATATATCTGAATAATTAATAAACTCTAATATTATGAATCCTGATTAAAAACTTAAATAATTTGTTTTAGTAATTTTATAAAACAGCACTTTTAGGTAAAACATCAGGTTCTGATCAGGTTGTAATTATTTTTAACCAAACCTTATTAAGTGGCAGTTGGATGTATGTATAGGGAAAATGATTAAGTGAAAGTAAAACCCAAGAGAGACCAAAGAGTATGGTCAAAACAACGCATTTAGACTAAAATAAAATAAAAATAAAAACAGCACACTGCCTCCACTGTGGCAAATGTGTCTCTGTAACATTTATTGTAAATTTGAAAGTTTAAAACATGTATAGCTTTCTAAGTTAGAACATCTTTTTACTCCTTATTTTAGCACAGCTCTCCTCATTTCTTTTAGAATGGAAAAGGGAAAGTTTGCATTTGCAGTGGTGGCCAAAATTGTTGGTAACCCTCCGTTAAAGAAAGAAAGTCCACAATGCTCACTGAAATGACTTGAAACGTTCAAAAGCAACAATAAATTAAAATTGATTGAAAATTAAATAATCAAAATCTTTTGAGTTGTTGATTAACAGAATTATTAAAAAAAAAACTAATAAAATAGGGCTGGACAAAAATGATGGTACCTCCATAAAAGACTGAGAACTAATTGCCCAGTGGGTCATGATGAAGTCAGATATGTCCTTTGATTGACATCACAGCTGTTTTCGATCTCATAATCAGTCAATCTGCCTATTTAAAGGGAGTCAAATAGTCACGTTTCTGTTTGGTGAAAAGGTGTGAACCACACTGAACATGGACAACAGAAAGCCAAGGAGAGAATTGTCCCAGGACATTAGAAACAAAATTATAGACAAACATGGTGAAGGTAAAGGCTGTAAAACCATATCTAATCGGCTTGAAGTTCCTGTGACGACAGTGGCACATATTATTCAGAAGTTCTAGACCCACTGGACAGTAACCAACCTCCCTGGATGTGCCTGAAAGAGGAAAATTGATGACAAATTGAGGAAACGGATAGTTGAAACCGTATCCAAAGAGCCCAGAACAACCTCCAAAGACATTAAAGGTGAACTCCTAGATCAAGGTACATCAGTGTCAGATCGCACCACTCGCCGTTGTTTGAGCTAGAGTGGACTTCATGGGAGACGACCAAGGAGGACACCACTGTTGAAAGGGAATCATAAAAAAGCCTGACTGAAATTTGCAAAAATGCATTCTGGGAAAAAGTCCTTTGGACAGATGAGACAAAACTGGAGCTTTTTTGCGTAAGGCACATCAGCATCAGCTCTATTTTGGACTATTCTGAAGTGGCCTTCTATGAGCCCAGATCTTTTTTTTGCACGTTTCCATCAAATACAATCCTCCTTGGTGGAATTGTGCTAACTTGTTAAGTTTTGAAGAAAACTTTATGACATGAAGGATTGGATTAGCAGCAGAATACAGAGATCTCTCATAAACCTTTTCTTCATATCACAACAGAAATCTGAAATTACAAACTTTAAAAGCACGAGTAAAAACTGAAAAGCAAAAAAAAAAAAAGGTAGACAGAAGAGAAGATGTTTAAATTAATATAGACATACATGTCTTACAGTTACGGAATGAAGACCTTCGTCAACTTTGAGGCCTGAATTCCCCTTTTTGTTATGTTTCTTTACATTATTAAGCAAGCTTGGCCTCACTTCAATTAGTCTGTCCAGTAATGGAAAAAGGACAGAAGAATAATGTAGGTTACTTAAGTTCACAAAGAGCTTTCTTGCTTAGAGCTGTTTAATTATTCCTGCTGCACTTGTCATTATTACCTAAAGTGCCAGGCACATTTTTTTTAGCAATCCTAAAAAGAGACACTTGGTTTAGACAGAAAAAAAGGAAAGGGAAATTGTGGATGACTTTGTCTTCCAATAGTCACAAAACTACACAAATATGTTACTGTTCAATCTCAATATTTACATTCTGAAGCACTGAGACACAAAAAGAGAATTCTGTTACTCCTTCGTAGAGCTGCTAACATATTTTTGTAAAACATGCAAAACTATAAAAGAAAAGGGATTTGAGAATGTTCCCTTTGATACATTATCTTTGTAAATCAGATGGAGCAAGAAAAACAAAAGACCTTTGAACTGGTTATGGAGGGCAGACAATGAGCATAACTATAGGGAGATAACTCCATTCTGTTATTTCAGAGAATTCGAAACAATTGGAGTTTGGAGCAGTTACAAATGTCAGTATATTTATAGGAGGAGGATTCTCCAGTAAATATTATAAGCCACCTGTTTAGAGATGTATGGAACTATTTTATGGTAAGCTTAAAATGTTATTTTTTATTGTGACCGTAACATCCTTCCCATGTCACAGAAAAGTTGGAAAAACTAAGAACACTATAATGCTCAAAGCTGATGGCAGTGTCCCATTCAGTAACAAAAAAACAGTTCACCATGGAACTAGGGTTATTTTTGTTTCAGGAAATACTTGATGAGTGGGAACTATTTTAACTAATAGGAAAACGATTAAGTCCAATATAAAGAAAACAAAATACTGAAAAATAATTTTCATAACACATCCTACTTTTGATGTTTTCTTGTAAAAGAAAATGTAGTTTGGTAACTTTGAAGGGAAATGACTCCCTATAAAAACAGGTGTGTGGCATCACCTTTTTATTTTATTGGACACATTGGATTTTTTTTTTTTTCAGCTATATTTTTGGTGACTGTTATTGTCAGATATGAAGAACCTCAACCCTTCCAAAAATCAGCTAAAAGCAGAGGCAAACATGAAGCATCCCCAGCAGGCTGGTATGGATCTCCACCACAAGGTTGGAATTTGACAATTTACAGAAAATAATATTTCATTAAGATTTGACACTAGCATTTGTTTCTTTCACAATACTCATAACCACAAAGGTTTGTGTTTTAATTTGTATGCAAATTCTATTTTTAAGTTGAGCAGTTTTACATTTGCAGACAAACAATAAAGTTAACCAAAGCAAAAAAATGCAAAGAAAATTAGTGAACTGCATTTGGAGTTAAACAGGACAAATTGGGAAAGCACAAGTATCAATCTTAGGTAGTGTTGGTAGATGTTTAGTGAGGAGGTGCAGGAACGCAGGGATTCCATCTTTGTTTGGGGCAATATCACCCCAACAACCAGCAGTCTTAAGGCCCGTACACACCGGGACGAATATTCGCCAGGCGTTATTCGCCAGCGTTTTTCGCCACGTTTTTTGTGTTCACACCCAGGCGATTTTCGCTGACGGTGAGCCGAGCGAACATGCAATTTCATTCCCTGACATTAGATGGCGCTTAATGTAAACAGAAATACTCCTGTACACAAGGTGGCGCTGCGCAACTTTACGCTTCTTAAAGTCGCTTTTCACTCAGAAGAAGATAGCAAGTATTTACGCGCTTGTCAGAATAATACAAAGAAAACATGAATATTTCAAGCATCAGTAGCTCCAACTGGTACTTGGTAAGGGGATATTTAAGAATGTCCGTCATTATTTCTTTGCGGCAGTGTTGACGCTACTTGGCGTCTATCTTCTTCGCTGGTATGTGTGCTCAGCAAGGCAGTTTTGTGTTTGAGCACCCCCAAGTTGTGTTTTACTGTAACTTCAGAAGCTCCAGACACGTGTGCAAAAGCGCCATTCTCATTGGTCGAATAGATTTCGACGCGACGCGTCGAAAAAAAAAACGAACCCGAGGCGTTTTTTTTTTTTGACGCTTTGTCGCGTGGCGTTTTTTCGCGTCGATGTGCACACTCTCATTGGTGCCCTTTGTTTAGTCACGAGGCGTTAAACGTCGGCGAAAATCGCCGGCGAAATTCGTCCCGGTGTGAACAGGCCTTTAAGTGAATCTTGATCAGGTAGTCGTTCCCCTCTTAAAAGTACAATAAAAACCAAATGAGGGTGGGAAACTTTGCATAATTCCATGTCCACGACAGTCTGAAGCATAGATTAGATGAAACCACGGTGGAGGATTCTTTCTAGTTTTTATGATTTATTCCACCTCTGAGGAAATGGGATGCCGCTGTTCTTTTGCAACTTTTTTAGACAATGAGACAAATGGTTGCATTAAAAGATAAAAGAACGAGAACATGGGCTGAATGCAGAAGTGCACAAGAGCACAGCTTCTCTGATATGAAACGCAATTCTTTCCATGACATAAGAATTGACCTGCGATAACATTCTTCATCTCTTTCTCTGCAGCCTCACAGTTAGCACAGGAAATGCATCAAACACTACACGTAATTTTAAATGAAAATTGTCTATTTTCTCATTTGTGTCTCTTAACACGCTCCAGATGAGTGTATCTATGCTCTCCAAATTTACTTTTTGTTGTCTCCAAAAACAGTGCGAGTTTGTGTGAAAGTTAGTGTGTTTCAGTGTTTTGCTGTTGCCCACTGAGGCTTTCTCTCATGACATGTCGAAGAAGTGATTATGTCTGCTAGGAAACTCATGTCTGGATAAAGGATGGTACTAGGGCTGATTGCTATCTCCCTCTTTTGCTCTCTACTGAGCAACAAATATAAGGTTTTAGCTTCCTGTTCCTCTCCAAACCTTTCCTTTCTGTTAGGTTTCATCCCTGAGAATCATTAAATAAATGGCCATATGCCCTATGCTTTTAATATTCCCCTATTGATTTGTGCATTTAGTTTGAGCTTTTTAGTGTCTTCCTTCTCCTTGAGCCATGCCTTGAGAGCAGCCAGACTACTTGTAGCCAATTTGCGTTACAATTACAGAGCACAGTGTTTTCTTAATAGGATTGTCACTGTGCTGGTAAGGTTCATCTAAAAACAGTGCTTTTCCTCGCTGCTGATTACTCTTGAGAAAGTGCCTTCACTGTTGAGGAGAGAAGTAACATACTATCGTGTGTAAATTGGTCTTCTCATTGGCTTGCTTTTCCCAAATGAGTGCAACCCATGTACCATTATAAACATAAAATGACAGAATATTCAGACTTTGGGGCCTATGCCAAAAAGGACAACATTTTGATTATGCAATTTATTTGCGCGTTGCATATAAGGCATTTAATTCATACTGCTGTTTTTATGAATTATTCTTATTAATCCCTCTGCAAAGTTCTGCCCATGAATATGCAGAACGCAAACATGAAGCTTTAGTTGCATGCAGCCCCTTTCCGACAGTTTTAAAATGTAACTGTCCTGACATGATGATAATGTAAGGTCTTAGGTATCTCCTCTCCCCAATTTCACTCTGTGTGAATTAAGCAACTGAAAACTGTCTGGAACTGGTGGTGTACGACCCAATATGCAGGAAACTAGGTTCAGTGGCAGAGACTTTAAACACATAACCGGTGACAACACAGAGGAGATGACCTGACAATGAAGAACTGAAAACCAGACATTTTTTTTAACTGAGTGTTATTAACTAAACGAAGACAGATGTGGATGATCAACCTCAACCCGGTGTGTCTGAGAGGAAGACAACTCAAAACAACATGATAAGAATCAAGTAGATGTCCCTACAAATCCAAACTAATGTGCACAGCCCTCACAGAAAACATTTTGACAATGCTAAATATGTAGACATTAACTGTTTTTACAGGAAAAGGTAAAAAGGAAACTTTGTTAAATGGACGACCCGTTCACACTCACACGGTTCATCATTCATTTGTGGGAGCTGCCCACTACAACCACTGAAGCACCACTGAGAATGTTCTTGGCCTTACTTAAAGACGCACTCTGATCATCTCATGAGCTATTTTAAAAGAGCTGCCAGTGGTCTTTGAATTATGATAATGCCATTTTTAACCTGTGGCCCACCCAGAATATTTTCTATGTCACGAATAAGCCGTAACACATTTTCGGCTTCTAGATCACAACAATTTGAATAAATAAAAACACATACATTATATTTTAAGCTTAATATATAATACAATATATACATCTTCTATCTTTAGAAAAATGCCACAAGAACATGTTAAAAACTCCAAAACACTTTTTCCATTGGAGTGGATCTTTAAGGGCACTAAAGTGGACACACCATTGCTTGACATATTTTTCATGTAGTTGTAATTCTGCTAAACTGAATTAATTACTTTCCACGTCCATAAATCCTACCAAAGATTCCTTACAAATGGCTGACCATGTGTGTGTGAAACTAAACTGGAACACTGCATATATTTGAACTGAGCCCTTATTACATGTATACCTTTGTTTTAGTAAGTGAAATGAAATAACATAAATCTCCTAGACCAGCATGAAATAGTTATGCTTTTAAATGAAATAAAAAAAACAGAAATTTACAAAAGAAAACAAACTGCACTGTACATGAAGATACCAACTTGTAGCAGATTTGCACTAGGCTGTACCGATTTTTGGATATCTATGGATAGCCTATTTTGTTTAGTCCATTTGCAAATTTGACCTTGGCACTAATTATTCACAGTGTGAATGCAAACAGACCACTGAGAAGTACATCAAAAAGTGCTGTGCAGTTGGAGCGTAAAGTTGCTCACAGTGTGAATTTATTAAAGCACAAATTGCAAAATCGTTCGTAAACGTCTCACCAGTACAGAATGTACATTAGGAAAGTGAAGGCGTTCATCTGTATATGAGAGCCAGATAACTTGAAATGATATACTATATGATCAATAGAATCCCGCACTTAAAAAAAAAAAATCTACTTTCAAATGGTTTGCTTTTCCATGAATTAAAAGGAACACTATCCATACATCCCTACCAAATCCAAGTCCCTAATTGGTCACAGTTCAACCTGGCTTAACATACAGCGCCTGTTTAAAGGGCACAGGCTTTGTACGTAGAGGCCAAAAGCAATCATAGAAACTTGCTTAGCTACGCATGAACGCCAGAGTTTTGAAGGTGGAAGCCCAAAACACAAGTTTATATGGATATTTCTTTGGAAGTGGCCACTTGACAGAGGGTAGTGTGAACGTAGCTTCAGATGTCCGACCTGCTAAACCTAGAAACAATCACAAACTAGAAATCACAAATGCATGTTCTCAAGCAATTTTACACCACCGTCAATGTCAGTCTATGGTTCTGTTGGTACATTGGTTATTATTTTGGATAGTGACTGAAAAAATGTTAAAGGGAGGTGACCCAAGAATAGAGCACATTTTCAATGACTGCCATTTCTACGTGGGCTTTTGTCAAAATGAATCAGGACATCATGAATACAACCTTGTTCATAAAAAATTTTCCGTCTGCTATGTTCACTTCCATAACTAGTGCAATTTTAGCCATGCAGGGAGTCAAAGCTTCTGTTCCCAGCAACATGAAATCCATCTTCGGTGACTGAGCATAATTTGGATGAACACCAGCACCTGTTCTGCTGCACGCGAGATAAACAACTCCAGTCCTTCTTGCTTTCTTCAGATTGCTTTCCTGACCGACCACTGAAATGGATTTTGCCAGAAAGTAACATCCAGCTGGATTTTCTTCTCTTAATGACAGTGCAGCTGATTCATTGTGAGACCAGGCAGGATCAAATTGATCACATTTTTACTGGAACAGGGTCTCCTTAGATATTTTCATTTGAAAGGGGAAATCATATATCATTTTATGAACATAGCTCTGAATCTAGGAAAGATAGTTAAAATTCATAACAGCGCATTTCATATGTGCATAAATAGATCTTTTTGGAGATCAATAACATTTTAAGAGATATATTTCTGTTTCAAGAGATATTGTTCCACCTAATTTTCACAGTGACCTTTACCATCAATGAAATATTAAAGAGACCGAAAAGCTAATCATGCAGTATGTGGGAATAATACATATTTTCACAAACACTTCTATAAAAATTAAACCTCAAAGAATAGAAAGGGTACACTCAGGTGCTTTTCACAGTTTACTGGCATTATTAATCATTTAATTACCACATCAGCTAATTAAGTAATTTGTTGTGTAATTACCAGTAATTATCTCTGTTTTTATGCATTTAAAACAACTGCATATAATTGATAGCACAACAAAGAGAACAAAGTATCTCCCTTGTATAAGTTTGAAGCATGGTATTGCCATATATTTGTATACATTGCATGGGGGGATCATCTGGTTGAGCCTCTCATATCTTGCAGTAATGCTGACAGCTGTAGCTGCACTGACTCCACACCTGCCTACACTAATATCTACATTACGCTCGATGAGCTGCAGTTAGGGGGCAAGATGCACATTGCATGGTTTTCCCTGATGCAATTAAAGGGCACTAAAGCATGAGCAGTGGCTTAGTCTGTTCCATAACCATGAAGCAGAATATTACATTTCCCAGCTCCCCCTGCATGAGGGCTGTGAAAGTGATAAAGAGATGGGGAAATCCCTGCAGGAGAGCCAGGCTTAAACACAGACTCAGTCTGGTGGTGAGGGCAGGAATGCCATGCACTGACGTTAGCAGGAACATCAGAATCTGCTAAATATTTCTTAAAAAATAACTTTTTCATTTGGAGTTCAAAGTCAACATGTTTTTGCAGAATGTCTGCTGTGGTCATGAGAGAGGCCTGCTGTGTGTTCATCCATCCAGACCAACACACTGCTTAGGCAGCTTGTTTTTTTGAATTGAGTAAAATTATGTTTGCACAACTTTGAGCAGTTTGTAAACAGAATCCACCACATATTTGTTTTTTTTTTTCCAAAAGTATCAAATACTGTTATTTAGCTTTTGGATTTTCGCTAACTGTATGTGTCTATGCATAAAAAATATATATATTTATCAAACTCCATTACATTTCTCAACATGAAAACGACTAAGAAAAAAATACATTTTTAAAGAAATACAGTATTTAAATGAAGACTAGATTTCAATCCAACTATCTTCTAAACTCGCTCAATCCTTTTCAGGGTCACGGGGCTGCCTGGGCCCATCCCAGGTTTTGTTAGGCGAAGGCAGGGTACCCTTTAGAGCGGTCACCAGACTGTCACAGAGTAAAGACAAACGTGACTTTAGATAATAAACCAGCACCTTAAAATAGTTGATCAGTCAGACTAGAAACAGGTCTAGTTATTTGAATAAAAAAGACTTTCTTTCTATTAATTAAAGGTTTTTGTTGCATCTTTATATTGCCTTGTTTGTGAGTAGTCCCGAAGGTTTGGAGCTGTGCAAACATTCTGTCCTTCAATGCAAAACAAATTCCGTAAATAAAAATACAAAACATTTTTGGGAAGTTATTCTTGTTTGAGCACAAATTCATTGAGCCAAATAAATAAATAAATGTTATATTTATTTATTTTTTTCAGCTACTCTTTGATTTCAGCATGCTTTACTGAAACTGATGATTTACAAAGCAGGTGTTAGTTTGTAAGAAATAAAATTTTTGTAGCTTTAGCAGTCAGAGCCTAACTGTTCAGATGCCCATTTGCTGTCCATTTGGGATCTGAGGGTCCATTTTTGGATCTAAAAGAGGGTCATTAAATCAGAGGGCCAGACAACCTATCTGATAAAGATTCATCTAAAAGGCAGAGCTGTTTGAAGGCTGAAGCCAATTAGACATGACATGCAAATCAGTTCAAGATTTACATTTTCTTCCATCCTGTAACAGATGGATTTATGTCTCTAACGCCACAGATCAGAGGAACAAGAGAGACCAAAGGCACGTGCATTATTCATTTGACACTGCTGCATCCATAATGCTTAGATTGATTCGATAGAGATGTTGTCATGAAGGTTTAGATCCATGCCTCCAAAGCAGGAAACTCTTTACTAAAACTAATGAGTTTTAAAATGAGCTTCTTTGGCAGGAGGGCTTCTTCTGTCTCAATGTATTAAAATAATCAATCTAATTACAAGCCTTTCATTTTTTTTCTGAAGAAAGAAAAAACAGCAATGAGATTCTGAAAACATATTTACAGAAGCGGAGGCAGGGAATATGTGCAAATATTGGATTTTTCTGTGCAGGGGAGCAAATGGGTCAGGGTACCATTAGGTACAGAGAAAACAACGACAGAGTGAGACCAAGGGAGGAAAAAAAACAGATAAATAAGAAAAGCAATAAGTCAGACATCAATGGAGTGGATAAAAAAAGAACACCAACAGTAAGTTTTGCAAGGGCTTTCACAGTTTATCAAATGACTTCAATAAATGGGCTTCAAACAGATCTTTATAATTCTGCTGCATGGAGTCACATAAATGCCACTTTGTAAAAACTTCAGAGGCACAACAATTATTACTACATATATTGCTGAAAATATAAAACCAATGAAAGCACATTTGAAATACTTTTTTATTCGAAAAAAAAAACAACTGTTGGAAGTCTTCTGATTTTTTTAAGCAACTCTATTTACATGTATGTTGCCTTTAGATTATGCTAGATTACATTGTTCAGTCAAATTGGAGACATACCTAGTATACAAGAACAGACTTAGTTCAGTTTTTAAATACAAAATACCTTTCGTCAAAATATCCTGTAGTGTTTTTTAACCTTGAATGGATAGAAGCATAAAAGGATGGAAGGAAATCCTGAAAAAAAAGAAATTCATTTGCTAGCTTTGAAGTTTCACTCCAATTATCCGTGGATGTATTTTTTTTTTTTTGTGGTCTTTTAATTTTGACTGTGGCGTTTTTTAGACAAAACAACAAAAAACAGTGTAATTTTCTAGAACAGTTTTTGAAGAGCGGCAGTAGCTCATCAGAAATTTGCCTCTGAGTTGAGAGCGCAGAGTTCGTCTGCCCCGACTTCCCATCATCCGTTTGTTTACACACTCTCCCACTGGCCTCTAGCCCCTCACAACCCAATCTTGACCGGTTCAACAAAAATGGCGAGCAATATTGAAGGTTTTCAGCTGTACATCTTTGAGCCAGATGTCAGCTTAGATGAGGAAATCGTGGATGCTAATGCATCTATTTGAATTCGTTAGTTCAAAGGGGGCCCAAGTCCACCATTTTTTCAAATTAGAGATATTATATGTTCTATGGTCTTCAAGGGAAAACCTATCTGATTATATGCAAAAAAGTCCCAAGTCCGTTGTAATGTGTTGACTATGCTTGACATTTAAAATGCACTAAGTGCAAAATTCCTGGACTTGGGCCTCTCTTGCATGGGTTTTGCTTTATCCCATAGATAGCAGCACTAGTTATTCCATATGGCAGCGCCCCTGTTTAATTCAAGAAGGGCCCAAGTCCAGAGACTTTAGTTTGCTAGTCCTCTGAAATTATAAAATTGAGGTGCTTCATATTATAGCATTTGTAAGCTATGAACTGGTGCTAAATCTGGGTAAAGTATTAATCATTTGGTGTTGCCTCCCTTTAAGCTATGCAATTAAAATCATTTCCTGGAAAAACAAACCTCTTGGACTTGGGCCCCTTTTGAACTAACCAATTCATTTCTATGTAAGTGGTTGCATTGTGTTGAGCGGAGCAAATCACAATGATGTGAATGAAAAAAAAAATACTCATAAATGAAATTTTAAGCTAACTTTTCTTTATATGTCCTCCATTATGAAAAAACTCCACATGATGTTAAAAACATAGAAAACACCATTTTCATTGGAGTGGGTATTTAGAGTTCAAGTTCTGGTCAGTTATGTAAAAGAACATTCATATATACAAACTAATATTGTAAGTGGGGGAAATAGTTTTCAGTTTGTATTTCGTTTTTTATTAGTTTAGCAAACAACTTAAAAGCAATATGTTATTATTACTAGCTGATTTGGGTACAATGATTCCTTTATTTTGCCAGTTACAATCTGTTTTAGTAAACGTTTGGTTTTGGTGTACCAACAATATTTTACCATGTATGTGGCCACAAACATTGCAAATGCAAATATTTTAGCCTGCTGATCCAACTTAACCCAACAGTGTGAAATGTTCATAATGAGAGACATTAAATGTTTTACTTGTTAGATTTGTAAGAAAATGCTGGATGCCAAAGCATGTTTGGCTTCTTTTACAATGTGACACACTGTATTGTGGTCAAACAAGAAGTAAAGGCTGTGCTGAGCAAAATCAATGATCCCATCAACTCCCACTAACAAAGTGCTGTGAGGGACAGCATTGGAATAACATTCTGTGGACAGATTTTAAAATAAACTATTTCTGGGTAGACTGTAATACACAAAACTAGATGGAACACAAGGGGTTTATTCAGACATACCTTTGGTTTGTCTGAAGATAAATAACCCCTCTTGTTAGAATAAAATATGTCCAACACAAGAGGCCCTCAGCTCTCATCTGTTTGCCTAGCTGTTGGACAGGACAAGTTAAAAAAAAAAAAAAAACTAGATGGAACACGCTGTATTTGCAGGGTGGTGCAGTCACTGTCTGGGTGTCTTTGAATCATGGCAAAACATATTCATTACTTGGTTCCCATACTATAGCAATAGGTTTATTTGACTAGAACTTTCAGTCTTTATAAGCAATGATATCCTAACCAAGAAATGTCTAATAATGTCAAAATGTCAAATATGTGTTAATATAATTAAATAAGTGGACACAATAAATTTGATAATGCGTCTGAATGTCCTAGCTGTACATCCACGTAGGACTTCACGTTAGCCAGTAGTTAGCGTGGTGTTCACAGGTTTCTTTTCTTCTTTTTGTAAAAAAAAATTATGTCGGCTTCCAAAGTGCAAGTGCTGCACTTCGGACACTACGTCATTCATTAGGGGATCTGTTCATTGTAAGATTGAAACAGAATTCAAACAAAACTGAAGTTAGGTGCTACCAGATGTCTATTGCACAAAGTGAGCATTTTCAAAATGCAAACCTTCTAGATTAAGGCAGTCACTTCTGCCAAGTCACTTCATCAAGTTTCAACTAGGTGGTTTATTGCACAAAAAGCACAAAGCAGATAACCAAAATGAACTGAAAACTTACATATAGCAAAGTGGATTAAGCCAAGTGAGGACAGATGTAAATAATTATAAACTTAAAGCAAATGTGACTGTGACTGAGGGAAACAACACAATCCTTACAAGATGTCTTTGTCCTACCTGCTGGATCAAAAGTGTTTTTTGTGAAAGAAAATTGATCCTTAATGCCTGTCATCTGTGCTTTATAGAAAGTGGTAGATCATGTTACCACATCTATGTGCTCCCTGACATGTGTTCATTCTGTTCATTGGTACTTAAGCACACTGCAATTCCGTTCTAAGCATTTAAACCAAAAATCAACATTAGCCCAACTTTAATGCTCACACTGATTTCCTGTCAGGAGGATCAGTAAAAGTTGTGTATTAAAAATTTCCAATACATATTCTCTTTTATATTATGTACTTCATTAATTTTAGACTTTTAGATAAATGTTGTGTTATTCCATAACAATAAGCACCATGAGGTACATTAGCCCATATTGATGCATGCAGTTCTCTGTCATTAATTATCCCAGATTTTAAACTGCATGTGAATATTCAATTTGTTTTGTGCTCATAAATATAGTTGTGTATCGTACTATAGTAGAAAGCTCCATTATTTTTTTTAGTTATTTAACAGCGGAAGTCTCTTCCACTGTTTTGTTAATTGCATTAGTTTTTAGAGCATAATTTCCCTCGTTACCATTAGGGCCTCCATGCAGCAGTGCATCATGGCTTCTCTTGCTTTTCTTTAGAGTCTACTGTCTGAGTGGCACATATTAGATAAGACCAGCCTCTTGATGTTTGTCAACAAATCCATATGACAGATGAGAAGCAGTGAGAGTGACAGGATAGTCCTACTCAATAAGCTATCTCCCTCGTTTGTTCCCTCATAATTGACCTTAACATTATTGAAAATGAAGAAGAAAATTATAAGCTATCACATCTTTTCCACTGATGCGCTCAGACAGCCATTCACAGAGTCACTGCAAAATATGTAAATGAGTGCCACAGCCAGAGCACAGCTGATCAGTGCTTTGCATAATGAGCACCAGTGAGATGCAGCTTGGATTTATTTATAAAACCCATTTAACCCACTTGTCAAAAATGTATTTTATCAAGACGAAGATGATTTAAATACAGATAAAGACAAGTAAATATATATATAAAATCTACACATTAATATGTATGGTTTGTATACACCACGATGATTGTGAGTTCAGTTTCAGCAGAAAACATTTCAAAACAGTAGGAGAAACTACATGACACACTAACAACAGGAGCTGAAAGGCCCCTTAAGCAACGAAATGTAATGACTGCATGACAACTGTACTGTTGAGGGCCCTGCAGTTTCCTGTCATTTCATCAGACTAGTGCAGAGGCTGCTCAGAACGTGCATGCACGCAGTGTGGTGATCACAGCTTGCAGCTGTGTGCTTGTGCGTGTCGCTGTAATAAACAGAAAGTAAATAGGAAGCAAAGTGGGGGGGGGAAAAGCTCAAAGTGAGGATGCAGAGAATGTATTAAAGGCGGTTTCTGTTTTGAAAAGCCCAAAAACATCAAATGCTGCTTGAAAACATATAAAATCTTGATAATTTAAAGTGAAGGTCATTAATCGTTTAAACTTAGAAGGCCTGGGCGAAAAATCGATTAAATGAATCAATTCAAATTTTTTGTTACGGGCGATTTAAAAAATAACTAAATCGAGTTTTTGTATAATGGCGCATTTTTGGCTCCCCGGAGCTTCCGTAGCGTTTCACACGGCAGTATACCAAGCGACAAAGGACAACATCATAGCAAACACGAAGCAGCAAGCGACAACATGGCTACTGGTGAGAGTGGGAAGTTTGTTCCCAAGAAAGGAATAAAATCATCTGTTGTTTAGAACTGGTATGGGTTTGCTGCAACAGACGTGGAGGAAGAAACCCCACGCAGCAACATTTGCCTAAAGCCCATCGCAGTCAAAGGCAGCAGCACCACAAACCTGTTCCAACACCTGGAACAGAAACATCCAGCCGAATATGAAATATGCCAGTCTCTCCGAGGCGAACAAAACCGCAGTGACCAAAAAATCATAGCTAAAAAACAGCTAACTTTAGCCAAATCCTTTGCACAAGGCCCCACATATAAGACAGGAAAGGTATAGAAGCAATTATGTAGCATAATTAAAAATAAAAGTCAATACCAGAAATGCTTTTTCCTTTTCAAAATGAAGCTGCATTTTTTTGACTCAAAATTAAAATGAAAAAGCAATCCACCCAAATGATTTTTTCCTTTTCTACTCCAACACTGCTTATTCTGTCACTTAATTAAAATGATAATAAAAATGGTATTTGACATTTCATTTTCAAAAAGTTCTCTGGTAAATGTGTAGCAAAATTCATTTAGAAATGTCTAATTTGACAATTAAAATGGATTAACAGAAATGCTTTTTTATTTTCAAAATGTAACTGCATCAAATGACTCAAAATTAAAAGGATAAATCAATCCTTCAAAATACTTTTTCATTTTCAACTTAAAAACCGCTTATTCTGTATCATAATTAAAATGAAAATGCAAAGAGTGGATTGCATTTTCATTTTCATTTTAATTATGTGCGAGAATAAGCGGTGTTGAAGTAGAAAAAGAAAAAGCATTTTGAAGGATTGCTTTCTCTTTTTAATTTTGAGTCAACAAATCGAGCTTCATTTTGAAAATGAAAAAGTATTCCTGGTATTGACTTTTATTTTTGATTATGCTACAAAATCGCTTCGATAAGAAAGGTGCACGGTGGAGAACAATCACCAAAGCGGTTGCTTTGCATTTAGCCAAAGACATATTGTATGTTGTTAATCCTTTAGAAAAGGGTGCTACTCTCAAGGTGACTGTCTCCTTTTAGTCTAGACTACAAAGTGCGACTTAAAACAAGTGTGACTTTGATTCCAAGAGTGTGTTCATTTATTTATTATTCATCCCAGAAATGGGGGTTACATTTATCTTGCGTTTGATTAAATAAAAGCAAAATTTGCTTCAGGTTGTCTGCCGTTTGTACTTATTGCTTCCCTTAAGTAGGGGGGGGATCGGGAAAAAATCGGAAATCGAATTAAAAAAATAAAAATCTGAGATTTTATATTTAAGCCATATCACCCAGCCCTAAAACTTAGAGATCTTTCATTTGTCAACCCAATGTAAAAACAAAGATGTAGTTTACCTTGACATGTAATGACCGCTGGCCTAATGTTTTTTACAACAGATTTCAACATTAACCATGATTAGCTGCATGTGAGGGCGGGGCTTACTGGACAAACCTGCCAAGTCTATCTGGACCATGCCCCCAGTCATTCGGTTGCAGTCCTAAGAGAATAGCATCCCAAGCAGGTGATGGTGTGTATGCCCCCAGTCTTGGCTCTTGGTGTTTGCTTCCATGTTTATTGATTTCCATGGCTTCCCCTTTGATTCTTTGAGCATGTCTGCTTGTGCTCTTATTACTTTTGCATTGTCCCAGCCCATGATGTGATCTTTTCATTGTTGTTGTTGTCATGTGATATTGCTGACTTAAGGTTTTGTTGATTTGTTTCTTATCTCGTGAGTCTTCCTCCTTCTCACTTTGATTTGTTTTCGTTTCTCATGAAATAAACATGTGTTTTGTTTTTCCAGTCTAGGCTTTTCCACAGGATTTACACGGTATTCTGTAAATGGCGTTGCTTTTTGTTCTTGCTCTATCTTGTCCTTTAGGTGAACCAGTACTTGTCTGAGTTTTATGTGAAGTTTGGTTGTTGTGTTTATATTGTGTTTATTTATTGCTCTTTGTATTGGGTCTGTTTTTTCCTGGATTTATGGAAAAGTTGTAATACAGTAGATGTTCTCTACCTTCTTTTTGTGTTGTGACATTTATTTCTTTATCTTTTGTTTTCTTATTTTTCAATAGTTGTTTTATCTTTGTTAAAGGCCTGTCTTGGATACTGACAGCACTCTAATGCACACTAGGTCTGTTTTTCCTCATCCCGCTTATCTGTGATGATGCTGCTCCGTTTATACAGTGTCCCAACAACTGACACTTTGTGTGCATTAGGCCACTGTTTTTCAACCTTTTTTGAGCCACCGGACACTTTAACCTTGACAAAAGTCACGCGGCACACCAGCATCCAAAAAGTTAAAAAAAAGGAGAAACTCATATTCTGTATTGATCTACAGCCCCCCCGCAGTCTTACATGCATTTTTGTGATACTTGTGGCAGAAAAAGCTGGAAGCTGCAGCTGTTTTTTCTGAAAGATGTAATAAAAGTTAAGTTAGAAGATTTCAAAACTGGTTGATGTGTGTTCGTTGTGGTTTCAAGACGTTTAACAATGAAGTCTCATTGTGCTCTGAGACGCTGTCAGTTTAACCCAATGCATCATGGGTGATGTTGTGCAAATAGCTGGTGAACGCAGACAGACTCGCTTCTCTGAGCTTCATGGTTTTGTTCACCACTTGTTCCACGGTCTGACACCAGATTCTGCGGGGAGCTACACCGCTAAAGACGAGCTTTAGCTGGTATTTTTGTTAGAACTGAGAGAATTTATGAGCAGAATCAGAACAAGGAAGTCAAGATTTGAACCACTTCTGATTGGTCAGACTGATGACGTATGATTAAGCCTCCAAGAATGATTGGTGGAGACAGTTAAAGCGGCGGGACTTTTCCGAAAACAGCTGAAGCTACGGCTAAATCGCGGTACCGTCATTCTTATCAAAATGTCTTTATTAGAATCAAATAAACACAAAGAAAAAAGTATTTTACGATCTTTTATATTCCTAACTACTCAGTGTTTTATCAGGGCCTGTTTGGATGAACAAAGAGCTGATATCCTTGAGATGTTAAATGTTTTTAGATCATTTAATGAGGGCAATTTCCCACGGCACACCTGACCATCTCCCACGGCACACTAGTGTGCAGCGGTACACTGGTTGAAAAACACTGTATTAGGCTGTTCTGATGGCTGTGACCAGCACCAGACTGTTTCTGTGGGATTTCTGTATGCTTTTTTGATACTACCTCTCTCTTTGTGTTGGATTGTTCATGTTCAGGAAGTATTATGTTGTGTTTTCAGTTCCTCCCTTGTAGTTGAATAGTGTCTTTTACCCTTTTGTGTCCTTTTTAAAATGTTTGTATTTATTAACATTTCTAGCATGTCATCAAAATATGTTTTCCATTGTGTGAGTCTGATATGGGTCGATGCTTGGTGTTGCATAAAGAAGCTGCTTATAACTGCTAGAGGATCTCTTCATTGCAAAGTCTTTTGCTTGCCTGTTAAATGTGCTTTTCAAGCAGAAAGGCAAAAAAAGGAAAATAAAATGGAACCGAGTTTCAAAGAAATTACAATAAAAAACAGCATCAGCACCAATACCCAGTGTTTTAGCTCAAAATCCATCTGAATTATTTCTGAGCATGGAGACTGACTGATACCAAAGGATGGTTGAGCATCTTCTGTTTTTGTTTATTTAATTACATTTATAGACCATAACATAATTATTTCCTGGTTTGTAGCTAAATCATATTGTTTAGGTATTTGTAATATAGTTAAAAAAACATGGTTCAATGTTAAAATTCAAATTTGTTTCCGAGTTTGACCCTTAGATTGTTGATTTCCCACCTACATTTGTTTATGTTTCTTCAAAAGGACATTATAAATTCCTAAATACCACACTCACGACCGCTTGCTTCAATACTCAATGAAATTCAGCCACGCTGCTCAAGAAGAGTAATACAGTCACCTTCTGAATTTTTCAGGGCACTTAAGATGTATGCATCTTTTTGCTGCAAAGGTCAGCAATGTTGATTGTTGTTCTCCATGTATATTCATACCAGATAGCAGTGGATGCAGTTTATGTGTTTTTACATATAGGAAACAGACTGTTATTGTTTTTTTTTTGTTTTGTTTTTTTTTGCAATTGTTTAACAGGTCTCTGAACAAAATTTAGAAAGGAGTTAGAGTAATAATGATTGCTTCCTAAATTGAGACTTGTTTCAGGATATGAAATACATAAGTTTCTTATTCCAGTGTTTGTATAAAACAGCATGGATGGAGAAATGTGCTTTGTTTTTACTGTATCAGCATTCACATTTTTTAGAATAAAGTTTTTTTTTCTTCTATTTTTACATTACATTGTTTTGCAAGTTGTTTTTATTGTAGCATCATTGAACAAAGTAACTGCTCCATGCTTCACAACAACAGCATCGATGTTCATAAAGCTAATTCTTTTATTAGGCAGCCGTGGTGCAACGGTAGGGCGGTCGACCCATGATCGTAAGATTGCAGGTTCATTTCCCGCCTTGCACGCCCATGAGTCGAAGTGTCCTTGGGCAAGACACTGAACCCAACCTTGCCTCTGGTGGTAGGCGGGCGCCTGTGTTTGGCAGCGGAGCCGCCACCAGTCTGTGAATGCGTGTGTGACTGGGTGAATGGGTCTGTGACTGCAAAGCGCTTTGTCCTTGTAGGAAGAAAGGCGCTATATAAGTATAGGCCATTTACCATTATATACAATATGGCATTTTTTTCCCCCTGCGCTTCACAACAATTACTAGGCACTTAGTTTACAAAATTTATTCCAACAGTTCATGTATCTGCTCACGAAGAGATGATGTTTCCAGCTTCAAAACAGTAAGACTGATTCAAGACTACCAGCTCACATTAAAAAACAATGTACGTGTTTAAAATAACTGAATGCATATAAAAGAAGTCAGACTTTACTATGGTTGGATATCACCTGAAACTTGGTGTTAGAGCACCTCAGCGGTAGGTTTGTTTTGAAACCATAGAAACTTTTTTAAGAAATAAAAGTTTGAGAATGACATTAATAACTCAAATAAAATAAAGATGATGTCTCCAAAGATTTTTGCCTTTACAAGTGGTTGACTTTTCCAACATGGTGACATTTTAAAAGAAAAGTTCCCTGACAAAAATCAAATCCTTTGCCATTATCGTAAATCGACACACAATAACAGAGGCTACTGTTGGTGGTATTACCTGCAAAAACCATTAGGTCTCTTTTAAAGGCTGCCCATGTGAATGCTTTAACAATTCATGGCAAGTGCCAAAGAAAGTGATAGGCACAAGTAGGAGAATAGCAATTAGAGGCACAGTGGAGCGCTGAGCCAAAATAAGCAGATAAAGTGCCCCTCTACCCACTGTTTTCAAGCTGTAATTATAGGTAATTGTTGGAGGGTTTTATTATTTTTATTTTTTTGTATGTGCAGCATCTGAGCTGCTCTCAGCACCATGTTCTCGTCAAATAACCCCTGCGGGACTCACCTTCACTTTCCCTGCTCAGCATTTTAGCACCACACCCACTGACGACCTGCTCTAACTCATTATTGTTGGGCCATGTATGGTTGAGTCTTCACGCCTACATACCCACAACTGCTGCCTCTGCTGTCACTCCAAACTCCATCAGTTCACTTTAATTAAATTTTGGAATTTGCATTGAAGGGACTGTCACCACTGAGCATGATAAATTTTAATACTGAACTTGACTGCAACATTTCTGCAGACAAAGTTTTAAGGATAGGTTCTACTGTGCTGAATACCACACAACAGACTTTTGAAGGAGGGTCTAAGGACAGGGATGCCCAGTTTAGGCTAGTCTGTTTAGTTTGCTAATAACCTTTTGAATTCTGTGACTTCATGTTCTTTATGATTTCATGATAATTATGCAATTGCCGGTATGAAGCCCATTGAGACGACTGTTGTTGTAATATTGGGGTATAAATTATTATAAGTGAATTGATTAGAACACAAACTGCATAAAATCAAATTTGAGCTAAAAAATGATTGCAGTAAATTTTTACAGGTCCATCTTTAGAATTGGGTCATAGAAATTTTTATTCAAGCTTCATGTAATAAAAATAATAATAATAAAAGGGGAATTCATGCCTCCTGAGAGGCTTTTAGTTTTGCTGGTGGCAAGGACTGCACTGTACCTTTGAGTAAGTTTGTGTTCATTCAAATTCCATAATTTTCACTGAAAACAATAAAGGCCTTATTTGTGCCGGAAATTTAACAAATAGCTGATGATGCTAAAATGGGTTCTGGCAATAATATAGAATTGAAACTATTTTGCGTCATTTAGCCATCTTTAATATTCATGTTCTTGTGTGTTCGCAGTTAAGGCAACCAGAAATCAATTTTTATTTGCAGCATACTGAAACAGCACACTGCTCACAAAGAGTTGGAAAAATAAAATCATGGACTAATATATTGATGCCTGTTTTTATGCAGTACCAATAACATCAAGCAACAAGTGACCTATCTTCTTAATGGCATTCAAGCAATGGTGCTTGACATGGTGCTGATTGGCAGCCCCATGACCCCAAAAGGAACAAAGTGGGTATTGAAAATGGATAGATTATTATCAGTATCATTATTATTTTAATGCACAATGTTGTTTATAAATGGCTTCCAAAGTCGGAAATGTCAAGGTCTGATCTGTATGACTTTATCTTTTTTTTTTTTTTTTTTTTTTTTTTTTTTAACTTGTCCTGTCCAACAGCTAAGCAAACAGATGAGAGCTGAGGGCCTCTTGTGTTGGACATATTTTATTTTAACAAGAGGGGTTATTAATCTTCAGACAAACCAAAGGTATGTCTGAATAAACCCCTTTTGTAATTGAGGCCAAACTTTATTAATTTCAATCATGTTTGAAAATCTTTGGTGTTGGACCGGACGGAAAAGGAAAGAGGGGAAGAAGAGAGAGGGATGTTAGAGAGAGGGGGGGGTAGGAGGGTGATAATAGGAGGGGAAGGGGGATAAGACCATGAAGCAGCATAGACCAGACAGGTTTACTGGTTGTTTATCATTACGGTTTGGTTCAAATGTAGTACAAAAAGGGCGGGGCCTGTTCACACACACTCAAATATTATCAACACACCTGCTAGCTGCAAAAATGTCCACATGTCAACATGTACACAAAACAGATAGTGTTCACGAACGCATACCTATGCCTTTAAACCAACTAGTGTGAAATCTTTCATTCATTCAATCATGCAAACTGTTAGTGCAAAGGTGAGCTAACACCTGTGCTCAGGTGAGTGTTTATGTTCTTCTAAAATGGATGGTGGAATGTGAAAAGAAGGAGGAGTAGCGCCCAGCCACCCCCACACCCAGACCCCTGCCGCAGCAGCAGCGTCAGCCGGAATTCCCCCAACGCCATACGGGAACAGGCAGGGAACAACCGCCCCCCGGGCGACCAAGACTGCCACCCAGACCAGGGCCAGCAGGACCGCCGCGAGGCCCCCAGAGCCAGAGAGCAGGGAGGCGCGGAGGGAAAGAGAGCGCCGCCCCAGCCCAGCCAGGAAAGCAGCCCCCCCGCCGCGCCGGAAGAGCCCAACGCAGGGCCCCACCGGAGAGGGACGCCCACAGCCTCAGACTAGCACCCCACCACCACCCAGGAGTTCCAGGCATCCCCCCGCCCCGACCCCAGGTACGAGCCAGGACCCCCCAAGGGAGACCCGCTCCGCACTCCAGGCAGCCACCCACCCGGCCCACGGTTGGTCCAGGTAGGAGCAAGGCAGGGGCCCGCCGCCCCCGCCCAGGAGGGAGGAACCCCGGGGAAAAAAGGGTGGCCCACAAGGGGTGTTATAAATATGGCCCGACCAGGCTCGGCCATGTTGGAAGTTTGGCGACCACCCCCGGCTCAGGTGTAATGTGAACCCCCCCACCGTGCGGAGAGAGCACCGCCAGGCCCAGGGAGCCGGCACCCAAGGGACACGGCGCCATCGCCAAGAGGCCCGCACCCCCCACCAGGGAAGGGGTAGGGGACAGATGGACCCAGGTCCCACCTTCCTTGTAAAATGTGTGTGCGTGTATGGGTGTTTGAGAGGGTGTTTGTGTGCATGTGTGTGTGTTTATGTTTGAATGTATATATTGAAGGGGGAGGGGTGTGTGTAATAAGGGGGGTGCAGTTAAAATTGGCGAGTAGGGCACTAAGGGGACATCTCCTGATTACTCAGTGATGTCCCCTCACCCTCCACACCAAGGGGCCCTAAATGTCTAAGGTGCGGTTAAAATTGGCGGGTAAGGTGCCAGGATGACATCTGCTGCTTGCTTGCAGTGATGTCCAAGCACCCCCCCTACAAAGGACCCTACATGTCTAAGGTGCCAATAAAACCGAAAGAGGGGGGGCCCACTCCATACAGCAACCATAGGAGGGGGGCCACTGCCAAGTAGCCCCCCCCCAAGGCGCATCGCAGGCTAGACCCCCCACCCCCTCACCCTAATATGAGGTTATATGAGGAAGGGGGTAAGTTGGGGACAGCTGGTAGACTGTCCCCCGGTGGTCAAACAGCTTTCCCCCAGCCCCCCCCCAGCAAAGGGGCCAGGGCCACCCAGCCCAGGGGCCCCACCCCCGGAGGCCCCGACACCCCAGGCCCGGCACTTTATCTTAATGTTCAGTGCATTAAAACAGTTCTTTTTTTGTGATCTTAAACATTAAATGGGTTTAAAGATGGATCCTACTTTTTGATTATTGAGTTTGTTCCTTCATTTCCACCCTGCAAGTCACCTTTAGTTTTCCATCACAGCTTTGGGTTCATTTCTGCCATCTGCACCTGGCTGGAGGACATGGAACTCATGCGAAGCACACAGCAGGCATGGCCTCTATATCAACTCCAAAGAGTGAGAAAGCCTTCATGTTCAACTTAAAATCTCATTGCTACAACCAGAAAGAGACTTAGCATTGGTAAGGCTAATAATTTGCACATCAGCCACAATCTACTTGCAAATTATGGGGTCTGTTTTCATTCCTGTTGGGACTGGGACCTAAGACTTGCATCTCAAAGAATGCCTCAAGCTTAAATAGTTCTAAAGTTTTAATTTAAAACAAAGTTTGTAAAATGTTGTGGGAGTAGTTTTAATATGATAAAAAAAATAAATAATAATAATTACATAAAATAACTTTCCTTTTAGGCAGATGCCTTGGAGACGGAAGTAAGATAGCTGCCAGCGAAGAGTGTTTCTGCCTTCATCTCAGCATGACTACCACTAATCTGGAGGAGATCACAGATTAGCAGCTTTGAGAGGTTTGGAAGAGCTTTGAAGACTGCTGACTTAGACTTTTTTTTTTCTGCCTGTCCCCAGTTCACCAGAGAGATTTCTGCCAAGCACATTATATGTTTCACAGTACAAATAACATATGCATGTGCTGGGGCTGAAATGATGTTGAGAAGTGGGGCGTGACCAAAAGGCTGATTGGCTATGCAGTCAGAGTTTCCGTTTAATGAAAATCATTTGTTACAATAACATTTCATGAAGCTGCAGTCTTGTTTTAAAAAGATTAATATGGGCTAAACGTGCAATAAATCTTTGTTAAAAAGAATTTGGTTCAGCCAGACTGTTCTGCTGCTGAGATGAAGCTTACACGCTCAATTCCATTCTAAACGTAGCTGATTTTCCACCAGCAGGTAAATAGAATGTGATTCTTTCTCATTGTTCAGCGGCGCTTTGGATGTATCAGAGTGCACTGCTGAGTCAGATGAGGTGGTGTTATGAGGCTAACTATGATCTAGGGGCACATCTCAAAGCTGCTCTCTTTAGCTGGCATGCCAGCTGCCTGCCAGAGCCCCAGCCTCATTAGCTGAATTACAGAGATCAAACAGAGAGGCCGAGATGCAGAAGAAAGAGAATCTGTTGTTCCTCTACATGAGGATGGGATGAAAGCACAGGAATAGAAAAGTAGACGCAGCAGAAGAAATTTGAGTAACTGGTTTGGAGTTCAAATTGGTGGTTTCTTTGATTTTGGGCCCATAATAAATGAAAACAATGTGTAACACTATCATGAGCTTGCATACAAATGTTGACAATATAACCAGGCTGCTGTAATTTTTTTTTCTCTTTTCTTTTTTTCCAGCAAATAAATGTTTTCTCAGTTGAGCTTATTGCGGCTAAAGTTAAAAAATACCAACTAAATAATGTTAAAATAAAACAAAAGAAAAAATGCCGGAGTGAGTTCATAAAATATATTTTTAAATGCTCTTTCAGTGAGTTTAAATATTTTCTCTTTGTAGACATAGGAGATAGCACACATAAAAAGGGAAGTTCCGTCATTTAAAATGCATTTTTTGATATAAAGGTATTATTAATGAGCTGCACTGTCCTGTTAGGATGACAATGTTTCAACAGAGGAAATAAAATTCATTGCATTTTACCAGGTCAATTTCGTGTAGCACCTTAGTTTGAACAAAACATCTAAACATTTGAATTAGGCCTCTTTGGTCTGTTGTGGGTACCGGATGTTCTCGGGTTGCCGGATGTTCTCGGGGTCCTTCGGGGTCCTTTGACCAATGATGACGTCACACTATTTGATTGGCTGTAAGTTGCCACGACCAATGAGTTAACGTCGCTAAGTTTTTTTTAAAACTTTATTGACACTTGCGGTATCATACATTAACAATGACATTAACGTTAACAACGAACAATAACAATGTAAAGAATATTGCTTCGAAGATCAGTCACCATTGCCAAACATAACATATTAACATAGAAAATAAAGAATAGAGGGGAAAAAAGAAACAATGAACATAACACACAAATAAATAAAAACATAAGTAAAATAAAATAAAGGAACATAGAAAAAATCTAAATAGTCTAATACTAGTTAAGTTAGGGGTACTCGTGAAGTTTGTTTTTCTGTTAAAAGTTATAAAAAGTGGTTTGGTCTTCAAAACTTGACCTCACCAAGATGGCGGTGCTCTCCTCCCATGAGGAACCACGTGATGTCTCCTCTAGTGATATAACTCATTGGAAGGACCCTGAAGAACCCCGAGAACATCCGGCAACCCGAGAACATCCGGTACCCACACTGTACATGTTTGGGAGTATGTACAGACTGCTCTTTGACAGAAGTAAAAACTGTCATCATCAGTCACAATCACCACAGGACTTTAAAAACACAATCAAATAAACTGCTAGTTTAGTCTCTATTTGTTTTTCAAAATAAAAAGAAAAAGCAAGTTCTCGGGTAAACAGAAAAAGTCACAAAATATAAGCCCATAGCTGGTATGTGGTTGTATTTCTTCTATTAATAAAAAACTGTGATTTTATGCAGAAATGTGTTTTTTTATTATTAGTATTATTGCTACTTTATCTATAAATGCAGCAGCCCAACAAAAAAGACATGTGGCTGATACCAAGTACAACTTTGCTGTAGTTTAAGCTTATTTTTGGCTGAAGAGATACATATTCCTGATATACTATTCGAAGTCTGCACAAACGTATCAAAATAAATAAATAGAAATACCAACAACAAAAAAAAAACATTTTTTCACCAATAATGTTTAGTTGATGCAACAAGGAAAAGTCTGGGTTTTGAAATTGAATTAAAGCAGAACTATGTCAATTTAAAACAGCTAATCTTCTAATGATCATATACTGTAAGGTTATATTCATTAACACTACGTAAAAAGTGCATTTTTCAGACATCTTTTGTGAAGTTCCTTACCATTTGTTCTCCGTTTGATCTTTTAATCTTTTCTTTTTTGAAAAAGAGCAGTATGTCTAAAAATAAAATGAGTAAATAAATTCATTTTAGAGCATCGATAGTAGGAGTAGTGTTTGGTGAGGAACTCGTATTGAACAGCAGAGGTTACAGCTTTGAATAAAGACGCAAATTACATTAAGGTGTGAAAGACACTTTAGACCTCTGGTCACCTCTTATAGGGTTGATGGCTTTGGGTTTGATATATATAGACACTTCCCTAACGAAGTTCTCAATTGCTTTTAGAAACTTAATTGATTAGATAATTGGGTGGTGGTGGGGTTTTCTGGCTAATTACTCTTCTGGAGGGTTTTCGACACAAGAGGTGAAATTGCTTTTTTAACAGTGGTTATTGAATCTCTGATGCAAAGAAACCATAAAATCAAGTGATGGATTTTGTAGCAAAATATGCAAGCTAATCAAAATCGCTAAATTCAAAGTGATTTTTTTTGTCATTTACTATAAAGTAGTTATTTCAGAACTTTGGCATAGGAAGCATGGTGATGCATGATAACGCATAAAAGCTTGTTTTTTTTGTTTTTTTTTTTCTTTTTGGCCAAGGAATGAACTTGTGATCCATCCAGGATAAATTATACAACAAAAATTGCACTTCTGAGAAAAGAATCTTATTCAGTGTTGGTACAACAGATCGTCGATTGCTATCGTTGAGGTAAATGACAAACGCTGCGTAGTGTTACTTTTTTTAAAATACTTCTCAGTTAAAATGTGTAAAAAGTTGTTGTAACAACTTATTTGTATGTAACGAGCTACACCCAATAATCATCTTAAAATCTTTGAAGAAAATGAGAAACAAACTACTGTTCTACTGTCTCTTTTTAAATAAAGGATTGGAAATGTAAATGACTATCTTCAATAAAGATACAAAAACATACACCTACATTCACAACCTAAAACCAATTGCCAATACACAAGAAAACTAATAACAGCTTATTGTGTCCATAAACTTAGAGCTGTTTGAATAGCATTGCATGAATGTTTTTTTCTTCATTTTTTTCAGATTTTCTTAAATATATAACATTGTCAAAAGTTTTTTGACAGAAAAGTAAAAGTCATCATTAATGGCAAAATATCTTTACATATTAATTACATCACGAAAATCCTGTTTGTGAAATAGTATCCAGACAAATATGGAGCGGTCATATTAAGCTTTCCACAGGCTTCTACACATTTATCCAAAGACACTAAGGACACGCAAATCCAGCAATGTTTCCTTCCCTGAGGCGAAGCAACCTGTTCTCTTTCAGCACATCAACTACAGCAGAGTCATGCCCCCTTTTCTATGATCACATGCCCATGCAGCCACAGAAATACTGCAATGTCCTGTGCAGAAAATCAAAACACTATTACACAATATTAGCAATCAACAAGAGCCACATACCTAGTTTAGTTTATACTAACACTTGTTAAGAGAGAACCTACTGTTTGCAATAGGCCTTATACTGGGTGTTCATGGTGCATCAGGCTCCATCAGCCTGAGTTCTTTACAGAGCTGTAGTAACCGAACTTGTCTCGGCAACTACTGTGGCAAGAATCATCCAAAAGACTGAATTTTTATCAAAGGTATGCAAATAATAGAAATTTGGTCTATCTTATACAGAAATAATTCTTGTCTGGGTACAATGCCCCTAAGTGGCCACAGCAAGTTGGCAAACTGAAGTGAAACAAAACAACTATGGAAGCTGTAGGACTTAGATTTCCATATCCACTCATTGTTAGATTGTTGTTGTCTGTCAATTCAATTTTGAACTTAGTGTTCTGTAATTGCAGCTCCTCTGTTATCTCTCTGGACACAAACAAGCAAGAACTTAGAGAAAGGAAAAGCAAACTGTATGATGAGCAGTCAAACAAGTAAAACAGAACAGAAAAGAAACTTTCAATCGCTTATTCAAATTGTTTTTTCCAAACACAAACAAAATGAAAAAAATGAACACAAGAGTTAAAAATAGACAACTAAAACAAATTATTTTGCTTGAAAAAGAGTGGGTAGTTGCTTATTTGTTTTTATTGATCATTTTCTAGCCTTGTAAAGTCAGTGACATCTTATACTGTATGCCACTGAAGTCACTTTTGCTTTATTTTAAACCCTCATTCAACCTGTTCCATAAATCCACACCACAAATTGATAAGCACATTTTCTCTTTTTGTAGTATGAATGCACTGTTTTTTGAAGTTCAGCTTTTTTTTTTTTATTAAATTGCAATCCCCATCTCTGTCCTTCAACATTTGTTTCAATGTTTATTGGAAGTACGTTGTTTCTGGCTTTAAACATATTGAGTAGAGTTTTACCATAAACTATTCAAACTAGTCAAAAGACTGTAAATGTCCCCAAACTTTTACACTGTACTGTAAATATGGTAGTATTATCAATAAATATATTAGTAAACATGCTTTTTCAGTGAGTGTATGAAAAAGTAATTACCGTATTTTCCGGACTATAAGTCGCACTTTTTTTCATTGTTTGGCAAGGGGTGCGACTTATACTCCGCAGCGACTTATATTAGAAATAAATTGAAATAAATACATTGTTAACCCTCCTGTTATGTTCATTTGTGAGGAACAGAGATGATGTTCCTGGGTCAATTTGATGTATGAGGTATGTTAAGTGTTAAGAGGATGTTAAGTGACTCAGAGAATCAGCAAACTTTTTTTTACAGTAAGATCTTGAAGGCTAACAACATAATATTCTATTTTCCAATGATTTCATAGATTCAGAAATGCAATAAAAATGACAACTGTTTCTACAAATACAGGATGAAAACAGAGTATCAGTTGGCCAATGATGCATCATGAAAGGAATAAATAAATAAGTTTGAGAAAAAATTACTGTGAAATTATTAGATAAACAGTCTGCTATGATTGTGTCATATAAGGTTGTGAAAGTTAAAATGCGACTTATAGTCCAGTGCGACTTATCTGTGTTTTTTTCTACTTTATAATGCATTTTTGGGCTGGTGCGACTTATACTCCGGTGCGACTTATAGTCCGGAAAATACGGTAAATGCAAGTAACAATTAAGGCTGAAGTTACCCAGAACTTCTTTTTTTTTTTTTTTACTTTACTCAGTAAGCTTGTGTCAACTTGATAAACTGCATTTTATCAATACAGGGAGCTTTTTAAGGCCAGCAAACAAAATGTCAGCACTTTTACTTTTTCAGGTTTCTTGGAAAAACAAGGTGCAAAGTAGTTGCAGTGGGCTTTTCAGGTCAAGGTACTCCATGACCTGAATAAAGAAATTAAAAACTGTTTTTATTAAGTGCACAAAGTTTTGACTTACACACATACACCTGTGAATATGCTAAACTTAAATATGTGTGTCCAAGTGTGTATATATCTATATATATGTATGTATGTAATGTAGACATACACACATCTTGCAGCTTTTAATGTGCAGTGCTTGCATAATCCAAGACTAATGCTGTCAAAACCTCCTCTGGCACTGGAGCCTATCATAATGAATTACTGAGGAGTTCTTGCTCCTACATTAGAGTCTGTTTTAAATATTGCACACTATTTAAAGATTCTGCAAGCCAGCAAGAAGTCCAAGCTCTCCATTCAGGCTTCCATCATACAATCTTTAATCTACTGTACTCTGTCACTGGAAATGGTGTATTTCTACACTAGTCCTTCGCTAAACACCTAGAACTCACAACATTTTTACGTCTTGATTTAATTTGATATAAACTCCTAAGAAAAGAGCAGGCAGAAAGCAGGTATTTAGCAGCTGAACAATAATCACAAATGAATGACAGCATTTGAAGTTAAAATTTTTAAAATCTAATCAGTTATATGAAAAATAATTAAACAGAAATTTTACATAGATATGTTTGAGATATGAAGGTCCAAGGACAAGCCCAAGAAAAATAGGGTATTTTCTTATTTAATGAGCTTATTAGATATTTTATTATATTGTATAGTTATTTTGATTTATTTTTTGTGCATACTTATTTATTTTTTACCTCACTTTGAGGTCGAAGTTCTGGTTTTCAGTTTTTGGTGGGGCACACAATGAAATTCAGCGCATCTATCCTGGTGGTGAAGAATAACTTTGACAACAACACATTCGACAAACATGTTTTAGCCAAGTTTCTATTCTCTCTTTTTTAATGGTATTTTTAAACAGGAGCTCCCTTTTGTTTGATATATAATATTGATTAAAATATAATATACCCTTAACATAAATATATTAATACAATATTTATCATAAAAATATAAGCAATATATGTAAAAGTGTGATAAAAAACAAGCTGGCCCATTATGTTGATAAAAATTGTTAGAAAGCAGGAGTATTTGAGTGTTTATTTAACTAAATAACTGAATAATGAAATAAATCTGTCTTGCAAAAAGACTGCACTGGGGTGGCCCTGCTCTGACTCCCAGCTGGGACTTTACTGTGTGGAGTTTGTATGTTCTCCCCGAGCTTCCTCCCACAGTCCAACCAATGTTTCATTTGTTATTTGATGTTGTCAAATTTTGCTAAATGTGAATATGAGTGGGTGAGTGGTTCTCTGTCTCTGTGTGGCCCTGGGATTGACTGACAAACCATCCGTAAACTATCGGTACCCTGCCTTCATCCGACAGTGGCTGATATAGGCTCTATCATCTCTGTGACCCCTAATAAGGATTAAGCAAGTTTAAGAATTCAATTCAGCAATGAGAATATTTTGTGACAAAAAGAAACCGGCCATAAAACCTCTGAAAACTTCAATTTAAAGAGGTGTATCACCACCAATGGAGAACACTAGCCCCCACACAGAAAGAATGGTGTTCACACAAATGAGTGAGTACTTTGAAATGAAATGGGGTCAGCTCATCCTAGAGCATTATGGTTGATCAGAGTGAACTACTTTACTGTTGTTCCACTATTTCTAATAAAAAAGCTGGTCTTTAATAGAAAACTACCATGGCAGGCGGAACACCAATTAGGGAGTGGAACGATACAAGTTGGCAAGGCGGAGAGACAGAGATGGGAAGGATGTGCAGTAGGTTAGAATGATTAAGGACAGGGATGGAAATGTGTTGACACACTAAACAGGTGTGATGGAAAAAATGGAACAAGAACTTTGAAGAGCTGTTGAATGAGGAAAATGTTTGAGAGTTAGAGTAGAGGAGGTAGCTGTAGTGGAGCAGCAACTTACAAAGTTCAGTAAGGACAAAGTAATGAAGACATTGAAGAGGACGAATAAAGAAAAAAAGAAAAACAGCTGGTCCTGATAATAAACCTGTGGAGTTGTGGAAATGTTTTGGCGAGGTGGCAGTAGTGTTTCTGACTGGACCGTTAAAGAAGATTTTGGTGAATGAGGGGAAGTCAGGAATGAAGGGGTACCGGTGCCATTTTTTAGAAAGAACAAGACATGTAGAGTTTTGAGAAGTACAGAGGAATGATTCACACAATGCAGTTATGGGAAATGGTAGTGAAGCTAAGCTGGGGTCAGAAGTGAGTATTTTTGTATAACAGTATGACAAAGTCTGGAGTGACAGAGTACATAGGTGTTGGTCAGGACACGTATTAGAGCTTTAAGACAATGGTGCTGTAGGTGGGACAGATCACTTTAAGAAGATGATGATGGGACTGTACCAAAGATTGGCTTAGGGGCTCCTTCTGGTTTACTGTGATGATAAACAGACTGATTGATGAGGTTAGACAGGAATCTCATTGGACCATGATGTTTGTAGATGACATTGTGATTTGTAATGAGAGTAAGTAGATGAACATCTAGAGAAGTGGATGTTCGCTCTAGAAAGGAGAGCAATGACAGCTTTAAGAACTTCAAGTCTTTAAAGTATTTATAATTGAAATACTCATAATATTCAACCCAGATCAATGGAGAGTGTAGGAAAGAGGTGAAGAGACATGTGCAAGTAGGTTAGAACAGGTGTAGGAATGTTTTAGATGTAATGTGTGACTATAGAATCTCAGCAAGAGTTAAAGGGAAATTGTAAAAGACCATTGCGAGTGTGGTTGGTTGAAGACAGTGGCTCTGAGACCGAGACAGGAGGCATGTCAGAAGGTAGGGTTGGTCAAAATGGGGATAAAATATGATAAAGTTCTCTTTGGGAGCCACAAGAAAAGAGTTAGAAATGAACAGCTCATGTTAAATGTTACTGAAGAAAACTGCAAGGAAGCTATTGAGATGGTTTGGACACTTTCAGAGGTGTGATAGTGTTTGTCTTAATAAAATAATGCAATGTTGGAGAAGGTAGCAGATCTAATAGGAAGACAAAAAAGAGGTTCAGGTAGGTAGTAAAGGATGATATAAGGGTTGTTGGTGTGCGTGAACCAAACAGAGGCAGATGGTTTACTGTTGGGACCCCTAAAGGGAGCAGAGTTCTTTCTGAGGAAATTCTGATGTCAATAATAGTGAATCTGATGCTTCAAACGGTCAGTTATACCAAAGAGGAAAATCTTTAAGGTGTATGTGGCAACACTGAGTGATTGAAACATCAAGAACAAGGAATATGAGGAACTGAGAAAAATACCAGGGACTAAGGAAGGAGCTGGAGACAGTGGTGCCTGAGGTAATTGGAGCACTTGGAGCAGCAACCTCCAAACTGGAAGATTAGCTACAGCAGCTCGCTGGAAAAAAAAAAAAAAAGCATCAGACATCTCCGTCCAAAAAAACCGCAGTGTTAGGACCAGCAAAGATACCGCACAGGATTCTCAAGCACTCAGGCTTCTTACACACAAAGTTAGAGGGAAATAGTGGGTCACAAAGGAAACAAAAAAGAGAAACAAATTCATCATTTTGTGCATTTTAGATCAAAATACCCTTATCCCAAAGTGCTGCAAAGGTATCTAATCACATCTTTCATATCAAATGTGATCTTATCATTTGGTATTTATTACATAATATCAACACCTTGTATGGTTTTCCAACAGCAGATCAACTTTGGACTTAGTCAAACCGTACCAATCATACAATGTGAGGCCGTTTCAGTTGTCAACCTGATGGAGGGTTTTTTATTCTATATGTTTGATCTTTGCCCCCTTTCCCTGTCGGGAAAATGTTAGTGTGCATTAGGTCCTGTCTGGCTCCACCATTAATTGTGTGCACCTGTCTGCAAGCCAGTCACCACAGCAGGGCCTAAAAGCTGTGAAGAGACACTCCATCACTGTCAGGCTGTTGGTCGGCCATGGCAGTTTCAAAGTCTCAATCTAAGCATTTATTGTGAGCAGTGTTTATACATTGGCTGTTCAATTTTTGTTTATTTTTTCCTTGTGTCTCTACATCAAGCACATCATTCATTGGCAATGTGAAGCTTAATGTACACGACCTAGTGTTAACTTTTGTGTAAATACAGGGAAAGGCACAGATACAATAATGCTGATGCAATTTTACCAACCATAATTAGGAGTAAGTAAAGATCTTTTAATAAAAAGCTTTACATTAAACAAGTCTTTAACACTGCCAGAACAGCCATTATTTTTCTCACCTGTTATGCATTGTTCCATTTATTTTTTAATATCAACAGCTAAGCAAGAAGAGCCTTTAATCTAAAACGACTGCCAAAATACTAAACTGAACCTCTCTCTGTGGTCTGTACATGTGTTAGTTTTTTTCCTGGATGCAATTGTGTGTTTACATGTATGCTTAATTCATGGGGCCATTCATAAATGGGATAATAAGTAATATAACTATTGTCTAAATGCATTGTTTTTTGTACCTTCACACTGTCAGTAATCTAAATGTGCCAGTCGTATGGATAACACATGACCACAATGCAAAAATCAGACATGGCTGCTAGAGAAGTAACCATTTTGACTTGTTGTGTGGTTACATCTAAAGTTCTGGTTTCCCAATTAAACACCTTAGTTAAAGGTCAATAAAACAATCTAATTTTTGTTTCTTCGAAATCCAAATTAAAAGAAAATATTTAAACATAATTCTGAAACTACATCTGAGTTGGCATTCCAGACCTGATAATGTTATCTGTCAAGACAAGGCTGGGCATTTTAGGAGAAAAGCAATGTTTAATGCACATAGTCATTTCAGAGTCAAAAGTCAGCAATGTAGCAGGTAGAGTGCACCATCAAACCAACCAAACAATCAGTTTTAAGCTTTGGCACTCTTTGTTCACACCTAGAGTTCCACTAGCTGACTTTCTTCTGCAGGTCTCTATTGGGTTCTAATACCACAATGAGATCAGGCAAGTATTTGGATCTCATGCGACTGGTTTAAAGCGTTGAATCTTTTTAGAAGGTAACATAACCAGAAAAAGCACTTAGCTTTCCTGGTTCTACTATTTCTGATAGCTGCTATCTGTATCACCTGTAGGTGATAAAGGTTCTAGTCATTTTCTATAAATGTACTTTTACACCAGGCTGTTCAATTTACACTAAAGTTCATTTAACTCTATTATGGGCCAATATTGTCCCTTTGAGAACTGTAATAAAATTCCAGGTTATTTTTCCTTTATTTTGAAAATACAAACACCAACAAACCAAAGAATGAAAAGGAGATGTTTTTCTGAACCAAATTCAATGGAGTATTGCAGAGTGAAAACCTTCAAACTCATCTGGAGATGTGACTTCAGTCTCACAAAAGCCTTACACAGAACTAGCTTCAAAGGAGTCACCTTATTAAGCATTTGCTAAGATCCAACCATATTTGGTAACGTACAGTATGTCTGACATGTTATCTTTGTTTAAAACTTAACATATTTTGCTATTGTTCTCATTGCATTTAACTATCATGTGAACCCAAACAGGAAAAAGAGAGTTCCAAAAACGAATGAATGAACAAAATGAAAGACATTTAATCATGGTTGTTCTACTTAAATGTTTTTTTAAAGTGAACACTTTATCTACTATATAGCAAGTAATGGCCTTTCTCTGTTAAACAGCAGATGTTTAGTTCGGAAGGAGAGGCTAAGAAAATTTCCTCCACATGTCTGGCAGCATTGTTAACTATATAAATAAAGTGTCATTCCTGACTATTTTTGCATGTTGTAACAGCAGTATGAGAGCATCAAACTCATTTAGGTTGTAAATTGAGCTTGATCATTTGCTGTCTTAACACCAAGGTATCGTTGAGCAGTTGCTGTCCTGCAGGCTTAAACCTTCGATCTGAGAGAGAGAGAGAGGTGGTGAGATGTCACTGAGGTGAATGAAGCTGTGACAGGATGGATGGGGGCAGGGAAGGAGAGAAAAGCTGTCCTGTCAATCAAGTTAGGTGCAAAAAACTACAAGCTTCACATCCTAATGAATGAAACAGTGTCGCCTTGAAGAGGACAAGCATTTGAACCACACTCATGCCTTGTCTAGTTGAATGAACACCAGGGACTGTGAAGAAAAGACTGATGTGACACAGAGAAACCCTCCTTCCTATCAACAAAACATGAGCCGTGCTTAGGATTTAGATATAAGAAAAGGATAGAATGGGATGTTGACTCTGTCAAATAACAGCAAGGTTGTGCATCCACGTCTGCCACATTTTTTTTTATCATAAAACACTAAAATATTAATAAAAAAGAGCTGATAAGTTGGATTTTCTCCCCAAACAACAACCCAAGTAAAAATACAATATTTCTTTTCTGAGGATTACATTTCCTAATCCAAAAGTAATCCCAGAGTTTCCACTGATTCTTTTTTAATCTTTTTTTTACTCTCACCTTGAGTTGATGCAACTTCAGTGGCTGATCTTCTCTTAATGTGAATTGATGGAAAGTCATTGAGTCCTTTGCAAGGTCCATTGCAAACCAGCTTATTCTCTTTATCCTGAGAAGCATGTCCTTAATAAATAAATAAAACACACCTCGATTTTGAATGTGCATTTCAACTCTTACTAGACTGCCTTGAGGTACAACAAGACTTTTAAAGAATTTAAAACTATTTAGAATAAATATGTCAAACTTAAACATCTGCATTACTCCTGTTTGCTCAAGTATGGCTTTAACTTACATTAAACAAGCATCAAGTCTGTCAATTAACAAATAAGCATCTTTATGTGATGAGTGGTCAAAGTTGAAGTTTAAAATATTTAATAGCTCAAATAAGCCACACATATCCAAATACATTTTATAGTCTTTAGAAAAATAGCCCAACGGCAAACATTGTTCTTTATTAACATTTTATGCAACAAAGATCTATAAACTGTAGCATTGACTTGCAGAATTTGACTTTTTGTGCAAATGCAGTCCGAGAAACATATCTTAAAGCTATGTGGTCCTTCATGGAGCTACTCTTTCTTCCATAACCTTTTTAAAACATTGATCAAATGCATTCCAAATATTTCTCTGAAGAAGAAACAGTGACGGTGATTTTGAGTGTTTGCATTTAATCCTATTGGTTGGAAAATATACTTTTTTAAACTCCTGACATGCAGCTCCATGACAGTTTTTCTAAAGCTTGTTTCTCTGAGCTTGTTTTCAATATTGTGGACATCCTACATTACAGAAAACTTGTAAAGTTAGTTTTAGATTTTGTGTTTTTAAATTATGCTTTGATGACACATACTTGCTGTTTTATATAGTTATTTTTATCCATTAATCTTCCATTCTTAAGAACCCATGTGCAAATTTTGCAGATGGTATAACATGTTTTAGTTAAAATGGAAAAAAGAAATACCCGGTAGGTTTAGCTTTAATTTTATGTCATTATAAAACAAGTCAATCCATCCTGAGCAGAATTGCCCAGACCTCCCCCTACAGACTTTTGTAACTGCCAGGCCATCCAGAACATATGCTGGATCTTCCCAGAGGCCTCAGCCTGGTGGGACAATACCACCTAAGGGAAGCGTACAGGAGGCATTTGAAAGAAATGCTAAGTCCTCCCAGCTGGTTCCTCTCATTGTGGAGGAAGTCTGAGTCTGCTTTGAGCTCCTCCTGGGTGACCAAGCTCCTAACCATGTCTCTAAGAAAGGAGGAGGAAATTCATTTTAGCTGCTTGTATTTGCCACATTATTCTGGTTCAAAGAAACCAGCAGGATGAAAAAAAAAAAAAAAAGAGATGAAATCCTCAGGTCCCTAAAATGGACTCTCTCTGGTCCCTGTCTGGTCCTATGAATGCTTTTTATTAAAAAATGTATGCACAAAACCAATGACAAAGTTTATTCATGTCAGAGGACAACGTGCAACAAGAACATTTTCAACTTAATACCAGCAAGGGGTGAGCATTACTGGGAATTTGGTGATCAATCTGATGCCAAGTAATTACTGGGCTTGTATTGCCAATATCAATACAGATTGACTGACCTTTTTCTTGAAATTGTTGATTATATAATAATTTAGGAAAAAACACACAATTTTTGCTAAGTGTATAATAAGACACAGGACAAAGACTTTCAGCAAATAAAAATGTTAATTATCTAATTGCAAAAATCTGAACTGAACATAAATAAAATATAGAATGTGTATATTAATAATAGCATACTACTATAATAATAAGGAAACAGTAACTACCGTAAAATGTTAAAAAAGCTACTACAATGTAACACAAAAACAACAACACCACAAACATGTTTTTAAAATAAAGGCAGTAATAAAATAACAAAGAAAATAACACTGTAATAAAAGGTGTATTCAAACTGGAATCCTTTGTTCTGGATCAAGTCCGCTTTATTTGTTCCGGATTTAATCCCGAACCTTGCGTTTGGTCTGTATTCAGACTGCATTAAGCAGTCCAATCTATTACAGACCAAAGCTTGTAAGCAAAACCATGTGGCAAGAGATCTCTTCAGTCATTGTCCAGGAACTACGAGGGCGGGTCAAAACAACAAGAAAAAGACGGACGTGCTGCGCTTTACAATTCTTATTGAGGCATTTAACTGAGTAAAACTTTGTATTCAATTACCAGTTTTGAATACCAAGAACAACACTTTTTACTTGTTACTTTGGTATGGTGGAGGCATGCTGCAAGGCGGTAACTGGTAAGTAGATGTGCCGTTCGTGCTTTAGCAGAGAAAATGCTAGCAATTGCAGTGTTTAAGAGGCGTTAGGTATGAAGGTGGGCTGCTAAATGTTTATGACATATAAATTGTCAGTAAACAGTGAGAATCAAAGTGTGTCACGTTAAAAAAAATTTTGATGAGTCTGAATTCTTCTGATCACGTGTCTCATCGTTGTGGTATTGTGGTTTTATTTTAAGAGAATTCTGTTAAGGAACTACAAGGTAACTTTGAGGGTGATGTCACAGGCACTCAAATCGCCACTCAAATCAGATGGCTTTTTGCTCAAATTGGGTGGGTTTTTTTGGACCAATCTGCCAACACTGCAGACACGTGCTTGCTTAAATTCCCTAAGTAAATTTAAAGCTCGTTACTGTACATGTAAAAGAAAATCTGCGACAAAAGTATCAATGTCATCACGCTCGAATCAATAGGTCACCTTGTTATCGATACTATTGGTTTTCGGATCTATCCACCCACCCTTACTACCAGCTCTATCAATCACAATATAAACCAAGCTCTACACTCAGATTCTACAGATAACAGACAACCCTCACAAGAAGGCCCTGGACCTCAGAGCACACTCTACAGTCCACATCAAAGGACAAAATCAAAAGCCTTCCCCAAATTCATGTAAAACATTCTGACTCAATGGGTAAACCCACTCAAGCTTTATGTAATTTCACCAATCATCCAACCAACCAAACAGTCAGTGAGTAAGCTTTCTGGCAGAATAGTCTACCTATTGCAATCAAAAGAGCATGATCACAAGATTGTTTCGTTTTCAGAATATACATTTATTTGGAACAAAAATGGAAACCTGGCAGTCATGTGAAAGTAACCATTGGTAAGTATAGGTTGTATCTGGCTTTTCTAGACCCGTCATAATAGGTTAGCCTTGCACTCAAACTCCTTCCGTCTGAAAGTCTTCTCCTGAATTTAACGTACTCATTGCAGAACATGCACACACCATGCTCTGGCTTCAAAGGAGAAACACATGCCCTCTCCCAGAATGACCAGTTTATTGCCTTCAAAGTAAATTTTAGAGAGAAACAGGCAGATGGCCTTTTTACACAGTCTGTGTACAATACACACTGGGCTGTTTATCATTCACGACATTTCATATTAAACATGATTTGTCATGGGGCCAAGGGAAAAGAAAAGGTCGAAGTGAATAATAAACAAATACTATATGAATAGGGTAGGAAAGTTTGGGTCATAAGCTTGAGAGACGTCACATTTTCAATCTCTGCCAGCGGGTGGACAAATCGCCTGAGAGGAGGGATTAGGGTTGTGAATCACTGATGGAATAAAAGCCTCTTGTTGTTGCTTTGTAATTTTCTCTGCCATATTTACATGCTAAAAAATGGAAATCTTTTGTAAGGTGGTGGCGTGAAAATCATTCTCCTGTGAGTCAGTTAAGATGTTAAATATTCATAACTTTATGGGGAAGGCAGCATTTAGGTCCTGGATGCCAATGAGAAGTAAGCAAAGGCAAGGATTACCAGAGGTGACAGGGTTGATGAATTCAAACATTTAGAAGATTATTTTTTTGATTGGAGTAATGCTTTGCGGGGAGATTTATTCACAGCATTTGGGGAAAGATTAGATTTTCCCTACTCCTGCTCACCATCACCCATTTAGAATTTTGATATGGTGCGTGTCCCAGATCCTCTGAGGTAGGGTGGCATTCAGTGTTCTCCTGCTCAGAGAGAATTGATCCACAAGGTGACACTAAGTATGAGAACTGTCAATAGAAGGTCAGGAGTTCTCCACTGCCAAGCATACAAAGTGTGTACTAAGCCTCCAGTGCAGCCATGCAGCGTCGATCAATTTCATATGAGAAGGTTGTAAACATCCAACTGAATCACCTTTTGGCTTTCTATTGGATAGCAATAGACAGTCTCATGTGTATGCGATGAAGGTGATGCAATTCCAAGACTGGATTATAATTTTCTGACAATGTGACAAACAAACCTCTTAAAAGTGAATGTGGAGATATCAGCCACCTCAGACGGTGTCTAACCTTCTATTTGGCAACATTGCTTCTATTTTAGTGGACTAAATTACCTGTTTGGATAAAAGCAAGCTTCTAACCTTTGCTCTTCATATGGGATTTTCATGTGAGTCACAACCATGGTCTTATTTTTTTAAATATTTTCTAACCGTGCTCGATCCTTTTTCCTGTTTCGTGTTTTCGCTTTTCATTTAGGACTTCCTTCAACCACACATTACACCTTTTGCACATCTTTTATTCTTTTTAGACCACAATGCTCTCTGGCAAACCCCTTATTGAACATCTTATATATCATTTCATGACAGCATTGTGACAGTTGTCTTGCGTTAAAGAATTCAAGTGTATTGATCAAATCCATACAGTATATTTTGGAATCTGATTGCCAAACAGCACTGCATAGATTTTAGGAACACTCATGTATTCTCTTAGAAACTTACAAAATTCCAGTGGGATACAGGTATTTCATGCAAAGACTGGATGTGATCACTTTCATGTGAGATACAAACCATTTCTAAAAAGCAGTGTTTTTCATTTTGATGCTTTTTCATCACTTTCAGTGAAATAAAAACGAAAAAAGAGGCACACACCAAAAGCAGCCACATGAGCACACAGAGCGTCAGTGAGAAGAAAGTTCAGACATGAATTTCTGTTCCTAATGTTTGACTTTGATCTGCTTTATTTGATGTGCAGCACTGAAAGATGAGTTCCACCTCTTCTTTCTCTCTTTGACCTGTTTCTTGCTTTGGCATCAAATGAGCTCTGTCTTCTTGCTCAGAGGACTGGAACGTTGCTAAATAACATTGTGGTCTAAACAGAAGAAAATGTTCTGCAAATTGGCTGCAGGAAGTCAGAAGTCTAATTGCTTTGTTTTTTGACTCAGAATCTTTAAAGCAAACACGTCAAAGCAAAGCTATTGTTTTTAATTTGAATGATTGATTTTTTCTTACGTGTATTTTTTATACTCTGCATAGAATACAAAAGACCTGCTAAGCATGCAGTTCACTGAGGATCAGCTTTGAGCTAATGCTAACACGATTGCCCCGCAATGCTTACAGTGAAAATGTGTGTCTCACTGCCTAAAGAAATGTTACACAAAAGCAAATCCTTGACGAAAACATCTCTTGATCGGCTTGAATATTCAGCTTTTTAACACCAAGAAATATATATGTAAATGTAAAAATATATACTGTATATAAATATATATATATATATATATATATATATATATATATATATATATATATATATATATATATATATATATATATATATATATATATAAACGCCCCTCTCACCCTCCCGCGGGTGGTTTCTCACACAAGCTCAGGTCCTCTACCAGAGGCCTGGGAGCTATACACACACACACACACACACACACACAGTGAGGCAAAAAAATCCAGAAAACTACATTGTCTGATTTTTTAAGGCCCGCCTAAAGTTTACTAGAAAGGATTTGGATGATCCAGAAGAGGATTTGGAGAATGTCCTATGGTCAGATGAAACCAAAATAGAACTTTTTGGTGAAAACTCTACTAGTTGTGTTTGCAGGGGAGAGAATGCTGAGTTGCATCTAAAGAACTCCACACCCACTGCAAGGCATGGGGGTGGAAACACCATCATGCTTTGGGGCTGTTTTTCATCAAAGGGACCAGGACGACTGATCCGTGTAAAGAAAGAATGAATGGTGCCATGTATCACCAGATTTTGAGTGAAAACCTCCCTCTCATCAGCAAGGGCATTGAAGATGAAATGTGGCTGGGTCTTTCAGCATGACAACGATCCCAAACACACTGCCCGAAAAAGGAAGAAATGGCTTTGAAAAAAGTATTTCAAGGTTGTGGAGTGGCCTAGCCAGCCCCAAAGCATCACTGCTGTAGAGGAGATCTACATGGAGGAATGGGCCAAAATACAACCAACATTTCATGAAAACCTTGGAAAGACTTACAGAAAACGTTTGACTGCTTTCTAGCAATCAAGAATCAAGAATTTTTATTTGTCACATACAAAGTTATATTTAGCAAATACAACCAGTAGTGAAATGTACTCAATCAAGGGGTATATAACAAAGTATAGAGCTGAACTTTTGTTATTGATTTTTTGTTATTTATTTTACTACTTAATCATAATTTGCAGATACATTCTTTAAACATCATGCAATGTGATTTTTTTGGATTTTACTTTTTTTTTTTTTCATTTTGTCTCTCAGCAAATTCTTATGCGAATCTTTAAAATATATCAAACTCAAGAAAGAATTTTTGACAATTTGTATTTTTTTGTGAGCTGCAAAGACAGAAAAATATTTTGGTAATTTTAAATTATAAATGGAAAAATGGAAACCAAAGACTAAGAGTTATGAGATAAAACAAAATCCGAGTCCTTGGTTGGTCTAAGTTTGACCTGGTTTAACTGGAATCACCTGTTCAATGGCCACACGTTTTGAGTGTAGAACCTAAAAATGGTCGTAAAAACTTGCATATCCACATGTGAATGTGAGAGTATTAAACGTGAAAGCCCAAAATGGGAATTTACACATGTTTACGTAGACTTTTTACTTTACAATTAAGGTGATTGTGCCTGATTTTTTTTTACACTCCTGCCAAATCAAGTCCATGACCTTTTTGGTCAAATGTAAATATAAGATAAGGATTTTTTACTTCATCCCGATCCCTCTCGTACATTGTTCTATTATTTTCTCGCAGATGTTTATTATTCCCAAACAAGAAGAAACATTCTTCAGATTAAAAAAAAAGTAACTTTAAGTCAAAAGTTGCCAGAAGTATGAATCATTTCAAGCTTGTATATAGCTCATTATATTAGATTTTCAGATCATTTTCATGTCATTCATAGAGAACCTCTTGCTGATGCTTTGAAGTATGAATACAAAAAAGAAATTGGCAATTCCAATACGGTACACAGTCAAGTCTGACTACCCAAAGTTTACTGATCATGGCCAGAACAGGAACAAATACACTCATGAATATAAATATAAATGCATATAAATATGGCCAACCCCACCGATTTGATAACAAAAGGTGCCTTGATGGAAAGCTTTGCATCATTACTAACATTCAAAAACCCCAGGACCCTGCTGCAATCAAAATGCACTTGGGGGCAAAGTTCTGTGTTTCATCTTCTGTTGGTATTGCGCCTTTAAAAACACCTCTGTATTCTGAAAGAGGCAAGGAGCCGTGCTGAACTGTACACCATGTCTTTCCCACTGACAGGTCTTTTTGTATGCAGATCACGTACTGCCTTCACCTGGGAAGTACCGGGCCTTAAAACTGAATGGAAACAGTTCAATCAGGCTCACACACACCAAAAGAGACAAAAAAATACATGTTGAGCTGTAGTACTGGATTTACATTCTGGAATAACATAAAAGAAATTGGATGCCAGTCTCTAGTGACCAGTCAAGTCCAGCCCTTCACGAGCAACAAGAGGGGGGATCTATAACATGAAAGGACAAGCAAAACCCTTTTAAAAAGAAATAAAATTAAGGCGAGCATGATGCACTGAGACAAACTGCCATACACCAAGGACAAAAAAAAGCTGGCCCCATCATCAAAGAAAACAAGTATTGTCATAGCAGTAAAAATGGAAATTTGCAGAATTATTCTTGAAAGTGGCTCCTAGGCTCTGTGCCAGCAATCCAACCACAAAAAAGAAGGTTAAAAAAAGAAGCATCTGCTGCCTTTAGTGCTGGTCACTACTGCCTTCTCGTATTTCCAAAACAGTTGCCTTATGTTAACATCACTTCACTCACTATTAATGCAATCTTTAATTTTTGGATTTAGCAAAATGTTAAACCTCTCAAAACAAGTAAAATAAAAATTCAACAAGATACCTTCCTCCATCTTCAGAACTTCTTTTGGATCACATGGCTGCTGGAGTTAACCCAACTACTGTTGGGCAAAGGCAGTGTACACTCTGAAAAAGTACAATTTCGAGATACCAATTAACCCTTGAAGAATGTTTTTGGACTGTGGGGGGGAAGCCGGACTGCCTGGAGAAAACCAACGCATGCACTGGGAGACTGTGCAATACAAAGAAAGATCCCAGCCGGGATTTTAGCATCATTATGGTTCTTTTTTCTTTTCTTTTTTTTTTCTTTTGTTCATTTGTTCATTTTCCTTGATTCAGTTTAAAATCACATTTAAGCATATATCATACATGGATTTTTAACTAAATCTGCTGTTCTGTTAGTAGTAAACCTCTAGTCATCTGCAAAGTAATCCTCAAAATTTTTGTGGCTAGATGTGAAGAGCAAATGTTACATAGCTGAAAAAAAAATTTGATTAAAAATACCAAAATACCAAAGTTAAACTACATGAAGTATTGTCTCTTCAATATTCCAAATAACCTATGTAAAGGAAAACTCAGGAATGTATCACTGCAAAGAGTAAGGAATTTCAATTCTGGTCATTTTTAGATGAACTGAGTTTTTACATCTCACATTACTGTAACCTTCCATTGTCCTTTGCATCAAGGTAATCTGTGTAGAGATGGATGTGGATCCTTGCTTACCCCTAGTCTTTCATTCTAGGGCTTAAAAGTCAGAGTAAAAAAATTTAACTTCTTAACAAAACAAGCTGACCCGAATGTCTCTGGCATTTCGGGTTGATACATTGGTAGCGGGTAAAGTAAAATCAAACAAAGCTCCATGCAAAATGCATGATTCTTAAAATTCCCAAAGAAGATAACAATGAAGGAAATTGCAATCACCCCTATGATTTAAATTGCTTCTTTTATTTCTAACATCTGTACAGCTGTGGCTCAGTAACAAAGAATACATGCATTAGAAGCACTGCTAAATATGGTTGCTTTCTGTTAACTTCCAATTGAGTAAAACATTTAAAACATTAATCTATTTGAAACATTTAAAAAAAGAAGATCCTGCAGTCTTGAGAGACTAACATTCTGTTTTGTGAGGACAAATCTATTATTAAGGGTTTCAGGTTATATTAGATTTTTTTTCCTTCAATGAACAATGTCTCAGTATTTGGAGTCAATTCCATCGTTTTCCTCTTGTACTTTAGGTGATTCATATTATGTAGTTGGTCCTGCAAATGTGACTTAGAAAAAGTACAAATGAAAATTTATTTTATTTATTGAATTTAATTTCTGCAGACCAGCTTGTGCAACAAATCATGCTTTTACAAATTGATTGGCATTGTGTTTATTTTAATTGTTTTAAACTTCGGTGTTGCTGCTTGCAGCACTACATGCTTAATTTCAGCAAAAGGTCGTTGTCAATAAATCTGGAGCAGAGAGTAAGGCAGAGACATTAGAAAAAAAGGGGGAAAAAAATGCTCCTCACTTTTTTGGCTCACACTGACGACAGAGAGGGGAAGCGGGTTGACCCTGCTAACGCCATGAACCAACAAGGTGCTGGGAGAAAATTAGAATTTGAAGTTTTGTCAGCTCGCCCTTCTTGTCAGGTGTTTATTGCCTGTGACCTCTGCAAGATGAGGTTAGATTTTCATATAAGAGTAAACCAACTCCTGCACAGTTGGTAGCAGTGCTTTCAACAGCAGCATAAGGAAAAATGCTCCAATGGAGGCTCTTTGTATATTTAGTGGGTGAGGACACAAGCAAGTATAGGGAGTGAACCTTAAAGGCCAAACCAAAACAGAAACTGTGCAAGATTGTATGCATTGTAGAACAGATGAAAGAGGAAAGACAGTGATATGAGAGAAAATTGACTCTGCCTGGGTTTCTTTTGTTAGATCAGCTCCTGTGTTGTTTGAGAATTACAAGATCCTACAAGAGAGGCTTCCAGGGATCCACACTCCACACTTGTCTCTCCAGATTTCACTCACCCAAACGAGGAGACGAACAGCCCCGCTGATTAGATGTCTAACACTTTCCACAGGCCATAATTCTCTGCTGTTCAGGATGAACACTTGTTCAATACTCAGGCACACACACGTGCAAAGATAAACCTGAGTCTGAGCTATTAACAGAATTGTCAATCAACAGATTATGACACCTGTCAATCAGGTATTTTAAGCGTGACTTATGTTTAAAAAGTAAATAGAACAGCTTCTTCAGTTGTTCATGATTGCTTGTGATTAGCATGTATTTTGGCCATCATGGTTATTTTTGTGCAATAGTTACCTTGGTAGGTTCTGCTTATATTTGTGTGTGATTTTGCAATAATGCTCTTCCGTCTGGTCCATTTAGTCACTGTGGATATTTAATAGAAAAAACAATCAGACACCAGCAAAACTGGCCAGAGAATCCAAAAAAGACCACAAAAGTGGAAAAAAAATATTATATTTTCGATATAATTAATAGAAAGTCACAGCAAAATGCCCAATTGTTTTAAAATTATGTGGAATAGTTCAAATTAAATATTTTGGCCAAGTAAAATGTTTTGAAATTTGGTTAAGACAAAGATTTTAGGTTTCATAGTTGAGTGGTTTGTAATTATCAGCAACATATGGAAATTAGTTTTTTGTTTTGTTGTGTTTTTTTACATTACAGTCTCCCAAATTGTGGTGAATGCTTATTTAATGTGTTCAAGCTTTTCATTTTTTGTTGTTTCTTTTCTTAATGAAAATCTTACTGAAATATATTTCTTGGGACAATCCACATTGTTTCCTATAAAAAAGTTAATGTGCATTTTAAGTGTTGTAGAACAAAAAAACATGTAAAAAACCTGGTTTACCTAGGGAAGGAAGAGTCCCGCTTCACTTCCAAGTGAACACTGAAGGAATTTAGTAACAGTTTGAATCCACATGAACTAGTCCACAATTTAAACAGATGAGGGAACATTTAGAAAGGAAATGCTAAACTTAGTGTAGTTTTGAGGTCTTGGCATGTATGAATCCATAATTTGTATCACTGGACTCATTTTTCTTTCTTTTTGATAATAAACACAAAGTTATGATTTGTTTTTCTTTTTGCTATCAAGAATACAATTGCAGATCATGATATACAAGTTTAAAAAGTTGAATGTTTATTTTATTTTATGTTTTTGATTAGCAGGTGGGTAGATGGATGAACGGACCCAGCAAGGCTTCACTTTTATCCTGCCGAGATGCTGTTTTTACTATTGACTTTAGGAGAGTAAACCGGTAAACCAGTTCAGTTGATATTTGAGATCTATCCTGACCAAATTGTTGTTGTTGTTTTTTTCACTTCGTTTGCACAATTTTTATTTTTGTTATTTGAGTTCTTATCTGTCTGCTGAGGAAGGACCCAGAGTTTAAAGATTTTACCCAAATTATTTTAAAAAATAACAATAAATAATATTTATCTTCTTAGCTGTTAGTTAAACAAGTCTTGACTTCATTAATGCAAATATTCTCAGCTTTAAGATATTTCAACAGGGGGATGTTATAATTTCACAAAAGTTATTTCAATACTGGAGGCAATTTACATTGTTTTAATTACTGTGTTTGAAAATCCTTTTCATATTAGTGTCACTCTCAAAATGTATGAGATGCAAGCTGCCTAAAACTGTCAAATGAAAAATTCAATGAATTCGGACCCCACAGTGCTTTGTGTCAGTATTTGTAATTCTGAGTTTCTTGAAACTGGGGTTTAATTCCTAGCAGTTTTCCAGCTCCAGGAAAGCACGATGCCTTTGGTCATATGCAAAGATATCATTTGTTGGACATTTTGTTGACAGGGGTTAAATGTGCATCAGAATTGAGTCTTTAAATAAGAGTACTCAAGTGCTTTGGTTTTCAACAATGTAGTTAGTATGAAGCCATTAATGTGATGTATTTACAAATGCAGATTTGTTAAGAGAATGTACACAGTATAGTTTGGCGAAAGAATGAGTTGAGGAAGCTACCTTACCTTGAATTTATGCTATATAGGCACTTCAGAATGCCCTAAAGGGGCACCATGGGTTCTCCACTTGGCAAAACTTGGGAAGCTTAAAGATGAAGAATCAAAGACTACATTTTTACAGATTTGGTCTATGTGAAGCAACAACTCAAACATCATTGTTTTTGAGATCTTTAGGAAACCAAGGAATGGACAAATTTTGTAGGCTCTAACACAGAAAAAAACAACAACAAATTGATTACACCACAGCTTTTGCAAAAATTGGGAACCCTGTTGAGGGTAAACTCAAAACTCTGTTCTTGATATTTGATAATTGCACAGTTCTGAGTGGTGGTAACTACATTACATCCCATTTTTAACATTCAGTTTAACCCTTTAACAACCGTTTAACAACAACCCTTTAACCCACTTTTTAACAACCGGTGCTTTTGCTGCAGTGTTGACATTCTGTAAACTCCCATAAAAAGGTAATTCCAACGGATTGTGAGGCTGAGAAAAGCACTTTACAGTAGTGAAGTGGTAAATCAGCTGATTCTGTTGCGAACCAAAAATATCGACACAAAGCCAATATGCCAAACTGCTTTACTCAGAATCTGTTGGAATTATGTTAATTTTCTAAATGGTCAAGGGAGTTAATGTGGTTCAAAGAGTGTATTTTATTTTGCTGTTCCAGGAGACAATCTGATGGTAAAAGGTGAACTACATTGGACTAATTAGTGAAACATGAATGTGACATGAAAGGGTTTGGTCAAACTTTCTACTTTCTCATGAGTGTAAAGGTTTGAACATTGTCCCATGAAGGAACTTAAAATCCTCCTAGATTTTATAGCCCATGTTTATCTGTTTCTAATCAGTGGAAGAGAATCTCACATGATAAATCCAAATCAACAAGAACAGCAACAGCTAGGGGGCTAATGGCATTTCATGTCCAATTAGGATATCTGATGCAGGTGCATCTCTGTGACACAGCTTCCTCTCTGTGAAATGAACACGCTGACTGAGAAGGATGAGGCGAACCTTTGACTGGACTGACAGAGTGGGTCAGATCTAGCTCTCGAGTGGGTTAAGTGATTTTGACACTGTGCCAGGCTTTCTGTGTAAGAGAGAAGCATAAACACATGCAGAGCAGAGAATCATAGAACATTCATGAGCACATTCAAAGAAAAAAGGCTTCCCTAATTTTCATAAACCTTAAAGTTGATGTCAATTTCAGACCAGCTAAAGGTGGATCGGCATGAGGCCTAATTTTGAAACAAACACCAGGAATATTTTAATGTCAGATGCAGATTTAGGTCATCTTTGATAAATTTCAATTAAACAGACCAATCTGAACCATTAATCACAGTCCCCGGCTACTAGGATTACATTAGGATCTTCTGCTGAAGCTGAGCGAATACAGAGATGACAACTATGTTAAAATACTTACCTTTGGTGGCGCAATCTTGTTCATATTTCTTAAATAGAAGCTGAGGTCCTTTGGTAGTTTTAGTCTTTTGAGAAAATGCTCGTTATGTCTCCAGTCACTGATTTAACTTGTTTGAGTGCAGGAGAGTGTAAGGTCTCAGAGTATGCTTGGAAAGGAAGCTGGAGCAGAAGTGTGCATTAGGCTCAGCAGGGGTGTTGCTGTTTTTGTTTTGTTTTTCCCAGAAAATCAAAATGACCTTGAAAATGCCCCCAAAAATGTACTCCATCATTTGTTGGTCAATTAAAAAGCAGACCTGCACAGAAATAGTGAGCAATGAGAATACGGCTGAGAGTTGGGCCACTTGGAACCCTGCTTAGTCGATAACTCTAATCTCCTGATGTATATTAGATGTGTTTATTTAAACAGCTGGGTTGAATATTGCTCTTTTATGTCGAAGAAAATAGCCCCTTTGAATGGAACATGCATTCTGCTTTATGCATACATTGATTTTGACTTTACACTAATATACAGTGTAATGTAGAAGTTACTAAACAGTAGTTGCAATACTGCATTAAGAGGACACTGAACCCTTAAAACTGAGCAAAACAAAAGTCATTAAAAGCCTCTGAGATCCTCGAGCAACATAACCCTTAGTCCTTGAACGGTCGGTAATACTGTATAGAAAGATGCTAAGAAAATACGTAAGAGCAGAAATTTTTCACCTATAAAATGTTTATCTTGTGTGGGGGGTTTTTTCTGAGAAGCCTGAAATCTGATATGTATAATTTGTATTTAATGCACACAATTCCTTGTTCCTTCTGTAATTTACTCCAAATTGTTTTTAGTTTTGTTGTAGGTTTTAAATTTGTTTTCTGAGTCCATTGTTGATGTCTTTCATGTTTGACATGTAAATTTGATTGATTTAATTCAGCAAAGTGCCAACATTTCTGCCCTTTGAGTAACTTATTTAAATGAAAATAAGTAAAAAAAGGGTTAATATCTTAAGTGGGTTCAAAACATAATTTTCAGTTAATTAGCAAAAAAATGATTGGATTAAAAAAGTAGCCCATGTCTGTAAAACTGCTGTCTGATGACAACTCAATCTAAAGTGAACTCACAGTTATTATTTGACACAAAAAAAACTGTAAGAGGTGGTAAGAACTTTTTCAATCATTGTTATCTTCCAATAGACTTTAACTAAAAGAATGAAAAAATTGTTTTGTGTGTGAGTGTGTGTGTGTGTGGGGGGGTGGTTATCAAGATGTTATCTTTGTGTAGAAAAGTCTAAATTTCAAAGACAAAATTCTTATGTTGTAAATGTAGAACTTTTGTCTATCCTATAACTTAAAGCTAATATTGCTTATACCTAGTATTGTTAATTCTAGCAATACTGGGGCAAATAGTTGTAAGGCATCATATGTCTATTTGCTTAAGTCGAATACTGCTGTGCCGCATGTTACATATTAATACATGAGTATTGTGTAGCCGTTCTTTTTCGTTTTCTCCACCAATTTTATATTGTTTTTACATGCAGCCCTTCAAAGTTGTGGTGTTTTTTTTTTTTTTATATTGTGTTGGAATTTTACGCCGAGGCCAGAGGCCACAGTTAAAAATAAGCTCAGCTGCTAGTTCTTGCATATTTAGTATGCATTGTCCCTGTTCAAATAAAGAATGAATGTCATTGTTTTGTAAGATCATATGTTGGAGCCCAAAGCAATAACCCCAGATTCACAAATCAGCAAATCGGAATCATGTGGTTGGTTGACTGGCATGATGCAGTTTGGGAAGACTCTGGAAGTAGAGCACAGAAAAGGAAACTAACTGAGTGGGTGGAGTTAAAGACAAGATAATGTTTTCACCCAGATCTAAAGTTTGACTCCACTTACAGTCATTTGCTGTTAAGTTACAGAAAATGTTCACACATAAAAACAAAAAACCTTTATCCTTTGTTAAATGGTTTTTAGTTTTTTTCAAAAGTCCATCAATACAGTATAAAGTTTTATATAAAGTAAGCATTGAAGTGGATTCCTTGGTGAAAGAGTGATAGTTTGACAGTAACACTTTTTCCAGACAGCAGTTGTCAGTGTGTCAGCTGAAGGATTTTTTTGGTGGGATTAAGTTGACAGCTCTCTATGTTCTGACTGGTCATTTCCTGGAACAATCACTGCTGCAGTTTCTTGCATTGAACACTTCTGTTCCTTCCCTGCCTGAACTTAATATTAGCGTGATGTTGCAGGGTAGAAAAGCAAAGTGGAACTGAGATGCTATGTGATTTATTTTTTGAGCATTCTACTCGGAAATACATGATTTTCTTCCTTGTTTTTCTTTACATTATGTGTCATTTTGGCCAGCAACAAGTAAGAGAGATGGCATCATCATACACTGCCATGTATGATGATGGAGCTAAAGAATAAAGGGATTTGTCAGGTATGCTTTTCTTTTTCCAATTTGAGAACAAAATAGACAAACCAGTTCTGCTTTTGAGCTTTTAGAAAAGCATGAGGGGGAACAATTAAATGGTGGCCTGCTTTCATATTTCTTTTAAAAGACATTTCTTGGCAGATACAATGAAAATGCAAGCAAAATTGTAAAGTGCAACATTCTGCAAAATGTATTTGCGCATCTTTTCTGCATTTTATTTAAAAATGACCACACACTATTAGATTGTAAATTAGTGCCAAAAAGCTATGGCTTCCCCTTTTAAGCCTTGATGAATGAGTGAAGAAACATATTAACCTTTCTTTTTTTTTAATGCAAGAGGTCTTTGATCTTAAAATTTCATGTGGGGCACCTGTGTGCCCCGTACAGGTTTGTTCATTTTTTGCCCAGAGCTATATCTACCCGAAAGAGCAGTTGTGACCAAAAGGTAAACAAGTACAATATTTCAAGTGCTTTGCGCTGTACCTTGTAGCTCATATTTTGTTGTAATTCTGTATTATAATTTTTATCATTATTTTACAGGAGATTCATTGTTGTATTACAATTATGTGTTTACCAAATAATAGCTTGACTTCAGTGCCACAAAAGGCAAAAGTGGGACAACATCCACTGGAATGCTCAATTTTAACACTGGGGCATTCCATGTCTGCTTAGACCTCTTAAACATTTAACTCATTGGGAGAGTTTGTGCTCATGAGCTCACCTAGCTTCATCAGTGCTCTTCAGATTTGAAGTATACGTTTGTACAAAAAGCCTTAACAAAATGTGCTTCTTTCTAACTTAAACTTGTTCATGTAGGAATATACGATTGATTACCTTTTTGGATGTGTTCTTTAGATAGACTATAAACTGTAATTCAAATGCATAAATCAAGATTTCATCCATCATTCCAAGGTAACCTTTTAAACCTCGAAACATGCTCAATAATTAAATCGGACTGAAAAGCTGCTGTAGGCTGATGAAGGTGAGGGGGGAATTTGACATCGCAGCATCTCAGTTGTACATTGCCAGCATTTTTAAATTATCCTAAACTTTGTTTGCTCTCTTGATTCCATTACCTGTATCTCTTCTGGGTTGCTGGCCAACTACACCCCCCACGCTGCTTTACTGTTCTCCTGTTTTACGTTTAAAAGCATCCCAAAGGGTAGAACTAGGACTTGGATAAACTTGATGAGTGTTACAATGCATGAAGTCAATGTTGCAATGCAGATCTGGGACATCAAAATGTGTACAGGTTATAAAAGTTCTGACACCTCATGTCTCACTTTTAATAAGCAGTAGAAATTTAAAACACTTTTTTCGCATGCGAGCCACCTTTGAAATTACAAGCTCCAAACGATCTTCCTATATATATATATATATATATATATATATATATATATATATAGAATGAAAGGGCAAAGATCCTGAGAGACTTCCAGATACAAACTGACAGGATGGTAATGGCTAACCAACCAGACATTGTAGTGGTGGATAAAGAACAGAGGAAAGTAGTTGTGGTGGATGTGGCAGTGCCAAGCGATGGGAACATCAGGAAGAAGGAACATGAGAAACTGGAGAAATACCAGGGACTCAGAGAAGAACTGGAGAAAGCCTGGAAAGTGAAGGTGACAGTGGTGCCTGTGGTAATTGGAGCACTCGGGGCAGTAACCCCCAAGCTGGAGAAGTGGCTACAACAGATACCTGGAAAGACCTCAGACTCCCAGACCTGGGAGCTTAGGGGGTCTTTATTCAACTTCAAAGTTGAGAACTTCTGCTATATCTTCAGTCAAGAATACTATGTTTAAATACTAATTAAAAAACCACACATTAAGAGTACACAAATCTTTGTAAGGTGATAGCTTTGTTGTGTGTATTAATATTACTGAGTGTAGTAATAAATAATTAGAACAGATAAGGCGTTTTATCATGAAAACAAAATGCAGTGACGATTGCGTTTCATGCTATGCTGAAAACTTTGTAATGGTTGGGCGCATGACATTTCTAAAGCGCGACTGGTTTACCGCTGCTGAGCAAAAGTGGTAGTTTTTCTCTGCCTGTTATTAAGCAGGCTCTTCTGAGCAAGCTTTTCTTTGCTGAGAATTCTGTCATGTTTGGAGGTTAGTACTGCCCTACAGAGTAGCTCTTGAGATGTACATCAGTAAAATTCCTTGGATAAATTGTTTTTAAAAGCTGTTAAAAAATGGGTTTTATAAAACTAAGTGTTAACATTTGGGATCTGTCTACAGATTTACAAGTGATTTTCCATATGACAAATAGACAGCTGACAAGTTCAATGGTTTTTTTTATTCTCCACTGCCACATCAGCAACTTGCCGTGAACTCAGTTCAGTGCTCAGTTTATCACCAAGGTTGACTACAGAAAACTGAAGCTAAAGATGGGTTTAACATAGTTTGACATTGTAAAAAGTGAACTTTTTTACTGCTTTATGCTTATTTATGATCATATGGTTTGTCCTCTAAGTTGGAGGTTTAAGTTTTTAGGTGATGCTTTAAAACACATGCACATTTTATCAGTCTTTTTGAGTATTTCTCTTCCATTTTTGTTGCCTCAATGACTTTCAATTGTTTTTAATATAAATGCTGAGCATGTCATTTTTCCAGACACAAAAAAATTGAAATTGATGCTCCTGTAAAGTAATCCCTCACGATAAAATGCTTATTATTTTTAGTTTTACTGCTGAGTGTTTTTCTCTATGATGGATGCAGTGACATGCTGTCAGCTCATATATGCATATATCCTTTCCTGTACATTTCTCACATCCATACTTTTTTTTCCCTTTACATTCAGAGAACTCTTTCAGGTCTTAATCCTTTCAGTTTGGGCTAAAGTGAAAGAGCTTGTGTGTCGGCAATCCAAAGCAGCAGCTAATGCAAAAGCCATAAGAAGATTTGGTTACTCTTTGGTTGTCAAAATTGAAATCGTTTGGCAGAAACAATTTGAAGTCCTCCCAAACACCAGGGGGTGCAGGAACCATACACAAGAGAAATTAACAAGGTAGGTTTATAGAGTTCAGATGACATAGAGGTTGTGTCCGAATTCCTTACTACTCACTACATAATGCACAATGCATAATGCAATGTACTGAATTCGCCAATTTGCTGTGTGAATCTATTCCAAAAATTGAGTGCCCTAGAAATTTTCCTGAAGTCTCTGTGAAAAACTAGTAGGTATTAATGCTCACTAGATTGGCAGATATAGACTAGTCTTCATTCTGTTTGAACATCTTTTTGTATAATTGCTCTTCTTTTGTCTGATTGTGGCTGCTGTCACTCTGTGTCCAGAGGTTTACTAGGAAAAAGCTGTTTCCAGACGGCCAAGAATGATACGGTCACTTCTCCTAGGTCCCCCGCACACTAATCGGCTTTGAGAAGAGAAACCTTCAAGGCACATCATTGTCTGACTGGTGTTGGAGCCTGAGAGGCCTCGATTCCTGTGTACCGAGGCCAAGAACCTCTCTGCTTGTGCGAGACGTGATCTGTTCAATGCCCCAGGGAGAAAGACCCTGCTACTGCTGACAAAAGTTTATGAAGTCTTCCACTGCTTTCATTTCTGGAAGTGTCAGGGCACCTATAAGATTACAACAACATATTATCTAGACAGGGAATTTTCTAGAACATGTTTTGTTTTTGTTTTTTATCATTTTTACCTCTCTTTGGAAAATGGTCTGTTTATGTTTAATAAATCATCTGCACTGCCCAGAGTGCCCAAATTATGCTTCCAAGGTAATTTCTATTTAAAACAAAATGTACTCAAAGCCCTTTTTTTTCTTCTCTTTGATTTTGTTTCAGCATTTAGCAATCCCCTTGGCTTTTAAAACTAGCCAGGGGCTTTTAAAAGTAGACAATTTTGCTATAATGAGGGACAGTAAATTACACAATCAAGTCTCATTTTAGCACTGGGAACAAAAAGTTTGCATTCATTATTTGATTTAATGCATTTCACTCAACATTTGGCCAATTATGTCACCTTGTTTTTAGTACTACTAACATTAAATGAGACCAATGTGAGGGTTGCACTTTCCTCTGATTGCAGTGATGGGTTGATTGTTTTTTTAATAGGGTCCCTTTTACAGTCCAGCAATCCATCAAGCCTTATTGTAGAAAAGGTGTTTTCACTTCTTAATCTTTTATATTTTCAACCTTGCTTTTCGAGGTTGCTCCAACAGCTAGTATTAAAAATTTCATGTTTTATTAAATACATTTTGGCAAACAGGGGACTAAAAAAATTGACGGGAGTGTCATTTATATATATATTTTTATATATATATATATATATTTTTATATATATATATATATTTTTATATAAATATATATATATATTTATATATATATATATATATTTATATATATATATATATATATATATATATATATATATATATTTATATATATATATTTATATATATATATATATATATATATATATATATATATATTTATATATATATATTTTTATATATATATATATATATATATTTATATATATATATATATTTATATATATATATATATTTATATATATATATTTATATATATATATATATATATTTATATTTATATATATATATTTATATTTATATATATATATATATATATATATATATATATATATATATATATATATATATATATATATATATATATATATATATATATATATATTTATATATATATATATATTTATATATATATATATATTTATATATATATATATATATATTTATATATATATATATATATTTATATATATATATATATATATATATATATTAGTTGAATTGTGTTGCAAAAAAATGACCTCTGAGCTGAATTATATCCTACTTTGTTTTCAAATGTGACCCACACTTCTCAACGGCATTTCTCAAGAGGTTTACTAAAATGCCTTGAAACATGTCAAAGGTTACCAATTCTTACAAATAAGCAAATTATAGAAGGCCTAGCAACCCCCCAAATTATGTTACTCAAATAATGAATGAATTGCATTAAAGATAAAAAATGGGGCAAATGTGTGTGAGTCTAAATGTTTAGCTAGGAGTTTGTATAACGTTCCTGCAACATTGATTCAAGTACATCAAGCACATCAAGTAAAGTAAAAAAAAACATTTTAAATGTTTGTATAAAACTAGCTTTGGAAAGTTAAACTCAGTGATGTTCAATCCAAAGCCAAGCCCAGCGCCAGAGGGTGGGCGGGGCCTGCCCATCCACAAATCAGGCCCCCCCAGGACAGGTGTTACAGTTCCTCACTCTGGATTGTGGTACCCTAAAAGAGCTAAAAATGGACATAGGAATGTGGTTAAAAAGTGAGTAGAGAATGCACAAGCAGTAAAGAAACTACAAAAACTGCTTCAGCATCAGAGAGGTAAGAGTTGCGTTGACAGCCACATAAGCTCCGCCTCTCCACTCTGCTGCTTCAGATTGTCCACTGCTGCACAGCAGGAGCAGCACTTGGATTCGCTGGTCGAGGCAAAATGACATTGGAGTTGATGAACCCAAGCAAGTCGACCTTGAAAATTATCCAGCGCAATATATCACTCGAAAAAAGTGCACATTCTCAAGTTCATGGTACCAAAACAGACCCTGGTTGGAATAACCAGTAAAAGTGATGCTCTGTATTATTTCCCTTGCAGACAGTTAATCACAATTTGATTTAATATCTGTCATATTTTGTGAATTCTCCTTTTTATGTTTTTATTTGTATGACAGGTTTGATGTTCTATTGTGAAATTTTCCATAAAACTTTTTAAAAATATTAAAAGAAAACGTGTGATAAATGTTCCCCCCCAAAGTAAGTAACACTTCCCGCAGCTAATTGTCTCTGCAGCCAGATTTGTCCAAAGCCATTACCAGTTGAACTGCTGAACACTAACTACAAAAAATGTAGAATAAGTATTGGACAAAGTTGTATCTCAAGGTTACATAATCACCTCTCAAGGGTTTCTTTGTTTTTGCTGAATTTTATTTGATTCATTTTTTGCATATGAATAACATGCAATCTAGTCTTTGAATTCACAATTAAAACAACCTGACACACTTGTCCTGAAAAAGCTGATGAACTTTTTTTTTTTCTGCTTTTCCCTTTTTTGTAAAAAAAAAAACAAAACAAAAACAATCTCCTAAATGTGCAGGGCTGCCTATCCAGATGCCTGTCATTAGACATTTATGTCTAGCTGTCCTGTTGAGTGCATGTGTGTGTTTGTGGGCGTGCTGCTACTTTGCATGGTGACTCAAATCCAGGGCTGAGGCTGCATACAGACCTGTCCTTGGCTGTCACCTTTCATTACGTCTCGGTCAGTGACACAGTTGAGCAGAGGGCAGCGCTTGAGCAGTGAGGAGATCGAAGAACTCACAGTGATGAGTGACAGACTCATCACACACCAGCTTTGAGTGACTGAGCCCACTTAGGAACCCCGTTGTCTTTGTGGAATCCCACCCTCAAGTAGCTCGGAAAGGACGACGGATCTCTCAGCTCATTTCCCCTCCACATCCACTTGTCCCACTTACACGTGACGAGAAACATACAGAAGATTCACACAAGATGCATTAAAGCTTATAAATGTAAATGGGTTGGAATTCACACGTGATAATACACAGTCACATGCAAAAAAAAATGAATATGCCGGCTCTTCAATAATCCCAGTGCTGAGAGACACACAAAGACAAACAAGCACACTGTCATACCGCCCGCTATTGATATTCCTCACAGCTGTGTCTTTCATTCATCGACAAATCAACAGCTTTGTTTCATCATCTCGTATTATGACATTTTGGAACATTTTATCCTTTTCTATCTCCTTTTCCTGCTCTGAGCAAATGCGGCTGCGTTCATGAGAGTTGTGGCACACTTAAAAATTCAAATCAACTCACATTAGCCCAGCAAGAAATAGACAACTCAAAATGCATGCATTTCGCAACTCAGCAACATAATAAACCATTTTAAGATGAGGAGACCTTCAACCAGAGAGGTCTGTGATTAATGCAAAGCCTATATAAAATTCAGGGAGAGCAATAATAAATCGTCTGCACCCGAAATAATTATACATGGGAAAAACTGGTTTTACCCTCAATGTCAGCAAGACTGCTTAATAGCCTGTTCTTCCTCCACAGAAAAACCATCAACCCCATCGCTGAGCAAGCGGCAATATGCTGAGGATTGTGAGCAGGAAAACATCGGTGTCTGTCAGAGATCAGCTATTAGTTCAAAAGACGAAAGAGAAAGTACTCCAAGATTACACTAAACTGTGGTAATGCTTAGAAAATTTAATGATCTACAACTGGTTTGGTGGCACAAGTAGGGGATTTCAAAGACATGGTCAAAGTGGGAGGGGTACAGAGGTCAGCAAACCCTAAACCACACATTACACATGCAATTAATGTCTAAAAAACAAGTTTTTGGGTTATTTCAAACCGTCTACATGACTTTACCCAAGGCTTGATGACAATTTCATTTCCTAATCAGAATGACTTTAAATATTTACATAGACTTCTAACAAAGATTTAATTAGTTTAAGTTCACTCTTTATAGCAGTTTTACTATTATTTCTCATCTTAATAAATACTGGAGGAACTCAGCAAAAGCATCTTGGTTAGGAAGTTCTTTTAGAAGCCCATCTTCAAGTATGATTTTAAAAAAACGAAGAAAGCACCAACACTGCTACATCAAACACACTTTTAATTACAACTTAGTTCTTTTAGAATTTTCCAAGAAGAGGCTTTTTAAAATACAAGGGTGATAAATCCAAAATAGAGCACCAATGAAGTATATATTTTATATCACTGTCATTGTCCAAGTGGCACTAAAATTATTTTGTCTGAAAATGTCTTGAGCTTCTTCATTTCTCCAACTCATTTCACGATATCTGTTGATAATCCTTGGTCCACGCTGATATTTATCAAACTGTGATGTATCTCACTTGAGCAAAAATACTTGAATTGATTTTGTTAAGTTTGCTCAGGTCAAATAAGGACATGCACCTTTGAGCGCACCAACACTCCTAAAGTTACGGAGCCCGTGTCCTGACATTAAGATATAAAAATATATCTTGTTCCCACAGATTAATATCTTGTTCCCACAGGTTATTATATCGTTCGCACGAAATACTATTGCGTTCCCTCAAAATACTATTCCGTTCCCTCGAAATGATTAACTCGTGCGAACGCAATAATTATGTTGTTCGAACGCAATAATTAATCCGTTCGAACGCAGTAATTATTCACGTCATAAGTCATACACGCGGATATGCTCTCTGTACGACGGCAAAACTAAGCCGCTTTCAGCGGTAACTTCCGTGTCTCTGTGACCCATATTCGTTCAAAAAAGGAACATGAAAAACAAAAATGATCACTTAATTACCGTCTCAATGAATATAAGAAAAATATCAAAAGATTTATGATAACTGGGCTGCTTTGTCATACGATAGCTCCTGCTAGGCTACTACTAGGTCCGCCGCAGAGCTCTTTGATGTATGCCGGCATTTGGGCAACTGGCTGGTCGGTTGACAGACAGCTGATATTGTAGTTTAGGGTCGAATAGGAATAATAATATTCAGGACTTGTCTTTTATTAACTTTAGCAGTCAGTCGCTTTACATTCGAAGGCTATAAGGATACATGCTAACTGACTAGCCGATCATTGATCCTGTTATTAATTTACGTCATAGATTTACAGCAGATACCTTCACATTTCTGTCTGTGTGTGTCTCATTACATTGCATTGAAGACACGGAGGATGTTTAGAGAACAGATTTATTTATTTCAAAAAGCACAAAGCATCCATCGTATTCACGTTCATTCACATGATGATGATCTGGTACGCCCTCAGTCATCTTGCTGCAAAAGCCGCTTCCTGCCGCTACTTCCGTGTCTCTGTGAGCATTCAATAGTGGTAAAAATAAAAGCAAGAATGGTCGATCTGTTATTGTCTCGATGAAAATCTGAAAAATATCATATTAAGCTGGCTGCTTCGCCTAAAGCACTTACCTTTAGCTTGTAGCATAACAACAATAGCAGTAAGTAGCGGCAGGAAGCGGCCTTTGCAGCAAGATGACCGGAGGGCGTACCAGATGATGTGAACGTGAATACGATGGATGCTTTTGTGCTTTTTAAAATAAATAAATCTGTTCTCTAAACATCCTGCGTGTTTTCAATGCAATGTAATGAGACACACACAGACAGAAATGTGAAGGTATCTGCTGTAAATCTATGACGTAAATTAATAACAGAGGATTAATGATCGGCTAGTCAGTTAGCATGTATCCTGATAGCCTTCGAATGTAAAGCGACTGACTGCTAAAGTTAATAAAAGACAAGTCCTGAATATTATTATTCCTATTCGACCCTAAACTACAATATCAGCTGTCTGTCAACCGACCAGCCAGTTGCCCAAATGCCGGCATACATCAAAGAGCTCTGCGGCGGAGCTAGTAGTAGCCTAGCAGGAGCTATCGTATGACAAAGCAGCCTAGTTATCATAAATCTTTTGATATTTTTCTTATATTCATTGAGACAGTAATAAAGTGATCATTTTTGTTTTTCATGTTCCTTTTTTGAACGAATATGGGTCACAGAGACACGGAAGTTACCGCTGAAAGCGGCTTAGTTTTGCCGGCGTACAGAGAGCATATCCGCGTGTATGACTTATGACGTGAATAATTATTGCGTTCGAACGACATAATTATTGCGTTCGCACGAGTTAATCATTTCGAGGGAACGGAATAGTATTTTGAGGGAACGCAATAGTATCTTGTGGGAACGGAATAGTATTTCGTGCGAACGACATAATAACCTGTGGGAACAAGATATTAATCTGTGGGAACAAGATATATTTTTATATCTTAATGTCAGGACACGGGCTCCGTATAAGTAAACTCCCAGAATTAAGGATTTTTTTAGTGTCTTTGCTTTTTAACGCTTGTGCTATCCTATGAGGTCAAGATGACCATTGATGTGTTATTCCTACCATGACACAGGTGGATAAAGGTGGAGAGGATTTCATGTAATCCATTGAAGATCACAAATCATGGAAGAAAAAAGGTTCAGCGCACTGTCTAATGGGGTCTAGATGACCTCACTCCCAATGTTAAAGTGCCTAGGATAGCTCAAGGGTTAAAAATGGCTTGATAACAGTCGAGAGTTTGCTGATTCATCCACGCTGTCTTCTGACCTTAAAATACAATTTCGGAATTAGCATGAGTAACAGAAAGCCCTACACTAAACAATAAAATGAGTTTTTATTAATTTATTCACCTATCATATCCATGACCTGAAGTTGTACTAAAGTCAGTACAAATACCGTGGTTCTGCAGATGTTCCGGAGTCCTGTAGGCTTCCTCTCGTTGTCCACATTATTCACGCTCTCTTTAGCACAGTGGATGAAGGCATTAATGTCTGCTTCATGCATTTTCATATTTTACATCTGCAATCCCAAAAGACAACACACCATGGGCGCTAATCTTCTTGTTTTTTTTTTTCTTTTGGTCACCCGCTGAGTTTTTGTGACTGAGCTTTGTGTGTGTGCGACAAAGAGACACGCTGGATCAGACCATGCATGCAGCATGTGAAGTAAGAGAGACACAAGTCTTTTCCAAAAAACTGCTGGCTACTTCACTTTCAAATATGCTGATCGTTGACGAAAACTGTAATAATTAATTTAGTCTCCTTCTGAGTTGTACTTTTTGTCGCTTAACTTCATTAAAATCCTAAAAGGGAAGTTAAACAACATGTTTACCATTTTTTTGTTCCAAAACCCATAATTATGCTCATCATTTTATGTTACTTTGGAGGTTTACAATAAATAATTGCATCCTAGAGTCAATATATTGTTATGAACAATTACATTTTGTATAAGTTTTCATCTTTATATGTGCTTTGTGTATGACCATTGACTCAATTTACCACAAAATGACAAGCCAAATATTAACCAACTTAAGTTCTTCTTAACGAAAGGGGCATTTCATTGTTTTATTTTCTAATTATAGGGTCTAGTCTCCATGTGAATTCAACTCCTGAAATAATAGGACTATAAAGTGCAACTCAAAGGAAGCTTTTATTAAAACACGTTTGCATTTGGGCCATGTAATGCATGTTCCCATTGCACAGATTGATGGTTTTTTAAGACGTATTAATGATGAGATTACTGTTGAATTGTAAATTAGTTTGGACAGCTGGATTGTTTATGTGTGTTTTTAGTGCTCTGCAAGACAATATTTGAGCATTGATAAATTGTTTTATTTTGTTTTTGTTAACTAGAGATAGCTTTTCAAGATCTGACTTATATCCAAGTGTCTTAAAAGGCAACACACTAAACATCAAACATTGTAATGCTCAAACCTTAAGCAAACAATGAATGCCATGCATCAATTAAAGTTATCAGTAGTCACTCACATTCTGTAACATCTAAGACTCAGATCTGTGTAAGCTTGTTTTACCGAGATCTTCAAAGAGCGCAACATAGCATGCCCACACAAATAGACTGCATGTGGTTTGTTGAGGATTTGTGGGTGATAAACTGTGAATGTTTACAGAATTAAAACCAGGCACAAACAGCAATATTCAAAAAACAAGGATTAGGCAAGTGCTATGGTATTGACAACAAGAATTAAGAAAGAGGGTCTCGACTAGAACTTTTTTTTTTGAGGTGGGAGAATTAAAAATTAATCTTTCTTTCCAAATTATCATCAATCAATGTTTTTTAAACTTTATTTTGTATGTAGAAGTAAGCAAAAGTGAGGTATCTGACACAAACCATCCCACACAGAAGAAAAACAACAGTCCACAAGCAACAATGTCACTGTTTCGGGAAAAAAAAAAAAATGTATATATATATATATATATATATATATTTTTAAACTAATGGGAACATTTACTGTATTGGTTAGGCTTGAATAGCCTGTCAGAATTGAGAGGCTTTTTGTGAATAAGGTGTTATAGCACTAGCTTAGTAGCTAGCCTATAGTTATCTATATGTTATGTAAATATATGTCAGAATGTGCACATGGTAAATGGTGTTGAAAAATGTAAATATTTTTGTTTGTAAATAAATAAATGATTGTGTTTTTTATATTTGTTGCTTAGATGTGTAATTCTGTCCATTTTTTCTATTTGTTGTGGGTTTTTTTTTTATGTGTATGTGCCTCAGGATGAAAAATCTCTTCTTGCTATGACCACAGCCACGCAGCTCACAACCGCATAGCTGGAGCCTGTCTGACACACAGACAAGCAGCCTGTCTGCTAAACTAACCCTGCTCTCCAAATGGAGTTCTCATTTTCAATGGGAACGACTGCGTGGCATGACGCACTTTGTCTTGGGACGCACTTTGTCTTGGGAATTACTTTTTTCTGGCTGTGTGGCTCTTGGGAATGGACATGGCTGGCTGGTTCTAGGGGAGACAGATGGCGGCCGCTGGCTAGCCTGACACATGTTGAGTGGCTGCTGATGAGTCAGTGAAGAGGGGTGAGCAAAAAAGAGAGGTGGGTAAGGGAAAGGGGCACAACTTTGTCCATGTTATGTACCCATGAAAAGATGGAAAATCAGAGATAGAGACAACACTTGGTTTGAAATCCGTTCTACATGCTCTCTCAAGTTTTTTGTTGGGTTTTTTTTTTTCTGGAAAGCTTTGTTATACATTTTGCTTTTGTAGAAAATGCTGTGCACTCATTTATTGTGAGGAATCTGTCGTGAAGGAAATCAGGATGTTGTGATGCACAAAAAAGTATTTTCATTTATTAGGCTATCATGAAGGGATACAATCAAGACATTTAAGCAAAAACAATCAACTTGCCAGAAAAGAACATTATTCCTTAATGACATTTTAGTTGAAGGCAATTCCACTTTGATAAATCAGCAATTCACAAATATTGCTGGTGCCTCAAAAAAAAGAATAAACATTAAATTAAGTATTTTTTGTAAGTTATAGAATCAAAAACATTCTAGTAAAAATTAATGATAATTAGTCATGTGAGAAAGTGTGGTGCGACTGTAGGTTTAGTATTTTCAGAGCTAAATAACATAATGATCATATATGATTTATATTTCCTTTAAAAAATCTTAAATATTAATGATGGCTTTTTTATTGTTGTTTTAATGTGAATAAGATTATGAGTCTTCATTACTAGCTCATTATAATTCATTTCAATTTTAGATAAATTAGGGATTTCTCTTTTAATTATATCACTTTTTCCTGGAGGTTGCACTTTGAGGACGCTCCCTTGGCAGCCATCTCACTGCCATTTTTTCCGTCAGAAGCACAGAGAGAGAAATCTCCATTAATAAGGAGAAAAATAACCCAATCTTATCTTTTTTGAAATGCCTTTGTAGGTCGTTATTTGCATTAAAACTTGTAATAGACAGTTGCTGTCAGTTGTAAATGTTTAGTGAAAGAATTATTGGAAGTCCTAATCTTTGAATATCATGCTAACTTTACCACCATGTTTTTGTATATCTCTTGCTTGAACTAGTGCTGTATTCTGCTATGCTTTATCGGTTTAAAATGTTGTAATCCGTTCATGACACGCAGACTTCTACCATGGTATTTATCTGTAATAATAAGCTTGACATATATAGCGGTGATCATGATAAAAAAACAAAATACAGATTCGATTCCTACTTAGTCGTAAACTACCTGATCGCCGATCGACTGGCACTGGCAATTGGGCATGATGTCCAACCGTATGATCTGATCGGTACTCTAAGGAGATGCCTTTTGCAAAGAGTTCTAAATTCAGTGAGTGGAAAACATGTAAGAGTTTATTATTATTATAAAATTATACATTATTATAACATATAAATTATAATTTTTTTTTCCTTTTAGTTTTTTTAAGTTATTACTCTTTCTTTTAGATTCTTTACACAGCAAATCTAGACTTCCCAAAGTTGTTGTGCTTTTCACATTTGAAGGCCTTTTTGTGAAAACAAAAATCCCTCATAGAACCTGACATTTCAGAAAGGATCCAACACTGTTAAGGTTCAATTTTAAATAGACTTGGTAATTTGTGCTGTTGTGTTTCAGTATTTGTCAATTTTTACAGAAATTGTTGTTAGTTGTTCAGGATTTGTTAGTTTGTACTATGTTAGTTTATTGTTGTTGTTGTACTTTAATGTAAAAGTGTCTTGAACCTTGTGGCCACCGTATATAATAGCTGTATTGTATTTGGACAGGGCATCCTCAGCAGTCCATTCTGGGACTTGCTTTTGAATGTTTATCAGGGTTTTTTTTGGGAAGCAGATTGTCCAGCATAATCAAGGATTTTCTCAAAATTGTACAAGTTGGTTAAACAGTAAACGACATCATTTCATCACAAAGGTCCATCTTTCTCTAGAAAATTACTACTGCTATGCTAACAGCTTTAACTACATTGTCACTCACGCACATTGTGTTACAATGGGACCAGTACAGCTGTTGCTGCTGTCTTCTAGTGAAATATAAATAAAAAATATATATATAAGATTTGTTTTTGGAAGCGTATATATTTTCATTGGCTCTGGCAGAACAGATACAAACATTTTTTTTTAAATAATTAATTTGAATTGAAATTGCTCACAAGCCACATTGGGTCCTTGGAATTTTGACTCCATTCAGTGGAAATCATTCCAACAAAACCAGCTAGTCCTGACTGTATTATAATAATGGCCAGTGTACAGTAAGTGACTGACAAATCACATTGAAGGGCTTTTGGTGTAATTCCATTACTTGATAAGCCTTGTTTGACTGTCACAAAGACAACTCCCTCTAACCAGGAGAATGGGAAGAAAAATCCACAGAAACCAGAGTCAGTAAGGGCAACTGTCTACCTTGACTGACTGTGGTCTAAGAGGACAGGAAAGCAACAGACAGACACAAAAATATTGGGATATCTATTGTAAGACAAAAAGATAACTTTGTATTTGCATCAATTTGATAAGAGGAAGCAGACTAACTAAACCTGTTTTTCAATACAAACACAATTAGTTTGTAACTATAGTAATGACAGAACAGTTACTGGAGAATCACTGGAACATGTAAGTCAAAAATCGTAAGCTGTTGATAGCAGAAATGAGAAAAGGAGGCAGACAAACACTGAAACATCTGTTCTAAGACAAATCAGGTAAGTTATTTACTGCAGCACTGAGAAGAAAGGGAGCAGAGAATCTCTGGAACAATCAAATAAGGTAGTTTGTTTTCAAACTACCTAAAAAAGGCAAGATGGGTCAAAAATGTGCACAGTAGGGGGATTTCTGAGTTAATGGAGTCAGAGAAGAGACAATGTTTGTTATGGGAATAGCCATCTTTTATAGACAAACCCTGTACATTAGTAATTCAGGACTTTGCATTTGACAGATCAATACTACTGTCAGAAACGATCAGCTCACGTGCAAATACCAAAAAGTATTGTTTCAGGAATGTTTGCCTGAGTATTTCTACTGATGCAAGCCATGCTGACAGTTCACAGAACTTCTTCTAACATTTAAAAGTATTCAAGAGAAATAGTACAATATTGGATTTGTGGACATTACTGCATATGCAAGCACTAATGAATCTTACATAACAAATTTCCACCAGATAACATCAAGAAAAGGTTTACTTCAAGTGATCTTGACATGATAAATGCTTTCTCAGCTTTACATAATTTGTAGAGGGCTGTGTCCTCACTGTACATATGCTAAATAGAGGACGTGCATCCCCTAGTGTCTCCTAACACATTGCAAACCATGGCAATGAGAGAGAAACCTGGGTTGCCTCAGGCAGTGAAACAAGAGTGGCAGTAGGCATGAGGGTCAAGCTGAATAATTCAATTCATGGATCAGAGTACATTTTCATATTCATGTTTTCACTGGCACATTTATGTGAGCAACTCTCCTCCTCCTCATTCAGACTGCATCTTCCTTTTCAGACCCCATGAATATGAGTCAACTAATGACTCCTCGTGAGGAATTAAGAAATGCATCATTAGCTTGCACCTGAAGGTTGGGTCGGATGCACAGTGAGGACTTTGTCAGTGCTGATTAGAAAAACAGTCTCAAGTGATGATCTGTAACAGCAAAGTCATACGTAATGAGGATACCACACTTATGGCACAATCTATGCCTTTTTATTGATATGAACAAGATTAAAGCTGATGCTTTTTATCAGGAGGAAACTTGGGGATTTTTATGCAAATATGTGATAATATCAACATTATAACAGTGAGGACATGGCCCAAAAGAAAGAGTGTGCTTTGAAGGTTGAACCAGGATTGAACTGAAAATGTCTTTTAGCATTCAAACAGCACAAACTCAAAAGATGTTCACATTTTGACTAATTGCTGCTCACTCAAGAAATAAGGGCCTCTGCGTTCACAAGTAATGTTAAAACTTTTTTAGCCACATAAAACAAAAAGCAACCCCAGTCTGTCAAAGTAATGACATAAAAAAGTGCAGAGTTTAGACATCATTTTTCTTAAGTTTGATTCTGAAATGTTTTTGGAAATGATGAGCATGGAAATGAAGAGGATATTTTTTATTTCCTATTTAGCTTAAATCATTTAGTGAAGGGGTGCATTTCAAATATTTCAGAGGTGACATCACATTAAGATGTATTGCCATAAAACTATGTTAAAATAGCTCTTTAAAACATTAGATTGGGGGATGGCGAGACTTGATAATGTACTGTTACAATTCTAATGTACCGTGATCCCTCGTTAATCGCAGGAGTTACATTCAAAAATAACCCCTAATAGAAAAATGGTAAATAGTAAATGGTGTATACTTATATAGCGCTTTTCTACCTACAAGGCCCAAAGCGCTTTACAGTCACAGACCCATTCACACACATTCACACACTGGTGGCGGCTCCGCTGCCGAACACTGGCGCCAACCTCCCACCAGAGGCAAGGTGGGGTTCAGTGTCTTGCCCAAGGACACTTCGACACATGGGCGTGCATGGCGGGAATCAAACCTGCAATATCACAATCATGGGTCGACCGCCCTTCCGCTGCACCATGGCACCAGTCTGAAACCTTGAAGTAGTCAGCTTTATTTTCTACAAATATTATAGATGGTTCAAGGGTGTAAACACCTAACTACACACTTTATGCCTTGGTCACAACTGTCCTTACAACCAGATACCTTCGTCACAAGGCAAAAATGGGCAAACCTTTCCGGGACGGGCAGGTAACCCACACAAATGGCAAAGTCATAGACCAATCAGTAAGCCCGTAGAAAGGTTTTATGCTCATTTTTTATGGGCATGCTGCAGGTGACAGGTTGTAGCGGGTCTAAGGGCAGGGATGCCAGTATAGCTTAGTCAGTTTGTTAGTTCATTTTAGTATTTTTCTATTGAACTCTTTGTATTCGTGATCCTTTTGAGTTCATGTTTTACTTCGAAGCCCATCGAGACGACTGTTGTTGTGATTTTGGGCTATACAAATAAAATTGAATTGAATTGAATTGATACTAAGACAAACTCATGGGTAAAGAAACTAAGGGAGTTGGTGAGACTCACGCTTTTTTTTTTGTAAGATGTTGAGTAAACCTAGGGAGGAGACACAGAACTCAGTCCATCACAAAGCTAAGGTCAAATCCAAATTGCTTCCCTATCCCTCTGGCTCCTCCCTATTCCTCCAATTGAAGCTAAAGCTTAATTTTTTTTTTTTTTTTAAGGAGGAGTTGTAGGGACTTACGGCTGGCTATCCCGCTGTGGCGCGGAGGAGAAACGCATTTCTTTATGTGGGTGTGCTCTGAAGCACAGAGATTTACACTTAAATTTAAATATTGAGTTTTTGTTTTTGTGTGGCTTTTTAAAAAAACGATGTTTTGTGTTTTCCCGAGTGCTGGCAGTCACGCGCTAATGCAGAAGACCGGCAACTATTGATGATTCATTGAGAGGTAATGTCTGGATATGAAGACGCTATAACTCTCTGCTTGGATGGATAAATGTAGGGGCAGAGAGAAGCCAAAGGGGTTGTGAAGCAATTCAGAATTGGCCTAATAAAATATGATAAAAAATATAACAGCAAAACTAAAAAAAAAAACTCAAAAGTTTTCTTTGTGTAAAGTGTTCCAGTTCAGCTTCTTTTAAAATCAATTATTTTTCTTTTCAGTAAAGTTTACTTTAAAGTTGTTTTATTCTTATTGAGGGAAATTCCATTCTCTGAAGCTAAGACAAATGATGTTAAATAAGCAACTAGGAATGACAAAAGGGTAGGGGGGGGCGGGATTAGGAACAGTTTAGATATTTCGGAAGAAGCAGAGATGACCCATATTGGTGCAACTTGTTATGAATTCACAGTGCTGCTGGGCTTGTTAGCACACGGCTGGGGAGCTGGTACTGATGGGAGATGCACTGTCGGCTATCTCGACTAACTGCTCTGCAATTCTATTACATTTGTTTATAGCTCTTGGCAAGAAGCACACCAAAGATATGCTAGCTTCTAAGAAAAGGGCAGGGTTAAAGGGAGACGACTACTTAGCATTTCACAAGGAGACAGAGAGGGTATCCAGAGCACAATGCACAGGCAGGAAAAGAGGAAAAGCAACAGATGCACCAATACAGATAAAACTGGGCTGACTGTCGGTGCACTGATGCATGGAAATAAGTCCAGAGAACACTGTAGGATTAAAGGTTATTATAGATTATGATTTTGTAATCTCCATGTGAATTTGATTTTTTTTTTCCCTGTGCCGGTAACGATTTTAGAGGATTTGGGAAATCTCACTGATCTGCATCAATAAACTGTGAACACTGATTGTCATTCAGTCACCCAGATTCAAGCACTGTGGCAGTCTGAGACATGCAAACTGTGAGCTCATGCAAATTCAGAGCTGGTTACTCAACTATTATACATAGAAAAGTATAGATCGTTTAATTTGCACATTGGCACAATGCCACACCAACGAACTTGCATGCACTTTACCAAAACATATGATTGATGATTGTCCTTATTACCTTATTATCTTATTCTCCTAATTCCAGCCCTAACCACCAAGTGAAGGCTGGGCCCTCAAATGCCACATTAGAATGCAGACAAACAGATTGTTAGATCACATGAGTGCAATTTTTTTAAAAAGATTCCCCCCAAGCCCATTAAGAAGACTGTATATCCCTAAGTGTACACAATGATCGAACCTAAGATTCCCGGGTGATTGATTTTAGTGATAGAGTGAGACAGATAAACATATTTACCTGTAATAACGGTTAAGGATCTGCTCATGGTAGCAGATCTTTACAAAGGTTTAGAGTTTATTGAAATTTGACCTGAGCACGGAGATAAGAGCAAAAAAAACAAATGATAAAATCCAGGTCAGCCAGACAAGATGAATGATTTAGGCAGCCAGCCGGGAGGTAAAAGGACCTTCTGGAGCATTTGAGGAGACTTCCTGGGAGAACATGAGGCACTGTGGAACAGCCCAAAGTACTTCAAGTCTCTGAATGTTGTGGGTGGGTCTGGGATGATACAGTTTTGCAACACTGAGTGACAATCAGGGTAAGTGTCTGGACTGGCCGACTGGTGTAGTGATCCCTTTTCTTTCTTTAGGGGGAGGATGTGCTCAGACCACATAATGATCACCCTACTCAGCCTTCATGGGAAATCAAGTGGGGGGATCAGCTGTACACCTCGGACTGAGAGCTTTAGGGTTTGTGACACCCCCACAGCAAAGTATCACGTGTTCTTTGTGCTTTGAATGTAGATTTATTCTACCTTCACGACAAATTTTAAGATTTTAAGACACCCCCTCCCCTCCTCTCATCCGTTAGGGGTTAAGTGCATTTGGAAATCCCTATCAATCTTGTCCTTTGTGGAATTTTGTGTGATGTGCAATGGAAATATGGGGTTTATGTTTTCTACCAAGGTGCCATCTGGTCCCTGTTCATTGTTTATGGTAAATAGTAAATGGTGTATGCATGTATAACATACTCGAAGGCCCAAAGCGGTTTACAGTTACCGTCCCAATTTACCTTTTCACATACTGATGGCAGCTCTGCTGCCGAACACTGGCGTGAGCCTTTTCCCAGAGGGTGGGGTTCAGTGTCTTGCCCAAGGACACTTTAGCATATGTGCGGGCAAGGCGGGAAGCGGGTAAGGCGGGAATCAAACCTGCAATGTTTCGATTGCCCTACCCAGGGGTCGGCAACCCATCGTTTCGGAGCCACATGTGGCTCTTTCATCCATCTGTTGTGGCTCCCTGTGACTTTGGAAAATAATGAGTATTTTATAATAATTAAATTTAATTTTAGTTTGTTCATTTTTCATGGCATTTCAAAGGCGCTGCTGGCTCCGCACGAAGCGCGAGCCACGTAAAAAACAGCTTCGTAATGATCTCGTATTTATCGGGCGAGACCTGCAGAGCTAATAGCAGGGAGAGGCAAGCGGGGCGGCTTCAATAAACACTCCGATCTTCTGCTGGGAACTTGACGTACTGCGGGGCAGCAGAGACCAACTCGCTGATGACAGACTGAGAGTTCGCGCCAGTGTTGCCAGATAGAGTCACAGTTTTCCAGCCCAAAAGTCATCTGAAAACCGCCAGACCCAGCCAAAAACCGCCCAGCACAAGTTTTGATTATGTTTTTTTCCCGTACTGGACTGATAAAATAAAAAAAATTCCTAAATAAAAGATAGTTCAGACTAATAATAAAATGTGTACAATATTGAATATTTCTTCAGCGGAGCACCTTCTTTCATTCATTTGCTTAACCCGCTCTATCCCCGCTATAACCTGCGTCCGGCTCTTTCATCCTTGTGCTGCGCAGGAGCGCCCCGACTACTACCGTATTTTGCGCTCTCTGTGTCGGACACACCGGGAGCGCGGGGGAAACCAACTCTCAGCTGCAGAGGATGTGAACAGGTGAACAGGTAGAGAGGAAAAGCAGGTAAAGAGGCGGAGGAGAGGAGGGGCTTTGGCTTCAAACTCTGTCAGAGAGATGCAAACACGGGCGTCAGATTGAGACGCAGCTTTCCCTGCGGGAGTTGAAGCAGAGACTTTCTCTGTGATGATTTTATGAACTCAAACATGGAAACATGATTACCAAGTAGAACTCTTCAAAATAATAAACCTGATCTCTCCACATTCTCAGTGTCTACCATGCATTGATAAACACATCGCTCCATGCAGCCATCAGACCAGAACCAGTAGCTCCTCCCACACGCGGCCGCTGTATCATCTTTTAAAGAACACAATGTGAATTTGCAGCGACGTATGCTTCAGACGATGTCCGATTGGCCAATCTACATGTCAATCAAGTCCCGTACTTCTCAGTGAGGATTTTGATTGGCTGGTGGATTTTAAAGAAGTACTTTTTTTTTTAAATCTTTTCTGGCCCGCGATCTACACTCATGTCATTGAAGGTCGACCGGTAGATCGCGATCGACGTAATGAGCACCTTTGAATAATATATACATGCATAATATATATAATGATGTCAAAACGGGTTGTGGCTCCGAGTGCTTTCTTTTTAATTAGGGGCGGTCCCAAATGGCTCTTTGAGTAAAAAAGGTTGCCGACCCCTGGCCCTACCGTTACACCACGGCCACCCCAATTCAACATTTTATGGAAAAATGTTAAAGCTCAGTCAAGGGCTGTTGGAGTTTGACTTGGGGATTTCATTATTGTTTTTTGTGGATAACATAGTTCTGCTGGTTTCTTCAAACCGAAACCCCCGGTGCACTGGAGGTCCCTCAGCTGGCCTGTGAATGCATCTGTGCCCCCCAGTAGAACTGGAATGAGTTTCTGAGAAAAGGAAATTTGGGGCTTCTCTGCTGAGTCTAGTGACTCCATGACCCAAGTCTAGGTAAGTGAATGAATGGATGGATGGATGGATGGGTGGGTGGGTAACCAAATTAAAGTGGCATATTGTTTTTAAATTATTATCATTACATACAAGGACAGATGGCAGATTTATATTAAGATATTTACTGTAGGTATTAGCAAAACTAGCTAGCCAGTTAGTTCACAAGAAAGAAGGAAACCATAATAAGGTTAGCCAACTGTTGACATTACATTTTCTGACCTCTTAGGTATGTTGCACGTTTCTACGTATGTTAAAAACATAACACATAAAAAGAACAGAACCTTTAACAAATACCAGCGGTCTGTTATTTTCAGAACAAAGGGCGTGAAAGTTTGTTCCCTGTGCAGAAGAACAAACTACTCATGTTAAATGATTGTGCATCTTAAGGCACAAATGTACATAAGCTTATAGCCACTGTCAATCAAAATACCACATTGCATAGTTTTATAGACTGACAAAACAGAGAAAAAGTGAACTGTGTCACAAGCTGGTTAAGTTCCTAGTGAGTTGTCTGCATGCTGGGCTCATTTCTATTTGCAGAGCATCTTTGCAAAATGAGATAACCTCACTGACCGACAATGACCCGACATCACAGGCAATATGAGTTTGTGCTGTGAAGCCAGACTTTACAAGAGCAGACCTCAGTCTTTGTATGAACAACAGTCATTAATAAAGGCAAACCCACAAGAAAATAGAACCAATCAATCAATAGAATAGAAGAAAAAAAACATTTATATAACACAGTTATAACAAATAAAATCATCAGCACTAAACTTAGCAATTTTACAATGGCTCAGAAACCTTTTATTTACTGATAAAAGACAGATTTTTAAATATTACCTTTTACAGCATGTTTTCTGTCAAAAAAAAAGAGTACAACATTTAAAGATATAAAGCATCAATCTCTCGTGATGATTTCCTTTTTCCAGAAAATTAAAATTACCGGTAAACCACTTCACAACTTTTTTTCTGCAGAAAGATTATACAAAAATCACACCCTAACTTAAATAAAAGTTAATACTTTAAAAGTCAAAAAAAAGACACAAAAATAACTGTTGGTTCTTAGACGCTTTTTGGGATCTCATGTTTGGTTTTCGCGCTGACTGTCAGCACGGCAGCTGAATGCCGAACACCCTGGGGATGCATAGGAGCAGTCTTTTTATTGTAACATGGATTTGATGAAATTAGCTTTTGAATTGAAGGTGCACCCAAGGCTACTTGTGACAGATTCATTCATTTTTGCAGTTTATGAATCATATAATTTAAATGCAGTAGTGGTGTGTAATAATGCCAAAGCTTGCTATGCTCTGGGATCTGAATGGCTCATGCAGTAACAACATCATTTAAGCAGCATTTCCCGAAAACTCGTAAAGAGTGTAATGTTTTACCTGCTTTTGGAGCAATTTAAAAAAGAGCCAAGGTAATTTCCAAGAAAATGGGGACTCTCATTTGATGTGACAAAACATCTGGGAGAAAAAAACCGAAGCTTCAAAAAGTTGATAATAAAATTTCCCAATGAAGAATGATAACAATAAGGAAAGGGTAATTACTAAAAACCCTTCCTCAAATAAAACATGTCAAAATGTTTAGATATGATTTATTTCAGAATCTGTAATAAAACAATGAATCAATGTGTGACCCAATCAAGTGCTTTTCTTCCTATTTTATGTCTCTTATAAAAACTCAACTAATGGGCAGAGTACCCCAAATTTATGATGCATTTAATCTCTGCGCAACTGTAAAAAAAATGTAGTAGAATTTTAACGGGCACTGTTGATCAGATGCCTTTCTTATTACGTCTCAGAAAATAAAGAGGGACCACATACACACACTACATATCATCTGTGCAGGGGAGACGCTATGGGGGTCCAAGGGGGGCCCCTTTCAGCATAAACCCCCATCAACCACCCCCCACCCCACCCCATCCCCAACACACACACACAAGCCCTACAATTTTTGAATCATTAGTAGTATCATTATTGACAGAGATTAAGAAATTATCAATGCATTAAGAAAGCGTTTGAAACACATTTTTTATTCTTTTATTTGTAATGGCCTTCCACTCTGCTGTTCTCATTTGCCACCCAAGCAAAGTCTTCTGCTCCCCTCCCGCCCCCTCATTATAATGTTCTAGCTCCGCCATTGCATCTATGCAAGTACACTTATTTTAATATATGTTGCAGGCTGGCACCATTGCCTATAGAGCAGGGGTCGGGAACCTTTTTGACCGAGAGAGCCATAAACACCACATATTTTTAAATGTAATTTCGTGGGAGCCATAAAAATTTTAAAACTAAAAATACAAATGAATGTGTGCATTTTATGTCATTTCAACACTTTTAAAGAACAACAAGTCTGTGGATTCTTTTTAATAACATTGTTATTGTACTGAGTTGGACTGGGTGGCTGTTGGGTTCTAAGTTCCGGCGTTCATTGTACGCATCAAGCAGAGATGCTGATTGGCCCTCAGTTCTGTCGCTCAGCCTGTCGTTGGGGAGTTTAGACCAATGGGGTTCAGCCATGGGCCGTATAAGGGAAATAGGAGGTCTGGTCCGGGAGCGGGGGAATGTAAAGTAGGGGGGAGCGCTCTTGTCTCGGTGGGAGAGATTCAGGAGTTGCTGAATCTGTTGTACAGCGTCGGTTACGGCGTGCAGTAATCAGAATAAAGAACCTTAAAAGAAGTCAATTCGCCGTGCCTCAGTGTGGGAAAGGGACGCTACATCAGACATGCTGTTGCTATTAAATGATGAGTATTTCCTAGCATAAATGTGACTTCTGGTGCTGCATGGGGGTTTTGCTGAAGGTCTTGTCTGGTTGATACGTGGAGAGTTTAAGCTTCATGCAGGCATTGAGACTTCCATCCGTTAAATGTGATCGTAGGTTGCTCTTAATGTTCTTTAGATGTGAGATTGACTGCTCAAATGCATACGTGGAGCCAAACACACACTCACACGCTGCAGTGTGTGGTATGTGACGGGCAGCGTGTTCTAATCAGAACACCGCCTCACCTTGCTGCCTGCGCCCACTACCCCTCCCTTTTTCATTCTCAAAGACGGGAGCGCGCATCTGCCGGGACGGCAAACCACAGGTTTCAGGCCGTTACATACTGGCATCGCATCGCGCCCGAGAAAGACTGGTCTAATGAAACTTTTTTTATTAATAATGAAAGATTTGTCTGTGAGCCAGATATGGCCATCAAAAGAGCCAGATATGGCTCGCAAGCCATAGGTTCCCGACCCCTGCTATAGAGGGTCAAAATTATAGAAGTTGCTTATCTTGGTCTTTTATACAGTAGAGTGCCTTACATTTTAATTTTTATATGTTTTAAACTGTTTCCCTGTAATAATAGAACACATTTAAATCAACCCCATTTAATCATCTGGTTTACTAAATTATATTTGTGCACGGTCGGTCTCCAACAATAGACATTTAGAGAGTCGGAAAAGAAAGTCTGAACAAAAATAAAAGCATAATTAATCTTATTCACAGTTCAAGACAGTCCTATGAAAATCAATTTTAGAGAAAAAATAAATGATGCAATACTCTTTGTTGTCCTAAAAGTCTTTTATACTAAGTTAAAATACCTTTGGACCGTAAAAAAATTGCATGTTTTTTTTAAGCTACCTTTTTATTTTTGAACTGCTTTCTGATAATTGAAGTTCCTTCATTGTATCTGAAATCAAATGAAACCAAGAAAAATCAGTTTAGTGATAAATGACAGTTAGTCTTATCGTTCAATACTATACACTTTATAACACCTTTCTAAATACAAGAGTTCCGTTTCTGAGTGCATGTGTAATTACTCCATTCAAACATAAATGAAAGACACTAAAGTAAAAGCTAGCATATGTTTCTTACTCAGTTACGCCTCAGGTTAAAACAGCTCGATGTTCCGAGAAATACGATCAATATCCTCCGGCTACATATCTGCCACCTCATCTATCTACCACCGTAAAAGCTAAAATCCATGACAACACAAGAAGAAAACCAAACAATTGTAAGTGGTTTTAAAAAGTTGTCAGAAGAAAAAAAAAACAACCTGATAGCACAACGCTCACGAAACAGTATTTCAACAAACCAAAACAAAAAAAAAGTTATATGATCAACATAGTCCTACAGTCACTTGGAACCACAGCAGAGAGTTTTAAACTCAAGTGATGCGGAAAAATGGAAAATTATCTCCCTGCATTTTTGGTTGGCATTGAACACCCTGCCCTCCCTCCTTCTCTTAGTTTTTTAGGGGCAAATGTTGGGTCATATGTCCTACAGTTAAAGCCTTGTTGAAATCAGGTCATGCAGCAGACCAATTAGCTGACGCACAGCAAAAAAATTCAGAAGGGCTGAAAAAGGAAATAATTAGGGTTGTGGAATTGTCATAGTTGACACACTATGTCAGTACCTTGAAAGGTCTTTCTATAATTTAATGCTCACCTAGACGACCTAAGTACTATTTAAAAAATGGTAAGGCACATGATTTCAACAAAAATATCAAGAAAGGATTTACAGTCTATCAACCAGCCAGGGCATTTTCACGTACTTGCACTTATTTCAAGTGGATGGTAGAAATACTTGTTAGGTATTTTAAAAAATGTCTTGGTCTTTGCATTGCACAATGACTGCATGCACCCTTCACATTTTCTTCACTGCTGATCTGAGAAAACGAGGAATCAACTCCCTGTTTCCACTGCGGAAGAGCACTGACCCATCCCAGAGTGCTGCGCTCTGAGATGCATGATTCCCTCAAAACGCACCCTCACCTGCACACACGTGCAAACCTACACAAGCACGTTGGGTGCAGAGTGAAATATCAAAAGGTCAACTGACAGACACGAGGAGAGACTGGTGTCAATGCAAGACAGGCGGGGGCTGAGCTCTCTGTCCTGGACAGTTTGTCTGTGTGAAATTGAGGACACAACTGGAAATCGTAAACAAGCTACAAAGCCTGTTTGTCCATGCATATTTTATTTGCCAGATGTGCCTTTGCATTTGCTTTTCTTTTCAGAAGGACGATACTCAGTGATTAACTGGAAGAAATTAGTCAAGTGAGCGCCTCATTCAGAAGTATTTCTTTCTGTTGGATATTGTTTGACAATATATTCTTCTTAACAGGCCTTGTTAGTGAGCAATTACCCTCTAAATTGTATCATTTCTCTCCTGAATGGTAAATGTAAATTAAAGGTGGATTAACCCTTTTTGAACATTTCTAATATTTACAAATGATTTCATCTCACAGAAAAATTGTGCAATACATTAACTGAGATCTTTTTTATTTTTTTTTTTTATTGACAGATATTTTCCCACCGTGGCAACCTTGAGAAATACAGAGAAAAAGGAGCAACAGCAAAACAGCACCACATGATGGCTGGGAGAGAAAAAGCACCTCCATGAATAATGCAACAAATTAATAAATCCACATTTATATATATATATATATATATATATATATATATATATATATATATATATATATATATATATATATATATATATATATATATATATATATATATATATATATATGTGTGTGTGTGTATCTTTTTTTTGTACTTCTGGGGATGGGCTGCCATTCTAAAGGTCAGGAAAAAAAACGTATATCAATATGAAATGTGGCCTATGTCAGATATTTATGCTTTAATGACCTCTAAACACATCAACGCTGCACACCGCTGTTGCATAAAGGTGAACGAAGGCATAAGGAATGCTGATTAACTAATTAATTTGTTTTCTTGGAGCACATAAGAGCAAAATTGTGTGTGAATGTGTGCACACATGCATGTGTGTCTGTGGCTTCCTGAGCAGTGAGGGGGAATCGAGCGTATTGAGGACAGAATAAGAGCTAATTAGTGAAGAGGAAAGAGTGATGTTTTGCTGGAGGAGGGGTGGTCTGCATTCAGTAGGCTGGAGGGACAATAGGCCCACACAAATCACTGCGGCAAACTATGGTGAAGAGGAAAACTTATTAGGCCTTGTGTGCTGCTGACTAAAAATTCTTTTGGAAAAAGAGATTTTATTTTGAGCTGAAGTCAAATAACTAATATATTTATTTCAGCTCTATATCTTTCCATCAGCCCCTTGGATAATTCTCCAGCTTCTCGCGTTCTTTTTTATTCATTATTCCAAATTATTTAAATAAACAAAGTCTCACTCTGATCATCATTTGGTCCATTTTGAAATTGTTCCCAGTGGTATTTTAATACTGAGAAATGCAGTTTTAGTCTTACTTTCCTTCATATGTGTCCTTCATTGTGAGAAAAATGCTACAAGAACATATTAAAACCATCCAAAACAAGATTGTCCTCAGAATACGTCTTTAAAGTGATTGAAATCATGCAATTAAATCTTTGTGAACACTGCAAATGGCAAGAAGTGATGTGGCAGAGCAAAAATGTATTACTCTGCATAAGTGCAAAACATATATTTTACACATATTTTATGGTGGTTCTTTCTTAGTATTACATTGAATAAAACGCTTGTAAAATGTTTAGTGTTTTGTTTTTGTTTTCCAAAACCAAAAAAAGTGTGCAACCAGGAACACCAAGACACTCCGCCTGTTGTGTCAAGTTGTGGATAAAAATGGAAATTGAGCCAATTAATGTTGGTTAAATTTTAAGCTTTGGGGGGCAGTCGGCCCGGTTTCTGATCAAACAACTCAAGTGTCCTTGATTGGGGGGGGTATTTTTGCCCAAACAATCAAGACAAAAACCACAATGGGACTAAATGAGACTCTGCATGGATTGTGAAGCCTCCATCCATCTTCAGAACCATATGAATCCTTTTTGGGGTCTTATGGCTGTAAAGGTGCGGTAGACCCTGAACAGGTCGCCAGTCTGTTGCAGGGCAGATTATAAAACAATGTATATTTTATATATATGTTTTTTTTTTTAAATCCAGGAATGAAACAAGTGTACAGTATCTTACCAGCTTTACTCTCCTGACATAGCAATAGTTTTAGAATTATACTATACACACAACTAATCAATAAACAATGTCATCTACAACAGTGAAAACAATATTAGAAATAAATCATGTATTTTTTTTCTTTTTTAAATAGAAACAACAAGCTGGAATTACTTTAGCATTAAAATGTCAGTATGTATTCAAAAACAAAAAATTGATTGGTTTTAAACATGGAAGCAATGGAGGTACTATGATGCCACAAAACACAGGGATTCTCATTAGTTTTTAGTCTGTCTTTTCTGAAAAAGCTCATTTATAGCAAAGGCGTGACTAGATGTGATTTTATTTTTATGCTTACCAAAAAAAAAACAAAAAAAATGGAAGGAAAGAAAGAGAAGAACAAAATGTAAATCTGCTAAAACAGCTGCTGTGTTATTAGGATGGAGCTTTCTATAAGTGCGGAACAAGAGAGAGAGGTACGGCAGGGAAGCTGTGAAGCAAACATGCTCAAGGACACCTGTTTTCAGTCGGCAGTTTGTGAGAAGCACCTTGTGTTTGCAACAGAGAGCAAACACGGTGTAAATCCAAACACAGGCCAGCCTTAACTCAACAGCCAGCCATGATGTGCTTTAAAATTAGACAATGTTATGAATAATTGATGAATTCCTAAGACGACAAAATGGTACCGCTTACTTTTAAAAGGTTTGTACTTTGTTTGAAGCCTCTCTTTTCTTCACGTATTTTGTCAAGCAAAAATCTGATTATTTATTAATCAAAGAAATCCTGCAAAAGATCATTTTAGTATACAACAAAATATTCTCTCAATTAGCCTTACAGCACCCGCATTTGTTTGTGATCCTAGTGGCAAAACCACAGAGGACACCAGAACAAATTCATATGCATGAAAAATCCACCTAACCTGAATCAACCTCTCATTTCTCTGCACAGTTATGCAAAGGAATGCACAGAGCCTCTAGCTGTTTACAAGAGTTATCTACCAAAAACCTGCTTAAACTGGTGAGTACTGCAGAAGGTGCTCACATTTTTAATTTGCTTTGGATAACTAACTTCATATCTCTGTGCTTCAGGTAGAGTTTTTAAGGGAACAAACTTGTGTTGAGACAAAAATCCTTTGGAGGAGGACAGAAGAAACACCAAACACCATCAAACACCAACCTGTTTTGTATAATAGTGATGTTAAAAACTTGATTTAAAAAAGATAATACCCTCTATACACTAGTGACAAAAGCTAGATAGGCTGAGTGAGAGGAGATAGGGAGGGAGTGTTGACAGCGGCACGGAGGAGAAGACGAGAGAGAAGGAGAGGAGGTTGCAAAAATGCTGTGCCTTTAAGGCAGCAAGCCCCTCCTACATGGAGCCGAGCAGAGGAGCCGAGTGATGCTGGCAGGAGCCCGAGCTTCTCGATAAACTCTGGCATCAGCTTCCCTTCATCCGGCAGTCAGTGAGGACACAGTGAGGGCGGAGGGGCAGAGGGATGGGGATGAAGGAAAACTGACAGGAAGGCAGAGAGAGGAGAGAGGAAGATAAAAACAGACCAAAAGACAAAAAGGAAGAGACTGTCATTAGAATCACACAGCTCCTTTTTCACAGCAGCCGGTCAGCCGTACCGACTAGTGCTTCCATCCAACCCGACTGGGATGACGGGTGGTGTGTTTTTGTGGTACGGCTGCCTGAGTGACGGCAGCGCCTGCATCACAGTCCGAAGCAGGAGTTCTCCTCGCCGCTCTGTCTCTTAGTCATCCTCAGCCTTCTCTCTCCCTTAGAGTGTTATTAGGACCGTTCATCTTCCCCATCTCATGCCTTCTGCCTCCTCCTCCTCCTCTTCCACAGCTTCATCCTCCACTTCTACTCCTTCTCTGATGAGCCACAACCTCAGAGTGAAATAACCCTGCTGATAGAAGCTTCTCTCTCTGTCAAGACAGTAAGTAAAGGGAGGGGGGATAACTGTGTGTGTGTGTGTCAGGGAGCCTGTGTGTGCAAGTCGAACAGAGACAGAGAGTGCAGCAAGACGGTCAGAAGAGAAGATGTTAGTGTGCACGACAGAAGGACCTCCAAGGAACCGGCAGGTTTGAGTGATCGTGATACGCCTGGCTATTGAGCTCCAGGCGTAGCAACAGCGTGGTGATACCGGCACGGTGAGTAGGTGTGTGTTCCAGTAAACGCGTGTGTGAGCGTGGAAGTGAGGTAAGTACTGCTGAGGCGAGGGATGCATTTTACCAGCAGCCGAAAATCCTCAACTCACTTCACATGTCTCCAACCTCCTTCACAGCACTGATGTTGCTCTTAGAACTGCTCAAAACTGAGGAGAGGCTAGCAACAGACAGGAGGGAAAGATGAGACATGAAAGAATAAGTAATTGCTTTCCTTCCCTTCTGACCAGGTGCCATGCGTGATTGGCCAGCACACCCTGTGGCAGTGGCATTGCCCGGGATTGAGCGCGAAGCTCTCCCTCCTGCTCACTCTCTGGAGCTCCTCTGGGAAGCTTTCCTGGGATTTATCTTGTGCTGCTGGATGGCACGAGGCTCTCTGCCTCTCTGAGAACGGTCCCCAGAAAAAACACTCTCTATACGGATAAGAAGTAAAATAATTATCCAATCACAGCACAAGCAGGCAGACTGGGTTCCCTTAGCAACAACTGAAGGAGACAAGTGATTTTTTTTTTCTCTCTTTCTGCTATTCTGGTTTTTGGGCACACCCCTGTGGACTGCTGTGGGTCAGCGTTCTGAGAGAGGACTTGAAGAGCGATGCTGCAAAAGCCAAGCTCCCATCCAAATTCCAAAGGAGGGTGCTCATCTGCGTTCCAGGCTCCTTGTTACTGTGTCTCGCTGACAACATGATTTGGGGGTTTTTTGTTATCCCTCCACAAATTCCCTTCACCAAGTCACATTCTGCTGGCTTTGAAATCAATTCATCCTGATCCCACGCCACCTGGAATGAGCTCTGCATTCAGGAGAGAGATTGGAAGAAAAAAAAAAGCTCACACCTACTCTCTTGCCTTTTGTGGACAAGAATACAAGGACAGCGCGATTAGCCTTTCGCCAGCAAGGAAAATGGATGTGAAATAAAGTTTATTTTAACAAGTTTTTTTCAAGAGGAAGAAATAAAACGGGGCACAGAGGAATATCTTTTTTTTTTCAGAGAAGATTTGTCCTTTCTCTCTTGCAGACACTAGCCCTCACTGAGGGACTTCATTTAAAAGGCAAATCTTGTCCCCACTGGCCATCAATAGATTAGAAAAAAGATTTTCAAAGTGAGCTGTTGATGTGGGTTTTATTTTTCCAGGTAGCTTAAGCTTAACCCACTATTAAAAAAGGTTGTTTTTTTTGTGTTCCCAGTTTTGTAGGTTAGTCTACAAATATGTCACTGTGTTGAAGTGAAAAAGATTCAAGTGGACAAGGGGAATGGGGAATAAGTCTCCCTGTATAGACAGGTGTTTTAAAATAGCTGGGACAGTTTTAAATGTACATGCTGACATGAGATGAGTTTGCTTAACACGATTATGTAAGAAATCTCCAAACAGCGTCAGCTCACATTTTCTGCTTCCCTTTTTTGTCCATGGATTTTAAGTGTGGGACTTTTCTGATGTTGATACTCCCTTCAATTTTGGAAGCGTCTACCCGAAGGGATGGATGTCAGAGTGTGACCCTGTGCCAAGTGTGCGGGCGAGGCAAGGTAATTTGGCTGCCCAGGTGCTTTTAAGATGTTGAGGTCTCCCTGTGTGGCCGGGGCCCCTGTTCGGATCAGTAGCGCTGAGGCTCATTGTAGCCAAAGACATGGACCCCGACTCGGCTCCCCCACGCCCTCAGCCTGTTGGCCACTGGCCCCACGTCACTTTGTAAAGGATGTCCCTCAGCAGAGCTCCGGCCCAGGACACCTCTGAGACCCCCAGCCCGAGAGAACGCATCCGCAGCCACATGAAGATGGTGATCAACCAGCTGGAAGGCATTCTCACAGAGCTCAAGGATGTGGCCAAGGAACTCCGGGAGGTGAGACTCAAAATCTGCTTTTTTATTGAATTAAAAAGGAGAGCAGGGGAAGCAAAAGGAAGTTATACATGATGGGGGGCAGGGTGGGTGTACTTTTTATGTGAGCTCCTTCTAATTAAGTATAAAAACAGCATGGTGATTTTCTTTAGATATATATATATATATATATATATATATATATCTATATCTATATCTATATCTATATATCTATATATCTATATATATATATCTATATCTATATCTATATATATATATATATATATATATATATATATATATATATATATATATCGTTAGAACTGGAAAGTTGACTTTCTCAACAAACAGGTGCTTATCTGCATTCACAAATGTCCTTCATGTGCTCTGAGTGATGCGAGGGAAATGTGAAGAGCTAGAGAAAAGCTGAAAGGACAGCCTGAAAAGAAATAAAGACGCAAGCTTAGATAAGACAGTACATGGTGCAGCAAAAGTTATGTAACCATTTTGGTGAGGATCCTCTGGATTCTGACTGTATTTCGCCATGGAAACGCTGAAAATTTATGTGTGTGAGAATACAGCACAAAGTTTGAACAAGAGACTAACAGCAACTGTTTTCTTGAAAACTATTATTCAAGAAAACTGCTACTGTTATTTCGAGATTTAAAAGAAAATGTGAACAGCGATAATCACACTACATCCTGACATGTGTGTGAAATCTCAAGTACTCTCAAAGCCTAAGAGCTCTCCTAGCAAAGCTCCTGAGCAGAAAAGGATGGAGGCAGATCCAGATACTGTGACATATGAAACCTAGGCAAACAGTTGACCCATTCCAGATCCTCAGCACCCCTCACATTATTAGTCTGTAGTCAGGGCACCTACACACATGCATACATATGTTGGAGAGGCAAAATGGCGGATGTTGGTGTATGCAATCACCTGAGGTGGTCACACAGCTGTCATAACTCACTAAGCGACTCTCCCTTTAACGCCGACTCCCATCTTTGTCCCACTCAGCGCGCTCTACTTGAGCACTTGAAGGTGCAAGGGCATCGCTTGCTCTGCACCCGCTCTCGGGTGAGCAGGAGAAGCCGGCCCACGTGCGGCAGTGATTGATGATTATGGGACAACAGCAAGTGGAATAATGCTGGCTGGAGCTATTTATAAACGTAAACACAGCTTGTGTTTCTGCCAGCTCCAACACATATCACCATTCTTATCCCAGACCCCATTAGAGGGGGCCATGCAAAGTGGCTCAAATGTCATTTTTTATTGGAGGAGCATAATCCCACATATTGAAATGCATATGAAATCACTTAAGCTGCAGTGGTGGCCATAATACTGGTATAAATATCGTATAATTAACTGACCTGTGAGATTGCAGACAGTGTGAGAGGGAGAGATGAAGAAACAGAATCAGTGTAGCATCATCAGATACATGGAAGCTTAATGTTCCATAAAATCTCCTCATTCACAGCCACATGAAGGGACCCGTATAATAGATAACAACTGTCTCATAAATAAATGATGACTTGCCCCGTGAATGTAGTAAAATGTAGAAGTCAGTCAAGAAGTTGTTGCTGAATAACTGATGACCACCCACAATTCCTTAGAGGGAGTGGCGTCACTGCATGCCTTTAAGCAGTCAAAGTCAGAACTTTAACCGCAAGTTCTGCATGAATAAAAAAAGTGTTTTTTATTAAACAGCCAACACATCCCTCTAACTTTGACCCTTCAATGGTAAATCTCACACGTTTTTGTTTTCTCTTGATACAAAACCTGTGGCAGTTTTTGCTGTCATGATAGAAGTCAGAACTCACAGAGAATTTGTTGTGCTTTGGCTGCTAAGCAATCAGTTATGACAGGGTTAGGATTGTCAAGAGTCTTCATATCTTATCTTTTAGCTTTTTTCTCAGAGCTTTCTTTATAACTTGTCAAAACTCAAAACACATTCAAATCGGCGTTATTGGGATTTTAGAGTTTAAATACCCAGTAAATAAAAATTAAAATTAAAAAAAATGAATGTGCTCTAAATGACTCAATTTTTTTTTTTTTTTCTGTTTAGGAACAAAGCCTGTTTGCTATTTGTTTGTTTTAAAAAGCAGAAAACAACCCGAAAAAGATGTAAATCCCCCTGTTTCTAAGAACATTCTAATTAAGCAAATGTAATGCTTTACCATGGTACCCAGTCATTTAATTTATTCTGTGAATACAGCACAGCACACAATTGGTAGTCAGTTTCTGACTCCAGCAACATTCAATGAGTGTGTAAGAAATGCACAACAATATCTGCTAAAACTTCATCTTTTTTGTCAAATTTGATTGGAAGAAAATTACACAGTTTGCACACAATTCAGCATTTTTCTTAATACACAATTATTGATCTGTGTTGGCCCCATGATGCAGCCTTGTATCAGCAAAGTAGAGGAGCATAAAAACTGGAAGCATTAAAAAATAATAACTAAGTAATTCTAATTGTTTCCTATTAAAAACTGTGTTGTCCAATTCTTGAGACATGAAACTCACACTTTTAAAGACAATAAAAGGCAAACTTATATCTGGATTGTAAAGGCTGTTTTTAAAACCAAATTATTAAATGAGCCTTTTTAAGTTTAAACATATAAAGACTTAAACATGATAATAACCTCCTTTAAATGAGAAAAATCGTACAGTGTACAGAGAGTTTGCTGTCTCGGAAGTCTATTACTGTCAACTACAGCCTGTCTTCTGGTGAAGCCCATTACTGACTTTGTGACAAGTAAAATGAGATGAACTTAAAGTAAAGATGACATTAAGTATTTCACTAATAAACTACTTCATTTGAAATATTACAGGAGAAGGCATCTTAGAGAAAAGGAATACATCGAGAAACTTAGTCTTTACAGGAAACTAAGAAACACATGCCAAGAAAAATATGCTGAGAAGTCCAAGTAATTTTTTTTATTGACAAAAAAAAACAAAAAAAAAAACATGTAGCTGTAGGCTCGTGTACACATGTTGGTTCTCACAGAAATGCTGCACGTTAAATTAAAAGGAAAAAGTAGAGCAACAAAGTGGAGTGGCATAGATTGGAGATGGAAGTGAGCTACAGATTTTTTATGAGGAACCAAATAAGAATGATGGAGAGTAATTATGCGGATGTTGTTATTATGCAGATTGATAGCATGAGCAGGCAACGCTTCACATTTGTGCTCATCTCCAGACAAATGAACACGGCAAGGCAATCAAGACTTGCAGGATTAAAGCTCCAAAAAAAGGGGGAAAAAAAAGAATATAGGCTCAACAAAGAGCAATTATGAGTAGCTTTTGAAGTTTGCTGTGTGTGCACATGCACATGTAAGAGTCAAGACTGACAGACAAGGGAGGACAACAGAGGCTAGCAGGGACAGAGGCTGGTGTTAGCTAAAATGTCATTTATTTATGTATTTTTCTCGGACAAATGTGTAAACTTCATTTAAAAAAAATAAAAGAAAGAAACTGGCCTCCAAACATAAAAGTATTTATTATTATTTTAATAAGTATAATATAATAATATTTTTATACAACAATTACAGATGTGTTATATGAATGTGATATAATATAATATAATATAATATAATATAATATAATATAATATAATATAATATAATATAATATAATATAATATAATATAATATAATATAATATAATATAAAGTTTTTGGCATTTTTCAGCTTTTATCAGCAGTAGCGGTATCTATTGATTTACGGTTTTGAAAGGTTTTCAAGAAGAAGAAAAAAATTGTTCATCTTTACATTTTAGATTCAAGTAAGAAAAACTATGCGATCTATTCAGTTCCTATTCAGCTGTAATTCCTCAAAGGTGTCCGTCAAAGTAAAGCTTTTTTATTGGGTTAAAAATTGAGAGTTTCAAAGAAAAACTGCAGTGTGAGTGATCTGATTAGGCAGGAATACTGTGTATCAGAGCTGCAATGTCCTGTGGAAGCCTGGAGTGCACAGTGGCATATCCAAACACCTGGCTCCTGATCAGTCAAATCAGCAGCTGTCCGGTTACCAGGTGGGCCAGCGGTGTCTCCTGGTCTAACCCAAAAACAGTTATGAAACGTTAACGGCAGGCTGACAGGGAGGACTCTTTCTGCCGAGGCTGCTGCGCTCAGCGCTTACCCAAATCCATTTCAAACCCAGAGGCTGCCCAAGGGAGCTAAAACCAAAATCAAAGGACATTTTTTTAGTGAAGGGGGCCACATCCTCGTCTCACTTTATTTTCCCCTGCTGATATTGCTGCTGAGCAGAGCTGAAAGAGAGAAAAAAAAACTGCTTACCAAGAACAGTTCAATACCCCACCATCAGAGGGGCTGTTGGGAGTCATTTGCATATTCACACGGCGAGCAGCGGAAAATAAAACACTCTCATTTCATTTTCCAAAGAAACATTTAAGAGTTTGGTTAAGACATTAAGAAAGCATTGCATTGAAAACTTGGAGATACACACTATACATCATAAAAAAGGTTCACTTACTTTTGAATGTTGGCCATAAAAGGGTTATTAAGCTGTGCTCAGTCAAATCTGGCCATTAACAGTTATTTGATATGGATTCATAAAAAAACATGACAGGTGATTTGTCTTGTTCGTTCAAATGAATGTTCACAATCAGAAATTATATATAGTCAAAGAGCCCTGGTCTAATGGATTATTTTCTATAGAACTATCATTTTTGATTTGGCTGCCAGTGTTGGGACTTTACTGCCCAGCTGACGGCAGCCCAGTTATCTCCACTCAGAGAAGCTCAGCTTGTTTTTGTTATTTTTTAATCGCAGAATCAATTGGTTATGTCCTTCTTCCAACAGGTGAGCATCCCAGCCAACTGGGCAAGCCGCCATTACTCCACGGGAAACTCAAAAGCATAACCATACAATAGAAAAGAAGGTGCCCTTCAACCTGGCATTCCTACCCCAAATGGGTCTGTTCTCATTAAAAGCCATTTGGTAGGAATGATAAACGGCTTTTTTGTTGTTTCGAACAATTTGTCCCCCATTGTCAGATATCTGAGGAATTACATTTCTAAATTAAACTTGGGGACATGGCTCTGAGAGAGTCCCACTTTTACGCAGGAAGCATCAGTAACAAGGTAACCAGAACCTTATCTAGTCTTCGCTGAACACAATTGTTTTAGCTTCTCCACACAAGTGTCCTCTGAGCCGGACAGAACTCCTCGTTTTCAAACCCTCCGGGAATGAATAGGATGTTTAACAGTTCCACATTCATGAAAAAATGCCTTTCCTTAAGAGGATTTTTACCACACCTGGTTTTAATACACTAACATCAGTCATTTCTGAACTTCTCTGGGCAGTTTTCACTTATCCTATGTAACTATTTCAGAAGTAAAAACTGGATAAAGCGTTGACGTTACAGACAAAACGAGCTGCTTTAACAACATCACACCTTAAAAGGAGAAAAGAGAAGGAAAACTATACGGTGGCCCTCAAGTGCAAACAAATCATTCAGCACAAAAAATTTTAAAGATCACAACAACAATTAAAAAAGCAAACAAATAAAAAACAATGAATTTTAGAAATCAAAATGTAATTTAACAAAAAAATCAAATTGTTAAAAAAATAAAAGAAACACTATAAGAAACCAAAATAAGGTATAAACTAGGGGTCATTGCTGAATGGATGATGATGTTTGATTTTTGACGATTGAGTTTTCTCAAATACATCTTCAATGTCTGCATACTAATAAAAGTGTTATGATTAGTACCAAGAATTTCCATTTATGCCAAACAAGTTTCGGTTGAGATGATCGACAAACATCATCACCCTATAAGCGATGCCCCATTGCCCCAAAAGAAAACGAAAAAATTTTGGAATACAATAGTAATTTTCAGTCTGTGAATGGGGGGAATGGGACTGTGACTGTGAAGTGCTTTGGGCCTTCCAAGCATACACCATTTACCATTTCAAAAAATTAAAACAAAAGAAGAAAGCACAAAAGGTAGGTACAATGGAACATTGCTGATTAGATTGTAAATTATTTCAACTACCCTTTCGGAATTCTCGTGTTTTTTATCGTTTTATTTTGATTTCTGGAAATTACTTTCTCTTTCAGATTTTTTTTTTTTTTTTTACATTTTGTTTTGCTTTTTTTATTGTAGTTTTGATCTGTAATTGAGTGATTTGTTGGTGTGTTTTGCACTTCAAGGCCACCGTAGGCGCTGGCAAAGTAACTTCATCTACATGTGGAGCTGCTGCTTCTCTGGGAAGCTAACATATTGACAAGGACTTTGTGTCTGTGAAACCACTGGATTAGCTGCCCCTTTGAGCTCTGACTCTCTCCGCGAACCCTGCACTCAGCACACACTGTAATGAGGGCTGTAGGTTAGAGTTAGACCTTTGCTGAGGTAAACACTCCAAAAATTCTGCTCATTGATTTTTATCACCAACCACATCTTCAGAGGGCTAGTTACAAATAAAGCAGATCTTTTTCTATATATATAAACATATTTTTGCCTTGCATGCGTGTGCTTGATTTGGACAATCTTTTTTGCATCTGGTAGGCCTAGAAAAGGAAACAGAGAGGTGTATTACTCTTGAACTCTGAAAGAAAGAGAGTGGGTGAAAGAAAGAAGCAGACAGAGATGGAGGGGGGATGGAGATAATGGTTTGTCCTGCTGCACAGACTGGGTGGAACAGCTCAGATCAATCGTTGCAATTGTGCTTGTTCGTGGGCGTGTTTAGGATTGTTTTAGCCTATCTTTGTTGTGAATAAAGCCAGTAGGCCGCAGTTAATGGGGTGAAAAATGGAATCTTTCAGAGTGCATGAGCAGCCCCCAAGAAAAGCTACATCATTTCATTGTGCCGAAGCATACTGTACACAGAGGGACAGCTTTCTCTCCATTAGAGAGGCTATTTCACCAGGTGTGGGCACCAATTTTCTCCTGGAGTACCAGTGTGCAACTAGAAATGGGGGAAAAGAAAAAAGACATTTCTGCAAAATCTGATCACTATATAAATTTCATTTTTCTGCTTAAGAAAACACTGAGTGCAGCGGGGGCCAAGCCACTCACCAACATAGCAGCCATCCAGCTGAAAGTGACTTATGCGAGGGACGATCAGGAGCTTTTTTGGCCCATTTGTCTGTAATCTGCAGCAGTTTACAGTGGAGCTTGTTTTGAATGTGCTAGCTGGACTGTGGTAGAGCATTATTAAGTAGACTTATTTCCATAAGGTGAACTAAAGATTAAGTTTCTTTATGGTTCTGTGCATATTTCAAATGTTTGAAGGTGGAAAAAGACTTTTAAATAAATGAATCTGAATCCTCAGCTTAAATTCTGTCATGACGTTTTTTTTTTTACCAAGACAAGCAGAAAAGTGTTGGAAAATGATAAAGTGTGAAGGAAAAAAAAACTTTTTGGGATCCTGGAGTGTTTTATTTGGTTCTGGTTTCTCCCATTACTTCATGAAATTCCAGGATGGAGACCATCCTCTTTGTCCAACTGATAGAAGAAAGTGACAGTCCAAGATGTGCTGTGTTAAGATTCTTATACACAATTGCAAATGTATGTTGAAATTTAATGTAAAACAACCATATAGTTATTCTCTTATTCGTGTAAACTTGCTGAAATGTCATAACTAAATACATTTTATGATTTCAAGTTGGACGTTTAAAGCAGAAAAAAACAAAATGTCACCACAAACTTTTAGAAAATGTTTAAAAAACGGAACTAACACTTAATTAAAGAAAAAAAACTAAAACCAAAAGAAATCAGGTAAAAAGCAGTCAAAGCAGGTAGGAAGTGTTCACGAAACACAAAGTAATCACCCTCCTATTCTAATGAAAAAATTAATACCATTAACATTTTTAACTCTGTGAACTCTTAAATGCTACACTAGTATGAATAACCATGTTGAATGTTAGTTTCCTGGAAAATATGACAAACACTAACTCGTTTAGGAAAGAGTCACATCAATGAAATCCCTCTTTATTTAAATGAAGCAAGAAACAAAGTTTGTTTTTTGCTAATGAAGATAGTCGGCTAAATTAAGTATGTAATAGTGCTGTTGGTGTGATACAACTTAGTCATTAACTGTGAATTTATGAAGAAAAGTAAGGTGGCCTTGAAGCACAAATCACACCAACAAATCACTCAACACAAAAACCCATTAAAGATCACAGCAACCTTCAAAACAGCAAAATTAATAATTAAAAAAAACAACATTTAAGAAATAAAATCTAAATTCCGAAAACCAACGTAAAAATTTGAACGTTTCAAAAAGCAAAAGTAATTTCCTGAAATCAAAATGAAATGTTGAAAAACCAATACGAAACGGAAAGAAGGTATGTACCATTGGACATCGCTGATTGGATGATGGCATTTATCCATCATCTTGGCCGAAAGTTATTTGGCATTAAGCGATACTGAATATGCTCGATGCTAAGCAGTAAACCTTTATGAGTATGCGGACATCGAAGACTCATTGGAAAAAACTCAAATGTCATCATCCAATCAGTAATGTCTCACAGTACCTGCCTTTTCCAGTTTCTTACCATTTTACGTTTTCTATCATTTTATTGTGATAACTTTTGTTTATCGAAATGTAAGTACAAAATTTCAATTTCGTTTCTTTTTTTTTTTTGGTTGAAATTGTGTTTTAGTTTCTATAAATTTTCATTATTTTTTTCATTCATCTGCTTCCGTTTATTCCCTATCGGGGTCACGTGGCTGCCGGAGCCTATCCCGGCCACTTGTGGGCGAAGGCAGGGAGCACCCTGGACAGGTCGCCAGTCTGTCGCAGGGTGGAGTGTCCACAATCATACATCCACGCACTCTCATGTTCACACCTAGGGAAAATTTAGATTAACCAATCAACCCATGAAGCATGTTTTGGGACGGTGGGAGGAAGCCGGAGTCCCCGGAGAAAACCCACGCATGCACAGGGAGAACATGCAAACTCCACACAGAAAGGTCCCCCACAGCCTCACAGCCTTCTTGCTTTAAGGCAAGAACGGTAACCACTGTGCCACTGTGCAGCCGTAATTTTTTGGTTTTTTTTCTAAAATATAATGTTGCTTCTTCTCTTTTGTATTGCTTTTTTAAATTTTTGTTGTGATCTTTAAAATGTTTTTGCATTGAGGGAATTGTTTGTTGTGACTAATTGCACTTCAAGGCCACCATGGAAAAGTCCAATGACCTGTTTCAGTTTGACTTGTGCTTTCTAGGAAACATTTTGTGTCATTATGAAGGCTTACACTTGTCCTCTTGTTTACCTTGACGCATACCACATCTGTGCCAAGTTTCAGTCTTCCTACTGAACGCAAAATCCAGCCTTTCTATGAAGAAGTTATCAAAGTTATGCATTAGCACAGACTCAGCTCATTCATTATCAAGTACAGCTCCCCAAGCAGGGACTCTTTGTCATGGGAAAGTCATGAGAAACAAAGTGGTTAAAGGACAAAGGAAGGACATGCTGCTGAGTAAAATCCATGTCCCAGAATCTGAAATTAGTTCTTTTTTGCAAACAACTATTCTGTCCCAGTGTCATCAATAAAAGTTGCATTTTAATTATACAAATGTTTTTGTTTTTCATTCCGCTTGTGCAATAAAAGTAATGACACAAAAAGCCATATACCATGGTCTGGATGAATACTCGATTCTGATTGGCTGCTGGGTGTACATTAAAAAGTGATGAACCACAGTGATTACCGCACGTTGAAAAAATAAGTTCCGGTCACCTAGCTTAAATGATTTGTATCACTGCGCCGGCTTCTTTAAAACAACCTTTTGCTTCATCATTTGGACAAAAACAAGCGGTAAGAGGTGAACTTTCACTCTGAACTGATGCTTTATTGAACCCATTAGAAAGATCAGCATATATATATCGCCAAATCTTGACTGCAGCGGTGGTGCGGCGCGACGCGGCCTATTTGTAACAAATAGTCTGCTTTTTGTGAGAAAATCGATCCAAATCGGAAAAAAAACACAAGAATTAAGGACTAAAAACTGGTTAATATGTATTGCTTTTGTAAGTGACCATGGTATAAGCGGGTTAATGGCGTTCAAAGTGTGCATTAATACTTTTTAACACACTTTGCGTCGGACGGTTCAGGCTTCCACGGCGTGGGTTAAAAAGTAACAGACACAGCACACTTCGTCGGCCATTAACCCTTACATATTTACTGCTGGGATTTGTCAGGATATCACAAAAAGAGCACATAAAATAATGATTTTTCCTTTTTTTTTCCGCATGGCTCAGTTCCTTTGAAACATTGTGGCAGATAAAGTAGAATTTTGACTGTAGGCGCTACACAAAAAATGGAGTCAGATAATAATATTCTAACAATTGTCTAAATTGTGTAGTTTAACATGTTATGGCACACAGTGTTCCTGAGGGTTCTTTTCTCAAAAAGTGTAACAGAATTATTTATTGTACCGGTGCAAAGCTGGTGTGTTCAGCCTTCAGCATTTAGAAGGAAAAAAAAAAATGGAGTCACCATGTTTGAATGATGTTTATTCAGATGTTTGACTTTGCAGAAAGAAAAAGTGTTGTCATCAAAAAAGACTTGAAACTGTTCAACAATTCAGATTTTTAAAGCAAATGTATCTAAATTGAAATAAAATTGCCATTCTTTTCAACAAATAAATAAGTAATAATTCAGTCCAGAGGAAGAAGATATAAAATCATAAGTAAATATCCTATTTTTCTTTTTTTTCTTGAACTGCCTCTCATGATGGCTTTCGCTCATTGAGGCTTGGACCTACCTAATGAAAAACAATATTCTTCATCAATCAGCCTCCAACTTTCTCATTAGGAGTTGTCAGATTGGCTTTGCACTTTGAGAAATGCCACTAATGCACATACTTCACTGTGTCGTCCAGACATGCCCACACAAGTGGCGAAACATTCAACGTGGCAGCCACTGCCAGTCACGTACGCCAGCAACGAACATCACCTCAGATTACAGGCTGTTCATCTGTACAGAAATCTTTGCAGGCCATAAAATATATGAATGGTAGATATTACCATGTCATTGGAATCTCCTCTTTTCAATGCAAGATCACACAATCTGTGAGGGACCAATGGGTTTCTTTGAATTATTTTTACTGTAGTTTATCACTAATCCATCTTATTAATGCCAGCACAGCAGAAACCTATAATATTTAAACATTGTTCCCTTCATCTGATGATCTGAGCTTACCATGTGGTGGAATGGCAAATCTTAAAACCAGAGTGGCAATGTTTTTGATGGGATTATTTTATCTCAGATTAGTGTAGCTTGAATTTATAACGTAATACAATAATGGTCAGAGGTAACGTACAGATATGGAACGGATATCACCGTGAGGCAGCTGGAATCAATTGTAAAACTTGAGGAGGGAAATGAGATTTTAAACATCATAAAAACAAGGAATCCTGCAAAGCCAGCTCATGGATGGCTGTGCTAAACCTATAAATCCCCAAATCCACGCATCCACATGGAAAGTGTGCCAAGCAAAACAGCATGGCACACCGAGCTGGATCCAGGCTCAACACCTGTTCACTCAGCTCTCTGCATGTTGGGAGCTGTGGGCTTACTCGGGGAATAAGAGATTTGAGGCTATGATTGTAGGCAGCTAATGTGTTCTTCCTTGCTTCGTACATCTAGACCGGTTATTTTGGCTATGTGGCGTGTTGTTGGCTTGAATAATGGATGGTTGCTGGAAATGTTATCCAGTGGGAAGCAATCCAGCCAAGACACAGGGAGCTTTATGCCAGAGAGCGGTGGAGCAGGTGCTGAGGCTGCAGGTGAAAAAGTTGGCCATAATAATGAGTTGTACTTCCAATATGAAATTAGCTCATTTGTGAAAGAAGATTAGTTTATTTGTAAGCTCCTTATAAGAAGCCTTTGGAATGATGACATATTTATTCAACGCAGCAGTCGTTGGGCCTCATTTTATTGAACAGCAACTTCAAAAGCCCTTGTGAATAGCAGACACATTAAACCACGGCGCATGTCTTCAAAGGCAGCTCCTGTGTTTCTGGAATTTCCCTTCGTCTCTTTTCCTGTCATTGTTGTGACCTGCCAGCTCACACTCTGCCGGTGGCACAGTATGGATGGCTGCCACCACTGTCATTGTCAACAGCGTGACAACAGCGCCGAATGGAGGGCAGGCCAAAATAAAAGAGGCACAGCGAATAGGACAGGCTAATTATTCAGACACGCAGCTAAGAGCAGAAGCGTACACAACATGTCAACAGACTATTTGGGTGATTAATAATTTTTGTCATCACGCAGTCACCTATGCAGCTGGCAGTTTGTGGTCAAGACGATGAAAGCTTTTGACTCTTATGCAGAGCAGCGAGGTTGATGGAGAAAAAATATAATTAGACCTTACGGTCTGCTCTTTCATTACTGACGAAGGGGCTTATGGGTTGGTGTAAGCTTCAATCTACTGAGTTTTGGTTTAGAAAGAGACAAATTTATAATCCAAATTAGGGAGGGGGGGGATGTTTGATCCATCTTTGCTTTGTCCAAAAATGTACAAATCTTCATATTTATTTGATGACAATATGTTTGACAATTACAGATTTTTTTAACAGCACCACAAGGATCCCTGATACCCCATCTGTATTCGATGTAAAATCTATTTTCTGTATTTGTGGTTGATCCCACTTCATTTTAGCGTGGAGTGTTATATACTTATTGTGGGTGGTTGCTTGTGGTGTTGCATGCTGACTCGTGGCCACTTGCTCATCATTTTGCTCGGCTGAACACAATTGACAGTGATCACAAGTGGGAGGCCTGTAAAAAGGGGCGTTTTGTCAAATAGCTGTATGATTATGAAGAGAATGATCTAATCAAGAGTCTCTACACACAAAGAACCATGGAATTAATATTGTGTCTTCACCTACTTTTGATATCATCTGTAACTTGAGCAGATGTTTGACAACAAGAAAGTAAAGATAAGTGAAAGGCTACATTGAAATTATCTTGTAAAATATATCTCAAAAGGGACTAGTGCTGACCTAAGGGGAAATATGGTGACAGTGCATCAATCATTCAGGCAAAGTTCATTTACATTCTACCTTTCAAATAAATGTAACTGAACTCAAACTGTTTGCGACAGTGTAATAAATCAAAACCAGCTGCAAATAAGAAAAAAATCCAGATTGCTTTTATTTTTAACATATAATAGAGGAGTAAATATAATTTTACTACAAGGTTTACAAGGAAAAAAACTTTCCTATCAATTACTAATGCTGGAGCCCACAGAACCCAGTCCTTCTACAGCAAACACATTATTGGGGTGCATGAGTCAATTCAATTTTCTAGAGATAAAAATTAGCACAATATAACCACTTTAAAAGCACTTTGAAAACCATATCTGATAATGTTCACCTTGAAACTTCATTCTAAGAGCTTACTGAAATCAATGTAGCTTGATTGACATGTTTCATGTAATTTCATGTAATTGTACTTCAATAACTTACCTTTTATTCCATTTTTTTAAAGCAATATTAAATCAAGTCTGAAAAGCTACAGAAACCATGATCACTCTACATTAAGCCCATCACGAGCTGCTGCTTCTTTGTTTCTTATGGAAATCCAAGTAAAACTGTAAGACGCATTTGCAAACAGCATGCTCTGTTTGGTTCAGGACTCACGTCTAAAAAGGAAAGCACTAAATAGTGGAGTAGTTTGACAAGTGATGTCTCTTCATTCTCCTCACTTGAACTTGTGACTCACTGTTTTTGCGGCTCCCAAGTGAAGAGCGTAGGTTACAGGGAGAAACACAGAACTATGTTTCACCAAGAATAACTAAGCGAATCGTCAATGACACAAAAAGGATTTTAGACCTTTTATAAAGTGAAAGATGGTTTATTGTATTTCAATAAAGAAAGCTAATAAAAAATATATAACTGTAAATGTGTATTTTTTACGTGATGTGATCTTTTGAAAGATCAAAAACAAAATGGTAATTGTTGCTGCATACGGCAGAAAACATCTGGACCCATCTGTAAAAATCAAATAGCTCAACTTGAAACTTTTAATCCACATCAGCCAAAAGGCAAAACATGTGACCAATTGACCAATGGTTTAAAGGTTGTCCTTGTTTCGTTCTAAAAGCATCTGAAAGAAGTAAAAGAAGAGAAGAAGGAATTAGGAGGTGGAGCAAAGATGCAATGGAGATGTTCAGTGATAACGACAAGGTCAAAGCCAAAAACCTCTAAAATCAACTATGCTCGATGGCAAATGAGCCAGTATTTGATAGAGGGGTTTGCTTTGGGTGTATGATAAGAAGAAAGCAGACCAATCATCTGTCATGTAGGTATGACTTACTCTGTTTAAAATAGTGTTTTTTGTGTGTTTTTAACATGTTCTTGTGACATTTCCCCATGATGGTGGACATAAATAAATAAAATTAAACTTAAAATTGCATTCCCAAGTGTTATTTCAAATTGTTTAAATCAGAAGTAGTGGAAATAATGCAATTGAAACAAGCTTGTAGCTGTAACGTAGGTGCTAAAGAGAACAAGTCAAAACCTCCCTGTTCCGCTCCAGTCCCAAATCCATCCAATTGCAGACAAATAGATCCATGTAGATCTTTGTTTTCCTCTTCTCAGCTAGTATCTGGCTCAAAACTGTACAAAGAAATAGCTTTGATATTGCTCGCCAATTTTGTTGCACCTTTGTTGTTAGGGCTGTAAGATAGCGGGAGAGACGGTGAAATAAAAGGTTGATGGGAAGTAAAGGCGGGATTACTCTGCCCTGCCCACAACTCAGAGGTAAATATACTGTAGCTCTGTATAAACTGTTTTATTTTGCCAAAAAACTGCATAATCATTGTTAAAACCCCACTGGGAATGCTTTGAAAATAGATCAAAAGATGATTGGAGTAGGACATTAATGACTGTGTATAAACCTGTAAGTTTGTATGCATATGGAAAAACTTGAGAGAAGGAAAATGTTTGGATGGATGGGATGGTTAATGAGATGGGGAAGAAGGGAGTGTGAAAAAAGGAGAGAAAGGAAGAATGAAAAGAGAGACAGATAAGGCTTATCTTTTGGCCTGCGGACAACAGTTCTTTTCCAGAGCTGCAGCCGTGTGCCCGTGGCCAGGGGGCAAGTGTGTTCCTCTTCAACGTGTAAGCCAGAGAGGGTCAACAGCTCATCCCTTATTTCTATAGCTCCAGGACATGAAAAACATGGAAAACATATATATATATATATATATATATATATATATATATATATATATATATATATAGTTATATTACAGTATATATATATTTAACAATTTTCATTCATGTGGGCTAACAGCTGTGAGTACAAACATAGTTGAAAGTGTTCAGTAAGGCTCATAAAAGATTTCTCTGTCCTCTGTCTGGCTTTTTTTTAACGTTCGCACATTTAAGTCTCTCGCCCTGAAGAGGCATCCAATCCATCTGTCCTGCGTCACCATCGCTTTGTAGAGTCATTTGTAATATCCAAAAATAGCTTTGGTTTACAATTAGTCAATGACATCTGCTATAACCTAAACGAATACAATTTTAGATGGCCTGCCTGAAGCTAAATTTGAGGTGGCACACAATGTTGGTGTTTTTACAAGGTCTGTGTTTTCAACATGTATAAATCGTTGAAAAATTATTGAAGCATACAAAAATTTCAGAAAATTGGACTAAAAGAAAAATGCGCTATTCATAATATGGTCCAATATTCTAAAAAGGAAATAAAAATTGGGTAAAGAGACGCATACTAGAAAAATCCATGTTCAGTGTGAGGTATACTTAAATAAACCTTCATTTTGGCTTCATAGTTAATTGGACCCTTTAATACAATAAACCATACAGTTGAGTTTTCTAATCTTAGTTATATAAGGTAGTGAAAGTGTGTATACTGTTATTCATATAAACACACAAGTCATTTTAATATGCACCAATCCTGTCCTTTTCGTTCTGCCTTCCCCGGTAGGCTCACATAGGCTAACTTCTGATTGTTCAAATTGTCAGGATAACTCAGCATGTTAATTAACATACTGTGGATGCGTGACACCATCGTCTCAGTGTATAGAAACACAGAATAAGGAAAACCCTTTTTTTCTAAATTTAATTTAATTTTCAGGTCAACTTAGCAGACATGTTGAGGTATAAATACTTGGCCTAATGAAGAACATTGATATTAATAATAGAAAACGTGAACAGTATTTGTAAATCTGATGTTTTTTTCTTTAGAGAAGAGCATACAGAAAACCCATGGTTGGTGCTTACATCCACTCTGTATACTAACTGCTATGATAGTTTTACATACATATTCAAAACTAACAGGTACATAAAGAGAAACTGCAATTATAAGTATCCTGAAACAACTCAATAAAGTTATTTATTTTTCAAATCATACATTTATTTTACCCCCTGACTTTGAGACCCACCTAATTTCATACTTAATAAATAACTGACTGTTCTCAAAAACAAAAAAGTTATTTGGCACATTAAAATCTGAGACATTAGTCTACCCATGAGATATCCAAATATGACTAAGAAAACACAACTAGAAAAACTGTTTGGTATAACATTACAAAAAGTTATAAATACTTTATACATAAAGAAAAAGTTAGACTTATTGCCAATCATGCACAGAACAGTTTAATGAAATCATCTTCCACCCCTCCGTGAACCATCACCTTAACGTAGTGGTGGGCTTTGAGAGCTCGAGTGATCCCAGGCTCTAAGCTGTCTGTGGCTTTTGCCCCTGGTAGGGTCTCCCATGGCAGACAGGTCCTGGTTGACGAGTCAGACAAAGAGCGGTTCAGAACCCCTTTAATAGGAAGAAGAGCGTACAATGATCCCTGAACGCCTGGTGACCGGGGCTCCTCTCAGGGGTCCCAGTCGGGCCCAGCAAGATTGGATGATGGGTGATCACTCTCCCATGAGCCCACTACCTGTAGGAGAGCTCAAAAGTGGCCGGTCCAATGTGGTTTGGGCGGCAGTCGAACATGGGTGCCGTGACAGCCCAATTCAAGTCATGGTACATGTTAACCAGCTGAGGTGGCTCGAGCACCTGGTACAGATGTCTCCGAGAACCCTCCCTGTGTCCCACTGTGTGGAAGACCCAGGACATGCTGGAAAGACTATGTCCAGCAGGCCTGGGAACTTCTCGGGGTCCCCCCAGAGAAGCTGGAGGAACTGTAGGCTGTGGCCGGGGAGAGGGGATGCCGTCTGGGCATCTTTGCTTAAACTGCTGCCCCCGCAACCCTGTCCCAGATGAGCGGAAAAAGATGGATGGATGGATCTTCCAGTTAAATGGTCCATCTTTTAAATCAAAGTTTCATCATGCTGACAGTGAAGCCATTTCCAGGCCTAAATTTTTGTTCAATGGTCACAACTATAGTAAGATCAATAGTAACACTGGAAATTCAAAACAGCTGTTTTCCACCATACACTCTCTGCTTAAGCCCCCCACACTTACCCATAGTGATGGTAGTATCAGCAGTTGTGAGAGATTCATGGATTTTTTTCAGCAGAAAAATATCTTCCATAAGATCTAACTTGCTGCCCACTACTACTATTCCCACCTCATCTGCAAACCCAACTGTACCAACAGCTCCAAGGACCCCTTCTGAATTCACACCCACTACACAGAAAGAGGTCAAGGCCATTGTGAAATCCTCAACCTGCTCACTTGACCCCCTCCCAACAGCCCTGATCAAAGACAATATTTCAAGTATCAGTCCATCACAACTATAATTACCCAACCATTACAAGCTGGTCATGTTCCCCTTGCTCTCAAAACTGCCATTATAAGACCACACTTAAAAAAACTGCACTGGATCCCGATAATTTGGCAAACTATAGACCCATTTCTAACCTACCGTTCCTGTCCAAGGTTCTTGAAAAAGTTGTCGCTGCTCAGCTCCACCATCATCTCTCAACGCACGGCTTATATGAAAAATTTCAGTCTGCTTTCCGGCCAGCTCACAGTACAGAGACAGCCCTGGTCCGAGTCATGAATGACCTACTCATAGCTGCAAACCAGGGCTCCCCATCTCTACTCTTCCTTCTGGACCTATCAGCTGCATTTGATACCGTGGATCACGGCATTCTCCTTAACCGTCTTCATACTACTGTTGGACTCTCTGGGAACATATTCAACTGGTTTAAATCATATCTCACAAACAGGACAGAATATGTGGCTCTGGGGACTGCTAAATCTCACACACACACGGTCACCTCCGGAGTGCCTCAAGGTTCTGTTCTTGGACCTTCACTCTTCACCATCTACATATCTCCACTTGGACAAATCATCCGTAAACACAACATTTCATTCCACTGTTACGCCGATGACACATAGTTATATGTAAAAATGGATTCCACTCCCACCCTAACTTCTTCCGCCCTCCAGGCATGTCTCGAGAAGATAGAGGCGTGGATGGCTGAAAACATTCTGGCTTCTGGTCACAACATTCCGCTCTCTTCACCTGCGATAAATCTTGGTGTCAAAATCGATTCTAATCTAACATTTGATCATCACATACGTCACCTCTCCAAATTGTCTTTTTTCCCATCTCAAAAATATTGCAAAGCTCCGCCCCTCACTCACCCAGTCTGATGCAGAAAAACTGATCCATGCATTTATCTCCTCCAGACTTGGCTACTGCAATGCTCTCCTTGTTTGGATTCCTGGCAGGAGCCTGGAAAAGCTCCAGCACATCCAAAATTGCGCTGCTAGGGTCCTGACAAGGAGACGCAAATTTGACCACATCACTCCTGTTCTTCAGTCACTTCACTGGTTACCCATTTGTTCCCATTTGTAACAAACTCTGTCTCCTCACCTACCAATGCGTCCATGGAACTGCCCCTGCATACCTTAGTGAGCTCCTTTCCCCGCATGCCACTTCACGACTCCTCCGCTCAAATTTTACACATTGCCTTCATCAACCATTGACCAGGCTAACCACAATGGGAGACAGAGCCTTTCAGGCTGCTGCCCCTCAACTCTGGAACAATCTTCCAGAATCCCTCAGAGCCCCACAAAGCCTTGGCCTTGTCTTACTTTGTTCTTATTTTAAACCATTGTTATTCTTGCCTTCATTGGAGCGCTTTGAGATTTTACCCCAAATGTAAAGCGCATTCTAAATAAAATGTATTATTATTATTATGAAAATTCTTCAAGGGTAAAAGAAATAGATTTAAGTAACAGTTGCAACCTCAGTGACATATTACAAAAGGTTGATGCTTTATTTGCCCCAAACTCTAAGGGGCTCGGCTTTATGACTGAAAAACAAAAGTAAAGAAATAAAACAACTCCAAGAACATTTAATGTTGGATTTAAAATTGACTATAACTGTTGGTGGTCAGGCAATTAGATATACACAGTGCAAAACACAGCCTCACGCTGTTCTCAGCCGAATTTCGCCTGCCTGCCTCAGCACAATGCATATGTATGAGTTCAAGCTCAGCAAGACCAAGGGAGTGGAAAACCACTCAAAAGAAATGGCTGTTTTAATTTTAACAGACTCTAGTGCAAAAAGAACTATCTCAATCTATAAAAAGGGTTTCATTTTTTTCTCGTTCAAGTAATCCCATGGTTTCAGATTCCTCAAATCAGCCATGTTGTTTGCTGGAACATTTCAGTTTAAATCATCTGCCTCAGTCTTGCAAGCAGAAATGGGATAACAAATCTCAATAATTGTGCTTTATGCTCCAAGTCATTAATTTTCTAAACCCAAGAAATTAATGAAAACACATTTGCACTCGTCTAGTAGAATCGCTAGATTTACAGCAAAGCTAAACTTCTTTGTTGGTAATGACTTGAAATATTTAGATAAATGTAAAGCTTGTAAAAATAAAATGCTAAAATAAAAATAAATGAACAAAACCATCAAACTCTGAGAGGTCAATAATATAATACTGGAAGGATGGGCAAAAGCAAATCTGTTTCACTTTGTCTTTGAAGTCTGGTCCACTGTGCTCTAGATACTAAAGGTGCTTCAGGACATTGTTTGCATGTTTATTCACTTTGGTTTGCCTTCACAATTAGTGGCCCAAAATTTCTAGAAATGTTTCAACAACTGCTCACTTGAGGGGGTTTTTCCTTGAAGGAGGACTTGGAAGAAAGACAAAGATAACCAGCCAGTCCCTCTGGTCTTCTACCTCATGTATTAATAAGCACCTTCACTACACCATGTTTACTAACGAGATATTTTCCAACCCCACCTCTTTTGAATATAGTTTTTTTTATTTGTACTGTTGGGTGTTTGTGTGTTAATACGTTGGGGTTGCACCACTTGACCTCTTTGGTTTACTTCTGAACTTTGTTTTGCTGATGAGTTTACCTGCTTTTACTGTCGCCGCACCACACCGGAACTCTCTTATAAGTCAACAAAATTTCTGGCTTCAGGCAAACCAGGACTTTCTTGCAGCAGATTTCAGACACATTTTGTATTGAAATTATCATTATAAAAGAATCCTTCCAACAATCACCATCAAACATACTGGACGTCATTCAACCAATTTCTTTGCAGTTTTTTTACTCAACCACTCTGATGAAAGTGTTGTTTTTAACATGTTCTTGTTGCATTTTTATGATGATGGAGGACGTAGATTAGTAAAATTAAGCCTAAAATTGCATTTCTGATTTTTCCTTTATTTGCAATGCAAAAAATTGAAAAAGCTTGTAGGTGTGTTGTAGAACCTACAACGGCAAGCCACAAGCTCCCTGCTCCAATCCATTCTGCAGCAAACTATTGCAAACAAATAAATTAATGAACATATTTGTTTTCCTCGTCTGAGTTGGCATCTGGATTAAAATTGTATGGCTGGATAGATAGCTCCAATATTGCTCACAAATTTTGTTGCACCGGTAATTCTAGGTTGGGGGTGTGAGGGGCTGTAAGCTAGTGTAGGAGTGAGTGTTAACAAAGGAATGATGGAAAGTGAGGGCAGACTCCATGCCAATAGTACAATTTAGAGGTGACTTTCTGATGAACTACTGTGCCTCTGCAGAAACAATGTCCTAGAAAACAGCAGTTTTTTTATTTTAATTTTTTAATTATTTTGGCCAAAAAAATGTACAATCATAATTGAAAGACCACTTGTAAAAGCTTTGAAAATAGATCAAAAGATGATCATAGCAAGAAAAAAAAATACATGGATAGGAGAAGAAGTAAAGCCTTCTCAAGTATCATATTTTAAAAAAGGGAGGGTCAAGCTATTAAGGAAAGATTACATTTAGGGCGGCTTCCACTTAGGAACAGCAAGTTTCCAGATATAACCTAGCAACCTGAAGACTTTTAAATGTATTTTTCTGTGGGAAACTTGATGGAGTGGCCATTTTTACTATTCAACCATAAATCAGTTAACCAAGAGTGAGACAGCTACATGTGGGTACACTTTCTGAACCCCAACTCCGTCTCTAATGGTGTTCCTCAGTTGTAGTCAGCCTGGCCAAATGAATGTAATACAAAGAAAAAGAAGTGCTTACACTGCTAAGAAAAATCAGCTCTCAGCCCACCTACCAGGTTCATAACCTCCTTTCTCACCACATCATCAAAGTGCCTGTCAGACAAACTTCATGCCTCACAGCTGCTTGAGAAAATGCTGGACTTTGTGGGAGGTGCAGTGTTCTCACAGAAGTGAGGACAACAAAACATTCTGCCACAGCAATTTAGAAATCATTCATTTGATGAAAGGTGCACAAGCAACGGCAGCTCCTTACGCTGGGAATTTATTTTAAACCAGATTTTTCTCTGAAGAAAAAAACAAACGCCTTGTAAAATTGGTGACAGCCACTGGCTGTTGTTTTCCATCCATTTTATACTTCATTGGATTTCCTGCCTTTGTCAGCGATTGCTGTATTTAGTGCTGATGATTTCCAATGCAAAAGGAAGCACAGGCCATCGGATCTTCTTAATTCACTGAACACAGTCTGGTTCCTGTCATTTAATTGATACGTTGCCATCGTGTCTTCCTCTCCCCCCCACAATGATGTCCATTTATTGCCGCTTTCATCACTTAAAACAAATTGTGAGTTTTTGACTTTTTACCTGGCTACCTTGGGGCCACGGTATAAAATGTTACTACCAATTTGTCTTAAAACATCTAATGACAAGGCAAAAAATGAAAAAAGGTTTAAGACATAAACAAGTTAAGCAGTCATTTAAAAATATGCAAACATATTGACATATTAAAAACTTCAGTTTAACCCCTTGGCACTCTTTAGAGCAGCTTTTACCTGCAAAAACCTGAAGTGATCATTCTCCAAACAATACTATCAGTCTCTCACACTGTGTACTGGAGGTATCGAGGTATTCTTCATTATTTCTGCAGTTCATTGGTGTTTTGGGGCATTCAACGACACACATCTCCTAAAGTCCTGCAAGAGCTGCAGTTTCAATGAGGTAGAGGTCTGGACTTTCACTAGGCTATTAAAACACCTTGATGATTTTCTCTTTCAGCTATTCAGGTGTAGATTTGCAGGTGTGCTTGGGATCATTATTCAGATTCATGACCCAGTTTCAGGCAGTTCTTGACTGACAAAAAGACAGCTGTCTGCATGAGTTCACGGTTAGTTCAGTTTGTTCCCAAGTCTCTGATTCCACACCACCACACTAATAAAAAAAAATTCTGCAAATGAAAACCTGCAATGGTCACTGACGTAACCTGAAACAGACAAATGTAGCAATAAATGAACATTTACTGAAATCAATTCAAATAAATCGAAAAAGTGTTTTAAATGCAGACAAATCCTTTATCTTAATAAAGCTTATTGAAGCAACTGCTACATCCACCAAATGTCTGAAACTATCTGTTCTGCACCAGTCAGCAGGTAACTTGGCCCCCTCCTCACGACTAAACCACACCAAACTGGCCCGTATTTAAAAGCTGCATTTCCCAGACAGCATTTGTCAGATCCTCCAATGATGTTCAGATTTCAGAACAGGGTCAATGTTTTGCTCTTGTGTGGTTTGTAAAGATGCAGACCTTAAGTGCTCTTTCACAAAGGAGAGAAGCGACGCTGAAACAACCCATTTTTTGAAGGGTCTAACTGTACCCAGGATTAGTTCATTCAAGACCTTTTTCGTAATATAGTGAAGAAAATTACATAACATTTTTTAGTAATAAGTAAAAAATAAAACTAGCACTTGAATGGCAGATGTTTTTAGTTTGACTTTTTTTAATGCCTTACTACTCAGAGGATAGCTTTATTTTGTAAATAAAGACTGTTTTTGATGTGATAAAATAAGTATTCAAACTATGTGTATGTTAATGAATAATCAAAATTAACATACACATAGTTAAATGGCTTTGGTTGCCGATAGTGTTTTAAAATGATTCAGTGCTTTTAAGAAGTAATGGGATTTGTTTGGAAAACTGAGGAAACTAGAGGTTTGGGTATAATCCGTTAAAGGACTTTTTTCCACAAAAAGGCTTGAAGCAATGAACTCTGACTTTGAAGTTCCTATAAGAGCAGAGGTAACAAATTACTAAAATTGCAGAAAAGGCTTTTTCTAGAAAGCTCTTTTTAATCAAGCTCTTCTGCAGCTCCAAAAACTTCCCATTTGAATATGCTGACTGAGTTCTGTGGACCCTCTGATGTATTTACTTTCTTGCAATCCTTTCAATAATTGTGCAGTCTTTGGCCCAAACTCATTGGAGACTCAATTTTCTGGAGAAACTGTCTACTCTTTTTTTTTCTGGTTGTGAATAGTTATTCTGACTGTACAACCATGGTTTAAAACATTATGGGATATGACCAAGTAATTAACCTGAGATTGATGGAGACCACAATTATGTCTTTGAATCTTGCTCATCTTTTTGCTCCTGTCAAATTCCTGAAATCAGCCAACTAAAACAACTTGTGCTTAAATCTAGTGTATCTGATCAGCAGCATCTTGATGCTTCTAACCATCTCAGCAAGAACGATTCTGTAGTTTTGCTCAGTTTCTGTTGAATAAATCATCACAGAGGGTGAAGTTTCTTTCTCCACACAAGGCTGTGATGTTTTTAATGTTTGTGTGCATAAAACATTCATAGAAGGATGTCGATCACAGGGCATCATGGAGCTTGAAATTGTGAGTACCTATTAAGGAGCCTTCTCTGAGCAGAATCTCAGCTGTAAAGTTGCAATGCTTTGCTGCTGCAGGTGTTAGCCTTAAGAACCCTGTCAACAGCCCTGGGGCATGTCATTAGAATCAACCAATCTTGCCCTGATACAGGGCTGTTGCTCAAGAGCCACTATAGTGGCTTTTGGAAGAAAAAAAAAAGTTGGTGGTGCTCTAGCAGGTGTATAAGCAGCTCAGGTCCACTCAGATTTGATCTCTGAGACTGTTAGGCCACCTCCTTATTTGCTGCTGGTTAAATTTAGACCAATGTCCTGTGCTGCAGACAGAATACTAATCAGGCCAGTTGGAAGCCAAACACAGGGCTGTAAGAGACTCCACTCCTGTATTCCTCCTCCTTTTTCGACTGCTTTAATGGTTTGAAGCTTGCAGGCACAATGTCAAGGCAGAAATCCTAAGTTTAACTGGGCTCCACAGATGTACTGAGTGCTTCTCAAATAATTATTAGCAGCTTTTGAAACACCCAAGGCCTTTCAAATGACACATTACTCACCACCGGACAATCCAAATAAAGTGTGGCCTATTAAATTATTATTTGATTTGCATTTTGATGGAATCTTATAGAGACACGGCAAACATTAACTATTATTTATTGCGCTTTTCCAGTACTGTGACTTTTTTTTCTATTTCACATTAAGAAGAGTGAATACCTTTCTCAAGCCATCTTTATCTTTTTTTCTCCTTTTTCTCCTTTTTCCATTCTCCATTACAATTTTGATCAAAGTTATATATTTCAAGCTTGTTATTTCAAATAATTGCCCTAGTGGAAGTCTGCATATCACATTTTGTTGCTGTGATGCACAGCTACTTTGAGCAGTAGGTGCAAAGAAACGGTAAAGTTATCTAAATATTCACAGATTCTGACTTCGGGCCTCAATACCTCTTTTAAGAAACACTTAAAACTGACAGCATGTTCCTTTATTGGTTTGTCTTAATGCAAACAATGACAAACAGTCATTTCAAAATAAAAAAACATCAGATTTTTGTTTGCTTTTATAAAGAATGACTTGCTGTGATGCAGACAGAGAGACAAAAGTAAAATAGTTTCCAAAAAAACGTCTACAAAGGGATTTTAAAAAAAGTGAAAAAGAAATAATGAAAAAAAAATTTGTAATCGTTAAAAAAAACTCATAAATGAATTCATTGATATGATCTAGTCGTAAAGATGAATACCTATCAGATTCATGCTACAACAACGATTTTAGAAGTAAGTCATTGTTTTCCATTTTTAATGGAGATGTGAATCATGTATGATTAAAAAATTTTCCTTGATAGTTCAAGCTACTTCAAGTGCTCTGTTTAAATGTTAAATGATCAAAAATGCTTAATAAAATAAAAATATGGACCTGCCTTTAACATTTTCATATATTTAAAATGTTTTACAAAAATATCAGATTGGGATTCAGAATTGAGAATTTCAAAAATCAAATGATTCGGGCCAAAAAAAACCTGATCGGGACATCTCTATAGTTTTTATCTTTATTATTAGATTTGTAATGACAAGAACATATACAGTACAGACCAGAAGTTTGGACACACCTTCTCATTCAAATGAATGGGAAGGTGTGTCCAAACCTGGTCTGTACTGTACATGGGGGTGCATGTTTGACAGAATAGATTTGGTTTCTTTAAGGCAAAACATCTCTTTTCCTTCATTCCTCTAACCGACTTTCTTCCATGATGAAATAACGTCACTCCAAAGCCTACAGTAAAAGCTAGTTCACACCAGCCCTCATCACCCCCCTCTGTGCTTTTTTTTTTTCCTTTCCACTCAAAATGAGAGCAGATGCCAAATGAAACCACTAAGCAGAGCAGTGCTGAAATAAGAAGAAGCTCTAACCAGGACACACGGGGTGAATATTTAGAGCGATGTACATATTTTAGCATACCATTTCATGTGATTCCAGGTCAGAGCAGATCACGCCTGCGCCTGCACTGATCTAACTCAAAGTTTGGGGTCAGGCGCATGCATAAATACAGCAAGACAAATGCTAAATAAGCAATGTTGATGGTGTGTAGCCTAATTTCTGAGAAATAGAGCAAGTGCTACCGAAGGCCATGGTGTGTTCCTTTTATTTTTGTTCTACCACTCTTTCTGAATTTCTTTTTTATCATGCTGTTATGGACTTTAAGGTGCTCTGAATCTGTAGAGATACTCCTCTCCAGGCTTAGGGATCTGGTGTCAGGAGAAAAGTGCCCATGTGTTAGAAACAAAAAAGTCTAGGAAGTGTAGAATAAGGGGGACACAAAAGTGCTACAGACAGAAAAGGAGAGAGATTCAGAGCACTTCATCATACGGTGACAACTGCACACAGAAGGAAGCAAGGAACATGTCCACTCACAATCTGTAACCTTATCCAGCCAGCTGCCAGCTAGCGGTCACCTCGCAGACATTTGGCCAAACCCCATCTAAAAACCTGCAACAGTTGGCTTCTTTCCAGCCTGAATGGCTGCTCTTTTTGTTGTAATTGTGGTGGAGGTGAGAAGTCAGGGTAGTGGGATTAGGCATGCAGTCTTATGCTTCATATATAGCGCCCAAGAGATTAAGTTTGACAGTAATCCATTGACCACCACTCTTGCTACTGGAATGTTTTCTGCAACAGAAAAACACGGACTAACACCAACAAGCACACCTCAGCCGCTGAATCCTGCTGATGCTGCAGAATTAGGCAGTATTTACATAATACAAGAAACCTAATTTCCCCATCTCCTTCTCTTCTTGAATCCTGAGAAAATAGAAATATTCATTGCCGTTGTCCTGAATACCGCATAATCATCCAGGCTTTATCCTCCCTACTTGTGTCAAAATAATTGTTCGTGGAGCCAGGAGGCTCGGGAGAATATCTCAAAGCAATAGATTTCCTTGTATTTTCACACTGTTTAAAAAAGCACAAAATGTAAAAGAAAAAAAAAGTATGTTTCCAGTTTTCTTTCTCTTCATCAGAGCACAGTACAGAGAGTCCCTGCATTTTCTAGAAGACAGAACTGCATGACGGAAATGTGGCACAGCATTGCATTTTACCAAGCCTTTAACCGCGGGAGTTAGTGAGCATGCCATTTACATTAAGCTGGTAATGCAAGTCAACATTTGACAAGACTGCTGCTTTAGAATTACACTGCATCTTTAAAGTGTTCCACTGGTCCAGTGAAAACTTCTATCACTTGAAACTTTTAAATGTTATTAAGAGACATTTTATTTTTTCACTAAACGATAAAACAAGAAAATGCTAAATGTTAAAGTCCCACTCTAAACATCTTTTGATCTATTTTACTGTAAAACCAAGGTCTTTTAATTAGTTAGCCAAAACCAAAAACCATGTTTAGCAATTTTAACCCTTGTGCTATAGGCACTTTAACATTGGGAGTTGGGTCATCTAGACCCACTAGACAGTGCGCTGAACCTTTTTTTCTTCAGTGATTTGTGATTTTCACTGGTGTCCATGGATTACATGAAATCCACTTCACCTTTATCCACCTTTGTCATGGTAGGAATAACACGTCAATGTAAGGGTGGGGTCATAGGATCAAATCAAATCAAAGTTTATATGTACTATAAGGCCTTACATGGTATGGCCCCATCCTATATCAAAGACCTCATAGTCCCTTACCATCCAAATACCATAGAACACTTCGCTCCAAAATGCAGGACTGCTTGTGGTTCCTAGAATTAGTAAAAGTACGGTTGGAGGTAGAGCGTTTAGCCACCAAGCCCCTGTTTTATGGAATAAGCTCCCAGCTCATGTAAGAGAGGCCGACACAGTTTCTACATTCAAAGTTATACTGAAAACATTCCTCTTTGGACAGGCTTATTGTCAGACTAGCAAGTATTCTGAGATTACTTAACTTAATGTTACTGTGTTTAAATTAAACTTAATAACAAAAACATATAGTTGTTAGTAGGCTGCTAGAAGTTGAAGCTGGGGTAACAATGGTACACTGGGGTTCTGTCCTCTTTTCTCATCTTGGATGAAGCTCGTCTGCTGGACTTTAAATATGTAGTTGTATAGTTAGATAAGTTAATTCTTCTCTATGAGTTCTGGTAAATTGCCTGTCTGTCCTGGGGGAGGATCCCTCCTTCATGTGTACACCCCTGAGGTTTCATCGTTTTTTCCGGAATCTGTTTTTTTAAGGCGTTTTTCCTTACCGCGAAGGGGGGTCTAAGGGCAGGGAGGTCCAGTTTTGTTTAGTCTGTTTAGTTAGTTCAATTTAGTATTTTCCTATTGAATTCTATGTATTAATGATCCTTTTGATTTTAGATTTAACTTTTTCAATTACCGATACGAAGCCCATCGAGACGACTGTTGTTGTGAATTTGGGCTAGACAAATAAAATGAATTGAATTGAATACAGTAATTTTACAACACAAGGTACTCAAAGTGCTTTAAATGATGACATTTAAAAACAAAAGGACAAGACAAAGAAATATGTAATTAAAAACCAGCACAATGCCGACCCCCCTCCACACACACACACACACACATATACTCACACACATATACTCACACACATATACTCACTCGCTGTGATAAAAGACACAAGGATGCAATGTAGAAACCTGGCTTTGTACTGAGGTTGGGGAAACAATGTTTTGGGGACATGTCCACATCATCTACACGGAGCGGAGTCCACTACCACAGGACCCCCCCCAGATCTAGACAAAGAGCCGGACCTGAGAGATCCCATGCAGCGACCCCGCTCACTGAGAAGGGTCCAACTCCGATGTGGAGAGTCCCTCGGAGGAAAATAACTGGCATTACTAAAACATAAAAGGAATAAAATAAAAGATAAAAATAAATTAAAAAAGAAAATAAGTACATAAATAAACCTTAGTAGACATATAAAATGGTAAAAGTGACTAAATAGATTAAAATGAATAAATAGATTGATTAAAAAAATAGCTATATACACATACACATTATATCAAATTGATAAAAAGAGAAAATAAAAATATCCAATAAATTTCTAAATTTCAATTAAAAGCAAGATTAAAAAGGTAGGTGTTGAGCCTTCCTTTAAAAACATGAACATGAGCAGGATAGCACAAGGGTTAAGCTTAATTTTTTCTTTATATACTATATGTATATCATCAGAAAAATGCAACAAGAGCATGTCAAAAACACCATTTTCATCGGAGTGGGTCTTTAAAAATACTCATTGTAGAAGAATCAGGATATGTGCAAATTAAAATAATTTATGCTTTAAAAAGCAGTGATAGATTTAAAATCTCAGGTTTGAGAAAGCATGTGTGTGAGTGAGGACATCACGTAAGCGTATTTATTTTACAGGTTTTAATTGTCATTTTAGTGTTTTTTGAGCTAAAATCGCAACAGAATTAATTTACTACAATTATAAATTAGCTTCAACTGTCTTTTTCTTTATCTTTGGTCAATTATTTACATGTAGACTGGAGAAAAAATGAGTTTTCACACTTAGCAAAGGTCAAAGACTAAATAAAGAAAACTCTGGAGCATAACAACTGCATAGTTTGAAGGTGCCATTAATTTTTAATTCTTTAAAACAATATCTGCTAATTTAATTAATGTCTCCCTTTCTTCACAATTAGGTTAATTCAATTCAATTCAATTCAATTTTATTTGTATAGCCCAAAATCACAATAACAGTCGTCTCGATGGGCTTAAGGGCAGTAATATCCATTTAGTTGTGGTATTCCAAAAAAAAGGAGACAAACTTTTAGTCTTTATCTATCTAAATAATGTCAATTGCCAAATAAAAACCCAAACAATGTGACATCTGTGGTAAAAAAAATTAATGAAATAAAAAGTAATAGTAAAATAAAACAAACTTCAAATTTCAGCAATCCAAGCACAGACAGTCCCTCCGAACCTGTAATGTTCAGGGAATCAATCATTTTAATGATTTGGTAAGACTATATTAAATCTCTAAATGGGATTAAATATGAGCTCTAGGTGAGTATTATTAAAAATTTCTTTTTTTAAAATATTATTTTCTTCTCAGTTCAATGCCAGATGAGAAGATGCTCTAGCTGCACTTTATGTAGTTTGGGCTCAAATTGAAACCCAGGCTGAGCTGAAAATAGGAAACAAACAAACAGCCTTCTAATGTGTAAAGGTTCCACACAGTTTGTGTAAAAAAGACACATAAAGTCTATATATTGAGCTCAGACTGTACTTTATTGTACACAGGTCAAGACGTGTTATGAGGTCACCTGTGAGAGATACGCTTAATAGAAAGGCAGTGCCATAACAGCACTCCTCCAGTAAAAAGCATGACCAAGTCATCATAAAGGGTCAGATGGTGTGGAAGTACTGTAAAAAGAGGAAATAGGTGACTACGCCACATGAAGAAGCCCAGAAAAAGGGAGAGGTTGACTATAAACCCTGTAAATCCATTTGGTTTCTCAGACATGGATGGAGAACAGAACTGACAATAGCTTGAGGGGCCAGAGTGAATACCAGATAGGAGGAGGGGAAAATAAATAAAAAAATGTGTCACCTAGTGGGAGGAGGCACCAAGGCAGGATCTGTCAGAACTCTGCTGCTGTCTGCAGATTAGATCTGGGGCTATTTAAAGAGGGAAAGCAAAGGCACTCGACACCAGTGTCCACTGCTCTCCACTGCCACTCCGACTTTACTGGCAGCCATCACCGCATGACTTTTATATGTGTATATATATGATGCATACTTAATCGCTCTAAAAGGATTCTTTCATCTGCTGTGAATGACCCGGTCACATTATAGGTTCTCCTCATCTGTGTAGATTCATCACAATAAATCCAAGGTCACATGAGAGGGTATTTATGCAATGATGTCAGAGATGCAGTCAGCGCTGTTACACGTAGTGTCAGGATTCTTGTTGGTCTATAAATAAACACCCACAGCCCAGCGGTTCAGTGTCCATGTTGCCTTCCGAATAATCACTTTTTTCCCCCCCCATCTGGATCAAAGTAGCATGAGGCAGCCTGGCAGTCGGTCTGACTCGGCGTCTGCTGTAAAACATTGTTTCTGTATGACAGTGTGGTTTTATTTAAGGAAAGGAAAAGAAAGAAATAACCTGTGATTGATGCCTGTGTTTGTGTGGGTGTATCTGCCAGAAGGTATGAGTGTTGCTGTGCGTACGAATGTGTGCTCATACTGTAGATTTGCTCGTGCCTGTCGCCACACATGCCAGTTGTGTCTGTGTGTTTTCTGTCCTTCTGCAGCAGATTGATTAGAAAGAAGGCCCTCCTCTGTTTGGTCACATCCCTCTGCCTCTGGATGTTGCTTTCCCCAAACAAAGCAACATTAGCACAGTCATGTTTGCCTCCCAAACATGACCCAGGGATTATGAAGTTATGTGCACTCCCAAACTGCCAGGGCTCATTTACCCCGTGATACCTTGTCCCTCTCCCACTCCTTCTCTTCCTTGGCTGCAGCAGACTGACTTTCTGCTACAGACTGAGTCATTCTCAGCCAGTCGTTTATCTCTCCATCCAGCCCCCAGATTTCACCACTCCTTTTGATGTCATCAATCAAAGCTCGACTGCTAGAGAGAAAGAAAGGGAGTGGGAGAAAATCTGAAATGTGTCAAAAGAGTGGCCAACTAAGGACTTGCATTTGTAGGTTGGCACTACATTTGTGCACAGAGTCAGAATCCATGGATTATTAATGTAGCTCCTTTTCAAACGTTTCCAAAGGCCTTGCAGAGCAGCGCGTGTAAAGGGAGGACCTTGCATCAGAAGGTGCCTCACTGAGCACTGGTTGTTATTTCAAACTTGCAAACAAGCACTACATTACATTTGGAAGCAGTGAGACCACAAAGAGGAGAGTGTCGTGTTGAAAAATAGGCAAAGACAAAGTCCCAGTCAGAGATATTCGCAATTTCTTTTTTTTCCCCACAGACTGAAGGCAGCTTCAGAGTTGTACCGCTACCAAGCAATTATATGTCACACCTGACTTCACACTTTGTCTTTCCTGCCAAAGCCAACTTTACTGAAAAGATTAATATGCTTTCCATAGAACAATACGTCTTTATTTTCAAATTTTACAATTTCTGTCAACTCCTCAGTACAATAGACCTGTTTATGGGAAGACAATTCAAAGCGTGACAGCAGAAGATGGAGGAGGCAAGATGGATAAGAAATTATCTTTTTTTGTTCTTTACCTTCACCGTACTTTGCTTCTTTGTTTGTACACAATTGTTCCTCTTAATGTTCTGGCACATGCCGTTAAACAATATGACCATAATCTTTTTAAAGGAGCAAAACTTTATTGATGGTTGGGTACTTTGAACTTTTGCTTGCATAGATGAAAGCAAAGAATAATTTACAGTTTTTCTTCACTTTTAAAAGTTAAAAAGTTTTTTTTTTGTTTTCAATATTAGGAAACTTATTTTTCTAAAAGGTATTTAGTTACTGAATAAGGGAGCCGGTTTAGCTCGTGCTGGGTTACGGAGCCTACCGTCCGTGAAACCTGGGTTTGAATCCAGGCTGCTCCCTGTTCCCTTCTCTGCTTCGGTGCCGGTCCCAAGCCCGGTTTGTTTGAGAGGGTTGCGTCAGGAAGGGCATCCGGCGTAAAACATTGCCAAAGTATCCATGCGAATCATCCGCACAGACTGGATGATTCGCTGTGGCGACCCCTGATGGGACAAGCCAAAAGAGGAAGATTTAGTTACTGAATAAAAAAAAAGACATATTTAAACTGCATGTTGGGGATTTTGTTGGATCTGATTGCTTTTCTCTTTTTTCCAAGCCAACCTGCAACTCATCTTGGGATGTACTACACGTGTTTGGAAGATTCATGTAGGCCTTTAACTCTTTCACTGTTGACCACGCACTAGGGGTGTAACGATCCTTTTAAACAACGATTCGATTCATATCATAACTATTGGTTAATGGTGTGATGGTAATGGTAAATGGCATATCCTTGTATAGCGCTTTCTTCCTTCCATGAAGGCCCAAAGCGCTTTACAGTCGCAAACCTATTCACACACACATCCCCACTTTGGTGGTGGCTCCGCTGCCGAACACTGGCGCCAACATTCCACCAGAAGCAAGGTGGGGTTCAGTGTATTGCCCAAGGACACTTTGACGGGCGGGCGAGGCAGGAATCAAACTAGCAATCTTCCTATCAGGGGTCGACCGCCCTACCGCTGCACGACGGCCGCTCCCCTCATAGTCAATATTGGTTAATTTTAAATGATCCAATTCACTGACCTAAAATCCAGAACATCCTTAGCCGAAGTTTCAACTAGTGGGAGATAAATACCTGGGTACTGTAAACAAGAACTAATGGCAAATCTGTTCACACTTTAGTTTCCTGAAGTTCAGTCCACTGTCGGTTTTTCACATTAAAGTAACAAAAATTGAACATTATTAGAACATTCTACCACACTGTATGGTCACATGTCTTCGCAAAACTCAAAGTGTTTCCACACATTGGACTGTAATGATGGAATGATCAGTTTTTCCTGTCATCACATGTGTTCTCCGCTGTGATGTCACTTGGTCGTTTTCATGTTATAGTAAAAAAATAAAATAAAAAAACTACCGTGCGTCAATCCAAATGGTATTTTCCAAAATCTATTTAATTGATTTATTTTATTTTGAAACCATTTTATAATGGTATAGGTCAATTTGATTCGATTGACACCTTTCCTCAGACAGATCTTTCTATGTAGTACTCACACCATTTTGATCCCCAGGATTATTAAGAAAACAGCACCTCTTACCATTAAAGGAAAGTGTGGTTTGGTGGACTTTGGTTTAGTTCAGCTGTGGTCATGAGAAGTGCTGGAGTGCAGTTTACTTTTGCGATGATGTCAGTCATATGAATCACTCTTTTGAATTCCAAATAGCTCAGTGTGAGCCATAACAAGATAAACTTCAAAGGGCAGTTCACAAAAGCTTACTCACTGTGACTACACAGAGTATGGCTGTGACTCCATGCAGTATTTAGACTTTTATAATATTTGAATGCATGGAATATTTAGAAAACTAGAAAATGTTACGTGATCAGATTACATTCATGTCTCTAATGCTACATTCATCAATTATCAATTTTTCAAAATGTGCAAAAAAGTCCCAAGTCCGTTGTAATGTATTGACTATGCTTGATATTTAAAATGCATTAAGTGCAAAATTCCTGGAATTGGGCCTCTCTTGCATGGGTGTTGCTTTATCCCATAGATGGCAGCACTAGTTATGCAATATGGCAGCGCCCCTGTTTAATTCAATAAGGGCCCAAGTCCAGAGACTTTAGTTTGGTAGTCCTCTGAAATTATAAAAGTGAGGTGCTTCATATTATAGCATTTGTAAGCTATGAACTGGTGATAACTCTGGGTAAAGTATTAATCATTTGGTGTAGCCGCCCTTTAAGCTATGCAATTAAATTCATTTCCTGGAAAAACAAACCTCTTGGACTTGGGCCCTTTTTGAACTAATCGATTCAATTCTTCAAACAGACCAACTTCATCAACATAAAAGGCAAAACTGTGAAGAAAATCCTTTCCTTATCACAGAAAAACTGTGCAAACTAACTGACTTTCAAGTATAAAATAACGGTAATCACAAAAGTAAATATAATAATATTTAATTAAAGTCGACGCCACAATTCTCTGTTTAAAAACAAACCGTATGTTACACCATTGGAATGAATTGTGGGTAAGGTGAATCATTGCATCCCCACTTCATAGATTTGCAAATGTTAACGTTAAAAGTGTCAAACACGTGTGCTGTGCTAAAATTAATACTTTTAATAGTGTTTTACACTAGGCTTAGTATTAGCAAACTGAAAGGTTGTTCTTCATTGGTTTCTCTGTTTTCGTGTGTGCACTTCCAATCAATGTTTACTTGAAGCTCAGTGGGTCATCACTAACACTGTAATAAGGATCAAAAACATCTCTATAATTGCACCATTTTTGTGCACTGGACTTTCCAGGTTCCTATCTTCAAAGTACCTATTTGACTAAGATCCTTTATTGTTGCACCCTCATGTTACCCCCAACAAACTGTCAAATTACAATTGTTAAGACATGCACACATTAAAACAAAAATCCAAACAATCTTAGAAGGAAAACAGGCAAATTCTTCAGATGGTAGAGTAAGTCCAAAATTCGCCTGGATGAGAATAATTTTGACTTAACTGTACAGGCACTCTGCAGATTTTAGAATAGTAATCAATGTGGTATTTGAGATCGTAAGCTCCCCTTAAGTATGCAATTAAAAGAATTGATTCCTATACTGTTCTCAGTTAACCCTTGTGCTATCTTAAATGACCCCACCCATACATTGATGTGTTATCCCTACTATGACAAAGTTTGATAAAGGTGGAAAGATTTCATGTAATCCATGGACACCAGTGAGGTTCACAAATCATTTAAGAAAAAAGGTTCAGCTCACTGTCTAGTAGGTCTAGATGACCCAACTCCCAATGTTAAAGTGCCTAGGATAGCACAAGGGTTAAGCGGGAAGATAATTCACACAAAAAAGACAGAAACAGGCTTTTGCACCCTATAGAAAAGTGAAAATGTTGGCCAAAACATCTGGGTTTAGATGAATATTTGTGTATGTGTTCAGTCTTGATTGGTTTCCAAAGTCAGTCAGAGTGAAATATTAAATAATAAAATATTATTACTCTGTAGCATATGTTATGCAGAAAATTAAGTAAATTTTGAGGGCAGCAAGTTCTCATCTGGGCTCTCTCCCAGAAGAAAGTTAGTAACCACAGTAAGCACAAACTGCCTTTCAAAGTTAAAGTGCGTCATCCTGAGCAAACTCATCCCTTAACATTTTAAAGCAAGCATGCTAAAAATTGAAGGAAAGTCCAAAACATGGGTCACTTCTGGATTATTCTTCTGCATTGGGTCTGCCAAGGAGGAGTATGATTGTTCTTTTCTATTGTTAGTGAAGGCAGGCTGTTAGAGGAATGTTAAGCACACATTAAGGGGGAGACATGTTGACATCCCAATGATTGATTGCCTGAGAGATATTCTTCCGTTTGCAACATTTAAGCTGTTGTTTTACAAGATGCAGTGTGTGGGTGGTTGGATGGGAGAATGTCTATAAATAGAGCAGGTGGTGATAGCATGGGAGTAGTGGAAACAGGTATATGTGGCTGCCAGATGGTGCCTTGTGGGGAATGTCTCCTGGTGATTTGTTTGCAAATAGGTCTGTGTAAAGTCATCCACTCCTTTCCCCCAACTTGCTTGCTGTTGTAGCCAGAGCTTTAGGAACTGCCATATCTGATAAAGGTGCTGCCGACTCAAAGATGTCCTGCTGCTCGCTGGAGAAAGAGTGAAAGTGACGCACTGTGACAGGCTTTGTCACTCTCTGAGGCAACGGCCCTACAGATTGTCACAGATAGATATGGGGGAAACTTGGAAGGCATGAAAAATTGTTTCGAGAGAACGAGCAAGGAGAGCCAATGATGCCAAATTCAGGGGCTTACCTCAGTGCAGTTATAGTATATAACAGGGAATCAAACCCCACTGGTCAAGATCTTTACATTCACTTCCTATCTTACCTTGATTTGTGCAAAGAAAAGTGACAGAAGGCTGGTAAATTAACACTTTCCAGTCACACACAAAACATCTCCCAAAAGTATCATTGACCAATGCAAGCCTGCATATCATAAGACAAATGCTGACTGCGTGGCTAGTCATGTTAGTGCTGGACTGATTTGAAACCAGACATTTTCAAAAAAATTGAGTTAGATGGGATAAATAATCATGACAGTTATGGAGAATCTAAATCTATCTTAAAAGACAAAAAAAAGTCTACAGTTAAACTGTAAATATCTTCATTTCTGTTGTAACTTTGGGCCAGTTTACAAGTGAATGGCCCCAAACTTTCTTGATTTATAGGCTGCCTATAGTTTCTTGGTAAACTGATATGTTTTCAGTTTGGTTTCTGAACTTGTCTCAAACTGGAAGTCTCCACTCTTAATAGGGTTATGGTAATCTTTAGCCTAGGCCTTATGCATACTTTTATTTTGGTCCGATGTGGACAGGCTTTGTGTGCTTCCCTGGACTCAGCCACTTGCCTGCTAGACTTTGACCAAACCTGCATTTCCTGTGAGGCATTAAGATACACTTGGCACAGTCTTATCTTCTCTCCCTCGAAAGAAGATGGTTTGTTGTATAAAATGTGAAAGAGGTAAAAGAAAATAAGAAACAGTCAACTTCCTTTTATCCAAAAATTGATGAATTCACAAGGTCTTTTTGGTAGCTGCCACTTCTATTCTCATGGGCCTTTCAAATTGTTGCAGGACTTCCTTGTCAAAAAGGAGCAAATAATCATGTCACTTCCACTCAGGCTCAAACATTTATTACCTGCCATTGCTGTTCTGCACCCTGAGTGCACAGACGGTTCACTACAGATGAGGAAAATGATAACTCTTTCCTAAAAAGTTTCAAGTGTGAGATAGTGTAGATTATCTTACAATCCCAGGCTTCCTTTTCTATAGTTCGATAAGTTGTTTCAGATCTGTGTCATCATATTCTAGAGAAAACTGTTTGTGCACATAAACAATGTTTTTTAATAAAAATATTATATATGCCAGGAGTTCTGTCCTCTTGACTACTTACACGATCTGCTCCACCGACAGAGTGCGAGTAAAAAAAAAACACAAACACAGTGAAAGAAGCACGGGTGATTTCCCAGAGATATGGGTACATTTTCTGGTCCATAAGCATTGGCACCACATCAAATGAAAGCTATTAGACTATAAGAGCTCAAACAAACATTGTTCAGAGTACAAATTTAATCAACAATTATACTTTAATGGGGTGGCTGGAAATTCTTCATGACAGGCAATTCTAGCTTTTCAGACGTCTCATATCCTCTGGCTTCTGTTAAACTCCCATCCTTTAAAGTCTACATTTTCTATATGTTAATACTGCATGATCTTTTTTTATAAATAATAAGTAAAGACTAAGTCCATCTAAATTATGCAAAGTAAGTTACTATTTTATTATAAAGTATAGAATTGCTTGAAACTGTGGCAATTACTTTAAGTCCAGGCTTTTCTAAGCTTGAAGAAACTTTCCTTTAATGATGTTTCTTCATGATCTTTAACATAAACCAACACCAAGAGATGAACGTGTTTCTTTTCAGAGTTATAACTGGAAAAGCAAGCCAAACAACCTCCTATAGAAATCTAAAGACTGTCCACCTGTGTGGTATGGTTTACGAAGGAGATTGCTGTCAGAAACATTTGCTGTCTAATTATCACCAAGCATTCCACAGGTCCTGCACACAACATAATGCAGAAAGTAATATTATAGGCTATTACTATTGAGATGGCTGTTACGGCTGCGGTGAAGATGCAGAAAGCAGGTTTTCATAGAAAAAAATGCTGCATTAAGTGTTTTTCTCTTCCTCCCTGTCTGACCCTGAATGTTTCATGACTCCATAACCATAATGAGTTTATTTGTTAGGTAATGATAGATATGCTAGCAATATGATGGAAAACGGAGTGCACCACCATTAGGATGCATTGCTGGAAAAATATGAAGATGAATACTAGCAAACTATTGATTACATGCATCATGTGGTGAGCTGGTGTTCTCATTTCTCCTAGAAAGTTTCTCCAAGGCTTTGGTCAGTGATGAGCTGCAATAAAAATTATCTGAAATTTTAGATGAATGAAAAAAGCTGTTTACAAAGAAAATGGCCATTCAGAGTGCTATTTCAAACATGTTTTGTTATATGCTCTAACACTGTCTGGAGTCTGAAAAAGTTTGATTTTGAACATATAAATAAGCTATGATCACAAGACTCTATCATTATGTTGATTTTTTTTAATGGTGCTATTTAGCTTATGATTAAGATTATTTGAGATTATTGGGACAAATGTTTTTGTGTCACAAAATAAACTGTGGGTTTGTAAATAATAATACTACAATAATGCATGTAGACATGCTTCCAAATTTTGCAGAAAAAAACATACATTGAGAATCTAGCGCAAGCAAAACTAATGATGAAAATACTTATTTCTAAATGTATCTCTTGCTATGTTAAAAACACACCAAAAATTAAATATGCAACCAAGCACAAAACTGTAATTTTGACCATCTGCCAAACTATTTGGCTTGGCAGATGGTTTTTAGAAGAGCTGGTTGATGTGGTTGGTTCTGTAGAGTTTTGAAAAGTAAAATTGTTAGGACAATATCCGCTTAGACTTTAAGATTCCATTTGAGGATCGTAAATTTTGAGCGCCCCTTCTTATCTGCAAACACAAAGGCTGCATGAAGCCGTAAAAATTCTTCAAAGAGGCTCAGCTAGGAACATTGCAAATAAAGCTTGCTAAGGTTAAAACCCAGTTCTCAGCTTCTGTCTCTGTCAACTGTCTGGTCTGTTTTCACAACTATCAAGCTGTTCTAAATCCAACATTCTGCATACATATTTGTGAATGAAGTAAAAAATGAATAAGAAGTAGTACATTTGAATTTAAAATAAATAAGCTGTCCTATTTGCTCCAGTTCCACTTCTGTTGCAAATGTTAGCAGAGCCTAACATTTGGGGTAGACAAAACAAAAAACAAAAATCAATATAATATAGTTTTGAAGTTGAAAATAAAAGAACAGAATCATATCTTCAATTTTATGCTTTGCATGAAGGTGATAGCTCCAAGGCGAAAGCTCAGCAGAGTGCAGTGTAGTGTGGAGATTAACACTTAACTTAATTCAAAGGGGAAAAAAATACTAGGTTTCTAAAGAGTATAGTAAAGCTTCCATTACGTTCTAATCAGTTTTTGCGTGTCGCAAAAAAAATTCCTGCTGATTTACACCAAGCATGAGTCAAAAAGAGAGGAACAGTCATAAAGAAGAGTTCCAGGTAAGAGTCACATTTTTTAAACCTTAGTTTAAGTTCAAAGCCTCTATTAGAGTTTAAAATACATCTATTGTATCAAAAACAACAGATTTGAGACTAAAATACTGTTTAATAAACATAGTATTATGAACTATTAATACATTACATTGTTTATGTACTAATTAAAAAACCACACAGTAAGATTACACAAAGATACTTTTGTAGTAACAGATGAGGCGTTTTATTACAAAAACAGAAAGCAGCGACCATCGTATGTCATGCTCTCCTGTAAACCATGCAATGAGGGAAGCATGCCCCCACGGATACGGAGCAGGAGGAGACTCACGGGGCGAATCCAGTCGTACGGAGTGGTCTTCTGCCGGAGACTTGACGTGCTTTTCTGATGACTGAATTTGCGCTCAGTGTATTTAAACAGTGACGTATGTGTCAAAGGATGTTCGATTGGCCGTTCTGCATGTCAATCCCGTCCCGTACTTCTCGGTGAGGATTTTGATTCGCTGACGATTTTTTAGAAGTACTATTTAATTTTTTTGGTTAATTATTTTTGCTGGCCTGCGATCTACACTCATGTCTTTGAAGAACGTCCGTTCAATCGCAATCGACGTTATGAGCACCCCTGTTCTAACTGAACTGAATACATACATGAGCGAAAGGTTTACAGGAAAGCAGCTGTTTGTAAGGGTGAATGAGTGCAACTTCAAATCTCCATCCCAGTTTATTTAGGATTAGTTCATCAAATATTACTCCTAATTTGAATATGAAAAAAGGTAAAATGATGTGCTATCACAGTTTAGATGGAGCTCCTTACTGCAAGCAGAAAACCAGAGATGATGGCCTTTTTGACCATGCGTTCAACTGAAACATTTCTGTAGACATCTTCTTGGGTTCAAGACTTTGACAGCAAGCTGATGGTAAACAGAAAAATAAAAAAATAACAGATAAAAGCAACATCCCTCTGGGTCTCACACTGGAAACTGTATGTGTTACTCCTGAGTTTTGGCCGCTTGCAAATCCATTTACATCCCTGGAATTGTGAAATAACACCCTGTACTGCTGCATTGCTGAAATAGTCATTAGGTGATATCGTCTGTCTCCAGCTCGGGGAGACAGGCTGCGATAAGAGCCATAACAGGAGCCCAGAAAGGAGGATTTTTAATTACAAAAAGAAAGAAGGTGATAGCTTTTGCATGGTAACTCTTGATATGAGCCATTTTTCAAACAGTTATGAGTAGAACTGTTTGGTGGAAACCACATATTGCAAAATATTTTTGGAGGGCCTCCTTGTCTCGCACCTTTTCTTAATTTTTTGATCACTGCATATGTCTGCAAATAGGACCAAACCCAAATCTAATGTTACCAAGAGATCATCTTAAAAAGAATATTCCAAAAAGGAAAGATTAAATCCGATACACACAAAAAAGAAAGATAAAGAAAATAAATACGATAGACAATTTTTTACAATCCTGACTATCAGATCTGAACTTCAGTGTGTTGGTCTGACTTTGGTATCAAACAGTTTATTTATGGCATTTTTAGCATGAATCAGCTTCCATCTGTGCCATGTTGTTCTGAATTGCTCAGGTAATCTTTACCCACGTGTCACTTTTATACCATAGGTTAGTATATTTTACTCTGTCCAAAACAGAGAGCATGCATGAGTTTACACATATATTCAGTATTTAGTATACAACGTGTTACTTGGATCATGACATCTTGTCCAAGTTTCATCAGTTTTTTTTCTGTTTAAAACAGTGTGCTGTGGCTCAAGTCTTTAATTCTATTCAAGAGGAATTCTGTGTTTTCTGATCCAAAGTGTGAATATGATCTGCCATCCTTACTGAACCACTATAAGTTCACTCAAAGCTGACCCTGGAAGGGATACAAAAGTGGATGGATGAATGGATATGTTTGGAATATGCTTCCTCTTTAATTGGGATGTCGTCTTTGTTGTCTCTCTGGTTTTTTGGGCACACCGGCTAAATCAGGTATGTCCAAAGTCTGGCCACTAGGCCATACATTGTTCACATTTATACCATCATAAAATCAATAATATGGGGCCCTTAGCACTTTCAAAGAACTGTGTCACAATGTCTTTATTTTGATTGGCTAAATTTCGTCCATCAGTCTTTGTAAAGCTGTTGTAACAACCTGAGGCTTCTTTACCTTTAAAGCCTTAAGGGCCAAATGAGAAGAACAGATTGATTTGTTTCTGTGATCAAAGCTATTGTTACATATTAATTAGATAACTGTTATTTTACTGTTTACAAGTTTACAGAAAACATTTAAAAGTGAATAATATTTATTATTATACATGAACCTAGATTTAATGTTGACAGAATTTTTCTTTATTTTAATTCTGGTCTTCAAATATGAAATTCACAGTAATTTTAGTTAAAAAATGTTTTAAATGTGTTTAGGTTCTATGTGAAGAAGTTAAAGTATCTCTCTGCTAAAAATAAAAAAGACTTCAATAAATAGTTCATGTGTATTTAATGTTATTATAAGGGCAAGTAAGTAAGTAAGGTTTATTTCTACAGCAGCCTCCTCATAAAAAGTATTTGTGGATAATAATAATCACATAATAATCAGAATAAAAATAATAATAATTATTAATAATAATCAAATAATCCAAAAAATCATCATAAAAGTAAGATAATAACAATAGTGAAAACACAAAGATCCAACAATTCATCATTCACAAATCACAGGCAAATGAACTAAAGTACAAATACGTGTAAATCAAATGCAGGCTGAATGGTTGGCCCTCACACATTTTTACCTCACCAAATCTGGCCCTCTTTGCAAAAAGTTTGGACACCCCTAGGCTAAATGTAGCCTCAGATCATGGTTTTCCACAACAAGCTGCACTGTTGACACAAGGCATGAAGGGAACATCAGAACATCTCTGGAGCACAAAACCAACTTATATGTTAACTCAGTGTATAACATGATGTTGTCCCTTCCTCCACAGTCCATTTTTTCCCTTATCACTAGTGATTTGAAGCTAATTTACTGAAATACCTCTCTCTATGTTTATTGTATTATTTTAATCAGAAAGTTCTTGCTTACTGTAGTTGAATTTTTAAAGATTCAATGCATTTGTTGCAAAATGTTTTGGATTTTATTGCTTACTCTATGTTTGCAACCGCTGAAAAATTAGTAAATCTAAACTTATTTTACATAATGTGTCTATAAAACAAAAGCTATTTTGCAGTTTTTGTTTTCTACTTCTGTATGTATAAGGCTGAAAAGACAAAAGATCAAATCCCAGGAATCTCCTAAATAAATCAGTTTACATAATGATTCTGCTTGTAATGACAAGTGTATTTAATTACTTCTCAGTCAGCATTAATTGTTTGCTTGAGTATGCACAGCATGTGATACAAACAGAATTTTGCAGCCTAGAAAAGAGCCTATATTCAGTTTTTTTTTTTCCTAAACGATAACAAGTTTATGTTTCCCTGTTAGGATTTATGTCCGATAGTTTTGTTTTATTGAGTAAAATTACCAGCAGCTCAGGAAAATCTAAGTAATTTTTCCAGTACAATATTTATGAATGGACTTTCAAAAACAAGCTTCACTGAAGCATATAGTTGCAGCTTTTTCTGCTTACTGGTTTGGCCTGTAGACAAACTGGCAGTTTGAGGTATCAGGGCGAGAGATTTGCTGCCAGGCTGAACTAAGCCAGCTCCCACAGTGTTTCTTTCTTTCCTCTGTCTTCCCTTTTCCAGTACAAGTCAAGTGCATGTACCCTTAATTCCTCCACACATTTACCTATGGAGTTGTTTTGCTTTTTTTAAGGGTAAAATCAGATTAAACCATTGCTAGCTTCAATCAGGAAAACGCTGCATATTTGATGAAAATGACTGAGTCATTAAAAAGGGTCAGAGTGGCCCGGCTGCTTCGCGTGCACCTTTTCCCCGCTTGTAAGGAGAGGAACCTAACAGTAAACAGGCCTAATCCCCCTGCTATCTCAGGAAAGCAGACAGACTGAGGAGCCCCGTAGCGTGGCCCTAGCATCTTTTTCTGGTCATTACCAGCAGTACGCCTCTCAGCACGGATAGAAGCAATGAAGGAGAACCTCAATAAATGATCAGTGTGCTCTGCCAGCAACAACACATGCTGCATTTGCTGCCTCCCTGTAGCTGTTCCCATCATTGATTGTGCAACCCATAAGCTTTCCAGGCTGATGGTATAAACCTCCTAAATTTGCCCTACAGCTGTTAAATTAGTCTGTCCAAACTAATGACCTAAATTTGAAAAGGAAGTGCTTGATTTCCCAGGCCTCAAGGACTGGAGAAGCCCACCTCTTGTAAAGGCCCTGAGGGATAAACGAGGCCCATTACAAGGTGAAGTTTGTAATGATGCTTTTGATTAGTGAGTTGTCAGGAGATATTGGCCCAATGCTCATCATGGTGTTGTTTAGCACTTTAAGACCTTCATAAAGATGAGTGTTTTTCCCCCTTTTTTTTTTTTGAGAAAAGATCAAAAAGCAGGAGCTATGTGCCTAATGAAGTCTCAGGCTTAGCAGCTCTCATGACAGGATAATTACACCAAATGCTTGAAGCGAGCACTTCAAAGGACACTTCATCCCTGTGCCAACACCACGCAACGCATCTCACCAATCAAGATGGCCTGACCCAAATCAAGTCCGTGACGTCGTCCAGATACTTTACTCACTGCATCTCTGCAGAGTCAAATGCATTGAAATCCCAGCCACACTAAATGTTCTTAACTTGAATAGTAAGCATACAAGAATAAGCCTTGCTGACATCTCTGTGGATGCACACAGAGAAATTGGTCTCATAAAGTGGAGCAGAATGACACATGCAAATGGAGAGAGAGCAGATTTTGCAGCTGGATGTGCTCTGCAGCTATGGTGATATACAAACATTTTAAAATGGTTTCATTTGTTCGGGATTGTGCAGAAAAGCATCAATGATCAGCTGCAGACCAGATGAACCTTAAAAATGTAAAAAGGGCTAAATTCACTACCCTGTGAAGAAATGCCTTGTGAATGCTTTTCCCTAAATAATTCCCTACAAGCTGCCGGCTGCACAGATGTGCATTTTGCTAAAGAATTATTTGAGACACACCTTGTCTTCTTTCAACTCAGCAAACCCTCATACTTTGCTCTGTGCCACTCTGCTTTGCTTCACAAATCTGCACTGACCTTTTATAATGGCAGGGTCAAAAACTTCAAGTGTGTTCCAAAATGTTAAAACATCCCCTTCAAAATAGCTGTACCATCTGGTTGCAAATAAAATATTTGGAAAAGATTGCATATTCTGACGAGTCACAGAGCAATTTATCTTGTGAATCGAGTAAACATGTCGTTTCCCAGTGAATCCAGGATGATGAATTAGCTTCTGTGGGATAAGATAAACCATATCGCTAAAAGTAGCTTGAATACTCTCCTTTCCTCTTAGCTTGAGCCGAGCACAATGAAGGGGAACCATAGGTTTAAAAAAAATAAACTGGAGCAACTGCAAAGAAAGAAACAACTGGTTTAATCATTGAAAAAGCATGCACAGCTATTAAAATAATCAACAAAAAATTTTACCTGGGATTAATCACATTCAAAAGCAGCTGCATAGATTTAAAAAAAAAACATTTGCTAAACTTATGTGAAGGGCTTTACAGATCAGCCACTTTTTCTTTAACAAAAAAGAAAATAAGCAAGGCTATACTAAGTGTTGGATGGTGCATAATTAACAAACAGACATTGCAAATTACTCTCAGTCTGCTCTGAAAATGACTCCTGGAAGAATGTGGTGGAACTGAAACAGATGGGGAGAAATCACTAAACAGATCCACAGAAAATTCAGTCACACAGCGTGCATTTCAAATGAGTCCACTGAGAGCGTTATTTCTCAGTTGTACTGGTAAATCACACCTGATTTATTTTTTACATATGTACAGACTGCATTTCGGTAGATGCTGCATTTCCAAGCTGTTTTTATTTGCTGGTAAATGTTAGAATATAAATGTGGAGGCTGACTGCATTTTCTATTAGATTCATGAGAAATACAACACTTTAATTTTAGACTCTGAATGTCATGTTCCATCTGTTTACTCAGGAAAAAAGCAAATTTCTATCAGGATGGAGGCAGTCCATTAGAAAAAAAACTTGTGTCCTAAATGTGATGTTTAATCCCAAGTAATCATTTCTCACTCTGTAAGGTGCTTATAGACAAAATATAACAAGTGACAAATCACAAAAATCCATCATTTTTAAACACATTCACTCAAATATTACAAAAGAATTGCATGAGTGGTGATGGAGGTGATTGGATACACAGCATAAAATGATAATTTAACATTTTTATCACTGCATGTGTGTCTCTAAAGGATTTCACAAGAGTTTGGTAAAGTTGAAACAGTTATTCCTTGTCCTGCTGTCCAGTATTTTGTATTTACAGCCTGTTAATTGCCCCCCTCCCCCGTTTCTTTTCATCAGCCGTTTCTAGTCAGGTAATTAATTACCTGCTCGGTATAAATAGCAGTGTGGTTTTAGTTTGGTGGCTGGTTTAGTCAAAGCACAGTCAGTTTGCTCTGATATGGCTTCTGTAACCCTTGTGCTATCCTAGTTCCTAGTGCTATTCTAGGCACTTTAACATTGGGAGTTGGGTCATCTAGACCCACTAGACAGTGCTCTGAACCTTTTTTCTTCAATGATTTGTGATCTTCACTTGTGTCCATGGATTACATGAAATCTTTTCACCTTTATCCACCTTTGTCATGGTAGGGAGAACACGTCAATGTAAGGTTGGGGTCATGTAAGATAACATAAGGGTTAATCAGGCCTCAATATTTCCAATACTATTTTCAAATAATATTTTGCTTATTTCATGTTTAATAATAATAAGAAGAAGAATGTTTAATTAATAATAGTGTTTCATTTTTTAACACCATCAACTGCATAAGGGTCGCCTTTTCTATCTGCAACTCTATAAATGCCATATCCTACTAAATATATAGTCGTTGTTTTCTTTTCGAGGGGGGGGGGGGCGCACTGGTAGATGGAATGAAACTTTGTGAATTTACAAAACACTTAAGTAGTTTTAAAATAATTCCCCAAGCTTCTGTGCACTGCGCCTATTGTGCACATCTAAGATTGACAATGCTTTTTGATAGGTTGGTAATATTGTGGTAAAAGCTTTGTTTGGTTTTTTGATTCAACAATATGGATTTTGACATTTTGATTAAGAATACTGAACATGTACACAATACTGAACATTAAATATATAAATATATTATTTTTCCTAATTGTGTGGTATCTGATGAAATATGTTTTGATTCATGTCAATCCTTTCCACTTACCAAAAATGACAGACTTGTCAGTACAGTTTCATTATGTCATGTTAGTGTTGTCAGGTGGGTAAGTACACTACTATGGTACCTGGACTACTGTGTCAAACTTTACTGCAATACATTTCTCCAGGATCTGATTAGTCATAATCGCTTACAATTCCCATTTCTCTGACTTCACTCTCTGCTACCACCAGCTGCGTGATCGCATTTATTTAGACACACCTATATCCATGAACCTATAACACCTGGACCAGAAAAAAAAAAAAAACTGGAAATCACAAAAACCCATTTCATAATAAAATACACAATAAAAAAACAAATGCAAAATAAAATAGAAATTTAGATCACATTTGAACATCCCCACTTGATCTCACATTACTGCCTTCTTGGCAAATACTTACACATGTCCAAACACAAATCTGTTAAATATTACCAACTTGAATTTTGGTGCAGGTTTGGTAAACAGATCTGCCACCATCTGTACTGTTGGACAATCCTCTAAACATATCTTCCCACTATTCACAGTTGATCTGATGAAGTAGTTCTTTATGTCAACATGTTTGCACCTTTGTCTGCTAACTGTGTTTGTGGCTAAGGCTATGGTACCTTGGTTGTCTTTGTACACCTTTGGAAGTGCATATGGATGTTCATTCATTTCCTCTAGCCGTTGTTTTAAATGCAACCATTCTTGGATGGTTACAGCTAGATCTACATACTCTGCCTCACAGGTAGATGGCGCTGCTTCTGAATGTCTGACATTTCCTTTAGTTAAGCCATTTTCTCATTCATTGCTTTGACCCATTATCTAGATTTATCAGGGCTAACAGCATCTCTGAATGAAACCGGTATGTTGCACATCATTTTATAGCAATAATCAATGTTACTCTTAATGTGGTCAGTTTCATCGTCAAGCAAAGTTTTAGTCATGGTACATTCAGTGTACCTGTCTGGCTTCCTTGTTTCTCTTGAAGGGTAACGTCTAGATTCTGTTTCTCTTGAAGGGTAACATCTAAAGTCTGGCTCATGCTTAACTTCGTCTGGCTGTGCAGGTACAGGAGTCACTTTGTATTGATCACTTACATCAGGTTGTTCTTCAGTTTAACATGGTGATCTGGATATTTTGGCTTATATTCTATAAAGTTCTCTACAGGGGTTTGGCAGAGTCTGGGTCTGTTACTCTGCACATTTTAGACAAAAACGTCACCAGCCAATGCTTCTCCGCTTTCTTAGTGTCCGGAAAATAAACAATATATGCAGGACTATTTTTATCATAACCAATAAAAACACAGTTTTCACACCTTGGGTCTAGCTTACTTTTATCTGGTTTGTAAGAAAACAGTGTGAGTCAAACTTTTGCATCCTGGACAGATTAGGCCGTCTACCTGAAAATACCTCAACCGGTGTTTGCCCTATGCGTTTATTAAAACATCTGTTTTCTCACCATAGCAGCAGTCTGGACAGCATAGGTCTACAACTGTTAGGGCAGATCATTTTCAATCAGTAAACATCTTGCCATGTCAAAAGTAGGGGCCGCAAAAGGTGTCACTGCGCATGCCTTTTTGCATGTTCACTTCTCCATTGACAAACTAGGTTTCGGAAAATGTACAGTGTCAATATATGCGTTGCAGTGCTTACTTGGATAGCTTATATTTTTATTTCAATCCATCAGCCAACTCCACACAGTGTGATTCAGCCTGGAAGTTCTCTCGCCTGAACTTCCGGAGATCAGTGATATGTAAGGTTGGTCCACAGTTGACCATCAGGCCCTTCATGTTTATGCCTGTTGCCTCGCTAACTCGGAAAGTGAACTCTTTATCCTGGTTTTCCGTCTCACCGCAGGTCTTGCGTGCGTCGTCTTGTTCTCTGCGCTGTCTGCGTCTGCAGGTGCTGTTCCAGTGTGTGCTGCTCCGACACAAGCTGCACCACAGCTTGTGCTGGCAGTTTCTTGCCAGGTGTCCCTTCTGGCCTCATCTGAAGCATATGAAGTCCGTTGTCACCTTCTCTGCTCCTCGCTCACTTGGGCTGGCAGGTCTCCCTCTCTGGTGCACGCAAGCCTTCATCACGTTGTCACCTGCTGAGGTCGCGTGCATCTCGTCAGTGTCCTCATAGCTGCGTAGCTTTGTTTTAAACTCAGCTAATGACATGGTCTCATCTTGTCTGTCACATGGATTGCAAATGGTTTCAGCTAGCCACTGGCAACCAGCAGACCATTGCTCAGGGTTTCACCTGCGTTTCTTAAGGACATAATCTCAGTCTCAGCGCGGATTATATATTCTGTCACACATGATTTTTCAGTGAAGTCAGTCCATTATAAAGACTGATGATACAAGGGTGTCCTTTATTTTGACAATAGTGTCTCAGGATCTGTGGCGCCCGTCATCTGCTGCCTCGCATATCACCAGCGACAGGCCCTCGTCATCCAGAAACTGGATCAGTTCAGCATATACCTCCGCATTTTTAGCTGGATCCTCATCATCATCATCATCAGGGTCAGGCGCATTCAGAATGGTGTCTGTTAATCCTTGTAGTCGAAGGTGACCCAAGAATTTGGTCTCACATAGTTTATAGTTTTTCTCATCTCCGTCATACAGAAGCCGGATTCAGCGGTGTATGCCAGGTGTTCGTCTGCTCATGATGTCAACTACCTCACAAAAGTGGGAAACACTGATAGTCTCAGGCGTCTTCTGGGCCCATAACCTGTTGTCAGGTGGGTAACCGCACAACAGTGCTGCGTTGTACCTGGACTACTGTGTCAAACTTCACCGCAATAAATTTCTCCAGAATCAAATTAGTCACACTCGCAAACAATTCCTTTTCTCTTACTTTACTCTCAGCCACTTTTTTTTTTAACTTGTCCTGTCCAACAGCTGAGCAGACAGGAGCTGAAGGCCTCTTGTGTTGAACATATTTTACTCTTACAACTGGGGGTTCTGGATTTTCTGACATACAGGGTGTGTATTGTATAAACCCTTAGGCTAAACTTTATTTATACTGATTATATTTGTATAAAATTTCATTTTTGAATTTTATGTTTTTTCTCTCCATTTAGCCTTCATAATGTGTATGACCTACATGGACAGTAGACTGTGTTCAATTGGCAAACAATTTGCTCAATTTAAATAGATCTTAAACGTTTTACAAGTTCTCGTGCCTTCCCAAACAACGCTGATTATCCTAAAATGCAAGCAAACAACACTCAGTGCTCCTGTGTGACAAAGACCCGAGTAGTGATAACTGCTGGATCGCTTTTGTGGCTTACTTGAACAGAAAATGGTCATTTGATGCCAAAGCCTTTTTGAAACAAGAAAGGGGGAAGCCCACACAGCTAAAAGGTGTGAATATTGTGGAAGAGGTGAACAGGTATGCTGCTCACACAATTTCTTCAAAGGGAAAGAAGCTGACAGGGCTGTAATTACAACTTTAAACATGTGATTTAAAAGAGCATGGGACTTTATCAATATAAATAGCCGTGTCTCAGTTAATACCTGGATATATATTGAACAGTCTACGTACTACTTTGGCCCTAAATGATAGTGGATGATTCAGATTCTATTTCCCAAATCACCTCTTTGCCAGAGGGCAGGCAGAAGTTTTTACATCCTGACCCTGGCCCTGTGTTAGATTATCATGGTCTGTCATTCCCATCACTCTAACTTTCTGTCACAGACAAGGCTCAAAGAGCTTTCTTTTACTCTGACCCTCAATTACCCAGCCCAATCATCTTAGACAGGTGCTGAGGTACAGTAATAAACCCCCGCCTCATGCTGCCGAGGCAGCCTCTCTTTTAAAGCACCTCGGAGACCTCTAAAATGACTGAGCTCGCAGTTGATCAGTTGCTGTGACCATAGTTGACTCATGGCTGCTGGCTGATAGTGTGCAGTGAAAAAGAAAAAGAAAAGAATACAATAGCAATTGTTGGCCTGTATTGACAATATAAATAAGATATTATGTGGATCCTCATTGCTGTGATATTTTTGCTGTTGGTGCTATAAAAATTCCCAGAAAAAAAGGCCCGTATATGTGATTTAACCGAACTTATATGGTCGCCATTCTCACAGAAAATTATAGATATTGCAGTAATCACTGCTTTAATGTACCACTAGACAGCATTTACAGCAAAGACAGGAAGTGAAGTTGTCAGGTAAAGTGGTTCGAGGGAATTCAAGACTGAAGTTACAGTTGGATTTTGTGCACTTATTTCAACTCTTAAACTATACAATACAGCTTAAATGTTTTGCGAATGGAGTCTTCTTGTCACAAGGACGGGCCATCTACTGGATCATAAACTGCACAGAGTGATAGCGCCATAAAAGCAAACGGGGATGCTCAGCCTAACTAAACTGACTTGTCACTACTTTATCCTCCTTATGCAGAATTTCACATTTCTGGAGGGAAAATGCAAATGAGAAGCTAAAGACATTTCATACTTAACACATGTATATTCATACATAAATGACTGTTGAGAACAAATTGTTTTCCATGTCTAAGAATTTAGTGTTTGATTTTACTGTTTTTTCTTAGGAATATTCAAATTTGAGAATGTGCATATTTTCAAAATTCCATTTTTTTGTTATAATTAATATCAGAACCTACTTTTGGATCATATCAGCTTGGAGTTAACAACAGAGAACAAGAACAATATAGAAGAACTTCAGTCCCTCTGGTCCTCCGTAATTAACACTATCACCCAGTGGGGGGGGGGGGGGGCTAAGTGCTTCTCTCCGGGGCCTGTTGGTGGGGGGGTGCGGTGTTCTGGTCTGGGTCCAGGAACCGGGGCTTCTGCAGGGCAGAAGTCTGTGGGCTCCAGCATCCAGGTCAGAATCACTGCCTGGATGGGGGTTGTGCCCCGGGGTCTCTGGGTTGGGGGTGGGGGGTTGTTGCACTCTGTGCCGCCTCTGCAACACTGCACGGCTTGACCTGGTGCGTCGTGCTTGGGTGGGGGTTGGGAGACGGGGTTCCAGCAGCACCACTTTATGTTGGAGCATGACTAGTCTCCCTCTTTACACCCAACACCTACATCACTGCTACAGACTTTTTCCAACTGCATTTTTTGTCTACTCCTGATTCATCATTTAAATTAAGGAATACTCAGAAATACAATTGTAAGCTTAATTTTCTTAAGATAGGTCTTCCATCATGAGAAAATGCCACAAGAACATGTTAAAAACACCATGCTCATTGGAGTGGGTCTTTAACAACAGAATGACAACTTCTTTCCTTCTGTGAATCATCTAATTTTCAGAATCTTTTCCTCAAATGCTCTGGATTGCCTTTCAGTAAAAGTAATCTGCTCCAGTTCACCTTAACTGCACTGTGATGGCATTTTCTTTTTAGAAGAAAAGACCACCGCTCCTTATTGCCACATAAAGGATTTATTGTGACCAAAAATATTCTGTACATCCTATGAATAAAGACAGTTATGGGGTTAAATTTGCCTAAATCTGACTGGAGAAAGGGATCAGGCAAACAAGTGGAAATGAATTTCTTCATTCCTTTGTCTGCCTCATGGGAGCATCTACTGCACAAATTGAGAAGTCACATCGTAGTTTGAAAAATACAAACTACCTATGCTGGCAACTAATTCTAGAATTTACTGCGAGATTTGCCTGACAGATTGTATTTCCAACTCCCAGTTAGGCAAAGTTTGCCCGCCCTGTGCTAATTGGAGAAATCAGCATGACCAGTTGGCTCAATTTTCTTTTTTATGTGGGAGAATCAGAGCTGATTTAACCTTTAATCCAGGTCAATAAACCATGTTTAGATTCATTTTCAGCTAAATCTGAATCCAATCATGGACCGTAAACGAGCTTCTAACTCAACTCTGAACACATGTGGTTGGCAGCCAATGAAAAGAGAGGGTGAGACTTTGAAAATAGGGTCATGGAACGAGAAGATGAGAAACTGCAACAAGCAAACCAAAAGGAATGTGGGAAAAATTGAACGAGTTTTGACAAAAGTATAAACAAAGCCTAAGAATAAAACAAATGGGTTATTGGTAGATCATTTTTGAATTAGAACTGTATGGTGGAACAGGGGTTAGCGCTCTTTTCTCACAAAGAGAAGTATTTGGTTCAAATCTTACCCGAATCCTTTCTATTGGAGCTTGCATGTTTGCCCTGTACATGTGGAGGTTTTCTCCATGCACTCTGGTTTCCTCCAAAAATCATGCATTGCAAGTTAATTTGTGTCTTGAAATTGCCCTTAGGTGTGTGTGTGTGTGTGTGTGTGTGTGTCTGCGGCCCTGCATTACATTGGTGACCTATTCAGGGTGTGCCCTTCTTTCGCCCAACAGTAGCTGGGCTCTAACAGCCCTCTGATCCCTAAAGGAATTCAGTACTAATAATACATATTTATTATATTCTGTTTTAAAATCAGTTCATTTTCCTTTTGAATGGGGTCACATTTGTGAGGAACGTGGGTTGCTGGAATGAGTAGCAAAGCTGAGTATGTGGATAGCACCCATGGAACATTTTCTTAACCAATGGTAATGCAAAGCAGCCTGTTCTGCCATAGATTCTTGTTTGGCAGATTGAATAATTGAAGCAGGAACCAGAGTAGCATGTGAAAAAACAAAACACCCTGGTAAAATCCTTGTCGGATCACTTCCACCTTACTGGTTAGCCAATATGGTTGTTTTGGTCTCTGTAGCAGGAAAAGCCAACCAAATCCAAAAACTCTGCTCTGTTCCATGTGAGTGTTCCCATCCTGAAAGGAACATGTCACTGAGCACTGATAGGGAAGATTTGCCATCTCTCGGTGGGTGGAGTTTCCCTGCCCCAGGAGGAGGAGTTTAAATATCTGGGGGGGTCTTGTTCACGAGTGAGGGAAGACCGGATTGACAGGCGGATCTGAGCGGCGTCCGTAGTTATGTGGTCGCTGTATCGGTCCATTGTGGTGAAGAGAGAGCTGAGCCAAAAAGCAAAGCTCTCAATTTACCGGTCGATCTTCGTTCCAATACTCACCTATGGTCATGACCTATGGGTCATGACCGACAGAACGAGGTCCCGAATACAAGCGGCTGAAATGAGCTTCCTCCGTAGGGTGACTGGGAGCTCCCTTAGAGATAGGGTGAGAAGCTCGTCACCCGCCGAGAGCTCGGAGTAGAACCACTTCTCCTCCACATCGAAAGAAGCCAGTTGAGCTGGCTTGGGCATCTAGTCCGGATGCCTCCTGGACCCTCCCTGGAGAGGTGTCCCACTGGGCGGAGGCCCCGGGGAAGACGCAGGACAAGTTGGAGAGACTATGTCTGTCAGTCACCCCAGAGGAGCTGGAGGAAGTGGCTGGGGTGAGGGAAGTCTGGGCATCTCCTCTTAGACTGCTGTCCCTGTGACCCGGTCCCGGATAAGCGGTGAAAGATGGATGGATGAATGGCATTTATAAATATAACCTATAAATTTAACACATTTTAAAAACATGACTTATAAATGTAACTTCATTTATGGGGGAGAAAAACAAGGATTTCTAACAGTGTGAACATTTTGAAAGATGCATCGATACAAACAAATGTCCTCGTGTGCTCCATTTTATTTTTGATTGAAGCGCAGATTGGTCAAACAAACTATCAATTGCAGAGTCACTGTGATGCATTCATTTGAACGTTGAGGATACTTTTAATTAGTCTAAAATCTTTTTAAAACAAAAATAATTTTCAACCAAATAGAAAAAAATCCCCAAGGAAAGGCCAGAGTTCACATTCAAAACAGAATCTTCTAGCAGTGATGTGTCAGGGAAAACCAGACCACCACTGTGCAACCTATATAAAAAAAATCTATTTAAAAAGACAGTGAGCTGGTTAATCATCTCCTGCAGAGAAACGGTAACACCAGGACAATTCTCCTCATGGGAACATTGTCTGGCACTGCCATTCATTCACACACAGCATCCTCCGTCCAGACTTTACTCACACTTTCTTCCAAACTGGAATGATCTGCCAAAAGGATTCACAGCAGGAGCGCCCATCTCTGTTCTCAAAAAGCTGCTTGAAGGCACACATTTTTCCAACTTCACCTCACGACAAAATGCTGCAAACACAACCAACTAGCAGCAGGCTTGTGGCTTCTGAGCTTCATTGCCTTGACCTTGAAATTCTTAAAGCCCCCTGTTCTTTGCATTTGTATTACATCACTTTGCACTTCATGTACTGCTTGACATTTAATTCTACAAGCCTCCAACCTTGTTCTCCTGGAGCTTCATAAATCACCCAGTTCTAAATCAGTCCTGATAAGGAACCCAAGTATGTCTGAAAATCAATGATTGAAAAAAATCTTTCAACAAAATCAACACAAATCATGAAAATGTTGGCTAAATGTATCAAACTTGGAGGGATGATGATGACCAAGACTCGAAATACAGGATGGTCTGACAACTAAATACAGTAGAGAAGCTGCTTGTGTCTTTTGCGACCTGGTCAACTAAAAGAAATTAGAATTTCAGACATCAATAGCTAGTGAGTCAATAGGGTTTATTCTAAGCAAAACTACCCCAAAGAACACAGCTTTGTACAGTATTAAGTTTCAGTCCAGTTAGTCTGTTCTCAGAAGGGCTGTGTGAAAGCAAACACGTCAAAGTGGTGTAAACAAATGTGCATCTGGTGTCATTCATTTAAGTGTGTGATGGTAAATTTCTCTGTTCCTTTTGTGGTTCTAAGCCCTTCATCTCAAAAAAAAAAAAAAAATCTGCTAAATTGCGGTAATGTGTCACCATTTTCTTTCTTATTCACTCCACAAAAAATTTGTCAAAGTTGTTTTAGGTAAAATTTCAAATAACTGATTTTTGAAAAACTTTGTAGCTTTGAAAAACATATTTGACAAGACTAATAACTCTCACACAACCATTTTTAAAAGTTCAAGGGGTTGGTGGAGATAAATGGTAAGAAATGTATTTTCTAGTCTAATATTGAAATTGCATTTAGAAAAAATAAATAATCGGTAAATCGGTGTTTCTAAAGGTTTACTAAAAATGTTTGACAGTATAGAAGACCTATATGCTCAATGTATTTTGAGGGGCCACAAATTCAGATGTAGCATGGTCCGACTTTTAGTAATTGTAAGCATTCGGGGTGAAGTTTGGTATTTAACTATGTTCTGAAGATGGAGCAGTACATGAATAATTTAAAAATGCAGCACAGTACGCAGCTGAAAAAGCTGAATAAGTGTTGAATGCAACACTATTTTATATTACCACAGCTGAATAATCACAGTGAAACTGTCAAACGCCTCATCTACAATTATTCTGCTGTAACTCCTGTGTGCACATTGTTGAGAAAAAAAAAATGAAAGACCTTTTTGAGTATACTGCATGCATGGGGAATAATATCATTTCATCACAAGCTTCACGAGTGCTGAGTGTTTGCCATCCACAATGAACAGTTGCTCAGAGCAGGACATACTGATTGAAGGTGCTGAAATGTCAAGTGAACAAGGTTTGGATTTTAGGTGTTGCCAGCCAGCCCGGCCAATTTCAACTGAAGTGCGTTCTATTCATCACTCTCAACACTGTGGCTGCTGATGACAAAAGCACTGAGGTCAATTTTCAGGTTACAGTAAATGAAATGGTTTTAAGTGATACATCTCCACGCAGCAGCCGAACACATCAATTTTCAGCATTTGGCTGCACAAAAGCAAGTGAAATTAACATTATTAACCATCCACTCACCAAAATCAGTTAATCTTTTGTTTTGAAAAGCCCTCAATTCAACAGTGTTTGTGTCAGTTTTCCTGCAACAATTAAAGATCAAGATCCAAGTGAGCAGACAGTAGATTCACTGTGACGCTTTGATCATGTAGCTAAAGGGCTTTTCTGACAATTACCCTGCTGTGACTCAAACTTTTTGATGAGATTTATGACACTTTCTAGTGTCAGAAGTTCTTAGATGATTTTTTTTTCTTACATTTTGTGTTGATATAGCATTTGGAAGATTTAAAACTGAAGCGTTTGTGAAGAAAAAAGTAAAAGCATCCAAAGTGACCCACAATTTACAATTTTTGTCTAAATCGGACAACAGGGAAGTTAGATGTCTAGCCAAAGAACAGTGGATGTCAAGCCAAGGAAATAAAGTCACAGGCAATTTATTAACAGGCAGCTGCTCGTTCCACTAATCCATCAATTTTTGGTCATTTTAACCAGAATTTTGGTAAAAACAGGAACCATTCGATTCCAGTGTATACGTTCTGTGACATTGTAAATTTAGATTTATCTAAAATGTTGATTTATCTGAATTTGGTTGATAAGTTTGGTCAGTGTGTTCCATTAGGTTGATGTAGGATTTTCAATCATCAAAAGATTTTTTTACAGATATAAAAAATGTCCTCATAAAAAAGACATAAACATCAATTTTGTCATTCCAAAGGTGTTTTAAATGTGAAATCGAAATGAAAAGTTTTTACAAATCTTCAGGGTAAAACACAATATTGTGCACTAAGAACAGACGTTTGGATGTTTTCCAAATAACAGGCAGAGTCCAATATTTCCAGCTGGGGTTGTTGTAACAAGTTTACTTCACCATCATAGCTTCCAATGTGCACAGAAAAAAATAATAAAAAAAAAACAACTAAAAAGCAACATAGCAACTCTACAAACTTCTGTTTTTTTTTGTTTTTTTTTCACTCAAGAATACATAGTTTATTCAGAAAGCTTGCTAAGAAAAAAAAATGTCATGGTAGTGCAGCTTTGGTTGGAAATATTGAATATGAACTAGCCTCAACAGCATAAAATACCACTATCATATTGCTGAATATTTAAATAAAGCACTGTCTTAACATAAAACTTTATTTTAAATGGCCTTTTTTTGTTTTTGGGTAATAATCAGTGGGAAATTATTCTTTTAATTTTGGTTAGTGTTCATATTTTAGGTTCATTTCTGCTCTCAGTCTTTCTTTGCTGATTCTGGTACTTGTGGTGCAGTTGAGTTGATTAGTCTCATTTGGTTCAAATCTGTCTCTGAAAATGTAAGTCAGCTACTATCTCTGCGATCTTGATGCACCTACGAAATGCTATGTGATAAAATGTCTTTACTTTCCTTTCTGTCCCAGTGTCTTAATGTGGTTTCGGTCATTTGGCTTATCTTTTTAAAATAAATTAAGTTTTTGAATGCTGATTAGACTTCTGTTTTGCAAAAGAAGCAAAACTGCCAAGCAAAACTGTTCATCAAATGTTGATTGTACATTTTGGCTTTGTCCAATAAAAGAAAAAAGTGAGCAACATCTCCTAATTGTGTTTTTCAGAAGACAGACAGACAGACAGATCGATAGAGCTTTAATACAGTAACTGTATGATAAAGTAAAAGCTTTTTTTTCCCCATTTCACTAAAATCGGGAAATATTGCCGATAGGGGACTTTGTGATTTTAGTTGGTAAGTCATAAATGTTCAACGCAAAATGAGTTAATATACAACAGTTTTTCCACAACTTTGTATACTTCTTACAATCACTTGACCATAATCAAGAATATTAATTTTTAAAAATAGACCAATAAAGTGGAATTTCAATCTAGAAAAGCTAGGAAAGCCTAGTAAATCATGTTTTTTTTTTTAATCAAACAATTTCTTTTTACATAAATGGTATGCCAAGATATGCAAGTGTGGGCTCAGACTAATCCCATACGTGGCTACATTTCATCATTAGGGAAACTAAAATGTCATCCATACAGTGCTACTTCTGATTAAAACGGATGAAATTTAAAGTTGAACTTAAGGAAATGTCCCCATAGCTTTTACCATTATGTGAAAATGCAAGATATAAATAATCCAATGACTGGTCAGCTTGTCTAAAAACAGACCTACCCAGCAACCCTTAAACATGGAAAAAATGTTATTCTGCATTGTGCATCTTTGTACAATCTAATTACCTTTCTTCTCTGTGTTGTAGGTGGTGGGTCAAATTGATAAACTTACGTCTGACTTTGACTTTGACCTGGAGCCAGATGACTGGACGGTGGCCACGGCCAGCAGCACGTCCAGCAGTGAGCGGGGTTTGGGGGAGGCTTTTAGACTGGATTTCCTCAATGCGGATGTGCTTTCTGATAGTTGGGACTTCTGCAGTTACCTTGAGGCTGCTGGTGCAGCTTCATGCAGATCCAGTGAGCAACCAGGGGACCTACGACAGGAGCTGGGCCGGGGGACCATCCCCACTCAGACGCAGACCCCCAGCCCACCTCCCACCACTGCCTCTGTGTACTCCCAGATGAACGGTGGTTTGCCCATTCCAAACGGACCGCGCATCATAACTCCGGATTCATCCAGCGAGGAGGCCAGCAGCTCCTCGTACAGCCAAAAGACTTCTCGTACCTCTGGCACAAGAGAAAGAGTCCGCTTTAGTGACAAAATTCTTTACCATGCATTGTGCTGTGATGATGATGAGGAGGAAGAGCAAGAGGAGTTACAAGAGGACAAAAGTGGCTGCACAACACCAGACAGTGATACTGAGCCCAGACTCTTTGCAAGCTCGGCTGCACCGAAACGTTCTTCCTCTGAGCACTCACTCCTCCATAACTGTCTGGATCCTTCCTATGTATCCTCGCCAGTGAAAGGGATGTCAGGAGCTCACACACTACCCAGGAAAGGTCTCCTAAACCCCGGCTGCCGTAAAAAACTGTTACGAAACAGCAGCACACAAACTGTCTCGGACAAGAGCACCCAAACTGTACTGCCCTATATTCCAACCAAACAGAAAACAAAGGACCACTGAGAGAGTCTGAAGTTTGTCATAACTCTCATGAAAAGGAACTGTGCATTATTTAATATTAAATACATAGCTCATAGATTATCAACAAATTAATTACTAAATAAATAAATGATATATGGGAAACCACTTGACTACATAAAGTCCTTCTGAGGCTCAGGGAAAACTGAAGCAGATTAGATCAGTAAGATGAAAGTTGACGCTGGACCAAAAGGTTAGTGCCTAATACTTAAAGATACAGTAAATGGACTTTTCTAGGTGTGATTAATGGCATTGGTGACAGAGATTATAAAAAGCAATTGTTTTTACCAGAACCTTTTAAATGCTCAAAGTTACAAGTATTTAAACAAAAAATGCGATTTTTTTTTTCCCCCACCCCTTGTCACAGTAACAGTAAGAAAAGAAAATGCCTGTTTCTATAATGTGCATACAAGACATTTTCTCAATCTGTACTCTGGATCTGTATGAACATTGTCTTTTTTTCATGTTTCGGTAATTTAAAATGTCAAGAGGATTATTGCTTCCAGCAGAGAAACATCTCTAGATGTGCATATCAGGACTCTTCCTCTTCTTTGATGCCAACAAATGACTGAGCATAGTCAAAAAAAGAAAAAAAACAACATAGACTTGCCCTTTATTTCCTAAAACATCTCATTGTTATCTCGTCTTGATCTACTAGAGAGGCTGAAACATACTGGTGACAGGCAGAAAGCCTTTTCAGAAGTTGAGCTCCACAACAGTGACATTTCCAATTTTCCTCCTCCTTTATGCACACTAGTGATGTCATTAGACTTAGCAGCGGAGCTAAATTGCAGTCTGGGAGGGGGAAAAAAAAGGGCCCAAGGTTTTGTCTCTTCATTCAGTTGCCCAGTAGGGAATTGTACTCCATACAGCAGCATTTTATTCACAGGGCCAGTGCCAATAGCCATTCCAGATCAATATGTTAGAGGGAGGTTGCAGAGAGAGGTTTCTTTGCTGAGCATGCATGCCCTTCCCCTGGGATTCATGAACAAAAACTCACAGTCAGATCCATTCACTTACTCTGAACAGACCAAAAAATTAAACTGTTGCCCTAAAGAACTGACATTTCAAAAAATGTGCGCCCAGGAGTGAGAGCTGATGGGCACAAGAGAGAGTGCTTCTGTTCAACGATTGTATTCTTTTTTTTTTTTCCAAAGAGCAATAATCTACCCAAGGGAACAGCTTTGTGAGCCAGGTCCCCTCACCTTTGTGTTTTCAAGTCTAAAAAGAAAAAAGTAAAATGTTAAAGTCTCTAAGTGGAAAATCCTTGCTGACTCTGGCGAGGTCGACCTTTTTCCTACTGATCGCTCACTGGGGATCGAGCCTTGTGCAAGATGCAGCGGTTATGGGGGTCTCCTTTCATTTAATCATGCTGACTCTCCTCATTGGACAAAAGCAATAACCCTTCAGAAAAAGTTGCTAAAATATCATGATCACGTTGATTTTGTTGAGGACTGACCAAGCAGTCTCATCATACTTGCACTGGTGCCCAGGGTACAAAATTACTGCTACAACACAGAAGATTATTAGCTTTATAACAGAAGCACATCCATTACAGCCCACGTCTGTTTTTTGTTGTGTGTTACTGTGTAACAGTTATTGCATAGTGCACAACTTGTAGGAATTACAGCTATGCTGTTTAGGCAGCATCAAACCTCAAGAGTCCAATAGAAGCAGAGCAGACTGTGCACTTTCATACCAGGCAGCTTGGTGGAGGCCACACAAGCATTAATTAGCCAAAGGATGGTGTTGTATATTAGCATACACCAGAAGGCAGTTTTTGCAGTTTCCCTTTTCTATTTCTTTTTCTAGAGCTTTCTTTTGTGTTCTGGCTTGGTAAATCCCAAGTACCTGAGAAGAAAGAGGCTCTGAGTAGAGATCAATGGCTGGCTCCCTGAAGCATTGGCTGCCATTTCCCTGCTAGATTGGGGACCAATGGGTCATCACAGCCATTAGCATAAACAAACAAAGCTATGCCACTAGACAGGCAAAGCATCAATTACAGGAAAACAAACTAAGCTTATGTGGTGATGCTTAGGCACCCGCCAGACATGGAAAACGTGAGAGGAATTCATTTCATTCCTCACCTCTCTGTAGATTTTATAAATCATATCTACAATGAAATCACCTCTTTGAGTATTAAGTTGCTTGGCTGTGGCACAGAATATATTAGCATTGAGAACAGATTTGAGATATTTGGACAAAACATTAGCCACATCTCTTTTGCCAACAGGCTCATTATTCATCTGTAATAGAGTCCAGTTTTGTCCTCAGTCCCCTGTAGGACAAGTGTAGGAGGCATCCAAAGGTTATGAAAACCTGAGCACATGGATGCCAGAAATGTGCGCCAGCCAGAAAATGTACTTTCTCCTTTTTTCTTTTTTGGTACTATTACATACAAAGCAGATGTTTGTGAGTGTGAGCATATGACTGTTTCCTCTGTATCTTCACTGTCATTGAGCCTGCACAATGTGTGTGAGCCAAGGGATATTTTCTGAATCGTATATTGCTTCATGTTTAATTTCATATTTCATTGTCACAGCAATTAACGGAGATCAATACAAATAGACCCGGCACATCCCCCTGGAAGTCATTTGGCTGCACAAGTCTATAACAGAAGATTACAAATACAAAATTTCCTTCAGAGGGCTGCAAAGTGAGTCATGCCATTGGTGTTATGATATCAGTCCCAGGTTTGTATTGGTTCGCACTCCTGATCAATGGTTGAATCACAGCCAAAGGACCGCTGCATTCAGTGACTATCAAACGGTGTTTGAAAGAAAAAAAAGAGCTGTATACGGCTGTTGTGCCACAAAATATAGAAGCATGCACCCAAGCAGTTTCCTTTTCTACCCTTCATATATAATTACCACTGTTCAGTCTGTCTGGCCTTTGCCTCCTTGGGTAAATAGTGAAACAAGGATGACATGTCTTTGTTTACCGTACTGACTGGTGAGGGTCCATCAAGGGGAGAGCTCAATGCAGTCTCACTGATTACTATGGATTGGCTGAGGGCGGGTGTACCTGAGGTTGATTTGTTTCATCTCTGTGCCATTTATAGCTACCGGATACAGGAGCAAACGATGTCTGTACTACCGCTCACACCTTTTGCTGCACACGCCCTTCACTCTTCCCGTTCACTACACAACTCTGACAAAGGAGATTAATTGCTGTCTCCATTCTGTTTAAAGCAGTAAAACTTACATGGCTTTGGAAATAAACACAACCAAATCATAGCTTAGACTCTGGCAAAGTCATGCTATAATAAACCAGAGTCAGCAGCTGTGAAAAAAGTGCTGAACTTCAGGTACACTGGACAGTTGGTACAGGGTTACATCAGCCAATGTGGAGGACACTGCTGCTCTTATATACACAGGCAGCATTTACAATCAGCAACCAGATCTATTTTTCTGCACATGACTCCAGCCAACCAAATAGGCTCACCCTGCAAGAGGGATGGCTGGACAAGGCCAGATCAACTATCAGCCAGCATTTGATTGGTTTTGGGGAGTGATTAATGAAGAGCTACGCAACCACTGCAGATAAGATCCAACCTTCACAGGTGATGAAGGGCAGGGCCAGTGGCTAAGAAGAGGGGACTGGATCACAAAATGATCCTTTCAGGTGAATTGGTACACTGTAACTTAAGTAAAGATAACCTTGTCACCCTGCACGTGTATGGGGTGCTGCTACCCAACAAAATGTCAAAAAGAAAACAAACAAAAAAAAGTCAAAAAATGTGTAAGAAATGGCATCAATGGGGCATTGAAAGAAGCGAGAGAATCCTGGTATGAAATTGAAACATTCAAGTACAAGCAGAAGGTAAAATAAAAGTTCTTCAGTTTCAAATTAAATTGTAACCTACTGTATTTCAATCACAGCTTAAGTGTTTAGGATTGGTTATACTGACATGAGTACCGAACCGATGGAAACAGTTTCATGATGCTGTGCTATTGAGGAAAATTGATTAGCCAAGCAAAAGGAAGAGAGTAAGTTTTTTGATCACGTTACCTGACTGGTAATTGGAACAGAACCTGATGTGAAGTTTAAATGTGCCATGACCGAGCAATGAAGAATCACCACTAAAGCAATTTCTGAGGATGACTCAAAAAAAGATTGGCAGAAAAAGAGAAGTGATTGTGGCTGCAATGCTATGAAACCTGACAGCTTACACTGTAGAAATGCAGCATTATCACATACAACTTGAAATTGTGCACAAGTGGTGTGTTTAATGACACACTCAGCTGAGTGAGGAGGAAAAAAACAAAAGTACACAGTTACAGGAAACATATGCAACAGACTACAGAAATGTCTTACAAGAAGAAAAATCATCAGAAAATAGATATCACAACATGCCAAGCAGGTTGTAGAAGAGGGAGGGGGGATCAATTACAGAATCCACTGTTAAATGTATATGCATTTGAAAGGTGGCCTCTGGAATACAAAGGTTAGGCAGACCTTTAAGCTTGTATACCCAATTTTGATTTTTTTTTTTTTTTAAATCAAGGAAAAGCATCAGAAATCTTTGAATATTCCAGCTGCTCTGGTTTGGCAGCTAGTCAGCATTTCCATTGCATTTTCCAGGGAAAAGCCAAGGAGGCAGGGAGTTGCTGACAGTTTAAGAAAGCCAACAAATAAGAATTAAATGATGATGAGACAGGTGCAATGTATACGACAAGTGCCCAAGTGCCCCTTATTTCACCTTGCAAAGGGCTTTCCCCATCCATCATATTTACTACTTTCTGAACTGTGTGTACCCTATATTCCTGCTCCCCTATACACATTCACTCTCCTCAGTTCATTCCTTCCCTTGCATTCTTCTTGCTGTAATGAGCGCTCTTACTATGCCCATGAGGCTGTGACAGAGGTCTTCATCAAAACTGCAGCCATTTGGAAGGTGGCAAGGACAGGTAAGAGTCATTCCTTTGCAAAGCAGCGGAACATGAGCTGGAAGTCCAGTTCTTCTGCAGCGCTGACAATCAGATTGTTTTCAGTCCACCAATAACCCAACAGAAATCTGTAAAACAGAAAGGTTCTAATTACACATTTTCTGCTGTTCTCTCTCTGCTTCAATTAGTTTTCTAGTGTGTCTACAGCCTCCTATGTACTCCAGCTTTAAAGTGGGTCACCAGGCGTACAGTGTAGCCGGGTGCTGTTGTGCTCTTCCAATACATTATAGAAGCGATTCGTTCTCAAATGACTGCAATTAGTCTGGTGTCAGGAATGCTTTGCGCACTCACAGTGGCTTGCTGACAAAGTAGCTCAGAGGTATGTCAAGAGATTAATATCAGTGGGATCTCATTAAATAAGGTGCTTCAAAGAATCTAGAATAATAATCACAAATTAATAGCAACTTTAATACTCTCTCCAAGATTTAAGCAGTGGTTGGGAAAAGACGTTTACAAATGATCCGTAACAGCTAGGAGTTGCATCTAAAAATATCTTTGCGTTGAATGTCAGTGGGGATAACATAACAAAACTTTACCATTTTGTAGAAGTGCTTGCTTTTACCTGAGTTAATGCATTGTTTTTCTTTTCAAAAACAATCGAAAACACTGTGAATGGTAGGATGCTAAGTTAGATCATAAAAAGGCTTCATTGCTGTTCAATTTACATTGATCCAAAAGCAGAAGAGGGCTTTCAGTGCAGTTTGAAAAAAAAAACCATTGAGGCCAGAGATCCTAGCCTCATCTAAATGTTGAATCAATGTTTCTCCTTTTCTTCTTTCTAGAAGGGCTTTCAAGACTAGAAATCACTAATCTGCTGTTTGCAATATGGCTCAGTTTCCGGGGGTTCTGGTTTAAACTCAGTACATTAAGGACACATAAAGGTATAAAATGTTCATTTTACTGCCCACAGATGGATCTCTGCCAAGAACTCAGAATTTTTATTTATTGAAACTAAGGAACAAGACCATATTGGGAGAAACACTGAAATGTTGTTTTCCTATCATTCTTTGTTAAAAACATTCATCTGACTTCTACACCTCGATTTACAATTTCTTGCACTGATTTGATCCATGATCGACAATTCACTCTCTCCTACGCCCTCCTCCATCTCCTCCACCTACATCTCCTAAGGCTCCTATGGCTTTGCCAGTTTCTTTACAACCCAGTAGGCAGCTTAGGCCCCCACACCAGAAGGCTTGACAATACCTTCATACATACACATCTTTCTCTTTCACCCGCTTGACCAAGAGACATCAGGACTGCTCGTAAACATCACGATCACATTTGTACCTGACCCCATTACCTCTCTCTCTTTAACAAGGGTACCCACACTAACCCCAGCCGTTATTCAAACCATTAACATATGTTTCTCAATTGGCACCTTTCCGACCACATTTTCTGCCAAACGAGTAGCATTCAACACAATTCAAATTTCCTGACACTCAACAACTTCCTTGGTGTTTACCAGTGTAGTTTCAAAAGTTAGCATTTCTCAGAGACTCTGATAGAACCTCTGTATTTCTGGCACAGTTCTTAATGACCCAAATCTCATTTTATCTGGGTAACATTTTAAAGCATCCTGGCAAAGAGAGAAATCCAGTTCTCCACCACTGCTCCACTACTGTTTGTCACCCTTTCTCTTCAGATTTAAAGCCATGACACTTACTGGATGACCAACTCAACAGCACCTCTTACCTTAACACAATACCTGGTCTGTAAGTCCTCCACGTGTCTGCAGTCTTCCAAAGAACAGGAATTAGTGGTCCTTGCTTCACTCATAAGCTAATCTCTGTGGCAACCCTACAATGGTAGAATGAACTATCCAATACTAGATGCACAACTACCTGCCAAATGTTAAATAAAAGAGCTAAACAATGATCTCTTCTCTAGCTTACTGTGCACAAATAAGTCAATGGAATTATTTACTTTTTCAACTTTTTCTTTTAGCTGTTCTATTTTTCTAACAAAGCTTAATGTAGGGTGTATTCAGACAAAAAGATTGTTCCATATTATCTGGGAAACAAACTCGGGTTCACTTAAAGCAGACCAAATGTGCCAATTCTGAATACACCCTCGCATTGTGATGAGCCCGACTCATCTTCTGCTCGTTTTGTATCTTAGTTCTAAAACATTTTTAATTAAAAGTCTTGAACAGAAAACTAAATGTAAATTTAAGGCTGTGTCATACTTTGCAAGACAGACCTGCCATGCAAAAGCAGTATACGCTGTCTTTCTGGCCACAAGTTTTCATAATTTTTTAATTCAAAGCGGAGAGATCCCGCCACTGTAGGCATTGCGTAAATCAATACCTCACAAAAAGATTTTTTGTTTTGAATGCAGGTCTGCATGTGTAAAGGTCTTAAAGGTTAGGGGAGTCCTGATAATGTACAGGAGTATCTTACGATAAGCTTTGCCACAAAGAAAGGTGCTTACATCTTTTTTCGAGTATTATAATAAGTCAATAACAAAGATACTTTTGCCCGAATTTTTATTAAATGACAAAAATAAGGAAGTGAAAGACAAAGCCAAATGCAACATGAGATTTATTCCTTTAAGTTTTAATGTTCTCTTATGGTAGGACTTTTTCTATTGATGTTTGTTGTTGATTAGATAAAATAGAACTGTTCCTAAATCAAGGTTAAAGAAAAAGCCGTTTTAAAATTGACAGAATTATCAATTAGGCATTGATATTGCAAATACATAAAAATGTTCCTACAATCAAGACATTGTTGAAAAACTTGAACTCCATGTGTGCATGCATACACGGAAGTGGTGTAGTAGATTAATTTTGATGATACCATTTTCCACAAGTTGTAACACCTTAAACATGCAATGCTGGAGTGTGGAGCTGCCCCCTGCAGTGCAGGATGCAGCCTCAGGATGCGGAGGTAAGTAAGTTGGCCATAAATTTAATATGTCTAATTTTAGTATACAACTGACCTCAACATACCTTCCACAAGAAAGTCACATAAAAACATAAAATGTTAGGGTCGTTGACCTCAACACACAAGGGAAACTGTGTTCCAATAGTAACATGTACAAACAAGAATAAAACAAGAATCAAGAAAAAGGCTAATAATGTATTATAGCATAAAATCTTTCATATTATCTCCATTACTGCTTTAAAAAACGTGATATTCTACATTTACAGAAATAGAGTCCAGACTAATTTTTGCTTAACACAGCAATGTCAGCAGTTTGTTTAAGTGTGCTGGTACTGAGCATCTGGGCCTGTTTTTAAGATATAAACTGCCCAATCAGATGCCTTAATATATGTGGTCTGATATCAAACTTTGAAAACAGATTCTTCCAACCCCGCTTTCAAGTGATAGGGGTGTGGACTTCAAGTAACCTCACTCCTGATTGCAGAGAGTGTTGCTATAGCAACGTTGACTTAGACAAACTGACAAATCACTGCTTACTGATGATTTCTGATTCCAACATGGCAAAGTCTGTATCATGAAAAAATGGTGAATGAATTGACTTAATTTGATTGGAACCTGAAGCAAGTAATTTTCTAAGGGTGACATCACACTCACTTGGTAAGAGCTCAGAAACTGGCTTTAAATCAGCTCAGTAGACGTCAAAAGGTGATGTCACCCCATGAACAATCTTTGGTTAAAATTATACAATTTTCTTTCATCAATCTACTCTATAAAGGTGCTAGGTTCTGTTAAATATCACTGGGGGAACACACATTTATTAGTTTTTGGGAAAGGTTACACACACATCAGGCAGGTCACTTGCTCATTACAGGGCTACAATCAAGAGATGTAATCTGATCATTCTGAGATCATTCTGCTGTCTGAGTGCTCAATCAAATTAAGCAACAGCAGAGAACACACTTGGCTTTCATTGTGCAGTCTGACACTAAAACCATTCATTACAACATTAGTTCCTCATCATTTGAGTCGACAGGTTCTGGGTTAGTTTTAACCAGAAGAAACTGTTTAGAAAAAAAGCCTTAGTCACCAAATCTGCAACAGCAAATCCTCTGTGCACTTAAAAATGGCACACATTTATTAAAAAAAATCAAAAGCAAAAATCCTTCACCCACGTGGAGACATACATAGTGGTTAAATTTTCAATTCACATCACAGTGCAGACAATGCAGTTGAGAGCACATTGTCTGGGCTCATGGAAATTGGATCATGCCTGCTAAACTTAACATGTGGACAGTGTCGATATTTTGGGAAATTGGGTCACTCAACATGGTTTCAAGCTTCTTTTTTTTTAAACTTTTTTTTCCAAGCAGGTTTTGAAATGCAATGGCTTGCCTGTGATTACTGAATTTCTATGACACCCAATTAATCGTGGCGATATTGTTGCACTACATTGTGTGTGTTGCAGCCACTGGCCTATTTGTACTGCAATTAAAAATACAATGCTGCTGGCATTGTTGGAGGAATCATCAAATGAGTGCACGTTCTGCCTAGGTTTTACTAACTTTTAATAGGCGGATAAATTACTCACAGCGCATACACACATTATGATTTTCTTTCACACATTCTGAAGAAACTTCATTATTGCAATAGTTGTTTTTATGTGAATCTTGAATCATCTGAGAAGATTTTCTGTAAATAATTCATTTAACTGTTTTTTTAAGGACAGTGGATGGAAAATGTATTAATGGGTAAAATAATGTGCTGCAAAAGTTATAAAAGAGGAAAACATGTCAAGTTGACATTTGAATGAATATTAAATAGTGCAAAAACAGTTGTGTGGCAGTACCCAAACAGTGTTTAATTCATTTGTTTTCAGTTTTTGTGATTTTTTTTTTTTGTTGTTTTTTTGTTGGCCTCTCAGGGGTCTCCACAGTGAATCAGCTTTCACCGATTCACATTCAGTTTGGCAGAGAGTTTTATTCTGGAACCCCCTTCCTGACACAACCCTATATGTTAGCCAGGATGGGGACTGGTCTATAGGGAGACCCAGAGTACCCGGGTACGTTTGTGGCTACAGAGAGTTTAGATTTTTCATTTTTTAATCATTGCTAATTTTTCTACTATGGCCTCATTGATTCTTTTACAAAAGAATGCTAAAAAAAAGAGGCTAAACTCAGTTTTTTGGGGGGGTTAAAAGGGGCCAAATAAATACAATCCTTGTTACTGACCTGGGATCATATCAATTCTGAGCTCTGATGGACAGAAAAGATATTTTTGATCCCTTCTGTAATGGCATTTAGAGTGGGAAAACATCACTGGAAAGTGACAACAAATATTCTGTATATAAAGCTATAAAAAAATTGAAAAGGTACTAAAAAAATATATCTTAATTCTAAATTGAAGTGGTCTACTTTTTTTCTCATTGATTTTTGTAAAATAAAATGCACATTTCAAATGTTCAAATGTAACTTTTGTTTTCTTATTTAAACTGAAATATTCAAACTTTCATCTATGAAAAATGCACCAAACACCAAACAAATAAGACTTATTTTGGACCTAAGAATTCTCAGTTGCTACATCTTACAAAGCACATTGCTGTGCTTCTGATGTCTACATTAAAGATTTAAAGACTTGTAGGAATGTTGAAGGGGTCTTTTTTAAAAGTGTCAGAGTGTTTTGGACATGATCAATCACTGATTACATCTTCTGGATTACATCTTCTGTAGAATTTAACATCCAAGACTGATCAGTCCATCAACCAGCACAGCCAGTCAAGCGGAAAACTCAAATTTTCCAGTCCCAAACCAATCATCAGCATTCGCGGTTTGACACCCATAACTGTAACAAGTTTGTCTATTACAATCTGGACTCACATGAGATTAGCCACCATCTCTAACTCTCTACACGCTGAAGGGCCAGTATTCATCTTGGTTTTGAATTCCACATATAATTTCCTGAAATGATTAAATTTCCAAACAACATAGATTTATTTTCAAGGAAGCAGTGGATGCTCATGACGTGTTGTGTTTAAGGATGATGAAGCACCTAGCGTTGTGCTTGTGAACGTGTCTTACCTTTCTGCTGCTGGAATGCAGCGCAAATGTCATTGAGCGATGGAGGTGTTTACAAAAGTGATGGAGTTGGTCTTGTCAACCGTAAAGGTGTTAGCTGACAAAAATCAACCTTTCTCAGCTCGAATACACAGAATAAAGTTGGGACAATATTACTTGTCTATCAGTTTTAAATCATACAAATGAAAAGAAAAAAAAAAACATTGTGGATTTTACATTTAATGATCTTTAATTTGGCACTAACGGATACAATAAACCTCTACTTCTATTATATATATCATAGCTGCAGCTTATGGTTGTTATATCATTTAATTGCTCAAAAAAAGAAACAGAGTCTGAGAAGAATAGATTCCCTTAACATACCATTAATACTCATATTCCCGCAGGTGCAAACTCTTTGGCAATGTGTTTTTCGAAGCTGTGAAAAAGAAACTTGGCAGTGTCGAAGAATACATTTCTAGTTAATTAATTCCAATTCTTATTTCAGGTATTAAAAGGCAATGGTCTGTTTAACAACTTTCTGCGACACTAAACGGGTAATTAGTCACAGCCTAATCATTTTTTATAAATTTTATGGTTGTGCCCATAGAGGGGTGTCCTCCCCCCCAGAGGGTCATCCTAGTAACCATCTTATTTTCAGGCCGCATTCACACAGCTTGTACATCCACACATGATTAATTCTTTTCTTTTTTTCCTTTCTTCTATACCAGTTTGTCTTTAAATCTTTGATCGGCCCCGACTATGAGCTCAGTAACACCTCCCTACAGATCCAACCACCTCCTCATGGAAACATTGGAAAAGACTCTCCATCTCTCATTGCTGAGCAGCAGGCATGTGGTCGAAGGCAAAAATTGTTTTTGCCAATATGAAAAAGCCCCATAAATGAAAAAGCGCCGTTTGAGTGGAAGCTTAGGCACAATCATCTGTGGCAGACTGACTAGCAGCTTCATGCCAGCTGTTGGAGGCGGCCAATCCCAAAACTGAATACAGCATTTGTGACATTTATTATAATTGTTGAGGAAATTAGAATCATTGAAAGGGCGACAGGGGCCAGATTCCCAGGTGTAAATGTGATTTTAATATTGCCCTTTCTTCTCTGAAAAAGCACAGCTGTTCTCACACGGAGTTCAGATTTTGCATTCAAGACAAGTTGCACAAGGAATAAAATGGTTGAATGAAAGCAGTTGTCTTTATCTTAAACTACTAACAAGCTTTAAAGACCAGGAGGCTAAAGATAAAATCGTTTATACAATAGCACACTTTCGCAGCCAAGTTTGGCACCCATTTGAGCATTAAAAGACACAGACAACACTAAGTGGACAGCAGAAATTCATTAAATCCAAAACGGGAAAGCTTTGTGATTCGTGTTTATTCCATTATTGGCTGGTGGGGGTCAGCAATCATGACTAACATTGTTATATTTTCATTATCTTTTTACTGCCAAGAAATCTATTTTCAGCCGAAGCTGTTTCATTATGCTAACAAATGCAAAATCAATGTTCATATATCAGTGAGCTTTGATGAAGGGAAACCTTTAACCTAGATCCTGAGCCAATAACCCCTCAAACATTGAAGTAATCCGTAAACCCATCTTTAATTCATCAAGAAGCCTAAAGCTGCTGCTGCTGCTGCTGTTGATGTTGCATTCTATCTATCCAATCGTTTTCTGTTCCCTCTGTACTGTAAGGCCAGTGGCTGGAGCCTTTACCAGCAAATGTCACACTCCTGTAAGGTAAATAGAATGACCAGAGCAGATAGATTTTTCAGTCCAGCTATGTCTATTTCACACTGTCCGTAAGTTTCTAGCTGCTCGCATTTCAATTGGTCTGAGTTTTCCTTGACATTTGTCTGCAAATCAGTGACCATGGCAAGCTGTGTGTGAGAGCTAAAGCCACAGGTGGTGTGTCCCCGAAAGCATTTAGGACTCTGTACTCATCATTAACCTTTAAACACACAACAGACCTTTTTTATCTTATGCCAAACATCTTGGCTGACGGGAAATGCTCAGGTGTAACTAATAGCATTAACTGTGGTGCTGCTATGTTCATGTTAGAGACATGGTAGCCAGTCCAGATTTACAGAACTGACGTCTTGTCTAAATTACCAAACGTGTCAAAGTGGACCGAGTTCGACAAGTCAGATTACAGCACATCTTGGAGTTACCTGTAACATCAAACAAGGCAAGACTTACACAGACAATCATCTCCAGACAGAAAAATAATGAGCATCAAATTTATACTTTTAATGGAAAATCTTTTTAGTTATTCATGTAAACAATGAGACAGACACATAGTTTAAACACAAACTTGTATCTTTGAAGAATCCTCATTCATCTAAAACGGTTCCATAACAGGAAAAGTTTTAAATTCGATCATCTTTTGATCAATTTTAAAAGTGTTCCCAGTGGTCTTTTAATTACGTATGTTTATGCCGTTTTTAGGAAAAAAAAACGGTAGCCTAGAGATGGTAGCCTGTAGTTTTGTAGGTCAAAGTTTGTGCAGAACAGCAGGGGTTCATCAGAAATCTGCCTCTGAATTATGGGTGGGACTGTTGGCGTGGAATAAGGCTGCACTCATTTCCCATGATCTCTTTCTTTACACCCTTTTAGGCTAGCTTACAGTCCCCCACAACTCCAACATTGTCAGTGCAACAAAAATACTGAGCAATATTGGAGCTATCCAGCAGAACAGTTTTAAGCCAGATTCCAGCTTAGACGAGGAAAATGAAGACATACATGGATCTATTTGTCTACTAGTGCAGGAGTGGCGAACATGCGGCTCTCGGCCAATAAGCATGTGGCTATTTGCCTCTCATATTTTCTATATACTGTGCATCATTTCATATTTTTTTAATTCCTCTTAAACCACACTCAAATCCATTAGAGGGTATTAAAAATAAATAATAAAAGTATTTTGGCGGAATGGCAAGTCACTATGTTTATTATTATGAGCTTTTGGAAGCAGTAAAATTGTTCATGGCAGAACAAAACGTATCCCGGGGAAAATTAAAAACTGTTCCTGATATGACACAAATTGTCAAAGTCAAAGTCAGCTTTATTGTCAAATATGCTGCATACACAAGACATACAGCACAGATGAATTACTAAACCTCTCGCCCCACAGTGCAAGTAGCTAATAAAATAATAAAATATATAAGGTATAATAAGAAGAATAACAGCAATCTAAACAGTGCAAAAGAGCAATGAAAAGTGGCAGTTTAAAGTTACAACACTGCAAAAAAAACAGTAAGTAGATGAGTCGGTGATGGCAGTCTTTGGTGACGATGATGTTCTGAACAGGTGTGAAAGTTTTTCAGTGTGAGTTTGTAGCAGGGAGTGGAGGGGGCAGAGGGGGTAGGGCAGGGAGGGAGTTGAGTTTCCTAATCACCTGATGGAGGAAACCGTCCTGGAGTCAGCCTTTGCCGTCTCTCTCTGGCAGGACGTGGTGCAGGCACGGTGATGCAGCTGGTCAGGATGCTGTCGATTGCGCCCTTGTAGATGCTCTGGCCCTCTTTAGTTTGAGGAGGAAGTACAGGGAATGTTGGGCTTTCTTGGCCTGTGATGCAGTATTGTGGTTCCAAGACAGGTCGTCGGAGATGTGCACCCCCAGGAACTTGGTGCAGCTAACCCTTTTCACAGCAGCACCATTGATGATCAGTGGAGTGTGCTGGGTGGGAGTTCTCCTGAAGTCCACAACCATCTCCTTTGTCTCCTCCACAATCAGGTGGAGATTGTTGTATTTGCACCACAGAGCCAGCTTGCTCACCTCACTTCTTTAGGTGGTCTCATCATTGTTGTTGATGAGACCCACCGCTTTTGTGTCATCTGCAAACTTGATGAAGAGGTTGGAGCTTGATGTTGGGGTGCAGTTGTGAGTCAGCAGAGTGAAGAGAAGGGGACTCAGCACACATCCTTGGGGGACCTCTGTGTTTTTGTTGTGATGGTGTTGGAGGTGTTGTTGGCGACACGAAATGCCTGTGGTCTCCCTGTCAGAAAGTCCAGCAGCCAGTTACACAGAGAGGTATTGAGTCCTAGTTGGTCCAGCTTGTGGATGAGCTGCTGGGGGATGCTGGTATTGAAGGCGGAGCTGAAGTCAAGGAACAGCATTCTGACATGAGTCTTTATTTTCCAGGTGGGTGAGGGCTAAATGGAATGCTGTGGAGATGGCATCATCGGTCGATCAGTTACACCGATATGCAAACTGGTAGGGGTCAAGAGTGGGGGGGGAGGGTAGACTTGATATGATGCATGACTAGCTGCTCAAAGCACTTCATGAGAATGGGGGTGAGAGCGATTGGGCGGTAGTAGTTGTAGCAGGAGGGAGATGACTTCTTTGGGACTGGGATGATGTTGGTGGCTTTAAAGCATGAGGGGACAACAGCCTGACTCAGTGAGACGTTGAAGATGTTGGTGATGACATCTGTGAGCTTATCAGCACAGTTCCTCAGGACACAGCCAGGAATGTTGTCAGGTCCTGGGGCTCTTTGTGGCTTTATCCTTCCCGGTGAGCGCCTCACGCTGTCACGTGGTAGCGTTAGCACCAGGTCGCTGGTAGGGGGAGGAGTCTTCTGTGCTGGGGTGCTGTCGTCTGCCTCAAAGCGGGCAACGAAGGTGTTTAGCTGGTCCAGCAGAGGGGTTGAGTTGTTGAAGGCCTGAGGGGCGGGCCGTGATGGTCTGAATGCCCCGCCACACGTTCCTGGTGTCACTGCTGTCTCTGAAGCGGTCACCCATCCTCCTGGAGTGCTCCAGGCCACCCTGATGCCACATGACAGGTTGGCCATGGCTGTTCTTAGACCAGCTTCATTCCCAGCTCTGAAGGCAGCGTTCCGTTCCCTCCAGAGTCTATGGACAACTCCTTTATTAACAAATTGTCTCCTTCATTAGCAACTTGAAGCTTTTCAAAATGCACATTCAAAACAGCAATTATCCCACTTTCCTTCTTTGCGGCGCTCACAGCAGAAGGCTGAAATCAAAATGAATAAAGCGCAGAATGTGATGCTGCTTGCTGGATGGAAACTTTACTTTGCGGTTTGAGGACCTGCAGCAGAAATGACCGCAGATCACTTTTTTCATTGATCCTTCTAATGCAGAGACTGACTGCCTGAGATCCCCGCTTGTCACTGCCTGAGGCAGCGAGTGAACCGGAGATGATTGAGCTGAAATCTCTTTGAAAGGACGCCCTGTTACGTTTTGGAGAACGGAAAAATACCTGTGTGTAAAAAGAGCTGCTCTCAAGCTGCTGTCGATGTTCTCCTCAATATATGTCTGAGTCCCTGTGTATTGCCTTGAAACACGTGAAATCAAGGCATTGGTCCGTTCTGATTGACAGTCACGTAAAGGAACTGCTCAGAGTGGGTATAACTGAATGTAAACCTGATCTGCAGAGGATTATTAGAAACAAGAGAAATCCCACTGAGATCATCATCACATCACTGCAGCAAGGTAAGCCATTCTGAGATGTAGTTTGGAAAACACACCTGACTGAGCATGCTTGTGTGAAAAGTGTGGCGACCGGGGGGTTAGCCCCACCTTCAGCCCCTAAGACTCATGGGAAGTGGGGAATCTTGGGTGTAAAACCATGACTGAGGGGGCTGTGAGAAGAAGTGATGTCCATGCTGTTTGGCCGTTTATAGGTGTGTTCACATAATTGGGCTCAGAAACCGGAAAGGTGGGGCACGGACAGCTCTTCGACGCTGCCAGTTGATCAGCAGGTCAGCGCTTGTTTCCACGCTACAGTGATGTACAAGCAGAGTTGTTACAATATTTTTAATACTCCATCGATTATCAGCTTTCATGCAAAAAGTTGATCATTACATTTAAAACAATTATATAAGTTTTTTTTTTCTGAAGGTTAAAATTAATTTATGCTACACACAACTGAAATGTAATGTATTTAATGTGCTAATTGTGAATATGAATTACTTAGACACCAGAAGGATGCTCTGTCCAGATGTTTTAGTATTTGTTGGTGTAAGGGTCATTGAAAGAGGAATGTTGAGAATGGGGAAATATTCCGTTTTTACAATCGTAAATCTGACTCCAGAGGAGTCAGTGCCTCACCAGCCATCAACCTCACCGCCAGTCACTGAGTAGTTGTGTGTGTCAGAGAGAGGCAGACAAAAGAGTGAGATAAAGAGAGAGTGTGTGTGTGTGTGTGTTTGTGTATAAGATGAGAGAGAGGTGCCTGTGTCTGTGGAGGGGGTACCTGACCTCCAGGGTAGTCCCTGTGTTAACTCTGGTTAAGCTGCATTTGATGTGTGTATTGAGGGTGGACACTTTCCTTGAAATAAACAAGTACAATACTTGTTGTATTGTAGGGAGAGGAATGTTTTATGGAAAATAATGCGGCTTTAATTGCGTGTTTGTGTGTGTACGTCTTGGCAGGTCAGTGTGTGGTGTGGCTCTTTGACTCTCACAGTGAAAAATTTTGGCTCTTGGTGTCAAACTTGTTCGCCATCCCTGTTCTAGTAGATTTATTGGAACAGAATGAAGCAGGCAGCTTATGGCCTGCCATTTGTAGCAGCTGCATCACAGCTACAACCTTTTTCAAAGAGCATTTATTTGCCTGTCCTGAGTCACCACTATTTTACTAAGAGAAAAAACTCAGAAATTTTAGTCTTGTTTTTTTTTAATATATGTCCACCATCATGAAAAAAAAATGCAACAAGAAAATATTAAAACACCAAAAACACAATTTTCATTGGAATTGGTTTCTAAAAAAGGTAATTCGAACTTGTTTTATTAAGATAAAGCCAATTCACAGGACTTTCTCTCAAAAAATATTTAATTTATTAAGAACTGAGAAAGGCTCTTGAATAAGAGACAAACATCTTTAACTGTTGAAAATAAGTACAATTTTTAGAACTACTTTCTGCTAATTATAATCTATTGTAGATTATGGCATAATGGCACTTAATATTGGTGGTAATTCTTATGGTTATTACTGTGAAAAATGTGATTCATGTTAAAAAAAGAAAACATTTCTTGTCATTTAATTACCCTGAGATGGTGGGGTCAAAGCAACCCATCCAGGCATGCAGAGAGTTATGGTGGAGAGACTAAGTGGTCAAAGGAACCAGTGCCCATGGGGTATGATAGGCTGCACAGAGTGTCCAGAAAAAAAGGGGAGGAGCATGCTTCACCTTTCTTGTCAGGTAGAAATATATATGTGTAAAATGTATGAAGTAATACAGGTGTGACGGAGGGATAATTACGTTTTTTTTTTTTAATTAAGAATAAAGATAAACATATTATCTTTATTTTGTAGATAAAAATCTAAAAACTCACTTTGAGTTTACAGGAAACACCCTGATAGAAATCCTGAAAAATTGATAAGTTATTATCCACTGGAATCCTGTAGTTGTCAAAGATTCCTGAACTCTACACGTTCTGAAGAAATGTGCAAAAAATAAAGCTTGTATTTGAGCAGCTGAGAGCAGTTCAGGCTGGCAGGGAGATGCAGCTGCAGGTTACAGTAAGAAGGGCAGATTAGCAGCCTCACTAATCATTTTCATACTTAATGAACACAATTTATTTTTAAACAGATCCAAAACACAACATGATTGGGCTTGCACTTCCGTCTGTCACAGCTGAGCCCAGAAAAATGTTGATTGAGATGAAGCAACACATCTTTTTTATTTTTGACTCACTTGCACCAAGAAAGAGTCTTGCCTATTTTTACTAAAAAATAGGTGAAAATTGTACGGTAAATATGGTGAAATTGCTGAATTTCAAAGCAAGATTAATCAAATGCCTCAAAAACTAATGTTCTGTTTTGTTTGTTTGTTTTTCCTAGCTTTCGCTCATTCTGATTGTTAAAAACATGTAGCATTATACTTTGTGACAACACTTATGTAAAGGTGTAATGAGCGATCAGTTGATTTATATTTTAACGATACAACTAGATCAAGAGGTTAATCAAACCAAATTGACCTATACCATTATAACATCCTTTCAAAGTGAAATAAATCGATTATATTGCTACGGACAACACACACATGATGGCAGCAAAAAATGATTAAGCCATCATTACAGGCCAATGTGTGGAAACACTTTTGCATGACATGGACTTACATTATTTTAATGTGGAAAATCAACATTGGGCTGAGCTTTATGACACTAAAATGTGAATACATTTGACATTCATGTTTGTTTTCTGTACTCGTTTGTTTGTACAAGTATTTCATTTACACTTGATTATCTTGCAAGACAGACAAGAAAATCTGGAAAACAACACTTGCACTGTTCAGTTCCCAGGCTTTTATCTCTTGAGTCACACTGGTGGAATTTTTGGCTAAAGATGTCTTGGATCGATTTTGGGTCATTTAAACTGGACCAATATTGAATCCTATTGGCAACCACAAATTACGACATAATCAATCTGTTTTTAAAATGAATCGTTACACCCATATAAGTAAGTGCAAAAAGAAAACCGTTTGTGTTTTTGGGGAAATTAAACGTTTGTATTCATACCCTTTACTGTTCATTAAAATCAAAATGCAACTTAAATCTAATTATGAGCATGACTTATAACTAAAGATTTGTAAAATTCTATTGTCTTCATTTGAGTACTTAGGCAGAGATCTATTGAAAGAAAGCATCGCATGTATTGCTGCAGTCATTTGAATTTCAAATTTAAATTTCTATTTGGAAAAAAGAATCAAAATATACTAGATTTGATGTCTTACTTTTGTATTTTTGTAGTTTTAGCATAAACAGTGATTTTTTTAAGGAAACAAGAATTGTTTGCACTGATTCACATCTAAGGGTAAACATTCTGCAAACTGGTAGATCGGACTTCCTGCTGCTAAATGATCTTTGGTCTATTTTTTTGATTCTCTTTGCTGTTTCACACCTTGGAGTGTGCATGTGCATAATTTGAAAAAGGTAAGTGACTGTTTTTGTTTTTACCGAGTATGCATGCGAAAAAGCCCAAAGCAGATTAGACTTTAAAAACTCCAACTGCAGCAGAACCATAGTTTAAAAGTTTAAAAATGTATTTTAAAAGAAAACTTCAGATTTTTGTTTGCTTCAATTCAGGATAAAAAACGTGTTTTCCATTTTAAGGTTATAAGAAGATACTCTTCTAGCTTTAACCATATAAAAAAAAAAGACAGTTAAATTGTTTAACATATCAAACTAACAAATCATCTAATTGTGGTAGTTTGGGCTCAAAAATTAGACACATTCTATTGAACATGGATTGTGTCTGAATGTAATGTTTTGGATTATGCTCAGTATGTATCTCACCTGCAAAGAGCAAGTGCCTGCCTGAGGTAAACTTTTCAATCTGTGCATAACATTTGCACCATTTCAGATCCTTGAAATCCTTATAATGGGATTTGGAATAATCAATAGGCATCATTTGTAATAATTTACGGTCTTTCAAGCGAGAGGAAGTTTGTCGGATTGTCACAGGTCATTGCCACTTCGGAAACCCAGCGTGTAGAGAAACCGACTGAATTGGTTATAAGCCTTCTGGACACTAAAGTTTTCCTTCTGCTCCAGAAATATTTCTTTATTCATAAGCACCCTTCATGCCACTTTGTAACCTGCATATATCATAGGGTTACAACCCAGCTATAACAGCTCCCCAAGCCTATTCATCAGGTGCAGTGATGTATAGTGTGATTTTCAGTGTCAGCACAATGTGTACAAAGCAGTAAATCATGCAGGATTCATATTATGTGTTTTTGAATTATTCTGTCTTCAGAGAATGATTGTGCCCTGCTCTGATAGGAGACAACACAGGCATTAAGTTGAAATATACAATGAAATTTCAATTCTAAAGATGTTGCCTTGTTTCTTTTCATGGTTCAAGAAAAACAAAGTAGCGCTTACCTGTGAAAAAGGTGTACCTTATAGAAAAAAAAATGTTTTTAAAATATACAATTAATATATTTAAAGTATTTATGCAATTTAATTTAATTTAATGCTGGTATATATAATTTTTTTTTAGCAGGATGAATTTATCCTCATGGTAATGTGTCATAAATGTGCTAATTTATGTGTTAGACACTTTTATGGCCTTGTCTGTAGTCATATATAAAAATAACCATCACCATCACTAACTACTACAAGGTTGTCTTGTTGCAGCAATGTTGCAGCAAAATCCACAAGGCTTCAAATATATGCTTTTGACAGATGGTGCGACAAATTCTGACATGGAAAAAGCAGAGTCTCGTTTTGCCGAAAAAAGCGGGATTTTCAAAACAATGTCAATTTTTAAAAATATATTCTTAAATAAGCAGGAAATATGATATGAAGTTGACACGAATTTAACAATCAATAATCAAAACCCAAAACAAAATGCCTTTATGCTGGTCAAAAAAATGGACCTTTCCTCCCTTTTTTCAAAAAGTCATGTTTTATAGTTACTACATGTGGAAAAAACGTTTTTTTAAGGTACTTTTTTTCCTAAGATAACATTTCTAACAGCCGATGAGAAGCTTTTAGATCTTTTTTACATGACATTTCTGGTTCAAGCCATAAACAAGACCCAAATCTACTTTGGTTTGATTAGAAAAATAAAAAACATCCTAAAGCTAGAACGATTTATTTTAAACTACAGTTTATAGCCCTTACTCATGTCACGACAATATTCGTAATCACATTTTATTACCGGGTAAGGCAGTCTTAGTGTTTCCGTAAGGAAAGTAACTTCAAACAGGTGCAGTTCCCCAAGTTACCTCTAGGGCTTGTCGAGGAAACAAATTTACCCCAGTGTGAAAAGGTTAGGGTTTCAAAACAAAATTGTTTGTTGGCTTTGTGGTTTGTGGTATACACAAAACAAAAATAAGCTCCAAATAAAATTTAAAAAAAAGGGTCAAATGATCACACCCACAACCCATCTATTAATATTGATGAAAATGTAAAAAATATATATGTTTCAAGTAATTTCAAATTTTTGACAATTTAAAGAGAAAAAATATACTTGAAAGTGGCTGTAAAACTTTGAAAAGGCCTCATAACATTTTCCTAAAAATTGCTAGGTGTTTGGGAAAATCCATTTTTAATTTTTAAAATAGCGTTGAAACGAAGTTGAATGGACTATGAGACGAAAATAATATATATGGTGTAATACTTAGGTTGAACAGACTGCAGATCTGTGCCGGGACACTCTGTTTCATTATACAGCCAATGTGAAATATCCCAAAGGACAGGCATTTCTGCCAGCACAACAAATATCGAGGCATTTGAGTTAACATATGGAGACACATACCGGAGCAGCAATATTCTCATATTGCAGGGTTCAGCAGCTTCATGTAATATTTACACATGTAACATTGAGTGAAATTAACCTATTTTAAGGCCACAACAACACAGTCAGATCGGTGTGAGAGCAGCTGCTGAAGAAGTCAATAGCAGGTATTATATTACATGCTGGCAATGATGAGGAGAGCAGTCCGAAGGGGGGAGAAAATATACTGAAATACTTCAGTCCTTAGAGGTTCGAACCGGAATCTACAGTATAATATGAGCAAGCAGGAAAAACAACAGCAGCCCAACTCCATGAAGTGGAACTAGAGGATTCAGAGATCCAATAGATAGCCACTTTCCAAGTTAGTTTATTATGTAGCACTACAGAATTTCCTGTTCATTTCAGATTTCCTACATCCATTCACTTTATAATCTCTGATGTTAAGATGACAAAACTTGAATTTCTACACTGATTTTACCAAACTGAATCATAATTGAAGTCTCAATTATTCAGTCCATGAGGGTGGTAATGAGGCACGAATTAGGTGATTTATCAAAACCCGAAGTCTTAAAATTGCAGTAAAGGCATGTCAACATGGATGTCACTCAAAAAACGTTCACTTTGAATGAACATAAAAAAATTATGGAAAGGATTTCCACATGATTAGATTGCGTTACTGAACAAAAATGAATCATGTTGGTCCTACTTAATTTATTTAGGTTGGCTCAACTTAATGAATTTAGGTTGGGTCAACTTAATGTATTTAGGTTCAAACTAATACATTTAAGTTGATTCAATTTAAATAGAGCAGTTGCACCCAACTTTAAATTGATATTGTTGCTCACTCTAAAAAGAAAAAAGTTGATCCAATTTAATTGAATCACTTCAATTTGTCACCTAAGTAAATTAAGTTTATTTAACTTGAATTTCTATTTATTTCTTTAATTTTATTTATTCATCTGTAATTGATATGTTGTTCCAAAGTTACAACCAATGGGTCTTTTAATTTTCACATCAAAGACATGAATTACCCAGCAAAGTCCATCACAAGACAGGAGCTCAATTACAGCGAACTCTGTGTTAAGTATTGGAACATTAACAGTTTGCCACACAAGGGGGTTGGTCATCATCCTCTACAAAACTTTAACTCATGGTGCAAAAAAAAATAAACATAACAGTTTAAATCACTAGTTAAAACAGAGTAAAACAGCTAGACAATAAAACCCATGGACAAAAACTCACACTTAGACCCCAATCTGCCCAGATAGACAAAGAAAATGGTATCCCACAATTCCTTGCGATTACTAATGCATCCAATTTAATGGTATCATGTTGGATCAACGTGATTGAAATTAGTAACTTTTAAATGGATTATTTTTATGTACAATCGACATGATTCATTCACGTAAGATTTACAAACATAAAATTTTCTGGTTGAAATGACAAGTTACTTTTTCGTTAACTTAATTGGCTGGTAATTTCCTTTTTTTGAGTGTGTGCAGTTGTCAACTAATGACAATTAAAACTAGGACCATGAGCACTTCCCAATAAATATCACCTTTAGAGCTGGTGTTTTCTATGTGCACACTGAGGAAACTCCTGGCCTTCATTAACATGTACTAAAGTAATGTCTATTACAGACAGAGCTATTGTTGGCAGACATATTGGGTAACTTAAGAAAAAAAAAAAGATATCGGTCACTCTTTAATGCCCCCAATAAATGCTTAAACACACAATCTCCCACAACAACCCATATTAGGACAATATACTGATTTTCATTGATTTTGTACACCCACTCTGTCGTCAGACTTCTTCATTCTTGCCTTTTGGCTGCTGCTTTTTGGGGTTGCCACAGTGAATCATCCACCTTCATCTAATCTTATCCTCTGGATCATCCACACATACCAATCACCCTCATATCTTCCTTGTTCAAATCCATGAACCCCTTCTTTGGACATCCTCTTGGCTCCAGCCTCAACATCCTCTCACTAACATAATCACTATTCCTCCTCTCATTGTGTCCAAACCACATCAGCTTGCTTCCCTGCACGCATCTCCAAACGTCTAACATGAGCTGTTCCTCTGATGTATTTATTCCTGTTTCTTTCCATCCCCGTCACTCTCAAAAAGAATGTCAACATCTTTAGTTCTGACTCCTGTCTCTTTCTCAGAGCCTGAGTCTAAACCAACAACATGGCTTTTCTCACCACAGTCTTCTACACATTTATTTTCATTCTTAAAGACACTCATGTCACATCACAGCTGAAACCTTTCTTCACCTTCTCCAACTTCCTTGCAAATGCCTCTTCACCTTTCCCACATTCTCTGTTGCTCTGGACTGTTGACCCCAAGTATATCAAGTCCTGAACCGTCTTTCTCCTTACAAGTGTCTGAACGTGATTCTTCATTTCAAAGACACGTCAATATCTTCCTCACAGTCTCCCTGATCATTTCAGGTGTAGCTGTCCTGTCAAAGTAAAGTGATTGATCTGGAAGAACCTGATCTCCGAAGTCTGTCTTAACTCCTATACTCCTTTTTCAACTTCCACCATTTGCTCCTCTGCTCTGTCCTTATCTTCATCCTCCTCACCACCAGTCATCCTAGCCACTGAACTCTATCCAGCCACAACTTTGCAGTCACTGATCCCTTTCAGATTGAAACATATGTACTCTCATGTGACCCTATGCTCCTCTCTTTTTGGAAAAAATGCGTTCACCATTGCCATTTCCATTCTTTAACCAAAGTCCTTTGCATTCTTGACCTTAACACCATACTTCTCCATCACTTCCACATCACTTTTGTTTTCCTCATCCACATTACAGTCTGCCTCAATCATCATTCTCTGCATCCTAGGGATAACCTGGATCCTCTCATCCATCTTTTTCAAGAATTTCTCCAATAGCTCACATCCAACCGGGGGGTCATAACCACTGACAACTTTCAAAATCACACCTTCAAAGTTGTTCTTCGCAATGCTTAGATTAAGACCAGATGTTTGCTTACTTTTGATACCATGTCGACTGATTTGGTACCATTTTCAAACGATTGGTCTAATAAATAACTTTTTATATTAATTCAATCAAATTTACTTCCACAAAAGCGATGGGAAAAGACATTATGTGTCCCAAAGGGATCCCACAGCTAACTTTGATGAATTTTCTGTGAAGTGTTTGATGTTAATGAAGTTCTACTTACAATTGCATTTTATCAGTTTAAAAACCTTTTACAGAAACTTTATAATTAAATGCCTAACACCATTTCTTAAGATGACATTTCTCTTTGGCTTGACCATGTTTGATGCTGCAGTACAGTCATGTTTGATGGTTTCCTACCAATAAAGTGAGCACTATCACTGAGAAGACATTTTGTGTCCAAGCATCATTCTTCCCCATTCTCGATGGCAGCTGTAGGCAAAATTCAATGTGTTTTTGTTTGTTCTGCCCAAAACACATCCCTGTTTTAATGAAAACAGTAGGGACATTTGTTTTGATGGGTTTGTTTTTCTCTCATTGAAAACAGCAAGTCACAATGGCCATATAGAAGTCATGAAGCTATAAAACATTTTGACGATGCTCTTTAGATTTAGATTACGGGGCTTTAGGGGTGGTGTGTCACTGGTCTGTGATGCCTAACAAAAAATTTCAAATAGCTTTGGCAAAGACGATTGCACAGCGTCTCAAAAGGTTCATTGTTACGAGATGCAGCAGCTCACCCTCATGGGGCAGAAAGTTCAAACAAACTTAGAATAAAGCATTTATAAAATTTGTTTAGCAATATAACCACAGTTATTGTTAATTCTAACATTTTTACATTTAGATTTTTGTGTTCACACTGGACAAACAAGGAGGGACTTCTTCTTTTACTACTATTTACTGGTGCATGTCCACCACCTACAGTTGGAAGAGGCTTGATGTGAAATGTCGAAATGGTGCAAATCTGGTGCATCTTGCTCCAGACTTTCACAGCTCTATTCTGATATATAAAAGACTTGGTATCATAGAATTCTGGCCATACACAAACCACAATTATTGATTCATCCTCCATGATCAATTTTCAAACGGTTAGTAGCTCCATGAATTGAAAGGGACATCACAAGCAAACCCGAGTCCTTGATTTGTCAAAATTCCACCTGGTTTAACTTGCAATGCCAGTTTAATGGACATGCTTTTTGTACATAGAACCCAAAAGTGAGCCTAGAAATGTGTATAGCTACGTATAAATGCAAGAGTTTTGAACGTGGAGGCCTACAATATGCATTTATGTAGACTTTTCATTAAAGTATAGTGGCTGGATGTCTCAGTTGGCTGTGTGTAGGACTGGTGAATGGGAAACCAGGGTTTGTTTCCCAGGGGACAACGATGTGCTACATCCAGTGTGGGTCCTTGGGCAAGACCCTTTGCCTAACCATGTACCCACAAAGGGGCTCAAGTCTGGGTCCCCCAGTGCTAGCCCCCAGTCCGGAAAAAATACAGGGTTGTGTCAGGAAGGGCATCCGGCGTATAAGTCTCTGACAGACCACTTGTGTGAATCAGTGAAAGACGATTCGATATGGTGACTCATGAAGGTCACCAAAAGGAAAACAAAAGACTTTTCCATGGAAGTGGTCGCTTGAATGTGCGTTGCTGTGGGAAGTGTGAAAGTTGCTGGAAGGCCCATCAACATTCAAAATTATAAATTACTGGAGAATAAAAGGTCATTCTAAATCTGGAGGAGTTGTATGTGTTGTCCAACTTATGAACATGAAAATATGTGTGCTCTAATTTCACTACTTCAGGGCTCCATGTTCAAAAGTGAAAAAAAGAACTAAGAAAATTTACATTAATAGGCTGATAAGATACATTTGATTCACAATTTCAGCTAATACAGATTGATGGTTTTTCGCAATCCACATACCAAGTATGATCCAGAATGACAGTAGGCTTTGCTCTTACATGAGAGAAAACATGAGCGCCGCAGAGAAGAGCTGGAAAACCCTGAAAACAAGGTTTTACAAATAACACACACACATTCAAGGGGTAGCAACAGTTCTGTAGAACCTATTAATTTAGTTTGATTACATTAAAAAATACAATTTGAATGGCAAAAAATTTCTAATCAAGTAATAGCTGATTGTAATCAAACAAAAGTGTCCCCGTTTGCTGAATGACCTTGTATTTAAGGAAAATACAAGGAATTTTCAGGTGAAAATAATGAGTCATGTAGCAATAAAAATCACTGTGTTGATTTGATCAGAAGCACTCATAAAAGAAATGAAAGCAAAGAAACATTACGATCAGTTGATTGGTTTCTATATGAGGCCCTGTAGCCTTTTTTTTTTCTTATTTAGGAAAAACATTTCTTACATCATTATATGATTCTTTAGATAAAAAAGCAATTTTCATCTTTGGTGCTGAACTATGAATATTTTACCTTACTTTTTGTCTTTTATTCTAACAATAATACAAGTTGAAATAAATATGTGGGTTTTGAAGATCAGTGTTTTTTTCATTGCTTATTAAAAATAGTTTTAACAAACTTTCTTAAGCAACATTTTTTTCTTTTTTTTTTTTAGAGAAAATAAGGAAAATGTATCATGTTCAGGCCAAGTTAATATTTGTGAACTACAGAAGTAAGATATTGGGTTGCAGAGGTGAAGTCAACCTCTGATCAGAAAGGTTGGCTACCGCCTCACCTGCACAAGTTGAAGTGTTCTTGGGCACCTCAAATAGTTCCTCGTGGTCTGGAAAGCACCTTGCACCATCAATGCAGGAATGTTTGTGTGTTTTTGTATACATGGGTGAATGGGACCTTTTTACAAACAGGAAAAAGCCAACAAAGTGAAAAACAATTCATCAAGGCACCAAAAATTAAATTATTGCACAGAAAAAACATTGTAAACGATCAAAACATCAATTTGGACAAGTTTGAGAAGAAACGCCTGATTTTTTTTTTTTTTAATCAAAAAAGCAATCTGTTCTTAGTAGACAACTGTGGTGCAGGATCAGAAGATGATTTCAACAGTTTAAAATCAGAAAAAAAGAGAGACAAGTTTTTTTTTTTAAATTATGTTTTTGTATTTTCAGCAAATTTGAAAAGTCAACAAAAAGATGTGACCATAAAAAAGGTGAGTTTAGAAAAGGCGTTGATTTAAGTGGTAAAACTGAGAAAAAAAATCCCAAAAGGACAAAAAGAAAAAAAACATCACAGCTTCAACACAAGGATGCCCAAGATTCTGTTCTGCCCCCTACAAACATCATAGTCCTCAAACCCTTTCTGTTCCAGGAACTTCTTTTCCATGTCTTCACAGTCTCACCTTCCATCTCACTCATGGATCTTAACATATTTTGACCTCAGGCGCTGTTTCCAAAGTCTTCTAAAACCTTAAGATTTTCTGTAAAACTCAAACCTCTACAAAAAAAAAATCTCTGCCTTTGAAGAAGCAAAAACCTAAAAAATAAGTGAAGTGTTTATTCCGCTATACTGTGCTTGTTTATTACTTAAAAAAAAACAGTTTTTTTCTTAGAACTGTAGAGTACTACTCCTAAAAACATGTACATACAGCACAAGTAGTATTCACCTCCTCCTCCAGCAGTCAGGTCAAGAACCAGAAAAATTTAAACCAAAACAAGACTGCAGGTGCTGCTGGCGTTAGCTCCAGGCTCCTAAAGAACTTTCTGGACCACCTACCCCCATAGGTCCCTTTCAGCCTTAGTCACACAAAAAGAGGTGCTGGAGAAAACATCCTGCTGTCTTTCTGTGCAAACAAAATAACCTCTGTCCTGAAAACAGCAGACCAGATCAAGGAGAAACTCAAATGATATATTGTAGAACAGATGTCCTGAAGGGGCTGTAGTGAGCTGCTAAGGTCAATAAGGAATCACATCTCAGAAGCTTCAGCATCTTCCTCACAAACCCCTGGGATGAAGGTAGGATGCACCATAATCCAGCTGCTTCAGTGATGCCAGGACCCTCTGAACAAAGCAGCCCAAACTATAAGAATCGTGTTATTTGAGGGTTTTGGATTTAGAATACAATTTACTTGCTCAAAGACAGAATATCGACATGTCTATTTTGAGCATAAAACATAAAATACTTTCCACTACTAGCCACTGTAGATACATTTTTTTGTTTTGTTTTTCTGTAAAAAAAAAAAAAAAAAAAAAAAAAAAAAAAATCACAGAAATACATGGAAACGTTGAAACCAGTCATTTACAATGGTGTGAATATTTTATGAGGATATTAGATCAGACATGTTTGAGCAACAACTTCTTAATCCAAAATAAAAATTGGAAAGAAAAACAAAAGATCAAAAAAGCTGATTCCATAAAATTTCAGAGTAATGTATTAGATGATTTTATAATTCCCTTACTTTTTCACATAAAAAAAAGTCTTGTTAAATAAAAAAGTTTCAATAGTTGCCTCAGACATCTCTTTTCAGTTCAGGATTTAAATTATGGATGAAATAAACTTCCATAGTATATTCATAAACAGTGGAGGACTTGGCAGTTTTGAGGCCCCGGGCGAACAAGAACATGGGGCCCTCTGCAGCAGTTGCACAAGTCCTATTTTCCAGTAAGAACAAATTATCACTTTAAAATAAATTTTTTTGAACAGTCTTTGCTGTTGCAGTTGACAGAATAATCCATTGCTGCAGAACGACGGGGGAGGATGAAACACTTTCACGTGAGCAGTCCTATTTCAGTGATTTTTTTATAATAGGCGTGGAAATTATTTGACACATCATTCTTCTTATTATTAAGTGTTTAACTCAGGACCCCCAAAGTGTTGTGGGCCCCACGCAATCGCCTTCCTTTGCCAAATCAAACCAAACTTTATTTATAAAAAAAGGGCTTCTCATCCCATGCTCAACTAGAAGCGCTTCAACATTTGAAACAAAATAAACAATATTACAAGAATAACCCAACCCATCCTTTGCCCTTTCCCACTCCCCATCGTTAACCCATATGACCAATGGCCCCACATACATTGCATACTTATAAGAGTAACTTCTAAAATAAATTTAAAGCTTGGCTCTGCTGTGAGGAAAGAGTATTTGGAAATCCGTTCATACGAGGAGCCAGCTCGGCCATAGGAACATTGTTACAGTGCCCACCCAGACTGGGACAGCAAGAGGTTCACTTTACAGCCATGAGGCTGCAATGTTAAACTCTAGCCGCCCCAGCAAGGGCAACAACCACCAACCAAGTCAGCAAGGTCTAATGGAAAACACTGGAGCTGTTAAAATTAAATACAAAAGATGCATATAAAACATAGAATTGGAATAAGATAAAATAAAAAAATAAGATTAAAAAATAAAATTACACACATAGATTAAAATGTATTACAGCTAATAGAATAAATAAGAAGATAAGATCAACTAAAAGCGAAATTTGAAAGGTGGGTCTTGAGCCTCTTCTTAAAAACCTTTGCGGTCTCCCAAGCCCTGAGGCTCTCCGGCAGGCTGGTCCACAGGCGAGGTCATTTATGACGGAGCGAACTCTTGCCATAAGTTTTGGTCCTTACCTTAGGAAGAGCTAAAAAGCCAGCACCGGAAGACCTCAGGGTCCGCGAGGGTTCATACTTATAAAGTAGATCACTTAAATAAGAAGGCCCAAGACCATTAAAACATTTATAAACCATTAAACTAATCTTAAAATCAATCCTGAAATGCACAGGGAGCCAATGCAGCGATTTTAAAATAGATGTAATATGTTCCCGTCCTCTGGTCCTCGTCAGAACTCGTGCTGCAGAGTTCTGTAATAGTTATAAGTTTGAAAGAGACTTTTTGGGTAAACCAGAGAGAAGGGCATTTCAATTATCTAAATGACTGAAGATAAAAGCATGCATCAGCATCTCTTTGCTGGCAAGAGAGTCGAACGAGTGGACTCAGGCAATGTTTTTGAAATGATAAAATCCTGTCTTAACGACACTTAATGTGTGGGATAAAATTTAGCTCAGAGTCAAAAAGTACGCCCAGGTTTCTCACACAGCGAGATGGTTTACAATTCTAAAGATGTGGTAAAAATCCTCTCTCTCTTGTCTTCAGAACTGGTTATTGACATTTCAGTTTTGTCCTGGTTGAGCTGTAGGAAGTTTTCTGCCATCCAGGACTTCATATCTAAAATAAAATTTAAAAGAGCATTTACAGATTCAAGGTCATCAGGAAACACGGCAAAGTAAAGCTGTGTATCATCACCATAGCTGTGAAAGTCAATGCCGTGTCTCTTGATGACATCCCCAAGAGGCAACATATACAAATTAAAAAGTCTAGGACCTAAAATTGACCCTTTAGGAACTTATTTCATGAATTCTTGAATAGCATGTGTCCGTACTTACATAAAAGTGTTGATCCGTAGGATAGGAGTAGAAATGGTAAGTCCACCCTTATTTATCTAACAAAATCATGTGTTTTTGCATTTGTTGAGTCTTTTTCAAACATTTAACAAACCTTTTACTCTACGGATTTTGTATGGTTACTTGTAAATGATGAAACTACTTAAGCATCCAATATTTGAATTTTATTACTATTTATAATTCTTATACAAGAATGAATGGTCCTTTTCTTGTCCATTTCTTCAAAATTGTGCATGATCTTGAGTAAAACATGATACATTTTGATGCCATGCTAGTTTGATTGAAACAAAGGAGTTCTTGCAATGTGGTTGTAAACAATTGCATGTATGTTGGCAGAGCTTTGGATTCAGAGATGGACTTGGTCACATTCTACCAGCAGCATTTGCTGATTTTCTCCTCATAAAACCAGGTGTCTTTTTCTTCTCTCCTCATCCTTCTTATTTTCCCCTCTGTGCTCCAGATTTGAACCCCATGTCTTACTGTTCATATTGTTCTTAAACTCAGTATTTTCACCACTTTATAATTTTCCCCACTATATAATAACCTGTGAACCAAGGTGACCTGAGACAAACTGTAAACATACAAGAACAATGATGTATTTGTAATGTTTCAAATATAAATACAAGGTTAAGATTATGTCATATAGGGGATGATTGGCTATCTAAATAATGGCAGAACTGTGTTTTACATGTAATGGTGGGTTAGACATGTCTCCTTGAATTATAATTACAAGCATGTCACAGCTCACACTGTTAACACAGTTGAAAACACAGGAGAACCTGCAGCTTGACCCTACAACTGCTGGCCGACTTCTTTCTCTGTAGACTTTTAGTTTGTTTAAGTGGACTGAGCCATGGGGGCAGAAGACTGTAGGCAAGTGAGGGCCAGAAAAAAACAACAACTGTGAATTCTCCGACCTCTCTGTCTCTATAATGGATGATTTGAAGGGGATCTGAGATTTCCCATAGAGCCATGCCTTGGTTGCTGAGTGACACATTTATTACAGGTTATTTGAGAAAAGATGACAGAGGAGCTAGACTGTGAGACACACACACCTTTATATAGAATTCAATACAATAAAATGCCACAAGAAAATGTAAAAAAAAAAAAACACATCAAAAACCCTTTTTTATTGGATTATATATATATATATATATATATATATATATATATATATATATATATATACACATATGTGCCATATGTAATTAAATGAAAGAAAATGAAATCAGTATTTCTCTTTAATAAGTATGAATTACTTGAATTAGTCAGTCTGTGATTCAGCACACATTATATAATGACGTTTTCTAGGTGCAAACATTTATGGAACAGAGCCCTTGTTCCTTGGAAAAGGTGAATTGAGGATTAGACGGGGCCTCACTTCCCTCAACCACATGCCTGTATCTGAAGGCGCAGCTTTCACGACGTCCGCCTGGGGGCCGGGCAAATAAATAAGCACATTAGACCCTCATTAATTTTCACAGGATTTGAATAGAAGAGCCTAGGCAGAAGCAGCTCCTTGTTAATACAAAGCATCAACAGCGTCTTTGGCTTCCAAGATTCATTGAATATGATTTTGTGTCTTTGGCTATTGAAATTGAAACAGATTCCATGTCCTACCAAAAAAAAGTTCCTCTTAAAGAAACAGATTAATTGATAGGAAAGAGCTACTACAAAGACAAACGGCTTTTGTCAAAATGATCCAGAATTACGTTTTGGTGGTTTGATGACACAAAGGGGTAATGTGTGCACATGTGTGTTTACCTTGGGGAGTTATTTTTCTATCTATAAAAGAGGTAGTGTAATAATAGCCAAGGACTAGCATTTATTGCATGAAATAACTTCTCTCCCTCACACCAGAGCACACCTTATCCCTCTAAGCCATCTGTACAAGAGAAAGCACCACACAGAGAATGACCATAAAATCCAACATTCATCTGAGCATGTGCTTTAAGACCACAGTAAAGACCAGGATTCTCCTGCACATGAACTTTTACCACTGCTCTTTAAAAGCAAGCTAGGCTTGTATTATATTCACTTTACCAAGCCATTATCCTCCACCACACTGAAAGGAAGAGATCCATGATTCACATTAAGGGGGAAATCGATAGTTTCCCAAAAGAAAGATCAGGGCTGTAATGGTATTGTATGTCAGGTTTACATCTCTGCTTCTTATATTCGCATCAAGCATGGCGGATTATGGTGTATTAAAAGGTAGAAAAGGGGTGGCCTGCACCTCAATGTTGCTGTCTTTTGCAACTGCAGGGCGCTGAGCCGTTGAGGAAATTCAACAGTCATTTTCATGGAAATTTTTTTCCAAACAGCAGCCTGTTCCATTAAACTGAACACTGACTTAAAACTGAAACTAAAGCCAAGCTATCAAATGAATTACATGAACGTTGTTGTCATTTTGGTTGATAATTGGATCAAAACCTCAGAACCTAATAAAAGATGAGACTTTCAACTGAATACCTTTCACATGTTGTACACCATTTTTAAACATTGTAACATTTGGAAAAATAACACTACAAAGGCTGCATAGGGGAGTTTCTGTTGAAATTCTTGGGGGGAAAAACCTGACCCTTTATTCTTTTTTGCAACTTTATTAAAACTATATAAATATATTCATGAAGCCAGCAGAGGACATTTAAAAAAAATTAAGATCTAGGATAAAGTCAGTGAACCCTCACTGCCCTCATTATAATCTTAAACGTGACTGGGATCAAAGTATTTGTTTTTGGTCATTTTGTGTCAACACAAACATGAGCTTTTAATACAAAAGAAAAACCATCTAATCAGAAGAAAACATGTTTCACATACTTTATACATAGCTGTGATTTCATATCTGCCCAGCAGTTTTATTCTGATGTCTTATTATATTTATCTGATGGAGGGAACTGGGAAAGTTCCAGCTCATTTTTCAGAGAGGATGTGTTTTGCATTTCAAGAAGATAAAACGACAGCTTTTCCAATAGATAAGAGATTCTCTAATTTTGCATAAGAAATCACAGCCATTAGCAAGAAAACACACAAATACAGGAATCTTCTCATGTGCAACTGCAGCATTGGCTGATTATTGAGTATTATCAGATAGAAGTCATGGTTTTATTTCATCATATGTGTCAATGCAACAGTAAGTAAAAATGTGTTTCACCTTTACAGTTGGTCCAGAATTTTGCTCGACTTTCTATGGGAAACTAGAAAAAAATACTGCTTTTTTTCTGTGTATTAAGATTTAACTGTTTTTAGGCATTAAAGTAGCAGTTTTTCCCTTTAAAAATTTGAATGTACATGTGTACCATCACTGATACCTGATAGCTGGTTCCAGCTTTAGGTTTGTTGACTTGAAATCAGTGGAGATCACCTTATTTCATTGGTTTCATTTGTTATTAACTCACCACGAGAGGTGTTGTGATTGTATGTTAGCTTTTTACTATTGTTTTGTGTTTTAATCTTTTTATAGACATTGGAATAAAATCTATTTTAGAGAATGTTAAAATATTTTTAAATTGAATTGGTTTTGTTTGTCTTTTGGTAATACTAAAGGGTTTTATTCTTTTGCTGTTTCATGCGCACTAGAGGTAAATATAAAAAAATAAATTAGGTTTGACTTAGAATAGAAAATTAAATTCTGAACGATTTGCAACCAAGTCGAAAGTGTTTGATGAAAGCACTGGGACAAGAATACAAGTTTAGCTTACTGCTTTTTGTTCTCAGCCATGAACACAGCAGGTTTTAGTTGTTTTTCTTTATTTGTCCCTTAGTTTTCAACTTTATAGTTTTAATTGTTCCTGGTCAGGTTTTCCATCTTGTTGACCTTTTTGCTTCTGTTTTACTTTCCTGCCTCATGTTTGTCACATGCAGTGGAGCCATGGTCTTTAATTTTTTTTTTTAAAACATGGCCTGAAAAGATTAGGCACAGGAGACCCCAGAGTCTAGTCGGCCATAGAACCGTTGATGCATCCCAAGGGTAAAGAGAGAGGTGGAGAATTGAGTACAGGAGGGCTTAAATAACAGCCTGGAACGAGTGATCACAAACAGTGGTCAAATTTAGAGGAAAGGAAATGGATATTCATCGGCTTGAAAATGCAGGTCGAACACCTATTGAACCAAAGCAGTGAGGAAGATAATGAGTAAATGAAATACATGAGTGAAAGGGATGCCAGCCTAAGGCGCTTTAAAGACGGAAACAACTGATCTTCCTTCGTGAAATACTGCTAAAGCTTCACTGCAGCTCATTGCTACCTGGAGGTCAAACCCAAGGAACAAATTGTGCACATAGGTGTGTTAACACATGGGAGTTTACCCTGTATTTGTCATGACGCTCCTAAAGTAAATTTTAATTAAAAGAAAGACGGGGCTTGAATTATCTAATACATTTCTTATCCCCTTCAGCAAGAATGTTTTTATTGGGGAGATTTAAAGAGAGATACTCTTAGCAAAAATAATTTGACTGTCTTTATTGTATAGGATCTGGCCTATAGTAGAGCTTTTGCAGAATTCCAATAAAAATAGGGTTTTTGATGTTTTTTTTTTTTCATGTTCTAGTGTCATAATTGCCTTTGTTCAAATCATTGTGAGTCAAAAAAATAGAAGAAAAAAAAATATAGATATATATATGATGTTAGAAAACGATGTAGCAGTGACTTAAGTGCTACAGTTGGGGGGCCACAAGCTCCCTGTTGTGCTCCAATCATTGCATCCCACTTGTGGATTACTAAATTCATGTAGGTCTTCATTTTCTTCGTCTGAGCTGGCATCTGGCTCAAAACTGTATGGCTGGATATAGCTCCAATATTTCTCGCCATTTTTTGTTGCATCTGTAATGTCAGGTTGGGGATGTGAGGGGCTGTAAGCTAGCTCAAGAGTGTAAACAAATGAATGATAAAAAGTCAGGGTAGGCTTACTCCATGCCGAACGCTGTAAAAAAGATCAAGATGACTATAGCCTAGACACATATTAGCCACCACAAACCTTTAAAACAAGAAGAAACTCAAAAATGGCTCTCATTAAAGCTTTTATGGGATTTCTTTTAAGATTTTTTCTTCACTCGTTTAAAAATAAGTTTTCTGTTTTTGAAATCCGATCCTTTCCAGTGCTGAAAACTTCATTTTAAGAGTTGATTTTGTACATTTTCACAGTAATTCTTCTGGTGTCAATAAAAGCCAGATCTTAGAGGCTATTTGCATTTAGAACTAAAGAGCTATGGAACAGCCGTCTACGCTTGCTGCCTTAATTCGTCTCACTGTCATTTCTTCTCTCAATCACGGAGATGCCACAGAAATTACAGACGGGCCAAGAACCCTGCTGCGAGTGCAAACAGTGATGGGTATCAGTATTGACATAAGTCTAAAAGGATCAGTTAGCCCTCTCTTTACCCTCCAGGCCGCATATTTTCCTCTTCATACAAAGGAGACTCTCCACCCCTCTGAGTTTCCTCTCTGGCCCTCTGCGAGGCAAACTAGAAGCATTACTGCTTAATGCCCCATAACATTCTGACATCACCTTTCCACAGGAGAGGAGGACACACTCGATTTGATGGGCTAATTGTGTGTGGCATAATTAATCAATGTCTCCTGAACAATAAATTCCCACATGTACACACCCCAGTACCACACGAACGCTTGGATAGAGGGATGATTGAATTTATATTTTTTCCCTATTTCACTAAATGATGTAGTCATTAGTGGAAGATGTTTTTTTTTTTTTAATTTTTATACTTAGTTATTTCTAAGCAAAACCGTTAGTGCTGCTGTTATTAGAAGTAATGCCTCAGACAAATTCGACAGTAGAGCTATTCGACCAAAATAAATGAATGTGTGGAAACAATGTGTTATCAGATTTGTATGATATTTTTGGGCTTCAAAAACTAGGGTATTCTGGAAAACAAGTACACACAAAAACACATTTACATTGTATTAAATAATAAAGACTGATGAGAGGCTTTACTGTCATCTACTGGTTTTCATGTTTTGTTTTGTTGTTTTTTTGTTTTTTAGTAATGTTTAGACTTTGTAATCTCAAATTTTAATTTAGGTTGTTTTACCAAAAGCCAATCAGACTGGACCAGAGTTTTATAATCATCACAGTTGGTTTCTGTTAACCTTCCCCTTAGTGGGTTTAACCCAATATAACCAATTGTTTTATGTTTGATACAGGCATTTCTGAGACCCCCCATCTCATTAGGATGATCTGGACTTCTGTTAAAAACCCCTTTGATGTAACTTGGTCCATGTTTTCTGCCCTGTAGTTCATTTGATAATGAACCTTTCCACTAGAGGCAGTATAAAGGCTTTTCTTGCCTATTTTAAGATTGCCAGTTGCATGAAATCTCAAAAACACATTTGAAAGGAAATGTTCAAAATTTTATTGTGAGAACAACTCCTCTATTGTTATTCATTCTTAAATGACTACTTGCTGTATTGAAATAAAGTCAAATTCGTTAAAGATGAATTCTTTTTAATCCAGTGCACCACGTTAAAGAATTTGTGGATCAATTTTAAGATTGTGGGTAAAAAAAAAAGGCGCTTTTTCCTCCTGAACACTCATGTCAATATTTGCAGCTTAAACTAACACTGTTGTGAACAAAAATTTACAAAATAACCCAACGTATCACAACTGATCTATATTTCATTTAAAGTATATTGCATTGAAGAAAGAACATTTGGATAAAACAAAAATGGATATTTCTATTAACTCTTTGATATAGTGAGCTTTACAGGGTTAAACCCATATTGTATTGTTCCAGGCCAGATCCTCGTTTGGCTTCATCTTTTTTCCAATTGATGTTTTAGCATTTCTACCCTTTTCAAGTTGCTGTTCAGTTAAGTATTTAAGGTTTCTCTTGACCACTTCATGCCAATAACTTAATTAAATAAAAATATATTCCTTGGTGCCAATTCCATTAAAGATGATGCTAAAATATGGGTTAAATTTGAACAGCACTCGTGTGTCCATAAGTACTTTTGATGACAATTGAGACATTCTCTAACCTATTGTAGTTTTAAATGAATCTTAATGAGCTGCACCAGTTGGTTAGCAAATAGACTATCTTCATTTTTTTAATGTCAAACAACAAAACTAAGTTTTCTGTTAAGCTTAATTTATCAACAAAGGCCTTTAAAAAAGCTGGAGCCCAGCAGATAGAAGACAAAGAAATGAGTGAGAGGTTGGCGTTGGTTATACCGTGATGCTGAAGATGACCTTAATGATAGCTGATGACAAATCAGACTTTAATGCTCAGCTGAACAGGTGATGCTTGCTTTGAAAGAGCTGCCAATTGGTATAAATGGCTGCAATTTAGCCAAACGATTGATGACAAAAGGGCCAGAACACACCAAAACAGTGTCAACTCCACAGTTATTCATCACATTTAAATAACAAACATTAAAAGAGCCATTTTAAAAGGTTACACAAATTCAACCCTGAAGCTATTATCCCTCTTACGTTGGTCTGATTTTTTATTTGACCAATGCAGAATTACTGCAAGGTCCAGAGAAAACATTTCCATTGTAACAAGTTAAAGCCACAAAGATATATAGTGTTGACTTTTACATGAAGCTGTTTTTTCTTTAGATTGTTTTTGTCAAACAGAACTGGTCGAAAGTCCTAGAGGTCAACAAAAAGATTAGATTGAATAGAATTTTGATCAAAATAATGGGTCCAAGGACCACAAATAGAAACTGATTTCAATTTATTAATTCATCACAAATAAGTTCTCATTGGTAAATGACCAGGTTATTAATGCAGAATGTCACTGCAGCTTTAAGGTTGGATGCAAAATATTCTACCATGTTTTCAGTCCCTGATGAATTACAGGATGTCAAACTGACCTGGCAAGATAAAAGATCCCAAGAGTTCATTTCAGAAAAGACACTCCAAAGTAGGAGCTGAAGCGCACACGCATATATATATACATATTTTTTTTCGTTTTTCTTTTAATTCCATCCCAATTGATTTGGAGGTTTATAAATTACTGACCACTGGAGGAGATGCTTGTTCCAAGCGCTCCAAAGGCTTATAAGATGCAGCCTTGCACACAAAGCTCAGTGTCTGAGAAGATAGATCTCTTTGATCGCTGCAAAAAAAAAATCAAAGTGAAGAGAATTACTTAGATCTGGGGGAATTCAAACATCCATCTATCGCACTGACACATGCATTCCTCTCTTTAATCTATGTTTTTATGTTTAAATTCTAAATCTATGTTCATCACAGAAAATCTCATCATAAATTTACCATGTTTGGTTTTTTTATTATTTTGTAATGCAGCACAATTGTTAACTTTCACCTTAGGGGTAATTTGTTATGACAAGAATAAAATATTAGGTCATCTAAAAACAAGGAACATTTTCATTTTCAGTCATCTGACAGCCCTAAAGACATTTATACTACACCCAGAGGATTCTGAAGGTGAAAATAAAGACTGAAGTTGGGCAGCATGATGACTGGAGTTTGCTCCGCCCATCTTCGCAGCCAAAAATGAGCAATTAGATCAAATGAATTAAAGAATTTAGTTAAGTTAACCTATCTGCTTGCCATTAAAAAGAATCAAAAAAAAAAAAACGCCTCGATAATGTCAAACTCTCTACTAAAATTAAAAACCAAACTTTCCCCAACACAATCAGACTTGTCTTTGAAAGAAAATAAAGCAACATATAATGGGTACATTTTAAAAATAATCTGGTGGGACACTGGCATGAATGTATGATTATAAAAAGCAGGAACTAGAATGGACATAAATTATTGAAACACAAATAGGAATTTTATAACCCTGTGATCCCGGTTAGATCAGCTCTCTTCACCCTCGCATCCACTATAAATATTTAACCAATCAAAGTTGTAACCGGGTGGAAAAGACAAAGTTAAGTTAAGGTGATGAGTAAAAACGATCTGTCCCTGAGACTGCTAGACATAGATCACAAAACATACTTTACGCCTGTCTTACTGCACATTTGTCAACATTTTTGTAATTTGAATGACTCAGCGTTAAGACCATCATGCAGGTAGAGACTTCTGCAGGTTCTTCTAAGTTTGGTAAATGTTTTTACAAATGCACACCTGAAACTGGAAAAATAAGACCACAAATTAACCTTAAGCAAAAATACAATTAATCAAACAAATTCACATTTTATGGTGAAGCTGCATTACTGCAGGATCAGTGCCAAAGATTCAGTTTTGAAGTATTTTTCTTTGAGGCAGTGATTTTCCTCTCATGTCCTTTTTAATAGGTTCGGAATGCGGTCAGCTAAAATAAAATGTAATATCAGCATTCTGGGCTCACAAAATAAAAGGTTACACAATACACATAGTTCTCCAAGTGTAGCCTTGAATGCAACTTGTAATTGAATTCCTTTTAGGGCATTTTAAGCCAACTTCTAAAAGATTTAAAGACAGTTTGACATCGGGGGGTATTCCAAAAAGTAGGTTATGTGAGTTACTACGGTAAGTTTGAGGCTAAGGATCTAAGGAAATTTAAGTCGTATAAACAATTATTGAGTTGGATAGACATAAGAAATTAGGTTGAATAAATTTAACTCAATTACTTGTTACCAATTGAATTAATTCGTTTAAGTTGTATAAGTCGAATAAGTGACAATACGTGACAATAAAAAACAAAATGATATAGAAACTCATGCGTTTACTTTGTCCGTTCTTTTTCTCCAAGCAGAAACTCTTTATTTTGCTGATGCAGCCGTGTTACTTTTTTGATGGGCGTATAATCTTCATTCGCCGTCACTAAAATCTCTGTCCCACTGAAATGTAGCGCTCTCTCTTTTTTTTCCTCCACGCGTTTCCATGGTGACTCTGGAAATCGGCGATCCATTGAGAATGTCTTTATGTACTTGCAATGCACGCACATTAACCCAGGGTTACCAAGTCGGCGTTATTACGCTTACTCATATCCAGATATGTTTATTTACCTCCCTCAAATAACCTAGAAAAGACTCTCTTACCTTTCTGCAGAAAAGTGTGCCAAAGGGTATGCACCCTCTCACGTCTACATTCCTCATAGATTCAGTTGATGCGTCCATTGAGTACTGTCCCACAAGAAATTGAAGAGGCAAAGCTGAGCAAAGCTCACAGCACAGCTTAAGTATGGAGGCCATTGGCGAAGCCATCTGAGCTGAAGTAATCAGCAGATTGATCACACCTGAGGGTTATGTGCATTCTGTGGATTTTCTCAACAACAACAAAAAGAGGATAAACATTGTTTACGGGTTTTGTTTTGTGTGTGTGATTGGATTTCTTTATAATTGATTCAAAGGGATTTTCAATGCTCTTAAAATTAACTTTTGTAAATTGAGGGTGGCACCCTTTAGGGAGGGGCTTGGCTTAGCTCAGCAGAGAGCTGGGGGCTGGAAGACAGTTGAGATGGAGGCCTGAGGAAGAAGCAGGTGGGTGTGGTCTAGGCGTAAAGCAACACAACAAACTGAGGGTTGTAGGTTAGTATTAAGTAGCAAGTACAGTAAGTATTGGAGCAGGAGGAACCTCACGAATGTATTTGTCCTCATTGTTTAATTTCTTTATTTCATTCTAAGGTTTCAGCTGGGAGTTAGGCAATAGAGACACTGATGTAAACATTTCTTATTATACTATTCTGTGTCACCTTTTGAAGAAATGGACCCCTAACAGTCATCTTTTTGTATATATTGTATTTTTTTAACCTTGTTGATTTGTCCATCTGTCCATTTACTTTCTAAACCCACTGTATCACTTTTGAGGTTGCTGGAGCCTGTCCTGACCACTGTTTGGCAAAGGTGAGGTACTCTCTGGAGAAGTCCCCAGTTTGTCGCAGGGCACACTATATCTCCCACACACACTCACACATGTACACCTAGGGACACTATTAGGTAACCAATTAACCTATGAAGTATGTTTTTAGACTGTGGGAAGAGCCGGAGTGCCCACCAGCCCACCCATGCAAGGGGAGGACACGCTCACTCCACATAGAAAGTTCACAGCCGGGATTTGAACCAGGGCCTTCTTGCTGTGAGGCAAGAGTGCTAACCACTGTGCAGCCCATTATTGACCTTTTTTTTGATTGGTGCCACATCTTGATATAAAAAAATTTTAGATGGACAAATAGTACTATTTGACAATTTTTAGTGATTGATTTGGAAGTAATTATTTATATGATTTTATTTTTTTCTATTGATCATGATACTTTTACTGAAATGCCATTACAATAAGGAAGGACAGCAGTCAGAACATGCAGAAAGCTTTGCATGATGCTATATCTAAATGTAACTCAGTATCTCATCAATAGTGGATGGTGGTAACCTTATTGTCTGATGCTTCTTTGTAGCTTTCAAATCCAGGCACCTTTTTGTGAGAAATTGAGTTTTATTTTTATTTTCTTCAAGTCTTCAAGGAAATCTTGAAAGTCCGGCTATCAATTTAAGACACACAGGAAAAAAGAAGACTTGGAGTGACATTCCTTTTAAAAAGCTTCCATGTGCTTTTGAATTAAAGAGGTTATAGAAACATTAAAGCTGTGGCCTTCAGGCTTCGACAACAATGTGAAAAATCTGTTAGTTATCACGAACTCTTAACTGCAATTGTTGACGCACAGGAAAGATCTAGGAAACTCATTTTCATAGAAATAATCAATTCAGAATTGTTGCTTTCTTTTACTACAGTCAATTTGTTTTACCTGTTATTGTTCTAAAAGCAGAGTGCAAGCTAAAGTCTGCTTAGATATGCTGAAGACCGATCTTTACCATGTAACCCTCATACTAATTAGATCCTTCATTGGGGGGAGTCAGCTGAAGTAAACGCGTGAATGAAAAAACAGGGGGTTGCATCTCTCTTATTACAACACAAACCACGTGTCACCTGCTGTTCCATCGGGTGTTTATTACAGCCGCTGAGTATCAGACTGTCTGGGGGAGACCATAAAGGTGATTACATTGTTTATGAGAACTGATTTTCAATCAGGCAAATGCAGCAGAGTGACTTTCCTCTTGAGCACAATTCAGCCTTTCAAATGCTGAGTTATAATTGCAGCTCATCTGAGAAGACTCTTTACATTCTCACTCTCAAGGTGTACTCTCAGCATTTTGGGTCCCTTTTTTGTAACTCTGCGTGACTTAGGAAGCTGGAAAACGGAGAATAAAAGTTGCTGAAGCATAATGTCATTCCCCTCTGGCAAGGGTAGATTAAACTTCAAACAAAGCCAAACAGAAAAGTGGAGTTTTTTTCTGCGTTTTTTTACCTGCACAAGGTCAGGTGATTTTCATGTTGAGCTGTTAAGGTGTACCTTCATAGTATTCAGTCCTAGTGTGGCAAAATGACATAAAAAAATGATAAAGGAAAGCAGAAACGTCATTCCACACAAGCAAAAAAAAAGGAACAAATGCCTAGAATCTGACAAACCTGACAGAGTTGTTTCTCTAAGTCTCAGTTCTTTTCAATACATGTATCCACACACATACTGTACATGCGCACATGCCCACACTTATACACACGTGCACTCACATGCACTCCAGCACTTCTCTGCTCCTCTGTTCATTTTCATCAAAACATTGCAGATGAGGTCTTGAGCTCAATTAATCATTCCCCAGCCCTCCTGCACTGCACTCATATTAATCACCAAGCCCACCAAACTGCAGGGGCTGCTTTCAGACAACTTTTTTATTCTGGGAGTGCTTGTGCTGGCATTTCATGTGTAGACATACTTACATCCAAACAACAGGGCTGGATTAACATTGCTCTGTGCCCCTGGCGAAAAATATCTAATGGCCCTTCTCCATGCCGAAGGACATGGGTAAAAATCTATTCTTGTTAAGTGATTGTTGGCTTCAAGGTATGTTAGACGTTTTGAAACAGTTTTAAGAAAAAACGGAGATACTATTGAACAAACCAATAATAATTTAAGTAACCACTGATGATTATCACCATGTATGATGAGAAGGAGGGAACTATAAGTTTAAACACTTTATATCCTTCATGCCTAACTACTCCCAATCTTATATTTATACTTCAGTGTTAGATCTTTGTTGCTTTGTGCAACAAAGACAGCAACAAACTAGCAATTTCCTTCATAGCTTCAAGAGATGTGAGTTTGAACACAATTTTTCATGCTACATTATTTCTGTTTAAATTTCTCCTTTGCTTTTTCAGCCTTTAATGGCTGGGCGGCGGTTTAGCTCAGGCGGTAGAGCAGGTCGTCAAACAACCGAAGGGTTGTGTGGATCGATGCCCGCTCTCCCCAGCCAGCTGCGGCCCCCTGAGCGCGGCCAGTCTGCAGCTCACCGCTCCCCCCAGGGGACGGGTCAAATGTGGAGAACAATGTCCCCATTGTGGGATAAATAAAAGTGAATTAATTAAATAAAATAAAAAAAACACCAAAAATGTAGCCAGCGACACCTAAATAACACACTCCCTTACAAAATACCATAACTCTGCGGTCGTTTACACAAACAACGTGGATCAGCTGATTCTGATTTGGAGAAAAGCGGCTTTTGTTTGTGACAGAATTAGCTAATGTATGTTGATTGCGTATGCACTTCACTGCTGTGCAGGGTAGCATCAAGTAATTCATGTCGACCCATGATCGTAAAATTGCAGGTTTGATTCCCGCCTTGCACCCATGTGCCTAAATGTCCTTGGGCAAGACACTAAACCCCACCTTGCCTCTGGTGGGAGGTTGGCGCCAGTGTTCGGCAGCGGAGCCGCCACCAGTGTGTGAATGTATGTGTGTGACTGGGGGCCTCATTTATAAACGTTGCGTACGCACAAAAGAAGGCGTACGCCACTCTCTACGCAATAGTTGATATTTATAAAAAGCAAACTTGATGGGAAAATGTGCGGTCCTTCACGCAAGCTCTGACCCAGGCGTACGCACAAAAACGGGTGAAATGAGAAACGGCGACACCGTCGGCAGATGGAAGAAACACGTGGAAGTGAAAATGACAATACTGCCTCTCAGAAATAACATGAAGACTTCACAAAGCAAGTCTTACAATTAACAGCCTACACGAACACCTGTTTGATCGATCAGCAGTCAAACAAACAAAAAAAAATCAAACGAAAATTACAACAGAAATTCAAATGAACACTTATTTGCAATAAGAAAAATGAAATATATTCTGCAATATTGGCATGTTGTGCAATTCATCCTCAAAAATAATATAGTTAACAGAACAAAATAATGTACAAAACTGATATTCTCGTTAATGTGTCCGTCTGGCGGAGCAATTATAGGTGCAATTAGATAGACAGATAGATGTATTAAGTGTCCACTGGGGAAAGTTGTTTTCATAGTAAAAAATTTCTTCATAAGCTACGGAATTATGGTATTCATGCATATGCCTTTAGTTTGTTTTATTTTTGATAAAACAATGTATGGCGTATGTCTCGAACATTCAGAAAGCAACAAGAAATTACATTTGCGCTGATCAATTTCCAATTTGCACGTCGATTATTACCGACATCTGCAGCTTGTCAGATGTAATTAAATGGATGGAAATAAAATGCCCCATCACTATGCGTAATGACGCACAATGGCTGATCTTGCGCTCTTAGAAGATGTGGCAAATGGAAGAATTTGGAGTGAACGCATCTTTAGACAGCAAGAAGACTTGCTGGCAAACGAGGACGAGTGGCTTTTGAGCCGGTTCCGACTTCCTCGAGCCGTCCTGTTGGACCTCTGCGGGCTTTTGGGCCCGGCGTTACAGAGGAGCACTCGGAGGAACCACGCGTGTCACTCGGTGCATCTGGCGCTCCGGTGCCCCCCCGCCGGTGGCAGAGACACTCTGGCGATGGAGCGCTAGACTTTTTTTATGCCTCGACTTTGATGTCCGACCATTTCTATTTTATTTCGGGCATGGTCCGAGGTTGTGAGGCTACAGCTTACAGCGTCTGTCACCGTTTGCCACTCACGTGCCTTTTTGGCATTAGTAATGCCCACACTATGCCCTCCAAACAACACTTTTCTCCTCTTTTCCACCTCGCCAACGATAACTTCTACTTCACATCGAGTGAAATTACGTTTTTTTGATTTCCTCTCTGTGTTTGCCATGGTTTCACAATCAATGAATATTCATTTGTGGGTGTTTCACAGACTATTTATGGGCAACTATGGGCGTGTCATGAAGCCGCAAAAGCTGCGCTGCATTTAGAATTGGTTGTGATTTATTAAGGGAAAGATGCGTAGGATGTGCGTGCGCACGGTTTTATAAATCCGAATATTTCTGTGCGTACGCACGTCCTATGTTTCATCCGTACGCCACTTCTGACGCAAATCCTACGCAAAGTTTTAAAAATGAGGCCCCGGGTGATTGGATCTGTGACTGTGAAGTGCTTTGGACCTTGTAGTTAGAAAAGTGCTATATAAGTATATGACATTTACCATTTACCAAGATCCTCTTTGGCTTCCCCGTCCAAACCAACATCTGGCTCAAATATGTTTGTCTGGATAGCCCAGATTTTTGCACAAGGTTGAGGTTGTGACAGGGCTGTAAGCTAGAGGGAGAGAGTGTAAACATAGGCATCATGGGAAGCGTTGGAGTGCTTACTCCACGCCAACAGTCCCGCCCACAACTCAGAGGCGAATTTCTAATAGATTCCTGCGACTCTGCAGAAACTATGTCACAGAAAACGGCACAAAGTTTCAATTTTGGCTAAAAGTGGCATTAAAATTAAAAGACCACTGTAAAACACTTATGGAACAGATCAAAAGATGATTAGAGTGGGACTAAGCCATGGGTACTTTATAAACAGCTATACATAACACTGACACCATTTTAAAATCTTGCACTGTATTTACAATATAGGTCTACATGGAAACAGACTGTTTTTCTCTTTACGGTCCAGTAAAATAGACCTTGTTTCTTTCAATGCCTCTGGCTCTGGTCGCCTCACAACAACAGCTGTACTCATCCAGGATGACCACTAAAAAATAAAAACTATTTACAGCAACATTTGCTGCTCGGTTTCAGGTCTAGACTGTCTTTTGACATTCTCTTCTATTGTAATTATTAGGAACTGTTGATTAAAAAAACAATGAAAAAATAACATCATTTACAGAAAGTATATTATTTTTCATTTCAATGTGATCTGTTTCCTAAAAAGAATATTTATATAACATTAAAAGTAGATTTGTTTCTCCAAATCTGTCCTAATTTTTTGTCCATTTCTTTCCAACTTTAGTTTGTTTATGTTAGCATGCTAACTGTTGGTAAATCCTTCTTAATATTAAACTGCAACGAAGCACCCACACACTCTCAGGTGTTTCATGAGTAATTGGCAAATATGTATTTATTATTCCCTGCCCTCCTAAGCTCTGCAGGTTTGTTTTTGGTTAATGGAGGTAGCTAGAAGAACAGCTTGAGAGGCAGAGGCAGCTTGCTTAATTATAACAAATATGTGACTTCTTTTTGTCCTTACTCAACCTTGGCAAAATTTACAGCATTTTTCTGACTCCTTGCTTCCCTGAGGCACAGAAAACACCCATCTTTGCCACAAATACCGGCTCAAAGTACAAGATAAATACTTATCTTCAAGCAGCTGTGAGCATGTAAGGAGAGTAAATGACTCAGTTCATCAGTGCAGGACTTTGTGGCCTCAGATGCAGTGAATCTTTCTGTATTAAGGAAGCCGAGCATTACCATGCAGTGAAAAGATGTATTTATATTATGTCTTGAGAGTAAAATATAACAAGGTAAACCTTAGTGTAGCCAAGAAACCAAACCACTTAACATTGAAAGTAAGGAATCCACTCTTTACTGTCAATATAGTGTGACACTGTAATTATGAGATAAGGGACTGAATGTGTTTTGTGTAAGTTCTTTTGAAAATACGAGCATGGAGCAACCTTAAAATTTAAAATGTACTTTTTGCTTGTGACCCCCAAGTTGTACTTCACTTTCAACCTCTAGGAGGGTTTAATTTAAAATAATATAGCCAAGCATTTTAAAATTTAAAATTGTTCCTAAATCTCTACACTAAGACACTGAAACCGGAGTAGACTCACTTTACACACTTCTACATTTACAATGACATAGTCTGGTCCTTATTAATGTTTAAAATAAAGAAAATAGCAAAACCAATCAAACTTCACAAAGTGAAAGACATTTAGCACAAGCTAGAGTCTATCAATTTTGAAAAATGTGACAATACTTCCTTTTATTGATTTAAATAAGTAAAAAAAAACAATTGATTTGACAGTGACTGAGATAAGGTGAGAAGCTAAGTCACCTGGAGCGGCGTTGGAGTATAGCCGCTGCTCCTCCAGTTTGGAGAGGAGCCAGTTGAAGTGACTCGGGTATCTGGTCCAGATGCCCCCTAGAGGCCTGCATGGGGAGGTGTACTGGGCATGTCCCACCTGTCCTGCAGGACACGCTGGAAACACAACGTCTTTTGGCTGGCATGGAAACGCCTCAGGGTCTCCCCAGAGGAGCGAAAGGAAGTTGCCTGGGAGAGGGAAGTTTCCGGAATTAACGGAAGAAGATGGATGAATGGATAGCATCAAAACTATTTCAGCAATACTGCTATGAAAGAAGGCTACTAGACACTGAGTCAGTTTGGGCTTCAAGTTCCATGCAGGGCAGTCACTGTCTTCTTTGGTAATAAATCTAACTCTACCAAAGTGTGATTTTTGTTTTGGACAAAAGCGTTGGCTATATACTATCAAAGATACAAAACAAGAAAACATATTTGCTGTGTGTTTGTGTGTGTGTAAACAGCTGCAGAGTCATCTACTTAGTCATCTTTGCTTTCACTTGACCCTTTGAAAAACAAATTGTCAGTTAATTTTGGAGTGTGGAGTGTGTGTAGATGGAGTTTGTGGAGATGATTAACTGAAACTCAACCAGCCCTGCATGTAATATTCCTGATCAGTCATTTCTACTGCTTTACGGCCACTAAGTGCCTCCCAAATGGTACTGTGTAATGAAGAGAAATTATGACTTTTTTCATAATATTTTCTTTTAGTATCTGTTTCCTGAATATGTCTAAGACTTAATTTACCAAAAACATTTCAACTGAACCAACCAGCAGCAATACCTTTAACTTTTATGTCATCAGAGATCTATAAACGTCCTTAATGTGATCAAACAAAAACCTGCCTAAAATAATTATGCCTTACTTACATGAACACTTTTAGAAAGCTACAAAAATTTAAATGTGTCATTTCCACTGAAACAGAAATTTTTTTTTTTATATAATATATCTCAACAACTAAAAATATATCCAGGATTTGCATTATGCAAAGAGGAAGCTACACGTTAAGAACACGAGTGCATTCCAGATGGACAGACGCAGTGCTCCATGGTCTCTTGGACCCCCATTTTTATTTATTTTTTAAGCAAAGTGGAATCAGATTTAGTGGCCCACATGCAAGTGTTAAAAAAAAGAAAGTTAGTGCCTGAAGAAATGAGGGTGTCTCTATATCACATGAACCAACAACAATAGGAGACAGCAGTGATGAATTTAATGAGACAAAGGATTCAAAGGGCAGATGAGTGTCCCATATACCAAATCTTAAAACACAGTGCTGAGGAGTGCATTTACAAACACTGTTGCAAAGTCATTTGTAGGAAGATTAGCTTCTTTGAAAACCCACTAAAAATCATCAGGTGACAGCGTGGTCTAACTTGATCATCTTAATTAGTCTACATGAATGTTCTTACAAAGAACCCTTTAAGAGTGAGAAACAGGAGTAAAATTACCCTAATATTTTTGAAACTACAGATTGTAAATATTTTGTCGGCTCAAAATGTTAGAAATGTTTCAAAATCAACCCCCTGTGCTTGGAGCTGCCAAAATACTAAAAAAAAAAAAAAGACAGAAAAAGTCACAACAGCTACTTTACTGACGTATTGGCAGCCGAATTCCATCATGTATGCACTGTTTTGTTGCAGTCTGAAAATGGAGCTATGGGCATTTGTTGTTGCCTTTGAAACTGCTGCAGAAATTGGAGGTGTGAGGGGGGGATTGCTGCCAAAATTAGAGGATGTGTTGCTGAATTCCACTTTAAGGGATTGCTAGAGGGGGCTAAAACGCCTTAAATAAGGTGACAAACTTAAGTTAGCAACAATATTTGCATCTGGTGATGAAACAGATGACATCCCAAGCAGGTTTTCTGCATTTGCATGAAGACAACAGGAGGCAGACAGTACAGATTTGTGGAAGCTAATTCCAACCAACACAATTTGCTGTTTTGAATCCACACTTTGTGCAGCCATAGACACATACACACATATGACGTCTGGACATGGCTGCTCTTTGGCTTTGGATTAAATCTGCTGCATGACTACAACTCATTTAGGTCAACAGAGAGCCAGACTATATGAGAAAAAAAAAGGTTTACCAAAATAAAACACAAGCTCATTTAAAAAAAAGGTTTGCAAACGTGCACATTTGTTCACAAAAGATCAATTATACACAGAAAATCAATGCCATCTTGAATATTCTCATGATATTGGCTGAGCATTTTCTTTTTACATTTACTTGAAGTTCAACTGCTTGATTTGTTTTATTTATGTTTATTAAATCAGACAATACTTTAGACATAAATTCATTAATCTAATCACTAGCATTACTAATGTGTGTCAATTGTTTTTTTAAGCAAAGTTTTATTTTCAACATTGATGTAGACCTGAAGAAAAGTTAAAAACTTCACTCAAGTTTAACTTTTTGACTCACTTCAGTTTTATTTAAAACTCAAAATCAATAGAATGATATACACTGATTTTATTAAGTTAGTTTTTATTATTGCAGTTTTTTTTTTCTTTTTTATGGGGGGGGGGGGGGGGGGGGGTTATACCAAAGAACAACTCACCAAGCAGGTAAGGCATACGATCCTCCAGGAAAGCAAACAAACCTTAATCAAATTTTTGCAGAGGGAAACCCTTGACAATAAGAAGGTTAGCTCACACAGTTCTGTGAATATTGGTTTTGTAATGTAGTTTGTTTTAATGGTTATGAGAAAAGAAAAAAGAAAAAGAAATTAAGTCTAATGCTATTTATGATAACTGCTCCTTTGAGCCATGAAACGGACACTGATCTATCAATCAGCTTTAGCAGCAGTTTATTGTGTGATTACTTATACTTAAATATTACTTAAAAACTCTTTTGAGCAAAGTCACTCTGATCCTAATAATATTTTGGATCGTCTTACTTTCATACTTCATATAAAACTCATAAAACTTACGACATAGAACTCATAAAAACATAAAAGACTGACTGTGAGTTTGAGTTTTCTCCTGGAGTTTTGATGTCTTTTGTTCACGTTTCAGCGCGGTCAAAGTTAGTTGATATTTCCAATAAATGTGATGTACACTCTGATCAAAAGAGGGTTATCCAGGTGTGGAGCACATCAGATTCACTTCCTGTGACGTCATTTCCGGGTGAGCTATTCCCAGTGCTATTCCCAGTGCTAGCTGTGTGACTGCTGTCCTCTTGTTTGGCATTAGCCTTACTACTATTGCTTACTCTAAGGGTTATCTGGGTTAATATTCACATCTAGTACCTTTTATTAGCGAATTCACCACTGTTAAACCGCTTGCTGTTCACTTTTCTCATTTTGCTAAATAAACCACTTCTCTTTACTTAAACACCGCTAGCCTTAGCTTAGAACCTAGTATGGCCACCACCACTCCTTCCGCCTCTCCTCCTCTCTCCTGCCCCATGTGCCATATGTTTAGTGATGATCCTGCCTCCTTTAGTGAAGATAGGGGTAGGTGTGTTAAGTGTAGTCTTGTGTTAGACTTGGAGGCCAGGCTGGAGCAGTTAGAAGCGCGGCTCCGCACAGTGGAAGCTAAGCCGGCTAGCCAGGTCGTTACTCGTAGCGCGGGCCGCGCTACCAGGGCTAACTTAGCTAGCACCCCAGCGCCCTCCCAACAGCCGGGAGACAGTCAGGGGTTTGTACCGGTTGGGAGGAAACATAGTGCTAAACGCAAAAACTTAGAGCACCCGAGACTCCACGTTAGTAATAGGTTCTCCCCCCTCAGCGACACACCCGCTGAACACTCAACTCTGGTTATAGGCTCTTCTGAAGTTAGAAACGTGGAGCTCCCAGCGGCTACTGTCAGGTGTTATCCGGGGGCCAGAGTTGGTGACATCGAGGGGAACCTTAGGATGTTAGCTCAGAGTAAGTCCAGGTTCCGTCGAGTCGTGATTCACGCAGGCGGTAATGATGCCCGACGGAGACAGTCAGAGGTGGTTAAGTTAAACGTAACTTCGGTGTGTAAACTGGCTAAGACGATGTCCGACACTGTAATTTTCTCTGGTCCCCTGCCGAACTTAGTCAATGATGAAATGTACAGCCGCTTTTCATCATTTAACCGCTGGCTTTCTAGATGGTGCCCAGAAAACGGCGTTGGTTTTGTGGATAACTGGAGCGCGTTTTGGGGGAAGCCCGGTCTCATGCGGAGAGATGGTGTCCATCCTACTCGGGACGGTGCCGCTCTTCTTTCTAGAAACATTTCTGCTAGCCTTAGTCTGTTAACCTGACAATCCAGAGACGAGACCCGGGCGCAGAGCAGCAGTGTAAAACGCTCCTCTGAGCCTCCCTTAGGGTTAGTGCCGGTGCAAAACCCATGCAGGGAAAGTCAAGCAGGTCCTAGCTTTAGCTTATGTGCTGAAAGACAAATGAAAGGAGCGCGTCATAGAAACCTTACAGTGACAGACAGCAGTTCTCACAAGCAGAATTATGATGTCATTAAATGCGGTTTATTAAACATTCGATCCATTTCCTCCAAGTCCCTCTTAGTCAACGAGTTAATTACTGATAACAATCTTAGTCTTTTAGCCTTAACAGAAACTTGGCTCCATCAGGATGACTATGTTAGATTGAATGAAGCAACCCCCCCCACTTATGCTAACTATCAGAAATCCAGGATTTCAGGGAAAGGAGGTGGTTTGGCAGTAATATCACAGTCTAGCTTACTTCTCAGCCCTAAAGTTAAAAATGCTTATAATTCATTTGAAAGCATCATATTGTCTTTAAGTCACCCAAACAGGAAAACTCGAAAACCTGTTTTACTCATAATTATTTATCGCCCCCCCGGCCCATATTCAGAATTTTTAACTGAGTTTTCCGACTTCCTATCGACTATTGTCTTAGATTCTGATCAAATTATAATATTAGGGGATTTTAATATTCATGTTGATGACCCCAGTGACTGCCTAGGAAAGGCTTTTGCAGCTTTATTAGATGATGTTGGTTTCACCCAAAGTGTGAATGAACCCACTCACTGTCATAAGCACACCCTGGACCTTGTTCTAACCCATGGGATAGAGATCAGCCAGCTGAGTGTCCTTCCTCTTAACCCCATCATTTCTGATCACTTTCTGATTACCTTCCAGCTTACACTGGAACATCCTTCTCCCCCAGTGAATAAGAAACAGCTTAGAAGAATCTTAACTGACCGTTCTGTGTCTGAGTTTAAACACACAGTTCAGCCAGTACTTAGTGATATTCTGAGAAAATACTCTGAGACCAGCTCCCATAGTATCAGTCCTAGTATAAATGACCACTTTGTTAATGATGCCTTACAAGCCCTCAGGAGTACACTCGATGTTGTTGCCCCCTTGAAACCTAAGTTCGTCAGACAAAACCGAGTAGCACCGTGGTTTAACGCTGAAACTCGTTCTCTTAAACGAGAAACCCGTAAGTTGGAAAGAGAATGGCGCCGCTCCGGTTCAGAGCAGTCTCTGGATATCTGGAAACATAGCCTATTAAATTATAAAAAAGCTCTGCGTAGAGCTAGAAGCCAGTACTATTCAACCTTAATATCAGAGAATGGAAACAATCCAAGATTTCTTTTTAGCACTATAGCTAAATTAACTCGCAGTCAGAGCTCAGTAGAACCACATGTTCCTGTTTCTCTCAGCTCTGATGATTTTCTTACATTTTTCGATAGTAAAATCTCAAATATTAGACATAAGTTAAATCAAGTTATTCCTACTATCAGCCCAGAACAGGCTGAAGCGGTAGAAATGGAGGCATCCATAGAAACCTCTGTAACATTAGACTGCTTCACTGCTGTGGATCAAGCGGAAATAACATCAATTATTACGTCCTCCAAATCCTCAACGTGTCTGTTAGACCCAATTCCCACTAGACTTTTTAAAGAAACTTTTCCCCTAATTAATGATCCCATATTAACAATGATAAATGCCTCTCTGGAAACGGGTTACGTGCCACAGTCTTTTAAATATGCAGTTGTTAAACCTCTTCTGAAAAAGCCCAGTTTGGATCCTAGCATCTTGGCCAACTATAGACCGATATCAAACCTGCCCTTTATTTCTAAAATCCTAGAAAGAGTTGTAGTTAAGCAGCTTTACTGCCACCTACAGGACAACAGCCACTTTGAAGACTTTCAGTCGGGGTGTAGACCTCACCACAGTACGGAAACTGCACTAGTTAGAGTCTCTAATGACTTGTTATTGGCCTCAGAAAAGGGACTACTTTCTATTCTGGTCCTGTTGGACCTCAGTGCTGCCTTTCGACACTATCGACCACGGTATTTTACTCCATAGATTAGAGCAGGACATAGGGATCAGAGGATCTGCTCTCCAGTGGTTTAAATCCTATCTGTCTGATAGGTATCAGTTCGTTAATGTAAATGGCCATTCCTCTCAGTGCACTCGAGTCAACTATGGAGTCCCACAGGGCTCAGTCTTGGGACCGATCCTGTTTACGCTTTATATGTTACCCCTAGGAAACATAATCAGGAAACACAGCATTAATTTTCATTGTTATGCCGACGATACGCAGTTGTATTTATCCATGAAGCCTGACCAGAATGACCAGATAGAGAAACTGAACGCCTGCATCAGTGACATCAAGACCTGGATGACAATTAATTACCTCCTCTTGAACCCAGAAAAAACTGAGGTCATTATACTTGGTCCTAAAAACCTCAGAGATGCTCTGTCTGCTCAGATAGTCTCCCTGGATGGTATAAGTATAGCCCCCAATTCCACAGTTAGAAACCTTGGGGTTTTACTTGACCAGGATTTATCATTTAAGGCTCATATATCTCAGGCGTGTAGAACTGCCTTTTTTCACCTGCGGAATATTGCTAAGATCAGAAATATACTTTCTAAGAGTGATGCTGAAAAACTCATCCATGCATTTGTTACGTCGAGGCTGGATTACTGTAACTCCTTGTTAGCAGCGTGTCCTAAGAGTTCCTTAAGAAGTCTCCAGCTTGTTCAGAACGCAGCTGCTAGATTGTTAGCTGGAACCAGCAGAAGAGATCACATCACTCCTGTGTTAGTTTCGCTCCATTGGCTCCCAGTTGATTCTAGAATTAAGTTCAAGATCCTCCTGTTAACCTATAAGGCCTTACATGGAATGGCCCCGTCCTATATTAAGGACCTCATAGTCCCTTACCAACCAATCAGAACACTTCGCTCGCAAAATGCAGGACTGCTTGTGGTTCCTAGAATTGGTAAAAGTACGGTTGGAGGTAGAGCGTTTAGCCACCAAGCCCCTGTCTTATGGAATAAACTCCCAGCTCATATAAGAGAGGCCGACTCAGTTTCTACATTCAAAGCTAGACTGAAAACATTCCTCTTTGGACAGGCTTATTGTCAGACTAGTTAGTATTCAGAGATTATTTAACTTAATGTTAGTTTGTTTAAATTAAACTTAATAATAACTATTTCTTTTAAAAGGCTGCTAGAAGTTGAAGCTGGGGTAACTATGGTACACTGGGGTTCTGTCCTCTTTCCTTTTTTCCTTTTTTACTTCTACCCTTCCTCTCCTCTATTCTTGATCATAATTTATCATTTAGTTCTCCATGCCTCTGTTTGGTGCAGTGCGATTCATGTATTGTCCCTCTTTTCCTCTCCCCTCCTGGGGAGTGGGAGTGCTTCCAGACTCCAGTTGGCTCATCCGTGCTCCAGTTCCTGACCGTTTACCTCGCCTTTGCTCCTGCTCCTACACCTGGCTGTGGATCCTGCCTCTGGCTCATCTCTGGCTCGTCTCTGCTCTGTACCTGACCGTTTACCTCGTCTCTGCTCCTGCTCCTACACCTGGCTGTGGTTCCTGTCTCCGGCTCGACTCGCGCCTTTGACTGTCCCGATAACCACGGCTGGATGAAGCTCGTCTGCTGGACTTTTATATATGTAGTTGTAGATTTAGATAAGTTAATTCTTCTCTAAGATTTCTGGTAAATCGCCTGTCCGTCCTGGGGGAGGATCCCTCCTTCATGTGGGCACCCCTGAGGTTTCTTCGTTTTTTCCGGAATCCGGTTTTTTTAGGAGTTTTTCCTTACCGCGAAGGGGGGTCTAAGGGCAGGGATGCCAGTATAGCTTAGTCAGTTTGTTAGTTCATTTTAGTATTTTTCTATTGAACTCTTTGTATTCGTGATCCTTTTGATTTCATGTTTTACTTCGAAGCCCATCGAGACGACTGTTGTTGTGATTTTGGGCTGTACAAATAAAATTGAATTGAATTGAATTGAATCAGATCAATGATAATATGCTGCATTTTTTTTTCTTTTTTCTCCTTATCTTAATATAGAATATTACTGCAAGTCCAAGTGATGTCTGATAAGGCCACAATAATTTCCAGTTATTACTGTTGAAGTGCAGGTTCCAAAAAAAAATCAATAAAGCTGAGAAAGTGCATGGATTCTGACACACAAAGATGAAGCAGTGCAGTGAGGTGCATCTCTTTTAAGCCTTCTCCATGTTTTCTTTTTCTTTTTTCCTTTCAGACAGACTGTACTTTTCTTTGCCTATTTTCAAACACGTGCAAAATGGTGCTTATTATTTAAATATTAGTTAAAGACTGCAGTCAAAACAAAGAAAAAAATCATTCATTCATCTTTTAAGTCATTTTGTCCCTTTCGGGGCTATGGGGCTGCCGGAGCCTATCCTGGCCACTTGTGGGCGAAGGCTGGGGACATCCTGGAAAGGTCGCCAGTCTGTCGCAGGGCCACAAATCACACACCCCTACACACTCACATTCACACCTACGGAAAATTTAGAGTAACCAGTTAGCCTATGAAGCATGTTTTTGGCCGAAGGGAGGAAGCCGGAGTCCCTCCATGCACGGGGAGAACATGCAAACTCCACACAGAGAGGTTCCCCAGCCGGGACTTGAACCAGGGAACTTCTTGCTGTGAGGCAAATGCGCTAACCACTGCTCAACCGTGCAGCCCAAGAAGAAAATGGGGGGCATAAAATAAATTCATTAAAATTTTACTTTGGACTTTAACAACTAAATCAGCGCTTAGCAAACAATGAGACATTTCAGCTTCAAATAAACTAAATTTAATCAATTGAACAAAAAAACAGTATATATAAGCATGGAAAGTGAAGGTGACAGTGGTGCCTGTGGTAATTGGAGCACTCGGGGCAGTAACCCCCAAGCTGGAGGAGTGGCTACAACAGATACCTGGAAAGACCTCAGACCTCTCAGTCCAGAAAAGCGCAGTGCTAGGAACAGCTAAGATACTGCGCAGGACCCTCAAGCTCCCAGGCCTCTGGTAGAGGACCCGAGCTTGGAGGAGAAACCACCCGCGGAGGTGTTTTTTTATATATATATATATATATATATATATATATATATATATATATATATATATATATATATATATATATATATATATATATATATATATAAAAAACACTTCAGCATACTTCATTTATTCCACTCGTTAGTTGTGGGAGAGCTCGTCTTTAAAGGTTGTTTGGAAAACTTTCAGCAAAACTCTGCACCACAAGCAAACTTCCAACATGTAAGAATAATAAAAAGATGAACAAAATGGACACATTGACACGACACATCTGATATGTTAAAAAGTGTGGCCGTCGTGATGCATTCATGATGGGTGTGGCCTGTGAGGGGGTTTGAGTTTCACCCACAATCTATTTTTTATATCAATGTCTGCAGAACCCTTTAAGCATATGTCTGTCAATATTTTTGTGCATTTCTACTAAAGAAACCGCATTCCCTAAAAAAATGAACCTCTGGTTTTGATATATTTTGCCAGTTAAAATTACTAATATTTCAAAACTCTTTATGTCAGGGGTGTCAAACATACGGCCCGCGGGCCGTCTCCAGCCCACCGGGTGGACATAAGGATGTGTAACCCTTGTGCCATCCTAGGCACTTTAACGCTGGGAGTTGGGTCATCTAGACCCACTAGACAGTGCTCTGAACCTTTTTTCTTCAATGATTTGTGATCTTCACTGGTGTCCATGGATTACATGAAATCTTTCCACCTTTATCCACCTTTGTTATGGTAGGAATAACATGTCAGTGCAAGGGTGGGGTCATCTAAGATAGTAAAAGGGTTAAAAAAGAAAGCAAGTTTCTAGTCCATTCATGTGGCGAGTTATGATTTTTTAAAGAAATAACCGAAATGCGCAACTCGGCCACTAGAGAGAGCAAAGGAAAAGCAAAACAGGTGAAACAGCATATCTCTGCAAAGCGAAACCTAACAGCTCTGCGACTGGGTAAGGTGCACTTTGGTTCACTATGAGCCTTACCTGTTATCTTGCTAAAAGGAGACTTGGACGCCAAATGAAGGAATCCAGTCATTTATTGCATTTTCAGTTGCTATTTATGAAAACAACAACATCACAGATATATACAGCCGTGCATATTTAATAGAGATGTTAGAGAGACTGTCACAGTGGAGTTTCTGGAGTTGATGGACACAACAACAGCTGATGACATAGTCAGCTCTCTAGTTACTGCGCCAGACAATGTTGAAGTGAACTGGTCACATGATGTCAGTCTGGTCACTGATGGCACCCCATCAAAGGTCAGGAAGAAGGCAGGTGTTGCCACAAAATTCAAACCAGGAAACGATTCTTGGACATCTCATCGTGTTTTGAACACTTGAATGACAGTAAATGTGTTTCTGCACAGAATTTGAATCCTGATATTGAAGTTTAAGGAGAGAAAGGGAGGTTAAATTCTTATGTTCACAAATGTTAGTAGGTTTAAATTTTAATTTAATTTTTAATGGTTTGCACGTTTACATTTTAGGCACAGTGTTTCGTTTTTTTCTGTAGCCCCTTTTGAGTTTATTATCGGGATTGCTTTAGTGTCAGATGTCAAATATTCAGTCTGTAAAAAAATTGAATAGACCAACTTTTTTTGATATTTGAAAATATTTGAAATTAATTTATTTGAGATCCATTGGCCCCAAGAGATTAGGCTACTCTGTTGGTTGAGGCATTTTTTCCAACCGAGTAAAAAAACTAAAACAAAGCTTTTATTTTCCTTTTACGTTATTGGTCCGGCCCACTTGAGATCAGAATGTGGCCCCCGAACCAAAACGAGTTTGACAGCCCTGCTTTATGTATTAAATGTTTGTTTTTGAAACATGTTTATTTGTTGTTGTTGTTTTTTTTTATTTGCACACTGTAAACATCTAACATTCATCATACTTAATACAATGATTCCATTTCTCAGTAGTACCAGTGATCTAAATAAATGGCAGAATTCCTCGACTTCCCAGAGAGCTGGTCCCCAAAACACATAAAACCTTGTTTATGTTGCCTTCATGCCTACATTATTCAGTATGTTGTTGCTAACTTCCAGCCCGGAGATAAAAACAAAAAAGATAGGCAGATCACGAGGGTGAGATGGGAAAAGGTTTGATAATTTAATCACTTGCTGAATCTTCAATTCAACTATCCAGCTGGCATAAAACATTGCTTTAAATCCATCCAATATTGATGCATTTTCTTCATATAGAAGGCCACTTTAAGTGTGTGTTAACTTATGAAAGCATCATGCAACGAACACTTAGCACCTAGGGACTAACAATTTACTGCAAAGGCTTCAAAGCAAGGCTACAATGCTACTCCAGTTAAGGCAAAGGGCGGAGGGCTTGAATATTGAAGAGAACCAGTTAAATCGCAGAAACTGGGGAAAGCACAGGGGAGAGGCTTCACTTCTACAAATAAATAGCCTGTGGCAATGTGTAGTCACTGTGCAACAACTATTGCAACATCTGTACTACCAGCAATGTTAAATGTTGACAAAAAGCACTCTAAAGTACTTTCAAACAAACAAAAAAAGTGATCTTTCACATTTTGAGATGCTGGCTCTGGTCATACTTTATTTATGTTGACGAAATATCACCCAACGTTAAAATAAAATCAAAATCTACCCTGACTGAGAGGAACTGCAACCATATGCAGCAGCTTGACTAAAGTTCTATTTTTGCTGTTTTAATTAAATATAAGTAGTGATTTTAAAACTCATGATGCTTAGTGCATTTGGTTGTTCCTCTTTTAATGCGCATAATAAATCATCTTCAAGCAACAAACAGCAAACCTAAGTAATTCTAATGTAACTCCAAGCATGCTGATGGGCTAATTATACTGTGATTACAGCTTGCTTTTTCCAAATGATTAATTAAGTTCAATGTTTCTTAGAATATAATATTTTATTGTAGATTAAATCTTTTCCAAACAAACAACCAGGAATATTATGGGTTCTTTGTGTGCTTTCAGAAAACAGCACAAAGAAAACTGAGCGGTGCATTTTTCTATTATTTATTTAACTTTTCATCCTAATCACTTTGCCCTTTTAAGCCATTGTAGTGCAATGGGGGTTGATGTGACTTAAGGGTTTTAACAAAAGCCACAAACAGCAGGTTAAAGTAAATGAAACCTGTAGTTTGAATTTGATCTTTTTAACTCCTAATGGACTGTTCAGCTGGCATAAAATCAAAAGAAAATGTAGTGACATTTACCTTTTTTTAATCTTTGGTATTTTGACAGGATCTTTTTGCTACAATTTAGTTCTTCCTGACCATTATCCTGATAAAGTACCATAAACGGTCATCTGTTGTTTTACAAAATAAATTGTGCATTATCATAATGTGTTATGTTCTTGTTTTGCACTCATTGAGTCTAAACAAATAAATGCAAAAGTTACACAAAGACAGCAGATTGTGGCAATATTTTAGTTCAAATAAGTGCCTTGAAAGTTTGGAAGTGTTTACATAAAAGAACTTTTCATCTAAAATCATCTGCAACACATCAGGATTATTCCCAGGCACATACCAGAACCACACAAACAACTCAAAAGATGTAAAAACAGCTCAATCCCTCTCCAACATTATAAAACTTCAAACAAATAAACAAACATAAAAACTCTATGCTGGCTCTCTTTACTTGCATCTAGCAACAGACAAGCTGTTGAATCGTGGCATACCTTACTCCTAGCAATTTGCCACTTTCACAAACCCACACACATATTTCTATATTGTTTTTTTTTTGGATGATAAACACACTTTAAACAACTTTGCATTTTGTTGTTTCAGGCTTTTTTTGTTTTGTTTTAGTATTAAATCCACTCCAGTCCTGTGTGATGTTTTAATACAAAGTTTATGACAATAACAGTTTGGCATTCCTCTAATATTTGCTAACAGAAAAGGTAATCTACACAGAATAAATAAACAGAAACCTTTCACAAAGTGAGAGCCAGTAAACAGGTCTTTATAAGCAGACTCAGAACCAGTCAGTGTTCTTCCACAAAGACTTACGACTACCAGCAGTTATCTAATATTCATTGCTTTGTTTGTAAGCCCAACAGAAAAGTCATGCGTCTTCTGAGGACGGTAAGTTGGTTTTTGTTAGGAAACATTCTATAACTGACAAGGATAAACACCTCGCTAGATGACAACAACATTTTAAGAAAGAGTCCTCTTCTGTGTTGTCAAGGCCATGGGACTGAAATCCTCTTTACACTCTTGAGGTTATACATTACGTCTTTAAATTGTCTTTTGTTTTCTGCACACGAGCCACTGTCCCGGGTCTGATTAAGTCTGCCTTTAATCAGGCAATCTGGAAAATGGCTTCCAGTGAAATCCTTTTCTTTTTGCCAACAAAAAAAAACAGAGAATATATCAGAGGACGTTTTTTTTTGAGATTTTACAGTTTATAGAATATCATCCTGTTGATAATGACAATTCCTTACTGGATTAAAGGACAAGACTAAACCAGTTTGACATGGTTTGTCTTTAGAAGCACAGATCAAGACGAGTTTTATAGAAAAAAGTCAGCTTCGCTCATTTAAACATATTAGCACTTGAGATAAAAATCCGACACTCAGAGCTTCAACAGTCTTTAACCGTTATCTGATGACATCATAGACATACACAAAGAGCGAAGGCCACAAAATAAATAAGCAGAGTTTTAGAGGGCTGGAGAAGTCTGCCCAGAGGCTCATTAAAGAAGCTGCACTCTGTTCTTAAAAGCAGCTTCACTGGCACGGCCGCCCATAAAAAGTCTAAACTGAAAGAATATTTCATTAGAAGTCTTAAATATTTCATTTGAATGCACATCTCCAGATGCATTTCTTTTTCCTGATGTGCATTAAGAAACACGAGCGGGAACAATTAAAACACACTCACGTGCATATTAGGAGAAGCCGGCTAAGTTGCTCAGTGCAACCTTGAGTCATATATTCTAAAGCAGATGAGGGTGGGTGGGGATCAGAGTGAATTTCCACCTCTGCCTTTGCTGCAGAGGCCTATCACCATGTTCATTCACATGTGCCTAACAATGTTAATTACAGCCCTGGCTCCAGTCCCCGTCTTCTGACCCATAGAAACCAACATCCAGACCCGTAGCCCATTTGCCGCTGCATCTCCATGGAAACCTCTTTTTCTCACAAACTCTTTTTTTTTTCCTTTATCTTGGATGGTCAAAGCACAAAAGACAACCATCAAGCTGATGCTGAAGCAAATCAAGGTAACGTTATATCACTGCATCTGTGTTTCCTGCAAAAGACCACAGAAAGAGACATGAAAAGGCATTTTACAGATGATTTAAATAATGATTTTTTTATGAGGCACTACCTTTGGGGACTATTGTAGGAACTTCATTTTTGTATTATCTGCTTGTTTTTTTTAATCTCCTAAATTGGATATTCAACTGTAAAATTATCAGGCTCTAAATACAGTGAGAACAAAGTTTAAACTCAATTGTCGTATGTAAAATTGTATAATGTGAGGCTTTATCACAAACTCAAGCAGAGAGTTTGTTCAGGCAGGAAATAAAATCAAGCTGGGCCCACAGCCCGACACATCAGCTGATGTGAGCACCAGTGCACATCCACTGAGTTGTTAGCTATTTCCCTTAAACATATTTAATTAGCTAATCTCATGCACATTAGGTGTTCTGTTTAAACTGTCCGACCATGCCCGTCTTCCCGGCAAGCTGTGCTGTCGCCCACCTCTGGTCCACATTCTCCCTTTAGAGTCAAACGTCTGCATTTTGTGAGAATAATGAGCATAAATCATTTCATGTAATACGATCAACCTGTCACTCTGACAATCCTCTCTTCTGCACTTTTTATCAACTAATGATGTATTATCAAACAGAAATGCCCTGCAAAGCTGTAATCAGTCTGTTTTCTACAAAACAGACTAAGACATGCTAAGTAGGAGTCCCTTTTTTGTCAGAATGAAGAATCTTTAGGCTGAAAGTTGGTCGATCTTTAGCTTTATGCTGAAGTCAGAGCAAAAAAGCTGTATGTGAACGAAATCAGGAACAGAATTGTTGTTACTTTAATGCTAGATGTTTAGAACAGCAATTCTAAAAGCATTTTCCAGATAATTAGTTTGAATCGTCTCTGGCTCGTCTCTGCTCCTGCTCCTACACCTGGCTGTGGTTCCTGGCTATGGATCCTGTCTCCGGCTCGACTCGCGCCCCCGACTGTCCCCCCAACTCCGTCTGGATGAAGCTCGTCTGCTGGACTTTAAATATGTAGTTGTAGATTTAGATAAGTTCATTTTTCTCTACTGTATGAGTTCTGGTAATCGCCTGTCCTTCCTGGGGGAGGATCCCTCCTTCATGTCGGCACCCCCGAGGTTTCTTTGTTTTTTCTGGACCCGTTTCTTTTAGGAGTTTTTCCTTACCGCGAAGGGGGGTCTAAGGGCAGGGATGCCAGTTTGGCTTAGTCAGTTTGTTAGTTCAATTTAGTGTTTTCCTATTAAATTCTATGTATTCATGATCCTTTTGATTTTATGTTTAACGAAGCCCATCGAGACGACTGTTGTTGTGAATTTGGGCTATACAAATAAAATTGAATTGAATTGAAACTGAATCTGTTAACTAAAACTGCAGTAGCTAATGACGACCGGAACAGTTTCGGTGTTTTGGTGAATATAACTAGTTAGTCTGCTGCTATACTTTAGTCACATGCACCTGTAAGGGGGGTTGATGCATTTGCGTGCTGCAGGTATTTGCGTTGTCCCCGTCCGTGGAGGGTCATAGAGATTAACAGCCGGATCCTAAATGGAGTCCAGGTGTGTCTTTCAGTTCCCTTGAGGTTTGCGTGGCCACATCAAGGGACGTCTTGAAAATGGAACGTACCATCGTGAAGCATTATGGATAGCGTACGTTATATGGCCTTATGACATGCAAGTGATACGGTTATACAGTGCCCTCATACTGCAGTGTAGTCATTGGTAAGATGTAGTACTGGCTCCTTACCGACCTTGTGGAGATGTTGCATGAACTGGACTAGCAGGTGATAGTGCCCAGTGGGATGCCCACACAAACTATCTTCTTCTAATTTCCCATTTTCTAACAATCAGGCTGCACACAAGGATTAAACAGCAATAATGGGCTCCCTAAGCAGTGTACAGGATTTGAGGGGGTTAAAAAAAAAATTACAAATATATACAACATGCTCCGTCTCACCGACTTTACCTTTACCCGCCTTTGCGGATTGTTTAAGCATTCACCACAACCCATCGCCCGCAGCATGCCCGTAGCAAAATGGGAATGAAATTTTTTGCTCTATGGGCTAACAGACCAGTCTACAAACTTGAGATTTCCTGCGGCCACCTGTGTGTCCCGTTTCTCACCTTACAGTATCCACCCGTAAGGGCAGTTGTGAATTAGGCATACTCAGTCCATGTGATTTGGAGAGTAAAGGGGGATTTTACCCCCTTTAAGCACCGCATTTACATTCTTCTGCTACCTGAAATTTGATTTGAATTTGATTTGAAATGGTTTATTTCAAGAAATCAAATAGGAATAATACACAAAACCAATATAATCATCAGTTATACATTCATACAATAACTAATCAAACTTAGTATAATTAGACATAAAATTAAGTATTGCTTGAAAGGGAGTGGAAGGAAGCGAACCTATATAATCCCACCCCTGTTCTACTGTAACCATTTTATTACATGATTTATCAATATCCGGTTCCTAGAAAGCACATGAGAAAGATGAATTACTTAAATTATTTTGTAAAAAATAACTTTTAGAAATCAACATGGCAATGAAGTATCCAAAATATTTACAGATTATGTTACGATTAAAAAATAATACTGTATCAGTAAAATAGACAAAACAGTGTTTCAGGAAAAATTTGGTCAAGTATCAAAAGTTAATATGTACAAAATTATGTTTCATTAGGAAAAATTCATGAATCAGCTTATCAATTCTTTTGAAACAAGTGAAGTAATATAATTAAAAGTCAATCAATTTGATAATTTTCAATAATTGATTAATCATTTGTTTTATTATTACTTTTTGTATTTTTATTTATTTTTTCTTTTTTTATGATAAAGTAATGCTATGAAGTAAAATAAAAAGTAAAATAAAAAGTAAAAAGGGTCCATATTTGTTGAAAGACCGAGGCTGGTATTTCTTCTTCTTTTTCTGATTAACAGCCGTTCTTCTCGGTTTAAAACAAAGCTCATAGTTCTCTTCGCTGTTTTGTCTTCAGACATTAGACAGAGGTCCATATCCTTCTTCAGCTGATATCAGCGGCACCTAAGAGTTGAGGTCAAGTTGTCTGCATGTCAGATCTTTGTTGATAATCAGGTCACTTCAGACTTATGGGGAAAGTGTTGTGTCCAGGCGTAATATTTCTTGAAATTATTTGGCTCTTTGATTTATTGTTGCATGTTGTTTCAGACGACCGTGATCATACACTTCTCAAAGTCCTTCATGGTGTTCACAACCTGAACCTTGGACCGGTCCGGTGGACCGAGTGGTTTGACGTAAATCCTGCAGCCTTTAACCCAAGTGTTCTCAATCTGCTTCTGCTTCCTGAGAAGCCTGGCATGTTTTGCGATTTCAGCATTCCTTCTGGTCAGATGGTCGTTCAGATAAACAGCAGAACCTTTGAGATTCCTCCTTTGATTCATCAGAGCTAGCTTGTGTTTTTGATTCACAAACCTGATGAAGATTGCTGGTTTATTCGTCTCCTTTCTCCTGGGGAGCGGGTGGCAGGTCTCGATGGTATTGAGATCCAGGGAAATCCCTTTAGATGTGAGAAATGATTTCACTTGGTGATCCAAAGTCTCTCCACCGCTCTCCGTTTCAGAACTGTTAGCGATGCTAGCGCTATTAGCATTAGCAATGCTAGCTCCAGCTGCATTTAGCTTTGCCCGAGGTTTGATCGGTACTCCAGTGAGAATGACATTATTCATCCTTACTTGTTGTTCCACATCGTCCAGTCTTTTCTCCAGAATGTCGACCCGGTTATGGAATAATGCCATGTGCGGTCCTTAACCCTTGTGGTATCCTATAGGGTCTAGATGACCATTGATGTGTTCTCCTTACCATGACAAAGGATGATAAAGGTGGAGAGGATTTCATATAATCCATGGAAACCAGTGAAGATCACAAATCATTGATGAAAAACTTCAGCGTACTGTCTACTGGGGTCTACATGACCTCACTCCCAATGTCAAAATGCTTAGGATAGCACAAGGGTTAAGCTGGGGACATTCTTTAAGCCTCATAGGACCTTGAGTCCTTCAGTCGTGACCATTGATTAAGCAGTGCTTGTGTTTTTAAGACTGCTTTGTGTTGTGTGAAGATTTTAAACACCGCTAAGATAGATTACTGTTAGACATAAAGTGTTTCCATCATCGAGGCTCCCACTTGACTCGGACAGTTTTGTTCAGGCTTTCATGTAGGTAAATGAGTTCATGAAACATTGTAATGAGGCCGTTTTCCATGCTGTTGTTATCTTTGCCGCAATAACAAGAGATTTGGTGATTCCTCATTAATAGAGCATTAACTTTTACACCATTCATTCTAACAGGACTCTGACAGCAATAACACGGGAGCATAAACAAACGTTTAAGCCATAATCAAAATCTGTTTCAAACAACACTTAATTGGTGCATGATAGAACAAATGTCAGCTTTTTCCAAGGACTTTCTCCTTTTAATCCGACGAGAAGAGTGCGTTCATTTGTTAAGATTTTATTGAAAGCACTCAGGTTTATTTATTATGAAAACATTAGAGCATTTTACTGCTGTTGGATTTATGGAAGCAATATGTTGAGATTCTATGATAAAATATGCACAAGCGGCATGCTTTTTGAAATTGCATGTGACAGTTGGGCAAAGCCGGTGAAAGTGCAGTAAATTTGGGCCGTACTATTGTGTCAGGAGCAGATCAGGACTCTGAGTAAAGGGGAATGTATTATCAAATAGAAGGCCTGGAGAGAGAACACAGAGGAAAAAGGCCTTATCATGTCGAAGAATGAAATATTTATTTGACACCAGAGATGCCCACTGTTGTTGCCGTTCAACTGTGACGTGACTTAGAAACAAACCAAACCATCATTGTGCCACACGTGGTTATGAGTAAAATGCCTTATCTGTGCTACAGAGACAAAAAAATAAAAATAAATGAAAGCTACCACCTGGACTTGAACAAAGTAAAATACAACTCATGCATGCAATGCCTTTCAAATTTGTGATTTCCAGATAGCAACAGATTATGTGAGGTTGCTGCTTGAATAAACTGTCTTCTCAGCACTTTCATTATTAATGTTTTTAAAGACAGTTAAAACTCTGAGGCTTCACGAGGACTGCAAAATAACACCTAGAATGGGTTACAAAAATGAAAATATATTTAATCTAGAGAGATGTCTAAAAGGGAACTCTCCCATCCAACAGCCCCCTGAAAATCTACCTTTGCTGCTCAACATGGTAGTTCAGTCAACATGTTTAAGCATGTTAATCGATATGTGTGCAAAGCTAGAGAGAAGAGCTGGACAGGAGGCCAAAACAATCAAGGGAAAAACAGTAACTCACTCCAGGACATTAAAATTCCTGGATTTTTGCAACTTCAATCTAATCCTAAAAATCCTCAAGAAGAGCTCAAATTCTGGTGATGTTACGGGGATTTCACTGCCATACGTCAATACAGCAGAGGTGAAAGCATGTATCACATTTGCATCTCACCAGAAAAGCAGTTACAGTCAGATTACTTCCACAAGACAAGTTCTGACACGTCAGCTCGGGAAAAACATGATGCAGGTGCTTAACAGCTGTGCCAGTCATCACAGTCACTGCCCAAAGACGAGGCTGATTTCAAGACAAGGAAGTTCCTCACAGTACATGGAAATGGCTACTTCAAAGTTCAAGAAGATGCCATTTAGTTATCTGCGACTAACTTTAGCAACAAAATCTTGAGGAGGGTAAAGGTTATATTAACTACCTAGACACAATAAAACCTGGCAAAAGTGCTGCTGACAAGTGAAAAGTAAAAAAGGAGCATCTTGTATTGATTTGTTGTGCCAGTTCTCACAGATTGAAAGACAGCACCAATGCATTGAGGAAGACTGAAAGTCTTAAGATACACGGAGCACTTATCCCACTTTCTTCACTCTACACCTTTCCTCTATCTACTCTTTGTCTATATGCCATTTTTGACATTTCCTAAATACGTGCCATTTCTTTTTTGTCTTTTAGCAGTTGTTCCAGCGATTCTGTGTTAGTCTACCTTTTCCTCCAACTGCAGCAGTAACTTGTGTTTTTTTTACATTTGTTCCAGTGTTTCTGTACTTGTCGGCTTTGTCCTTCAACAGCTACAGTTCTATCTTTGTCTTCTGTTCCAGTGATTTTGTGATAGATGCTTATTTTTCTCCCAATGCTGCAGTTTCAGGTATCCTTTTTTTGATGTAATGATGTACTTCTGTGTTTGATTGTTTGGTTTTTGTCCTCCCTGACTCCAACTGCACACGGAAGATAGTTGCCGTCACCAATTTAGGTTCTGTTGGAGGTTTCTTCTGATTCTTCTATACAGGGGGGATTTTTTCTCACTACAGTCATTCCTGCCTGTAGGGGAAAACAGGAGAAATATTTCAATGTAATCTGTAAATCAGTTAAGGGAACCTGGTTCATATTGGAATCATCTAGAATCTATGGAATGACTTCGTTCGTAACAATTGCTTGATTTAATTTTTTTTTTCTTTTTTTTAGCACCTTCAGACAACCTTGATTGTGGGGAAAATCCAGCACGATACATTGTTCTGTTGAGCAATATTTTCTGTTGGTAGATTTTAGTTCCATAACAGCCATATTGAAAGTGAGTTTCTTTCCTTCCAAAAATATGTGCCTATGGAAGTGATGTTTTAATTGGCAGCCAAATCCTTGATTCTGAAAATGTTTACTTGGAAAAGGTCCAACAGCTGTCAAAAGCGTTTGTCTGCGTATTTGTTCACGTCCAAAGAAAGTTAAGGTTCTGTGAAGTCAGATTTATCCGGAAAATTCTAAACCCGGCTTCAGAAACCAATGGGTGCATTATTTTTAATGCATATTTATATGGCCTGGAGGTTACATGATCAAGGTGAGACGCTTCTCCAAAGGGGAATAGACAATGAACATGCCAAAATCCTGATGGACTTCTGCAAACAATTCATCAAACTGCTGATGTCTGACCAAACTAAAGTTTTACTGAGGTCAATGTTATGATGTCAGTGGTAATCTGAAATGGTATGAGATTTGTCAAAAATGTCATGATGTAGGAGCTAACAAACTCCAATGCCTTACTGTTTTTTGTTTTTTTTTTACAAGAGAAGAGTGTAAAGAACTTTGAAGATATACCAGGCAGAACTTTCAAGTTTCTGACATTAACCACATTCTTGTTAAAGAAAAAAAAACATTTCATGGATTTCATAAACTGCATCTTCTTCATCAGCACAGGGTGATCATAAAGACAGATATTGCACCTTAATAAAAAATGCAAGTAATATGGAAAATAAATTATGAGGGTAATATATCACTCCTCTGACATATCATACAATGCAATGAAAAAATTAATTTGGGCTCTGCTGACTCCATAAAAAGACAAACCCTCTACTTTTCTCATTCTATAGAGTACCTACTTTTGATTGTTTTATATTTTTATTGCTGATGAGGTTTCTTTTTTTCAGTTTTCCATTCCTGAATACATCCACACAAGTATCTTGTGAGACCCTTTTTTTATAGAACCCACAAATATGGCTTAGCTGTATATATTGTTCTTTTAGGCAGCTTTTTAATTAAAAGGTTGGCCACACTTTCTCCGACTAACCTGTCATATCACTATATTGTCCTTAATAATGATTGTGTACATTTACTTATGGCTTTTTTCAAGTCCTTGATAAACAAGATGAATAATCACTGTTGGAGCCTCATTTATGTACACACTCAAAGTTCACAGATACTGTCAGCATCTGTCATCAACATAAATGATCAAGATCCTCAACAAATGACAATACATTGGGTAGATTCCTACAGCTCTAAAAAAGAAAGTTTTATGTGTACAAATGAACTTTTTTAAATACATCCATGGTAAAGTCAACATCATGCAGATATTTTCAGATGCTGTTGGCTGTCTGTGACGCTGTCAGGACAGCGCCTGAACCTTTTTTTCTTTTTCTTATCTCTCAGTCCGTCAGCAGTTTTGCACCGACCACACCCACCTCTCGCATACATGCACAAATGAATCACCCGCTTTTCACCACACAGTGACAGTCAATGTTAGCTCAATTCTAAGAGTGGACACTTGGCTTTAAAAAAGTTGTACTCACCATCCAGCTCTTCCCACCACAAACTTTCAAACTTGAGCAAGGCACACATCCTCATACATATCCATTCCCACCAGAAAACAGGAAGTGACTTCACAATTCAAAATGTTTTGTTTTTTATGTTTTTCTTCCCCGGTCTTAATGAGTTATATGTTTCTAACTTAAGCATATTTCTGTATTTTAAAAGTTAAAATCCTGTTTAGAATATTTTTAATTTTGGGTTTTTGATCAATAATTTTCTGAATGGTATTTGCAAAGCAAAAGTAGGGCTTTGTTTTTTAAAATATTTGCTTAATTGGCCTGTGGGAGGCGCAAATCCTTAAAAAAGGGGGTCAGTCTTGGTTTTGCATTGGTGGTAACAAATACTCCCAGTAACTGAATGCATTATTTGTTTTGTTTGGGACCAATAAAATCTCATAGTTTTTTCTTCTGTATTTTTGGCTGGACCATCTCATTTTTGAGTGTCTTTATTTTTCAATGACTAGAAGAACTTTGTCATATTGTCTCAGAGATTGAGACTGAGAACGGATGCACCATTTTGCAACATGATGTAGAAACAAATATGTGAATAAATTCTGGATGTGAACAAGACAAATGAGATGATTGCTGTTTTGGAGCAAAGTGTCAAACTCTATTTTTGTTATGGTGGAATTAGTGGAGTTTGTGGAGGAGCAAAAAAATAAATAAAAATATGATAAAAACCTGGACGCCTGAGTGGAAAAGAGATGCATACCTGATGTTGTTTTAAAGAACAATACAGATTGTTCTCCAACGTTTGCAGCAAATTATTACATATTTTCTGAACATCTGTAATCACATCTGCAGTCACCTGTTGGAGATGCAGCATCAGAGAGCTGCAGAGGCTGAATGAACTATGGAGAAGGCTGGATCTGTTCTGGATTCTGCTCTGTAGCCTCTTTAGTTCTTTTTTTTTTAAATAAAAATGCTCTGCAAGATGAAAACCATCATGGAAAATCTTGAGTATCCTCTTTTGAACACAGTTACTCAACAACAGTGTCATCAGTCAGAGGTTTCTTCATCCCTGCAACACAAATGCTTTCAGAAATCCTTCCTGCCACAGTTATAACATTTTCAACGACTCAGAAACATGTTAAATAATAGTTGTTTTTTTTAAAACGTGGCCATTAATATTCATCCATTTACTATTTCTGCTATTTCTGTCCTGTGTTGGTTCATGGAAGCCTGATTTGGTACTTCAAGTCAAGAGCAGGGTACACTCTGGACAGGTTGCCAGTCAATCGCAGGGCCAAAGACAGATGCACTATAATTTATAGAACAATTTTGTCAACCTTTAAAACATGTTTTAAACAGTGGAAGGAAGCTGGAGTGCCTGAAGAAAACCCATGTGTGCACGGAGGGACAATCCAGGACCTTCCTGCTGTGATGCAACCGTGCTAACCTTCACACCCCTGTGCAGCCCAACTGATCCAATATTTTTAAATGAATTGTATTGAATCTGAACCTTTTATTGTTTTTTTCTCTGCTGCCAATATAAGCATTCACATATTAACATGGAGCTGACTTTACCTTAAATGAGATATCTTGTCTACTGGAATTCAGTAAAAACACAAAAGCAGTTGATCTCTAAATGCATGTCTTTTTTTTCCAGTCTGTTTGCAGTAACAGAATATTAAGTCACACAGGTTGTTAGCATGAAAATTTGCTGTGACTAGTTTTTGCTCATTGTTTGTAGATCATACTTCAGTAGCAGTATAAGAAAGAGCCAGAAAACACAAGGAGAGGCCAAGTGTAATATCGGTGTTTTTTCAGGGGCAGCAAAGCAGGAAATAAGACTGTGGTGTAGAGAATAGTGTGGTGTCATGCTGCCTTTAACACTGGCTAACAGTGAGTGGAGAGGTTGCAATTCAGAAAAAAAGGAGCAACAGTTTTACAAGGCTTTTTATTCTGTTTTTCTGTTTTTAAAATAAAATTTGAATTCAAATTTGTTGTGTTTTCAATTAGTATCTTAATAGAAAAGTTTAAATAAGTAAATACTGTAATTATAGATTGGGGTACGAACTCTGAGTAAAGGTTGTTAGTGAGAATTGGGGGAAAAAGGTGTTAAACCTTCATCAATTTTATATTTCTCTAACATGGAGACACAAACAATACGATGATTAAAATCAGCACTTTAAAATCTAATACTGGTTATTTATTTATTTATGTAGCCCAAATTAAAGAAAATATATCTGGTAGAACACAAAGCTGAATATTTAAAGTTTATTAAAACAGTGAGTTCCAAATTGCGGAATAGATTTGTGTCTTGTCGGTGAGTTTAAGTTTAAAATCACTCAGCAGGGGTTGGAACTGTTTTACTTCAGTTCAGAAGAAGGTGAAACAACAAACTGCATGAAGAACCTCAGCATGAATTGGTTCCAAAGCATACACCAATTACAGCGAGCGCAGCATGGATCCTTTTCCAAACACTGTTGAAAGCTCCGAACCCCCCGAGAAAACATCTGCCTCTGCACACAGATCTCAGTTCTCCAGCCATGTTTGTGCACATATTATTCTGGCACAGACGAGCTCATGTATACATGGAAGCTCACAGAATAAGCAAGAAAATAGGTTTTGACAAAAAAATCAGCTTTTCCCTATTTCAGTTCCTTTTTTCCCCACTTATGTAGGGAAACAAAGTAATTTACACGTTCAGCATGCAGCCTGAAGCATACATGCCAGGAACAGAGCCGGGGGTGGGGTGGGGGGGGGGGGGGGGGCACTCCTCTATTATTTTTTCTTAACTATAAAAAATAAAAAAGCAACTTAAAAGTTTACATTGAAATTTTTTCGCTTTATCTTAAAGTATTCAGTCAATATGAACTGCCAAAAATATCCAAATTAATATTGTATAACAAAAAAACCTTCCTTTTTACAATAACAAAAAAAAGTCATGACTCTTCTGATTTTACAAAAGTAATATATTTCTTCCTTTGAAATGTCCAGTTTTTCATCTGTTTTTTTTTCTTGTATCAGGGCTTTATAATTCATCTTTTGAATTTCTAGATTCTTATTTCCAGAAATGTCTCCCTAAAAAGCAAAACTATATTTTTTTCCATTTAATACATTATGCGGCTGGGTAGCTCGGTTGGTAAGGTGAAAGAATACCATGCAGGGTTTGATTCCCAGAGGGAAATCAACAATGGTACTGGGGGCATTTATCATATCAATGGCGAGCAATTAACATCACCCAGTGAGGGCCTTTGGGCAAGACCCTTAACGCTACTGCCTACCAGCATGAATGTGCGTGAATGATCCAGGTGATGGTCAGAGGGACCATCAGTAAATCAGTAACCGCTTTGAGCGTCTGGAAAAGCACAGAGAAATCCAATCCATTATCATCATGGTAATTTGTTTTGTTTTGTTTTTGAGATCCAGAGAGCATGCCTTTATTTAAATTTGCAGCAACCCAGAAAATATTTTCTTCAGCAGTTTTATCAGGGGACAAAGAAAGTCAAAACATTTGGTGAAAGAAAAGAACAATTGCTTGGTAAAAATTCATAATGAAAAAAATATTCAATTCTTGTAGATAATTGGTTATGAAGCTGCAAAATAAAAAAATGGGGGGGGGGGGGATTTTTGAAAAATTTCAAAGTCAGAAAAACAAATTGTTGTAATTAATTTAATATTTTTCAGAAAAGTGAGTAAATTGATCTTTAAGCATAGCAAAAATATTTTTTTTTAAGAAAAATGGCTGGAAATATTTCATATTTATCTTTTTACAATGATAACATTTCTCACATGTTACTTTCTGTCATCTGTATTGTCTTTATTTCTTTTTTCTTTTCTTTTTTGTACTATATAAGAACAATATATCTGGGGTAGGATGAGGAGCGGCTCTGAGCAAGGGGGTAGTGAGAGGAAAATCCAGCATTAAATCCAGAGGGGTAATCCAAAGACCAGAACACTTGTAAATCCACAGGGAAGCTCTTTGTCCAAAAACAGAAGAAGGGCCGGCAACAGAGAGGCAACGAGACATGAAAGAGTCTTAGACTTGAAGATGAGCAAAAAACTACAATGAACTGGCAGAGAAGCAGAGAAACACAGGAATAAAAGCAGCTCAGACCAGAGCAACGAGTCTGATGAGGAGGGTAGGGAGTGTGGCGACCAAAGCTGCTGGAGGTCTGGTAGCACAGTAGAACATGACAATTACTACCCCCTTCCTGTTTGGTTAAGTCTTTAAAACAAACATAAAGTTCTTCTTGAAGGTTTGAATACATTTTCTGCTTAGTATCTAATTTATGAAACAATACACAATGAACATGAGTGCAACCACAAGGAGGAACATGAGTTTCGTGCTTTCATGTGTCAGTGGGTTTGAATAAAAAGATTTACTGTGGTGACCCCAGAAAAGAAGGAAAGTGGAAAAAAAAGCTTTTAAAAGTTACATCTACTCTCTCTTTTTCAGATGCACCAATGGTGCTGCCAAACAAAATACGGTAATAATAATTTTGGCATGCACTCTGTAAAGTTATCTTTGTTAAACTTTCTTCTTCATTGCACTTTCTTGTTTCTTGAAAGAAACTTTCTTGTTTCTTTCATTTCAATCTTGAATCCAAACTCAATGAACGACAAGAGACTGTCTTACTCGTTTGAATGGCTCTGTAGAGGTGCCAACGATGCCATCCATACCAACAACGGTAAAACAACCGTATGGCTCCGCCGTCCATTCATTTATTGAAGAATTCACCAGCCGCACATTGCATCATACCCAAAAACATTTCCTGTATATATATATATATATATATATATATATATATATATATATATTTTGGAATAAGGCTCTGTAAACCCCCCTTTAAAGAGACCTGACTGCCATGGACACAAACTATTCACTGTCCAGAATTAGCAACCATCTTTTTTCCCAACAAAAAAACTGTGCAAAGCTGTCAAAACCCACCTCAGCATCCATGACTCAACCGTGACTATGTAGGTCAGCACTCTGACAGGCTCTATATGCTTGGAAGGTTTAGCTGCATTCGCCATTGCAGAGACAGCTTTTACATTGGCACAGCCTTTAACAATTAAAGGCAGTACACCAGACAGGTGGAGTGCATGTAAGGACAAAGCTGATGCATCACTACTGCAAATGAAGGAATATTAACAGTAATAATATCATTGTCAGGAGAATTTGTTACATAATTTAAGGTTGTTGCTATGAATGGTAATATTTCTCTCATCCGGATAGGTTTTCAGTGCTGCATTGGAGAATTTTCTTCATAAGCATTCCTGCAAGAAACCTCGCAGAGAGCAACACTCTCTGTGGCTCGTACAAGGTTCATAAATATGAGGGGAATTATCTAGCATGAGAACAAGTGACAATGCACTAGCCATAAGGCAGGACTCCCTAACTAGTGCCTTGTGGGTCCTTGCTTATCATCAGCAACAAATTTTGTGTTGCAAATATTCCCACAACGGCCTTTGATGTAATTACTTTGCACACTACTTCCCCTCTAGCCAATGTCCCATTCTAAATTCACGGTTTGGCTGGTTTGCGACTTCACTGGAGCACACACATTTTTCATTGTGATACCGTGGAGAACAAAGATTCTGCTCTTCTACTGATACTGTGGAGCTGCCTGTGCGAGCTGGAATAGGTAACTTCTGCCTGACACAGTAAAACCGGTAGAAGCTACTTAACAGCAAAAGAAATGCTTTTCTGGACTTTATCGTACACTTGGAGAAGATCTGACATAAAAAAAAGGATTTTACAAAAATTGAGGTCTAGCCCTTTGGGAAATAGGTCTCAGCCACAGGGAAAGTTGTTGATCATGATATTTTTTATGATTTCTTCAAAAAATATTTATATCTGTATTTCTATACTGTGAGTTAATTATGATATGGTCAGGAGCTGGGGGGATGACCCAAACTGTTGTTTTCTGAAGGACAGAGCACAAACGGTTTGGGTTTGTGTCCACATAAGCTTTAGAATCAACTCAAATATTTTGAATTGCTTCATCTAACAAAAAGTCAAAGTAACAAACAACACCAAAGAGAATCTTTTAGTCACATTTGGTCACCGTTTGAAATATGAGAAGTCTACGCTAATGTAAGTGTGTCCGTTTCATCTTTACAGGAAGACCTCTGGAAAATATTAAGACGAAAAAAGATGAAGCTATTAAAAAAAGAAAACTGCCATAACCCCCTGCTATTTGCTGGAGGCTTAGTGTGACATATTGCTAATCTAGATTTTATGCAATCTATCAGGCATTCTCTTTTCCAACCTTAAATTGATAAAATGCAGATTTCTATGGGCCTGATTGCAATAACACTGCAAGGAGCTAATGAGCAAGTGCTACTATGGATGTAATACATCTCAAGTCACTTCAGGGTATTCTTGTTGCAACAACTTGTTAGTCTAAGTCACTCCATTAAACAAACGAAATTATTTTTTTTCATAATGATACAGGAAGCCTCTCGTGCTTGAAGCAATAGTTTGTGACTGAACCAAAAGCAGAAATCTTTTTACTTACCCCTGGATAGAGAAGTTACAGCCCTCACTGCCTCACATATCTGGTCCCTTAATTGATGCAAGCAAGCAGAATCTCAGGAGGTATTTATTATTGCCTGTGGCATCCCTTCAATGCATGACCTATGGCCGCAGCTATCAGAGGAAACCATTTCTGAGATGCAAGAGAGGCTTGATACTGATGACAGATTGAAAGTGGCCTCAAGCACTTGAGCCTTGGATGGTCATTCTTTTCACAAGTGGCTGCGTTTTTGCGCCGTCAGCTAATTAAGGGTGCCCCGTCATTAAAGATGCGTAAATCAAAGCCTAATGTGACAAACGAGTCTCGGTGAGACACTGGGGTGGGAAAAATGTGGTCCCCTGATTTAATGGGCCTTGAACTGAAGGGGATATAAGTCTTGATGATGATAGTCAAGTACAGTGTATTGATCACCGCTCCATCTGTGTCTGTGGAGGTGGGAGCAGCCAGGACAGAAATGAAACTGGTCTCTCAACAGAGTGGAGCGAGCTTACTCAGGAGCAGGGCGGTCATGACACCAAACATTTGTTTTACTTGACTCCCACTGCAAAAACAGGCCCCGTAAAAATGAGGCAAAAGTTCTTAACCCATAGCCAGATTTTCTTTAAATAAGCAAAATAAAGAAATCTGCCAATGGGGTTAGACGAATAGTAGTGGCGGACCGTGCATTACACACCTGGGCCTTCAGTAGTGCTACGTCTGAATCACTCAAACCCTCAATAACCATTTTCATGGCTCTAAATAAACGGAATAAACAAAACAGTAAACTAATCTCATTATGCAACTACAGCCAGCACAGAACATAGTAGAAAACAACCACATATATTTAAAATATTATTTATCATGATATTTATAATTTCACTTATCAAAGAATCAGATTATTTGAAGACGAAACCCATCCTCTTCTCTTTCCTCAAAAACAGTTCAATCACCCTGTCATGTAGATTATCGCGCTTTAGTTCTGTCAAGAAGTCCTTTTCTATTCCATCATGGTCAGTGCTGAGAGGCGAGTCTGTCCAGTTGTGTTTTTGCGTAGGTTTTAATTCGCTTTAGAGCCAGAAATGTTTAATCGACTGATGCAGTGGACACGGGGATGGTCAGCGTCAAACACACAAATCTGTACAGCTGTTTCATGCTCTCACTCAGATTTTTCTGATGAAGGAAGTCAAAGAGATCAGTGGGAGATTTCACTGCTAAATCCTCCATGGCGTACATTACACCCACTTCTGTTTGTAGCCCTAGTGCTATCCTAGGCACTTTAACATTGAGAGTTGGGTCATCTAGACCCACTAGACAGTGCTCTGAACCTTTTTTCTTCAATGATTTGTGATCTTCACTGGTGTCCATGGATTACATGAAACCTTTCCACCTTTATCCACCTTTGTCATGGTAGGGAGAACACGTCAATGTAAGGGTGGGGTCATCTAAGATAGCACATGGGTTAACTGAGACTGATCAAAAAGAGCTCCGCGGCTCTGTGTCAAACTGGGCAAGGCTGCATGTGACTTCCTGAAACGTCTGTCCAATCAGAAGGTCTGAAAACCATGACGTTGTCTAAGCCTGCTAAGGGGGCCTGCTGAAGCCAACTCAAAATCTGATTGGTTGAAAGAAATGAATGACCAAACTTGATTTAGCAGTAGGAGGTCTTCACAACTCATGGTGAAGGCCCTTACCCTGCCTGGCAACAAAGGAGAGCTGGAATGTGATTGGTTAAATGTTCCAATGTGACAAATACGTCTGTCTGAAAGCAGCATAACCATCATAAACACAATAAAAGAGAAAGGAACATTTAGAATGATTTAATGAGTATGCATGGACAAAATATATTTAACACATGATTCATATATTTTTTAGGCCTTTAAAGACCTTGAAGGCCCTGACGGCCCACCACTGACAAATGGTCTTACCAAGAATTCTTAATTTAAGAAGAAAATTCTAGTCACTAAGACATGTTTTCTAAGATTATTTTGCTCATTACAGCATTTATTCACGGTGAAGTCCACTTAAAACATGAATAAAACTTGACTTACCTTTTTCGTAACTCTGGACAAACAACCTTAGGAATGATTATATGAATGATTATTATATATTAACTTACATATTCAAATCAAATCAAAGTTTATTTGTATAGCACTTTACAACACAAGATACTCAAAGTGCTTTACATGATGACATATAAAAACAAGAGGACAAGACAAACAAATATGTAATTAAAGACCGGCACACAGCCAACACCCCCCCCCCCCCACGCACACACACACACGCACACACACACACACATGCTCACTCGCTGTGATAAAAGAAAAGGATGCAATGTAGAAACCTGGCCTTGTACTGAGGTTGGGGAAACGATGTTTTAGGGGCATGTCCACATCAGTGACACCCCACCCAGGTTCACGGAGTCCACTTCCACAGGACCCCCCAGATCTAGACAAAAAGCCGGACCTGAGAGATCCCATGCAGCGACCCCGCTCACTGAGAAGGGTCCATCACCGATGTGGAGGATCCCTCGGAGGAAAATAACTGGCATTACAGCTAAAATATAAAACACAACAGTCTCTGCGGCCCTGAGGCTCTCTGGGAAGCTGTTCCACAGCCGAGGTCCATTAAAACTGTTTTAGTTCTAACTTTTGGAATAACCAGAAGGCCAGTATCAGAGGATCTCAGGGTCCGCGAGGGCTCATACTTTAATATCATATCAGGTAAACATGAAGGCCCAAGACCATAAAAACATTTGTAAACCAATACAATTATTGATGTATAAATATTATTGATGCACACATAGTGCTAAGCAGTTACATGAAGAAACGTATAATAAAGCTTTTCATACCATGGCCTGGGTGACTACTCGATTCTGATTGGCTGCTGTCTGTGGACCCAAAAGTGATAATCCACAGTGATCATGCACGCCTAAAGAAGAAGTTCCGCTCACATATTTTAAATGTTCTATATCACGGTGCTGGCTTCTTTCAAACAAACTTTTGCTTCATCATCTGGACAAAATTAAGCAGTAAGAGGTGAACTTTCTCTCTTAACTGATGCTTTATTTAACCTGTCATGACGATCAGCATTGATATAGCTTTCCTTTGCCACTCCAGTCGAGAACAGCGCCGGCTCAGCCGGCTCAGCTGTACCACAGAACAAATAGTCCCCTTTTTGGGAAAAAAACGATCCAAACCGAAAAAATAACAAGACAAAAGTACTACAAGCTGGTTGAATATTTATTTACTTTGTAAGTGACCATGGTATAAGCAGGATAATGGCCTTCAAAGTGTGATTCGCGTTGGACGGTTCAGGATGCGCTCCTTCCACTTTCGGCTTCTCCCATCAGGGGTCGCCACAGCGAACGAGTCGCATGGTAAATTTGGCAATGTTTTACGCAACCTTCTCAAACCGGGCTTGGAACCGGCAGAGGTAGAGAAGGGAACAGGGAGCAGCCCGGAGTCGAACCCGGGTTTCACGGACGGAAGGCGCCGCAAACCAGCACGAGCTAAACTGGCTCCCGTAAACGATATATATTACATACGTAAATATTACATACGGTTCAGGATGCGCTAATTTCTGATAATGCACACTTCATCATCCCTTAAGTAATGCATTAAGTAAGGTTAAGTAAACATTGGTTAATTGCTAACTTATGCAATAAATAATACCCTTAGTAATGCAAAATAATGCATAAAAGTGGCTGTTAACACTTTATTTACTGGTCATTTCATCCTTAATTGTGCATTTAGTAAGGGTTAATGGCCGATGAAGTGTGCATTGTCAGAAATTAACGCACGCCTTGTAAGCCTGAACTGTCCGACGCGAAGCGGAGGAGTATTGCTTCCGCAAAGTGTGTTAATTTCTGATAATGTACACTTCAAAGGCCATTAACCCACTTATACAATGGCCACTTACAAAATAAATAAATATTTAATCATATTTCAGTACTTTAGTCTTGTTGTTTTTTCGGTTTGGATCGCTTTTTTCACAAAAAGTGGACTAATTATTACGTGGCGTGTTTTCATGGCAACGCACCACTACGACCTCCGATCTCGACTGCAGCAGGCAAAGGAAAGCGATATATATGCTGATCGTCACGATGGGTTAAATGAAGCATCACTTCAGAGAAAAGTTCACCTCTTACCGCTTGTTTTTGTCCAGATTTCGAAGCAAAAGTTTGCTTGAAAGAAGCCATCACCGCGATATAGAACATATCATGCTATGTGACCAGAACTTCTTTTTTAAGCATGCGTTAACACTTTTTAATGCACACCCAGCAGCCAATCAGAATCGAGACTCACCCGGACCATGGTAAAATCCACAGTAATAAAGGGACCCTTAATTTAAAGTGTTACCAACAGTTTTTCAAGACAATGGTTGTTAAAACAGAAGTCTTTTTACTTTCTTTCAGTTTTTACAGTGGTGGATCAAGTCTTCCCTAAAAGATGCTTTCCCATTACTTTGGTAATAATTTGTATTTAAAGAAAAGTATAATCCTTATTTTCAGTCAGCCATAACCCGTTTTTTTGTCTGATGTGCAGTTGATATCTTCACACATAAAGGTAAAACGTCTTCTGTTCAGTGTTTATTCAATCATTGTGACGCAGACAAATCCCTCACTTGTCAGCACTTCATCAGCAGGCTGAATGTTGGCAGAGTTTGGCTCAATAACAAGACAACAGCAGCAGCAGCCCAATGACACTCTGTGTGTTTTTTAATCAATTTGCACTGTTTTATCACTGCTGTAATAAAACATGAAATATTTATAAAATAAGGGCCTAGGTGGTGGAGAACATTCTACCCAACTGCGTCATTAAGATTTTTGGTTAATTATAATGGCCCATTGGGTCTAGCAGCTCCTCCAGTGAATCACTATCCTCTGTCTATTATCCACTATAATTATCAGCACTGTCTTGCCACTCCTCAGCACTTTCTCTTGGAAACATGTTTATAATTATCCCAAGGACTTGATTTGCTAGTGTCAATTAATAAAAAGCTTCTGTTCATTTGCTTGAGGTTGGAATCAAAAGGCCTTTATAGATGCATTCAATGATGCAAGCCTCTGAAGTACCTGTTGACCATCAAGGCTTTTAATCATTTTTCATTGTACAGATCTTAAATTTGAAAGTATTTTTTGCCTCATTTTGGTGAGAAGACTGGATATTCTGACTTTCTGAGTGCTTTTATAAAGAAAAGTAAAAAGATGGATAATATAATGCAATAAGGTAAATGTAGGATACATTGCCACAAACTTTCAATATGTCTAGCAGTGAGTTTGTGTGAGGCTCCTTAAAAAATGCCTTTTGGAATGGATTTCATCATTGTGTTCTAATAGATTTACATGGTGCAGCATGTACTTAGTGGCCCTTATCTATTTTCTTTTTCAAGTTGCAAAACCTGTTCATGTTTACAGGTGATCAGAATGTTCCCTGTTTTTAGTGTCCCATCTACAATTTTAGAAGCAGAGTGTGAGTTATATATTTTTTTCTTTTTTGGATTTATTGATCCATCCCAGGTCAAAGGCTTTTTCAAATCCAACATTGACCTTTCTGTCACTGATTAAATATGTTGTAGTAAGTTACAGTTTCTATGATAGACGTTTGATAAATATTGAGGACCACAAATTATTTTTTTTCCCTTCGGAAAATTCAATTAAACATACACTTAATAAGGAAAATAAACTTATTTTTGAATATTTACTGTTAAAGTAACAGTTAAAGTTAAAGTTTTTGAACCGTCTTCTTTAGTGTTTTATAAGACTTTCTATTGTTTGGATGAAAGCAAAACTGCAAATCAGGAGCAATACTTTTTCAAATCTCTTAAAATAAAATCTCTTAAAATAACTATCTATGGACCACATAAAGAACTAATTGTTTTTTGCAGGATTTGACGGTGTTTCCATTATCAACTAGTAGTTATCAAAATGCTCTGAAGAGAGAACAGAAATTGGGTGATAACGGTAAAAACAAAGCAAGTTCTTTTACATTTCTTTATTTAACAGTTAATTCTCTTTAGTTTTTTTGTAGGTAAAATGTACTTCTACCTTGGATTCAAACAAATACAGCACCATTTTTAATAAAGTGGGATTTTTGGGTAGAAACTATAAATAAAGTTAATAAAGTCATCATCTTCAGTCTGCAAACCAAGGCAAATATTTTCCCATCATTTGACACATTCAGGATTCTTCTTTAACAAAAGCAACCCTTTAATTTCCCACTTGCATCTCAATCTTCTTATTTCATCATAAGACTTTGCACTAACTGGTTACTGAGCTGATCTCCTTCTCTGGTACTATTAAAAATGCTGGACTTGACATTCATTTTTCGTTTGGCAGCAAAACATTACTGAGGGTCCACAGCAGCAGAATTTCAGATATTTAATTTCATACCCATTATTAGGTAATATACAGCCCAGAGATAATACATTTCATGTATGGATCAGTTAAAAAGTAAACATATTAATACTAAATAAACAATGATGGACCTCTGAGTCCTCAGGCGAAAACACAAGCAGAGCTACAGTATGGTTGGAGATCCTGAAAAGTGTCTGTCTGGGAGAAACGTACCAAAACATTTGTGTTTGTGAATTTTTTCTCACTGGCATTCAAAAATCAAATTTATACAAGGTTGAATTCACTAAGCAGCTAACTGCTAATAAATTCACAGTTTGAGGGGCATTACTTTTAAAATTTGTTTTACTTGTTGCCCCGATGGCTCTGTTTGTACTTTTATTTTATTTTTTGTTATTTGATTTGCTTGAAGTCATAAAAGCTGGTTTGAGATTTCATCAGCAATTCTTTTTCTTCTTTTTCTTTTGTGTACAAACGTTTTTTCAAAGAAACCAACCAAAAGTAGTGTTTCTTCTTAAACCTCATGCAGCAAAAGTAAATAAATAAATAAACTACGAGATTCATCTTCGATTTTGACATAATTTCTTTGGAGGTTCAAATAAATAATGAACGTAGTTGGCCTGCTCTCTTAGCAGGGAAAGATTGATGAGCGCATTCCTACATCACAGATCTACAGACTGTCATATGGCTGAGAGACTTTTTTTCAGGCCCCTGGTGTGTCCAGTGATGACAAACAGTGGGAGGACTGAGAGATCACAGCAGTGCTTTCCTTTGCCTCATGCCTGCTCTCCTGCTGGGAAGCATCTGCGAGTGTGTTAGTGCTGACTTTACATGTACGCCGTGTCTCCTTTCATGTATGTTTGCTAGCAGGTGTTACAGACTCTTCAATTTCTTACAAAGTTTTACGGGCTTGATTGTGTCTTCAACCCTATTTTTTCTTTAGGACACCCCACCAGTGACGTGGGGTGAGGTTCATGGCAGCTGAAGTCAGATTTGCAAGTTTCTGATGTAAAAAGAGTTCACTGTTAAATTGGCAGCTTGCATGTTGAAAAAAGGCCATGTATGAAGTTTGAATTGAAGTCCTGTCACAATTGGTATTTTATTTGCACCAATCTAAATTTTTAACCCTCTGTAAGTTTTAGTTGTTGTTTATGAAGATTCATAGATTTCATTACAAAGTGTTCCTTAAGACAATAAAGACAAATATCATAATTTTGCTTGACGTCATAATTTAGATTTAAAAACCCTTTTTTTCTCGATATGATCTATTTTTTGTTTGCTTTTTTAAAAAATATTTGCAAAAATGGTTGTAAAAACATTCAGGACACATTGCTGAACAGATTAATTATGTTGTTTAGAGGCTGCGTGTCACTGCAGGTCACATGGAACGCCCTCAGCCACAAATGCCTCAGTTGTCCATCTGTCAGTGGCTGAAAAAACACACAAAAATCAACACTGGATGCAAAAAAAACAACAACAGCAAACTGCCTAAAATAGTAAGCATCACACACTGCAGCAAAGCCCTGTCTTGAAATGACAGTAAACATGCACAACTGTCAGGTAGTAGATAACCTTTTAACAGGAGCAAAGTGTGGACTTCAGTGTTTGAGTGTTCACGTTGCTTTGCTGTGTTCCCTGTACAGAGGATTGCGATGGTTCTCTCAGGTGGTTGGGGCGTCTGATCTTTATGCTTGCTCTCCTCTCTCCCCGTGTTCGGTGGAAGATAATTTTGCCTTCTGCTTGGCATATTTGATATCTTCAATGATTTCTGGTGGAAAGTGAACTTCTACCGAGCTCCTTGAAATTTCTGTTTAGTAATGTGCTCTCTGTTGCTCCTTTGAGCTCGCCGCACTGCCTCCCCTCAATCATTCAGCTTCCACCTCAGCTCCTCCATGTGGGATCAAGTACACACCTCATCAAAACCTACAAGCCAGTATCAAAACTTTGCTTGAACCTTTGTCATCAAAGAACCAGCTGCCCGTCTGCTTTGTTTAAGTTTCTGATCTTTGATTTGAGAGGCTTAAACTTTTGGACTAATAATTTCAGGTACAAATTGTGAATGACAGTAGAAAAATACTGAAGCAGCTGTAACAGTTTATTCTCCTTCAGGTATAATTTCATTTAGTGACCTAATCTACTTACGTCCATCTGAACTGTAGTTCAGTACAGCCAGCTGATGATGACCCTTAAAACTATGTATAAGGTCTGGCTGATCCTCAAATCAATCAATGTCTGTAGCCAATTTAAAGCCATTTTAATTGAAACCAGATTCAGCAAAGACCAGCTGGCACCCAAGGTATTTCTTTTCTCTCTAATAAAAACATCATCATGTATACTTGGGTTAGAGACTGGCACTCAGTATGGAAAACTTGCAGGGTTGAGTAACCTGTTAAATGTTGTCCATTTAGAAAAACTTCACAAGAAAACTTCAATATCGACAATTTACACTGGGCAGATAAGCACGTTTTATAGAGTCACTGGGATGTTCTCAAAAAGATTTTTTCCCTTCTAAGACAAGTCAAGGGGACCGACTTTCAGTAAAGAACACAACAAGCCTTGTAGGAAGTAGTGTTATTTCAGAGCTGATGGGTCAAGTGTTCTTTTATGCTACATTCACATCAGGCTCAGAAAGGTGCAGTCAAGCAACCACTTCACATAAAAAGTATATGTAGACGTGCGCATATGTGCGTTTCAGGATTCAAAACTTAGACCCATCCTCTGGCTCTACGTACAAAATGTGCGGCCATTGAACGCGTGTTAAAAGCTGAACTTTGACCAATCAGGGGGACTCAGATTTGGTAGTGACATAAGGCCAGCATTCTTTCTCACAACACAAAGGTGCTAACAACTTAAAATGATGATGCGTTCAAGAATGCGCTAAATGGATATTCTTAAACGCTCATCGGAGTGAACATAGCATGAGGTTCAGGATGCCTTCTTCATTATTGCTTGTGTTCAAAGCCCTGTTCCCGTTTTTGGGTTTATTCATTCAAATAAACGAGTCAAACTTTTTATCTTTCTCTTTGTGTTCAAATTATCAACATCAAGACCAGAAAAAGGGTCATGAGGAGTTTCAACAGTCCCACGAGAGACTCTGCACGCATTTAATCACCTGACACAGCTGCTTGCATCTTCAAAAAGTAAGAAGAAAAGAACTGATATAAAACTTCCATGATCTCAATTTTATTTTTCCCCTGCTGTTCATAGAGGAGGAAGGTCATGAACATGAATACCAATGAACAGCTATGTTTATTCATTATTCGTAGCCGCTATAATAACCCAAAGTTTATCTGATACGGATTCTTGAGAGCAGAGGAGAGAACAGGTAATTTGGCAGAAACAGCAAGTAACCCCAACACACCCACACTAGGCTTAGTCTTTTATCGAACAACCTGAATTACACAAATGAGTTTGTGCATCTTTGTTTCCAACATTCAAAGGGACCAATCATTATCTTTTAATTACTAGTACCCAGTAGTGGGGCCCATTAAAGCAAAGTAATTAATCTAACACTTTCGTGAGGGAGGGGATCTGCGGCACAAACGGCGAGTTCACCAAAACAGGTTTGGAGCTGTATTTTTCACACATGAAGAGGCGCTGCAAAACAAATTAATGGTGCACGCAAAGACTAAAGCCAAGGAGCACAAAGAACTGGGGTACTCATTCACGCACACGAAGGTTTTATCAGAGATGCATCTTCATGCATTTTCTTAATCTATTGACGAGTAAAAGATCAGTTGAATGACCAAAGATGAAAGAGCAAAAGAAATCAGTAAATGAATGACGGAATCAATGTCTAATGCAGTTCACCTTTGTCCGCATGCAGCATGAGTCCTGTTCATACCCTTCGTAAGACCGTAGTGTGTGTGCGTCAGTTATGCTGATGATTGATGAACGTGTCAAATGAAATCACTGTCAAAGTAAAGAGGCCTTAGCTGATACTCTAAACAGTCCAATTACACAGAAATTTCTGGAGTGAACTCAATCAGTCCTAAAGGACCAAGGTCATGTTCACCAGAAACATCTAAATTCACTCCCTTAGTTACTTTTAGCTCATTGTTTCACGAGTCAAAAATGGATAGTTTTATTCATGTTGCCTACATTAAAAAAATGAAATTTACATGAAATAAAGGGTTAGTTGGGACAGTTTTTCTTCAGTAGATCAAATTTATTAACTTCACATATTCTGTGCTAGTGTTCCATAAATCCTTCCTACCAGTGATATTTTCCTACCAACACTCACTGCACATGCGCACACCAAAATGACATCAGAATTTTCTGTTTTAGCGGTGTGACGAGCAGTCGGAGGCAGATGGATCCATCTGCAGAGTTAAATGAAAACAGGAAAAGTGTCGAGAGCTTAAGCAGATCAGACTGGCAGGCGTCGGCTTTGGACTTGGGCCGGAAACAGCGAAAGCGCCGTCGTCAGGATTGACTCACAAATAAATAAATAAACAGTTCATACTGGTCAATATTGAATGCTTCCCCCAATGTTTTGCTCTGTCCTGTTTGAGGATAAAGTCAGTAGGAAGAACAAAACAGACTGGAGATATCGTGACGAGCACATAAATGAAACAGATCATGTCTATGACACAGATTGTAGCTTTTCAACTTTTAATTGCAGTTTTTTTTATGACTGTACAACCCGTCTATACAGTTTTGTTTTTGTTTTCCTTTTTGTGACTACAGGTTCCATGTAATTACATGCTTAATGCTATACTCCCACTTGTAAATTGTTTTCACACAGCGCTTTGGCTCAACGACAGATCCGTGCCTACAGAGTCTGTCTGTCCGCGTGGTGAGTGTCTTAAAATCCACAAGGTCTTTTGATCATCTTTCCACATCATGTGAGGAAAGCAGACGTGGTTAAAAAGTTAGGACGTGGATGGATGACGGATGTCAAGTCTTCACAAAGTCTACAACAAATAAAACAGAATGATAACTGAGGCTCATTCAGGGTTTAACTGTGCAGTGCAATAACCGTTTTATAAATAAGAGCCAGTCAATAATCACTCTGGATGCAATTAACAGCTTTAACTTGACTTGGAACAAACAAATAGAATATGCAGAATAACTGGGATTTTATTATCTCATATTTTCTACTGTCGATTCAGTTGAAGTCATATTACTGCTGTCAGAGTACAAACTTTTCATACTGGTGGTGGATATTGCAGTATTGACTTTTTGATATGAACCTTCATTTTGTTTATCAGCAGCCGTCTTGGCAGATATTATACACAAGTTTTTTTTTCCCCTTAAATTGTAAACATTTTACAACTGTGACTCTCTTTGTTGATGCAGTCAGCCCATGATTTCAAGAGATTTCTTACTGCACAATATGTAGATAAGTTAAATGATATAATCCATAAAAAGAAAACGACTCTTCCAGTGAATGTGCAAGAATTTTATTGTGTTTCTGTGCTATTAAAGTTGATGTCTAAAGCAGGTATAGAGAGAAATATATTGTAGAGATTTATTTTTCGAGGGGGGGGGTTATGCTTTTATGTTTTAGATGTTTTAGGTTAGATTGACCCCTCGTGCTATCCTATGGGGTCCAAATGCCCCGATCCTTACATTGACGTGTTCTCCCTACCATGACAAAGGTGGATAAAGGTGGAAAGGTTTCATGTAATCCATGGACACCAGTGAAGATCACAAATCATTGAAGAAAAAAGGTTCAGAGCACTGTTTAGTGGGTCTAGATGACCCAACTCCCAATGTTAAAGTGCCTAGGATAGCACAACGGATAAAAAGATAAAGCTAACAACACACTTTTATCTTCATAAATAAATAATGTAATCGGTTTTCTCTCATAACAGGCGTGAGGTCTACTGGCCAGTAACCAATTTAACTAAACAATCAATCCAAGAGATGCTGTATTTTTTCTGTCTGATTATTATTGATGCTTAGCAGTTTAAAACTATTAAGAAATAAATAGAAAACTGTTACTTTCATAAGAAAACCTTTTACTAATTGGTCATCCAGCTTTTTGTATTTTTATTATTGTTGCATGAGTTGGTGGTTTAACCACGTGTGTTAATGTTTTTTTTGTCTGATTATTGTTGTGTCTTCTTCGTCTCCCACTCCCCATCCAGCTGTGGGACCTACAAATGTTGGAGGAGACACATGAATGATACCACAAAAACACTATCACTCAGACCAAAGGGCCTTGACCTGTGGGGTCCCCCAAGGTTCAGCCCTCTTCTATCAGTAGATGCTTCCTCTGGGCCACCTGATAGGAAACATTGTAGTGTTCTACCACAGACACGCTGCTGACACTCAGAGCAGGTAAATATGGAGCCAGCATTTGTCCAGGTCCTATTTAGTTTGTCAGAGACCCTCTGGATGATCCAGAGCAGGATTAGGAGAATCTCATTTAATCAGATGAGACCAGCATGGCCATCCGCCATATTTGGAGGGGGAAGAATGTTAAGTTGCATCCTAAGAATAATAGACCGACTTTGAAGCATGGGGGTGGAAGTATCATGCTTTGGGGCTGCTTTTCTGTAAAGTCGACAGGATGACTGATCTGTATGAAGGAAAGGATGGCGAGATTTAAGGAAAAACCTTCTTTCCATTAGTGGGGATAAAACGTGGCTGGATCTTCCAGCATGGCAATGATCCCAAACACATCGCCCCGGGTAACAAAGTAGTGGCTCCTTCAAAAGCGTTTCAAGGTTCTGGAGCAGCCTAGCCAGGTTCTGGACCTCAATCCAGAAGCAATCTGACGGAGGAGTTGAAAGTCTGTGTGGCCCAGTGACACACCCAAAACATTTAGTTGGGTTTGGACCTGAAGTCTCTTTTTTTTTGACCTCACAGATTTATGTCTGTGTGTTTGAGGTCAATAGAACATTTTTCAGAGCTCTCTGAGGAAGCGATGGGTGAAGCTAATAGCTCCTTGTTGCAAATGATGTATTTCTACCAGAGTTAAAGAGAGCTATCATCACACACCAACATCAAGAAACACATCTTTATAGGGAAACCGTTTGGAGGTTTGACAACATTCTGCTAATTTGCCTGGGTCATTCTCCTCAAGCATCTCTTCATCAAAACCCACACCACACACAGGAATGATTCATCTGCATCCAGGAGAGAGGCTAAGCGCCATTTCAAAATTACCTGTGAGTTATCTCCTCAATAACTTCTAATCAGACAGCTGCTGCTTCCCCCACTGTAAACAAAAGTAATTACAGTAGAAGTGATGGATGGAAAGAATAAGAGAGCATCTGCATGCTCAGAACCGGCATGGGACTCCACGGAGCGGAACACTTTAATTAGGGACGGCCTAGCCCAGCACAACTGAATGAGTCTGACAAAGCATGAGTTCAAGTTGCTAAAATAAGCTTCTGCAGATGCAGTGTCTTTGTTTGTCCAAGTTTGAGCCTGTGATTTACTCGAGCGCCTCTGAAAAAGTAACTGAATATTGGATTACAATCTATCTTGACAAACTGTCTCCCTGTTACAGGAAGGAAAGCTGTAACATCAATTTAGTGGGAGATTCATGTATTTTAAACTGCAATCAAAAACCAAAAACAAAGTTTGTGTTGACCAACCATGAGGGTGGCGACACATATCTGCTCTTTTGTGTACTCTTTGAGTATTTAATGAAGATTTGATCCATAGTACAGTATTCCTCCCATATCATGGTTAGGGACTCGTCAAAAACCTTTCTGAAACATTTGTTTTTCATCAAGAATGTTGGAATATTGTTCAACACAAAGTTTTTTTTTGTTTTAGAGCAATAGACCGTACCGTAGTGTTCTTTATGACAAACATTAGGAGTGTCACCCTGTCTCTCTGTGCCTTAAAACCAGGACTCTCCTCCAGGACCTCCTTCATAAGTTTAGTGCAAGAGGGCATCTTTCTCCAGAATAGGTTTCATCAATCATTTCTTCATCTGGATGAGAAATATTTTCCGCAATTATCTTCTTCTGCGTATCAGGATATTTCCCAGCCACTTCTGAGTCAGCTGATGCCATTTCTCCATGCAGAGGCACAATCTTCTCTTGGTAGTGACTCTGGAACCGGTGGAACCAGCTCTGGCTCGCTGTAAAATATTCTTTAGCAGCCGGTGAGGAAGCCGACGGGCCTGAGTGCTATTCGTCTTTGCTCCCCCTCCTCAGAAACTCCCGCAGCTAACCCCTTCATACGCAAAAGTCTCAAACAGGCATGTTGAGTTGTCTAAGTTTTTCTTTTTTTTTTTTTTTTTTTTCTAACTTGTCCTGTCCAACAGCTGGGCAGACAGACGAGAGCTGAGGGCCTCTTGTGTTGGACATATTTTGCTTTAGCAAGAGGGGTTATTAATCTTCTGACAAACCAAAGGTATGTCTGAATAAACCCCTTTTGTAATTGAGGCCAAACTTTATTAATTTCAATCATGTCTGAAAATCTTTGGTGTTGGACCGGACGGAAAAGGAAAGAGGGGAAGAAGAGAGAGGGACGCTAGAGAGAGGGGGGGGTAGGGGGTGATAATAGGAGGGGAAGGGGGATAAGACCATGAAGCAGCATACAGCAACAAGTTTACTGGTTGTTAATCATTATGGTAAGGTTCAAATGCAGTACAAAAAGGTCGGGGCCTGTCCACACACACACTCAAATGTTATAAACACACCTGCTAGCTGCAAAAATGTCCACCTGTCGACATGTACACAAAACAGATAGTGTTCACACGCATACTTATGCCTGATAACCAACTAGTGTGAAATTTATTAGTCATTCAGTCATGCAAGCTATTAGTGCAAAGGTGAGCTAACACCAGTGCTCAGGTGAGGTTTTATGTTCTTCTAAAATGGATGGTGGAACGTGAAAAGAAGGAGGGAGAGTGCCCAGCCATCCCCACCCCAAGACCCCCACCGCAGCAGCAGCGGCAGCCGGAATCCCCCCAACGCCACACGGGAACCGGCAGGGAACAACCGCCGCCCGGGCGACCAAGCCCGCCACCCAGGCCAGGGCCAGCAGGGCCGCCGCAAGGCCCCCAGAGCCAGAGGCCAGGGAAGCACGGAGGGAAAGAGAGCGCCGCCCCAGCCCAACCAGGAGAGCAGCCCCCCCGCCGCGCCGGGAGAACCCAACGCAGAGCCCCACCGGAGAAGGACGCCCACAGCCCCAAACGAGCACCCCACCACCACCCAGGAGTTCCGGGCATCCCCCCGCCCCAACCCCAGGTACGAGCCAGGACCCCCCAAGGGAGACCCGCTCCGCACTCCAGGCAACCATCCGCCCGGCCCACGGTTGGTCCAGGGAGGAGCGAGGCAGGGGGCCCGCCGCCCCCGCCCAGGAGGGGGGAACCCCGGGGAAAAAAAGAGGGCCCACAAGGGGTGTTATAAATATGGCCCGACCAGGCTCGGCCACAGTTGGAAATTTGGCGGGGCCCAGCACTCAGGAGCAAGGACCAGAACCCACCCCCCAGGAACCAGACACCCCCGGCCCAGATGTAATGTGAACTCCCCCACCGCACGGAGAGAGCACCGCCGGGCCCAGGAAGCCGGCACCCCGGGGACACGGCCGCCGTTGCAAAGGGGGGCCCGCACCCCCCACCAGGGAAGAGGAAGAGGCAGGGGACAGATGGACCCAGGTCCCACCTTCCTTGCAAATTGTGTGTGCGTGTATGTGTGTTTGAGATGGTGTGTGTGCATGTGTGTGTGTTTATGTTGGGATGTATATATTGAGGGGGGAGGGGTGTGTGTACTAAGGGGGGTGCAGTTAAAATTGGCGGGTAGGGCACTAAGGGGACATCTCCTGATTACTCACAGTGACGTCCCCTCACCCTCCCCACCAAGGGGCCCTAAATGTCTAAGGTGCGGTTAAAATTGGCGGGTAGGGTGCTAGGAGGACATCCGCTGCTTGCTGGCAGTGATGTCCAAGCACCCCCCCTACCAAGGGCCCTACATGTCTAAGGTGCAAATAAAACCGAAAGAGGGGGGGCCCACTCCATACGGCAACCATAGGAGGGGGGCCACTGCCTAGTAAACCCCCTCCCCAAGGCTCATCGCAGGCTAAGCCCCCCACCCCCTCACCCTATTATGAGGTTATATGAGGAAGGGGGTAAGTTGGGGACAGCTGATAGACTGTCCCCCGGTGGTCAAACAGCTGTCCCCCGCCCCTCCCCCAGCAAGGGGGCCAGGCCCACCCAGCCCAGGGGCCCCACCCCCGGAGGCGCCGACACCCCAGGCCCAGCACCACCCCCCCCCACACAGAGAGAGAGGAGCCAGAAAGCGCCGGCCCCCCCCGAAACAAGCCCAGGCCCCCACCCCCAAACGCCGGCCCTAGAAGAGCTCTGGTCAGGCCTCGACGGGACCGAGGCAGCCAACCGGCCGGGGAAACCGCCGATGGCCTCAGCGGAGACCCCGACCCGTCAACACCCCCTGCCCCGTACCAATACTGGACCCCCCCCCTCCCCCAGAATGCCCCCCCACAGGTCAGGGCCGACAAGACCCCCCACCCCACAGCCGAAGCGGAGGACACCCAGAGTGACCGGGGGCCCCAAGAGGGTTGTCCCGTCCCGCCCCAGAGCCAGGGAAGGGCCGATCCCAGCCCCAGGCGTAGATGGGAAGCCCATCCAGTGCCGCTGGGCCCCCCCCCCCCCGAGCAGCGCCCCCCGCCGACCCCCCCCAGCACAGGCAAAGGGACCACCCCCCCAAGCCAGGCCAGACCACCACCCCACCCCCCCACCACGCACCCCCACACCCAAGCCCAAAGGACCACGCAGCTCCCCAGCCCGCCCCACCCAGGCGCCGGACCCGATCCCCCGACCAACGGAGCCCCCAACAACCCCCGCCAGGCACCGGAGGCCCCGACCCCCACCCCGGCCCACGGCAGAAGGGCAAGGAGCAGCGACGACCAGGCCCCCCCCACCCCCTAAGTCACGGAGTTAGCTATGGGAGACCAGAGAGACCGAATTCTTTCGAAGTTACTTGAACTTTGGGCTGACATTTTTTCCAAGCTGATATGATCAAGCAGCAGATTTCTGTGTTGACTTATATTTATATTTTTTTTGCTTTTCCAATTTATTAAAATAGTTTTTTTAGCAATGCAAAGAGTTATGAAAATGATAGATGCTAATCCTCCTTCTACATCGATGGCACTCATGTCACCAAGCACACAAAGTGACGGTGAAGCTGTGATTGAAACCTTAAGCCAGACTGATAGATCAGCACATACCTGCCGCCAGAGAGCCTGGACAGGCGTGCAGAACCATAGTGCATGCATGTAATTGTCGGGTAGATTACTGTCACAGTGCTGAAAAATGTCTGAGTTACTGAGACCCATCTTGAACATCCTCTGTCCAGTGTAGTAAATTCTGTGAAGAGTTTTGAAATGGATTAGCTGCAGATTTGGACTTTTTGTCATTTTAAAGGTGTTTAGACAAAGTTCTGACCAAAAACTTTCATCTGTGCTGATGCTTAAATCCGCATCCCATTTTGTTGTCGGAAGTGAAATATTGTTATCTAAATTGCATAAAAGTTTGTATATTTTGGAGAGAGTTTTATTCATTGAGAAATTGATCAGAGTGGTAACTACATCTGGTAGCCTTTAAATCGTTGTCTCTGTATTTAAACTTTTTAGTAATAATTGATTTAAGTTGCTGATATTCCAAGAAGTTATATATTCCATGTTTGTCTTGAAGTTCCTGGGGAGTTATGAATCTTCTATCAATAATTATGTGCTCTAGTTGTTTTATGCCCCCTGCTTGCCAAGCTGGGAAGTGGATAATTTTTTTGTTTATGAGGATGTCTGGGTTGTTCCAGATGGGTGTCATTTTGCACGGTTGAATTGATGATTTTGATATTTTGAGAAATTCCCACCAGGCTGTTAAAGTGGCATTTATATTAATACTTTTGAAACAATCCTGTTTTTTAACTATTTGGCTAATAAATGGAAGATCTGACAGGTTGATCTTTCCACATAACGCCTGTTCCAAGTCTAACCATGAGTTAGTTTCTGGATTATTTTTTAACCATTTTAAGATATATTGTAATCTATTTGCAAGAAAGTAATTGTGGAAGTTAGGTAATTCTAATCCTCCACAGCTTTTTGCAGATTTTAAAGTTTTTAGACTAATTCTTGCAGGTTTATTGTTCCATAGAAAGCTTGATATGGATGAGTCTAATGTTTTGAACCATTTTAATGGCGGTTGTGTGGGAATCATTGAGAAGAGATAATTAACTTTGGGTAAGATTTTCATTTTTACCGTGGCTACCTTGCCCATAAGGGACAAAGGCAGGTTGGTCCAGCGTGTTAGATCGTCCTGTATGTTTTTCAGTAATGGGGTGTAGTTTAGCTGCACCAGTTCTGATATTTTGGGGGGAAAATAAATACCTAGATATTTGATATTTCCTGTTTTAACTGGTATTGTGAGTCCTTGCTCCGCATTACTGTTCAGTGGTAATAAAACAGATTTATTCCAATTAATGGAATAGTCTGATATAGAAGAGAATTCATTAATTATTGTTGCCGTTTCATTTACAGAATGTATATTACTTAAAAACAGTAATATGTCATCTGCATAGAGACTAATTTTATGATGGCTGTGTTTGGTTTTAATTCCTTTAATACTCTCATTCTGTCTTATTGCTGCAGCTAGAGGCTCAATAAATATAGCAAAAAGAGAAGGAGAGAGTGGGCAGCCCTGTCTGGTTCCTCTTCCAAGAAAAAACCTGTTGGAAGTCTGTTTATTAGTTCTAACTGATGCATTGGGGTTGTGATATAATATTTTGATCCAATTGATGAATGATTCTCCAAACCCAAACTTATGGAGGGCAGCAATGAGGAACTTCCAGTTTACTCTATCAAAGGCTTTTTCAGCATCCAGTGATAGTATAGTCATTTCCTGTTTTTTGATGGTGGCAAAGTCTATTATGTTAACGAGTCTGCGGACATTATCATCCGAGTGTCTGCCTTTGATGAATCCAGTTTGATCAAAGTCAATTATGTGAGGAGTGACTTTTTCTATTCTCTGTGCTAGTGCTTTGCAGATAATTTTTACATCTGCATTAATTAAAGAAATGGGGCGATAGCTTGAAGGACTCGTGGGGTCTTTGTCTGGTTTTAGAAGAAGGATAATGTTGGCAGAGTTCATGTTAGGTGGTAGAGATTGGCTTTCATTGATAAATTTTACCGTTTTATAAAACGTTGGTGCCAGTTGTTCCCAGAATTCCTTATAAAACTCTGCAGGAAAGCCGTCGGGTCCTGGTGCTTTGCTGTTAGGCATAAGTAACAGAGCTTCATGAAGCTCAGACAGCGAGAGCGGAGAGTCTAAATTTGTGATTTGATCTTCGTTTAACTTGGGCAGGTTTATATTGTTGAGAAATGAGTTGATGCTTTGTTCTGATGGATTGATCTGTGGAGTGTATAAGTTTTGAAATAAGTCTTTAAACGCATTATTAATTTTTACCGGGTCATGGGTGACATTCCCTGTTTGGTCCATAATAGAAGTGATTGTTGATTTTTCTTTATTAATTTTAAGCTGATTAGCTAGAAATTTGCCAGATTTATTTGAGTTTTCGTATCTTTCCAGTCGAAGCCTTTGTATCTGGAATTGTGTTTGTTTATTGATGATGTCATTTAACTGTAGCTTTAAATTTTTCATGTCGCCCAGTATGTGTTCCTGTGCAGAAGCAGCATAAGCAGTCTCCAGAGTTTTTATTTTATTTTCTAATTCTAATAAATCTGCTTTCTCTTTGCGTTTTTTATGCGTTGAATAAGAGATGATTTTCCCTCTCATGACTGCTTTTGCTGCTTCCCAAAGAATACTTGGTGATATTTCAGAAGTATTGTTGAATTCTAAGAAGGTTGCCCACTCTTTTTTAAAGAATTCAATAAATTCCTGGTCTTTTAACAGAGATGTATTAAACCTCCAGGTTGAACCCGAGGGTCTGGGTACTTCCCTTGAAATAGTAACAGAAACTGGTGCATGGTCACTGATAATAATTGGATGAATGTTGGAACTTTTAATTTCTTTCAAAAGGGAGTTACTGACTAATAAATAATCTAAACGAGAGTGTGAATGATGAACTGGAGAAATAAAGGTGAACCCCTTAGTGCTTGGATGACATGAGCGCCACGCGTCGCAGAGACCCAGATCATTCATGTACTGCTTTAGAATACTTGCAGACCGCCATGTACGCTGATTTGCTGCTGTGCTGAGTCTGTCAAGTTCAGGGTCCAAAACCAGGTTGACGTCTCCTCCTATAATGATTGTGGAGTCAGAGTGAGCTGAGAGTGAGGTGAAGAATCTGTGAAAGAAGGAAGAGTCGTCAACATTAGGGCCATAGATACTGGCGATGCAAAAGTCCTTATTCTGAATGGATATATTAATGATTACAAATCTGCCTTCTGGGTCAGTAACTGTATCCTTATGAGTAAATGTAACATTTTTATTAATCAAAACTGAAACCCCTCTTTGTTTGGAGTTGAAACCGGCAGAATACATAACTGGATACTGGGAACAGCACAGGAGATGACCAGCTGATAAAGATAAATGGGTCTCCTGCAGTAAAGCTATATCTGCTTTAAGATCATTCAGGTGATTTAACACTTTCAATCTCTTTGGCCCAGAACCAAGTCCACGCACATTCCAGCTAACGATGTTAAGACTGTTCATAGCTGTTCTAACCGGGAGAGTGCAAGGCTAAATAGTGCGTGTGCCCGTCCGTGTGTGCGTGCACGCTGTGCGTTTCTGCTACACTGACAAGCGCTGTGCGTTGTGGGTGAACGTGTCTTGGCTGTCAGCTGCATGTTGCGTGCGTCCTGTGTGAGCCTAAGTGAGGTTTTTGCAGTTTATCAACGTGTGTGTGCGGGATCGCGTGTGCATGCTCTTATGCGCGCTAGTATGCGCGCGCGCCCGTTCCGTGCATAAATAAATACTTACCGTGGTTGCGTTGACTTTACCTGATTCACATATGAGGAAATGGGAAAGGGGGGGGGACAAGAGAAAAGAGAGAGGAAAAGAGAAAGAACAAAAAACAAAAACAATGAAACAACAACAGAAACATGAATGTGAGAGAAAGAAAAAACACTTTTCCTGAGAGGTGTGGATTATTGATGATCCGATTATTTCCTATTCAGTTAAATAAGTTTGCGGGTTTCTTCTGGGCAGCGCAGATGTCAGTGCGCCTCTGAAAGCCTTCAGCACAGCCAGGGTGTTACCTCTGGGTCCCGGAACAGCTTGCCATTCACAAAAAGTTTATCAACGGCAACCACCGCGCGTGCTCCAGCAGACAGGTGCTTCCTCCTCAGCGGGAAGAGGATTTTCCGCCGGCGGAAGATCTCACCTGGAAACTGATCATTCACACTGTAATGTGTGTCTTTCAGCTCTCGCCCTCTGCTTTTTACCTGCATCTTTTGTTTATAATGTTCAAATTTAGCAACAATAGGACGGGGACGCTGATTGTCCGGCCTCTTTCCTCCGAGCCGGTGAACCCTGTGGAAGGAGATCTTCTGGACTTCTTCCTTGGGGAGTTTCAGGTGGACCTCTATAAAGGACTTAACAATGTTCTCCGGGACTTCCCCTGCCTCTTCTGGAATCCCTGCGAACACTAGATTGTCCCTCATGCTCCTCGCCTGAAGATCCAGGAGGGTTTCCTTTATAGATCGGTTTTCCTCAGAAAGACGGGCGGTGTCGTTGGCCATGATCTTGACGGTCTCTCCGAGGGACTGGTTCTCCGCTGCGAGCTCCTGCACCTGCTGTTGGCTGAACTCCAGAGACTCTCGCAGACCTTGGAATTCCTTATGGAGGATCTCCAGCAGATTTAAACGGCAATCAAGGCTGGAGAGCCTTTTATCAATTGAATCCAGGATGTCACTCATGTTGCTGCCTGGAGAGGAGGCAGCCCCCGGGGGAGTCTTCGGGACGGTTGCGTTTGGTGGACGGAGTGGCGGTGTTGGATTTCTTCATGAGGCAGGTATTGAAACACTCGTCGATGTAATTCTCCAGATCCTCCAGGTCCTCCAGGCTGGCAAATGCTTGACAAACTTTTTCAGATTTTTATTTTTTAACTTTCTGGATTATTTAAATATGGCGGTGTAATAAAATAAATCAAAAATGTTTGTTCACAACTTACGCGCCGCCAAGTAAACTCACCACACTCCTCTCGTCGGCTCTCGCGATACTACAGCATCACGTCATACTACCCCACACGTCATACTACCCTAAGTTTTTCTGATGAACCAGAGGAGTCACACGGCAGATAAAAAAAATACATAAAACTGCGAATATTAATACGCAAATAAGCGTGGGAACACTGTAGTACTGGAAAGTGCAGGAAAGATACAATCCAAGTGTTGTTCAAAAACCCAGAAGTTGGAAATGAATGCTTTTACTTTTAGATTGATATTGCAATGTTTATCGTAATAACGAGGGATCACTGTTACATTTGGTTGCATTTACACAAATGTCAAAAGACATAAAACTGTACAGGAAATTAGTTTAGCTCCTGTTTTATACTCAAAGTTTTATCAAGCTGATGCAAAATTTAAAAAATCTAATAAAAAACCTTTATTTTTTGAAAAGATTCTCATTTTAGTTGCATTGCCTTCCGCTGTTTTGAGATCTCTTCAAAAACACCCTCTGAACCACTTTCTAAAACAATCCAGCTGTTGTAAATTATTTCTCTGGTCACTTTTAAGGATATTCTTCAAAAGCCACACCTTTGGTTTCTGCAGCAGAGCTGATTCTTTCCAGATCACATTATTCCACATGAAGGAATGGTGTTTGCCTTCATGTTTTTCTGGGAAACCGATCTATTGATCTAAGGCTTTGCTCAGCCATCAAGGGCTTTTCCTGTTTGCCTCTAGTCCTGGACCACTTTATTTTATCCTTTCTCATTATAATTTGATGCTCTTTAACACCAGCAGTCCATGAAGCAGTGATGAAATGTTTGGAATTTGGCAGTTTTGTTTGTTTTGCAAAACTAAATTTTAATGAGCAGCCATTTATTTTAAAGCTTCTCTTTTTATTCCAATAAAAAAAAAATCCTTTATAAGATTTTTTTGGTAACTAGTTTTTACTTTTTAACCATTCATATCACAGTGTAGACACGAAGATGTAACATTTCTACAAAAAACTTCAAAGTATTACAAATAATGACAGTTAATCCAACGTATAGATCTGAATTTGTGGTACAAGCTGATGCAATATCAGCTCTAAAAACGATCAGAAATTGTTTCCCCCCTAAATCATAATTTTTATTAGTAGCAGAAGGAAAAGAACTGTCTGTGAGCTATAAAGGCTTTATTGGCAATTAAATGAAATGGGAGCTTATATATTTAAACACACACCTATATTACCTCTATGAATAAACGGGTTCTAAAATGTTTTTTAGTCTTTTCTATTTTTTAAATAAAAATCAGAGGAATTTCTATCATTTTTCAGACTGACTTCCTAAAAGGAGAAAAAAAAAGTGTGAAAAAGCCTAAAAATGGAAGACAGCATCCTAAACAGATGTGACTGTTTAAGCTAGAAGCAGAAATCCTAAAAAAAAAAAAGCAGTGTTTAAACTTTAATGTTCAACAAGAAAATGCTTTCATTTCTCTGAAATCAAATTGAAAGGTGTAAACATGTGAGCAAACACTGTTTTCTTCTCCTTAAATATAAATGAGAGGGTTTTTGGAGAGAAATTGATGTTGGCTCTGTACTTAGTAGACTGTTCACTAAATTCCGCTTTTATGAACCAAAGGTCAGAGAAGAAAATCAGAGCTAGCAAAAAATAAAAAATAGTAAGCATAAAACTGTGCGCTTACTTCATTTTTGTAATGTTATAAAGTATTCTTGTAGCTTTATAGTAATTGTTTTTTTTTTTAATTCTAATATTTCTTTGTAATATTTCAATTTTTGTATCCTGAGTAGATTTTTTATTTTTTATTTAACTGGTCTAAACAACAACAAAAACATTTTGTATTGGTTTAATTGGTGTGTGACAGGATAACAGGAAACATTTCTTATTAAACTAAATGCTGCCTAACAACACAAAAAGTTGTGGCTTCTATGATCAACTTCTATTTGTGAAGATTCAGGATCCCAATCAGGTTTTAAACTGGGAATCCATCCTTAGACTCCTATTCATTTTAAATAGACTTCATCATGTTATATTTGTCATTCTACTAAAATGCATCCCACGCTGATATGAAATTTTAAAATCAAACTTTGAATTTTCTGTGTCTAGTTCTCCTTGTGGCTTTTTCTCAGGACCAATGCAGCGTCCACTTCAGTCGTCATTCACACTTGCCTGTCTACCACAAAGAATTTTAGAACCAGATCATTTGAACCTGTTGATCCAGGTGAACCAGCCTCTACTTACTCTTGTGCTCTGTGCTCTTTTTTTTTAAAGCCACAGGAAGGGTTTCTCAAAAGAGACGCATTTTCTTTAGCAGCTGGAATTTCGGAGGCTTTTCCGCTCAAGGATGCTCCTGATCCTGATCCGAGCAGGATTTCCGTAGAACTCCACAGGGAAGGATCTTGGAGATCACAAACCCAATCTAAAACACATCAAGACAATAGAGCAGTGATGCTTCATGTTCAGAGAAACTGGAACTTTCTATTAATATGAGCCTTAAAGAAGAATGCTTTTAAGCAACCAAATGTCTTGGTTTTTCTTCCCGATTCCCTCTTAAACATGACAAGAAACATGTTTCTACACCAGATGTGGATTAATTGATTTCTTTAAATGATTTTGCTACATCACCTCAACCATTTAAGTAAATTTTGAATATGAGTTTTTTTACTTTAAAACTTTATTTGCGTCATACATTTGTCTTGATTAAAAAGACAACAAACATTTTTTAATACTAACACGCAGACTTGCAGAAACATCCAGAACATCAGTGCTGCATTAGGACCGGCCAGAAACAGAAAGGTTTACATTCTGTTTGGGTTCGAGGACCTGACAGTAGAACTACTTTGCTTGAGGATAACTAACTAAAAAAAAGAAGTTGAACCATGTTATTCGAATATTTTGATTTGGCCACACACCAGCTTAGAAGCTTAGTTTTAAACATTTTTTGTAAGAAAAAGAAAAGTTAATTTTGCTTCAAATGAAATACCAATAACACTCTTGCATGCTGTCACCTCAATTATAAGCAGTTTTCAAAACTGCTAATTTGTACACGTCGTGTGTTCAGCAGTACAGCTAAAGTTTTACTGATAGAAAAACTAATGTTGCATGTGGAGCCTAAAATATGACTCAAAAACTTCACATTGTTTCTAATCATGAACAAAATCAGCACTGTGGCTTTTTCCTTTTTAACAAACTATCAAAGTTCTAAACACCAAACTGCAGAAATGAGACGTTTCCTCTGTGAGGAGATGGCGTGAATGATTCAAGGTCCTTCACAGTTGGCTAAATTGCTCACGACATCCACATTCTGAGAAGACGACTGTAAAAACCATTCATATTTATCTTGATAAATTGTGATGGAAGGGCTCAAGAATAAACTAATTAAACAAAAGCCTTTACTCCTGGTCTAGGAGCAGGATTTCTGCTTTAGGTTTTCTCCACTTCCCATCTCGGCTTTAAACGATTCTTTGATTAAATCAAACCCGTCTGAACACCTGGACATAGAACCATGCGATCAGGTGTCCGATCGCAAATAAATGGGATGCTGGGTTCAAATATGAATCGAGTTTGTTCCTCGTCTACTGATCAGTTTAAACAGATGTCATGGCTGTTATTTATGAGCAATTAAACCCTGCTGACACAGATGTTTCCTCTGAAATGAAAACAAAGCAGAATTTCTTCAAGAGAGCCTTCATCTTGTACTAAAAATTACAGAGCGTAGCTGTACTGATTTGAATGACTGCTTTAATGGGACCTTATGTTCAAATCAAGTTAAATGCAGCGTGGCAAATGTGCTAATATAAATATCTTGTATGTTTGGACAGAAGTCTGTGGCAGAGTGTGCCAACACTGCCAGTGAGGAGAACGGGGAGCTTTTTCAAGAAACCGTGGATTCTGCTTCAATCTTATTTTTAGTTTCTTTTTTTTTTTTGTCTCGTTTTACTCAATTTAGTTTAGTATCTTATTTTAATAAGGTCTACCAAAAGCCAAAAACAGGATCCCTGCATAGCTTATCAGGTAAATGTGAGAGCTTTATTGATAAAAGTGTTTCTTTTTCTGCACGTTGCCTCCTTTAAATCTAATTACATTCATGTAGGATAAACATGCAACCTCTGGAATTAATCACTGAATAAATGCAACTGAACTAAAGTGATCTAATCGATGTTGTAATTCATTAATCCTAATTATTTTGCTTAGTTTTTTATTATTTGTGATGGATTATCCTTAGAGGTTTGATCATTTGTGTACAGATTAAGGGTCAGTTAAAATCTTTGGTTTTTATTGACTAATGACATATTATTGTCATATGCTTTTTCTAAATAAAGCACACTTTCACTTGTGAACAAATTTTCTGTTAACCCACTTCGATCATCTTTTAATCAATTTTAAAAGTGTTCATGTTTTTTTTTAAATTATGACTATGCCATTTTTAGCCAAAATCAAAAAAATTATCATTTTTTATAGAAAATAGTTTCAGCAGAGCGGCAGGGGTTTATTAGAAATTCACCTCTGAGTTGTGAGAGGGACTGTTGGCGCGGAGTAAAATGCAAACGTCCATGGATCTAGTCGTCTACAAGTGGATGCATCAGAATGGAGCAGAGCCAGGAGCTTGTGGCCCACCCAGCGTGTTTTCTACATCATTACTAGGCCTGCACAATATACCGCAAATTTATCGATATCGCAAGATCAGGCTGTGCAACATGCATATCGCAAAAGACAGCAAAAATGGCAATAAATGTTTGCCTTAAATGCGCTAAAACAACCTTATGGCAGCTTGAATTATTTAACCAATCAAATAAATCCATGTCTGCATTTAACCAATCAGATGGATTCCTTTACGATGTTGACCAATCAGATGGAGCCCTTTGATGTTAGATGTTCCCGTCCTATGTCGACAGGGATCATTTGGAGTATAATTCTTAAACTGTTGCAATGAAATGGAAATTATGTTTTTGGTTGCTTCGCTATTTGTTTATATGGCGCAAATTATTTTGTTATCGCAATATTAATCACTCATATCGCAAGTTTTCCTCATATGGTGCAGCCCCAATCATAACTAAGATCTTTATCAAGCTGCATTTTTGTCCTGCTCCTGATTCCCAACAATTTGATTGGAGATAACTTAGAAATGTGATTTTGAGTTCTCCATCATCACGACATGTTAAAAATACAAAAAACCCAATTTGAATCGGAGTGGGTCTTTAAAGCCTATTTAGTCTTGTTTTTTGTATAATGAACATTGGTATCAAGCAAACATTATTATTATGCAGCTTGATATTACTTAGTGCAGTGTTTTTTATATGTCCAATTATCTGGTAAAGCAAATATATTTTCCATGGGAATATGTGCAATACATCAAAGTTCAACTGAATATTTAATGATCAGTCTGAGTCAAATCAGGTTATTTTCCCAAAATGCTGCACTCTAAATCTTAAAAGATAATTCAAAGGTTCATTCGCAAAACCCCCTCATCTCTTTTTGGACACCACAGCACCCACAAATAAGCGCAAAGTCTTTACTTTTGCCAAACACTGGTCACTTGACTCTGAATGGTGTTTGAAGTGAATGCAATTTGGAATTAAGGGTTGATAAAGGCGTGTCAGACTTCTAAATTAATAAGGCCTTGGCATTTGCTTTTTGTCTCACAAGAATGATTTTTTTAATTTCCAAATGGTACTTCCAAGGTCTGACGAAATACTCAGCCACTGAGATCTGGCTTCCCTCAGCTGGACTTTTATACTCTTTATATTTATCTGGTAAACCCGTTTTAGTGTCTCTGTCCCTTTTTCCCGCAATGCAAGACTTGAATGTGTTTTTTTCTGCCCTGGTATCAGCAGTCTGGCAGCACTGGGTCCATCTCTCCCTACCAGAAGACAGAAATGCCTTCCCGACCAGCGCTTTCTTCCTTAAATCCCAACACGTTTTTTTTCCCCCCAGTACCTAAACGGGAAAATAAGTGCTTCTCAGAAAAGGAACAGCCAAACAAACCCCTCTTTGGGCCCGCAGCTGCCAATCTGTAATTTAATTTCAGGCGGGTGTCTGGGGCACGAGGACACACAGGAAGGTCAAGGGCTACTGCAGAGAGAAATGTGTGCGTTTGGGCACAACCTGGGGCCCGATCAGCCTCAGCCAGCTCAGGCCGAGGACGCCGTGTATGCCTCGCACGTGGCTTTGTGAGCTGGAGGAGGTGTCTCTGCAACGTACACAAGTCAGAGCCGATGCAAGTTAGTTATTCCGTGTATGGCAGCAGCAAACAATCACAGGGAAAATCCATTATTCAGAGCAAGTAAAATGTTTGGGATGACTGAGCATCTGTAAACAAAGCAGAATTAACCCTAAAAAAAAAAGGAAACAATTCAACATGGCAGGTGTGATCTGCAAGTCAATGAAATATTTGTGTGACTTTGACAATAATTCATGCTTTAGTCATTATGTAGAATAGGGCAAGTGGCAGATAAATCACCCTTGTAGAATATAGAAGGCGGTCTTTGAACAGCACAGCTAAACTTGTAAGTGATTAAAGGAATGGTCTCTAATAAACTCAACCTTGTTCTGCCTCCACGAACACAAAGTGACCCTGAAAGAGAAACAATAATTACCCATGACCACACACTTTCCCCATCTCTTTAATGTAAATAGGCCTTCAGACAGAGAAACACCAAACTAGGACTTGCTAAAGTGTAAAAAAAAATAATAATAATAATAAAAAATAACATACTTTAAAAACTAGCACTGACAGGAGAAAACAGTTCAAACCAGTCGTATAAAAGAAAAAACAAGACAGTCTGTGTTCATTAAAACTGTTTCGTACATGTAAAGCTGTCAGAGCGCTGAGGAAATTAGGCTGTATCACATGCGCCATTTGCAATTTGTTGGAGCTTAACTGGCATTCAATTTCAATTTCCCCAACTTATTGAATATCGGAAAGCAGCACACAGTGACAGGTACAAGTTACTCCAGCGACAGACACTAATTAGCAAGTCCTGGAGTAATAGGAGAGCCACGTTCTGTCTCTGGCAACTGAGTCAGGGTCATCTCTTTAAGTGTCTCCGTTCCGAGCAGACGCCTCGTCACTTCTCAAACTGTGATGTCAGTGACAGACAAAGGCTTCTGTCTGCGTGCTGCATGGAACACAGCTCACTCAGCAGCATGTACTCACTGTCACGGCTCTCCATGGAGACCAATGCAGGGAGGGCAATAGAAAATAATGGCACATGATGTGTTTATGTGATTTAATAGAAACTCGGGGGGGGAAGAAGATGATGGACTCATCCTTTGCTCAGCGAGGCTTTTACATTCTGCAGGGGACGCTGGAAATAGTCTCCAGGTTGATGGATAGGTGGAGCGGGATTACCTACCACACCACTCTCCACCCCCCAGTATCTGGCCTCGACTCCTGAAAAAAAAAAAAAAAACATGAACACAAATCATGCGTGCCTTTTTAGTGTTCTTTTTTTTCAGGTTCAGAAATAGCAAAAGATAAAGATTTTGTCACGGTGACCCAACAAATAAACCAGAAAATTCAATTATAGATCATTTTCAAAGAATTAGCTGGAGTTCCGGAGTCAAGCAACAGGTGAGAGAAACAATTAAATGGAGATTGTGTAGATTCAGGGACAACAATTGTGCGTTCATCCAACCTAGAAAGCGTCCTCAATCATAACATCCTCCTCCCTGCGTCGAAGTGGACTTTGCCTCACTCGCAGCCCCTGTGGGCCGACCCACTGGAAGCACGGCGAAAGAAATTGTTCTGCCTGCATCATTAAGCACTTGAAATTAAGTTGGCTGGAATTTAATTGTGTCACACATGAAGCTCTCCTACTTGAAAGCCTTTTAAGGCAGTATAGTCGGACGTATGCTGGGGAGTTGTGATTTTAGGCACATTTTTCAAGTCAGCTGGCTTTGTCTGCATGCGGCTGCAGTGCTAAATGAATGTAATAGCCTAACCTCATCAGGACAGATTACAGTTCTGTTCACTGGTCAGATAACCAAGCTCATATCCTGAGTGGAGTTAATAATCTTTGACTGGGAGCAGAAGAAGTGCTGCTTTAAATGTGTATTCCACTAGGACTACTAATGTCTATGTCTGTCATGAACCTTTTGTTTTTAATACACTGTAACAGGGGTTGATTTGACTTGCTCTGTAAGCACATGTAATCCTTTGTTTGAAGCACTTATTTAATAATTTAAAACAGGAAATACAAAAATAATTCAGTTGTCAAGCTGCTCGTACTTTGTGGTTGGTGCTAATTATCATCCTTTATTACACTTTACACATGACAACCGGTTTGATGTGAAGAAACACCCAAATAAAATCCCTCGGGTGATTGCTAACTGCTTCAAATGTCAAAACAAAGAGCGATACAGTTAGAGAGGCTGTCATTCTAAATGCTGGAAATCTTGGCAAATTACAAAGCTTCCCATCAGAGTCTCTGTTTTAGAGAGGGGATTTTAAAATGCAGCCAACTTTCATTTTCTCCCTGTCAAGAAGCAATCCAACTTGCCAACTTATCCATCACCTCGCACTAACACAACAGTTTTCACATGTGCTTTTCTCCCATCGCACTCAAATGATCCTTTTACCCGAACGGAGAGCTTTGCAGATGAGTGGAGCGGTGAGAGCCCGGGCCTCAAAGGATCAAAGAAATAACTCCAGCGTTTACAGCCACTCTGAAAGGAATCCTATTAACAGCACTGACAATCAAACGGATAAAATCAAACTCAAAAGGTTACATAATCATTCCCCTTCACTTACATTTCTAAAATCATTTGTAAAATTTCATGCAGACTAATTGGCAACCACAGTGCCAGAGTGTTCTGCAGTCTGGTTATCGGACACTCGCATTGATGACTGAAAAATTCACCTTTGGTCAACCGACTGCATGTGGTTCTGAGATCCTAAAGTCCCACACCGATCAGCTTTTGATCTTTATGATTATGCTGTTTTAGGCCAAAATCAGAAAAAAAAATCTTCTAGGACATAGTTTCTGCAGAGAAAACATTTCCCATTGCTGTGTGTCTTCTGTTTAAAGGCTCTCCCGCTAGCTTACAGCCCCCCACACCCCCAACCTAAAATTACCAGTGCAACAAAAACGGCAGGCAATATTGGAGCCATCCAGCCGTACGGTTTGACCCAGGATGAGGAAAGCAAAGACGTACTTGGGTCTACTTGTCTGGGACTGGACGCATCAGAATGGAGCGGAGCAGGGAGCTTGTGTGCCCCCCCCCCGCTGCATTTCCTATGTAACAAATACAATCTTTTCAAACTGGATTTTTTTTCGTCTGATTTACAACAATTTACAACAATTGATTTACAACAATTTGAATAAAGAAATAATCTGAAATGCAATTCTGAGCTTCATTTTCTTTATATATGTCCTCCATCGTCAGAAAACTGTTAAATCAATCAGAAAGATGTTAAAAACAGCATTTTCATCAGAGGGGGTCTTTAATTTTGCCAAAGCTGGGCATCATTAGATTCTGCAATAAAACCACTGACACTTGCAGCATTGCAGTTACAGTTTGCAGCTTTACCACTCTCTGATCTGGCTCTGCGATGTCACAGAAACAGCAAACGGGGACTCAACAAAAGACATTTCACACTTGGCTGGTCTCACAGCAACAGGGCTATAATGGATGTGAGCTTTTCACTCTCTTATCATTTCAGACAAGCAAATATTAGCTCCCTAGCCCAGAAATAAAAACAAAAACACTTTTCATATATAAATAATTACTTATACATGATTTAGATATTATGCATCCTTTAGAACAACCAGCATCTCTGTAAATCTAAAGCTGCCACTGCAGTGCAAAGCTATCCCCCGCCCAACACCTGGAACAAAAACTGATGGACACATTCATTTATTCTGGGTACCAGAGATTTAATTAATTTACTCAGGCTATAAAAGATTGTTCAGTGAAAGATACAACGGTAAAGGGATTCAGTCTAATGAGATATTTGAAATCCCCAATGGGCTCATTTCTGTCTTCATTTAAACAGAATAGCGGATGATACGTTTTATTCCTGCTGCTGTTTACCCTGGACATAAATATAAACACAAGATATCCGTGTGTGCATCGTCACGCTATACATCAACATTGTGTTTGACTTTGACGAAAACCATAGCAGCTTTCAGACGGTGTGAGCAAATGATTAAGAGTAACCTTGAGCATAAAATCAGAATAATAGGGAAGCAGCTAAGCCCTGTTGGTACTTAAGGAGTATTACCACATGATCAAGCACATCAGAGTGGCTTCTCCGCACACAAACGGATAATTACAGCGGAGAGTGTGTACCATTCACAAAGATATGCAGATCTGCTTTTAAAAATACATCCACATACAGACATCTTGCAAGGATGCACAGGAAATCAGATCCCCAGGGGCCTGCACAACATAAATGCTGGGGTGTGAAATATATTTAAATAGCAGTTTGTCTCAACAGAGTGGGAAGAAATATAATAGGCTATTGTTATTAGGCTTAACCATGCATGTAAATGCAATGCCTTCAAGTAAACTGTTCCGTTAAAGATATAAGCCTTCCAAAGAGAAACTAAGTAAAGTTAAGTGAAGCAGTCTCTCCTTTTAGACTTTTTTTTTCTCACTTGAATCCCAGAATTATATTCCTCACACTCCAATTGAGAACTATGTTTTTTTTAAGTCTATGGCTGCCCTGCCAGAAAAAAAAAAGTCCCCTCTGTTTCGTATAATATTTTGCATTTATAATCTGCCAGCTTCTGCAGGTTCACATTTGGGTTTATACTTCCAAATTCGTCTTTGATCTAACTAAAGCAAATATTATACAGCACTGGTACAGTTTGTAACTAGTTGATGACTCAAGATTTCAACAAGAACCAAAATATTGGTTTAAGTTTTCTTTGAGAGTCCCACTGAAGTGGTACTGCAGAAATATTGCAACGACTGCTGCAGAAATGTGCAACATTCATCTATCCATCTTCTCAGGCTCATCCAGGCCCGAGTCACGGGGGCAGCAGTCTAAGGAAAGATGCCCTGATTTCCCTCTCAACCCAACAGAGGAAGCTCATTTTGGCCGCTTGTATTTGGGACCTCATTTTTTCGGTCATGACCCAGAGCTCATGACCATATGCAAGTATTGGAATGAAGATCAACCGGTAAATTGAAAGCTCCGTCTTCTGACTCAGCTCTCTCTTCACCACAACAGACCGGCACTGCAGCGACTGAAAAACAGCTGACTTTTGCAAAGAAACTTTGGATACCAGGTTTTATTATTCATTTATTTTCAGGACAATCCAAGAGGACAGGGGTTGGGGGTAATTTGCCATTTTAATGATATTGGAGCTCAAGTGTGGACATTTTTTAGGAAGGCATTTGGCAGGAAAGCTGTCAAATGAAGAGACCTAAAATAGCTTTAAACTGTATTTTGCCTTGCCTAACTGATGTTTTTGGATCGTTGTTGAGTTGGTCGGAGTAACTTCTGCTCAGTGCCCATCCTGCTTTAAACCCCTTTTGCTCAAGTGCCAGTGAGCAAAAGTGAAGTGTAAAGAAATGGTGTGGCCGTTGTGGCCAATAATGGTGCCGTTGACTTCATTAGACCTGCTCAATAATATCAGTATATTTTTTGGAAAGGTTTTCATTCATTTCCTTTGGTCTAAAAATGTATTTTGAGTGTTGGGAGATTGGATTAAGGGATTATACAACATGTTTTGCCACCTTTATAATTAGTAGCTGACAGTAGTGTAAATATAAAATCATTCAATTGGGTTTGTCAGGAGAACACTTTAATTAATTCAAGTTATGTATTTATTTAAGTTTACTCATGTGTGCTTGTTCTTTCCCCTTATGGCAAAGCAGTTTTATTTGCAATTCTTTTTTGTTCAAATATTGAAATGTATCATTTTCACTTGAAAATAAAAAGGGGCTTCAAATTAAAAAATATTAAAAGAATGTGTCTGGAAGGAAACAAGGTGTCTTACAGTAATTCTGGTGAACTACTCCACCTTGTCTGTACGTCTGTAACCATCAGACAGATAAGAAGCTGGAGACACACTGTGGTCAGCCGTCCGTCTTGCTCAGAAGACGTTAGATCATCTCAACACGCATGGAACAGTCTGGTGCAGTGATAATTCACATAGGTCACAAAATATAACAATGATTACTGTGAGAGGTGCACTAAGGCAGCAGCTTCTGCTGTAGGCCTTTCCACTTTAGCCCAATAAGAATAAGGCAGGGTGAGGTGTCTGACAGGTCATTCTGTTACCACACTGTGGTTCCAGTGCAGTAGCACACATCTCCCTCAAAAGAATCCCACACCTATCGCAGCTATTTTTTCTTCTTCCATGGTCTGGATGAGGTCACTCGTTTCCAGCTTCTTTCACTAAAAGCACTCTGCAGCCCCCTCAGAGTTAATTATAAGATTTTTTCCCCCCTTAGGGGAAGTGCATTAATCTTGATTCTTGACTTCAGTCTAAGGGATCATTCGAAGAGGCTCCTGTGGTAAACCCCAAAGGCTCGGCTGCTCAGCACAAAGAAGAACACAGAGAGCAGAGAGAAAAGAGAACGTCTGCTTGTTCTGTGCTGTGTTGGCCACTTCAGTATGCAAGACAATAATTTACCTTAAACCGTTTACTTGGTCAGTGTGTTGATCTGACTCACTATTTGGTCACAGAGCATGACATGCCAGACATCTGCCACCTGTGGTGTGATTGATTTGTTCTCTGATTCAGCATGAAGGTGAATGTCACTTTAGGAGATGAACTGAATAAAGCTCAGGGACCGCAATATCTGTCAGTCAAACAGATAACCTGCAGATCATCACAGCTTAAGTCTGTGGGTAAAACATTGGTCAGCTGCGAGCCGGAAACTTGTTTACAACCTTTGATTCCTTTTTTTTTTTTCATTTACATTTCAAAGAATTTAATCCAAGCATACAAATATGGTTTAGGGATGTACAAATAGGGCTTTGACGGATCTTAAGTCAATCAAATAATATCTTACAAAATAAAATTATTGAGTGAGTCATTGGCCTTAAAACATACCAACGGATGCTAGCTAAACTGGAAACTAAGTTTTTTACTTTATAAAACAAATATAGGTTGAAATGCTATACCCCCTTATCTACTATATAATATAACCAAGAAACATGTTTTTAAACTACCAGTCTTGCATTCTTGTAAAGATAAACGTAGAGACAATATAAAAGTAAAAAAAAAATTTAAAAAAACAGCTACCGTAAATTTTTTTACTTGAGAAATTACACTGATTTGGGAAAATGAAAGATGCTAATCACACTTTAAAACATGCAATAAAACCAAACTTATAATCAGTACTGGGTGGTTTTAGCCACTTTTAAATAATCCTCTGCAAGAAGAAAATATTGAAAACAGTTGCCTCCAATCCTGGGAGTAAATAATAAAGCAGATGGATTCCAGGAATGAAAATCAGCCAAGAAAATGTAGAATTCCATCTCTGCGATTGTTAGTATGTTACCAAAACATCACATCAAGCCAAAGTCACAGACAAACAAAAGAAACCATGTTTCCTAAATCCAGTATATAGTCTCACCCTGCTGAAGTTGGGTGTCCTCCACCGTCTCAACCATAAACGACCTTTCTCAAAGAAGATTCTGAGATGAGACCAAATGTATGAGAAACAAATCTTTGAACTGAACCTGGAACATATTGATGCGGTCACATTATAATGACCTGAGTAGAAATGAATCAGGTTGCAGTGGACTGAAGTCAAAGCCAAGACTTCAGTCAGACTGAAGCTTTGACTGTGGGGTGTTGACAGAGGGGTGTATGCACACGTCTGCTAGCTGCAATGAAATGTGGGGGTTTTATTAAACCTGGGTCGAAAATCTGTCACAAAGATGAGGTGCAACACATCATTTGGACAGATGACTTTCAGTTTCTGTTTTCTTCAACAAATTTGATTTGTTTTTTCTCTATCACCACACAAATTAAACACAGATGTCGTTCATTTACGCTTCATTTGTCTAATTTTAAGGCTCTGAAACACAAAATGCATTTTACACTTTTAAATTAGCAAAAAGTTGCAATAGAAAAGGAATCCTTAGTTTTTTAATTTGGTTTAAATCCGCCTTATAAACGGTTTCTAGCAGTAATCCATGAAAAAACACTTTATTCCAAATCGAAGTTTTACAACTCCTCTATAATAAAACTTTATTTGAAATACACATTTTTTAACCAACTTATATAAAAAAGAAGACTATCTTTTAATAAATAATAAACACATGGGTGATTAGTGAATCATTTACAGTAAAAACATTTTTGAGAAGCCGCTAGCATGCAGAGATGTGAATGTTTCAACTTCGATCTGAGCATGTGCAATTTGCACTTAAGTATCACAATGAAATGTGCACGCTTCCAAAAGACACACATGAAAGTCATGGGCAATATGTCTTGCATACTCCCATCACAGCATGGGGCCTGCAAAGTGTTTAAGTTGATGCCATCTGTAAAGTCTCTGGTGCTGAATATTTTCCCTTTGATAGCCAGGAGCTTTGTAAACAATATGCAAAAATAGCTGCTCCTGTTTATGATCAAATTTAATTAGTTGTAAAACTCGGAACGCCATCGTTTTTGCTTACTGTGAACAAAACATGGCAAATGGGAGACGTTCTGTCCCGTTGCCACATGAAGGAGAGATGCTGCGGTTGGTTCATGGGATGTTCAGAAAGGCTCGTCTTCGTCCACACAGGGAAAAGCAGACAGAGAGCAGCCTGAGCGGGGAGGAATATTACTGATGTTAATCTGCCGCGACAAAGGCCACGGCCTGGTGACCACACACAAAACAAAGTATGTCATCACCACGCCGCACACAGCAGCACAAAGTACACAACACGTGCGTAGACGAGCTAAGAGTTGACCTGCACTGCCAGACAGCTATTTGACAGTGTGCATCTTCAGCACGAGCTTTTGAATAATTCAGTGTTTTCTATATGTTTTTTTTCTTTTTTGCCTATAACTAGCGACGGAACATTTTCTAAATATTAGGAATAGTACTGGCATTTTTATTTAAATTTGTAAAAAAAATAAAGACTTGTGAAAATATTTATTCTCTGCACGGTTCTGCCATATCTTCAGTTTAGGGTGCAGGCATGCACAACAGCGCATCTTCGTGTTTTTCAAACACTTACACACTGCTGATCTCGTGTGCCGTCGCTCATTTGCAATGTGAGCAATCTATGGTAGTTAATTGAGCCCAGAGGCAGTTGGTTTCAATGAAGGCTCTTGTGCTTTTCTGGCAAAAACAGCAGAGAAGGAGCTCTCTGGAGAAGGCAGCTCTGTCGAGAGGCAAACAGAGCAGAACTCCTGCCGTGTTCATTAGCTGTCATTGATCAGCCATTCAGTTGCTGTGCAACTCCTTGTACAACTCCCATATTACCAGTCTGATCTACTAAAAATTAGTGCAAAGGTAGTGAAACCAACACGGCAGCCTTGTACTTTTATTTGAACTTCTTAATTTTAAACATTACAGACGCTTGGACAAACTGTCTGGCCCCATTCCCCCTCTCCTAATATTTCAAATGGACTGCTCCTCTTTGGCTCGTTGTTCCTCTTGCTCAAATAAATAAATAAATACATAGAAAGACGCAGATTTATGGTTTCAGGTGATGGAACAGTTTCTAAATGTCTCTACCGTATTACAAACTGTGTCCTAAAATGTCATTGTATTTTAGCTCCTTTCATCACCCTACAAGTACAACTACCCATACACCACAAAGTCTAAACTATGATCATAAAAAATATTAACAATGAGATGTATTATTAGCATGACAAGCCACAGTTAAAGTGAATATAAATAGAAGGGAATTAAATCAATATTTTACATCTCTGCCAAAGGAACCGCAAAAGAGCCATTATGTAGCACTAATTACACCTATAGGGCCTATCTTTTTAAAAAAAATCTCATCTTCTTTCTCATTTGAATTCATTGAAAGTCCTGGAGTAGACCAGGATCGCCTGTGCAGCACCTCATTTCACTGAGTTCTTTATTCCTTTTATGTCTGCTTTGAACGTTTATTCTCCCCTCATTTACAGGCATATGTGGCTCAGCAAGGTTTCCTGCAATGCCGTATTCCCCCGACATACATAAGAACAAAACGGCTTTAAAATATGCAATGATCCCATCCTATGGACATTTACACCCTGAACCTCGTACACTCGTCTCCGAGCATGAGGTTCTAGTTTCCTTCTCTTCAAAATAGTTAAACAAGGCCTCTAATTTAATGTGATATAACACTTTTGAAGCACAGCGAAGAAAATAGGAGCAAACTTCAGCTCACTTTGCTGACTCACCTGTAAACACAGACTATCCTTTCATTTAGCTTGAGGTAACTCATTGTGGATTGTTTGTGTTGTTTTACATAAGAAATAAATGTTTCCAGCCTCAACTTATTTCTAGAAATTAATTTAAAAATGTTGTAGTTTGACAAAGAAAAAAAGTCTAAATATTTTAATCTTTAAAAAGAAAAATCATTTTAAATCCCGGACACAGTGGTTGGTGTTAGCCTAATCCTAACGTTGTGTTACTGCTTCGTTGACTTTCTGCATCTTAAGGCAATAAGTTAAAAAACAACAACATGATTTGCATCGTATAAATTTGTCTCAAAAACGACATTTTTAACTTATCACTTGTTTATTTGTCATCAAACAGTAGATGAATTCTGCAGAAAACAGCCGTTAACTTAGCTGTGTGTGTTAACACATTTACCATACATGTGAACATATTTATTGATAGGGAAAAAGGTTTATCAAACTAAAGTGCCTCTCGACTCTAAAGGGACTCAATTAAATGCAGAGCTTTACCTTGCAAAAACATGCAGATATGCTGCACTCTGCATAAATGCATCAATCAATAGAAAAATTGCTACAAATATTAGAATAATTGATCCTGAATGATTCAGGAGAAGGGAGGTCTAAAGCCCTGCAGGATATTAGGTCGACAAGGCAGCACAGCTGAAGGTCAGTGGACACGACAGTAATGACAAATGTCTCCAACTGGTCAGGCTTTACTTTGGCTAGTAACGGGAAATTACCCTTCTCCATCTCAGGGAGTCTGCAAGGAGCTTTACAGCAGGAACCAATCAAGGTGTAGTAAAAACACAGTTGTTAATGTCTAACCTGTAATAAAGAGGCTTCATAGATCCATCATCAAAGGATTATTTATATTTTTGGTGTTCTTGCAGCATTTTCCTGATGACAGAGGACAAAATAAAGCTAAAAATTGCATTTCTGAGTATTTCTTCATCTAAATCGTGGCAAATCAGGAGCAGACGAAAAAATGCCGTTTAAAAAAGAGCTTACATAGAGAATACAATTGAATCGGTTAGTTCAAAAGGGGCCCAAGTCCACAATTTTTCAAAATAGAGATATTATATGTTCTGTGGTCTTCAAAGGAAAAGCTATCTGATTATGTGCAAAAAAGTCCCAAGTCCGTTGTAATGTGTTGACTATGCTTGACATTTAAAATGCACTAAGTGCAAAATTCCTGGAATTGGGCCTCTCTTGCATGGGTCTTGCTTTATCCCATAGATGGCAGCACTAGCTATGCAATATGGCAGCGCCCCTGTTTAATTCAAGAAGGGCCCAAGTCCAGAGACTTTAGTTTGCTAGTCCTCTGAAATTATAAAAGTGAGGTGCTTCATATTATAGCATTTGTAAGCTATGAACTGGTGCTAAATCTGGGTAAAGTATTAATCATTTGGTGTAGCCTCCCTTGAAGCTATGCAATTAAAATCATTTCCTGGAAAAACAAACCTCTTGGACTTGGGCCCTTTTTGAACTAGCCACAAGCTCCCAGCTTCACTCCATTCTGATGTATCCACTTGTAGACAAATGGATGCATGTACATCTTTGTTTTCCTCATCTGAGCTGATATCTGGCTCAAAACCGCATGGCTGGATAGCTCCAATACTGCTCGGCAGTTTTGTTGCACCGGTAATGTTAGACTTTTCTGCTACGATAACTTCAGTCAACTTAGTTTATATTTTTTGCTGCATTCATTTGAGTTTTAGCTCACCATTTTTATGCATAATCTTAAAACAAGAAAACAGTCCATATGAAAAACTAGCAGTGATTTTAATGCTGAATTACAATATAGAATCTACCATGAAACTAGTTTCTGAACAAAACCACGTTCATGACAGCTGCATAAATCAAAGAATGCTGCAGAATCGATTTGGTTTTTATCCTCAGAACCTCAGAAACGACAGAAAACCTCACCTTTCAAATCACAAAAAAGACTTTTGACATATCTGTATCCAAATAAAAGAAAAATTGAAGTCCAAATCCAAAACACAGGAAAGGAGGCTTTTGTCCTCCTAAGAAGAGAGATAGAAAACAAAACATATTTAGCCTTTGTGGACACGTTACGCCTTTTAGTTGACAACTTTGCCAAAAACTGTTCAAAGGTTGAGGGGTTTTCTGGCCCCTGCAGGTGCACGAGCTGAGTTTAGGCAGGGGTGATGTAGCATGACACATTTTGTCTACAGTCGAGTGAACAGCGGGAAGCCATGAGTGTCCAATTCCTCTTTTCCAAGCACAACAGGGTCAAAAATGCAAGAAAATCTGTCTCTCATCACTGCTGTAAATGTCCACCTGTGTGCTGCTGATGCTGGTCATGATGGGCTGGGAGATACGCATCAACAAAAAGAGTGAATAAAGAAGCCAAAGGAAGATCTAGCATTCTTGCACTTTCAAAAAAGAAAATGAACCGAGGAACAATAACCTAATGGATGTCATATGACAGTTAGGAAACCTAGCAATGCTTTAAAGTAGCTACATTTTAAAAACCATCTGGATATCAATGGATAGGGTAAAATGAACACACGGTTTGCAGCACAAAATGGCTTACTAGTGATTAACCACACTGCTCTGGTAGAGAAGGCTTTTGCCAGGGATTATTGACCATCAGTCCTTTTAACGAAAGAGAAAAAGTAAGAAAAGAGTTTGCTTTTATTAGAAATAAATAAATGTGTTTGCAATCATGAAGAATAGTACTTTAACAGGTAGGAGGAATACATTTCTGACAGCAATGCCCGAGTACCTACTGTATATTTGAGGGCAACAGATGAACCTTGCAACTTGAGCAATGCAGCTTCAAAGTCTACAATGATTGAAACCATTTTTCATTTAATACAAAATAAGTTACTAAGAGGTGAGTATGCCCGAGGAAAAAATAATACAATGTGGGCTTTTCTATTGTAGAGAACGCTACTAAAACCAAGAGGGCAAAAAATACTAGTACCAATAATTAATGAGTTACAATTCATGAGATCAGAACTTTTTCTTTTCTTCTAAGGAGAAAAAGGTAAAATTGAACCATTTTGTAAAACTTTTCAATAAAGGCGGGAAATCAAACAAATTGAAACTTGCTGGTTTTAATTTGAAGGAGATTTAAGCCATTTAAAGCCTGATTCACACCCTCATATTGTAGCTGTTTTTAATGAACCCACTTTCACTGGTGCTTTCAGCGGGCCAGAATATCCTTTTGGCAGATAATATGAAATACATTGTGTATGTCAGCCAGTGACCTTGGGAATCCTGAAATCAAAATGTCAAGACTTTATACTTTGGACTGTCTGCCAGCCCTCATTAAAGAACTTAAACCAAACGCTCTCAGAGGCGCCGTGTCCTTCAGCACTTTGCCTCCAAGTTTACCTGGTTATTGTGATTCTATGGAGAAACGATGCAAATCTTTTTAAAAGAACTGTTGTGATGCAGATTATCTCACCTACCTTTGTTATGCTACAGCCTTAGTCTTCAGTGGGGTCATGGCTGAGGAGAGAGGGAAAAGAATGAGATTTCAGACTCTGTAAAACAGTTACACTGGCATTATTTTAACTTTCATGGCCACTTTCTTCTATATCAAAAAGGCTTTGTAGTTATTATCCTGCCTCTTCCTCCTCCCCTCAATCTCTGTGCACCAACCTCGCCATGGCTAACAGGAAGCAGAGGGCACAGCGCTTTATTTAATTAGTCACAGCAGCTGAGTGCTCATGTGGAACCAAACAGGGCAGGCAGATTGGAGAAGCGAGATAGATAGGCATTCTCCCACTGGGCCTTTCCTGTGCTGTCAGAGAAGAGCAGATTACATGACAGAAGGGGAATTGGGGGAGCAGGGGGGTGTTGGTAGTGGGTGTTGTATGGCAGGAAGATGTAAATGGCGCCTGTACAGTCAGGTTCATCCAAGAAAATAGATTGCTTTTGCCTCTGAAGTTCCTCTTTTCTCCAACAAAAGCACGCTTTGCAGTGTTTATTGCTAACATGTAAATCCAGCGAGAGTGGACTGGCGCTGCGAAACACAACTCAAAGAGGTCCGACAGATTTTATGAAGCGTGGCAAAGCTCATTATTTCAAATTATTTAGGGTCTGCGGTTTATCTTCCATATCTTCTGACACTGATCAGGTGTCTTTCTCCTCCTATAACCTCTGATAGTCTGTGTAAGCTGTTCAATGTGCAGAACAGTCTTGGTCAATTTATCTCTCAGCCTAAAGAGAGTTAGGGGCCAAAGGAGAAAACACAGCCTCGTCATATACAAAATAATGAGGAAAAACGTACAAAGAGTATTTAGAGATATGTTTAGATTCAGAGCAGGAACGTTTTGATTGTTCCGAAGGGACGGAACGTTTTTTTTCTTTCCAATTTTCTATCTAGTTAGTTATTCTTTTAAAAAGTTGTCAGGGTTCACCAAAGGAGAAGACAAAAGAAGAAATAAGACAGCAATAAGTCCAAGAGCAGTTCGCAAATGTTTTGAGTGCAAATACTAAGCAATGGTTTGTAGAGAGCTCTTTTAATTAGCACTCCTAGAGTTATCCTGTGACCCACATTTAATAATGAAAGAAACACGAATGTTCTATTTACATATCTTTAGTCGTAATGTGTGACCGTTGAGAGAGCCCAGGGGTTGGGAGAGTGGTGCCAGTGAAAGGAGGCATGTCAAACTGAGCTGCCTGGGGCTGCTTTTCAATGCCCTCTGCAGCAAGGTGGAATGGTATATTAGTGACTGTAAGTCTGTCAAGCGGAATTATGTTATAAAGGAGCTGTATGCAGCTTTTTATTGAGCCTAATCCTGTTACATCACACACCAGGGTTGTTTTTTTCCTCTTTAGATTTAGGTTTGTATCAATAAATAATACAGTTAGGAGTGTGTTTGTTTTTTACAAATTCCAAAGGAGGGTTGAGTTTCTAAAAAGAGTATCAATATTTATTTCAGTACTTTAACATGACCAGAATACTAGCTTTGTGCAAGTTTACTCATGCTCCCACTAATCATTGGCTGACAGGTTTTAGCAACCACCTTCGATTGCTCCGTTCGATGACTTACAAAGAACCAAATAATTCATGGGATCTTTTAAAACTTTGCACAAATGGTCAAAGGCAATTATCCATCGCCGCTGGATCCTCTAAAGGTGAGATACATAGCTCATGAGCTGACACTGCAAACTCATTGATTTCTTATGTGTTAACAGTGACTGTTTGTCCTTTCTTCTCTGTGGTATGACATGTTTTAGTGAATCCTTTAATTCAATGTAACTACAATCTGATTACAGAGGGCATTTTGTGACTTAAGGAGGAAAAAAAGGGCGTCAGAGCTCCATTTCAGTGCTTTCTGCCAGCGGTATACCTTTGTGTAACAAACTTGATATTCTCCAAACTTCCTTCTTCACAGGCTTTTTTCAAACCCTGCTCTCTTTTTCACAGGGTGTGTCAAATTGTGCCTTTCCATTGATTCTGCGCCGGTGAAAGAACTGGGTCACTAGCGCTCTCTTCCAGGCACTCGTGCATACAAACTGAAGCCAGATTCTGACAGGAGCTCCACTCGCATGACGGAAGCCATTTCTCCAAAACACATGACGGTTAGATGACTGAACACGTTTCAAAGGGAAGGTGAGGCATGAAGGCAGCGAGAATTGCGTGTCGGATTTCTCTGAATGTGGACAGACATTAGTGCATAAACAGCTACTTTCGCTGTCTCTTAATGGTCTTTTCAGAGTTGCCTGTGTGTTTTTGTGTCAAAGTGCTGGCTTGAGTAAACTCCAAATACATCCAGGATGTGAACTATGCTGTTTGTTAAACATTATTTGCCTCTGCTGTGGATGCAGCAAAGAAATCCCACTGCAAATGAATGAGCACAGGTCCCTAGTTATCACAGGTTATTGTTCCAGCTCGGCTGGCTTTGAAAGGAAGGTACACTCTCCTTTGGACAGCTCATTAAGATAACACACAAATGTGGCCTGCCATCATCCTAGGTTTATGAAAGTGAGGCTCATTTTAGCTCCTTTGTCTCACACAGGAACCTTTGCCTTTGTCAGCGCAATTGGAGCCAGATGGCAAAACAAAGCTGCCTGTCTGAATTGCTCAGAGAATGATCTCATAAAACAGAGCCATTAGCTTGACTTCACAAACTCACCGCCCACCAAATCCACCTGGACCACCAGGTGCATGGTCGACGCAGCGGAGAGATGAGGCAAGAGTGGCTACCAGTTTCAGTTTCATCACTGGAGTACAAGCACATTACAGTTCCCAGCTGTGTACTGTTTTTTTGTTTTTCCCCCAGCCACTTGAGCAAAGGGTGAACCATTAAGTCTTGCTAGTTTTGGGGCAGCTGACCCCGTTTCCGTCATCAACGGGTGATGAGAGAAGCTGACTAAATAAAAGCCATTGACCCCCTTCATTTATGGATTCTTATCTCTAATATTTTGAAAATCACATGCTTTTAACTTTGGTGTTCAACAAAAGAATAAAGTAATAAATCAGAAAAAAACAGAAAGTGAAGGGAGAAATGTTTAAGTCTTTAAGGTTTAGCCACTGAAGAATGTTGACAAAACCTTTGCTTAGTATAATTAATTCTTGACACAGGGATATAATATTGCCAAGCTAGATATTAATAAAACAGAATTCCTAAACGCTGATCGATTAAAAACAAAAACTCAAATACACAATTCACATATAAAATTCTTGCAATAATCCACTTATGTTGGTTTTGTGCCACTTGTGAAACCTTATAGTTCTTTAATTAGCATGTTATTTGTTTAACGTGCACATAAATATTATTAAAATATACCGGTACGCAGTTTTAGGAGAGTTGTATGGTAGGCCCACCAATGTTTTCTGGTTAAGTCTTTTGCAAAACCCCAAACTCAGCTAAAATACATTTACAAAGAAAAAAGGCTTAACTGACATTTTTATTATGCTTAAACAGAAACTGACACATTTTAGAGGAAATGGAATTAAAATGCTAGATTTTCCTTTTTTAGAAGGTTCAATTTAAAACCAATGAACCAAGAAAACATTTGCAGATAAGTAAGTTTGGTAAATTGATATACTCTTCAAGACCATTTGTCTTTTGTTTATTCCATCTTCTCCTCCCACCAAATAATGATGAAGGCTCTAACACTTCACAGAAATACATTTCACTAAGATGAAGAAGAACATAGCTACATTTTCTTTCTAGAAAATCTTTCCAATCTCACAGAACTGTAATAAAAGAGATAGTTTAGGACATTAAAGATTAAATCATTTACTAAACAAACAAAGAAAATACCGGCCTTTTCTTACATATTTGTCACCTGCTAGTCAAGAAAAGCTTGAAAAAAACTATTTAGATAGTTCTGACACAAATCCGTTAAAAAAGTTTAATCTGAATAGAGTATGGCTGACTCTGTCTGCCTATTAAAGTTCATTTTTTAAATCCATATTCTTCCTCTAATAACAAAAAAGGCTTCTTTTCTTTAGCAAATCAAATTTTAAATTAGCTTTTTACAAAAACATTAAAAATTCCCTTTATGTGAAAACCTGATCATTGTGTTCCAGGTTGGAAAGGCTAAACAGAGAGGGCAATCTTTTAGTATTTATTTATGTCTTTAAACCCAATACATTTGTGCTTCCTGTTTTTATGAAAAACGAATCAAATGACTAATTCATTTACACTTAAACCACTTAGGAGAGTATTAGTCAAACACACATATCTAAACTGTTGAATGATGTGATGAAAACATGTGGAAATGTCCCAGAAAAACATGTTGGACCCCTTCAGAAAGAAAGAAATTAATAAATAAATAAAAATGTTTTACTGGTTTCACATGATTCCTACTTTACCATTTTAATTCTTTGCTTATTCAAGTCAGTTTGTTTAGTTTGGTAAATTGTTGGAAGGCGACAAAAAAACTCTTGATGACAAATGTTATTGACAAAAGATATAAAATAATTTATTACCAGAGACAAATTCAGACAAAGTATAATGAAAGAGAATGTACTCAAATATGCCACTGAGTCATGGACAACAACTACAGGCTCTGTGTTTTTTCAAAGCGTTAAGAAATCAGGGTGTTGAAAATATAAGGAGAACTAAAGCAGCATTTTCTTAAGGTAATAGAAAATAAGTTAAAAGAAACTCTGAGACTACCAATAAAGAAGGAAAATGACCCAAGAGGAAAAAGCTAATACAAAGAAAATGTACAAATCCTATATATATAATATTTCAGAAGAAATATTGTTAATAGATTTAGTGAAAGTTACAGCTTATTGCCTTTCACATATTTAAATTCCAACTATCTGTTTGTGGATGGCTTTTGGTATGAGCACCACCACAGACACTGAGGTTTTATAGGTTACTACAACTCTACAACTATCTGAAACATAAAGAAAAGATACATGTGAAGGTTAGACATTCTGAAAGATTTGTTGAAATTTCAACTTTAAATTCTCTTTTGGGATGGAATTGTGTGCCCATCAAGATCCAACATTTTTTGTCAGAAGGACACCACCCAAAAACTCAATCCTCTGATCTTGAGACATAATTCCACTGAAAGTGCAATTTGTTTTTCTACTGAAAATATCAACTTCTTTCTCAATAAAGGTGTTGGGGACACTGCAAATCATCTGGCACTGAACAAAGTGTGTGTGTGTGTGTGTGTGTGTGTTTTTGTCAGCTATCGTTCTTACCATTAGATTTTTGTTGCTCCAGATATGTCTTTTACTTTCACATTTAGCACACCCCCCTGCTGAGCTTCATCACAAATCACTACGCTTTCTCTTAAGGAGTCATGTCACATATGTCGCTTTTAGCTGAGCCACAAATAAAGATCTAGCAAACCTCATGTGGCTCTGAAGCAAGGCATTGAATGAGGATGATCAAAACATAGAAATCTGCCTCCCTTAAGCTGCTTTGAATTTTTCCTTTGACCTTGTGACATTTAAAAAAAGGTTCAGAGTACAGGAAATGTAGAGATACATCAATTTAAGAACTGCAATTCAACTAATAAAAAGACCACACATATTATAGCACATATTCTTGATACTGCCACCATGTGGCGGAATGGCAAAATCCTTGATTTACTAACCGGTCTCGGTCTCGTCTTCGTCGAATTCTTTGGCTTCTTCCGCTGTGAAAGAACAGAGGAGCCATTATTAGCATAATTCAAGGTACACAGAAAGGTACAATACTTCATCAAAAATCTACAGTGAGCTCATCTTTCACTGTTCAAAGTGATGGCAGAGCGATTTGACTACGAGATTGTCGTACGATAGACGCTACCTGCAACCCATCATGCGCTCAGGAACAGGCCCGCATCCACCCTTTAACCTCTTATCCATCCCGTTCACAAAGACAGTAATCACATTAGGCTTTAGCTGCGGGCTGTCTGAAAGCCCACTGTCAACAGAGTTAGGGAGACAACCCAGTGATGGCTGTCACACACTCATACACACAGGACAGGCATAAGAATATTCACACACAGGCTAAAGATAGCCTGTGACAGAGTATCCAAGGGGCAGATATGTATTCTGTGACATGATTCTTATCTCAATCAAGCCTAGAATTCACAATTTAGTGTCTGTTATTGGAGATTAAATTGATATTTGGGGGAAAAAACGTAAATGTCAAGGCAACACAATTCACATGTTTATATTCCTGCATGCCAGTGCAATTATATTTGACTCTGACAGCGGAGACTACAATCCTCTGGGGAAATTAAAGGGAGAAAAAAAATCCAGCCAACGTATGCTGCTCACACCACAATTCTGCGTCTGTCTTCTACTTCTACTGTGTTTGGAAATTATATTACAAAAAAACCAAACATTTTAGCATACTGTGCTTTGTATACCATTTTATATCAATACTCAACAGTTTAACAAATGAAAGCAGAGAAATATGAGGTTGGCCAATCAACTCCAGGTTCTGTGGGGATTTATTCCCTCTGTTTACTGATATAAAAAGCACATTCTGTTGGCAACGCGGGGCTGAATATTAACTCCACACTGATAATACTCTGCGCACTTTAATAAAAAAGAATTTTTTTTTTTAAAAAGCACCTTGAAAAATGCAATTTATATACATTACTCCAGACCTCAGAACGGCTGTGTAAATGTATCACAGAAGTCTGAGCCTCCCCCCTCTCAACAACAGTCCTCCCAGTGTGACAGCACTGAGAATACCTCAGGGAAGAAGACTTTGAAGGGAGAGTGAAGCTCATTTAAGGGCACCTTAAAGTGAGGGTGAAGATGAGGACATCCACAGAGAAGTGAAAGCTGACACATTTGTCTGCATCAGTGTTACAATTTTATACTTTTGCCGTCTGCATTTACGCAGAGGTAAGAAAAGAAAGTTAAAGACCATTAAAGACCCACTTCGATCATCTTTGGAGCTATTTTAAAAGCGTTTCCAGTGGTCTTTTAATTATGCTTATGCCGTTTTAGCCGAAATGAAAAAAATTGTATTTGTTTTCTAGGACATAGTTTCTGCAGAGCGGCAGTAGTACATAAGAAATTAGCCTTTGAGCTGTGGGTGGCCCCCCCTTGCTGTCACCCATAACTGAGATATCTCTGTTGATGCAGTCTCCCGCTAGCTTACAGCCCCTCACAACGCCAGTCTTACATTAGTGGTGTAACAAAACAAAAACAAAATAGAGATATTGGAGCTATCCAGCCACCAAAAGCCAACTCAGACATGGAAAACAAAGACGTACATGGATCTAGTTGTCTGCAAGCGGATGAATCAGAACGGAGGGAGCCTGTGGCCTGCCAAACAGATTTTCAACAGAACTATTCTTTTTCAAAATGCATTACATCATCTGCTACTTATTCACATCAAGTGAAACAAAAAAATACTCAGAAATGCAACTTTCAGCATAATCGTCTTATCACATGTCCTCCATCATCAGAAAACAGTCACAAGAACATGTTAAACACACCAAAGAGGCCGTCTTTATCAGAGCGGGTCTTTGAGAGAAATAGCTCCTCAGGGAAGTCTGGCCTCAGGGATGATTCTTATTGTTTCTGTTTTTTCTAAATTGATGCTAAAACTTCTCAAACACTGCTGAGACATTTTATTTTATTCCTGCATTTTAAAAAAAGTACAATGTGTTCTATATAGTCCTAATTCTAAAATCAAATGAAAAAAAGCTGCTTCCGGTCATTTGTTTTGGTTTCAGGTTGAATAAACTGCCGCTATTATGTGTCCTTTTACATCGAGCAGAATAAAATGTCCCATCTGTCTGTTACTCCATGTGCATCAACGAGGATAGCTTTTAGCTCGAGGTGAGCCTTCTTCACCTGAAGGTTGAGTTGTGTGAAACAAGCGCACCACAGTGGTAAAAGCCCACAGGGAAAACACTGTCTGCTTTATCACCTCACACAGGGGAAATCTGTCCCACGTCGATTACGCATCATCCCTAGAGTAGGTCTGATTGAATTACATGCTTGCTGGAATGTAAAAGGAGCTTTAGAAGAATGGATCACTGGCTCTGGATAGGTCATAGAAGGCATATATTAGAAACCTAGCCATTGTCATTATGTAAAGTTGGCCAAAGGAATGACTGAATGGAGAAATGGAATGACTGAGAGAAAAGAGTCACGGCTGTGAGAGCCTTTCATTGGCGCTCGAGCTGGGCTTTTCCTTCCGAGTGCTGTATCGCAAGCTGCTCTGCCGTGATTCACACTCCCATGCTCGATACACATTATGACAGCAAAGAAAAAAACACTTCTCCACTTTTACTGACCCCTCTATCCTCACTACCTAGACACAGTGAAGAAAGAGTCAACTTCAATCTGACCAAAGCGGAGAACACCATTAAAAGATAAGACACCCACAATTAGGGAGCACAGCTCTGCTTCCTGCCCTCCCAGCATCCCAGGATATGTGCATGGCAAGCCTATTTTAAACCCCTGCACTTCTGTTTTCATACACTATCACTATATCAAGAGAATAACAGTCAGTATGATATGAGAAGAAGTCTGAATCCCCAGCTTTCAGTGCAACGCAGGGAAAACCCTGTAGACTCCACAAGCATTGCTGGCAGGGGACAAAATAAGATTTAGCATTTCAATATGGCAGACAGCGGATGACCACATAATGAATCCCGCCTTCAGTGTTACGGCTCCAGGCGAGACAAGCACCCCCTTATAGTGCCCGCTAAAGAAAAGGATCCCAACAAAGCTGGGAGGCCTGTGCCCGTGGGAGGGGCTGCATTATATTTTTTCTCATTCCATTTCATGTGTTCCATGCAGCTATTTACTCTTTCCTCTGAGTCTGTGTCACTTCCATATTTATTTTTAAACCTCTGGGCCCCGGTACAGACTCTGACTGACCTTTATTTAAATGTCTCCTCCACTCTGAGCAGATCTCATTACAGCAGAGCTAGTGGCTTTGCACTATCCATCTCATTTCAAAACTTTCTAGTTGCACTTGCGGCGATACTCAGCTGTTTTGCAACCCCTAATTACTGTACCCGGGTAATGATGTTCCTCTCTGCTGACGATATGTGTCCCACCATGCGAAATCCTGCCCATATACATTAGGCTAAATTCCCTCTGGATTCCTGGAGTTCCTTGAGCTGTAAGCATCCCGCCTCTGCTTTCTGCTCCGTCTGTCTTTCTCCCATTGTGCCTCCCGCACGCTGCTGAAAGCACGCCGCATTTCATCTGATGGATTGCTGTGTGAGAACTTTAGGAAACCGTCTCGCATTTTAATGAATAACCAAGGAAGGGTTGAAAGGATCTCGGAGCGTAATAGGTTATTCTTTACTAAGCAGTTTAATAGTGTGTGCAGAAGGTCAACATAGTCCAACAAAAACAGGAAATTGTTTCATTACCATATTATGGTTCTGAGTGCAAAAAGTGCAAAGTTCCCACTGTTCTGATTTTCATGGTTCATACCACTCCTAATGAAACCAAAACAGTCCCAACACATGCTTTCCTCCAACTTGGCATATTTAACCAAAGAATTCCTAGGGAGTCATCACCAATGAGATGATCACAGAAGGCTGAAGGGACGCCTTGTGTGTGCGGCCTACCTTCTCTCCTGGCCTCCTCACAGCTCTCCTTGATCTTCCTGCGGCAAACAGCGGCCAGAGCGACGAGCAGCATGAGCAGACACACGGCCAGCCCGACTGTAACCCAGAGAGCCACCGGGGGGAATGCGATGTTCTGACCTGAAGCAGAGAGGGCAGAGGGAGAGACGAGCACAGAAGAGAGAACCTCATTATTCACTCTCGCCGAGCTAAAATAAGAGTGCAACTGTCACGGCAGCATCCATCACCATTATTCTGCCGTTTGGCAATTCTGCTATTAAGGCTTCTCGTCATGAAAATTATAAAAAATCTAGACCGCAAGACTGGTGAAGCACAACATGATGACACTGATAATGACTTTTGCTATCATTGTCACAACTAGCCTTGACTTTCAGAAACGGCAGGACAGTCAGAGAAAACATAAATGAGTATTAACTCTTGCTTAATGTGAACAGAGAGACAGCTTCTTCACTAGTGTCCAATTAAAAGCCCTTCAGTTGAGTCCAGATGGCAGCCAGCTTACCAGTCACACAAGACTGTGATGTCATTTCACTCAAAAAGCCTTGGCATGGTTTTCAGTGGATGCCGGAAAAAAAAACGATCACACCCCCCTGCCTTCTGTTACACATGGAAAAAATATATTTCGCTTCAGTGCTCTGTTCTTTTTAAGATGTCCAGCACTCTTACTGTAATAAAGGAACATTTTGAAGTTTGGAGATACCAAAATAAAAACAAAGAAAGCTTGCAATTACATATTAAAAAAAAGATTAAATTGTCCTTTATACGAAGAGCTTTTTTTCTAGCAAGCATGTGCCATTAGACTTTTGATAAATGGGTTTCCAAACTTACTCAGTTAAACCAACAGCAACTTAGAAAGCGTGTTTTGGCAAAGTGATAAGGGGAAGTGAATTCTGGTCAGCGGGACACAAAACGATGTCGGACATGGCCAAATTTCCCTTGGGTGTTAAAACTGAACAGAGGGAAAGGCAAGAAGAAAACAGCAGAGCCATTAAATATGTGTGAGTCTGACTGTAGCACAAACAGAACTCCTTCACAGAGCTTGCTCTGGGCAGAAAGAAAAGAAAAACTGCCTGGAAAATGAACCCCACTGGAGATGCATAGTGATGAATCACGTGTAAGGGCTTGATGTGAACTGAGGAGACAGACTTTAGTCCCTGCTGGTCAAGACTGAGCGCAAACAGATGCATTTTTGAAAAAAATCAAATGGAAATTAATGCAATTCTGCTCATTCCTGAAAGTATCTTAAAATAAAACAGAGTGTTGAGGCTAACCTAGTCAACCTTTAAGGTCACCAATTGGCAGAAATAGAAAATCTGCTATGACATTTCTCATTCCCAAACAATGAATCCTAATGACTTCTGGGGAGTCGCAGGACTTTCCCTACGAAACATTGAGGCGTTTTGGTTTTTTTTCTTTCTTTTTCTTTTTTAGAGTCATGACAAACTTCTTTCTTAACTTTTTATCAAATGCCACCAAATTAGAACACATATTACTTGTGCAACTCTGGTTTTAGAAAAACAAATAAATAACCATTAAAAGCTAATTAGCCATTCTGAGCATTTGTAAACACAAGATCGTGTTATATGCAAACTTTAGTACTTATGTGACTACGTTCAACCTCACAAAGGCACCTGCATGACGGTGCGCCCTCTCCTATGGGGACTTTATCAACAGACAAATAAAAGGGAATCACTGCATTCACACCATTACTGTCTAGGCCACAACAGTGTAGATTATGTTTTAATATGATTTAGCCTTTTGTAAACCAATATAAAGTCAGAAAAATGAGTTTGAGAGGGAAAGAATCCTTAAAAACGAAATTATTGACATATTGTTTTTCCTAATGAAAAGCAGGGTAAACAACCCAGCGTCACATACACAGGACAGAATTGAAACGTCATTCTGCCATTTGGATGAAGCCGTGTTTGTCAAGAAAAGTAAAAATAAATGTGTTTGGCTTTTGTACCGAGTAAAAATGGCAAAGAGTACTTTGTTTGTATTTTTCTTTTTTGACCATTCTCGCTCTTGTTGCTCTCACACCTTCTCAGCTCGCTCTCCCTCCCTCAAGCCAGGTTGATAAAGACAAATACCACCGTCAGATATCACTGCAATACTGAGGCCCAAAGGGCTGTGGGATCATATTTTTCTCTTTCTCTTGTTTGATGATGTGATTTTGTTTTTCTCAGAAATAGATTTGTCTCTAATGGTTCTGTTTACCTATCCTCCCTCCCTCCTCTTTTTTCTCCTATTTTCTCTGTGCAGTAACAGCGTCATCCTTGAGGCTCAAGGGTCACGTTACAAGGAGTGCGCAGTGTTAATGAATTGCCAAATGATTTTCCTTTGACTAAATCACAATAAAGAAAAATAAATCTTTATTAGCAACAATAGTGATGAAAGGCGGGGCTTATTTCCATCCATCCATCTTCTTTCGCTCATTCTGGACCAGATCGCAGTCTAAGCAAAGATGCCCAGACTTTCGTCTCCCCAGCCACTTCTTCCAGCTCCTCTGGGGGGAGGAGCCTCCCCAGGGCCTCCGCAAAGGCATTGGTATCGCGATATCAAGCTGTGCATTATGCATATCACAACAGTCTATAAAAATTGTAATAAATGGTTACCTTAAATGTGCTAAAACAATCTTATGGCAGCTTGAAGTACTTAACTATTCAAGCAAATCCCTTTATGCATTTGACCAATCAGATGGACCCCTTTGGTGTTAGATACCCGCCTCCTATGTAGACGAGGGTCATTTGGAGTATAATTTAAGTATGTTGACTTGTTTAAATCAAACTATGGCAGTATTATGGAAATAATGTTTTTTGTTTTGTTGCCATTTGTTCATGTACCGCAATTTATAGTCGCAATATTGATCACTAATATCCCAAATCGCAAGTTTTGCTCATGTCGTGCAGCCCTAGCCCAACCAAATCGAGCCTGTACCTCTAAACTTCCCTCACAAACTGAGGCTCCTTTCCTCCCGGAGAGGTGACGTTCCATGTCCCAAAGGCCAAACTCCATAACATAAAGCTGGTATAGTTGTTTATAGCAATACATTTTACATCAATTTTATATCATGTTAAGTCGAAATAGTGTATATAGGTGTAGATTCTTCTTTTTGTTAAATGTTATTACTTTTTGTATTTTTGCCCATTTTAAATACCCGTTCATTCTTTTTGCACATTGCTGTTGTTCTTCTGTTTTTGCACTGATCTGCTGTAGCAATTGAATTTCCCCAACGAAAAAGAATATCTCATCTTATCAAGAATATATATATATGATAACGTTATATATTTTTTACAAACACGAAAATGTCTTCGTCTTAAATTTTCTTAATCTCGTTTTTTTCTCCTTCTTTTTCAATTATATAAAAGAAGATAGCAAAACACATTTTTTGTATTATCAGTCAAGAAAAATGCAGAATGGGCTAATATTTGATGAATCAACGCCCACAGGGTCTAGTTGTCAGTTTGAGGGCACAGTGAACCCAATCTAACCAGCAGAAATGAGCATCTGCCATCGGATGATGTTAACATATTTACTGATCTGCCAAAAGCAGTCAGCAAATATCAGCTGGTCAATTTGTGCCCGCTGCAGTACGGCTTTCCATTGTTGCTGATTCAAACACACTATGTCAGGTTAAAGCCAAAGACAAAATTGAAAAGAAAATGTGCACTGTCAGTATCAAAAAATAAAATTATGCTGTGCAGAAAGCAGATGCCTTTTGTCATTCTGTTTTTCCCTCAGCTTGGTTCCATAAAACTACATTGAGAGCAGAGACTCTGGAGTTTGTGTTTTCTATATTTCAAACAGAAGTAAGACTGAATATTACAGAAAGTTTATTCTGTTCCCTTAAATAGAGATCTACTTCCTGTCATGTCTAACAAAGAAGGAAAAGATGTGTGTTTATATACTTATCATTTGTTAGAACTAACTGCACACAAACCATCAAGAGATGTTTAGAAAATTAGCATAACATCATATGTTGGTTACTCGCCCTTCAAAAAAATTACGGTAGAAAAAACTACGCCTAAACTTACACCCACAATAAAGTCTGAACTAAAGTACTGTGTTTTTTTTTTTTTTAAAGAGAAATTGACTAAAAACTGTTAATTACCATCTCTAATTCAGTGTGTAAAGTCAAATGAAAGTAAATAAAGTTTAAATCATTGGACAGTTTACGCATCCTTGCCCTTAGACCCTCCTTTTTGGCAAGAAAAACTCCTACAAAAATGGATTTTGGGGAAAAAAAGAAGAAACCTCAGCAAAGTCCACACGAATGAGGGATCCTCTCCCAGGACGGACAGGCGATGAACCAGAACTCCTAAAGAAGAATTAGCTTCTCTAATTCTACAACTACATGTTTAAATAGTCCAGCAACGATGTAAAAATAAAAGCTTTCCTACCTATTCTAGAATCAATAATTCTACTGTGGTGTAACAGCAGATCAAACTTCTCAATGAAACAGTTTTCTAGTTAGACACTGGTGGTGTACATGCTCTGATTTGATGGGATCTAGGAGAGCTCTTAACCTGCTCATGCTGGACACTTGAACCTTTTTGCCCAGTGTATTAAAAAAAAGGATTTTTTTGGTGCTTTATAAATGAATGGGATGAGCTGTTAAGTCAATTTAAAGCATTTTAATGCTTGTGAAATTAAATGTCAGTAAAAATAATAAACATTTGTATCACAAATTAGTGATGAATGCCACTGAAAACCAATTACAATAGAGAACATCTAAATGACACTATTTAAAGTTCATGCTAATAAAATGTGGGGATACTTGTTTTCTATGGGAACCAACTAACGCCTGCTTAAGTAAAAATAGATATTTAATGGTGGTAGGCAGGAGAATGATAAAACACCACCTCCATATGGAGCTCCTAACACAGGGCCCGTCGCCAGAGAGAAATGAATCTCCCTTAGTCTCAGGGAGACAGTATAGGGGAGTCGCAAGGGGCCAGCTTAGACATTGTTCAGGCTTCAGCAAATGTGTGAGCCAAGATTTGCCGGCATTTTTACAAGCCTGAGTGTTTTCTCTCGAGCACCTTTGGTGGAATAAAGTGCTCCTAAGACTCCCTTGCCTGTCATCTTGGTTCTGCTACATGAAGACAGGGAAGATCAAAGCTGCTTTCTATCCAACTGCCACCTTAGTTTTACCTGCCTGGAAGAAACCTAGCCTCTTAAGCTGGGACCAAAAGAGAATAATGTCCCTTGACAGAAAGATGGCTTCTGGCTAAGAAGAGCCTCAAGGCTCATTGCCGACAAGCAGAAAAGATGAGGAAGAGGAGAGGAACAGTCACTTAGGTTTTTCTTTAATTGACAGGACAAACAAGCTGTCTTTATCGTGGCTGGCTGTGAAAATAAAGGAAAGGAAAGGGACCTGGGGATAAAAACAGTCCATCACAGAGGGGGAAGCTGGACTGAGGCCTTGGTTGATGGCCCTGTCCTAAAGGAAGACATCCAGCCAAGGAAATGGTCAAGGCCAGAAACCTAGAAAATGTTTCTCTATATCTACCCAACAATGCCTTACACAGTAGAAATAAACAAAACAATATAAGGAAATAAGGTTTTAAGGTATAAAGAAACCATACAGAGAGATAAAGAACTCTGCTGTGCTCATACTTAACTGACACTAGAGAGAAGACTGATGCACATTTCTTTAGCGGGAGCAAAGTCACAGATCCGAGTGATTTAAATGTCTTTATTTATGCCCTGTGCAGCACACACAATCACACGTCAAAGAGCCTGGGAGGAACAATAACAAGGCTAATGGAAAAACGATGGCCTTGGTGTCAGAGGACACAGATTAGCCAGAACAAAAAAAAAAAAGAAACAAGCATGAATTATTGGAATTACGCTGAACAAATGACTTCATTTGTTTCAGCTCCAGCGTCAATTATGAATCTTTATAATCAACCTCCAAATGTCCATCAGAACAACCAAACCTATCCTACCCAGACGCTGGAGTGTGTGACCTCAGTCGCACCAGCTGTTCTTGCAGTATTTTTAGGAAAGCCTCTCCTCACCGGGAGAGGACACATAGCTGACTTATGAAGGGAAAACTTGGCAAACTGAGATGGATATGGACAGCTTCTGTCCTCTCAGCATCTTCGCTCTGAACCATCGTTCTTTTTTTTTTCTTTGCATTTCAATAAACTGCTTTTCAGGGAAATGCTACCTCTGTGTCTTATTGGCATGCAGAAAGATAATGCTCTCATCTCGAGGACGACATTGCGTCTATTTACTTACACAATTTGTCTGACATTATTGCCTTCCCCTTGACACAGTGAGCTTGTGGCAAACACAAGTATATGATGCACAGACTTGCACATTAAAAAAGAGGAATAGCTCTGCATTTATGGGAATAAAGTCCTTAACAGCCCCTTTTCTTCTCCGTAGGAGAACAATAAAAGCCATCTGGTGGTGGTGGGGGGTGTTATTGAAGGTACGCTGGAGAGGCAGGTGAATGAGCTAGTGGGTCAGTGAAGGTTAAAGTAAGTAAGGATGTAAGTGATCAAGTGATCCAAGCAGATGAAAAAAGAATGGATGCTAAACTCCAACAAAACCATTTTGGGATTTCTCCTCGTGAGCTATTCTCCTCACACTGCACTGGCCTTTCTTCAAGTGGCTGCTGCCTCAGAGGTCACAGGTCATATTCCTATTGTGCAATACTCAGGATTTAGGATGAGGAATTTGTGCGGGAAGGGCTCCTCACCTGTGAAATGAGGCGGAGTTTAATCTGACTGATTCACACGGAAGTATTCCCGCTTGCCCAGCGGATACACAGCAGTCAAAGAGTAAAATCAGACATTGAGATTGGAAACAACTGCTGATGAGCCAGCATTAGAAAACTGGAGTGTGTGTGTGCATACAAAACAGCTGTCCAGGCGAATAAAAGGATCAAAACTTTTGTTTTTTTGTAAAGGAAACCATGTAAAATGAATTAATTTAGCCAAATAGTTATATCAGGAAACACGTTTGTTTTAAATTGGGTAACTTCCTTTTACAATAAAACACCAAGTGTTATTTAGAGAGAAGGTTTTGAAGATCAAAACTCTGATATGATTATTCAAATGAAAAAAAACAAACAATCTGTTCATCACTAAATGAACATTTAATATTATACTCCAGTCAGACTTCTTTTTCTTTTAATGATAGTGAGTTTGGTGACGAATCCCTCTGCATGGTGGCATGATTGCCTCTTGTACGTGAAAATGTTTGTCAACAATGGCAACAAAGGAAACACAAGCTTTAATATATATGACATGGATGTTAGTTAACCCTTTAAAACCAGTGTTGACGTCCTTTCATTGTATGCAAGTCTTCAACTATTTACACAATTACCATAATTTCAGCCGATTCTAAAGCATAGAAAAAAAGCAGCTTAGAGCTGATATGCAACACTTTACAGTAATGAAGTGGTGACACAAACAACGTAGATCAACTGAGTCCGTCCTGGAGAAAAGTGGCTTTGTGCACTTCTGCAATACTTACCGAGAAGGAGGGTCTTTGGGCAGGGATGCCCAGTTTAGCTTAGTCTGTTTAGTTTAGTTAAGTTTAGCAATTACCTATTACATTTAATGACTGATTTCTTTCTTATACAACTATTGTTGTAATAGTGGGCAATATAAATAAAATGAATGGAACTTTATGTTAGTAATGTGTTGCATTTCGGTGCATAGCTGTGATTAAAAAGCAACATTTCTATGTGTCAGAATAAGCTGATTCAAGTTGATCCAGTAAAAAGGTTGGAGAGTTACGGAATGCCAAAGAGCGTGTTATTGAAGTGTTACCAATGACATCTCTGGTGCTGAAAAGTTGAAGAATTATTCAACTGCATGATTTAGATGCTGTGGCTAAGATTTGAGTGAACTGTTAAATATTAGGGAGCTAAAGCTATTTGAACAGAAAGGGTTAATGAAACAAATATACATGTTTGAATCAGTTGCAGAAAATACATTCCAGGTAAAACTGTATCTTAGAATCCGTAAACACTGGCCAAGTCTAAAGGTGAGAGGTATAATCAGAATGAACTTCATATTAGTAGACATGTATGCCTTGATATGGATTTGAGAACTGTATTTATTCGAATACAGAATGGGTTTTAAATGTCATGTCAAAGAGCACTGCATCAGCTTACTGAATTTTAAGCGGTGACCATATCCCTCAATTCAACCATAAAACAAATAAAACATTTGCATGTTCAGACAAGGCTAGGAGAAGAAATGAAGTCAGATGAGTCAACAGACAGGAGCAGACCAGAACACAGAAGTTTGAGGACTATTTTCAGAATGTTCTGCAGCTCAGACACTCAGCACTGGCACAGATGAAAACAAATGATGGACCACAAAGCAGACAATATGCCCACAGTTAATGTCCTAATGAGAGGGAAAATGCACAGTTGAAAGATGGACATAACCTAATACTTTCCACTGGAACAAAACAAACAAAAACAAAAACAATGACAAAGCTGGATTTGCAGTCAATGACAAAGACTTGAAGGCATCTCACCCTTTAAAAAAAATAAACAAACAACACACACACACACACACACACAAAAAAAACAGTTTGTCCAAATTTGTAAAACAAAAACTTGGAAAAAAAAGTAGCAGAATCCTCATAAAAATACACAAAGCTTCTTTAGAAAAACCCAGTGCACTTGCATTTCTAAAACAATGACTGTCGACTTCTAATTATCTGCACAGAGTGTTATGGAAGAGAAACTAAAATGTTTAAAGACTCACTCCAGTCATATTTTGATCAATTTTTTATCTAGAACTAAGCTTCTTCAGTGCGGCACTAGTTCATTGTGGGTGGGACCTTTCACACAGAGAAATACCCCCCTTTTCCATTCTCCATAACTGAGAGCTCTGTGCTTAAGTTAGCTTAAAGCTTCTCACAACCCCAACCCAACATCACCCGTACAAAAAATGACGAGTAATTTCCAGTCGCACCGCTTTGAGCCAGATGCCAGCTCGGATGGGGAAACAAAGACGTACATGGATTCATTTGTCTAAAGGAGGATGCATCAGAATGGAGCGGAGCAGGGAGCTTGTGGCTTACCGATTGCAGTACCTACATCACTGCTAGAGGCGTTTTCCAACTGCATTTTCTGTCTGCTCCTGATTCCCAACGATATGGATAAGGAAATATTTAGAAATGCAATTTAAAGCTTAATTTTATGTATACATGTCTCCCATCATGAGAAAAATGCCCCAAGAACACATTAAAAGCACCAAAAACGCAGTTTTCATTGAAGTGGATCTTAAAGAAGATTTGAATTATGTATGTCATATTTCAATGGTTTTTTTTATTCTGCCATTTTTACATAAAGACACAAAAGTCTTAGCAGCTAACTAATTGTTTCTTCAATTGAATGCGTGTCACTACGTTCTGCAACACATTTAAATACAGATTAGAATGTCTAGAAATAATGTCTTACATGTGTCATTAATACTAATTTTATCAATCTACCTAAAAAAAGGTTGCTAACCTTTTTTTCTTAGAGAGAAGACGTAAAGTGTGGAACAAACATCCAGCCAGGCTGTCTCCCAGCCTCTTCACCAGGCCTCCAGCCCCGCTGGGGCCTCAATTAAAAAACTCCTCTGATGTGTAGTAACTGACAGAGAGTCCATCACTTCCGCACATCCCTCTCCACTGAGAGCAACATTAAGATGTTGCAGGCAGAGCAGAGCGGAGGATCGATTTTCTGTTTTTGGAGGGCTACTCCTTTTTTTTATTTTTTTAAACTAAGCTATCGTCGCATTGCAGATTGAACTTTGGTGCAATAATCACTTTATAACATTGTGTTGGTCAAAGTTTTAATTAGCTTTAAGACAAGAAATGCCTGGAAGGGATTTACTGGCGATGTGTGGGAGACAATAATTAGTGACGGCTATGACTGCCAAAACTGTTTTTCTGGCAAGTTGACACTGAAGACGAGAGGAGCTGACACCAGAGTGACAAAGATAAATGTACGAAAGCAAAGGAGGGATGCCTGAACTACAACTGCTTCCTCTAATAGCAATAATATTTCTTGTCCTAATCAACTACTTGGATTGCAACAAGCTGGGAAACAGCAAAACCCTTAAAACGCATGCAATGACTCCAAAACAGCCATGTCATTTTCTTTTCCTTGGGATGTTTTAACTACATTGTTAACAGTCAAACTGATGCAATACAGTAAAGTAAAAATATGAACACTGTAAATAAATCTGCAATCATAAATGTTTAATAGTATTCCAACATAAATATGTCAATTACTCTGCATGCACTAAATGTGCAGCTGAACAGTTTTGCAGTTTTTCATGATTTATTTATGGAAATGTTTAAAGTCACCCCAAAGAATTTGTATTTGGCAAGTCTGAGAATCATGAAGCATGACATGATATAATACATTAACATGACAGTGAACTAACGACAGACAATCAATACGTTGATATTGACGTTGATATAGACCATCAAAACTTGCGAGCGAAAAATAAAGTTTAACTGAAGTAAAAGTGCACGACTTCCATGATTTCTGCCTCTAGTTGCTTTGCCCCGCCCTTGGAATTCCTGGCCAATGAGTGAAGAGATCTTTAATCACACGGTTTTGTTCACAGGCTTTAGTCAGGAACAGGAAAGTCCCTCTTGACAGCAGTCTGAATACAGACCAAAGGCAAGGTTGGTCCGGACCAAATTAAGTGGACTGGGTCCGGACCAAATGGATTTTGCAAGTCTGTTTAAAACCACCTCAGCTCTGTTTGCTGGTGTGAAATTTGGGAGATCTTTTAGCCTGTATGCCTGCAGAAATACACCACCACCCCCTCAAAAAGGAGAGAATGTTGCTCATTTGTAGGTAAACTGAAATCTCTATTCACAGTATGATGATTGTAAAAAGCACTCCAAGAAACTAAGCCCTTTAGCATAAAGTACGAGTAAAACAGTCATATATATGCATTTAGGATTTGCTACATCCCCGAAAGTTTGTGGTACTAACCACTCAGCCAAACATGAGATAAACAAGCAACCGCTTTATATTTAATTTATTCATTGAGTTTACGGTCAATATATAGAGGTTTAGCTTTAAACTCATCAAGCTCGTGCATATTCTATCATTTTCTAAGTTCTCATTTGCATTATGCCAGTGGGAGCGGAGAAAAAAACCTTTTAATTAAGTAAAGAGATGGGCTCGTTGTGCATGGAAATAGCTTATGCATAAACAGAGTAGAGAAAAGGTAAGTAATATGTTGTTGCAAACCACTTGAAAGCGACTAACATTATTTTGTGATAGTTCCAAAGGCTGATTGCTGCTTAAAATCCTATGCAGACACCATGAAGAGCAAACCTGATTGCTAAAACTGCATCGGTATTGCATCAGTTTAGTGCAAAGTGGGTGTCATGTCATGCAGAACTTAAGCTTTAATATGACACTCATTGAACCACCTATTCATGAGTTAATTTGGGTTAGGAAATTAAACAGATGTGCAAGCTTTTCTTTTTCTCTACATGCTCTTAAGCTTCTTCATTGATCTTTAAATGCAGTAAAGCTCCAGCAAAGAAGAGGGTTTTTTTTTTACTTGGTGTTGCCTTTATTTTAACTGAAATAATTTTGATGTTTACTAAAAAAAAGAAAGCTTTGTTTTTAAAAACACAATTCGTTTCCTGTATTTGTAACTAAATACAGCATGGTTCAAAATCTACAGGAGCATAGACGTTAATAATTCTGAATAAGAACGGGATGTAAGCTAAACCCTGTGAGACAAACTTTATTCACAACTTAAAAGAAGCATCTGGACCTCTTCAAGGAGCTCAAGTTCTTAGTATGTTTCTCCCACTGCAGCATTACTAGGAGAATATTTAATGACAGATTTTTTTAAAGACATTTCTCTGCCTGAGGCTGTCATTATAAAACAGCATTTCTCATATTCCTCAGCTGCAGCCTTTGGTGAATATGGCAAAGACAGATGAATATTCTCAGAACATTGATGTTGGATGGACTGACATTTCCGTGCAGGTCAGGAATTCCCTCATTTATTTATGCTAAGACCAACATGTCCAAAGAACAAAACAAAACAAAAGTTACTTTTCTACTGATTGTGGTAATAAAAAAAAATGTAATTAATTAATTTGCTCAGTGTTTCAAGTTTTTAATGCGTTTCTGGGGTTTAATCCCAATTCTCAACCAAAAACTGAAAAACAATGTTTATGTTACGCAATGAGAATGTTACCCTTATTTATTCATGCACAGGACAGTTCAGTGAATTTGCACACATTTTGCATGGTCACATTCACTACATTACCTCATGTGTCGTGCAACAAGTTCCAACATAACAAATCCTATTAGAACTTGACTGTAGATGGCTTCAAAAGGGGAAAATAATTCAATAATGTCTTTTCTTCAACAAATATGTATCTATTAGTTTAGGCAAATGAAGAAAAAAATAGAAATGATTAAAAAAGGTTATTGTTTACCACACTGTTTAATTAAAGTCTGTATTGGCCAATTTCATGCATTTAAACCCATAATCACTTCCTACAAATTACATTTACTGTGATATTTACAGACTCCCTCCAATAATGATGTTATGTCACCATCTTTGTTAGAGCAAAACATTCACATAAGAGGTTTCTAACATCTTGTTCTCTCAATTCAGAAGCCCAATCAGCTAACTGGTGATGACTGAGGATTTATGCACCAACTAGTCATCTACCATAAGCACACAGTGCAAACCACACACAAGCTAATTCAAGGAAGCACTGTTTGTGACCCACTTAGACTAGGGGTGTGCCAAAATATCGATATGGTGATATATCGTGATATTTAGTCCCGTGATTGATTCTCGATGCGTCATTATCAAGAATCGACCTTTTATATACGTTGATCCCTGCACTGTACGCCCAGACAGAAGCTATGGTTGAGATGGCGCCTGGGACAGCAGAAAGAGAGGCATCCCTGCCCTCAGGCCCCCCTTCTCCTCAAAGCAGCGGTAGACGAGCGGCGTTTTGACGCTAAAAAGCCTGTGGTTCTCAAGAAAAAACATGAACATATAAACATACATCGCATGCAGCTTTTCCCCATACGTTTTGTTCACAAAGATGTTTACTTTTAGAAGCACTTTAAGTTCATGTATTTTATCCCTGGTCATTTATTTTAAAAGCAGTCTATGTCTTAAATAACTTAAAGGAAAGTTCCTGGCTACTTGATTTAATTTTTCGGGGAGAATTTTATTTTTGCACTAAAAGTGTCATTTATTTTTAACAAAGACACTATTATTTGTTCACAGAATTGATATCTGATTTACAGCTATTATTTTTAAATAATGCAATGGCTATGGCTTTGTTTTTCAAAAGTTAATACCAATGTGCCTGGCAGCTACTTGACTTATTCATTTTTTATCCTGTTTACAGCAATTTTGTACTAAATAATGGTACTGCTGTTCATGTTCACTACTGTTTACACTGAATTTTACAGATATTTCGAAAATGAAAGTTGTCATTATTTGTCAAAGACAGAGTATTACTGATTTCAGCAATGTTACACAAAAGTCTGTTATCATTACACTAAATAGGACACAAGTTGTTCCATATCATTGTGTTTAAAAACGAAAAAATAAATCTGGAAATATTTTCCAAAAAACAGTTTTCACGTTCTTCTTTCTTAAAGTTTGATATATCGTGAGTTGTTAGAGATGATATATGGATTATCACATTATCACTGTATCGTGATAGTATCTTTATCATTTATTACCGAGTACCCAGTGATTCCCAGCCCTAGCTTAGACACTGAATTCATCACTGCTCCAGGTGAAAGACGGTAAAGGCAAAGAAGCTGCCATCGGTGGGTGAATGTGTGTGGATGGGTGAATGGGACTGTGACTGTAAACCGCTTTGAGCCTTAAAGACCCACTCCAATAAAAACATTATATTTGTTGTTTTTAACATGTTCATGTTTAACATTTTTCTCATGATGGCAGATAAACATAGATGAAATTACAATTAAAACAGCTTTAGTACCCCACTGATTACAATAACATCTTTAGGTCAAAACTACTCTATAAGGTCCAACGTGTCCCAAATCTTCACCAAAACTCTGGTTTCGAATCAAATCGCCTCCTTTCTGAAAGACTCGCATTGGCTCCCTGTCAACTTTACAATCCAGTTCCAAAGCATTGTGTTTTCCTCTAAGAGAACCTCTCGTCTCCTTACATTTCTGATCTCACCCATGTCTCCCTCTTCCCGCTTTCTCAGATCCTCCTCTGCCATTCACCACTGTACCTTATGTTCCTCTTCAGCACCATGGGGAGCCAAGCCTTCAGCCATTCTGCTCTCAAGCTCTATCCTTCTCTCTTTTCTCCTTTTTTTTCTTCAAGTCCTAACCTTAAACATGTCTGTTTATATTTTTAAATATAGTCATTCTTTACTCTTTTATGTTTTAACTTATAACAGAGTTTTTGAAAGCCACTAGTACTGTAAATAAAATGAATATTTATTACTACGGTTTCAATTTAAGACAATCCACTGTAACTTTTGATCTCATTTTGTTTCCAACATATACCTGTATGATGACTAAATCTGTCGATAGTCCTTACACTATCTTCTTCTTCTTTCCCTTTCGGCTTTTCCCATCAGGGGTCGCCACAGGGAACAAGTCGCATGGTAAACTTGGCAATGTTTTTACGTCGGATGCCCTTCCTGACCTCAAAGCAACCGGGCTTGGGACCAGCACAGAAGTAGAGAAGGGAACAGGGAGCAGCCCGGATTCGAACCCTGGTTTCACGGACGGAAGGTGCCGCAAACCAGCACGAGCTATACCGGCTCCCGGATAGTCCTTACACTATAATTTCAAATAAATTCAACTACATGAAAATGACACCTGAGTTTTTTTATATGAAATTATTACATTTAAAAGACTGAGTCATTTAACACTGAAAGAACTTCAACGTAGCAATTAAGGGCTTTGTTGAATCAATACATCAAACTAATCTCAGAAAAATCCAGACATTTATTGAGTATAAATCCTGAAGGTGTTTCTCCAGTCTCTTAAGATGGACTGTACTTAAGTGGAGCCATGATTCATTACAAGCCCTTCCTATAAAACCGCTTGTAATTTTAATGCCACAAGTCACACTGGTAAAACTGTTATATTTTTCTTCACAGAAAGTGATGCATTTGAATTCCTTGGAGTTTTGGAGAATTTTACAAAAAACTACTCAAAGCCCTTTATCTACATTTATTTTTCTCCCAAAAAATTACTGTCAAATTCCCCTTCATTGTTTGTTTTTGTTTGAAGATATTGCGTTGTTTAGTCCCTTTAGACAGACTGAAAAATGGGTGGGTGTTCCATTTGATGGTGTGCAGATAATCACATGTGTGACAAAGTTATTTAGTTTGAGAAATGCTTGGCCTGAAGCTGAGAAATGAGTTGGTAACATGTTGTATTGTATGTTCACACCAATGTCGCTCAAGGGCAGCAATTTCCACATGACAAATGTGTCAAAAACCAAAGCAAGGTTTGCTTATGCGCATATCACATGAGAAGGTAATGGAGTTAAAAAGAAGAGCTTGAATAGGGATTAACAAGTTTAGAAGGAAACTGGTCATTTTGCTCTTTCTGCAGAAAGATAAGAGAAAAGCAGCAGTAAAAGACATTTTGAAAACACCTGCATGGGCTACATTTATCTAAGCAGCACTAATGCAAATGTGATCATTTACAGTTGATTCTATTGTCCTTTTAGAACCCCCCCCCCCCCCCATGTGCTGTCATAATACAGACTGCTCAGAAAGTTGCTGCTATTTAACCAAGAAAAAAGATCAATAAATGTTTTCAGTAAAACGACCCACCTTTAAATCATATGAAACCCCAAAACATGCAGTTACTAAAAGTTCTAAATAAAGACCCAATTCAATGAAAATTTGGTTGTTAGGGTTTTTTTTCAAAACATTTTCTTTTAGCATTTTTCACATGATGGAGGACCCATTTTCAAGAATTTAAAGTGAAAATTGCATTCCACCCTGTTTTTTATTTATTAAAATCGGGGTGAAATCAGGAGAAGATGAAAAAAAGCTCACTTTAGTGAAATGAAATGCAATTGCAATGGGGGGGCCATAGTCTCACTGCTCTGCTCAATTCTGATGTTTCACTTGCAGACAAAAAGATAAATTATGTCTTAGTTTTCCTCGTCTGAGCTGGCATCTGGCTCAAAACCGTATGGCTGGATAACTCTAAAATTGCTCACCATTTTTGTCGCATCGCTGATATTAAGTTGGGGTTGTGAGGGGCTGTAAACTAGCGCGAGAGCGTGTAGACTAATGGATGATGGGAATTGAACACCAAGCCATAAAAAAACAAGACAAACCAGGAGAGTTTAGTGAAATATTTAAACGAAGCCCACATGGTCGTTCAATATCTCTGTTTCAAAACGTTTCACCAAGAAATTAAGGCGAGCAAAACATGTTCTATGAAAAAGTTGAAAATCCACTCTTTGTTTTCTCTGAAGTTAGACAAAAGGACTCCTCACATTCATTTCTTATCTTTTCATTGCTGTCTTCAGGTAGTGGTGTAGAAATATGTTCAATTGTTTTGCTGTTTTTGCTAGAAAAATGCTGAGACATTTCTATTTTTCAATCATTAACTGTTTGGTTACAAACATGTACGCATTTTATTCCTTTGTTTTTTTTCAGATTCCTGCAGTCTATCTTTACAAACTTCCCTACTTTCTGTTTTGATGCTTGATGAACTTTTTGGAGAACATGCACAATTTCCATTTGCAACTTTCCCATTTTTAAGAATGTCGTTTTGTTTTTGTAAAAACCTTTGGTAACACTTTATATTAAGATTCCTTAACAAGCTTTGTTAACACATTAACAAGCATTATAAATGAATTTATAGGGTGTTAGTAAGACATTTATTAGTACAATAAGTCTAATAAGGTTTATTAAATTACTTAGTTAACACATTTACAAGCATTATTATTAGGATGTTTTCAAGATGTTAATGATGCATTTACTGATATTATAGGTGCCTAACAAATTTGTCAGTGTTAATAAGCTTAATAAGATTTATTAACAACCTTTGTTAACAAATTAAGATGTATTTTTATTGTTTGGGGTTCTAGTAAGATATTTATTAGCATTATAGACGCCTGACACAAGCCTAAGTGTTCATAAGCTTAATAAGTTGTATTAACTAACTTATCAAATTAATAGGCTTTATTAATGTGTCAGATGCTAGTAAGATATTTATTAGCATTATAGATGTCTTGCAAATACCTGAAAGTGTTAATAAGATTTATTAACATCTAAAGTCAGACCATTGTCTTCTGAATCCATATTACTAAACTGCTTATAAGCTTTACAAATGTATTAATTAACTTTGTTAATAGTTTATTAATTGTTTTGCAGCACCTCATCTAAAGTGTGGACGTTTTTAAGCACAAACAACCACAAAGCATAAAGATTGTAAAAAGAACTTTATGACATTAAATCAGACTAAACATACACAAATCGTTCTGTAAAATATATATAATAATTTAATTCAGAAAAATATATTTTTAAAAAAAAACATATATACTGGTGTCGGATTATGCTACCATCATAGCTAATAAGGATAAAGTATTAGCATCTATCCTGAGTGAAACATTCATTGCTAATCCCATCACCAGGAGACAATTCTCTGCATTCAATGCCAACTTCATTCAACCACTGTTGCCTTGCTTCAAAGTCCACAAGAAAGTTGCACAAGCCAGTCATTTTTGAAGAACGAAGACAATAAACCTACAGGAGCCATGCTAAAGCTAACACGCTAACGACCGACCGGTACAGAATCAAAGATGGGCGGGGCTTCTTTCGTCACCTGTGTGAAAGCAAAGTCTAAGAGGCCATTCAATTGGCTGAAAGTGAGCATGCCTGTTTTGCTGATGAGTTTGATTGACAGATTCATTAGCCAATGGTGACATTAGTTAACCTGCCCATCTTTGATTCGATGGGCAGGTTAGCGTGTTAGCTTTAGCATGGCTCCTGTAGGTTTATTGTCTTCGGTCTTCAAAAATGACTGGCTTGTGCAACTTTCTTGTGGACTTTGAAGCAAGGCAACAGTGGTTAAATGCAGTTGCAGTGAATGCAGAGAATTGTCTCCTGGTGATGGGATTTGCTATGAATGTTTCACTCAGGATAGATGCTAATACTTTATCCTTATTAGCTATGATGCTAGCATAATCCGACACCAGTATATATGTTTTTAAAAAAAAAAAATATTTTTCTGAATTAAATTATTATATATCTTTTACAGAACGATTTGTGTATGTTTAGTCTGATTTAATGTCATAAAGTTCTTTTTACAATCTTTATGCTTTGTGGTTGTTTGTGCTAAAAAACGTCCACACTTTAGATGAGGTGCTGCAAAACAATTAATAAACTATTAACAAAGTTAATTAATACATTTGTAAAGCTTATAAGCAGTTTAGTAATATGGATTCAGAAGACAATGGTCTGATTTTAGATGTTAATAAATCTTATTAACACTTTCAGGTATTTACAAGACATCTATAATGCTAATAAATATCTTACTAGCATCTGACACATTAATAAAGCCTATTAATTTGTTAAGTTAGTTAATAAAACTTATTAAGCCTATGAACACTTAGGTTTGTGTGAGACATCTATAATGCTAATAAATATCTTACTAGAACCCCAAACAATAAAAATACTTCTTAATTTGTTAACAAAGGTTGTTAATAAATCTTATTAAGCTTATTAACACTGACAAATTTGTTAGGCACCTATAATATCAGTAAATGCATCATTAACATCTTGAAAACATCCTAATAATAATGCTTGTAAATGTGTTAACTAAGTAATTTAATAAACCTTATTAGACTTATTGTACTAATAAATGTCTTACTAACACCCTATAAATTCTTTTATAATGCTTGTTAATGTGTTAACAAAGCTTGTTAAGGAATCTTAATATAAAGTGTTACCAAACCTTTAAATAAATCGAATGCCAAGATCCTATCTAAACATCATTTCTACGTAAGCAGATGTGTCTCTATGGGATGAACTGTAAAATAACGCCACTGATTTTTCGCTCATATAGTAACATTTTTTTCAGTAAAAATTGAAATTCAAAACAATGTGTATAAGCATATATGTTTAAGCATTTTTTATCCAGGTTAAAAAGATGACCTATTATGCCAAATATGTATATTTCTTGGGGTTTCTTTGAGTTTTTGAGTGAAAATACAGTCAAAGACTTTGCCATTAAAAAAAAAAAAACTAACTTTTGAAACTTTACTAAACTGTGAGAATACAGTTTGAATGTAATTCAAACAGCACTTTTTTTCCAGGGTTGGAGTCTGTTTTTTGTTGTTTCTAGATATAATACTGACAACTTGAAATGTAGTCTAGTTGCAAATGTCTATCTATTTCACAGCAGCAGATGTAAAGCAGGTGTTAAAAGCTCGCTGTGGCACTGACCAAGTCACTCTTAGCTGTGGAAACATGTCTGAAGATTGATAACATGAACCATATCTGACAACTTTAATAGGGTAAGAAGGTTTTTTGAGCTTCTTTTTGGACAATTTAGTAACAGACTGCATTTTGTCAAGGAGACGGATGTAGCTGCAAAATTCAAGCTAGCAGCAAAATATCAATTTGTCTTGAGGGCTGTGTAAGTAATTGGAAAGCTGCTGTAAATTCAAACTTGGACCAATAAAAAGGGCCACACAACTTAATTGTAGACATCACTGTAATATTTGACCCCAGGGCTTGGAAGCTTCATTACTGTTGAGCTTCCTATCAAGCAGTGAGCCTGTGGATACCTCTGCATTCCCAAGCCAAACTGTCAAGACGTGGAGACAAGGTCGTTGACCGATACAGCTGTTTGAAACTGCTGTCCTCTGGCAGACGAGACACGGAGCATATTCTGAACTTTTATTTTACATGAATTAATTGGTTATAGCTCTCTACTTGCTTTAAAAAGAATAGAAATTGATCCTTAAGGATCTACTCTGACGTCTACCTGAACCAGTAGACAATGCCCTCTTTGTTTTGCCAGCTACTAATTTGGACTGTTTGCAACCACTGAACAAAGCAATTTACTGAATTTGCAAACATCCTTAGCAGGACAATAACTCATAGCACTATCAGTGGGGGAGTTTAAACATCAAATGAATGACCTGAATAATTCAAAAGCCAAACTCTGAAGGTGTGCCCAGTGTTTTTTTTTTTTTGTTTTGTTTTTTTTTGGTGGCTGGTCTCCCAATTTCTCTGGAAAGCTGAAGCTAACATGATTTTATGTTAGGAATCTAAAAGCCGATGCCAGGCTTCCTGAAACCAATCCCTCTTACAGGATTAACAGGGGGCTGAGTGAAACGTCCACTATGGAGCCCCCACTGGTTCCAACACAATCACTGACAAAAGTCCTTTTTATTCATCTCTACTGGAATTAAATAAAAAAGTAACACAAATGACAAAGTTGTGTCTGCTTTTGAGTAAGTAACTGTGTGTCACACTGACGTAACCATCTAGACAAACAAAACGTGTCCGCTCCAATGTAGTCTATGCATGCAAACACACCATATTTTTTTCTTGCAAGTGTGAAATACTTAGTATAGGAAGGGCAGTCTCCAGTTTGGAAAAGAAATCCATAATGGAAGTACTTAAACATGCAGTTACTCAATCGATCATTAGGAGTCTGCTGCAAAAGTAAAGGTCAGCTCATACTCCCCAAGAACCGAGAATATTGTCCCACCCCATGAAAATAAATGATGTCTTCCCACAGCCTTGCTGTTGGAGTTCCTGCAGCTTATTCTCCACACATCCCTTCTTCTCTTGTTCTTCAGGTGAGAACAAGTGGGGTTAAAAAAGTAAAGTACTGGGTTGTTCACTTTTGTTCATCCACACCGTCATTGCTCACTCAATGAAGGGATCAGATCTTTAAGGACACAATCTAAGTTCAGTCGTTTTCTTATAAAAAAAAAAAAAAATCTTTTTTTTCCTTTCCAATGTTTGGTCTTCTTACTTTCTCCAATACTGCAAAAACTGCCAAACTTCTCATTGGCATCATGCTGCGGCATTCCTTTATTTTTGCTGTATTGATGTTACACTTAGAGCAAATGACGTACGCTGCATTGGGAGTGCCCTACATCAACTTCTTTGCAGTACGAGAGAGAAGATGACATTTTTCAACCAAAACAAACTTGATCAAAAATCTCTATTGAGCAGGCCAACAAACACCTCTGTTTTCCAAAGCATGCGGAGCCCTTAACTCCTCTATATACAATTGTATCATGGTATTAGCTTTATTCATGTGGACATTTTTGATAAAAACAGTTAGCTACCTGAAACGGCATGCCAGCATGTAATGTCATGACATAATTTAATGACTAATAGTTTTGACTTTGCTTCTGAGAAAAGATATCAAGTGAAGCCAAACATTTTAGTATTCCTGGACGAATAAATCAATACAAAATGGAAGCCCAAAACATGATTCAGAGGGGTCATCTATGCAAAGGAATCTAGCGAGTATTTCTTTTTTTTATTACAATTCTTTGTTTTTTAATTTGGAGAACAAATGACAATCAACTGTAGAGTTGCCTGCATATCCTGAGGGAGTAGGATGAAATATGCTGAGGTTTTTATTTTTCTGTTCAAAGTATGACACTTGAAATAGTGCAGCAACAAATGAAACTAAAATGTATTCCTCTAAAACCCATACCTTTATTTTATTTTATTTTTTCTGCTAGGACAGGATATAATGTAAGGACATATTAAAATACATATCATGTACAGGCAAACTCTATTTTAACAAAAAATATAGGGGCTCCAAAAGTTTGGTTTTCCAGATAAAGAAAGAATTGATTCTATTTTAAGGTCCTTAAGGAAATAATACTGTCAAAGATAAAGAAAGAAAAAAAAGTAGCTTTTGATTGTAGCCAAGAACATTACCAGTTAGTTCTAAAAGATTTTCAGACCAAACATTTGACAAGGTAGTGTCTGAAATAAAACAAGGGAAAATGAATCTTTGCACAAAAGAGAGAAGCTCGGATTTTCTCGCTTAGCGAAGGACTCTAATGGGGCGGCATAAAGCTAGAACTGACAGCAACTGAACTTAACCTTGCAGTGTTTCTGAGCTGCTGACAGAAAGACTGCAAGCATGACAAATCACATTGCTCTGGACATAATTCAAGGATAAAATTTGCAATAATGAAGACCCAGTGGAGGACATCCACGTGTCTTTAGAGCGGTGACAGCAGCAAGTGGCCCCCATTTATTAATCCTGATAAGAATAATGTGCTCACAATGGTGTGGTTGCTGCATACCTGTATTTATTTTAGATAGTAAACCTACTTCATCAGTCTGCTGATTGTTTTCACAAACTGGGCTGGGTTCATGATAAGACACGGCGTGCATTCAGCAAGAAAAAGACCTATTTGTGCACTGGGCGCTAATTTATACAGTGCTTGTGAGAAGGTTGCCTGCTTGCAGCTCCACTGACAACAGATCCATTTATACTGTTTGCCGTTTCTCTGAAGGCTTTGTTAATTACATTTGAATTAGTCCTTGTTCAGGGAGAACAAAAATCTGCAAAGTGGTTTGTTATGGAGGACAAGAGTGCAAAGCCTGATGCTGAATAACTTATTAGATGTGTGACCATACGCTGGGTAAGATATCCTGGTGAAGAACAGATTTTGAGTGCCTTAAACCAATGGATGCTGTGCTATCATGAGGCTTTATTCTTCTAAGAAAACAGCTCAGTCCGTACTGGATGCAACATTCTTATATAACATTTGGAAAATGTCTAATAGAACTGAAACAAAAAGGCTTCAGGCTGCCAGGAAGTATGTGCAGTCTTTAGGGAAAATGTATGTAAAAAAACACAACTGTAACAAAAAAAAAAGCTGTTGCATTACGTGTACAGATGACATCAGTATTAGATTGTGATGATATAACCAAGACAGGGACAAGTATGAAAGCAAAAGTCTGCTGCTGTGCTTAAACCTGAATAAATGAATTCAGGTTCTCAGACTGGTAAAATCCATCTTCATGACAAAGGTCACTGTTTACAAGGCAATTAAAGTTGCTTTTAACCTTGATTTTCCCAGTGAAGCTGAGGTTTAGAAACCACGTGCCTCACAATCACACAGTAATAAACATTCTCCTTGGGGAAATACAGCAGACAAAAACAGCGTTGAACCTGAAGTACAGTGAACGAGCAAAGGCATTCTAAAAGAAGCTGATGCGTAAAAGCGGCATGTGGTCTTAGCAGAGAGGGAGAGCAAACTTAAATTCTTAACAAGCATGTTTACTTTTACCCAAGAACCCTTTATAGGAGTGAGCTGAAAGAGCAATTTTTGAGACCGACTGGGCTCCAAGAGATTCAAAACACACAGTAGCAGCAAAGCAGAGCTGGCAAGAATCTCTGACAGCTGACAGAGTGGATTTGATAGCCTCCTGACAAAATAAAAGGACTCAGTTACTTATTTTGTTAAGCCAAACAAACACAATTAGGAGAATCTCCACTGTTAAAAGTCTTAAGCCTTACAACCCACCCGCATGTGCTTAGGGATGTGAATACTAAATCAAACAATTGTGGTCAATAAAGGGAAAATGGTGCCATCTGGGCATGCGGATTGTATTTCTTTGTCTTATTTTTTTGCTGGCCTTATCAAGACATTTGTAAATTCTGAACACAGATTTTGAAAAAGCAAGTCAAAGTGAGAAGGTGTTGAAAGGCTTCAGTTTCCTTGCAGACATAATGGAGGGTCTTCTAAATCACTACTGAGTCAATAATCTTTCTTAATAGCAGATGTATTCTAAAATACTAAGTGGTAGAACAATGCTAAAACTAATGGTACTGTGATACTAATGCAGAATTATTAAAACTAAATGATATTAAATACAGCAGTTATACCAAATAAAACCTAATTTACATTTTTGTACAATATTAGTCATAGATTCTGAAAGTTGTCCCACTTGAAATTGAAAAAATTGTGGATGGATTAGGTCATTGAACATCTTAGGTGGGGTGCACATTCAAACACCGAACTCCCAAATTCCATTGGCATCAATTTATTTATGTTGACAGATGAGTTGAATGGTGGATGATTTTGCCTGGAATTAAATGCAGAAACAAATGAACACAATGATATATATTCTATTGTTGGTTAAAGATAATAAAACAAGACCTAAAGATCCTTCAAAACTGGCAGTAAAGCAGATTTGATTATCTTTTATAGTTTTTAATGTAGTCCTACTATAGATCAACAGTTTCTGTGGTTTTGATCACACCACTAGGGATGCAACAATTCACTTTACCCACGATTTGGTTCAAACCTCGTTTTTCGGGTCACGGTTGTGTTTCGGTTCGATATATCATTTGTGTATCACAAAATAACAACAAATAAATACAAATTCAGAATTTTCTTTCTTCTGATAAACTAGTAATAATGAAGAAAAGCCTTTCAGTTGGCTCGTAATAAGCCTGGTGTACTTCAATTAAATAGTAAATATTACCGGTAAATCCTTCTTAAATTCAGCATAAAAATTGTTTGACTCTTTCAACGTAAACACCCTGATATTCAGGAAAGGATGAAACGATTCCCTTTCCCCCGTTTCGCTTTTGGTCAAGAATTGTGGCATTCCTACCACCAACCCATGAGGAGTACCTCAAGTACTGGATATTTGCTACTCAACATGCACAGGCTCCCTTTTGGGTTCCATCATCCACACTGATAATGTTTTATAGCTTAGAAAGGCACACAACACTCAAGTTTACTTAGCTCTGCTAACAGAAGACCATGTCCTGTTTGTCACACTAGATGCACTACTGGATCCTAGGAGGCCAATTCAGGCATTTATTTCCAACAGTTTTTAGTCAGATTTTTGCTCTACAAACTGATGCAACCAGCTTCTCCTCTGTCTCAACTGTGCCGCAGAATTACAGTTTTAAAACCTAAACTTTTTTTTTTTTAGTTGTCTTTGTTCAACAGAGATAAAGACATTTTACGAAATCATTTCATAACAAAACAAAATGCCAAATGCAAATTTCTGGCTTTATTGTTTAAATGTTTTACATGGTTTTTGTATTGCCCTCAACTCATTTTGTGTGGGTTAATTTTGAATGACCTCTGTTTGAAACAGACTATGTACAGATGGAGCCGCACTGTTCAGCAAAAATAAAAACTAAAGTAAAAGAAAAAATTATAATAAAAACACAAACATGTTAATTGAACAGATTACCTTCAGTCGTATACTGGAAAGAGTATGACATTTTAACTTTTGTGCATCAATTGCAAAAGTCTCTCTACTAAAATAAAAAGACACCCCACAATCCTGTTACAAAGAAGCTAACAAATGAGTCACTGTGCTGCATGTTAGAAGCCAGATAAAGGCTGCCAGAGTAAAAATCAGTGAAAACAGAGAGGCGGGTGGTCTCGCTTTTTGTCAACAAGTCCATCTTAAGCCTGTCAGGCCATAATGCCCCAGCTCTGAGCTCAGCAAACACTGTTGTCTTCATCTTACTTTCTGTCATCAACTCTCCCCCCTCCTAACCCTTCCCCTGTAGCTCCCTCCATCTATCTCCCTGGCTCATCTCTCTGTCTGCTACCTTTCCCCACTATCTCCATCAGCACACTTTTCCACTGAAAATGCTGCGCCAGCACAGAGTTGCTGTGGAAATGGCGCCATCTCCGTTGAAAGGCGGGCAGACGGAATGGGGGGGTTGGTGCTAGGGGGGCTGTTCAGTGGCACAGCCGTCAGGCAGCACACAGCAGCAACCGCACAGCAACACTGCACTTAATCTATTGCCAAAAATACATACAAAAGGGAGTCAGAAAAAAAACCCACTCGATTAAAAAAAATTCTATTAAAATGAGGAACACAGTGGTAATAATAGTCTGGGAGTGTCTGACATTTTATTGCACACAGACAGGAGGGAGGAAAATGGCAGGGAGTTGGTACACAAGCCAACTGCCCACGCAAGCAGACAGGCTACGGTTCATTTGAGGACTGGAGCTGCACCTTCCCTAGACTGTCCATTAATACCAGCTGCAGGTCTCCTCACGTCTAAGCATCAGTCCCCTCAGCTAATCTGTCATCATCTCAGAAACACACAAAAAAGACCCTTTTGTCAGATTAAACACATGTCCAGACCTCTGCTACAGTGCAGAACCACCACCTGTAGCTCCCTGTCATCTCAAGGAGCTTAAAGCAGAGACTCTTAGAACGCACGCACGCACGCACGCACACACCCCTACAACTTTTACAACGGATGCAAACACATTTATATTTCAAACAACTGACCATGTACCCTACAACCCATTATACTACGCACACATCTTGCTGAGAATTTACAAACCACTAGGGCCTTCAAGCTGTTTTGCTGTTCTCTACAAAATTAATATAAAATGGAACAATGCTGTTTAAAAGAGCACATTTTATTCTACCCAAACCGCAATATGAAGAAGGCTTTTGAAATGCACTTTAGACTCCAAGCTATTTATTTTTCCTTTTCCTCCCCTTTTTTCCTCCTCTTTCTCCATAATATTTTACTAGTCTTCTGTCGGAAAATTCATTGACTTCTCAAAGTGTGGATTTAGCTTTTTTGTCTCCTGCTTCCAATGTTCTATTTATTTTGTATTCATTTGACATTAGTATTTATTTCTGTTTTTGTCTGAGTTGCTATGTAACTAGCCAGGTTTACGTCTTAAATATCCTGTTTTGCTTGATGAGTTTGTTTTGTCGTCTTCATCATTTCCCATATTTTCCCGTGTCCAGCTTTAACTGCCTCAGTTGTTACCACTTGGTCTCAGATTGCTTTTGTCATTTCCTTTTTTATTTTCTCTGTTGATTTGAACTGATGTTTTATTTACTCCTTTGTGCAGAATTTTCAGCGTTTTACGGTTGATTTTATTGCCACACTGGAAACTTTTAATTTATTTATAATATTACAGTGAATTCAAGTGACCACCTGTGTGGGCTCTCCAGTGAAAGAAAAAAAATGATCATTTGATGACACAAAGAGAAATTAGGTGAGGAGGCAAGTCAAAGCCATGCATTTTCTATCAACTTTTTCTTTGAGCTTATTATCCAATATATTTCAAACCGTGTCACTGATCTGTTGCACAATCATTGGGGGAAAGAACAGTTAAAAGTTTCTGCTTATAATTTATGCTTTTAATCCCTGCTGTGATACAAAGGGGAAGATTAAAGTGTGAACACTACTGGGATTGTTTTCAGACAGTCTCTAATGATCAGGACAACTCCAACTGTAAAAATCTAATTCACCATTTCAAAAGAAAATAAAGTCATTGCAGAATTGTTGAATTTAAATTTATGACATGAAAGGTGAAGATATCAAATGTGCTTCAAAAAAATGTACATACAAATAAATAAGTAAATAAAGACGTACATAAGATACTTTAAAGGTTGCTCCATAGCTTTTTCCGAATTTGCTTAATTTGTTCCAGCTTCTGACTGATAAGCGGTTCTGTTTTCGTAAAGTCCCAACCAAATTGTTAAAGAGGCCTCTTTTACTGCTCCATCCAGTCCTGCCAATTGGCCATCCTGTTTCCAGACAGCCCAGTCATTTCCCAGCCCAGTGGAGCAGCACTCCCTGACCTCTGCCACAACAGGCCGACCACCAGCACCAGCCAAAGCAGAGTCGGCCTGGGCCATCTCTACTTATTTATGAGCCATTTCACACAGCGCTGCTCCCATTAGAGACCCAGCCCAGCTTACACTGGACTTCCATTGCACTTAACACATGGAGGACACCAACAGGGCCACAGGGACATGACAGGATTATGACTAGGTGGTGGTATTGCCGGGGAGATAAAGAGAACACTACAATTATTATGCAGGTAGCAATGCAGATAACACTTAAAAACACAAAGATGGCTCCTATTTAATCAAATTCCAACAGAAATCAGCAACAAAATCAATCAATTTACTTCTTAACCTTCATTTTTTTTTGTGAAGCATCTTTTAACCCATGTTTTAGAAAGCTATTTGATTTTCCTAGGGGATATAATCATCCTGTGATGTAATTAAACAATGGGACAGAACCAATAAGTTCTGCTGATTTGACATTAATTCAACATTTCATTATTTTCCATTAGTTTTATTGAAGCTTCAACAGACACAGAAAGAAGCCTCCACGGTGGGGAAATTTAGCTAAGTGATTGATTCACCAAAAGCATACAACAATTTAATCAGAGACCCTGTGTATGCATGACTAACAACAAGATTAGTGTGAGCTGGTAACATTTGAACACTGCAGGAGATACAAATTAGCTTGTTTACTTTGCCACAAGAATAAGAAAGACAGTGCTGGCTTGAAAACCTTAAGGGAAGACTCGTCCCCACCTGTGATGGTGAGAAAGGCGAAGCCGTCTTCACCTAGCAGTGGGTTGATGAGCTGGCAGCTGTATGTGCTGTTGGGCTCCAACATAACTGTTAAGACGCTGGTCATAGTGAACAGGCCTTCTTCATTAGCCACCAGCGAAACGGTGACGTTTTCCGTCAGGTTGCGGCCGCTCCCATCCTGCCATACAACACTGCCTTCAGGATAGCCTCCGTAAGCCACACAGGTCAGGGCCACTTTGTCGCCTGGCCGCAGGTTGGATTCAGGCTGTAAGGTTAGCACAGGCTTGGTGTACGGCGCTGAGAAAACAAGAGGAGGAAAAGAGTGAGGAATCAAGTGTTAAAGACCCAGTCCAATGAAAATCATGGTTTTGGTGTTTTGAACATGTTCTTGAGGTGATGGAAGACATATATAAAGAAAGATAATCTAAAATTGTGTTTGGTGTTAGAGTATACAATGCAGAATACAGGGATAAATTGGAGAAAGCTGATTCACTGTGGCGACCCCTGAAGGGAAATGCCAAAAGGAAAAGAAGAAGAATCTAAAATAGAGTTTCTGAATAATTCTTTTTTTCAAATCTCTGAATGAGGAGTAGACGAAAAATGCCATTGGAAAAAGCTTGTAGCTGTTACGTAGGTGCTATAATCGGTGGGCCATAAGCTCCCTGCTCTGTTCTGCTCCATTCTGATGCATCCACTTGCAGACAAAGAGATCCATGAACGTCTTTATTTTCCTTATTCGAGCTGGCATCTGGCAGCTGTATAGCTGGATAGTTTTGATATTGCTCACCATTTTTGTTGCCCCGCTAATGATAGGTTTGGGTTGTGAGGAGCTGTAAACTAGCGGGACAGTGTGTAAACAGATGGATGATAGGAGGGGGGTGTGGTTGCTCCACGTCAACAACAGTCCCGCCAACAATACAGAGGCGAATTTCTAACGAACAACTGCTGCTCTGCAGAAACTATGTCCTAGAAAAAGGACACGTTTTTTGATTTTGCATAAAAATGGCATCATCATTATTAAAAAACCACTGGGAACACTTTTACAGCAGATCCAAATATAATTGGAGGTTATGGAGGGAGGGCACAGAAGCAATGAGAATTAAACACTCCATAAACCCGTGATTATTGATGATATTGCTACTCTGCATTCCACAGTGCAGAAATCCCACAGTCGATGAGAAATTGTCATGTTACAGTCTTTCACATCACCTGCCTCACCCGAAGAAGCATGCCACCAAGCCCCTCTCAGTAACAAAACCATCTTAGGCAGAGTTTGGGAGCTGTGCAGACCAGAACCAGCACTCAAAGGATAATTGATTTGGGAAAACTAAGCTTGTAGAGAAAAAATGATGTAGAAAGAAAGAGATGAGAGGTAAGAGGTGAGTTCTCAGCCTCGGCGTGCTAGCACGCCTATCCAGTCCCTTGAGCTGTAAGACAAACATGTAGGTGACGGAGGCTCAGCTGTATTCCCTCAACCAATCCCAGCTCCGCAAACAAAGGAGAGAAGCTGTGGTTTGGATGAAACTAGTTTGTCTGAGCTTCTTTCACTAAAGTGTGATCACACCACTAAAGCAGATTTTGCATCGATCACACACCCCATCTGTGTGTTTCACTTGCAAGGGGCATTACTATCTTTTCACACATCATGAAGAAAAGCTGAATTACCAAGTGTAAATGCTGACTAAAATCAGAAAATAATCAAGTCCATAGCATAAAACAGCACCAGTTCATCACTGATGGACGCTTTCTTTCTTCCTTCACTGTCCATCAACAAAAGCATTCACCAACACCACCTAATGTTCATTCATTCTAATAGAATAGAGCAGCAATCTCACAGCAGATGCATAAATGTAAAAAGCAGCTTTAGAATCGTATGAAAGGCTCTCGGCTGTGAAGGAGGGCAAAGTAGTCGCACGGCAAAGAAAATGTTAGTGATGGCTGATTGGCCATGACAACAGCTAATAATCAAAGTCAACAGATATTGATCATGACATGGAGTACAATCAGTGCTTATTGACAAAAAGGGAGGAAAAAAAACCTTAGAAGCCTGAAGGAAGCTGTTTATCACCTGTTTACATCTCATACAAAGAAATAACCCTAAATTACCTCCAACTCTGCTGGGCTGTCTGTGGTTGATTTAATAAAGACATGGGAAGGAATAATTCTGAGAAAATGTTTTTTTTTTTACCGTGTTCTGTTATTGAAAAATATAACACCTTTGTGATCATGCAGGGTAACAAAAACTAACATGAATATTGCATCAAAACAAAGACAGCGGTCATATTTTGTCTGCTAATAGGACCGCATTCGGATTAAAACATCAAAATAGTATTAGTTATATATTATTTTAATAATGTACAATATTGTACACAATGTCAGGGGTCATAAGGTAGTTAAGCTGGAAAAAACTACAGGGTTGCATTTGCTTTTTATGTAGAAAAGTCTTTACCAATTTTTTTCTTTACTTTATGAGATGTTAGATTTCTTATGTATCTGGAAAAAAAAAAACTCTTGTAAAGAGGTAATGTGATAAAAGCATCCATGTTTTCAGACCAAAATGGAAATCAAACCTCACACATATGTTGGCCTCTTTCACAGAACTTTAGTTCTGTTGTTTTGAGAAAATTAACTAAAAGATTTGCATTTTTGCATTCTGGAAGAATGTTTTAGTGTTGCTGAAACTTCTTAGCAGCCCAACCATTGGTTGAGTTTTGGGTTCTTCATAGTTTTTCCGTCAACTATGAAATTGCGCAAATTGGATTTGCGATAAAGAATTTGCCTAATGAAAAAAACTTGTATTTATCGGAAATACGTTTTTGCACTTGGAGGAGCTTGTTTTTTTGCGGCACATCAAAATTGACATATTTCGAAAACTGCAATGGAAAACTTTTTTTCGATTAAAAGGAGTCACGTGACCAACAACTGGACGGCAATGCACTTCTTGGTAGGAACTGGCTGCCTTGGTCACTGCCCAGCAGGCGCCACAGGAGATCCCACTTCATCAAACAGCTCATCAAAAGTTGAGCGAGTCATGTGGAATTATTGGATCCACAGCTCCTCTGTAAAATCCCCAACCATGATTTCCCATCCGTAGCCACTCCCACTACGCCATTCCATGGCCAGAACAAGACGCAGATGTCTTCTTTGATAGATGATGTTGAGCGCTAGTGCAGTGGCAGAGAATTAGAATGATTCTGCTGTAAATCAAAGTATTGTTCATCTATTTCCATGTATTTGAATGACTAATCGCATAAATTGGTCTTTATGTTTATTCCCATGTATGTTTAATATAAACTGTAATGGCGACATTGTTTTTTGTTGTTGCCATTTCTAGAATTTTGATAATATTGTGTGATGGAAAGGCAGCTATTGACATTGACAGCTTGACTCACCAGCCACCTGCAGAAAAAGAGCAGCTCTCCCATAGTCCTGCACCCTGACAAAGCAGGTGTAGCTCCCTTCATCCGCCACCACCACCTTGCTTAGCAGCAGCGAAGCATTGCCCAGCTTCAGCTGAGTGGGGAACAGGCTGGTCCGGTTGGCAAAGCCCTCTGCCTGGTCCACCAGCAGGTCGCGTCCCTCTGAGTACGTGTGTACATTGCGCTTGGTGTCTGTTAGCTGCCAGAAGATGCTCAGATCCGATAGGTTGAAGACATTGGGGTGGCTGAAGGAGCAGTTGAGAATTGCATCCTGCCCATACAGCGCCACCACAGGTTGCTCTGGGACACGAAGTTCCATTACAGCTGTGAAAAGATATACACATTTTGTTAGCCAATTACAACTAACATTTGTAAAAAATAAAATGCAGCTATTGTTAACAGTAGTCTAAGCAGGATCTGGACAAATAAAACTACCGTTACATATTCATGACTATGATTTATCATTGACTACAGTGTTCTGAACGTTAAAAAAAAAATCACGGGAACAGTTGGAGAAGCAGAATGAAAATCTAATAAAAATCCTCTTTGTGTAGAATGATAACACAAGGATTGCAAAGTTAGAGGGCAGAAATAAAAGGAATCTGAGCAGAGTCTCAGGACTTTCTTTGTGTTCTTAGGCTTTGCCTCGTGGTGATGGCTCAGTGCAGCAAAGCTAAGCAGGAGCGGCAACAACATCTGTGTAGCCTTAGTTTAATCTTTAGTTAAATCTAGCAAAAGGTGCTGGAGGAATATGATCGCAGCACGACTGTTGAACATTTCAGAGAAAATGAAAAGTGGCTTTGTTTTGCAATTTCAGAGGGAATTTTGTGTGCATCTGTGTTTATGCATGTGTGTGAGCTGCTTGTGGAGAGTTGGCTGAGCACTAAGTGTACAATGCATAATCATTTGGGATTAGTAGCCGTATCAAGCAGTCTAGAGTGCATCCATACTATTCTCACGAGTCAGCATTCTCCATTGATCCATGTCTGATGTTACACAACTATGAGACACTCATCAGCATCACAGGAGAAGGGGAAAAAAGCCAGTCGGCCCTCCGGGCAATGCATTCTACTTTATGCTCAGCCTCTCTAATTGTTGTAATCACAGTGGCATTTTAGCCTCCTCACCTCTTTTTGAGCTCTGTCTATCACACAGCACATGTTGGTATTGAGTCACTTAGCTGTGAAGGAGATTTGCCTGCTGCAGAGGTGCAATAATTACTTTCCCCATTAACAACAAACAAGTCTTTCATCTGAGAGTGCTATACGGATGAGTATTGGTAAGTCAAGGCGGCCCTATTTTCATCTCAGTCAGCCAGGCCCAGCCTGGTGGTCTCTCCTCATCAACCCCATAAACTGCAAGAACAGTGCCCCCTCATGTTTCACCTTCAAACTACACGGAAAAAAAGGAAAAGAAGCCACAGATCCTCTTATGATACATCAGGAGCACCCAGCATTGATGCTGTGCTACAAAAGGCTCACAAAATCTCTTTGAAAGTGATGATTCCTGTTTGAATTCAAATAAGTTAGACATAAAGGCGTTTAACATAAAAATGTTTCATTTTTTTCCTACAGGGAAACCGAAAAAGTCTCTCCAGTAAATCCTGTATCACAGAATAACAGGTTGCCTTAACTTCATTTTGACTTCGAGTGTTGCTCCACCATTTGACCCTGAACAAATCAAAGTGTCCAAACTAACAAGTGGCTCTCAGAAAACAATTTTCTGTCATACTCCCCACCACCACATACACACACAACCACCACCAGTGCAAGCAACAGAAGGCTTTTCTGTTTTAAACCGTGATTACAAAAGCTTTTCTGCGGCAGCAGGGGGGGACGCGTATCATATTGTGCCCACATTCACCCAGCAGGGGGACAAGATACAGAAGACCTATCAAAGCAGAGCATGGCAGAAGCAAGCCCCAACGTTCTGCTTGCACTGGGGATGTCTGAACAAATCTCTACAGTGTGTCTTTGCTGTTTTTAAAGGTGGCCTAACCACGTCTGGGATTTTTTTCTAAATGAGTGGACAGACTGGGAGAGCCCTCGCTGAGACATGCATGTTGCAGGATGAAAAGATAGAGCAATTAAATCCCTCCCTGGCCAGCATGGGATGACTCACACCACTGAGTTCACACACAGAGGAAAAACAAGAAGGCGACACAGACAGAGGCGCTGGGATATACAATAAGAAAGACACGGACTCTGTCAAAGAGACAGGGACAGAATTACTTCATCCTCCCAGTTCATCTTCTTCTTTATCTAGTGGCAAACTTCTAGCTCCAAAACCCTGGGAGTATGCAGTTGTATAATGATGCTACGTTCACACCGGGCTAGTTGCATTCGAGCGACCACTTCCAATGAAAAGTCTATGTGACCACGTGCATATGCGGGCTTCTGCGTTCAAATCTCCTGGATTTACACGTCACTACACACATTTTAAGTCAGTTTTTGGACTGGAATTGTAAGACACCAGGTCTTTCATATGAAAATAGAGCTGTGAAAGAAAAAGCCTGGAGCAAGACTTGCAAGATTTGTACCGCTTTAACATTTTGCACCAAGCCTCTTCCAACTGTGAGTACAAGCACTAGTATCAGGTAGAAACAGTCCTGTGTGAACACCATATGTTAAAAGCACATTCAAGGATGTTCAAGAATCTGTGTACGTAGCTTGAGACCTTCAACAGGGCAACTGATCTGCATTTGCAGTAAAAAAGCTAAGGGAGCATTTTGCATTACACTACAGGGAGTATTGGGGGATGACATCATGGTAAAAAGCGCAATATGTTTTAATTGTAGGATGTGAAATGGCACAGAAACTCTCCATATACAGTTTTTGATTGTTTACCATAAGGTCTGTACAAAAAACATGATTTCTCCTTAGAGTTTACTGTAATAAAGTCTAATTTCAGAAATTAGGGATTATATCCATATGGTCTCTGGGTGGGTTGGGTCCAACTAGAGGGTACATTGCATCTTGTATAAAGAGATCCCACAAAGGGCAGGCTGGGAGACATCGTGCTGCAGGGATTTATACGCTGCACTTTGTGTTTATGGGTCTCAGCTCTGTTTGAGTGCCACTGAGACAGTGACAGGCACTTTCACAGCCGACATGAAATAAACTCATTACACTTTTGCGAGTGCTGGCAACAGGCCCCGCTTACCAGTCAGACACATGGTTGGCTAGAAAAGGCTGCAAGTGATCTTCACACTCCACTCCACTTCCACTATCAAGACTAACCACCAACGTGTCAATATCTAGCACCTCCTTTCCATTCTGTTTTCCTCAAATACGTAAGGCACGGCTAACACTGAATATGCCTCTGCGGGGTTCTTCATGCAGTGAAATTATTGAAACGTCATTCCGGCCGGGCACATGAAACTAATGTAAATGTTTACACTTTGGATTTCGGAAAGAGATTCATAAAACCCTAGGCTCTATTAATAAGACAATTGCAGTTCTAACTAAATAAGTGACTAATTGTTTTTCTTTCAGGCTTTTTTGTTGGTATGTCACTGCACTGAACTCATCTTAAACTTTACCTTAAATAGGTAAAACATGCAAGCCTTCCTAAAAGCAGATCCTTGTACTAAACCAATGTTGGAAATATAATCAAAGACTGCAAATTCTTTGAAACAACTAGTTTCAGAGTATTAAACATGGAATGAGTCTGGGATGTAACAGAAATCAGAAATATTCAATACCTGTAGGAGTGGACAACATGGAGCTGATGTTGGAGTTTCACTGACTTCAGTCCAAAAACTGCACTTAAAGTTAAAGTCCCATTATCTGTCACACACCTAGGTGTGTGAAATTTGTTCTCCGCATTTGACCCATCCCCTGGGGGGGGCGGTGAGCTACAGACACAGCCGCACTCGGGAATCATTTGGTGGTTCAACCCCCCAACCTAACCCCTTAATGTTGAGTGTCAAACAGGGAAGCATTTGGTCCCATATTTAGAGTCTTTGGTATGATTTCAACTCATGACCTTCCAGTCACAGGGCAGACACTCTTCCACAAGGCCACTGAGCTGGTCCAGTGGACCTGTTGTAAATCTAAATCCCATGCACCCATACCAGGCTGTAGGTTTTTAAGGTTGTCTGGGCCCATGAAGAGGAGCGATCACATCTTAAGGGGAGAGCAGATGTGTCTTGCAGTTTCCTTGGCGCTCGCATGAGGGACATAGTTGAAAGTGAAAACATGTAATTGTCATAGGTGTGGCCAGTGTATTGTGAAGCATTAAGTAAGGCTAAGCGCGCTCACACTTATGCAATAAGGGTGATGCTGTTGTAAGGTGTCCTTATGCCACACTCTAGTCATTTGTAAAGCATTGGTCACAACAACTGCCCACATGGCTATACTAGCTGTTTGCAAGCGAAAATTGGGCAAACCTCTATGGGACACAAAATGAGCATTTGTGAACATCATGACCCCTTTTGCAGTCTGCAGGATTCGGGTGGTGGGTGAAAAACTGGAAAATCCATACGACACACCTGCTTCCCACTTATTTCACTCCCTTGTGCATTGTTTAGGAATTCACCGCAACCTGTCCCCCGTAGCATGCCTGTACAAAAAATGTGCATGAATATTGTCGCACTCCAGGCTCACAGAGTGGTTTATAACATTCCTTTTTCATGAGGGTCACCTGCGTGGCCGGTACAAGTTCTTTTGGCTCAAGACAGTATGTGGCAGTTGGGACCAAGGCTTTATTGAACAACACAAACCACCAGGGTAGCTGTTGTTCCGCAAGTGGCTGGAATCTGAGTACATCATGCATAGCAAAAATACACGTGCCTGACAGTGTTGCAAATCTGCAGAATGGACATTTTTCCAGAGATTGTAGCGTAAATATTGCAATAACACCAAATGAAACATTTTTGCATCACTGGCAGTACGACCAGGCACAGAATGATCGTAAGTAACTATCTCAGTTTACTGCTCACTGATATACTGCCAACAATACTCCATTAATACTGGATACCACTTAAACATTTACATCCTCCAAGTCCAGATGTGAACTTTATGAAGCCTATAATGGTTTTATCATTTCTAACCCAGCTCCAATATATTTGTCTCCATCAGACTCATCCTTAGTTTGTAGGAATCCTGTTGTGTTGTGGGAACGGGAAAATTATGTTTCATCTTGGTATAAACAAATTATTAAGGTATTTATAAAAAGACATGTTTTAAGGTGTTTCAGCCATACTAATGGTCAAATTCCAGATCTTTTCTTGGATTCTATAGTCTTTTACTCGTCCAATTAATAAGATATCACAGAATGTCTGTATCAAAGATGAATTACTGAACATATCTTAATATGATACAGTAAGATTCAAAGCTCTAATTTTCCACAAAAAAATTAAATTAACTCAGAAAAGTACAAAAACTTCATTTGTGACCATGCAAAATTGCCCTTCAATCTGCAACTTCCCTGGTTTTACTTCTCTTCCAAACAAAGGAATTATGACTTACAGAATTTGTCACTTGATCTCATCAACTGGGAAAAAAAAGAGTCAATGGACTGCATATGTAGAAGCAGCATTTTCTTTTCAATGACTGTTATTTCTTATCGAGTTGTCATTTATTGAGTCTACTAACAAAAGTCAGACGATGATACATAACGTTTTTTTCAGTAATGAGAAAAAAAAATAATGTTTTATGATGCATTATTGTTGACTTTAACATTTTATAGCATAAAGATGGAGAAAAAGGCATTTGTATTAAAAAGAAAGTCAATCAACTAAAAGCATGAATATAACCAAAATTAAAGCATAATATATTAATTAATATATGTAAATAGGGCTGCACAGTGACACAGTGGTTGGTGCTTTTGCCTCAGAGTGAGAATGCTGTGGTTCAAATCCCAGATGGGATCTGTGTGTGTGGAGTTTGCATGTTCTCCCTGTGTATGCAAAGGACTCCAGCAAGATTCATAGATTCATTACTCTAAATTGTCCCCAGGTGAGACTGTGAGACTCTATGTGTATGTATGTGTGTGTGTGTGTGACTGTGTGGCCCTGTGACAGGATGGCAACCTTCAACCGACAGAAGCCAAGTAACACTCTAGCAGCCGTAAAAGAGATACAGCGGGTTTTAAAAAACGGATGGATGGATATTTGCAGACACACATATAAATAGATATCAGAATTTAAAAAAATAAAAACACTGAAAAGGCCATGAAGAATTGATTTTTCAGACTTGCATGACTTTTGACAACTCCACATCACAGATACGCATTACACATTCACAGGAACTGGACAGAAGCTACTCCGACAGTAAAATGACAATACTGTTACAAAGCTGCTCCAGGGTGGGGAGGTCCCAATCATCAAGCCTGCTGGACAGCATTACTACAGAACAGTTGGTTGGTGCTAATACTGTTCTTGACTCACACATTACAGGCAACCCTATTAAGGGTTTAAATTTTCTGCAGATAAATCAACATGGTTATTTTTAGGGATGGGCAATATATCTGTGCCAGTATTGGTATCCGCCGATATTTGAATAACTTGAGTTTATCTGTATCGCTCCAATATTTAAAAATTCTACTGATAGTCTTCTGACTGTGTTTAGATACACTATATTTTTTAAATGTATACTTGTTCCTATTACATTGGGAAGCTTATGTTTACAGTCATAGTCGGTAATTGACTGTTTAAGTAAATTTTATTTTTGCTAGGTTATGTGCAACAGTCAATAAATGGTCTGAATGTTTTTTAGTTATTTTTTCAAAGTTTTAAAGTGATACTTGTTGCTATGAGATCCCTTGCTGTACGTTAAAAAGGCCAAGTACAATGTGATTTTTCAGTAAAAGAAAAGTTTTGCATTTCTACTAAAGAAACAAAGAGGAAATCCAAACTTTTGTGTTACTGTTGATGCTTAAATATCGGTATCTGCAAATATCGATTATCAGCCACAGCTGCAGGAGAAATATCGGTTATCGGTATCAGCCGAAAAAAATTATATCGGCCCATCCCTAGTTATTCTACAGTCCACTGACTTGGTCAGTGCATTCACTTCACCGGTATCAGCATTTCCACCGGTAGCAAGCAATTCCAAAGTTCTTCCAGCTCAATAGGCAATATAACTTTGCAGGAACCTCAACCAGTTCAATATGTGTGAGACATACAAAAATTACGCAGAAATCTGCTTCAACAATAAATAACGAAAACTTTTCCTCAGCATAGTGAGTACGCAAATTTAACAAATATAGCTTTGTTAAGGCATTCAAAATCAGAGAAATTTAAAGATAATTTTTATACTTAAAAGTAGATTAAACATCAGTGCTTGTGAGGAACTAAGGCCAAACTGGCTAAACGAAACACACTGATTTATATGGTCCGCTTATAATAGACTGCAGTGAAAGTAGGTTTGAATTGAGCCAAAAGAAAAGTTTAGCAACAAGCCTTTTACAACACTGCCATCACATGCAGATGAGTGGAAGTGCAGTTCAAAACAACCTTTGGAAATATGCACAACCTGAACATCAAAGGATTTTGCTCAAAGGGTCTACAAGCCCTTTCATAATGAAAATTTGTGATATGACCAACGTCAGTACAAGTCTGAAGGGAAAGCTAAGCTTTTGATTTTGTCAGCAGCAAGATGTCCACAATGCACACATTTGAGAGAAAAAGAAACCAGAGCTTACAGACCAGGGTGGTGTGACTGCCTCGCAAGCAAGGTTTTAAATGAAATGAGAAATTTCCCAGAGTTATGTGTCTTAGGCAGTAGATTTATAATAGCCCTCAATGCGGCATAATGTGGTTTGATTGAGTGAGCCGTCTGCAGCATAAACGGGTCACGTTCAACATTAAGCTGTAAAGATAATCTCTTTCCTCTTTCTTTCAGGAACCTATCAAGGGAACGAGACTTTCCCGGCTCTGGGAAAGACACTGGAGATGGCAGATAGGGCAAACAAGGATCCTGGCATGCTCATTCCCCCAATACCATAAATCACAGCAGGACACACCGTTCCTCTGTCTTATGGTGTTCTTGCTCTTTCTGACTGCCTTCCCCTTTCTTGCATCTTTCAAGGACAAATGCCAACCCCCACCCCCCCCACCCCACCCCCAAACCCAATAACCTGCTAATCGACTCTGACAGTGTGATAGTGGTGGGTTTTTCTAGAAAAAGAGCATGGATACAGGAGAGCTTTGGGCTTACAAGGCAAGCAGGAAGGAATTTTTAATGAGAAAAAGTTAAGGACAGAAAAGGAGAACTCCCAAATGAATGAACCTAGACTTCTTCTTTTTTACTGGCAATCAATAGTATTTTAAAATTAAGTGCCAAACGTATCAGATTTATGTAGTATTAGAAGCAGAAAACATGTTGGCGTCAATATTCCTTGGAAGCGGAGTTACTCCACGCCAACAGCCCCACTCAAAACTCAGTGGTGAATTTCAAATGAACTCCTGCCTCTCTGCAGAAACAGGCTGTTTTTGTTGTTGTTGGTTTTTTCTTGGGTAAGAAATGACATAATCATAATTAAAAGACCGCTGGGAACAAATACATCAAAAGATGATTGGAGTAGGACTTTAAATGTTTGGCTAATTGATTTTTTTTTGCTGGCTTAAGAGAGAAGGAAATGAAGGCATGGGTCAAAATTGCTCCCTGCTGTGTTTCTGCGTTATCACTGATGCTCGTCCCGACAAGAAGAGATCTCTTTGTAGCAGTTGCTGGATTGCTTCAGCAGCAAGCTAACAGCTGTGATACTTTCCAGCCACAAATCAGCATCCATTCATCGCATCTCCAAAGACACACAGCGACAGAGATATGGCTCCAGGCCCCTCTTCTCCTCCACAACTGCAACTTCGGAATCCAACTTGTATCAATGGTTTCTTGATCCCACAGGGCAGCATTTATAGGACTTGCTGAAATAATCATGAAGTGCTTGTTGTTCAATGACCGAGCGCTGAGAAGAGAGGAGCTGAGAAACAGAAGTGAAAAGGAGGGAAGCCTGCAGACACCAGTCATTACATATGCACTACAGCGAAACCAATCTTTTTTTGAGGCCGTCCTCTATTGTTTTTAAAGGATACTTCAGTGGACCAAATCAAATTAGCAAGAACATCACAGATACGGGGTAATAACCCTAAATTGAATTTTGGAACAGACTAAAGTGTCCCTCTGCTGAAATCAATTGCTGTGAAGACAAAATGAGGCCAGAGAAAGAGCATCCATGGTTAGCAGACCTTTAAAAAGTGCAACAGAGATGGAGGCACAAGTGGGCTTCTTTCACGCTTCATGCGCCCCCACAATTTGTGCGTAGCAACTCCTACATAAGATGCTATCTATCTAATTATGCACCCCATTTGGAATTACCTTACAGCTACTACAACCACTAAGTCAGGTTTGCATTTTTTTGCATTTGTGTGAACAAGACTTGTCTCTCATTGTTTGGGTACTAAGAGTTACACGCGGCCTTGTAATCGTACTAAACTCGCACACACTAGAACATCAACAAGTATTTAATTAGACAACCTCCTGTTAGCTCTGCCAGTGGCTGACACTGCTGTGTGGTATGCAGAAGTGAGCCAAGGATATGACTAAACACAGCCAACTGTTGTCCAAAAGTGATGTCTATAAAATGACATTTCCACGATTTTACTAAATCAATAAGTGTGAGTTTGTGGTAGCAGGAAAAGTTTTTAAAAGGCTCATGGCGGCCTAGTTTTTGAAAGACCCGCACTGATCATGCTTTGATCCATCCATTTGTCTACAAGTGGGTGCATCACAATAGAGCAAAGCAATTCAATTTTATTTCAAATGTCCTCCATCATCAGAAAAATGCCACAATAACATGTTAAAAAACACAGTTTTCATCGTCTTTAAGTTGACTTTTATCTCTTCTCCAAGAGGCTTCAACTTGAAATACTCTTTTATTTAAACTTTTTCTGCTATGGAACCATCCTGGAGAACCAGAGACACCAACTAGTAAGGTCAAAGATTATTTAAGCAAACTTATATGTCTTTAAGAAAGAATTGTGAAACAACTCTCAATTACATATTGTGGGGTAGCAGTAGGGCTGCACGATATGAAGAAAACTCACAACATCGGTGATCAATATTGCGATGAGATTATGAATTGCAGCATATTGCAGCAATTTTCGCTGACTTTTGTGATATGCGTATCGCACAGCTTGATATTGCGATAAAGGTATATTTGGGATTTATTTTGCAGGCCTATGTAGCAGTGTTATAGTGTAATATTTGGTCGATGTCCCACAAGCTGTCACCTGATTACTGAGTCAGAACACAGGAAGTGTGTGGGCGGGCAGAGAGGACTTCACAGGAAAACACGTCATCCCATACAGACACTTCACATAGCTTCAAACACAAATCTCATAATCCCAGCGAGAGACCAGGAGACCAAAGAGACGGTGGACATGCTCAACTTACACACTGACAAACAAGCACAGAGGCTCATGGGTAAACAAGACACTCTGTTTGGGTAGCCACTTTTGGCAATCAGCATGACCTGTACATGGTTATCTAAGTAATTACTTTTGGGCTTTGGGGTAAAAAAGACAGAAAGATTAAGTACATGCCACTGGATTCAAAATATTAATAAAACCACTAAAAGATAAACATCTCTCTCCTTTTAAAAAGTAATATAGTTGATGCTTCTGCTACAGTTAATAGAATTCCATTAAATCCAATTAGATCTGGTGTGCGTGTCGTTTTTGGAATATCATACTGCGCTACGGGGAGAGACTGTAGAAACAAACTGGACTCTAATTCACTTAGTGCTCCAGTTAGCACAAAGAACTTGAATCACTGTGTGAGCTACAATAGCCTATTACCTGCAAGTTAAAGACCTCCATCAGTCCCCGACACCTCAACATCTTCTCTCACCGAGAGGGAGCAATAGGTAGAGGATGCCACACTGCAAGTAATGAGCAGGCCACAAGCACATTTGTGTTGGGAGAGAATAGGTCCCTAATGAACCACTGAGGACACTTAGGTCCAATGAATCGGGACTGAAATGTGCCACTGATAGAAGGCTTTGCCAGTTCAACCAGAGAATAGATTAGAAACAAGAAAAGAACCCGATGTAATGGTATTTTAAGAGGTAAAATTCCACAGTCTCTACATAATCATTGTAAATGCACATATCCATACACACATATGTGTAGACCTCTGATTAAAGAATAAATCATATATCAATTTTCATATTCCTGAATCCTATGGAAATATCTATTTACATTTGTGAATATAGCCAATTGCAAATTCCTGGCTATACAGTAGTTATTATGTACATTATTATACACATTATAAACATTGTATGTTCAGTTGTTACTCGTATTATTTCCTGCACATATTCAGCCTTAGTCACATGTTTGCTTTCCCCTACGATTGCTGCAGGTTTTTGAGTTGTCCAGGCCTGTAGAGGGTCGTCGATAGGAGGGGCTCCATCCCAAGTGGACCGCAGGTGTGTCTTTCAGTTCCCTTTAGTCTTATACGGCCACCTTAAGATGTAACATACAGCCAAAATATAACATACCATTGTTGTGTGTCTAGTAAGTATGTCGTGAAATATTAATACAACTAATGCAAGTTTTATATGCTTATAAAGTATGGGGAAAGGTGTCCTATGATGCTCTTAAACCATGGTCTAGTCATTGGTAGGGGGTGAGTCCTGAACCTCACTGACCCCACGCACGGGGTGTGTTCATGATTTATAAGTGCCAGTTGACACCCATAGGATGCCCACTAGGGCTGGGTATCACTAATAATTTCCAGAATCAATTCTATTGACCAGAGCCTGGATCGATCCCATTGACGATTTTTTTCTATTCTTCTTCAAAAGGAAAAGCTCTGATAAAAATGTCCAGATCTTTATGTTCTGCCTCTCCTGGAGGGCGTTTCAGTTTGGCCTCTAAGTAGAGCTCGCACTGTAGCATTACACTTTATTCCAAAAGATTTAAGCAAAAAAACTTTAGCTTTAGACCACAAATGGTTACTTTAACATTTTTTCCTTAAAGGAGTTTGGAAAACTCATGTCTGTGAGTATATAAAGCTGTAAATTTATTCAGCAATTTATGTTTAGGTCAACCGAGCGTTAGCATTAGTCGTGCTATAGGAAATTCCATTATACGTTAGCATCTTTATTTTCAAACTTTATTGAATGTATCAATTCAATACAGAACAATGCAAAACAGCAACAAGGAAGGAACAAGGCAGGGGGTTATTTTTACATTTTACACAAATACATTGAAACTGACGCACAGATCAAATGTATTAATGGCTTTCTTTTTGTCAGATTTTCTTATTGTGATCATGTATTGTTTGAACTCATTGATAGGCTGTACCACTATTATGTTTTAGGTCACCAGAAAAGAAAAGGCATAAAAGATCAATCTCTACTTTTAAGGATCGATCATTGATTTATTAAGCTTGGATTGATACAGATTGATTAATTGATATTATCAACTCAGCCCAAATTACGTTCTGATATTGTTTAATTTTTATACGTCAGGCCTCATGCGAGGAGCCTGCACATTTCACATTCAGAAAACTTATGGGCCTCCTGCGCAGTCCGCAGGAAAAATCCGTACAATACACCGGCATCTCACCTACCTCCCCCTTTTTTACCCTTACTTTTGTATGCGTATTTGCTACGACATGTCCCTTTCAGAATGCCAGTTGATAACAATGTGCAACAGCATTTTTGTTCTACAGGATCATAGAGCGTTCTACACACTTGCTATTTGGTCTAGGTCACCTGCATGGCCCAAACATTTTTCACCTGCAGACAGCCGTATCCACCTGTAATGGCAGTTATGACAAATGCTTTCTATAGTTGCACTTAGGATTGAAACCTTGTGGACTTGTGGTTAGACATAAAACTGCATTTTGTTGCTTGGTTCTTGTATAAGTGTAATGACAATAATGTTTAATGTAATCTAAAATGAACAGTGATGTTTTCATACAAACTAAAACGTTAAAATCAGAACCTGCTTGATAAATATCATGTGTCACCATCTAAGATAAAGACGGCTGTTCAAATATCTTCTTTTTTTTTTTTGTGGAAAGTCATGACATCCGATCAGAAGTAACCGTTTTTCTGAAAGCACGATTTCCACTAAAGGAAAAGTCTAAGTATACTCCATATACATTCTCCACTGCAACATCAGGTTACAGATATTAAAAGATGACTCCTCTTTCACTCCCAAAGTCACAGCTTGATGAAAACTGCAAGTCGTGCATCTTTCTCAGCATCACCTGTGCCCTAAAGCGTCCTACAGGTTTAAAAAAAAAGGTCAAAGCCTCTCTCTTTTGCAAGCTCAAAGATAAATAAAAATATGCCACAGTAGCAAAAACATTCAAAAGCATTCTCTTTGTAGACATCTGTCTACGTGGTAAAAGTTTCCACAGGGAGCTTCATGACTTTCAAACTACGTGGGTGTTATTTAGGAGTGTGCTCATTTGAACTGCTGTTTTGCCCAATTAGGCCTTAAAGGGAGGGGATTCAAACACCCAGCAGGCTGTATTGTCTAACAGGCAGTGCCATTCTCACCGTGATGACTTGGATCTAATAGCAGGCCACAGGCAGAGGCCGAACTCACCCATTGCTTGAACGGCCAGCACTGCAGGCAGCAGAAGGAGGAGCATGGTCTTCCAGGGAGGATTTAAATAGCTGGTTGTCTGCTTCAGAGGCAGCACTGAGGGGAGGAAAAGAGAGTGCCTGTAAGGAGAATGAACATTCTAATGGCAGGGGCGAGATCGTGCAACGATACATGTGGATGGCTATTACGAAGAGGGTAATTACACTTTTACAGTTTGCTGGAATCCACGTGCGCATTAACTTTGATGAAAGTTTGTCTGAAGGTGACGGCTTGTCCCTTTTTTCTGGCTCGCTTAAGGCTTTTACTCTTTCATCAGGAGCAAAGCTGCAGTGACAAAAGGGGACTTCCAAAGGGGCCAAGTCATTCTCTCTGGTTTCCTGAGGGAAAATACCACATCTGGAAGGAGCAGAGGCAGACAAGACTATCTCACCTCTCTTGGAGCCTCTCACGCATGCAATATTAATAAGATATATATCTACTAGATTGGTAGAGGTCACACTGAGCCTGTGTTTGCAGAAACAAAACTCAGAAGATATTGGATAATACCAAAGATAGAGACTTTTTTTTTCAGTGATAGAAAGTCAACGCTTCGCTGAATATAAAATCACAGGAAAGCCACAAAAGTCTTGATTTTTTAAATTTACATCACTGAACCGGAAAAAAAAAGATTCCAAACTTGCATTCTTATTGTGATAACAATGCTAAGATTTGTAAAGGTCCCCAAGAACCCACCTGTTAGTGAAAACCTCCAAAAGAACACATTCAACAGAACTTGGACAGGAAGATAACAGGACAAGACATCTGTAAGGTGCATTTAAAGACCCACTCCATTGAAATGTGTGTTTTTGGTGTTTTTAACATGTCCTTGTAGCATTTTGCTGATGACGGAGGACACGTATAAAGAAAATTACAATGAAAAGTGTGTTTGTGAGTACTCCACTTCGATTGAGAATAGAATCTAGTAAAAACGTGACATTTTCTCCACTTTCTTAAAACCCACTTACCACAACCTTGTGCACGTGTAACTTTAATGTGTGTGTAAATGTGGTTTCGTCTTGGTGCATCAGGTGATTGGTGTGGACTATTTAAAGATTTGTTTGCGTTGTAGCCGAATTCGTAGTTGGTTTTAAGCTGGTGTTATTTCAAGTTGTTCATGCATACATTTTATTTGTTATTTGCAAGATTGAATATTTTGGATTTAGGATATTTGAGTGTACGTGTGTGGATACACAGTTGCAAGTACACACAGCTATGCACAAAATATATTGTACGAGTCACAATCAAGTATTACACACACACAAATCAAAAGTAACAGACAGGCAGACACACATTACAAATCAAGAATTACGCACACAGAAATCCACTGAGTCCTTACATCTGGCTGGATATCTCAGATATAGCTCACCATTTTTGTTGCCCCGGTTATGTTAGCTTGGGGTTGTAAAGGGCTTTAAGCTAGCAGGAGAGAATATAAACAAAGGGAAGATGGGAAGGATTATTTCACACTAACGGTCCCACCCACAACTCAGAGGCGAATTTCTGATGAACTACTGTCGCTTTGCAGAAACTATATACTAGAAAACAACAAAGTTTTTTTAATAAGCTAAAAACGCTAAAAAGCATCATGAAAATACCACTGGGAACACTTTTAGAATAGACCAACATATGTGGGACTTTAACATATCCTACAGCTTATGGAGTGATATTTCTGCCACTACGTTGCACACAAAACTTTTTTTGCTTTCAAATTTTTTTTTTGCATTCAGAAACTTTTTTTTTTTGCTTTCAAACCTTTTTTTTTTGCTTTCAAAAACTTTTTTGGCTTTTGCAAAACATGTTTTCGAATGTGTTGTGTCAAATCTCGCTTTTTTGCCATCTTTGATTTTGCTGACTACTCTGAGCACACCTTAGCGCAGGGGTGGGCAATTCCAGGCCTCGAGGGCCGGTGTGTCTGCATGATTTCCAGATACTCTTGCCCTACTCATGGCTGATTACCTGGTTCAGGTGTGTCCAGCCAATAATCTTGCCCTACTCATGGCTGATTACCTGGTTCAGGTGTGTCCAGCCAATCAGAACATGACAGAGCAGGGTATGCTGGAAAACATGCAGGACTGCGGCCCTCAGTGCCCACCTCTGCCTTAGCGTGACAAAACTGACACTATGGCCACCGCCAAAAAAGTTTTCGCATGCGTTGTGTGTCATCTCACTTTTTCCCCATCTTTGATTTTGCTGAATTAAGTTTCTGTTTAGCCTGACAAAGCTGCCATCAGACAGCTGCTGATTGGTCCAGATTCTAACCCATCAGGTGTCTCTGTCTCATATTGATGGTGCTTGGAGGCAGACATGGACTTTGGACTTTGTGTCGGTTCTGTTTGTACAGGATTGTGCTGTTTTCAACCATTCTGGCCCGTTTCTCTCAGAGTAAAACCCAGAAAAAAGCCGCAAAGCAGCTAAAATAAAACCAAGTTTTGTATTTATTTATGTCAGTTATTCTTCACTGCAAGGAAGGACCTGTTAGCATTTGGCTAATATTTGCTAAAAACATTTGCCGTGGAGGCACTTAAAACTCTGAACGAGCAATGAGCATCTTGGATGTAAATATGTGGGAATTACATCAGCCTTTATTTTGTTCTGGACACCACTGGAAACACATATTCACATGATGGTTTTTCAGATCGTAGCAGCACTTCCGCCTTCGGCGATCGGGAGCTTCGGATCGCGGGGCCTCGCGCTCCTCTGTGCGAAGGCGGCTGCCGGTCCGAAGAAAAAAAGCTTGTCCAGGGAGGGGGGTTCGACCAACCAAGGTGCGTCCGCAGAAGGCGGAAATGCTGCTACGTAGTCCTGAGAAGCTGTGTACAATCATCAGAAGTTCACAACCATCACAAAGTCCTCTCCTCTGCCGCTAACACAAAGGTCCACTGCTCCTGGTGTGTCTGTGTCTCTTAGCAACCGGACACACGGAGAAAGCACTGACGTCATCGCGCCGCCTCCACAATGGAAATGCTTATTCGAATTGAATAATGCGACAATGTTCACAGAGTGGATCTTAAAATAAAAATGTAATCCCCTCTTTGCATTTTGGTTTAAATTATGACACAGAATAAGCGGTTTTTAAGTAGAAATGAAAGAGCATTTGGATGGATTGATTTTTCATTTAAATTTTGAGTCATTTTAATTGTCAAATTAGACATTTCTAAATGAATTTTGCTACACATTTACCAGAGAACTTTTTGAAAATGAAATGTCAAATACCATTTTCATTATCATTTTAATTAAGTGACAGAATAAGCGGTGTTGAAGAAGAAAAGGAAAAAGCATTTTGGCGGATTGCTTTTTCATTTTAATTTTGAGTCAAAAATGCAGCTTCATTTTGAAAATGAAAAAGCATTTCTGGTATTGACTTTTATGTTTAATTATGCTACAGAATCGCTTCCATACATAACAGCTCAGTGCACATCAGGTAATGTTTTAGAGAACAGACACAACAGGAGGAAAACAAAAATGTGCAAAGTGGAAAAGTTTTCTTCAAAAAGTAGCAAAAGTCTACAGACGGCATCATGTCTGTCTGTTCCTTGTCTGCATTTATGGGTTTTTCACCACATAAGTGTGTTCCATCCACATCATTTGTACTGGGGCTGCTTCCCAGCTTTCAGAAATGTCAGCAAGTGGCTAGCTGAATGCTAGCATCCAAACACAAGTTCAGCATTTCTTTTTTTATTTCTGCTGGAGCCTCACAATACAATGGGTATAGCTGTTGACAAATCAATTGTTAAAACCAGCACTATGAATCATCTCAGCTCTGTAGCTAAACCAAAATGTTTTCCATGTGCCTCCAACTGTAGCTTGAGCAGAGGATGTGGGCAGTAGCTTGGGTTCAGCACAGCTCCAAACTTCCTCTACAGGTTCTTCAAAGTATGAAAAATACAGATGTGTGTGATCCTATATTCATTTCACTGATAAACGAGATTCAAAAGCAGGTAGAAATATTCGATAAACATAGCCATACGATAGTTTTATGTTGTTTTTTTTTTTCTCCTAGCAAGCAGAAATTCCCCAGAAAAAAGCATGATGTGAAATTTGCCAACACAGCAGACCACAGTCTGACTCAGGCTGCTACATCCAGACACCAGGAAGCCATCAAAGGGGTTTTTTACTGAATGACTCAACTGCTCTGCTCTGCTCCCCCTCTTCCCAGCATGGAAGCTACTTCCTTCCTTTTAGTTTTAAAATTCATTTCAATTTCAAAAGTGAAAAGAAACCAGACTGACCAAACTTGCTGCAGTCCACCTAAAGAATATAAACGTTGAAGCGCTTTGTAAAACTACAAATGTCAACTCTTTATTTAGACTTTCAGATTCGTTGCTCTTTAGTAACTTCTAATGGTGCAATTAAAAGCCAATTAAAAGATGGAGGAAGCCGAGTTACTTGAAGCTTTTTCTGATGTGCACTTGACCTCCTTAAAGTGGGTATAGGAAACGGAGGCATGGCTGTCGGTTTATGACTCATAAAACCCCCCGTATTTCACTTTGTCACAATGCTAGGGACTATTACACTTCTTATCAAGCACTCAGAACGAAGAACTATTTTGAGACATCACAGATCATTAAGACTTACAGTAACATGGTGTTCATGGCATCATCAATCCCGTCTGCAGAGAAATCTCAATGACAGAGAACGAATGGTGAGTCGCTTTAATCTAGTGAATTAAAAAAAAAAAAAAAAACTCACCGGCCTTCTGGGCTTCGATGCTTTAGTGGCATATGGGAACCTTCACAGCTAAGTTCCCCAAACTATATAAAACCTCTCAACCCTTGAAATAAAGATAGGTCTAACCCCATGATGAGACCTTCAAGTCCAAAAAGCAGCAGTGATGAGGATTCATTGGACTCACTTTGCCATAACTGGACTCACTTCAGTCAAGCGATTTCATACATAGTCTAATAAAATTATCCATTAGTCAGTCTAAGTGAGACAAAGGACTTCATAAACCTCAGGGAAGATTTATGTCCAAGAAGAAACATAATAGTTTGACTTTATTTAAAACTACTGAAAGTTTAATATGAGTTATTTTACTGGGCTGTGCGCTCGTCTCATAGAGATCCAACACTGAAAAATAGTGCACGACTTTTAGTTCTCCACTTTCCATCATCAGAAGGAAAATACAAACTCTACTGATCACATTTATGATGCTCAGAAGACCCTGGAAACATCACAAGTCACACTGTGTTATTTTAATTTGAGTGCTATGGAGACAATTTTTTAGAAAAACCTTGTCTTTGTTTCTTTTTTTTTTCAAACCGTAAGTTTAAAAATGTAATATCTAACAAGATGGCAAAGTCACTCAGATTCTAGAGATGTCCTTGACTTAAAAAAAAGATTATTTAAAATCTACAGAGTTAAATATTTTTAGCTTATCGAGTTGATTTCTGGGTATAAACAAAAAGACGTCAGAGTGAAACCCAAACAGTTGATTACAGTGTTTGCCTTACTCCCCATACACACTATTCAGCTCCTCCCATTCATTTGAGCTCTTTGAATGTGCTGGAGGTACCACTGTCTGCAGTTTGGCAGAACGCTGCCAGAATTTCAGCAGCTTTAATAGGGCCGCCTGCGGAAACTGAGCAGCAACTTTGTCCCTGCCAGTAACCTGAGAGCAACTTTTTTTTTTTTTTTTAATGGTCAAGCATGAGCATTTTGGAAGCAGATTTGGAAGGGGGTACACATTGTCACCTTACAGCCAGCAGGTCCTGCTTTAAATTCTGGCTGAGTAATTATGTGTTAAAGCTTCTGAAATGTTCTCAATCTAAATGGGACTCTGTCTTTTCCTAAAAACAGTTGGATTAGTCTCCATCAGTGTCTGTTGTCCTAATTAAAAAAAATAAAGACCCCAGAGAATACTTTTATAATGGATTAGCAAATATTTGGAATGGGAATTTAACATTTTCTGCATATTTTAAACTCATTCTTCCAGAACAATAAACATTTCTTGTCATTTAAACCTCTTTCTTAAAACATGAACACAATTTTAAAGATAAGACGGTGATGTAGCGTTAAATATTCACCGTTTATTATATATGTGAATTTGGATACACAGAGACTGCAGCTATTTTAATTCATAAAAAGTGTTGTTTTTTTTAAAGAAGGAAGTTGATTCAGACATTAGATGCCCTGACAGGATGCAGTCTTTCTTTCCAGGTGTGCAGCAGCTGCATCACTGCAAGTAACATCAAATCCAAAAAATCATTTGCTATTTTGTTTTTCTGCTATTGATGACTTAATTATATATATGTGTGTATTTTTTATTTATTTATCGGTTTTCTTATAGTTTCCAAACAGGAAAAGTGAAACCCAAAGGTGAGAACTGCCGCAACACATTTGCAGTGGTGCAGTACTTTTTTTCACTCGATAGAGGGCGCATTACCATGGATTCTGATGTTAGCTTATTAGCTTCATCTCTAAAGCTCTGTTTCCATGAACTTAACGCCCTTTTGAAACATTTGTTTAAAGTATCGAAACAAAAAGAGCGGGAAGCCATGACTTTAAAGCCTATCAACGGAGCGAGTGGGGTGATAGCGGTTCGTTCCTCCTCCCTGCCTGACCTCACAGTTCCTCACCTCCTCCAGCAGCTGTTGCTTGTCTTTCCCAAAAGTTTCCAGTCGCTTTTTTTTAAAGCTAACTCTCGACAACAGTCCTGCTCGGCGAGTCCCAAATATGACAGACTAGTTGCTCACCATGGTATAAAGGCGAACCCAGAAACCCCGCAGAGAGTGGAGGTTCTTCTGTCCTCCTGGCGATGTGGTTGTTGTTGGTGGTTTTTCTAGTTCAGGTCTGTCCTCTCACAGCAGAAGTGGCAGAAACTTTGTTTTTCGTCGAAGTGAACGAGTGGAGCGGTTGTGCTCTGGGATGCGTGGGTTATTCCATTGATTTAATTGGGACGGCTCTCCTCCTAGAAACCACTCCTCGTAGCGGTGTCCAGCGGTGACGTCATGAGGAGCCGCCAGTGCGCCGACCCCCACACCCTTTAACCGTTTAGTCAACCTACCTCTCAATATGAAGAAAATATGAGGAAAAGTAAACAAACAAATCACAATGAAGTCCTAAACTTGTGAGAATAAAGTCGTACAGTTAGCAATAAAAAGAAACAAAGAACAAAGTCGAATATTTATGCTTCAAAAAAGTTGTAATTTTACAGGGAAAATATATTTTTTTAATGTTACATACATGTTAACCTTTTATAAAATGACTTTATTTTCGAAAAAGCATGACATGATCCTTGTCAAATTTGGACTTTTTAAAATGATTTTTTTAATTTAAACCTTTTTTATATCATCAATTCAATTCAGTTTTATTTATATAGCCCAATATTCCAACACAGTTGTCTCACATCGGCAATTGTACAAAACATAGAGAGAAAGAAAGAAGATACCTTAGGGAGGTCCACATGAAGGAGGGATTCTCTCCCAGGATGGACAGGCGATGTACCAGAACTCTTAGAGAAGACTGGGACCGTAAGATTGCTCTCCCTGACACTATACCCTCTGCATTTATCAGGCTTGGGACAGGCACTGGTTTGTGGCTTGTTAAGGCTGCTTTTTTTTGTATTTGTCCACTTGGTATCATTGAAGAGCCCCAAATCTCTTCTGTAGACCCCTAAGGAGTTCCTTTTGTAAAGCTGTGGTTGGGAGATATTCAGGTTTAATAATGTCCTAGAGGGTACAATTTCCTGTGCCGGTAGTCAGGAGGTTTTTAAAGCTGCAGCTTTCTGAGTTACCGCGGTAAGTTTGAGGCTAAGGAAGCATATATAACCTCAGCTTTCGGTTCCAAAAATGGAGGTATGTTTAAGGGTATGCTTAGATTCCCATAGCAACTCATGCTCTGCGCATAACCTGGTCTGGATCAGGTTTAGTTGAAGGTTAGTTTGTTTCAGAGAGGTGAAGCAGCATGGCGTGTCCATTTGAAGATGATTTAGTGGATGAAGAAGCTCATATAATACTTTTTCCACCGTGAGAAGGTGATGGATGTTGGAAAGATAAACTTTTTACTTTGATCCAACTTAATTATTTGCTTCAGTTAAGATAAACAATTATCAACTTAAAAATAACACATAGTTACCAGACATTTATTTTACTTTCATTCAAATAAATTCAATTAAGTAGGTGTAACTTTGGTGCTACTGTTAGATCGGCAGCACAAGGAATTGTGGGATACCATTCCCTTTGCCTGTCTGGACGGATTTGGGTACAAGTGTAGGTTTTGTCTGAATATGTTTAGTTGCAGCTGTTTAACTGTGTTTTGCCGAGTTACTTTAACCTGTTATGTTTAATTCTTTCAGCACCATGAGTGAGAGGGACGGAGGGAATGATGAACTTTATTTAGCAATCCAAGTCTTACTTTATGGTGTAAAAACTGAAGTTACAGCCAGAATCACGATATGTGAATGCAGGGTATTATTTGTAAATCCACACCATATCATATGTTTTAATTTTATAAAAATGAGAAAATCTGCAGCCTAGACATATGTGAGTTCAAGAAGTACAATAAATTAAGATGGAAAAACATTTAATTGAATTGGAGTAATATGACATTTAGTTAAAAAAAATATGTACATTTGAGTTGTATAAACAACTGAGTTGGATAGACATAAGAAGTTAGGTTGAATAAATTAAACTCAATTACTTGTTACCAATTGAATTAATTCATTTAAGTTGGATAAGTTATATATATATATATATATATATATATATATATATATATATATATATATATATATATATATATATATATATATATACACACATCACACAACGTGATTGGAAATAAGATCAGAAACTCGTGCGTTTACTTTGTCCGTTTTCCTCCAAGCAGAAACTCTTTCTTTTGCTGATGCAGCAGTATCACTTTTTTGATGGACATATAATCTTCAGACGCCGTCATTAAAATCTCTGACTCCGTCTCACTGGAGTATAGGTCTTTTGGAACCGACATACCCAAAGTAAGCAAGTTCAGGGGAACTTCAGCCAGAGTTCAGGGTCAAAGTCAGGGTAGTTTAAACGTGCCTTCTGGAATACCCCACAGGAATCAGACATGATTCAAAACAAAGATCTCTAGCCAAAAATACTAATTACCAGTTGAATCTTTGCAACAAGGCACTTTTTAATCACATACACAAAAGTCTAATTGTGAATCCAATGGGTGAACAGTAAACAATCACATTTAACATTTGTGCTTAACAGCATAAAGACATTACTAAAAAGACAAATCAAACAAAATGGCAACATTTCTGACAACTAAATTCTGTAGATTACAACTTGAAAGATCCACCCAAGTTTTGTGCAGGGTCACAAGAAGTACCTGGAGATGATTCCAGCTACTGCAGGACTAAGGCAGGGAACACTGAGGTACGTTTTCTAGTCCGTTGCAGGGCTTCACACAGACAGACAAGCTCATCTGAGTCACCATCAACATATAAAAGAGGAGTTTAGACTGTGGGAGGAAGCAGTGCTGTTTGGAGATAACTCATGCGTGTACAGAAAGCACATGCAAAGAAAAGATCTATCCAGGATTCAGACCAGGCCTTGTTGCTGTAAGGAAACAGTTCTGACTATTACACTGGCCTTGAAAGATACATTGACTTTTCTTTTTTTTTCTATTTTGTAGGCCTGTATAACACTACAGTACTTTCAAAATACAGATGCATCTTACAGAGGTTAGTACATATAAATCTTAACATTTTTCTCAGTATAAGTCTACAGAAAAAGATCCATCTCAGTTTTAGTGCAAAAGTCCGTTCATGTGAAAACGTCATAAAATGTATTTTGGAAGTGCAATAGATTTTGAGGCTCTTTTTGGAAGTAATGAAGATCCCTGCAGGTTCAGGGATGAGTACATCAGAGTAACAGCTGCTGTTAAATGTTGAGTAATCTGGAATGTAAATGTTTTATGGAAAAAGGAAATATTCATATATACTAGCAGGGCAGATGGATTTAGAAAAATAATCTTATTTGAATTCAAGATTCATTCATTGTCTCTTCTCATTTGCAGAGAAAAACGCAGGTGAGACAAGATGTTCCTCACTAGTATGACAGCGCAACGAAAGCAAACAATAAAATAGCATCAACTAGAATAAAAAATAGCAATAAAATAGAGTAGAATTAAACTTTTAACTTTTTAACCTCAGACAGGGCAGTTGAGATGAGGGAGGCAGGAGAACATCCAGCAAAGATTGACTATTGCCTGGAAAACAAACGGCAACTGCAGTCACCTACACTTTCCAGGAGTATTCATGTCAAAAACCTAAATGATGCACCGTTTTTTTTTTTTTAATGTCACAGAATGAAATTTGCATTTGTTCTAGCCAGGGATTCAAGGCGCAGACCCCGATGTTCCAGAAAAAGCCACCACAACCTCTTGAAAAATGTCCCATTTTATTCTACTAAACTGAGATTAAAAGACAGGAAACCAGTAGAAAACTCTTGGCTTTCCACTGTGAGCAATTCTCATCTAGAAATTATAATGTTTTATCAATTCATTTTACAGTAAAACATCTTATGTTGAAATGTATGTTATAAAACTGCAGTAATAAAGATAGAGTGACAATATTTCAGCAACCTGAAGAAGCTGAATCTTTGTTTATCCACCACATGTGGTTGTATATTTGAGTCTGTGGTTTGTAGAACAGTCCTATAACATCATTTAGGGCATTATAATTACTTCAACTTTCAGTATGTCTGTTCCAATGAAACTCTATATTAATCACAGACTTTTAGGCTTTATGAAAAATAGTAAGGAATTGAGCTTTAGAAGGCTGTTAAGTAAAGCCAGACTAACTTCCTGTCCTCCGTGAGGTTTATGCTTCCAGACTTGTCTTAAGCCCTCATGTGATTAAATTATTTTTTAAGAGTCTATTTTTTAAGAGTCTCCACTTTCTAAAGGTTTGACCATAAAAGTAGTTTGAACTCCAGCTGTGAGGGGCCGAGTGGACCCAGAAGGAGGAGTTATTGCCAACAGGAACGCACTTTCATCATTGTTGTTCACATGCATTCACATGATTTGGCACAAACTTTCTATTCAGAACAGTGTGGTCACCCATCAGCCTAGAATCATGTCTGTCAAAGAGGGATTGCTTTTCTTGCAGACAACGGGATTGAACACCCTGAATGCATCAAAGCAAAGAAAAATACTCTCTGCCATGATGAAATAAAAGAAGTCACATACCTAAAATTGAGATGATTCGCTGTATCGACCCCCGAAAGGACATGCCGAAAGGTGAACAACATATTGATATGACAGCATCACGCAGTTAATGCAGATTTTTCGGCTACACATGATGCCAATCTCCCATTCCACCACATCCCAAAGGTTCTCGAATGGGTTGAGATTGGATGACTATGGAGGCCGTTGTTGTCCAGTGAACTCATTGCCATGTTCAAGAAACCAGTCGGAGATGATTCCAGCTTTACGACACAGTGCTGTTTTATTCTGCTTGGAGTGGCCGTCAGATATTGGTACACTAGTCATAAAAGGATGGACATGGTCAGCAACAATACTCAGGTAGGCCATGGCATTGCAACCATGCTTAATTGGTACTAAGGGATCCAAAATGTGCAAAGAACTGTAGCCAATCTCCTATTGTCCAGATCCTGTGCGGACTGTAGCCTGAGTTTCCTGTTCTTGGCTAACAGGAGTGGCACCCGGTGTGGTCCTCTGCTGCTGTAGAGATCTGCCTCAGGGTTGGACATGGTGTGCGTTCAGAGACGCTATTGTGCAGAGCACGGTTAGAACCAGTGGGAATTTAAATTACTGATACCTTTCTATCAGCTGGCATCAGTCTGGCCATTCTCCTCTGACCTATGGCTTAAAGAAGGTATTTCCACCCACAGAACTGCCTCTCACTGGATATTTTCTATTTTTGGACCATTTTCTGGAAACTCTAGAGATGGTTGTGGGTGAAAAATCCCAGTAGATCAGCAGTTTCTGAAATACTCTGACCAGACCGTCTGGCACCAACAACAATGCCACATTCAAAGTCAAAACATGTTAAATGTACAACACAGTGTATGTAAATTACCTTCTTTCCCCATTCTGATGCTCAGTTTAAATGGCAGCAGACCACGTCGACATGTCTAAATGCATTGAGTTGCTGTCATGTGATTGGCTGATTAGAAATGTGTGTTAACTAGCAGTTGGACAGTTGTGCCTGTCCAACTGTTCAAGTGGCTCATGAGTGTGAATCTTGATATAATAAATAAATAAATAAAACTCTTTTTAAAGTTTTATTCATGTTAAACTTGTGAAAAAAAGTAAAAAATGAAATGAAATAGAGTAAAAAGGCAGACACAATTAAGATGACTGGCTCAAAGTTAAAAGCATAGAGACTTGTATTTACCACTTAAAAAAAACATAGTAAATTATAATAAATAAATGTTTAGTCCTTGACAACAGTCAAAATGTAATCCCATAAAAGGTTATTAGGTATTGGTCAGTGTCTGTTCCATTGTCTTCTGCTAACTAAACCAATGTAAATCTGAAATGCTTGGATCATTTTACAGATGGTAAAGTCTTCTCAAAAATGACTAGTATAAGGCTTTAGCATTTGCATTCAATATGTATTGTACCCCAGTTTTCTTTGGGGCCAGAATGATGGGGTGAAGTTCATTAGATTTGTAAATGTGTTTACTTTATTTTGAACAAAACAACTATATGAGTTAGAGTTTAATCAACGGTCCACCATGTTGAAAAGCGATAAATGTGCACACTCTCCATTTTGTTCAACAAGGATTAGGAAGAAGAAGCAGAGAGCTTTGTGAGCTCTCCCCATAAAATATGTATGAATGCAAAACATCAGTCTCTCACTCACACCTTCCATTATTCATTCAAGCTCACTATGTCTCCCTTCTATACTCAAAAACAAATACAATGATGGAACTGGAGGACAAGTGCTAGTGAGCTTTTCGTTTCACTCAGAATTAACACTCTCTGGGCTTGCATGCGCTCGCTTATGTTCAAATTTATCTGCAGATTAAACGCTTCAGAGAACACTCTCATCTTGGCTATAAGCAACATTAGATTTAGTGCAATACGTTTCCGGTCAAATTTATGGAAACACTGGAGGGACTGTCTTTTTACTTGTCATTGTAATTAAGGTTTTTACAGTGTAGTATGTATATGTAATCTTTTTATCTTGGTATTTATTCTTATCCTTTTTAATTAATTTGTTTGTATTAAGTATTTTCTATTAACTTTTTTATGAACTGTAACTATACACTGTACCTCAGCTGTGTATTCTTGACACTGTATTTTTTTTTTAAATGTGGTGGGTCTGTGTACTCCTTTTTACTGATTGGACCATGAGTCTGGAATAAATTCTATCTATCTATCTATCTATCTATCTATCTATCTATCTATCTATCTATCTATCTATCTATCTATCTATCTATCTATCTATCTATCTATCTATCTATCTATCTATCTATCTATCTATGAAACTTCATGGGATTAAGGAAACATGGAAGGACACATTTATGGTGTTTGAAAAATTTGTGCAATGAGGACAGAATTACAAACTAAATTGGTAATAAAGCAGCAGTTCAATGAAAACATCATAAAAAGTATTTTAAAAATATTCAAGGAAAGGTACACAAAGGACATATACTTGGCACGTAATTAGTTGATCATACTACTAACCCATATGTCCTCGTAGGCTCGTTTTTATGAAGTACCGCTGAGAAACAGCTGTGAAAGAAAATTAGAGGAAGTGGCAAACTAGACAGAAAAGTGTTCATGGGGATTTACGAATGTGCAACAGATGTGGAAAGGTTGAACAGGAAAGCGATGGGACAAGAAAAAAGGTCTTTGCTCGTGGAGTGGACGTGAACGCAACACGAGTCACGTGATTACAAATCCCGGAAGTGAAACGAGTGTCAACAGAGCGGTGAGTCTGCATCTTTCTTTTTATTCATAGGGTTGTTTCTTGTTCAGTTTTTAAATACATAAATAAATAAAATGTTCGGAAACTTTTATTTGAAATGTTCACAAGAAGCAAAATAATGTTTAATTAAGAAAAAACGTCACTACACGGCTGTCCTCTGTTCATTTTTTAAACAACCGTTTAGGTAATTGTTAGTATTGTAAATGTTCTCTAAACATGTAAACTTGTTTTAAAAGTCACTTGACAAAAAGATGCATCTTTAAGCAAAGGCACACATTTTCGGGTTAGCTTTAAGCTAACGGGGCATTCAAAACAGATGTCCCTGCTCTTGTTTGCGCAGACAATGATGGCGTCCTCAGACTGGCGCTTGTCTCTGAAACTGGCGGACCAGCCCAAATCCACCTTTCACTTCCCCGAGATGATGCCCGGAGATGTCCCACCTGGAGGATACAGAGTCGCCACCTTGAAGCAGCTTGTAGCAGCGCAGCTGCCAGACTCCGTCCCAGACCCTGAACTCATAGGTTTGTTAGCAGCAGAAATGGCTGCCTGTTGTTGTTGTTGTTGTTGTTGTTGTTGTTGTTGTTGTTGTTGTTGTTGTTGTTGTGTGTGTGTATAACTTGTTGTTCCTTGTTTTCCCAGAGCTGGTCCACTGTGGGCGAAAGCTCAAGGACGAGCTGACACTGGACGCCTGTGGGGTCCAGCCGGGATCCACAGTACACATTCTGAAGAAGACATGGCCAGAGCCGGAGAGCAGTCCAGGTCCGTGTCTGCTGCTGCGGTCAGAAGCTCTTGAAAGTCTCTCCCCATCACCGACACCTCGGCTCCGGATTTGTGTTTTTGCAGAGCCGGTGAACAGAGTGACTGCAGCCAGAGAGTTCCGGGTGTTCCACGCCGCTCTGCATTCGCTCAATTCAGCCTACAGAGACGCAGTGAGTCCATAACCAACAAAGACCCACTCTGTGTCCCGATTCCTTCACTACTCACTACATAGCCTACAAAGCTCCTAATACATGTTCTGATAACAAAAGTACCACAAAGATTTATTAATCTATTTATTTATTTATGTACTAAAAGTCTATATTAAAATTAGCAAGGCTCTAAAAAGAACTTAAATAAAAAAAAATCTCTTTTTGTCATTTTAAACTATTGGGTATATTTTGGAATTCGCTGAATGATATTAATAATTGTAGAAAATGTTTTGGAAACATCCATAAATCTTATGGATTGGATGGAAAAATCATAACTGTACAATTCTAACGCTTCCTGCTCAGTTTTTACACACAAGTGTGAGAAACCGAGCTTCAAAGCAGAGATGGCAAAACAGTTTACTTTTTTTTTTTAAAAAATGGGCAAAAAATTGTTCAAATGATGAAACTATATGAGATTCTACCAAACAGAAGTTGGATTTCGGAGCCAGAATCAGGGAGGACTGGAATCCCAGCAGCCCTCGGAGCGCTGGAACCCACAACATTTTTTTGGTCTTGCCATTAAAAACTGATCCCAAAAAAAAAGATCACCTAAAATCTGTTTTGTAGAATTCCAGAAATCTTTACAGCATGTTTTTACAGGTTTGTTTGAGTTTTGCAGTGATGGACTCTCATTTAATGTCTCACCTGGAGATCATTTCTCGTTCAATGGTTTCGTTTTACTCCCCAAGGTTTCCACTGTTTGTCTTAAATCACTATTATTTTTACTTATTATTATACATGTATATATTTTCCCCATATTTGTCTTTTTTTGAGCACATTTGAAGCCGTTTGTTGCACATATTGAATAGAAATATGGATGAACAGTTATGTCTCTGCCAAAGCACCTGTCTGAAACGGTGAAAGCTGATTCGCTGTGGCGACCCCAGACAGGATAAGTCAACTTATACATAAAAGAGCTAAAAGCTTCTGAATCTGAACAATCTTACTTGTTTTGTATTTTAGGATCTGGTGGTGAGCAGGATCTTTTGCTTGGTGTTTTTGGCTGAACTGGTAACTTTAGCACTGAAGACAATTTTTTGAAAATCATCAAAACCTCAGCCTGTTCTGCATTTACGTGGTGTAAAAAGATTCAGTTGGAATCAAAATGGAATCAGTAAAATCAGTTGTTTTGTTCTTGTTTGGACACTAAAAGCATCTAGACTTTGAACCAGAGGACAGGAACTCAAATGCTTCATGAATAGAAGCAGTCCGATTCTGAATGCTGGTTGTTCGGGAGTCAAATATTCTGGACGTTTTGGATCCAAACCAAAGCAGCTGCTGTTGGATTCTTCCATTTACTAATATTTTGACTCTGCAAAGGAATTTGGCTCCGGTGATTACATTCCTTTCCATTTGGCTGTCCGCACACCTGTCTTCACCGCAGTCTGGCTGTGATTAGATCACCTCCAATGCTTTTTATAGCTGTAGCTGAACAAAATCCCGGCCGGCGTTTGGTTATTCAGCTGGATCAGACTCTGACAGTAAAGGCTGGCGGAGCTCCATGGCAGTAATGGGAGCACTCGGCTTCTAAAAATCTGTGTTTGCTCTGAACTCTCAGGTCTATAAAATGCTGACGAATAAGGAGTCTCTGGATCAGATCATTGTAGCCACACCCGGCCTCAGGTCAGACCCGGTCGCTTTAGGTGAGAGCTGGACCAGCCACTTCCTGTGGGATATCTTTCGTGCATCGTAATGCTAACATTTCCCCTTCAATCTTCAGGAGTGCTTCAGGATAAGGATCTCTTTGTGCAGTTCACGGATCCAAACATGCTGGAAGTGTGAGTGGGACTTCTCAGTGTCCTCTGGTGACCCACAAGCTTCCGTTTAACAGTCGTGTCTGTCTGGTAGGTTAACCAGTTCCCACCCGGCACTGGTCAACGCCATCATCCTGGTCCTGCATTCAGTTGCAGGAAGCATGCCGACTCAGTCCAGTGCCAGCTCCTCCCGCTCTGCCAGCTCTTACAGTGAGATGCCAGGTGAGCCAGCAGAGTTCACCTCCTGGCATTTCCAGACGGTATTGATGGTGAAGCCGCTCAGCAACGTGCTCTTTTCTGCTGTTCTTTCTGCCAGGAGGCTTCATGTTTGAAGGCATGTCAGACGACGAGGACGACTTCCAGTCTGTGAGTCTGGGCGGGACGCCGGGCATCACGCTCTAAACGCCGCTGCGGTTATCGTCTGGAAGTCTGACCTGCTGAATCTGAATGTGCTTTAGGGCAGCCCAGCAGGCCCGTCCAGCAGAGGTGGGCTCTCTGCGGGGATTCGTCCGGTGTCTTTGGGCCACAGCGGAGCGGCCGGCCCGCGACCTATTACACAAAGTGAACTCGCAACTGCTCTGGCGCTGGCCAGCACTCCAGACAGCAGTGCAGTCACTCCCACAACAGCCAACCAGGTGAGGCCGTGGATTTTCAACCAACCGCTGAGCTAGAAACAGCACCAATACTTTTAATGAGTTAAAGAGCTGAGCTCCTGCAGCGTTTTTCTGCTCTCCTCATTGTCTTATCTTTCATTCTCTTTGGTTAAGGCGGACCCCTCTGGTAGCATGGCCCCCATGCCGGCCGGGACACCAGTCAGCACGGATCTGTTCAGTCAGGCTCTGCAGCAAGCTCTGCAGGCCTCCAACGTTCCCACTCTGCAGGTGAGCCAGCGCCTTAAAGGGGATAATTGCACCCAGACGCTCTGGGAGGAAAGACTCCGCCTTTTACTTGCCTCTGCTTCTTCTATCAGGGCCGGTGGCAGTCCCAGATGCAGCAGCTCAGGGACATGGGCATCCAGGATGAAGAGCTGATGCTGAGGGCGCTGCAGGCCACAGACGGCGACATCCAGGCCGCCCTGGAGCTCATTTTTGCTGGTGGCCCTGGACTTTAAACCCCGACTCTGCAGAGGAAACCTTCTGTAAAGGACGTCATGCTTGCATCTTTCTGGTTTCAACAAGTTCAAACAACTTTCTGTATTTTACTATTAAAGTGACAAAACTGTAAATGTTTGATCTTCTCATTTATTTCTTGTAGTTCTAAATTTGTAAGCTTGTTTAAATTTAGTTGGCTACAGGAAGCTTTGATTGTCGGAGCATAAAGTATTTTTCACAATCAAAGAACAATTCATTTAAACGCTCACTCCAATCATCTCCTGATCCATTTTAAAAGCGTTCCCAGTGTTTTTTTTAAATTAATTATTTAGCTCAAATCAAGTCTTTTTTCTAGGACATACTCTCTGCAGAGCGGCAGAAGTTCAGTAGAAATCATCTACTTCTCCCCGTTACTGAGAGCTCTCTGCTTAGGAACTGTCCCACTAGCTTACAGCCCCTCCCGCCCCAATCTAACAGTAGCAGTGCAGCAAAAAAAGGTGCTGGAGCTGTCCAGCCGTTCAGTTCTGAACCAGATGTCAGCTCAGACGAGGAAAACAGATGTTCATTTGTCTGCAGACAGATCAGAATAGAGCAGAGTAGAGAGCTCTTTTTCCATTTTTTTCAACTTCTCCTGGTTCACAACTATTTGAATCCAGAAATACTCAGAAATGTAAATTTGTGCCTAATTTCTATTATCAGAAAATGTCCCAGGAACATGTTAGAAATACATAAAACAATGTATTGCAGTGGGACCTATTTTTTTTTTTTTTTTTACAAATAAATGTCTTTTTAATAAAAAAAGTATTATTAAACACATTTCTGATTGAATTAATTTCAATCATCAGCAATATTCGACATTTTTTTACACTAGTACAGTAGTTCTGTTGTCTGCTGTAATGTTCCTATCTGCACACTAGATGGCAGTGCAGCGCTTCTCTGTAAACAGAAAGTTGAGTTCTCACTCTGCTAAATCTAGGATGCATTTGAATGAAAGTTGTGTCCTTTAATTTTTCAAAGAGGACATTAAGCTTAGAAAGCCAGAACCCCAGAGAGGACGTTACAGAGAAGACAGCTGTATTATCACCGCCCTCTCGTGTGTTTTCCTGCTTCTCAAAGTCTTAGAACCAGCAGATGAACCCACTTTTTCTCTCTTCCAGCTTTATTACAGACGGAGACATTAGCTTTGTCTAGTTATCTCCCATCGGGGTATTTTAGGAGAGGACATATTGCCCCTCCCCCCCTCCGTCCGTCTCCTGCTGCCTAACTCATACATACAGTAATTGCCCTGCTCGCTTTTATTACTGCATCTGTGCGTCTGACAGCTCAATCAGTGGATTGGCCTTTTCACGAGAGCAGCAGCTCCCAAACAGGGCTGCGTGCAGGTCTGTCTGTCTGTCGTCCACGCTGCTTTATATGCAGACACACCTGTGGGCAATTTCCACCTCCAACTGCCTCCAAGGGTATTTTCACAATAAAGCATTTCCATTTTGCTGAAGGAACCACCGTCAGCACTCTGACAGCACAGTGGTGAGTGAAAATGGCTCTGGCTCACTGCTAAATTAAAGATCCAGTCGTGCATCTCATTTATTCAACAGATTGTTTTGTGTGTGTGTGTGTGTGGGTGTTCACAGAGTGAATTTTAAGCTCTGTAAGCACAGCTTTTGTTTTATGGCTAATTTATTCAATTAGCATGCACGATTGCCATGGAAACTATTGGTATTTTTTCTTTCTGCAAAGACTACAGCAATAAACCTTGGAAGTAACTAACATTGTACTGTTTGATTCTAGAACACTGATGTTATTCTTCCCCAATTCTTGTTTTTTTGGTCAGACTTTGAACATCCGGTTAAGATTCAGTCCACAAACAGATGTTTTGACCTTTGCAGGGAGAACTCAGAATTCATTGGTGGATCAATACGTTGTCCTAAATCGGTACAGATCCAGCGAACGCCCAGCTGGAAAAAAAAACCTCCAGGTACTTCTGTCGCTCCTCTGTTTGGATCTTTGAGCCTCAGTGCAGCTTCTACTGCAGAAAGAGACTCTGATCCGTGGTTTTATTGAATGCAACAATAAATCAAATTCATCCTCGACGCTTGTCATATCGTCTTCATAGCAGACGAAAGGCAAGGGGAGAAAAAAAGAACACTAAAGGATTTGAAAAGTTGAATCTCTTGAGCTCAATCTGTGTTCAAGTCTCCGTGAACAATTAATCCTTATTGTGCTTGTGTGAATGCAGCATTTCTGATGTTATAGACGGGTTAGTCCACTGCAGGAACCCCCACTGCCTCCGTGGATGGATGATCCTATTAGTAAAATAATAGTCTTTGCTAAATATTTGAATCGACATTCCCCAGCTCCTCTGTGACCTGAGGCTGTGGGTCTGATGGTGGATTCATGGCGGTTTTGCAGTGACTTGAATCACTAACGAACTGATTCAAGTATAAGAAAATTGATTTAAAAGCACATAAAAATCTATACGGTCAAAGTAATTCTTAATAATCAATTATATTTGCGTGAAAATCGGATTATATTTGGTTGTTTCTACACGACAAACAGCTATCGGGAGGGAGAAAATATATGTTTTTATCCCCACTTACTGTGCTTTTCGGATATTTCTGCCGTTTGATCGGAATTTTTCATACTTGCAGCTCTGAACCTGCTCATTTCTGTCCAGTTCCACCTAATGAGCGAGGTCCTGCTCCGTGTCATTACAGGTAATACGTTAAACCAAGAGCAAGCAGGGGCTGGAATGGGGCAGTCCTCTGTAATCAAGGCCTCGCAGACGTCCTGAACAATACCAACAGATGAAATCCTCCAACATCCCACAGCAGGAGGAATATAATGGCCTCTGCAAGTCTTTGTCTCCCTGAAAGGAGACAACTCAGGTGATATTAACATAAGGTCTGTTACCTGAGATTGCTTTCTGCCCGGCGTGACTGAGTGGAATATGAAATGAGCTTCAGACGAACACAAGGCCATTCTCTGTCCTTGTTGTTGCTTTCAAGCCATGCTTTTTATTCTTTCTCAGCCCCCTCTCTGTGCACAAAAGCTTCTTTGATGCGTCTCATCCCAGGTGCTTTAGCCCTTGATTGAGCTTCTCTGGATGAGAGGAGGAAAGCAGGAGGCTGCGGGGAGAAAACCAGCCGTCCATCCGAGGAAGTTAGCTGTGAAACCTGGATCATGCATGTCTCGTTTGGAGCATTTGAACGCGTTTGTTTGCTTTATATGCTTTACAAGATTGTGCTGCAAAGCACACGACTTAAGAGCTTTTGAATGTTCAGCGATTCCTTGCATCAGCCGCCTGCCTTCACTTTCGCTGAACGACTGCCAGATGCTTTGTGGCCAGAACGGCGGACATTTTTATGCTGCCGCAGTAAAACATTCCTGAAAGACTGTTGACGGAACGTGAGAGAAAAAAAAAACCAAACAATCAAGAGACGAAAAATGACAAAACACAAAAGAAAACATGCTGATCTGTTACAAAGCATAGACTATTTTAATTAAGAAAAACTAAATTGAAATAATATTTTTAACACAGGACACCGCGTTAAACATGTGCCGTAAAAACCAGGCAATCACAGACATGGACATGAAGGCAGATGTCTGTGATTGGCTGGCTTTTGTAATGCGGTGCCTGTTTTGAGAGCAGAAGACAGAGTGAAAATTGTTTCGTTTGCATTTTTCCGTTTCAATAGTAAAACACATAATTTTGACTTTCAAGTGCACAATAATGTTTTTAATCACACTAAAGTTTTATGCTAAGAACAGTGAGTGTTGCGCTCAGAATGGCACAAAAATCCCTCCATACTACAGATTTGAACTCGCGACCTTCCAATTTCAGGGCCTTTTCCACAAGACCGTTAAGTTGGTTATGTAAGAACATGTACATGTTTTGGAGTTAAAACCCGGGAATTCTGGCTGTGATGGTTGGGATGCATTCGGGATATAAACTAATGGATGAAGTGGAATGAGAAAAACAAAAAAACCAGTTGATTTTGGAAGAGTGGATGCAGAAGACAGGGCTGGATGGACGCCGAGAGGCAACAGCCCAAAGCAAAAGATGGAATTCCATGGGAGGCTGGCAGATTCTTCAGTTTGTTTTTCGACTTCCCTTCCAAACTTTGAAATAGAAGAGGAAGAGTTCAATGCACCTCCATTACTAGAAAAAAAAGAAGTTCTTCCCAAAAGCTGAAGCCAGGAAGAAAGAAGTAGTTTTGATGACTTGCAACACCAAAAATGAAAATTAAAATAAGCCGAGAAATAAAAATAGCTGGCAGATCTTTTATCTAACTGAATGTTTGGGCTAGTATGGACTGTTATTTTCCATTTCAGCACTGCATAGCATAGCAGCAGAGAGAATGTCAGAAAAAGTCAAGGAGCACACAGGAAGTCTCATGGAATGGCATGTCAAGCACACAGAGTGAAATAATAAATGAATGACAGCCGTGAGCAGCAGAGTGGATCAATAGAGAACCCGTGTTGGCCTGATGGGAGCCCCGGCAATTCTGTCCTCGACACAACTCCTCTCCTCATTTAGAGCATTTCACCATGGTAACTGGTGATGGAGGAAACTCTGGAAGGGCGGTCCATCTCTGTAAATAGAGGATCTTCGATCGATTGGGAGTCCCAGCAATCGAAACATCAAATGTGACATCCAACTCATAAACCCAACTTTATTTATTTCTGCACCATGATGCCAAAAGGTCCCCATACAATACATTCAGTATATACATTTGGCCATGAGGGACTGTACAGCGAAGTGTTATAGTAGTGCATACATATGTGGCACGAGAATGTACACCAACCAAAAAGATAACAAAAAAAATCATACATGCCACTTTACAACAGTAAAGCAATTCACAAAACACTGGGGGAAAGTCAATGGAAGCTTAGAGGGAACAGACACACACACACACAAACACACCTTTATGACTGCATCATCGTGTTGCCACACAATAACGCACAATTTAAGACACTTTCGAGGGAGGAGGGCTCATAAAAGAAAAATCCAGATGTGGCGAGTGCCTCGCTTTCTTTTGTCCCTCCCGCGTCTCTCGGGGGTTCTCTCGTTTCTTCCCTCACTTGCTTTCTTTCGCCGAGTAAAACCAATCACTCATCCAACCCCATAAATAAAAGCCTCCTCTCATCTACTGATCTGCAAACATAAAGACGTCTCATTCTTTTCTGGATCTGACATCCATCTTCTTTCCTTGAAACATCCTGTAGGTCCACTTTAACAGCTCACTTCATGAAGAGATGCCGTCAGAGCATCGCCACTCATGTCACTCCTCCTGTTTGTACCATCACGACTGTCATAAAGATTTCTTTAGAGGCACCGCCCCCACCTTTCAGGGACGGCCATTGACGGTTGCATAGCACTCAGTAGAGATGTTTTTGTTTTTTTCGTTTTTGACCTCTCCAAACCAGCGGCCGTGCAGTTTGAGACGGTCTCCCTCCAACCTGCTCATAACTGCAGCTCATGTGGCTTCCAGCAGACAGGCTCAAAGACTGAAGTAATTACGATTCAATATTAGCAAATCAGGAAAAAAAAAAGAAAGACAAAAGAGCTCCTAAGAGCTGAGTTTTTGGCAAAATTGGATTAGACTGGAGGAGGAACTGGAAGGTGGCACCAGCAGAATTGCAAACACACCTTAACCACTCTGCATTCAGACCACACAACAGTGGCTGGAAGCAAACACATTTGCACGTCTGCAGAGCTTAACAAGACGATGAAGCGTGACGGGCTGTAGGTGTGGGGGTGTCTCTGGACGGGACGGGCTCCGAGGGGATCGATGTGAGGACGCCGCCTCCGCTTACGCCCTCGTTGGTCAGACGATGCGGTGACTGGTGCTTTTAGCACAACGGAGAACAACTTAAAGGCAAAGCACAACAGCAAAACCAGGCTGGAGGGAAAGGCTCTAAAGGGGCCGGTCACGACGGAGTAACACCACAGGAAGAAGGACCCCAGAATAAATTACGTTCACAGAACCGTTGCTCAAAGCAGGATGGGAACTTGGCTGATCTAGCAGACTGACTTGCCCCATGCATTATAAGGCATTAAACGAACATCTGTTACCGACATCACACAGCATCATAACAGTGACTGTACATACAACTGCTGATCAGAGACAGTTTTTACTTAATCTTTATGATTGCATTAAAAAAAAACATTTTTCTTTTTAACCAGTGACTAATTTAGGCGAACTGGGAATGTCACTGGGAGAGCAGATCAATGCCTGCAATCCCATTGTACCTATTGATCTGCAGGGGGGGGGGGTGAAATTGATTTTCTGAGGTAGACAATGCAGGCATATTTCATTCTCCTGATGCAAAAGCATTCTACATGGGGGTGGCGGGGGCTAATTTGGTCCACTGGTTCAGGCTCTGGTCTCCAGCCTGCGTCGGTCGGTCGGACGGACGGGTTGACCCATCCATCATGCTTTCCTGCCCGTCTCACCGCTGTGGTACTTACACTGTCAGTGGTGTGATGCCCCCACTCAGTGATGGATAACAGACAACATGCACTATGACAACATAGAGAGATCATCTGCCGGCTCACAGGCTCCACGTTTGTCTGCACCCTTCATGCTCTCTGGGTTTATTCAATATCCAGGCTGCAAAACGAGGCCCATGTGGACAATACCGCTAAACGCGTGTCGTAGAAGCCGCCTTCCTCACAATCCTTAAGTCCCCATGAAATACAGTTTCAGCGTCACCCAAGGACAGTTGTCCTGGCGTGCACTCACAGGACAAAAAATAAGGTTTTGGATGACACCAGTGACAGAAAACATGTTGTACCTCTGCTGTTCTTTAAGTGCTGTGGGCAAAATCCATGAAATGATCTTCAGACAGTCAGTCGTTGGTGTGATGAGACGCTGTCTGTCATAAATAAAATACATTTAAAAAAAATGTGCAGCACACTGTCGCTTTGAGAACGCAGGAGGCCTCAGAACAAGTCTAGAAACCGTCAGCTGATGGAGGCGAGTCGGGTCAGCGGTCAGTTCTGGGAGGCTACTCTTTGTCTTCAAGTGACAAGAGCCAAAGGTTGGCTGCAGACACGAGAAGGGCGGAGCCATGGACTGTCCCAGCCAGTTCTGCATCAGGCGGACCCAGAGAACTATAGTGTCCTGATAGCTACGGGATACAGCAGGGACATGTGTTCAGCCCCTTTGATGGGCAGCTTGCGGCTGGAGTAGAAGTGGATGATGTCAGGCACGCTGTCGAACGGGCAGCTGTTCTGGCCCAGGATGTACTTGTTCTCCTTGGTGCGCGACAGCTTCATGTGCATGAAGCCTTGGCTGCTCCTGGAGACACACAAACACAACAAACAGAGCAAAAAAAGGCTCATTTTGGGAAGAATACATTCACGTAATCGGGGGAGCAGGTGAGTCTGAGACCAAGGGATCGTTTTGGGACCCAGTTCCTTCAAAAACAATTAGAAGAACATTTACAGTTTATCCTTAAACGGATTACATGCTAATCTGTCTGGCTGATGTAAAGACATTTTAGTCAAACATCTTAAAAAATATATGTCGAGCCTCCTTACTCCCCTGATAAACGCTCACACCAGTAAGCGATGGTTTTCGGAAGAGCCGGATTACCCCTGATAACTTTGATATCCACCTGAGGCCCCTCTAAAAAGCAGCTCTCTAAAGCTTTAGCTTCCACATGCAGAACAGAAGGATGCGGCTAATGAACCCCCAAGATGAATCACTTAAGCTGCAGCAATAAATGCACGGCAAATTAAAAGCGCCCTGTGTGTTTCAGGAGGCCTTGGATCGATACATTTTACAGCTTGCCGGTAATCTCTACCGCTTTAAATTAGAAAATGACTTTTTTGAAGTGAAGTGATCTGACTGTAAGCTCTGGAAAGCAGGCCTGGTACAAAGCAAGCGTTCCCTGTAGCCTTTAAATACACACTTAGGATAATTTGTCTAAGCAGAACACATTAGCATAATAGCTTTTTTAATCAGTAGCCAATGCTTTCAGGAAGTTATGATTGCTGTTGGCAGAGATGTATGACCAGACGTCATAGCATGTCCTTCACATTTTATAAGCAGCTGTCTTCAAGTTTTCATGCTCTTGCTTGGTTTTATGCTAAATACTTACGTACATACATTTTAACATGTTCCTGTGACATTTTCTGGTGGTGGAGCACATATATATTAAGAAAATTAAGCTTAAAATAGCATTTTTGAGTATTTAGTAATGTTCAAAAAAGTTTTTAGGTAGGTGCTACAAGGTTTTAGGTAGCCACAAGCTCGCCACTCTGCTCCATCTGTAACATCCATTTGTAGACGACTAGATCCGTGTACGTCCTCATTTTCCTCATCCAAGCTGGCAGAAAACTGTATGGCTGGAAAGCTTCAATATTAACACTTTTGGTAAAATAAAATAAATAAATAATTTTGACCATTTGGTTGAACTGAAAATGGGATGTTAGGGGCTGTAAGGAGGGCTGCAGGAGAGCGTGTGGAAGGAACGCTCTCAGTTATGGGTGATGGGAAGGGGAGAGGTGCTGCTCTGTGCCAACGGTCACTCCCACAACTCAAAGGCAAATCTCTAATGAACTGCTTTGCAAAAACTTGGTCCTATTACACAGGTTTTAAAAAAATTTTAGCTAAAAAAGAAAAAAAAAGCCTGGCAAAAATCATAATCAATAGACCACTTGGAATGTTTTTAGACAGGCTCAAAAGACGGTAGGAGTGCATCTTTAATGACTGCAGATACGCGAGGTGTAGAGACAAACTTGTTTCTAAAAAAAGAAAAAAAAAGAAAAGAAGTAAAAGTGGTCATTTTTTTTAGATAAAATAAGGAGTCGGGAAAATGATCCACCTGAAAGTGTGAGCACATGGGGCTTTGACAGCACACAGCTGCCACACATTCAGTTAAACTTGGGCATAGGATTACTGCTAGTGTGGACGTGCAGGCTAAGTGCATGTAAAATAGCCGGAATGTCATCAATACTTTCACCAGCAGTGGGTGTTGATGGGATTGGGTCATTTTGCAAACTACAGACAGCTGTTGTTTAGACTTTTTTATGTAATCCAGCTGGAAATGAAAAAGAATTCAGCTGTTTTGGCTGACTTTAAAAAAAAATCTTTATTAGTTCTCTTGTAAGCAAACCCTTCTTGTAAATTACAAGTAAACCCTTTTATTACAGTATCACTGCTTGGTAATTTGTAAGGATTATATGACTTGTGGATTGCTTTCTAGTACCTGCAGAAGTGGAACATAAATGTGACAAATGGATGCCATCTTCTTTTCAGGATCCAGGAAGAGAAATTGGGATAAAATAGGAGGCTGACGTGGAATAAAACAAAGTAACTGGGTTAAATTTAAGAATGTGTATCAAGAAATCTTTTTAACAAACTTTGCATTTAAGGATAAAGCCGTAAGTAAGGGTGCTATTTTCTGTGTCCAATCAGACAAATATCAACATATTTCAAGCCTAAAAAGCCTTTTTTTTCAACTGATGTAAAGAAAATGATCAGATTCCTCCATTACTGCACCTCTGGCGGCCAGATCTGGGTTCATCATTAAAGCATTCATCGTGATTTGAGCAGAGCTGGAAAAATGTCCCTGCTGCAGATCTCTCTACTCTGATGATTCTGCAAGCAAGCACTACCATCAGTGCTCATTTTCAAGAAAAGAAACAAAAAAAAACTCTCCCGGCAAATCGCATTTGATGAATCCACACCAGGGGCGCGGGCAGGACGGGCTCAGGTTACACAGAGACACACTCAAAAAGGCAAACACATCAATAGCATCATTTTTAGATTCCCAGCTGGTTTTCCAGTTGGCGATCAGGACTGCTTATCGTGTTGCAGTCCTGCAGAGACACCAGAAGAGCACTGCACTGCTGTTGATAAAATGGATAGGAAGTTTTTCTTTTGAGCTGACTAGCCTTTGTGTTATCATCTTGTGGTCATAGACCTCTATTTGTGTTATCAGAATAAATCCCACTGGGAAGCCCTGCTGCCATGTTTATTAAGGATTATGACTTTGATTTGAACCAAGCAACACTCTGAGGAGGATTGTCTGACAGCTTTCTCCACCCTCACATATTAGTTTATTTTGCCTTTTAGATGTCGAGTCTTTGGTATCTACAAAAAGGGATACAGACATCATCCTGATCTCTCTGAGGACCGATGACTGTCAGAACCAAAATAAACTTTAGTTTTTTCATGTCTGCACTCTGGCATCCAACAGATTCACAGTATCCACTGGTGGAAGGCCAAACAAGCTGTGCTGAGCTCTCAAGAGATGACAAACAGGATGATGCAGAGCTCTCACAGACCCACAGTGGGGGTTTCAAATGTTTAAATGGAGTGGGGAGAGGTGTGGGTTAGGAGGCCAAAATGGAAACAAATAAAACAAAAAAAAAACCTTTCACTAAAACTGACCAGAAAGATTTCCGTTCTGACCAGAGGACTGGTGAGCCTGGAGGTCTCAGTAGTGGCTGTCTCTATCAATAATGCAGTACACATTGATGCCACCTCATGGCCTCATGCATATTTCAGGGAGCTCAGACATGGAGGCTCTACACCTTGGGTGTCCACTCAACTTGTGTGGGGGGTCAGGACTCACGACACCTTCACTTGTAGGGTAATAACCCTGTTCTCTGCCATGAGTCCAATCATTCTCTTGGATTCCAGTGACTGAGGCGCGTAACACAATATTCTGTCTACTCGACTTACTGTATGTTTACATGTAAACACAAAGGAATAAACCTTCAAGGTTCTGTTGTTTGCAGATGAGCTGTTTGATCTAATCTCCACAATACACACACAATGTAATAAGTTGGAAGTAACTTACTACAAAAGCAATAATTCATAGTAACATATTAGTATTTATAGTATAAGGAAATAACAATAGACCAAAACTAACACCTACAGTGTAATTGTTCGATGCAGTAAGACCATGGGCCAATAACAGATTAAAAAACGCCTCATACAATCTTTTTTCTTTTTCCGCTTATGTTGGTCACGTTAAGCCTTTCGAATTTATTTGATCTTAAATTAATGAGCCTAATATCCTGTTAAGCTTCAAGGAGCCAAACACATTTCATCTTGTGCTCCTACTAGGTGCATCTACACTCTCTATCTTATTGTTTCAGGTTAACAAGTGCAGTCATTTTAACTTGATTTAATTAGGTAGAATTTGTTTTAATCTTTCTGAGGCATCAGGTTTTGTTTTGAGATTAGTTTACCATTTTCTTTAAAGCATAAAGCCTATTTTTTCAGACTTATATACTAAAATGACTAAACCTGAGGTTCGGTCACCTAATTGCTGTAGTGCTTTCACTTTTGGAAAAATTACATTTTTAGTAACAATTATTGAACAATATCAATGTGGCATGCATTTGTCACATACATGTTTAACTTCTGCAGGTTCTAGAAAGAAAGTAATTAAAAGTAATCCACAAGTCATAATTCTTACAAATTATGAGGCAGTAATACTATAATGAAAGGGATTACCGTAATTTCCGAACTACAAGCCGCTACTTTTTTCCTGCGCTTACAGCCCTGCGGCTTATTCAGTGACGCAGCTAATTTATGGATTTAATTAGCGGCAGCCATGTACGTACTTTCGAACTCAGTGAAAAGTTTGAATTCTTTGTCTAACACCAAGCACAACGCATTTATATTCAACACATCTCTAAGCAGCCAAACAGCATGGAGTTGACTTCAGGTCTTAGACACTTCAGTCATGGTTCAACAAAATGAAACACGCATGCCCGGCCGCATCCCAGAATCCTTTGGTGCCATTAGACCCAACGTGCACCAGATCGCCGCTACAATATGATGAAGCTTTCAAGTTAAAAGCAATCGTTAAAAGCAGCGTAAAAAAGTCCACCGTCACCAACGGGTTTGGAAAAGCCGGTTTGCTGCGTGACGGAGAGAACAGCGCATGGAGTGAATTTACACTCCATTTACGGTTTCCTTAGAAACCGTAAATGGAGTGGAATTTTGCTTTGAACAACTCACAGCCTCCGTGTGAGCTGGAGACATCTTCTCCTGCTGATTGAGCTGCGGGGCCGATGGCAGTCTGAAGGCTCCCACACGTAACAACGCACCCGCCCCTCATACACAAAACGTACAGTATTAAGTCCGATTGCTTTGCACAGAAACGATTTGTTCCGTCCACTGGCGCAACGGGGACGAAGTGCTCCTCCCTGAAGCCGCCCTGGCCAGAGGTGTCGGAGTAGATAGGAAGGGGAGACGAGGAGCGCGCGGGGCGGGAGCGGAGCGCAGAGGCGTCTGCGGAGTGCAGAGGCTTCTGAATTCTGACGCACGCGCCGCACTGAGGCGCGCGTATCGCGTATCGCGCTGAGGCGCGCGCTTTTCAGTCGCCGCTGCTGTATTTTACCGGTGTGTTTTTTTAACCAGCCCTGTTACTCCCATAACGCTGCCGCGACACAAGCGGAAGGAGAGCTGTACCCGTTCACCCCTCCATGCACTGCTGATACTCATTCTTAAACACGTACAACAGTATGGCGAGCCGGGCATTGGCCCCGCCTTTAGCCCCTAAGACTCATGGGAAATGTGGAATCGCGGATGTAAATTTCCTCATCATAACTGAGGGATGTAATATTGATTGTATGGTTACTGTTTGTTATTTTATGTATGATACCTAGATTGTCAATAAGTAAAAAAAAAATGAAATAAAAACACCATAACTGAGGAACTTGTGAACAGAATAGAGGTCCATGCTGTTTGGCTGATGTAGATACACTCAAATACATGAGCCAGAGGCAAAGCTGGCACCACCCACAATGTGCTAATGAATTACACTCACTCTGGGATGCTGTCCGTGATCGGTTGCGCGGCTTGTACTCTGACGCGGCTTGTGTATGTATAAAACTAATCAAACATGTGAAAATGGGTGGGTGCGGCTTGTAATCAGGTGCGCTTTGTAGTCCGGAATTTACGGTACTTGTAATTTACATCAACAAGTAATCTGTTCCGTGTTACGGCCTGGAAATAACGGTGGTTATTATAAGGGTGTGTGTTGGCAAGCAAAAAGAATCAAAACTAACTTCATATAAACACATCCAGTCTGTCTAGTGAATTTGAAGTTGCAGTTATTCATTGATTTGAAAACAGTGATGAGTTCACGAGCCGTAGCTTTTTCCAGGCTCAGAAGTTCCAACAATGTCAGTGGAACCCCATTTGGCTGGTAATTTGTTCGTTTACATAGAAGAGTATTAAGTCCCAGAACAGAGCCTTGTGGAATCCCCACAGGGCATTCAGAATAAAGTGACACAATGCCGCTCACATACTATTAGTGTCTTCTGTCAGTCAAAAAAGATTAAGCCATAGTAATGACTCATCTCCAAAGACAGATGTAGTCAGTTAAGACAGGCTTAATGATCTACAACATCAAACACTGACTGAAAATCAATTTGACAAAAAAAAAAAAAAACAGTTTTCCTAGATATTTTTAAATATAGCTGAAAAAAAATCCAGAAAAATGAAAAAAAAAACAACAGTATTTTAATTTTTAAATCCTGTGTATTTTTAATAAAAGATTGTGAAATAGATTCTCCAGCTGCTGTTATTCCCTTTAAAGTGCCTTTACTTAAGCCCTTTATAACAAACAACATCCATGTATATAATAATATATTACTTTTGCCACACAAAACCATTCATTCATTCATTTTCTACTATTTTGTCCCTTTCGGGGTCACGGGGCTGCTGGAGCCTATCCCAGCCACTTATGGGCGAAGGCAGGGGACACCCTGAGCAGGTCGCCAGTCTGTCGCAGGGCCACAATCACACACACATTCACACCTATGGACAATTTAGAGTTTCCAATTGACATATGAAGCACACAAAACCAAACTTTTTTTAATTAAATAGTTATTTTCCGGAGTTCTTTTCCAACCCTGCATCTCTGAGACACTGGCTTTCACTCCACATTGCCGGACTCGGCAGCGTGTCTGTGTTTCGTCCACGAAAACAAATAACATCTGCACCTTTGCAAAGAGGGACGTGTGTATAAAAGTAAAGTATTTAAGCAGATCACCGCTAGCTCCATGGAGTGTGTGTGTGAGTGTTAGTCTGGGGGCGGTGCTGGCAGTGCAGACTCCTCCTGCAAGGGGCTGTTCTCATTGGTCTACGTCAGCTTGTGAGATACCACTAGTTTTCGTGGGTTGGGAGGGGCTCCGCTTTGGGGTTTTTTCTCGTGAGGAATGAACATTATAATACATTTTAACGCTCAAAAACGCTGATTTTGCATGATATAGGCCCTTTTATTGAAGCCTACTGAACACCACAGCCATAAACTTCCAGGACTAACCCTGAAAAATGTCCTTAGCAGTGAAAAGGCCGTTTCTGCTGGGTAAATGTTTAGCTTTGGGATTTCTTTACTTTTCTCTGAATCATAGAGAATCAATAACTTCATAGCACAAACTCCCAAAATGGCGTTTCTCCTGTTTTACTCCCTGGTTCAACAAACACAAGTCAGAGTGTGACGCAGTGTTTATCAGGGAAGTCCCTAAACTCCCTTATTATTGTGGGTCTGTTTGATAGATGAAGATTCAAAAGCTAGAATTTCTGTAACAGCTACAAAGAATTCTTTGGGTTCAGAAATGTCCCATCAGAATATGACGGTAATCTGGCATTTCTCTGAAACCTAAAAATAGGTCATAATAGAAATGGTGTACTTAGACACTTTTTCTTGTCATCAAACTTATTTAGCCAATTAACTGATGCAAGAGAAAAAGCAGTGTCCTTTCTATTGTCATTATATATCTAACAAAAGACACTAAATATTATATTTTTCTTATAATTCTGTGACCCACATTGTTTTTCTGAAATATAATGATCATTGATCATACAACAAACACTGTTACTTTAAGAGAAACTACCTACATTTATTTATATTTTGTTTTTAAGTGAGAAAAACATGTTTAAATGTGTTTTAATGGATCTGTTTGGACGATTCATTGAGAAATTACTGACCAATTTCAAAAAAGTTAAATGTGGATATAATTTAAAGTGAAGACTTGCACCACATTTTGTCCGTAACCTTTCACGGCAATCAGGAGAGCGAACAGGAAGCAGGAATGCCATGAACCAGGTTTTTCATAAAGATGAGATTTTATGCGTGTTCTACCTAAGATCATTCATTAGTGAGCTTTAGAATTGATCCTACAAATAAAAACAGCTTTTGAGATCGTTACTATTTTTTTTTAAAGACAGCAAAAGAAAACCACGGAAAGAGAAAATACGGAAATGAAAGGAAAAGTCTTGAAACTGATTTACAGCAAAAACATCTTCAATAAAACCCACAGAGGAGAGATGAAAGTGCCGTGCATGGATTCCAGCCGTGCTCAGCCACAAGCCTTTATTGATGATCTGACAGGAGCCAGAAACAGCCAAATTAATTCTGAGGTTTTACGGGACACAGTGTCTGCTCAGATTCAGGCCGATGCAGCAAAGTTGATTACAAACAAAATACACACTGCAGACACACAATGACCCACAGCTGAGAAAAAGGTGGACGAGTAAAGAATATCCTGAAGAGTAAAGAGTAACGAGTAAAGAATATCCTGCTAATATCCTGCTATGATGATTTAATCTTCTGACAGTAATATTACTATATATTACAGAGTAATATACTCTGTAAAACTATCAAATGAATGAACTCAGTAGGGGTGGGATTATATAAGCTTGCTTCTTCCCACTCCTTTTCAAGCAATAAATCAAACTCTACTTATACTTCAGTTAATGATCACTGTATTTAATTGAGCAAATGTGATTTAAGTGACATTTTTGTTTTGTTTTCTGTCTTTTTAATCTATGCATTTCATCATTTCTGTAATGAGTTTGATAAATATGTGTAATTTTTTTTTTATTGCTTTGACTACAATGCTTGAAATAAATCAATAAAAAAAAAAAAAAAAAAAAAAATATGTTGAGCTGAGCTGCATTTTACTTTTTAAATTAAGTGATAAGCTTAGAAAAGTTATTTCATAATGAAGTGTATCTTCCCTAGTGATAATAAACATAAATTTAAAGAGAATTTGACATGATCTTATAATAATGAATCTTTATTTTGATCTGGACAGACACAACAGAACTAAAGGTGCTGTAAAAACAATAATCATCTTACAGATTTTTTTTTATTTAGACAACTTTGCATAGTTTTTTTTATAGCGCAGTGTTCTGATTGGCTTTAGACTTTGTCAATCAATCGTTTATAGAATATGCTTACCACACCAGAGTTACATAAATCTTCAATCACGATCAAACATTGGCTTTTATTCAATAATACTAGACTTGGTTTTCTATGAAGGTTTGAATATTGAGAGTTTAAACGACAGAAAAATGTAAAAATGTTCATATCCATCTGAGAACAATGTATAACGTGGGTAGTGAGGACTTTGACTGCATAAAACATTTGTAATAGTACTTAACGGATTTCACCTATCGCAAGCTATCACGCAACTTCTGTGATGAACAGTGGGACACTGTACTCTTCAAAAGCTCACTGGATGAGTCCTGAACACCAAAAACAAATGTTTTAAAAGTATATTTCAGAAATAACATGGTATATAGTAGTAAATAAACAAGCACTTGAATGTCCAGAGTATTTTTTGTAAGAGAAAATAAGAAGCTACACAAAGAAAAGCCTCCTCCTTTGAGAATGATAGAAACTCTGTGCTCCATGAGCTTTAGATGGAAACGTCTCTCCCACCAAGGATTTACAAGGTAAACAGTGTTATCATGTCCAAAATGTTTACTTATCAGACACAAAATTCCCTAAATGTTTGAGTTTTTTGGAATATTAAAAAAATGAAGTGAATTGTACAGCCAAAATTCACCAAGGCTGATGTCAGAAACCGTTTAGACGGCGTTTCTGACAGCGTTTCAATGGTTTTTGGTTCTTACACATAGTGGTGAAACCCCCCCCTACATCAAAGCTGCACGTTCTTGTCAAAGGAATGGGATGTGACTGCACCACTGGCTGCTATGCTGAGGAAACCTCGTCCAAAATGTCAGCATGTAGACTAAACCAATCAGAGCTGCTGAACCCTCTGCTGGATGGAGCAGAGGTCGCCAGTGAAAGGGCGCTTAAGTGAGTTATGGGCAGATCAGGAAACAGTGGAGCCGCCACTGTCAGGGGGGGAGACCTAAGACGATGTGGAGGGCGAAACATGGGGAGGACAGAGGTGAGGTATGAAGCGGGGGAGGAATTATGACCAAGCAGAAAACGCAGAGTCAGCAGACAAGGGGGGTAGATTTAGTTCATTGCTTCATGTGAGTGCTCTGTGTACTAACATTGGGCCTTCCTGCAAAGACTTGTGTGATTTTTTTCCTGTGTGGATTGTGTAAGGTGCTGTCTGTCCTTACTTGAGGGAGAGGGAGTAGTCATTCTTGCTGGTCTCGCTGTTCCTCACCAGGTAACTGGCCTCCTTGCACAGCCGGAGCAGGGACTCTGCATCTGTCCTGCTGATGGCTCCGTGGTACCAACTGCAACCAGCGGGGACGGAAAGATAACACAATCATGCGGCATAGAAACAAGCGAACACAAATCTGGTTTGTTCTTTAACCCAAAATGAAGTCTGACTCACAACTGGCTTTCCAGAGGCATGGAGGGGTCGATTCGCTCCCCAACAGGGGAGCTGCAGTGGTCCAGTGAGGTCATTTTGGTGTTCACCAGACACCCGCTGGAGTGTCGCTGTAGCGGGCGACCTTTCCCGTCCTTGGTGGGAGACATTCGAGGTTTATCCACCCCGTCAAACTGAACTGTAATCAAGAGGAATGCAGCGGTGAAAAGAACTGTTTAAAAATCCACTCCAATGCTCTGTAAAAGTGTTCTCAGTCTTTTAATTATGATGATGTAATTTTTAGCAAAAAGAAGAAAAAAACGTCATTTTCTAGGACATAGTTTCTGCAGAGCGGCAGGAGTTCTTTAGAAATTCACCTCTAATTTATGGACCGGACTGTCAGCGTAGAGCAACCCCGCCCCCCCTTCCCCTCCTCGTTGCTGATAGCTCTCGGTTGATATGCTCTCCCGCTAGCTAACAGCACCTCCCACCCCCCACCCAACATTGGAACAGTATTGGAGCTATCCAGCCATACAGTTCTGAGCCAGATGCCAGCTCTGACTCTAGTCATCTACAAGTGATGCATCAGAATGGAGCGGAGCAGCCCATCAGGCAAATTTTCTACGTCACAAAAAAGCTTTTCAAACGGTATTTTTTCATCTGCTCCTGATTCACAAATGCAATTTTGAGCTTAATTTTCCGTCATAAGAAAAATGTCACAAGAACATGTTAAAAAGACAAAAAACATGATTGTTATCGTAGTAGGTCTTACAAATACTGTACTTCCTGTAAATTTAACTACAAACCACATTCAGATCACTTGTGTCAACCTTAAATAATTAACCATTTAGGTTTCTTAACTGTAGAAGAGTGTGGGAATAAAAATCTTGGTTGTACTTCCACACGAGCACACAGGTGAAGGACAGGAACACACAATGAAACAAACACATCAGTGGTTTGTCACTGTGTACATATTCCACTGCAGAAACATACAAGCATCCTAACAAATCCGTCGGCTTATAAATATATTCATATCTGCTGGAATATGGGTGAGCATGCTCGATCTTTGGGAACACACAAATGTACAAACAAGCATGCCTGAAAAATTCATCTGAGCAAACCCCCCCACCACCCCCCAACACACACATAGACAGACACGGACATGAAGCTTCTGCAAGTTAAACATTAAACTGGATGTCCAGGCTCCCACGGTCAACTGTGACAGGACGAGGGGAGGTGGCTAGTGACATGCAGGGGCTTCTTGGTGACCTGCGCTCATGACATGACTGCTGGAGGTCAGTGAGCTCATTCCCAGACAAACACACACACACACACACACATAGACACATTCACATTTGTTCAGGGAAACCATACAACAGAAGAGATTACATTCATAAGGAAAAATGAAAGTGCTTCTTTGCCAAGGGTAGGCGACTGAGCGCCTGGACAGCGAAGGCTTGAGAGGTGATAATGAGGGCTGGTCCTCTGGGTTTGAGCGACAGGAATCGAGCCCCGTTTCCTCAGTCATCCATCATTGTAATTTATGTCAAAACACTTCAACCTTTGAAAGGAAACAGTATTTGGAGCCGATGACAGTCTCCTCTGTTTGGAAATCTTTAGTTTGAGATTACTGCCTGCTTCACGGCTTAAGGCACAGACGTTGGAAGGGGTTACTGCGATATGAAGCTACACAGTGTCTGTTGCTGATGCTCGCCCACTAATAGCCAGTCTTGGATCCCGTGCTTAATGACCCGAGCTGAACAAGGCCATCAGTGTACAGACAGAAAGGCACTCTGATCTTAACGGCACGTCGATAGAAACGAACCCACGTCTGTCTAGACTCTACTTTCCACTTACAGGATTGCATTTCAGCGTGCAAGCTAGCCCAGCGATCCTGTATCGGAGTTGAGGGTGTTCAGGCTGCAAATGGTGAGACACGGCAAACGGAAATAACTTCATGATCTGACAGGAAGGGAACGATTTTCTAAAAGTTGGAATAAAAAAAAAACTAGATATAGGAAAAAAAAATCTTCATAGGTGATTTTGTGATCTCAAGCTATAGTAATTCAGAAAGTACTCAGCATAAATGATTGATTATTTTTTGATTATTTTCTAAGCACAATAGTCTGCAAGGGCTTTAAATTTCATTCAACTCCAGGGTTTTTACACCCAGGATAAATGTTAAAAGTTTTAACGGAGGTCAGCGTTACACTGTTACCTTTACATGCACGTTTGACAACAATGTGAAAAAGAAAAAAAAGGAAGCGTATCATCATTTTTTGCGGTTCATTTTTGGTAAATGGGGATGGACAGATCCTGTTGCATCAGTCTCAACATTTCTCAGCCACTATTATAATGTCTTTACACAGAGGGTAAGGCTTTCTGTTCCATTGAAAGAAATGGTTGTAAAAAAGTTTTTTAAATTGATGTTTCTTCAGATCCTGGTGTGATGTCTGGCCTCGCCACCAGGGGCTCCCCTTAACCTCCCTCCTAAAACCTCCTCTTGAACTCGTTGGCCTGAAGCTTACCGTAGCATTTTCCACAAACAAACTCATGGAAATGGTTATTCCAAATGACTGATTGTTATCTTGGCCTCTCCACATCAGTTCGTTATAGGTCGCCGTTCGAGTCAGAAAATGACAGCCAAATCGCAGAATTGCAAGAAAGCTGGGCAAATTGCGGCTCTGACCTCAGACCTAGAGAGGGGAGGGAGCTGCAGCTCCTCTTCCCCCAGCCTGATGCTCAGACAGTAGGCGGTCAACTGATGGTCCTGTGATGCACGGAAGCCCACAAGAGAGGCATTATAAGTTCCTTTCTCTTTTGCACAGTCCCTCCGAGCATCGTGTTAACTGTCTGTAATACAAAACGAACAGGGTGAACATAAAGTATTTGTGTTCCGGAAAAATAACAGTGTTTCTATGGAAACTGACCGTGGGGGACACAGAAGCATGCTTGCTCCACTCAGCCACTGTCAGTGCTGACAGATCACAACATGAAGGTGCAGCCAATTGCCCACCCTCCATTGCTTTCAGGTCCCCTCTTCATGTGTGCATACATCCGGCACTTACTCTTCTTTTTCATCTCTTCCTCTCAGCCCACATTCCTTTAAGCTGTCTTTTCCTTTTGTGCTTTCTGCTTGTCAGTGACAGAGTGACACGAGGGACGTGTGTGTAAAAAAAGTAGACAAAGCCAGGATGCTTCAAGAACCGATCAACTCATTTTTCTAACTAACTGCACCCGCTGGATGTCTTCAAACCTGACAGGATTTTTTAAAGACTTGGGCTACAACAGAGAAGCCAAAAAAAAAAAAAAAAGCCTCCGTTCTTATGTTGTGAGGAAGAAGAGAGCCTCGTTTGCCCCTCGCACATCGTCCGTCTGTGTCATGTGCGTCTACAGCTCACTCAGCCTTCAGTGTGACCTCAATGTTTCCCTGCACAAATCCTCCTCTTGCAGGAGGACAACTATCATCGGCCATATTTGACCTTCTTTTTGAGTGGCTGCTCTCAGAGGATCCAACCTCAACAACCTTACCGGTCAGAGCTGAGACCTCTCTGCAGGGAGGCAGTGTAGTTCCACAACACAAGAGTCGCGTTTACAAAAGCCTGCGTGTGAAACAAAAGCTATCATTTTGTTTGGTCAAGTGTGAAAAAACTCCTGCCTGCTGCGGCCGTATCACCTTTGCTTGAGCTAGTTGAATTATATTTCAGGCTGAATCTAAGTGGCAGCGAGGCAAACCAATTCCCATCTTGTTCACCATTGCGCTCGGTCCGAGATGTAGCCGACAGGAGATTGACACGAGGATTGGCTCGCAGGAGAACAAAAGCCTGAGAGGCAGCTTAAGGAGGAGGAATGGGCAAAAGCGCACATACACCGACCGGTGTCTGCCCGTGAAGACAAAGTGAAATGTGCAAGGGGGCATCTGGGTGTGTTATCAGCCCCTGTGCTTGTAAAAGCACAGCAAATGGAATCTGTGTATCAGATTGAGCTGTCAGTCAGACGGTGAATGATGGCTGAAAGATCCTTCCCCCTCAAACACCCATCTTCCTTCAGAGAAAGCTACAAAGAAACTGGAAGAAAAGAGGAGTGGGAGGAGGAGCGCTGAGGTGCTCAGACATAAATATGTCACAGAGGACGTTTTTCAGAGCGCTGTAATGTGATGGCACACAAAAGAGCCCAGCTTAGCTCAGCACAACGACAAAATTATGTCATCATTCCAACTGGACTGACCGTGGATGTAATGAATATAACGAATGGACATAATGCAATGAAGATAATGAACCCATTGCACGCCTTGGCTGCTGAAACCCAAATGTGACAACGTTCATCGCTGAAACCATCCCATCCCCAGCTGCACGCACTCCTGCACCAATTTCTCTAATTAAGCTGCTTAATTAATTCTCATTTGCTAATGACACTCCCATCAAAAAGGATGACATCGCTGAGGGATGACTGGTGTCGTCGTCTGCAGCGTTGTGAGCTGAAAACTATGTTTTCCAACTATGATGTGGAATGATTAAATGCCATCATCAGAATGCAGTGAACACTTGGGCCATACAATAGACTGCTCCAATGATATTTTATAGATTAAACACAACAACAAAAACTACTCACCCTTATAAGGACATTTATTACTAACAGTGGAGCTAAAGACTTTCTGATTGTAAATGGCTTTGTGCCGTTAGGCAACCTTTTACGTTAGTAATGCGATGCACCAAGATGAAAAGACGCTATGAAACGCCACTTTATTTCCATGTTAAAGTCAGCGGATTCACCTTGATCATGTGAATGGTTAAAGAGTTAGGATATGTCAAAGAGCGTTTGTTAATGAAGTGTCACTGACGACATCTCCGGAGTTAAATGGTTAAGATTTGCTCCTTCATATTTGTCTGAGCCCAGGCTTCAGGAGTAACTCACAACATATGAGAGCTGTCACGGTTTGTTTGGGTCTGAGGTTAAACCAGCGCAATGTAACTGTATTCGCTAGTCTCAAGGAGAGCCCCCTCCCTCAGCCCCCCCGTGTCTGCCACACGGACCTCTGACCTGGAAGCCGTGGAGTGGGGCCACGCAGGCCGAGACAGATGTGGTATCGCTTTACAGCTGGACGCCAGTCCTAACCCCAGTCTCATCGTACGGGGCAGCACAGCCTTTCCCATGGATTTATGGGCATAAATCAAGTCCTGCCCTGTCCTCGCCTGTAGCACAGGGGTGTCCTCTTACATGGCCTCACTAACACTTTTCACTCTGCCTGGGGAAATCCCGTCCCTGACATTAGTTCTGCAACATCCACCCACTACCCTGGATAATTTCAGCAGTTTCGGTGTGAGCACGGCCTCCAAAGTCAACTAATTGATTAAAATAGGAGAATTGAATGCCCACTCCATCCACTGAGATGGTAAACTTGACCATAAGTCAACAATTGAGTTTATTCTTCAACTTCACGTGAGCCACTTGTGGAGAACAGCAGGTCAAGGGGACATTTAGGATGGTTATGAGTATGTTGACAAGAGGAAATGGGGGTCATAGTGAAAGGCAATTATGCATGCAGAAGGCAGTTCAGCACAATTAAAACTAATGAGGCTTCAGCTTCAAACCTGCGCAAGAGTTAGCGATTTTCTGCCACATGTAATCCAGATGGAAAAATACAGTCATTACAGCGCTAACGCCAGAAGTTGGACTATTAGGGACATCCTAAAAATGAGCAAAATCTCAAAGGGACCCTTGTCCAGATGAGTGTTATTCTTGTTAAACATGCTCAGTCGGGGTGGAACAGTCTGTTGTCAGCCATTAAAAACAAGTTAAGGAAAAACAGCACATGCAGTGTGTCCGGTAAATCTTTACTGAGTGAGCCATTCCTCAAAGAAAACGGAGAATCTGATGGATGGATGGATGGAGAGATAGATGGGGAGGAGGGCGGGGGGTAAATAATGGGGAGTTTGCTGGACAGTGTGAACACCAACACCCACCATGGTGGTGCTGGTCACAGCCTGTCTGTCCTGGCGACGGCTGAGCTGTCGGGGAAGGAGACTCCAGCTCCTCCGCCAGGGGAGGACTGGTGTTGAGTTGGCCGACAGGAGGAGGCCACGGTAGGTCCTTGATCACTTTAATCTCTACTGCATGTGCCGCCAGAGGAGAGATGGAGGTAAAGAGATGGAGGGGAAAAAGGATGGAGGGAAAGAGAGGACAGCAACAAGGGGAAATGAGACGTGGAGGTAGCATCGATAGAAGACACAGAAGAGAAAGAGAAAAGATAAAAAGGTATAAGTAAGACATACTGCACACAGGAGCAGAAGATGGCAGCAGGTTTACTGTGAGATCAAAGAAGCAGTAACACCTTCGGGCCAGAGAAGAAGAGAGTTCAACAGCACTGAAAAAGAAGTCAGGTTAGAACTTGAAGCAGATGTATCTCACTGTTTAGGAGATGAACAAACAGAAATTTAACAAAAGTTTTCTTGTTATTCAAACCGTTTGGGAAGTGATACTTATATTTGCTAAAGTAGATCCAATAAATGTGGTTTTTGTCCACCGTCCCACTAACGCACCAATGCGAGAAAAAGGGCCTACCTTAATTCTTTCTAGCACTTTAAATAACTAAGTCAAAGTCCCACTCCAATAATTTTTTGATCTACTGTAAAAGTGGTCTTTTAATCACGATTATGCCATTTTTAGCCAAAATCAAATAAAAACAACTGGTATTGTTTTCTAGGAAGTAGCTTCTTCAGAGGGGTAGTAGTTCATTTGACATCATCTCATCTGAGTTCTGGGCAGAACTGTTGGCAGTTAGAGCAACCTGCCCCCCTTCCCATCACCAATAACGGAGAGCTATATCTGTTTAAACGCTCTCCGTTACAGCATCTCACACGCTCAACCTAACATCCCTGGTGCAACAAAAATGGCGAGCAACATTAGAGCTATCCAATCAAACAGTTTTTAACCAAATGCCAGCTCAGATGAGGACAACTAAGACATGCATGGATGTAGTAGTACAAATATTTTTCAAGTTGAATTTTTACCTCTGATCCTGATTTACAATGATTTGAATGAATACGTACTCAGAAATACATTTGTATGCTCGATTTTATTAATTTATTTCCTCTATCATTAGAAAAATACCATAAGAACCTGTTAAAAACACCAAAAACACAATTTTCATGGGAGTGGGTCTTTAACACATATGTAAAGAAGTGTACAGCCATCCTTGAGTTGAACAATTACGATAATAAAGATGTTGCACAGTAAAACAACAAAGATCTTTTTTGTGTTGCATCTTTCAATAAACACACACCATTAGTTAGATTTGATCATTTTTTTCAACAGTATCCTGTATTTCTTTATCAGAAAGTGTAACTTCTGTACAATCCAGAGATATGAATGGTGCTGTGGAATCTGAGATGGCTAAGAAAATTAAAACAAATTTCCCAGATAAATGCTGGTATCACATGATAATACCATGAAAAAGCAAGACCCTTCTGTTGGAAAAGAATCAGTAAATGTAGCATATTTTTGCTGTCAGCCGGGCAAGCTAGCCAGTACCTTTCCAATGGGAGGCACTTGGCTGAGTACTTGGAAAATCCAGGTGTTTTTTTTGGCCTGAGAGTGTAAACAAATAAACTCTGTCACCACCAAGTAAGTTATTCACGCAGCATGAAAACTCCTCTGGCTTTGTCCCTAAAATCATTTACACCTTGTATTCACGTGAGATATGAAAGCGCTAAAGTGAGCACAGCTGCAGCAGCAAATGGAAACGTAATGCATGCTTGTTTGCTGAACAGACAACGGGTAATAAATGAGATGGAGAGGAAACATTTTGACTTCAACCATAAAAACCTAATAAACAAGTGCAGATAAACAGAAGCACTTTTGGAAAGCCTCTGCTTCCTCCAACAGATGTTGTGCTAATGTTGCCATGGCGATATTTGGATTTCTTATTAGATTTCAAAGCGAGAGTCGTTGAGAAAATCAACTTCACTACATCTGTGGATAAAAGCACCGCAAAAATGCTAAAGTTGAGCTCAATTACTGTTTTGGCTGCTGGTGCCCTTTGGCAGCAAATGCACAGCTATCATTACTAATGACAGCTGACTTAAGCTGCTGATAGGAAGAAAAGTTAAATAAATTAACTCTCAGTTCTTGTTTTTTTTTTTTTAACGTGTTCTGCTATGGTGGCTGAAAAAATGCACATTAAAGAGCACAGAAAAAAACACATGAGGGTGAGCACATCCTTACTGGACTGACAAGATCAAGAAAACACAATTGATCTCATTTTATTTGATTTATCAACTTATGTGCATGAGAGGGGGCATGTTTAAAAAACACAGCTCAAAGTTATTTTATGCTTGGGTCTATAAATAGCACAGCAGCAATTTCATATTACAGCTGCAAAAGGTCAAGAATGTTGTAGGCTACTTTTATTTGTTCAAAAACAAAACTGGAAAACAATCGTCTATTGGCAACTGTTACATAATATAGAAATAGTAGAATAAGTGCTACAAGTGTTTAGCATTGCTGAATCTATAAGCATTTGTTGCTGCAGTTTGTTGCAACTACACCAGGTTGTTCATAAAAAAAAAACCATGAAGATGATTTTTGATTGGTCTACCTTCCACCCTGCAAGAAACTGTGGCGCAACGGCGGTTTATGACATTATAATGAGAAGCAATATCTCCAAGCAAATATATTCAATCCGACAAGCAATTAAAGAGCTGGGCTGAAGGTGTCAGGAGGCTAATCTGGAGAAAGGTGGCTGCGGGGAGGAGATGCATTCCATCTATCCAGATGGGAGAGTCACAGGGTGGCTGTGAAACTGAGACAGAAGGTCACAAACTCTGCAAGATAATGTAACTTCCTCTACTTTGTGGTGAAGTAAGCGTCTCCCTTCCTATGAGATTAAAAGCCTAATACTCATTTCACATTGCAGATTAGCGTGTAATTGTTTGGGGAGCGAAAGGCCGCCTGCACTCTGCAGCCCCACTGTGGGGATTAGCAGACAATTTTGGATGTTGGAGACTCAAACTTGCTCGGTGGAACAGCTGGATAACTAAAATATAGAGATATTTTTCTTATAAATGTATTTAGGGGCACTGAAATGTACAGTTTTCGTTTAAAAGCAGCATGATCAGGACAAAGGCCATGGTCACATGCACCGAACGGGGATCGTCTTGTAGAGGTGCCGTGGGTTTTTGGGTTGTCTGGGCCCGTGGAGATTGTAGACAGGTGAGGACGTATTTTCAGATGAGCGCAGGTGGGTCTTGCAGTCTCTTGAGGCTTGTGCAGCCATCTTAAGAGACGTCATGAAAATGGAATGTAAGATTGTCGTGCTCGTGGTAAGGGTGTTGGGCAGTAACAAAGACAACACACATTGCAATAGTGTACAGGTAATGCTGTCGTACTGTATCGTTACAGTCCTTAGTAAGGTGCATGTACTCCCACCTAAATGAACACGAGCAGATGCTGCACGCATGGCGTGGACAGGTCATACGCAGGTGGATGTTGTAGGATGCCGACAGGCTCTTATTGCCTGATTTCCTTATTTCTAACAGTCATGGTGCAAGCATGGATGGGCAGAGCGCAGGATATGAGAGAGTAGAAAAAGAGGAAAATCCATACGACATGCCCCAGTCTCACCTACTTCACCCTTACAGGTAGTTCAAATGTTCATAGCAACCTGTCGCCTGCCGTATGCCCGCAGATGAAAAATGGATATGACAATTTTCGCTCTACGGGCTCACCGAGTGGTTTACGACTTTGACATTTCTTGAGGGCCACCTACGTGCCCTGTTCAAGTTTGCCCCTTTGTTGTCTGCTGACAGCTTGTGTCCACCCGGAAGGGCAGTTGTAAAACAGTTATAAGGCTTCCTATGTTTAACATCAGCATGCAACGCTAAAAAAACCTGCTTGGAAATATATACTATACAGAGGTTTAAATGCTTGTGTAGCTTTACTCAAATAAATCTAAAGTTACTTTTGAGGCAACACTATCCTGTTTTATTGACAGCGGATGCCTCTGAACCAAAAAAAATGTCCAATCCCCTTTATCATCTACCGTAATTTCCGGACAATAGAGCGTACCTGATTATAAGCCGCACCCATTACATTTTTAAAGGATAAAACATTTTGTACATACATGAACCGCACCTGTCTATAAGCCGTATGTGCCCACATTAAAACATGTGTTGTAGAATGAGGAAGTGTATGTGCTGAAACCGCGCGGCGTGTGTAAAAAAGAGGGGAGAGTGCGTGCAGCGCAAGAGGGAGCGCTCTCACTCACTCTTGCGCTGCTCGTGCTCCTTTCTCTGACACACGCAGTGCGCTAACACACATACATACTCATTCTACAACACCTATATAGTTAAGTTAGATAGTTAGTAGTTAGTTGTTACTGTTATTTGTTAATAAATAATACTGAGTTGTAATTATTACTTGTACTGGTATTCATGGGGGTTGAAAGCGTGTGACAAAAGTAGCGGTTTATAATCCAAAATTTACGGTAACCTAATATCATCTCCCATTTCTCATCTGCCTAATCCCTGATCTATATTAGTTTTGGTGTATCCTCCTGCAGATATGAAAACAAAGGCAGTAATGATCCTGAATTGACAGCCTCCTAAAACTTCATCTCAAAAATATAAAAAACATGGAGATATTGCTTGATTTATATCTACCCTAAAAAAAGTCTTTAAGCAAAAAGGTAAATAAAGACTCATAAAACGACAAGCAAACCTCTTTAGGTAGTCATCCATTTCTCTAGAAGCAAGGCAAGGCAAGGCAAGTTTATTTGTATAGCACAATTCGTACACAAAGTAATTCAAGGTGCTTCACAAAACAGAAAAATGCATTAAAATCACAATACATCATAGAAATAATCAACGTAAAATTTACTTTAAAAGAAAAGAAAAAAAATAAAAAATAAATAAATAAATAATAATAATTGAAAATTGATTTAAAAATAAAGGAAGGAAAGGAAAGAAAAGTGCAGATAGGACCTTTCAGTCATATACACGGCTAAACAGAAATGTTTTAAGTCTAGATTTGAACATGAACACAGAAGAGGCCTGTCTTACGACTTCAGGGAGGCTGTTCCAGATTTTAGCTGCAGAATATTGAAACGCTGATTCCCCTTGTTTAGTTCTGACTCTGGGAATCAACAGGAGGCCGGCCCCTGTGGTCCTCAGAGTACGAGATGGTTCATATGGCACTAACATGTCAGAGATGTTAGTGCCATAAAATAGAATAAAATAGAAGCAGGTCTATTTTTGAATCCACAGATTAGTTTAGCTGGATTTCTGATTAGCTGGCAGCACTTCATCGTTATTCTTGGTGTTCTCTAAAAATCACCAGCTGGATTTGTTTGCACCCATGACATTTAAATATTTTCTGCTTAATTTGGTTGGCTAATTGTATGCATATTCACAACAGGCTTGAATTCCGTGATGTTTATGCTGCTCATTAAATACCAGACTCTTTAGAAGATTTGTTTGTTCCACCAGCTCACAAATCGTTACAGATAACAACGGTGTAATGCTCCAGAAGAGCCGAAATGCCACCCCATAATCCTCTGAATGCTGGACTCGTCCTTATTATGCAGTCCGGCTGCCGGCCTTGAAAGACTCTGGCTTTGCACTAAAGAGAAACTGGAATGGAAAATGGATGATGGAGATGACAGAAAGGTCCTTTCTTCTGCTTTTTCCATTCGGAAAGACGGTCAGGTTGAGTTACTGACAGGCAGCCAGAAGGAGCTTCAATGGGGGGCTGGCTCGAGGAGCAGGGCTTCTCCGCTTTGTGAGGGTGGGTTACAGAGCTGTTGTGTGACCAACGTGTGCGAGTGAAGATAAGAGTGGCGGCGGCACTCGGTAGAAGACGGCTGGACACATTTGAGGCTCATGAAAGCGGACTGTCGGGAAGGTTATCAGCAGGGTGTTGCAGTGCACGCCAGTGGGACGACTCAGACTCAAACGGTGATGGACGGCGCCGGGCGGCATTAGATCGGCCACGCAGAGATAGACACAAGAGCTGCACGCACAAAACAGCTGGCCTCAACCCAGCTGCAAGCCACCAGCACAAAGCGGCGAATTGTAATCACTTTTATTTATCTAACTTGAGCCTTAGATTCCATATAAACATGTATTAAAAAATGCCAACACTTCTGCTACAGGTGGGGTGCTCCTCAGGTCATAGGTAAATGAAAGGTAAAAAAAAAGACAAGACAACCAGATTGGGTCACAATGTTTGTCCATCTCCTCGTTTCCGTGACTTCGTTGAGTTTTCTGATGCCTGCATGACTTTGTGAAGTACGTGCAGCCACACAGGAGGAAGAGCTTTCATTGAATTAAGCCGCGGCATGTGGTCAAATTCTAATGCGTCGTCCTCACTCTTCACCTCCAGCATCATCCATCACCACGTGAGCAGACAGGAGGGAGGCGGGGAAAGAGGTCGTGGCGAGTGTGCATGTTTGGCGGGGTAGGAGGGGGGTTGTGGATGAGTGATTAACCAAAGCACAAGTACACAGATTCCCAACAACCTAACAAGGCAGGGAATTTACATTCCATTGCACACCTGTCAGGAGATAGTCCAAGAGTGAATAATAACAGCAGACTCATGGCTGTGAAGAGACGAGCATGCAGGCAGTGATCGGCACATCACGGAAAGGAGGGCCGCACCACGGAACTTCACTCTGCTCACATTCCTCTACTGTTAATGAACACAAGGAGTCATTCCTGCTCATAAATGTTATTATGTTACATCATGGTGGGAGTGTGGGCAGGCCTTTTTCAAACATCCACTCCCAACTTTAGAAAAGCGGAACATTTATGACACTTCTGCCATTTCCCGTTTAAATATTAACTCTGAAATGTTTTCTCACAGAAGAATGTACAACAGTGTCATTAATCATTGATACTCCAAAGCTGTAAAAGGCTGCAGGAGCATCAGGGACACAACAGGAAAATCGTCCTTGAGGAACCTAAAAGCATATAGATTGAGTTAGTCTATTTTTAAAACATCTCAACATGGAGGTACTGGAGTCGGGCCTTGCAATGCAGCCTGAAAGTGATCTAATAAAACCGTCACAGTAACAGCACAGCTGTATACAGATGGAATGTAGCTGGACGTTGAACCTAGAGATGGGCGATATGGCCAACAAATAAAATCTCTGATTTTTTTCATTCCAAATTCGATTTTAATCTATGTTTTGGTCCCTGATTACTTTACTTACTTTAATTAACAAAAATGATGGAAAATATTTGACAAAAACTACCCTTTTACCATCATCTTTCAAAATAGTCTCAAACACAAAGTTTAACTAAATACAGGATGTAAAAATGCTTCTAGATCAATGCAGCAAGTGTTTTGAGAGCTACTGCTAGCATCTCATAAAGAGAAATCCTAGAACGCACTTGGTAGAGCATTTTTAGTAGCAACAGTCTTGAAACAGATTTTGCTCGGTTTGGTTTGATGTTTGAAGTTTCAAGTCACAATCCCACAGTGACCAAAATCTAAGTTTTCACTCACCAGCCAAGTTGGCTGGTAGATAAAAAAAATCTAACAAACAACTTATTACAATATTTTACAAAGAAAAACCATTGGTGTTGTTTCAAAAAATGATATTACGTTAAATGTAAAACAGACAGAAAGTCACAACATAATGAAAACATCCAAAAAAAACAACTGTTTTTCTTTTCCAGAGGAACTCCTGTATTGATTTCTGATCAATCTTTGTTCGGTGCCTTTGATGATTTACGCTGTCTATGAAATGTTTTATTTGCTTTAGCTTTGAATTGTTTGACGAAAATGCACCTTTTTCCTCTAGTTGATTCAGTTTTACATGAAATCATGACAAAAACAGCCTAAAAACATGATAATGTTTTGGACAGTAAAGATGCAGCGCTCTCATGAGGGGGTCTTTTTTCACCTCAACGCCGGCTCTGTAATGTTACAAAGGCGCTTCTAATTAAGATCCATACAAAGTACCAGTTTTTATATTTATAAAATACAGTTTTTATAAAAGTTTTATGAATTAATTTTGTTGTATTTATACGCCACGCTACGCCTAAAAGTCTGCTCCGTCTGACTTTAAACTGGTCCGTGATTACACATAGGCGACCCACGGAACAGATCGTTAGCGTAGCATTATAGCATGATAGCAGTGTAGCATTTAGCATCTTAGCATCACTACTAACAACACTGCTGTCTCCAAATCAACACTTTTATAAAACTTTCGGTTGCTGCTGTAAGTCCAACAGGTTTATCCTCCAGTTCTTTCTGGTTGCTGTTAAAAATCATGACATGTTCTGCTGCTTCATCAGCCAGGGTACGGGACACCGGCGGACTGACTTTACTCCGATCCACGGAAGCGCAAAAGGAACAGAAAGCTGGGAAAGTAATATCTTGATTTTACCAAAAATAAAGTCTAACACACCATATTCAAATCGATTGATAAAACTGATAAATCCTCCAGCCCTAGTTGAAACTATTTAACCAATCGATAAAATGTACAAAGCAAAATGTAGACTAAAAGATGACGTTTAAAACAAAGAAACTCTGGCTTAAAATGGAAAGCAGGCCAGTAAATTAAAAAACTGAAGATTACGATTGTTACGTGTGCCCTATGTGTGAGAGACTTCGGACTGCGATCCCTTCCACAGCTCTACGTGAAGGAGCTACTGAACTCAAGAGGACCGGGTGTCCCGGTAAAAGTGTGTGTCCGGGCAGAGCTCACACCGCCCCAAAGCCGCTGTGTGAACTTAAAGCAGAAATGTCGCTCAGTCCTTAGAAACCGTTCAAACAAACACTTGGATTTGTGTTTCCGGTTGTGTCCCGACAAAATAAAGGCTGATGTTATTCCCACATATTTGCGTTCAGCCAAGCTGCAGATTGCAGCATTTCCGCATGGATTTTATGTTCATCAAAGGCTAAATGTTGTTAGCGCGCGTTAGGCTCTTCTAGACCTTGCTTCTTCCGGACAGGCGCATCATAACAACCGTAAAAATGATAAAAGTACGTTTAGAAGATCATCTGGTATATTACCAAGCTGCCAGATATCATGTATGTAGCCGCTAGGTGGAACTCATTTCCACTACACTTTACACTACTGCGCATGTGCGAATGATTTATTCCTACCAAAAGTGTGACCCATGTGAACATTTGTTATAATCGGGAAAAAATTTTCTGGGCCCATGTACACGGTTGAATTCTAATCCGACCATCGATCTGATTAAGATATTTTCCACATGTAACTGCGGCTTATGGTGTCGATTCGCAGCGTGGCGGGGGCGTGGCATCAGGGCGTGGCATCACGATTGTGTCTTTCCATCGTGATGTCAGTCAGCCATCACAATAGACGATGGTATCGACCATCGGCACAACCCTATTATTATTATGTACAAACTACAATCGGCGGGCCACAAGCTCCCTGCTCTGCTCCATTCCGATACATCCAGTTGCTGACAAACAGTTCCATGTACATCTTTGTCTTCCTCTTCCAAATTGGTATCTGGCACAAAGCTGTACCCCTTAATAGCTTCAATATTGCTCACTACTTCCCGCTATTTTTCTGGCACCGGTAATGTTAGGTTGAGGTTGTGAGGAGCTGTAAGCTAACACAAGGGAAACAAAGGGTTGATGGGAAATGGGAGGCAGATTTTATTGGGAAGGCAGATTTACAATGTGCCAACAGTCCCATCCACAACTCAGAGTGAATTTCTAATGAACTACTACCGCTCTCCAGAAACTACGTCCTAGAAAAACAACTGTTTTTTCTTAAATGTTGCTTAAAAACAGCATAATCTTAATTAAAAGATCACTAGGAATGCTTTTATAATAGTTCAAAAGGTGATCGGAGTGAGACTTTAAAGAGAAAAATGGGTCCAATCTGGGAAATTCAAGTCAGGCCATGGTCAAAAGACCAGAGTGTATCATTCTGTTTTAATCTCAGTAAAACAACACTATTTGCAGCAAAACAGTGAGATATCAAAGTGACAGAAACCTTGTCGTAAACAGATGATGCATCTCATAAAAAACCCATAGACCGATAAGGAGGGAATGGTTCCCTTAAGTGGACCTAGCTGCTAAAGCAGTGGGTAATTATTCATAGTTGAGCCAGTTGGCTGTAAAGATCAAAACCTCGAGTGCAAACTCCTTGCTATAAAAGGTGGGAAACTTTTTCGAAGCCCTTGATGTTGGATCTGAGGCTGGTCTGCGCTGACATCTGTGAAAGCAAAGGAGCCCGTTTGTCACAGGGAGGTTTCTCTCATCTATCCGACTAAATCTCAGTCTATCCTTTCCTCCCCCCACTTTATCCTGTGCAATAAATCTTTCTAAACAACAGCTTTCCTACTTTAAAGCTTCAGATTCAATCCAAGACTTTCATAGACACAAGACTAATCATCATCACAGAAGAGCGAGTTAAACAAGGAAGGAGGGGTCCAAGAAAAACCCATTCTGCTCAGGAAACGGACCCCTGTCCATGTGCCCATGCCCTGTAAGTGACACCACTTCTTAAGTACTGCAGTACTCTCATTACCAGCAGGTATGAAGTGAGTATTCCCTGGAGTCTCCTTTCCCTCTTCATAAATGAGATTCATGACCTTGCTTTCACCTCATGAGACACTGTACACACCATTAAACCTGACATACATTACACCAAAACCCTTTTCTGTCAGCCTGACAGTTGCTCAGAATTCTCATTTTTATTATCATATCACAAGGATTATAGACATGAATTCCTACATCTTTCAAGCGAGGACTTAACACCTCGGAATATAAATAATAACGTCAAATGGAGGGGATTTATTAAGGCTTCTGCTATCAAGTTAAATTAATGAAAACATCTCACTAAAATTAAACCAGCGGGGAGTAAAGGCAAAAGGCTTGAGGTGTTAGAGTTAATCTAAACAAACAGCTGCTGAAAAGTTGGATTATGTTTTAGGGTAGACTAGATGTAGAAGCTGATTTGGACACATTGAGAGGAGTGACAATGACTATGCTGGTAAAAGGATGCCAAGGTTGGAGCTACTAGGAAATGAACCTAAAGGAAGACAAAAGAGGAGGTTTATTGATGGAGTGAAGGAGGCCATGAAGATCCAGAGGAGGATTCAAAGGATTGGGTTAGAAGGGGGCGGATGATTCACTAACAGCCGATAGAAAAAGAAAGTATTGGATACATTGTTAAAATGATCCTAAAAAAAGAATTGGTATTGTGACCGTTGACTGTATAAGAGAGTTGGACTAAGGGGGTGTGACGTCACCCAAAGAAAATAGTTTACTTCTGGCTCCAGACAAATGAATTCAATTCAGTCACCATTGTTTGCTAAGCAGACGCTGCCATTTTGGAGTCAGACGACGTCAATTAGCAGTGATTAGTACAAGTTGGTCTAAGTCACCGTTTCAAGTGAGCTTGTTGGAAGTCCACACCCCCTCCATTGAAAGTGGACTCAGGATCTGTCAAACGTTTTGAACGTTGGGGCCAGCCAGGCGTCTGATTGGTCAGTTTATAACTTTAATAATTTGCAAATAAAGACAGAAATATCATGAAAAAAGAGGATTTTAAAACAGGTAGTAGAATGGCGATTATGATAAATATAGAATGTCTATTTCTAAATAGACGTCTATGGGATTTTGGCTTCTTGGAGCCAGCGGTACCCACTTTACTCAGTCCAGTTCTTATGTAAAGTCAATGATTGTGACATATTTGGTAAAACTTTGAAGAAATGAGGATATGCATTTTTTTCATTGGGGTCTTGGATTATTTCTTTCAGTTTCCACTTGATTCACAGTGGAAAGAGTTTATCTGAGCTCATTTAAGCAGGTGCGCAGAGGAAAACACGGAGCTGTTTTCGTGCTGAGCCTCTCTGTACAAGGCCACAGCGCATATCAGTGTTTCTTTATCTGCAGCTTTAATTAATCCCCTATCTGCTGCCATCTTCCAGCTGAAGGAGGGCTTCACCCATCACCCCATCCTTCGCCTTTGGAGAGCCAACAAGTGTTAATCGCACTGGCTGTACGTGTGTCTGCCAAAAGGCTAATTTGAAGTATTTTTTAACCACAGCTCAGTCTGCTTAAATCCTCTCTAGTGACTAACAAATCCGGCAAGCATCGTCTTGATAATGTCATCCAAATTAGGACAATTTTCACATCATCAAATGTGAGGTAAAGGTAAAGCAAGCTCTGATTAAAAGAGAAATCTTCAAAAAAAAAAAATTGCATGAATTATCCTCATCCTAAAAGCTCATTTTAGCAAAGTTTGCCAGTTTCTGCAGTGAAACAGAAAGATTATTCAAGGTTAAACATCAGTTGTTCAACTATTAGGAATAATGACAGACAGACAGAGACAGTCCCCAGCCCAGCCTGCTGTGGTACCTGTGAGGGATTTAGAGGTGGAGTCCTTCCTTCTGTAGGGATCTGATCCAGTGCCACTTACAGAGCCCTCGTAGCTAATGCAGTCATAACAAAGCAGAGCTGTTCAAGGATAAAACAAAAAAAAAGAAACAGTATGTATATGAAGAATGAAAGTTAAGGAAATTGGAGTCAAAGTTGGTGACGTCTTGGCAATTTTCAGCTTTGTTTTAAGCTGAATTTGTATATACTAGAGTGTTTCTGGGAACAGCCCTGTTTCATGTTATGGCTGAGTTAGCCATGCTATAGCTCTCAAAACCACATTTGACTATCTGCACCTCCATGCAACTGCTCAGCCAATCATGCCCCCTCCCCAAGCAGCTAAGAGGCCAATCTGAAGTAAACCTGGCAGGAGTTGATCACAACAGTAGACAGAAGCCCGGCACCTACGTAAAATCAACACAGCTGGTGCATTTACAGACGAAGGACAAGAGGAACAGACTGGAAAGCATCAGCAGCTGAACTATTGCAGCACGGCTGGAACTGCAACACGTTTGTTAGAGCTGAAAAACAGACCCAGAAGTTAGAAGGACAAAAAGAGGGAGGGTTTTGGACTTGGAAAAAGGTTAACATGACCACAAAGCAGAGGGAGGAAGAGACTGCTAAAGAGGATCTGAACCTTACACCAAATGAACATGTGAAATGGAAAAGGCGTTGAGCAGATAGAGCTGAAAAAACGTCTTCAGGCTTAACATGAAATGAATCTCACATTTTTAGCAGAAAATAAGAGTCGTCTTTGCATTTTTACTCCTTATGGCACGATAGTTAACAGCTTCTCCTCATAATTCACTGCAAAGAGTTTCAAAACACCCCATCTGAGATGTGTACCTGCAAAGGCTTTGGAAATCCTCTCCTTCTTCCACTCCCACGGCTGGTCGTACTCCTCGGGGGGCCGCTCGTCATCCTGAGGCAGCCGGCTCTCTCTGGGGCAACGCAGGAGCTCGGGGTCAGAGTCGCCGCCATTCTCAGACGGCTCATACGGCGTGTCGTAGAGGGGCAGCTGCCGCAGCGATCCTTCTTTAGAGCCTCGCCCACCTGACCTGATCTCTGTAAAACAAAAGAAACAGCTCGTTACTCCTGTCTCAGGAAGAAAAGAATAGAAACAGGTAACGTTCCTGCCTTCCTCAGACGAAAAGCTTCAAAACACAGTTATTGACTCCAGAATAGCACAATCCCCACGCACCTTTGCTTCACATAAATCCTTAACATACATTTAGAGACAAAAGAAGATTATCGAGCATCATTTCTGCCCCACTTTCAAAACCTGCTAATAAACCATTTCCTAATATTTTAAACCCACCAGATCCTTATCTTCTTTAACTAAACTGAGAAAGATTGAACTCTTTTTGCAAAAAGAAAACCAAAATGCATCATTCATGCTCATATAGATCATAATGCAATTATAAATATTAAAAAAAAGCTTTTATTGACCTAATGTTTGCCACTGTATGATAATATTGTAGTTAAATAGATACTTTTGATCTGTGAGAGATAAAAGAGGATATGAAAAGGTAAAGATGAAAAAGTCACAAATTCACTACTCCTTTACATTCATATTTCTATTAAAAAGATATACTTGGATTTTCCTGATTTGAATCTGTCATTTCTCTACAATGCTTTTCTAATAATGAATGTCATTGAATTTGCTTTTAGAAGTTTCATTAGAATTATTGGAGTCCTTCAATTTCTACATTCCTTTTGGCTTACAAGCTGCACTTTGATAACAAATTATCTATAAAAAGCGATTTAGAAATAAAAATAAAGAGAATAGTTTTATTTTACCTTAAAGATTGAGATGTATTTTTTTCCAGAATAAATGCAAAACATGGATTACAGTAAAAGTAAACAAATATTGACATATTTTGGTGAACAGAAATTTTTGGGATGTGATTCTCAAACATAGATTGAGAGTGAACAAAGCCTTTAGGAGGAAGAGGAAGAAGACTTTCCAAAAATCTCATCTCTTAGCACAGAGCGGTTATGGGGCGGCAGTGGCTCAGGTGGTACAGCAGGTCGTCCAATGACCGGAGGGTCGGCAGTTGTTGTGTCCTTGGGCAAGACACTTCACCCCTCCACTGGTGTGTAAATGTATGGTGATGGCACAAACTTGGAGCCACGCCTCTGTCAGTCTGCCCCAGGGTAGCTGTGGCAACATCATTAGTTACCATCACCAAGTATGAATGAGGAGTGAATGAATACTGGACACATGGGTCTGGGTTCTTATGGGTTGAGTTTCCGCTTGGAGCACAGATAAATCTAATCCATTATTAGTATTTTTTCAAGATGAAAAAACTAGTAAATGTACACTGACGCTCCATATTGTGCAATCTTGACTGAGGCAGAAGGAGAGCAACTTTTGCATGGTGGTAATAGATTGATGGGAAGAAAATAAACAGTTTCTGAACCTCTTCCGGAGGGTTAGGGTTCAGGTTTTCACTTTCTTCTGTAAATGGATGGAAATAATAAGACTCTTTAGTTTGAAATACCTGACAAAGATGTTTTTTTTTTAACACACACGTCTGAATATTGAGCTTATGTTTGCTACCATATAACATTAAATAAGACCAGATGATGAATTATGTATAATTTATGTAGTTTTCTGCTTAATTTTAAATCACTTGAACGTCCCAGCACCAAAACTTGAATAGTTCTTCATCCAGACAAAGAAGATATGACTTTTAATGAAGTATCCCACCCTTGGAACCCCTCCTCCCGTTTTTCTCTTCTCACATAAAGTTACTAGAAAACTGCACCCTTTCTCTTGGGCCACATGAAGCTGTTAGTGGCAAGTGCTGCTGTGGAGTAAAGCAATGTGAAATACTATGCCACAGAACGGCATAATTGCCTCTTAGCCCAAGGGAGCTCTTGCAGAAAAAATGAGCAAAGTGTTGAGTCTAACGGAGCTCCTGCTGCTGGTTCTGGTGGTGGTGTTGGTGGTGGTGGGGCTGATTGAGGTGAAGCTGCCAGAACCTGGACTTCTGTGTAATCCCGCATTAAACAAACGTGCACGCTTTCATCTTCGCAGTTAAAAAGACTGTGGATAAGATTACGGCATAATTAGATGGTAGCTCCCTGCTGGAGAACAAACAGCTCCAGAAGAAGGTAAAGAAAGCAAACTCAGGCTACCAAAGGGAGCAAGGAGAGCAGGGATTAGTCAAAACGATGCAGAGGGAGGGAGGGGGGGGGACTCGTGCGGTAAATTCCTGGTTGCATTTTCTGCCAGATTAGATTTATGGCTCCCCCTTAAGAACAAGACCTTGGCTTGGTGAGAGCTGGCTTGATGAATTTATTATCTTCTTAACATGGTTCTGTTTATTTTCATCGCTCTGGTTAACTGAACAGGTCAATTAGGCGACAGACCAAATGGCTGGAGGACACACGCTAGGACAAAGGTGAAGTCTCTTCGTCTGCAACCTCTGCCTTCTGTTGGGGTTGGAGATTAAGCACTGCACCCACCCTAATAGAAACTTGTACCCTCCTTCCCGGGATGTCCAGACATCCTTTTCCAGATGGTTTATGTTCGTCAAAGTTATAGTTACAACACAAGCTAAAAACAAAGTATATGCTTCTTTTATAAAGTCTGAAGGAGTTTCTGTAGTCGTGTAGTTGTGGCAGCCTCTGCTGCCCTCAACTGTGACACCTAAAAGCATCAGCAGGTAGAGGCAGAACTTAAACTGCTGGAATTGTGCTTCATTCAGGGAGGCTTGTATTCTGAAGAAATGCTAGGCTATAACTGAAGATGATTACATCTTTAAAATGTTAAAAACAATTCCTTTACCACAGTTAGGTGAACATTCACCTTGTGCTTCTCAAAAAAGGTTGACTTCAGTTTTCACCAGGCAGATGTGGTTTCCATTTAAAAATAAAACATTTGCAAGCAATGGATTATGTTTACATTCTTTATTTCAATTCATTTAACATGTGAATTAAAAACTACCCTAAGCTGGTCTTCTGGCCGCCTGTTGCAGAGAGAAAGGGGAATTTCTTGATTGGATTCAGACGTCTCTTGTTTAAAGACCAGGATTGAAAAGAGACTGACATTATACCCTTTGAAAACAAAGTAAAAAAAAAAAAATATTCTGTGTGAATATCTATGTTGCCTCGTCTCAGTGAGATGTATGTCACAGCACTGGTACTGATAATACAGATAAAGAAAGTAACCCAGGGATGAGGTTTTTCTAATATGTTTAATGTTATTAAGGTTAATTTTGTTTTTGTTTTTTAAGAAGTGAACAGGTTTGATGGTGGCAGAAGCAGAATTACCAACAGACTGTGCACATCAGTCAAACAGCCGGCTGACAGGTGAAGGTGTGTGTTCCTTGACCCGTGACAGTCTGCCGCCAAACATCAGCCTGTTTGGCGAGTAAAGCTGAGAGGAGACTCTCACAGTGGCCCGATTCCCATCAACGTTGAGGATTTATAAGCTATTATTCAAAGACATAGATGTCTGTTTTAAGTCTGCATTTTTCTAAAAGTTTAAAAGTGTTAAATTTTATTTTTTAATGAATAATGCAGGAGACAAAAACAAGTTCCTGTGTACATCTTTAACAGTTTTAATTCCACCTACATCTGTCTCTTATTCAAAATCAGCAAAGTAAGTCGACCCATGGAATATGTTTCCATTAAAGCTATAAATCAGTTTGATAAAAGGTGTATTTTTAGTTTGCTCATGATTTCTGTTAGTTTATGTTTACATAGAAAAAAATATATATATATATCAGAGAACCTGATGCTGCAGTCCAACAGCTGAATTTGTAAGTTCAGCTGTTGGTGTGCTGCACAGAAAGAGGCTTTCTACAACTACTATGATTTACTCAGATGCTTGGAATGCAACAGTCTTAAAAGCCAATCAGAAGAGATTCAGTGAAGGCAGGGCATCACCAAAACCTCATTATAGATCATGAATAAGCAAAAGAAACTCAATTAATGTCTGCCTAAAGATATTTATGATAAGGATTAGAAGACAGCCTGAAATGACCTTCTATTTGCACATAAATGCCTGTGTTTGCATATTCAACTGTTTATGGGCATATTTGTTGTTATTGGGGAAAGCTACATGGAAAAGACACAGGAAAGTGTTTTCTACGACATGTCTGTGGATTTGTGCATCTACAGGAGAAGGGCAAACTCAACCCATAAGAACCCAGACCCTTTTTTTTAAATAAAAAATAAAATTAGGTGTTTTTTACTGCAAGCCAAGTGGACCACAGCATCCATTTCTGATATTTTTCTGTTATGCTGATGACTCTACGGGTTCTTAAGGGTTAAAGAGACCAGATAAAAAAAAATCTGAAAACAAGACAAATACAGGTGATGCAGGCAAGCTAACTAAGACAGAGAAGAAGAGGAGGGAGCGTCAAAAACAAGTGAAGAGGGATGTATTGAGATAAAATAAAAGAAAGAAATATAGCTATAATAGGTAAAAGAGAGAGAAGAAAACAGAGATGGCGATAAACAGGTGATGCATGTTTGGCACAGGAGAAACAAACAATAAGGTCGAGACAGGAAGTCGAGAAGAGTGATGAAAAACACAAGTGGAAACCACAAACACACAAAATCACTGGAAGTTTCAATAAAGACAAAAATAACTGCTGCTGTATTATGCAGTCTGAAAGAAATAAAGAGAAAACTTGTAATCAGCATGTGGAACTCTTTCTTTGTCTGACAGAGGTGCCAAAACAATATAATTCAGAGCAATCTTCCACAGTCAGTGTTGCTCTTCTCCAGCTTTCCATCTTCATCGCAGTGGGAGAGCCATTTTACGCTCAAACGCATCAGCTTCTACATTACTGCACCATGCAGGATGGAAATCAAGGCAATCCGTGTTCATATTCTTCAATCTCAAACAAGAATGGCAACCTGCTGGTGCATTTATGCAGAAACAAAAGATTTCAAAAACAACAATCAGTGCAATTCATGAGGTAGATGCTAAGATATCCCATGAATAGGTCAAAATGTTGACCTTTTCGTGACATAAGGTGATTCAGTAAGTCAACGTAATCACCCTAACAAGCAGTTATAAAGGACTTATGACTAGGCTAAAAGTAAAATCACCAATAATAAATTAATGATCAGCAAACTTCAATAGCCATTTATATTTTAACCTCTCTGTTATTTTATTCATTTTAAAACATGAATGATATCTGTACTGTATGCATGTTAGTCCACCAAAAGGCCAGAGCATAAATGCATTGATCTTCCTCTGAGCGGAGCTGCAATTTCAGCTCCTTAGCACTGAGGTGAAAGCTCATCAAGAAGAAGATGAATTGGGACAAATGATAAGAAAGGCAGCCATCTAAATGCAGCTCTGCGGCGAGCGAACAAAAGAAAAGCTGTGGATCAGCATTCTGACATGCCAATGGCAAAGACAGATACAAGCAGACATTTGCTTTTGCCTTCACTTGAACCGCAGCTATAGACTCCTTCTGGATGGCAGTCAAATACGAAGGAACTGGCATCTTTTTGCAGCACACAGTGAGAACGGCTTAATGTGTGGCAGTGACAGGCTGCTTGGATGATGCCATTGGATGCAGAGTCTCACAGGCTTGTGGGAGCAGAGCCATTTTTCTGCAGGCTGCCGCTCTGAGCTGTGTTCCCTCTGCAGCTATTGTTCCAGCGCTGAGATAAGACTGGCAGCGGATTAGAGGAGAGTGCACGCAGAGTTCACGTCGCGTATCGCTGGCGAAAAGAGAAAACTAAAATGTGATTGGTTCTCAGAAGGGAACGGGGAAGAGAACGACAGATAAACAGAGTACAGCAGAAGAAAAAGGCAAAGACATTTGAGTCAATGGGCTGTTATAATGCCTAATCTGTGTGGGTGGTCACAGAGAAGGGGGACGCGGGCATCTGATGACTCGTGGACTTGGCTATGATGAATAACCACTCCATTCTTCCACCCCATCAGGGGTCAATAGCCCATTAGTGGTTCCACGCTTCCAGCAACAGTCAGCAAAGACCCACCCGCACCCCTTCCTGTCGCAACCTTCAACGAGCTCACGTTCCCCCAGGGGACGTCAAAACTGCTTATTCCATGATTCTCAGCAGATGAGAAGGTGAAGATCACCACTAACAACCAAGTATGCTACCGCCGACACAAGTGCGGCCATCTTGAAAGAGCACCCCCCCCAGGACGGCCCATAGATTGGTTCCTTAAACCAATTAAGAAGTCTCACTTCAATCGCCCTTTGAGGTATTTTAAAAGCAATCCCAGATGTCTTTTTATAACAATTATACAATTTTTAGCCAAAATTTAAGAAAGAACTGTCATGACATAGTTTCTGCAGAGTGTCAGTACTTTATTTAAATTATCCTCTGAATTGTAGCAAGGAGGTAAAGGCCAGCCCAGCATATTTTCTACATCACAGATACACGCTTTTTTCAAACAGCATTTTTTGTCTTTTTCTTGTTCTCAATTATTTGAATTAAAAACAAGACTCAGAAATGCAATTTTGAGTTGATATATGTCCTCGTTCATCAGGAAAAAAATGCCACAAGAAGATGTTTAAAACACCATAAATACCCTTTTCATTGAGGTGGATTTTGTTGTCCTGTTGCACTTTTTTTCAAGTTACCTCAACCAAACCCTAAAACATAAAGATGTTACTCTATGACTGACCAGACAAACTGAGTCTGACAACAAAAAACTAAAACCATTCACCCAAAAAAGCTACACTTAAACACAGACATCACTGACAAAATGCAGACGAAACAGACTTTTTGATTTCTTTTTGTTCCTTTAATTGCAACCAGAAGAAAAGGATTAGAGCAAGTCTTCTTCTGACATTAGTGAAAATGATGTGCTGAGGTGTGAAAGAAATACTGATTTAAGTTTGCTGCTGTGGACAAATTCTAACCATGTCTGCAAGGCAGGCAAGTATAAGCAAAAACATTAAGATCAGTTTAGTGGAGGTTCATTACTATTCATTAAAAAACAGAAAAACAGATGTTGGTTGCTCGGACAAAAAAGGAAGGAGATAAAGAGATGCCAGAATCCTCTTATTGATTTGTTCCCTTAATCTGAGGCAGGCACTTTCACTGGAAGAGCACAGTGACCTGTTTACCAATCTGTCCAGCCCGGAGGACGAGTGTGTCCTCAGGGACGCATGCATTAGAGAAAGGCTTTGGTAGCGCAAACAGTTACACAAGGGTCCATGGTCTCTCAACGAGCAAGCCTTTACGACCTGCCCCATGGTCACCTCTCTAGGTATGATTATGCATGGGGAGGGTAAATACAGTGAGGGTGGATTACAACTGTAAGATGCTAACAGTGTTGGGCTGAGTGTGTGGGATTTGATCCCCGTCACCTGGATCAGAGCCCGGCAATCATTTTTAAAAGATTCTGGAGGTATTACTGAACTGAGCAGATTCAAATTAAAGTTGAAATGGTCAAATGTTGCATCTGCTTTTGCAAAATTGTTTTCATTTTTATTACATGTGAAAAAAACGAAATGACAATTTGGCATTTAAATCCACATCGCTGAAGAAAAAGATAAAACAAAACAAATGAGTAAATGGTTAGAACTCCCAAGATTTTTATTTTTTAATGTTAAACATTAAGCAATAGTCAAAACTGCCCCTTGTGGGTGGATACGAGCTGTCTGCAGGCGAAAAAATTGTATGGGACACACCGGTGACCAACCAAACATTTTAAGATCATAGACTGCTCAGTGAGCCCATAGAGCGAAAATGTTCATGTATATTTTTCTACAATTCGTCCAAGCGAGCACTTAAACAACACAAGGGGTAGATAAGGGGGAAGCTGGTGAGACATATGTCATTTTGTATTTAAGGACCCTAAAAAGGTCCTTGCAAAAATGAAGTAGTAAATGGATCTAAAAGTGACAGTTTGGTATCAGTCTAGGATTGGACTCAATCTAATTTATATCGTTTTATCGTGTTTCCGAAGCTGACCATGATAAACTTCACATTGCCTCCGCTCTGTCCAAATAACATCTGATCTCCACGAGACTAAATGTACACCTTGAAAGTGTCAGTGTGTCTGTTTAGTGTTCAACGTCTGCTCTCTTTAGCTTCCAGCACATCAAAACTTCTGATGAAGTCTGGTCAGATCTTTCAACTCCTTCCTACTTGATCCAAAGTGACAGGGCAGACAGATCAGAGCAGCGAGGCATGGGAAATGGGACCCACCTGTAATGCTACAGCAAAAATAAGACATAACCTTACAGGCGTTTCAACACACTTCTGCATGCAAAACAAATAAGAACATGTACTGTAAAATGAAAAATGCCCTTGTTTTAGTAATAAGAGTGCAAGTTCAGCTGAAAAAAATGGATGTAGACAGGCCCAAACATGTAGAGAGTGAAAGAATGAACAGAGTGGCCAAACAGTTGATGATTATCCGAATTATTCTTTGAAAGACAGGTGTGGTATGTGTTCACTCCGTCATGTCATTATTTTACCGCAACAATAAAATATTACACAGCAAGAAATCATAATAGTGTTGTTTTTCAAAAAAAAAATTCTAATCTTCTTTGTTTGTTAGGTCTGAAACTGTAATAAACACTACAACCATGCAGCCGGCATTTATTGAATTTTGTTTTTATTAAACTTTTTTCTGTCAGTTATTATTTTAGAGTGCTGTTTCAGCCGTGACATTTCATTTCTGCCATAATCCATTTGATTTATCCGTCAGACACCATCATGATCAAAATTTTAGATCCCTTGCTGGTGTTTAAGTGAATATTTGACGACACTGCATCGGATGATGCATAATTTTTTCAAGGGATGCATTTTTAAAATTTCATTAGCCTTCACATCCCTCACTGTTAATCAAAGGGCTTTAAAATTCATGAGAAGGGCTTGCACATCAATACTGCTGAGCACCTGCCTCTGAGGAGCAAGACAACACAATAGCAAACAAATGCAAGTGAATATATGAAAAGGCCCAAAAGATCAGACTGGGGTATGAGGAGGGACTGCTGTCAGACAATGCTGCTTATGTTAACCAGAGGGATTTTATTTATGAGGCTCACTTTAAAGTGGTGTCAAGTGACAAAAGCTAAAAGAAAGAATTAAAAAAAGGACTATTTCTGTCATTCAAAGATCACGTCTTACTATGTAACTAAACACTGCTTTGATCCAAAATGAACATCGTCATTTAAATCCTCTCCAGATTTGCCTTTTTTTCCTACACTAAGTTAAGGCTCGTCCCAACACTCTAAATCAAGCTTGTTCTGTATAATGAGTCGCAGCAAAACACAACAAAAACTGCAGGGAGCACTACAATGAATGTAAATGAACCCAGAAGAGTTTACTGCAAGAAATGAGCTCCTGTAAACAAAACTGAGATTACTCACAAAAACATTAGGAAGGAATAAAAATGCATTATAAATCTTGCTTAAGCAAACTACACTAAATAATGAGATAATAAAGCTTGTCTCACTAACTGTCCACTGTAGTTCTTAAACTGCAGAAGAGGGACCTATTACTGACCGTGTGGCAGATTTCTGGTTTCGTTTGTCCGTGACCTCAAGCTGAAATGCTGCTTTTCTTACAGAATCCCATGAAGAAAATGAATGGAATTAACATTTAATTCGGAAAGTTGGGTCTCAATTTCCCTGTAAAAATATGATTCAGCAGCACCAGAAATCCTATTTTAGTCTTCTGTTCTCCGTCTGTTCAGCTGCTTGCTCTCAGACAGTCAGGAACAAAGTCGTTTTTCTCTTCAGATGTCTCAGCTTAAGAACTGTGTTTCTTCCCAAAATAGTAGTGTTGGGTACAAATGTTCTCTTTGAAGTGTCTGCATCAGTTATTTAGTTAAAGTGACCTTGCAGACCATCGCTGTATTTGGGATTCTTAATAATTGTAAAACAGCAAAAATTCAATGGTTTTATAAGGGATAATGCCCAATGAGGTGTCCACAATCAGAAATGAAAGGACTTTGCGGAAGTAACCGTCCTTCGCTTTACATTATCCCGCTTGTTCCACGGTCACTTATAAAATAAATAAATATTAAATATTAGTCCTTTAATCTTGTTATTTTAAGGTTAAAATCATTTTTCACAGGAAACTGACTTTTTGATACATGGTGCAACGCGTTGTCATGGTAACGCCTGTATTCACCAGCGGAGGAAAGTGGTAAATATGCTACACATCAAGTGATTGTTTTAATCTAGATGATGAAGCAACAGGTTTTTTTTTTCTTTTTGTTTTAAGAAATAAAGAACACAAGTGGTTTCCTAGATCGCCTAAATGGGAAGAAACACGAAAGATAATTGTGTATCAATAAAAACCCAATTTCTTAATTATTAATAAAATTATTTTTAAACATGTTTTACAAGTTTCTGTTGTTCTGGCCACCAACTGGCATTAAGGCCAGCGCAATAATATATTGCATTCAGGCTTGGTGCCCGTTATCACTTTTTAATGAAACACCCTTTAGCTAATCCAAATCGAGTATTCACTCGGTCTCTGGTTTAACGGACATTTAATTGCATGTCCCTAATTTTTTTAGTTGTCAAATCTTAAATATACAGGTATATATTTAATGGATGCTTTTATAGTGGTCAGTTCGATGCCAGATTTGTTACCTCTCTAGATCCCAGATGTGATGACAGAAGCCCATCTGGGCCAAACAAAAGTGCTGCTTATCAATTAAGAGGGCCTGGCAAAATTCAGTCATCAGGTTACTGTTTTATAGCTCCCAAAAAAAAACAATAAAACAAAGGCTTTGTCACCAAATTCCACTGGGGCAGTGTTTTGGGAAATCCAGTGTCACTAATCCAATACAGCCATTAACATGTGACTGGAAGTGGGCTGTAGAGTTGCACTGCAATTTCCCATCAAGGATCTTTGTACCCTTCACTTTAAAGTCAATGGCAATCTCGTAAAAACACTTATGCCAATAAAACTGGATGATGGTGAGCGAGTAATTTCCTTCACTTCCCAGATGCTGTAGCTGTCATAGAATGTGTGCGACAAGAGCCAAGCTTTGTCTCACAAGACTGTAAGAGCAGCAAGTGTTCACAAAACAAATATCAAGAAACTTACTCAACATATCTTCACAAATATAATGACCAAAAGGAAAGAAAAAAATTCCTATAACTGGAATAATCAAAACCTGATCCCGAATGTGACCAAATAAAGACGACTGTTACAAACTTCTGTAGAAAGTTACAGGAAAGAAGCCACAGTAGGCAGATGAGCCCATCCAATGCATCGCCCACTGCTTTCCCTGAGGAGTGTAATCATCCTGTGTGCGGTTTGGCTGCTTCCATCACCCTCGGCAGAAAGGCTTCTGAGCGGGAAAAAGTCTACTCTGTCACCCGGACTGGAAACTTGTTTTGACAGAGTTATTGGCAGAAGCCAAGCATGTTTTGCGAAAGAATGCCAGTGTTAATTTAGACCATCTTTCTTTGAATTTTGCACTGTGAACAGGAATACCAAACTCCCTTTTTTTTTAGTTGAAATGCTAAAGAATTTAAGCTCTAAAACCTCCACCTTGGAGTGGAAACCTATCCATTACTGAGGTCTAAAATACCACTGCAGGGCCTCATGAGGCTCAAATCTGCTCCTAGCTGGCAGTTCAGCTGCTCAGAGAACCAGCAGGAACTCCTCCTCCAACTGTGTGGGTGACTACCAAAGTCCATATTAAATAAAGGTCAGCTGGCCTACAAACAAGCAGTAAACCTGTAGATACATGAAGAGGAACAGATGACTGGTAAAAATACATGCACACCAGGCACATACCAGGGGCCGACAACCACGCACACTAGGGCTGCATCATATGAGGAAAACTTGCCATATTAATGATTAATATTGCTATGACGATGTAACTTGCAGTATATGAACAAATAGCAAAACAAAAAAAAGCATCAATTCCATTTCACTGCAACAGTTTAAATAATAGCCAAATTAACTTAAATTATATTTCAAATGACCCTCGTCTTCATAGGAGGCGCACATCTAAGGTCAAATGCATAAAAAGGATTTATTTGATTCGTCAAATACTTCAAGCTGCCATAAGATTGTTTTAGCACATTTAAGGTACGCTAACCATTTATTGCAATTTTCGCAGTCTGTTGCGATATTCGTTTTCCACAGCTGGATATTGCGACAACGATAAATTTGCAATTTATTGTGCAGGCCTAACGCACACCCATTTACGTGTCACACTGGAACAATACACCCTCCTCCACTTCTTCATAGTGTGCCAAGGGTGGGCTGACAGGACCCATCCCTCTAAAAGCTGCAAACACATTCTTGCACCTGCTGCCTCCTTCTCTGCGGCTGCAGAGGGGACACGCACACAACCGATTCCAAGTTTCTGTGGCAGCTGAACAGCCGTAATCTCTACACAGTTGTGCAGCAAATTTCGGACACATGAAATTCTGACTGGGGTCTCTGTTCTGTCAAGTGAAACCAACACCTATGAGTAGTCTTTTTAGGTACCAACGAAAGCTAACAAAGATAAACAACTGGGGTGATCAGTTGCCAACAACTTGCTGGAAAGGAACATATTTGATTTTTGCAAAGATTGATAACTGCATGTTTTGCCTTGGCAGTAACAGTTTCTCTGTTAATGTTGTCATTGTGAAATGTGCGATAGACACAGAGTGGAGCATGAAAAAAAAGGCTATTCCAGAACGAGTGAGACAGAGACTGTGCTCATGTGGGTGTGGAGATGAAAGACCAAGAAGCCTGACTTCTTGCACTTCCTGCTGAGACACAGGAAGCCACCACAATCCTGCCAGGAACAGGAGGGGCTGAGTTCTTCTGGCTCAAACCCTCCAAAAAAAGATCAGCCTTTCCGTTACACACTACGGCCAAGAAAACCCAGAGAGTTTGTGTTATGACGTGCCCCTGTGTGTTCATCCAGTGATCATCCTACAGGAAAAACAGCATGATTCATCGCATAGGGAGCCTATTTTCAAGAAGGTATTTAACAAAAAAATGAACAGCAAAGACCCTGGATCACCCTTATCAAAATGTCTGACATTTTCCCCTATTGTTGAGTGAATTCTCGTGGATGCATGGTGGATGATACGGCACCAGCAAACATATTCGCTGCTGGTTAAATGACCTTTCCACTGGCAGCTGGGAAAACAGCGAGTCTGCGTCCTGATCGAAGGCTGACAGACTACAGGAGGAGCGGCAGATGAGGCTGAAAATATTCAGAACTTCTGAAACACAAAATAAATTGGATGTAACCGATGACTCAGTTGTAGCAGAGAAGAAGGGTTCTTCTATCACAGCGTTGTTCCATTTATATGGTTACACTATAATGGCTGCTTGCTTGAATTTGCAGGCGGTATTTTTAACGTTCAGGGTCCCTTTGAACACCCAACAAAGAATATCAAGGCTATATTTGTGACGGATAGTCCCTGCAATGCCTGTAGGACTTTTCAATTAAGCAAAGGGCATTTAATCATGATTACGACCTAAAATTCAGCTCCTAAAAGCACAATTCATCATCATCAAGGCTTACTGTAAGGCAGTGGTAGATTAAGCATCGTGAAAATGTTCTGGAAGTTGACACATAGCCTCTTAGAGATGTTAGAAGTAAATGAGATTAGCCGTGTGTGCCTCTGGAAAAAATGGAGCACAGAAGAATTAATGACAGAGACTTGCCTGTTTTTATTGTTTTACCTACAATAGATTCTGTCTGAATGGTCTTTATTGGCTTTCCCTCATAATAATTACACTCATTCTTTCAGGAAGCAGCACAGGAAGATGAAATCAATCAAAACAGCATTGAATTATGAACAATTTCTTCCCAAACCAGAAAGGAGAGCTGTGCTAAAACAATAGCAGTTCCTGCTGACTGAGACACTGCCAAGTGGATGAGAAAAGAGCAAGAGCTGACAGTGAAAAGTAGGGAAATGGAAATTGAGATGAAGGTGCCAGGAAGTGAGGCAGAACAGTGTGTGGGCAGTCCTCAGAGCCAGCTGACCCACTGTTGGCAGGTCTGGCCACCGGGCAGTTTGTTACTCTCCACAGTGTCCAGGCACAGAGGGGAATCCAAGGTAATTTGTCCACTTGTTTGGATAATCCACCATCTGCCACATTGTCAAAAAGCCTCAGGCCCATCCACAAGCCTTTTTCTGTTGAACTGAAATGCTAAACATATGGCATCAACCAAAATGGCAGGTCCACTCCAATTGAGAGGCACAATCTCCAAAAGCAATTCTTCCTGGCAGACCAAAGTGTTGAGCTTTAGTCTAATAACATTTGACACAGATTATCCTCCCACTCCAAATGTATAATGAATGGAGTTAAATCATTTAGTAATCTTCAGGACATCTACAGGTCTATGAAAATCCACAAGAATCGACTCATCATTGGGAACCGATAATGTTAGCTATAGCTAAACTGGTCCCAAACGAAGATGTACAATCAAGTTTTTAAAATATCCGTGCTAATGTCATATTCATATTAGGATGTTTTCTAAAAAGTTGGGCAATAAATGTTATAAAATGATTATGTTTTTTATGCGCCATTTGTCAGACAAACTTTCAAAGATCCTTCATGAAATCACATCTACTGTGCAGAAATAACACAACTTTATGCAAATCCGAGACGAGCATCATTTTAAGCACTTTTGGTTAACTATTTTTTCTTTGTCATGCAAGAAAACAAAAACAAAAAAAACGCAATAATTTTTTCATAAAACACATCTACTTCTCTGAAGCACCTCCAGGGCCAGTGTCCTACATGTTTTCTAACTAACCTCCTTATTGTCTAAACACACATGATCCAGATAATCAGCAGCGGATAAGGCAGGATTTCTGGAAAACTCTCGAGGGTTTTGCTGACCCTCCAAACCCGTAGTCTGACACCCCCATGTGTGGGCAATGAAGGAATTGAGGAAACAAACTCTTTTCATTGGGGTGCACAACTGAGAGGATAAGGACAGGCTTTGTTCCCACAGCTGTACTAGTCCTTTGTCACTTCATGTTCTTTCTCTTGTTTTACTCTGTTTGGAATGACAATTTCCCCAACTCATCTGTTTGGCTACTATTGCTGTGCTGATGAACACTTGAATGGCCCGGCTTGTAACCAATAAAGCTTTATTCTATTTCCTTCCAAGGCTTGTGGCCATATCCCTAAAATTGAACAGAGTACAGAAAACTAAACACAATGTTTTCTGCTTGGAATTGCAGGCTTCCAGTTTAGAAATCATTTCAAGCAGCAGGCCAACTTCAACAGTAAAGTATATTTACTCTATGATAGGCTAACCACACTGTATGATCAAATACTATCTCCATACATCTGGCTTAAACTACATGTTTGCATTTAAAAATGAAGAGGCCACTGGTTGTTTTGTTTAGGTAAATGTATAAAAAGGAGTTATTCAGTGTGAAAACTGATTTATTAAATGGGTGCTGTTTTTGTCACATGGAGTCATTTGTTCAATCTGTGCTGATTTCACACACTGCCGAGCTCCTCATTAAATGTTTGGCGTATGAGAAATAGCTAGCAGTTGCTGAGAGGACATCTGACGGAAACGATGCTGTTGGATTTCCCCAACACTGAAGAGCCGGCCCGTATCTTATCAGCCTTGTGGGCATTGTGTTTTTTTGTTTTCCAGCATCTTTCATCAATAACAGTGTCACCCTCGGCCTCTCTTCCTTACTTCCTTTCTTATCTGTCTCCAACTGATCTGGTGCATTTCTGGGATGGATGGCTAATATTGATTAAATAGGTCAAGGAAATTCGAGCTAGACCAATGAAGCTAATAAAAAAAAAAACATCTGCAAATATGCAAAGTCATGCCTGGATGACAAAACACAAAAAATACAAATAACTAAAATGACAGAATGGCCGGTACTGCCTTGGTTGGTTTGAAAGCAAATTGTATACATATAGATATATCAGAGCTTAATGCAAATAGAAATCTGTTATAATAAGCTACATTTTTACATTAAGTTGACATTATCTAATATGATGTGTGTAGAACTTTTGTAATATTGCTCCAGATTGGTAGTACTAGCTTCCCGTTTCACAGGCGCTGCGATTAAAAATGTCAAAGAGACATACTGGTGGGCTTAGTGACGTGCTGTGACTTTCTTTAGTCTTGACTTTTGATTCACATCTTTCCTGCTATTCCAGCGGCCTCTCCAGCAGCGAACAATTAGCAGACAGACAGCCTCTTTACAGTGGCCCTCACATCAAAGCCCACCCTGGTCCTCTAATGATGGAAAACAGCCCAGCACTCGGCATACTCTGAGGAAAAATGAAGCACACTCACAAGAATTGAAAAATAAGAGTGCACCACAAGTATGGGCACAAGAGGGGGGGGAAATTGCTCAAGAGAAATAGGCGACACAAACCTGATTGAAATGTCATGGGGAAAAAAAAACTCTGAAGTGTTTTTATTTATTTTTTTGGTTATCCTAACAAAACTTATTGCTTTCAATTTCCTGGTTATATTATGGACAGGAGATGGAGAGACACGCTCCTCCATCTTTTAGATGACTGGTTTCTCAGTGACCTTTAAAGCAGAGTGACATTATTTTAAGATTCAGGAGCACCAGTGGAAAAATAAGACTGGATATTAATATCAGTTATGAAATGCAAAAAAAGAAAAAAAATGTTTTTGTTGAAAATAATTGATTTTCAGAGTAACTTGGAAAGCAAGATACTAAGAAAAGTGAACCAGAGGGATGAAAATAGAGACTACCTTTTACATTACCTTTCTATAACCAGAGCGTTGCATTAATTTAGAGTGAAAAAAATGGAATTTTACCAAAACAAAAGGTCATGGTTACCATCGGCTGAATAAAGATTTCAAAGCGACAGAGAGTCTAAGGGTGTATTCAGACAGGGAAAACCTACCCAGTCCGCTTAAATTGTTCCGGATCGAGCTCTGAACTTTGGTCTGTATTCAGACTCCTTCTCGGGGTAGTTCATTCAAACTTTGTATTTTGCTCAAAGATTTTAAACGTCTTTATCAACATCAGGCACAACACTTTTTACTGTTGCTTTGGTTCGGTGGAGGCATGCTGCAGGGCAGTTTTTGGCACCAAGAAACGTGTATGTATATATATATATATATTGTATTATATTGTGGGGAAAATGGTAAAAAAGCAATGTGGATCACGTTAAAATCTGTTTTGACAAGTCTGAATGATGCATCCAAGCACAGTTCAATGAGTTGCTGTGTCTCATCGCTGTGGTGTTATGTCATTGTTTTGAGAGAATTCTGCTAAGAAAGCTACGAGGTAACTTTTAGGATGACATCACAGCAGAGCGTGCTGCATAGAGAAACAGAAAAGCATGTAAAAAATGTTTCCCGCTGTGTTAAAATAAACTTAACAAGTAAACAGTTGGACTCTTTTTTCCTCTTTAATAAACACGACAATCACTGCTTTACATTTGTCCGCCGCTCATCCGTTGCTACATTCTGACTGTGTTTAGATCAGGTGACCACCGGGTACGGTGGCCATTTTGATCCAGTTGTTCCGCTCAGAGAAGCTCGGTCCGATTGGAAACAAACCGAGAACACCTCCAAAGATGGGTCAGAGAGTGTGGTTCCTGGTCCCGGATCAGGCTTCCCTCGGGTGTCTTCAGACTGAAATTCTGTTCCAGATTATGGAAGGAAACGAACTCTGGTTCACTTTAACCAAATCAAATGTGTCTAGTCTGAATACAGCGAAAATAATGTATTCAAGTGCAGGTATAAAAAGAAATGCAGAAGAATCTTAAACAGGTTCAGGAAGATGCAGGTCCAAAATCCAGCCAATTGTATTTGGATTTGAAAATTTGGATTACTTCAAGCAATCAAAACAAAATTTGATTTAGAAATGCTTTAATAAAAATAGCATGTAGGTAACTGGAGATAAATTGATCAGCAACTGTTATTTAAAAGGTTTAATTGTCAGATATTATGCATGACACCTTTGCTGTCATCTGAGCAAAAGTTGTTTGGTGAAAAGTGCGACCAGCTAATGTCCTCGATGCAACCTGAACATCTGCGCTCTCGCAGAATGCTGAATGAGTCCAAATTGCTGTAATGGAGCAATTTCATTATAAGGATGAGCAGTGCTGAATAAACAAGAACAACAAGACAGAGTGTTTCATTGAACCATCTGTGAAAGTAGCAGTGCTTTGGCAAAGAGTGCTGCTGTGATTACAACACCGGTCTGGCAGGCGGACAGCCATGTGTGGGCCAACAGCCATGTCCGTCTTCCAGGGGTTCACAGATAAAACTAATCTCCTGCAGAGGAGCAGTAAAGAACATAACGGAGGGCTCATAACGAGGCTCACTTAGACCGAGCTGAAACGCCTTTTTTTTACGTGTAATGCATTTTTTTCCCCGTTTTTAGAAAAACAATTCAAACACAATTAAAATATAAAATAAAATGATGCAGAATAGGCTTGTGATGGAGTTCCCACTCATTTGTTAATGAAGTGTCACCAAGAGAGCAGCAGTTGAAATAATGTTTATTAGAGGAATAGATACCATAGTTTTGGTTCAATGCCAACATCTGGATTTCTTGGATTCAAAGCAGAAGCAGCCTCTGAATCAAAGGACGGTCCAATGATGATGTCAAGCAACAACCAATCGCATTACAATAGCAACTATACTGAAAAATACGACACTTTTATTTGAAAGCCTGCTTCTGAGAAATGGTTTTCAGCAATCAAGTGATTCTAAAACAAACCAACTAAATGGATAAATAAAGTAAATAAAGTGCCTCATAAAGTGACAAGCGATTCATGGCATGGTTTACATATTTGACAAATATGGCACATTTATGTGTTTGCAATCATCGCAGCAGTGAGGAAAAAGCAGAAATAAATCAATATTTTCACATCGTCCAATGGTGATGGGAATATTTTGTGCCAAAATTCCTTTTTTGTTTTTGTTTGGATGTTTTCAGGCCGTTAAGGAAGAACTCAAGTCATGATTAAGAATGTCAAACATTTTCTATAAAAAGCTTATTAATTTATTTTTTTGTATTGCTTTGATCTCAGCCAAAATGCATCTGACATTCTCATGATAATGTGCGCAACACGGTTTACTTGAACCCATTGATGACAACTCATGCTCTTCCGGGAGATGACAAACTGGGGACCGTCAGTTAAAAAGATAAAGTGGAGCTTATCCTGTGGCCACAACAGCTGCTAATTAGTTACAATGCTTCTTAAATGTGTGCTTGCTAAAAATAAAAACATCCAAATCACACAAAACACTGAATTCACGAAAGCATTAGTGAAGATCAACTCATTTTCATGCAGGAAATGCATTTTTTTCCCTTCATAATTACTTGTCTCCTCACATTCATTAAGTAACTTGTACATTTCCCCTCTTCCCCTAATTAGGCTTAATTGACTGCTTTTAAAAGCCTTGCCATTTCTTTCATTAGAACAAAAGTCAAGCAGCTAAACGTGTCCGTGTGGGAAGCTTGTGTGTGTGTGTGTGTGTGTGTGTGTGGAGAACACAGTAATAGGCTGGAGCAGCTGGTCTCACTTTTGCTGTCATTCTTCTGACAATGATGGAGACCTGATAGATGGCAAACCAGCAGCAGCTCTACTCCCTATTGCACTGCTGCACTGCTAAGAAACATTTCGGCTAAATTAGATAAATGCCACGGGGCACACTGTTCTCAGTAAGTGAAGAATACACAATGAAATGCTTGGAGCTAAATATAGAACCCAGGCAGTAGAACAACTCAAACGGACCTAAAAATGGTGCACATTATTAGAAGTATGTGTTCTGGCATCTGAGCTCAACTGAACTCAACACCTGAAAGATTAGTGTGCATGAGTCGGCTTCCAACCAGGGATGTGTCACACTGATGAAGAAAGGACAGCATGTAGAAACAGTCTTGGATGTGTGTCTCCCAATGGAAAGCACCAGATGGGCCTAATCCACACACAGCCATCTCAAATCGAAGCCGTCATCAGATGAACACCGTTTGAGGTAACTGGGTTTTTGCCATTTCTTCACATCTCCTTGCCCTTCAAACACAGATTTTGGTCATTTTGTTAGCCCCGTGCCATATCTCCAAAACACCTGCTCTCACCTGCCGATTGAAATTCCTCTAATCCACTATAATACTATTAAGTTCATAGGCAATCAGTCAATCTAGGCACAATCAGAAATTTGGGAGGGCAGAACTGATTTTACCATTTAGGGGCAATTTTCAATTTAATGTGCCTTGACTAAGTAGCTTAGAGATGTTAAAACCTGAGGCTTCAAAAAGGCTCTGTTTTCCTCAGTCAGTCTGACGGAGGTAAGCGGAAGGGGGGGGTCGTGGTCAGCTGTAAGGTGGCTGAAAGGTTCCTGAACAGCAGACTAGGATGTGATTCTTTCCTGTTGGTCTGAAGAAGCAACTTTATTGCTTACATGTTGGGAGGAAACAGCCAGATGGGCCTGGTGACTTATAGCCGTGATGGAAACACTCATCACCCAACCGCAGCATAGCAACAACGGTCAGGCTTGACCAACCTCCCCCTGCTGGGGATGTGACCAGAGGAATGCAGAAAGATTAATGCTCAGAGGTAATCTTATTGACGGGCTCCTCTTAAATTATTGCTTAAAGAAGGGCTGGCCAATTTATCCACAGAAAAAGAAAAAGCATTTTAGTTTACACACGCCATCCATCTCATGTCTAATAATTGACAGCTCACGTAGACGTAAAATTCCCCGCAGCGCCTCAATAATTCAACCAACAACTTTATTTTTACGGCACATTTTCTAAAAAATACTATGAGTAAAAAGTGCTTCACCTGAGCACAATATAGAAAAAAATTTTTTTTAAATTGAATAAATGGAGAAGCCATCATCTATTTTTCAATAAAATTACAACACCGTCAAGAAATACTTCATATTTCTCTCCTATAGAAACTCAATGAGCATCTATTGATGTAACCTGGATTTGGAAGAACTGCAGCAATCAGAGAAGATTCAAGCATTTAAATGAAATTGCATGTGAAATTAGGGCGGACATATATTGAAGACACCAGCTTAAGCATCTTCAGTGAAATTCATGTTGAAATTTGGACAAAAGTTCATCCTAAAGTCACTTCTTGATTTAATACAAATGTTTGAAAAGATAGAGAAGGGTAACATCTCACCAGGAGGATGGTATGGTGTGTAAACAAGAGTTGGCAATGTTCCTTTTTAAAGCTCATATGCCCACATGCCAGGTGGTTTAGATCACAAAACTGAGAAATAATCAACACAGAAGAGCATTAAAAGAAATGGCCAAACATCTAAAGAAAAGAAGAAAAAAATCACAGCATTTGGCTTGATAAACCATCTGTGAAACTGAAATTTACAATCAGCAGCAACTATGGTCATATTAATAAAAACTCACTACTTCAGCTATGTGCCTCATCGACCCCCACAAACACCAGCTCCTATAGCTCTAAACACCTGACAGTCATTGCAGATGCAATCAACTGCAATCAGTCTATCAGACACCTGAATAGCTGTGACATTTTTCCAACACGTAGAATTTCATGTTTTTGCAATTCACTTTAAGACCAACAACACATTTCAAATGTATAAACTCTGACTGATCGAGTTTTCTCGGTCTGTCACATGAGACTGTCTCCTGCAGGAGCTCTGGCAGAAAATAAAGATACTAGAATTAACATGCTGTTATGATTTGTGTCACTACAATAATTGCATTTTCTTTAAAGGAATGAGAAAAACTCAGTTCTTGCCAGTTTGCTTTGAAAACTCCTTAAAAGTTCAGTTGAGGTCATTCTCTGATGTTTACTGTTGGAAAACTTTACAAGCTTTCCTCACATCCAACTTATGTAACTACAAAGTCATAAATAAGAGTTTAATTTTACGTGATGCCAGTATCTCAGCAATGACCAGACTATGTTGATCAATAACACAGATCCGGAGTCTGCTTTGCAGACAATCCAATAATTCAAACAGATGTAAGATGTAAGCTCAGGTCGGGGCCAAGCAGAACAAAGTTCATGAATACAAATTAGCCGTAAAGGAGTGCTGCCAATCCAGCAGCAGATTGGACTGCTTCTCTCTCTGCCAGATGGAGGCGAGACGCAGCACCTTAACCTGCCAAAGGAGTCTGACAGCAGCACGGCAGCGATTCTCTCTGCACTGAAAGACATACAGCTGAGAAAGTGGTTCAAAATAACCCGTTTCATTTTGGTAGCTCTTTGTTGTCAATGGATATACACTAATATCACATCAAACTAACAAAGAACTATTATTTACTAGAAGAAATTATTCACTTTAAATCAAGTATTACTTTTGAATAGTTCAAAAGACTAATTTGAAAAGGTTTGGATGAAAACGATGGTGCCCCTAAACTACTTTGGTGTACTATCTTCTGAGGCAATCACGGCAATGAACTGAATGCTGTAACTGTCACTGAGACTTCTTCACCTGTCAACAGGTGTCACGGTCCACTCCTCGTGAACAAATTACCTCCACGTCATTGAGAAGGGCCCCTCCTCCAGAGGCACGTTTCAGCCTCTTCCGCAGATGTTTATCAGGACTTAGATAACGGCTTAAAGGAGGCCTCTTCATAGTCAAATACTTTGCTCTTAGACAGTCTGTGTGTTTTTTAAGGTTTGTGCTTTGATTCATTATCATGTTGGACACTTTTGACCTGCAAGCAAGAAAAGCTTTCTGGCACTAAAACACTCTGAGCTAGAAGAAGCAAAGCCGACCCAGACCATAACCAAGCCTCCTCCGTGTTTCATTACTTTAATCGTGCCTGTTTTGATTAGTTTCTGTTTTAGTGATTCTGTAAAACAACATTTCAAAAGCAAAGTCTGACCTTAAATTTATTGAATAAAGTTACTTAAACACATTTATGGAATGTTTCCACTTCCTAAAAGGACTATGACTGTTGAAGTGCCTTCTCTACATTGGTCACATTATTTTTCTATCTTTTTATCTCCTAAATGTCAGTTGCTGACATGATCCCTGGCTGATTTTTGTTTTGTTTTTAATGGGTCACCCCTCCTCGAATGGAAACAGGAGAAAGGAAACATGCCCAAACAGGGCCGCAGATTACAGGAATTCTGCAGTTTTTGTTAACTAATGGATGAGAGCAGCATCGCCTCAGGCCAGTTGGTGTTTGGGCGCTTATAAATGCGATTACAAATTTAGCTGCTACCAAAAGCTTTTATGCTGACTCTTTGACTTTCAGTGCTGTTTGTTGGGATTTGACCACAGTGGCCACATTATAAGAGTAGACCCAAGGGTGATTGTCTAAAAGCAAAGAAATGCTAATTAGTGCTTTTTCACCCTATAATTTAAAAATTGAATGTGAAGTAGCTTTTAAGAGGTTGTAAAATGGCAACAGAAAAAGTACTTTAGCAAATTAACTTGCTGCAGAGGTCATAGGAACCTGGCATTGTAGGAATAATAAGTAATGATTCAACTTTGACAAGTAAATATCTTTTTTAAATTGTTGGGTTGCTGGAAAATAAGAACAAATGGGAGTGGGAGACAAATGTCCACCCAAAAGTGGACATTTCATGATGTTTTCCTGGGATAAATCTATGATAATTAAAACATTTGTTTCCATCTGTAACCATATTTTTTTAATTGTTTTCGTGAACAACATTCTGGGTCAACCAAGAAGTAAATAGTTTTTTATTGACTTAAAACCTCGGCCGTTGACTATGATTTTCTTTTGTAAAGTCCATTGGTTTGGCTGTTTGGGGATAAGGTTCAGGGAACAAACAGAGTGAGTCATGCTTATGAGTAACATTAGATAACTGCTGCTATTGCATAATACAGGTTATTTCAGTCAGCAATCTCTAGTGTCAAAGTTTGTTGACACTCAGAAGAAAATATCTCTTAAAGTCCAACTGTACCGTAGGGCAATAAAAAAGCAGGTATTTATAATGAAACTCATTTAGATAAAACAATTTAAAAACATGGATGCATTAAGGCCACGATTATTTTGATACAGAATTCGAACTGTGTACTTAGAAATCCAAATTCTGTAATACACATGAAAAGCCTAAAATGAATTTCAAGTAAAATTAGAGCAAACATCTCCACAAACATGCTAGCTCTGCTTTTAAAGGCAGTTTAAACCACTCAGTACGTGGGGCAGGCTTCTGGGTCCACTATTGCTCTGATTCGACACTTTCTGAGCTCAACCTTGCCAAGTTTAGGGTGTTTTAATAATGCACCATCCGCTGCTCAAAGCCAATTAAAAGACCAGCCTCTTTGACTCTGGCTCTTAACCTTGCAAGGCCTTCAGTAGTGATGAATAAATGATCAGACAAAGAGATGTTGACTCTGCATGGTGTCAGTTGTAGATTGAAAGGTCTGCTGTGTGGGTAACGGTTTGCTCCCATGGTTTTGGACTCACTCAGGTCTCCTGGGTAAATCTGCAACATCTGCAGCTCCAGCGACACTTCTTTCTCACTTTGAAGAAAACCCTGATAACCATCAGCTGATCCAGTTACACTTCTGTCAGTGGGAGTCAGACCCATCAGCAAACATCATGAGGATGCTGACAGAGGCACTGGGCCTCCACAACAGAGTGATTTCTGGAACAAAAAGCCTTCGACAAACATTCAGGTAATACCTAAGAGGTCAGACAGCTGGATAAACAAATGCTCTGTCTGTCCTCTGTCAGCGTAAACTTATTCGACATTCAAACACACCAACAGTAACAAACCTGCTGGAGCAGTCACCATCAAATTGCTGGATGCATAAGAAAGCCTGATATAAGGAATTATCGCTTCTAACATAAATATATGAAGTTCCTCTGAGGGAATAAAATGCAGGCGGCTCACATTCATCACAATCAAGACTTGCTGAAGGCGAAATAAACACAAAAACAACTCTCAGCCTGCATTCCAAATGACTTTTTGTGATTTTATAAAATAAAAAAAAAAGATTCAATAACTGTTGTTGTGCTTTTTTTCTTTTTCAGCAGAGAGTTGCAGTTCTGCTCCAGATTATTGACAAAAAAATGCACTGCAGACTAAAGGTATTCTATATTGGATGAAGTGACTCAGACTAGAGAAAGGAAAACAGCGAGAAAGTTTCCCAGAGTCATTATAGAGAAAGCAGAGACAGGCGGGATGTCATACCAAAAAGAATCTGACCCATTTCCTTCCCCGACAGCCTCGCACACTTAGTCCTTCTACTCTTAGTCGATATCTGGGCATTCAAAGAATACAGGCCTGAATAGAAATGGACTTTTCATTCCAGATCTACTTGTCAATTAAACTCCCTCACCCTGCCTGGAGGAAAATCTGGCCAGCTCTTATGCAATCTTACTCAAAATGCTCCGACTAAGTGGCAGAGAGAGAAAAAAAAGGTAGAAAAAAGAGTGAAGGACAGAAAGAAAAATAAAGGAGGGCCTGAGGTGATCTTCACAAGTCCCCGTCAACGTCTGACTTATGAAAAGGAATTCACTTTGCAGGATATGAAGAGTGGGAGGGAAACTCAGCACTTCCACTTTCATTTACAGTTCAACTTCAATCTGCAAGTCAGGTCAGCACACACCTCTGCACTGCTCCCTATAAAACCTGGAAGCAGGTAAGAACGCGGTCAGTCACCTAATGTCCTACTGAATGGATATGACCTTTAACTCCTAAAGAGCCATTTAGGTCCATTTCTTACTGACTATAACCCAGAAGAAGCCACATAGTTTTACTTCATCTGCTAGAAAAAACAAAACACTGCTTTTCATTTATGTTATTGTTTCTAATATGATAAATATACATGAACTACCAGTACTGTTGTTTTTAAGTATAAAGAAAACGTAAAAAGAAAAAATCTTTCTATTCTAAATATGAACTCGTTTATAACTTTTGATTTAAATTCACACTTTCTTTCAAAATAAGACATCCTACAGCACATCGGACCATCTGAATGCAAAAACATGTAGTAGTAGGTAGTTGGCAGTGATATTAAAAGATTAAAAATATAAAAAAGAAACTGCATCCAGTTTTCATATACAGTCAATGGTCCTACACCACTGCATCCTATAAGGTTCTCAACTTCTCTACTAGAGAACTGAACTGCAGGGAAACTTTGATAAATATACAGAGGTGGTAATGAAACTCCCCAGGGGGCAGTGAAGAAGCAAGGAGGAGAAACGGAGAACAAATAGTAGCTGCAAGGTTTCAAAAAAAGTGCTGTGGTGGCTGCACATAAACCCCCTTCCTCTTCATCAGCACCCCCACCCTACCAGCTCCTGTCTGCATCCTCAGAGTGCACTTCCACTGCTGGAAATACTAGGTCAGGCTTCTCCAAACCAGGCTGCTCATGCTGGGGTTGTATGCATGGCGCTTCCCTACTCCAGGAATGCCCAAGGAGTCCAATTACACAACAGGAAGTTGGATTTAGGCAGAATGCTGACCCGTGCAAATTTGTCAGAAATTTCCACTTAAAAAACAACACATTTTAGGATTTACATGAGCTGAACATACAAAAGCAGACCAATTATTGCTCAACATCAGAAACAGAACCACCATACACACCAATATAATCAGGACCTGCATTAAATACATGTAATACTTGCACCAAACAACCCATCTGGACCTTCAAGTTACTGCAACTTTCAATTAAATGCATTTTTTAAGTTAATACAGAAAGGCTTGTTGGACTTTTCTGCACACTTTTCTGGTCACGGGTTTTTCATGTTTTCCTCCTTTTCTCCAAGCATTCATGTCTGCTACCAGGATAAGACTGTGTACATTTTCAGTCATTCAGGCTGATTCCATCACAGTTATATAAAATAAAAAAAACTGGAATTGGTTGATCTTTTATCGAGGACGTTTCATCCTCTTCTTTAAAAGGTTTTTTATAATTCAATACAGGAAAAAGTCTAAACCAAGTCCAGTTTACTGCTTTCTTTCTTGATCTAAAAAGAACTGCAACATAAGCTATGGCTTTAACTCAAAAGCTATTCTTTCATCCATCCGATTTGGTTTTTAAAACCTCATTTCCTTCAAAGCTTCTAAAAACAGTGAGCGCACTTATCTAGGGGAGACTGGATGCTTTTAAGACCTTTTCTCCAAAACCTTTCGCTAGCTACAATCCATAGACAGCAGAACCAGAGGAGAAGAAAAAATAAAAATGAGACAAGGGGAGATGAATCTGGATCTGCCCTCATATGACCTGACAAATGTGGGCTTAAAGTAGAATTACTCACATACATGGTGACAATAACTCCCATGTCTGAAAAAGAATCTCACTGAAATCGACCGCTTCCATTTAAGGGCTCCTAAAATGACATTTCTTTGTAAAAAAGAAGGTCAAAACAGCAATACAACCTTTTGCATTTCATTCTCCAATCGCTTCCATGCAAATTGGGTCGCAGAAATACGGAAGGAGCAGCTGTGGGAGGATCTTTAACACCCACAGATGAGGAAGGGGAGGCTTTTACAATGACAAGAGATACCCCTGAAATGAGGCCTGCAGCTCTAAACCTTTCTGATGAATCAACTTTTCACAGCATCGAATTCCCATCTTCCTTACATTTATCCATGGCTGACACGAATCTAAGGAGCTGAGAGGCTAACCTCTCAGGCAAAAACCCGAAAGTATTTAAAGACTCAGTCCGATCAAAATTGTGTTTTAACATGTTCTTGGAGCATTTTTATCATGATACAGGACATATAAAAGACATTTAAGCTGAAACCTGCATTTGAGTATTTCTTTACTCTAATCGTTGGGAATCAGGAGCAGACGAAAAGATGCAGTCGGAAAAATCTTGGAGCTTCGACGTGCGTGCTACAATCTTAAGGTCCCTGCTCCGCTCCATTCCGATGCATCCACTTGCAGACAAACAGGTCCACGTACATCTTTGTTCTCCTCATCCGAGCTGGCATCTGGCTCAAAACTGTACGGCTGCATAGCTCGCCATTTTTTGTTGGACCGATAACACTATGTTGGGGTTGTGAGGGACTGTAAGCTAGAGGGAGAGCATGCAAACAGATGGATGATGGGAACTCTGCGCCAACAGTCCCGCCAACAACTCAAAGGCGAATATCTAACAAACTACCGCCGCTCCGCAGAAACTATGTTCTAGAGCAGTGTTTTTCAACCTTTTCTAAGCCACGGCACACTTTAACCTTAAAAAAAATCCCGCGGCACAACAGCATCCAAAAATTAAAAAAAAAGGAGAAACTCATAGTCTGTATTGATCTACAGCCCCTCCACAATCTCGCATGCATTTTTGAGATAATTGTTACAGAAAAAAGCTGGAAACTGCAGCTGTTTTTTTCTAAAAGATGCAATAAAAGATAAGTTAGAAGATTTAAAAACAGTTTGATGTGTGTTCGTTGGTTTCAAGACGTTTAACAACAGATCTCCGTATGCGCTGTCACTCTCACAACCCAATGCATCATGGGAGATGTAGTGCATAAAACGGCCGAAGATAGCTTTTCGGAGCTTCATTGTTTTGTTCACTTGTTCCACGGTCTGATACCGGATTCTGTGGAAAGCTACACCGCTAAAGAGCTTTAGCTGCTATTTTCTTTTAGAACTGAGCGACTTTACGAGCTAAATCGGGACAAGGAAGTGAAGACTTTAACCACTTCTGATTGGTCAGACTGATGACATGTGATTAAGCCTTCAAGAATGATTGGTGGAGACAGTTAAAGGGACGGGACTAGGGTTGGGCGATGTCCCCTAATTTGGCCGTTGACGATGTTTGCTGTCAACCATCGGGATGGACGATGACATCGTCGGGGGATATTTTTACATTTTTCGTTCTTATATAACTGCTATTCGTTATTTTGCTTTTTTCCTTTTATTTCCCAACTAATGGTTAATCCGCGATGATCCAGTATAAACTGAGGGAAGTGACTTTTACAGAAAAAGTAACAAGCAAAATAGAAAAGAAGTGGTCCGCTCCCGCACTTAACTAGCGAAGTGGACCGGCGGAGGGCGGATTTACAGCTTTATGTTTGATGGGAAGGGGGGCGGGGTACATGAGCGGTATGTGTGGGAGATTTAAGACTGCGATCCGTCCCGCAGCTCTAGGGGTACGAGCTATCAAACTCAGAACCGGGTCTAAACGTGTGTCTGAGCACAGTTCGGATCGTCAGCACACACAGCGGTTTGAGCTTCAAAGCAGAAATGTCGCTCAGTCCTTAGAAAACATTCAATCAATCACGTGGATTTGTGTTTCCAGTCGTGTCCCGACTAAATAAAGGCTGATGTTATTCACAGGATGCAGCGCCACCCAAAGCTAATGTTGTTAGCCCGTGTTAGCATACTGCTAATCCTGGCTACGTTCAGAAAAAGCACTGACCACACGGATTAAAATTCAAATGATGAGCGAACAGGTGTTTCATAATAACCGTAACATTATTAAAAGCACGTTTAGAAGATCGTCTCGTATTTTACCGAGCTGACATGTCAATGCATATAGCCGCTCGGCGCTGTTATCGTTTTGTATTGAATTGTTACCTTCAATAAAGTTTGGAAAAAAAGCCGCTCGGCGGAAGTTGTATCCTCTTCCGGTTTTCAAACTGCGCATGTGCGAATACTGCACGTGTGCGAATGATTTATTCCGACCGAAATTGTGACCTTAGTGAACGTTTTTATATTCTGAAAACATTTTTCTGGGCCCATGTACACGGTTGGATTCTAATCCGACCATTGATCCCATCAGGATATTTTGTACATGTAACCGCGGCTTATGGTGTCGACGCGCAACGTGGCGGGGGCGTGGCATCACGATGGTGGTCTTTCCATCGGGATGTCAGTCACCCATCACGATGGACGATGATATCGTCCATCGGCACAACCCTAGACGGGAAGTTTCCAAAATACAGCCGAAGGTGCAGCTGAATCGCGGTACGGTCATTCTTATCAAAATGTCTTTAAAAAAATAAAATAAACGCAAAGAAAAAGTATTTTATGATCTTTTATATTCCTAACTCCTCAGTGTTTTATCAGGGCCTGTTTGGATGAACACAGAGCTGAAATCATGGAGATGGAAAATGTTTTTAGATCAGTTAATGAGGGCAATTTCCCACGGCACACTTGACCATCTCCCACGGCACACTAGTGTGCCGCGGCACACTGGTTGAAAAACACTGTTCTAGAGAACAACAGGTTTTTTGGATTTTGCATTAAAATGGCATAATCGTGATTAGAAGACCACTGGGAACATTTTTACAATAGATCAAAAGATGATTAGAGTGGAACTTTAATGATCAAATATGAGACCAAATTCTTCACATCTAAAACTTGCTTCAGGTTCATCATTTCAATCCCGTTGACTAGCTACAGCCATTTAGGTTTAGTGCTAGGACTTATTTGCTAAAGTATAAAACGGGATAAAAAGGAGTCTATTGTCATTGGAATTGAGGGAGAGCCTCCACATCATGTCTTTGTGTGGTCAGGAAATGACCCACCTGGTGCAATCCAAGAAAATGGGCTTTACTGCTCAAGTGTTTTGTTGTGCTGAAAGCTTCTCTTAACACAGAAAGAGCAGTGGCTGAAGAGGGTAAAGGTCTTCCCATTCAACCCCAGAGGAGCCCCGGTATGCTTCCTCCCAGGAGAATTCATCAGGAGAATACTTGTCAGTGTGGCAGCACAGCTGTGAGAGCCCCTGATGGCATTCAGGTGGGGTGAAAACGAGGTCAAATGTGGAAGGGAAAAAAAGTTAGGCCGGTACTGAACATATCACAGGTCAAATGAAAGTGTCATTTGAGTGACGGCATAAAGCGCAAAACCATAAATGGTAGAAGCAAAATGCTTGGAACACTGCAGAACAAGAAGTAGTAGAAGAACTATTATTTTTAAATAAAGTTATCCAACATTTATTTAAAACTACTTTTTGAAGTAATCTCTGTTAGTGACCAGAAAGGATTCATTTAAACGTCTTTCATCTTTTCTCGTAGTATTTAAATTCAAATCAAACTGACTTAAAATGAGTGTGAAAAGCAAAAAATCCTTTTTATTTTCTTTAGATATTTATGAACTAAGATATTTACTTTGTTCTATTTTTCCTGTCAGCTGATCGTTCTCTGGCAAAGCAGCCAAAGCCAGCAAAATAAGGGGAGTTAAGGGAAAGCAGTTCAGCCAAGTCTTCTTTCTGTGAGCTTTTGGGTGTCGATGAGCTGAACTGAGAGGATATGGAGAGGATTTCCTGCAGGGCAGCAGTCTGCTCTGAATGGGTCAGCTGTTCTCTGAGCAGGATAGTTCCAACATAGCCTCAGGCCAAATATTAAACATTATTTTGCAAAAAGGCTATATTTAGAGTTACAACTGTGGAAACCATGTGCTACAAAAAAAGAAAAAAAGCCAGTGGTTCTGCCTTCCTTCTCCTTTCTCCATCCCCTTCCAAACTGAAGACTGGCCCAGTCTGAGCTGATCCAGTTGGTCTGCAGGTGCCCTCTACGGCCCAGGGAGGTGTTGATGAGCCTGCAGCCCAAACCACGGTGGCCTGGTTGCAAGCTGCTGATACTAAGATGTGGCCCGGCTGACGCTGCACGTATGGTGGAGCCAAGATCAAGAGACATTTCTGGGCCTGTCCGAAAGAGTGGAAAGACACTTTCATCTCCTCCCACATATGCCTGAGTCGACCTTGATGTTCTCCTAATTTCCCTGTTAGACTCCACATTTAGAGAATCCTTCCCTCTACAGTTCATTCTCCTGGGGTCAAATGAGAATCAGCTTCAAGTGAATGAAAATCCAGGTTATAGAAAAAAAAATTTCAACTGTTTTAAACTCAAAAGAACACATTGTGAACTTGAAGGAAATAGTGTACATTGGAAAAACTATGAAAACCTATAAAAAACCCAATTGTACTTCAGACAAATAAAATAAAAAAACTCCAAATGACAATGTTTCAATTCATAATTGTGGCTTTCACTGCCGAGTCTACCTTTCTGTAGGGATGGGGCTATCCCAACCTTAAATCAGACCCAACAGGGAAAGCGAACAGCCTGATTTTAAACTGTACATTGAGAACTGAAAGTAAAGATGAAGAGAAATGAAAAAAATTAATGTTGAAAATTTCATTTGGTAAAAGTTTTACATTTTTATATTTTTTTTTAATTCAAGTTTCAACTGTACTTTTTTTGTAAAATAATTACAAATATTTCTTTCAAGTTTAGTTATTTCAAATAAACACTTTCATTTTCCAATGTTGGCTATGTCCTGCAAGTTTACATTCTGAGAGACAGGTCTTGATAACTTCCCTCAACTTTAGCGCGATACACAGTCTGCAGCTAAAACTGATGCATCGTCCTGCAGTGACTGAAGCAAAGCTTAAAGGTTTTCACATTTTTTCTGTCTCTAAAACAAAAACATAAATATGAAATAAATAATATAAAAAACCCTAGGTAAATGTAACATTTGCAGTCTATTAAAAGTCAAACATTATTTGTTTTACTAGTTCTTGAAAGTAATTCATTCACATTTTCAATCTTTAGATGACTTATTCTCACATATCGGATATTTCAGTACAAGAGAAGTTTTGTTACGCAGTGCAGTGAAACTTACTGATGTGGAATAATGTGCAGCAAGTGCTAGATATGTAACAGAATTGATCTAATAGGAATGTCCCATTAAAGGGAATCAGAAAGGCATCAGCTGTGATTATTTTATCCATCCCATTTCAGTTAAATGATGTCTGCAGAGGAGCCGTTTGTGGTGAACGAGCAGGAGCACATAATTGGATGACTGTCCATTAGTGTTCGCCTACTCACAGGTTTCCTCTATAAATCAGTGCCGGACAGCCAAGCATGTCAATGGAGGGGTTGTACACACCACAGGCCCGGCCCAAAAACCTGCAGCCCCTGTACCTGTGAAGGGTTGTACAAAAGAGCAGACGCATCTTAAAAGGAGCACAGGTGGGTCTTGAAGTTCCTTTGAGCCTCGCACGGCCACCTCAAAAGACATCGTAAAAAACGGACCGTTCAATTGTCGTGTGCGTGTGATGTGCATCGTGAAGTATTTGTAAGACTAATGTAAGTTGGCACACAGTTATGACGCGTGTTTGAAGCTGTAGGACCGAGCCTTTATATAACACTCTCATTAGCCTGGTGCGATTACTGGGGCTTACAGATCCAGCACGAAGGCGCATGCACGTGGTGTGCAGGTGATACCTACGTGCCTGTCGGATGCCACAAACTACGCTCTGATCATCTCATGTGAACAGTTTTTGCAGGCAATATTTTTTGCGCTATGGGCTCACCAAGCGGTCTGTGATCTGCTATTTCTCTGTATGCCGTACAGGTTTATGCGTTTTCTCCCACAGAAAGATCAGATCTAGGCATAAGGGCAGTTGTACCTAAAGCTTTAAAAGAATTGCAAACGCATTTGTGTTGAAAGCCATTTGAGTTTTCATTTTTTTCTTCAGTGACTTCATATTCTTTAAAAGGAATGCACAGAGACACATGCTAGTCTAGATCACAATCTATATCATGCATTTATGAGACACCACCCTCTGAAATTCACCTGCTGTCCTGTGTGAGTGTCACATCTCTAGGCCTGCAACATCTGCTTGAGCTTAATGAGTTCTGATGAAGAAAATACTGCATGCAGAAAGCAAGCTTTCCTGCTTCGGCGTGTCATTTGGGAGCCAGCAAAAGCAGACGTTTCTACGCCATCAACACTAATCACTGTCTGATGTCTCTGCACTTCTGAAACAAAGAAGGAGGTTATGCACGCATGTAAAACAACCATCTCATCTGCAGCTCACGCTGAGGTGTACACAAAGAAAATAGGACCCATTTTACTATATCTTATATGTATCTTTGCATTGAGTTGACTTATACTGGATCTTACAGGGATGAGAACCCATCAGAACTTTTCTCAATGTCAGCACAACATGATAAGTGGAACAATCACCAGTTGATTTTTCTCTAATGTTTATCGCTCATCACGACTTTGTGTGAAGGGTAGGACACACTTTCTCTGAGACACATTGAAGACTAAATATGTAGCAAGCTGACAGCTCGTAAGGAAAACATGCTGTGACAGCAGGTCACGACCCAGTGTCACATCCTCTGTTTGACATTTAACGTTTGCTGTGATTCCACTGCCAAGAGGTTTCATCTTTTTACTCGAAACAATGAGAATGAAGTGTTTCGGTCAATGTATTTTTAATTTGTGCCTTGAAAAGTGTGCTTTATTTTTTGCTAGTGGTAAAATTAGCATAAATCAAGAGTATTTGCATAAAATAGCACTGTGCTTTTCTGGACTGAGGTCTTTCCAGGTATCTGTTGTAGCCACTCCTCCATCTTGGGGGTTACTGCCCCGAGTGCTCCAATTACCACAGGCACCACTGTCACCTTCACTTTCCATGCTTTCTCCAGTTCTTCTCTGAGTCCCTGGTATTTCTCCAGTTTCTCATGTTCCTTCTTCCTGATGTTCCCATTGCTTGGCACTGCAACATCCACCACAACGGCTTTCCTCTGTTCTTTATCCACCAGTACAATGTCTGGTTGGTTCGCCATTACCATCCTATCAGTCTGGATCTGGAAGTCCCACAGGATCTTTGCCCTCTCATTCTCTACCACCTTCGGAGGTGTTTCCCATTTTGACCTTTGGGTTTCCAGTTCATATTCATGAATGTCACTGTGATGGTCAGAGGAGCTATAGGCGCGAACTGGCAGCTACGCCTCCGTCAGTCTGCCCCAGCTACATTAGTAGCTTACCATCAAGTATGAATGAGGAGTAAATGAGTAATGAACACATTGTAAGCGCTAAGAGTCTAGAAAAGCGCAGATAAATCCAATCCGTTATTATTATTATTATTATTATTATTATTATTATTATTATTATTATTATTATTATTATTATTATTATTATTATTATTATTATTATGTGGTATGATGCTCATTTGAACAGGTTTTAGCTCCTGGACAGATGTTTAGAGAAGCAGCTTCTGGGTCAACACTACCGCCACGTCCTGTGAAAGTAAAACAGGCGCTGGTCCTCAGATGGACAGCTGGTACAACGTGTGTGTTAACATGCACTGCCCTGTTTTCATCAATGCAACACTGTGGCCACACATCTCAACCTAAAAACCCTTCAGACTCATAGATGGAGTCGTTTTCCTCTCTAAAATTATTATTCACATGAAAAAATTAAACTACAAAGATCCATATTTTATAAAATAGTAACATCAGAGACAAAGCAACATCAGTATTATGGTGTTCCATTAATCAAAGGTTCTAGTTATCTAATGTAAAAATCAACAGCTAAATACCAGACTTTGCCTTTTCCCCTTAAAACGATTCTTTAAAAAGTTTTATGGGTACATTTTCATTTTAAAATAGTGTTAACCCATAAATATCAAACTTTCCCTTTTCTTTGTTTGTCTAGAAAATAAATAAATAAACCAACAGAAGTTCTGTTTTGTGATGACATCAAGCACTGCAGTGAAAAAGCCCAGTGAGACGCTCCGAGTGCACATCAGTCAACCTTTGCCTGATCCTCAGTGATGATCCCCTCGAGTCCCGAACGCAGGGGTCAACTTTCAGAGCAAACTTACACTCATCTGGAAGGCATGCGTGTCTTTCTCTCAGTGACTTAATGCAGTTTACTGAATTTTGTCTGCATTTCTTCCTTTTCTTACCGGCCACCCTAAAGCTCGAGCTCAGACCATTGAACATGTCATTTCAGTCATAATGTGCTCCAGCACATCTGAACTGACAGTATGTGAAAGTCCTGAATACCAAAAGGAAAGATGTTTTCAGAGCAACTGTTGATCAAGATGAAGAAAGTGGACATTTTTATTAGTATTTTCTCTTTTGAAGCATGACCTTTTTCCAAAAATAACAAAAAATTCTACATAATATGAACAATCGTAAAAAAAGAAGGGAAAAAACGTGTTAACTGGGAAAAACAAAATGATCCCACTGAATGGAAATAAAGCCACGAAACAGCTAATAAAAAAAAGGATCTTGGGAGAAGGAAACCAATCAAGCCTCAAAAATGTGCCTGGGCAGCGACACATCCCACACCACCAAAACTTCAGCCAAGTGTCACAAACAATTAATCCTGAAGGCTGGGTAGTCTAAAAACATACAAAAGCACTAAGATGGATGAAAAAAGGAGCAGGTTAAGCAGCAAGAGTGGAAAAAAAAGAAAACAACACAAGCATGCAGCTGTCCACATCAATCAGTGTTTTAAGAACACAAAGTTGCGGGTCAGACTCTCCAGACAAAAGGTTCACAAAGGGGGCTTACTGTGAAGTGCCACCCTGAGAGCCGGCACTCCAGTCTAGCCCCTCTGTCTGTTAATCACCTTGACCTGAAAGCCAATGCATCGCACAAGTCAATTACACAGAGGAAAGTGAAGGCAACACGCCATCCATGAGTTTCCTCTATGCAGACAGGCAATCTCTCTGGCAGTCAAGCCACGAGGAATCGCTGGAAAAGGAAAATCTTTACATTCATATTCCACTTTCACCATGACTGCATCTCATCTCCTCTGGAGTGTGAGACCACACTGATGAACACAGGAGGCGAGAAAAATGCTGGAATGAAAATCTCACCCAACAAGCTACTATTCTGCCTCTCTGCCTTCCTTCCATTTGTTTTCACACTTTTTTTTCTCTTTGCTTTAGTTTCCTAACTCATTCTGCTTGACTAGTGATAAAAATGTTCCTCAAATTCTCATTTGCCTGAGACAAAGACGGTTAAAAACAATACAAAAAAATAATTGAAAACCTCTAAGTTATTGTCTAACTTTAATTACCGAGCAGAAGTCCACAATTCCAAAGGTAGCATCATTATTTGTGTAGAAAAAAATAGCTGCAAGTTGACAAAAATACACCCTAATAATCAAGCACATTTATCGCACCTCTATGTCGTCATCCTGTAACGACCAATGCTGCTCATATTGATGCACCAATAGTCTTCTCTCCTTTATCTTCATCTCTCTCCAAATGATCTGTCCCCTGCCCTCCTCCATCTGCTTCCACTCTTTTAACCTCCATCCCATTCCGCTCCTGCCAGCGGTATCGTGCTGGTGATGGAGGGCCGCGTCTCTCTCTGAGAGCGGCTGTCTCTAACGAGCCTCTTCAGCCACACACGCTGTATCAAATTAACGGCCCGCACCAAGCTATTAAACCCCGAGCCCAGCAGCCAGGCCCAGGGCGGACCAATCCCTGCACCCCAACGCGCCGCCTGTCACACTCTGTGATTGATAAGACGGGATGAAAAGAAAGAAAGGGAGTTAGAAAGAAAAAAAGGGAAATACACAAAAGAATAGAAAATTTCGCTTTTGGGTATTTTTTGTTTGTTTCTTCATGCTAAAATAATAAACAGATGAGCCATTCTTTAAAGGTTTAAATCAACAGCCAAGCGAGTTTCTGTCTGCTTAAATGGCAACAGGCAAAACCATAATGAGTCCAAAATTCTGCCTTTCATCATAAATTTTAAAATATGCTTCCTAGACGGGAGAGTGTGTTGCAGAGCAGCCATCCATCTGGCTAATTGGATCTTGAATCTTGGAGCACACACTTGACATGCTCTGATAAGGTTACAATCTCCCTTGTTCCTTGAAGGTGCAACTTTTCTGTTTTAATTAATTAGTCGCCCTACGTTTAAGCATGACATTCCATTTTAAGCGAGAAAAGACAGTCTGTGATCTCAATCTGAGAGGTCAAAGTTACACTGAAAAATGTTTATTCACTATGAAGTTCGTCATTATATTATGTTTGTTCAGAACGGGAGACCTGGGCAAAACGAGACCAAACATTATTCTAAAAAAAGCTAATTTAAGGGCTGGATTACAGCAACAACAAAAAAAGCAATAACAGCATGTGTTAACAGAGGACAAACCCTGAGAAGGTCATTCTTGAATAAATGTCACCAGTAAATTGGTACAGAGAAAAAAAAAGACCCCCAATAAGGCTTGTGAAGGAGATTAGTTAAAAAAAAACAAAAACAGGGATAACTCAGACTAACACCGCCTGCTAGACTGATAGTGGAGACCATCAACAACAGAACGGAAAGATGTAGGAAATGAAGCACAGGAGATACAGAGAACGGTTTGAAAGTATAGAAGACAGATTTGGACAAGAAGACAATGAGAGACTGTGAGACAAAAACATGGTGAAGAAAGATGACACAAAAAAGAAAGGTGGAAAGACGCAGCCAATCAGAACAACAGGAGCTCTTAAGAGGCTACAATCACAATCAAGAGAATACAGGGGCAAAATTGTCTGCAGAGAGAAACACAGCACTAGTTTAGGATGACGGTTTCATCACAGTGCATTGACTCATAAATTGTGGAAATCCAGCCCACTTGTCAACAGGCCTCTCCACTTCCATTACTCACACCGTTACAGCCTGCTCTCCAATGAGACACAGAAAGGACCAGTTTGAGATGAAAACACTGCAGCACTGAAAACTTCTGTCAAATAGGTTTTGTATACATTTTAATGAGAAAATTAAATATTTTTTGTAAAATGAAACAATGAGTGGTATTCTGTGTCTTATTTAAAACCCTTCTTTTCTTTTATCCCCAACATAAAAAAAAAAAACCGTACCACAGAAAAAGCCTAAAAGTGTTAGAAGATGCCATTAAAATGCTGTGATTGAAAATCCCCACCATATGGATTCTGGTGACCTTAAACAGTGGATGAACGTGGCCCAAACATAAGGTTACGGATGAAGTCCAGTCCCAACACTAGCTCTGAGCTCAGCCTCCGAGTGATTTGTTCTTGCAGCATTTACTGCTCAAAGAGTACATACTACATCCGAAACAATATGCACTGCTTTAGCAAAGTAACTCTAAATCCCTAATATTTAAATGAGTAAAGCAGAGGGTTCACGAATTGACACATCATGGTTCAGACAGCTTCTTTTTCATCCAGTCCTTTGTCAAGAACTCACAACATTTCCATCACATCAGCATCAACGGTCTGATTGTAACTGCAGGATAAAAGTAGGAACTGCTGACAAAACAAAAATCCTGCTTCACCATCTCTTTGGCAACTTAAACTTCACCAGCAAGCCAACAGCCTCTAACTCGTGCAGCAGAGATGTAAGCCACAGCCACGAGAGAAAAACATATCAGGGAAAAAAGCTATGCCGACCTCAATTGATGCATCTCAACTACAGAACGCACATCTGCTGAGGGCGACGGGAAGCCAGCAGCAGGTCTGAATTGTGCCTGATCGTTCTCAGCAGAGGCACAGGAACAAAATATTGGTGTCATTAATCACATCTTTAAAACAAATGACTTTAGAACCTCCAACCTGTGCCAAGTGACTGTGTAGTTTCTCATTTCTGTGCCAGACCACCTTCCCTACTCGCTCATCTGTAGCTGGTGGTTACTGGGTTGTTTATCCTATCAATCCTTTCCTTGGCACAAACTGGCACTGCGGACTTCTAGAAGCCAGCAGGAAGTCGAGCCAGTTCACCACTCGTCTTTGAGCGGCTGTCAGATATTAATGTCTGTGAAGATGGGTCTCTAGGTAAAGTTAATTAGCATACTTATAAAAACATGCAGATACAGTACATCAGTTGACATGAACTTGTAGGTTTTTTTCTCCTTATTTTTAAAGAATAATGGATGCATTCCAAACATGTTGCTCTGCAACGAATGAAAGACTCATTTTGCCTCAGGGATCACCAAAGGTTGGTTAAACTTAGTTAATAAGAAACTTGTAATGTAGTAAATCAAAGTGTTTCTCAAATTCCTACAACACCAAAATGCTTCTCAACAACAATCACAAAGTTTTACAGTTTTTTTTATTTATTTTATTTTTAATTATAACCATTTATCCAAATAAGAATCTCCAAATTAAAATGATTTGTCTTCACAGAAATCACTGCTCCAATGATGCTTAGATCACTCGGTTTGCATTCGAGGATTGATACATATTAACTTTAAAACTAAATATTTAACGCAAATATGGCTCTAGTCCTGAGGGGAATTTAAAACATTAAAAAAGGTTTTGGCCAAAATCCAAACAAAAATGGATGAAGTTTAATCTGAACTAGACATCCTGCAAATTGGAAGCAAACAAGCAGAAACTTTATTACTTCCTAACTATTACTTCTTTCAGGTTTGATGTTTGTGGTTGTAAAACAGCCCTGCAGTCAAAATCAAATGTTAGTCAACTATTTGAAATCAGAGGTTCAGCAACAATCCATCATAACATGCACTGAAATGAAACCTACCCATAGAGAATATTAGAGGAAAAAGTGATAAATTAGGACCACAACATGCAAATAATGAAGCCCTAAATGAGCAATAACCTCCCACTTTTAAAGAAGATATTTGTTTGCGGCGTTAATTAATCTGGGTGTTTGTTTCATCAGAGGCAGGGAATTAAAAGGTTTTACTCAACAGGTTTAAATGTGACAGCAATCCTTTGGGGTTTAAAGGGCAAAAATCTCAACTGAGTCATGACTGATGAAGAAATTCATTTAATAAGGTTACTCTAAATATTAAACTAATATCATAAATCATTATAGAATTTCTTTTTAAATATGGCATGTTTGCGTGTTAGTTGTCAAATGTAGTGAAAAAATGTGCTGCATATAACACACAAAGCCACGAGCGAACGGCCCGGGCTCCATTGCTGGATGGCATTTATCACTAAGTGAGAGGGCGGAAGGTTATCTATGCCAGTTAGAGATTTCTCATTTCATCAATAAGTCGTCAGTCTTCTGGCTCATCCTCTCTCCTCCCACCTCCCCCACCTTCAGTTATCCAACCTGCAAATGATCCGCCTCACTACAGAGGATCCAAGACATTTACACACAAAAAATAGCAAAATAACTCACTAGACTGACAGTTGCTGTCAAGAGCGCGGGAAGTACTTCCTAAAACACTTCTTTGAAGAGGAAATTTCAGGCTTTGGACGAACATTTTTACATCCCAGCACGTGTTATGTTCCTGGATTGGTCAGTGATCAAACTGAAGGCAATAACAACCCGTGTCATGTGAAGTAAATGCTATAAAGTCAAATCATATATAGACCCAAAATGCTCCTAATTACTCTCAGACAGCTCTTACTTAGTTTGGATGTTCAACCATTAAATCTTTCACACTAAACAACATGTTGTCAAAGATGTCATTGCCACTATCGAAATCATTATTGGACAAGGTTGTCACTGAAGTTGCTAAACACCAATTCATCTTAAAAAAGCTGCAATTCACTAAGTTTATTTAGAAGTGATATTCAATGGAAGAATGTGGAACAAAGAAAAGAGAGGATAAATTCTCATGAAGTCGTTTAGGGATCACATCAACAGGTTTCCAACACCAAAAAAAGGAAGGAAGACATGCTAATTTGTTGTTAGACATGTCAGAACACAAAGATTTCTCAGTAATTTTAGTATATTGCTGCTGGGTGTGTGGATTGACTTGTAACTGTGTATGAAGCAAACAACTTGCAACCAACGGAAATGAGGAGAAATCTAGAAGACAAATGCAGTGAGGCAAATTAAACCAGAGGAAAAGTCCAATTATGGGCCAAGTTTTTCATTTGTTTCTTATGCAATACAAGAGACCAAATTTCTCAGCATTCAAAAGAGGATTTATGAAAAAAAGTTATACCAACTATTGTTTTTGAATATTTCCCCCTATATGCTTTTCAAGAAAAACAACGTGTATTTGTATTGGTTTTGTGCGTGTCCATAACTGGGCTCATTTGGCGAACAGAAATACTTGGATGATAATTGCTCAAAGGTGCTTTCACACTGAGCAGTGGGGTTTCTATAAGGCCTGCACAATAAATTAAAAATACTATTGTTTACCGCAATATCAGCATGTGCTTGTATCGCAAGAGAAGGCGTAAACTGCGATAAATGGTTACCTCAAAAGTTTTCCCTCACATCCTGCAGCCCTGGTTTCTACCAGATGTTGTCTTTGTTTAAAAATCTCACCTGAACTCTGATGCAAATCCAACCATTAAATCCTGTTCTACCTTAAAACAAGACTTGAAAGGGGACCCTGATCTGGTTTAGCAACAGATCTTCTAACAGAAACACAGAATATCTGATTTCCTGAGTTCTAAGATTTTTAAAGGGTGACATGTAGGTTGTAACCCAATGTGCTGTATCCAATGACAACAATTATTCGATTATTAGTCAGGAGATTTACAAATTTAGATTTGCCCAGACAAACCAGTATTTCTTGCCAAATGTCCATCTTTCGGCAACATATTTGTAATTTTACATCTGCACACATGGAAATGTGATGTAAGAGAAAGATGGAGAACATGTGAATAACTACAAGTCAACTTTCTTCTTCACGGAGTACAAACTTGAGACAGCGGCAAGTATTTTGTTAATTTTAGAGACATGGTAGTTCCTGCATTTGCAAAGCACATGCTTCAATTTATAAAGAACAAAACAGTGTAATGGAGCAACAGGAAGTTTTACAGATTCGTCATCACATATATTCTCCAGAACAAATCAGATGAGGAACTGCTATGTATCAGATTTGATATCGATTCCGTTGTTCTAGCCAAGTTGCCTATTTTGGATTACTCCCAGTTGTTCAATTTATAATGGTATGTAAATGGACTCAGTCTTACTGCAGAAGACTATAAGGACAGAATTGAACCACCTGCCCCACTTCAGCAAAAAAAAAACCTTTCTGAACTAATGTTGAAAATGTATTTTCTTAAATGTGTTTACATAAATACAGGCATAGCAGCTTAACAATTAATGATAGTCAGTGCCTGTTCCAGGTAATATCCCAACTAAAAATGACCATATCACCAGGAAAAATCCTGCAGTTTTCAGTGCATTTAACAAATAAGATCAAAAGAAAGTGGAAAGTATCTCAACTTTTCCAGCACAATCGAACAGAATCCACCAGATCATATGAGGCACAAGGTAAGGAATAATATTTTTATCCTTTAGGTCCATTTCATAGATACTAGACATGCATTCTAAAACATTATTAGCCTAGAGCTAATGTTAAACTGACTCAAGAAAGATGTATGGGAATGAAGAAGACCAAAGACAATGGCAAATTCATAGGATGTTTCAATAGAGTAATATAAATGTAAACACTTAATACAACAATGCCATTATAACACAAAACACACAACCCTGTGCCATTGTCAGCACATGCTCCAGATATTCCTCAAGTTACAGATGGGGCAATAAAAACAGGCTTAAAGGCCAAGCAATGTGTCACCACATGTACCTGTTATTGCCTAGGGTGAGTTTTCTCTCTTGTGAGTGAAGAGGAGATGAAAACTATTCGGCACACCGTGTCTCCATTTTTCCTTTCTTAAAGAATCCCCATAAACTAAGCCAGCGGTGCTGTGGTATGAAATTGTTCTCTGCGTCTGTGCTTCCATATCTCCCTCATTTAATTCCTGTAACATTCCTGCCTCCTCCCCCCTCCCCCCTCCCCCCGCTTCACAATTCTTTTTTCGTTTTCCCTGATCACACACCCCTGCTCTCCTTCCCAAATCTCAGTGTCCCACCTCTTAACATGTTCCTGCAACCATGCTGATCCGTGCCAACGCGGTTAATGTTCCTCTCGGTGTACGCAGGAGGGGCTTAGTGCCACACTAGCATGACTAAGCGAAATAATCATCACCACTAATGATTCATGTTCTTGGCACTGAGTGCTTTCCACAAAGTTGGGAGAGCGGGCAGTTGGTGTCAGTGCCTGGAGAAGTTTCCCAGCACATTTTTAAGACGCACGGAAAGAGGGAAACGGCCTACCGTGAGTTACTCATCATAGAAACCGTCACAGGGATTGTGTGTACAACCCCTGTGCATTCTGGTCGTGTTCCACAACTCGAAGCTGCAAAAAATGGAGACAACAGATCTGGAAGATGGGAAGAGGGCAAATCAGGGTTAAGGCTTTGACGCTGTGATACTATATCTTGAAGACTGGCAAGTTAGCTGCGATAAAATTTGTTTGCAGACTCAATCATGCGAGCCGTTGGCACAACAGTACTTTTGTGAACTGTGGGAAAACTCTCACATGGTCGCCTGCCTGCGGACAGGGGAATCTGGGGGATGAGGGTGTTCATTGAGAAACAGTGTGACGTAGACTGACTGCAAAAGATCAGTCCTTGTACTTGCCAGCACGAGTCTCAGCAGCTAAAACGTTTGTGACGGAGAGAGTCAAGTGGGGCAGAAAAAGAAACATTACAAAAATCCATTTAAATATTTCTTTCAACTGTTTCCACTATGAGTAATGTTGCTTGTGTTAAGAATTGTGTGTCTCTGTGCATCACATTGTGACAATACTATAGTGTGTATTTTTTATGCGCAGAAGAGTGTGGTGCAAATTTACATACCCTCACAAATGTAAGATAAAAAACATAACACCCAACGAGTTGTCACGCAAGGAATGATGATGAAGAGGGTCGTCCTCACTGGTAGGCTTCTTCTCTTTTCCTACACACACACACACACACAACTGACTGACAAACACTGATGCACAGATAGCACGTGCGATAGCTAACGCGTGCGGACATGACAAACATTCATGGTACTCTTGTGGAAACATGCGCACAAACTGGGAGCGCTGTAAACACACAGCAGCTGAACACGTCCTCACATAACTGCAAGGGGGTGAAGTGAACGCGGGCCGTCAGCCGGTGTGGAGCAGCTTATGAGGGGGTGGGACGGGGCTTTTCAGGGTAAGGAAGTTGTGACATGCCCCTCCAGCAGGCCCATAAATCAGCAGCTCTAACCTCACCAAGGACAGCTCTTGGGAGTGAGAAATGAAGTACACAACAAGAACACACACTCGCAGCCGCGAGTGGCTGTCTACTCCACTCGTGGACAAACTGAAAGGCAGCAACACACTCTGTACTATACTATAGCACACTCATGCAAGTACACTCACCCTGTTATGTAAATGGCTTGACATTTATGGCCTCAGGCCTGCCATGGCACACCTTCCACTGTGTTGTTGTGGATGGCATTGTGTGTGAAGTTCTGAATGTCTTTTAGTTGTGGTATTATGACCACAGCTAGAAGACACCACTAATCAGTTCTGAAGCTAAGTTTGCACCTAAAAACAAAACAAAAATACAAAAAAAATGCCTTTTTCTAAATCAGAGTTCTGTTTAAAGGCAGATGTTAGTTGTGCAACCAGCACAAAAAGTGATGGAAATTCATGTTGGCCTCATGTCATACGTGCAGCCAAGATGCACACTGCTGCATTGCCCGCACGTATCTTAAGTGCGTCCAAGGTTGCTTTTTGTTGTTGGCTGCATGTATGTACATTTCAAGTTAAAGCCCCATTATCTGTCGTGCACCTAGTTGTGTGGAACGTGTTCTCTGCATCATTAGATCCCTTGGATGAGCGGTGAGCTGCAGAAACCGCTACGCATAGGAACTATTTGGTGATTTAACCTTAACCACAACCGTAATCCTAACCGTAACCCTTCCTCTTGGTCCATGCGGCCAAGAAAAAAGTCCAGGGCTGGCTGCATGTAATTTTGGAAATATAGCACTTTTTGTTTAACTCCTTTAAAAGATTTTAGAATATTTCTACTAGAAAACAAACTTTCTTTAAGAGCCACATCAATAATCCAGTTTTTCAGAAGTACATCCTCTAATATTCTCCAATCAGATCCTCTAATCAGAGATAGAAAGCTCTACTTCTGCAGCACAGCCATCCAAGCCATTAATGGTCTGTCGTTGTTTTAGGTAGAAGTTTTAAAAATCAAAATCTACATGTGTTTCGTTCCATTCAGTGAAGGTGAAGGAAATAATATGTATAAACAGAACACATCCCATCAGTGCTGCAAAACCTTGAAAATTACACTACCACCCTATTCTCCAAAAGTGTCTGCACATACTAGAAGGAAACACCGTTGGAGCGTTGTTTAATTCAGATCCAACACATTCGCTTCAGCGCTCAAGCTATGTACAATGCATTTCCTTTTACTTCAAGATGTCAGTGATTGTGCGTCTGTAACACCGCTTGTATTTTATGATCATACAACTGAAAGGCTTTAAACTAAAAGGTTTCTACTTCACTTCAGTAAGAAAATACTCACTAAGTCACTAAATCCAGAGATATTACCGAAACATTATTTGCAAATACAGGAAAAGCATTTTGAGGACAACTCTTAAACAAAACATGTCAATTATTCAGTGACACAGCGCTGTCACCTTTACATCAGAAGCAATACTCCTAATTTCTTATTTTAGCCAAGGCAGTTTACTAAATAAAATATAATTACATGATTTTGTTTTGGCAGATATTCTATTTACAAATATGCTTTTTAACAATATTCATCTAAACTTGAAAGATTTTCTTTTTATTTCTATCGGCTGCTACACTGTAAACAGGGCAGACTTTGAAATGTGGCTGGAAAATGTTTTATTTCTGGTGAATGGCAGCATAATTTTCCTTTTAGTAAAGATCCATAAACATTTGGCTGTTTTTCTGTCTAAAGTTGGTTTCAGTAGATGTGTTCAAGCAAGCTTTTAACCAAAATATTGGTTAACATTTTCTTTCCTTTTTAAGAAGTTGACACTAAAGTCATTCCAATTTGTAAGGAAAAGCCAACTTTATAAATGAAACAATAGTGGCATTTGGTAAGTGAGTTATTTAAAGCGGGTTTCACAGCTTGAAGGAGAAGAAGTCTGTCAGGTTGGTGTGTTCCAGGTTAGATGTCCATCTGGACCTGTGTGTGTGGGAAAGAGCTGAGAAGATAGGAAGGCTGAGGAGCTACAGATAGGATTCAGACAGCTGAAGAAAACTCAGGGACCGTTAAGGTTGTTGTGAAATTGGAAGAAAAAAAACAAGCAAACACTTGCCTGAGGCAGGAACAGAGAAAAAGAAAGAAAATAACACATGCAGGCTATAATGTCAGAATTTTATACACTTGGAGAAAGAAAACATTTTTGTGAAGCAATCAGTTACAGATCAACCTGATCAGCAGTGTTGATCAGGTCACATTATTCTGTTGGTGTCAACTGCCCCGGAAAAACAGGACATGATAAAAAGAAATGTGGGAAAAGAACCTAAAAATACAGTTTTGTGGATTTTTTTTTCTCGTGACAAAAATCACTCTAGGTTAGGGCTGCACGATATGAGGAAACCCGCGATAACTATATAACTTGCGATATATGAACAAATAGATAAACAACTAATTGCATCATTTCTATTTCACTGCAGTTTAATTTAAATAAGAGTCAAAATAACTTAAATTACACTCCAAATGACCCTCGTCTACATAGGAGGCAAACATCTAACATCAAAGGGCTCCATCTGATTGGTCAAAGGAATAAAGGGATTTTCTTGATTCGCTAAATACTTCAAGCTACCATAAGATTGTTTTAGCACATTTAAAGTAACCATTATTTTCACTGTCTTTTGCTATATGCATTTTGCACAGCTTAGCAAAGATAAATTTGCGATTTATTGTATTATACTCTAGGTATAATACAATAAACCTTAAACCAGCTGATTTTAATATTGAAATCTGTATTTCTTTTCTGTGAATTTTGTTTACAATGTCCACTGTGCAATCACACTGTCATTAAGGAGGCCAACACAATGAAACAACATCATACTGTAAGGCTGGCAATCAATGCAAACAATGAATAAAAACAGGAAGTCAGAATACAACATCCTTTAGGATTCAAAGACGAAAAGCGTTCAGCAAAAGTTCACTGATGGCTTCATCAGATTAACCCAACAACTTCGGCCAAAACTGAAGCCTTGACTCAGATTCATAAAAAAAGAAGCTGCAATACACTAGGAGTACGTTCAAATTTTGACACAGACCGCAAAAGCCTTGTTCAGACTCCTTTTTGCTTTACAACTTCCTCATTCTAAAAGAGGTGATAAATACTGAGGTTTTGCACTTGGCAGACGCCGCGACTGGGCCAGAGGTCACACATGAAAACAGAAGATCATCTTGAGATCCATTAAAAAGAAAATTGCTGAGGGGAGACGGAGGCGTTCACAAGCTGTCAGACTGGGTGCAACTAGAGCAGTGTTATGGTAAGAGCCACCCATGTATTTAACGTTTGTGACAGTAAATAGCAAAGCCTTCATACAGTTGATATCAGGAGGTCAATTTTCACATCTGGAAATGTGCGACTTTTATATAAACAACTTTCACAGCATCCCCGGCTGTTTGGATGAGAAATTAATCAGCCACACGATTGGTTTGTCCCACAGTTTTGATGACATTTCGTCACTTCTGTGCTTCCTTGTTTTTTGTCGCTGCACATAGCGGTGAGGGCAATTTGGTCTGTAGAAATTCATGTGTTTGGGCAAAACTACTGGGTCTGATTCCTCCCCATGCACAAAGACAAAAGTCAAAGATTTTCAAAATATTTTGACATATTTTGTGGCACAAATACTTTCTGCACTGCTGCATCTGTCATGTAGAACTGGTACTGAGCCCCTCTATTAATGCATAAGGTCAAACCATGATGAATATTTATTAGCATCCCCCGAGACATGTGGTATGAAGGCAAGGTAAAGACATAAATCAGTCACTGGCCACTTAACTGTAACCATTTCAATGATGCAGAACAGAAAACTGAAGATGACAGAGGATGCATGCTTTAACCTGTACCTGCCATCATCTTCTGGGCCTCATACGGTTCCATGTAGCCATCGTTCTCAGTGGTGATTTTCTCCATGTTGGGCTGAGTGCCACCAGCCTGCTCGGCATCAAAGGGGTCGGCATAGTCCTCAAGAATGATTGGCTGCAGGAAGAAACAAGAAAAGACAGATTGTGGAAAGCAGATTTAAAAAAAAAAAAAAAAAAGGAATTTTATTTGATTCTAATTTGCAAAATTACATGAAATGTGTCCCTTCAGAACGGATTCAATGACAAACATGGCTGTGGTCAGACACAGGACCAACGGACATCCACTGACAGAAGCCGGAGGATGAAGGGAAAAAGGCATAAATTAAAATCCACGTCTATATGTCTCAGCACACCACCACAACGCCTCAGCTCTGAGGCTTTGCTGCTGGTCTGCCTAATTATATGATAGCCCAGTGACAGGTCTGCATTTCAAAAGTAAAAGGACAAAAGACCACAAATTCTTAACTTCCTTCAAAAAAAAAACAATTTGGCAGATTTATGTCAGGCTCGCAGTGAGCCACGGCTAATTGTAGTCTTGCTCTTTCGCAGTGGATTTTATGTAGTGGATGGCAATTAGGCGGACATCCTAAGTTCCAGAAATAATCCAAATCTTTAGGGAGTGGAGAACGTCCACAACTATAGTTCCTCTCTAGAGCATGTGTGTGTGAGGGGGTTGTTTGTTCATTTTTTTTTAAACGTTAAATTCATCAGTAAGAGCACCGCTGAAAAAGAAAAGATCATTCATTCCTGAGTGACCCATCAGAGACTTGTTTTTCTGTGTTGAAGCTTCATAGCTCTATCTGGTCAACAGCTGAGATGGTTGTGTGCTCTGAAAGTCTTTGGCTATCTTTTTAGGTCATAAAGATAGGAAAATAACTAGGAAAACACCTAAACATCTATGTGACAATACACGTGGGTAGCACAACACTCGGTGACTCATGCATGGATTATATTTTATCACAAACAACTTCATCACTCATCGGCTGAAGGGGCGTTGAGGCCTGGAGCTAGGGACTAGGCCTCCAGCCCAGTTCTGTGCCTCAGCAGAGCCATGTTTCTTGAGAAGGTTCCCAATTCGTCATTGCCACAGAAAGAGCTGATTCCTAACAGCGAAACCCGTGTGAAGGACGCTTGTGAAAGAGCACACAAGAACTTACAGCACAAAAACAAGTATGAACCTCTGAACAGGCACAGGTTTAAGAGTCAAAAAGCAGAAACGTTTACACGGTTACATGTCAGACAACTCAGCCAGGATCATTTGTGAGTTACTTAGTTACACAGTAGTCCTGGCAGGTACACTCCTGCAAGGATCAACCTCACTATGCAGGGATTAAGCAATAATTGCAGAGGAAGTTTGCACTGTGGATGTATTCATTGCAGCGGCGTTGCATTAAATCTACCTTCTCTAGAGTTCCCTCTCCATCTGTTTGTGAGAAAATAACTTTTCACCCCCCCGCCACAGCATAATTATGGGTTTCTTGAGTGTTTTGCTTCTGTGACTTCAAGGAGGACAGAAAATCCAACACAGTTTGTTGTTTTTTTCTATGCCACATTAAATTATCATATTTAATCAGGAGTTTGATTAAAATTTCCTCAACTTTGATAATTAGCAACTTTGCAAGCGTAGAATTATGCGACCGTGCCACTGTTTTCACATTCTTGTTCAGATATCCTCCATCTGAAATCATTTTGTGCTTTAAAGCTCACAAATTTGAAAATCAACCTAAAAAACATGTTTGAGCCCGTTCGCTTAGACATTAAACTTTAGCGCTGAAATGAAGGCAAGGTTTGGAGATTTTACCTTGATTTGTTTTCACAGACATAACTTTTTTTGAAACATTGATGCAATACTAAGAGAAAAACTATTAAAACTGGTGATGTTAGCTCTTCTTTGCTTGCAAAGGGTTTTCTATAAGTTTAAGATGGTTTAAGTTTATGTGCAGTGGGATACGCCTAAAAATATTCCCAATTTTTCTATAGTTCCTTTAAATATTTCCCTGGAAAATACCTCTAACACATCTAAAGTCAGGAAAAAACAATAGAATCCAAACTGCTTTGGAAAACAGAAGCTCTGAGAATGGACTTTTTCCCCTTAATCCCTAAAGATCTTCCCCACCTGAAGATAAACAGTTTTTAAATACTTGTCTGCAAGAACGCTTGAGCAAAGCCCTTGTTGAACTGAATGACCCTAATGTACCTTCACGACAAACAAAAGGATGTTTGGACATATTTCAGGAAATAATTGCAAGAGCTTATTGAGTTACGTGCAGCTCCAGTCCACATGCATGACATCATCCTTCTGCTATGGCCGCTGACATAATGTTAGAACAATATAAATCGATATGTGAAAAAACACTAGCACGTATTACACACAAAATAATAATACTGCAAGCATGAATAAAACCTTTAAAAAAAACGAAAAAACAACTAAAAACTCAAACCAGATTTCTGAAAGTTTTAACATTAACAGTTAAATTGAATGTGTGACTGCATATTATCACTATTTGGGTTTATTTTGTGAAAGTGCAAAGAGAGGGGTGTGACCAATCGATCAAAAACCAATGAAAAGCATTAAATCCACTTGTTTTTTATAAACCAAAACATGAAATGTTGGATGAATAGGACGAAGAGACCTCAGTGTGGAATGGACACGTATAGACACTAGCTCTAGCAGACTTGTAGTTTACATGCAGTCAATCATTTCAACCTGTAAATCTTTGGCTTGTACTAGACGTTACCAAGTAGAAAATCCATGTTATTTTTGAATTACAAGGTTGTCCTACAGAACATCACCACAACACAGTAATTATGTTGGTCCCTTTTTTGATGTTATACAAGTTCATCCATCTGCATAGCCCTAAAATTGCGCTGATAGTTCAGGATGGTTGCAGTGTTCCCCTCCTGCCCCACTGCACTAACGACTGCTCAACAGCAGGAGTATTGTGGAGAGTAAGGAGAGGGGTGCTGCTGGAGAGCTCTGTTGCCTGGGGACACACCATCTGCCTTGTGGCATGCCAGGCAGTGTCAGGACTACAGCCAAGCCACACTTGTCATGAAAGTAAAATGTACCCATCAGCACTGCTGTGCTTCCATATATCAGGCCTTTGCTAAGCAGTGGTGCAAGTCCATATGAATATCACAAAGCCACCTGATGGGCTCAAGCTGTTTTCCTTTGGTAGGGAGCCCTTTTGTTGGTTTGCACATTTTTGAGAAAACTGACTTGGTTTCTTTGATTCCCGTTCAGGCTGGCCAGGTCTTAAACCTTCAGAGGCTAGAGTGCCTCACAAAGGACATAGAAAAAGAGTCCTTAAAATGCTCTACAGGTCTCATATGAGGCTGACCTCAGAGGGAAGGCATTAGGAAAGGAGAGAGTCTGTAGCCAGCACCTGCCACTTTGGCTCAGTGGTTGATAAAACAAGAGCTTCTAGGATTACACTTCGATTTAGCCCAAGTCTTCCCATTAGACGAGAGAACATACAGGCCCGGTCTGTCCGCACTTTTACTGCATTTTTGTATCAGCTAGCTCATCGAACAAAGAAGGACAAAACAATAACATTTCAGCATCTATAATAAATGGAATCCGAGGACATGGATAAGAGTTGTTAAAAAATAAAAGCTGCTGTCAGTCGGTCTACCAGCAGAGATAAATCTAATTCAGTAATAAAGATGCCAACAATTTCACTGCCAATCCAACCCATACAAACAAAGGATTTCACAGATGAAGATTGACAAGGCTTTGGTTTAACAAGTGCATTAAAAACTGTGATATTAGTGTCACCCCTCAAATAGAAAGGACTGAATGCATCAGGGGTTAGTCAAGGTTGCAGCCTCTCTGAGGGTGCCAGAACAGTGAACAGGCTGTAGAAAGAGGGATGAGGGGAGGAAGAAAAGCAAGAGACTGACGTGTGTGATTTATGTCGCACGCCACCAGGGACTTTAGCCACTGATAACCTAATACAAAACAGCGCTGAGCAGCTCAATTACATAAGAGCTTTTCAAAAAGATTTTTCTTGTTGCTTTTCTCTTGTTCTCTGTGACACAAAAGAAAACATCCTTCTATTGTGAGCAAAGACAGTCATGATAGAGGAGATAGGAATGAAGCAAAAAAAAAAGTAGACGCTATTTTTGTAGCTTTAATCAGAACGGTTAGTTGGGTTGTGTTCCTGTTGAGTTTTTTTTCAAAGTCAGAGTGCTCTTCTGATGGTTTATCGGCTTTCTTCTTTTATATTGACTGTTGAGAGCGTCCATTCGACGATAACTCAGCTGTTGTCTAAAAAGATGCTAAGAAAAGGTACTCCCCTAGAGGCACAAAAAGAATAATTAGAGTAGGGCGAGGAGTTACGGACGAAAATCAAATCAAACATTTTTACACTAAATTGGATTTTTCGTATTTCAGTCCATTTTTTTCTCCCTCCCTTTACCTTCTTAAACATAAATTACAAATGACAGAATATTTATTTAATCTAACATATTCTTTAAGAGTTTACCTGAATCCAAAGTGCTACTAAAGTACTAAAGTACTTGACAAGGGGCCTCTGTTTTTCCGGTTTTCTTTGTCGTACTTCCACCTTTAGTAGCAAAAAGCAGCAAACACTCCAAACAAATTTCGCAACACGCGGTTTCTTGCTCCAAGTCTGAATTTGCAAAACCAAACCAGTTCCATGTTACCACAGAAACAATTTCTTTTTGGGAACTTGCTCTTCTTAGCTAGATGATTCCTTAATATCTACGCGTTACAAGACATGGGCGGGCTGACCTTACTCTGAATAACAGAAGCCCAAGAGAGCAGGATGCTGGGGCAGGAAAAAAATCCAGATTTTACCAAAAAGCATACGTCTTCAGATAACTATAGCATAAAAAACATGCTAACAAGTCAACTCAACTATTTCTGTCATGTTAAATCAAAACGACGACGAAACAACAACAAAAATATGAGCCTATCTTTTTTTTTTTTTTAAAGGCTCACGATCGTAAAGTTGTACCCCCGGCCAGACTATGTAAAAAAACATATATATATTTTTTTAAAATGTCACTTATACTACGACGAGTAATCAATAAAACTGATTTATTGCCAAGCCCTATCAGAGTCTTTGTACACAATGTAGGTTCTATTAACATAGCATTCTTTTCCACAATTGATTTAGGAGGAGAAAAAGGTATTTAAATGATGCTGCATTCTACATTTTTCTTGTCTGACTGGGCAAATGGAAATAAATTTACACCTCAACAAAAGACGATGCAGAAGTGGGTTTTCCAATGCACACCCCAGATGCCGAAGAAACTTTATTGAAATGTTTCTCCAGTACCACATTTACCACCAGAGCATTCTGGATCTCTGGGAGCTTTTAACCCTTGTGCTGTCCTAGGCACTTTGACATTGGGAGTTGGGTCATCTAGACCCACTAGACAGTGCTCTGAACCTTTTTTCTTCAATGATTTGTGATCTTCACTGGTGTCCATGGATTACATGAAATCTTTCCACCTTTGTCATGGTAGGAATAACTTGTCAATGTAAGGGTGGGGTCATAGGATAGCACAAGGGTTAAGAATGCTGTGTCTGTAAAAGCTACGTAGGAATGTGAAGGTGATACAAAAGCAGATTACTTTATCTGCTTTACGGTCACTATTCTGCAGTCAATCACAAGCTACTGAAGTCAAAGCACCGACAATTTGTGCCAAAAACAATGATTTTGTTTATTCCCTGGAGCAGAAAATTCTTTTTACTTTTGTTTAGTTGAGGGATAAGTCAAGAACAGCCATCCTGCTTTAGTAAGCACTTTACCCACTGCTATAAGTCAACCGCATTACAAGTGGAACCTTTTATGGCAAAAACTCCTGAAAGTAGGAATATATTTGTCCGAAAATATAACCTTTTTATATACTTCTGCAGTGCACAAACTGCTGTTTTTTAGTAGGTAACATCTGTTACGGTCTATGCACATCATAAGGTAATAAATCCTCAGCATATACTTTGGTAAGAGGCAGAGCATTTCCTTTCACACATCAAGGTGCTCCCCCATCAGTTCTGCACGTGCTTGCTCGTGAGGCATCCGCAAACTGGATGTCAACTTATTTAGTGTAGCATGTGGGCCGTTTAGATTCAGACCCCAGAAAATGTTGGTTCTTCTGATCTCTGCACACTTGCCCATGTGGATCAGTGGTTGCACGCCACCAATGGGAGGCGGCTTTTTTTGGACGCAAGTAATCCGAGTTGCTGCTGATCACTGGCAGAAAAAGAAATCATATGGGAGAGCTGAGTCGGAAAGAAAATCCACATAAAACTTGGACACCTGGAATTTCTTCACACCATTACTGGTAATGTGGTTACTGTACACTGAGGCTTTTACAGCACCTGCAGTTGTGCGTTTTAAACACTTCCCCACCAGAGCGACCAATATAGTCACACATGCATAATACTTTCTCATTGTTAAGCCTGATAAAAAAATCTCAGGTTGCAGTCACTTAAGGTATAAATAAATAAATAAAAAACATCTTTATGAGTCTGAAAGTATCCTTGTGATTCAACAAAAGATGCAAAGTGAGTCCTTATGGTCTAAGCCAATCAGAGTTAGTGTAAGGAACAAATCCACCTCTGATTGGTCGGTCCAGATATTGAGATGTTGTTCCAAATATCCCTGTATGTGTGTATGTGTGTGTGGGCTCAGTCATCAAAGGAAGGTGAGTGGTTAGCTGCATCAAATACAGTGGACGTTTCCTCAGGTGACAACAGGACATTAAGAAATAGACTGACAAAGTTTGGGATAAAAATGTTCAGGCCTGATTTCTACAAAATGATAAGAACTTGGTCTCACTTTTTATTGAATTACAAACCTTTGTAATCAGTCAGAGCAGATCCCTAAAAAACCTGCAGGATGGTCCAGAGATGGTCCAGAGGCAGCTAGCTGCACAGCAGAAGAACCAATCCGTTATGGTTCTGCACTAAATACTAACCCATTGAGACAATGTCAGTGGACGATAAAAAAAAATAAAAAAAAAGGTATAGAAGTGGTTGGGAATAGAGTTTGAAAGGTAGTTTAAAAAGTTATAAATGCTGCATCGGAATTTTACTGCAATCAAATAATTCATAACAGTTTGTTTTAATCGGAATTTCAGTGCAGAGTGAGAGAACAAAAAAAACAGTTTCATACTATAGAGAAGAAGAAAAAGAAAAATCATTATTAAGCTAAAGATTAAAACTAAAATCTAACTTTTATTCTACTAATTTAGTAAACTGTATGGAAGCATTGGGGTGCTGGTGGTTGTAGTTCTATAACACATATTTCATGCTGAGGCAAATGCAATGTCCGAATGTTCCCTTCTCCCTTTCAGTGGCAGGTAACAGCAAACGGACAGCAATTAAAGAACAAAAAGTGACCCAGTAATACTGGCGGTAGTTGAAATGTATTTAACATAAGCGCAATAGAGCAAATTCTGGATACACCAACCGTCGTCCTAATGCACCTGAGAAAAAAAAAGGTAGGCGCACCGTTACAACCAGCGCATAAAGTTAGTTTAGCACCCTGCCCAGTGCCCACACATTTACCGTATACAAAAAATCATCTACAAAACGATATGTGCAAATGCACACGTGAAAATACCATGTTCCAACAAAAGGTTTAGCCACTGCAGGAACTTTGCCAGCATCAGTCCTAAATGCTATTCATTGAAATATAGTTTAGCAAGACATGACATTTTTACAAGTTAAAAAGAAAACCTTTTAATAAAAGTTTACAGAAACCAAAAAAACTTTTAGAAGTAAACAAACATGTATTTTTAATGTAGCAATTACAAGATTAAAGGTCTTTTGGCTACACCGTTTTCAACTCCACCACAGCGATCACTAGAACTGAGAATGCTTTGAGCTCTCTGCTTGGTGGTTTGTTTGAAGGCTTCATACAGGTAAGGCTGGTCAGGGTGAGCAGGGGATTTGTTTAATAGATGTGGTAGATAAAGAATTAAAGGCACGCTAGGTTTTGGAACTTTGTTGGACAATGTGGTTCAGTCAATTTTAAAAGAAGCTGAGAAAACTCCAGAACCAGGGAAAAATGATGCAAGAACAAACATGTGGAGGACAAACAGACCTTTATCCAAGCTTAAGAATGCAGGAAGATCTAAAAGAATCTGTGCGTAAGATTAAAAGAAAAGTCAAACCAAAAAGTTTTGTCATTTCCTAGAGGATTTTTTTTCTTTTAGCACAATTATTTTAACACAATACACTAAACTTTGCTATAATTAAAAAAAATCCTTTTTTTATTTGCGATTCATGCTTTTAACAACCTCAAACTGATTTCAGGACAATGGAAAATGCCAGCTGTTTGTTCTCAGGCCATAAAGTGAGAGGAGCTGTCCTCTGTGTCACTGATGGCACCAAATCCTTTGAACAAACAGAAAAAAGTAAGCTCCTTTCCCCAAAGCTCATCCAGGTTGTAGAAAATACACAGTGTAATACGCTGGCTTTTACACTTTTGAGCAGCTAAACGGCCTCTGTTGCATTTCAATAAATTCCCCTTCTGCGTGCTCCCACCGCCGTATGAGTGAACACATCTTTTGTTAGCACCCAAGGCAGCGAAGCATAAAAAAGCACCTCAGCTTATCCCAAAAGACCTCCTTCATTGAAACACAATCCACACAGCCACTTAGGACCTCCAGTGGAGACAGAAGAGAAGCCTGTGGATTGCACCCTATGAAGGTGCTCTTACTGCGCAACAGATATTCAAGATTAAGTACTTGACGACACGCTTGGAAAAATCCAATTTCCTTTCTCTGTCCCCATTCCTGTGTGATGGATTTATTGGCAGTGTTTCTGTTACATGCAGTAAGTGGTGATGCCCAAGAGTCAAGGATGATTCAGGCTGCACGCTGAATTGCTGAAATTTTATAAAATATGATAATCCTCGCCATATGTGAAAGAGCGATTTGTCCTTAGCATGACTACCTCAATCTGCCCTAGCCTGAACTGTTATGGCTATAAGCTGTGAGGGCAGAAAGTAAAACTGTGACTATACTCAAGTATGATGGCATAATGTGGAAATAAACTGTTGATATTTCTACACTTTAAACCTTAAGCAGCATCATTTTTGTAGGTATTCAAGACGCATAGAAGCAAACGTCAAACCAAGACATCTTTGCCATGTTACGTCCACTTTTGGTTGTCCAGACCTGGGGTAGAGGGTCATAGCAAGCACGGACAGCACCTTAAGAGGAGCAAAGGTGGGTCTTGAGGCCCGTACAGCCACCTCAAGTGAAGCAAAAAAAAACGGACCGTATGATTGTCTTAAGTGTGGTAAGTGTTTAGTGAAGTATTTATAAGGATAAAATAAGTTGTAGGCACTTATTATGTATGAGTGATGCTGTCATATGGTGCTCTTATTCCGCACTCCAATCGTTAGTCAAGTCGCACACTGGCTTCCCACTAATCGCCCAAATGCTGCAGGCACAGTGTGTACAGGTGATATGCAAGTGCCTGTAGGACGCCCTCACAAACTTCACTCACTCTAGTTTGCTCATTTCTAATAGCCAGTCTGCACTCCCAGAGTGCTCAAAGAGAGCTGACTTGAACTGAGCAAACGCGAACAGCACTAAAAGGATAAAAAAATAAAAAATCCATTCAACGTGCCTCCATCTGACCTACTTAACCCTTACTTACTTTTTTGTGTTGTTTATAGTCCCTCTCTGATCATGGTTTGATCCACTTTATGCTGTTTTAAGTCAAAATCATAAAACCTGTGTCGTTTTCAAGGACATAGTTTCTGCAGAGTGGCAGGAGTTTCTTTAGAAATTTGCCTACAAATTGTGTCGGTAGAAAAAAATGCTTTTGCTCCATAGGCTCATTGAGCGGTCTACGATCTTGACATTTTATGAGGACCGGTGTGCCCGGTACAGATTTGCCCATTTTTCACCTGCAGACATCCAGGATCCACCCTTAAGTAACCACCCATCCACCCACCCACAGCACAAGCTGTGACAAAGGCAAAACCCTTCACACGAGATGCTGGGAAATCTCCACACATTGCTTATGCAGATGGCGAGGCATGAGGTGGAGACACACAATGCAGTCATTCCTTCAAGCTTTCCCATTCCTGTACGCAGGATTACAGACGTACAACAGCCACAACGAGAGGAAATCATAACAAATGAGCCGTCAACATTTGCAACCAGCATCCAGACTCTTCAATTTCAAACGGCCATGTGCGTTAACCTTGGTTACATGTCAGCAAGCAAGCAGCAGCCAGGATACCCTGCCTCCACAGAGGGGCGAGTACAGACGTGTCAAGTTAAAAAGGGAATGTCACCAAGCTGTAAACACTTCCTGTCAGGAAGGGAGCGCTTCCTTAATCCTGGAGCAACCAAGCCGTTCCTTTTTTTAATTCAAACCACTGCAGATGTTGGCTTGCGCTCATAATCTCTTTGCCACAACAGCTAAAATGTCTCAACTATTAAACTGTTACCTTAACTGTAAAAATATGCACCTAGACTTACGAACATTGTCCCAATGCACACTACATGGAAAAGAATAATGAACAGAGAGGATGAATGGCAGTAGGAAGTCTGAGCGCCACCAACAGCATAAAATAACAAAAAACAGGCCTCTTATGAAAGGCAAACTAGTCTTTCCGCATGAACTTGTATTCTAGTGTCAATACGTCTATTTAGTACCAGTTGAAAAGCGTAAATTCTTCTTTACAAAGCAAGTGTGTCTCTGTGCCTCTGAAAGAAGGTCAGCTATTTTTTTTTTCTACTTCTAATCTGCGTGAAACTATCTGCCTGCAGACCGGGACTGCCTCCTACCAGACTCAGCTGCACACACTGTCATTAAACAAAACACAGCCATGTGTCTTCAACTCCCCAACGGCCGAGGCAGCAGCAGCACCAGTCTGCAGGCTAATTGTGACCGGGTGGAATCATGCGACCGACGTTCCAGCACAGAGCTAGAAAAAGCAAATGGGGAAAGGCAAACACGGGCAGACTCCATCAGGAGCCTTTTGGGCCTGACTGGAAGCTCCCAGGTGGATGGAGGAAAGAAAATAAGCAAACAGAGGCTGAAGGCCAGTATTTCCCAGAACTGTAACTTTCTTGCACATGTGGCGACTGTCAGTACTTAAACCTTGTTTATTGTACCAAAAGGATATCTTGATGAAAAAGCCAAACATAAGCTGAATACTCGTTAAATCATGACTCCCAGCACATCTTGATTCTGCCTCCTAGCGAGGCGGGATTTTAGCTACTTGGAGGTGAGGCTTCGCAATCTTACTTCCGTCCTTTTAAAATACCCTTCGAGGATTCAGGTTCTGGCATAACAATGCTGTTTGTGGATGACAGTGAAGCATAGGAAACGGCGTGAATATGACTCATTCTTGGAATGAAACATGATCAGGATGAGAAAAATGCTTTCATCGTTTGAAAGCAGTTCAGGAAATGCTCGGCATTCTTCCATGTCCCTGTGAACAAACTGGAAATCAAACCTCCAACTGTCATGTGAGGCCAACACTTTCATGAAAATAACACTGCATTTTAACCTTTTGGAGCCGGAGCAGTTTTTATTTTATTTTTACACATTTAAGGTAATTAAAAATCGAATTTCACTTAAAGATATGAGTCATATGAGCGCGCCCACAGCTCATCACAGAAGGCAACAGCTGCGAGTTCAAAGACAAGACAGCTTTCACCACAATTTACTAATTATTTCAATCTGCATATTAAAGCTTTCATAGAGAAATGTTACCAACATCACATAACTCTGTCAGAGCTGACATAATGTACTAACATAACACAAATAATCAGCTTCAATAACATTTAATTTTAGGATTAAAACACGCTGGTTTGTAATGTAACCGTGTCACATCCCTCAATATATTTCTTGTTGTGTTCCGGTGTCGATCAAAGAAACATCTGGGTTTGGTATCAATGTTTTTTTTGACAAAAAAATCTAAACGGTTACCAACTGTTCTGACCTCGATCCACTTTCTTTTTCCTGCAGTAGTCTGCATACGTGCACGGACACTTCACACTAAATTTAAACAGTCACCAGCCGTCCCGACCTCAACCTGCTTTTTTTCCTTTTATTGACACTAAAATAAAAGAATAATAATTAAAGAATGAATGTAAGCAGCCAGGGCTGCACAATATGAAGAAAACTTGTGATATTGGTGATTAATATTGTGATAACTATATAACTTGCGGTTTATGAACAAATAGCAAACAATCAAAAACATTATTTTTCATTTTACTGCAACAGTTTGATTTAAATAAGAGTCAACACACCTTAAATCATAATTACCCGGGTCTACATAGGAAACGTAAATCTAACATAAAACATAACCTAACGTGAAGGCGTCCATCTGATTGTTCAAATGCATACATGGATTTAATTGATTTGTTAAATTCTTCAAGCTGCCATATGATCGTTTAACACATTTAATGTAACCATTTATTGTAATTTTCGCCGTCTTTTGCGATGTGCGTATTGCACAGCTTGATATTGCGATAACGATAAATTGGGGATTTATTGTGCAGGCCTATTAGCAGCCCATTAAACATTGCATAAACGTAAGCAAGTTTCCAATAAACTGCGCACATCGGCCCAACACAAGTGGACAAACAAATAAACTAAAACAAAACTACTAAACAGAACCATCATTAAACACTTTGAGATATGTCCAATAAATGAGGAACATTTTTTTTTTGTTTTAAATGGCAAAGGGCAAGTCTCACCTCAGCCATTATTGAGCAGTCTGCGTGCGTGCTCAGTGGCGCCGTGCTGCGTGAACATGGCGAGTTCAGGAACCATCAGACAGACTAACAAACATCCAGGTGCAAGTGGGGACATATGAACTATTTACAATGAATTAGGTAGAAATACATAAAGAATAAAACATTCAAAATTTAGCAAGGTTTTTATTACCAAGCCAGTTCAATTCAAAAAGGTCCACTAAAAGAGACAAAACAAAAACTGTGTTTTTGTCCATTTCCCTCAAGAAGAGAACTCTCCCCAACCCGGTGATATTGATGTTTGCGGTTGACATTTCAACCATTTCTGGCTGAGATGAGAGTGTGAGCAGCCAGTGAGATGCACTTATTTAGCTCCAACCATGTCTGAAGTTGGAGGGCAAAAAGCCAAGTGGAAATATTCAAGACGTTGGGAAATGAATCCGAGCATGGTTTAGTCATGCATGGAGCGCTCTGCAATCCGCAGGCCAGTCAAACAGACCCTCAACGCCCACATGAGTCATCGGAGAAGGTGCACCTGGAGGTGAGCTCCTGAACATGCGAGAGAGCCGAGTTTTATCATCACAAATCAAACACAAGAATGTGCAACAGTGTAAAACTTTTTGAAATGTTTTAAGCCCCCTTATGTTTTATTACAAACTAAATTCCTGAAGCATCTTCAGGGAACGTAATACATATAATATATCTGTGGAAATCGCGGGAGAATTTTGATTTGCTCAATCTAAAAAAGTCAAAGGGTTTAAAAAGAAAAAGCTATGGATTCAAAAGCTTTCTTTGCAACAAATGTCTTAGCGTTAGGTCAAACTACATTCCCACTAAACTGGACGCTGATGTCGTTTTGTCAAGGAGACTCTGAACTTTGAGGCCAGTTTCTTAGTTGCACCAACAGACTGACGAAAACGGGCCATTTTTCGCATGGATGCCGCAGCGTCACGCAACTGCTTTGCTTACAAATCTTAAGTGAACCTCCCTGTCACTTTGTGCCGTCCTTGACAGAAAGTTAGCTCTGTGCAGAGAAGAGCGATGAGCTGGGAGATGAGCCCTTTAATGAGTTTGAAGGCAGGAGGATAATTGATCATCTCTGTGGGCTAACTACCATGAAGAACACGGCTTCCTTCAAAACAAAAACACAATAGAGTCACGGAAAGCTTAAGCTATGGCCAGCGATCTTTAATCTGCATCACATCACAATCAAACTATTTGAGTGCAGAGTGAAGTGAAAGCATCCAGGATCTCTGTTTTAAACGAATATGTCATGCTCTCTCCTCTTTGGGTTCTGTTGAAAAGAAACGGACTGAGGAAACTTCCCTTGATGCTGCTATTGACATTTCAGGAATTAGGTAAGCAGTGATATAATTAGCATTCATGAGTGAAGTAATTAAAACATCAATGTAAGCGAGCAGCGCTGCTCAGCAGCCCCTCGTGTGCTCTGCTGCTCAGCCTCTCAGCAGTCAGCATTCCCTCAGTGGCGTCAGAAAAACGACAGCTAGACGGACGAGCGTGCTCCCTGGAATGTGCCGGCGCACTCAGGCGCAACAGGTCGCCAGGACTTCACTCCTGATTTTGGAAATTGCACCGTCTGTTTACACCTAGTACAAAAGCCATTTCGACATCAGGAGCACAAGTCTGTTTTACCGTTTCAGCGCATGTACGAGGTAAACGGAGACACAACAGAGGAGCTTGTGTTTGCATACTCTGTGTTTGCAAACTCTGTGTTTGCAAACTCACATACTGTCAGAGTTGTAAACTATTAGGTAGTGCTAGAAAAAAAACTTTGGTAAAAACATATTTCAGAAAAAGGGTGAACAATCAATTTACCTTTAAGGCTGGGCTGATGTTTAGATGTTAGAGAAGCACAGAGGAGGTTGTTCACCTTTCAGCGCATCCCCTCAGGTGTTGCCACAGCAAATCAGCTTTCACTGGAACAGACTTTTGGTTTGGCAGAGGGTTTTAAGCCGGATGCCGTTCCCGACACAACCGGGCTTGGGACTGGCACAGGGAAACCCACACCCGGGCCCCCATGTGGCTAAATAGAGGCAGTACCATGAAGGGTCTTGCCTACGGACCCACACTGGACTCAGCTCATCGCCCTCCCTGGGAAACGAAACCCATGTGCCAGTCCTGCATGCGGCCAAGTGAGCCCACACACTTACCCGCTTACACATTTACCATGGAAGGGAATCTGTGAAAACATTGACATGGCTGCTTTCTTTAAATATGATCAGTCTTGACAAAGACTGCATAATAAAAATGAATCATCATCACGATATCAGCCTGTGCGATATCACAAAGAACAGCGTAAACTGCGATAAATGGTTTACTCTGCTAAAACACCTTCATGGCAGCTTGAAGTATTTAACAACCTTTACGCATTTCACCAATTGGAAGAAGCCCTTGACGCCGTTGGAGCCCTTCATGTCAGATGCCCGCCTCCTATGCAGATGTGGATCATTTGGAAGAATATTTAAGTTATGTTAACTTTTTATTTAAATGAAGCTGAGGCAGTGAAATGGAAATGATGTATTCATGGATTTTTTGTTTTGCTTTTTGTTCAGGTATCAGGTAAGTCATATCGTGATTGCAATATTGATCACTGATATTGCACATGGTAAAGTTTTCCTCATACTGTGGAGCCCTCGCCTTGGCAGCTACATAAAAGAGCTGTTCCTGCAGAAGTTGTTGTGATAAGATCTGCAAAAAAGACGGCGGAACTGTGAACCTGCTCTCAGTTGTAGGAAAATCTAGCAAAGATCGTCAAATCTTTACTTCAGCAAGACAACACAGACCTTTAATTGGGGGGGGGGTGGTGGTCAGAAAAACTCATTATTTTTTATTGCAATGTTTTGTTTAATGATTGCACTATTCTATGATGCCTTATGGTTCAATTGGAATAAAGGAAGGTGCTCAAATAATCATGAGAAGCCCAAATAAAAAAGAGATTCATAAAGAGTGCTGAAGCAAATAATTGTACTTTTTTTTTTTACCTTCACAAACTAACTACAGCTTCAGTGGAAGGAAACCGTACAGATGCAACACTAATGCACCCCCCCCCCTCTCCGGTGCTGCACAATTCTTGTTAAAGCGCCATCACCTGACAAGAAAACCCCAAAACCCTTTCCTCCACATGTTGCCTGAGCCCACCGGCTGTCAGTGGTAATTTAACTCGTCCGTAACATCATTCATGCTTTGCTGGCCGTGGGGGTATTTGGCTCATAGGGCTCCATCAACTGCCTGCCCGTTAAAGCCATGCGTGTACAATGACGAAAGAGGCGCATTACAACAGACTGTGACTTGAGCAGATTCACAGAAGCTACAATTAGCAAAAGACAAAACATAATGTGCTTCGTCAACTGCAGCATGAGAGGATGTTTTTTTTTTGTGGTCGTTTCTCATGGATCAATCTTAAACCTGCACAAGCTGCCAGGCTCTGAGGTGAAATGAGAGGCCTGCGGTGTGGGAAAACAAATTATGGATGTGCTTTTCTTGGATCCTTGTTTCCCTGCTGTCGACAGCTGAAGTTGTCAGTTTTGTGTTGTCAAGATAGGATTTAATAATTAAAAAAAATATTTTTTTTTATATCCCAGAACATGAGGGGGGGGGCAGCTGAATATAAGTAAAACCAACCGCTTAGCTGCCAAATGTTACAGGAGGAAAACTAAAAAGCAGGGGTAAAGGGAACAGGTCCACGAAGAAATCCACACTCAGTGGTGATCTGAAGGGAGTCTTTTTCACGGAGTTCTGCTTTTTCCCCTCTGCTGATACCAGACTGGAAAAAAAAACATCCTGTTTGATCAAACCTGACATACAACCTCTCCAACACTAAACATCTTTCTTCTTAAGGAAACTCAGAAACAACACAATCATGATGAAGAAGATGATGGTCTGCATTAATGAGGCCTGCAGGACGCAAAGGAAACCGTGATGTGCGATTTTATAGGATCAATACTGCGATGACGATACGACTTCAATGAACAAACAGCAAAATCCAAATCATCATTTCCATTTCGATGCAGCAGTGTTATGTAAATAAAATTCAGCATAACTTAAATTCTACTTCAAGTTATCTCATTAGGAGACAGGAGATAACTTGTGTGTCAATAATAGGTTTGGATACACAATAAAGAACAATTATCTGCCTTTCTGAACAACACTAATATGGACAACAACTAAGTTAATTCAGGCAGTGTGTTCTTGGGTTTTTTTTTTTTTACAAACATAATGTTTTGTCCGTGTATGCATGTGAGCACACATTTAGGTTGGGGTGTCAAAGTATCGCATTCATCGTGATAAATGAATTTTAGACAAATTTGCACTTGTTTTTTGGTTTAGTGCATTAGTGTCATTTTTAAGGCCCGACTATTATCTATTATGTAAGGGAGAATGCCCATCGAGGTGTCCGTCATTAAAAATTAAATGACAAAGCTGAAGCCTGATTGCGTTGGACGGTTACTTCCTCTAAGTCCATTAATGTCTGATGATGCAACACTTCGAAGGGCATTATCTCACCTATGCTATGGTCGCTTACAAAAGAAATACATTTTAAATCAATTATCAGTACCTTAACCTCATTATATTTTTAAGTTTAAGTTGTTTTTCCCGTAAAGGGGACCATTTGTTATGACGTGGTGTCATGGTAACAGCTGGCAAACCAATACCCACCTCGCTCTGCAGTGGTAGCCTATGCAGATTGTCACGAGTAGGTAAAGCGCCATTACAGAGGGGCGGTTCCCTTATTTGCTTCTTTTCAGAGGATGAAACAAAATATATTGTTTTAACCAACAAAATCCAAAGTCTAAATAGTTCAATTCCCCCAGTGGCACCTCCTTCGTCTCTCTCCTCTCTGTTGCTGCATCCCAGTCTTCAAAACTATCAAATTCATCAAACACCTTCAAAGAAACTATGAAAACACTCATTTCCTGTTGTGATAAACTGTGGAAAAAAGTTATCTCAACATGATACCAATAAGAAATTTGTGGTCAATAGGTTTTTGGATTGCTCAGAAAAGTGTTTCTACTGTTTTTTTGTAAAAGTAAAGGTTGGAAGTCTGATATAATAATAATTTAAAAAAAACTTTATACCTCAAAGCGAGGCCTTTCACGGCAATTATTTAAAAATCATGAATTAGATCAATTAATCACAGGTCCTAATGAATTAATGGCATGACAGCACTAACGTAAGGTAACCATTCAGTGTGGTTTGTGCCATCTTTTTCCACATGCATACTGCACAGGCTGATTTTGCCATAATGATATATACATTTGTGGTTTATTGTACAAGCCTCGTCTGCATGACACATGTCTCAGGTGAGAACATTATTCACCAAACTGACAGGTTGCTCCTAAAGAACACGAGGTCAAAGGTGAACTGAAGGCAGGCTAAAGCACACACTAACTTTTCTTTCTGGATGGAAGCTTTTAAAGTGATCTCCTTTTTTTGTTTGTTTGTTTTAAAGCTGCATCATGCTGGAAATCCCTCCGATTATATATTAGGCAAAGATGTCGCAACTGCGCTGTGATAACAAGTTCTGCCAGTTGTAACGACTCGTTTCAGGATTCTGATTGATTCTGCATGATTATAATGCAGCAAAGCGTGGCTCTGGCTTAAAGCAAAGACTGTTAAAGTATGGATTTTATTTTTCTGATTAAATTTAAATCAAATTAATACATGGAAAGGAGGAAGAGGAGGAGGAGGATGAAAAGTTGCTGCCCGGGACCAAACTTCACCCACCTTTTCCTTGTTGTCGTGGTCAGAAGACGGCGACGTGGGGGATTTAACGCTCCCCACAGCCACGGCCACAGCCTGAGTGACCGTGACCCCCCCGCCGGGAGCCGGGCTGCTCTTCTCGATGGTTTCCACCTTGATAAGTCGGTGCTTTGGCGACACGTACTTGATATCCGACGACCCCACGGGGTTGAGGCTGGAGCTGAAGCAGACGCTTCCGCCGGGAGTGTAGGGGTCCTCGAAGTCCATGTCCTTTTGGATTTTGTAGGCGGTGAGGATGTCCGGCTGAGCGGGACTCTGGAAGCACGCGGCGGAGCTTGTTTGCTGGAAGCCCGGCGCCGCGGGAACACCGGTGAGGCAGTACCTGTAGTCCGGCTTCGGAGGCGCCGGAGGGGGTGCTTTGGTAGTTTTGAATCCTAGGTGCTCCTTGAACCACCTGGCCATTCTGCCAGTTCATCGCTCAAAAGTCAATGTTCGTAGTTCAGTTCCAGCTTCTTCTTCTTCTTCTTCTTCTTCTTCTTCTTCTTCTTTTTAGGTTCGGCCAGCGTGGTCCGGGTCCGCTCGTCCAAAAGTGGAGAGGAGGGGTGAGGGGGGGGGCAGAGCGCGCGCGGCAGAGAGCAGCCGCAGGCACTTTGTGAGCTGCCCGGCCGCGACTCTGTCACTGTCAGCTCCCTCTCTCTGACTGCCTCGCGCGCACTCACTCACACACACACACGCGCGCGCGAGCGCCGCCGGCTGCCTCGCTGCAAACCACGTCAGGTTTCCAGACCACGCAACGTGGGAGCAAGAGACACACACAGGCTCACGCCCCCAACAACCTGCGCTCCCTACCTGAGAACATCCACTGCCCCCTACCGGAGCTCAACAACTTCTTCTCCGCGAGCAGAACAACCTTTCAAATTCAGCCCAGAACGCTGTTATGAACGCTGTTATGATGAATACTGTTATGAAGTGATAAACAAAACAATGTTTCTCAGCTAGGAGCAAAAAAAGCTCATTCAAACTATCACTTCAGCTTAAAGCAACCGTCAAAAACACTATAACACTTAGCAACAGTTTGAACACATTTGATTCATCAGGAAAACTACTATAGATATTTAAATGAAATTCTGAAATAACTTAAATCAAGTCAAATCAAATCAAACTTTATTTATAAAACAGGGCATCTCATGCATTTTTAGCATTTGCTTTGCTTTATTTAGTGGAAAACATAAAGTCTCTCCTATTTTTAAGCCAAAAACACCTTTACTGAATACGTTTTTTAGCCACAGATGTTTTTAGAAACACTACAAATAGCCAGGGGCTTCACAGGAAGCCTTGACCTGACTTGGACCTGTCTGGTTGAGTTTGCATGTTCTCCCCTGTGCATGTGTGGGTTTTCTCCAGCTTCGTCCCCTGGTCCAAAAGCATGCTTCATAAGTTTATTGGTATCTCCAAATAAAAAGCTCCAGGTGTAAGTGTGTGTGAGTAGGTGACCCTGCAACCGACTGGCAGCCTGTTCAGGGTGTACCCCGCCTTCACCCATACAGAAGCTGAGTTGGATCCAGTGGCCCCATGGCCCCTTAAAGGG